>NW_026988460.1:19942500-22442500 GCF_030222135.1 Aotus nancymaae
CGCTGGCCACTTGCATCAGAAACATCTGGGGCTCTGGTTAAAGATGCAGATTTCTTGGCTCTCTCATGGGTCTTCTGAATCAGAATCTCTGAAATAAAAACCCAGAAACCTGCATTTTAACAACCACTCCTGGTGATCACTTCTATGCCTCCCAAAGTTCGCAAACTCCTGCAGTGTTTAATGGCAACGAAGACTGACTGAGCCCGTGCCGTACGCCTGGCACTGAAGGGTATCAGCCATAAGGCAGGTGCTCCTGTGGCCCCGCCTCCACCTTCATTCTCAGCTGAAGATCTTCTCATTTCCTTCACTGGAAAAGAAAATCAAGTAATATGGGTTCTCCATCTGCCTGCCTCCATGAGGCCCTCCTGCCTACCCTCCAGACCTTCTCCTTATGCCCTGGTTCCATCCCCTCTGCCCTCCTGGGGGCCCTAGTTTCTGCAGGTGTTTCCCCTCTCCTTCACATCACCATTCTCCTCTCTTCTGGACCATTTCCAACAACATATTAACATGTTCTGAAAATGCATGGCCCAGCTTTTAACCCTTCTGTTGACCCCATTTCTCCTTCCAGCTACATCCTCATTTCTCTGCTCTTCTTTACAGTGAAGTTCTCTGAAGGAGCGGTGTGGAGGCACCACTGCTTCCTTCCCTCCTAATCCCTCCTTGCCCCTTTGCAGCTGGGCTTCTGTCCTCACCCCTGGGCTGAGACTGCTCTTGTCAAGATCAACACTTAAGGTCAACAAGGATCTCCTTGAGGCTGAATCCAATTGTCTTCACTGCCCTTATTGTACCTGACCTCTCCATACCATTCTACTCAGTTCACCACTCCCTTCTTACAAAGCTCTCTCCTCCACTTTCATGACTCCATACTTTCCAGGTGTTCTTCCTGCCCTGCAGTTTCCTCAGTTTCTCTTTATGTCTCCTCCTCATTCTGCCCAACCTCAAACCTTGAAATGTTGGAATGCCATCAGGACACAGACCGAGGGCTGCTTTCCTCTTCTACACTCCCTCTCAAAGCGACTGCAAGTGCTTACAGAAAAACCCTTAACTCTATGTCCAGATCTTACCCTTTCCTAGAATTCCAAACTCAGATGCACTGCCATCTTTAAAAAAAAAAAATAGCACTACTGCTGGGAACAGTGGCTCATGCCTGTAATCCCAGCACTTTGGGAGGCCAAGGCAGGCAGATCACCTGAGGTCAGGAGTTCGAGACCAACCTGACCAACATGGAGAAACCCTATCTCTACTAAAAATACAAAACTTAGCTGGGTGTGGTGGCATGCACCTGTAATTGCAGCTACTTGGGAGCCTGAGGAAGGAGAATCGCTTGAACCGGGAGGTGGAGGTTGCGGTGAGTGAGATAGCACCACTGCACTCCAGCCTGGGCAACAAGAGCGAAACTCCATCTCAAAAAATAATAATAATAACATAAATAAAATAAAATAAAATAATAGCATTATTGAGGTATAATTTATTTATCATAAAATTCACCCATTTGAAGTATATAATTCAATGATTTTTAGTGAATATTTGAATTTACGCAACCCTAACCAGAATTCTATTTGAAAACATTTCCATCCCCAGAAAAAGATCCCTCGTGCCCACTAATAGTCACTCCCTGTTCCTGCCTCCAGCCCCTGGCAACCCTAATCTACTCTCTGTCTCTACAGGTTTGCCTAATCAAGACATTTTATATAGATGGAATTATATAAGATGTGGTCTTCTGCATCTGGCTTCTTTCACTTAGCATAAAGCTTTTGGGGTCTATCCATATAGTACGATTTAGTAATTCATTTCTTTATATGGCTTTGTAATATTCCATTACATGGGTAGACCACATTTTCTTTATCCATTCAACATAAATTGCCTTCTTTGTATCTCAAACCTTAAATGTTCCCCAAAGCACTCTTTCTTTCCATGCCCCAAACCTACTCCCACCCAAGTCTTCAATATCTCAATAGGTGGACATCCACCCACCCTCTTCTTTAAGCCAGAAGTCCAACAGGCACTCCCCTTGAAAACTGTCTTTCCTTCATAAATTAAATTTGTACACTTCTCTCCATCTTAACACTATCTTCTTAGCCCAGGCCATGCTCATCTCTTACCTGGATCACTTTCTTTTTAACTGGGTCTCCTATTCCACTACCATACATTCTTGCCTCAGCAGCCAAGCAATCTCTTTAAACTGTAAATCAGATCATGTCCTTCCATTGCTTAGAGCCTTGCACAAGGGACAAAATCCAGACCTCTTACTCTGCTTTATAAACCCTTTGAGATCAGAGTAGACCCTTCAAAATGCCACTCCATCTGCTCGGGATGCTCTCTCCTTTGTGTGCTCTGCTACAGATGCAGAGGCTTCTGTGTGGTCCTCAGGTGGGCGTTTGCATTTGCTGCCTGGAATTCTCTTGGCCCCAACCTTTGCATGGCTCATTCCTCCTTGTCTTTTGGGTCTCAACTTAAAAGCTGTCCAGAGACAAGCTTCATCTATCTATTTATTTTATTTTGAGACTCTTGTCCACTCAGGCTGGAGTGCAGTGGTGCACTCACAGCTCACTGCAACCTCAATCTCCTGGGCTCAAGCAATCCTCCTGCCTCAGCCTCTCAAGTAGCTGGGACCCCAGGTGCATACCACCATGTCCAGCTATTTTCTTTCTAGTAGAGACGAGGTCTTACTATGTTGCCCAGGCTGCTTCCTCTATCTAAAGCAGACACTTGTCTCTTTATAGATAGAATTTCTCTCTTTAAATTCTCAGTACATGCAGCTTATCATTAATATTTTTCTTGCTTATTATTTATTTATTTATTTATTTTTTTGAGACGGAGTTTCGCTCATTACCCAGGCTGGAGTGCAATGGCGCGATCTCGGCTCACCGCAACCTCCGCCTCCTGGGTTCAGGCAATTCTCCTGCCTCAGCCTCCTGAGTAGCTGGGATTACAGGCACGCACCACCATGCCCAGCTAATCTTTTGTATTTTTAGTAGAGACGGGGTTTCACCATGTTGACCAGGATGGTCTCGATCTCTTGACCTCGTGATCCACCCGCCTCGGCCTCCCAAAGTGCTGGGATTACAGGCTTGAGCCACCACGCCCGGCCGCTTATTATTTATTTACTTGTCCACTGCCAGTCTATCTCCATTGGAAAATAGTGTGTTGTATGAGAGAAGGAATCTTGTCAGTTCTTAAAACTGCTGTGACACCAAGGTCTCGGGCAGTGTTTGGCACAAAGTATGTGCTCAATAAATATTTGTAGAATGAGTAAATGAATGAACAAGTGCTCTACCTGCAAGAAGCTTAGTGCCAAATGACTCAATAAGTAGATCACACAATAGTGTAATAAGTGCCACAGCACAATTGTACACAGGGTGTCATACCTGTCACAACAGATGAGCAAACAGACTTGGAGAAATGGAGTGACTTTCCCAAGTCCCTGCTAAGTGTAGAGTCTGGATTCCAATCCAGGTTGTCTAACTTCAAATCTAAGCTTACCCAAGGAAGCTGGTTTCACCTCCACAAACACAAGGTGAGGGAGAATAGATGTTCCCAGCAGAATGTGCCTTGGACCCAGGGACTCTGTAAAGGCGATACTTGGCTTCTTATAGTATCCCCTCTTTGTGGGCTTCAGGGATGCCACACATTAGAAGACAGCTGCCTTGGCAGGGACGTGACACTCAAAATGAAGAGATTAAATAATATCTTTTCCTTCTCCTACCAAAACTATACTGAAAACAAAGAGCCCTGAGTCCTACTGTTTAACTCTTTTATCAACTCACTTCGTGAGCTTGGACAAGCCACTTCCTTTCTTTAAACCTTCATATCCTGAGTTTAGATTCTTCATTGCCTGTCTAGTACATTGCAGATGCTGACATCCCTAGATCTCACTCACCAAATGCCAGCAGTATTATTCCAGTCACTGATCCAAAAATGCTCTCCATTTCCTAATATTCTAAGAACTGCTTCCAGTTCAGAATCTCTGAAACCAGTACTGTCTAGTAGAAATTTATACAAGCCGCAATTTCTGGTAGCTATATTACAAAACGTTAAGAGAAACAGGTGACGCTGGGTGCGGTGGCTCACACCTGTAATCCCAGCACTTTGGGAGGCTGAGGTGGGTGAATCACTTGAGGTCAGGAGGTTGAGACCAGCCTGGCCAACATGGTGAAATGCCATCTCTACTGAAAATATGAAAATTAGCTGGGTGTGGTGGCGGGCACCTGTAATTCCAGTTACTCGGAGGCTGAAACACAAGAATCGCTTGAACCCAGGAGTTGGAGGTTGCTGTGAGCTGAGATTGTGCCACTGCACTCCAGCCTGAGCTACAGAGCTAGACTCCATCTCAGAAAAAAAAAAAAAGGAAACAGGTGAGATTAATTTTCATGATATATTTCATTTGACCTACTATTAAAATGATTATCATTTCAATATGTATCAATATAGAAAATTAATAAGATATTTTCTATTTTGTGTGTATGTGTGTGCTAACTCTTCAAAATCTGGTGTTAATATTGCACATCCCAATTCAGACTAGCCATGTTTCAAGTTTTCATCAGCCACACATGGCTAGTGGCCACCATACTGGACAGCACAGCTCTCAACTCTGATATCCCAACCAGCATTAACATTAAGAGAACTTTAGAAGAAAGAATCGAGCATTTTCTCTACAGAAAAAAAAAGGAAGAAAAAAAAAAAAGAAAAGAAAAAAGAGGCAGAATGGGACCAAGAAGGGAAATAAGGAGAGGAAGAGAGTAACCTGGGTCTGAAAACAGAATTTGAGGCAAATCAACAGGAAACTCCTTAATTCCTGAGCAAAGCCACAAGCAGTTACATAGGTGGAATTGGAAGCAAAGACCAAAGCAGGAAAGGAGAAGGGTTAGGTAAAATAGGTAAGCTCGGCTGGGTGCAGTGGCTCACACCTGTAATCCCAGCACTTTGGGAGGCCAAGGCGGGCAGATCATGAGGTCAGGAGTTCGAGACCAGCCTGACCAACATGATGAAACCCTATCTCTACTAAAAAAAATACAAAAATTAGCCTGGCATGGTGTCAGGTGCCTGTAATCCCAGCTATTCAGGAGGCTGAGGCAGGAGAATCCCTTGAACCCAAGAGGCGGAGGTTGCAGTGAGCCGAGATCACATCTCAAAAAAAAAAAAAAACAGGGAAATGTGTTCTGTTTGATTTGACTGTGTGCCTGGAGTCAAGAGCAAATTCCTACCAGACACCAGTTTGGGTAAAATTTTCAGGTAAACCCAAGCCCTCCTGTTAGAGCAGATGGCAACCCATGAAAGTGGTCAGGCAATAGCCTGAGATTGTAGTGGACAAGGAGGGTTAATTTCCTGTTCCCTCTCCTCAGGGTTCCCAAACTGTCTACTCTTCTATGTACTCAACATGGTCTAGTTACAATGCCCTTCTCTCAATTCTTCTAACTCACCACATCTTTTCCCACATTTGCAAATGCTGTCCCCTCTTCCCTAGAAACTCTTTCTCTGGTTTTTCACTTGACTGACACCTTCTCATCCTTTAGTTTCAGCTGAAACAGTAATTCCCCTAGGAAGCCTCTCTGATCACCCTATCTAAAGCGGGTCCCCCCCTCCATCTCTCCCCAACATATATATGATTGTTCTCTATCTCAAACTTTTCACTCATGGCACTTAACACAATTATAACCCCCACCCCATCCCCCATTTTTTTTTTTTTTTAAGAGACAGAGACTCGCTTTATTGCCCATGCTGGAATGCAGCCCCGTGCTCTTGGCTCACTGCAGTCTCCACTGCCTTGCCTCAAGCAATTCTCCTGCCTCAGCCTCCTGAGTAGCTGGGATTACAGGGCCACCACCACACCCAGCTCAATTATCATTCTTTACTTAGTATTTGTTTACTATTTGAGGTCTCTCTTTTCCATGAAGGCAGGGACCTTACCTTTCTGTGTACCACTATCTCCCCAGACCTGGCCAAACAAAATGCCTATGCCCTTGGATAGACAGATGGGGGCAGGTAGAAATCAAAGGTTTCAGGATGTGAAATATAAAATATATTTTAAATATATATTTTATAGGCCGGGCGCAGTGGCTCACGCCTGTAATCCCAGCACTTTGGGAGGACAAGGCAGGTGGATCATGAGGTCAAGAGCTCGAGACCATCCTAGTCAACGTGGTGAAACCCCGTCCTACTAAAGATACAAAAATTTAGCTGGGCATAGTGGCGCGTGCCTGTAATCCCAGCTACTCAGGAGGCTGAGGCAGGAGAATTGCCTGAACCCAGGAGGCGGAGGTTGCGGTGAGCTGAGATTGCGCCATTGCACTCCAGTCTGGGTAACAAGAGCGAAACTCCGTCTCAAAATATATATATATTTTATAGTTGCTGGTTCAGTCATTTTCTAGAAAGTCAGATGGCCTGGTCCTGGTGGCCATTTTGCTCTATAATGGGTGATTACATCTTGGCCTGAAAAAGTTATGCTTCTTCCCTTCTATAGGCAGTGTACTATTCATTTATCCTTGAAGGGCTTTCAGAAATTGAAAAACCACCCACGACCTTGAGTGTAAACTCTAGAGCTTACAGACTACCCACACCCCAGAGCAATAAAAAGGTCATTAAGTCTATAACTCAGCGATGATGATGAACTGAGAATTCTCTGGCCAATAAAATGGCATAGTGACAGTCAACATGTGTGCTTTTGCTCCCAAGAGACGGCAGTGACATCCTTTGTAACAGGGAATGTTATTTGCCGAGCACCTGGAAGCTTTTTGACTTGTGTGTCTGGGGTCAATCATGTTCTCAAATTTGCTTCTAAGTAAAGCTGACCAAAAATACCTTGGGTTTCATCTAACTTGTAGTTTCCTTGAGCCATCCTGTCAAAAGAGTACAGTAGTCCCTGCTTATCTGTGAGAAATACGTTCCAAGACCCAGCGGATGCCTGAAACTGTGGATAGTCCCAAATCCTACACGCCCTCTGATTTTTCGATCTGATAACCAAGACAGCTACTAAGTGGCTAGTAGGTTGGTACCAGATCCAGAGTGGATACGCTGGACAAAGGGAGGATTCATGTCCTTGCAGAGATGGAGAGTGACGGCATAAGATTTCATCGTGCTATTCAGAACAGTGAGAAATTTAAAACTTATGAATTGTTTATTTCAGGAATTTTCTATTCTAAATTTAGAGGGAAGGATGAAGAAAAGGCTCACGGCAACTAAGTCTTCCCCACTCCTATCCCTCAATCAAGGAGTTTTAACCAATGTCTACCCCTATGTATAACCACCACTCAAATCAGAATATGGAACATTTATTTCTATCAGCCCCCAAAGCTCCCCAGCTCTTACTACCCAGAACACACAATATTTTCAGGCCACAGTTAGCCACAAGTAACTGAAACCATGGAAAGCAAAGACACAAATAAAGGAAAGCTACTGAACTTTAGAGAAGTTGAGGCACTAGATATGATACTTCATCTCATTTAAAAGAAAAGAAGCCTTGCATCTTCCTAGCCAAAATATCCTGTTGGCTCCATATTTCTCACCTGCTTTCAAGATTTCCAGATCATCCCCTCCCAATACAAAATAGCCCTCACATGGCAGAAAAAGGTCACTGATGCAGCTGTAACCCTACCCTACTCTTAGAAAGAGAGTTCTACTGAATAGAAGAACCAAAATGCTCAGGAAAAGGTGAGTCACCGGTTGACACTCAGAAAGATGAATTCGCTAAGATTCTGAGCTCTCTTTGGCCTGCTGATTTTTTTTTCTCTCCTTCCTTCACCCAATAGGTAATTTCCAATTTATCAGTTAGGTCAGTGCAAATTCTCCTGGTTGCAAATTCTCCCTTTTCACTCAATGCCCTTAGAATCTACATGTATCTTTATCATATAGTGGCTATATAAAAATGACTGGAGATTTGGTCTCAATTCATTCAGCTTTCACCTTTTCCAGTCATTCAGTAATTCATTAACTTCAGTTGATAATAATGAATCAGTATTCTTTAATGCTGACAAATATACCATACTAATGTAAAATGTCAATAATAGGGCAAACTAGATGTAGAGTATGTGAAAACTTCATACTATCTTCCCAACTTTTCTGTAGCTCTAAAACTGCTTTAAAATAGAAAGTTTACTTTTTTTAAAAAACAAAACAAAACAAAAAAACTTCTCTAGAACTGACCAGTCTATCAAGAACCATCCAGTTGTTGAAGGAAGCACAGTGAGCCTTTCCACGACCAGTTCACAGAAACACAGGAGTACAGAGATTCTTCCAGATGGCTTTTTCTTATCTGTCCCTCTACTTCTGAAACTGCATTTTCCAGGAGTTTTTTGTTGCTAATCAGCTCAAAACTCAGAAGAGGGACTGGTAAAGCCATCTTAGAGCAAGGCATAGTTGAAGGCTAAATAAACTTGGAGGTCCAAATGGACCAGGAGTTATGCCAACCAAAACTAAATATGGTGATGATGATGATGATGATGATTGTCATTGTCATCATCATTTGAGTTGGGAATACAAATCAAGCCCCAGGAGAATGGGAGCAGTGAAAGTAGAAGCTGCCTTTGTCTGGTAAGAGCACCCGAAAGACAAAGCAAAGGGCCTCTTGAGTCATCAAAGCTCCACTGTGCTGCTGCGCCAAGAAGGTGTGGGCAGACCACTGCACCAGGCTCAGGACCTTATTTTTTTAAAAAAGATCTAGCTTTCTAAATTCGGCATCTGATTTCAAAAATGCAAGTAGCCACCTACTCACATGGTCCTGCCTTTTGTTACCTGGCTCATGAGGAACAGCCCCCTGCTCTGTGCCTATAAACACCAATCCTCCTCTTTAATGCTAGTCTTAGAAGCTGCCCTCATGGCACATACACCCTGAGCTCCACTCTTGGACTTTCTTCCTTTCTCCTCCATTCTCACTTTTTTCTTCCCTCTTTGCTACCCATACTCCTCCACGTCCCCCTTACAACCTGGCCTGATACTGAAATGTCGGTATGGGTAAAATTTAGAGGGAAAGAATGAAGAAAAAGCTCACTGCAACTAAGTCTTCCCCACTCTTATCCCCCAATCAACGAGTTTTAACCAATGTCTACCCCCATGTGTAATCACTCCTCAAATCAGGATATGGAACATTTATTTTCTTCAGCCCCCAAAGCTCCCCAGCTCTTACTACCTAGAACACACAGAACTAATCTGCAGTGACAGAAACAGAGCAGAGTAGAGCATAGGGGGCTGACTGCAAAGAAGTACAAGGGATATTTGAGGGTGACTGAAATGCTCTATTCCCTGATTTGGGTGGTGGTTACCCATGCAGATGCAAAGGTCCTGGGGCAGGAATAAGCTTGGTAAGTCCTGAAGGGCAGAAATTTGCTCAGCATGGTTGCAGCACAGTAAGGGAGAGGAGAATGACGGATGAGGTCAGGGAAGCAGGCAGAAGCCAAGTGCTGTAAGGCCTCATGTGCCATAAGAGCAGCTGGGATTTTATTCCAACTACCACCCGAAGGCATTGAGTGGCTTTCAGCCTAGTCTCCAGCTCCCTCAAGGATCAAACCCTGACTTACATGTATGGATTTTCCTTTTCTGGACCTAGAACCCTGACAAGACACTCCAGTAGTATTCCTTGCAAATAGTGTCTGCTGAAAAACGTCAGTGTTGGCCTCTGAGGCCCTGGATTCCCACTCCCTACCTGATGGGGGCCACTCTATCACTCTGCCTTGGACCGTCCCTGCCAACCTAAACCAAGACTTGTGGTTGCCCTCTATTTTCTTTTTTTTCTTATTTATTTTTCTTTCTATTAATCAAAAAGCAAGTCACGCCCTCTATTTTCTATAGCCAGACTGGACCCCTCAAGGCATCTGTACCAAGGTGATTTTCCCAGCCTGCCCAGTCCTGGTAGGGAAGTCCAGGTTCATTCTGCCAGGTGCCCACTGTCTCAAGCTTAAACAGCTCAACACATCAGGGGGCCACAGCGAAACGCAGAGGGGAACACAGCTCCTCCCAGGGGGCCTCTGCCACCTCACTCACCTTCGCCCAGGGTCTGCTTGAGTAAATCGTGCTTGGCCTGCAGCTTGGTGATGAGGTTACTGCCATTCACATATTCTTTAAATTTCTGTAAGACACAAGGCACAAGGAAGTTATAGATTGCAAGGCCAAGTAATGGGATCTCTGCCTCTACTACTGACCTCTGGGACAGGAAAGCCGAAGAGAGATCATGTCACCTGCAGGAACCCTGGCGCAGGGAACAGAGAGGCCTCTGTGTCTGTGCCTTTGCTTTCCTCCATCTAGATCCCCAGTGCTGCCATGTGGAGGACAGGCCCTTGCAAGGCTCCTGGCCTTTCAGGTAAGGGGTTAGGAATACAAAGCAATTCTGGGAAGAATGGGAGCACTGAAAGCTGCCTTTGTCAGGTAAGGTCTGTGTGGAGACAAAGCAAAGGGCCTCTGAAGTCATCAAAGCTCCACTGTGCTTCTGTGCCAAGAGCACAAAAATGGGAGCCGTCCCAGGGGCCACGCAGCCGAGGCCAGAGGACTTTATCGGATTTATCAGAGAGAAGCCTTGGAACAACTCTTCCTTTCATCTGGCTGGTTCTGAAGGAGAAAGGGTCTGCAGGCCCCTGAGAGGGTTTCCCATTAAAATAACCCAAATTGCAGTGGGCAATAGGATTTTCTTCTTTGGACAGACAAGAAAAATGAAGTTTGCACCAGGAAGTGATTTGTCCAAGATCCTATGGAAAGTCAGCCATGGGCCAGGCCCTAGCCCAAGCCTGCTTCCTAGTTCAGGGCCCTGGCCAGTGCAGTGCACCTTAAAGCGGCACTGAGGGACAGAGAACAGGCCAGGACAGAAACACGTCTGCCTGCTTGGAACTCAGCCTGGGCCTCAGCCACCTCTATACAGGTACCAGCTTCCCCCACCCACACAGTCCCAGAGCCCCGCTGGGCATGCCTCTGCTGCATGGCCAGCTGCTAGAGGGTGGATTCCACACCCAGCTCATCTCCGGCTCCCCAGTGCCTAAAGCTGTGACTGGCTTAGAGTGGGTGCTGAGAAATTTCACTGGATCCCTGCCCTCTTGAAGCTTATGTGGTTGGGTGGAGAAGGAAACAATAAATGAACAAAAATGGTAAGTAAGATACCATTTGGTCAGGTGGTGGTGAATGCTATGGATAAAAAGAAAGCAGAGTTGAGTATGTTGACTCACACCTGTAATTCCAGCTACTCAGGAGCCTGAGGTGAGAGGATTGCTGGAGGCCAGAAGTTCAAGACCAGCCTAGGCAACTTAGCAAGACCAAGTCTCTAAAAAAGTAAGTTTAAAAAACTAGCTAGGCATGGGGACGTGTACTGTAGTGCCAGCTACTCAGGAGGCTGAGGTGAGAGAATCACTTGAGCCCATGAGGCCGAGGCTGCAGTGAGCTATGTTTATGCCATTGCACTCCATCCTGAGCAATAGAGTGAGACCCTATCTCCACAAAAAAGTAAATAAATAAAATCAAGTGGGAACAGTGGACTGTAAGTCCAGGAAGACCTCCCTGCAAAGTGGGCATTTGAGCCAAGGCCTGAAGGAGGTGGAAAGGGGGCCACGTGGGGACCTGTGGGAAGAAGCTTGCAAGCAAGGGACATGGCAGTTACAAAAGCTGAGGATAAAGTCAAGGAGGTAGATGTGACTGCCCTAAATCTATCTGCTAGTTTCTCAAAGAGAAACCCACTCTATTGCCCCAGCCAGCACTCTAAAAAAGGGGCAGAGAAAAGTGAGTTGCAGAGGCTCAGACACCCCCAAGTAAACTGTAGAGAGGGTCTCTAACATCATCACCTTCCCATTGACAGCTGTGGGGGAAAGAGCCATTGGGGCGGGGGCTGACATATACACAAATAAGACTGGGGTCATCTCACACTGGCCCACTGGGTTTCTGGAATGACTGGGTTGGTGGGAGGTTGTGGTTTCCCCTCTCCTTTTCCATGGTCCTTGGCTTCCAGGACCTGGCCTATTGGCCATTAAGAGTCATTCCCCTGGGCCGGATGCAGTGGCTCACACTTATAATCCCAGCACTTTGGGAGGCTGAGGCTGTTGGATCAGAAGGTGAGAAGATCAAGACCACCCTGGCCAACACAGTGAAGCCCCATCTCTACGAAAAATACAGGAAAAAAAACCTTAGCCAGGCATGGTGGTGCATGCCTGTAATTCCACCTACTTGGGAGGCTGAGGCAGGAGAACCACTTGAACCCAGGAGGCAGAGGTTGCAGTGAGCCGAGATCATGCCACTGCACTCCAGCCTGGGTGACAGAGTGAGACTCTGTTTCAAAAAAAAAAGAGTCATTCCCCTTTGTATCCAGCAGAGCCCTTGACAGTTTTCAGAGACATATATGTTTGAGGACATTTTTTCCAAAGCCCACACCTAAATTTAAGACAATTCAACATGATAATCTATATATATAATTTTAGGGTTATTACTTGGGACTAGTACCTGATGCTGTTAGCCATTTTCTTATCACCCCACTGAATAAAACTGTCTCTAATTTTTTTCTAGAGCAAGAAAATTTCAATAATCATCACCCAAGATCAATGCCAATGCTACCCATTGGGAATTCACTTTCTGCATTTCAGAAAACCAAGCCAGGCAACTTAATTTTAAAAGCATGGTGGTAAAGTCTTAGGTCCAATTGACCCATATGGTTTCTCTGGCTGTCAGTTGCTTGGGTTGCTCCTGAAAAGTCACTGCCAGTGGGTCAGCAGACAGTGTGGTTCTGGGCCTAGGATGCCACTTACTGTAAAATAAAACATTTCTGTTTCCTGCTGGTTGGCTCTCCTCTTGGCAATGTTGATCTTGCTCATGTAGGTCTCAGAGGCAGCAGACTTGACGGACTCCGTCGATCGACTATGTTGGAAGGCATCGGAGACATCAAAGTCCTCCACCGTCAGCATATCCTGCAAGGTCTGCATGGTGGCATCCAGGGTTTTCCTAACCTGGGGAAACACACCAGATTGACAAAAATCCTGTATTCTCATACTGTTGTTGACACCTAAAGTCCCTTTTTCAACTGTCACTTTACTTCTTCCATATAAAGTCCCTAGGATATAGGCAGAACCAAAATAATCCTTCTCACTGTATTAATGTGGAAAACACAAATTAGTCACCAGCCCAAAATCACACAGCTGGCTGGGATCAGAAGCCAGGTGGCCCAATTTAAAGACATTTTATTGTATGGCTTCTGTCAGAGAGAATCTTGAGGAATGTTGTGACAAATGAGGAACCCAGGTTTCTAGGTTTATTTCTCTTGGCCTAATTATGTAACTGCAAACTAGCTCCTCCAGCGCAAGGTGGTCAGGTGAGTAGGGATAACATTAGACATGCTCTAGTTCTCTTCATTCAGAGAAGGGTAGAGACAAAGTTGACAATGGTGGGCAGACATCCATCATGAACAAACCCTCCAGCTATCTGCTGCTGGACTCCTGTCAAAAGCCGAGCTGAGAAAAGAAACGCCAGGAAGACAGTTGCTGAGGCACACACTGTTCAGTTAGGACTCCAGTTTTTCCCCTGGAATTCTGAGGAATCACCAGAAGCCTGCATAAACAGGGCCCATCGACCCTGACCTCCCAACACGCCTTTGCGCAACTGTGCCTAAAGGGCAGATTCTTTGCTTTAGAGGCTGGTTCCAAAAACAGTCCCTGGAAAAACTGCCTCAATGTTTGTATAAAATTATTGTCACTCAAAGTCTGTTTCTTGTCACTCAGACCTGAGCTTAAATGTCACCTCTGGTGAATCAGTCCCCCCTGATATCTTCACTCAGTGCCTATCATTATCTAATATTTTCATTCATTTATTGGCTTGTTTTTGTGTTTTGTAAATGAAAAATAAAATTCTGAGCCCTCATCCATCTGAATGGACCTCTCCTCTTGGTCAGGGGCATTCCAAAGTTAATCTGAAAAACTAGTTTAGGGCATGAAGGGAAGGGGCAAGCAAACCTGCCTCATTATACCCTCCTCCTTTTTGATATTACTGTTAGAACAGACTCTAAGTCTGATAGAAACATTTACAGTCTATTCTCTAAAGCATACTACCCAGAGGTTTCATCTGTATGATAAAACCTTGGTCTGCACAACCTCTTATCTCAACCCAGACATTCCTTTCTTTAGGCAATAACTTAACTCTTTCAACCAATCACCAATCAGAAAATCTTTGAATCTGCCTATGACCTGAAAGCCCCCCTGCTTCCAGACCAAATATATCTTACATCTATTGATCGATGCCTTACATTTCCCTAAAATGTATAAAACCAAGTTGTGGCCCAATCACCTTGGGTACACGTTCTCAGGATCTCCTGAGGGCTGTGTCACAGGCCCTTGGTCACTCGTATTTGGCTCAGAATAAATCTCTTCAAGTATTTTATGGAGTTTGACTCTCTCTGTTGACAGTTTTAATTATTATCTGTCTTTTCTCACGAGAATATTCCCTCCTGGAGAGAAGGTGCTATGTTGTGTTATGTTCACTCACTTTATTCTCTATAATGTTTGGCACACAGTATGTGCCCTATAAATACTTGAATAAATGTCACTTGAATGAATATTGTTGAATGAATACACGAATCAATTCTTCTTTCTAACGCAGCAAGACAGGAAGCTCGGGTTCAAAATTAAGCATATTCAAGCCTGTTAGAAGCTCATACAGAGGAACAGTGGCTTCATTCTCCTTTCTCTGGACCTGATTTCCAATTTAAATTCCATTAATGTTACAATCCATATACTATTCCATGTAAACAATTTAAAATCCTTTGGGGGAAGATGTAGGGCTTAAATAAATAAAGAAAACACTCTGTTCATCTCCTGTCTCTTGCCAGGTTTGAAAAACAAACATATAATTTGTCTCCATACAACCTCCCCCCAGGGACTGCACTGATTTGCTATCATCCTGAGCTCCAATCTGTCTCACATTTGTCCTAGGTCTGCCCTTTGTGTAGATGAAAAGCAAAGCTGCCCTCTCTGCCCAGGATAGCACTCTTGACATTTGAAGACCAGGACTGCGTCTTCCCACCTCCTGCTATGACTGCACTTTCAAGAATAAACCTGCCCATGACCTTGAGTGTCACTCCCCGCATCCTGGTGTCCTTTCTCCAGGGGCCTCCAGTTAGTTGACATCCTCCTTGGAGGAGGAGGTTGGAATACGATGTTTCCCATGTGGCCTCTTCAGTCCACATCAGAATAGAGCCACTGCACTGGTATTTCCATCTGCACCCACTTGCTGAGAATCCTATGCCCCCCAGCTACAGGGGAGGGAGGCTGGGCCTGGAGCTCAGAATTCATGACACATTTAGTGTTCCCTGGGTTGTTTATTTCATTGTGTAATTTAAAATATCTAGTGTATTTTCTAATGATAAAACAGAAATTCATTGCAGAAAACAAAAGAAAGCTCAAAGAAGTAAACAGAAAGTACCTATCACCCCACAACCCAAACATAATAACTAATAACATTTAAGCATTTCCCTGCAGTCTTTTTTCTATGCCTAGGAATATACACATGCTTTAGTTTACTCCAGTTATGGCAATATAGAACACAGACTCCTATTTCCGTTTATTTGTTTTTTGAGATGGAGTGTCACTCTATCACCCAGGCTGGAGTGCAGTGGCATGATCTCAGCTCACTGCAACTTCCGCCTCCCAGGTTCAAGCGATTCTCTTGCCTCAGTCTCCCACCTTTTGTTTTTGTTCACTTTAACATCTTATAAGTGTTCCCCCAGGCTATTAATGATTCTTGGTGTGTGTGGTTTTAATGATTGCGTACTATTCCATCTTATAAGTGGAACCATCATTTCTTATGCATTCCATGGCACAAGTAGACTCCCCAGGACAAGCCAGGCTTTCCAAAGGAAGTCCCTTATAGGGTAGAGGCACGCACTCACCTCCTCATTCTCTATCTTGAGGGTGGCCAGTCTGGACTGCAGCTGGTGATACCGCATGAGCAGTTCTGTCTGGACAGGCTGCTGAGCGCTGACCTGGCATACCTGCAGGAATAACAGCCACCATCTGTGGTTGCCCTGTGCCCTCCTCACCTGTGTGGAGCTGGGGCAGGGCTACCATTAACATCCCAATCCAGGAAACTTAGGCTCAGAAAGGTTGAGTGCCCTGCCCATGGTCACAGAGCTCATAAGTGGCTGTGGCAACCAAAGCCAGATGAGAACCAGGGTCTCCCTACTCAAAGTCTGACCTCTTGCCATTGCCAGGTGTGGCCTTTCAGTCATGATCTACATTTGGGAAGCACTTGAAGGTTTACAAAGAACCTTAACATACTCTTATTAAGCAAAACTAATTGGTTAATTTCAAGGCAAGAAGTTGTGGCAAGAAAGCAACCACCTAAGAGAAACAATAGAAAAAAACCCTAAGTGAGAAACGACCAGGGGTGTGCTCTCACTGTGCTGCAGAGCAATGCTGCAGCGGGGCAACTGTGAGACAATGCACTCTCACAGCTCATAGCTCCTCATCCCCCAGCAATTGACTAGGTGAGAGCTTTCTTTTTTTTTTTTCATTTTTTTGAGACAGGGTCTCACTTTGTCATCCAGGCTGGAGTGCAGTGGAACCATATCGGCTCACTGCAACCTCCACCTCCTGGGTTCAAGCAATTCTCCCGCCTCAGCCTCCCAAGTAGCTGGGACTACAGGTGCCTATCACCATGCCCAGCTAATATTTGTATTTTTTAAAATAAAGATGGGGTTTTGCCATGTTGGCCAGGCTGGTCTTGAACTCCTGACCTCAAGTGATGCACCCACCTCAGCCTCCCAAAGTGCTGGGATTACAGATGTGAGCCACTGCCCTCCACCTTTCATGTGGGACTGTAGTATTACCTGCGGGCTGGGCTGCTGGCAGGCATGTGCCCCTCACCCCTTCCAGGAACACAGCTAGGATCACAAGGGACAGCAGGGCTCTGAGGACAGCGCTAGTTATTTGCCACTAACTGTGCAACCCAAAGTTTACAGTCACCAGTGGTCACTATGGGGCCAGGATTTTCAGGCCCAGGTGATGGGCAGAAAGGGCTAGAGTCGAAGGCAGAGGTAAGGGGGTAGGCACAGCAGTGCAGCCCTGCAGAAGTAAGTGGGCAGAGCTATGCAGAGGGTCTAGCAAGTGCCATAGTCTCAGATGCTTCCTCGCCCCTCGCATCCCAGCAAGTGCCACAGATGGCCCAGCTGAGCCTCACTGGGACCCAGAGTCTGGCTGGGTCTGAGACACTGTTCAAGTGGGTTGCCCCAATGCCCAAAGGGAGCAGTGACACAGACAAACTCAAGGAACTATTTGCATAAGGAATTTTGTAAGCCTTGGGTAACTAGTAGGGCTGTGTTGGAGCCAGTGACAAGGGTGTTCTTCCCATTTGTTTTTCATTTGTTTTCTATTTTTTTTTTTTTTTCCAGAATGTAATAAGGATCTGAGCAGCACAAGCACTGAAGGAACTCAATTGTCTGGTGTATCAAAGGCTTGCAGTGTTGAAGGAAGGGAGCTCTGCCCACACCCTGGCGGAATGCGCCAGCCTGAATGGCTGTGGTGAGGCTCAGGCTTCCGATCCACCTCATCTGGGCATCTGAGGGAAGAACATGAGCCTGTGTGCAGACTGGGGCTCCCTTAGAGTATTCTAGACATAGCTGGGAGGGGCTCTAAGGGAAGCCAAGGTCCTGCAATTATGCACAGGGGGGACTTGAGACCGCAAGATTGGGGTATTAGTGGTAAACTCCTTGGCTGGGGAAGCTCATGAACCAAGAGCTTGACCCCAGGCCTTGGATAGAAACTTCCTGTATGTACAACCAGGGCTGATGTTCTGGAGCACATAGGGGAAGAAAGGGAGGCAGCCCCAAGCCCGGGCTCCTGGGGGAAGCCTACCTCATCCCCCATGTGGGGCTGGAACTCGAACTTGAGTGGAGGGCAGAAGACCTGGTTGCACATGTCCATGACTGTGTGTTTGTCACTTCGGGAATCCAGGTTGTCCACCGCATTCTCGATGACATCCAGCCCCTCATGGCGAGACGTCTCCAGGTTGTATTCAGCTGAGAGGTAGGTCCGGAAGGTGCGGGCCAGGCTGGCATGAAAGCCCAAATCACAACACTTGGGGAGAGGCAACAACAGAAGGATGCGGTGAGAGCCAGGACATGGAGGGGTGGTCACCAGCAACCACAGCGACACGACTACCTCCCTTTCCACAGCTGAATCTTCTATCCCAGAGGTCCCGAGGAACTTTGGAATCCTACTGCACAAACAGCACCGTGGCCCTCAGGGGGAGTTGCGGTTGAGATTTGGGCAATAGCAGAACTAAGCTCCCTACATTCACCATCTTTCTCTTCTTTAAGGTGGCATGCATGCATCCCCACCACCTGGAATACTCTTCTTTCAGAATTCAGTTTAGAGGTCACTTCCTCCAGGAAGCCTTCCTTGATATTCTCCCCACTCAGAGTTGGTCAGGTGTTCCTCCTCCAAGTGTCCATGCTTCCCTCCACTTCCCTCACTGTGACCCCTGCCACTTAGTATTAAAATCACCTATCAACATGTCCTTGGTAAGGTAAGCTCCCCGAGGGCAGACCCACAGGCTCCTGCATCTCAAGTTCTAGACCATGGCAGGTGCTCAAATTAAGATATGGTAAATGAATGAAAAGAGGGCTGAAAGAGCAAAAATGAAAGTTGAAAGGTAGTAAAGAGGAGGGTCTGGCCTTGGGCCATTTGGGAGCTCCCTTTCCTTGTGATGCTGACAATGGGTCCCCGTCTGGAGCCATGGGAATAGCAGGAGCCCCCTCACTTCCTGATAGGATACACCAGGAAAAGAGCTCATCAACCAGTACCAAGCCCTTACTAAGCATGGACAGGGTCAGCTCCCCCATCTGTGCAGGAAGAGGGACACGAGAGAAACCCAGTCCTGGCTCCTACTTAGATGACACAGAAGCCCTCCCCAGTGCCACCGCTCACAGTGTTCTTTCTCCTAGTCTGCTTGTCCCTGCCGCGTGTCCTGCACAGCTGGTACTTGGGGAGTCAGTGTTCTGTTCTCCATTTGCTTAAGCTCCCTGATTTCTCCCAAGATAACCTCCCTACACAAAGCTGAACTGCATAATTAATTCTGTCTCATTTCCTATTTTCTTTCGCATGTATGTGTGTCCGGCTGAGCGGCCCTAGGGGCACTAAACATATTACTAATAACATCTCCTTTATCACACTGGGAAATCCCCCAAGGCATGAACTGTATATGGTTCACCCCTGAACCCCTCAAACCCAGCAAAGGACCTGGTGTCCAGGAGGGTACCTGGGAAGTTGGCATTGGATATACGACTGCCCAAGCCAACTGCACAGGAGCCACCAGAGGCCCATGTCCCACTAGTGAAAATAGACACCAGGAGGTAACACCCATTTTCCAGCTCCCAAACATTCGCTGCCCTTCCCTTCCAGCAGGGCTCAAAAGACTCTTGGCTGCCCGAGAATGTCAGCTAAAGACAAAGATCAGCCCCTCCTTCAGCCAGTGATATGCACCAGCCCAGGCATGGGCCCTGTTCAGTCCCAGACTCCCTAGGGAGCTCACATCGATCAGATCGGAGACGTCATGGATGTAGTATTTGCTTATAGCTGCGTTGGTAGCTGCCAGATTGAGCAAGTAGTCATTTCGGGCCTTTGTGCATTTCAGCTTGTTCTCAGAGTACTTGGCCTGCCTCTGGAAGAAGAAAAGAGTAGATGTAAGAGCAAGCCATCTAAGAGGACAGGACTTATGATTTTCTTTTATTTTTTTAGAGTCAAGGTCTTGCTCTGTCCACCCAGGCTGGAGTACAGTGGTGTGATCATAGCTTACTTCACCCTCTACCTCCTGGACTCAAGCAATCCTCCTACCTCAGCCTCCTGAGTGGCTGGGACTATAGATGCATGCCATCATACCTCGCCAGTTTTTTTTTTTTTTTTGCAGGGGGGTCTCACTATGTTACCCAGGCTGGTCTGGAACTCCTGACCTCAAGCCATCCTCCCACCTCAGCCTCCCAAAGTGTTGGGATTCCAGGCATGAGCCACCATGACTGGCTCAGTGGTTTCTTTTCTTTATGGTAGCTGCCTGCCATCTATGCCCTGCACAGCTACACCTATGGAAGACCTCCATCTGCTAGACGGGAAAGGGATGGACCTGGACTCAGGCAGATCCCCTTAGATTGCACCTGTGCAGCCAATGAGGACACTAGAAAAGCAGCAGCCTTCTGATGGTCCCTGCCAGGGTGGGGTGTAAATAAGACCCCTGGCAGGGCACAGTGGCTCATGCCTGTAATCCCAACATTTTGAGAGGCCGAGGCAGGCATATCACCTGAGGTCAGGAGTTCAAGACCAGCCTGGTCAACATGGTGAAGCCCCATCTCTACTAAAAATACAAAAATTAGCTGGGTGTGATGGCACACACCTGTAGTCCCAGCTACTCAGGAGGTTGAGGTGGGATAATCACTTGAACCCAGGAGATGGAGGTTGCAGTGACCGAGACTGCACCACTGTACTCAAGGTCTAGGTGACAAAGCAAGATTCTGTCTCAATAAATAAATGAATAAATGAATAAATAAATAAATAAATAAATAAAACCCCTACCCAGCACCCTCCAGCCACTTCCCAAACTGCTGCTCCTGCCTGAGGAGCCCTCTGTGCCCTGGCTCCTGTCCACTTCTCAAGCCCCGCCTTCCCCCATGCTCCCTCTCATTTGCTCAGCCTCCTTGGTCCATCCTTTAAGAGGCCAAGTTCATTTCTATCTCAAGGCCCTTAGTCTTGTGGTTCCCTCAGCCCGGCCAGTCATCCTCCCAAATCCCAACATGACCTGCCCCTTCATGTCATTCAGGTCCTGACCCAAGGTCTCAAGGCCAGACTGGCCTTTGATGACAAGCTCATCTACCTCTCCCCTCCCTCTACCCACCCCTGCCCTGCTCTTTTCTTTATAAGCACTTCCACCACCTGAAATTGCATTTTTTAAACCCCTTTATTTACTCGTTGATTGTCAGTGACCTCCCACTAGAAAATAAGTGGGGTTAGGGACTTGATCTGCCTTGTTCATTGCTAGGTCTGGAGCACACAGAAATGTCCTTGCACAATGTAGGTATTTGGTGATTTTCAGTGACTGGAGGACAGGAGGGAGGAGGATGGCTGTCTGGATGGGTGTCGTCGGGAGAAGAGGTGGGGGCAGTTAGAGCAGCCCATCTTGGCTGGGACCCAGCTGCCACCCAGGGAGCTACTCCTGTCTGGGCCAGCCTGGGAATGGAGGAGGAAAGAGTAAACAGGCTGGAGCGCTATCCCCTGCCCCTTTCAGACTGAAGAGACCCCTGCTGGTAAAATGTCAGCTCTCTGTAAATAAATGGTTTTCCTCCTTCATCTAGATACTCTTAGACCTTCCTATTCCACAATGAGTTCTCAACATTTTAATTCTCTTCAGAGATCTCTAACTTTTCTCCAGGGTCCTGCCAGTTACATTCTACACCAGCCATGCACCCAACCCCCACAAAGAGTTTTGATATTCTTGGCCTATTTCCAGTGGCCCACTATGACCATGACCCTCAGACCATTTTTAGCCCTTCATGGACTCATAAAATGTTATACCTAGAAAGGATGTTAAAGGTATTTTCGTTAAACTCATCTGTTTTACAGACGAGGAAATGAGAACTGGAGAGAAGTGGTTTGCCCAACAGCCAAGTAGCTAATTGAACTAAACATACAACTCTGAACTAACAGTCAGCCTCTGGACTCCCAGTTAGCACTCTCAACTCTGCTTCTCCCTATGTTGTAGTCCTATCATTCCCTGCTCGGTTATTTTATTTTATTTGGCTATTGTGAATAATGCTGCTATTCATGTACAAGTTTTTGACAAACATATGTTTTTATTTCTTGGGTGGATACCTAGGAATAAAATTTTTGAGTCACATGGTAACTTAATCTATGTTTAACATTTGCATTGCTTCCCAAAGTGATAGAATCATTGTACATTCCCTCTAGTAGTGTATGAAAATTCCAATTTCTTTAAATTCTCATCAATACTTCATATAGTCTGCCTTTTTAATTCTAGCCATCCTAGCAGGTGTGAAGTGATATTTTATTGAGTTTGATTTGCATTTCCTTAATCACTAATGATACAGACGATTTTTTTTTTTTTTTTGAGACAGGGTCTCATTCTGTTGCCCAGGCAGGAGTGCAGTGATGCAATCACGGCTCACTGTAGCCTCAACCTCCCCAGGCTCAGGTGATCCTCCTAGCTCAGCCTCCCAAGTAGCTGGGACTATAGGCACATACCACCACGCCTGGCTAATGTTTTTATTTTTTGTAAAGATGGGGTTCTGCCATGTTGCCTAACCTGGTCTCAAACTCCTGAGCTCAAACGATCTGCCCACCTCAGCCTCCCAAAGTGTTAGGATTAACAGGTGTGAACCACCATGCTTGGCCCAGACAATCTTCTCACCTACTTATTGGCTACTCGTATATGTTTTTTTTTTTGTTTTTTGAGACGGAGTTTCGCTCTTGTTACCCAGACTGGAGTGCAATGGCGCGATCTCGGCTCACCGCAACCTCCGCCTCCTGGGTTCAGGCAATTCTCCGGCCTCATCTCCTGAGTAGCTGGAATTACAGGCATGCACCACTGTGCCCAGCTAATTTTTTGTATTTTTAGTAGAGATGGGGTTTCACCATGTTGACCAGGGTGGTCTCGATCTCTTGACCTTGTGATCCACCCGCCTCGGCCTCCCAAAGTGCTGGGATTACAGGCTTGAGCCACTGCGCCCAGCCTCGTATATGTTTTTTCTAAGAGCAACATCTATTCAAGTTCTTTGCCCCCACCCCTTTTTTTCATAAATAGAGATGGAGTTTTGCCATTTTACCCAGGCTGGTCTCAAACTCCTGGACTCAAATGACCCTCCTGCCTCTGCCTCCCAAAGTGCTGATATTACAGGCATGAGCCACTGTGTCCAGCCCTATAGCACTGTTTTTAACTAAGCCTGGATAGGGTTTCACAATCCTCAACACAGTACCCTGGGCAATTGATCAGAGTTAACATGAGAGATGAGACGAATTTGCCACTCCTATCAGATTTGAAAACTCGGGCTCAGAGAGGTGTTATAAATGTGGCATTTGCATAATCCAGCCCAACTGACTCCAAAGTTAGAATTCCTTCCACCATGCCCTATTAAAGGACTTTTCCAGAATCAATACACAGGGATTCTAACTCTCTCGTCTTTGAGTTGGCAATGGCAATTTTGGAATCAGCCCTTCACCATGTTTCCAGGTGCTGGTGCCTCTTGTTGAGACACATTCAGTAATCAGTTCCCATCTCACCCCCAGCCCCTAACTCGGCCATCAGATTGGCTTCCAGAACAAGCTCCTGTTCCCACTAATGCCTGATGATTCCAGCCTATCTGAGAAGGCGCTTGCTGGGCGTGAATCTCATCACAGTTCAGTTTTCTTGCGAGTTGAGCCCCTCTTCTGCCTGCTGACCTTAGCACTAAGGCAGGCCTAACCAGTGCTAGCAGGGGCATGGCCAGCCCTGCTTCCATGGACCTTCAAAAGAGGAGATGCTGGCTACATTGTCCCATACCCCCAACCCCTACCACCCCACTGGGATGCAGGGGAATAAAAGGGACGGCCAAGGCTGTCTGCCAAGAGCATGGCCCTTCCCTTTGTGCCCTGTCCCCGATCTCTCCAAGCCCAGGGCCCCACTCACCTTCTCCTTCATCTTCTCAATCTTCTTCACGGAGCTGCGGCGCTGGGGCCGGTCCTCGTGCCGGAGCAGGTTCATGCTGAGGTCTCCGGACTTATTGAACTGCTTCTCCTCCTGCTTCTCGGCCTCCTTCAGCTTGCTTTCTGCACTGATGCTCTCCGCATGGTACATGTGGTAGGTTTTCATGACCTGAGGGTGCATGAGTAGGGGAAAACAGCACCGGTTATGGCCCAGTACTGTCCTCCCTGTTGCTCCTGGCTCCATACCAAGTCCTACACTCTAGTCAGCCGCTGCCCTGGTCCCACAATACGCTCTGCGCACCTGCCTTCCTTTACTTTTGTACAGACTGAGGACTGGATAATGATGATGATGATGGTAATGACCAGCAGCAGCAGCAACAGCAACATCACTAAGCCCTAACTAAGAGCCAGGTGTGGGCCAGTAAAGAGGAAATTAAAAAATAATAATAATAAATAAAAAGGAGGAAATTTAAAGGGGTAACCACAACTCCAGGCATCTGGGGACTGTCCGAGGTGACAAGGCAAGCCTGACTCTTGCTCAGCTGTCCTTTCTAGCCCTGCCAGCAGTGACTCTGGCATCCCTCCCGCCCTCTCCTCCCAGTGCCGCTGGGAAGACCCCTCCTCACATCCCCATGGGACTCGAATGGGGAACATCCTTCTTACACACATATCATTTCTCAGCTGTTTCCTGAAAAGCAATGGGCTGCAAATGGCTCTGTACCCAAAATGAATAATATTAAGTAACCCAATAGATATTCTATGCTCTCTGGAATAAATTCATCCTTGCCTATAAAAACAATTCCTATAAAGCAAATTGCACTTTGCTACTCTACTTCCATAATAAAAATGGATACTGTTATTATAGGGAAAATTTCTGAGCCAGAAGAAATTCTAGACATCATCTAATCTAACAACCTTCTAGTTTGACAAACAAGGAAACTGAGGCTCAGAGGTGCAAAGCATCAGTGCAGAGCTACCAGACTTTACATCCATGTAGCCAGGACCACAAGCAAAATATAGAACTCCCACTGCGCCAGAAAGATTCCTCATGCCCCTTTGCAGCCAATCCCTGACCCCATCCCAGCCCCAATCATACATTTGCCTTGTGTCACTGTAGATTGGTTTTGTGTGTTCTAGAATCCAGTTCCATGGAATCATAAAATATAATCTCCTTTGGGTCAGCCCTCTTTTTACTCAGCATAACTTTCCTGAGATTCACTGATGATGTCGTACATATCAGAACTTCTTCTTTTATGGCTAAGTATTCTACTGTATGGTTATGCCACAATCTGTTTACTTATTCATATGTCCACAGCTACTTGAGCTGTTTATAGTTTTTAGCTATTTTAAATAAAGCTGCTATGAATGCTTATGTACATTTCTCTGTGTGGACATGTATTTTCATTTTTCTTAGGTAAATACCAGGGATGGGATGGAGGGTCATATGGTAAATACATATTTAACCATACTGGAAATCTGGTCTCTCACTTTTAACCCACCACTTTTTCTCCCAGATCATCCTAGATTGTCTGTATCATTTTGTTAATAAATAGAGACGGGGTTCATCCATGCTACCCAAGCTCGTCTCAAACTCCTGGGCTCAAGTGATCCTCCTGTCTCAGCCTCCCGAAGTGCTGATATTACAAATGTGAACCACCACATCCAGCCCTGAATGAATTTCTTAAATTCATTATCATTCTGAGCAGACATAAATACTTTTAGTAGCCTGAGCACTGGCCGGGCCACTTCATACCAACAGCATTTTTATTGGCCCCCAACTAGAAATGTACTTTTCTTTTGCAATGTCAAGTTTATGAACATCTTTCTATGCTAAGAACAAAAAACAAACTTCTGGAATCCATGGCTCCTGGGCCTTGTTCATTCTCCTCTGTTGTTTGGATCACTACAACAGCTAATAGAGCAGAGGCTTCCTCCTGGGAATGAAATGTGCTCCTATCTAACCAAGCCCTGTAGGTCAGGGAACTTAGAATGAATTCCTGGCCAACCCTAAAATCTTATTCCTTCTCATTTGAAGTGCTGTGAAGTGAGTTTATTAGAATGAGGAATTCTGTGACTCTTTGTTTTGATACAGACTTTCACTCTTGTTGCCCAGCTGGAGTGCAGTGGTGCGATCTTGGCTCACTGCAACCTCCGCTTCCTGGGTTCAAGTGGTTCTCCTGTCTCAGCCTTCCAAGTAGCTAAGATTACAAGTGCACGCCACCACACCCAGCTAATTTTTGTATTTTAGTAGCGATGGAGGTTTCACCATGTTGGTCAGGCTGGTCTCAAACTCCTGACCTCAGGTGATCCACCTGCCTCAGACTCCCAAAGTGTTGAGATTATAGGTGTGACCACTGCACCTGGCCTCTGTGACTTTTATCATTAAATCACAGCATTGATTCATTGCTGAGAAAGTTCCCTTTGCCATAGGCCAGGAGTCAATGTGGCAACATGTATTACAGATCATGGAAGGTAAGAATATGGACAAGTGTCTGGGCTGAATCCTGATGCTCTCACTCACCAGCTGTGTGACCTTGGACAAGTCATACAACCTCTCTGCCCTCTGCTTCCTCATCTGTAAAACAGGGATAATAATAGCACTTCCTAGGGTTGTTGTGAGTACTAAATGAGTCAATTTCTGTAAATTGCTGAGAACAATACCTTCTGCATAGTAAGAGCCATGGAGGTATCTATCAGATGCTACCACTACCACCACTATCATCATTATCATACCTAATTTGGGCTCAGGGTTTAAGAACCTTAAACATACTCACTTGGAAACGCTTACAAGCTTTGGAGAAAATTAACTAATGTAAAGAATATATATTTTTATGCCATGTTTCTCCCTTCTTCCTTTATCCTAAAAATCTCCCAAATTGTAAAACAATACATAGATTTAAAATGCAGTCAAATTTCCTTCGTGCGTCTTGTTGGAAAGATTGCTTCTCTGCATTCCATCCATTTTTGCTCATTTGGAATCTCCCTAAGACTCCTAAAACCCTCCTTCTTGCTGATTTCACCTCCTCTGTATGCCAGTTCCACCAAGATCACATCCAAATAACAAAATGGACCAGAAAATGTGCCATATTGATGCGTTCTCGACATCTAGTGGCCAAAAGGGGTGACTGCAGACTTGCAGAGAAAGCAGTTGCCTATTTTGATGATCTTCACGTCTTGTTTAAAAGGACACTGGGGCCTGTCAGGGGAGGCAGAGGGAGGGATAGCATCAGGATAAACAGCTAATGCATGCTGGGCTTAATACCTAGGTGATGGGTTGATAGGTGCAGCAAACCACCATGGCCCACGTTTACCTATGTGACAAACCTGTGCGTCCTGCACATGTATCCTGGATCTTAAAATAAGTGAGTCCTTTGAGTTATTTGGATATGATCTTGATGGAACTGGCATACAGAGAGAATGAAATCAGCAAAAGGGGGGAGTTCTAGGAGTTTTAGGGAAATTACAAATGAGCAAAAATGGATGGAATGCAAAGAAAGAATAAATAAATAAAATAAAATAAGTGTGGCTAAAAGGCTGGAACACCTGCTGCGGCTGTCTCCAGGACCCCACCTTCCTTCCCCCTTCTCGACATGTCCCTCCACATCCACAGACAATCCTGGTTTCTTTGCCTCACCACCATATTGCTGGTGCTTTTCAAGTCTGGATCCCACCCCTGTCTGCGTTCAATGATTCCTGCTACATCTCCTTTTTCTATTTTGGCTTCTGAGTCTGCTTGCCTTACCACGAATCTATCAGCTGTGTTGGGTAGTTCAGGGGAAAAGAGAGCCTTTCTATTTACAGCTAGATCTTCCTTCCAATCACCATGCATCCATCCACTCACTCAAGGTCAGCAGCCCAGCTGGGTGTTCTCAATTCCCACATATCCTTTGCCTAGTTTTCTTTTTTAATTTTATCTCCCGTTACATCATTTTCTACTCTTTTTGAGCCACAGAGTACTCTTCCTGCCCTCCGACAGGCCAAACTTCCCAGCATAGCCTCTAAAACTTCATTCCAAAAATCCCATGCTTGGAGAAGATAACCCAAGAACCCTGTGGCCAAACTCCCTGTGATCTAATTGATTCCTGATTTCAAGAATAACAGTGAACTCCACTGCCCAGGGTGACTTCTGTCAGACAGCTGCCACCAAAGAGTTCACCTGGAGGCTTCTCTGACATGAGTCTATTTGTACCCAGAATCCTCTAGGTGTTTCTTTTATTTAATTACCTGATACATGGGCTTCAGCATGAATGGTCCTTAGCTCAATAGCCTAGAACAGTTTGCTCAATATTGCCAGTCCAGGATGCATTAAATAATATTTAACCTTATCTATTACTTTAAAGTTTGCAAACCTCTTTCTCCTTCTAGTGATAGAGCATTTCAGTGCGTCCTTGCCCCAGTCCTGGGAGGCAGTGTGATGAGAGTAACAACCATGATAGCAGCTAGCCTTTATTGAGCACTTACTATATGCCAGACCTTGCTCTATGAACTTTACCTATATTAACTCATTTATTTCTCACAAAAACCCTAAGAAATCGGCATTCTATGATCCCTGCTTTACAGATGAGAACACCATGGCCCAGAATAGGTCAGTAAGTTTCTCTAGGACAAAAGCTGGTAAGTGGAGAGTCAGGGTTCAAAGCCAAGGTTGAGCACATGGTTGTTTTGCTTTCCCCATACCCTTTTCTCAACTGTAAAACAAGGGTGAAAGGCTCCTCCAGCCCACTGAAATTCGGGAGACTTGGTTTGGAGACTCAGCCCTCCCATCACTTGCTGGGTGGCTGTGGAGAGGCATGTAGTCTCCGTGCCTGCCTGGTAAAGATCAGAAGCGGGTAGATGAGGAAAGTGCTCTGTCAACTGCAAATTATCAAGTGACCAGCTCAAGTGACCAGCTGCCAGTGGCAGTGTGCCCAGGGCTGGGAAGGGGCAGAGGCAGATGCAGGAGCTCAGCTGAGGCCAAGTCGCTGAACTGGCGATGTCTGAAGGGCCCCTCAGAGGTACCCATCCGCTTGATGCCAAGTAAGGAGTTCACTTTCCAGCCCTCCAGACCCTTTTGAGGGAGTCTAGGGAAGAACCTCATAGGGACACGTGGACATGTAAGTTAAGACCACTATTCTTGGTCCCAGTTCAGTTGCATGTGTTCTAAGAATGTAAGGGCCAAAAGGAACTCCATAAATCTCGGTGTCCTAGCCCCTTATTTAAGGGAACTGAGGCTCAGAAATAGCAAGAGTGCTGTTCAAAGTCACACAAAAAGCCAGGCAGAGCTGAGACTGCAGGCTGGGTCTGTTGACTGCTAAGCATTGCCTCTTCTGGTAATCACACTGCCTTTTGCTGTGCACACATTGCTTTTTGCCTCCTCCCTGATCCTTGGATTCTGAAAACAGCAAAGTGTTATCTGCATCATCCTTCAGCCCCTCATTTAAATGCAGAAGAAGGCAAACAGAATCTGGAAGTTGACAGCATCCATAAATGGACACCTGGGGCAGGATAAGGATCAGTTGTGAGAAAACAGCTTCTCAATGATGCAGTCCCTGTGTGCTTCCTCCGCCCCACTGACAAGGCTGTCCCTGGGCACAGTGGCTCTCTGCCGCCAACATTTGTATATGGGTGAAACCCTAGGCCAGTGCATGACAAAGACCTTGGAAAAAAAAGAGAAACAAAGTCCTAAGGCCAGTATCTTGTTATTGATTGTATGCTCTGTGCCAGAGCAGAACCTGGTATCCAGCAAGTATCAATATATATTTGCATGAATGAACGAATGTTTGGTTTGGATGGCTGGACCAACAGATCAAAAGATCAATGGGTCAATGAATATGGCTGAATGGATGGGTACATGGATGGATGGACAGATGAACAGATGGGTGGGTAGATAAATGCAGGGATGGACAGGTAGATGGGATAGTGGATGAAAGGGAGAAAGGACAAGAAGAAGGCAGGGAGGGAGGGTAAAATAAGGGAGGTACAGTTCCATTGCCTTTGTTCTGCTGAGCATACTTGGGAGTAGGGAGATAGCTGCACCATCAATCATTAAATATTTATTGAGCAGTTCATCATGTGCCAGGTACTATGCTAGGCAATACTACAGTGTAGAAGACATGCAGGGTCACTGCCCTCATTGGATCCACACTGCAGTAGAGACACAGGCAATTATACTAGTGATGATCACATGGTATGATAAGTGCAATGCTGAAAGGAGTATAGGCATTACAGGAAGGCTTCCTGGAGGAAGTGACATCTAAACTGAACATTGCAGGAAGAGCAGCTGTTAGCAGGGTGAACAGGGCTTGGGGTGGGGGTGGAGTGCCCCAGACAAAGGGAGCAGAGTGAGCATTAGCCCAGAAAAGCAGGAGGCAAACAGGACTGAGGAGCCTCTGATAGGTGGAGGAGCATCAGGTGTGTCTCAGCACCAGCCAATGGAACCACTTCTTCCTTTCCCAGCGACTCCCCCTCAGTGCACATCTGTTGCTTTTCTCTGCCCAGACTCATCCAGTCTTCCTTCTTTGGGAACAGCCCCTTAATTTTACTTTGAGGAAATCCCCCAAATTCCCCTCCACTATTCTCAGTACATTTGGTTCATGGGAAGCTGACATCACCCTGCAATCCTGGAGTGGGCACGAGACCCCAGCCTGGCCAATCCATAAACATTATGTTCATCTGGCCATAGGCAGTTCAGCCAAGCAAATTAGATGCTACCCTGGTGCTTTGCTGGAAACACTGGGAAGGGAGTGTTCTCTTTCCGCTGGAGGATGGGGAGAGGCTGATTGGAGGAGAACCTGCGGTGCTAGGGACCATCTTTGTCAACACATGGAAGAAGCCAGCCAGATCATGAAGTCCACACAGAGAAAAACCAACCAAGTGGCAGAGAGACTGATTCCCAAAGGTGGCTGGGTGGGTGGCTGGGTGGGTGGATGGATGGGTGGGTGGGTGGGTGGATGGATGGGTGGATGGATGGGTGGACTGGAAAGAGTGAGGAAGGAAGGTAGGAAGAGAGGGAAGGAGGGAAAAGGGTAAAATGGGGGAAGTGTAGTTCTACTGCCTTTGATCTAGTGAGTACATAGGTGGGGAGAACAGCTACACCTTCAATTATTAAATATTTATTTATGTGTCTATACCAAGTGCACTATAGTCAAAATACAGTATAGAAGACAGATAGGGTCTCTGGCCTCACAGAGTATATGATGTATTGGTGAGACAGACAATTAAATCAGTGAGTGAGCCACTGGATCCAGCTAGACCTGAGCTACATGTTCATATGATTCAATAGAGTGTCATTTTTACTTAAGCCAGTTTGCACTGGATTCTAGTCCCTTGCCACTAAATGAATCCCAAAAGGTAGATCCTTCCCTTCCAGCCTCCCCAGCTACCCATATCAGTCCTGATCCCAAGCAGCCAGGCTCAGTGCAGTGACTCAGGAGCAGTGTTAACTGGGCAGAGTCTTTCTCCCGCATCCCGGCTGCTGCTTCCCACTGCTCTAAGTGCTGCTCCTTCTGTCCCTCAAGGCATTCAGGAACTCTCCACTGTCGATCAGATACCATCTCTTCTCTGGCGCCTTCCTGGTACTCAGAAGATTTCATCACCCCCTCTTCCATGTTCCCTCACACTGTCATATCCCCATTAAGACACCTGTCATAGCGTGCAGCCACATCTCATGGTCTGGACGTGCTGATGATCAATACATGTATTCTCAGTGAATGGGTGTCTGGGCAGGACAGCGGAAAGAGAGGGGAAGGTTACCTAGACGGAAACCTCTTCCATTCTGCTTAGGACCAGTTCCATCCCTGGATGACACACTGCATACACCCTGGCTGGCAGGCTGTGACAGCCCCGCAAAGCTGCCCTGCCCTGAGTCTGAGCCAGGAGGCCCCTGGTCTCCCTTCCAGGGCACAGTGGCATGATCAAAGCCTGGCAGGAGCCTCCACATTCCTCAAGCTCCACACCTTCATTCCACAGACGGAGGAAACCAAGTACCAGAGCCCCACTATCTGGCACTGGGTCACTGTTTCCACTTGTGTTAGCAAGGTGACTTTCAGTGTCATGGGAAGGAAACATTGCTAAACTGGACACTAGCAACCTAGTAACAGAGGTGACATGGGGACGGAGGAAGCGTCAGGAGATATGCTTCTCTAGGTGTACCTGCTTGCATTGTTTAATTTACTGTTATTAACCCCTTTCAGCTCTCTGAGGATCCTTCTGATTACATCAGGAGGAAAAACCAGTTGGTGCCCACACATCTTCAAAGCTTCTCGCCTGCTGCTCTGGCAGGCACAAGCTTGAATGTACAACACTGCTTGATTTTCACTTAACTAACAGAATGCTTCTATTTATACCAAACTGTGTTTCATCTGTTAATGTGAAATATCATTTCCTTCCACAGTAAATGCAGATTCCTAGTTTATTTTTTAACTTTAGATTTTAAGTTTGTTTGAGACAGGGTCTTGCTCTGTCACCCAGGCTGGAGTGCAGTGGTGCAATCACAGCCCACTGGAGTCTCCACCTCCCAGGCTCAGGGTAGCTGGGACTACAGGTACCTGCCAACATGCCTTGCTAATTTTTTGTATTTTTTTGTAGAGACAGGGTTTTGCTGTTTTGCCCAGGCTGGTCTCAAACTCCTAGGCTTAAACGATCTGTCTGCCTTAGCCTCCCAAAGTGCCAGGATTACAGGTAAAGCCAAGCCCAGCCCAGATAAGTAGCTTCTATATAGTCATATAAATAGTTTAATGTATTTATATCAGTAGTGTAGGGGAGTGCTTAAGCCCTTGGAGTCTGGAGCAGGCTTTGCTGCTCCCTCTCTTGGCGACCCTGAGCTGGCCACCTGGGCTCTCTGTGCCTCAGATCTCTCATCCCTAAGATGGGCATGGTAATAATGCCACCTACCTCAAAGGGTTATGGTGAGGATGAAATGGATCGTACATGTAAAGCATTTAGACCAGCCCCTGGCCTACAATAAGCACTGTACATGAATGGAGGCTCTAGTTATTCATGAGATGAAACAATCTCCAAAATATACCTACAAAAGCAAAGCAAGATGCAGAATAGTAAGTACAGTTGTCACCACTTGCATAAAACAGGAATGTGTGGGATATGCCCAAACACATGTGCTGATTGATGATAAAAGATCTCTGGAAGGAGACATGGCTAAACTGGACACTACTAACCTAGTAACCAAGGTTATACAGGGATGGAGGAATTCAGGAGGCATGCTTCTTCCTGTGTACCTTCTTTTATTTTTAATTAGTTTATTAATTTATTTTATTTTTATTTATATATTTATTTATTTTTTTTTTGAGACGGAGTTTCGCTCCTGTTACCCAGGCTGGAGTGCAATGGCGCGATCTCAGCTCACCACAACCTCCGCCTCCTGGGTTCAGGCAATTCTCCTGCCTCAGCCCCCTGAGTAGCTGGGATTACAGGCACGCGTCACCACGCCCAGCTAATTTTTTTTATTTTTAGTAGAGATGGGGTTTCACCATGTTGACCAGGATGGTCTCTATCTCTTGACCTCGTGATCCACCCGCCTCGGGCTCCCAAAGTGCTGGGATTACAGGCGCGAGCCACCACACCCAGCCCAATTATTTATATTTTTAACCAAGTGTTTATATCTTCTATTTCTAAATTTAAATATTAAACAATCTTTTTTAAAAGGAAAGTCATCCAGCTCATGTATGGAACCAGCATCACAGAGAGCAGGCCTGGAGGATGGAAAATGAAGGAGGAGGTAGTTGCACGTTTTCCAGCTAAACATTCTTAGGGCTCTGGCTGACCCAGTGGCAACAGGGAATAGAGAAGAAAGATTCTGAACTATACAGGAAAAATATTCATGTCTCATTCTTTCATAAAAGACACAATGACTCAGCACTCAGGTTTGCCAGGCACTGGGCTACACTCTATGCCAATCACTCTCCCCAGGATCATCCAGACAGATGAGCTGGCAGCAGCCCCATGTTCCAGGGAGGGACTAGGTTGGGAGGGTCTGTGTGGCAGGGACTTCAACTCAGGCCCAGCTGACTCTAAAACCTATGCTCTCTCAGCCTGCAGGGACACTTTCCACTAATTAACACTGGGAGAATTGAAAAAGGGAGGGGAGGTCAACTTAAAGAAAAATACTAAGTAAATGACAGATGGCCCAATGATAGGGTGAAGCTGTGGGTCTGTGCCTGAATGCCATCCTAGAAAGACACTCAGTAAGCCCAGGGTGGAGCTGGGACCAGAACCCAGGCTTTCAGTCTCAGCTCCCTCCACCACCTCCATCTCTGAGGACAGTCATGAGGAGGGAGACACCTTTGCCAAAATTTGCCTGTTGTCCCAGAGTTGATGTCATATCCCTGAGCCCGCATACAATCAATCAAGGCTTGAACAAGTAAAAGGTAGAGTGATTCTATGGCTCCAGTTAGGGTCTACCTGTTACCAGCTGCTGCTGGGCATGAATGGACACTCCTCAGGCCCTCCCCATATGGCAAAGAGCAAAGTCACTGGGCCTCTCCTGCAGACCTGGGCTTGGAAGGCCCGCCCACAGCTTGGAGCAGAGCTGCTGAACACAGAGGAAGAGATAGGTGGGGAGATGTTGGACGTTCACTGGTTACTGACACACATGCATTTCATAATCTAGGGGTATATTGAAACTCAACACATTTTTAGCCAAACAGTGAAACACAGTTGGGTTTATAGCATGTTAGTTGTTCTGTTTTGATTCGCCTCTTCTAGAAGGATTGCCATACTGGTCCACATTCTGCACCTCTACCCTTTTTTTCTCCCAGGCCAATACATGAACAGGGACTGTATTGTGTTGGGCTGATGGGAGTTCAGGGAAAAAGAAGTGGAGTGGGATATATGTGTGTGCATGCTTGCATATATGTGTATATACATGCATGCGTTAATGTGCATACATGCTAGTGTGTGGTGCGTGTCAAATTGCATTTGCATGTAAGCATGTGTGTGTGTGACTCTATTTGTGTGTGCACGTGCACAAGCACCCATGCTAGCATGCTTTAGAGGGGAGGGCACCTCAAGGTGATAAGGACTGGGCAGAGGGAAGGCTTATTGAGTGAGTGAGTGAATGAATGAATGAATAAATGAACAAAATACCCAGCCTTGCAGTCTCCTCTGCATCCTTCCTAGCCCCACATAGAGAGAAGCCTTTTCTCTATAGTAGGTGATGGGTGGCCTTTAGAATTTATCTTCACCATCATTACACTTTATAGGACCCTCTGAACAGACCACCACCACCTCCCTTACAGAACTTAAAGAAGAAAAAAAGTAGGGCTTACAGGAAAATCCTTTCTCTGCATTATTTGCTCCTCAGTGACTGTGGAAATGACCCTGGGACTGAGGGAGGAGGGGGACTACGTAGGCTTGTATAACCAGCCATGGTAACTAGAAAGTTCTCAAAAGAAATCCCTAGCAATGAAGCATGAATTTGGGGCACACAGTGCCATTAGCAGCTGGGTGGCCGGAGTGAACTGTTTGCAAAGAGGACGGTGATCATTACTGGCATGGCTGTGAGCATGGTCCTTCGCATTGTGACTCTGCAGGTGGAGGGGAGCTTGCTTTTCTAGCCCATAACTCTGGACTTGGCTGTGTAATTTGCTTTGGCCAAGGGGATATTAGCAAATATGACACAAGTAGAAGCTTGAAAAGTGCTTGCACATTGGGGTTTGCTCACTTTGGGCTCTTTTTCTTTTTTTAATTGACCAAAAGACTGCAGCCATGTGAGTGGCCCCAGTTGAACCCTCTGCCTGAATTGCTGACCCACAGAATCATGAGCACAGAAAATGGTGGTTATTCTAAGTCACTGAGTTTCGAGATAGTTTGTTATGCAGCAACTGGTAACTGATACAAAGGCTTTAAGTAAGTCACTTACTTCTCTGTGCCACCATTTCTTTATTTGTAAAAATGTAAGAATGTTAACTACATATTATATATAAAGTACCTAATACAGAGTGAGATGTATCATAAACACTCACCAAATGGCTACAGATGTTAGGATCATCCCTGTTTTGGCAACAAAAAGAAGGAGGGCCAATGAGGTTAATTGACTTGGGCCAAGTTGGTAAGTGGGGTACAGCAGGAATTCAAATCCAGATCTGTCATGATCAGTGTGCACTGCTGTGATCCTACATTGCCTTCCCTGCTGAGAACTCCCTCCCTCTTCCTCTCATTCCCTCTGCTTCTTTAATTCCTGCCCATCCAAAAGCACCAAGCTCAAAGCTCACCCTGGAACATGGTAGCCCACTTTTCTGAATTTTCTTCCTTCTTGTCCTCCCTCCCTCCTTCCTCCTCTCAATCCATCTCTCACACACGTGCATCTCCTTCAGTTAATACGCATCCATCTCCTCCTGTGTGTGTGGACGGCTGGCCAGGTGCTCTGGGAATACTGTGGGGAACAAGGTCCAGCCCCACAGAGCTCTCGGACAAGCTACACAGCCAAGCCCAGAGGCACCTCCCCTGCGAGCCCACATGTCCAGCACATACTAGGCTCTGTCTTGTGTTGTATCAACATTTTATACACTGCTCCTATCTCTCTGCCCAGATACCAAACTCCTTAGGAGTAAGACCATTTTCTTTCATGTATTCATCCCTCCCTCCTCTCTCCTTTGCTTCACCGAGCACCCTGGAAGCACCAAGGATGTACAAGACTCTGACAGAGACAAACTCTGAAATGTTCATGACCCCCTACTGTGCCTCCTGCAGCTCTGGGCCCACAGCATGTGGCCCCAAATGCTTGAATTTAACTGAGTTTCTGAATAACTACTGAAGACTCAGTGTGCAGTCAACAAATGTTCCTCACGGGGGGTGTGCTGGCACCATGAGGATCTCACTTTTCCACGTGCAGCCAAAGGAGAGAGCTTGGGGGCCCTTCCTTCTCCACCAGCTCCTGATGCCCCTCACCAGGCTGCTGTAGAAATAGCAAGGCATGGCTCATCCTGCTGGGGCCCCAGCCAGCCTGCCTGGCCTGTGTCTCTGATGCCAGCGGCATTTCCATCCAGCCATCCTGCCCTGCAGCCAGCACAGGGAGATGTGCATGGAGTACCTGCTGCATTCAGGCCACTGCGCTGGGCACTGGGACCTTGAAGGACACAGAGAGATGTCACTATCCTCCTGACCTCTGACCACCACCTGGCCTTGTCCAGTATACAAACTGGCAAGATGAGCAGCCCCCTTGTCACAGATGAAACTGACAGTGAAGGGACGTGCCCAAGGCCACACAGCTGGGTTCAAATGGACTCCTTGCGCCTTTCATGCAGTGTTTCTCAGCCAAGACCTGACTCTCAGGGAGTTTACACTCCAACAGGGAGATGGGATATAGACAATAAAGATACGAGAGATTTTGGTAAATCTGCCATAGGAACTTGAAGCTCAGAGGTGACAACATTCTGAAGGTGGTAGGGTTTGGTCTAAGTTTCAAAAATGAGCATGACACAAACAGGTAGGTATGGACAGTGGGGACTGCAGGGGAAAAGCAGCAGAGGAAGAAGGTATTTGGTGTAAATAGAGGGCACCAAGAAGAGGAGTCTGGCTGGAGGTCACAGCAAAAGTTAGAGACCTAGGTGGGGATGCCTGGGGGAACCCATGACATGGGGCTAAGCTGTTTTGACATTATGGAGGAAAGTGACCCATTCAAAGTGGAGCCTGAGGAACTTAAAAAGGACCTAGACCGGGGAACACCTGGTCTGGCCAAACCCACTGCAGAATTCTGAACAGGACAATCCCATTCGGTTGCCAGGCTTGCATCATTTATCACCACCCTTCCCCCACATGAGTATGTACAACAGCCTATTTCACACCCATCAAGGATGAGCAAATGATGGTGATGAGGATGACAGTGACACTCAGAACTTCTGATACAGAATGCTCTTTTTTTCTCTTTGTTCTAAGCATGCATTGCATATAGGATCTCCTTTAATTCTCACAAGGATGTGCACTAAGCAGGTACTAGTATTTCTACTTAACGCCTGGATTCAAACCCAGATCTCTGGCTTCAGAATCTGTGCTTTAACCCAGTAGGCTGTTCTGCCCCCCAGTGACCAGCTGATGGAAAGCAATATGTATTCTCAAGTAGCAATTCTTCCTTTACCCTAAGAATGTCCCAACTAAAAACTATCCACAGCTCAAGTTTTGCTCCTTTTTTTTTTTTTTTTTTGAGATGGAGTTTCGCTCTCGTTACCCAGGCTGGAGTGCAATGGTGCAATCTCGGCTCACCGCCACCTCCGCCTCCTGGGTTCAGGCAATTCTCCTGCCTCAGCCTCCTGAGTAGCTGGGATTGCAGGCACGTGCCACCATGTCCAGCTAATTTTTTGTATTTTTAGTAGAGACGGGGTTTCACCATGTTGACCAGGATGGTCTCGATCTCTTGACCTCGTGATCCACCCACCTCGGTCTCCCAAAGTGCTGGGATTACAGGTGTGAGCCACTGCGCCCGGCCCAGTTTTGCTCCTTAATTTGGAATAACAGAATTAAAAGTTTCAACTTTTATTTAAGAACTCTCACCCCATTTTACTGATTGGGAGACTGAGGCCCAGGGAAAAAAAAATTCCTTGTCTAGAGTTCTGTAGCTTGCTGGGATCTGAGGCAGGCTTTCTGACCTGAGGTCCAGGCCCTCCTGCAAAGGCTCTCAGTGCCTCTGAGGAATTTACCACCTGCTGGCCACACAGGATATAAACACAGAAAGATAACAAAACTGAACAGAAGGGGCTTCTCACAGCCTGCTGTTCTTCCCCCTCATACCAGGGATAATTTTAGCAACAGACTCTCCCCAACATACAGACACACCTTTCATGAAAAGCCATATAGGGCACATATCTATTTAAAACATAACCATTCTCCACTGTTCTGATTGGGGGAGGGGGCAGGGGCCTGGGGTCTACCTGCTGGGTTTACCCACCCCTCTCCCACACCTCTCCATGGGGCTCCCCACACTCCTCCCCAAAGCACAATCTGAAAGTCCCTGCATCATCGCCGCATGTGTTGGTGCCCCTATTCACTCACCTTCTTGGATTCCAAAACTCATCTCAAGCACAGTTAGATGTTGACTCCAAGCAGGTAATGAAGTCAGCTCTGGGCCACACTGTGATGTTCTGAAATTATGCCTTGCAGATGGCAAGGCAGGCTCACCCCATCACCTCACGTGGTCTTTGGAACCGTGCTCCATTTTGCAGATGCGGAAACTGAGACCCAGACAAACTGCCCACCTGCTTATGGTCCCGCAGTCATAAGGAAGGGCCTCCACTCAAGCCTGTGGTGCCTGACTTCAAAACCCTAGAAATGCCCAGGCCCTGCCCCAAATGTACAGAATTAGAAGCTGGGGCTATGAGTTATTACATCCTGACATGATGACCTACTGTCACTCAGCATAATATGCAGCAAAAAATGGCTTGGGGTCATTCCAGACCTCTGTTTCTCCTCCCTTCAGCTCTGGTGATGAAGACAGGAAACCCAATCCCAAAACAGCAGCGAGCCTGGGCAGAACTTACTGTGTAGAGCTCATTGGTCACCTTCAGGAGCTCCTCATGCATCTGCAGGCCAATCTCCTTGCTCTGGAATATGGAAGAACAAATGTCAGAAAAGGAGAAGTTTGCTGGCTACATTTACCAATCTCTTTTCAACACAGAAAGGTCAGGAATGTTTTGGGTGGGGTCGGAAGGGGTACAGAAATCAGCATAAACCTCATTGATCTACATGCAAATTCCTCAACGTATGTCCATGAAACCAACCCACAGAGAGAGGTTCCTTGTGGATGGGATTCCCTGGTTATATGAGTTGGGGAACCCTCCACATCACTTCCCTACCACAGTGACTCACAGTGACAGTAGCATATTGAAGATGTAGGGAAGCCCCACAGAATTTTTCTTTAATTCTATGTGTCCTAAGCTGGTATGACCAGGGTCTGAGTTCCTTGCACAATCCTCATTAATGGCTAGAGAGTGGGGTTCCATAGAACACAGTTTGAGAAACAATGATCCAGCATCCGAGTTTCTCTTGAGATTAATGATAATTCTCAAGTCCTCCAGGAAACATACCAGGTCCTCCAGAACATGAGTCCCCAACCTCCAGGCCACAGATCAGTTTGTGGCCCATTAAGAGCCAGGCCACACAGCAGGAGGTGAGTGGAGGGTGAGTGGGCATTACCACCTGAGCTCTGCCTCCTGTCAGATCAATGGCGTCATTAGATTCTCATAGGTGCTTGAACCGTACTGTGAATTGTACATGTGAGGGATCTAGGCTGCCTGCTCCTTATGAGAATCTAATGCTGGATGATCTGTCACTATCTCCCATCACCCCCAGATAAAACCATCTAGTTGCAGGAAAACAAGCTCAGGGCTCACAGTGAGTCTACATTACAGTGAGTTGCATAATTATTTCATTATATATTATAATGCAAAAATATAGAAATAAAATACACAATAAATGTAATGTATTTCAATCATCCCCAAACCATCACCCCACCCTGGTCCATGGAAAAATGGTCTTCCAGAAAACTGGTCCCTGGTGTCAAAAAGGTTGGGAACCACTGCTCCAGTAGATGTTTCCTGAAGGCTTGTCTTCCTTGAATAAGAATCATCAGCTGGCACCCACTTGGACATAGCCTTCCTAGCTTTCAAGGACTGGTTACAACTGATGCCCTAACCTTAGTTGACTCCAAATTTCAGCTCAGGCCTCCCCTGTGCTGGTCCCCTGGTCTACCTAATCTTGTCTTACCACTGCCTGGATCCTGACACAGTGGCAGGTCCACACTGTCAAGGTATCTGTTCCAATGAGGGACAGGAGCAGTACAGGTTGGCAGAAAGCCCTCTAGGGCACAAGGCAAGAGATCTAGCTTCTCATTTCCACTGTTTTACCAACTGGCTGTGTGGCCTTGGAGAATCACTTCCCCTTTTGAGCCTTAGCTACCCCACCTATCAAATAAAAAGCATAAACTAAAACAACACTTCCCAAAGCATGGTCTGGAGATCATTGCAAGGTGCTATGCTAAAAAAGGGGGACAGGGGCTTCTAAGACTACATGCATTTGGGAAAAAGCTAGTTGAACAAAGATAGACAAGTTTTCTTACTGCAGGAATTCTCAGTGCCTTTTATATCCTTCCTTGCATGGAGACTTTCTAAGAAGGAGGTGTAGTGTGTAGTTTTGTTGATCATAGTCCTGTTTCCATGAAGTGGCTTTCAAGATATTTAAGGACACAATTCAGAAAACAGTGAGAAAATTATCTTTAGGTTCCATGCAGCTTGAAGAGTCTAGAATTATTTAATTTATGATTGTGATTATGATTTTGAAAAATATTCTCTGCTATAATCTGAAAGTTTGTGTCCTCCCTAAAATTCATATTATGAAATCCTAACCCCCAACATGGTGGTATCAGGAGGTGACATCTTTGGGAGGAGATTAGGTCATAAGGGTGGAGTCCTCATGAATGGGATTAGTGCCTGATACGATTTGAACCTCTGTCCCTGCCAAATCTCATGTTGAAATGTAATTCCCAGCATTGGAGCGGAGCCTGGTGGGAGACGTTGGATCATGGGGGTGGATCCCTCATGAATGGCTTAGTGCCATCCCCTTAGTGTGTGAAGTGTGTGGCACCTGCACCTCCCAGTTTCTCTCTGTTGCTCCCACTCCTGCCATGTGAAATGCCTGTTCCACCTTCACCTTCTATCATGACTGGAAGCTTCCTGAGACCTCACCAGGAGCCTGCGCTATGCTTCCTGTATAGCCTGCAGAACTATGAGCCAATTAAACTTCTTTTCTTTACAAATTACCCAGTCTCAGGTATTCTTTTATAGCAATGTAAGAACAGACTAATACAGTGCCCTTATAAAAGGGACCCAAGAGAGCTACCTTGCCCCTTCCACCAAGTGGAGACACAGCAAGAGGGTGCCCTCTATAAACCAGGAAGCAGTTCTCAACAGACATCACATCTGTCAGTGCCTTGCTCTTAGACTTCCCAGCCTCCAGAACTGTGAGAAATACATTTCTGTTGTTTATAAGTCACCCAGTTTATTGTATTGTTATAGCTGCCTAAAAGAACCAAGACACTCTCCCTGTTTGCCTAGACCATCATGTTAAGTTTCTGTACTGATGATAGGAGCCATGATCTCAGCTACCTGAGCAGCTGCAGCATCCTGCTCTCCCTTCCAGCTCCCTCAGCCTCATAGCTGGACCAGCTCCTGACAGGCAAAGACCAGCCTTCCTCCCACTCTTGCAGAGATGAGAAACCCCTGAACCTAGCGGTAGTTCATGAAGGCTTAGTATCATAATGATGCCTTCTCAGGCTCCTTCCCCTCACCACCTGCAGCCCTTTTTCTTAGCTTCCAGGCTTGGCTTGCCAAGAATCACTCCTCTGAAGGTGGTCTCTACTTGTGCCAGACCTCTTAACAGACAGCAGAAACCTTGGGGGTAATTCCAGAGACCTGTCTAGATCTCCTTTCAGCTCTGAGAGGTAAAGAAAGGAGACCAGGTCCAAAACTGCAGCAAAGGGTGTGCAGAACCCTCTGTGTACAGCTCACTGGGGAATTTCAGCAGTGTTCTGTGATTTTTATACAGGTACTCTATGAACCAAATTAGCTATCCCCATCTCCTATTCTCCAAGATTCTCTCAAGTGAACAATCAGTGCCTCAGTTTCCCCTGTGACCCCTCCTCCTGCCATTTACCCCATCACTGCTGACTCCAGATTCTCTGACATCCTCCAGTGGCCTCCTCTTGGTCCTCAAACTCCCAAACGTCTCTGACACTCAAGATCTTGTTTCTTATGTGTTTATTTTTATGATCTAACATTTTACATAGGTAATAAAGGCACATGGTTAAAGAAATTCTAACAGCCAGCAGGTAAAATGTAAAGAATAAGTCTCCCAAGGCTCCTCCTAGTCCAGAGGCAATGGCTATGAAAAATTTCTTCTGATACTTTCTAGAAATAATCTATGAATAAACAAGCATATATTTGCATATCATATGTTCTCTCTTAACACAAATGGGAGCATATCATACATTCCTTTGCATCCTGCTTTTTTCACTTAACGATACCTCTGAGAGATTTTTCCATCGTGTAACTCTTACATCCCTTTTTTTGCACAGCTGCTTGGGATTCCATATACCATAGATATCATAATTAACTTAGCCAGTTCCTTAGGGATTGATATTTACATTGCCTCCAGTATCTTATTATCTCAAACATTGATGCAGTGAACATCCTGTGTCCTGTCACTGTGCACGTGGGCAGGGACCCCACCCTAGAGGCAGCTCTGTGGGAAGAGTCTTGTCTTCAGAATTCCCTCCAGCTTTGCCTTCTTGGCCCCACATGCTCCTGACTTCAGCTCCCACTTCTTAGTGACCAGAAGCCATGTTGTCATCTCCCAGGCCTCTCTCCTGGGATCTGTCCTGTCTAGGAGACCTTGAGCCCAAGGTCAAAGACCTATGTCTTTAGCTGCTGCAAAACGGGTGGGATCTAGATGTCCCCTCATCACATCAAACTCAAATTACCCAAAGGTGAACCATTCCCCCATCCCTTCAGTTTTGGCCAATGGGATAGTATCTTCCTGGGTTTGTCAACTGGATATGTAGGAGTTCTATTTGATACTTTTTAAAATTCCTCCTTCTCAATCCAATCTGTAACTGGGTCCTGTCTGCAAACTGCCCAATTATTTCTTCTGAGTAACAGGCAAGCTGGCCTCCCCTACCTCCCAGTATCTATTCTTGCCCTTCCTACTTCCTAAGAGATCCAGGAATTTGCCCAGGAATTCATTCCTCCAGGAGAGTTCTTCAAGGGAAACTAGATGCCATCCCGACTCAAGATGGTAGATTCTGGTATGTGTTATTAGTTCAGGGGTGAGTGTGTGACTTTACTGGATGGAAAAGAAAGACTTCCATGGTCAAAGGGAAAGTTTTAGCTTTTCTACTGAGTGCTAGAAAAAAAAATGCATGTAGCCCATGCATGTAGCCCAGTTGCTACCAGCAGGGATCTTAGAACCAAAAGAGAAAGCACACTTACACTTCTGTAGTTACTGATTAAGTCACTTTCAGCTGGGTTTCTGTTACTTGCAGCCAAAAGCATCCTGAGGGATTTGGTCCCATTTTCCACCACCAGTTCCCATAGCAAGCACATCATCGTTGCAGACCCTGATCACTTTGTTAAGAGGCACCTCTTACCAAAATCCTTAGGTCTTGTCTCTCCGAGCTTACAGTCTGTTCTGCAGGCCTGTGCCAGTGAAATTTCCTGGAAATGGACTTATCCTATTCCTCTAAATCCTCCTCATTGTCTACAGAATCAAGGCCCAGCTCCTAGCTTGACTTTTGAGGCTTTACACAGCTAGCACAGGCCTGTTGGGCAGCAGAGGGGGTGACTATGGGGGCCACAGAGACCTGGTTTGGAAGCAGGGCTTTCAGTCATTCAACCCCTTGGCATCTTAACTTTCCTGACTGTAAAATGAGCACCATTTTATGTCTTCTCTGCACTTGTAAATGATCTCATTTGTTTACTTGTTTATTCATTTATCATTTGTTTCCCCAGCTTCAATGTCAGCCCAATGAGGGTAAAGAGACTTTCTCTATGGCAGTGAATGCTCAGATCTCCCATCTGCTGGGAGTGCTGCAGGCAGACAGCCCTCAGCTGAGAGCACTGTACCGGGATGGCCCCAGAGGACAAAATGACACCAGTATACACCTCCTTCTGAGTGTGGCCCTTACCCAAAGACTGATCATTGTGGGGCATAGAGGTCGGCCTCTTCCTGTCTCACCTCAGACAGCTCTGAAGGGTTATTCCATCTTTAGAACTCCCTGCTTGCACACTGTTGGTGGGAGTATAAATTAGTTCAATCATGTGGTAGACAGTGTGGCAATTCCTCAAAGACCTAATGTGAGAAATACCATTCGACCCAACAATCCTATTACTGGGTATATGCCCAAAGGAATATAAATTGTTCTATTATAAAGACACATGCATGTGTATGTTCATTGCAGCACTATTCACAATAGCAAAGACATGGAATCAACCCAAATACCCACCAATGATAGACTGGAAAAAGAAAATGTGATACATATATACCATGGAATACTATGCAGCCATAAAAAGAATGAGATCATGTCCTTTACAGGGATATGGATGAAGACGGAAGCCATTATCCTTAGCAAACTAACACAGTAACAGAAAACCAAATACCACAAGTTCTTACTTATAAGTGGGAGCTAAATAATAAGAACACATTGACACATAGACGGGAACAACACACACTGGAGCCGACTGGAGGATGGAGGGCGGGAAGAAGGAGAGAATCAGGAAATATAACTAATGGATACTAGGCTAAATACCTGGGTGATTAAAATAATCAGTATAACAAACCCCCATGACACACATTTACCTATGCAACAAACCTGCACATCCTGCACATGCACACCTGAACTGAAAACAAAAGCTTTAAAAAAGCTCCGCACTGGGCTGGCTAGGACCTACAGTAAGGCTGCCTGCATCACAGCTTGACCTCACCCTGCTGCCTCACCTGCCTTTCCAAGTAGCTGATCCCGAGAACACTCCCTCATCATTCTCCTAGAAGCTAAATTCAGATGTCTCAGGGTCTGCATCCTGAAGGACCCAATCTGCAACATCTCACTCCCCTATTCCTGCATTTCTGCATGTAACAGAGCCTGCAACATATTAAATGCTCATTAAATATGTTTGCTTGGCTGGGTACAGTGGCTCATGCCTGTCATCCCAGCACTTTGAGAGGCTGAGGCAGGCAGATCACCTGAACCCAGGATTTGAGACCAGCATGGGCAACATGGTGAAATCCCATATCTACCAAACATGCAAAAAATTAGCCATGTGTGGTGGCAAATACCTGTGGCCCCAGCTACTCAGGAAGCTGAGGTGGGAGGATGGCTCGAGCCTGGTAATTAGGGGTTGCAGTGAGCTGAGACCGTGCCACTGCACTCCAGCCTGGGTGACAGAGTGATATTCTGTCTCAAAAAGCAAAACAAAACAAACACTGGCCAGGTGCCGTGGCTCACACCTGTAATCCTAGCACTTTGGGAGGCTGAGGTGGTGGATCATTTGAGGTCAGGAATTCAAGACCAGCCTGGCCAACATGGTGAAATCCCGTCTCTACTAAAAATACAAAAATTAGCGAGGCACAGTAGTGGTGCATGCCTGTAGTCCCATCTACTCGGGAGGCTGAGGCAGGAGAATCACTTGAGCTTGGGAGACAGAGGTTGTCATGAGCTGAGATCAGGCCACTGCACTCCAGCCTGGGTGAGAGAGTGAGACCCTGTCTCAAAAACAACAACAACAACAACAAAAATATGTGTGTATGTATGTGAGGTGGGTGTATATATATGTACACACATATATACACACATATAGACATATATGTATGTATGTATACACACATAGATATATGTATATGTATATGTCTATATGTGTGTATATATGTATATGTGTATGTGCATATATGTTTGCTGAATGAATCTATGAATGAATGAAGTGACATTTCCTCTAAGACTTAGTTTCCTCATCTGTAAACGTGAGATGATGTCATGGGTCTCATGGAGTCCCTGTGAGCATGAAAAGAGATAACACATATGGCAGCACCTAGCACCATATGGGGCACAGATGAAGTCCCGGGGAAATAGCAGTACAGGGTGAATCAACACCCACAAGATGCCAAGGACAAGGCTAGGAAGTTGCTCAGAAAAGGGAATATAAAATCTAATTTTTTAGTAACTCTTCCCCTAAGAATCTCCCAGTTTCGGAGGGTAGAGTCAAGAACACAATTCTAAGGCAGGAGACGGACAGGGCCATGCGAGAGTAAAGGATGATGTGATGTGAGATAAAGTGACAAAGAGGACTGAAGGGATACTTCCAGGGCCTTCTTAGCTTGCATGAATGACCAGAGACAGCCTTCTAGGTGAGGGACATGGAGTCTGGGGATGGTGGAAAGACTGGTTCATAAAGAGAGAAGTTTGGCAACAGGTAAGCAGGAGATAAACCTGAGACAGAGGTTGGGCCAGATCACAGAGGCGGACAGAGTGCGAGCTTCCTTCGGAGCAGGACTGGGAGCCACTGCGGGTTGCTGAGCAGAAGTTTAAGATGACCAAAGCTGTGCTTCAGGAAGATGAAGACACCAGTGAATGGATGGTGGGTTGAATGAGAGGGGCTGGAGATCAGGTTTTTGTGTCTCCTCCCCAGGACTGTAAGCTGCCAGAGGGAACCTGCCCGGGGCCTCCCTGCTCACCAACCACCCGGCATCAAGTCCTGGGCTGGCCACAGAGTAAGTGCTCAGCAAATACTCAATTGAGCAGAACTCAAAGGCATGCTTTCTTTTTTTTTGGCTGGGGTTGATTGAGAAGGGAAATATTCTCAACTACGGTTCCAGAAACTACTGAATGAGGAACTCAAACCAAAATTTTCACCAGGAACAGGAAGCCCAAACCCTATGATCTCCAGCAGATACCACACACAGCCCTTAGGAACCCTAGGAATAATGTATTAGCTCTCACTGCCCACATTTTCCACATTACTTTCATGCCTGCAGGTGTCGGGGTGGCAGGCTGCTTCCTTCATGCACAGGGAGTGTGTGGATGGTGGAAAATAGTGACATGGGGCCAAGGAGGGTTCAGCCATGGCAGCTGTGGCTCCTCTGGGTTGACGGAGCACAGCCCTCTCTTTGATGCTCAAATAAGCCAGTAAAATGAGGCTGGCCAACCTCAAGGGTCAGCCACCATGAGCACAGGGAACCCCAGCTCTGCCTGGTTCCTTTGCTTCTTTGTCTTCGGTTAAGGCCAGTTCAGCTCCCTTAGGGCCAGGTATTCTCTGTTGTGAGGACTGCCCTGTGCATAGGAGGATGTTTAGGAGCATCCCTGGCCACCACCCATGAGATGCCAGTAGCATTCCCTACCTGTGTGGGGGCCAAAATTACCTCCAGACATTGCCAAATGTTCCCTGGAGGATAAAACTCCCCCTCTCCTGCCCTGATTGAGAAACACTGCCTTAGACCAAGGCTTCCAAGTGGCAGTTTCTTTGGCCTACAGATGTGTTTTATTTGGTCATTCAGTGCTTTCAGAACATCTGGATGCTTTCCCAGAGTTGAAAACTCAGGAAATTTCCTGCAGAAGTACTGATTTTCAGCATCTCTGGTAATGCTAGAAGATCCAGCAATGCCGAGCCCTTGTTTCAAGTATGGTGGCCGCTTCAGTCCGGGCTTGTGCTACTGCTGGTCCAGGTAACCACAGTGCCCAGCTTCTCCCTCCACCCAGCCATGTGCCCCATACAGCCCATGGAGGTATCTGAGTTTATGACCAGACACTAGTGGGGCCTCTCAGGAAAGGGGTGGCCTCTTGTCCTTCTGTGGTCCATGATTCACTAGCTTTGATTCCATTTACACAGGTGTTTATTTTGACTACCCCATATATACCAGCCTAAACTAGGCACTAATGACACAAAGCTGAATGAGACACTGTCCCTGCTCTAGCATTTATGGAGCACTTCCCATTTGTTTTGTTTTAAGACAGGGTCTCACTGTCACCCAGGCTGGAGTGGAGGAGTACAAACATTGCAGCCTTGACCTTCTGGGCTCAAGTAATTCTCCCACCATAGCCTCGCGAGTAGCTGGAACTACAGGCACATGCCACCATACCTGGCTAATATTTTTAGTTTTGTAGAGATGGGGTTTCACCATGTTGCCCAGGATGGTCTTGAACTCCTGGCTGGGCTCAAGTGATTTGCCAGCTTCGGTGTCACAAAATGCTGGGATTACAGGTATAAGCCATGGCGCCTGGCCCCATTTGTTGACTACTATCCAAAATCACTCCCATGTATTATCTAATTTAAATCTTTATAGTAACTATTATAATTATTCCCACTTGACAGATAAAGGAGGGCTGGAGGCTCAGAAAGGCTGAGCAACTTGCCCAAGGTTGCACAGCTAGAAAATGACAGAGCCAAGATTCAGCTTTTTGATTGGTCTGACTCCAAAGTTGGCACTCATAGCAACTTACTATGATCTGCTTCCTTAGGACCTAGTTCAAGATACAGACACACAATGAAAAGAAGTCATCGCAATGCTGTAATGGAGATGAGTCCAGACCACAAGGAAGGTACAAAGGAGGCCATGCCCTCTGGACACCACCTACCTGTCCAATGCACTTTCTCATCACCTGTGCAGAAATCTGCATCTCTGGGCCTTGCCCCAACTTACAGGTAGATCTCATCTTCTTTAGCCTACCTGCTCTGCTAGGAATAAACCAGCCATGATGACCATGTCTTGCTTCTCCCTTCCTCCTTCTGCTAACAGAAGATGAGATGTAGATGGAATAGGCGCCTGTTTGTCTGGTCACATGAGATCATCAGGCAGGGGGCAGGGTCTGACCAGGCTCCAGCTCCTTGCCTCCAGTCATCAGATCAGAGACAAACACGTGTTCCAGGTTAAGCCAATGAAAAATCTTCCCTAGGAGCTTTCTCATAACCACACTCTCAGATCATCTCTCCCCTGGGGTTGCTAAAGGGGTCAGCAGAAGTCTTGCACTGCCTGCAGCACTGTGCCCACCGTGGCAGATAGCCAGAACCTTTCATACCCTAGATCTAGTGGTGCCTAAAGAAGATTCACCTCTGAATTTTATCAGTTTACAGGATCCCATACATTTTCATTTTTGCTTCTTTGAAAGAACACTAATGATGTAATCCATACTTATATCAGTCTGTAGACACCAAAATGACCAGTGAGTGAGATGGCCTTCTGAAAACCCTCCATGAAGCATCGGCTTTCAAAGAGTTCCTGCAAAAGGACTAATTCGAGCACACGCTCCCTAAAGACCAGAACTCTGGCTTCAGAGAGTTTCCCACGATGCTGATTACGAAAACCTGCATACAAAAGGAACTCTATAAATGCCTATGGATGGGCTCATTAGAGAGGAGTAAAGGATGGTCATCTCTGACTCTTATTTCTTTGCAAAAAAAATCAAGCAAACACTAATTCATGTCAACATGGAATCAGCTGACAAAGTTCTTTTTTTTTTTTTTTTTTTGAGATGGAGTTTCGCTCTTGTTACCCAGGCTGGAGTGCAATGGCACGATCTCGGCTCATCGCAACCTCCGCCTCCTGGGTTCAGGCAATTCTCCTGCCTCAGCCTCCTGAGTAGCTGGGATTACAGGCACGCGCCACCATGCCCAGCTAATTTTTTGTATTTTTAGTAGAGACGGGGTTTCACCATGTTGACCGGGATGGTCTCGATCTGTTGACCTCGTGATCCACCTGCCTCGGGCTCCCAAAGTGCTGGGATTACAGGCGTGAGCCACCGCGCCCGGCCCCAAAATTCTTTACATACACAGCTCTGCATTAAATCAGTTATTTTGCCATGAAAGTCTTGCCCTGTATAATTTGATTTTGTTTTCAATGCAGGGATCATCATGCTTTTTAGGGAAAACTCTCAAAAAAACCTCACAGTAGGTCCTATGACTTTTTGAGTTACAGTCGAAAAGCTCTATTTCTTTTGTTGTTGTTTTGAGACAGAGTCTTGCTCTGTCACCCAGGCTGGAGTGCAGTGGTGCAATCTCGGCTCACTGCAACCTCCATTTCTCGGGTTCAAGCGATTCTCCTGCCTCAGCCTCACAAGTAGCTGAGATTACAGGCATGCACCACAACACCCGGCTAATTTTTGTATTTTCAGTAGAGATGGGGTTTCTCCAAGTTGGTCAGGCTGATCTCAAACTCCTGATCTCAGCTGATCCACCCTCCACGGCTTCCCAAAGTGCTGGGATTACAGGCATGAGCCACTGTGACCGTCCTGAAAAGCTGTTTTTAAAGGGCATGTGTCTATCTCCCTCTAACTCAAAGATGGGTTATTTCCAGGGCTAGTATCACCCTCTATGTCTAAAAAATAATACCATCTTAAAAAACGTTGAGTCTGAAGGACAAGACCTCTCAGACACACATGCACACACACATACCCCCTTTTATTTCTCCCAATAAGACCATCCTAAACAATTTTTTTTAGAAAATTGTAATGCAGGAGTAAGACAGGTGGCCTTTGTTAACTCTCATTTATCCCTGTTGGGCCTCTCTTCTCCCGTCTTATCAAACACTACTTCAGCCAGCCCCCCTAGCTCTCTTTTCTCACCTTTGCTTGAGTAGATGGTCTCATGTTGGGTTACTGTTAGGGACATTTCATGATTTTCCTAGTTCCGGGATTCAAAAACAACAATAGGAAACAAACACAACTCAACAACAACAACAATAAAATCCTTTGTCTCCTTCAGTTCTAAATGCCCAGATCCTACCCACTGCTTCTCCACATTTCGACTTGTTTTCTCATCAAATCACAAAACTTGAGACCCACTGATGTTCCCTATTTAAATACATGATGTATGTAAGCACAGGCTATCTCCCAAAGCGACTGGATTGTGTTTTTATTTCCAAAGCAAAGGCTTAAAAGGCATGTCTCAGAGGATCAGACTTCTCCAGCCTGTCCTGGAAGGTCAGCATACCCCTGAATACAGCGGCTCCAACAGCTAACAGCTCACTCCCACTCCTAGCTAGGGCTTGGGTTGCCAATAACCGGGCTGTCGGCTCTCCATCCTGGCGCCAACCCCTGCCTCCAAACATCCTCCTTAGCTGGATTCCTGCCCTCCTTCTATGCCGATCCTTGTTATCCTTCCCCTCTGCCTCCCATTTTCTTCCTTTCCCTGCTCCTGGACTCCTCCCTATTCTCCTTCCCTTCCCACACTAATTTATGCCTCCTGTTGCTGAACTCCAAATGTTGTCATCTACTCATTTTTCAAGAATGTAGATTCGAGTCCTTAGCTCTTCCTACTGTTGCCAGGGCTGGGATGTCGGACTGCAAAGAAGCAGGAAGGCCCTGGAACCACTTGGATGTTCTTGGCAGTGGTGAGGCTCACTCATGCACATGCAGGAGCCCAGGCAGGCACGGAGGCAGTGAGTCTAGCACCGTGGCCAGCAATTCCTTTCCCTGCAATTACTCCTGGCCTCATTTTGGGACCCTGCTTATGCTGAAAGCTTCACTTTCAGAACTGCTTTACATAATAGGCCTGAGGAAGTCCAAGTATATATCTTGGAATGGTTATGAAAAGTGACCTGACGTGGTCAGGGTAGGACTTTCTGGATCTCTATTGATAATACTAAATATTATTAATAATGGCAATACTTATTAGTAATAATTCTTAGTATAATTACTACTAATACTACTTACTATATACTTACAATACATACCATTGTTGCTAATAGCAATAATAGCTATTGTTTCTTGATCTCTTAGCATGTGCCAGGCACAATGCTAACTGCTTTATGAGACAATATCTCATGTAAGCCTAAGATTAGCTCTTTATGGAAGGCACTATTGTTGAACCTATTTTGAAGATTAGAACACAGAGGCTTAGGAAGGGTGAGTAATTTGCCCAAGGCCATAGAGCTAGTGAATGTGATATTCTCCATCGTGTTGCCTCCATTGGGAAAGCTAGCACTCTAAGCACCTTTAAGGTCTTCTTTCCCCAAACAACTAAAAATAATTCTCAAACATGAATACTCTTCTGCCTTAGTATAGAAAGTATATTGATATTTACAAGGCTCCGCTTTAGATCATCATAAATGTCAGATAACACACAGTGCCCATGCCATTTTGCAGAATCTCCTGTCATCTGTGACTCAATCCTGCCCTATCCTGGCTTCCAAACCAAGGTTGCTGGGGATGGTGTAGAAAGTTGGGCTGAATCTCTGTGAGCCCAGAACATACTCACATACTCAGTAGTAATCTTTCTTGACTGTGTCTCTGATGTTGATGTTTTATATATACATACTATATATAAAATATATATACATATACGTGTGTGTGATATATATAGATATAGAAATAGATATCATATATAGATATATATCTATAGAGATCATATATCATAGATATACATATACGTGTGTGAGATATGTATATACGTATATGTATAGATATACATATACATACTTATAGATATACATATACGTGTGTATATATATCTTATATATACATATTATATATAAAATATATAGATATATATCTTTCTCTCTCTCTCTCTCGCTCTCTCTCCAAGAGTCACTCACAGATCAGGAGCTATGGCTGAGGGTAAGGTGAGAGCCTGCATGCATGTCATGGAAAGTGACAGGGCTGTCTTCCTGAAAAGCCAGTATCTATGAAAACATGAAGCTGCTCAGTTCTGAGCCATTTTCTCCCTCTCTACATTATCTTCAAGGTGACTATGGATGTTGTTAGGCTTATTTGTTGGTTTCAAAGCATTATTGATCACTTATTACTGCTGAATCACTGACTTGAGACATCACTTTAACCTCCTTGTCATTTTATAAACTGATATTCTGTTTCACTTGAATTATTTGTGGACAGGATGTAAATGAGGATCGCATTGGCATTTCAAAAATGTTTCCGCCTATGTTTTCACCCATCTATCCACCTCTCCACCCATTCACCCATCTACTCATACACTCACCCACCCATCCATTTATCCATCCACCCATCTATCCATCAACCTACCCATGCACTCATCCATTCTTTCTTTCATCCATCCATCTACCCATCAACCTGCTCAACCACTCATCCATCCATTCATTCATCCATCGACCCACTCATCTATTTATCCATCTTTTCTTTTCTTTTTTCCCATTCCTGTATTAATCTCCCTGATCCAGCCCCATTATCTTTCACCACTAATATGTATACAAGTATATATGTATAATAACATGCACCCTCCATCCAAAATCTCTTTTCAAAGCCATTAAACATATCATATCAAATTAAGCATCTTTCAGCTTCCCTCTGATCATTTCACCCCCCATTCAAGAACCTTCAATGGATCTCTAATATCTATAAAATAAACCCCAGCTTCTCATTCTTACACCCAAAGGCTTCCTTGACCTGTCTCCAACCTGACTTTCCTTATTTTTACCTTTAATGTCATTTCTTCAACATCTAAAACATGCAGAAAAGGAGAGAGAACAATAACAAACACCCAGGAACACACCACTCAAATTCGTTAACAAAATTTTGCTATTTTTGCTTCTAAATTATTTTTAGGAAGCAAAATGTTATAGATACAGCAGAAACGTTCTCGGTCTCCTTCCTTCCTCCCGCTTTCCTCAATTATAATTCTGAGACTGCTGTGTATTCTTACATATTCTACATTTGCATAGCTTTATTTCAGCCAGGTGTCTAACAATATGAACCATATAAACTATTCATCTGTGTTCCAAATTATATAAAAATATCATACTGTACCTTACTTTTTTCACCCAACATTATGTTTTCAAGTTTTATTCATATTGATACTTGTAGTGATCTAGCTCCTCTTAACTATTGTATAAGATACCATGGTGTAACTACCCACAACTATTTAACCATTTCCCTAATGATGGACATTTAGGTTATTTCTCTGCTTCTCTATTACACACACCACTGCAGCAAACATTCTCATAAAGTTTTGTGTGTGTGCAGATACGCTAGAATATCTTCAGGTTATACTTAGAAGTAAAATTGTTGGGTCAAAGGGTCTGTACCTCTTCTTGCACTGTTACTAGGTACGGCCTGATCATTCTCTGAAGAAGCTGAACTAATTTACATGTTTACTGGGAATGCATGAGGGTTTGAGGGTGGACATTCTTGCCAGCACTTAGGATTGTTTTACCTACCAAATGGGAGTCATACTGTATCTCATTTTGTTTTATTTTACCTTTTCCTGATTATCAGTAATTACGAGCATTTTTCTTATATCATTGACCATTTAAGTTTCACTTTTTAAATTTTTTTTTAGGCATAGTCTTGCTGTGTTGCCCAGGCTGGAGTGCAGTGGTGTAATCATAACTCACTGCAGCCTCGACTTCCTGGGCTTAGGAGATCCTCCCACCTCAGCCTCCTGAGTAGTTAAGACCACAAGCACATACCACCACACCTGGCTATTTTTTATCATCATTATCTGTAGAGACAGGGTCTCCCTATATTGCCCAGACTTGTCTTGAACTCCTGGCCCCAAGCAATCCTCCCTCCTCAGCCTTCCAAAGTACTGAGATTATAGGTGTGAGCCATACCTGTAATTCCAGACCATATCCAGCCTAAATTTCATTTCTGTGGCATATCAATTTATGTCACTTACCTATGTTTCTACTGGGTTGTTTTTCCTTTTCTTATTAATTTGTAAGATTTTATATTCTGGGTATTAATCTCTTATTGATTCTGTGTATGCCAAATATCTTCTCCTTGTCTCGGCCATATTTTCTAGTTATTTTTTATTTATTTATTTTTGCTGTATAGTAGATTTTTTACTTTTATATAATGAAATTAATCAATACTTTCTTTTATGGTTTGTGCTTTTTAATGCTTTCTTTAAGCAGCCTTTTTCTACATCAAAGTTTTAAATATTAAACATAATCTACATTGTCTTTCAAAAGTCTTGAAGTGTTGTTTTTTACCTTTAGCACCTAAAGCTTTCCATAATGTAAACTAAGGTAAAAGCCTTATTTTTTTTCTGAATGAAGAAAGCATATGTATACGTGTATTGGTGTGTGTATAAAATCAGCTCTTACAAATAATAATAAAAGGACAAAACAATCAGTTGAATCAGCCCCATTTACTAAGTAGTCATGCTTTTCCCTCTGATCTGTAATGCACCACTGTCATTTACCAAGTTTCCATTTATGGAGGGCTCTGTTTCTGGGCTCCCTTTTGCCCAGTTGATCAGTCTGTCTAGCCCTGCTTAGTAATGTCTGACTATCATTTTAGAGGAAGCCTTGATATCCAATAAGGTCATTGCTTCAACAAATACCAAAAAATATATAACCTTGCAAGGTGTGGGCTCATGCCTGTAATCTCACACTTTGGGAGGCTGAGGTAGGAGGATTGCTTGAGGTCAGGAGTTCAAAACCAGCCTGGGCAACAAAGTGAGACCCTGTCTCTACAAAAACTTAAAAAAAAAAAAAATGCAGTGTTTGGTGGCACACCCCTATAGTCCCAGCTACTCAGGGGGCTAAGGCAGGAAGATTGCTGGAACCAAGGAGTTCGAGCCTGCAGTGAGCTATAATCACACCACTGTACTACAGCCTGGGCAACAGAGTGAGACCCATCTCAAAAAATAAACAAACAAAACACCAAAAACAAAAAATATATTTTATTGTCTAATTTTCTTATTATGATCCAATAAATTTAGAAGCTAAAAACAAGAAGAAAGCTTTTAAAAAAAAACCTTTGAAACTATTTTTTAAAAACCCAAACCTAATTCTGAATAAGCAAAGAAATTGAAATGAAAATTATGAAGTATTTATATATGAATGACAATGACAGCATCACTTATCAAAACGTCTAGGATGCAGCTAGTTTGTAGCCTCAATGGCATCAATTTTCAGTTATTCTTGTTTTCTAATGTATGCATTTAAATGACATTTTCTAATTGGATGTGGCTGGCACAGAGGAGCATTATTAACTTTTGTATATTAATGTTTAAGCAGCCATCTTGCTGAACTCTCTTCAGCAGGAAGTGTGACTTGCTGTTAGCTTTGATAATACCTTTTATCAGGCTGAGTTCCTATTTATTCCTAATTTGCTAAGAGTTTTTGTCTTAAATGATGAAAAATCAGAAGCATGCTTTTTAAGAGTCAAGGGTGCCACTTCCCTCTACACTGTACTGGATCAAGGTCCTAGCCAAGACAATAAGGCAAGAAAAAGAAAGTAGAGGTTATAAAAGGAGATAAGACCACCATCATTTGGAACTAACTGGTGAGTGGTTCCTGTGCATATTTTCTTATTTCTGATCCTTTGTTTCACCTGCATGCCGTGAAAAAATCTTCCTTCATCCCATCTCCAATTTTATTCTCATTAAGTTTCTTCTCAATGTCCAAATAATCATTCTAATAATAACTAATATACATTATTATATATATCTTTACATTATACTTTATATATACTGTATATATTTTATATGTAAATAAACACACACACACACACACACACACACACACATATATGTATTAGAGACAGGGTCTCTCTCTCTTTTGCCCAGGCTGGAGTGCAGTGGTACAATCTTGGCTCACTGCAGCCCCAAACTCCCAGGCGTAAGTAATCCTCCAGCCTCAGCCTTGTGAGTAGCTTGAACTACAGGCATGAAGCACCACACCAGGCTAATTTTTAATTTTTCTGTAGAGATGAGTTGTTCCCATGCTCCCCAAGCTGGTCTCAAACTCCTGGCCTCAAGCAATCCTCCCACCTCAGTTTTCCAAAGCTCTGGAGTTACAGATGTGAGCCACCATGACCTGGCCTAATAACTATAATATTATTTATAGATTGCTTATTGTGTACCCGGTAGGCATTTTATATAATTTTTTAGTCCTTACAACAACCTTTTGATGGAGGCTATTATTAGATGCATTTTGAAAATGACAAAACAGAGAGAGTTTTAGGGATTAGGCAGAGCTCACACAGCAGGTAAGTGACAAAACAGAGATGAAATCAGAGCCTGGCCACAACCTTGGCCACTGCGCTAAATGGCCCACCTCTTCATGATCCAGGACCCAGACTTTCCTCCCACTGGCCTCTGCTTTGGTGTGGATTCTGTCTCCTGCTTTCCCCAAATCTGCACATCTGTTGTGGATGCTGTGACGCACCACTCAGTTCCCCTTTCAGGCCTGGGGAACGTATTCCCTCCCCTAGCTGCGGGAAAGTGCGGCCAACGGACAGCCTCAGCTGTCAGCCGCTTTGGAACTGCCTTGGCTGCACAGGCATCATCCGTTCAAGCCCACAACCTCTTCTAGAGGCAGCGCACATCCAATGACCACCCAGCATGAGGGTATAAAGGCTCAGCCTCTTCGCCGTAGCTCAGGATGGACTCTGAAGGACCATCCCAGCTCCCCAGGGTCCTTAAGACTGCACAGCAGTCCGACTTCTCTGTTTGCTAACTCCTACTTTCCTCCCTTTTCTTCTGCAGGCAGGAATCCCAAGCATCCTCCCTGATACCTCTGTACTGAAATACATTCTCAGAGCTGACTTCCCAGGGAACCTTAGCTGTGATAGATCCTAATTATTTGAGACTCACTTCAAATGCTGCTTCCCCCACCTCTAATCTTCCCCAAACCTCCCCATCCCAGGTTAGAAGTTCTCCTCCCTCTGAACAAACTTCTGTGGCAGAAACCATCCTGCTCTGCTGTATCTGAATGAGTTACCGCTTCACACCTGTCTCTGTTTTCAGAGTGCACTGGAAGCTCCTTGAGGGAGAGGAGGGCACTGTGTCTGAGTCATTTATCTATCTACTTTACTTTTTTTTTAATTAAATCTTTTTGAGACATGGTCCCACTCTGTCCCCCAGTGCAATGGAGTGATCAGAGCTCACAGCAGCTTCAGCCTCCTGAGCTCAAGTGATCCTCCTGCCTCATCCTCCCAAGTAGCTGCAACCACAGGCACATGCCACCATGCCTGACTAATTTATTTTTTGTAGAGACAGGGTCTCCCTATGTTTTCAGGCTGGTCTCAAACACCTGAGCTCAAGCGATCCTCCCCTATCAACCTCCCAAAGTGCTGGGATCACAGGTGTAAGCCACTGCACCTGGCTCTATCTTCTTTGGCATCTGCCTTTACCACTAAGCATGGGCTCTGGGGCTGGACACATCAGATTCAAACCCCAGCCCCACCTTTCTTGGCATCAGTTTCTTCATCTGTAAAATGGGATAATGGCAGCACCTTCCTCTTAGGTTTGAAGAGTTAAATGTGTATAAAATGCTTAGCCCAGAGCCTGGCACGCTGCAAGCATTTGCTCACTGTTTGATATCTATAATTATTGTTTGCCTACTGTCATGCTAGTGTTAATATATGTTTATTAAATGAGTTGGGAGTGCCTGATGATGACCAGCTTAGCAGGCTCTACTGGCAGAGTGACCGTTCGCGACTTCATCTCCCTGGGAGACGGTAGAGATTGGCGAAGGCTCCTCATCTCTTGGCAGGGTGCCCACTCTGCTCTCTCCCTCTCCTTCCCCATGCAGCCCTCGTAGCTGAACCCTCCAGCATGCAAACCCTCACTCCACTCTCTCATGCAACCAAAAAATAAAAAATAAACTTGGCTTTGAATCCAAGGCCACTAGTGCTTTTGATCTCGGTTACAAAGCAAGGCAATTATTGAACACAAAAAGCCCTGATTTATTTATGAAATGCAATGGACATCTTCGAGGCGGGAACGAGAAAACTCACTCAAGACCAAGTCCTTGTTGCCACACAGTGAATGGCTGCTTTCAAACACAAGCCCCCCACATGGCCTCGCTTCTCTGCAAAGCGTCTTTCCTCATTAGCACTTCCTCCCAACACCACAGCTTCCAACAATCAAATTCACATCACGGCCGGGGCAAGTAATTAAATTCCGCAGGCATCCGAGCAAAGAATAATGGATGGCTATTGTTAAGGAAGCTGAAGAAAAAAGAATGAGGCTGGAAATGGAATGGGCTTCAATGCCCAGTCTCAGAAACGGTTAGTGCGGAGAAGGAGAGCAAGTGGGATGCGGACTGACCCTCCCACCTGGTGCAGCACATGAACTAGAGGCTTCAGTCCTGGAGCTGGAGGTGAAAACCCTGAGTCTGGGGCCAGACTGCATTTGCTAAACATAGGCCTCAGTGTCCTCATCTGTGAAACTGGGAGGTTGGACTAGGAGTCATTCTCTATGTATGGTCCCCAGACCAGCAGCATCAGTTATCACCTGGGAATATGCTACAAATGCAGGTTCCCAGGCCCCACCCTAAACCTACTGAATCGGAAACTGTGGGACTGGGGCCTAGCAGTGTGCATTTAATAAAGCCTCCAGGTGATCCTGATGCACACTAGAATTTAAGAACCACAGTTAGGTAATGTTTAAAAATGAGGCTGCAAACTCAAATGCACAAAGGGCCAGAGAGGGAAAATCAAGGACCAAGTAAGGTGAAATACCCTGCACGGCAGCAGGGTGAGGGGAGTGGCAGAGACAGCATGCCCAGGCTGACGGGGCTGGCAGCCACTCAGCTACCACTAGCTGATGCCAAGTGTGAGTCCACATCGAGCTGGTATAGTCAGAGCTTCTGATTTTGCAAGAGAAACACAAAATCGTGATTTTAGGAGAAATCTTTAAATGTTTAAATGTCAACTTAATCTTTCTTAACATAGTGAGGGCCAAGAAGATTATAGGAGCCAAACTCTGTTGTGCACTGCCATTTTGCAGCCTCTGTTCTGAGTTTTTTTCCTTCAACCTCCATCACAATAAACTCCACCCACTGGCTCTTGCCTTTCTCCAGACCCTGAACTCTTAACCTCCTTTCCCCATTTAGCAGGCTCCTATTCATCTGTCAACACCCAACTCCAGGGTCACTTCCACTGTGAATTTATTCTCAACTCTTTGCCCCACTTTCCACCTCTCACTAAGAAGACAGAGAGGAATCAAACAGGAGGCCAAAGAATTGACACACAGAAGGTGACACCAAGGAGGAAGACATGCAGAAATTACAAAACAGCCTTTCCCACAGAGGAGGAATTAGGACCTCTTGGCAGTTACCCTCCTGCTGCTTGAAAAATCACTCAAATAAAGACACTGATCCCATCTGACCAGAATCTAATAAAATGAAGTTTTAGAAGGGGAAATATGAAGAAACACAAAAACAGAAGTAAAGGCTGGATTAAAAAACAATTGGTACAAAAATATCTGGGACTTTTTTGCTGACTGAGAGTTCACTGTGTCAATCATGTGGTAAAACAATCATCAAAGAGGCAAACACCTTCATAGGTCTTATTATGAGAAATAAATGTCTGGAAAGCCCTGGTCTGCCTTGAGCTGCTCAGACCTTCCTAGAGGATTCTGACTGGTTCTGAATATTAACTTCTGCAGGTCAGAGAAGAACTGAAGCATGATCCAGGGAGGGTGACTGAGATGGGGACAGAACACAAAGCCAAATCCCAGGGGGACAACGGAAAGAACCTGGGACATCTGCCCACAGGCAGGAAGGACCGGTGGATGGTCACAATTTCTGCCTTCAAGCAACTGACAGGTTTCCACGTGGGTTTGATCTGTTTGGCCCTTTAGGAAAGATCAGGACCTGTGAGTGAAAACACTGTAAGATTCCATTTCAGCATTTGGGAGAATTTTCTATTGATCACGGATGTCCCCACATGGAATGAGCTATCCTGAGAGGTAGGAGCGTTCTTTATCGAGGGACCTCTAGCAGAGGACGTACAGCTGCTGTAGATGATGATAAAAGGGCTGGAAAAGAGGGTCCAGTAGCCATCTCCTGTTTTATTTCTCCCCTATTCTTATAAAGACACTCCTACTTTTCTTGGGGAACCACCCCTCACCCATTCTCAGTCCCGTGTGTCAGGTGGAATTGAGTGCGCATTTGGCTTCAGGGGAGGATGTTTCCCGGCCTGGTGAGGCAGAGCCCTGCAGCACCCCAGCCACAGGTGCAGCCCTGGGTGTCCTCACATGACCCATGATGAACCAATCAGAGACCCAAAAAATCCATTCTGGGAAAAGGGACTTGAAGCAGAGAGGATGTAAGCCTGGAGAGGCCAGGGGCCCTCTAGTCATCACATGGGGAGAGGCTGACTATGAAAGAGCCCCTAGCCTCCCCCACAAGAAAGGGAAACAGAGAAAACTGGAGCAGAGAGAGTTCTAATAACATCCTTTGTTCCCCCGAAGCCTCCCATGCCTGAAGACAGGCTTATACTAGTAAGGTCCCTTTTTCTCTTAAAGCAGGGTAGGCTGCATTTCTGTTGTCTGCCACCATAAGAGTTCTGATCACTAAAGATAGCCTCCTAGATCTCATTCAGTTTAATTTTACAATGGCTGATCCACATTAACACTTAAAGCAAGGGTCACGTGCACGGGCTTCTAGAATTTGAAGTCCTGCCTCTAATCATAAGAACAGACTCCACTGCAAAAGCGGAAATGGAGAATCATGAAAAGGTAAGTTATTAAATCAAACTGGCTCCATCAGTGAGGAGCTGGCAGGCAGGGCAGCTACCCAGGCCAAAGCCAGAAAATAGGCACAGGACAGACACCTGAGCTAGAAACCACTCCCATCTCCTGCAGCCTTACTGCCAGAGTGTGGTTTGGTAGGGCCCTAGGACCCCAGCTCTGAATGGGGAGTGGTTTCTATTCTTAGTGATCACTGGCAGACTACCATTTAGTAAGCACCTACTGGATGCCAGGCCTGGGCTGGACACTTGGCCCACCTCTACCCATCAAAGCAGCCCCCCATGAAGCTGGCATTGTTACCATCTCCATTTCCCAGATGAGAAAACTGAGACTCAGAGAGACTTTCCCAGGGTAGTCAGTGATAGGCAGTTCTGAGACAAACTCCGAAAGCCCAGCCACACTATTTCCTGCTGGTAATGACAAGAGGCCCAAAGCCACCAAGTCTGGGTTCTCCTTGAAGCCTCCCAGTGCTTTATCTCCTCACCTGTAAAATGGGGTGAGGATCCCCAGTCTGACCAGACAGCAGCCTCCACAGTTGCTTTGAGGTCTGTGGGAACTATTATTATGTAAAGAGTGCCGGCCTCCGTTCCGAAATTAGGTATAACTGATGTGACACAAAGGGGCCGTGCTGTGCAAAGTCAGCCAGCCAGGCTCCGTCCTCGCCTCTCTCCAAAGCCCTTGTGGGCTGGGTTGTTTCCTTTGTTCCACAGGAACAGGCCTGGTAACAAGGCAGCCGGGAGCTCAGCTGTAGACATTTTTTTCATTATTTTCCACCCTGTTAACCTCCATCACAAGTCAGGCTGCTGTCAGCCTAAATGAGAACTGAAAAGATTTATCTCACTTGTCCCAGGGCTCAGCTCAGGAAAAAGACCCTTCATTTCCTAAAGGCCTTGATGACCCTTTCCCTGTGAGTCACTCCCACCCAGGAAAAAAAATGTGACAGCAGCAGCAGGCGGGGGCTGGGAATGAGACCAACAGTCCAAACTTGCAGACGTCTGGATCACTTCAGTTTGGCTTTGCAAAACACTGTGTAATTTTTTTTTCTTTGCACTGTATTTACCTTCCTAATTATGTTTGCTTATGCAAATATGAAACTTAGCCCACATTTCATAAACACGACCCCAGGAGGAGACCAGAAGCATATTGTGTGGCAGGAGGAAATTAGCCTGCGATTACAATTTTGCTATAGAAGTAATCCTCAAAGTGGACAATCCAAACACAGACCATGGAGAGATGATTATATTTTCAATCTTGTCCCCTTCTTTGTGCTTCTAGCAATCTCAGGTCACCAAACCCCTAAAACTGCCACCTGGCAAGAAGAGATGAGCTAGATTCTTTTGGTAATAATAGTCTCTTATATTCGCATAATAATAGCTTTCATGAGCACTTACTAAGTGCCAGGTGCTGGTCTCCACACTGTACCCGGGAATAACAAGCCTGTTAATCCTCCCATTTGCCCACAGAGATTTATCTCCATCCCCATTTCACAAATGAGGAAACTGAGGCACAGAGAGTTGAAGTAACAAGCCCAAAGATACACAGCTAATAAATGATGGAACCAGGATTACGAACCCAAGAATTAAGAATTCTAGACCCAGAGGCCACATCCCAAACCACTTTGTGACAATGCTACTCTCCCCACACACCATTTGTTTAACCCTCAGCCTCCTGGGAAATAGCTGATCTTAACTCTGTTGGATAGACAAAGAGGATGAGGTTCACAGAGGCTAAACGACTTGCCCATTTTCCAGACAAGGAAACTGAAATTCACAGAAGTGAGTTCAGTTCTATAAACATTTGTACAGCACCTTACACATGCCAGGCACTGTACAAGGAAACTGGGATGCAGAAACCTCAGTGCTCCCTCCACACTCAGCTTCTGGATGTCTATATGGGTAAAATCTTTCTGAGGCAATAAGGTACACTGTGAAAAGCTTTTAAAATGAGCATATTTTCGACTCTAAAATTCCCACTGCAGAAACTGATCCTAAGAAAGTAACAGTGAATGTGACAAAAAAGCTCACAGCAGCGTTATTTATAAGAGTAAAATAACAGAAATAAACTAAGTGCTCAACAGTAAGAGATTAAATAAATTAGGGTATACCTATATAATGAAATACTATGTAATCATTCAAAATGTTATGGAAATGTGCTTATTGATATGGGAAAATGTAATAGAGTGTTATGTAATTTGTTAGGTGACATAAGCAGGTAGTAAAATCATATATGCATTATGATCTGATTTGGAAAAAATGCGTATGTACACTAGAAAATACATGAATTTAAGGACTCTCAGAAAATGTAGTTGCATTTGTACATACAGAGAAATTCATAGGATATAAGAGTGGTTATCTCCAAACAATGGCATTTCAGGTCATTTTAATTTTTATGTGTGTGCTCATCTCCATTTTTAAAAATTTTCTACAATGAACATGTACTACTTACCTATCCATGCAAAGGTTTTTATTTTTGTGGCAGTGGTTGCTGAAGTGGCTAAGACTACACATTCTTTGAAAGGCACATCCAGGGTTCAAACTTAGGCTGGGGTCCCAAGTCCAGCCCTCAGCCACTTGCACCCTTCAATGCACCTGCCCTTCTGGTCCCTTGTCTCCAAATCACATCCCACTCTGGCTGGCATAGTGTTACCATGGGACAGCTTGGGGCAAAGACCTGGGACACATGGGACAGCCCACTTGCCCACCTTTTTGAAGAGTCTGATGACATCCTCACTGATCTGGGAGAGGCGGACGATGACATTGTTCATGAAGATGTCATTGAGGGTGGCATGGTCTCGGCTCTCCCGCCGGGTCTGATGCAGAACCAGATACCAGCAGTTCACAGGTGAGAGGAGGTACTGGTCCTTCCTGTGGAAACCAAGAAAGCTCAGACTGGCTACACTGGAATGTCATCAAACAGTGGTTTACACTGCCACCCACCTCAGCTCTTTTGACTCCCACATTGCCCCTTCAAGGTCAGTCTTGTTGTTACATGTTATACAGCTGGGGAAACAGGCTACAACAGCTGACATGATCCTCCAAGGTCACAGAGCAGCACTGGGGCCAGAACCCAGGTCTTTGACGCCTATGCAGTTCTACTCTCCCACTAAATGTGGTGCTTGTTCCAGGTACCTCTACCCTCTGGGAAGAAGCTACCTCCACTGGAGCTAAGAAATATTAAACCAATTGTGCTTTAAATGTTATACTTGTATGATTTCTAGAACTATGCAATAGAAAGAACAAAAAGTAGATACTTCCACTCCCCCATCCTGCCTCCCTCAACCCTTGTAATTTTCTTGGGCTCTTAACTTCTTTGTTCTTCCCCAGGGATTGGCTTCTGTCCCTTGGCCTCTGTCTCTTGGAAACACATGCCTTTGCCCCTCCATGGAGCTGTAGGGAAACAGACTAGGAGGGTTCAGATTCTGTATTCAGGAGGAAGAGTTAAGGAAAATACAAATACCTGCAAGACAAAAAAACCTTTGTCCTGCAATGACTGATAGGTTTTTAGCACTCTCTAGCTGGGTGTGATGCTAAAGGAGGGGTTCTCAGAGTGTGCTCCAAGACCAGCAGCAAGAGCATGACCTGGGGACTGGTTAGAAATGCAGACTGTCCAGTCCCGGTCCCGCTCCAGACCTGCTGAGTCACACACTCTAGGGGTGGACCCCCCCCACCCCGGTGCCCCCCGCCACAATCTGGGCTTTAACAAGCCCTCCAGGGGATTTGGATACTCACTCAAGTCTGAGAACCACAGATCCTTATACTATTGTTTCCCAAAGATTGGGATGCTACTGAGACCAGAGAAAATCTGTCTCTTGGCTCTGCAGATGCTCCTCAACTTACTATGGGGCTACATCCCAATAAACCCATCGCAAGGTGAAAATATCCTAAGTTGAAAATGCACTTAATAAGCCCAATCTATGGCACATCATAGTTTAGCCTACACTACCTTAAACGTGCTCAGAACACATTAGCCTATGGATGGGCAAAATCATCGCACACAAAGCCTATTTTCTAATAAAGTGTTGAATGTCTCATGTAACTAGTTGAATGCTATCCTGAAAGTGAAAAACAGAATGGTTTTATGTGTACTTGAAATATGGTTTATACTGAATGTGTACCACTTTCACAACACTATAAAGTCTCAAAATTAGAAGCCAACCCATGTTTAAGTTGAGGACCATCTGTATTTGCCAAAGACCCCTCAGGGAGCCTCAGGTAAAGGCGGATACACCCTGTTCTCCAGGAAGGAAGAGGAAGGGCAATTCAAAACAAAAACCAAACCAATAACCCTTTCCTGCCACACAGGGCACCTGTGCTGGAGCTCTTGTCCTCCAATGCAGTCTCTCCCTGACTCCTTTCCAGTGTGGACAGAGATGTTGGAAAGGCAGGATGTGAGGGGAGAGGCCCTTCCACCACCTGAGGGTGGCAGCTCCAGGATCCCCCCAGGCCTGCCTTGTCCCACTCTGTCCTGAGTGTGGACCACCTCCAGGAGCTGGCCAAGGCTCTGTTCTCAGGAAACACAGCCTCCCACTATTAGCATTTTTGAGAAAGGCAATTGCTATGGTTTGGCTGTGTCCCCACTCAAATCTCAGCTTGGACTGTATCTCTCAGAATTCCCACGTGTTACAGGAATGGTCTTGGGAGCCAGTCTTTCCCATGCTACTCTCATGATAGTGAATAAATTTTGTGAGATCTGATGGGTTTATTGGGGGTTTCCACTTTTGCTTCCTCCTCATTTTCTCTTGCCACCACCATGTAAGAAGTGCCTTTTACCTCTGCCATGATTCTGAGGCCTCCCCAGCCATGTGGAACTGTGAGTCCAATTAAACCTCTTTTTCTTTCCAGTCTCGGGTATGTCTTTATCAGCAGTGTGAAGATGGACTAATACAGCAATTCTGCCAACTCCCACTATGACCACATCTACCTCCCCAAAGCCAAGCAGAAGGGCCTCTGAACTGTTCTCCCCACCCCACCCCCACCACCCCACCTCTCCCTATCTCCTGGGGCTTGGGAAGGTAGGTGAGGCAGGGCTACCTTGACTTCAAGGAATTTTTCTTTTTCTCATCAAATGTGCTAAAAATCTATCTAGGCAGCAGAAATCTGAGAGAAGGAAATTAGGTTCAGATAGAGGATGGGAACTATCTAAGGAAAAGGGAGGATGATGAAGCATTTAGGACACTGCTATGAAATAAACAGATTTCTCCTTGGCTTATAGCCTAGAGAAAGAGCCAGGACACTACAATTCGACCCCAGCTAGAATCCCTCAGAATCTACTGTGTCAGGTCTTGGTGGGCTCTGGGCACACAAAGGTGGCTATGATGCACACCCTGCCTTGGAGGGGGCTCACTGCTGAGTGGCTGTGTCAGAAAAAAAGATTTAGAGTGGAAGGTGGTTCTAGTCTATAACAGAAAGACACACAGAGCATCAGTTCTGCTGGAGAAGCTGCAGAAGGCATTGTTCTCCTCCAGTGCACTCTGGGTACCATACACGTGATCCCTTCTATTCTCACTGGGGCCTTCATGCTCTTCCCTCTACCTGGAATACCACAGTCCCTGCTCTTCTCATGAATGCCTCTTTCTATTACTGTAGGTTCAGCTTAGGCGATACTTCCCTAGAGAGCACTCCCCTGACCACATACTAAGGCATTGGTTCTCACTGTAGCCCCTGAACCAGCAGCAGCAGCAGCATCACTTAGGAACTTGAAAACATAAGTTCTCAGGGCAGCCCCAGACCACCTGTACTCAGAAGCCCTGGAGCTGCGTCCAGCATCTATTCTAAGCCCTTGAGGTGATTTGGATGCATACTTAGGTTAGAGACCTTCTACCTTAAGGAGTTTCCATCCTTCCCCTTCACCCTACTGTGAGCTCTTGAGAGCAGGGACCGTTTCTATTGCAATCATCACATCCAGCACCCAGCAACCTGCCTGCCACATAGCAGATGCATTGAAGAGAGACCCGTGAAAAAAGGTTGCATTTGTGCTGGGTCTTGAAGGATGAGTAGGAGTTTTCCAAATGGTCAGAAGTCAGAGAGAGGATGAAACTGTGGGTAGAACGAACAGTGGGCACAAATATAGTGAAGTAGCTCAGGAGAGATGGAATTCTGAGTGTGTTAGTGGAGGACTGTAGGACATGAGGCTGGGGATACAGATTAAAAGCCCAATTGTGGGGCACACTGCCAGGCTAAGAGGGTGGGACCCCTGATCTTCTAGATAACCTTGTTCTCAAATCTGTCCTGCACACTAGAATCACCTGGGGAGCTTAAAAAAATCACCAAGACCCAGGCCCCATCCAAGACAAAATCAGAGTCTCTGAGGGTAGAGCATGGTACTCACATTGTCATACTCTCTAGAGGATTCTAATGTGCAGCCAGAATTAAGAATGCCTGCTTTAGGGATGCAGGTGCAGTGGCTCATGCCTGCAGTCCCAGGGCTTTGGGAGGCAGAGGCAAGAGGATCACTTGAGCCCAGGAGTTCAAGACCAGCCTGGGCAACATAGCAAGACTCCATCTCTATAAAAAATGTGAAAATTGGCCAGGTGTAGTGGCACGCACCCACAGTCCTAGTTACTTGGGAGACTGAAGTGGGAGGATCACTGTGGAGCCCAGGAGGTTGAAGCTACAGTGAGCTATGATCATGCCACTGCACTCCAGCCTGGGCAATAGGCAAGAGCCTGTGTCTAAAATAAACAAACAAGAATGTCTGCTATGGGCAGTGGAGAGTCATGGAAGTTATTTCAGCAGAGGTAGGATATAACCAACATGTGTTCTGGCAAGATCATTGAGGGCAGATTGGAGGATGAAGGGATGGATGGGTAGGTGGGTGGGTGGATGAGCAGGGATATGGGGCTATTGGCAAGAGGACCAGGCAGGAACTCTTGGTTCAAATGAGAGATGGTGAGGCCTGGGTATGGTCTTGTGGCCAGAGAAAACTGGACTTGAGAGACTTCTCAACAGGAGAGCAGATCCTCTTGGAGACTTCCTGGAAACAGCAGAGAGAGGAGGAAGGAGCAGATGGTGATTCTGAGGCTGAGATCTCAGGCGACTGGGTAGATGCTGATGACATGAACTGAGATAAGAACTGCAAGGGGAGCAGTAGGTTTGGGCAGAAAATGCATTGCTTATCTCATTTTCACTGCTTCCTAGGTGGTGATGGAAATGGAAAGATTAAGGAGAGATGAGATAATTGAGCTGTTACCTAAATTACTTCAGGGGCTTAGCTGAACCTGGGAGGCAAGAAGTGAACAGCACCAGGGAATTAAATGTGCAAAATTATGGAAGCCACAGCCAGAAGGTGAGTTTCAGAGGGAAGGAAAAAGACAAGTTATCTGGAAATGATGGGGAAGTGCTGGGACGATTTGGGGACCATTAACTAGGTCATCTAGCCAGAGAGATGAGATGAGAGGAAGGGCAGAAAGGACAGTGCTGTCCTTATGAGAAGCTGCAAGCCAGGAGGCAGTGCAGTGTAAGACAGAACTGCAGGAGGCAGAACGAGCCAAGACAAGGAGGATGTTATCCGAAAGCAGCTGAAGCTGAAGACTCGTTAAGTTGAAGTGAGCAGCCGCTGTGAAGATTCCTTCCAGCTCTTGTTCACTCCTTGTGTTTGTGTGTCTGTGCTGGGCAGGACTAGGTGCTGTGAGTGCAGCAGCAACCAAGGCTGCAAGACCCTGCCCCGCACGTCTTCCACTTAAAAGGAGATTCACAAAGAACAGAAAGTGATGAGGCAGTCTCATCAATGCAATCATGAGGAGGAGGCTATGGAGCAGCGGGGGGCCTCCTTCCCTAGATCTGGTGGTGGAGTGGTCATGGATGACTTCCTGGAGGAAGCAGTTTCTAGACTGAGAACTAAAGGCTAGGCTGGAGTTTCACAAGGAGGAGACTTCAAAGCGGAGAAATGTGATGACCAAGGGTCCAGGGGAAGCAGGAGAGGGCATGTTGGCAAGCTGGAGGTAGGGACGGGATCCAGGCATAGTGTTCTGGGGTAGGAGGGTAAGGGTGAACTTGGAGACTGAGGCAGGGGCCACTTGGCAAAGGGTCTTTAACTTTCATTAGAGTTTGAGCTCCATCCTGGGATCAGCAGGGAGCCCTTGAAGGAAGGGTTTAGAGGAGGGGGGTGAAAGGGTAAAACTGCACTTTCAAACTCTCGCTCTGGCTGCTGTGCAGAGCTGAGGCTGGGAGAGAAACTGAGGGATTCAAGAAAGGCTTAGGTAGGAAATTGATTGGACAGGGAGACTGGATGGGGTTGGGGCTGGAAGTTAAGAGAGAGCAAAAGATGTCCAGGATGACTCCCCAGTTTTTGGTTTGGGCACCTGGGGGGATTGAAGGAGCCTCTGTGGAGATGAAGAGGAGCAGGTCAAGGGTGGGCAGGGAGGGAGGACGATGAGTTCAAGTTGAACAGGACGAGTCTAAAAGGCCGTGGGGCATCCAGGTGGAGCTATCTGGGCTGGAGAGACAAACGTGGAAGCCAGCAGCAAGGAGTTGGATGCTATTTAAAACTACAGAACACAGAAGGCTTTACAAATGCCATGGCCACATGGCAGAAGAGGTCAGTCCCCGGGAAGCTTGGCAAGGCTGTGGCCGGAGGGCTGGGGCAGGGCCAAGCCGCTGTGGTGTCTCCCCTCCTGGAAGAGGGTAGGATCGGACAATGTGCAGCCCAGCCTTCTCTGAGATGCTGTCCCAGGCCTGTGGTCCAATCAGAGGCCTGTTCTCTAGGTCCCCCCAGCATGGGAGACTGCTGGTTCTGCTCCCCTGACCTTCTCCCAGACCTGGGTCCCTCCTGTGGGGCAGGTCATTTGTAGTCTGCAGAAAGCCTTGGCCACAATGGTACCAGGCAGGCTCTCACCACGTCTGAAAGAAGAGAGAAGGCCCACAGGTGGGACTCAGTACAGCAGAAGAGAACAGAAAGCCACCTGGATATGGGGATGGGCATTCACCAGTGTCTGCCATTCTATCCCCTGTGTCCTGGCCACTCACACCATGGAGTCACTCTGGGCTTAAATGCCAGAAGAGAGCTCTGTGGTCATTCTTTAGCATTTCATGTATTCCATACATTTTTTTGAATATTTTGTATAGATCAGACCCCAGGGACACATTCTTGAACAGACACAGTTCCTGCCTTCATGGATCAGACAGTCTGGTGGGGAGACAGACACCCCCCATGAGCCCACAAACATGGGTTGAGTTAGAAGTGCAGAATGTGCTGGAACAGAGGGGAGCCCGCGCAATCAGCACCCATAACAAGAGGACTGGCCTGATTTTTGGGTCCCTGAAGTATCCCCAAAAAAGGGGTCATTAAGCTGGGCTCCAAAGGAAGAGTTGGAGGGCACTAGTGAAGGGGTCTGAGCAGGTGGACTGGCAGGAGAAGGCTCCAGGCAGAGGGAACAGAATGGGCAAAGGTGCCTCAGGGTGGTGAGCTTGGTGCATTTAAGGAACTAAGTAAAGAACAGCCTGGCTGGAGCAGGAGGCAAGGCAGAGGAGAGAGAGGGTGCAGAGTGAGGCTGGAGGGGCCCACAGGGTCTCATGCTCTCCATCCTGTTTTCATCTAGCTCACACTGGGACTGCAGGAGGGAGGAAGCACGAAGGCTGCAGACTGCAGAGCCGGAAGGTTGAAGGCTGCAGAAACCTTCAGCCTTCCCTGTTCTCGGGGTTGCTTGCCCCTTTTGAAAGCGGAACCCCTTTGACCTGAGATCCAGCTCTGTGCCAACAGCCACTTTTGGAAGACATCAGAATGAATGAGGGCCAGTGCTCTCGGCCAAGGCACTCAGAGCGGCCCTTCTGCTTCTCCAATCTTGCATGCAAGCGTCGACCCAGCAGGCAGAAGCTGCTGAACTAAGACATCACGTTAGAACTTTTGCATATGTATGTATATATTTTCTTTTTTTTATGGCCAGAAAATAGCAATGAACATTTCTGGTGAGTCACAGCTTTCTTTCTTTGGCTAGGGGAGCTGGATATGAGGTTCTAGGAGACTGCAGCTAGAGGAGCCAGGCCTTGCCAAGCTGGTGAGTTGGGAAAATGAAATTAGCAGTGAGCCAGTTTCTCCAGCTTCTCGGCTGAGGGCCGGAAAATTCCGCTTAGCAAACAGAACCCATTTCCAAGCTTGCAGTGCCCCACGTTGCAGATGAAAGTTCCTGCCCTGGGACCAGGGTCCCTTTGGGAAGAAGGCAAGCTCCTGCTTGGGCTTCCTGCTCCCTTGCAGGACCTTCTCAGGCCTCACACTGGGCTTGCCTCTGAGAAATGCTATCTCAATCAGTTCTGTGGCCAGAAAGGTGCATTTAACCTCCTGCTATCTAAGCTGCCCCAAGCAGGATTCGGGATTCATTGCACTTGCTTGTAGCATGAATCATTAATTCAGTAAATAGTAACTGTGTGCCTGTTCTGCACCAGGCAATGGTAAGCAAAATGAGCCACACTTCTCACTTCCTGGAGCTTACAGTCTACTGGGGGTCTCAGATAACAATCAGATAATCACAAAAATCCATAGAAAATAGCAGCAGGAAGAAGGGCTCTGAAGGAGAAATGCATGGAGCCTTGAGAGCCTTTAACAGGATCTGTCCCAGGCCTCGCTCCTGGCTCCTGGTGGGTTGTTGGAGATCTTTGGTGTCCTTGGTGTAGACACAGCACCCTGATCTCTGCCTTCACCTTTCCAAGGCATTCTCCCTGTGTGTCGGTCTCTATGCCCAAAGTCAGATGAGGGCCCACCCCAATGATCTCATTTTTACCTGATTACCTCTAGAAAGACCCTGTTCCCAAATAAGGTCACATTTTGAGGTACTGGGGTTTAGGACTTCAGCATAGGAATTCTGAGGGGACACAATTCCATCCTGATATGGTTTGGTTGTGTCCCCACCCAAATCTCATCTTGAATTGTAATATAATCCCTACATGTGATGGGTGGGACCAGGTGGAGATAATTGAATCATGGAGGCGGTTTCCCCCATGCTGTTCTCGTGATAGTGAGTGAGTTCTCACAAGATCTGATGGTTTTATAAGGGGCTTCCCCCTTCACCGGGCACTCTTTCTCTCTCCTGCTGCCCTGTGAAGAGGTGCCTTCCACCAAGACTGTAAGTTTCCTGAGGCCTCCCCAGTCATGCCAAACTGTGAGTCCATTAAACCTCTTTTCTTTATAAATTACTTTATAAATATTTACTTTATTATCTCCCCCTACTTCCCCAACAGGAGTCCCCTGAGGAGTGTGAGGCTGCCGTGCTGGGAGCTACAGAGTGCAGTCCAGGGCCTGGCTCCGGCACTATTTGGCAATCCTGAGACAGAGTCATCCCAAAGGGGACTAATTCCATTCATTGAGTCCCCTGGCCAAAGCAGGCTCTGCTTATCAGTGTTGGGGGGCTATCAAGTCAGGAGGCTTGGGTTCAAATGCTAATTCTGTCCCTCACCAACAAACTGAACTTGGAAAGTTACTATAGTTAAACCTTCTCTTTCCTTATTTGTGAAATGAGGTGACAACTACCTCATAGTGGTGCTTTGAGGACTAAATGACACAACCCATACAATTCTCTTAGTGTCAAACCCTGCACATAATAGTAATTTTTATTGTCAATACCATTATTACCACTAGCACCTCACTAAGTTATTGGGAAGATCTAAGGACTGCTGTACATAGACAAACAGCCTATGGTAAGTGTTCTAAAAATATTGGTTTTCCTCCTCCATTACTACTTGATCCTTCTGCAAACTCTTATGTGAACTTCAAGGCCCAGTGCAAATATCCCTGTGACTCCCCCTCCATCCCAAGGCAGGATGATTCACGGGCTCACTGCTTCCTCTGGGATCCCATTCCTCACACTGCAGCATGAGGGTACACGTTGATGTCTGTTATCCAGCAGTACCTCTGAGCTCTCCTTTGACTTTCTGGATGGATTCTTGGTATCAGAGCAAAAATCCCCGCCTCACTAGGCAATTTCCTGTTGCTTTTTTTCACAGCAGTTCAAATAGCAGCAACCAGAACTTAACCCTCTGCATGGAGTATTTTTATCAAGTACAGCGCCTGGAAGGTGAGGGGCATCAAAACTGAGAAAGCCAGAATAGAAGGGACTCTGTCACCCCAAATACAGAGCACAGGTCAGCCTCATCTCTTTCCTTGCAAGCCCCTTTGTCTTGGTTTACCTGCCTGCAGAATGGGTGCACCACGTGGTATGTGCAGCACTAGGCAGAGGAAAAGGCCCTGAGCCGTGGCTTCCTGATTGTTTGGTGCCTGTGCTGTGCAGGTCGTTTCATCTTTCAGGCACCCCTCGCACCCACCACTATGAACCAAGTGCTCTCCTGGATGTCTGATAGGCATCATCTCATTGCACCTTTGTGGGAAATGTTGTCTACTAGGAAGGGGTTATCTTTATCTTTCTAGGTGAAGACACTAAGGTTTCAAGAAATTAAGTAATTTGCCCAGAAGGACACAGCTAGCACAGGTAAGTGGCAGAGCTAGGATTCCAATCTGGGTTTACCTGACTCCGAAATGCAAAACCGGGTCAGTTCTTTCACCAGTCAGCTGTGGGTCTGAAGCTAGGGCTCACCCTGCCTTGCCTTCAGGTCCTTTGCCTATCAGTTGGGGATAACAACACCTTCCTTGACTCTCCCAACTCTCACCAGGATTCCTAGGAGGATTTAAGCAGCTAAAGGCTAGGGAAGCAATCTGCAAAGTGTAAGGTCCTATATAACCTTCAAAGATTATTATTATCCTATTTACCTAATGGAATAGAGTCAAAACTAAACCCCTACATATTACTGTTTGTGAAAATCTCATTTCTTACATCTATTTTTTATTTTTAGTATAAAAATTAAATGATAGAAAAAATATATGTATATCAAGCGTATGCATGCATAAAGAAATCACGTCCTAGTTAATGCTTTGGAAGTTGCTGATTAGAGTCTCTGAGGATTCCAGGGACTTTGGTGTGGGACCTGGGAAAGAGCCAGATGGAAAAAATTGGAAGGAGAAAAAGGAGCTATCTATAGCCATTGCAAAATCCACTCTTCGGGCTGAGCCTCCTGTCTTAAAATCCCTTCCCCTGATTAGAAAAAAAAAAAAAAAAAGGAAGGTGGAGGATGAAGAAGGTAGAGATGAAAGATGCTCACTTTGCAGGAGGAACTGGAAGGGGACTTAGAGTGATTTGATGCTGGCTTTAGGATTTTTGCCATTCCTGCATACCACCACACTTAATATCTCCCTGTTGATGTCTTTTTTTTTTTAACTTAAATGTATTTACAAAGAACTTTGCTAGTTTTAGCTTTAAAAAAAAAGCATCATTTGCCATAAATAGAAGGTAATCAAAAATATATAAATAAATTCAGTGAAAATAAAACAGTATAGTCAATCTTGAGGTCTGTTCTCTATTTGTTAAAAAGGAGATTAGAGGGCATTAACAACACACTAGTACCAAACTGAAACTTTCTCCTCCAGGCTACCAGAAACCTTAAAAGAGAATTGAAAAGTTAATTCAATATTTATGGTCCCTGTGTTATCAAGAATCCCCTTTCATTTTGATCATCCATGTTACAGAAATGCCGCCCTTAAAATACCCGGCTTTTGTGTGTATACCTCAGTGCATTGGGAACTCACTACCTCCCCAGGCAGCCCTTTCATTGGTGGACAGCTGTGGCTACTGGAACGTCCTTAAGGTTGAGTTGAAGTTTGCTTCTCTGAAAATGCTACCCTCAGACATCACTTACCTCCTTCTGCAGCCACACAAAATAAGTCTATTTGTTAAATATATTTAAAGAAAGCATTTGGTAGTGTCTTGGTTAATTCAGCCACTCATTGAAAAAAACTTTGATAAAGCATAATTATATATCAGAGAGAGGGAGACTAGAAATGGTCCCTTACCTTCAGGCAGCTGGCAGACTGAAGTGAGAGAACCAGATATAGGAACTGGATCAGTCCTTGATAATCTGATGTAAGCCCCATGAGAGAGACACACAACTCACATGGGAGGCGAGAGGAGCAGCTGACTGTAGGCTTGGGATCAGCAGCAGGGGCTTCACCGAAGAGACAAGCCCGAAGCTGGCCTCTATGTAGGAGCTGACCAGGAGGATAGTAGCAACCCCCTGATGCTCATCCAAGGAGATGTGGTTGACATGGATGGGTTATTCTCAGGAAGCACTAAGCCACCCCAGAAAGGTGAGGGAACAAAGTCAGCAGCTAGCTGCAGTTTTGCATTTTTGAGTCACGTAAACCAAGATTGGAATCCTAGCTCTGCCACTTACCTGTGTTAGTCATGTCCCTCTGGGCAAATTACTTAATTTCTCAAAAACTTAGTGTCTTCAACAAGAAAGATAAAGATAGCCCCTTCCTCGCAGACCACATTCCCCATGAAGGTGCAATGAGATGATGCCTATCAGACATCCAGTAAAGCACTTGGTCCACGGTGATGTGGAAGTGAGGAGTGCCTGAAAGATTAAACGACCTGCACAGCACAGGCACCAAAAAATCAGGAAAGATCCAGCTGGCACACGGTGCTGAGAGGACAGCAACTCTGGAAAGTATGACGCCAGAAAGCCATTACTAGCTTGATACCAGCTGCAGTAATAGTAATAGCTGTGAATGGAGACACAAGCCCCACTGGAGGGCTTTCTCCATCTCTACCTCATTCTAAGCAAATCTTTTAATTCTGAATCCTTTTTACATGTATATGCTCAATTTATATGCTACAAAAGTGCTTCTCTGTTTAGGAATAGCCTGGAAGGCTAAGTCTAAATTATAGCATCTCTTTAGAGACATGCTACATCTGTGAAAAAAAAAAAATCCTGTGATGCTCTATCCCCACTAAGAAGTGTTTTCTTGGAAATGAAGTTAGTTGTTCACAGGAATCCTCTCTCCCAACTGCTCCATGAAGCTGAAAGAGGCTCCAAACCTCCTTTGCATAGGATATCTCCATAGAATATATTCCCTAACTAGCCAAGCACCTCTCAGCACTTTCCAAATTCTGGCTTTTCCCAAATGTTTAAGTCATATTTAAATAGAATGCCCTGTTGCTTTTTGTCACAGCAGTTCAAATAGCAGCAACCAGAACTTAACTCTCTGCATGGAGCATATTCATCAGGTACAGCCCCTGGAAGGTGAGGGGTATCAAAAACTGAGAAAGCCAGATCAGAAGGGGATTCTGTCACTGCAGATACAGAGCACTATTTGCACAGAGTGTTGCTACAGAGGGTAAGCCCAGTGTTTGTTTAGGACAGAGATTTTCAAACTAGGTCTCAAGAAGTGCTGGTTTGTGAAATATTAACAAATATTATGGGGAGGGCCAGCTGTGGTGGCTCTGCCTGTAATTGCAGTGTTTTGGGCGGCTAAGGCAGGAGGATTGCTTGAGCCCAGAAGTTTAAGTCTAGCCTGGACAACATAGAAAGACCCCTGTCTCTAAATAATAATAATAATAATAATAATTTTAAAAAATTTTTCAGATGTGGTGGCATGTACCTGTAGTCGCAGTTACTTGGGAGGTTAAGGCAGGAGGATCACTTGAGCCCAGAAGTTGGAAGCTGCAGTGAGCTGTAATCGCACCACTACACTTCAGCTTGGGTGACAGGGTGAGATTCTGTCTCAAAAATAATTAAATATGTAAATAAATAAATAAATACTATGGGGAGAGGGAATCCTGTGGTCAAATAGCTTTCAGAAAGAAGTCAACAGGCTTAATTATTGCAAAAGTCAGTCTTTCTTATCCTCATTCTCCTCCTCCTTTTTGCCTCTCTCTCTCCCATTCAAACATCTCAAAGTATTGGTGTTTTGGAGAACATTTTCCTGGAGGAAGAGGAAATCTTATTCCCAGGAAACGTCTGTGTTTGTGGAGCCATCAATTCATTTGGACAAGATCATCTACCTACCCTGAGAGGCAGGTTTGGGGGCCCCATATGTGCCACCCACTACACCACAGTCCCGCTGAAGGGCTCAGCTCCAGGCCTTCAGAAGGAAAAGCCAAGCTCAGGTTAGGCCTAGCTTGCAAGGGGCAGTAGATTGTGGATTTGATGTTGGTGAAGAAGAGGGAAGGCCAGTATACCCTGAAAGTGAGTTGAAAACATTTATCACTCAGAAAATCATCACACTGGCTCTTCAAAGTGAATGGCCATCAGACTCCCCCAGGGGGCTTGTTAAATGCAGATTGCCGGGCCCCACCCCCAGAAGTTCTGATCTAGCAGGTCTCTGGCAAGGCCCCAGATCTTGCATTTCTAGCAGGTCCCCATGTGATGCCGATGCTGCTGGTCCCATTCCCCAAATGGGGAGACCACAGTACAGTCCACACTCTGTACTCTGTCCTTTCAGCAATAAAGGACCCGTACCAGGCACAGGAGTGAGTGGCACTTCACCCAGATGGCTTCACCACGCTCCTAAGGCAGCCAGAAAGCAAGAATGCCCCCTTTCCCTGTCCTCCCTACACAACTCTAATTACCACTTGACGTTCATTCACTCGTTCATTAGTCAATGACATTCAGTAACAACCACGTGCCAGCCCTGTGAGAGGTGTTAGGGACTCTGGGTCAACAGTCACCCTCTCTGCCATCTCGGAGCTTGCAACACAGTGGTTGTCCAAAGAAGCATAGACAAGTAAACAGATTATGACAACACAGGGTTATAGCTCTTGCCTCATCCTCTTTCCCCAAGTCCTTCCCATCACAAGGCAGAAAGAGGAGACATCCTTGTTCTCTCTCTTTTCCTCTGTTCTCCTCTGAGAGGTTTCCTAGCATCTGATGACTTCTCTCATCTGCTGTGTTCCCACCCAGGCCATCACTGCCCCTGCCTGGAAAGCTATATCCACATGCCCATGAGTGGGCTCCTCAGCTCCACCCTCCAACCCAGGTGGACATTATTAAACCAAGAATCTTTACAACAGTGAGACAAGCCTTCTCAGAACAGCCCAAATGAAGGGAGCAGAGAGCAGCATAGGCCCTGTGTGCTGAGTTCTAAGGAAGAGGCAACCCAAGGCCAGTTAATGCCCCAGGGTCAAAGGGTGAGTCCAGCTTGCCCCTAGAGACTCTACGCTTCCAGAAGCCGAGATGGCTCTGCCATCACATTAGCATCGTGCAGAGGGCCCCCTCCAGCTGCACTGGCCTGGGCCGGCAGTCTAATTAGACTTTCATAGTGTGTCAGGCAGCCTGCGTGGCCCGGCTGCCAGCTGGGGCTCCCGTTCCGTCTGGTGGCCTCAGTTAATGAACCCATGAGGGACTGGTCGAGCTTATTATAGGTGATGCAAGGGAACAGGGTGCCTCACCATGTCCCCAGTCCCTGCCTTTCCCATCTCCCCATGTGCACACTAAGAATGGGAAGAGAGCTGATTCCTAACCAAAAGGAAGGAGCGGGCAGGAGACGGCCCTGTCTGCCTCTGAGGAGAGGCCGAGATGTGGTGGCTCCAGTGGCCACTCAGCCAGAGTCATGGGTTTCTGAGCCGATGTCTGTGCCTGTGGTTTCAGGGAGAGTCCAGGTGCCACAGATACTCTCAAGCTACACTAGATTCTTTCTTATCCCAGGCCAACGAGGCAGAACAAGAGTACAAGGTTCAGTTCTGTCTCTTTCCAATTGTGCGTTCATAGACATGTTTGGACAAGCTGCTTTCTCAGAGCTTTACCATCCTCATCTTTATGATGGAGTAGTAATATCCACCTGGCATCAAAGTAAGTGCTCAGTGAATGTGTTCAATACATTGTCCTTGTTTTTATTCTTAAAAGACAGGGGACAAGGCTGGGCACAGTGGCTCCTGCCTGTAATCCTAGCACTTTGGGAGGCCAAGGTGAGTAGATCACCTGAGGTTGGGAGTTCAAGACTAGCTTGACCAACGTGGAAAAACCACATCTCTACTAAAAATACAAAATTACCGGCTGTGGTGGCACATGCCTGTAATCCCAGCTAACTCGGGAGGCTGAGGCAGGAGAATCGCTTGAACCCCGGAGGCAGAGGTTGCAGCTAGCTGAGATCGCACCATTGCACTCCAGCTTGGGCAATAAGAGTAAAACTCCATCTCAAAAAAAAAGGACAGGGGAGAGAAGTTTCCAAAATTTGAGCCATGGTTATGAGTAGTGGGACTATGAAAGATATTTTTGCCTTTTCTGTACTTTCTAAATTGTATACAATGAGCATTTTACCTTTGCTGTTTAAAAAAGTACAAATTTTCTCCAAAATATATGTGCAAAAAAAAAAAAATGAGAAGATGTATCTGAAAGGGTCTAGACTGTGTCTGGGTGAATATTATTAGTAGAGGCTTCCTCCTGCAGCAAAAGATTGAATAGAAGAGATTGGGTGGAAAAAGCAGCATGGTATTTGCAAATGTGTAGTGCAGTAACTTCTTATCCCCACATGCCAAGAGAAGGCACATAAGTGAGTGTTTAGATGCTGTGGCACGGACTAAGGGAGGGGTTTAGGGGAGTTTAAAGAAAGAGAGCTCCTGGCCAGAGTGGAATGCAAAAAATGTGGACAGGAAGATGGACGCAACCCAAGTGTCCACCAGCAGATGAACAGACAAACAAAATGCAGTCCATTTGTACTATGGAATATTCTCCAGCTTTAGAAAGGAAGAACATTCTGACACATGCTACCACAGGGATGGAGCTCAAAGACATTGTGCTGAGTGAAGTTAGCCAGTCACAAAGCGATAAATATTGTATAACTGCACTTATGTGAGCTATCTACAGCAGTCGAATTCATAAAGACATAAAGTAGAATGGTGGTTGCTAGCAGCTGGAAGGCGTGGCAGGGAATGGGGAGGTCATGTTTAATGGGGATAGAATTTCAGTTGAGGAAGATGAAAAAAGCACTGGAGATGGTGGTGACGGCTGCACAACAATGTGAACGTGCTTAGTTCATTTAAAAATGATAGAAATGGTCAATTTTACATTATGTGTGCTTTGTCACAATTAAAATATATATACACATAGAGGCCAGGTGTAGTGGCTCATGTCTGTAATCCCAGCATTTTGGGAGGCTGAGGCAGGTGGGTCACTTGAAGTCAGGAGTTCAATACCAGCTTGGCCAACATGGTGAAACCCTGTCTCTACAAAAAATGCAAAAATTAGTTGGGTGTAGTGTTACGTGCCTGTAATCTCAGCTACTCAGGAAGCTGAGGCAGGAGAATCGCTTGAACTCAGGAGGCAGAGGTTGCATGAGCTGAGATCACGCCACTGCACTCTAGCCTGGGTGACAGAGCAAGACTCTGTCTCAAAAAAAATACATACATGTATGTGTGTGTGTGTGTATACACATGCATACATACACATGGGGTAGGGGAGAGAGAGAGAGTGGTGGGGGAGAGAGAGAAACAGGGCAGATGAAGCAAGTCACTTGTCTCCTGGTGTTGAGGGCCACTGGCTGGAGAAATGACCCAAGGAAAGGGGAGAGTCCAGGGAGCATGGCTAAAAGAGAGACAGTGCTGGCAGGGGGACCTGCCGAGTGGAGTCCTGCATGGTTGGCACAGTCCAAGTGAGATTTGCTGCTTCCTGCCTGCCTGCATTTAATGAGCTGAAGCTGAGGAGTTCTAAGTGCAGAAGGTTTTGTAGCTGGAGGATTCAGGGCCTGCCAAGTCAGTGCCCTAGCAGATGGTGCCTCCATGAACTCAGAGCTTGAGGTATGAGAAATCAGGACAGGGGATAGTTTGTGCATCATAAATAAGTAAATAAGGCAGGGAAAGAGCCTGGGTATGGAGGTCCTCCGGGGAGCAAGGAAGAGGAATATTTGAGCATCAGTTCCATGGAGAAAAAATTCACTATGCTAAAGGAATTCAGAAGAAGACTGGCTGACACCCAAATGAAAGACAACTGGATAGGGACAGGATGTCCTGAAGGGAGGTAGGGGTCTCATCAGGGCACAGGAGGCTAGCTCAGTGCTGGTGCTTGGTAGGATAATAATGACAGCAATAATTGATCGAGTACCTATTGTCTGTGACAAACACTCTTCTTGGGTTGCTCATTTTTTCCCTTCAGGAAGCTTCTGCGGAGGATCTCTTTCTAGCTTCCCTTTACCTGTGAGGAAGACTGAGACTTGGAGGTATAAGTAACCTGCAGAGCCAGGGCCTTGAAGACATACCTTCTGCCTCCAATGAGGCCAGCCTCCTTTCTGCTTTGCCACCAACTGTCTACCCACTCCAGTGCTGCCTCCCATTTCTGTGCACCCATACCCAACTTCTTACTTGAACTGGTGCTCCCGGGAGCTGCGGATTTTGGAGGAGAAGCGCTCAGCCAGCTTCTCCAGGCTGCGGGAGTACTCGAGCTCAATCTCAGCTTTCCGGCGGAAAAACTCCTGGAGGTCTTGAAGCAGCTGCAGTCGTGATTCTGATTGCTGCTCCAGACATTTGAACTGCTCCACCAGCTGCGTACGGATCTCTGCGGGTACACAAGGGTGGGAGCATGAGACCGGTGGTGGATGGGGGCATTGGGGTCCATTCTGCTGCTGGCCCAGGCCCTGCAATTCAGGCAGCTCCCTCCTACCACCACCCACAGCATCTCTGAGCTCAGCCAGAGCCCAGACCTTGCTTGGCAGAGCATTGGCCCAAAGATTTCACTCTTGCTCTTTTCTGCCACTGGTCTAACCAAATGTTTCCAAAACGTGAATCATTGCATGTCACCACCATGATTTTTCCCAAATCCACATGCCCCAAGCATTCTTATTTCTTCCATATGATCTAGTGAATTGACTCGCTTTTCTTATGGAGATGATCTTGCTTAAAATGCAAAGTTTCCTATCACTATAGTAAAGTGAAAAACTAGGACTCTTTGCAGCCTGGGAAATAATTCAATGAAAACAAAAACATTGTAAAATTCTATCTAGAGATGATTGTTTATCAAAGGCCCCAAGCCCAAGCTGCTGGCTTGTTATCAACCAAAGGAAAACGGCAGTGTGACTTTCTCCGTGTGTAGTCAGGACTGAGAGAGGGCCGAGAAGGGCATGCTCTTCCCTCTTGGGTTTCAGTGTTATTTAGGGCCATGTGTCCTACTTTAAATTACCTTGAATCCATGTATGAACCTCTCAGATACCACATTTCAGAAAATACCGATTGCTCAACGGGGCAACAGTTCAAAAGCTGGAGTTAAACATCACCATCATACAATCTATGCATGTAACAAAATTACACTTGGACTCCATACATTTATAAATAAATAAATGTACAAAGTTAGATTCACTTCCAATAATAAAAAATGTTTTTGAAAAGTTGGTATTAGCAAATCTTCCTTTAATCAAGGGATCATAAACCCTTGCTACTCAAAGTGTGGTCCATGAGGCTCACGCCTGTAATCCTAGCACTCTAAGAGGCTGAGGCAGAAGAATCACTTGAGGCCAGGAGCTCAAGACCAGCCTGGGTAAAACAGGGAGACCTCATTTTTATTAAAAAAAAAAAAAAAAAAAAAAAAGGTTTCTAAATCAGCCAGGTGTGGTGGTGGCATGGGCTTGTGTTCCCAGCTACTCAGGAGGCTGAGGCAGAAGGATTGCTTAAGCCCAGGAGGTCCAGGCTGCAGTGAGCCATGACTGTGCCACTGCACTCTAGCTTATATGACAGAGCAAGACTCTGTCTCAAAAAAATTAAAATGTGGTCCATGGACCAGCAGCATCAGCATCACCAGTGGGCTTGTTAAAAATGCAGAAGCCTACATAATAAAACAAGACCTCATGCCTAGTAAAAATTTTAAAAAGCAATTAGCTGAGCATGGTGGCACACGCCTCTAGGCCCAGCTACTTGGGAGGTTGAGGTTGCTTGAGCCCAGGAATTCAAAGCTTCAGTAAGCCATGACCATACCATGATGCTTACAGGGAACTCCTATAAGAGAAAGAAAAGAATGGAGAAAGAAAGAAAAAGAGAGGAAAAAAAGGAAAAGATAGAAAAAGAAAGAAAAGGAAGGAAGGTAGGAAAGGGGAGGCGAGGGGAGGGGAGGGGTAGGGGTGGGGCAGGGGCAGGGGTAGGTGAAGGAAAGGAAAGGGGAGGAAGGAAGGGAAGGCAGGGAAGGAGGAAAAGAGGGATGGGAGGGGAGGGGAGGGAGGGAGGAAGGGAGGGAGGGAGGAAAAAGAAACACAGAATCATCCAAACTCATCAAGATGCATAAATTAAATGTATACATTTTGGAAGCATTTCAATTATACCTTAATAAAGCTAAAAAAGCTGCAGAGTAAAGTCTCAGGCTCCAGCCCATACTATCCAAATCAGAATCTGCATTTTTCTCAAGATCTCCCAGGTGGTCCTTGTGCAGCTTAAAGTTTGAGAAGCACTGCCATCAACCATCCCTCCCATCTCATTGTGAGAAGCATTTCCCATGCAAAGTTATGTTTAATGATTTGTCAAATGTTTATTAAATTATTATTTAAATAATATTATTATTTAAATATTATTATTAAAATAATAATATTAAAATAATAATATTTAAATTATTATTAAAATAATAATGTTATTTTGATAAACTGTGTATTAATGATCACTGTAATGATACACAAAACAATATAAAAGGAAGATCCTTAGAGTTTAAAGGAAAAAATTGAAATGTCCATTTCAGTTTACATACATACATAGAGTTAAAAAAGGATGATAATCTTAAGACTTTCAAACATAAAATATGTTAAGATTAAATTTTATGAAGCAGGTGAAAGGGAATTAGGAGTTCAAGAAGGCAAAGAAAGAACAGTGTAAAACATTGGAATTGTTCATGTAATTTTTGATGGATGATGGTAGAAACCAATGTATTATGGTATTATTCTATGACCAGGCAATTTCACTCATGGATACATACACACAAAAAAATCAGTGCCTATGTTCACCAAAAAAAAATATACAAGAATACTTATAGTATCTTTATAGCCAAATATTAGAAATAACCCTAAATGTCATAGAATGGATTTTTTGAATGTGAGATATTGAGTGGAATAATATACAACAATGAAAAAGGAATGCTACTGCTCCCCACAGTAACATGCTCGAAACCCACAGACCTTGTGTTTATCAAAGAAGCCAGAACAAATGAAGTTGAGCAAAACTAGTTTATGGTGATAGAGGCTGGAAAAGTGGTCACCTTTGATGGGTATTGATGGAGAGAGGGAATAAGCATGCCTTCTGAATACTGGAGATGTTCCACACCTTGATGTGGGTGGTAGGGACACTGATAAAAATTAATTGAACTGCTCACTTAATATTTGTGCATTCTACTACATGAAAGTGAGGCTTCAATAAAAAGACAAAATTAAAAATTGCTATATTCATTTCTATTTGATAAATTTTCAAGAATTTTTTGAGACAGCGATCTCTATGTTACCCAGGCTGGTCTTCAACTCTTAGGCTCAAGCAATCCTTCTGCCTTGGCCTTCTAAGTAGCTGGGACTAAAGAGGTAAGCCACCCCACCCATCCTACCCCGCAACATTTTGATACAGTTTTAAGAGAGTGGTATGGTATAATGCTACACTACAATGTCAATATTTAAAACATGGCCAAAATTATATCCTTTGTAACTAACCAAACTTAAAACAAAATATTTTATTTTATTTAGCACAAACTAAAGAATGAGACATTTTACATGTCAACTTGAAATGTATGAAGCAGAAGAGATATTTTTGTTCCCAAAGTTCATGCAGAGGGTAGATAAGCAAAAAAAAAAAAAAAAAAAAAAAAAAAAAAGTTGAAAACCACTGCTTCAGAGCCCACATGAAGCACTGCTCCTCCCAGAAAGTCCTAGGCTGCCAGCCCTGGTGACCTTCTTCTGAACTCCCATGGCATGTACAGTAAATCTCAGATTGCCTAGTGCTGTTCTGTTTGGGTATTTTGTTGTTAGTTTTCATTCCTTCATGTATGCATGCCATCTCTGCCTTATCTCCTCAAACTCTGAGGGTAGATTCTCCCAGCACATAATAGGTCATCAGGATATCAATATCTGTATAGCAAACTACTATTTCCTTTTTTTTTTTCTTTTTTGAGATGGAGTCTTGCTCTGTTGCCCAGGCTGGAGTGCAGTGGCACCATCTCGGCTCACTGCAACCTCTGCCTCCTGGGTTCAAGCAATTCTCATGCCTCAGCCTCCCAAGTAGCTGGTATTACAGGCATAAGCCACCACACTTGGCTAATTTTTATATTTTTAGTAGAGACAGGGTTTCACCATGTTGGCCAGGCTGCTCTTGAACTGTTGACCTCAGGTGATCTGCTCACCTCAGTCTCCCAAAGTGCTGGGATTACAAGCATGAGCCACCATGCCCAGCCTACTATTTCCCATTAGCAGGTGCTTTTACCCAAGTGCATTAAATGTTGTGATTATGGGAGCCTCAGCTGACACACACACACACACACACACACACTCACACCATATCACACATACATACAAAACACACAACATACTACACATAATACTACTCAACCCCCCCCACACACACACATTCAACATGGATGTATAATAGCATGGTTTTTACAGATGAAGAAACCAAGGCTTTATGTAAACCAAAATCAGGGACTCATCCAAGGTCACACATTGTTCCCCAAACTCTAACAAACTACTCAGGTCCCCTCTTAGGTGCTCTACCTGTTGAACTGAATTGTAGTGAGGTACCATCACACCCACCAGACCAAGCCTTGTCATATCAACACATAGTTACAAAAGTATAACAATGCAGTGAGTGCTACTAGTGTTTCCCCACTTTTTCCCCATAGACAAGGAAGTGGCTGCTCAGGAGGAAGTCGCTAACAGAGCCAGCAATCAAACCCAAGTCCCTCAGAAGCTTACCACAATGCTCTTAACATGATAATAGAACTAGACCGAGGCTCCTATAGGAACTTCTTGGTCTGTATTTCATGAATTATCCTTGTTTTCCGTATTAAAACAAAACAAAAGACACTTTTAATCCATCTGTATTCAACCTCTTGCATTCTTGTTGTAACAAGATGGTGATCTAAAGAGATATTATTTATTAGAAAAGCTGTAGCCACTGCCTTCCTCCATTACAGAGCATAATCAGGAGACAACATTCTCATATTTTAGAGGAAAAGCTGATAAATCACATCGTGATGACAGCAGATGATTTGGAAGGAGCAGAGCAACCTCCCCCAGTTCATACAACCAGCTGGAGCCTCCCAGGCGAGGCCGTGCATGGAACCCTCCAGCAGTTTGCAGGGCTCAGAATCAAGTCTTTCTAGCAGGAAATGACCCTGGCAGAGCATCCTCTGAAGGCTGCTCTGATCTGGAGCCCTGAGGGCATTTGATTACCTATCTCGTTATTTCTAATTCCCATCCAAGTTGCTGCTAGGAGCCTACGAGCTGGCACAGATTTGAGTTTTCTCCTTGAAGATTTCAAAGAGAGAAAAATAAAATAAAATAAAACAGAATTGTTCCCAAGGCACAGACTTCATTCAGCAGACATCCCCCTGGGGAGACAGTTCCAGCCATAACACAGCCTTGAGTGGCAGAAAAATTAAAAGGGGATAGGGCAGGGAGGGACAGTGGTTGGAAAGTTGGGACAGGCTTTGAACTCAACACCTGAAAGCTGAAGATGACCTCACTGATTGCCTGGTGCAGCCTCTTGGTTTTATGGACAGGGGCATGAGGCTCAGAGAAGGGAAAGAATTAATTATTTTCTTCCTTTTTTTTTCCTGAGATGGAGTCTCACTGTGCCGCCCAGGCTGGAGTGCAGTGGCATGATCTCAGCTCACTGCAACCTCACCTTCCCAGTTCAAGTTATCCTCCACCTCAGCCTCCAAGTAGCTGGGGACTACAAATGCGTGCCACCACACTCAGCTAATATTTTTGCATTTTTAGTAGAAACGGGGTTTCACCATGTTGGCCAGGCTGGTCTCGAACTCCCAACCTCAAGTGATCCACCCACCTCGGCCTCCCAAAGTGCTAGATTACAGGTGTGAACCACTGCGCCCAGCAGTAAGAACTGATCCTTCAATTCAGGTCTCCTAAAGCACCAATCTCCCTGTGTCACCCTCCTAGTAATAGTAAAATTCTCCATGGTTCCCCATTGCTTATAGGATCAAAGTCAAACTCCTCTGACATTCAAAGCCCAAGAATATACAGTCTTCCTACCTATCCCCATAACACTCCTTCTCACTCGTCAAGCAACTATCTCACTAAAGATCGCTTTGCATGCACCCAGGCTGCCACCCATGGCAAACAGCCCATGTGACCCACCTTATGGAGAGCAAGATTCCTCAAATTTCCCACTGCCCCTCACAGCTACAACCTCACCAGCAAGTAGGGAGATTCTTCAGATCAAAGGTAATTAGGAATTCTCTCTCTTTTTTTTTAAAATTAATGAGCTATTTTTAAAGCAGTTTTAGGTTTACCAAAAAATTGAGCAGAAATTACAGAGAGTTCCCATATATCCCCTCTCCCCTGCACAGTTTCTCCGATTATTAACATCTTGCATTCCATAGTGCAGTTATTACAGTTGAAGAGCCAATACTGATAGCTATTACTAACCAAAGTCTGTCACTTACACTACGGTTCACTCTTTGTGTTGTACATTCTATGGGTTTTGACCAATGTCTAATGTCATGTGTCCACCATTACAGTATCATACAGAATAGTTGTGCCACCCTAAAAATCCTCATCCTCCACCTATTCTTCCCCTTATCCTTCCTCCCTACTCACCTAACCCCTGGCAACCCCTGATCTTTTTACTGTCTCTATGGTTTTGCATTTCCCAGCATGTTACACAGCTGGAATCATAAAGTAAGTAGACTTTTCAGAGTAGCTTCTTTCACCAAGCAATATGTATGTAGGGCTCCATGTCTTTTTGTGGCTTCGTAGCTCCTTTCAATCACTAAATAATATTCCATGTTATGGAATAAAGTTCACAGATAGTTTATTCATTCACCTATCGAAAGACATGTTGATTGCTAATTATGAATAAAGCTGTTATGAACATCTGTGTGCAGGTTTTTGTGTGGACGTGTTTTCAACTGATTTGGGTAAATACCCTTTTTGAAATTAACAGACTTTATTTTTAGAACAGTTTTAGGCTTACAGAAATACAGGAATTATATTTTTAAATAGGAAATCCAGGGATTTTTAAAAATACTATGTACAAAACTGAAAAGGTAGAAACAGTATGCAAAGTCTCACTCCCATCTCTGTCTATCAGTCACATAGTACCTCTCTAGCAAGACAACCAAACTACCGTGATCATGTACCTCATTCCAGAAATAATGGCATATATCTAAAACATATTATATATGTTATATATATCATATTATTTATATTTTATATTATATATCTATATATTAGAATATCTATATATAGAATTTACATATATAGAATGTTAAATATATTATTTCCTCTGTTTTTATACATATTATACCATATTAGTCACAATGTTCTGTACCTTATCTTCTTCTTTTAAGAATACATCCTGGAGGTCGGGTGCAGTGGCTCACACCCATAATCCCAACAATTTGGGAGGCCAAAGCAGGTGGATCACTTGAGGTCAGGAGTTTGAGACCAGTCTGGCCAATATAGCGAAAACTTGTCTCTACCAAAAATAAAAAAACTTATCTGGGCATGGTGGCACACGCCTGTAATCCCAGCTAACTGGCAAGCTGAAGCAGGAGAATTGCTTGAACCCAAGAGGTGGAGGTTGCAGTGAGCCAAGATTGCACCCCTGCACTCCAGCCTGGGCAACAGAGCAAGACTCTATCTCAAACAAAAAAGGATACATATGGAGATCAGTCCATATCATTATATAAAGAACTTCCTCATTCCTTTTACAGCACCCTAGAATTCCACTGTAAATTTTTTTTAGCCAGTCTCTTCTGCTGAACATTTAGATCGTTTATAATCTTTTACTATCATCAGCAATGCTGGAATGAATGATCATATAGTCTTCATTCTGCACATGTGCAGGAGTATCATCTGTATAATAAGTTCTTAAAGCAAAATCACGTAACGATATCAAGACTGCTAAATGCCCTCCCTTGAAATTTTACCAATTTATACTATGATGAAAAATTTAGGAGAGAGTAGGAACTATTTAAAAGCAGACATGCTAGGATTTGCTCCAAAATAGCCTTGGGTTTGGAGATGGAGAGTGGTAGGTTTTAAGTAAAACAAGACTGGCCTTGAGTTAATCACTGAAGTTTGGTTTAGTGCTAGGTATCAGGAAAGGGCTTATTATACTAGTCTTTCTACTTTTGGAATGTTTGAAATTTTTCATCATAAAAAAAGGAGAAAAGGCAGATAAACCCAATGCAAATCCTATAGCTCTGGTAAATAGGTCTGACCTGTTAGGAATGCCAATAACTTGCCCTCGCAAGCCTCGGCCCCTTGCCTCCAGACAGCTTTCCTGGGTTAGTAAGAGGGGCCAGGGTATGACTGCAAAGAGCAATTTCAAATGTAGTTTTGGGAAGACCCCGCCCAATTCTAATCTTTGGACCCTGTCTTGAAAATGCAGTAACTGTTCTGGCACCTCCTGGGAAGGCGAAGCACCACTCACAGTCTGTATACATCCTAAAAACCAAAATCAAGTGAGCACTTGCTCCCTTTGCTCCACAGGGGCAGCTGCTACCTTCCCAGTGTAAATTTTTAGGAGCTGATAAACATGAACCTCCTGGTATGTTACAGCCAACATCTCATCACATCTATGCACAATCACATCTGATTATTGTGACATCCTATGACGCTGGTAGTATTGCCACTTCTATTCTATGGATGAAGCAACTGAGACTCAGGGAGGGGAAATGACTTGCCCAGGACCATCAAGAAAGGGCTCAAACCAAGAGTAACAGGCAGACAGGAACTCACAGCACTCGATGCCCAAGTCAGGGGCATTCTCTGGGGGTCCTGCTGCCTCCTCTTTCAAGGATCATGTCCTGTTCTACCTCCTGTCTCCACCTCCCATGGTCATCTCTGTGCCATCCACACAGAGCACCAGCCTGCATGTCATTCTATGCATTCCAGGGCATTGTGACCCTGACCTCAGGTCCTCCTCTGAGGAAAGAAACTTCAGCTTCATAGCACAATGTAGCAGGCTCTGGGTTCACCTGCCCGTTGGTTCAAATCCTGTCCCTGCCACATGCTCAGGTGGGCAACCGGGGACTCAGTTTCCTCTGTCAAATGGGGATGATAATAATCTCTACCTCATATTGTTGTGAGAATAATACATTTTAATGCAAACGAAGTTCCCAGCATAGTGCTTTCCATATATTAGCACCCTACTGTCCAACACAGTAGCCACTAGCCACATGTGGCTATTTGCACTTAATTAAAATAAAAAATTAATTCCTCTGTTGCACTTGCCAAATTTCAAGTGTGAAAGGCACATGTGGCTTGTGGCTACCATCCGGGACAGTGCAGAATATTTCCATCACTGCAGAAACTTCTATGGGACAGCACTGCACTAGAGGATTTATAAAGTTTAGCTATGATTATTGTGTATTATAACTTCTTTCTGTGGCCATTTCTCATCTCCTTAAAGGGCAAATATGGTCCTGAAAGGCAGGAATGGCACTATCTTATTACTCCGAATTTGTGCACAACGTCTCCAACTGGAGCAGTGTAATGGAGTCTTCGAACCCCTCCCCCAAGTAAACATGATGATGGAGACTCAGTCTCCTTGCTCCCAGCCCAAAACCCAGCATCCTCGTGGGGTCCCTTGCCCTCCAACCCAGCGCTAGAGGAGATGATGTGGCCCAGTGGATAGACCCGGAAGAGCCTGGACTCTGGAGCCACTCTCATAGGGTTGATTATTGTCTCTGCCGGATCCGCAGTGTGAAGCCTTGGGCAGTCAACTCAGTATCTTCTCTGAGCTGTCCCGATTTGCAAAAGGCAAGCAACTATTCTTTTTATTATTATTATTATTATTATTATTATTGCGCAAGTAACTATTCTTATCTTGCAGGGTTGTTGCCAAGATCAGACTGGAAATAATGCACGTGATGTGCCACGCACCTGGTGGACCCTCAGTGAACAGCATCTATACAGAGGCGGCATGGCGCAGTGGAAGGGCATGCGCTCACAAACTCTAAGGACAGCCAGCCTAGGCTCCAAATCTGGTTTTCTCAACTTTGGGGAAGTGGCTTCAGCTGAGTCTCTGTTTTCTCATCTGTAAAATGGGGAATAATACCTTACCCCTGGGGTTGTTAGAAGGGTCAGGGGTGGTATGCACGTGGTGCCTGGGGCACTGCAGGGTCGCAAGAAATGAGCCATGGCAGCTGCTGCAGTCACGGACTGTGAGCACCAGGCACGCTGGGCACCGAGCTAGGTGTTTCCCAGATGCCATCTCGTGCCCCGCGTCCACAGCCCCACAAGAAGGGCTGTGTCACCGGCCACCTTCTTCCAGCCTCTGTGCCCTGGTTCCCCTTCCCAGCACACCCTCCCTGCAGCCCTAGCTCCTTTCTCTAGGCTCTGCACAAAAGACTCGCACAGCCCAGGCACGGGCTCCCCATCGCCACCCTTCCTCCTAATCGAGAGGTGGCTTTCCCCGTGGCCCAAGGACCCCCACCCCGGTATCCATGCCTCCAGTGCCTGGTGGCGGGGGCGTGGGGGCAGCAGCTGTGGGGCCGGGGTCAACCGCTGCATGCCGTTGCCATGGCAACCGTGGCCGGCTCGGACCCCAAGCGCGCTGCCCGTCCCGCGCACCGTGTGCAGCCGCTGGGGTTGCTGAGAGCGGGCTCTGAAGTCGTCTCAAGATTCCCTCTTCGCAGACCGGAGCCAGCTCCTGGTACCTTGTATTCTCTCCCTCTCCCTTTCCTGTATTCGTCCAAGGACCCCTAACAGTGACATCAGGACATCCTTTATTAACCTTTACCAAGCCAGGCCGGTCAGCGGCCATCCTCAATTATTAAATAACACCACGTTAGAGGAGGCAATGGGTGTCACGCCCTTTTACAGATGAAGAAATTGAGGCCTAAGAGAAGGGAAAGGGGCTGCCTGAATCACAGGATTGGAACCTGGGCCCGTCTGACGCCAGAGTCCTCCGGAGACTCTGCCAGGCGCTTCCTGGGTCTATCCCTGATCCCCACAGTTCCTGGGGAGTCTGCCCCAGAATGGGGTTCTTTTTCAAGTCTCATTACCTTCTCAGCCCTGATACACAGGCCTTTTGGGCGCTGCCTATTTATGCCAAGAGCTGGATCTGGGATCAGACTTGGCTGAGTTCACAGCCTGACGTTGACGCTGGCTAGCGATGTGACCTTCAGCAAGTCGGTTAACCTCTCTGGGCCTGAATGGTTTTCCCATCTGCAGGACGGAGGGAGTAAGAGCAGACATTTTGGAGCTGTGTGCTTCCCCTGAATTGTCTCCTTGAACCTATGCTACAGCCTTAGGAGGGAGTTACTACTATTATCCTGTTTTGCAGAGGAGGAGACTGAGCCACAGAGAGGTGAAGTGACATGCCTAATTTCGTGTAAATATTAAGATATCTTTTGGCCCCAAATCTTGTACCCCGTTGCCAGAGAGATGAGTGCCTGCCATATGTACTATACCAAGTGAGCCAGGATTTTACGCTCTGTCTTTCACCATCTCACGATTATTCCGGGTAGTGAAGGCCAGGCTTAGCACAGAGAATCAAAGCAGATCAAATCCTAAGACTTCCCTGAAGCAAATCATTCTATCTGCTTGCAGCTTTCTAGGGGATAGGGGAACACATATGCTGGGAAAGCAGTGCTGGATGAAATGACTGGCATATCCCCCACTGATTCTCACCACCAGCAGCTCCTCCAAAATGGAAGTACAGTATATTGGCTAGTATTTTGAAAAAAAAAAAAAAGTTATTTAATAATGGTGATGCTGTTAACCAGGAAAATTTTCTTCTGTGTAAGAGTAAATAAGGTCCCAACACACTAGGGAATTCATGTTGGATATACATGCATGGCTGGAGAAATTAAAGCAAGGAGTCCCACTTCCTACAGTGGTCTGAAAGCAGAAATCCAGCTCTGCAGCCCTCTAACTACCCCTACCCAGATTGCTAAACCAGTGCCCCTGAATAGCAAGCAGGCAGCAGCAAGCAGAATGGGAGGGAGAGAGGGTTTCCCCATAGCATCTGTGCTGTGTCCAAATAATAGCCATTCCCTCCCATAAAGAAGTCAGACAGAAGTTGCCTCCACCCCTTCCAGATGTTCAGTGAAATGCAAAGAACAGCCAGAGTAAGGCCACGCCTCCTCCTATCAGAGGCTCTGAGTTAAAGCTGGCTGGGTGTGATCAATTCCAACACGAGATTAATATTCACAGTTTTGCTGCCCAATGGTCCCTGAAGGATCAGATGCATTTAAATGAGAAGAGATCAGAATTTATTAATGCTGAATTTCCAGCTGCGTCCTCTGACTGATGATTTTCTCTTTATGTTTTTAATCCTACCTTCCTCCCAGAGCTAAAATAGAAGTCAGAGAACTGGGGGCCTGCTGGAAACATCTAAATCTTTCCCAAACTTCACAGCCATCTTTACAATGTGCTCCTTCTAAAAACTACCTGCTGTATATTTGTATAATATATTTCTTTAAATCATCTCACTTTTTACCTGGGATGTTTTATGGTATCACCATAAATGGAACCCCCCCAAAAAAATGTGCCACTAATGGAATGTAGCTATAGAAATAAATACAATGAACACAAAATTATGTTATTGAATTCTTCCTAGCTTCTGTAGTCTGAGGCCTGATTTTTAATATAAAAGGAGTTTAGCGAGTATTCAAGCAAGTGTTGAAGACAGGCCAGCACCTAACAGCAACTTTCTCATTAAGGTAATCAAAAAGGTTGAAGACAGGAAGGATTGAAGGAGGACTATAAAGAAAATAACTATCTGTTGTCGTGAGTTGATGTTACTTAGTTCTCTCTCTGCGGACCACCTAAAATCCTCCTGTATATAAACAGATTGAGCATCCCTGATCAGAAAATCTAAAATCCAAAATCCAAAATTTTTGAGCACTCACATGATGCCATAAGCGGAAAATTCCACACTTGACCTTATAGAACAGATCACAGTCAAAACTTAGACACACAATACATAGTTTATTTTAAAGACTGCATCAAATTACCTTCAGGCTATGCATAAAAGGTGTATATGAAACAAATGAATTTCATGTTTAGACTTGGGCCCCATCTCCAAGATGTCTTTTGATGAATAGGCAAATATTCCAAAATCCAAAAACTCCAGAATTTGAAACACTTCTGGTCCCAAGTATTTCAGATAAAGAATACTCAACCTGTACCATCAGTAATGCTCATCCCTCAACTTCAAGAAACAGTGATTGGCCCAACCTCTTAATTCACAAGAGGGGAAACTGAGGAACAGAGAGCCACACCCCAAAGCTGTACCAGCACTTGTGTCTCCCAGCTGCTTGGCTGGTGCTCAACTCTTTTGTCCAGTTATTCATATTCAAGTCCTTTCTGCCCTGTTGTTACAAAAGGCGGCTAGCACAGCACCAGTGCCTGTCACCAGGTTGGTTCCTCACAAATCTTTTTAAATGAAATGAAATGTTGTAAGTGGTAGGCTAAATAATGACCTCCAAAAGACATCTAGCTCCTAATCCCTGGAATCTGTGAATGTTACCTTCAATGGCAAAAAAGGACATTGCAGATGTGATTAAAATTAGGGATCTTGATGAGATTATCCTAGATCATCTGGGTGGATCCTAATGCAATTACAAGTGTCCTTACAGGAGAAAGAGAGAAAAAAGGAGATTTGTCACAGAAGAGGAGGAGATGTAACCATGGAAGCAGAGACTGCAGTAATGCAACCACAAGCCAAGGAATGATGGCAGCCACCAGCCACCAGACAAGGGACAGGTTCTCCCCTAGAGCCACTGGAGGGAGTGTGGCTCTGGTCACACCTTGATTTTGGATTGGTAAGGCTGACTGCAGATGCCTAGCTTCCAGAACTGTGAGAGAATAAATGTGTGTTGTTTTAAGTCAGCAGGTGTGTGGCAATTTGCTACAGTGGCCATTGGAAACTAATATAACGCATGTCGCGCCACTCTGAAAGCTCTGAAGAATTACAGAGTGTAGTCTAAAGCTCTAAAGAATATAGAGTATAGTCTAAAAGGGGAGTGGTATTAAAAATAAGATGACTAGAAGAAGGAAGGGCAATGTGTTGTAAAGGACTCAGCTGAGGCCTCATGAAGCAAGACTTGCATGAGCTAGACCAGCAGAGAGAAGGAGAGGGGCATTCTATCATACACCACCACCTCAAGCATTTAATGATCACCTACTATGTCTGTGTTAGAGGGCAGGAGGAGCTGATAGAAATACATATGCAAGAGCATCCTTGCCCTCAAGGAAATCCCAATGTAGTGCAATGGTATGGCATGCCTAAGTGAAACAATAATTAGCAATATGAAATGGAATAATTTTCCTTCTAGGCTCAGAGGCGTACACACACACACACACACACACACACACACACACACATGTATGTGCAGGGAGGCTTACCACAGCATTGTCTTTAGAAGTGAAAGCTTAGATACAAACTAACTATGAAGCAGCAGAGCATTGTTTAAATAATTTTGGCACATCCATGCAATAAATTCCTATGTGGTGTAAGATTCATGTTGCATACAAATAGCCTTGGAAAATGCCCATAATATATTGTTAAATGACAAAAGTCGGTTACAAAAATAGGATGTAGAGTTTAGTCCTAAAATGCAATGATAGCTACCTATATTCAGAGAAAAGATTGAAGAATATACATCAAATTGTTAATCGTGGTTATTTTTAAGTGGTAGGATTACAGATAAAAATTAATTTCATCAGTAAATATTCACTGAGCACCTATGTGCTAAATCAAGGCTTGGCAACCTTTCTTCATAAGAGGCCAGATAGTAAACATTTTAACATTTGCAGGCCATACCATCTCCGTTACAACTACTCAACTCTACACTTATCCAACAAGATTAGCCATAGAATACATATACAGAGATGAATGCACATATCTGTTCCAATAAAACTTTATTTACAAAAACAGGTAATTGGCTAGGTTAGCCTGTGGGCCATAGGTTGCCAACTCCTCTACTAAGTAATCACTTTTTTTCTATATTTTCCAAATGTTCCATATAATAGTCAGTACTCCTCTAATAAAGGGAGTGGTAGTAAATTTGTAAAAAATACTCAATATCTATTGGCCCTGGGAAAGTGGTTATTGGATCATACCACAGTGAGATCTCCTCTAGTTATGGCAACCCCATTTCTCCCCAGGGGTTAGGCAGGAATAGAAAGGTTGCAAAAATGTGACTAGAGACCCAGTGTAAAACAATATGAAAAACATAAGATCTGACAAAATATATCCAGATTCATTTTTTTATGTTAATACTAAACAATAACCATATCACCTCCAGCTTATGACTCTGGAAACCTTCCCAGAAAATCTCTCTAGCTACTGCTGGCCCTGCTGGATTCAAACCCAGAGCAGGGCAGCCCCTACTCTGCCACAGCTGTCTCCACCTTGACCCCATTAACTCACACTAAAATGACAAGCCAGGGCTAGGGCCGGTAACCTTCATTGAAAGGGTGCCTCTGGCCAAGTGTGCATTCACATGACATTAATAGGATGCAGGATGAATTCCCTTGACCTTCTGATGAGAATGCTACATGGAAGAATATCCAAGGCCACCATGCCATCCAAATATTTTATGCACATTGCAGCTACTGCCTACTAAGACTTGCCACGGGATGCAAAGCCACTACATCAGGCTGAGTGATTTATGTTTCTGAAAACCATTTGAGTTATTATCCATGACCTCATCCTGACAACTTTGCAAATTCTTGCCAATTGATTTTTGGAAAGGCGAGAAAGAGAAACAAGAAGGATCTGACTTCAGGCTTGGGTGTGTGTGTGTGTGTGTGTGTGTGTGTGTGTGTGTGTGTTCTTTTATTTTTAACCTCATAAGACTGTACAAAGATTTTCAAAGCAAATCCCAATCCATTCTACAAGAGAGACTGAGATCAGATTTTCCAAGAGGTCAACGATCAGGGTCCGGTTATCTGAATGAGTTTCATTTTTATGGTGCACATCAAGCAAACCCTCTAGGTCATTACTATCAATTCCTGTTGTCCTTTGGTCCAGCTTGCAAATAAACCCTTCAGAAGACCCTCTCTGCCTCTGAGGATAGATGGAGGCTGGCAAGACACAAGAAAGGGGCTCCAGCAAAGTACCTTCTCGAATGCTGAGTCCAGCAAACTTTTAGGAAAAGCCTCAGAAAAAAATACAAAATCATTATCATTGCCTAATGGCTTAATAATGGATTGCAAGCCTGAAAGCAGTTAATGTTGGAATATGCAGATACCCTCGGTCCAGTAAGGCTATTTAATACTCAAATTCCAATTTGAAAAAATGAGTTCTGGGTTAGTTCCAGTCCTGCCTCAAGGCATTAACCTCATCTGTTTCCTCGCCCGTAAACTGGGATTAATGGAATCTACCTAAGAATTGTGGTAAATTCAAATTAGGTAATATTGTTAATACATACGTATGAAAGAGTTCTGTAAGCAGTTAAAAAGTTACACAAATAAACTGGATTCTTTTCCTTGGTATGATTATTATTACTTTATAAGACTCTGCTGCCTGAGAATTAGCAAAAAATCTTGCTCACACATTCACTAACTGTAATATTCACACAAATCAACCAAACATGAAAAAGCTTATAGCTCCCTTTGTAGACACATCTCCCAATGTTGTAGCAAATTTCAGTAGTCAAGTTGGAATCCAATCATTCACACTTGGGTTCAGAGTGAGCACTTACTACCCCTATACAAATCTATTTGTCTTTTAACGCAATGTGGAACTCTCTGCCAAGCTCATATTTCATGTCTTGGGTCCTATTACCAAAGAAGAAAAACACCTTGTGTTTATTAGCTTGTCACTTGGCAGCATAGTGTAATAGGTTCTTTCTGTTCCCTGCTCAGGCAATAATTCTTTGTGAGACTTGGGGCAAGTCTCTTCACTACTCTAGGTCAGTCGGTCAGTGGATTGTATTTGTGGTCCCACTATGAACCAAGCTCTCGGACTTACATTCTGCAGAAAGCAAGGTAGTTGGATTGAGGTCCATTCCAGCACTAAGAGCCTACTGCATGTCAACCAAGTTGGTGGGCAATTTCCGTTTTTTTTTTTTTTTTTTTTTTTTTTTTTTAATGAGACAGGGTCCCTCTCTATCACCCAGCCTGGAGTGTAGTGGCGTGATCTTGGTTCACTGTAGCCTTGACCTTCCAGGCTCAAGTGATCCTCCCACCTCAGCCTTTCAAGTAGCTGGAACTACAAGCATGTACCACCATGCCCAGCTAATTTTGTTTATTTTTTGATAGAGATGCAGTGTCATTATGTTGCCCAGGCTAGTTGTGAACTCCTGGGTTCAAGCGATCCTCCCGCCTCAGTCTCCCAAACTGCTGGGATTACAGGCATGAACAACCATGTTTAGCCTCAATTTCTTAATCTAACACACCTCTGTTCCCTGTTTTGCCAAAAATCAGGTTATATGCTCAACAGTCCCAAAGGAATCACCTCCGGGCCAAGGTGCCCACTACCAGTACAGATCAGAGGAAAATGAACTCCAGCCCTCAGGTCTTCCCCTTCCTCTTCCCTCAACCTCCAGACATTTCTCCCCAGCACCAAAGCGAGTTGCCTAGTGCAGTCTGCTCTGGCAGGAACATAACAGATTCTAACTTCCACTGCACTGCCTGTTCCCTTCGCTTTGACTCTCTTATGTTCTCCCTTCTGAATGAAGGCGGCTGCTGTAGATTGGCTTATCAGGGAAATGAATGGATAAAATGCCACTGAATCTTACATTGCAGTTTCCAGGACCAAGCCTTTTGGATCCTGAAAGTAATCCATAATAGGATATATAAAAATATCAACAAGGAATATAAGAGAGGCACAAATGCCAGTGATGCTGATTCCAGTCGTTGTCTGTCTTTGAAAGGTTGGGGTGCACTGTCAAAACCATGATCATGATAAGGTTGTGAGCCCATGGCACCCTCCCCCATAGGAAGGGTACATGATGGCAGGCTTCCATGGAGCCCTGTCCCCATGAGTTACCCCCATTCCCACCTGGAAACTCCGCCACTGCCCCAGTATTCCCTGAGGAGACAACACCTCAATTCTCCTGCTATTCAAGCTAGAAACTGGCCATCACCCTGACCTTGCCTTCCTCCATGCCCCATTCCACCCTATCACTGCGCCCTATCCATTCTACCAGCCCAACACTTCTAAATTCACCAATTCCTCTCCATCTCCACTGCCACCACACTAGTTAAAAATCCCATCGTCTCTGACTTGGACAACCACAACAGCCTCCTAAACCAGCCCCTGTGTCACTTTTCCCCCTTCCAATATTTTCAAATCAATTCTTCTTTGGAATGCAAAAATCAAATTCATGCTATCACTAGAACGTTCCCATTCTCCTCCCTCTCTACCTCCAGCCTAAACTTCTTCGATGGATTGCAGTCACTTTTAGGATAAAGACCAAAACCTTAATGTGCTTTTAGGATAATAGACCAAGGCCTTAATGTGGCCTATGATCTACGTGGTGGGGTCTCCACCTCTCTCTGTGGCTTCATCTTGTCCTATTTGCCCTTCTGGCCTTCTCTTTTCCTCTTCAACATACCAAGTTTTTTTCTGCCTCAGGGCCTTTGTACTCAGGCAGATTCCTCTGCCTGGAGTGCCCTTCTCCTCTCCGCTTCAGCCCCTCTCCTATTGATATGGTTTGGTTATGTTCCCACCCAAATCTCAACTTGGATTGTATCTCCCAGAATTTCCACATGTTGTGGGAGGGACCCAGGAGAAGGTAGTTGAATCATGCGGGCCCGTCTTTCCCATATTGTTCTCATGATGGTAGGTGGGTCTCATGAGATCTGATGGGTTTATCAGGGGTTTCTGCTGTTTGCTTCTTCCTCATTTTCTCTTGCTGCCGCCATATAAGAAGTGCCTTTCACCTCCTGCCATGATTCTGAGGCCTCCCCAGTCATGTGGAACTGTAAGTTCAAGTAAACCTTTTTCTTCCTAGTCTCGGCTATTTCTTTAACGGCACTGAGAAAACAGACTAATACATCTAATTCCTATTTATCTCAATTGTGGTAAACTCAGATTTGGGGAAATTGAGTGACTACCTCACGGTTTTGCTAAGAGCATGAAATGAGATTATGCATGTAAAGTGCTTGGCACAATGCCTGAGTATTCAGTGAAGGTTACATATGCATTGTAAATGTTTAAGTCTGAAAATCCATTGTTACTCATGCCAATATAGTCTTTCTGTCTCTTTTCTCTAAGTTAATAGCTTTATCTTCTACTCTAGCAAGTAAAAGCTCAAGGATACTTTCCTTTCTTTCTGTTTCATGTAAGTTTTTATGTTTGACTCAAATACTCAAAATCCCTCTTCTTCCTAAGACATAGCTGACCTAGTTCATACTGAACTTCCTATTTCCATATTCAATCATTCATTTACAGGTTCATACAACATTTATTGGAATCTGCCAAGCTCTGTGCTGTATGACTCTGGGAGAGACTCAAGAGCTTCTCTTGAGGAATTCAGCAGACACTAACAAACACAAAAAAATCACAATAACACAATGAGCTAAAACAGGGGTACACACAAAAGAAGAACATCAAGAAGGAAGGGAACTCAGGAAGTAGGGGAGATGGTAGGAACCAAAAGGGCGAGGGAGGCTTCACTGGGCATGCAAGCCTGGCCTCAAAGGATGGATAGGAGTTCACCAGGTGAGGGGAGAGAAAAGAAGGCATGAAGAGTATGGTGAGTGGGCAAAGGCCCTGAGGTCTGGAAGTATGTAGCATGCTCAGGGACTGGCGAGGGATTCAACAAGGCTAGAAGTTAAGAAGTTTGGCAGGACATGGAAGAAGCTCAGGTGGAAAGGGCTCCTTATAGACACATGGTGAACAGCCTTGAAGGCCATGTTCAGGGGCTTAGACCTTACCCCATAGTTAATGTTATAGAAAACCTTGTGGCAGCATGGAGGCAGGTGAATTGGTAGAAAAGACCAGTTAGAAGGCTACTGCCATACTACAGTTAGGGACAGGGAGACTCAACTAAAACTTATTGATGGAGCTCCTTCCATCAAGCAGGCATTCCATGTGTTGACTGACAAATCCTGGTTTGCTAACTTGTACAAGAGCCCCATGTATTCAGTGCCACAGGTGCCATCTCAAATGCAAAGGTTCTTGCAGTAGAGTTCACACAGAGCATTTCCCTTAGAGTGTCCGGTTTAGAGTCCTACTCCACCTGTAGTTGGTGGCAAGAGTGGCAGTGATGTGAGGCTGCTGCTACAATAGCAGGGACTTTCTAGCCCCAAGTGAGACCAGAGGTGCAGACAGGGAACCCCAGCATCAATTTCTATAACTGATATCAAAAATTAATGAAAAGGAAGTCAGCCTGGGAGAAGAAGTGGCTTCTAAGTGAAATATAAGTGCTCCATTTACCCCTCGCCTGGTGAACTCCTACTCACACTTCAAGGCCCAATTCAGATGTCTCATGGGATATCATGAGATTTCATGACAAAGGTTGGCAGAGTTAAGGGAAGGGCTTCTTCCACACCTTGGCTTAGCACAGAGATGGTTCTGGGACAACACAGACAGATGGGACCACAGGGGCATCTGAAAGGATGCATTCAGAGAGCACCAGGACCAGGTGCTGGAAGAGGAGTGGGAAACCCACAAGGCACACCCTGCAGGGCGCGAGGGTGATGTGTCCCTCTTGGGTGCTTGGCAGGAAGCGGAGGTCAGCCAGAGCATAAGCAGACTTGTTCACGGCACATGTGAGATGCCTCTGGAGACCTGACGCTCAGCGGTGGCAGCCTGCTGTGGGGCAATGCAGGCTATGAGTGGCAGAAATGGAATGGGAGTGTGACCCCCTCCGCACATACCCTCAGGTTGGTAAGACCAGAGATGTGTGGGATGTAAAATTAACCTAGCTGGCACTTATCAAGTACCGAATCTGTACCCGACTCTACATCTGGTACTTCTAAAACTTTCTCTACAACACAGACAATACCATGCCCATTGTCGAGATGAGGAGGCTAAAGTTTGGGGAGATTGAATAACTTGCCCAAGGACACACCCCCACTTTTGCTCCCCTGCAGAAGTAAACATGAAACAAGAGGAAGGCTTTCTGGAAGTCAGAGTCTATCGGGCCCTCACCTCGATTTCTTCTACTGTAGAGGAAAAGAATATGGGGTTGTGGCAGCCACCAGAGAAGTGGGGTAAGGGGTCGGTAGGCTCAAGGGTTGATCGTACTTCAGTCAGATTCAAAACCCATCTGTGCGAGGCAGTTTCACACACCTGATCTCATTTTACACTGACCACAAACTTACAGGAGCTTAGGACTGAGAAACAGAGGTTGAGTTAATGAACTTGGCTGTCAGGTGCTGTAGCCACAACCTGAGCCCCGGACTAGGTGAGCCCAAACTGAAGGCTCCCCTGCCCCTAAATCTCAGCCACCTCAGCTTGTCGCTCATCAGTGCATCAAAATTCTTGATTCTGGGCACAGACTCATTAGCCAGATGAGCCCTTCCAGGGAAGATTCCAGGCAGAATGATTCATGAGAGGGGAAAGAAAAATAACAATGTGTTCACAGCAAGAAGCATCCAAGCACTTCCTTTTGCTCTGCAGGAATTGGACACATTCTGGCCCAGGTGTTTCCACATAGCTGTCCAGAGCGGTGGCCTCTGGAGAGAGGTGAAGCCTCCAGGAGAAAGGAATGCAGCCTGTGCCAGAGTCCCTAAAACAGATGACATGGGCAGGCCAGGGTTCGCCAGGGCTGTAACGGGGCCCAGACCCTCAGATGGTGTCACCACACTCTGGCGTCTCCCTCCCATCTTTCAGAAGCCCCTCTGCAAAGTTTGGGAATGAAAGGCATTAAGCCTCACCTCCCACCCCTGAGATTGTCTCCAGAGCCAGGGAGGGGCTGTTTTGTTGGTTTTCTTCCTCCAAAGCCAGTGAGAGAGATACCCACGGATGCAGTTTAGCTTAAATGTCCAAGCGAACCTCCCATTAGCATCTCAGGGAGGACAACACTAATCACCAAAGGCATCAACTTCAGGGAGGGAGGAGGAGGAGAAGGAAAAAGGGATGAGGGAAGAGATGCCTGCTTCTTCTCCAGAAACACTGGCTTTTATTTCAGGGGCTGAACAAGCAGGACTGGAAAAAGAAAACGCCCTAGAGAAACCACCAACCCCAGCATTTCTCTGTGCTGGGCAGACAACAAGCAGAGGATTGTGTGCTACAAGCACCAGCAGTTTTTCAGGCGGTGCCTCATGGTGTCATGCGGGAAAAGAACACCTAGGAAGTCTCACTTGTCATTTTCTTGCACTCTGGAAGCATCTTTTTAGAATAGTTTACTCCCAACCATCTCATCGGGGGAGACAGAGGAAATGCCATGGGGTGAAGCCAGACTTGTCAAATAGCTACTTTGGCAGTTATTTAAAACAGGGTGCCCCCGTTTCTAATAATACCTTACAACCACAGAGTGCTTGATGTTTTTTGAAACCCATTTACATGCATTATTTATTTGACCCCACAGGGCTTCCAATTTACAATGGAGAACCTGAGATATCAGAAGCCTGGGACGTGGAGCCTGGGACGAGGGGCCTGGGACACGGTGCCTACAGGCAGGTTCCTCATCTCACAGTCCATTCTTTCTCTACTACTCCATATTCCTCCCCAGTTCTATGGGCCAAGTACTTCCGGAAGAGCAATTCTGCTTCCCATGACACAGCACTTTACAGTTTATAATCTTTCCCCAAATCTGAGAGTGGGCTGAAGAAAGAATGGATTCCTTGGAATTATGTGAGTTGAGTAGCATCAACATCATTCCCTTATTTCTAGGGAATAAAACTGAAGCTAGAGAGCCCATCTGGCACAAGTGTCTTCCCCTAGGTCCCAGTTAGTTGGGAGCTGGCTGAGTTCATTGACTGTACCTCAGTTTCCTAGTCCCAAGCTGTGACCCAGGGCTTTCGATGCCCCATGAGGCAGGTTAATTGCATTGACGGCCCCACTTCTTCAGTCCCTCCTTGTACCCACAATCGTTGCCATGTGACAATTCCTCTCTCACTAAAGTTAGGGGCAAAATCTAGTTCCCCATTCCTTGAACCACAGCTGCTCTATGACTTGCTTTGTTCAGTAGAATGTGCTACTCCAGCTCCAGTCGGGCGCTGAGATGCCTTGAGTATCTCCATTTGCTCTTGTACCCCTGCCATCACCAGTGACATATGCCAGGGCTGGCCTGCAGGAGGTTAAGGGAAAAAGCAGTGGTGCTGCATTGCCCTAGTCACCTTAGCCAAACAGCCAACCTCAGACATGTGAGCCAGCCCAGCCAAGATCAACAGAGCTGCGTAGCTGACCTCCAGATAACTCTAGACATGTGAGCAATAAATACCTGTTACTGATGCCACTGAGGTGATGTGGTTGCCATGCACAATTCTATGGCAGTAGCTAACAGGCTCAAACCACCTAGCACCTGTTTCCCCCATCTATTCATGTACCCATCCAGCCAGCCATGGCTCCATCCATTCATTCACCATGTGTTTGCTGAGTGCCCAGCATGTGTCCAACACTGTGCAGGAACTGGGGAATCAGTGATAGGCAAAGAACACACCTGCCCCTTTCTTCACTGAGTAGACAGACCAGGAAGGAGGATTGACAAGCAACTGCAATCCAGTGAGATAAACGCTGGGGTAGGGCAAGTGCAGGGAATAGGGTGGGCACAGGGAGGTGAGCCTAATGAGATAAGGGGCACCAGGGAGATCAGGAGGGGGTCCCAAAAGCAATAGCATCTCAGCTGAAATCTAAAGGCTGAAGAGGAGTGGGCCAGAGAAAGAACTGTGAGGTAAGGAGAGGGGGGTCAGAAGGATTTCCCCAGCAGAAGACACCCTGGGCAAAGGCTGGAAGAGGCAAGTGACCATCTGGCTGGAGCCCAGAAGTAAGAAGGTGAGAGGAGAAAAGGGAGCCTGGAGAGGCCAGCACTGAAAAGACCCAATTTTCATCCCAGGTACTTTTTCCATGTTCATTTTCAAGGTCAAGTTAAACCCAGAAGAGATCACATAAGTTTTTTCCATGCACAGATGGAGAGAGGAAGGCAAAGGCCACAGAACACTTTCAGTGTATACTCAGAGGGGCAGGGCCCAGGACAGTCTCTGAGGGCAGGAGGAGAAGCCCTTGCATTTGAGTTCTAGACAGTGGACCCCACTGTAAGGAACATTTGCCACCCACCTAAACCTGCAGGCTCTCTGCTGTTTCTCATATAGGGACTGAGACAGGAATTGAAGGTTTACTACTAAAATCTACAGCTCTGTGCTAAAACAGCCCATCAGAGGCAAACAAAAGTATGCTTCACCTCTATGAAGAAAATAAAAAGGGGGGAAGAACGTCTCAAAGGAGGCTATGGGCTGTGGCATTCATTCATTTACCCATTCATTCATTCATTCATTCAGCCAAGATCGCTAATGGACCACATTTTGCAAGCCCCAGATCACATCACTGAACAATGGCTGAACCTCAGTCCTTTCCTCAAAGACTTTCCAGTCTAGAAGAAACTGGGGCAACTCCAGACTTTCTTCATAGGCAGACCTTAAAGGTGGCAATCTTTTGGAAGCAGACACCTAGGGAAATTGTCTTGAGGCTGGTTGAGAAGAGTGAGACTCTATTTTTACTTAGATTTTGTCTTTACGTGGGGTGGTTTGGGGAGGGGAGGGTACAGAATGCCACACAGTACAGTCAGCTAGTGGTGGGGGTGGCAGAGAGACTCAGATGGAGTCCAGGGAACCCAGGAGAAGACCAGATGGGTCATATCTGGCTGAGGGCATCAGGCAAGGCTTCTAGAAAGATGAGTCAAGGACTAAGGAGAATGGGGGAAGAGCATACAGGGGAAGGAAGCAGCCCAAAGGCATGGAGGTGGGGAGCCCAGAACTTACTGGAGGCTCATTCTGGATGTTTGGCATGCAGCCATCAACAATGTAGAGAATGTGGAAGGGCAGCTGGAGAGGCAGGCTGGAGCCAGATCAAGGAAGTCCTGAGATGCCAAGAGAAGTTGAACTTTGTCCTGAAGACAATGATGAGCCAGAAGATGTGACATCAGGGATGCATTTTAGGAATATTAATCTGGCTGACTAATGAGATGGGTTGGAAAGGACAGAACGAAGCCAAGAGGAGCAATTAAGAAGACCCTGCCAGAACTAGTCAGAGCAGAAGAGACAGATGTGAAGAACTGACTCCACACAACTGGATAACAGGCTGGATGGAAAGAGCAGAGCCAAGAGGCATCCCAACGTTTCAAGTCTGCAAAGATGACTGTGAAGTTCCCGACAACAGGGTCAGCAGGTTGGAGGGAAGTGGCTGTCAGACATGGTGGGGCTGAATTGTCTAGGGGTGGCATTTCCATAAGACACATGGATGATGTGGGGAGGAGCAGAAAGGGCTCTGCTCAGGATCCTGGTTCTACCCTTATCTCCTCTCTCCCTTACAGCTTTGACAGTTCCAAGGAGCTCAAGGGAGAGCCAAAGTAAGGAAAACTATTGCTGCCTTTGAAAACTCAGAGAGCCCAGGACAGGGTCAGAGATAAGCAGAAGCAGGCAGTGGGGAGCGAGTTGGAAGGGAACTGTCGAAGCTGCAAGGGAGAGAGGAGATAAAGCTAGAACCAGGATCCTGAGCAGAGCCCTTCCTGCTCCTCCCCACATCATCCATGTGTCCTATGAAAATGCCGCTCTAGATCCCCAATCTCCGCCTTGATGGTGTCTTATTTATTTCTGCATAGCTGGGCTTCCCTGAGTAGAATGTACTCTCCATGGGGGCAGGGATCATTGTCTGTTTGATTCACTGCTATGTCCCCTCTACCTAGAACACTGCCTGGCATATCACAGGTGCTCAATAAATCCTTGTTAAATGTCCCATCCACATGTTTTATGCCTGACTTGGCCACAACCTCTAGAAAGGGGAAGTATGGGTAGCCAGCCATGTTGGCATAACATGATCCAGTCCCCTCGCTCCAGCAACTGGACCAGGAATGGATGGTGATCCAAGGTGGAGGTGGGAGAGGGTGTCTATGCACAGGCTGGCCTCAGACAGCCAACCTCTCTCTGTCTCTCTAACATTTGAACCAAGACACAAGAGTTGAGAGCAGTTGTGATGGGTACAAGCCCTAAAGCCATGCAGGCCCAGCTGACAGCCACCTTGGGTCAAGTGCAAAGTGAGCAGGAGGAGGAAGCCAGTCTGCAGAAACAGAGGCTGAAGAGTGAAACAGACAGAAACAGAAACAAACCCAGCATAGCCCCTGAGAGATGAGCTGTGTGGCCTCCATTCCCAAGCTTCCAGTTCTATCATCAGGAGGACAGGATGAACTTTGTTCTCAGTCCCTGGGCATTGTGGTGGTCTCTGTGATGGGCCACCAGATTCCCCTTCAGGAAGGAAGGCCTTATTCCCCAGTTGCTAGGACAGGCACTAGAAGACTGTCCTTGGCTGTCAGCCTTCTATAAATATTGCCTTCCAAAGGCAGCCCACATCCATGACTGATCAACATGAGGGAATAACTTGTATAACTTGGGACAAGTCTGAAGGGCCTCTCCAAGTTCCATAGTGCCCCATGGAGTCAGCTGAGGCCTTCATTAGGACTGTATCAGAGCTTACCATCTCCCTCTACCCAGTGCTGCTGCCTTTGCCTGGCTTACACAGGTGTTGGTCCCAATCAAACTCTCTAATAAATGCCCCACATGCTAATTTCTATCTTGGTACCTTCCAGGGAGCACGGAACCCCACCCGTGACAGCCCTAACATTGTGTGTCCTTACAATAAACCCTTGTTACCTCAGCCAGCATGAGTGAATCTTGATTGGACTGATGGTATTGGTTTTTGCAAAATCCATTTTAATTGCAATGACTCCTTCTTTTGTATTTCCCAAGAGCGCTTACTACAGTGCTTTGCAAATAATAACAATAGTAATAATAATAGGTAACATTCACTGAGCAAACACTATGTGCTAGGCATTAGTCTAGCATTTTACAAGGATCATTTAATCCTTACAGCATCCCTGTGAGGCAAATACTACTATCTCCATTTTACAGATTTATAAAGGAAAGAACCTGAGACATACTTTCTCAGAGTCACACAATTATGAGAACCCAATCTGCTCAACATGGAACCTGTGTCCTTACCCACATTCTACCTTGCCTCCTACAACAGGGACACTCAACTACAATGTCAAAGAAAGAGTCAACAATTTTGAGCTGGATGGGGGCCTGTATTTATCTAGGTTAGTCATTTTATTTTGTTAAGACCCAAAGAGATGATTTTTTCATTTAATGCTCAAAGTCAAACAATGCAGTGGCAGTGTAGGAACATCTAACTCAAACATAATCAAAATATACACATGGTGGGAAAGAGAGTGAACAAAAAGATCATTTAAATAATGCATCTTGCTATATGCACTCTATGGCATATTATTGTATACATTATACATATACACATGTTACCATATGGTGTTGCATGCACTAAATCATGTGCATCACAGTCTAAGGGCAATTTTAGGGACTGTGGCCCCATAGGCTGACTTTGGAATCGAAACCTCCGTAAGATAGGATCTGCCTCTGAAGGAGCTGATGGCAAGAACAGGGCAGCAGTCCGGGGCTCCTGACTCACGATCCAGCTTCCCTCCAGCACTCTCACCCATGTCCCCTCCATTTGTTTATCTGGTTTGATTTCAATGAAACCAAGTCAGTTTTGAGCACTGCAGCACTGCCATTTAGGAAAATTCAAGAGCTGAGACCCAAGCTCTTGAGAAATCCACGTGAATTACCCCACTGCAGCCCCGCTTTCCAGATCACTGTTTCTAATTAAAGGCCTGGCTGACACATGATGTAACTCCTTGGGAAGCATCCCATCACACCACACACTCTCCCAGATGTCCCTGGATTTCTCCTCTTTGCCTTTTTCATTGGCATTCTCACCCTCATCACCAAACAGTGTTCATTTCTTCACCACCACCGCCCCTGGGGAATGAGGTAAGATGCTAAACAACATAACTCAAAATAGAATGGCTTCCAGCTCTTACAGGAGAGAGGGCCCAAGGATACAGGACAAGACTCAAATATCTCGGCCCCAGTCCACCTCACTGCCCGCTTCTGAGCCCCACCCCCATCAAGTTCACTGTTTCCCAAGACACAGCAGCTTCATTCCTACCTCTAAGTCTCAAGGCCCCACCCAACTCCTCTCCAGTTACTTAAATTCCATCCTTCCTTCAATTCCCAGTACAAGCACCACCTCCTCTGTGAAGACTTTCCTGTTCATGTGATAGAAACCAGAGAGCTAAAGGGACATGAAGTATCACCAACTGCAGCCTGAGCGGCCAGCTGAAGTTTTATTTAACATATCAAGTGTTGCAGAGCTCAGGGTGATAAAAATTTTTGTTGCAAGCTCTCAAAAGTCAGGACATTTCACATAAAACTCTGACTTTCTGGATTCTCTTGAAAAAAAACAGTGATCTAGAAACACCGAACTTCCTTCCTACATTGCAACAATGAAAGGGAGTAGAAACTGCCTTCTCTAGAACTTTTTTTTTTGCACAAAGGTTTAGTTTTGCTTTTTTCCTTTGTTCTCTTTATAATCAATGGTTATATAAATCTGCAACCAACATATCATCGATCTCCAGGCTCAGAGGTGGGTTTTTTTGCATTCTATTTTTTAATCTCAATAGTCACTTTTCTTCTAGATGAAGTTGATCCTTTAGTATTTCTTTAAGCAGGCGTCAGTGTGTATTAAAGTGTCTTCTTTTTGTGTATTTGAAAGTGACTTTATAGCACCTCACTCCCAAGTGCTGGTTTAGCTGAGCATGGAGTTCTGGCTGACAGTTAGACTCCCTCAGCATTTTCAGGATTCTTCCTAATGGCCTTCTGGCAGCTGGCTGTTGCTGATGGGAATGTTGACAGGCTAGCCGTTGTCCTTTTGTAGGTAATTTGTCTTTTCTCTCTGGAGCTTTTAAGAGTCTGTCTTTGGAGGTTTGCATTTTGAAGTTGTTTGATTGTGTGGTTGAACTGATTCTCCAAAAAACCCCAGGACATAGGTATTCATTATCCCCATGTTCCAGATGGGAAATTATTCCACATCACCAGCAGGTCCCACAGCCAGAAAGTGGCAAAGCCGGGGCTCTAATCACTCACTGAAACCACCTCTGCAGAGAAATTTAAGAAGCAATTCTCTCTCTTTGCACAGTAGGGAAAGCACAGAATCTCAGACAGGCTAACGCTGTTGTTCCGTTACTCAGATCCCATTTGCAGTGTAGGTCTGGGTCTCTCCTGTGGGATTCAACACTATAAATCCCTTGACAGCAAGTGAGCCCTCAGTCTAACCTGCACCATGACCCACAACTCAGGCATGGGAAGGCCTCAGCTGCCTGCAGGAAACACAGCCATGATCTGACCCAAATGAAATGCACTCCCACTCTCCAAACCTCCCTGACTGAGCCCATCAGCAGCCGGAGGAGGAAGAGTCTCCCTGACTCACCCTAGTGTCTGCTCTGCTCACATGCCTGAGAGGGAGCTCCTCTAATACCAGTTCTAGCCCAAACAAGGTCAAAGGGCACCAAAAGTCAAAGGCCATCTGCTCTAGGCTCCAACTCGTGTTCTGTACTGGGGTCCTGGGGCCATCACTCTCTTTACCTGCCCACTTAGATTTAAGGTGCTAACACCTGCCTGTCCTAAGAACCCTCCCCACCACCCACAATCCTGCCAGACTCCTGACTGCTGGTATCTTCCTGGCCTTGGTCCATTTCTTGGTGCTCGTCAGTCTGTGCAGATTCCTAATGATATGTCCTTTTGCTTTTCATGTCTGCTAACTGTCCTGACGGGACCTGCCTTCTGGGGCCAATGCTTCAAATCACTTACCTTCCCTGCCACTAGCTCGCTCGGCCTCACCACCCACCTCCTTCTTTTCTCTGCCACCTGGGCCACTGTAGACCATCGTTATATCTATTTGTCTTTCACTTAACAAATAATTAGTAAGCACAATAGGGCCCCTTGCCACCACAGCAGTGAGAGATAAAGGCAACAAAGACACGATCCTGGGCTAAATATCCACTCAACAATTAAGACCTGGGTCTTAAACAATTTTGTGTTTACCTCATGACACACAGTTTACCCATATAACAAGCCCACACATGTGCCCCTGAACCTAAAATAAAAGTTAAAATAATAATAATTTTGTGTTTCTATTCTTCCCTTCCAAATAGACAATATGCCTCTGAGAGTAAGAACCATGTCTCCTACTTGTCCCACTTTGCCTCCCCCAACTATAGGTGCCCCACATGGAGCCTTTCCCCAGTCCTTGCTAGAAGAGGCCAGTACTGCCATCCTGCTCATTTTTAAAAATAATGGCATAAACAGCTTATCTCTACCTACCTACCTACCTGCAAAATGAGAACATGGAAAGCAGAAGGTGGAAGAAGGAGGAAGGGAGTCTGCCTGAAAAGCTCGCCTAAGAAGGAATGGACACTCACCTCTCCCATTATCCTCCAGCCTGCCTCAGGATGCTTTCCAAAAAAGTATTCAAGGCCCTGTCAGATGAGGTAGTGGTTGAGAATGTGGGCTCTGGAGCCAGGCTGCCTGGGCTCAAATCCCAGTGTTACCACTGGCTACCTGTGGCCTTGGGCAAGTCACTTAATTGCTTAGAGTAATACCTACATCACAGGGTTATGGTGCAGATTAAAGACTGAATAAGAGTTAATATATGTTGTGGTGGTTTTACAATACTACCATAAATTCTTTGACCTTCTCTCTTTAAAAGGGACCTAAGAACATCCTTCATCTCCCACTAAATGTGGGATGTACTTAATGACATACTTCTAAATGACTAGAATACGGCAAAAGGTAATGGTGTATGACTTCCAGGGCTAGGTCACATAAGGCATTGTGGACTTCTCCTTATTCTTTCTCTGAGGGAGCACTCAATCTGGAAGCCAGCTGCCATGCTGTGAGGATGCTCAAGCAGCCCTACAGAGAGGTCCATGTGGCAAGGAACTCAGGCCTCCAGCCAACAACCATGTAGTCTGCCATTGTGGAGGTTGCTCCTCCAGTCCCAGTTAAGCCTTTAGCTGACTGCAGCCCCAGTAAGATCTTGATTATAAGCTCATGAGAAACCCTGAGCCAGAACCATCCAACTAAGCCATTCCTGATTCTTGACCTATAAAATCACCATTTGACAAAACATAATGCTAAAACTAGAGGGTGAATGTTTGATGAGGAATCGAATATTTATGCAGTCTCAAACGAGTGCCACAAAATGCTTATTAAATACTAATTAATTAATGAGAACAAAATACTTGTTAATTAACTTTGCAAAGGAGAAACCTGGCAGATACCACCTTAATCAACTGATAAATGTCAATATCACCAGTAATGGGACAAATCAGCATCACATGCCTGCTGATACACTGCATTGAAGAGAACTCCCATGGGTCAGAGACTCTCTTGCTCATCGCATTATTCCCAACGGTGGTTCATATGCAGCGGCAGTTCCTGGTTCCTGGGCACTGTGTGCCAGACACTGTACCAAAAATCACCAGACATGTATCATCTCATTGGATCTTCACTTTGCCTCTAAGCTCTGAGAAGTTAAACAACTTGTCCAAATGAGCGAGAAGAGGCAGAGATAGGATATAAACCCTGCTCTATCTCCCTATTGGACTGGCTCCCTTGGGCACTCAGTAAATGCTGAATTGAGTCCTTTCTGCAGCTCCAAGAGGTTTCTGGGAAACCAGAGTAGTTGCCCGGGACAGAGCTGCATTCTCCTTTCCTTTGATAAATATCAGTACCAGCAATAAGAAGGAGAAAAGTGCTGGATGTCGAATCCAAAGGTTGCAGTTTCAGCTCTGCTCCTCGTGCACAGGGATCTCACTCATGCTGGCTGGGTCTCCATCTGCCCCAACTAGACCAGGCCAGTGGTTTTCAAACTTCTTTTAGCAGCCAAATTTTTTTTCAAGCAAACCCTTTTGCAAAACCTCAACATGGCATCATTCACAATAGCCGAAAGGTAGAAGCAATCCAGGTGTCCATGGATAGATGACTGGATGAACAAGGTGTGTTATATCAATACAGTGGAATTGTCTTAATCCTTCAAAGACAGGATATCCTGATATATGCCACAACATGAATGAACTTGAAGATACGCTAAGTGAAATAAGCCAGTCACAAAAGGCAAATGCTGTATGACTCTACTGTATGTCCTTCTATATATGACTATATATATGACTCTACTGTAGGTCCTTCACTGTATGAAGGACCTAGAGTAGTTAAGTTCATAGAGACAGAGAGTAGAATGCTGGGTGCCCGGGACTGACAGAAGTGGGGAGTGGATATCAGTTAGGGAATAAGAAAAAGTTCTGGAGATGGATAAAGGTGATAGTTGCACAAGAATATGAACGTACTTAATGCCACTGAACTGCACACTTAAAAATGGTTAAAATGCCAAATTTTATGTTATGTCTATTTTGCCACAATTAAATAAATAAAAATAACCTCAATATATGCAAAGATGAAGCAAAAATAGGGAATGGGATATTAAAATGCCCCCTTTACACACCTCCCCCCAAGATAACTCCAAAGAATCCCCCTCCCTGAGGAGTACATGGGCGGTTTCAATCCTAATATTTGGGGCTCTGGGAGCAACATCTGCCTGTGGAACCCGCTGCCAACAATTTTGAAACCTGAGCGAACCCTGCTCCTTCTGTTCCACTTGCAGGCTGCTGGGATTAAACCCCGCAAGATAAACCACAGTGAGGACAATACCTCCAACACAGGGACAAAGGCTCCAGGACAACCTGGCAGGTGGGGGCACACATGGTGGGGGGAGCTGGCCATGGGTGAAGCACCAAGGGTGGACAAGGCTAAGAAGCATGAGCTCTGGAACCCAGCAGCATGGCCGGACCCTGGGCAAGTGATTAACCTTGCTGAACCTCAGCTTCCACGTCTGTGAAAAGGGAAAAATAATGGGACTACTTATCTTGTAGGGTGTGTGGAGGTTTAGTTGAAATAGTGTAAATGACTCCAAAGAGGGAAGCCAGTATGGCAGAGGCAGTGTCTGGCAGTGGTTGAGGGCTGGGATTTGGAGGCAGGCTGAATTCTAGTTTCAGCTCTGCTACTTACCAGCTGTGTGATTTTGAGAAAGTTACTTACCCTGTCTGTGCTTCACTTTCTGCACCCATAAAAAGAGGGTGGTTGTCGTACCCACTTCTTAGATTATTATGAAGACTAAGTGGGCCGATACAAGTAGAACAATTCCTGGGACACAGTAAGTGTTCAATAAACATGAACAACTACTGTTAGCATCACTGGCCCAAGCCTTAGTCTGCCCGGGCTGCCTACAGCAGCAGCCCTAGCTGAGATCAAGAGGGATGGAGACACATGACAGGGGCCCGTCTGTCTGAGTCAAACCCAACACAGGCATCAGCAACCACTCTCATGGGAGAGATCACTTCCAACCTGCGGCTCCAAGCTAAGGCAGCAGGGCCTGGGGCCTGATCCAGGGTGGTTCAACCAACCAAGGAAGCAGAAGAGAAGGAAATAAGATTGTTTTCCAGTTTTCCCTCAAAAACAAGCAGAGGGTGTGGGCCCCTTCACTGGTCTGACATTTGCTCGGCTTTTGGTCTTGACCGAAGGCGTTTTGAATGTGGCTGCCCCTTGGCCTCCCCCTCAGTCTTGGCCTGTGGCTCATCACTGAAGTGGGGCTAAATATAAGCCATGTGGTTGCTCAGGCCTAGCTGGAAGGCTGCCACTGTCAAAGCAGAGCGGGCAGAGAAGGTAGGGTGCACAGGAAAAAGGAGGCAAACCCCAAAGGGCTTCCAGATATTGGGATCACCTGGCCTGAACCACTGCAAGGATCTCTGTTCCATGCCCCGAGCTGCAACAGGTTGTAGAATTAGGGCCTCTGCATAGTCAGGGCTGGGGTGAGTCAGAGACCCTGGGATCCCACCGGTGAGAAGCAGCCCTATAGAAAACACTGACAGTCCCAGTGGGAACCCTTGCCATTGTCACCACTGGGGTAGACTTTGCTCAACTCCTTCCAGATGAGGAAGTTGGGGTTTAGTAACCTTGTTTCCATTTGCAGCCACTATTACAGGCACTGTATGAAGCTCCTCAGATGCAGCATCTCCTTTAATGCTCCCAGCAACTACTGTTCTTTCTATGTTATTACAACTCACATAGCTGGCAAATGGTATGGCAGGATAGGAAATGAGGCTGATCTTTTTTAAGACCTCATGCATTTAAACACTGCAGTCAATCATATAATAAGCTGGGGGACCTAATGGCTCCTTGTCACTCAGCAACTGCTGCTAGTGCTGAGCTTGGATCCCAAATCTCCTGACACCCAGACTATGTTTTTTATTTATTGTTTATTTATTTTGAGATGGAGTCTCACTCTGTTGCCCAGGCAAGAGTGCAATGGTGTGATCTCAGCTTACCGCAACCTCTGCCCCCTAGGTTCAAGTGATTCTCATGCCTCTGCCTCCAGGTGGGACTACAAGCGTGTACCACCATGTCTGGCTAATTTTTGTGTTTTTAGCAGAGACGGGGTTTCGCCATGTTGGCCAGGCTGGTCTTGAACAACTGACCTCAAGTGATCCACTCACCTCAGCCTCCCAAAGTGCTGGGATTACAGGTGTGAGCCACCGCACTCAGCTCCACCCAGACTATTTTACAAAATTTACACACACTCACAGATGCACACAGTTATTCTGAAAAACAGCTCAGAGCCATCTGATATGGCATATACTAAGTGTCTCCTTGCTGGTTGAACACATATCATCTTCCTTGCCACACAATATAGGTATTTCAAGTAAATAACATGGCCAATCAGTACTTCAGATAGTCTCTATTATTGTCAGCGTCCACAGTGTTCATACTGCACCTCACAGTTAGGTGATCTTCCCTTTGATTCACAGAGAAATCCTCCTTTTACAGATAAGAACACAGGTAAAGTCATGCTTGGTGAATAAGCCACTAGGAGGGTCCCTGTGGCTACAAACCCAGTGCCAGCCCAGCCTGTTTCCCTGCCCCATCTCTGGGTATCCAGGTGAGTGGAGTCCCATAATCCTATACATTTTGCAGCCAGCACTTGCCCTATGGTTCCCTTGGGGGATGCAGAGGCAAGCTGGGCTTAGCTAGGGTAGAAGGTCAGGCCTTTGAGCCAGGAGAATGCCCCAGGGCCTGGGTCCCCCAGCAGTCTCCAGCACCACGCTCAGAGGAAAAAAGGGGCCCCTCAGTGGAGACCTATCTTCCTGCCATCTTCTCCTGCCAGGAAGGGAGGATCATGCTACCTGGGTCTGAGAAAGAACCATGCTGGAGCAAGAGGCCCACCATGCTGGCCAGCAAGTCAGGCAGCCATGGGGCCCTTCCCAAGGAAGGCCTCAGCACAAGCTTCATACCCAGCTCCAGAGAAAGGCCAAAAGTTCATGAGCCCCTTTCCTATCCTTCTTCTCGGCTCCTCACCCTACTCCTTCATCATCCCTGTGAGCCACAAACCCCACCATGGCATCGTTCCTGCCTCCCGGTTCTCTCAGCCTTTCCAATTCCTTTCTGATCTTTGTTTCTTCTGCTCTATTGCAAAGATACTGCCTTGCAGGCTTAGCTCTTTTCAGGGTTCTGATCACATCACCCCTCCTGCTTAAAACCCATCTATGACTTCTCTTAGTTCTTAAGATAAATGCCAAAATCTTCAGCAGAACCCTCAAGGCCTTGTGTGCTTGCCCCTGCTTATCTCACAGTGCGCCTCCTCCTTGCCACCTCCACCCTGCTCAGCCACACCTGCGTTCTTCAGTCTCTCCATCCCGAGGGCCTTTGCATGCACGGTTGCCTTGGTCTTCAGTGCTCCTTTAACCTGGCTAACACCCATTCAGCTTCCAATCACTATTTGTCCTTCCTTGAACCCTCAGCTAGGTCAGATGCCTTGTGAAATGCTCTCACAGATCTGAATTCTGCTCCTTCAGAGCCTTATCTCAGGTTGTAATCATACATCGTATACATGTGATTATCTGATTAATGAGGAAGAAACCCCCATGAGAGGGGGTGCTGTATCTATTTTCACTTATCACTGTATCACCATCAATCAATACTTGTTGAATACACAATAGTGAGTGAATGAGTAGTGAATGAATGAATCTTCTACCCTACCGCCTAAACCCAAGTCTAGCCTTCCTCGACACCATCATGCCCATCACAGCCTTTGCCTGTGAAAAATCTCCATCTCCCTGCTCTCATGCATTCAATCTATAGCTTTTCCTCCTTCGCACCCTTCAGTTAAACCTTCCCCACTAGGTCTGAGCTCCAGGAGAGCAGGCATCATGCCTGTTTCCTTCACCTCTGTAACCCCAGTACCTAACACAGAAGAATGTTGAATGAATGACTTCTCATCTTTAAAGCTATCCGGGCCACAATGCTAGATGGTCCCACAAATTTGGTTCTCCTCTTTGTTCCCAAAGATAGAATTTTAGCTTGGCTCATTACTGCCCCCAGTATAAAAATTCCCCAGCTTCCCTTCCAGTTAAGGGTGTCCATGTGACTAAGAGTTTTCCAGTGGAATGTGAGTGGATGTGATAGTGACCTAGCCTCAACATGTAGATGAATGAAACATTCTAGAAAATGGCAGAGCAACAATGTAGAAGGAACCAGGTCACTGAATGGCCTCATGAAGCAGGGCCTCCATGACAGCTTAAGCCAGAGAGAAATCGACTTCTATCCCATTCAAGCATAGTACTTTGGGTTGTCTCTATTCTAACACACACTTCGTTATTTACAGACCTACAAGCTACAGCAAATGTAAACTTGGCAGCCAGCACACAGCCTTCCTCATGACTTCCACTCTTGCAATCATCCGGGGCCATAGAATTATCCACGCTGATGAGCATTTCTTCATCCTCACTAATCAAACTGTCCTCTATTTCACCCCTTCTTAGAACCCACTCATATGGCCCCACCCTGACCTTCTCAACTCCCAGGAACTGCCCTACCTCTGAAATCCTCAACTGGAAAACCCCTTTTTCTAGCTACAACTTCTCATTCCTCTGTTTCTACCTGACTCAACTCTCCCCGTTCTTCAGCCTCCTGGAGATCTCTAGTTCTTGGGCTCTTAATCCTTCTGCAAACCAGCAGCCTTGAGAGACATGATACTCTCCTACCGTCAGCAGAAGCTCACCTGCGGCAGCAACTGGGACAGGTGAAGGGGAGGATTGATCCTCGGAGCTGAGGATGGTCCTGCAGTGGTTTCTTCAGCCTCCAGCCTACCTGCCCTTGCCATAGCCTTGCCTTGACTGCTCATTCTACCCACAATTCCAGTTGGGATCAAGACACAGAGGCCCTGACTCATCCTGTTGGTTTCCCCTCATTGCCTCTTCACTTCTTCTCTCACTCTCCACTGCTAGTTCCCTTCTGTACTTACACACTTGACACTTGCTGCTCTCCAGGAGTCATTTCTCTTCCTCTTCTCTACTGACATCTATGTTCCCCTGCAGTGGCCCTACCCAGGCCTGTGCCTCACTTTTCACATGTGCTGACATGCTCATATCCATGGCCCATACACTGACCTTGCTCCTAAGTTCTGGGGGCTGAATTCTGGGGGCTGCCTCCACCTAGAAGTGGGAGTGGGAAGTGGGGACCTACATTTCTTTCCCAAGCCCTTAGCTTTTGGCTGGCTCTGTCCTTGGGATGTGCTGGTTTTAAGAAATGTCCCCAGATGTCCAGGATGCAACTTCAGGAAGGGAATCCAGCTCCTCAACTCTATTCTGCAGCATCTGCTGAAGACCATCAACTCATCCCACTTCAGACTGAAAGCAAAAAACTTTTTTCTACCTCTACACAAGAGCCCAGCCTAAACATCTTTTAGTCCTCAGCATGCCTCGCTGTTTTCTTCCCACCCTACTCCTCCCTCAATATTACCTCCAAGCACATTCCTCAGAAGCAGAAAATACCTCCAGGGAACAAGTAAAACCACCTAATGACAAATAATGGTAGTTATAGCATTTGTACAGCCCTTTCCAATTCACAAAGTGCTTTTCTCACAGACATTAGCTCATTGACTCCCCACCACAAGCCTATGCAGAGGTACGATTCTCCCCACTCTGCAGGGGAGTAAAAGGAAACCTGGAGAGGTTGAGATACATCCAAGGGTACAACTAGCAAGTGGCACCACGTCTTTGTCAACAGGAGTGAAACAAAGTCAGAAGTGAGGACTAAAATGCAGTCTTGACTTAGCCCAATAGTCCATCAAAGAGAGCTGGCCCCAGGTCTTCTCTAGTCCTTTGCTTGGATATGGAAAAACTCAGACATTTCTGCTTGAAGCCCCATTTTTGCCAGTGGCAGGAGCCCAACCAACAGCTCTGCTGTCAACTACTCCAAGTGTGCTCAGAAGTCACCTGATTGGTCAGAAGCAACCCCACCCCGCTCAGGACCGGAGCTGAGGCCTGCAGGAGAATCTAGTGCATATGTGCCCTCCCTCACTGAAACCAAGGCCCAGCACATCATGCATGAGCAGGATGTGCAGTTCCTGCAGCTGGTTTTAGAATGAATCCTTTGTTTCCATTCACCTGTGCTTTTTAACACCCACTTAACAACTTTCAAAGGCCCAGAGGTGGCAGAATGAAATTACTTAGAATAAAAGACATTCCAAATGGAGACCTCTTTCTGGGTTTTCAGCCATCTCTTTGTACATGCTTGGAGGCAAGCCAATAAGAGATGTGCTTCTTAAACCAAGTAAGCTGTTAAGTGACGAACTGGTCCTGCAGATATGAGTAAAGAGGGGAGAAAAAGGGAAAACCTATTTCATAATCTTGCTGTCATTCATTTTTTGGGCCCCTACTCAGCCAGACTGGCACAGACTGGCAATATGAATATGCATATTGATATTCTGATATGTTGCAGTGGTTAAGAACATGAACCCTGGAGCCAGACCCCGTGGTGCCTGTGCAGGAGTTAGAGAAAAGTGTCCCTTCCTCCCGACAGTCACAGCTCTACACCCAGGTGAGAGCAAGACTTCAGCCTCAACTGGTCCTTCCACCCTTGTGTACCCTTGTGTAGTGCACAGCCAGCACAACTGTATATGGTAGCACTAATTTCAACCCCAGCTCTGTCAGCTATTGTGTAACCCTGGGCAAGGTTCTCAGTCTCTCTGTGGATCTATCTGTTCATCTAGGAAATGAGCATAGTAATAGTATCTATCTTATAATATCAGGGAGGATGCACAGAAAGTGCTTAGTGCAGAACCTGACTGCAAAAAAGCACTTTGTAAGTACTATTATAATCACTATGTATGAGACACAGCCCCTGCCCTCGTAGAGTTGACAGTCTGGTGGGAGAGGCAGATTAATAAAAACATTGTATCTGTTTATACCCAGGGTTGGAGGTAGGGGTAGCAGGACCTGAGTTAGAAAACCGCTCTTGAAAGGTGAGTAGGAATTTAACCAGCAGAGAAAAGGTGGGCATGGGAAGAAGACCATTCAAGGCTTTGAGAACAGTATGTACGAAGGTAGAGGAGTAACATGTCGTTGCATGTTCCAGGAACAGTGTGTGAGAAGTTCCCACACTATTAACTACTAATTACGAACTTCTGCTGAGCTGAAGTGCATGAAAAGTGAGTAAACAATTCCCTCCAGGTGCCAAACTTATAAATCTCAACGCTTGGGAAACTCAAAGTAGCCATACTTGGTGTCAATTAGGCCAACACCTTGTGAAGTTGACAATGGCTTTGAATTAACCACCACCACATTCGTCAGGTTACTTCAGGACCTGGAATGTTATTGCTTGCTAGAGAACCACTAAATTAGTTTCCTCTGGTACAGAGGGAAGATTGGTGCTTTCTGAAAGGGAGGATGGGTTAGGGGGAAAGCCCTGGAAGTCAGGGTTCCTGGGTTCCTGCCCCACCTTCTAGGCAAGTCACTGTCCCCTTTCCTGAGCCTCAGTTTCCTCTTCTGTAAAATGAAGGGGGCTGGGCTGGAGTTTCTTCGAACTGGGAGACAGTACACCTAACTGCTTAGAGCCTAGACTTCAAAGTCAGACATGTGTTAAGGGGACATGTGTTGACATGTGTTAAGGGGACAAAATGAGGATTTAATCTATGTAAAGCACCTAACACCGCCCCATAGGAAGCACAGAAGAAATGATAGATTTGATCACTGCCGTTTAGACAGTGATGGTGTGTGGGATGTGTCAGTGAATGTCTGTAGACCGAACAGCCCCCAGTCTCACACCTCTCAAATCTACAAACCAAAATTCTTTGACAGTTGGGAAGTTTTTGAGCTTGCCAAAGCCCTGCATCAGGTCAGTGCAATGGACTCCATACACTTCAGACTTGGTAATACTGTCTTTGTGCTTGGCTTGAATGAACTTTCCATGTTTTTTTACGTGGAAAACACTCATATGACAGCCTTGGAGTGGCAGTGCGGGGAGCGAGAGGGACGGGGCGGGAGGATTCAAGGGGAAAGAAACTCTCCAGCAGTGGAGAGGATGTGGAGAAATAGGAACACTTTTACACTGTTGGTGGGAGTGTAAATTAGTTCAACCATTGTGGAAGACAATGTGGCGATTCCTCAAGGACCTAGAAACAGAAATTCCATTTGACCCAGCAATGCCATTACTGGGTATATATCCAAAGGATTATAAATCGTTCTACTATAAGGACACATGCACACGAATGTTCATTGCAGCACAGTTTACAATAGCAAAGACCTGGAACCAACCCAAATGCCCATCGATGTTAGGCTGGACAGGGAAAATGTGGCACACATACACCATGGAATATTATGCAGCCATCAAAAATGATGAGTTCATGTCCTTTGTAGGGACATGGATGAATCTGGAAACCATCATTCTCAGCAAACTGACACAAGAACAGAAAATCAAATACCGCATGTTCTCACTCATAGGCGGGTGTTGAACAATGAGAACACATGGACACAGGGAGGGGAGCATCACACACTGGGGTCTGTTGGGGGGAAATAGGGGAGGGATAGTGGGTGGTAGGGAGTTGGGGAGAGATAGCATGGGGAGAAATGCCAGATATAGGTGATGGGGAGGAAGGCAGCAAATCACACTGCCACTGCCACGTGTGTACCTATGCAACAATCTTGCATGTTCTTCACATGTACCCCAAAATCTAAAATGCAATTTAAAAAAAAAAAAAAGAAACTCTCCAGCAACAAAAGAATGTGACTCACACCCTGACACAACAGAAGAGAGACAACCTGGGAAGAGGTGGGCTACTTTTTAGGAAGTTGCACTCAAATGGTCTTCATGGCTCCAAATGAGGTTTTAGCACGTGGTCCCTGAAGACTCATGGACATTCTTGGTGGTTCTGATTATGAATGATGCTGAGCTCAACCATTGCAAAATGCTCCCAGCATATCCTTTCCTCTGCACCTTCGCCCAGTGAGGCAAATGCTCCTATGGAGCCAGTTCACAGGTGTGGGTCTGAGGCCCAGGGAGGTGAGGGCATATGCCCAGGGTCACATGCCACAGAGGCCTGCCCTCCAGTCTCAGCACTGCTCCTCTCCCCGAAGCCCTTCGCTTGCTGATGTATAATGAGTGCTGTCTTGGCACTGGGGGAGCCACAAAAAGGCCTGGGCCAGACACTGCCCTCATGCTCCAGTCTGCTGGCAGGGCAGGGCCGTGGGATTCAGGCCTGTTCTGTCCCTCAGCAGCAGGACAGCGCATGCATCTCATGAGTGCCGATCCTGGCCCTGGGCAGTCAGCTTCCACCAGCTGTGCCCTGCTATAGATGACCTGACCCTTCAAGGCCTGGGTCCCACACTAGAATATTGTGGAAGAGGAACCCAAGAACCCTTGAGGCCCCAGCAGCCTCCACAGAGCCCCATAAGAACCCGAAAAAGTCCTGGTAACCTGATGTTCCCTGTCCCTCACTCCTGGAAGAGAACGTGTTACTCCTCGAGCCACAGGCAAAGGCCAAGCTGCCCTCAAACCATCCAATCTGCTCCAGGGGCAGCCTCCAGTGCATGGAAAGAGCATGAGACTGGGTCAGAGGCCTGTGTTTTAAACCCCTGCCTACCACTTAAGACAATTCTGGAACATCTGTGAGCCTCAGTTCTCTCCTCTCCTAAATGGGAATGGCCACAGTGCTAACCGCACAAGATTGCCCTGAGGATCAAGTGAGATAACAAATGAGGAGGACTTTTTCTGTGAACTGGAAAGCTCTATAAAAATAGAGTGGGATTATGAGTCTTATTATCCCTTGCATGGCTTTACATGACTTGGAAGGACGTCCAAAAGTTTCTCATCAGAACCTTATTAAAATTCTTATTGAAGTCTTATTAAAAGTTTTTTATTAAAATATTTGCCTGGATGCTTCAAAATAGCCCCTCTGTGTCCAAACTAAATATGATGTGAAGGAACCAGATAGCTCAAGTACACTGACCCGTACTCAGAGGTGAGAGGCTCTGATGGCATCCAAATACTGCATTCATTTCTGGGGCCTTCCCCAACAGCCTCCTGGACTAGGTGGCTTAAGCAACCGAAATGTATTGCCTCAGTTCTGGAGGACGGAAGAGATCAAGGTATTTGTCGGTGAGGCTGGTTCCTTCCGAGGCTGTGAGGGTGAATCTATTCTATGCCCCTGTCCCTGCTTCTGTGGCATTTCTTGTCTCCTGTTGCATCTCTGGTGTCATGCTCCCATGGCTGTCTCCTTGTGTATGTCTGTCCCTATGTCCCAATTCTCCCTTTTTATGACATTGGGTATAGTGGATTAAAACCTATCCAAATGATCTCTTTTTTTTTTTTTTTTGAGACAGCATCTCACTCTGTTGCCCAGGCTGGAATGCAGTGGTGCAATCTCCACTCACTGCAACCTCCGCCTCCTGGGCTCAAGCAATTCTCCCATCTCAGCCTCCTGGGTAACTGGGACTACAGGCACATGTCACCATGCCCGGCTAATGGCTAACTTTTTGTAGAAACAGTGTCTAACCATGTTGCCCAGGCTGGTCTTGAACTCCCGGACTCAAGTGATCTACCCACCTCAGCCTCCTAAAGTGCTGGGATTACAGGCGTGAACCACTGCACCTGCCCAAATTGCCTCATTTTAACTTGATTACTTCTGTAAAGATGCTATTTCCAAATAAGGTCACATTCACCAGTACACGGGTTAGGACTTGAAAATCTTTGGGTGGGGGACACAATCCAATCCATTACCAATACCTTCCCCCAAACCTCTCAGGCACTCAGAGCCTGGATCCCCAGCTCCTGTCTGCCTCCTCACGTGTCATCTCTCATCTGTTTCCAGCCAAGTTCTGGGCCAGCCACTAACCCTTTTCTGGCCCCAGGAGCTGGCCCTCTCCTGGGCACTTGATGGAAGAGCCACAGATACAATGTCATAGGTTTAAAATGACAAAGTGCACAGATCCTCCACTCACAGTGATAGAGCTGGGGAGTGAAAGGGGCAAGTGCAGGCTAGAGACAGAGACAGGATATGCCCTGGAAAGAGGCCCTGATAAGGGGCCGTTGCAGAGGCTGTGTCTAGTGCAGTAGATGAGACTCGAGGTGGCACATGGACGCTGCAGGCAGGGAGGCCAGAGGGAGAAGTAAACAGAAACAGTCATCTGAGAGGAAGCTGGGAAGCTACCAAGGCAAACAAGAGAGGTGGTGGGGCATGGCTCGCAGCCACAAGCCCCTAAGCACCGTGCACCAGGGCCAGCGGAATCAGCTGGCCTGGCGCAGGGATGCTGCTTGCACTGCTGGGAGGTTTGGCCACATCTGGCCCAGCTCTGAGCTAGGTGCTTCCCACACTCCCTGCTTAGGAGGCAACAGGGCAGGAAAGCTTCAGCAGGCCAAAAGGGGCAGCACTGCACACAGATGTTTACAAGCGCTTTGTGCGGCACCCACATATGCACAGAGGGCAGGCTTGCATGTCGAGCCCAAAGTCCTAAAGCCGGGGCTGTGCCTCACTCTGGCAGGCCCCAGATGACAAGGAGCTCCCTGCTTAGATGGTCTTGGGGCATTGCCAGTGAAAGCACTGCCCTCCTTCAGGAGAGTATCTGTTTGAGAGTTGCTGACACCTACTAAGATAGGCAAAGAAGGGCCAAACATAAAACAGTTCCTGCACTTAAGCCACTCACTGGCCAGTGGGAGAAACAGCTGAGCAAAGAGGCAGTTTGAATGAACTGGAATAAGAGCAGAGAGGAGAAGATGACAGGGAGAGCTGGGCCTGGAGGCTGGCAGGTTGCTTCCTGGAGGAGGAGGCAGTGAAGCAGCAATCTAAGCACCAGCCCCTCCAACTTGCCAACTCTGTCGCACTCCAGTGGCTTCACACGTTGTTCCTTCTGCCTGGACCCTCCCCATCTCTGCCCACCTCTTCTCCCCATTCTTCAGGCCACTTCCTGAGACCTGACCATCATCCCCGCCACTCACCTCCACCCCTGCCATAATTCTCTCCCCAAACATTGCTCTTTCCCATCACAGGACACATTGCAGTCTCTTAGTAAACATATATTGGAGTTTGCTTTTTAACATTACCCCCAGACCATGGGGACCAAGTTCATGCCCACTGCAGCCCAGCACAGTGCCAGGCACATGGTTATACTCAAAAAGCACTCATCGGTACCCAGTATTCACAGCACACCATTCACAATAGCCACAGGCCAGAAGCAGCCCATATGTCTATCCACAGATGGATGGGTCAACCAGATGCAGTCTAGGCACACAATGAGGTACAACTCAGCCTTCAAAAGGAAGAGAATACTGAGTGCTACCATGTGGATGGACCTTGGCGCCAGTATGCTAAGTAAAATAAGCCAGTCACAAAAGGACAAATCCTGTAAGGATCCACTTACATGAGGTACCCAGAGGAGCCAGATTCGTAGACAGGGACTGGGGGAAGGAGGGAATGAGGAGTTATTATTTGATTTGTACAGTTTCAGTTTTGCAGGTTGAACAGAGTTCTAGAGACAGTGGTGATGGCTGCACAGCAATGTGATGTACTTAATGCTTCTGAATTGTACATTTTAAAATGGTTAAGATGGTACATTTTCTGCTATGTGTTTTTTAATCACAATTAAAATAATGTTTTAAAGGGGGGAAGTGTTTAACAAATGAGTAAATGAGGAAGTAAAGATGGGAGGAAGAAGGGAAGGAAACAGGGAGGGAGGAAGCCAGGTGGAGGGAGTAGGGAAGGAGAGGAGGAGGCTGGAGGCAGAAGGAAGGGAGAAAGGCCACTGCCACCACTACTTAGTAAGCACTGACTCTGTGGCAGGCACTGCACTGAAGGCTTCATATTGATCATCTCACTGAATCCACCAGCAAAGATACACAGGCAAGAGGTCACCTAAGGTTCCAGGACCCATAAAAGAATTCCAGCTTCGCCCGACCTTTCACCCAAAGCGGGGGTCGCACCCCTAGGAGGATGAGGGGGCTGGAATTTGCTACTTCTCCTCCAGGGGGACTCCTCGAGTCTTTAACAACATGTGACATTTGCAAAGCTCTCCCCGTGTTTTTCATCTCATTTGATCCTCCCAGGCACCTCGGGAGGAGGAATTAGTACTCACAGCTGACAGAGGAGGAAACTGAGGGCAGCAGAATGCAAGTGTATGCTTGTTCCTGAGGCTCATGTGAGTGACTGAGGCTCACATGAGAAACAGGAGCAGCTTGGCAAAGGTAGACACCACGAAGGCGTCCTTCCGCAGACTGGGAGGACTGTGTGCAGGGGTGGGGGTGATGGCACTCTGTGTATGCAGGCTCTCCTGGGCTGTGGTCCGCAAAGCCCAAGGGAGCCGGGTGAGCAGGCACCTCAGTCCCATGGTCCCTCTTTCCCCGAAACTCCCCAGGATGCTTAGGAATACAGACTCCTCACTGCCCTGTCAGCCAAACACCGAGGAGGCTGACAATGGCTTGCCTGTCAGCCAGATGTTCCAGCATCATTTAAGCATGAGCTTAAATCCCAAGCCAAAATAATTTTGTTAATTAAAAAAAAGAAAGAACTCCTCCAAATCTCAGAACTCCCACAGCAGGCTGGTTTCTATCTCTAACGGGGCACTTCATCTGTCTTGTCCTTTGGTTTCTTATGGTTTCTTCTGCACTGATCTGTCTCCCCGCCTAGACAATGGGTGTCCTAGGAAAAGAGAAAGCATTTTATTTGCCTCTGTATCCCCAATTCCTAGCAAAAGCCAGGGCCACAGAAAGTCCTGGGTAAACATTTACAGAATGAATGTGCATTTTGCTATGAACTCATCATGAACATGACACAGAGCCCTATATCCCTGAGGAAAGACACAGCTGGATGATCCCAGGAGGACCCAGCATGGGGAGTCCTCAAGGTGGGGCAGCTCAGGGCAAGGCTGGTCTGCTATGGGGAAAAGCTGGGGCTCTGAGTACCCCCAGGCAACGAGGATACAGCTTTGTGCTACATTCTTGGCACTCCCAGCACCATACCTGGCACAGGAAATATTTGTGGAGTTGAGCCTGTGCCAGGTCTACATTCTTTCTGTTCTAGACCTAGTCAATGGGAATCAGCACTTCACCAGCATGTCCCAAACCAGGTGTGTTCCTTAGGATGCTTCTACATGTTTAGAGGGAAAAAAGGCTCCATTATCAGCAAAGGTGATTTCCCACCTCTTGAGGGCTTAAAGTGCATAGACACATCAGATTAGCAGGGATTGAGCACCAAATCTACTGTTTCCTAGAAGGTAGCTTGGGATACTTAATCCCTCCACATGTTCATTTCTCTTCTGTAACACAGGGTGATAATGGCATCCGTCACACAAGGCTATGATGAGATGGCGTGAAAATGCATATGAAGGGCCTCATAAGGTACCCACCAGGTAGAAAACCCTTCATAAATGGCAGTTACACTAATGATCATATGAAATAAATATTACTGTTATTAGTGTATGTTGTGACTCTCCAAAAGGAGCACAGATTAGACAGCGTTCCCCAGATTTATTTGACCACAGATTTTACCCATCAGGAATCGTCCATGGGACTCCTGTGTTAGTCCATTCTTGCACTGCTATAAAGAAATGCCTGAGAGTGGGTAATTTATAAGAAAAGAGGCTTAATTGGCTCATGGTTCTGCAGGCCGTGCAGGAAGCATGGGAGCATCTGCTTCTGGGGAAGCCTCAGGAGGCTTCCAATCATGGCTGAAGGCAAAGTGGGAGCAGGTTCATTGCATTGTAAAAGCAGGAGCAAGCTGGGGTTGAGGAGGAGCCACACACTTTTAAACAACTGTATCTCTCGAGAACTCATCAAGGAGATGGGCCAAGCCATTCATGAGGGATCCCACTCCCATGACCCAAACACCTCCCACCAGACCCTACCTCCAACAGTGGGGATCACATTTCAACATGAGATTTGGGCAGGGACAAATATCCAAACTATATCAACTCCTCTTAAAAGACATCAACATAAGTCAATAGCAGTAAGATTGTCAGGAAAGCTGGCCTGGGAGGTCCTCATTTGCTTGGCCTTGCTGCTAATGCCTTGATTTTTCTATTTTTTTTATCCTGAGATTCTTAACCTGAAGTTCAGAGATGGGCTCAAGAAAAGTGTATGCAACTAAAACTGCAGGGAAAATCATGTGTTCAAGGACACACATTCACCCACCAACTATTGGGCACCAGCTATGTGCCAGACACTCTACTGGGTGATGTGGACACACAAGGAAGCAAAGCCAGGTCCCTCCTGTTACAGTCTCCATTCTGGTGAGAGAAACAGATACTAACCAAACACTCCTATAAGAAATTTACAACTTTAGCTGAAATAGGGATGAAGAGGCTCACAGTGCAATTAGAACATATGTAAAGAGAGGCATTAACTATGTCAGAGGGAGCGGCAAGTTCAAGGCCCTCTGGAGGGAGGAAGCATGGTCAGTGCAAGGAGCATCAAGGAGGCCAGTGGAGCTGGCTGGGAACCTGGAGGAGGCAGGAGAGACAGTGCAGCCCTTAGAGCCCATGCCACAGAGTCTGACCTGTGTGCCTTTCTGGGAAGGGAGTCTGTGATTTTCACATACACTCAAAGGGCTCCATGATCCTAATACAGTTGAGAGGAGCTCCACTGTCAGGGGCCCAGGTCCCTGGCTTCATTTGAAGATAGTCAGACCAGCCATTGGGTGCCAAGGAGAGCATCTGTGGTTTTTGTCTGTCCAATATTTATGCTCTTTTTTCTGGCATCAATACTTCTTTGTTTCTTTAGGGAAAATCACCCCCTTCCATTCTTACTCCTTGTGACTTCTGTGGAATTAACTTTAACTCCTACTCTAAGGAAGACTATGCAACCCCGGTCTGGCCAATAGGAGGAGGGCATCTCCTGGCCATAGGAATAGGTCCTGAGATGGACACACGACCAATCAGGACCAACAAGCATCTGTCCCATGACTTCTGCAGGAACTACTAGCAGCTGCTCTCCTTCTGCAGGTTGGTAGGCCTGAAGAAGGTAAGCCTGGGGCTGAGCATGGTGGCTCACACCTGTAATCCCAGCTGTTTGGGAGGCTGAGGTGGGCAGATTGCTTGAGTCCAGGAGTTCGAGAACAGCCTGGGCAACATGGTGAAACCCTGTCTCTACTAAAAATACAAAAATAAGCAGGGTGTGATGACACATTCCTGTAGTCCCAGCTACTTGGGAGGATGAGGTGAGAGGATCACTTGGGCCTGGGAGGCAGTGGTTGCAGTGAGCTGAGATTGTGCCACTGCATAGCCTAGGCAACAGAGCCAGACTCTTTCTCAAAAAAACTTAAAAAAAAAAAAGTAGGTAAGCTTGAAGCAGCTGGCAGTCACTTTGAAATCTCAAAAACTGAGGCTACCTGTGACAGAAGGCATCACTGAGGAAAGTGGTGCTGAGAAATGGAGAGAGACAAATCCCTGAGGGTACCATGTGAACCTCTGGACCTAGGCCTTCCTATAATTACAACTCTCCCTGGATTTTCCAATCACATGAGCCAATAAATGCCTGATTCCAGCCAGTTTGAATTGTGTTTCTGATACTTGCAACCAACAGTTTTTCCTGATAGATCTCTCCACAGTTTGAAAAACTGAGACCCAGAGAGGATTCAACCATCCAGCTTCACAAAGCCAGACGGTCGTATAGCACCTGAGCCTGTGGACTCCCAGGCCAGTGCTCCTGCAGCAGGCTGGCAGCATGACTGACCCACCCAATGCCTCCCACGGCCTGGACTCCTCCCTTCTTCTCCTTCGTCCTCCTCCCAGGCCCTAGGGAGAAGCAGCTGTGCCCCTCTTCTAACCTCAAGGCTCCAGAAAGAAAAACAAATAGGGCAGGATCTTTGTTCCACCCCAGACCCGGAGATGTCTCTGGGTATTAATTTCCTTCTGTGGCCGGGACGTGGGCAGCTCAGTGAACCCTCAGGCCACAGCTGCAACGGTTGCCCAAACCAAATTCACCTCCCTTGCTGCACTGACAGCCCTCTGAGGCCCTGCCCATCTTACCTGATCCCTTCCTGCCCCAAGTCCCCTGTCCATACCAGCCTCTGTCCTTCTCAGCTTCCAACCCTGCCCATCAAACAAGATCCATTCACCCAGTAACTCCAGGCTTCGGGACACCATCTCTTCTTGAGGTACACAGTCCCAGCTGCCTGGGTCACTCCTCTGGGGGTTGGAGGGGGCTTGATTCCTGCCAGTATATGCCCTTCCTACTCTCTTGCATAATTTCTGGCTGTTTCAGGCATGTTATGTTGAGATGCACAATTGGATGAGATGTGCAGGTAGCACCGAGGCTGCCAGTCTAGGCTCTGGAATCAGCCATACCTGACTTCAAAGCCTGGCTCTGCCTCTTCCTAGAAAAGCAACCTTGAGCAAGTTACTTATCCTTGCTGAGTCTCCATTATTTACACCTGGAAAGTAGAGGTAATTATAGGCATTAAAGGGTTTAACTTAGTTCCTGGCACTTAGTAAGCACCTGGCAAATGTTAGTTATTAATGCTGCTGATGTTGAAAATGTCATCAGATGCCATCACCAATGGATGCCTGGTGGCTATAGCCACCAGATAAAATAGAGTAAGGTCACAACAAGAAGTTGACCATTTAGTTCTCGTTCCTGCTTCTGCTCTTCACTCTCCTGAAGGCTTTGCTTTCTCCTCTGTACAATGAGTATAATGGCTCTTCTGGGCCTCTCTCACAAGGAGACTGAGGGCATAATACCTAATAACATCACCTCCATAGAGCGTTACAGTTTGCAACACACTTCCAAAGCACGATGTTGGCCTTTGTAAGACATGACTGTGAAGACGCAGAGGTCGAGCGACTAGCCCAGGGCCACACAGCTACCAAGGGGGAGAATCAAGGCTTGTACACCCTCTTCGGGCTGTCCTGTTCAGTGCTGTGTCCCTGAGGTCCAGCACAGGGCCAAGTGCCCAGTAAACACTTGAGTTCTCTCTCCACAGAGCCACACTGCCTCCCAAGATGCAGCCTACTAGGCCAACACTTCTGGGGCATCCCCATTGCACTTGGCACAGTGCAGGGACACATGATGTGTTAGAAAGAGCTCCTGAACTGAACAGCACTCCCAGACATTCCAGAGAAAGGGAGGGAAAGAATGGCTTCTCACAGCTACCAAGAGAGGTGTGGCCCAGGGAGGACACATTGTCAGTCACCTCAGCAGTGTAGGGAACAAGACTGAGAAGGGGACACTCAAGGCTCAGGAAGGACAAGTGGCCATTGCTAGGGAACTTTTAATAGGCAGACAGCTGCCCTCAAGACAGGCTGTTTGGTTCCCACCCACAGAAAGACACAGAGAGTTAATAAGAGTCATGGTGGGGTGAGCAGGAAGCCACAGGAAGTGAGGCCAGGAGGAAGTTATTCTCAGTCTGTGTATTCCCCTTACCCCCTCCTCTCCCACCACTTTTCTTTTGGCGGCAGAAGCAGGCCACCACATCGTGAACCCTCAACCACCAAGATGAACTCGAGGAGCAGGGTGGGGAGGGCAGGCCCAGAGGCTGACTTTGAGTCTGGTCCAGTTCCTGAGGGCAAGTTTCACCAAAGCAACCGGAGTGGAGGCGTGGGCAAAAGCTGCACCCTGCAATCACACAAGAAACCCAAACACACGCATCCTCTCTAAGTCCTGTGTGCTCTTCAAACCCTCACTCAGACTTCATCTCCTCCGTGAATCTGTCCTCAGCCAGGGCAATTCCCAGAGAGCTTTATCCTGCCTGAATGCCAGATCCCCATTTCCACTGTAGAACCTGAGATGAACATGGCATCAGGAGCCACCTGCCAGCACCTCCCGTGAATGCCAGCAAGTCCCTCCTTGGCATCCCAAGTACATTGTCCACTGGCTTCGCTTGGTTATTTCTCAGCAACGGGAAGCCCATGATCTCACAAGAAAGCCCAGCCCATCCCACTGGATAACAGAAATTGTGTTCAGACAACAGATGTCTGGAGACACAGAGGCAGCCATGGGCAGTAGCAAAAAAGCGCATGTGATTTGGAAGCAGGAAACCTGGCTTGCAACCCCAGCTCTGTAAAGCCTCAAGCAAAGCCACTTACTTCTTTACATTTTGGTTTCCTCCTTTGTAAAATAAGAAGCATAATATACCTATACTTCTCAGGGCTGCTGAGAGAATCAGAAATGCACTAGGAAGTGTCACGTGCTGCACAGGTGGGTGGTATTATTCAAAGACTTGAGAAGGTAAACATGAGACCCCAAGAAATTCCCAGCATAGGCCATTTCTTTAGTTTAAAGCATTGAAGGGCCAGCCAAATGGGAAGATAATGGTATTTGTTTTCTCTTGCTGGTGAAACAAATTTCCACAACTTAGCTATCTCATATGACACAAGTTTATTATCTCACCCTTCTGTGGTCAGAAGTCCAGGTTGACTCAGGGGTTTTTTTGCTTAGAGTCTTATCAGGTTAAGCTCCTATTGGAAGATTCTAGGAAGAATCTGCTTCTTCATGAATGGTGGCTGTGGCTGTGGCTGTGGCCGAATCAAATTCCTTGCAGCTGTAGGACTGAGGTTTCCTGGCTAGCTGCCAACAGGGGGTGCCCTCTGCTCCTCAGACCTCTCCAGTCTCTGCCTGGGCCCAGACATCTCAGAGCTAGGGAGGGTGAACGCGTTGTAACCTTCTGATTTTCCCTTCTGGTGCCCCAACTCTTCTGCCTCCAGTCAGAGAAAGCTTTCTGTTTTTTAAGGGCTCATGTGATTAGATTGGACCCACCAGATAATCCAGGATAATCTCCATCTTTTAAAATTGTTACAGGTTGAATTGTAACCCTCTAAAGAGATGGACTGAAGTCCTCATCCCAATAACTCAGAATGTGACCTTAATTTTAAAAAGTGTCTTACATGGGCCAGGAGTGATGGCTCATGCCTGTAATCCCAGCACTTTGGGAGGCTGAGGAGGGTGGATCTCTTGAGGCCAGGAGTTCAAGACCAGCCTGGCCAACGTGGTGAAACCCTGTCTACTAAAACTTGGCCATTTTCCTGGTCCCTTCCTTGGCCTCCTCCGTCCTCAGGTTCCCAGTCAACGGCTCTTCCATCTGTTCAATGAGTCTGGTAATGCCAAAGCATAGGGACTGATAGTCACTGGGTGAGTTTGAGAGACAGAAGAATGTCTCCTCAGAGATCCTGGGACCCTGTGAATGTTGTTTCACACAACAAAAATGATTTTGCAGATATAATTAAAATCTTTGGGCTGGGCATGGTGGCTCTCACCTGTACTCCTAGCACTTTAGGAGGCCGAGGTGGGAGGATCACTGAAGGCCAGGAGTTCAAGGCCAACCTGGGCAACACTACTAAAAATACAAAAAATTAGCCAGGTGTGGTGGCACGTGCCTGTAGTCCCAGCTACTCAGGAGGCTGAGGCACAAGAATTGCTTGAACCCAGGAGGCAGAGGTTGCAATGAGCCAAGATTGTACCACTGTACTCCAGCCTGGGCAAGAGAGCAAGACCCTGTCTCAAAAAAACAAAGAAAGTATCTACTAATTTGGGGGAATTAATTAATTAACTAAAATAAAAAATTAAAAGGCTCTTACAGAAGTCATCAAGTTAAAATGAGGTCATTAGGGCAGGTCCTGATCCAATATGACTGATATCCTTGTATAAAGGGGAAATTTGGACAGAGGCACACAGAGAAGGTGATGGGAAGACATGCAGTGGGGAAACAGCCATGGAAACAAAGTGAGGCATCTACAAGCCAAGGCACACCAGAAGCTAGAAAAGGCAAGGAAGGATTCTCCCCCAGAGCCAACAGGGAGAGCAAGGTCTTCCTGATATGGCGATTTCAGACATTCACCCTCAAAAACCATAAGATAATACATTTCTGTGGGTTTTAAACCATCCAATTTTTGATGCGGTGTTATAGCACTCCTGGGACACTGATATAAATATTTATTTTTAAATTTTTTAAATTTTTATTTGTTTGTTTTATAGAGATAGTGTCTTGCTCTATCACCCAGGCTGGAGTACAGTGGCACAATCACAGCTCACTGCAGCCTTGAACTCTTGGGCTCAAGTGATCTTCCTGCCTTAGCCTCCCAAGTAGCTGGGACTACAGCCATGTGTCACCGCGCCTGGATAATTTTTCTAAAATGTTTACAGAGATGGAGGTTTCACTGTGTTGCCCAAGCTGGTCTCGAACTCCTGGCCTCAAGTGATCCTCCCACCTCAGCCTCCCAAAGTGCTGAGAGTATAGGGGAGAGCCACCATGCCCAGCCCAAAGATTTTAATTATATCTGCAAAGTCCTTTTTGTGGTGTGAAACAACATTCACAGGTTCCCAGGATCTCTGGGGAAACATTCTTCTGTCTCCCAAACTCACCCAGTGACTATCAGTCCTTAATACTTTGGCATTATCGGACTCATTGAATAGAGGGAAGAGCCATCGACTGGAACCTGAAAGAGGAGGAGGCCTAGGAAGGGACCAGGAAAATGGCCAAGTTGCAAAAACAGCTGATCTGATGCCACATTGTCATAAACAGCAGGCACAGGGCTGGCAGGGAAAAGTGTGCACGGTGCAGCTACGGTGCCTGGGTCAAACCCTGCTTCCACATCTTTGGACCTTACTGAGTCTCACATCCCTCCCCCTTTGAAAGCAGATTATAAATGTATACAATATCTAACTTCACAAAGATGCAAGAATTAAATGAGGTCATGAAAACATGGAATATCTGGCACTTACTATAGAGCCTGGCATATAGTAAGTATTCAAGAAAATCTAGTCATTATGATTGCGTATCTATTATACAGATGTTTAATTATGCATATATAAAACATTGTACACACACGAGTCTGGGAGAATACACAGTACAATGTTAACAGTACTTACTCGGGGTAGATGGCAAAGGCTTTCCATTTTTACTTTATCTCCAGAATATTTGAATTTTTATAGCAAGCATGTATTGTTTTTATAATTTAAAGCTATTCTTAATTAAGAATACACAGCTCCCTAGGAAACTAGTTGAACATGTCTTTCCACATGGTTGTGTTATATATAGTACTAAAACACAAATTTGCTATCACACATACACATACACACGCACACATACACTAAACTGTTCACCTAAAGACCTTCTCAGTCTCCCTAGCCTTAACCCCCAGCCCCGGCCCCTCAGGCCCCACAGCTGTACCCTGAGATGAAACTCAATCCTTTGCTGCTTGCCTCTTTTGTGGAGCCAGATATAGCACTGACTCCAGCCCTTCCAGGTTCTCAGCTTGCAAACTCCTCGCCTCCTCTTGGAGCTGCGTTCTGAAAGGCTCTTTGTTGCTAGGCAGAATGCTTTTGGGGGCCCTTTGAAAGAAATACTCCCTGCAGACATTTCCATCTGCTCTCAGAAGTCCCCTCTGTCAAGGGGCTTAAGGAAGCAAAGGGCACCAAGCCAGGTGTCCCTGCATTGCCCACACCCTGGACTTCCTCCCATTTCAATCAATTAATATTGGGCAAGGTGAAGCCAGAGGCCATGGCGAGGAAGGAGCACAGTGCTGCCCAGCACAGTTATGATCTTTAACAAACCTGCTTCAATGAATTGGAATGATTTTGTTTTACAGGTAGCACAGGGATTAGACGTAGAGACTTTGAATCAGACTGAATTCAAATCTGAACTGCAACAGTTACTAGCTGTGGGACCTTCAACATCAGGTGTTAAAGTCTTTTGAGCCTCAGTTTCTTCATCTGTCAAACTGGGATAAATAAGTAGACCTCAAGGTTTTAACAGGAGGATGGAATCAATTATCCATCTAATCTCTTAGTATCCAAAGGAAATGCTCAGTAAATGGGTGTTGTTGTTAATGTCATTACTATTATTAGAAATGCAGACACAGATCCTGCCTTCAAGGAATTTATAGCCAGAATGGGAATTAGGCAGAGCCACCTGGAAGTTCCATGAGGTCTTGGCCACAATGTAAAAGTCATTTGGAGGATAAGGGTCAAACAAATGGCAAAGAATGAACTAGGTGCTTTACAGGAGAGACGAGAAGAGGGAGGTTATCCAGCCCAGCCTGGCTCCTTACCCTTGCACCCCTCTTCCCAAGAGCCTCTCCTCCAGCTCTAGAACCATCCATACCAGGTATAAATCAGCTCAGAAGATATAAATCAGATTGGACCCCACCCTATGGCTTCCACAATGTAACTCTCAGTGCAACAGCCAGGATCCCACCTTGTTCCCAAGCCCTGGGCTGGGTGTTGTATTAGTCACATCCCTAGTGTACCTTGTTCTTCCCATCCTCTCTCTCCAGTCTAGGGTCTTCCCACATGATTCCCAAGGGTCACAGGCCACAGAGTCCCCTTGGCAGTATTCCATCCACCAACTGGAGCATCTGTGGTTTCAAAATCACTGCTGACTCCTTTGCCTGCCTATATTCCAATCTCCCATAGACAGGCTGAGTGCCCTTGGACACCATGCAAGGTCTCTTTTCCACATTGAGCCTCTATCCCCTACCTACCTGGTGGAGACCAGATTCCAGCCCCTCGCACTAGATACCCTGAGCTCCAAGAAGGGGCAGGGAGGCTCATGACTACAGTGGTCAAAGAGGGGTTTCAGAGTGGACTGACTGTGGGAGTGAGGCATAGTAATGGCACCCCTTTGTGGGAGGGGGCGCTGCACTGAGTAAATGTTGAGAAGTCGTTTTTTCTTTCTTTCCTTCTTTCTTTTTTTTTTTTAGAGATAATGTCTCATTCTGTCACCCAGGCTGGAGTGCTGTGGTAAGATTATAGCTCATGGCAGCCTCAATCTCCCAGGCTCAATCAATCCTCCTGCTTCAGCTCCCCAAGTAGCTAGGACCACAGGTGTGCACTGCTCAAGTAGCACTGATGCCTGGCTAATTTTTTTTTTGGAGATGAGGTCTTACTATGTTGCTCAGGCTGGTCTCAAACTTCTGGGCTTAAGTGATCCTCCCCCCTCGGCCTCCCAAAGTGCTGTGATTACAGGCATGAGCCGCTGCATCTAGCTGAGAAGTCTTGATGTACGAGATTAGAGGGAAGAAATATTAGAAACAGACTGTAATGAGCCTTGGATGCCAAGACTCATTGTTCCTCAAATGCTCCCAAGAGGATTCGGTGGAGAGGCAGGGAGAGGGTAGGCACACAGGGTTAGCAAGATTAACCTTGCTAAGTGTTGGGAAAGTTCTACTTTCCAACCAATCCCAGCAACTCAGCATTCTCCAACTGTGTCACCCCTTCAAACTCACAAACTGTTACAAATATCTGTGAAAGCCCGTTTCACTCATGCCACACCACACTAGTTATGCTACCTTAAAAAGCACCACATTGTCTCAAACCTTGCGGCCTTTGGACCCAGAGTCTCCTGGGCCTGGAAGGCTTTTCTCTGCCCTTCTGCCTTCAAGATCTAACTTAACCTCCAGGGAAGCTTTGTCTTTCTCTCCCAAAGAGAATCTGACGTTTTATGTTCTCGCAGTACTCTGAGTGTCCCTCTATTACAATATTTATCACACTGCCTTGTAACTACTTCCTGAGTATTATAAATCTTTCTTTATTGTTACATTGTCAGCTCCTTAAGAATAGGGGTTCTATATTATTCATTCTATAACAGCACCTGGGACACTCAATAAATGCTTGCTGGTCGTATTATTATTATTATTATTTTTTTTTTTTTGAGATGGAGTTTTGCTCTTGTTACCCAGGCTGGAGTGCAATGGTGAGATCTCGGCTCACCGCAACCTCAGCCTCCTGGGTTCAGGCAATTCTCCTGCCTCAGCCTCCTGAGTAGCTAGGATTACAGGCACACGCCACCATGCCCAGCTAATTTTTTTTGTATTTTTAGTAGAGAAGGGGTTTCACCATGTTGACCAGGATGGTCTCGATCTCTTGAACTCGTGATCCACCCGCCTCGGCCTCCCAAAGTGCTGGGATTACAGGCGTGAGCCACCGCGCCCGGCTTTGCTGGTCGTATTATTAATATCACCTTTTATGAAATGCCTACCACATGCTAAGGACTACCCGAAATACTTGAGAAAGAGAAACTTGTTTAATCCTCATATAACTCATCAGTGAGATGAGTTAGCCCATCTTGGAGATAGGGAACCTGGCCTTCAGAGAACCTCAGCTAACTGTGAGATGAAGGAACAAACCAGCTTGAACAGGTCAATTCCCGCCCTCCCCAAACACTGCCATGTACGTCTAACCCCAGGAATAATCATGCCATGCCCTTAGGCAGTCCAAGGTAGATGTTTGTTTCCAGTTATTGAAATCTACTCAATTTGAGTCCACCAATCGATACGCTGCTGTTGAATAAACATTGGGGGCATCTGCTGTTCTATAGAGGAACAGCTTGTCATTTCAGTAGCACCAAAGCAAGGTTAATTAGCCCTTTCTATGGCCAATGGGCACCGAAGTCTCCCTACATTCTTACTTTTCCTTCAGCAAAAAGTTTTAATGGTGATCTTTCTAAAAGGCAATATGCCTCCAAGGTGAAAAGTCATAGAGAAGGGGAGCACAGTCAGTGGAGTAAGGAAGGGGCAGGGTGGGATTTCATCACCGCGGTGCAGTGATTGAGGGTAAGTTGGGGAGAGCTGCACCACCCCATGTCCAGATGCTGTGCTAAGTGCTCCACATCCTTTCTCTCTCTCTCTCCCCCAGAGCACCTTTCACCTCTTCAAGGAAACACAGTGTTCAACAACCTCCTAACCACAAATCCAGTGGTCCCTCCCAGCCCTGGGCCTCTCCCCACAAGAAGAGCAGCTTAAGAAGCCAGGCACTGTCTCTTCCTGGCTGCCCCTCTGTGGGCACCGCCAGCCCCCTTGGCTTGTATGGATCTAGATCCCGCTGCAGCTTCATCTGTGTTGCTCCTTGCTGACAGGGCATGCTCTGCCTCACTCTCCTGCCCCACTGTCTTTTTCCCTGCCAGCCTCTTCAATCCACCAGGGTCCTACCCTCAGCCTCCATCTCATTTCACCAAATGCTCGCTCCCTGGGTGTCCCATACAAGCCCACATATGATGTGACTTATACCCATCAGAGTCACCCTCAGAACACCTGCAAATCTTCATATTCACTCTTAACAGTGACTACAGAAACAGAAACCAGGTTTACAACAAATCCCCCAAGCTCATTTCGCAAACAACCCTCTGCCAGAAGCCTATAAAAACAACAGATTTGGAATGGGACTCTGGTCCAGTCCCTTTCTGTGCCCATCCCAAATTAGAAGGAAGTAGGATGAGGGCGTGAGGGGAGAAAGAATACAAGACAGTGAACATAAAAAGCAAGGATCTAGCTGTACCCTTACCAAATGTGCATTTTTCTATGTGTACATTATACTTCAATAACACTGGCTTTTTTTTTTTTAAGAATACAAATAAAACAAAAGGCTGACAACTGAAAAATCCATGACCAAGATTAATAGCACTGGGTAACTGAAGCAGGAGAGGGATATAGAACTATTAGTTCACCTTCCTGTTTCTAATATACCCAAGGGAAGACTAAGCAAGGAGAACCTTATGGATTAGGAGCAGGTAATTAGTGTGTCCATTTATTATGTTACACAATTATAGGTCTCAAAAACAACTTTGAAGAGAGTTGTAGACCTAGAGAGAAGAGCATGAAAAATCATCTAATCCACCTTTTCATTTTCTAGATGAGGAAACTGAGGCTGAGCAAGGGAAAAAGTCCTGTCCCTACCCAGCAATCATCTGCCACATATGCCTCCTCCACCTTCTTATTCACTGAGAGCACGACACGAAGCAAGATGAACGGGGCCACACCAGGGATAGGAGAGCTCAGATGGACTTTCTGATATTTCCTGGGCTGGAGAAAGCACATAGCAGCCTGATATGACCAGTTGTGCAAAGCATATTGCCTCTCTTTGGTGCCATCTTTTTCCCTTTGATGTGTGATCACTTCATTCCCTCCTTGATTGCTTTTCAAAAGCAATCTAAATTAATGTGAATCCACAAAGGGCAAGGCTCTCTGTGAATAATTAGTGCATGATAATAAATGCAAATAGGGAAAGATGCAAAGTTGGCCTAAGAATTAGTGATCCCTGCTCCCCTGCCCATTCTCTTCACATTACGAATTCTCTTTACACTATGAAAGAAAGAATTTGAGGAAACTTGAGAAAGGGTTGTATTCCTAAACAGACCACTGGGTTCATTGAAGGATGGCAGAAAGAAAGAACAGAAGCTAAAAGAATCAGACCAGTGACTGCTACGGGGTCTGTGTCCTTTTCTTGTAGGTTCCACTGAAGACAAAATACTTTTCTAGACTTCTGCCATTTAGAGGAGGACATATCATCACAGTCAAGAAGGAGCCACCATAATTTGATCCTGTCCACTCAGGATTTTCTCCTACAAACCTTTAGCTCCAGTCAATCTTGTCTCCTTTCTGCTCCTTGGCTAAATTAAATTAAAAACAAATCCAAAGTCGGAGATAAGATATTTTCAGACCTTCAGTAGGCCTCTTTTGAATATTATGCAGAGAGAACTGGACAAACTGAGGTTTAGGAAATGTTGCAGCCCGTAAGGCAAGCCCCTGCTTATTCTCCGTCAAATGGTTTGTACCTAGTCCCTCCTGGAAGTCTGTTTTTATCTATTGTCATCTTTAATGGGCAGAGAAGTATGGGAAGGGGATGAAGTATCTGTGGAGCCTGAAAATTGGGCTCTCCCCCATCCCTTTATTTAAGATCATAGACTATTAGTTCAATCCAAGACGTGTGCAGGGACATACATCCAAACTATATCATCTCCCATGCACCCCACATTCCCTACACTCCCTGTAGTCCAGGGACAGAAAACAGATTTCAGCTCAAGTGTCTTCTAATCCATTTACAATGGCTGCCTGGAGGGCTATATTCAGAACAGTCTTGGGATCCCATGCTTTGGACCAGTAGGAAATGGGTGAAAATCCAGAAGTTCCATGTCCTTCATGTCTCTGTCATTCCTGATTCAATCTGTGATTTTTCCTGTGGCCTGATTAAGGCCTTTGGGGAAGAATTGACACCCAGTGTCACAGAGTAAATTGATAAAAGAATCCAGACTCGAACCCAGCTCTCCCTGAATCTCCTATTTTCCTATTATCCAGAGTTTAAGACAGCAGATGGATCTAAGAGTATAGTCATAATACTGTAACCATTTCTAAATGTTGACTATGTGTCAAGTACTAACCTAAGTGCTTTTCATGTATAATCTCATTTAACCCTGCCAGAACACTGAGAAATAATCATCCCCACTTAACAGATGAAATTGACACACAGGAGTGGTCAAGTAACCCGTCCAATATCCCAGGACTAGTAAGTGACAAAGTAGAGATTTACATACAGCAAGAAAAGAACAGAACTGGATCTAGAAACATCCTCATACAATCGGTGGAAGATTCTGGTAATTTCACCAACACATACAAAATCAATTCGCATTGGAAAAATATCCCATGAAGGCCCAGTGATCTCTTCAGCCCTGGTGATGTCAAAGGCTGCAGAATAAGGAGTGGAAAGTCCTAGTTACTGTGACAGGAAGCAGCAGTGAGTGACTTTGAAGGCGGGAGATGAGAATAGGCAATTCAGCAGGACTCAGGACACTGAGCTCTTGGCATGAACATACAGGTTTCACCAAAGTCTCAAGTATGACAGGTTGGCCCCAAAAGGTCCCATTTTGCTCAAAAGATTTCCTAAAACTGAAAATGTCGTATAATGGAATATCACTGGCTGGCTCCAATCCCCAGGGCTTGCTGTTTCAGAAGAGAAAGAGGTGCCCATCGATGTATTTATAGGCTTAAAGCTGGCATGCACTGATGCTACCTGGGGTTACTTGACATCTGTCTTAGTGCACATTTCCTCCACCTTTTTGTTTCATTAGGTTTTAATCAGCTAGCTATTTGGGGCCTGAATTAGGATTTCACACACATCCAGAGCCAAAAGACAAAACAAACAAGCAAAGGAGCCCTGAGACTAAAACAGAATTTGGGACCAGGAGCTTGGGAAGGGTGGGCCCTTGGAAACAACTCCTGTGTGGGATCAAAGGAAAGTCAAGTGGTATGTCACATCCTAGGGCTGGGGACCTTTGGGCAGGGGAGCCCCACTGCCTTGAGCTCAGCCAGTCACCCCTTTGTTCCATGACCTTGGCCTGGAAAGCTCTTCCCTCCCATCCCTGAGCAAAATCCTAAAGTTCCTTTAAGTCCTGGCCCAAATGTCAACTTCTTTGGGAAGTCTTCCCTTACTCCATCCCTACCCCACCACTTCTTCCTACAAAAGAGAAAAAGAAGTTTCTCCTCCCCCTCCTCCATACTCTATCCTCAGCTCCCAGCCCATCCCACAAGTCTCTGGAGGCTGGGAGAACACAGGTGTGGAGTAGCCTTCATTCACAACCTTGGAGAGACTGGAAGAACAGCAGCAGCCCTGTGGAGGCAAACCCAGGCCCAGGCACCATGGTCTCCCAGATTATGATGATTCACACATGGAAAGCATTGGAGAGAAAAAGCGGAAAAGGAATATGCTACTCAAATTTCTCTACCATGAACAAGTATTGCTTTTATCATGGAAAAACATAAACATTTTAATGAACTGCACATTTCTCATGCTAAAGCAGCTAACAGTGTTTCCTATTGCATGGAAAATAGACACGAACCTGTCCACAGGATGATGAATCCACAATTGACAGGAGGCATTGACAGAGTAGCTCGGGTACACGGGAGGGAGGAAACTCAGCATGCCTGGGGGCATCAGGGAAGCTTCCACATGGGATGAGTGAGAGCTCTCCAGGTAAAAGGGAAGAGGAGGCAGCAGGGAATTCCAGGCAAAAGGAACAGTATGTACAAAGGCAAAGTCATAAGAGTGCAAGGTAAAAAATATGGCTGGAATGTGGGATGCATGGGAGATTATATCATTTAGATGTGTGTCCCGGTCCAAATCTTATGTTGAACTATAATCTGCAATGTTGGAGGTGGGGACTGGTAAGAGGTGACTGGATCATGGAGGCGGATTTCTCATGAATGGTTTAGAACCATCCCCCTTAGTACTGTCCTCACGCTAGTGAGTTCTTGTGAGATCTGGTTATTTAAAAGTGTGTAGCATCTCCCCCCAACTTTATCTCACTCCCGTTTTTGCCATGTGATATGCCTGTTCCGCCTTCAGCTTCCACCATGACTGTAATTCCACCATGATTCCACCTGAGACCTCCCCAGAAGATGTCGGCACCCTGCTTACTGTAAAGCCTGCAGAACCATGAGCCAATTAAACATCTTTCCTTTATAAATCATCTAGTCTCAGGTATTCCTTTACAGCAATGCAAGAATGGCCTAATAATGAAGAGAATCATGGATGTGAGGTATGCAATAAAGGGTTAACTCCACTTTGGGGTCCTCAAACTCTGCACCTTCCAAAGAAAGAACTGGCCCTTGTCTAGCCCCTGGGAGATAACCTTTGAGCCCACGGAATATCATGCCTGGTAGAATAGAGTATCTTGTATCACTGGGGCTTTGGGCCACCCCACATAGTTTATGCTAACAGTATTACTCATGATAAAGGCCTGTTTTTGTTTGCCTGGCGTCCCAGGCCATACGCTATCGGTTTGATTCTAGGGGTCCAGGGGTTGCATAGAGACGGAGTAGCCAAGGTCAGTCACATGAGTGACTCATACTTCCGTGACTCACCCCTTTCTCCCAACAAAAACCCTGGACACCAAGGGGCAGTTGGGCTTCCCCAGTTGGCAATACTTCCTATGTGTTGTCACACATCATTGCTGGGGTAGTTCAGCACTGTCCAAATGACCCCCTGGGAGAGGACAACTGGAAATGTATGCTTGAGGTTTTCCTGGACCCCGACCTACACACCCTTTTCCTTGGCTAATCCTAATCTGTCTCCTTTTGCTGAAATGAACCATAAGCATGAGTATAACAGCTTTTCTGATTTTTGTGAGTCCCTCAAGTGAATCATCAAACCTAAGGTAGCCTACCCTCATCATAGAGAGTCAAACAGGAACAGGGCAAGAAGAGCTTTTCCTGGAAGGCTAATGAGTCTGAACTTTGCCCTGAAGGTAATCGTTACAGCAACTCCAGGCTCTAACCTGGAGCTGGCACGACAAGACCAAATGTACACTTCTAGAAGATCCTTTGGACTGCAGTGGGGAATGAATGGGGGAGCTGGGGGAGCAGAGCTGAAGCAGGGAGACCAAGACCTGGGAGGAGACGGCTGAACCAGTCCAGGTAAGAAGAGCTGGGGTGTCCTTGGTAGTGGGCAGTGACCACAGTAAAGGACTGAACTCAAGAGACTGAAAATAGATGCAACAAGACTTGCCAGCCAATTAGACTCTGGGGTGAGGGAGGCAAGTCAAGGATGACTCCTAGATTTCTGGCCTGAGCAATTGGAGGGATGATGGAGCCAGTCACTGAAGTGAGAAATCCTGAGTGAGGAAGCTGATGTTCGGGGGCTGGGAAGAGGTTCTGATGCCCAAGCCCAGCCTGGCTGTTTTCACTGTGTTCGTTTCTACAATTCAAGAACCATCAGATTGCTCTTTTTTCTCTCCTTGAAGTCATCCCTTCAGCCCTTTGCCCGCAGTGATCACTAACTGATCGCTTCTCCTTAAAAGCCACGGAAAGGTGTGCTTGGCCGATCTCCTTGACCTCCATTTTTCTGCTGGCAGAATCACAAGAAAGGCATCAGCACCTTCTGTGAAATGGGAGCCAGGAAGAGGAGATGCCCAGGTGGGTGGCAGAGGCCTAAATAAACCACAGCTATGCAAGGAGTTTTCAAACACCAAGGATGGGGAGGGTCTTGGGGCAGACCATGGGGAGGTGGGACTAAGATCCCTGTGATGTTGGGTGGGGGTTGGGGGCAGGGTTGAATGAAATCATAAGAAACAAAGGCTCTGCAAGCTGCACAGAAAATCTTCCCTTGGCCTGGGGTTAAGCTGTACTTTACACATTTCCAGGTGTCTAGGAGTCCATGTCAGCTGCTGTCCCTCCACACCACAGACCAGACATCACAAAGAGTGGCCAGGCCTTCTGAGTAAAGGTGATCCAACCTGTCACTAAGCCTAAGGGCAAATCCTGGCTGTGCTGTGGTGACTCCAACAACCCCAAACAGCAGCTCAGAGGCTGCAGCCGCCCTCAGAGGTATCACTGGGAAATACTCATTACCAGCCTTCCATTGCTCACCCGCCCCATCCCACCTCTGCGCATCCCAAACCATCAGCCAAGTGTACAGCTGGCTTCCATCCTTAGAGCCTTCCTCCTTCATTTGCCTATTCAACAGTTACAAAGGCCTGAGCTGCAGAGGGGCTTTGAAAAACCCATTCTGCCCAGAAGAAAGAGAACTGAGAGTAAGCAAGACAGAGAATAGGTAGAAGCGGGGAGGAAAACAAGCAATCTCTAGATCTCAAATGGGGACCCTGATGTAGCAAGAGCCTTTTCTAAATCCTTTTCCAATAGGGTAATATGGAAAATGGTTGAAAATACAAGCCAACTGGGGCTTGAATCCCAAATGGGCCATTTACAGCTGTGTGACTGAACAAGTAATTTCATATTTCTGAGCCTCAGTTTTCTCATCTATAAAATAGAAAAATACCTATGTCATAAGTTTAAGATATGGATTAGATGAGCTAAGATCTAAAATGTCTTCTATTCAGTAAGTGCTCAATAAATGTTATCTCTTTTTACTATTGGGTCTCTAAGTCTGGAGATCAAGGAGGAAAGTTTCACGTGCTGGGTCTGCAGGTAATATAGTGAGACATGGTTTCTGTACTCACACTCCTAACTCAGGTGGGCTGAGAGGATCACATAGTCTGAGGCTGTGCAGGGCTGAAAACCTCCTAAGAGGTCATCTGATCCCCTATTTTCATTGGTGAGAAAACAGAGATATAAAATGACCTTCTCCCAAAGTCACACAGCAAGATAGTGGCAAAGTCAACACTAGAACCAGGGCTCCAGACTTCAATTGTTCTTTCCTCTCCACAGAAACGTATAAAAACAGAATGAAAGGATGCCACAAGTCAGGATACGAAGAAAATTTCAAATAACTTTCTATAGAGAACACTGTGCCCTGTCCAGATCCCCATTCCCGGGCCATGTACCATCCCTTGGCTGCTTTGAGTGGTAGCTGCCGGTGGCTCACAGCTGCCTCATCCTCTGGAGAATTGCCACCCCTACCGCCCCCACACCCAGCTGATGAGGAAGATTACACCCAATGTCGTGTTGGCAAATGTTTAGCAGCCACTTTCTGGTGGGGTCGGGGGAGCCCTGGCTTGAGTATTTGCCACTTCCTCTGGTGTAAATATTCCCACAATGGCCGACTCCAAACAAGACATCACCAAAGGTGGAGTTGCGAAGAGATGCACATAGCTCTCCAACACCTAATATTTCCACCATAAAGATCCAATACAAAAATAACCGCAAGTGCACAGATTTTTTTTAAACTGTAGTAAAATAACTAGAAAGTGATGACTTCTGAATATGTATTTCCATTGTTTTAACATTATTTACTTAAATATGATTTTATATGATTTAATTGTTAATAGTGGCTCACAAAATTCCTCAAAACTTGGCCATCGTAAGCTCTTAAGGGCCAGGTTCAGCACACCACTGGTTTATCCCCCACCCCATCCCTGCCAGCCTGAGGCCGGTGACTGATGACATGGGGGTGCAGAACCCCAGCTATTCATCCCATCTAGGGGTAAGGAACAACTCGTGGTGTGATTAATCCCAGAATTCCCATGGATCAGGCCCAGAGTAGACTTGCCTGAGGCCACTTCCTCCCTCAGCTCCTTCTCTTCCCCTATCCTTCTGTTCCCACCTCCTTACAGATATTTCCAGAAGTGCACACCAATAAACAGCATGCACCCATGCACCCAAGGCCCCATCTCAAGCTTTACTCTTTTTTTTTTTTTGAGATGGATTTTCGGTCTTGTTGCCCAGGCTGGAAGGCAATAGTGGGATCTCAGCTCACTGCAACCTCTACCTCCTGGGTTCAAGCAATTCTCCTGCCTCAGTCTCCTAAGTAGATGGGATTACAGGCACCTGCCACCACACCCAGCTAATTTTTCATATTTTTAGTAGCGACGGGGTTTCACAATGCTGGCCAGGTTGGTCTCAAACTCCTGAACTCAGATAATCCACCCACATTGGCCACCCAAAGTGCTGGGATTATAGGCATGAGCTATGATGCCCGGCCTCAGGCTCTACTTCTAAAAAACTCAACTTAAGCCATGCATGGTGGCTCACACCTGTAATCCCAGCACTTTGGAGGCCAAGGTGGAAGATCACTTGAGCTCAGGAGTTCAAGACCAGCCTGGGCAACACAGCAAGACCCATCTCTACAAAAAGTAAAAAATTATCCAGGAGTGCTGGTGTGCACCTGTAGCCCCTGCTACTTGCAAGGCTGAGACAAGATGATCACTTGACCCCAAGAGTTTGAGGCTGTGGTGAGCCATGATCACAACACTGCATTCCAACCTGGGTGATAGAGCAAGACCCTGTCTCCAAAAAACAAAAAGCAACAAAAAAGAAAAGAACCCAACCTAAAATATTGTACAGAGTAAAAATTTAGGGAGAAAGTAGAAAAGATCACTGTGGCTTTGGAGGGATCCAGGGAAGCTTTCTGCAGGAGTTGGGATCAAAAGAGTGGATAGGATTTTGATTTGGAAATAAAAACCAGGAACTCTCCAGATGGAGAGAGCAGTTTAATCCAGGTGAAACCAACAACCATGCATTTGACAGATCCGTCTGCCAGGCAGGATGGGGTTTTCCTAGAGACAAGCCATGAGCCCTGGGGACCACCCATTAAGGACTGCCAAAGTTGGAGGAGGGGGCGTTTCCATGGCTACGGTGTGATTAAGAAAGATGTGTGGCTCTCTGGCAAGGGCAGCATGGTATCCTAGTTTCCACTAGAAACATCGTCTGTACCAAAACCTTTGGAGCCAGAAGGTCATCTTCGGATCATCGACTGCCACTGATGGATGAAAGTTTTGAGTTGTAAAGACGTAAATTTAGTATATTTATTTTAATAGTTGTGTTTTATGTTTTCTTTGCTCTTGTTTTTGTTTTACTTTGTTTTTAATATTTTAATTGTGGCAAAATATGCATAACAAAAACATACCCTCTGAACCATCTTTTCTTTTGTCTTAGAGTTACCTCCAGTATATAGCATCGATGCTGACTTTTTATTTGCAGAAGTATATAACATTTCCCTCCAAATCAGTTTGTACAGAATAGATAGATCAGTTTAAAGAAAAATATGCAGAAGACAATAAAGGTGACATAAATATGGAAAATTGCAAAGATAAGACACAAAACCCTAAATTTTGCAAACTAATCCAATACTCTTATTTTAAGACAGCAAAATTGCACCCAGATAGAGTAAGGGAACAGCCAAAGGTCAGGCAGCCAGTTAGATGCAGAAAGAGGATTAAAACTCAGGTCTTCTAATTCCCATTTCTACATTTTTCACTCCTTTTTAAAGAAGGAACAAAAACAACGTTTTCTTTTCTAAAACATACCTCTCCAAAGTTTTTGTCCTCCCCATTCAAAGATACACAACAGAGAACATACCAGGTTCTTTTTCACTCGTGACAAGAAAAGTCACTTTCCTTTTTAAGTCAGCCTCAGTGATGGTTTTCAGGATAGAAAAGGGATTCATATAGATGACAGGGTGTACTGGCCTAAAGAGGACACAAATCCTCTAGAAATCTGTCACCTTGAATTCATCATTCTGCTGTCATCAGATGTCAATGCTAGAAAGGAAAGAAAAGTTGGCATTTTGATGCCAGTCTCTGCCTCTAGCTGTTCCATGGGACATGCCCTGTCAAAGAGATAGCCAGTTTTCCAAACTAAAATCTACAACCAAAGTTGGTTTAAAAATCATCCTGCTGAGAACTGTGAATTGCGAAATTGGCTCTGCCACAAAATGGCTATGGACTCCAGCCTCCTTTCTTAATCGCTCCAGATCTCAGTTTACCCACTTTCAAATAGAGATAATAGTTCTTGTTTATTTCAATATCAGTTCAATAATCACTAAACGTTTTGCTTGACAACTTCATAGTTTGCAAAACGTTACTCCTCATTTTGCAGTGTCCCATTTAAACTAAATGCAGTGTCTCATTTAAACAGTATTATTTATTAATACCCACAACTGCGTGAGGTGGGTATTATTATTTAACAGACTGGGTGACAGACTTCAAAAGACCATGTAACTTGCCCATAGTTCTAAGTGGCTCTGAAACCCAGATCCTGTGATCCCAGATTATGCATCTTAGCAGTTTAGAAGTACATCACCAGCATTTCCCAAAGCTTATGCTTCAGAATCCCTGTTCTCTAACTACATTGTTATTAGTTATTATTTTCTAAAAAAGGTGTCATAATCAAATAAAATTGTGGTAAAAGTTTAAAGGACTTCCTTCACAGCCCCGGGACTTTAATGTTAATTGTACATCTCCAAGAGGGAATAGAGCATGTAGTCTTTCCAAAACTTATTTGTCAAATTACCCAATTTAGGTAGAATCTCTTTCTTTAAAATAATATTCCAGAGAATATTTGGGAAATACAAAAACTATCCTATTGTAGTTACTCTTCATTTCATTATTACTTTCAGGTAGGTTGTCTGTTGCTTTATAGAAACTGGTAAACTGTGTTACCAAGCAGGACACAGGCCTTTCTATAGAGACTGTCTTTCAAGCCTGTAACAATTAGACTGGTCACAGCCTATTTGCTCCATGGGACAAGATGTTGGATGATAAGGTTTCTGTCATTACATCTGATTTATGTTCAGATGTTTCAAAAAAAGTAGAACATTCTTTATATGTCTACATGGCCTTAACTACATGTCTCAGGCAACTAGTGTTTATTTAATATTTCTCTTGCCTTTTATCTGTGTTCTATCATTTCTCTACATAGGCCCACTGAGTCAAGGAAAACACCCTCTTCTTCAGAGGCTGCTCAATTACCACACCCAGTGATAAGGAAGACTGGGATAATAAGGAAGGAATAACTCCCTCTCCTTATACCAAGGGGCCCTAAAGAAACCACAGGACCAGCTTCCTGGGCTTACAGTCTATCCAGCACTCAGTTGCCAGTGCTTGGTTTGGTGCTCTACTAGCACTGTCTTGAAACTCTTCATTTTTGAAAAGAGGTTTTACCTTTTCATTTTGTACAGGGCCCTGCAAATTATGTATCCAGTCCTGAGCAACCACTATTTAACTGTAAGCTCCATGAAGGCAAAGACCATGTCTGTCTACTCCCAGCACCTGGCTTTGTGTCTAGCACAAGAAAGGTGCACGCTACGTATGCACGAAATGAATCAGTCAATAGGTGCAAGGAAGAGGCTGCAGGACCCAGAGGCCTCTCCTTTCCCCAGCAAACGACGAAGCTATGACCGCCCTTTCTTCTAAAGGGCATTCACATGTAAAACAGGCTCAGCCACCAAACAAGAATGAAAACTCATACACAAACTGGAGGAATAGGCCAGCACAGAAAATTAAAACCCCAGTCTGCAGGAAGGCAAGCAAGTGAAAGAGGGGCAGCAAGCAGACACACTGTCCTCTCACTCCAGATAATGGGCCATTTTCCAACACTTCTCGCAGCAAGAGCCAATTTCAGAACAGAACCCTAACCTGAATGTGGTGCATGTTCCTTCCTGCCCCCATCCAATATCTGCCCCCCTTCCCATCCTTCCTAAGCCAGCTATCTCCAATCCCCAGCACCTCTCAGCTGCTAAAAGCCTGAAAGGTTTAATCTCCAAGAAGGATGCTCAAGGGCTCCGTTATCAGAGTTACTTAATTCTGCATTTGCAATGGGCTTAATCATCTGCATCAGACCACACTCCCGCGACTCACTCACACGCGCTACCTCTCTGCTCCAGCTGAAAGTTGTTCTCACTTCATCAGCACCTCAGAAGCGTTCATAAATGCAAATGTGTACTAGCAGAAGTGGGGGTGGGGGGTTCGGTTTTGTATTCCTGTTTTTCAGTCACACCAATGTGCTAGCAACGCTGATTGAGATTTCTTTTTAAGCCATGGTATTTTACCTCCCCCGACCAATCAAGTAGTTTCCAATGTCCTTTGTTTTTTTTCTCTGTTCACTTTATATGACTGCTGTGACAATATTTTCCATGTGGCTCCATTACCTCCAGAGGCCTCATTTCTTATGACTGTATAATATTACATCAAAAAGTTGTAACAATATTATATAGGTTCTGCTTTTGTTGGTTTTTGTTATAAATAGTGCTGCAATGATCATTTTCAAGAGTATGGGATTTAAAGAACTGCATTCAAATTTTGGCTGTGTCTCTTCCTAGTTATTGAGTCCCTAAAGGGGAAACAATCGTATTCTCTAACTCAAAGCATGGCTGACGGGAAAGTGCTTTATAAACTATATGAGCACTCTACAATTATTCATTATTACTTGACATGCCAAGCCCCATCCAAAAGATTTACAAAAACTTGGTCTCTCTCCCCTGGAAATTTGCCATTGAGACAGACACCATTGAGCTCTTAAATAAAGGAACAATGACAAAGAAGAAATGAAAAACCAGTATAAATGCTTAAGAAAAAAAAAACCAAGCCTTCAGAAAGGCCTTATGAATTGCAAGACACACTATCAGGCTGCAGGTTGGCTGGTAACCAGGAAAATGGCATTTAAAAGCAAGCCGATTAAAGGAGAAGCTGACAATATGTAGGCTGTATGCAAGGCATCACTTGTGTGCTTGTGGGGAAAATAACTACAGCCTGGAAGAAGGTAAACTGTGTCCCGTGAGGACTAGGACCACGAGCTGTAAAAAGAAAAAGTATGTGTCCTTTAAACGTCACCAATATACTTTGTTTTTAAGATAAATAAGCTATATTATCAAAACTAAAATTGTTTTATTTGAATAAAGTTTAGAAAGATCCTATATACTGTAAGAGTATGTTATTAATATTTAGGGAGTTGGACAAGGATTCTTTCATTCACTCAATATGTATTTATTGGGCCTATGATGTGCTATTTTGCTATATTCTAGGACAAACAGAAAGATGAAAAAGACGAGCTCCCAGCCCCAAAGGAGCACACCAAAGACCATGGTAAACGTGAATAGTGCCATCCTATTAAAGTGCCTGCAAAATGTTATGGAAGCAATAAGGAGGAAGCAAGTAATTGTTGGCTGAGGAAGTCTCACAGCTGAAGTCACTTGTGACCTGGGTCTTACTGGATGAGTAGTTTCCCAGGCAAGGAAGAAAGACCATGAATGCGTATGTGCCTCCCTGGGATAGAAAGCAGAAGAAATTTCCAGATCCCAAAAAGACAGGGTTCCAGGCAGTATTGTTCTGCGTAGTGGAAAAACCACATACATCAATATTACCTGGGGTACTTGCTTCAAATGCAAATTCCCAGGCTCCACCATAGACATACTGAATTCCATGGTGGGACCCAGCAATTTACAGCTTACTAAGGTCCTAAGGCCATGCTGACACATTTAAAAACCAGCGGTACCAGTAATAGAATGGCACTTTCCAAACAAAACTCAAGTCACGACTACCCCAAGATGATCAGCTGCCAGTGGTTTGGAAATTCACCCAGGGAGGCCCTGGAGCAGAGGAGGGTGAGCATGTTGGCACCTCCCTCAAGCCAATTCCAGAGGCCTCCCTCTGCCCTTGACAGCCAGCCAATGCTGGTCCAGATGGATATATTCCCCAATCAGGCACACACCATTTTGTTGGCTTAATATTGATTTTCCAATAGGAAGGCTCAGTGACAACAGACCAGACATGAAGGACGCTGACAGAAGCCAACCAGGCCCCACTCCTGCCCTCTCAACCACCATCTTTAACTCCCACAAATCAGGCTGGTATCCCCGACCCCAAGACCCCAGGTGAGGAAAAGGGACTGTAAGCTCCTCCGCAGTGGCCACTGACCCAAGGTTGAAGCTCAGGTGATAGAAAAGCCTGGAAGCCAAGGCAGATGTTCAGCCAAATTAAGTGGTTCCAGGAGAAAATGAAAACTTGCCTGACGAGACATCTGGTGTCCATTAACCTCCTAAGCAGAGCTGCAGCAGAGCCATCTGCTGGAACAGACTCTCCAGAGGCAAGGAGCATCCCCGCCCTGTGTGCCTCTGCCTGCTCCTAGCAAAGGCCTGGCCTTGACGAGGGAGGAAAAAGACCAGCCCACTTGCCTTCAGGTCCCTATAACTGGTTCCTTCCTAACTAGGGAGTCAGAAAAAAGAACAGTCAAGAGATACCCTATGAGGCTGCAATCATGGGACTTGGTATTTGCCATCAGTGAGAGTACAGGGACATCAAGGAGAGCTTATTCTATATCGAGTGCATGTAACACTCAAGGAGACGTGGTACAGAGACTTGAGTGCTACTGGAGGGATGTGATTCCTAAGTTGCCCAACTGACAAATACAGAGAAAGGAAAGACAAACATTTCATGAAGACCCGCCACGGGCCAGGCAATGTGCTGTGCATTTTCAGATCTATGTATCTCATTGAATCCTTACAACAACTCTGTGCTTTAGATGTTACTATCTGCGTTTTACAAATGCCAAGGCTGGGCTTCAAACTCAGGTCTTTCAACTTCCAGAAAAAGTTGAATGCTTCTTTTGCTAGAGGACTGTGCCACACTGAAGCCAGTTTCTTTGGTTTGGAGGATACGGGGAGAGAGGTGGGGGAAGGGTTATAACAAAAGCTGTTTGTGGGGCTATAACAAAAGATTATGCATGGATGGGGTTTGCTGCCTTTGATGCTTTTGAAGATGACCAGACTGAGGCTTGAAATGTATCCATGGAAACAGCTATGGCGGGAGCAGCAGCCAAATTAGCTCGCCCTTGAAGCAGTTGGATTCGGGACCCTGAAGACTCTTCCTTGATGAAGGAAGAGTGGCGTCAGTGCCCATGTTATCCCATGTCAGTGCCCATGTTATCCAGCCTATCCAGACACCAAGCTTTTCATGAAGCTAAGCCTTCATCACCCTCTGAGCCCCAACTCCAGGGAGCTGAAAACCCTCCTGGGGCAGCTCCTGGACAGGAAACCACCCTGACGTTCACTAGCCTGCCCTGCTCCAGCAAAGACCTGCACTCTAACCATAAGCTCCTGTCTGGAGCAGAGGTTTCCCTGCCGAGGCATAGACCTCCACATGGAAACTGCCTGCCTGCCTCCCCCTGGAGCCCCGTCCTAGATTCCTTCCCCAGCTCTGCTCACCTGCTGGAAACCCTCTGTCCGCTCTGTGGGAACCCCCGAGCTGATGCTGGGCCTGAATCTCCCACAGGCCTGGGACTCTGTACCTCACAGCCGAGGCCTCTAGTGTTGTCTCTGCTGGAGTTCATGCCCCACACCAGGAGGGCAGGACCATTCCCCCAGCTGCCCATGATGTAGGTGGCTGATAGCTCCCAGCAGAGCCCCTCTCCAGAACATGCTCTAGGCTGAAGAGAGCCGCCTTCCTTTCCTTTTGTGGGAAAACCAACTGCAGTGACTGGTTGATGGGAGGGCATAAAATTCAGCCACTTCTCCCCAAGTCGACCCAACTCCGAAGGTCATCCCAGCTTCAGCAACCCTTGTGGGATCAGCTGAGGCTTTTGAAGTAACAGCAGCACAGTTCAGCTTCTCCTCGGCCCTCCTCCGTAGACACTGATGCCAAGAGCAATCCTCAGTGAACTTATTGCACAGAAGTCTCCAACTCCCAGTCTGTTTTCAGGAACCCAGTCTTATAAAGACATTTTTGTCCTCTTTGAAGGGCATCATATCCCATGCCCCCACCAGCTATGTCACTGCAGCTGCAACTTGTCACTATAACCAAAACAATCACCCCCTCTTCCAAGCTCAGAAGAATCACCCTGAGCGTTGAACTTGGATTCTGGTGCTAACTCTGGGGAACCACTGGGGAACCTGGGTTCCCTGAGGAACCACTTAACCTCTCTGAATTAATTTCCTATCTATAAATTGATAACTAGGGGCAGTTATCCTGACAGTTCACAGCAATTTAAAACTATCTTGTTCATTTATCAAACATTAACTGAGAACTGACTACATGTTTGTTTTCATCCCTCAGATCCTAGCCCAGATGTCACTTCCTCCAGGAAGCCCTCCGCAGTCCTCAAAGGCAAGATTGAGAACTCTTCTGTGTTGCTGCACCCTCTGCCCACACCCTTACTGCATCTGTTTTCCTCTAAATTGCAATTACCTGCATTTTGTCTTTTCCTTATATTGGTCCACGAGCTATAAGGGGAGGGAATGTGTTTATTCAACATTATATGCCCCTGTGCCCACCTCAGAGCCTGGCACATGGTAAAGGTTCAAAAATATTTGGGAACAAACTAATAAAGCTAGGTGCTACAGAAAAAGCAATGGTAATATTGTGTTAACAAAGTCCTTTACGATGTGCAAATGGCTTTCATACCTAGGATTTCATTTGATCCTCATAACAACCTTATAGAGTAGACAGGACAGAAATCATTTTCCCTGCCCTAAGTAGTTCACTCACTGATGGGGCCTGGTCTCTGGCCTGCTAAGCCAGCATCTCTGGCCCATTAACCCACCCCCCACCAAAACATGAGAGGAGGATGCAGATCTTACTGCTACAGTTTGACACCCTAGGAAGGGCTTGTCTCCACCACCACCATCCCCAGCCCTGTGGCTCTCATTATTCAGGGGCCAACACCCCAGCAGTGAATGAATGAAACCATCAAACATGAGGAACCCATCTTGGAAACTACTTAGAACCCAAGTTAGAATATTTCTTGTGACAAAATTCCAAGAGAGTAGGGCCCTGTGTGACCCTCAGAAAAGCTGAAGGCAGAGGGCCTGCCAGAAAGGCCACAGGAGTGACAGCCTCAGGGCCTGGACACACAGCCCTGGGCACACAGCCCTGGACAGAGCCTTAGCCAGGAAGCCATGGCATTGACAGAGAAGGGAGAGAATTCAGAGGTCACCAGGCCACTCCCCCAGGCCTCCCTGACTGCCACCCAGCTCACTCCTGGGCCTGGGATACACATGCCTTTGCTGCCACTGCCTTGGGCTCTGAACTGATCTCTGTTTCTGTGAGGAACACTGGCTGTCTCAGCCCCCTGCATATCCTATCAGTTGGGAGATAAAATGGAAGAGGGAGAGTGTATACACAACAGCTTTCTCCCAGCTGCAAAATAGAAATTATTTTCTCCTCTGCCCCAGAGGGGGAAAAAAATTGTACACCCAAATGACTCTCCCCTAAGGTCTTTTTTTTTTTTTTAAGTCCTAAGTAAATGCATGATTTTTCCCTAAAGAAACTGTGATAATACAATTAGCGATACACAGAAGGCCTAAACTGGGTGATCGAAGGCCCTCCCCACTCCCAGCCCCAGCCTTCGTAGGAGTTAGGCTTTCAAATGAAGAAATCTATTGTCACTGGGGAGCACAGAGCTAAATCACAAATCCCAGCAGAGTGGTGACACTGAAAACCGTCCTTTGTGGAGGCAGCTAAGAGCTGCACGTTAAAGGCTGGACGTTACTGGCAGCAATGCCCAGGCCCATTCTACTCTTTGCTTGTTTAAGCTTCCATGGGCCATAAACATTGGTCACCACTGAGACTGCAGCACCTTGGTGATGTAAATCACTTGTCGGCCTGGAGCTCTGGGACAGAGAATCTCCCTTCAGATCCCAGACCCAGGGAGGGGAACCCAGAAAGTTGCTTATTATTATTTGAAAATGTGCAGTGAACTCTATACCAGCGCTGTCCAATCAAAATACAAAGTCACAAGTGTAATTTTAAATTTTCTAGTAGCCACATTAAAAAACTAAAAAGGGATAAAATGAATGTTAAGATGTATTTTTTAATACATCTTAACATTAATGTATTGTATTTTCTTTAATACAATACATCCAAAACAGTATTTCTTTAATGTGTAATCAATATAAAAAATTATTAACAAGATATTTTATATTCTCTTTATTTCTATTAAATTCTTAGAATCTGTTGTGGATTTTGCCCTTGCAGCATGTCTCACATAGGGCTAACTACATTTCAAACACTCAATAGCCACATGTGGCTTGGTGGCTACCATGTTGGTTGGTACAACCATCAAGTTGGCAGAATATATCTAACTGGTCTTTACAACAGCCTCCTGAAGTATGCATTTGCAGCACCATTTCACAGATGACAGAGCTGAGACTCAATAAATGAGTCAGCCCCGCCCAAATCTAGAACCTAGATCTCCTGCCTCCTGGTCCCATGTGTCTAACATTTCCCTGTGCTCAAGCAAACCAGCATAAAAACTATGGCAAACCTAAGTCCAGTGCTATGAAATGCAGGTGCATTATTCAACAGACAGCCAAGAGAAGGAAGCCACCCAAATGCCCATCACAGATAAACAGATAAACAAATATGGTCTATCTATACAATGGAATATTATTCAGCCTTAAAAAGAAGGGAAATTCTAACACATTATCCAATGTGGATGAACCTTGAGGACATCATGCAAGTGAAATAAGCCAGTCATAAAAGGTCAAATAGTGTATGATTCTACTCATATGGGGTACCTACAGTAGTCAGATTCACAGAAATGGAAGAGAACAGGGGTTGCTAGGGGATGGGGAGGAGTCGGGGAGTTAGTATTTAATGGGTACAGAGTTTCATTTGGGGAAGATGAAGAAGGTCTGAGATGGAGAGTGGTGACAATTCCCCAACAATGTGAATGAACTTAATACCATTGAATGTACACTTAAAAATGGTGAAAACTATATATTTTATCTTCAGTATATTATAAATAAATATTTAAAATGAAATAAATTTATTACAACAAAAAGAAAAGCTGTAAAACAAAAAATGCAGGCTCTGTGCTAACCTCTACGGGCATTATTGCATTTCAACCTCACAACAAACCTACTCCATAATACAGGTACTGTATTATCCCTGCTTTACTACTGAGGAAGCCGAGGCTTAAACACAGCACATAATTCACAGTTCCACAGCTAATGGGTGCAGGAGCTTAGGAAGTCTGATTCCTGAGCACATGTTTTCAATACGGCTTCCCCCATGAACTTCTCTGATGACCCTTCAATAGACTTATAAGCTATTCTCAGCACAACAGTCACAAATCTCCCTGACTGTGCCACTGTCCCGCATGGTTATGACCCCTCAATGCCTCTCTGACCTCATCTTCTGTTTCTCCCTTTTGACTGATAGTGCTCGTGCCACACCAGCCTCCTGCATCTTTCTTAAACCTGCTAAAAATGCCCAGGGCCGTGGTACATGCTGCTTCTCCCACCTGCAATGCACTTCCACTGAGATTTGCATGGCCAGCTCACTGTTCATTCAGGTCTTAGCACAAAGATCCCCTCACCCCAGAGGCCTCTTCCCTAGAAGAGGACATTCTCTCCAGCCTCCAGCCTAGCAGCCTGCATCCCCCTAGTCTCTTCGATTTCCTTCATAGCACCTATCAGTGCTTGGTATCATAGCATGTCCTCATTTGTCTATTTCATGACAGTCTGCTTCCCTTTCCGAAGGTAACTCCAGGAGGGCAGGGACTTTGCTTTGTTCATGCAGTATCCCTAGATCCTAAAATGGCACCTGGCACATAGTAGATGCTCAATAAAGATTTGTTGAATGAATGATTCAATGGATCGGCTTTGGCTGATTCTCACATAGGGTGACCAACCATCAAGGCTCAGTGTTGGAGGAGGTTCCTAGGATGTAAGGTTTTCGGTGGGGGAATTGGGAAAGTCCCAAGCAAATCAACATGAGTTGGGCATCCCATCCTCACAACACTTGCCTGAAGCACTATTGTCCCTATTTCACAGAGAAGGAAACTCAGATCCAGAGATTAAAGAACAGGAGCTGTAACCAAATGAACTTTGAGTTCTGTTCCTGCAAGCTGATTTTATAACCCCATGGTTTCCACTGTATAGAGTCACACATCTAGACAGTGGCAATATAGAAAGATAGTGGGTTGAACCTGAGGTCTGCCATTTAGGACTCTGGCTTGCCCAGAGTCAGCAGATAGCAGAGAGTTATAGCTAAAGCCCTAAACTCTCAAGGGCTTTAGCTATAAAATCAAGCAAGTAATCCCAACTCAGAGGTCTATCATGATCATCTACGTATTATAGATTGGGCTCCCTGGGAAGCAAACTCTGAGATGTAGACTACCATACAGGAAGTGTGTTAGGGTGTGCTATTAGTTTCTAAACCCACTGGAGGAGGAAAAAGAAGAAGGATTGAGCCCAGTGAGAAGCCAGGCCACAGTACAGGGCCAGTGAAGACCTCAGCAGGCTCCACAAGGAAGCACTGAAGCTGAGGTTGGCCCTTTTTAGTTGTCCCAGGGTGGGGTGAGGTAGCTAGGCCTTTGGGAAGAGGACATGATCTTGGGTGAGGCAGCTCTTTTCAGCTGAAGCAGTTCTCCAAGAGGGCAGGCAGCTGAGAGCTGTCATCTCACAGTAAATCCCAGGACCTGGAGATATGTCCTTCAATCCTAACGAGGGAACTCTGTGTCCACCACACCACGCAAGACGTGAGAAATGTTGTTGCTCTTATGGAACATAATTCAAGGTCAGGCCTGTCTCACTGCAGAGTCTGAGCTCCTTCTGCTCTGTTACCTGAAACTTTTGTGTTACCTCTTGGACATTTCCTCTGGCAACGCCAGAACAAATCCTATCTCCCTTTCCAGACAGTGGGTCCTCTGAGTGCAGGGCCTGCAAACAATGCATCTTTGTGTGGCCCCCTCCCACAGTTGCACTGGGCACTGTATCCTTCCTGAGGAAGCAGTGGATGAGCAGGAGTATGTCCACCCTTTCCCAGACCCCCGAGATTTTTATGGGTTTTGGCCATATTCTTTCTAGGCCTTCCATATCCCCAGTCCTAGTCAGTTTAGCCAACCCCCCTACTGCATCTCCCAGTGTCAAAATATCCCAGGCAGAGCAATATGAATCTAGAAACCACTTTGACTTTAGAGCTGGATCCTGAAACCCCTCTCTTATCCCCCTGCCCCAAATGTCTCCATACCAGGCCAAGATCCAACTGCCAAGAGTCAGCTAATTCCTGCCACATAGCAAACAGAAAACCCACAAGGGTCTTCGGAACCCATTAACTTTTCCTGCTGTCACTCCCTGGACTCTGTTGCAATCACATGCCTTCTCTCTCATTACAAGAAAAGAGTTTGGGCAGCGGGTAAGACTAGGACCCACAGATCTTGCCAGCCATGCCCAAGTCAGTGGCCTTCTCACCACACATGCACCTTCCTAGAGATCTTGTCCTTTCCCAAAACCCTGTTGAAATATCCCCTTGTTGGTCAGTGCTGGGCCAACTCATTCAATGCTTCAGGAAGGGAGGATGAGGGGGTCCTCGTTCAGCACAGGGCTGGGGTGTCAGGCTAATCTGAGTTTGAATCTCATCTCCAGCATTTGCTGTATGATTCTGAGCAAGTTGTTATTAAATCCCCGTGTCTTTTTCCATGGGGAAATCACTGTGCCTATCTCCTAGTGTTATTGCAAGGATTAACTGGAACAAACAGCCTATGGTATGCATTCAATTAATAGCGTCTGTCAGTATTATTACCAGCAAGGGGCCAGGAGGCCCCAAAAAATCCAGACTCAGTTCTCAGATTTCACATTCATACATGGAGGCTGGGCTTCTAGGACACAAAAATAACTAAATAAGAGGTTAAAAAAAATGTCTCCTGATCATCCAGATGTTAGGTAGTTGGAGCACATATAACATTCCTCAGGTTTCTCCCCACCAATATTTCACCTTCCTCACCTCCTTCTGGGGATATTATAAATAGCTAAGTGATACTATAAAATGTTCACAGGAGTTTTTCTCCTAACACATATGATTCCTTAAAAATGTAAAACATCTGTATAGCACAACAGTCATGAACACAGTTTTGGGGGAATAAAAGAAAAACTGACAAATAAAAAAATTCACAGTACATCTTATAAGCAAAGAGCCAATTTCCTAAAATACGGTGATTTCAAAGCCATAGGAAAAGATAAACGACCCAATAGAAAATTAAGAAAAGGACATAGAAATGCTCAATAACCTTTCTAATAATGAGAGAACTTCCCATTTAAATTACAGTAAGAGACTTTTCGCTTATGAGATTAGAATATTAATTCTGCCCCACATTGATAAGTATGTGGAAACAGTGGTGGTATATATTAGGGGCAACTTCTCTTTGAAGACCCCTTGACACTAGCTATTGAAGTTTCAAATGTTTATAGCCACCGATTCAGACCTTTCCCTTCTAAATATATATCCTTCAAAAACAATCCCTCATATGTACAAAGATGTATGTACAAAGACGTCTGAAAAAGTATTATTTCTATCATCCCCAAAAATCGAAAACCAAGTAAACTGCCACCGGTGGAGTTTGGCTAAATGCATTATGGTAGAGCCATACACTGGAACTCTAGCAAGGCACTCAAAAAGAATGACGCTATGTCCCCACAGAGATTTGCACATAAATGTCCATAGCAGCATTATTCACAATAACCAAAAACTGAAAATAATCCAAATGTCTACTAACTGACAAATGTGCTATAAACCAAATGTGCTATATTCTAAAATGGAATATTAGTCGGCAATGAAAAGGAACAAAGTATGGATCTATGTTACAACATAAATGAACCTCAAAAACATTATGCTCTTTAAAAGAAGTTAGACACAAAAGAACACACATTGTATGATTCCATTTATATGCAATGCCCAAAAAAGGCAAATCTATAGAGGCAGAAAATAGACAAGTGGTTGCCTAGAGATAAGGATGAGAATAGGGAGTGACTGCAAATAAGCAGAAGGAATCTTTTAGGGGTGATGGAGATGTTCTAAAATTGGACTATGGAGCTGCACAATTCTGAAAATTTACCAAAGTCAATGAACTGTACACTTAAAATGGGTGAATTTTGTGGTACATAATTCATATTTCAGTAGAACTACTTTTCAAAATAGAACAGTCAGGTGTGGTGGCTCATGCCTATAATCCCAGTATTTGGGAAGCCAAGGCTGGAATATCACTTGAGCCCAGGAATTTAAGTTTGCAGTGAGCTATAATCGCACCACTGCACTCCAGCCTAGGTGACACAGTAAGACTCTGTCTCTAAAAATAAAATTTTTAAAAATAGAACAATGTAGATCAATAAATTCTCACATGATGAGCTGCACACAGTAGCTCACACATGTAATCCTAGCACTTTGGGAGGCGAGGTGGGTAGATCACATAAGGTCAGGAGTTCGAGACCATCCTGGCCAACATGGTGAAACCCTATCTCTACTAACAATACAAAAAAATTAGCTGGGCATGGTGGCACATGCCTATAATCCCAGCTACTTGGGAGACTGAGGCAGGAGAATCACTTGAACCCGGGAGGCAGAGGTTGCAGTGAGCCGAGATGCTGCCATTGTACTCCAGCCTGGGCAACAGTGCAAGACTCCATCTCAAATAAATAAATAAATTCTCACATGCAAAGGTGTCCAGGATAAATTGTTAAATTTTTTAAAGAAGCAAAATAATATAAATAATATCTGATTGTTAAAGCAATCATATTAGTATACATTAGTACCTACTAAAAAAATAAAATTCTGGAGGATTTTATAACAAACAAGTAACGGCAACATTCTCTCCAGAAGGTAGAGTTATCAGAACCTTTCACTCTCTTTATGGTTCTCTTCCAGTTGGTATGATTTTCTTAAATTAGGTTTTTTGCTACATATTTGAACTGTTTCTTAGTAAGATGTTGAGGGGGGAGAAGTGGGCATTATTTTTATAATTAAAGATACACACACACAATGTAAATCATAAAATAAATAGGTAAATAAAGAGGGAAGGTTGAAAATTGACTCTGTTTTGTTGATACAGCCTAGTCGTAGCTGAAGAAACCACATCTGGTCACAAGATGTATGGAATCTCTCATTCTCCCAGTTCCACCGCAGCCTGGAAAAAAACATCGGAAAACCACCCAGTTCTGTCTTTCTGTCATTCCAAGTTTCCCAAGCAAGCTATGACTAATTCTGTTCTCCAACCACCTTGAAGCTGGGGAGAAGAGGGCCCTAGAGAGGGGTATCCCACAGTGTTAACCTCAGTGCTTGTGGTGTCTAGGGACACCATGGTTTATAATGCAATTTCTTATGGATTCCTCAAAGTCTGATAAAATAATCTGACTATTCAGTTAAACTGAAAACCTGAGGACCTCATCAAGATGCAGATGCAGAGACAACAGGAAGGCCTGATGGATGTGCCTGACCTATCCTTCTTCTTCTTCTTTTTTTTTTTAAAGACAGGTTTTGCCCTGCCACCCAGACTGAAGTGCAGTGGCACAATCATGACTCACTGCAGCCTCGCAGCCTTAACCTCCTGGGCTCAAGCAATTTTCTCACCTCAGTATCCTGAGTAGCTGGGACTACAGGTGCTTAACAACACGCCCAGCTAATTTTTTTTATTCTTTGTAGAGATAAGGTCTCACTATGTTGCCCTGGCTGGTCTCAAACTCCTGGCCTCAAGCGATTTTCCTACCTCAGCCTCCCCAGATGCTGGGATTGCAGGTGTGAGCCACTATGCCTGGCCTCAGCCCTGTCTTTATTTATTTGAGCTCAGACCCTGGCAGTTCAACAAACTTAAGTGGTGTTTACTTAACTTTTGATTGAAGTACAATACAGAAAACTAGGTATACAGAAAAGTATACCAAGTTTAAGGAACATTTTTATGACTCAAGGCTCAATAATTAATTTACCCCTTTTCCAATGGGAACCTCAGTGTCACTTTGTGTGTGAGTTTGTGCTGCTCCTAAGCCAAGGATGAAGGAGTTAAGCTATTAACAGTCCAAAAACCACACCGGTCCCAGCTCCCCTAAACTCTAGACAAAGATGTATGTGTACAGCGTGGATGATGGTCATTGTTTCCCAACCACAAAAGGTGCTCCCAAGTCAGGTGGCAATAGCCCATGTCTCAAAGAACAGCAGCTGAGATCAGCTCAGGCTCCCCCAAAAAGATGTCTCTCTTCAGTTGCCATGAAGAAAGAAAGCTGGAATGACCTCCACTAGACTATAAATTCATGAGGGCAGGAAGCGTGTCTTCCTGTTCATCAGTGTAAATCCAGTGCTTGGTATCCAGTGCTTGGTATACAGTAGCTACTCAATAAATATTTGTTAAAATACATGCTGATTGACTGGAATAGAGTAGGTGAAGACAGAGCCTCCCAGGAAACCAGGCCACAAAGCAGAAATCTCCAGGGCCTGGGAAGGGTTACTGCCAGCCCAGATGACGCCTTGGAGCCCATTGGAAAAGACTCCCATTTCCCACTGCTGATGCAGCTCCATGCCAGGGCAAATTGCTTGGTGAGCAGAAATTCAACAGGATTTGGGGTCCCACTTCTCAACCTGGTGCCCTTGGGTAGGAGACAACTTACACAGCCATATAGGTGACCTTCTCTGGATCACTGCTGCTCCTGTGCACACTGGGGATACAAATAATGGAATCTATTCACTATTAGGCTTCCAGGAGGATGCCCAGATTGTCCACAGAAAAGACTGATCTGAAGTGGAAACTAAAGGCCTAGAAAAACCTTCCTCTAGTCAGTACATGCTTGTTGGTTCATCATAGGCACCTGCAGTCCAAAACTTGCCTCACCTGAAAAAAAAAATGCAACATTTTTCCCTGCCCACTTCCTCAACCCCCTCCATACTCCTAAGACCAAGCAAACCTATCAGCAAAGGGAAAATGGAAGGCATCATCCTTTACATCAGGAGACCACCCTTTTCATACGAAAGCAGCTCCCTGAGCTTCATACCACATACCCCAAGGGTGGTTTCATCCATGCAGGTGTGCAGGCATCTTCCCTTGCCTAGGCTGCTATAATAACCCCCAACTGGTCTCACACTCCCCCTTGTCTAACAAGCTGTTCTCCACACTCCAGGAGGAGAGATCTTTCTAAACCAGAAAATTGGCCCCATCACCTCCTTGCTTAAAATTTCCAATTGCATGTAGAATAAAATACAAGCTCTTAGCAGGGCCCACAAGGCCCCCCACGACCATAATCTGGTCAACCTCTCCCACCTCTTCTTGTGACATTCTCTGCCTCCTTGTCAGTTCATTCCTGATGCACATACTTTCTTGCAATTTCCTCCACACTTTCTCTTTTCCAATTGCCTAAGCTTGTTGTTTCTTCCCCAGGGCCTTTGCACTTGCTGCTTCCCAGGCCTGGACTCTTTTCCCGCTTTTCACATGACATCTCAATGTCAGCTTACAGACTTTTCCTGATTTCCTATCAGGAACCATTCCCCTCCACTCATTCTCTATTTCACTGCTCTGTTTTGGTTAGCATTATCTGAATGGCTCCTATTTGTTAGTTAACCCTTTTATTGCCAGTCTCCCTGTCTTCTATCATCCCTACCCACCTCCAACACACACACACATACGAATATAATCTCATTTCCTACTCGATCACTGGAATCCAAAACACAACAGAAGCTTAACAAATATTTTCTGAAGGAATAACAACAATTATCATTACAAGACCCTTAACAGTTTGCAAAGAATACTGATATTCATTGCCTTATTTAATATTAGAAACAGTCATATGGGGCAGGTAGCATAACCCTTATTTACAGATGAGGAAGCAGAGATTCAGAAAGGCCAAGGAGCTCGAAGGTCACACAGTAAGAAAGAAGCCTGTTTTGCACAAACCCAGGCTTTCTGCCTCTGAGTCCAGAGTTCCTCCCTTGGTTTACTGTTAACATCCAACAGTGCTTCCCAGTCATTGAGCAAAAACTTTTAAACACCAGATGAGGAGCAAGGCAGTTACTTGCAGGATTGAGTTAAACTCCAAGACAAAAGAAAATATGAAGCTATGAAACCATTTTAGAAATCATCAAAATAGACAATTATGTAAAATGAGCTCCTCTGAAATCCACGGATGGAGAAGCTGCAAGGCATCCAGATGTCCTATCTCAGTTTTGATCTGTGCTTATGGCATCCTTTGATTCAAATGAAGGACCAGGAATTTGGGGGTAGGGGGAATAAAAAGAGAGATGAAAAAGGCTATACTTCTAGTCAAGAGTTGTAAAAAGAAACTATGACTAATAAGGAAAATTCATTGTAGGAAACTAACCACAGGCTACAGGAGGATCAAATTTCTCACCCTTCAGACCAGAAAGTTAAAACGCACAACAACCAAGTTGTATTTCAAACAATCTTCTGAGTCTTGTTCAAAGAAAATGAGAGTCCAGCATTCCTGGAAGGATAACGTGAGGTGGCCTTTAAAAAGGGAGAGCTAAGTGGTGGGGAGGGAAATTTACTTTTACTCTACTTATAATACCTTTAATGTTTTGAATATGATACTGTGTGTCTATTTTACATATTCAAAGAATGAACTGTACTTCAACAATCAAAACAAAGACAATGAGGGGGTCTAGGAAGCAATTTCAGCAAATCAGCTCTTCCCACTCAAGTCTTATTAGATTTCACCTTTTTCCACCCAGTCCCAAAGGTGAGCAGTCTTTCCTTTCAGCTCACTGAAATCTGTTGTTTTGCCTTCAAATCCTGAAGCCACAGAGTTGAAAATGACCACCTTTTCCAAAGTCCTCACTTTAAAGATGTGGTCCAGAGAAGGGAGAAGATTTTCTCAAGGTTCCCTCACTAGTCAGGAGGAAGCTTGGCGTTTGAACACAGACCCCTACCTCCCTCACGAAGCTGTGGTCCTTCTGCAACCCACACTCCTCTCTGCTCAATGCTGATGCTTCATTTTAGGTATCAAGTTGACTAGAATCAGGGATACTCAGATCTCTGGTAAAGCATTATTTCTAGTTCTGTCTGTGAGGGTACATCTGGAAGAGACTGGCATGTGAATCAGTGGACCGAGTAAGGAAGATCACCAATGTGGGTTGGCAACAGCCAATCAGCTGAGGCCCTGAATAGAACACAAAGGTAGAGGAAAGGCACATTTCTTCTCTCTCTTTCCTGGAGCTGGGACATCCTTCTTCTCCTGTCCTTAGACCTCAGAACTCCAGGTCTCCAAGCCTTTGGACTCTAGGACTTGCACCAGTGGCCTCCCCTCAGTTTTCAGGCCTTTGGCCTCAGACTGAAAGCTGCACTATTGGCTTCTCTGGTTCTGAGACTTTCAGACTTAAACTGACCAATGCTTCTGGCTTCCCTGGATCTCCAGCTTGCAGATGGCCTAGTGTGGGACTTCCCAACCTCCATTATCACGTGAGCCAATCCCCCTAATAAGTCCCCTCAGATAGATAGATAGACAAACACACAGACAGATAGATATGCATATACATACACACACACACACACACACACAAATAAGGAAAAATACATATATTCTTCAATTGGTTCTCTCTGGAGAACCCTGACTAATACAAACACTCAGAGGGCCTGAGCGCCAACTGTTGATATGCACATTGCAGATGTGTCAGCCCACCAGGTCATTCTCCGATGCTTTGCCTCTTCTGTGCTACATCTTCTTACATCCACAGACCCTTCCAAAACACTCAGCCCCTGCCTGTCACCTGGAGGCAGGACCATCCCCCCAAGGGGAATGCAAAAATACGGGTATATGCTTTAAGTCAACACAATGAGTGGAGAGTACTACTAGCATTTAATGGGCAGGGGCCAGGGAACTAAGCACCTGCAATACATGGGACAGTCCCACAGTGAAGAACTGCCCCACCCGAAAAACCCCATGGAGCAGCCTCATCCTGATCATCTCCGTGTCACTTCTCTGAACCCTCCCTAACCTTCCTCCTACACTTCAGGCTGGCAGAGCTGAATGGCCACAGAGCAGATACCCTGAGAAAGGCTAGCCGGACACTCTCAGAAATAACTTCAACTCGATGGACCACTGCAGTTACTCACTGTCACAAACAACAATTCTTACTTCAGTCCCAGGCAGAGGACACGTTCCGATGTAATGGATGAGGAAACTGAGGTACAGAGGAGTTAAGTCACTTTCCCGAGTCATGGCTAAAAATTGACGAGACCACAGCACATGAGCCAAACCACGGAAGCCACCCAAGCATCCATTCTCAGAGGAGTGGATGAACACGATACAGCCTGTGTGCATACAATGGGATATTATTCAGCCTTAAAAAGAAGGGAATTCTGACACACGCCACAACACGGATGGACCCTGAAGCATTATGCTAACTAAAGTACACCAGACACAGAGGAACATATTGTCTGATTCCGCTCACATGAGATACTTCGAGGAGCCAAAATCACAGAGACAGAAAGTAGACTAGCGATTGCCAGGAAATGGAGGAAGAAGGGAAGAACGGGGAGTTCCTGTTAATCGAGTGCAGTTCCAGTCCTACAAGTTGAAAAGTGTTCTGGAGATGAATGGTGGAGAAGACTGCACAACATTACGAATGTTTCTAAGTCACTGAACTGTACATTTAAAATGGTTATGATAGTAATCTTTATGTGATGAGCTTTTCGACACAATAAAAAAATTGACAAGGCTGGCACTCGTTAACCAAGTTCCTAAATCAAAGTCCATTCTCCTTAAATTATTCCCCAGCCCTAGGATCTAAATGAAAACATTGCTACCTTTCCAATAAATTGGGCTATGAGAAATTTAACTACTTTAACTACTAATAAAGTTGCCTGTGGCCCAATCCTGTGCCACAGGGGCCTCGCTGAGATGTCAGATTGCTTCTTCAAGACCCTCCAAGGGGGCAGGTCAAGTTCTGATGGGCCTCACCTTGGACAAGGCTGTGGCTTTTAGGCCAGGTTTCACAGCCTGGTAAAACTGCTCCCTACCCCCGAAATGAAGGATGTCTACAGGGGGTGGCCAACTTTTCAAAGGATATTCAGGGCAGGGAGAAAAACCACCTCAATTGTTTAAGAAAGGATAATTTCTGACACACACATACACAAATACAACATGCCACACACAGGAAATAAAGGCCACAATTTGTATCATAAAGAGCAGGTCTTGAATTATGTGCCATTCTCTTTATGGGAAAATGTCTGCACTGTCCTTATTTTTTTCATGTTGCTCCAGACTTGGTGACACTTCAAAGACTGACAGTGATCCAGAGACCTTTATGGCTGAAACTTCATTGTGACAGAACGAGAACTGTGGCCTTCAGACCTCGCTGGGGCCACATGTCACCCCTGCAGGCCCCAGACCCTCCAAGCCACCAAGAGTCACAGAGGCAGGGAGGGGACAGGAGGAGATCTTGCCCCCACTGTATCTGGCTCTCCTGCCTCTCCACCCCAAGCAGGGGGTGCACTACAGCTTTGGCTTTACAAACACAGGGAAAAAGCTAACACAACCTTTAAGCCGCATTAACAGGATCAAGGGATGTATTATTAGTCCTGCTAGCCTCCAAATCATTGAGAGTACTTCTGAAAGACAGTGCTTAGCTTGGGCTCCAGATTTTAAGAGACCCATTAATAGTTTGGAAGGTTTATTAGCAGACTGCAGATCCAAAAATGGTCCTCCTCTATTTGGGAAGATATTGCAGAAAACAATGCTCTAGGAGAGACCACAGCTGGGCCAGCCAGATTGGTCAAATCCACCCTAGAAATGAATTAGGGAGAAGAGATGGCAGCCAGATGGCTTTTTAAATGTTGATAAGCTGAAGTGTGGCCAGAAAAAGAGACAAGAGGGTGAGGGAATAAGTCACCTAAAGCATCATGGCAGAATCTAAGCATGAGAATGCTTAGCAGAGAAAATAAATACACTGTTCATACACACCATGCCCAGCCCCGAGCCCCAGGCAGATCTGATACTCTCCTGCCCACCCTGACACAGCCTCAGAATACATCTCAACATAGCCCGCCAGCCATCACTGCAATCCACAGTTGGCAGGTCAGGTGGAAACAATTTCCCACCCCTGACCTAGGAGTACATGAAAGCTGTCTTTATTTTATTTTATTTTTTATCTTTTAATTTTATTTTTTATTATTTATTTTTTTGAGACAGAGTCTCACTGTCGCCCAGGCTGGAGTGCACTGTTGTAATCTCTGCTTGGCTCACTGCAACTTCCACAGCCTGGGTTCAAGCAATCCCCCGGCTTAGTCCCGCTAGTAGCTGGGACTACAGGGGTGTACCACCACACCCGGCTCATTTTTGTATTTTTAGTAGAGATGGGGTTTCACCATGTTTGCCAGGCTGGTCTCAAACTCCTGACCTCAAGTTATCTGCCTGCCTCAGCCTCCCAAAGTGTTGGGATTACAGATATGAGTCACTGAGCCCAGCCTATTTCATCTTATTTTATTTTATTTAAATAGAGACGAGGTCTCACCATGTTGCTCAGGCTAGTCTTGAATTCCTGGCCTCAAACAGTCCTTCCACCTTGGCCTCCCAAAGTGCTGGGATAACAGGCGTGAGCTATCACCCGTGGCCAAAAGCTGTCTTCAAATGATGAAAGTGTCACCATGAGGCAGCCAGCTTAGACTTAGTCTGCATTTGCAGTTCCACTCAAGAAAGACCTTCCTAGAAAGCCTTTCCAACAATGCTAATAGTCTGATTTCTGAAGTGGACAGCCCCTTACTACAGGAAGTTCCAAACAGAAGCCTCATGGTTGTTGAGAATTCCCGTATTGGGTGAGTGTTAGGGCATATTCTGTGATTCTTGAGGTTCAGTGTAATTGGGTATATACTAAGCCATAACATGTGGCAGGAAAAGGCACACAGGTTATCACCTCTATTCACAGATGAGGGGGCTTGAGTAACTTCACCCTATAAGGAAGCAGAAGATAAAAAATTCCTATCTACAGAATGGAATACTATCCAGCCATTATAAAAAGAATGAAATCTACCCGGTGTGGTGGCTCACACCTGTAATCCCAGCACTTTGGGAGGCCAAGGCAGGCAAATCACAAGGTCAAAAGTTCAAGACCAGCCTGGCCAACACAGTGAAACCCTGTCTCTACTAAAAATACAAAAAGTTAGCCAGGCATGGTGGCTGGCGCCTATGATCCCAGCTACTCAGGAGGCTGCGGCAGAATTGCTTGAACCCGGGATGCAGAGGTTGCAGTGAGCAAAGATCATGCCACGGCACTCTAGCCTGGGTGACAGTGAAGACTTCATCTCAAAAAAAGAAAAAAGAAAAAGAAAAAAAAGAATGAAATCCTGTCATTTGCAGTAACATGGATGGAACTGGAGGTCATTATGTTAAGTGAAATAAGCCAGGCACAAAAAGATAAATATTGCATGTTCTCACTCATATGTGAAAGCTAAAAATGTTGATCTTATGGAGGTAGAAGGTAGACTGACCATTACCAGAGGCTGGGAAAGGTAGGGTGGGGTGGGGAGGAAGAGAGGTTGGTTAATGGGTACAAACATATATTTAGATAGGAGGAATAAATCTTGGTGTTCAATAGCACAGTAGGATGACTATAGTTCAAAACAAGATATTGCATATTTCATAGTAGCTAGAAGATTTCAAATGTTCCCAACACAAAAAAATTAAAAATGTTTGATATGATAGGAATCCTAAATATTCTGATTTGACCACTCCATATTGTATGCATGTATCAGAATACCACATGTACCCCATAAATATGTGCAATTATTATGAATCAATTAAAGCAATTTTTTTAAAAAAGAATTCATATCCAGATCATTTGAAGTCCTGCATGTATTCCACCCACCTGCAGGAGAGGCTGCAAACATCAAGATGAGGCCTCCTCTGCAGCTCCTCGGTCCTCAGATGGTGCCTCTGCTGCTTGCTCTTTCCTCCCTAAAGATGCTGCCCAGACTGTTATGCAAAGGCCCAACAGTTGCTGCTCCGAAAGTTTCAGGTGCAGGGCTCAGCTTCCATGCTGCTGGACAGCAGCCATCTTGTTTGATCATTATATCCCCAAACAAGGGTATTCTCCACAAAGGGACACAGATGGGATCTTTGACATTGGGCTTAGTGTTTTTGTCCCAAAATCCCAGAGACTGTCATTCTTTTGGATCAAGGCATTTAAGGTGTCTGTCCCAATGCAAATGTCACTAAAATTGGGTAGCACCTAAAGCCACATTGATCACCGGCTCCCTAGATGATTAGCTCATCATTGGCCTTGAGGTCTTGAGCAAATGGGACACACACAGGAAGGTGTTAATGAGAGGATAGAGAAGAGGATGGCTTGAGGAAGGCAAAGCAACTCCATTCCCATTGCTAGTCCTGCTGTTGCCTTACAGCCCAGGGCAGAGCCCACCTTCCATCCTCGCAGGCACCACCTCTGTCCCACCCTGATGGCAACAGCATCTGCCTTAGTCCCCAGTGCCTGAGTCTTGTTCCTGAGGGTCCCAGCCCCATGGCCAGGACATGCATCTGCCAGCCTGGACTTCCTCCTCCCTGGGTAAAGCTGGGAGTCTTTCCCCAGCACTGCCCCCTCCCCCGGGAACAGCAGTTCCAGCTTCCAGCCCCTCTTGTCACAATTAAGAGAACATTGGGGACTGGGTTTCCAGCAAAGCTTCCTGCTTTCCCCCAATATATTTCCCACTGCCTTCTAAAGTCATATCCAGCCAGGCATGCTCATGCTTGTCATCCCAGCACTTTGGGAGGCTGAGGCAGGAGGATCACTTGAGGCTAGGTGTGTGAGACCCACCTGGGCAGCAGAGCAAGACCCCATCTCTACAAAAACATTTTTAAAAATTAGCCAGGCCTGGTGGTGGTGCATGCCTCTAGCTACTCAGGAGGCTGAGACAGGAGGAATGCTTCAGCCTTGGAGTTCAAGGCTGCAATGAGCTATGAGGGCACTACCACACTCCAGCCTGGGCAACAGAGTGAGACCCTATCTTTTAAAGAAAAATTATAATATGAAAAATTTTTTTTTAATAATTTCCCTGCTCTTGGCAAAGAGCCTCCCAGTTTAACACTCCCACCTAGACTGCATTTACATTTACAATTCTGGCTTTATCCATGCTGATCTCCCAGTCAGAACTCTGCTTCCTACCCACCCTCCAAGAATGTCTATGTGCTGCAGAAAGCCAGCCCTTCCTGATGAGGTCGGCCCACACACCCTCTCCTGACTCCATCTTTTAGCACTCAATGTCTATACAGCCAAATTAGCGCCTTATTTATACCAGTATCCTCTCCACTGTCTAATGAAACAACATATGTGACATTGTCATCTGCTATGTATTGGTTTTATTTCCCAACTCATTTATAAATGTCAGGGGATCAAAGGGTTCTTCTTAACTTTGTGCCTGCTCAGCACCTGGCCAGGGCAGGCCTACAGTAGCCCCTCTCCTTTGGAAACTGCCTGCCCCATCCACAAGCATAGGGTCCGGCTGACCTAGATCTGTTGTCAATCCCATCCCACCGGCCACAGCGACTGGTTCAGGAATGGCCTAGGCTGAGCCCTTCAGAGTCCCTTCCCCAGCAATGCTGAAGTTGGGGAGGAGGCATTACAGACAAATGAGAGAGAGAGAGTGCGAGTGAGAGAGACAGTCAACAGTACTTCCATGTGTTTACCTCCACCTGAAACGCACAGTTGGGAGACATTGGCAACCACTGTGTACCTGTCATGTAGTCCAAGTACCAGAAATGACTGGCTTCCTGAGAAGGAAGGATGAAGCAGATGTGCGGTGAGGAGACAAAATGAGAGGAAGTGTACTACTGATACCTAGAACAAACCAGGGCTCCCTGGCCCTCCAGTTCCTGGTCCCAGGCCAGCCTGGGGCAACTGCACTTCCCCACCTGGATTCCACGAGACACCCTGCATCTTCATCACAAAATCCATGTATATCTACTATAATCAGCTTTAGCTGGTTTCTGTGGCTCACAATTCCCAGTTCTGATTAAAGCAAAGGAACAGGTTAGGTGTTTAGTAAACTCTTGCACATTGCTGAATCTATTAATGATTTATCACCACAGATCTCAATTCAAATTGCACTTTGAATCTTCTTTTTAGCATCTTCTGTTAAGTGCCTTGAAATAAAGGCCTCTAACTGGGTAACTAATCCATCAACCACATTTGTGCTTAATAACACAAATGTCATGGTCATACTGATACCAACTTGCACACAAACACCCACATGCACCTAGCATGCATATCACTGCAATTCTGCATAGCAGACACTCAGAGCATTTTGCCCCCTTCCCAGGAGCATTTTGCCCCTTCCTCTTCTTGTACTCCAAAAGAGAAGAGAACAATGCAAAATAAAACCATTTTATAGTCAACAGTCAGGGTGACATCTCTGTGACAGCGCTTAGCAGTCACATACCCTGGGCAACACATTCAGCCTCTGAGCCACACTCAAGACATTGCCACCATGCCACCTGTGCTAGGGGCTGAGAGTGCAGTCCTTGTGTGGGACTTGCTGGACACTTAAAGCAGCATCTCCCAAAAAGATATACCACAGGATGCTTCACCAGAACAGAGGTTAGCAAACTACAACCCATGAGTCAAATCTGGCCCACACAGCCTACGCTTGTAAATAAAGTGTTACTGGAACATAGCCACATCCACTTATTTCTCTATTGTCTGTGGATGTTTTTGCACTACAAAGGGAGAGTTGATTGGTTACAACAAAGACCATATGACCAACAAAGCCTAAAATATTTATTCTCTGGTTTTTATAGGACAAGTCAGTAGGTCTAGAAGATGCCAATAATTACACTATAAAGAAAAGAGTACCTAGGTTAATGAGTTCAGGAAATGATAAATTAGATTTTTTTCTACAGGACTTATCACAGCCTTTAATACACAGATGTGAGCTATTAATCTTTAAGAAGGAGATGCAGTAGAATATTTTCTACACTTATTTGAACACAGAGCCCTTTACTCAGCAGACATCTTAAGGGACTGGTGCTCCAAAGTTAGGAGGAGTTACTTATCTGTAAATTAAAGATACTCAGTCCAACTCCACTTGCATCACAAGGTTGCTAGGAAGATCAAATGCAATGCAACATGAGTGTGCCATGCAAGCCACAAGGCAAACAAGAATCACCCCTTCATCCCAGTCACTCATCAGATGTTCCAAAGGCATTTTCTCCTGGTTTCCCATCAGCCATTATGAGGACAGACACAAATGGCTTCAAGGTGTCAACTGTTTCCAAGAATCTGCTGATTCTGAAAAACCATCCCAGCCTTCATAGAAAAGCTCATGACTGTAAGGTTAATGGGAAGGGTTGCTGTGAGACTCGATTTGTTTCCATTAAAGAATATCAATTAATCTTGATTCTAGATGGAAGACAGGCACTTCTCCTCTCAAAGTTTTGATTAGCTCCCCACACTACACAGGAGTGAAATCTGCTCCAGATAGATCGTTTCCTTCTGCAAAGCCATTTCACAAGCCATGGGGCTCTGAAATAGACAGATGCCCCTGCTGAAGAGAAGGCCTGACCCTCCCCCTCCACCCAGGCCTGCAGCCCTTCCACATGATACCTACAGCAACAGTCAGATTTCGTGACCGAGTGCTACATAAGCTCAGTTAATAGAACAACTCATTTAGACACGAGACTAGGCTGTTTCTGACTCAGACCTCTGGAAGTCCCCAGGGAAGGCTGAGCCGGTCAGGACCCCAAGCTAGGTAGCAGCCATTACATTCATGTTGAAATGTCATGCCATTTATTAGTGGTGTGGAAAAGGGGATAGAGGGAGGAAAGTGCAAAGGGAGATGGACGTGTGGGAACACCACGCACCCTTCCTCCTCCCTGCACACTTAACCCTGTTCAAGCAGGTCAGAGGGTGCCTGCCCATCTTCTCTCCCTATACAGACTCCAGTATCTTCCAAATGTCAAGTAATCGTGGGGCACTCCGCCATTCCCAAGAAATACCACCTTCCCAAAATTACCACAATTCACAAATACCTTCATATCTGTGGGAAAAAGGCCCCAAGAAAGGGCGAGTCTTTAAAAAGAAAGATAAGGGAAAACTGAAAGGAAAACTCAAAGGATGATTCAATAAAAGAACACACTGAGGCAGCTACAGTGAAAACACGAAACTGCCACCAGATGGCTGTACCATGGACGGCCAGACAAGCCTCTATGTCTACACTAGAAATAACTCAGAACAGCAGGGCAGCTTCTAAGTGAGAAACCTGCAGACCCACGCAGGGAGGGGCTGGCTGTGCAGGGAAGTGGTGTTGGAGGGTGTCCTACAGGTTTTGAAGGTCCAGGATGGACAATTTCAGCACGAGAACCAAAAAATAGAGAGAGAGACTCAAACAGGGTGGAAGTCTAGCAAATTACTGCCGAGCAGGGCAGCCAACCAAGAGGTCTACAGGCAGGCCTCACTCCCTTCAACTCAGATCAGCCAACAGACACGGAGCTAACAGTCCTTGAAGATTCCTTATTCTGGGTGAAGTGCCTCTAGTTTCTACTACCAAATCCCCAAACTCATAAAAAGATTCAGTTCTTCTCTGTCTCTCCTGACCCCAGCAGATGACAGAGAGGTTCTGAGCCTGTAGTGAGGGGCCTTTGGAGAGGACAGTGCTTCATGTGACACTCAGGTCTTCCAAGCAGAAACTGCCCAGCTCAGGACCCACCTGAAAGCAGCTCTGTCTCAATCAACTCCAGGAAATCCATCTGGTCTCTCTGCACCCAACACCGTCTTCTCAGGGCAAGGAGGGTTGGCGGCTTCCAGGAGAGAGGAGACTACTGTCTGCAAATATCTGGCAGGCTTTGCTGAGGAAGAGGAAGCCACTGTTCTGCACAGCTCCAGAACAGGCCCACAATGTGGAAGTTACCAAGATGAAGATTTGGGTCATTATGAGGAAAACCACTGGGGGCCTTGGAGCCGTGCAATAGAACAGCTGAGGGTGCTTACTGAGATGAAAGAATTGGGGGCTGACTGTGTGTGAGCCACAGGTACTTATTTTTTTTATTGCATTTTAGGTTTTGGGGTACATGTGAAGAACATGCAAGATTGTTGCATAGGTACACACATGGCAGTGTGATTTGCTGCCTTCCTCCCCATCACCTGTATCTGGCATTTCTCCCCATGCTATCTCTCCCCAACTCCCCACCCCATGCTGTTCCTCCCCTATTTCCCCCCAACAGATCCCAGTGTGTGATGCTCCCCTCCCTGTGCCCATGTGTTCTCATTGTTCAATACCCACCTGCGAGTGAGAACATGTGGTGTTTGACTTTCTGTTCTTGTGTCAGTTTGCTGAGAATGATGGTTTCCAGGTTCAAGCCACAGGTACTTTTTAAAAGCAGCTATAAAAAGCATTTCTATACCCACTCCCTTTACCCCAACCCCTTCCCCTAGCGGACTCCCAGCCGCCGCCCCTCTGCTAGGGGATGACCAAGTAGAGTCCGCAACGGTACCTTAAGGGTCACAACAGTGCAGGGCCTTTAAAACAAGCCATGATACCAGGGATGACAAACTCCAATACGTATTAGTGCCAGGCAGGCTGGGTGAAGAGGTGACGCCGGCCAGGTAGGGAGTTTAGGACCATGACCGAGAGAGAGCTCAGGTCCTGCCATGAAGGGCAATCAGTGCTCATCTCCAGAACACAAGCCCAGCACTGCCAGACCTTCTGACTTTTTAAAAAGGTGCTGGGGGGCCGGGCGCGGTGGCTCAAGCCTGTAATCCCAGCACTTTGGGAGGCCGAGGCGGGTGGATCACTAGGTCAAGAGATCGAGACCATCCTGGTCAACATGGTGAAACCCCGTCTCTACTAATACAAAAAATTAGCTGGGCATGGTGGCGTGTGCCTGTAATCCCAGCTACTCAGGAGGCTGAGGCAGGAGAATTGCCTGAACCCGGGAGGCGGAGGTTGCGGTGAGCCGAGATCGCGCCATTGCACTCCAGCATGGGTAACGAGAGCGAAACTCCGTCTCAAAAAAAAAAAAAAAAAAAAAGGTGCTGGGAAGTCTACATTTTATACAAAATCTCCTCATTTTTACAAGTTGGCATCTAATTCACATTTTTAAAAGACACAGTACAGGCCAAATAAAACACATCTGAGGCTGGATCTGGCCTATGTGCCGTCAGTCTACAAGCTCTGCATAAAAGTTTAGCTTTAAAAAAAATTACCAATAATGTGCAGAGCAGATCCTGCCGCATGCCCCCTATCTCTGAGAAATAAGGCAGGGGGTTGGGGTGGGGTAGGTGTAGTGACATCTTTTGCCCAAATTACTGGGTATGAACTGGAAGTTTACATTTCCATTTTGAGCCTCTTCAGGGAGTCCTGCTTTCCTCCATCAGAAAGAGTTTTACTTTTGTTATGGAAATTATTTTCCTCTACTGGGCTGCAGAAAGCAGAGAATCTCAGGGTTGGCAGAGACCTTCTAAGTCACCTAGAACAAATCTCCTTCTGATGCCTAAATCCCCACTCTGACAATCTCTTCCAGGGATTCATCACCCAGCCTCAAGCACTTCCTACGCCTAGGAGATCAAGGCTTAGGAGACTGCCTGCCTGTTCCTTCAAGACAGCTCTAATTGTTAGAAAGGTCTTCCAGACACTAGACTTCTATAAATGCAGTCCAGAATCAGATTAGGTTTTTTGGCAACTGCCTCGCAGTGACTCACACCAAAACTCATTGTCAACGAGAACCTTAAGTCTTTTTCACAAGTGCTGCTGCTAAGCACATCTCTCCCCAGGCTGTACTTGGCCAGCCTGGTTTTCAGACTTAAGGGCAAGATTTTACACTTTTTCCTCATTAAATTTCAGCCCACCTACATGGGGGGATGAGGTGGCCATCCATTCACAGCTACAAATCTGTTAATTTCTCAGATTCTTTTCAGAGGACCATGACCCCATCTCTGCCCCTCGAATTGTTGAAGCCAATGGCTCGGCATTTCATTGATAACACAGACGGCACCATGGGCACCTGCCAGGAAATGCAACCTGCTATTCACCTTCTCCAAGCCCTGTCTGCAGGAAATGATATTTATGGAGGGTTGGCTCAAGGTTGATCCATTCCTCCAGATCAAAAAACTCACATGCCCACAAGCAGGCAACAGAAATTAGCAAAGTGGGCCAGGTAGGCACTGGCACAAATCTGAGCCCCTGTCCCGTTGGAAGTAAACAGCCAATTTTTGCCTCTGAGAATGAGGGCCCAGTGTTCCTAGATCTTCCCATTTTCTAAGAGCTGCCAGGAGTCTGAACTTTTACATGAACTCCCTGATTTTTTAAAACTCTCTTGATTTTTAAATGTTAGAAGTGATGAATTCATTTTTGTAAATGCTGCAAAGGCCAAACAAAACATGCTATGGGTCTGACTTTGCCTGCAAGCTATCCATTCTGCCATGAATGTTCTAAATTTCACTCCTGGATCAAATCAAACCTTTAAAATCTGGGTAAAAGTAATAACAGAGAGCACTTATTGAGTGTGGCCCACATTCCAGACATTGGGTAAGCATGGGTTATGTCATGTAATCCTTGCAAGAGTCCAATGTGGTGCCCATTTGAAAGGGGAAGAAACTGAGGCATAGAGAGAGGAGATACCTTGCCCAAGGTCAAGCAATTAGTAAGTGACAATGTTGGGATTCAGCCCTAGATCTGTCTGGCTTCCCAGTCCAATGCAGAGTCCTTGGGCCACATGTTTGGGCAGAATTGCTTCTTGTGAATTATAGTTCGGTGTTAAAATTATCAAATTACATTGAGGTGTTTTTAACTACTGAAAATGCATTACAGTGGCTATGATAGGGATGACTAAGGACACCATCTGACGCATCACTGGGTCTTCAATGGCCTCTAGCACCTGAATGCCCCTCCCACCATTTCCCTCAGGGGTGAAGGGGCAGTCAGAGACAAATACAGCAGCACTTCTTGTTGGGGGAGAGCGTCCTGCCCTTGAGTGGAACTTCAAACTCATCCTTAAGGAGATGATGAAGGTTTTACTGGAAGTAATGACAGGGAGTCTCCATGGTGAAATTTGAAAGGATGATGGTAAGTTGGAGGCAGTTTTCCATCACAGACATTGAATGGTTTGTTATGCTGTCATGCGATTCTCATTGTACAACCCAATCTGATGATCATAGTTCGAGACAGAAAATAAAGCATAACTTCTTGGCCTAATCCAAAGGTGGCAAACTCAAACACACATAGAAACCAGGCAGCTTAGGCCAAGGAGAACAGCAGTGGGTGTAAGAGAAGAAAGTTGTGGGGACCCAAGAGCTGTGGGCCAGAGAGGGTTAGGGGCTCAAGAGCACACACTTCATCTAAAAAGGGCAGCTGAAGCCAGGTGTGGTGGCTCACACCTGTAATCCCAACAGTTCAGGAGGCTGAGGCAGGTGGATCACAAGGTCAAGAGATCGAGACCATCCTGACCAACATAGTGAAACCCTATCTCTACTAAAAATACAAAAATTAGCTGGGCATGGTGGCACATGCCTATATTCTACAGCTACTCGGGAGGCTGAGGCAAGAGAATCACTTGAACCTGGGAGGCAGAGGTTTCAGTGAGCCAAGATCGTGCTACTACAGTCCAGCCTGGTGATAGACTGAGACTCTGTCTCAAAAAAAAATTTTAAAAAAAGGGCAGCTGCCAGTCAGCTCTGGCTGATTGGTTACTATGTGGGAATAGGCACCCAGTGCCGCTAGATCATCCAATTTGTTTTTAAAGAGTGAGAAATACAGATATTTAAATGAAGTTCTCCAATTTTGTTGTCCATCTCAAACTCACTGGCCAGTGCTATGGATCTCAAACTCACTGGCCAATGCTGGCAAACACATAGCCAGACCACCTCTTGCCTGGTGCTCAGTGTTGGTCTAGAAAAAATAAGTTGAATTTTTGTCCTATTGAGTCCTGAACTGCTTCAAACATCCAGAGAAGAGGAGGGAAGCCAAAGAACCATTCTTAAATCCTTGAGGGCTACATTAGCCAGGGGTTGTATGGCAAGCACCCTATGGAGGGGTGCTGGGGATGCATCCCGGACTTCGTTAATTTCTTCTGCAGTAAAGGACAGCCAACAGCCATATCCTGAGTTGATCATTGGTTTTGCTGTTAAATTCTTGGGGGCAATAGAGGAAAGATCAATGAGGTTGAAGAGGAAGGGGGATGCTGACATCTAGCAAGCTAAAGGTCAACTCTACTTACTCCTCCCCAAATAAGGGTTATTATTAAGGGCATAGTAATCCACCCACTGGAAGGAAAGGTGATATTAAGGACTGGCTAGGTTCTAGGATACAGTCATGGACCAAAATTCCCAGAGGTTGTACTCCTAACAAGGTCAAAGGTTCAGTCTTGGTGGGTCCAGACTTTTGACATTCTTCTTTCTGTGGTTGGGTAGGCCTGGCCACATTTGGGAGAGAAATAGGAGCAGGTGTCTAGCTGGTCCCTATAGGAAAGGGGTCAGATACTCCAGCTCTTCCCCAAGGCTGACACACTACAGATCGGCTTCCTCTACCCTGGAGCAATAGAGCTGAGATTTAGGTGTGGGCCTGGCGGGAGGCCTGCATGGCAACCTCCCTAGGCCAAAGGTGCTCTCCATGTAGAGAAGAGCTCACCAGAATTCTGTGTTCAGCCATAGCTTTGAGATAGGATTTCATTTCCTAGCCAGCGGCCTCTGTCACATATATCTCACTAGAATCTCTTGCGGGGGGGCGGGCAGAAGCCACTGGACAAGGGACAGGATGGGGTCTGGGTCTGAGATCTGGCATCCTAACCAAATGCCAGCTGGTCCCTACCCCATTCACATTTCTATCTATTTATAGGAGAAATTCTTCTCAGGGCTCAAGATCCAAAAAAGTTTAGCTTCTTTCAATGAGTGGGTGTTTTTTCTCTTAAAGATACTATTAAACTTTGCATTTTGAGTCAATCCCTCATCCCCTCCTGCTAAGCACTCTGCTTCCTGGTTCTGTCTGCCACAGGATTCACTCTTTCTCTTAATGGTAACCTCAGTTTATTGAGCATCTGCTATGTGTCTGTTCTGGCCTGCATGCTTTATTTACAGCAACATCCAAGGTAAGTATTACTGTCCCTATTTTACAGAGGAAGAAGCTGAGCCTCAGAGATGTTAAGCAACTTATTCACAACTAATAACTGGCAGCACTGGAATTTAAGCCCAGACTCCAGAGCCTGCAGTGCAGCTCTTACAGTTGTGATTTACTAATAATAATTGGTGACATTGACTGAGTCCTTACTATGTAAGGACTGTGCCAGGCACTGTGCTAAGGGTTTTACACACATTATCTCATTTAACCTGCTCAATAATTCTTTGAGGTTGGATTATTATTATTACAGATGATGACAGTGAGGCTCAAAAAATGAAAACACTTGCCCAAAGTCACACAGCTAGAAAGTGGCAAAAAGGTTGCAAACCCCAGTCAGTTCAATACCAACAACTATGTTCCCAATTACTAAGCCTACTTTTCTTGGTTTCCTGACAGTCTAAAACTAGATGGGCATGCTCACATTCTCATCCAAGTAATTAAAACACTGAACAGGAGAGAGCCTTTGGTATGCCACTGGAGACTTCACCGAGGCTGACAATGGCACCCCCATGCCAGAATCAGCACATATTCAAACAGTTATGAACACATCTAATGGTGCTACTTGGCTGGTCCGTGCTTGGGAACTGATGTGGGAGAGGGAAAAAGAAAGGATTTGGGCAAGCGCAGTGGCTCACATCTGTAATCACAGCACTTTGGAAAGATACAGCAGGAGGATCACTTGTGCCTAACAGTTCAAGACAGCCTGGGAAAAATAGCGAGACCCTGTCTTTAGAAAAAAATTTTTTTTTAATTAGCCAGGCATGGTGGTATGCACCTATAGTCCCAGCTACCCAGGAGTCTGAGGCAGGATTGCTTGAGCAGTTCAAGGTTGCAGTGAGTTATGATGGTGCCACTGCATTCCAGCCTGAGTGAGACCCTATCTCAAAAAAAAGAAGAAAAAAAAAAGGAAAAGAAAAGAAAAAAAGTGCAGATTTGTAGCAGGACATGAAAAGGGGACAAAGCTGAGATTGGTGCTTGTCTTCTAACTGCAGGTCTACTCCAGGGCTCTGTTACTGGATTTGGCTTCAGTTCTCCCCTGCCCATTCAGATGATAATTATCAGGGTCTTGGAGGTACCACAGCCCCCCAAATTGAACATCAGATAATCCTTCCAGTTTTGTCAAGACACTGGAAGTTTTCCCACTTCCAGGGGAAATAGGGACTTTGTGGTTTATCGGCCAAGGTCTGGGGTGGAAGCCAAGAAGGGCTTTTGTCCAAGGAGCTCAGAGAAGGCTTCTTCCATGGCTCTGACAAACAATAGTATAACTGGTGATCCAGCAGGGGCATTCTCGTTTCTTGGGAGACTTTTCTCCAGGAGTATTAGGATTTGCCTTCTCACAATCCCTTGTCATTCATCTTGCCCTCCTTGGAAATGGCCATCACCCATTTGGCAGTAATGAGGATGGAGAGATGAGGTTCTGTCTCTTTAGAAAACTGGGCAATTAAATTTTCCTTAATGAAGTTCTTTATTTTCTCCTAGCAATACAATTTCTGTTGTGGACTTGGATAATTTTTTTTTAATTCCTTTAAATAGAAATAGAAGATAATGTTTTCTGGAAGACTATCTTAATATTTTTATAGGCCTACACCGAATTGTGCATGTATTTTTCTCTCCTTGATAGCTATTCCAGAAGTTACTTTGAATGCCTCCTGTGTGGCAGGCCCTAAGCACAAGAATTCGGGAATGAATAAAACAAGGCCTCTGCACTCAATGAGCTCACAGAGAGACAGACACATAAACAACCCCACTGTAATAGCAGCATGTCCAAAGGAGGAGTGGGACAAAAAATAGAAATAATGAACGTTTCTGCAGCACTCCAGAGTTTACTTTCTCACACACCACCTCATTTGATCCTTACAGTAACTATTCTTTAAGGTTGATAACGCCCTCATTTCACAGATGAGGAAGCCAAGATGCAAAATGAAGAATGCAGACGTGACTGGCTCATAAGACAGATCAGAAGTGGAAAGTTGGGTCTTATGAGTCTAAACCCCAGACTCTGGTCACAGCATCGTGATGGCTCCTGATTGAGACTCAGTAAATTAAAAGGTTAAGCTGGACTTTTCCACTCCTCTACCCATCTTTCAAAGTTTTCAAAGAGTATGGAAAAACACTTTCCTCACTACATGGGGGAATAATTCAGTAAAATATTACATTTCAGCAATCATCCTTACACTACATAATGAGCCCCACAATAAGTTCAGCATAACTTAAGTAGCTCTTGCAGGTTTCACTTTCTTTCTTTTACAGTTCAGCTGATGTCTGAGCGTCCTCTCTAGCAGGAATTTTGCCAAGAAAGTCCTTACTTATTGTCAACTTTGTGGGATTTTAAATCAGAAAAGTAATACATGCTAATTTTTTTCAGAAGCCAACCAAAATTGAACAGTATAAAGATTAAAAGGTCTTCTTTCCACTGTCCACCATCACTATCATCCTGTTCCATCCCTAGTCCCCAAGGGTAAACCTCATTACCAATCATCAATAACCATAAGACTCTTTTTATACATATCTAAATATAGAAGGACATAGATTTCTTATTTTTAAAATTATAATACACACACACACACACACACACACACACTTTGGGTGTTACTTTCCCCCCTCACTCAGCAATAGTCTACTTAATTATTAAATGTCCTTTTGCCTTCAAAAAAGGATACACAGCCAAGCCGGTGAGTTCACTACAGACCAAGGCCAAGTACGTTAAGTTCATGAACTCTAGGGCACTTGTAAAATGCGGATTCCCAGGGTCCACCCACCACCTCCCCACAGAGATTCTGATTCAATAGGTCTGGGGCAGTTCCTAGAATTCAAGCTCCTTGAATTTGTTACAAGTTCCTCTAAGGTGATTCTGATGCAGGTGGTCCAGGAACCACAGTGGGAAAAACACACATAGTAGGCAAAGAAAGTATCATACCTGCCCACAACTTACTAGAATTCTCTTTTCCCAGCTACCCATGCTGGCAACTCCACGTCTCCTGATGTCTTCTAGTACTGCCTCGCCTTACTCTCCTTCCCAACCAGGTGCACTTAACAGTGGCTTCACCTGTTGGCTCAGAATCACTGTCCAGGACTCTGAATGCTGGTGCTCCACTTACTGGTTTAGTCAACATTTCCAGTGTTAAATTAATGCCACTGTGTGCCAGGCACTGTGCTGGAAATTCTGACTTAGGTTATTTCAATTAATTACACACACACAGTGAAGTGTTATTATGTCCTTCTTTCACATGAGGAAACTGGAACTCAGAAAAGTTAATGACTTTTCATCCAAGGTCATTCAGCTGATTCTCTGTGAGCCATGATTGAACCCAGGTCTGGGTGACTCTACCCAGGGCCTCACAGCTGCCTCCTTCCACATTCCACTTTCTTGTCTCATTGACCTCTGTGCCTTTAGCTTCATTCTATCCAGCGAAGGTAGGTTTCAATCCTCTTCAGCTGATCCCTGGCTTTAATTTCACCTTAAAAGCACTTATCCCACATGGTATTTGCCATCCTGAATAGAGCTATTATAAAATTCCCTTTCTGGAACCACTTTTTTATTTTACACTGGGAGTTGTGTGTTTCTCTTAGAAGCACTGATCTTTCTGACCCCTTAAATATTTTCATGACTTCTGACCCTTCTCTAAATGGAAAGATGGTTCTTTCTAGATCGTAAAGAGCTCAGGAGATAATGACAGTGAGGTAAGCTTAGCCAATACAATTCAACTTTACAGCTCAATATCAGAAAATCACCCACAGCAGTTTCAGCTTTAGATCCATTTGCTATAGATTCCCCCATGCAAGCTGCATCTCTCCTTCCATAACACTCAACACTTTTGTAATTATAAATTATCCTTTGTCTTCCCCACAGAATTATAAAGTCTGTGAGGGCAAAGAACATAGTAGGAGCTCAATGTACATAAACTGGCCCACTACAATCTCAGCATTTCTTTTACACAATTCCCAGTAACATAATTCTATGTTTCTGGCAGAGAGCAGTAGAGCCTCTGCCATTTTTGGAGCAGAGTTTCAATGGTGATATTACGCCAAGTACAAGATCCAGCAAGACAGAGATGCTCGAGGTGGGGCCTGAACCAGGAGGATCAGGCCAAGGATGGAGCCCTAGATTAGCTGAGGGTCAAGGGACAAATAAATTCAAATGACCACAACTAGGCAAATGGTCAGGGTTCCAGATGGTCAGAGCAAAAGGTCAAGGAGTAATCAAGTATAAGATGTCAGAAGCCAGAGAGTGACTATTGTTCTGCCTCAGTTTCCCAAAGGTGATAGATCTTTTGGAGACTCAAAACATCCTGTCTGGAGAGGCCACTGATCAAAGTAAAGACATTATGACTGCCAACTCTGCTTGGAAGTGTCCTACCGAGATGCTGATTGGAGAACAGCCATTTTGCTTGGACAGTTCACATTCTTTAGTACTTAAATCATAGAAATGACATCCATTCTTTTGAGTCCCTGAAGGTGGCTGAGGTGTTTCATTGGTAAGAGTCTTCTTATGCACCTCTTTGACCCACTTAAGGCACTATAAGCTATAGAGCGTCCCCTAAGGAACTGTCTCATCCTGCCGAGCTTGAATCTCTCAGTGAGAACTCTACCCCGGCTACAGGAATCCAGGCCTTTCTATTTGACAAATGGTTGGAAAACTTACTGATCTATATTAACTGTATTTTGAAACTGCTCTCACCAGGAATCGGAAGCAAGGGGATGTCAGGCTACATCTGCCAGGAGCAGACAAGCAATTGGGAATCCAGAAAGTACCACAATGGCCAGGAAAACACACAGAGAGCAACAACGAGGGAAGGAAAGGTAGGCCAGGGAACAGGTACCAGCAGGGAGGGTCTCCAGATGCTGAGGATCAGGATTCCTGCCGGTCAGAGCAAGATCAGGAACCTTTGCCCTAGACAAGCCTCTCACTTTAGCGCTTACTGCCGAAGACAGAAACTGCTGCCTACAACCAACAGGGAAGTGAGACTGTCAGGGATGGGAAGGGGGGAGATTCTGGCTGAAAGTGGCTGGGACAGATGTGGCAGTGGAGGAAGTTCTTGATGAGAGCTCAGTTCCCCCCAGTTTTACCCAAATCACAAAGACCTGAGACAGAAGTGGTCAACATAAGCCAGTTGCCACGAGAGAGTGGTGTCCCCTCCCTAAAGGACCATCAAAACGGACGTGGGAGGTCATGCATATTGATGTTCTTACTTGACAAACTGTTTTTTCTCTGTCTATTTCAAGCCCTCAGCCTATAGGCCTATGATTATTTTCCTATCAGCTTTATTTTTATAACTCTGTATTAAAAATCTATGATACCATTTTTGTTATATACAGAGATATAAAACAAATTTTATTGATAGAGATGTGAAGTCTGGAAGGAAATACATCGGATGTTTATGGTGGTTGTTTCAGATAGGGGCTTCTAGATTCTTTTATTTTTCCTTAGAGCAGTCAAATTCATACAAAGAGTAGAAAAGTGGCTGCCAGGGGTTGGGAGGAGGAGGGAATGAGGAGCTATGGTTTAATGCGTACAGAGTTGCATTTTACAAGATGAAAAAAGTTATGAAGATGGGTGGCATGTAATGCAAATGCATTTAGTACCACTGAACTGAAAATGGGTAAGATGGTAAACTTTGTGTTTGTATATTTTACCACAACAAATAAATAAGACTCTCATCCATACCATTTTCAAGGTCAAAGATTTACAGGATCTGATGATTAGACAGGAACTTCAAGCTCTTCTCCTTTCCAGCCTCATCTTCCAGCGCCACTCTATTCCACCTACTCAGAGTTTTAGCCACCTCAAACTCTTCACCATTTCTCAAGTGTCCTGACCCTTTTGTGACCCCCATACCTTTGCATATGCTGTCTTCTCTTCATGTAATGTCTTTTGTCACCTGGAGAGCTTCTACCATCCTTTAAAATCCTGCTCAAAAGATCTTTCTTCTATAAGAATTTCTCTAGCTCTCCCTGGTAAAGCTGCAACTTTCATTCTAAGTGTCCACAGTGCCTGATTCCACCACTGTACCAGTACGCACTACACTATGTCATAATTTATTCACCCATTTTTATATCTGTCTGATATGGTTTGGATCTGTGTCCCCGCCCAAATCTCATGTCAAATTGTAATCCCCAGTGTTGGAGATGGGGTCTGGTGGGAGGTGATTGGATCATGGGGATGGATCCATCACGAATGGTTTACCACCATCCCTTTGGTGCTATTCTCATGATGGTGAGTGAGTTCTTAGGAGATCTGGCTGTTTAAAAGTGTGTGGCACCACCCCCCACCTATTCTTCCTACTCCTGCCATGGAAGATGTACCTGCCTCCTCTTCACCTTCTGCCATGATTGTAAGTTTCCTCAGGCCTCCCTAGAAGATGAGTAGATGCTTTCTATACAGCCTGCTGAACTGTAAGCCAATTAAACCCCTTTTCTTTATAAATTACCCAGTCTCCAGTATTTCTCTATAGCAGTGCAAGAAGAGACTAACACTGTCTTTTAATAAAACTATGTGTCTGAGATGGGGACACAAAAATTGGTGAAATATAGTTCCCATTCTTATCTTTGATAAGACTCATAAGTTCCATAAAACTATGAAACTATTTCTGTGTCCCCATCTCAGACACATACTAGGAAGTCAATTAATGGAATATATGCCAGATTCCCTGCAGTATTTCTGCAACTGGCCACCTGTTCATTTCACTTCCTTCTAAGTCATCCATTGGGTGGCTCTGCATGGAGACAATTGTCCCATCTTGGGATTTTTCATCTTCCTGAATTACCTCTCAGGCAGGGTTTGCAGAAAGCTTGGATCTGCTTCAGCATGCACCCCAAAACATAATATCTATGTGTATTCTTGCATGCAAAGTCCCTCACAAGAATACCTATATTCATTCATCCATTCAACAAAAATTGTAACCATTGGCACAATGGGTGTTCTAGGTGCCAAAAAACACTAATGAACAAAAGAAACCAAAGTTCTTATCAAGTTTCAGTCCTGGTGAAGAGAAGAAACAAAGAAAGCATGAAAAATATCATATAGCTTTTTGTGCTCTGGTAAGAATTCAGGTCAGCTAATCCAACAAAGAGTTGCTGTTTAGCTACTTAAGACAGGTTAGTCAGCAGGTGGCATGCAACCTCAAAGCAGAACACCAAAAAGGAGCCAGTCAAGTGGCAATCCAGGGCAAGACCACTGCAGAAAGAGGGAAAAGCTAAGTGCAAAGGCCCAACGCAAGTACAAGCTTGGGGCAGTCCAAAAACCAGTACAGGCCAGTATGGCTGGATGGAATGACAAGGGGAGAGTGACCAGAGGAGGGAAAGAGGGGGGCAGAGCATGGCTTTGTAAGTTCAGATGAGGGGCTTGGGTTCTGTTCTCATGCAGTGAGATGCTACTGGAGGTTTTTAAACAGGGAAGAGACATGGCCAGATTTAAATGCTATACAAATTACTGCTGGCTGCTGTGGGGAGAGTAGACTATGGGGACAGGAGAAGAAGCAGGGTGACCACTTAGAACCGTGGTTCTCAACTAGGGGTGATTTTTGCCCCCAGTAGACATTTGACAATGTCTGGAGACATTTTTGATTGTCACAACTGGGAGTGAGGATGCTATGGCATCTACTGGGTAGAGGTCAGGAATGCTGGTAAATATCCTACATTATACAGAACAGTACCTTCAACGACAAATGATCCAGCCCAAAGTGCCAACTGTGGGTAAGAAGCTCTGAGTCAGAAGACCCTGAGAAACCTCGGTTTGCACTGGTCCCAGCTAGAGGTAATGGCAGTCTAGGCCAGGATGGAGGAGATGGAAAAGGAAGGAAATTCACTGTAGTTAATACTTTGAAATATTGAGCATTTTTCTCCATATTTTCTTAGACCCCCTTGGTCCCTCCTCAGTCAGTAAGGGCATTCTGTGTCCATTGCCTCCAGGATAATACAGAGAGAGAGAGTCAATTCTTGGCTTCTGACTTTCAAAAGCCCTTAGGAAGGAGAGGAAGAACATGAGATTTATGGATAACAGCTTTGAGTGGATGTCTGATGAAAAAGCCAAGATACCACCCTCGTTCCCCAGCCCACTGTATGCACACATGGGTAAAGATTTCCTGGACCAAAGCAGAGAGTAAAGCAATAAAGCAAAGTGTATGTAGGTATAGGGATCTGTAATATCTATAAGAAAAAAATCTGCACCCTGCCCCACTCATCCCGAACAAGCCCAGGGAGGGAGGTAACGAGGGAACCACTGAACAGATTCACAGAATCTAAGAGTGGAGAGAAGCCAGGTCGCTTCCACAGGCAGAGCCCTAGGGAGGCACCAGGGGAGAAGCAAGTGCTGAGTGTGGCAAGACAGGCCCGAGACAAATGTCCAGGCTCCCCCACAGCCCAGCGTGTTGTGTGAGCAGCAGGATGGCCTCTGGTGCCTGCAAATTGCATGGAAGGAGCCAAGGAGAGGGGAACACATGAGGGAACAAGGAAAGATTGCTGACAAGGACCAACCACCAAAGACCCAATAGGAAGGAGAATGTCCCAGTAGCTGTCAAAGTAGATTGACGATAAACCACAACAGGTGTCCACACAGGGCCTTGGTGCTGCCTAAGTCCCCCTGGATCTTGGGACACAACCCTGGAGGAAAAGGGAGGGAAACCCCAAACTGACTTACACTTATTTCTGTCACCCCCAGCACAATAGAGATATAAGGCCGAGAGAAGTGGCTCATACCTGTAATCCCAGCATTTTGGGAGGCCAAGGCGGGAGGATCACTTGAGGTCAGGAGTTCTAAACCAGCCTGGCCAGCATGGTGAAACCCCATCTCTACCAAAAATACAAAAATTAGCTGGGTGTGGTGGCTGGCACCTGTAATCCAAGCTACTTGGGAGGCTGAGGCAGAAGAATCACTTAAACCCGAGAGGTGGAGGGTGCAGTAAGCTGAGACTGCACAACTGCACTCCAGCTTGGGTAATAGAGCAAAACTCTGTCTCAAAAAAAAAAAAAAAAAAAAAAGAATAGAGATGTGAAATGGAGATTGATTCACCAAGAAAGAAAGAAAAATATATTTCTTGTACATCTGGGTTTATAGCTAAGGTATGTTCACTCTGAGGCACAAGAGGACATGGGCTCTTTGTTCATCTGTGCCATTATCACCTGGCATTGGCTATGCAATCCCAGGGGCAGAGCCAGGTCCATTCAAGGCACCCAGAACCCTCTGCTGCAGCAGCATGCAGCACTCCGTTACCGTCACACGCAAACGGGCACAAGCAATGCATATTGATCTGGACTGTGTTGTTTCCAAATTACCATTTAAATCAATGGTTGAGCACTCTGTAATTGGAAATGTCAAAACTCACATTTTCTAGGTGAACTCAAAGCACTAATGTTGATATCAGTTAGCTCAACTGGATGTGCATTTGTTTTCCTTCTTCCCCTCTTCAAACTACCCTCTGAGAAAAGTATAAACATTAGGGAACTAGGCAAGAGGCAAAAAGAAAAAGCAGCCAGATAATCCATGAACTGTGCAGCCTGACATATTATAAAATGTAACTCAGAAAACAGTCTTGGGAGCTAGTCCATGAAAAAGATCTACACAATCAAATAAGTTTGAGGAAACCCCATGGCCCCTACTCAGCGATTCACACTTCACACAGGCAAGATTCCCAGAAGTCCTGGGGGAACCAGGCCTATTTCACTCCATTTATTCTAGAACTTCCAAAATCTATTTGAGCACACAACTACTTTCTTTTCACCCAACACCTCTTTACATCCAATTTCATGGAATACTCTTAGGGAACATTATCCCAAACATAAACTAGCATCATGATTCAACAAACTAAGAGAATAGAGCCGAAGTGCCATTGCTGGCCACCCAAGATATTTTATGAACATCAACAATCTATCAGGAATTAATCTTTTCCAAGGGAAATCAAACTCAAGACAGCTTCCCAGGCCCTGTATTAGGCCAGAAGTTCTCAAGCTCAGCACCTTTAAAAGGTCATGGAGAGACAATGTAAAAGTAATCTGAAAGAGCTTTGAATTTTTAAAGGTGATGAGCTTGAGAACTTCCAGCCTAATACAGGGCCCAGGAAGCTGTCTTGGGCCTGATTTCACTTGGAAAAGATTCAAAAGTCCTTTCCTTCACAGCTATTAGGACTCAATTTCAGAAGGCAACCTGAACTCATCCCCTCCTGACCTCACCAATCCTTACCTTGCTAGACACCCTTGCCTCATCTTTCTTTCCAAGGTACTATTCAGCTCTTCCTCCCCAGGCAACCACCACACACCAGAACAATTGAACTTAGTAAAATGTACTAATCACCAACTACATGATGGGCGCTACGCTACAGCAATGAACCAAGCAGATAAACCTTCCACCCTTGTGGAGAAACAGTCTAAAAGTAATCTGAAAGCCAGAGTCCCTCTCCAAGCATCAATTTCCAAATATGAAAAACAGATGGAGTTGGACTAGAAGACACCTACAATTTTTGGTTCCTATTTCCAGGTTGGTGGGGGAGTGGGCTGGCTAGCGAGAGGTAGAGCTGGCAGCCTGCATCCCAGCCGTGCAGGGGGTGGGGGTTGCAGTATACATTTTCCCAAAGATGACTTCCCAGGGTGGGACTGAAGGGATCTGCCACACCTCAGTGGCATCAAGTGCAAACTAGGAGAGGCTGGATTAGCAGGAAGATGGAAGTGTCAGGAAGGGAAGGAAGTCAAATGTTAAGACCCACCCCAGACTTCTCCCACTGAAGGAATCCCTGGGTTGCAGACCCTTGTTGCCTTGGCCTGCATGTTGCTTTCCTGCACCCTGGGAAGTGAGGAAGACGCTGGTTTAAACCTAGCTCTGCCACTGTTGACTGTGCAATCCAGTGCAATCTATTTTATTTCTCTGAACTTCAGCCTTTAATCTATAAAATGAAAACAATAATGACTACTCACAGAGTTACGGGGATCACAAAATAAGATACTCCATATATGAGTGAGACATAGAAGCTAAAAAAAAAAAAAATGAATTACCTCCCACTGCTAAATAAAGCTATATAGCCTGAAGCATGGCTTTAACAGTCACTGAATGAATGAATAATAGGAGTTTCTGGAAAGGAAAGGTCATCCCCAATGTATAAACTCAAGTAGTAAAAACCCCAGAAATGGCCAATGTGAACTCAGATCCATTAATTTCCCCAGACTGGGAGGGGCCTCGAAGGAAGTGCTCCCTAGACCACACCCCACTGAGATGGCTGTCAATATAACAGCCTACACCAAATCTCCACTAAAAACATCATCTCTACCAAGGAAATGCAAGGAAATCAAACAAACCATTAAGAATATTTCTTCTCCCAGTGAAACCTCTACTTTCAATAGAATAAGAAGTGTGGAAGCTATTGAGTTGAATGTTTATGTTCCCCAAAAATGCATATGTTGAAGCCCTAACCCCCAATGTGATGGTATTTACAGGCAGGGCCTTGGGGAAGGGATTAAGGTTAGATGAGATCATGAAGGTGGGTCCCTCGTGACAGTATTAGCACCCTTATAAGAAGAGGAAGAGAGCCGACCAGGCACAGTGGCTCACTCCTGTAATGCTGCACTTTGGGAGTCCAAGGCAGGTGGATCGCTTGAGCTCAGGAGTTTGAGACCAGCCTGGGCAGCATAGTGAGACCCCATCCCTACAAAAAAAATACCAAAAAAGAGCTGGGCATGGTGGCCTCTGGTCCCAGCTGGGTGGCGGAGGTGGAAGGATCACTTGAGCCCACGGGGTGGAGGTTAGAGTGAGCTGAGATCACGCCATGCACTCTAGCCTGGGTGACAGAGTGAGACCCTAATTCAAAAAAAAAAAGAAGAAGAGGAGGAGGAAGGAGAGAAAGGGAGAGATTTCTCTCTCTCTCCATAAGCATGTACTAAGAAAAGGCTAGATAAGCATATGGCTAAAAGGCAGCTGTCTACAAGCCAGGAAGCAGGCCCTCACCAGGAACTGAACTTGCCAACACCTTGATCTTGGACTTCCCAGCCTCGAGAATTGTGAGAAGTAAACAAAAGCCACCTAAGCTATGGTGTTTTGTTATAGCAGCCCAAGCCAACTAAGACAAATTTCAAAGAAAAAAGCTGAGGCCGGGCGCAGCAGCATGCCTGTAATCCCAGCACTTTGAGATGCCAAGGTGAGTGGATCACCTGAGGTCAGGAGTTTGAGACCAACCTGGGCAACTACTTCTCTACTGAAAATACAAAAATTAGCTGGGTATGGTGGTGCATGCCTGTAGTCCCAGCTACTCAGGAGGCTGAGGTGGGAGAATTGCTTGAACCCAGAAGGCAGAGGTTGCAGTGAGCTGAGATCATGCCACTGTACTCCAGCCTGGGTGACAGAGCGAGACACTCCATCCTGGACGACAGAGCAAGACTCCATCTAAAAAAGATCGAAACAAACAAACAAAAAACCTCAGCTATAAGTTATAAGATTAAACCTTTTTCTTTCTTTGAGACAGCCTCACTGTCACCCAAGCTGGAGTACAGTGCTATGACTGTGGCTGACTGCAGCCTTGAACTCCTGGGCTCAAGCAATTCTCCCACCTCAACCTCTTAAGTAGCTGGAATTACAGGTGTGCATCACCACACCTGGCTAATTTTTGTATTTTTTGTAGAGACAGGGTTTTGCCATGTTGCCCAGGCTAGTCTCAAACTCCTAGGCTTAAGTGGTCCACCCATCTTGGCCTCCCAAAGTGCTGGGATTACAGGCATGAACGACCGAGCCCAGCCTAAACTTATTTTAGTAACTTATCAGCCACTTCTTCAACTAACCACATGCCAAGCACATTGGGGAAACAAAGATGACCATAAGCCTCTCTGCCCCAAGACTTCATGGCCAAAGACCTAAACATAAAATTTCAATTAAGGATTATTAGGTTTGGAATAGAGAGGCAGATATGAGGGGACCACTAATTCTGCCTAGGAGAGTTAGGAAGGTATCATGAAGAAGACATCATTTGAGTAGGCATTGAAGGATGATCAGAATGTTCAAGAAAAGTAAGAGTGGGAGGCAGGGGTTAAGCAGAATAAAGGCACAAATGGGAAAGATCTGGATGAGGGGAAGGGTATGGAGGATTCAGAGAGAAGGGACTGGTCGCCAGGCGTGGTGGCTCACGCCTGTAATCCCAGCATTTTGAGAGGCCAAGGCAGGTGGATCACTTGAGGTCAGGAGTTCAAGACCAGCCTAGCCAACATGGTGAAACCCCATCTCTACTGAAAATACAAAAATCAGCCAAGCATAGTGACACACGCCTATAATCCCAGCTACTCAGGAGGCTGACGTACAAGAATCGCTTGAACCCAGGAGGCAGAGGTTACAGTGAGCCAAGATCATGCCACTGCACTCCAGCCTGGGTGACAGAGCAAGACTCTGTCTCAAAAAAAAAAAAAAAAGAAAGAAAGAAAGAGAAAAGGGACTGGTCTTTTGTGGTTATAAGAGCACAAGCCAATCACAGAGAAAAATTACTGAAAATGAAATAGGAAAATTGGCTGACGCCGCATCACCAAGGATTTGTGCGGACTTCAACTTGTAGACCATATTTTACAAACTGTGGCCTAACAGGCTAAAATGATTCTACTGGTATGTTTGTTCAGGAAGTGTTTTTAAATTTTTAAGCCACCATTTAAAAATCAAGGATTTTGTTTAAAAATCCAGATTCCCTTGAAATGCTGAAGGAACTGACCATTCTGTGCTTACATTCCTGCCTAGGAAGGGCAGGCCAGAGCAGCAACTGCCATCTCTAGATGAACTCCCTACTTGGCCACAGTCCCCACTACTCCCCACTGTTTCCCCACCCAACCCAGCCTGCTTTCTTCATTTAATCTTGTTGAAATCAGTGAGCATTCCTAAGGTGGTCTTCTAATCACTGTACAATATATACTCTAAGATTCAGCTCATTCTGGCACTCAGTTTGAAGTTTTTTGTGTTTTGATTTTTTTACTTCTTTCTCTCATTTTTATCACCATAGTCCAAGAAAACTCTTAAAAAGCAAAGAATGTATCATACACTTTGTGTCTCTCACGCCATTCAGCACAAGACTAGGTACAATGTACATAATCAACTTTTGTTGAATTAATGCAGAAATTAATGAGTAAACACATGTACCTCTGTGGTCATCCTCCATACCTGCCCTTCTTCCTCAAAACTCTACACTTTTGCTACTAAGAAGATGGATGCATATGTAATAAAAAAATAAAGCACCAAAGTCAATCATCGCATTTCTATTTCAATTTTTCTATCAGGTTGAAATGGAAATGGAAACTCTAAATAAATGCAGAACTGATCATCATGTCTGGCAGCAAGATGAATTAGAAGCCCTGGGATACTGAGAAAGCCTGCAAATAAGATCACCAAACATTATCAGTGATCTTTGAGAGAATCGCAGAGAATAGGACAGGCGCCAAAGAGCTGGAGGCAGGCAAATGTTCTAATTTTCAAAAGGGGAAAAAAGTTATAGTTTGCCAGTTCCAGACTAGATAATGTGATGTCACTCCCAAGCAAGGTTCTTGAACATATTTGTTAAGGACACTTATGAGCACCGAGGACAGGAAGTAATATCCATTTAGCACCAGCATGGGGTCACCAAGAACAAGTCATGTTAAATTCATTTCATTTTCTTCTCTCTGACAAGGCTCCCAGGCTAGTGTATGGAGAAGCACAGCAGACATAATATACATGGTACACTGAGGGAGCAAGCAGCACAAAAGGCTAATTCAACCCTTGGGCTATATTAATAGAAGTATTAATATAAGACAGCAGAATGGAGGTGATAGTTGTCTTCTGTCTTTGGTCACATCTGGAGAATCATATTTAGAACTCAGTGCTGCTCTTGATATAGGATACTGAAGTATAATCTTTTGGAGGCCCTTTTGGCAAAACCTCTTTGAAAACATAAAGCTTTCATCCAGATTTCTTGCATCTGTTGAAAAATTGAAAAATCTGACTGGGCCTAGATTCCTAAACCTAAATAGCAATAACTGGTTGAACCTAAGTAGTGACTGCCCATTTAGACAGGACATGTACTCTGAGGTCCATCATAATCATCACCACCCCCTCTTCTACCACCTGCACTGAGGTGGTGGGCCAGCTGTCACAAATCTTTCATGTGGCCAGCTTCATCCATTTATTCTATCTGCCAAGCACTCAATGACATTGAGGTTTGCAACCCAGGATGCAGTAGAGCCAAAGGAGAGTGGAGATGGTAAGTGGTAGTGAACCATCTTATTATATGAGGATAATCATTGTCAGGGGCTATAATCCCAGGCTCCACACATCCCATGGGCAGTCCCAGGGAAGACGCATCTGTCTTGCTCTACGAAGTCCAAAGGGGAAGGAACTATAGAACAATAAGTAAATGAGAGACATAGTCAATGCAACATTAAAAAAAATGCTTACAAGGGTCAGGTGCAGTGGTTCACACCTGTGATCCCAGCAGTTTGGGAGGCCAAGGCGGGTAGATCACTTGAAGCCAGGAGTTTGAGACCAGCCTGGTCAACATGGTGAAACCCCATCTCTACTAAAAACTCAAAGATTGGCTGGGTGTGGTGATGCACACCTGTAATCGCAGCTACTCTGGAGGCTGAGGCTAGAGAATCGCTTGAACCCGAGAGGCGGAGGTTGCAGTGAGTCCAGATCATGTCACTGCACTGCAGCCTGGGCGACAGAGCAAGACTTTGTCTCAAAAGAAAAAAGAAAAAATGCTTACAAGAGCCAGAGCTGTCTAAAGATGATAGACTATGTGGGCTTGGGAGGTGGTGAGTTCCCCATCACTAGAAACATGCAAGCATATGGTTTACTACTGCTTCATAATCAAAGGGCTTCAAGTATCTGATGAGGTAAGAAGAGGCATGAATCTTTCTTTCTATTTTACGATAGAAAAAATACTGTTCTAAAACATTCCTTTTTGTTAGGTCTGTAAATTCTTGAAAAAGAGATAAAAGGGAATAAGTCAACAAAGAACTCAGCACTGTTTTTAAAAATCAAAAGTTCCCTTCACAAAATTCACAAAGCAAAAAATCTGTCTGACTAGGTGGACCGTTTGCATCCAACTGACCAGATGATTCCCAGGGAGAAAGGTAATTGGCCTCGGGCACTGTTTCTGGTGACTGGTCAAATGTTCTTCAGAGGCATGCAACAAAGGCAACGGGATGAAAGTAAGAAGGTAAACAATGGAACTCCATCAAGAGGCTGCCAGTCCCCCCACAAAACTGCCATCTGCTGCTGACATCAATCCTTCAAGGGGAAGCTTTGGGCAAACAATGTATCAGGGAACACAAGCCTGGGAGAAAATCGGCCTCGTGACCTTGGGCAAGTCATTTAACATTAACTGGGCCTCAGTTTCCTCATCTCTGAAATTGAGCTCACACTAACCCTACTGTACATTGTGTGGGCCAAGAGTCATGATGTCTGGGAATGAGCCATAGAAACTGCAGGGCTCACTTGGTGTCTATACACTTGGTGTGTGTATAGACACACACCAAGAATAATGATGGTGATTAACACACACAATTTTAAAAGAAAAGATTCCAGAGGGTTTCAGGTACAGCCATAGCCTGACCTGAATCTTGTGGATGTCAATTCTAAAGGAATAAGATGTAACTCCTTTAACCAGAATCCAGAGAAATTCAGTGTTTGGAGGAGACAAGATCATCTGGACACATTTCCTAATGAAATACATGGTAATTGGTGCATTTCTGATGAAACGCATGGTACTTGCTGATTAGTTGTTAAAATAAAAGATGAAAGGCCAAAAGCAAAAGGATCAGCCAGGGCAATTAATGCCTAACTGGCCCTGAAGAAAAGTTCACTGGCCTAGTAGTAGCAATCCTTCCAAAATGAGATAAGCTCATTTGTTACCAAGAAAACGATTATAAAACCTGAACTGTCCAAAACTCAGCATCCCCTTCTCTCTCATGGCATTTTCATGGCAACTTTAATTTTTACAAAATAATAATACATTTTATAAGACATAAACTCCCTAAAAAGAGTCTATTCAAAGATTGAAACTAGGCTTTGGTGTTGAGCAGTTGGATGACTTCAAATCTCTGACCAATAAAGGGCTTATTTCTGAATTTACAGCAAGGCTGAGACATCCTAAGTCACTGTTTTCCACACTGAACTGAAAAACCAAAGACAGGAAACCAGGGAAGCACAGGGTTTTCTGCTCCTCTTGCCCTCAGGTCTGCCCAGAGGTGATGAGCACGCTGGGTTTGACCGGGACTAAAAGGCAAAAAGACTGTTGGTGAGACTGGGAAAAACAACAACAACAAAAACAAAAAAACAGAGCCTTCCCACAGTGGCTGCTCCACTCCCAAAGTTTCCCAAGCATCAGAAGCGTGTATGGCAGCTGTGGTGCCCAGACTTCCCGCTGCTTTTAAGGAGGCCACCCAGCTCCCTGGGTCATTGAGTCTTCAGCTGCAGCAGCACCCAGAAGCAGGTGTGGCAACCTCAGGTCGCTTGAGCCCCAAACACCCAACTTGCTCAACAGTCTGTGCATAAGCTCAAAGATAGGCCTTGATGTCCACTGAAGATATATTTTGCCTTTACTCTTTCTAGGAGAGGCCACAACACACCCCGTGTCGCAGCAAGGAGAACCATGACCAGAAAGAAAACGGACACCAAGAGGCACGGGCCCAGGCTCCCCACAAGGCGCACCCTCAGAGAAAAGGGGAGCACAGTGGATGGAGCTTTTAGATTTTCCTTGCCAAAGCTGAGCCTAGAACAGGTAGGGGTGGGAGAAGCCCCAGTCTGGCCTGAATGAGGACGCAGCAAGCCTGCATTTAGCATACAATTGTGTTCCCAGGATTTCCTATTTCACCTGGCCAGCATGGATTTAGGGAGCGGCTTCTCAAAGAAGTATACACTCAGTGGTACAGAAGCTGCAACCAGCAGCCAGAGGTCATCTCGCCCTCCCGGCAGGCTTCTCCTGGAACCCCGGAAGCCAGGCAGCGCCAACCAGCCCAAATGGCATGCTGAGGTGTTGGCTTTGAATGAAAGCTGATGACCCTAAACACCAGGGCACAGAGTGATTGGGCTGCACACTGCGAGATAATACATTTTCTTCACCGAGCTTCCTCTTTATGCCTAAATGCCTGCATTAGTCTGGATCAATATGCCCCATAACAGTTAATCCATGGCAACCCAGGCCAGCCCAGAGACACCGACAAAGAAGTGCCGCCCAGGGATGCTGCCTCGCTGTGCACATGCATGTGAATTCCAGCCCAGAGAAAGAGGCGGAGGCAAAACCACCACCACCAACACAAACCAAAAAGGAGGAGGGAAAAAGAGCAGATGGTAAGAAATATACCCCAATATAAAAGGGCTTTTACCGTGGCGGGGAAGGGGTAGAGGTAGTGACTGTCAAAACGGCCTTAGAGTGACATGTCACCGCCAAGATGATGGAGTATCGGCGACACTCCTAAAGTCAGGCGTAGGATCCTCCTCACACACCTGCAATGCAGAGACTGCTGCCCGTTCCATAATCCACACTCCCAGCCCCAGCGCTATCTGCAGTTGAAACCAGTCCGGACTTGTGCGGCTGCCACTGTTCCTCCTCACAAAAAGATTATTGATGCATAACATTTCATAATGGCAGAGAGGAAAACTGAGGGGGTGGGGGGGACCAGAGCAAGAGAAAAACAAAAGGGGAGGAGAAAAAAAACTCTCCCAGCCAGCATCTCACCTTTTATTTGGGCTTCATATTCAGCAATGATCTCTTTGTCTTTCTTGAACTTAGTTTGAGATGACATCTTCCGATGTGGCCAAAGGAACAGACAGGCTGATTTATTTCTCCTTTTCTTTTCGAGTCCTCTCTCAAGCCCTGGTAATCACACAGCTCTGGTCGATTTCACAGGTTTAGGGACTAATCTCTTTCACTTGGCTGCAGAGCAGGGAGAAAAATCCTTCTCCTTCTGGGAGGAAAAATCTCTTTACTTGCTGAGAAATGGCTCTAGTAGCTTGCTGTGGTCAGCTCCTCTTGCAAAAGAAGAATCACCCTAGCAGCACAGTAACCTGCCCCAGATTTTCAAAGATGTTTCTTCCAAAAATAATAATAATAGCCAAGAGCACTCACACACACATGCAAACATACGCACACACTCACGCGTGCACACGCACACTCACCCGGACACACACACAATTGTGATGTGCACACAGGCATACACACACACCCTCACACGCACACACTCGCTGGATCACTCACACACACACATCCACGAGAGGCGCGGCGCCTCCTTGGTCGTGCAGCCAGCCCCTGGCTCGTTTTTGAAGGCTCTACTAAGTCGATGGTCAGGTTGCCAAAGGGCCGGTCATCTCGCATCCTCCCTCCCTTCGGTGCTTCTGGTCTGCTGTCCAGTGAGGATCAAAGCCAGGAGAGCGAGATGGAAGTTTTCCTGCTGCAACGCTTAAGCTCCGGTGAACCCAGGGCTGGACTGCTCGCCCTGCAAGGCTGGCTGAGCTCTCCCCCACCGCCTACGTCACTAGACTCCGCCTCTCGGATTTTATAACAACTGACACATTGTAGCCTACAGGAGAGCAGAACTCACTGCAAGCAAAAAGGGGAAGAAACACAAAAGGGAAGGCAGCAGGAAAAATAATCGGGTTGGTGAGGCTTGAGAGGCTTCTGCAAACTCTAAATATTAGCACTTGGGTTAGGGATTTTTCTTCCAAAAACTAAAGATCCTCTCTTTTTTTTTTTGCACTGTGCAATTTAATTCAATTTCTGGAATCAATGGCTATATAATGGGTTGTCACTCTGCTGGGAGAGTCTAGCAGAGGGCCTGACCCATGTAGGGAAAAGCTTCAATATTTGTTGAGCAGTTACTTGGTGGCGGGGGCAATGCCAGGAGTTAAAGGCATGCAGCTTAGCAAAGCCATGCAAAGCAGGCAGGCTGGAGGCAGAACAGCTGGGTCATTGGCTTGTGGGGCTCTGGGCAAATTCATAAGTCAGTTTCCTAGACAGTAAAATCAGCTCTCTTTGGATGCTCTGTTATTCATTCTTTCAACAGATATTTACTGAATGCTTACTATAGGTCTGGCACCATTCTGGGTACAGGGATACAGCAATGATCAGAACTGGCACACACAAAAATCCCTGACCTTCTGAAGCTCCCAGGGCTCCACATCACACAATTCCAGGAGTTTCCACCATTTATGCTAATATTCTTAGTAAAAGCACCCTTGGAGTAGAATCCATTGTGAATGGTGCCCCCTGGAGTTGTACAAGGAAAGAGGCCCTGGGAGAGGAAGTAAAAAAAATAAGCATAATCAGTATATTATATAATATCATACAAAATGTTAAGTGCTATGGGAAAAACAATATTGCACGATAAGGGATATCAGGAATGAGAGGAGCTGTTGAGAAGATCTAAGAAGAATGCAAAGCTAAGCTCAGCACAGTGTCTGGTGCATAGTAAGCACTCAACAAACGGTAGTAATTGTTATTACCCTTTTATAACTCCCAACAACTAAACAACATAGGTATAAGCACCAATCTTTCACAGACAGAGGAGCAAAGACTCAGATATGCGAAGTGACTTACCCAAGGTCACCAGCCTTCCCACCCAGGCTGTCTTACAACACACTTTGCTCAAAGTCTCTCGCATTCTACAAGAAGACCAAACCCATTTCATGTGGAGTTAAAGTAGAATAAGATTTCTTCTGTAAAAATTGAATCAAGCACTAGAGAGTCAAGGAATTTCATATGCTAAGATAGTCACTAACATGTATCGGCCTCTGCATGTCTCCTGAGAGAAATGTTCCCAGATTTCTCAAAATAGGTATAGTCTTCCATTTGCCTTTTTCTGAGTATATAATAAATGATTTGGTTTGGACTCAGAAATGAATAGATTATCCAGGTTAGCCCATCGAGGTGTCCTAGAGGAGGTGGCAGGTACAGTGGGTGTTCCCAGGCAGGCATGGCAAGGGGAGTGAGATGGGGCAGGATGTTCTCCTGGAGCACGCAGAGTAAGCTGGGGCCCACAGGTGGCAAAGCACAAGACCTGCTTGGAGCAACAACAGGAAGAAGTCCAACTGGTGAATGATGGGGTTTATTATAGCCTCATGCCAGGAGGCAGGAGGTCACGGAGTTCAGAAATAGATGCCACTAGCCCACAGCCCTTGCCATCATCCCACTGCCTCACGCCTCCCCTGGACACTTTCAGGCCCTTTGCTGTCCTCTTCTAACTAGTTTAAACCTGCAAAAGCCCCACATTACCTGAGAAAGATAGGCACAGAGATTAGCATCCCTGCTACACGCCTAGATTTTTCAAGAAAAATGAGAGTTAAAGCTACGCCTTGGAGTGCAACAGACTGGATTCTTTCCTGGCTCTGCCACGAGCCTTGAGCTCGTGAGAACTTGAGCAAGTGGCTCAACCTGCTTGTGTGCCCACTGGTGACAGGAACTCAGTAAATGTCAGCTATTTTCACCATTATTAAAATTTAAAAATCCACAAATAGCACAAGGAGACCCATGTGTAGGGTGCTGAGCCACGGAAATGTCACAAAAAGTCACACAAAACCAACGCCAAAGATGGCAGAGCACTCTGAGCTGACACCTGGCAGAGGCTGGGTTTTGGAGTAAGTCAGATAGTGGTTTACCTTCTGGCTTTGCTGTGCACCAGCTGTGTGTGGGGCTCATGGAGAAATATACCTTCTTTGAATTTGGTTTCCTCATCTGTCATATGATAGTGATCCACTCATGGCACAGGATCCAACATGATCATGGATTTAAAGTACCTGGAATAGAATAGAAGTCTCACAGACATAATTTCTTTTTTAGGGCTGTTGAAATATGATCTTCAATGTTGGAGGTGGGATCTGGTGGGCAGTGTTTGGGTCATGGGGATGGACCCCTCAGGAATGGCTTGGTGCCCACCTCCACAGTAATAGGTTCATGAGAGATCTGGTTGTTGGAGAGTCTGGGACCTCGTCCCTCTTCCTTGCTCCCTCTCCCCTCTTCCTTGCTCCCTCTCTCACCATGTGATATGCCTCCACCTTCCACTATGATTGGAAGCTTCCTGAGGCCTTACCAGAAGCCAAGCAGATGCTGGTGCTGTTTATATAGGCTGCAGAACCATGAGTCAATTAAAACTCTACTTTTTTTTTTTTTCTCAAGATGGGGTCTCACCATGTTGGGCCAGCTGGTCTCAAAGTCCTGGTCTCAGGCAATTCTCCCACCTCAGTCTCCCAAAGTGCTGCGATTGCAACGTGAGCCACCACACTCAGCCAAATAAAGCTTTTCTCCTTAATTACCCAACCCCAGGTATTCCTTTACAGCAATGCAAAATGGGCTAATACAGGGCCCAACCAAGCTAGACCTAGGCTCCACAGATACCCAGATTGGGAATTGGAAGAGAGGAAAGAAAAAGAGGAAAACATCTGTGCTCCCTGAAAATCTATCACCACACACAATGAACCCACATCAGACCTGGGCAGGCCTCCAGCACCAGGTCCTCACCCTTCCAGTCCTCCCCACAGCCTATCCCAGCCCTCCCACTGCCCTCCTGTGACTCCTCCTCTGCGAGCCTGCTTTTCCCTTGTTGTCTGAGAACCAACTGCTATTCCCAATGTATACCCTTCACATGGTAGTAACAGAAACCAGGTTTGTCCCCAAACAAATGTGGATGTGTGAGGGGAGGGCTTCTACCATGTGATTTGATCTATGACACCCACTAAGGACCAGAAGAGCCCCTGGAAGGGTTTATTCCATTTCCTTGGGGCTCATGTCTGAATTCTTTTAGATATTTCTGAATTATACTGATAGCTAGTATTTAACAAGTTCTCCCTCCACACAGGCACAGGGCCAAGCACTCTATGTAGATTTTATCACTGATTTTTTGCTATAGCCCCATGAGTCCAGTGCTGTAAATCATCCTTGTTTTCAAGTTGGGTGAACAGAGGCCCAGAGCAGTGAAGCAAGTTACCCAAGATCACACAGCTAGCTAGTAACTTAATTACACTGAAGCCCAGGTCTGGCTCATATCAGAGCCTAAGGACTTAACCAGTGCACAATTCTATCCTGGAGGAATCAGCATAGGAATAATTACTATCAAGTATTAACCTATTTTTTCATTCCCTATAATTACATTGTTTCAATACAGAGTTCAACATAAAGTTTTCCATTTAAAAAAAGAATTTGTGGTTAAAAATATAAGGAAAACGTGTCACAAATGACCACCGGTGAGGCTTAACTTACAATAACAGCCGAATAATGCAAAACCCACTGAATTGGTTTCTTTTCCTGGTAGAAAGAAAAGGCTTCATTTGTAGGAAAAGTGGTCAGAATAGTTTTTGGTTTAAGGTACTTTTATTTTTCTGGCCAAATATGAACACCTCCCCCTCACCGAGATGACTAATTTTGTGACATTCTCCATGTTGCTACCAGCGAATGCATCCTTGGCCAGCTCAGTGAATAATTCTGCCCTTCAAGCCCTGCTCTGCAAAACAAAAGCAACAAGCAGAACTCAGCTAGTTGACGCCAGAATTTAATAGAATTAATAGTGATGATGACAACATGCTTCGTGTGTATATACTGCTTTATAGTTTGTAAGACTCTTTTATATCATTTGTCTTATGTGGTCCTCACAATAATCCTGGGAGGAGAGGGAATGGCAAGTAGGGCTGTTTTCAATCCCTGTTTCATTGGTAAGGAAATAAATGGATAAGCAGAGGTTTTGATAGTACAATTGTTTTATAACCTCAAGCGTAAGGATGACCTTTCCAACTGTGTCACAAAACCCATTAGTTGGAAAAGCTGACAAATTCAACTACAGAACAATACTTTCAAAATCCTGCTTGACAAAAGCAAAGTCAAAGACCAATGGCAAACTGAAAAACAATATTTGCAACACCTATCATAGAGCAAGAAATAATTTTTCTAATATCAATTCAAACAAACACTTAAATGTGAATATTCACAGGAGCACAATTCACAACGACCAAAAGATAGAAACAACCCAAATTTCCACCAGTGGATGAATGGATAAACAAAACATGGTATATCCATTTGATGGAATATTATTCAGCCATAAAGATAAACGAAGTACTGATACATGCCAGAGTGTGGAGGATCCTTAAAAATATTATGCTAAGTCAAAGAAATACACAGATTATATAAGTCCTCTTTATGAAATATCCAGAATAGATAAATCCATAGAAAATTCCATTTCTATGGTCACAGATGAGTGTTCACCAGGAGCTAGAAAGAGTGAGAGAACACCAGTAGCTGCTTAATAGACACCAAGTTTCTTTGGTGATCATTAAAATGTTTTGGGGTTGGGTGCAGTGGCTCACACCTGTAATCCCAGTACTTTAGGAGGCCAAGACAGGAGGATCACTTGAGCTCAGGAGTTTGAGACCAGCCTAGGCATCACAGTGAGACCTCTTCTCTACCAAAAAATAAACAAAAATTAGCCAAGTGCGGTGGTACATGCTTGCGGTCCCAGCTACTTGGGATGCTGAGGTAGGAGAATCACTTGGGCCCAAGAGGTGGAGCCTGCAGTGAGCTGTGATTGCAATTGCACTACTGCACTCCAGCCTTGGCAACAGAGCAAGACTCTGTTGAAAGAAAGAAGAAAGAAAGCAAGAGAGAAAGAAAGGAAGGAAGGAAGGAAGGAAGGAAGGAAGGAAGGAAGGAAAGGAGGGAGGGAGTGGGGTGGGGGAGAGGAGGGAGGGAAGGAGGGAAGGAAGGAAGGAAGGAATGTTTTGGAACTAGACAGAGGTGACAGTTGTACAACATTGTGAATGGATTAAATTCCACTGAATTGTACACTTTAAAATGGTAAGTTTTATGTTATGTGAATTTGACCTCAATGAAAAATAACTACTAAAAGAAAAGAAAGTTTCTGTAAATCTATGAGAAAAACACCAACGACCCAGTAGAAAAATCAATAAAAGATATGAGCAGCAGTTCACAGAAAGGGAAATACACATGAAATGTTAGCCCGCCTCAATCATAATGAACATAAGTCAGGCATGACTGGAAACACGAGCTCTAATAATGTCCACAGGACACTGTGTCTTCCTCCTGCTCTCCATTCTGCCTCTGTATGGGTGGCAGACTCTCCCTGTAAGATGGCAAAGATGGCCCCCACCACCCTCAGGTTTACATTCTCCCAGGCTGGCAATCTCAGCGAGGAAGGCAACGTCTCTCCCAGGAGTCCCAGCAAAAGTTTTGGACTGATCAGCTGGCCCCTGGCTATCCCTGAACCAATCACTGGAGTCAGGGGTATTCTGCTTGGCCAGCCCTGGAGACTGGGCTCACTCTGGCACTTTGGGATGGGATCAGTCCCAAACAATCCACATGGCCCCAAGAGATGAGCCCCAGGAGCTCCCAAAGGAGGATCAGGGTGCTATTCCAGAAGGAGGAGGTGGGGCAAGTCAACATGTGTCTGCTACAAAAACAATGTGGGAAATAAGGAAGATGGAGTAATAACAACTTGAAATTATCCAACTTTGATGCTTATAAAGCATCTTCTCATTTAGTATCATGATCTTCACACAGTCCTTGGAGACAGGTTATAGTTTTCCCATTTTACAGATGAGGAAATGAAGGCACAGGGAGGCTGAATGACTTTCCCAGAATCCCATGGCTCATAACAAATGGAAGAGCTGGACAAGAAATCAAGACACCTGACCCTGTATCTGGTGTTTGTTCTCCCATCCACTCAGGTGCCAAGCTCTACTTAGAGAACCTGCAATGCACTTAGGAACCTCACAGGCTTCACACGTGCTCTGCTCACCAGTCCCTGCTTCTTTAGGAAAGGATGGGAAATCAGTCTCTTGGCCATCAGGACCTGTCACTGAGCTGCTGGGCAATGCTGCAGAGGTCCTTTGGCTTTCCAAGAACATTCCCATTACTCAGCCCACCTGTCCCTGTGTGCATCCAAGGACTGGACAGCTTCAGTGACAGAAATTCACAGCTGAGCCCCAGATCCTAATTCTGGAAGAACAGAAGGAAAGACTTCAAACACCTAAGCCCTTGACTCCATTCCTAGCAAAGTTTGCTCATTTCCAATGATGACAGAGAAGGCTTTAAATATCTCCCACTGTGGAGGAGACCCTTGGTTCTGCAACTGCATGGGAGAATCTAGGTCCCTGATGGAGAGTTAGCTGGCCCTATGGACATGCACCTAAACCATGTCCTGCAATCTAGCTTAAAGCTTACACTTTGAGAAGCAGAATAACAAGAACAGATTCTACAGCTGGTATTTGCAGCATGGTTTCCACCGGGTTTGAGAGAATGCTTGTTCCCCCAATGAGACCTTAGCCTGATGAACATTTCCAGCCATTCACTCCCCATCCCTCATTCACTCCTCCCCAGGGGAGGAAAAGTGACTTAGCTGATTGGTAAATTTGAGAGAGACTAAGTTTACACATTAATCCTCTCTTTTCAGCTCTGTCTGCATTCTGCCCCTGTGGAGGAGACCTCTGGTTCTGCAACTTTATGGGAGAGTCTAGTTCGGTGATGGAGAGTTAGCTGGCCTGGTGGGCATGAACCTAAACAATGCAATCTAGCTTAAAGCTTACAGTTAAGAAATGGAGGCCGGGCGCGGTGGCTCAAGCCTGTAATCCCAGCACTTTGGGAGGCCGAGGCGGGTGGATCACGAGGTCAAGAGATCGAGACCATCCTGGTCAACATGGTGAAACCCCGTCTCTACTAATACAAAAAATTAGCTGGGCACGGTGGCGCGTGCCTGTAATCCCAGCTACTCAGGAGGCTGAGGCAGGAGAATTGCCTGAACCCAGGAGGCGGAGATTGCGGTGAGCCGAGATCGCGCCATTGCGCTCCAGCCTGGGTATCAAGAGCGAAACTCCGTCTCAAAAAAAAAAAAAAAAAAGAAATGGAATAACAAGAAGAGATTCTAGAGCTGAGTGTAAAGCCCAGCTCCACCACCGATGACCTTGGGCAAGCATGGTCAGGTTCTGGTGCAGTCTCTTTTCCTGGCTTTCAGTGTGTCCTCACAGGGCAGAGAGAAAGAGAGAGAGCTCACTCTGGTGTCTTCCTTCAAAGGGCCCTAATCCCATCATAAGGGCTCCACCCTCATGACCTCATTTAACCCTAATTACCTCCCACAAAGCCATTTGTGACCTTAGGCAAGTTGTTAGCTGGCACCTAGTAAGTGACACATAAGCGTCTGTTAAACATAAAATCTCCATCTGTCTAACTTCATCTATTCCTCAGTTAGTTCAGAACCTAAATAGGAAAGAGAGGTGTTATATATTGCCCCATGAAAGTCCAACACAAAAGAATTTACACCTTATGTATTTTTTTAATTCTAAGGCACGGGGTATGCAATGGATTGAATGTTTGTGTCCCCTAAAATGCATGGGTTGAAGTCCTTACCTTCAATGTGATGCTATTTGAAAATGGCTTTGTAGGAGGTAATTAGGGTTAAATGAGGTCATGAGGGTGGAGCCCTTATGATGGGAGTAGGGCCCTTTGAAGGAAGACATCAGAGCTCTCTCTCTCTCTCTGCCCTATGAGGACACACTGAGAAGATGGTCATCTGAAAGCCAGGAAAAGAGACTGCACCAGAACCTGACCATGCTGGCACCCTAATCTCAGATTTCCAACCTCCGGAACTGTGAGAAAATACACTTCTGATTTTTAAGCCCCCAAGTGTGTGGTGTTTCATTATGGCACCCTGAGCTAATACACTCAGGTTAGGAAACCTAAGGAATGGTTGTTTGAAAATAATAATAATTGGCCAGGCGCGGTGGCTCAAGCCTGTAATCCCAGCACTTTGGGAGGCCGAGGCAGGTGGATCACGAGGTCAAGAGATCGAGACCATCCCGGTCAACATGGTGAAACCCCGTCTCTACTAATACAAAAAAATTAGCTGGACATGGTGGCGCGTGCCTGTAATCCCAGTGACTCAGGAGGCTGAGGCAGGAGAATTGCCTGAACCCAGGAGGCGGAGGTTGCGGTGAGCCGAGATCGCGCCATTGCGCTCCAGCCTGGGTAACAAGAGTGAAACTCCATCCCAAAAAAAAAAAAAAGAAAATAATAATAATAATAATGTGAAAAAGAAGGGTACAGGAAAAGAAAGTGTCTGCCAAATGCTATGAATAGCTGTTTTTTTTTGAAATTCATTTACTCACTCATTAAACAAAATATATCTTAAGCACTCAGTAGTCTAGGCATTGAGATAGGCACAATCATGAACTGGATAGAAAGAGTCCCCACTGTTGTGAAGACCTTAGTTTAATGGGAGACTGGTAAACAGACTATTGTAATTCAACATGATGGAGAAGTACAGGGTTCCATCGGATCTCATGTAAGGGCACTTGACCTAGACTTGGAAAGACAGAAGCGGTTTCTTAGAGGCGAAATTTCTAAGGTGAGCTTAGAAAGACAGAGAGCTGGAGAGAGCCCACCCAAGTAGGGGAGGGAAAGTTTTCCCAGCCAAGGAAACTGCATGAGCCAAGTGGACAATCGGTACAACTGGAGCAGAGTGCCAGGTGGAGAGTGGGAGAGGTGATGCTGGACAGAGACATGGGCTGGAGTGTGAGGAGCCTCCTAGGATGTACTAAAAAGCTTGGAGTTTCATCTGGGTTTCCCCAGGACCCCTGAAGGGGACTGACATCAGATTGGCCTTTGAGGAAGGCAACTCTAGTGGCAGTGTGGAAACCAGACTAGAACAGGCAAGACAGGGAGCTATAAAATATTTTGAGAGGCACAGGTGGGTTAGACAAGATGATGCCATATACCGTCATACTGAAAAGACTGGGGACTTTATAGACTAGTTCTCTGTATCCTTGTATCAGTGGCATCACATACTAGCTGCTATCATTGCCCCTGCTATTTTCGGATGCAGAATTGAGCTACATGAATACTGGCTCCCTCTGGGGTTAGCTGCTGACCTTTCTCCGTGATCCCAAGGCCCCAGCTTCTCCCACTGGAACAGCTTTAGGAGCTCCCTACTGGTCCCTCTGTCTCTGCTCATGCCTCCCTCCTATCTGTGATTGACCCTGGAGCCAGAGTGAGCTTTTCACATGTGAATCAGATCATAACACTTTCCTGTAGGCAGCCCACAATGTCTGTCCAACACTTAGAGTTGACTGCAAGCTCCTTCCCATACGCCCATGGGCTCGGGCCTCTGCCTCACTCCTGAGCCCATCTCATGCTTCTCTCCCTCTTGCTCCCTACTCCAGGCCATGCTTGGCCTTCTTATATTTCTGCAGTGCTCCCAGCACTTGCTGTTCATTCAGATCCTCCCCAGGTGTTGGCTCCTGTGTGGCCTTCTCAGACAGGCCCACCCAGCCACACTATCCAAAGGACAACTCCAGCACATTTCCCTGTTTTATTTTTTTCATAGGACTGTCACATTTGAAGTTATCTTATTTACCTACTTTGGGGGACTGGTTATTTTCTTATTTTTTTTTTTAGAGAAGGGTCATGCCCTGCCACCCAGGCTGGAGTGAAGTGGCACGATCATGGCTTCCTGCAGCCTGGACCTCTTGGGCTCAAGCCATCCTCCCACTTTAGCCTCCCTCCCAAGTAGCTGGGACTTTACGTTGTACCAGGTGTGACCTGAAACACCAGGTGCCCAGCTAATTTTTTTATTTTTTTGTAGGGATGGCAGTAGTCTCACTGTATTGCCCAAAGCTGGTCTCAAACGCCTGGGCTCAATTGATCCTCCTGCATGAGCCACCGCACCTGGCTACATATTTGTTTGTTCACTTAATGACTATTCTGGACTCTCCACACCCCACCCCCACTGGACCCCTTCCTTACACTTTATACAATTAACTCAGGATGGATTAAAGACTTAAACATAAGACCTAAAACCATAAAAACCCTAGAAGAAAACCTAGGCAATACCATTTAGGACATAGGCATGGGCAAAGACTTCATGACTAAAACACCAAAAGCAATTGCAACAGAAGCCAAAATTGACAAATGGAATCTAATCAAACTAAAGAGCTTCTGCACAGCAAAGGAAACTGTCATCAGAGTGAACAGGCAACCTACAAAATGGGAGAATATTTTTGCAATCTATCCATCTGACAAAGGGATAATATCCAGAATCTACAAGGAGCTTAAACAAATTTACAAAAAAAAAAAAAATCAAAAAGTGGACAAAGAATACGAATAGGCACTTCTCAAAAGAAGACATTTATGTGGCCAACAAACATATTTTTAAAAGCTCATTATCACTGATTATTAGAGAAATGCAAATCAAAACCACAATGAAATACCATCTCATGCCAGTTAGAATGGTGGTCATTAAAAAGTCAGGAAACAACAGATGCTGGCGAGGATGTGGAGAAATAGGAGTGCTTTTACACTGTTGGTGAGAGTGTAAATTAGTTCAACCATTGTGGAAGACAGTGTGGTGATTCATCAAGGATCTACAAATAGAAATATCATTTGATCCAGCAATCCCGTTACTGGGTATATGCCCAAAGGATTATAAATCATTCTACTATAAAGACACATGCACACATATGTTTACGCAGCACTATTCACAATAGCTAAGACTTGGAACTAACCCAAATGCCCATCAATGAAAGACTGGATAAAGAAAATGTGGCACATTTACCATGGAATACTATGCAGTCATAAAAAAGAATGAGTTCATGTCCTTTGCAGGGATATGGATGAAGCTGGAAACCATAATTCTCAGCAAACTAACACAAGAACAGAAAACCAAACACCACATGTTCTCACTTACAGCTGGGAGTTGAACAATGAGAACATATGGACACAGGGAGGAGAACATCACACACTGGGGCCTGTCGGGGGATGGGGAGTAAGGGGAGAGACAGCATTAGGAGAAATACTTAATGTAGATGATGGGATGATGGGTGCAGCAAACCACTATGGCACATGTATACTTAGGTAACAAACTTTCACGTTCTGCACATGTATCCCAGAACTTAAGTATAATTTAAAAAATAAAACTAAATAGCCACATGTGGCAAGGGGTCATTGTTTAGGTACAGCCACCTAGAGTACCTGCTCTAAGACAGCAGAAATTGTGTCTGTCCTTATATCCTCAGTGCCTACAACTATGCCTGACATATAGTAGGTGATCAATAAACACTATTTATGTGAGGGAAGAAAAATACAAACTAATGAAATCCCTTCTGACTGTCTCTCGACTCTGCTCCCCACTCCACTGGAGGCCCTGAGGCCTCCCTCCATCTGGTTTTTTTGTTTTTTGTTTTTTTTTTTTTTGCAGCACTGACCTTAGGCATTTGGCAGAAACACCAGGTGCCAGGGCAGCAGAGTCAATTACTCCCTCCACTGCACTCCATTTGGAGGCAATACCTGCTGTGAGGAGGTGGGATGGTAATGAGGCCTTACCAGGCCCCAATAAATACTGCAGCTGTTTCCTATACAGTCATTTGGGCTTTATGGAATGTGGAAGTGAGTGGCTTGGCCTATAAATCCATGTGAATCGCTTTATTTGTCTATTCCTCCTCCTCCTCCTCCTTTGTCTAATGTTGGAAGGCACAGGAGGGAGAACTAAGTCAGTGTGAGGTCAAGAAACTGAATTCAATTAAAGTGTTATTTGGACCCGATCTCTTTTAGGAAATGAACTCAGCATCGGGCTGAATAATATATATTTTGCAAGTAAGGGTTCCTCCTGGACTTCGTTTAAACAGAGAAAGATAATTCAGAACAGACATTCAGTCTGGTCTTGTTTCTACCCAGTGAGGATTTAGGACATCTACGTTATCCCACGCAATGAGACTTCTACTTCTCCCTGTAATGGCCCTAAATGATGACTGAGAAAGATACAGCTCCCAAGGCCTCTGGAAAACACCTTGTTAACTGTGCCCAGGATTGGTTGGGAAAACAGCAGACAGAGATGCTTTCAGACATTAACAAATATGGGACAAAAAACAGAAACGATGGTTGAGAGATGAGATCAACTGTGCAAAAGTGGCTTGAGTTGAACTTCCCAGAGAGTTCACACTGTGCCACATGCCATGGGTGCAGTTGGTGTCTGTTCTGGATGCCGTGGGTGCAGCTGGGGGCTGTTCCGCATGCAGTGGTTGCAGTTGGGTTTGTTCCCAAGGATGTGAAGAACACACTGAGGCCTACCCTGAGAAGCTGAAGGGACAATAAATGCGACCATTGTATTTCCCAGGCCACGTCTTTGAAAACTGCCAGTCAAGTAGTTTTAGATATATTTTCTCTGGTGCTTAGAAATTGTCCTTCATGTAGGAAAGCCTTTGTGTTATGGCAGGGGACAGGGCTATACCCCATATGCTGTCTGAGCAATAGCCAAGCTTCTGAGTAACAGGTGCCCTAAAAATTATAATAATAGGAATAATAGTTACCATTTAGGAAGCCCCAACAAGGAGCCATTTTCTGTGCAAGGCAATTTTCTACATTACCTCAGGAAATCCTACAACAACTCTAAGATAGCTACAGCAATTGCCATTTTACATGTTAAAAGGGCTGAGAGGATACAGAAGAGTTAAGTCATCTGCCATGCTGGGGAGGCCCCTGTGGAAGGAAGCAAGGATGGCCTCAGACCCTTCATCCAACAACCCAGGAGAAACTGAATCCTACCACCAACCATGTGAGTCAGCCTGGAAGCACATCTGCCACGGACAGAGCTATGTCCTCCCCAGATTCACCTGTTGAAGCCTTAACCCCCAGCGTGATGGTATTTGGAGATAGGATTTTCGGAAAATAATTAGGGTTAGATGAAGTCATGAGGATGGAGCCTCAGGATGAGATGAGTGCCCTTCTAAGAAGAGACCAGAGACAGTGTTTTTCTCTCTCTCTCTCTTTCTCTCTCTCTCTTTCTCATACACACACACACACACACACACACACACACACACACACACACATTCTGCCATATGAGGACACAGGAGGAGGCAATTGTCTATAAACCAGGAAGAGACAGCCTTCACCAGAACCTGGGCATGCTGGCACCCTGACCTCTAAATTCAGATTGAGAGGCTCCAAAATTGTGACAAAAGAAATGTCTGCTGTTTAAGCTACCCAGTCTATGACATATATGGCATCTTGTTTTAGAAGCCTGGGGAGACTAAGACAGGATCATTTTAGTTAAGCCTCATATGAGACCTCAGCACCAGGCACCAGCCAACACATCGAACGCAGTCTTGTAAGAGGCCCCCAAGCAGAGTATCCAAGTAAGGCAAACCTGAATTCCTGATCCACAGAAACTCTGAGATAATAAATGTGTGGGTTTTATCAAGCTGCTAAGTTTAGAGGTAATTTTTTGCACACCAATCAATTACTGATACATCACACAACCCTTAAGAACCTCAGCTCTGATTCTAAATCAGATCACACTGGTCCCAGAACCCACACATTTTTACACTATATCACACTGCAGTTCATGTTTTCTTCCTTCCTTTCCCCCAGGTGTTCTGATATAGGTGCCTCTTGCTCCCTGAGATGTCCAACACTGTCCCTTTTCCTACTGCCCTGTCCACCATGAAGAAGAACAGAACCATGCCTGCTCCAGGAGGTAGCACCACAGAGTGGAAAGAGGGCAGAATTTAGAGTTAGGTGATTAGGATTGGAATCCCAGTGTTGCTGAAACACACCAACTGTGTGACCTTCAGCAAGTCACTTCCCCAGTCTCTGGGTGCTCACAGGTCATATCTTGAAAGGTCATTTCTTGCAACATGAATAGAAAGCTTTGTGTGGAGGGCTATACTTGGGATGATTGTGGATAAAGCCCCTTCTCCTCTTTCTGCCTAACAAATGGCATCTCAAGGCAAGAAGCATCAACAGGAACTTTCCAAGGAGGACCAAAGTCAGGCCTGCCAATCTGGAGTCCACCAGAGGACACAGTGCTCTCCAACAGTGCTGTATTATGAGGCAAGAGGAAGGGTCCTTGTTCAACCAGAACCAAGAACACAGACAGTGTCTCCCACAGAGCCACATAGTGATCTTTCCTTCAGGATGTCTCCCCACCTAGACTTCTCGAGACCAACTCTTATTTGGGAACCACAAGCCCCAGCCTTCTGTGTCATTTCCCTGGATAAAGCTCTTATTCACCTGCTATAAATGAGACAAGGTTTATTTGAAAATCTTCCCAAATACAATTGAACCTCTCCACCCAAACACATTTCCAGCATCGTCATGCTGTATGGGGATGAGAGGGAGTAAAGAAGCCATCCACAAATGTGGCCAGGCTGGGAAACAGTTATCCCAAGAGAGGGCAAAAGCCCAATCAGGCCAATCTACCCTCATTTCTACACTTAAATACCACATCAGATTTTCCTAGTCTAAATAAATTAGGTCATTACCTGGCATGGCATGGTAATGCTTCTGATAAGGTGTCATATGAAAAAGTAGAATATAAAAATGTGGGAAGGAAGAAAGGGAGGGACAGAGGAAGGAAAAAAGGAAGGAAGGAAGGAAGGAAGGAGGGAAATCATAAAGAAATGGTTCTCAAATACTGAAGTCCAGGAACATCTGTAGGGCTTCTTAAACCACATTGCTAGCTACACCCCCAGAGTTTCTGATTCAGTAGACCTGGGGTAGGGCTGAAAATTGTGCATTTCTGGGTTCTGCTGAGGTTGCTAGTCTGGAGACTATACTTTGAGAACCACTGTAACCAAGAGTCAGTGGTCACCTATAGGAAATGGGTCTAAGCACAGTTGTTTTGAATGCTGTATCATATTATTCTGTATTGCATAATATTGACAATAAAAGTATACATGTTTTATAATTAGAAAAAAACACATTAATAGTATTATGGAAAGAAAAAAGGTCAATCTTTACATATATGTGTATCAAAAGAGTCAATCCTCTCTGCTTCCTTTAAATGTAAAATTCAAAAACAGACAACACTAATCCATGGCGATAGAAGTCAGAACAGCAGTGGCCTATGGGGGTGGAGACTGACCAGAAAGGGTCACAGGAAAACCATTTGGAATAACAGAAATGTTTACCTTAACTAGGTGGTAGTCACCCATGTGCGTACACTTATCAAAACTAATCTAATTGTATATTTAAGATCCATATTTCTCTCTCAAATTTAACTCATTTTTAAAAACTCACTGTCATCAGCAAAAAAAGTGTCATTTTTATATAAATACACATAATACAAATATTATATACATACGCATATACATACCTATAATCATAACTGTGTAAAATTTGTATGTACAGATGGATATTGACCAGATAATAACACAGTAAGTGAAAACAAGTAATTCAGAAGGGAGGTTGGAGTTTAATTTTTTTTTTCCCATTTTTACTGATATTATTTAAGCAAGAGATTTTTAAAAAAAAAAAACTCTTGTTCATCTGGTATTGTTTTGTGCTACTTTTCCAGGAAATGCCTTACTTTTGTCTTTAGCATGTCTTTAACTGCTAAAGACAAAAGCAGAAGACTGGTGCGGCATATATGCGTGTGCTGTGCTGCCCAGATCCCCCTGCAGAGGATTTTTCTTTTGTTTTTCTTTCATTGCCTGGGCTTTTGGACTAAGGCACACACTCCTCCAAATGCCTAAACTGTTGGCTATCAGCCAGACCTGGTGGCTCACACCTGTAATCCCAGCATTTTGGGAGGCCAAGGCGAGCAGATCACCTGAGGCCAGGAGTTCGAGACAGCCTAGACAACATGGCAAAACCCCGTTTCTACCTGAATACACAAAAATTAGCCAGGTGTGGTGGCACACGCTTGTAGTCCCAGCTACTTGGGAGGCTGAGGCATGAGAATCACTTGAACCAGGGAGGCAGAGGTTGCAGTGAGCCAAGATTGCACCACTGCACTCCAGCCTGGGGATTAGAACAAGACCCTTTCTCAATCAATCAATCAATCAATCAAGTGTTGGCTATTGAGGGCTCATGGCTATAACACTCCTCAAGCATTGTCCTGAGCCAAGGAGTGTTATGTCACCTCAGATCATTCTCCCTCCCCAGGGCAGCCTAAGTCCCAGATCATGGGGCAGAAGATTCCACCCCCTTACCTAACTGTGGACAATTCACAAGGACCCTCCCAGTCAGAACTTCCCATGAGATTGGCTAAGGCCTCTTCCAAGCCTGCTGCCCTCACTTCCTCACAGTTGTTGTTCCAGAGAGGTATCTCATAAAGCTGTGCACAAATCTCCAATTTGGAGTCTGTTCCCCAGGGAACCCAACTTAGGAAAATTGGCTTACCCATTGAACATAAGGTGACCCATTAATAAGATGAAAACCCTACAGCCAAAGCATGATGCACTAAGAAAAAAGCACAGTGTGGCAGAGGAGGTAGCAAAGAAGCAGTAATTTACACCTCTGTCCCGTCTCAAGAATGAATGAACAAATAGGTACCCTACACCTAGCTCTGTCTTTTATGGCATTTCTCGTGTTGTCGTCGCAACAGAAGATAATGTGCATGGAAGGTCTGAGACCTGCTCCATCCTGGAATTATAGTCATTCAGGAGTATGGCTATCTTTTTTTTTTTTTTTTGAGACGGAGTCTTGCTGTCACCCAGGCTGGAGCGCAGTGGCACCATCTCAACTCACTGCAACCTCTGCCTCCCGGGTTCAAGCAATTCTCCTACCTCAGCCTCCCGAGTAGCTGGGACTACAGACACACACCACCATGTCCAGCTAACTTTGTTTTTTTGTATTTTTAGTAGAGACAGGGTTTCACCCTGTTAGCCAGAATGGTCTTGATCTCCTGACCTCGTGATCTGCCCACCTCGGCCTCCCAAAGTGCTGGGATTACAGGCATGAGCCATCACGCCTGGCCAGTATGGCTGTCTTAATAGCAAATGACCACAATGATCAAACTAAAGTCATATAACCTGCCAAAATAGATGAATGTCCAAAACCAGTTACAACTTCAGTTGCCACAAATCTGTTGCAATGTCTGGCCCATCTGCCCTTACTGGGCAGCTAGGAACTTACCCACTTCGCACCATCCCTTCAAAGTACAAAATGTTGTCAGTCATTACAGCGGTATGATTTTTTAAGTGAGTAATCACTTTTTAAAGTTTTATTAAATTTCTAAAACTTGTGGTGAAATACACATAAGATTTACCATCTTAATCATTTTTAAGTGTACAGGTCTGTGCATTAAGCCATTCACATCGTTGTACAACCAGCACCATCATCCATCTCAGGAACTTTTTCATCATCCCAAACTGAAACTCTGGATTCCCTAAACTTCCCATCCTTCCTACCCCAGCTCCTGGTAGCCTCCATTCTACTTTCTGTCTCCATGAATTTGACTACTCTAGGTATTGCACACAAGTGTGGAATCTTACAGTATTTGTCCTTTCGTGACTGGCTTATTTCACTCAGCCCAATGTCCATAGGTTCATCCATGTGGTAGCATGGGTCATAGTTTCCTTCCTCTTTAAGGATGAATAATATTCTCATGTATATATGAAACAAATTTTGTTTTTCTATTCATACATCGATGGACACTTGAGTTGCTTTTATCTTTTGGCTAGCAGTATTCTGCTATGAATATTGTTGGAGTCTCTGCTTTTAGTTATTTTTTGTATATACCTAGAAGTGAAATTACTGGATCATATAATAATTCTGCTTCTTTTTTTCTAGGAACTGTCATACTTTTTTCCATAGTGGTTCTCCATTTTATATTCACTCTAACAATACATAAGAGTTCCAATTTCTCCACTTCCTCATTAAAACTTGTTTTTTGGGGGGAGGGGGTGTTTGTTTGTTTGTTTTTGGATAGTACCCATCCTAATGGGTGTATGGTTGTATCTTACTACAGTGGTTCTCAACCTTTTTGGCACCAGGGACTGGTTTCATGGAAGACAATTTTTCCATGGATGAGGCTGCAGGGGTATGGTTTCAGGATGAAACTGTTCCACCTCAGATCACCAGGCATTAGTTAGGTTCTAATAAGGATCCCTCACATATGCAGTTCACAATATGGTTTGTACTCCTATGATAATACCTATTATAGAAGAAGGAAGGAAGGAAGGAAGGAAGGAAGGAAGGAAGGAAGGAAGGAATCTCCACTGGGTTATAAACGTTTATTGAATGAATGAATGAATCGAGATTATCACCATCAAGACTTAGTCAATGTCAAAACACAGATGCCCACCAGAAGCCACAGCCTCCCTTAATCCTAACCCCTCCTTCTGCAGAGCCCAGGTCAGCCACTCTTTAATGGGTTCCTGGCTTAACAGAAACCACAGCAAAGTTCTGGGACAGAGATAAAAAGCCTCTGGTGACTAAGGGGTCTGCTAGTTAGCTTTTCCTGTTTCTGTGAGTCTTTAATTCCTGGGCCCACCTGTCTTGCTGGGCCCTCCTCCATTAGCATCCAAGACCCTGACTGTCTTCCTGGTGTCTGATCCACATAGATTCTTGACCATTATTATCTCCCTGATTGGGTCTCCATCCCACTAATCTGTACTATTGAATGTGGCCCTCTTCCACCCTAGTTCCACTGCTTCAATTCTGTCCTAAACACTGGATGCTAAAGTGTCCAGAGAAATGGGATTGGGATGGAGAAAGGGTTTCCCATTATCTGAGCACTTACCCTACACTCAGCACTGAGCTACGCATATCATGATGCTGTGATTCAGCGCTCTTAACCAGCATGTTTGGGTTGAATACTGCTCAGCCATTCACAAGAAATGTGGCATTGGGCAAGTTATTTAACCTCTGTGTGCCTCATTTTCTCATATAGTATATGGAGATAAGAATAATACCTATCATAGAAGATTAGCTTGAGGGTTAAGTGAGTCAATACATCTCATAAATGCTCAACTAATGTTAATTGTGGATATTATTCCAACTCACATGCATTGTCTCCATTTAAACCTCACAAAAACCTTGCAGGACATTATTCTCTCTGACTCATAGAATTTACAGAAGAGGAAACAAAAGTTCAGATAAAGCAAGTAATTTGCCCATGGTTACTGCTATGTTCTAAATATTTGTAACCAGGCTGGGCATGGTGGCTTATGCCTGCAATCCCATCATTTTGGGAGGCCAAGGTGAACAGATCACTTGAGATCAGGAGTTGGAGACCAGTCTGGCCAACATGGCGAGTCCCCATCTCTACTAAAAAAATACAAAAATGAGCCAAGCATAGTGGTATGCTCCTATAGTCCAGGCTGCTTAGGAGGCTGAGGCAGGAGAATTGCTTGAACCCAAGAGGCAGAGGTTGCAGTGAGCCAAGATCATGCCACTGTACTCCAGCCTGTATGACAGAGTGAGACACCATCTCAAAAAAAAAATACAAAAATACAAAAATTAACCAGGTGTGGTGGTATACACCTGTAATACCAACTACTTGAGAGGCCAAGGCAGGAGAATTACTTGAGCTCAGGAGGTGGAGGTTGCAGTGAGCTGAGATGGCACTATACTCCAGCCTGGGTGACAGAGTGAAACTCTGTTTCAAAAATAAAATAAATAAATAAATAAATATTTGTGTCCCCTCCAAAATGTATATGTTGAAATCCCAACCCCCCAACAAGATGATGGTATTAGGAGATATGGCCTTTGGGGAAGAGATTAGCTCAAGGGAGTGAAGCCCTCATGAATGGGATTAGTGCCTTTATAAAAGAGGCACAAGCTGTCTTGTCCCTTCCACCATGTGAGGAAGGGACAGCTAGAAGATGCCATCTATGAACTGGAAAGCAGACCCTCACCAGACAGAATCTGCAGGTGGCTTGATCTTGGACTTCCCAGCCTCGGGAGCTATGAGAAATACATTGTTGTTTATTGGCCACCCAGTTTATGGTATATTCTTACAGCAGTCTGAGTGGACTAAGTCAGTTACAAAGCCAGTAAGTAGGGGAAGCAAGATCTAAACCTGAGTCTGTTTGACCCCTAGACCTCAGGCCCTTTCCACTGTGTCAGGCCTCCTCCAAAAGCAACTGCCTCCAAGATATGCACTGGTCAAGGCTCCCTGGGGGAAAAGCAAGGGACAAGAGGCCACTAGCTGAGGTAATTATTCTCCATGGCATACCCAGGAAGTGATGTAGGGAAATGGCATGAATATTAAGTCAGACTTGAAGCAGACAGTCCCACTTTGCCACTCACCAGCCAAGTGTGCATGCAACCAACTCTCAATGCCCTCATCTGGAAAATGAGATTGATAATACAGTGTGTCTAATAACAATAATAACCCCATTCTGGAAGCACACAGTGAAAGCAGTAGAATTTGGTGTGGTGGTGTATGTCATGAGAAATTGCTTTGTGTCTTGTGAAATGTCAGAAACATAAGATTACTATTCAAAGTAGGCATGATGGGAGAGACATAGTCACGGGAGCCAAGAGAAACGGGGTCAAATCACAGCAGCCAGGTATCCTGGGTTGATGACCTCACTTCTCTGAGCCTTGGTGTCCTCGTGAATAGGGATGTATTAGACTCTTTCAGTTACAAGTGATAGAAAGCCCAACCTCAACAGGCATTGGCATTAAAAGGGAGTTTATTCTGACTCAGGTATCTGGACTACAGTTGAGGCATGTGAACAATGTCAAGTCACAGGCTCTCTTTTATCTCTTAGCTTTGTTCTCCTGTGTGTTGATTGATTCTCTTTAAATAGTAACCCTTACCCCCACATCACCCAGCACATCAGGATTACATCTAATACCCTAGCCGGGCATGATGGTGCATATCTGTAATCCTAGGTACTCAGGAGGCTGAGACACGAGAACTGTTTGAGCCCAGGAGGCCAAGATTGCACCACTGCACTCCAGCCTGGGCTATAGGAGAAAAAAAAAGTTACATCCAATACCCTAAACAACCACAGAGCAAAAAACTTCTTTCTCCTAGCAAAAGTTCCAGAATTAATTGTCATTGGCCTGGCTTGGATTATGTGTTCATCCCTGCACCAATCATTGAAGAGGGGTGGGATAAGCCCCTCTAGAAACACCTGTAAGCTGAGAATGGGGTGGATCCCCAAAACACAAAGTGCTATTACCCAAAAAGGGAATAACAGGTGTTTATGACAAAGTGACAGAGGATAGGATGGCACCTCCAGGTGAACATGTGCCCTGTGTCTAAGTAAGTCATTATGACCATGGCAGAGGAGACAGGGCTCTCTATCCAAGCAAAATCCAAGCTACTGAGAAGTCAGTCCACTGGGAAGCAAAACGAACACCCTGATTGTGGCAAACGCAGAGGGTGCCAGGACAGGCAGTAAGGTGGCAGACCCCACACTGGACACATGACGGGGCAAAGGTCAAGGTCAGCCTCATCAGGGGAGAAGTTTGGGGCTCAGAATGAGCAGGTGACAAGATATGGTTGAACCCATGGCCAAAAGACCGATGCTAGTGGAGCCAGTGCCTCTTGTATTTGGTTGAGTGTACAGCTTGTCCCCCTTAAAGGGCCAGCCCAGCAGGCTAAGGAAACCATAGCAACCACAAGTTAAGGAAGACAGATGAAAAGCTTGTAAACACAGCTTCCAGCCATGTGGCATAGCTTTGGGTTCCTAGGAGACAGCCACATAAAGACCAGACTGACTCACGGCGACCAGGCAAAGGGGACTATTTCTAGGCACCACTGTGGGCCGATTCAGAACCTGTGAACCAGACAGGCAAACAGGCAGCATGAATAGACATGATGGCTTTAAAAGCAGGGTCTTCATGTGTTGCACACTCATAATGCTGAGTGGCCAAATTTGCTCCCTTTCTGCTGCTGCTGTGCTGCTACCCCACATACACGCCAGTTTGTGCCCACCTCCCCTTCCCATCTCTTTGCAAAACTTCTGTCCCAGCCTTCAGTCCTAGGGGCAGGTTGCCAAGTACACAGCGTGGTAGCAACTGGAAAACCCACTGACCAGCTCTGTGTTGCTCCGTCATAAATAACCAGCTGCCTCGCCCAATTTCCTTAGCTGCACAACCAGCAATGACAATCTGCATTTCCATTGTGGGAGGCAGTGATTGTGGGTCCTCAGCAGGATGCTGATAACTCCGTTTTTCAAGGCCACGGCCAAGCTGCTTTTCACTGCTTGCAAGTTAACTATGACTCTGCAATGCCGGATATGATAGTACCCACTCAACACAGACATTTAATAGGATGTAGAATCTGCTTTCTCTCCAATCTGATTTTCCAAAGGCAAGAAGAGAAAAATAAGCTAACTCTTTTTGCCTGTTAAATACTTGGAATTTTAGGTGCACAGAACCCAAATAGTAACTATGGCAACGCAAGCCACTCCAATAAGACTAACACAGATTATTTCCAGCACAATAGCCTGGCTTGTGCTCAGAAAGCAGAGGTAATGCTGGCTAAAAGCAATTCCTGAATTGTGAGGGGGTGTGAGTCTTCCAGCAGAGGAGGCTTCATGCTTAGGTTTCTTCTGGTTCCCAGCCTCTAGGATTCAGTGGCAAAATGAATTAACTACTGGATTGCTATCTCACCTCTCCACACTAATGAACTGGCAGCCTCTGCATTCTCTGCTTAGGTTTCTTCACTCTACAACCACAAAGCCATGAAATCCCAGGCCTCACAGTGATAGCACTAAGAATATGGGTTATGAACATTACAGTCTTAGGCAGCTTGGCCAGATTTTAAGGAATATCCTACTGGGAGCTTCCTGAAGGCAAGGGAATGTGCAATATGCTTTGCACACAGGGCTGAGGACTTGGCCCGTGGTAGGTGAAACTCTTTTTGATCCCATTTGTTTTACAGATTGGAAAACAGACTAGGAAAATTAGACTTGACCGTGGCCACTCAGAATTAGGAGGTAATGTGGACTCCTGGTTAAGGCTACTGGCTATGAGAAAGAACAAAATAGAGTCCCTCTTGGCTGTTAGACTCTGGGCAAGTCATTCTACTTCTTTGAATCTGGGCTTATTTGGAACCTAGATGTACTTACTTTTATTATTGTTATTATTATTATTATTATAAAAGGGCAAACCTTTTAATGTTGGTGTAAGAATAAACGAAGTAATCTATGTAATGCATTTAGTGCACAACAGGTGCCCCCAAATTAGTAGATTGTTTGTTTGTTTGCTTGCTTGTTCATTTGTTTGTTTGAAACAGGGTCTTGCTCTGTCACCCAGTCTGGAGAGCAGTAGCATGATCTGGGCTCAATGCAACCTCCACCATCTGGGTTCAAGTGATTCTTGTGCCTCAGTCTCCCAAGTAGCTGGAGCTACACACATGCACGACCATGCCTGGCTAATTTTTGTATGTTTAGTAGAGACAGGGTTTTGCCATGTTGGCCAGGCTGGTCTCAAACTCCTGACCTCAAATGATCCATCCACCTCGGCCTCCCAAAGTGCTGGGATTACAGGTATGAGCCATTACACTAGACCTGATACTGTTATTATTATTAATGGCAAAGCCAATGACTTCTGCACAATACAGGAGGGAATTCAACTTTACCTTAATCCATAATCCCATAATCCTACCTCTTTCCAAACCCCATCTTCTAACATAAACCAACCATTCAACCAGCTCAAATTTAACAATCTTGTTCTCTAAGGTCATGGTTCTCAAACATTTTGATCTCAAGACTCCAACACTTAAAAATTATCCAAGATCTCAAGAAGACTTTGTTTATGTAGGTTTTATCTATCAATAGTTACTAAATTAAAAATTAAAACTAAGACTTTTAAAACTACTTATTAATTTATTTTAAGATAACAATTATAAACTCATTACATAGGAACATTAATTACATATTTTATAAAACAAAACTACCTTCCAAAATTTAAGAAAATGTACATTTAATAAGAAGCATAGCACTGTTTTACATTTATGCAAATCTCTTTAATGTCCTGCATAATAGAGGACAGCTTTGTTCTCATATCTGCTTCTCTATTCAAGCTGTTATGATATCTTGGTTTTTGGTTTTTGTTTTGTTCTGTTCTGAGACGGAGTCTCACTCTGTTGTCCACACTGGAGTGCAGTGGTGAGATCTCAGCTCACGGCAACCTCTGCCTCCCATGTTCAAGTGATTCTTCTGCCTCAGCCTCCCAAGTAGCTGGGATTACAGGTGCACGCTACCATGCCTGGCTAATTTTTGTATTTTTGGTAGAGACAGAGTTTAACCATGTTGGCCGAGCTGATCTCAAACTCCTGACCTCATGATCCGCCTGCCTTGGCTTCCCAAAGTGCTGGGATTACAGGTATGAGCCACTGCACCCAGCTATGATATATTGTTTTGGCTGAATAAGGGTATAAAGAAAATATGCTCTCACCCAGATAAATGTAGCTGGAAAGGGAAGGAATATTGTAATAGTCTTTTCAGAAAATTGTGAATTTTCTTCTTGGACACTATACCAAAATTCAGCAAGTGGTAGTTTCTTTTTTTTTTTTTTAGACGAAGTCTCACCCTGTCACCCAGGCTAAAGTGCAATGGTATGATCTTGGCTCACTGCAATCTCTGCCTCCTGGGTTCAAGCAATTCTCCCGCTTCAGCCTTCCAAGTAGCTGAGATTACAGGCACTCACTATCATACCCAGCTAATTTTTGTATTTTTGTAAAGACAGGGATTCCCCATGTTGGCCAGGCTGGTCTTGAACTCCTGACCTCAGGTGATCTGCCCGCCTCAGCCTCCCAAAGTGCTGGGATTACAAGAATGAGTCACCGCACCGGGCCGGTAGTTTCTTAAAGACTAGTTGCATGTAGAATCTGAAACCATATCAATGAACTTTTCATACTCGGTTACATTAAAATCTGTTGGCCTATCATGTACTTTGAATGGATTTTTTAATGCATGACTTTGTAACATCATGAATTGGTCATTTGGAAAAATATTGGCTCACTGAATTATGCAGATCTTCCAAACACTGTCACATTTTATTATCCAGCCTCACATTCACTAACGTTGCCACCAACCTCATAATTTAAGTCTTTAAGTATTGGGAAGCTGTCAAGCTCAGGGCAGCAGATATTCTAATTTTCATCTGAAAGCTCGAATGTGACCTTTGCTAACAAATACTGTCAGTTGTTTTCCTTGACAGGCTCATTTTAATTATTTTTGAGAAATTTTCTGCTAAATACCCAAGCTAGAGTAATAATAGTCTTTAAAAGATATTTTTTTAAAAAAAGAAAAAAAGGTAAAACCATGACTCTTATACTGACACAAAATGAACATATGTTAATTTTTAACTCATAATGAGGGAACCAGGCAGATATTTAAACCAGTTCAAAGGAGAAGCCAAACAAGCATGAATTATTAAGGAATTCTGAAATGTCAAAATGAAAGTACACATGGTCACAAGACTGGTTTTTTTACTGGATGGGGAAGGAATGTCCCTCTACCAGGCAGAATTCATTTGCCTAACATTTATAGACCAGAATTATTTTGCATTGCCATGAGTTATCTACAACTTAACAGAGTTGTAAAATAGCGCCCATAGAATCAGAATCAACCAAGATGTACAACAATTCAGTTTTCCTTCAAAGCACAAATCCTCCTTTAGAGTTGTATGTCACCCATTCTCCTGAGTTAAAAAAAAAAAAAGGTGTTTAATGAAAATATCATTCTACTTCAGTATAGAACGCAAGTGCTATATGTGTATTTCTTATCTCATGACACAAAATACCAAAAAGGTGTATAATAAATTAATAATGTGCACTGCTTTGCCAAGAACATTCTTAAGTGAACTGGGTTTTTGTTTTGTTTTACCACATGTGTGTGGCAAAGAATACAATGACTACAAGTAAAGTTTGGTGTCACCACCTTGATGTCTAAGGTGCCAGAAGCTTTAGCTACCATTGCTTTTGCACCATTAGTGTAAAAGTCAACACAGTGAAATGGCAAGTGATGGTCTTAGTATTAATATAAAAATAGTTCTGGGACAAGTGTGGTGGTACATGCCTGTAATCCCAACATTTTAGAAAGCTGATCGGATGAATTACTTGAGCTCAGGAATTTGAGACCAGCCTGGACAACGTGAGAAAACCTCATCACTACAAAAAATATAAAAATTATCTGGGTGTGGTGGCATGCAACTGTAGTCCCAGCTACTTGGGCAGGAGACTAAGGCAGGAGGATTGCTTGAACCTGTGAAGTTGAGGCTTCAGTGAGCCAACATCACACCACCTCACTCCAGCCTGAGCAATAGAGTGAGACTCCATCTTAAAAAAAAAAATGGGTCTGACCTTGTGGACCCCCTGACAGGACCTTGGGGAACTCCAGGGGTCTATGACACATACTTTAAAACCATTGCCCTAAGGTAATGTTGTTGATTAAGGAAATGACCTGAAGAAGATTGAGCAAAAGAAGCTAAGAGCCAGACATCTCCAAACTGAATAATAAGACCTCACAGAGATCACTACTTGGAAAGGAAAAAGTGATCAGTGAAAAACTAAGACTAGTGCAGGAGTTAGGGAGTGAAGAAGACAAAACCCACTAGAAGTTTGTATGCTTTCATTGTTATCACATACTGACAATTCCCAACAAAGCCAGGGCCAACCCACTCCTCCCTCTGCGGGCAGACCATCCTACTGTCCAGAAGCACAGATGGAAGCACCAGGGTCCACTGGCATTAGAGTGGCAGGCTGTGTAGCGAAGAGAGAGCAACCATTCTATTGTTTTAGTGATTAAAGATGGGGCTCAGAACTTGCTACCCTAAAATGTAATACCTTGGCATTTGAGAAAACAGCAGAAGCAAAAAAGTCTCTCTGAACCCCTGCTTTTCTCCTCTAAAGCAGGCTGTAAAAGAATTCTCCAACCTGCCTGGGAGGAGACTCATATTTGAGAGGTATCCCCCCATACCTGGAGGAAAGGAATGTCCTCATCTCTGAAGACAGAGGGATGCAGAGAAGAATCTGAACAAACAGGCCTTGCTAAGATTCCCCCAGTTTATTACCATTAGATCACACACTTACTTGTCCTACAATTGTACTTGTCCACAACTTGTCTCCATCAAACCTAAGCATAAAACCAGGTGTGGTGACATGTGCCTGTAGTCCCAACTACTCAGAAGGCTGAGGCAGGCAGATTACTTGAGCCTAGGAGTTCTTCAAGTCCAGCCTGGGCAACATAGTGAGGCACCACCTCAAAAAAAGTTGTTAAATGAAAAACCAACCTAAGCATTAAAATACGCAAGTTGCCCGGGTGCAGTGGCTCACTCCTATAATCCCAGCATTTTGGGAGGCTGAGGTGGGAGGATCAATTAAACTCAAGCCCAGGAGCCCAAGACCAGCCTGGGAAATACAGTGAGATCTCATCTCTACTAAAATTAAGTTTAAATATTAGCTCAGCCTGGTGGCGTGCACCTGTAGTCCCAGCTACTGGGAGGCTGAGGTGAGTAGATTGCTTGAGCCTGGGAGATCAAGGCTGCAGTGAGTTGTGAGTTATTGCAAGGCTGCACTCCAGCCTGGGTAACAAAGTGAGACCCTATCTCAAACACACACACACACACACACACACACACACACACATACACACACACTGTGAGTTATTGCAAGGCTGCACTCCAGCCTGGGTAACAAAGTGAGACCCTATCTCAAACACACACACACACACACACACACACACACACACACACACACACAGAGTGAGTTATTGCAAGCCTGCACTCCAGCCTGGGTAACAAAGTGAGACCCTATCTCAAACACACACACACACATACACACACACACACACACACGGTTTATCTGTGTCTTGGTCTTCATTTCTGAAGGTTCCTGTGTCACATAACACTTAACAATGAATAGATTTGTATACTTTTTTCTCATTCATCTGTCCTACGTTATAGGGCCTCAACCTTGAACCTGGTAATAGGTGAGGAAAGATTTCTTCCAGCATGCCCACGACACACACTATTTTAGAAAAGTTAACATGGATACATATCAAAATCCAGGGTTGGCTGAGCACGGTAGCTCACGCCTGTAATCCCAGCACTTTGGGAGGCGGAGATGGGAGGATCACCTGAACCCGGGAGGATCACCTGAACCCAGGAGTTCCAGACAAGCCTGGGCAACATAGCAAGACCTCATCTCTATTTTTTAAACAATTCAAGATTGATCAGTACCTTAAAGATACCCCCCATGAAAGATAAAGACTATGACTCCTTAACTTTAGTTACTTTCTCTCCCAAATTTAAACAGTTATTACCTATATCGCCTATTTTAGTTCTATCTTGTTTTTTAAACCCTTCAAGACATTGTTATTATCTTTTTTTGAGAGGTAATACTTGTTTGCTTTGTCCACACGTTGACATTCTTTCTTTCTTTTTTTTTTTTTTTGAGACAGGGTCTTGCCCCTATCACCCAGGCTGGAGTGGAATAGTGCACTCACTGCATGGCTCACTGCAGCCTTGACCTCCGAGACTCAAGCTATCTTCCTGCCTCAGCCTCCTGATTAGTCGAGACCACAGGCAGGTGCCACCATGCCTGGCTAATTTTTGTATTTTCAGAAGAGACAGGTTTCACCATGTTGCCAAGGCTGGTCTCAAACACCTGGGCTCAAGCAATCCTCCCACCTCACTCTCCTGAACTGCTGGGATGACAGGCATGAGCCACTACACCCAGCACATTAATACTCTTTTGATCCTCATTTCTTCTTGCATTTTAGTCCTCCTTCTGCTTAAAGTATATTCTTTAGAATTTCACTTGGAAAGAGTCTACTGATGATGAGTTCGCTCAGATTTTGCCTGAAAATGTTATTTCCTCTTCCTTGTGAATATTTTTGTTGCATATGTAATCCTACATTCACAGTGATTTTCCCTTAGCATATGTAAGATATTTTGGTGGTTTCTCCCATGTTCTCACTTAGAAGCGGGAGCTAAACAATGGCCACACATGGACTCACAGAGTGAAATAATGGGCACTGGAGCCTATAAAAGATGGGAGGGTGAGGTGCAGTGAGCATTGAAAAACTGCCTGTTGGGTACGATGTTCACTATTCGAGTAACAGGCACACTAAAAGCCCAGACTCCAACATTATGCAATACATATATGCAAGAAGCCTGCATTTGTAACCCCTAAATATATAAAAAATTTAATTTTTTAAAAGACATGTTAGTGGTTTGTATTATTGCCATTGAGAAGACAACTGTCAGGATAATCATCATTCTTTAAACGACATCTGTCTTTCACTCTGATTGCTTTAAGATCTTTTCTTCATCTTGATGTTCTGCAGTTTCATTTGTAATGTATGTAGGTGTGAAATTTTTTTATTTATTTATCTTGCTCGAGATTCACTGGGCTTTCTGTATGTATGGACAGGTATCTTTCACCAATACTGAAAAATTCTTACCACTGTTCAAATATTATCTCCACATTATTCTTTGTTTCCTCTTCTTAGGGAATACTAATTATACATTTCAATATTCAATAAAACAATATTGAATTGTTTCATTCTATTTTTTTTTTTTTTTGAGACAGAGTTTTGCTCTTGTTGTCCAAGCTGGAGTGCAACGGCGCGGTCTCGGCTGACTACAACCTCTACCTCCCAAGTTCAAGTGATTCTCCTGCCTCAGCCTCCCAAGTACCTGGGATTACAGACACATACTGCCACACCAGGATAATTTTTGTATTTTTAGTAGAGACAAGGTTTGACTATGTTGGCCAGGCTAGTCTCAAACTCCTGACTTTAGGTGATCCACCCACCTCGGCCTCCCAAAGTGCTAGAATTGCAGGCACAAGCCACCACACCCAGCCTTGTTTCATTCTATCTTCCAGAGCTCTGAATACTTTTTCAGAACTGGGTATTTTTTTAATAACTCTCCCTTAGGTTACTAATTCTCTTCTCGACTGTATCTAATTAACTGTTGAATCCATTATTTTTCATTTCTATAAGCTATTTTTTTAAAATCCACTTTTTTTTTTTTTTTTTTTGGAGAGGTCTCACTCTGTCACCCAGGCTAGAGAGCAGTGTGTGATCATAGCTCACTGCAGCCTCCAACTCCTGGGCTCAAGCAATCCTCCTGCCTCAGCCTCTCAAGTAGCTGGGACTATAGTGCATGTCACCACACCCAGCTAATTTTTTAATTTTTTTGTAGAGACAGGGTTCCCACTATGTTGACCAGGCTGGTCTTGAACTCCTGGGCTCAAGTGATTCTCTTACCTCAGCCTCCCAAAGTGCTGGGATTACAGGTATGGGCCACTATGCCTGGACACACATTGTCATTTTTCTAGTTTAATTGCTTCTTTTTTTTCAGACAGAGTCTCACTCTGTCACCCAAAGTGGAGTGCAGTGGCACAATCTTGGCTCGTTGCAACCTCCATCTCTGAGATTCAAGTGATTCTCCTGCCTCATCCTCCAAAGTAGCGGGGACTACAGGCATGTTCCACCACACCCACTAATTTTTGTATTTTTTTAAAGAGATGAGGTTTTACCACATTGACCACGGTAGTCTAGAACTCCTGACCTCAAGTGATCTGCCCATCTCGGCCTCCCAAAGTGCTGGGATTACAGGCATAAGCCACCATGCCTGGCCTAGTTTCTTTATTCACAATTTTATTTCTTTTTTTCTAACATATTCAAACACTTCTTTTATATTCTGTGACTGATAATTATACTATCTGCAGTCTCCATGGATCTGATTCTGCTATCTGTTGTTCTGCTGGCTCAATACTTATGTTCCCTTGCTTTCTTAAAATTTTTTACCATGAGCTGAAATCTCTTAAAACTTCATCATAAAGAATTCCTTGAGATCTGGGAAAAGACAAGTTATTCTATTGGGATATGCATTTGGTTCTGCTAGGCACCTTAAGAACACTACTAGTCTAACATTATTTTGATTGTGTGAATTCATGTTATAGATCCTTGTAACAGTTTACTTGTGGTTACAAATTCTCAGAGATTTTTTTTTTTTTGGCCCCTACACCCAGCCCCAATGTTCAAGATAGGCAATTGTTTTTATCCTTTAGGTGACAGATTTATTTCTAAATCACGCTTGCACTAAATTACCTTTACACTTGGCCATTTAAGGACACAAATTTATGGGAGGAGTCCTATTAGATCCTTACCTTGGATGGGTTTTGGACTTCATCTTCTGTCCCCTGTAACTGATGCCATGAAAAAAACCAAAGCTCAAAAATCACCCAGTTCAGGCTGGGCGTGGTGGCTCACGCCTGCAATACCAGCACTTTGGGAGGCTGAGGCGGGTGGATGACTTGAGGTCAGGAGTTTGAGACCAGCCTGTCCAACATGGTGAAACCCTGTTTCTACTAAAAATACAAAAATTAGCTGGGCATGGTGGCACATGCCTATAGTCCCAGCTACTTGGGAGGCTGAGGCAGGAGAATCACTTGAACCTGGGAGGCGGAGGCTGCAATGAGCTGAGATCATGCCACTGCACTCCAGCCTGGTGACACAGTGAGACTCTGTTTCAAAAAAGAAAAAAAAAACACCTAGTTCAGCAAGTGTCTATGAAGCAAACACAAGCCACTTTGGAGCTTTCCTTACCTTTCTTTGTTTTTGGCCTCTGGGGATTCCTTAATAACTTGCTAGCTCATAAACATATTTTTTAATGGTTTTTGTATGTTATCTAGAATTTTTAGTTGTTTACAACAGGAGGTTAAATCAAGGTTGCAAGAAATGAAAGTCCACATAAAAGTATGTGCTGCATAAGTGATGAATGATCTGACATTGTTTGGTCATTTAGGACAGGAGTAAGAGGGGACAGCAAGATTGGAGCTGGAGATACACCTGAAGAGTGCAGTAGAGACCAGGCAATGAGGAGCCCTGAATGTCATTCGACATTCCAACTTCATCCAGTAGGTAATGGAGGTACTTCCAAATTCAGACCACAAGATTCATAAGGTTTTTTATATTCTTGTTTCCTTTCAAGTAGTGTTTCTTAAAGTGTGGTCCAAGTTCTACCTGCCTCAGAATCCTCTACCTCACTTAGCAAAACTTGCAGATCCAAGCTATACCCGAAACCTATTCAGTCAGTATTCCAAGGGAGGGAGGCTAAGAAGGGGGTAATTCTCAAGACCCGGAATTTTAACAAGCTTGCAGGTAAACCTTATGCAAACTAAACTCCAAGAGCTGTGAGTCAGAGCAATGCTTTCCTAACTGCTAATGAGACCACTAGCAAGATGGGAAATCATCTTTAATGAGCGAAAATAGAATGAAAACTCTCAGAGTGCATCTCTTGCTATAAGGATGTGTATTATTTCACAAAATTTTTGTGGTGGTGGTGGTGGTGATGCGGTGTGTGTGTGTGTGTGTGTGTGTGTGTGTGTGTGTTCTGGGCTAAGCTATAAAATGTGTTTTGTGTGCTGAGGTCAAAAAAGAGAGGCATTGCCTTGGAGGATGCCCTTCATATTCTTTTTAATCACAGCTGACCTATAATTAAAATATTGGGAGGAAAAGGAACACAGTATAATTCCCCCCTGAATAACCCCTCCTGTAGCATGCTGGCTCACATTTATGTGTATACATGATCAATTAATCTTGGCACTTTCTGACTCAGAATAAAGTGATGAAAAGCATTTCTATGAACATGGGATGGTGAAAGCATGCTGTTAATTGTCACCTATTCAACAACGGTTTTCTTATTTGCCTGAAGAGATTACAAAATCTGTGTTCCAGCTCTCATTACATCTCAGCAGCCCTGTTATTTAAGAAGATAAAGTATCACAAAATCCTGGCACAACTGGCACAAAGTACCATGTCAGTCCCTTTGCTGTGCAGGATTTCATTATACTGAGCACTGCTTCCACCAATGTGTCAAAGGTTGTAGCGTGGAGCACATTTTATTTGTATACTTTTTTCTTTGCTCTTGTACTGCTGCAATGGTGTACATATCTGTGGTCTATTCTCCCAAAAAACAATCAACAAGCAAGGACAAATACAAATGCATCCATTCATGCATCAACACCAGGCGCACACATGCGCGCGCGCGCGCGCACACACACACACACACACACACACACACAGTCTTAAATATATTTCACAAATTTAATTCACTCGATGTCTTTATTATGTTTTTCATTTCTACATACCTCTGGCACTACTATTTACCTTTTTTCTTTAAATTGAATCACATTTTTATATAAATAACGTTTTCATAAAAAATAGTTTATACCCATTCAGCAAATGAAAAATTAGTTTCACTTGCCAAAAAAGAAGGTAACTATAAAAATAAATGTAAGGGAAAATGAGCCAAATTATCACACTCAACTTAAATTCTATTGCCAACCAAAGCCCAGAAACTAAATGAAGCCTGTTCTCTTCGTCTAAAAGAAAAAGACATGGATGTCTCTTGTTGAGGCCCTACTGGGATCAAACTGAGTGTTTTCTCATGATGTTAACAGAAGGCATGAGAGATTGGAAAAGGAAATAACTTTCTTGGTAGTGATTCTGTTTTGTTTTTAGGCTGAACAGATACCTCCTCTTGGAATCACATACTGCTGCATTCGCATCTCAAACTTTGAGAAAAAATGGCATAGATCTTAGGTTCTCAAACTGTAGCGTGCAGCAGAATCCCCCGGAGGGCCCGTTAGAACACAGATGGCTGGGCCTTATCCCCTGAGTTTCTGACTCAGTAGGCAAAGTCCAAGAGTTTGTATTTCTAACGAGTTCCCAGATGGGGCTGACACTGTTGATTGAGACCACACATTGAGAATCACTGCATAGATCAATCCTATACATCGTTCAAAATCCTGCCTGGGTGAGTCCCTCCTTTTCTGCCCTCCATGAAGCCTTCTCTGCCTTCTCTATCCACCTTACACTTCCAGAATAGTCATTTATTGTCCATCTCATTGATTCCCATTCTTTTCACTTAAAGCAAACATTTTATTATTCTCATTCCACAAATCCATGCCTTGAAATGTTTTTTTGTCTATCAAATAAAAGACATTTATCAAGTAATAATTAATTCATTTTCTCATGTTTTATTAATCAAAGACAAGGGTAACTGCCAATCAGAGCTTCCAGTCAGCATGGAGTAACTAGTATTTCTAGCCCCGAGCAAAGAAACCTGATGTTTTCTTTTAATTAGCCTGTGCATCTAATATCTGGTAAATATGAGCTCTTTGGATTAGTCTTTTTGAAGTACTGAAAACAGCTCATAAGCACCCCTTCTTTCTCTCCCCATTATTGCTCTCTAAGACCCTTGGGAGCCTGGGAGCTCAGGTTGGGACCACCTGGCCTACATCATTCAACTGGTCATTAATCACTGATTGTCTTCTGTCATTTCTTCTATTGTCCCTTAAGAGCACAATGGGGCTCCATCTGACTCTTCTTTGTAAACTGTACAGTACCTTGCTCAGGGCTTTAGAATTAGCAGCTGCAACAACAAAAAAAAAAAAAAGAAAGAAAGAAAATGAAAAAAGAAAAAACACTGCTGCTGATTTCAAATATATATTTGACTATATCACAATTGCATCCAGAGGACAGGAACACAATAAAAGAATATTTGCAGTAAAACAGTCCTGTATTGTAAATAGAAGAGTTAAATTCCAAAGTTACCCTTTGTGGGAGAAAAATGAGTAAACAAAACAATGGCCTTTCCAGGGTTGGTGAAGAGACCTGCAAATAACCACTTGCCTGGGTAACTTCATCGGGAGATGATTCCATTTGATTGCTCTGCCTGGTGCCTCCCGGAAGGCTGGAAAAGGGGAAGTGTTTGAAATGATCATGACTTAATCACAAATGGACAAACTGAGGATGTGGCATGATGGTAAGATCTTAATGACTCAGAAATATCTGTCTTCCTTAAGAGTATGTGACTCTTTTTCTAAAACTCTGCTTAAAACTCATGTCCTGATCTAATTAAACTAAAGAGCTTCTGCACAGCAAAAGAAACTATCAACAGAGTAAATAGACTTACAGAATGGGTTAAAATTTTTGCAAATGATGCGTCTGACAAAGGTTTAATATCTAGCATCTATAGGAACGTAACAAATTTACAAGCAAAATCAACCCCATTAAAAAGTGGGCACTTTTGCCCACTCAAACATGAACAGACACTTCTCAAAAGAAGACATACATGTGGCCAAGAAACATACGAAAAAAAGCTCAACAGCACTGATCATTAGAAAAATGCAAATCAAAACCAAAATGAGATATCACCTCATACCAGTCAGAATGGCTATTATTAAAAATTCAAAAAGTAACAGATACTGGAAAGGTTACGGAGAAAAAGGAACACTTATACACTGTTGGTGGAAAGGCAAATTAGTTCAACCATTGTGGAAGACAGTATGGCAATTCCTCAAAGATCTAAAGACAGAAATACCATTCAACCCAACAATCCCATTACTGGGTATATACCCAAAGGAATATAAATCATTCTCTTATAAAGACACATGCATGTGTATGTTCATTGCAGCACTATTCACAATAGCAAAGACACGGAATCAACCTAAATTCCCATCAATGATAGACTGGGTAAAGAAAATGTGGTACATACACACCATGGAATACTATGCAGCCATAAAAAAGAATGAGATCATGTCCTTTGCAGGGACATGGAAGGAGCTAGAGGCCATTATCCTTAGCAAACTAATGCAGGAACAGAAAACCAAATACTGCATGTTCTCACTTATAAGTGGAAGCTAGAGGATGAGAATACATGGTCACATAGAGGGAAACAACACACAGTGGAGGCTATTGGAGGGTGGAGGGTGGGAGGAAGGAGAGGATGAGGAAAAATAACTAATGGGTACTAGGCTTAATACCTGAGTGATGAAATAACTGTAAAACATACCCCCATGACATACATTTACCTATGTAGCAAATCTCCACATGTAACCCTGAACTTAAAATAAAAATTAAAAAACAAACAAAAAAAAAAACTCCTGTCCTGCAAGCCATCCTTGGTGGGAATGACCACCACCTACCCCTGCTTGATTCTGATCACATTTTACTTGAAATTCCCTCGGCAATACGGACTCACTGCATGTTACATTGAAATTGCTACTGAAGCTTTTTCAGGTAGCGGGTGTGTGTGTGTGTGTGTGTGTGTGTGTGTGTGTGTGTGTGTGTGTGTGTGTGTGTGTGTGTGTGTGTGGTGTCTTTCTCCCCTCCAAAGAAATAGCTCCCCCCAACCTGTGACATAGACTTGACTATTACAGAGTAATTTCTTTATTTGATGACCTGCTTATGCCAGGCGTCTTCTTCCAAATGCCAAAAGCCAATAAAAGTAAGCTATTATCTATAATTAATCTGTTAATGTTCTTTCCTGCCCTTCGTTGATGAATGCGATGCTCCATTATTATTGCTAGCACTGCTTTGAATAGTTCCACAAAGGAAACTCCTAGGAAATCTTTTGGCTACTGTTGACTCTGGAAAAGATGCATAAAGTAAGGTTTGGGGTTGTTGTTTTACTTGTTCCAAAGGCTTATTAGGTTTCAATAATTATACAGCTTATCAAAGTAAAAGATCTTATGGGTGCCAACTGATGGCCTTCCCCATCACTCATGCCTGATTGAATAACAGCTTTAAAATCCAAGAAGCTCTTCCTCTAATGAAGTTTCTGCTCTGGTCTGTTGCTACAGCAACTTAGGGCTGTAGTACAAGATGACAGCAAATATATTAAATATTGCTGCAAATCTATTCTCTTTATTCTTTAGTGACCTCAGAACCAAAACTGTTTTACAGCATGCAAGTTTTGAAGGAGTGTTCTGCCTGCTGTTTTTCTTTCTTCCCTCAACATGAAAACCTACCATTTCTCTACTCTCTGGCATAGTGCCATCTATGTAGCAGGCATTCAAAACATATTTTAGGGGAATTTGTTGTGATTGGTGGATTAACCACACACATTTCTTCATTCTGAGACCCCACTAAAATGACACTAAAGGCATAAAAAAGACACACAGACAAAGAAAATGGGAAATAATATCACAATGGGCAAGAGATTTCCATTTTTTAGCTCTTTTTTCTATGGTGGTAAAATATGCATAACATAAATTTTACCATTTTAAACATTTTTTTTGAGGTGGAATCTCACTCTGTTGCCAGGCTGGAGTGCAGTGGTGCGATCTCAGCTCACTGCAATCTCCACCTCCCAGGTTCAAGCAATTCTCCTGCCTCAGCCTCCCTAGGTGGGACTACAGGCACCCGCCACCACACCCAGCTAATTTTTGTATTTTTTTAAGTAGAGACGGGGTTTCACCATGTTGGCCACAATGGTCTCGATCTTTTGACCTCATGATCCACCCATATCAGCCTCGCAAATTGCTGGGATTACAGGCGTGAGCCACTGCACTCAGACCATTTTAACCATTTTTAAGTGTACGTTCAATGACATTAAGTATATTCATATCATTGTGCAACGATCACTACCATCCATCTCCAGAATTTTTTCATAATCCCAACCTGAAACTCTGTACCCACTAAACACGAACTTCCCATTCTCCTCTTCCCCAGCCTCTGGTAACCTCTACTCCACTTTCCCTATGTATTTGACTAATCTAGATAGTTCATGTAAGAGGAATCATGCACATATATCCTTCTGTACCTCGCTTATTTCAATTAACATGTTTTCAAGTTCATCTATCTTGTTGTATGTATCAGAATTCCTTCCTTTTAAGGCTGAATAATATTCATTTTATTCTTAGAGCACGTTTTCTTTATCCATTCATCCATTGATGGACGTCTGGGGTTGCTTCCACTTTCCGGCTATTGCAAAGAATGCCGCTATGAAGTCCATACATTCAGTTGTTTTGTGTATACACCCAGAAGTAAAATTACTGGATCATATGGTAATTTTATACTTAATTTTTTTAGGAACCATCATACTGTTTTCCATAATGACCGTACCATTTTACATCCCACCAGCAATACATAAGGGTTTCAGTTTCTCCACATACATGCCAATGCTTGCTGTTGTCTTTTTTTAATAATAGTCACACTAATGGATGTTGATAGTATCTCACTGTGGCTTCAGTTTGCATTTCTCTAGTGATTAATGATGTTGAGCATCTTTTCACGTGCTTATTGGCCATTTATCCCATTCATTTCTAGAAGACGGAAAACAGATGGATGAATGGTAGCCAAGTTAGCAGAGTAAGGGAGGCCTAATGAGTCTTCTCTGACTTAGATACTTAGATTCTTTTTGTAAAAATGGTACATATGCATTCTTCACTGGGTTCCCAGAGGCAGTATGGAAGTGTAATAGTTAAGAGTACAGGTTCTGGATTCAGTTTGCGTGGGTGCTCAGCTTGGCTTTGTCACTTCTTATCAGCAGAGTGAATTTGGGCAGGTTAACTCACCACCCGGCCTCAGTTTCCCCATACGTAAAACAGAAAACATAATAATACCTACCAAATAGAATTATTGTGAGAATAACATGTGTAAAGCACTTAGCGTTCTGCCTAGCACACAGCACACATCCCTGAAGTATTAGTGATTATTATTATCATCCCCTATTATGGTTCCATCAGGATATACCACCCCTGCCACCTTTAGTGTTTTGTTTTTTGTGGGGGTTTTGCTGTTGTTGTTGTCTGTTTGTTTGTTTGTTTGTTTGTTTGTTTTGAGACAGGGTCTTGCTCTGTCACCCAGGCTAGTGTGCAGTGCTGCAATCACACCTGACTGCGGTCTCAACCTCTCAGACTCAAGCAATCCTCCTACCTCAGCCTCCCAAACAGCTGGGACTACAAGGTGCACCACCGCACCCAGCTAATTTCTTTATTTTTTGTAGAAACAGGGTCTCACTGTGTTGCCCAGGCTGGTCTTGAACTCCTGGGCTCAAGCAAATCCCTGCTACCTTTCAATGTCCTTCCAAACAGATCATTATGATTGAGTTACAGGTTAACAGACACAGAACACATAACTGGAATCCAACCCCTGTTCCTCAAGTTAGAAATAGCTATGTCCTAAATACAAAGCTATGCAGGTCAGTGTCCTCCTCCACCTTGCTATTTTCCTGCTTGGGCAAAAACTAAAGACACTTGTAGGGAGGAATAATATACACGGTACTTAATAGCAGGAGCTTGAAGTCAGGAAAATTTGGATTAAAGTCTGACTTCCCACCTATTATCTACATGAGCATAAACTAATTACATAATATTATAGGCTGAATCATGTGTCTCCAAAATGCATATGTTGAAATCCTAATACCTAGTACCTCAAAATGTGACTAAATTTGGAGATAGGGTCTTTAACGATATGATTAAGGTAAAATAAGGTCATTAAGGTGGACCTTAATTCCAATATGACTTGTGTCCTTAAAAAAAGAGAAAATTGCCAGGCGTGGTGGCTCACGCCTGTAATCTCAGCACTTTGGGAGGCTGAAGTGGAAGGATCATGAGGTCAAGAGATCGAGACCATCTGGCCAACATGATGAAACCCCGTCTCTCTAAGAATAGAAAAATTAGCTGGGCATGGTGGCATGTGCCTGTAGTCCCAGCTACTCGGGAGGCTGAGACATGAGAATCACTTGAACCCGGGAGGTAGAGGTTGCAGTAAGCCAAGATCTTGTGCCATGATCTCGGCTCACTGCTCTCCAGCCTGGCAACAGAGGGAGACTTTGTCTCAAAAAAAAAAGAGAGAGAGAGAGAGAAAATTAGGGCCAGGGTGGTGGCTCACGCATGTAATCCCAGCACTTTGGGAGACAGAGGCAGGTGGATCACTTGAGGCCAGGAGTTTGAGACCAGCCTGGCCAACATGGTGAAACCCTGTCTTTACTAAAAATGGAAAAATTATCCTGGCATTGTGATGAGTGCCTAATCCCAGCTATTTGGGAGGCTGAGGCACAAGAATTGCTAGAACCCGGGAGGTAGAGGGTTCAGTGAGCCAGGATTGTGCCACTGCACTCCAGCCTGGGCAATAGACTGAGACTCCATCTCAAAAAAAAAAAAAAAAAGGAGAGAGAGAGAGAGAAAATTAGGACATAGATGTGCATAGAAAGAAGACCATGTGAAGTCCAAGGAATAAGAAGGTCACCTACACACCAAGGAGAGAAGCCTCAGAAGAAACCAACCCTTCTGACACCTTGATCTTGGACTTTTAGTATCCAGAATTGTAAGAAAATTAATGTCTGTTGCTTAAACCACCTAGTCAATAGTACTTACAGTTACGGCAGCCTTAGTACACTAATAAACTTGACCTCAGTTTTCTAAAAGATAAAATAGGAATAGACACACTTCATAAGATAATTGTATTAAATTGTGGAGAAATGAATCTACCACAGTGCTTGGCACATACTATGTGCTCAAGAAATGTAGGTTAGTATGATCCTTGTTTTACTATTATTATTAAAACATAATTACTCTGGTCTTTCCATAATAACAGAAGGAAAAAGAGAAGCTAGCTGACTAATTCAACTACAATTATCCATGACTTTATAATTCATCATCATGTCTTTAGTCTTGCCCTCTTCAAAACACCCTATACAATGCCACCAGAACATCCTTTCTGGTATAAAAATCTGGCTGTGATAGCTTGATGGCCAAACAGTTCCACTCCTCCCTGTACGCACATGCCCCTCCTTCCACTAGAAATGGATCCTATGCCCTCTCCCCATAAATCTAAGCTATGCCTGTGACCATGTGACCAATACAATGGAGAAGAAATGATGTCCTGGAACTTCCAGGTCCAGGCACTAAGGAAGCCTAGCAGCTTGAGCCACCAAGAACAGGATACTCTGCTGGAAAGAGTGGTCACAGGGAAAGACCTAGAAGGATTTAGAGAAAGAAATAGGAGCCACATGAAGAAACACCAAGGCCGGGTGGGGTGGCTCACACCTGTAATCTCAGCACTTTGGGAGGCCGAGGTGGGCGGATCACTTGAGGCCAGGAGTTAGAGACCATCCTGGCCAACATGGTGAAACCCTGTCTCTACTAAAAACAGAAAAATTAGCTGGCCTTGGTGGTGGGGACCTGTAATCCCAGCTACTCAGGAGGCTGAGGTGGGAGAATCACTTGAACTAGGGAGGTGGAGGTTGCAGTGAACCAAGATTGTGCCACTGCATTCCAGCCTGGGCAACAGAGTGAGACCATCTCAAAAATTAAAAAAAAATGAAAAAAGAAACATCAAGATAGTAGACATCCAGCCCCAACCTGCATCCCCAGCCACCATGTTATTGCCACTGCAATAGCCAGACCAGTAGAAGAACAACCCAGCTGAGCCCCAGCCAACCCTCAGAATCATGAGCTATCATAAAACGCTGCTGGGTAGGCAAGGACATTTTTGGTGGTTTATTATACAGATAAAAATAACTGAAACACTCGTCATGTCACTCGCTGCTCTACTTAAAACCCTCCGCTCAGCTAGAAGAGTTGGCTCACGCCTATAATCCCAGCACTTTAGGAGGCCAAGGCAGGTGAATCACCTAAGCAGCAGGAGAACCACCTGAGCTAAGGAGTTTGAGACCAGCCTGGCCAACATGGTGAAACCCCATCTCTACTAAAAATACAAAAATTAGCTGGGCGTGGTGGCACAGACCTACAATCCTGCTACTCAGGAGGCTGAGGCAGGAGATTGAACCTGGGAGGCAGAGGTTGCAGTGAGCCAACATCACGCCACAGCACTCTAGCCTGGGTGACAGAGTGAGACTCTGTCTCAAAAACAAACAAACAAACAAACACCCTTGGCTCTTCACAGCCAAATTTCTTAGGGCTCACAAGGAATCTTCACAAGCTATGTGACTTCAACAGGTTACTTCATCTCTCTATGCAACATCTTTCCCATATGCAAACTGAGGTAATAATAGCACCTTCCTCAAAGGACTGCCATGAAAATTAAAAGACAATATATGAGAAACACTTGGAACTAAGTGCTCAATATGTGTCAGCCACCATCGTCACCACCACCACCATCATCATCTTCACCACCACCACCATCACCACCATCATCATTGTCATCACCACCACTATCCCCACCATCACCATAACACCATCAACATCACCACCTCCACCATCATCATCACCAGCACCATCATCATAATTGCCATCACCATCACCAGCACCATCATCATCATTGCCATCACCATCACCATCCCCACCATCACCACTATCACCATCATCATTACCACCACCATCACCCCCCCACCATCATCACTGTCATCACCACCACTACCCCTACCGTCATCACTTCCACCATTATCATCACCACCACTACCACCACCATCACCTTGCTCTGCCTGACTCTACAACCTCTTCCTTAATGTCTCCTCACGTGCACTCTGGAGTACACTCATACTAAAATATTTTTCCCCAAAACTTCACACTTCACAACTCTTTACCTTTGTACTTCCCATTTCTTCTGCCTGGAATGTCCTTTACCCATCTTGCCTGCCTGAGAAATTGCCATGTGTCCTTCTGTGAAGCTTTCTCACATCTCCCCAGTCAGTGAGGCATCTGCCCCTATGCTCCTTTGAGCACCTCGCTCTTGTCTGTAGAGAGGCTTCCCATCTTTGCCACCTGTATGGGTGGGCCTTGTCTCCTCAGCTAGACTCTGAATTGTTTAAGGACAGAGCCAGGGCTTGATTCATGAGCCAGCAAAGCATGGCATATACCAAGCTCTTAAGACATGTTCCAGGAAGGGAAGGAGAAAGGAGTCTGCTTTTAGAGTAGTGGTTCTCAACAGGAGGGAGACGGGAGAAATTTTGTCCCCTATAATATATCTGGTGACATTTGAAGACATTTTTGGTTATCATGCAACAGAGGGGGAGAGGAAAGTGTTACTGGAAACTAGTGGGTAGTGGGTAGTGGACAAATATGGTGCTCAGCATCAGACAATGCACGGGACCACTGCCACGACAAGGAAGGGTCCAACCCTAAATGTCCAGGCTGTGCTGAGGTTGAGAAGTCTTGTTTCAGAGGATCATCACACGCCGAGGAGGGGAAAAAACAGACACTTGGCTGAACGCACAAGCTTAGCGGCCTGGCTGCCCACTCCCACACCTCCCAGCTCAGCACCTCTGGGAGCAGAGGGTACCAGGAAGGTATGGAAGGTAAAAACGGGCTTAAATCTGGTTACTTTCCTTCCTCTCAATGTGATCCTCATCTTCCCTTGGTGAAGTTCCATTTTTTACTTCCTATAGTCTCTTCTGGTCCTGACTTTCTAGAATTCTGCATTTGTAGGTTGGTTCCTATTGTTTCATTCATGGCTAAAAGATGTCAATGCTGCATAGACTCTTTCACATGCCAAGAGAGGACACATCCTGGGTAGCCTAGCCTGAGTCACTGAGCCCTTGCATTACATCCGGGATGGCCCAGAAGTTAAGTGAACGCACGTGCCTGAGATGCACCGTCCCTGCCTGCCCAGATAGGTGGCCTTGGGGTTCAGAAGAAACAAGAGGCAGGGAAGGTGGTCCTTGAAGGCTCCATGGCTAACTTAGCTTTAATCTCTAGAGGCCTCTGTGTCAGTCAAAGCACGTTGCAGGGAAGCAGGGAGACATCTGTAAAATGCGCTCTTTTGTACCACGTAAGAGCAGAAAGAAATCTCACTCTACAGACCTTAGCTTCTGCGAGGGATGGGTCCTGTAGAATTACAGTGAGCACAGTTGATGCCTGTGACTCCTGTGGGAGCCTGTGTTTGCTGGGGGGCTGTGTTTGTTGTTTTTAACTGGCTTCAAGAGGAGGCAGAAGATTGAGTAGTAGTAAAAAGCTTCATCTTTGGCACCAGACAGGAATGAGCGTGGGACCCGCTTCTGTCATTAACTGCGTGACCTGGGATAAATAACTTAATCTTGTGTAAGCCTCGGCCATGAGAGAGGAACAATAATAGTACCTACTTCACAGGGCTGACCTGTGGATTAATTGAGATCATGAAATCACAGGTTTTGCATACTGCCTGGCATAATTGCTAATAAACGGCAGTTATTACTCTGAAAGGAGGTTGTGGAGTGAGTGAATAGGCGAGGAGTATGATGAATCATCCTGAAATTCTCACCTAATTTCCTCTATCCAGGTAGGGTGCTAGTGAGTCATCTTGCTGAGAGCTAACATTTTTATTGCGCTTATCATGTGCTTACAACCATCCTCAGCGCTTTACGTGCGTTCACTCAGTCACCTCAGGGACCCAATGAGATAAGTATTACTTTTCCCATTTTATAGATGGGAAAACTCGTCGCACAGCCTCACTAATTGCCCAAGGCACGCTGCTGGATTAGGGGAGGCCAAGGGTTTGGGTGAAGCCCATTTGACTCCAGGGGCCCTGGCATTAGCAGTGCACACACTGCTTCTGAATGCAACTATAGAAGAATGAGAAACGGGAGGGTGCGTCGCTGGGTATCCCCCTCACCCCTCCCCAGCCTGCCTACACCCTTGCCCTGCTCCCAAACACTCGCTCCGCTATCCTGGAGCTTTGCAACAGCCGGCAGGGAAGAGCTTCACTCTGCCCAGCTGCGGTCAGGCGTGAGATGGTGTCTGCAAGGAAGGGGCCCCGGTGGGCGTGCGGAGCTAGGCCAGGATGCCGCAGGGAAGTAAGTGGCAAATGGGATTCGTCACTGGATAAACTGGGACTCCGCCCCAGCACCACCTGGTGCCTGTGGGTGGCTCTGAGCCCAGGGACATACTTTCGCTGAGCTTTATTTCTTTCCCTCTAAAATGAGAGCGTAGACGCGCTCAAAACCCCTGCTGGCTGTAGAACGCCAAGTTCCCCTAGTGAGGAAGGACTAGCGTCTGCCGCGGGGTGGGTCTTGGTCGGATCCTATCCTGGGGGAAGAGCGCCACCTGGCGAACAACTCCTAGAATGTCTCAGAACAGCCATTAGGAACAGTCTCCCGGGTCCCAGCGGGAGGCTCTGCCCATATTTAGCTTGCACTCTAGGCAAGGAGCTTCAGTTCTCTGAACCTCAGAATTCTGATAGGTAAAATGACACCGAAGAATGGCAACGAAGATAATACTTAAAATACCTAATATTCCCCACCGCCACCTTTTGTCACCACTTTATTTTGAAATAGTAAAGGGTTATAAACCAATGTAGACAATAAATTTTAGAAGTCATACAGCATTTTTTCTGGGCACTCTGATAAGTTGTAACATTGCCTCGATTTTTTCTTACCTAGTTTTTTTTCCTTCACATTTATGTGTTTGCTTGTTTCTTTGTTTTTAATTGTGGCAAGAACACTTGCCGGCCGAGGTGGCTCATACCTGTAATCTCAGCACTTTGGGAGGCCGAGGCAGGCGGATTACTTGAGGCGAAGAGTTCAGGATGAACCTGGTCAACATGGTGAAACCCCAACTCTACTAAAAATACAAAAATCAGCTGGGCGTGGTGGCGCATGCCTGTAGGCTGAGGCAGGAGAACTGCTTGAACCCAGGCAGCCGAGATTGCAGTGAGCTGAGATCGTGCCACTGCATTCCAGCCTGGGTGCTCCGTCTCAAAAAAAAAACAAAAAAACACCGAACACTCAACATAAGACCTACCCTCTTAATGGATTTTCAAGTACACAATACAGCAGTATTAACTATATAGCGCTGTGTAACAGTGTTATACAGCAGATCTCTAGAACTTAATCATCTTGCATAGCTGAAATTTTATCCTTGTTGATTTAGCTAACACTTTTTGAGTGTGTGTGATGTGATAAGCCTTGTTCCAAGTACTTTATTTATATTAATTTATTTAATCTTCAAAATAGCCATGAGGAAGGTATAGAATGACTGCTCAAGTCACTGGCTTAATCCACAAGAGACTGCACCAATTTGAAAAGTCTACAATAATAACATTTGGAAGGCGATTTACACTTGATAAACATTACCTCACTTAATCCACACAACAGCCTGTTAAGATCAATGTTATCTTCATCTTAAAACAAGGAAACTAAAAACCACTCAGTCAGCACACATCTGCCTCCTGTGTGCTGGGCCCTGGGGTGCACATGAACAAGGTTTTTGGGGTCCCCATGCCCTGGAGTGAGACACGAGTAACTACTCATGAACTGAGTGTACAACAGGGGGAAATCTAGGCAACACAGAAAGTCCCAGGAGCTATAATAACTTGGTCTGGAAGGGGAGACCTTTCACAAACAATTCTGTCCAGGGTTGCACTACTGCCAAGCTCTGTGCCTGCCCATGATACGGGACCCCATGTATGACTTACTGACCTGTGAGTCCACGACAGTAACTTCCCCTTCAGCACCTGAGCTCCTTAAGAACAGTGCCTGTGTCCTCATCGCCTGCATAACCCAACACCCAGCAGAGAGCCTGGCACGTGGGGGTTGCCCCATAAACACTTGCCTCATGAAAGCTCCTATTCCTCTTCATGCTCATTTGCCCTCCCTCCTTCTTTCCCCAGACCTTCCTCTCATTCCTGGCAATCCACAGAGATTAGACTGTGGCTCCTTGGCGCAGGCCCCTGCCCTAATTCTCAAACCCAGAGAAGTCACAAGTACAGTAGAATAAAAATGGTATCGGGGAGGAAGTGGAACTAGTAGGTTTTAGGCATTCACTCTGTGCTCAGCATTTTATCTTTAGATTCTTAAATCTCATAGCAGCCCTGATGGGTAGGTGGTAGATGGCAGAGCTAGGATTTAACTCCAATGCCAGGTTCACCATGTTCCACTGCCCTTGGCTCTCTCCTCCAAGCTATAGCAAGTGGCCTGTGCTGTTGTCAGAGAGGGATAGAGCTCAAAGCCTCCCATTTGGGCTTCTCCCCCTCTGCACTAGGCTCCCCAAATCCAGGAGATTCTTCTAGAAGCTGTATGCTCACTCCCTGAAGGCCTAGGATGCATCTTCCTAGGGCTTCCCATTTCCAATTTCTAGTTCCTGATTCCTGGAGAAACTCCCAGGGTTGGGGGTAGTGATTCAGGGGCAGTCCACTGGGTTGCAACAGCTAATGAAACTGACATCTGACAGATACCATTCTCTACCTGCTCACCTGGGGAATAGTATCAGTGAGGATAATAACAACAGCAACACTTATCCTTCGCTAAGCTCCTACTCTGTGCCAGCCTTCTGCTACGCCTTTCTCAACAATATCTCATTTAATCCTCACAACCACCTTCAGAGGTTGTTCCATATCCATTATCAGGGCCTTGAGAACAGAGAGATGTCAGATTGGGCCTTCCAGGAAGCTGACGCTAAGACAGAATTAGACATACAAGAGACTAATTGGAAGAAACATCTAAGGATAAAGGAGAATAGGAGTAGGCCCAGAAAGTCTCAGCCCCTGCTGCAGGTCTGACACCAATGAAGAGAGAAGGGGAGGAAGGATTGGGCAGGGAGAGCCTCAGGCTTCAGGACTGTAGTGTCCTCCTAGTGCTCAGTCATTGGTGAGGACAGCTCGAGAAGAGCATGGCCTCCGCATGAAGCCTGCGGTGCAAGGAGGGGGATGAAGCTACCCACAGTCCTCACAGGAGGTCCTCTCTTAAAGCTGATCTGAGCAGCACAATTTCTGACTGCCACAAAAGACAGTCACAAAAATGACAACTTATCATACATGTTATTCTATATATTTTTAAACTTAGCAATAAAAGAGAGATGTTTGTTTTTCAAATATATTCATAAGCAAGATGCTTTTCAAATATTTATGTGTAATCATTATACATGGCTCTTTACACACTTGTATGATTTTTTCTTTCTTGAGATACGGTCTTGCTCTGTTACGCAGGCTGAAGTACAGTGGTGCAATCACAGCTCACTGCAGCCTCAGCCTCCCAGGCTCAAACAGTCCTCCTGCTTCAGCCTCCTGAGTAGTTGGGACTACAGGCACACGCCACCATGCCCAGCTAATTTTTTTGTTTTTAGCAGAGATTGAGTTTCACCATATTGACCAGGCTGGTCTTGAATTCCTGGCCTCAAGCAACCCACCTGCCTTGGCCTCTCAAAGTGCTGGGACTACAGGCATGAGCCACCTCGCCCAGCCCCCCGTTAGGTTCTATGACTGTCCCCCTACTCCAGCCCAGCCAGGGCATCAAACCCCTGGAAGGCGTTTAGCCTGTGAACAGCCAGGGGTCCTGGGGGCTGGAAATGCTGATGGCATGAAATCACCATAAGGAAGTAATGACACCAAGCCTGGTAACCATGGTTACACACAACGTGACTGAACAATGGGAGGGAGAGAGCAGCCCAGGCACCCACCACCCAGCTATTCAGGTGGATGTTTAGTCAACCAAATACACACTCTATTTAAAGAGAAGATTAAAACAAGCTTTTAAAAGTCTATCACACGTTACTTTAAAACCATTTATAATAGAAGTTCTATTAGAGATCCTAAACAAAATGTATGTCCATAATGAAAACTGCTGAGACAAAAAAAAAAGAAAGAAAGAAAAGAAAGCCTACACAGATGGCATCTTTGGCAAAATAGGAATAGATTCCAGACAGAAAGAACAGGAAAACCTCAGGGACGTATTTGAGATCAGAGAATCAAAAATTACTTAATCAGAATTGCAAAGGTTAGAAACAACCCATGTGTCCATAAATACGGGATTAAACAAATTTGCACATTCATAAAATGAGGTTTAAAAAGTTAAGCCACAGGCTGAGCACGGTGGCTCACGCCTGTAATCCTAGCACTTTGAGAAGCCAAAGCGGACAGATCACTTGAGGTCAGGAGTTCAAGACCAGCCTGGCCAACATGGTGAAACCCGTCTCTACTAAAAATACAAAAATTAGCTGGGCGTGGTGACGCACGCCTGTAATCCCAGCTACTGGGGAGGCTGAGGCAGGAGAATCGCTTGAACCCGGGAGGTGGAGGTTGCAGTGAGCTGAGAGAGCGCCACTGCTTTCCAGCCTGGGCAACAGAGCAAGACTCCATCTCAAAAAAAAAGTTAGACCACAGCACCATCTCATTTGTTGCATGTGTGCACATATGTTCACTGAGGGACAACTGAAGAATGTTCATGAACATATCAACAGTGGTACCCTCTGGGTAGTGAAATTTCAAGAGATTTTCACACACTTTTTTATATTGGTCCATGTTATTTGGATGTTTTAAAACAAGCATCATAACATTTATAAAGCCAAGAAAAACAGTATGTAAAGTTTTCACTTTGAAAAGCAAAATAATCAGAAGGGCACTGAAATGACTCCCAAGGCCAAAGACAATAAAGAGCTAGACGGAGAACTACATTGAGAGAAGAGGGCCTGCCAGATATTTTTATGAGCATTTAACAAAGCAGTTGCCACTGAGGGCCCATGTGATTCGCTAGATCTCAATTCCTCTTGTTTACAGGGTCAGTGGTAATTCCAAAATGTACATATAGGTAGAACTTAAAGGCAGCAGTCTAGTTGGAGATTCAGCTTGGGAGTTTGGGCTGAAGCCATGTTTGCACAGCACCTTAAATAAGACCGCGATGACACCAAGTATTTCTATAAAAGGAAGCAGAGTCTGATGGAAATGATGGGGAATTATAGTCTCCTCGGTGATTCCTTGGCTCTGCCAAGGGATGAAGCTAGTCAACTAGATGGCAAGAATGTGGTCAACATTCTTGACCTGGCCTCTCCTCCACCCCATCCCAACCCCACAGCCCATCCATCATGTACACCCTTGCCCCACTCTTTCAATGGGTTTAGAAACCAGGATCCCTGAGCCTCTCTGAATGCTTCCCAATGAACCTTGCATCCTGATATTCACATCCTCATCTGTGGTTCTCTCCCACACTGACTGTGGGCTTGGCCATATGACTTTGCTTTGGCCCACAGAACATTAGCAAGTGTAGTTCAGACAGAGGTTAGATAATTGCTTCCACATTTGGGCTTGTCCCCTCGGGATGCTCCTTTCAGGGACCCACTTGCTGTGTAAGACCAGGCAATACAAGTTAATGATGAGAAACCACATGGGATGAGACTCTGCCCTCCTAGTCTCCTAGCCGAGCAGCCCATGAGGGACCTTGGGTGAGACCAGCAGAATTGCCTAGTCAAATGACAGAACTAGGAGGAACAATGGACAGTTGTATTAAGCTACTAACTTTTGGAGTGTCTGCTCAGGCAGCAGCAAATACTGAAGTAGCCTCTGATCTCTATTTCCCTGTCACCTCCACTACTCTCTTTCCTCCTTTCCTCTATGCACTTCAGATAACCTTGACAATGATACCCCTTCCTTCTCAGTTTGACTGCCACACCCAGGACACCTCCCTGACATTACACTGCTCTAGAGAGTAGCTTCCAACCTGCGCTTTCAGAGGGAATCCAGGAAATTAGGACCAGTGTCATTCACCTAAATATGAAAGGAATCAAGACAAAACTACAGGCAGGGCAGGTATGGTGGCTCAGGCCTATAATCCCAGCACTTTGGGAAGCCAAGGCAGGAGGATCACTTGAGCCCAGGAGTTCAAGACCAGCCTGGGCAACATAGTGAGACCCGGTCTCTACAAAAAATCTAAGAACTAGCCAGACATGAGGGCACACACCTGTAGTCTCAGCTACCAAGAAGGCTGAGGTGGGAGGATTGCTTGAACATGGGAGGTCGAGCTGCAGGGAGCCATGATCACCACTGCACTCTAGCCTGGGTGACAGAGTGAGACCCCGTCTCAAAAAAAATAAATAAATAGAAATAAAAACACAAAAACTGCTAGTCCACCAACATGATCATTCACTTATTCATATAATAAATATTTGCTTAGCATCTAGTAAGTACTGGGCACAAAGTATTACAGTCATTAAGAACATCCTAGAGAGGACCGAGACATCTACTCACTGAGTCTCACCTAACAAACTGGTGGAATTAATACTCACCATAGCATATTTGAGCCCTTTCTTGTTATGCAGAAAAAAAACCACAACTGAGAAAAATAAATTACTTCTCTGAACTCATTAAGCTAATAATCGGTAGCAGAGCCAAGTCAGGACGAGGTTACCTTTTCATCACAAAGAACAGGTAGAAATAAACAGGCACGGCCAGGTGCAGTGGCTCACGCCTGTAAACCCAGCACTTTGAGAGGCCAAGGCGGGCAGATCACGACGTCAAGAGATTGAGACCATCCTGGCCAACATGGCGAAACATCATCTCTACTAAAAATACAAAAATTAGCTGGGCATGGTGGTGCATGCCTGTAGTCCCAGCTACGTGGGAGGCTGAGGCAGGAGAATCGCTTGAACCCGGGAGGCAGAAATTTCAGTGAACCGAGATTGCTCCACTGCACTCCAGTCTGGCGACAGAGGGAGACTCCGTCTCAAAAAAGAAAAGAAACAGACATTTCCCAGGATGAACATGGGTAAATATTGGAGTTGCCCCAAGGTCAGAGCTGCGCATAAGCACAAAGGCAGAATATCCAATCTAGGGGACACTTATTGGTGCTTTTTCTAGCATCCACTTCTCCCTTTTCCTGCCAACAGTATCCCTATCTGTTGTCTTCAGCCCCGCAGTTTGGGTGGGATTAACCCACCTCAAGCTCCAGAGATGGATCTTGGTTACCATAGCTAATCAGTGTATCCCACCTTTGACCACAGAGACTGGCTTAGGCATGCAACCTGATCAGTGCCAATGCCACTCCAGGAGATGTTTGCCCATGCTTCTGGGAAGAGGTGCTTCTGCATGAGCTAGTGGAAGAAACATCCGCTCTTCACTAGGGTGTGATATAAGGTTATAAGGTCTGGAATTGCTATAACCAGTTGGAACCTCAAGAAAAGAACCTAGAATCATCATGCAGAGCTAGAGAGAGAAAACCAACTGAGCACTGAGCAGAAAGAAGGATCAAACTGGGTCTTTAGTGACATTATTTGAGAGGTCAACTCAAACCTCACCTGAAACTAGTCCTAAACCTGACTTTTCAGTTATAGAAGATAATTCCCTTCACTCTTTAAGCCGCTTGAATGAGGTTTTTGTTATCTGCAATCTAAAGATTCCTGAATAATACATACAGTTGGCCAGGTGCTGTGGCTCATGCCTGTAATCCCAGCACTTTGGGAGGCTGAGGCGGGCGGATCACTTGGCGTTCAAGATCAACAGGAATTCAAGACCAACCTGGCCAACATGGTGAAACCCTGTCTCTACTAAAAATACAAAAATTAGCTGGGCCTGGTGGTGGGTGCCTGTAATCTCAGCTACTCAGAGCTGAGGTGGGAGAATCTCTTGAACCCCGGAGGCGGAGGTTACAGCAAGCCCAGGTGACACCACTGCACTCCACCCTGGGTGACAGAGCGAGATTCCAGCTCAAAAAAAAAACTACATACAGTGACATTTCCAGGTTTACAAAGGACACCTGAACTTCCAGATGGTTAATAGCTAATTGTAGTAAACTCTAGGAAGATAATCGTGAAGAGGTAGGCATGTGCAGAAAAGAGACTGATAAATTTCAATACATGTGAAGTGCAAGGTAATGTACTTAAGGAAAAAGTACACACATAAAATAGAAACTATTCAGGACAACTTGGGAAGGAAACTTTGGCATTACTGTAAAATAGAGGTCAGCCAACTTTTTCTGCAAAGAGCCAGCTAGTAAATATTTTGAGCTTTTTTTTTTTTTAAACCAAAAACTTGGCAGCTTTTTAAATTCATATTTTGAGCTTTACAAGCCATCAAGTCTGTCGCAACTACTCAGCCCTCAGTTGTAGTACAAAAGCAAGACATCAATATATGCAATGAATGGGTGTGACTGTACCCAAATAAAACTCTATTTATGGACACTAAAATCTGAATTCTGTATCATTTTCACATGTCACAAAATGTTATTCTTCCTTTGACTTTTTTCAACTATTCAAATATGTAAAAGCCCTTCTTAGCTTACAGACTGTAGGAAAACAGGCCACAGGCTGCATTTGATCTGCAGACTTCAGGTTGTCTCCCCCTACTGTAAAGGGTTTCCTAAAGTTAATGATGCTGGGGTTGGGGGTAGTAGGGTTAGGGTCGGGGAGCACTCATGCATTACTATAACCTACCCTGCTGTAATACCAGAAATACTTTCTGTGTCAAATCTCTGCTGATAGGATTGAGTAACTGTAAATGAGTAACTGTAACACTCTACTATTTCTAAAATCATTTACATGAGTACTAATGCATCCACTTGCCAATGCATAGAGCTCAGCTGGACTAGTAACTGCAAGTTTAGCAAATGTTATGATTTTTATGTCTAATCTGCACAGTCAATTGTCTGTGCATATGGACAACAAGAACCACAGCTTTCTTCCATTACTCTGAAAAATTGACAATTAGCTGAGATTCGATTTTTGATTCCTTTTTTTTGTCTGAAACGGAGTCTCACTCTGTCGCCCAGGCTGGAGTGCAATGGTGTGATCTCGGCTCACTGCAACTTCCACCTCCCAGGTTCAAGGGATTCTCCTGCCTCAGCCTCCTGGGTAGCTGGGACTACAGGCATCCACCACCACACCCAGCTAATTTTTTTGTATTTTTAGTAGAGACAGGGTTTCACCATGTTGGCCAGGCTGGTCTCGAAAGCCTGACCTCAAGTGATCCCCCCGCTTCAGCCATCCAAAGTGCTGGAATTATAGCCATGAGCCACCACGCCCAGCCGAGATTCAATTTTTGACACCTGTCATGCAATGACAGCAAATATCTCTGTGTCTAGCCACATGCTCGGGCCTTCTTTTGTTCATTCAACAAACTCACCGAACCAGACATTGGGTGGGTCACTGGAAGCAGTCGTAAACAACACAATTAGAGTCTCTGCTGTTATGACGTGAATTGATTAGCATAGGAGAGAGATTATTTAACAGTCCATCCTCAACTAAGTAGCCAAAGGTTCTTTTAAAATAGAAAAGGCTGGGCACAGTGGTTCACGCCTGTAATCCCAGGGAGGCTGTAATCTCCCTTTGGGAGGCTGAGGTGGGAGGATTGCTGGATTGTCTCCAGAAGTTGGAGACAGCCTGGGCAACATAGCAAGACCCTGTCTCTTCAAAAAATAAAAATAAAAATAATTAGCCAGGTGTGGTGGTGCACACTGCAGTCCTAGCTATTCAGGAGACTGAGGCAGGAGGATTACTTGAGCCCAAGAGTTCAAGGTTACAGTGAGCTACGTTTGTGCCACTGCACTACAGCCTGGGTGACACAGCAAGACCTTGTCTCTAATAATGAATAAATAAAAAGCAAGCATCACTTTCCTCCTCTCCTGAAAAGCCTCCATTGTTCCCCTTCTACAAGGATGGGGGTGATCTGCAATCCACCCATGCCCCCAACCACACTCCTCTCCCAGGTGCTTATTCCACACCTCCCAAACTGGCTTCCTTGCGCAAATACACTAAGCCCCCACCTAAAGGCCTTTGCACTTGCTGTTGCATTCACCTGGAAAGCTTCCTCCCTCTCTAGATACCCACGTGGCTCATTAACTCAGCTCCTCAAGTCTTCCTTAAATGCCACCTTCTTCTCAATCAAGTCTTCACTTCCCAGTACATTACAAATTACAAGCACTTTCCCTGTCAGTTCTTATCCTCTCCACTTTTCCCCTTTATGCTTATCTACTTTGAAAATAGCTCATATTTGGCTGGGCGCAGTGGCTCACACCTGTAATCTCAGCACTTTGGGAGGCCAAGGCAGGCAGATCACTTGAGGTCACGAGTTCGAGACCAGCCTGGTCAACATGGTGAAACTCCATCTCTACTAAAAATACAAAAAATTAGCCAGGCATGGTGATCTACACCTGTAATCCCAGGTACTCAAGAGGCTGAGGCAGGAGAATTGCTTGAACCTGGGAGGCAGAGGTTGCAGTGAACCAAGATCACACCACTTCACTCCAGCCTGGTGAAAGAGCAAGATTCTGTGTCTAAAAAAGAAAATGGCTCATAATTGACCAGCATGGTGGCTCAGGCCTGTAATCCCAGCACTTTTAGAGGCTGAGATCACCTGAGGTCAGGAGTTCAAGACCAGCCTGGCCAATATAGTGAAACCCCATCTCTACTAAAATACAAAGATTAGCCGGGTGTGGTGGTACATGCCTGCAGTCCCAGCTACTTGGGAGGCTGAGGTGGAAGAATCGCTTGAACCTGGGAAGCGGAGGTTGCAGTCAGCTGAGATGGTGCCACTGCACTCCAGCTAGATGACAGAATGAGACTCCATCTAAAAAGAAAAAGAAAATAGCTTATACTTTATTTTGTTTGTTGTATATCTCTGCCTATTAGAACATAACTCCTTGAGGGCAGAGAGTTTTGTCTGTCTTGTTCACTGCTGTACCATCAGTGCCTGGAATAGCACTTGATAAACGGTTATTGAATGAATGAATGAATGAATGAATGAAAATATGGGACAAGAAATGTGATGATTATTATGTAAAGGCATGTAGAAGAATACAGAGGAGAGAGGTCTAATCCAGTTGTGGAAGTTAGGCAGACCACAACAGGGTGAGAAGATGTTCAGGGCAGGCGTGGTGGCTCACACCTGTAAATCCAACACTTTGGGAAGCCAAGGCGAGAGTATCACTTGAGTCCAGGAGTTCGAGACCCGCCTGGGCAACACGGGGAGACCCTGTCTTGAAGAAGAAAGAAGAGGGAAGAGAGAAGGGAGACAGGAGATGGGAGACGGGAGGAAGAAGAATAAGGAAGGAAGAAGAGGGAACGAGAAGGGGAAGAAGAAGAAAAGAATGTTCGGGACAGAGACCCAAAGTAGACACATTCCCTGCTCTCATGGACACACTGAGAAAGAGAGGGGGAAAAGTCCCTGCAATGAAAGAAATGTAATACAGGGTGGGTTTTTTTGTCTTACTATACTCCCCTCACAATATGTGTCCAGCCTGCCCTCCTCTCCCCAGCCTGCCCTCCTCTTCCCAATGCTGGAGGGCTGTGATCCCCCACCTCCAAGTCCAGTCCTGCTCCCAGTTCTCAGAACAGACCTGACCCAGGGAAAGCAAGACTAGATGGCTTCAGCGCCCCTCTACAGAAACCAGCCTCGGGGCACTCCTCTCTGGCCAGAGGCCAGGGAGGGGACCTAGCACTGGAGCCTGTGTTCTGATAACCAGACTTCAGCTTCATTCTCAGTGCCTGGAGACTCATCTTGGCAAATTCCCAGCACATTTGGACTCCAGACCAGCCTTGGCATGACTGGTGTTATCAAAAAGTCTCTTCCATTGAAAGTAACAGGAAACCCAACTAAATTAGCATAAGCACTATGGAGATTTATTGGCTTAACAAACTAAACTGGTAAGGCTTGTCTGGAGGGCTGGCCTCATGCCGGGGTTCAAACGACATCTTTTCAACTCTCTACTGTATCTTCAGCTGGGTTGGCTTCATTCAGCCCCAGGCTCTTCCAAGGCTCCCAACCTCTGAGGCTTAAGGCTTTCAGCTGGGCTACTGCACCTCCCACCTGACCTTTTCCCAGACTGAAGCTGGTGTGGAATGAGGGCCCCTGCCTCTCTCCCACCAATCCCAGAAAAGTCTCACTGCATTTCACAGGCTATGGCTGGATCATGGGCCCAACCTTAAACCAATCACTGTGGCCTCCCTTCCCCATCCTGGGAAGATTTGATCATTTGATTGGCTAGGTGGGGGTCATGTTTTCCAGTCCTGGAGCTGTGAGTGGAGCCTCACAGAGAGCACTGAAACAAGGAGAAAACACAAATCTGGGCTTGAAACGAAAGGAAGGGTAATGGCTGCTGGGATGGGAGACAATAACCTCTTATGTGAAGTTTATAGTTCCATAGCAAGCCCTTGAGTAACCCAGTCAAAGAGTTCAATAATAGTCCTTGATGGAAGAATGTTTTCCATCTTCTGCCACACTGTACAAAAGTCAAATGCATGTAGGGAAATCATATCTTTTATGGCGAAATGAAAATTAAAGATGTACAAAATATACTTAAACCATTGAAAATGTGAGCATCTAAATGATGATAATGATTTTTCAACATAATTTGCTTTCAAGATTAAAAAAAGGAATGTAATGCTATTAACACACACCTTTAAAAGAACAGAAAACATAGGATAAAATTAGGGAAGGGAAAACAGATATGAATTACTTAAACTATATTTATTATCAAAAACCCATTTCAATAGACTACAAAGGCTGAATTCCTCTTTGGCAATGCAATTTTGCTCTGTCAAATACTTCATGAAAGTGAGTCACAGACTAGAGTCAAACACTGCTTGGTTTTGTTGAATATTTTCTTATTTTATGGTATTTATTTATTTTATTTTATTTATTATTTATTTATTTAGAGACAGAGTCTCCCTCTGTCACCCAGGCTGGAGTGCAGTGGCACAATCTCAGCTCATTGCAACCTCCACTTCTTGGGTTTGAGCAGTTCTTATGCCTCAGCCACCCGAGTAGCTGGGATGACAGGCAAACACTACCACACCTGGCTAATTTTTGCATTTTCAGTAGAGACCAGGTTTTGCCATGCTGTCCAGGCTGGTCTTGAACTCTGGGCCTCAAGACATTCACCTGCATTGGGTTCCCAAAGTGCTGGGATTACAGACATGAGCCACTGCACCTGGCCTTGTCGGTTTAAAAATAATAATAATATAGCAATTTCTTATATGATTTCTGAGGCTGGATTTTTAAGTTGAGCCAATATTTTTGTCCATCTGAAGGAATGCATCACACATATTGTTTGGAAATCAGCTATCCAAACAATTTCTAACATTAAAGAAATATTTGATTTAATAATTGTCCTGCCCGTTAACTACTCCCTGCTAAGCATCTTAAGGCGGGAGAGGAGGTTGGAGGAAGGTCTGAGTTTTTTTTAAAGCCTGAGAAACTGAGACTTCCCTGCATTTCAAAGCACAAAGGCCTATTATTCGAGGAAAGGGGCCAGGGAGGCAGAGCAATTCAACTTTGTAGGCCACCGTGTACTTCTTCCTTTCTCCTGCCAAATCAAGGCTCACACCAATCCCAAGTGGACCGCAACGGGGCAGCCCTCTGAAAAGTGAAAGCAGTCGAGGAAAAAGAAAAAGGGGCCAGCCAGCAGCCACGTTCTTCCGAGAGCCTGGGGAGCACTCATTATATGTGAATAGAGCCAGTGAAAAGGGCCTTTGCTCTGCAGCCTTGGTAGGGCCACCGGCTAACGTAGACTCCATTCACGCTCCCATTGTAAATTCCATCTGTGTGCTATCACTTCCTGACCTAGAAACAGGGAAATGTTTCGGCCTTAAATTTCCCCAGGAGCTGGCCTGGCTACAAAATCATTCCCTCTGAAGTTCACCAACTCCATGGAGAGTTGGTAAAGGTTTTTAAGATCATGTTTGCCTGCAATTCCTTCTCCTCATTTACTAAAGGGTCTTCTCCCCATCTTACTGTTTTCCTTCCAGAAACTAGATCCTCAGTGAAACTGGGATAGCTATGCCGAAAGTTCTGGGTAAAATCAGAAGCTCTCTCCTGTCTTCACAGAAGAAGCTTAAAATGTGTGGCTGGCCCAAAGCTAAAGTTGGTCAAGTGTCAATCAGTAACTTGGCTATTTAAAAATGAGAATACATCTAAGAAACTGAGAGTGTAAGTAAGAAGCGAAAACAGAAATGATGTAGAAGGGAGGTTCTCAAACTCTAGCATGCATCAGAAACACTTGAGAGACTTTCCAATTCAGGCACTCCAGGACAAGGCCTAAGAATATGCATTTCTAACAAGTGCCCTCAGATGCTGATGCTGCTGGTCCAGGGGCCACACTTGAAAGCCACTGATGAAAACCACTGATTCTACCAGGCCTCGCACATCAAGCAAGACACTGGACGTATTCAAAGGCTCAACAACATCTGGATTCAGACTGAGTAAACATATTCTGGTGTCCACCTACAGACACAGGCTGCATGCTTTCTACAGGTGCTGATTATGGTTCTCAATCTACTGCACAGTTGTACACAAAATATAATATTTCAACTTCATTTTAGCCCCTATCAGATCAGAGTGGCAAATACATATAACCTCAGCTAATTTGAAGTCTTCTTCACACTTTCAGGGAATGCCCCCAGGTTCTGGGTGTTTATGGAGAATCATGGTAGGGAGAGGGGTGCATTCTGGTCCTTGCTGTTGTCTTTCCATGCAGTTGTCTGTTGAAATTGCCATCACCTCGTCTGGCCCATAGGCACTAGTCCTCACTCATCACCACTGACGTGTCTCTCACCTCCAGCCCAGCACCCTTTCTGGGCCACATTGGGAACCCAGAATCTGCTGGCTTACTACCCAGCCATGTCCTTTCTGCTCCCCAGGGCTCTGCCCAGAAAGTAGAGCACAGGGCCCCTCTCTCTGGGGCTGGCTGCATTTCTGCTTTCATCACACCTCCTCTCTCTTTCCTCCTTCCCCCTGCTGCCCCCTTTCTCTGCCCAGAGCAGCGGAATCTTTTCTAGACTGAGGGAGACTCTCTCTCTTCAACCTCCTTGCCCTCACTCATTTTGGCCATGTACAGGTGCCCTTGATAGTCCCCTGAGGGCTTAAAGCTTTTGAAAATTAAGCCAGAGCCAGGTGCCATGGCTCACACCTGTAATCCCAGCACTTTGAGAGGCTGGGGAAGAGGATCACTTGAACACAGCAAGACCCCATCTGTACCTCCAAAAGAAAAAAATGTAAATAGCCAGGCATGGCAGCATGTGCCTGTAGTCCTAGCTACTTGGGAGGCTGAGATGGGAGGATCACTTGAGCCTGGGAGATCGAAGTTGCAGTGAGCTGTGATCGCACACCTGCACTCCAGCCTAGGTGCCAGAGTGAGACCCTGTTTCAAGAAAGAAAAAAAAAAGAAAGAAAGAAAATCAAAGCCAGGAAGATCCTTATTTTGTTTTTTCTGCTCTGTCATTTTCTTCCCTCGTCAATAAGCACAGAATGGCCTGCCTGCTTGAGGGGACAAAACCGAATAAAGGGAGATGCTTCAAAGGGGACAAAATATATTTATTTTAAATATATACACACATATATTAATACTTTAGAATTATTATCTTGCAATGCCTGCATTCTCCTGTTTAATGTTCAAGGCAGTCCTGTGAAGTAGATGTCATTCACTCCATTTTACAAATAAGAAAACTGAGGCTCTGAGAAATTAAAAAGACTTGCCTAAAGTCACAAAGTGCCAAACCCAGGGACGCTGGTTCTGAATTCAAGGCTCATTCCTTTGTACCTCAGCTTGTCCTCCAAAAGAGAAAGGGACAGAGGGAGGCCTGTCAGTGCAGAAGGTATGACTCAGAACACTGATCAGGGGATGTGTGTTAGGAAATCATTTGGGCCAAGAGATACTATTAAGTCAAGATGTGGATACAAGGCATAGAAATCAGTCCTCAACTGACAACTGCACGGCAGACGACAGCAAGGGCCAGAAGAGGTGGTAACAGGCAGATGGAAAAAACCAAGAGACAGGATTCAAGGAAAGTAAAAGTTAACAGGCATGTAAACACAAGGGACCAAGAGGCATGTAAACACCAGAGGCCTAAAGTCAAGGTCACAGGTCAAGGAGCAGTCATTTCCTGACTATGAGAGACAGGTAAGGAGTATAGAAAATTAACTCCAAAACCAAAGCGATCTGAATCCCTCAAATTCTGACCAGACCAGGAGTCAGGAATCCAGGGAGTTATGGAAGTAAATCAAAGTATTGGCAGTTAAGAGCTAGCCCTTGTACTAGAAAGGGTATGTTTGCCCTTGAGTTGTCCTCCTGAGGGAGAGACTCAGAGCATCCGCAGTTGAACAGGAACATGACTATGAGAGTGAGGAGTGCAAAGCCAGGACAGGTGCAGGAGAGCAGGGAGCAGAGAAAGCCTCAAGTCAAAAGCGTGTCACTGTGCACAGGGAACAGCTGTTGTTTTTGTCTAGCAGGCTTCTTCTGAGAACAAACCCGATCTCATCCTTTTGAGGAAAAAATTCCCCCAATCTAGTTCATGCCAACTGGCCAGGTCTGGATTCCCTGTCACAGGGATTGGCTCAGGAGTTAGCATTTTGACCCAATGCAGGCTAATCAGTGCGAATCCTTGTGCTTTCCCAGAGTGATGGAAAAAGAGATGTGACCCTCTGGGCTTGCTAACCTGGTAGAAGGTAAACTTGGAGCTGGCATATCCATCTGGACCACCTCCCAAGGAGAGCTTCCCTGAGAATAAAGCCAACAGAGAAGGAAGTAGGGCTAAAATATAGAGGAAAACTGATATGGCTTGGATCTGTGTTCCCCCCAAATCTCATGTCAAGCTGCATACCCTTTGTAAGAGGTGGGGCATGGTGGGAGGTGGTTGGATCATGGAGGTGGATTTCTCATGAATGGTTTAACACCATCCCCTGGTGCTGTTCCTATGATAGTGAGTGAGTTATTGTGAGATCTGGCTGTTTAAAAGTGTGCAGCACCTCCCCGACCTCTCTCTCTCTTGCTCCTGCTCCTGCCATGTGAGACGACTCGCTCCCCCTTTGCCTTCCGACATGATTAGAAGCTTCCTGAGGTCTCAAGTCACTATGCTTCCTCTACAGCCTGCAGAACTATGAACCAATTAAACCTCTTTTCTTTACAAATTACCCAGTCTCAGCTATTTCTTTATAGCAGTGCAAGAACTGACTAATACAGAGACAGAGAGAGAGAGAGAGACTGTAACCTAAGAACACCAATTGAGGCCCTGGATCCAGTCTGACAAACTAATCACCTTGAACTTCTCAGTTAAGTGAACCAATAAATTCCCTTTTTGAGTATCTGTCGCTCTCTGAAAAAGACTTTGCTAATGCATTATGCATAAAAATTTACTCTGAATAATGAAAATATGTTCAGAAGCACTGAAGGCAGAACACTGTTTTGTGGAATTACACAAGGACTAAGCCCTAAATGTGCTTCCACTGGGTCTAGCCAAACTGCTCGTTGGCTGAGGGAAGTTGTCTTTAAGACCCAATAAAAGGAAGGGAGTTTAGGATTCAAAGAAAACTCTCTCCAACCAGTGAATATTCACTGTAGGTATGTTGGATATAAGATCTTAACAAGGCTAGCTCCTAACCCTACCAACAGAACAACTTAATTCCTACACTTAATTATTCATAGGGCTCTATGAGGCCCACAGAAGAATGTTGCACAGACACTATGTCCAATATATGTTTAAAATCTAGTGGCTTGGCTGGGAGCGGTGACTCACACCTGTAATCCCAACACTCTGGGAGGCCAAGGTGGGCAGATCACAATGTCAGGAGTTTGAGATCAGCCTGCCCAACATGGTGAAACCTCGTCTCTACTAAAAATACAAATAAAATTATCCATGTGTGGTGGCAGGTGGCTGTAACCCCAGCTACTCAGGAGGTTGAGGCAGGAGAATTACTTGAACCCAGGAGGCAGAGGTTGCAGTAAGCCAAGATCACACCACTGCACTCCAGCACTCCATCCTGAGCAACAGAGTGAGACTCCATTTCAAAAACAAAAAACAAACAAACAAAAAAACTGGTGGCTTAAAAATCGGTCTACAAAGTATTTGACACTCCTCTCTTTAAAAGGTAGAATATAGGCAAGGCACAATAGTTCACGTCTATAATCCCAGCACTTTGGGAGGCCAAGATGGGTAGATGACTTGAGGCCAGGAGTTCAAGACTAGCCTGTGCAATATAGCAAGACCCCATCTCTAATAAAAAAAATAGTAAGAAAATTTTAATTAGCCAAGTGTGATGGTGCATGCCTGTAGTCTCAGCTACTTGGGAGATGGAGGCGGGAGAATCACTTGAGCCCAAGACTTCAAGTCTGCAGTGATCTATGATCACACCACTACACTCTGACCTGGGCAACAATGCAAGACCTTGTCTCTTAAAAAAAAAGGTGGGGAGGGGAGGGTCAGTGTGGTGGCTCATAACTGTAATCCCAGCACTTTGGGAGGCCAAGGTGGGAGGATTGCTTAAGGCCAAGAGTTTGAGATCAGCCTGGGCAATGTAGTGAGAGCCCATCTCTATTATACATACACACACACACACACACACACATATTGTGTGTGTGTGTGTGTGTGTATATATATATATAATATATACACAATATATACAAAATATATAATACATACACAAAATATATAATACATAATATATAATATATACACAACATATACATATATATACAAAATATATACGTAATATATATTTTTTAAGGTAGAATCTAGTTACTGCCCTTTGAAAATTAGCCAGACTTAGTGACTTACTTCTGAAAAATAGTATGTGGTGGAAGTAATGCTTTATGACTTCCACTTGGCTCTCACTCTCTTGCGATGCTAGCTTTTGGAACTAAGGTATCACATGGCAAGGAAGCCCAAGTCACATGGAGAAACACATATGGGTGTTCAGACAACAGCCCCAACTAGCCCTCACCCAACAGCCAGAATCAGCCACTAGACAAGAGAGTGGACAAGTCTTCAGAGGACTTCAGCCCCAGCCTTCAAGTCTTCCAATGAACATGACCCCAGGCATGGTGGAACAGGGATAGCCATTCTGCTCAGCTGTCTGAATTCTTGGCCCATAGAAATCATGAGTGATCATAAGGGATTTTTAATTATTTTTAAGCAACTATGTTTTGAGGTAGTTTGTTTATAGCAATAGATAATTAATACAAGACAAAATAACAAATGGTAATTAGCTGAAGTGCTAACTCTGACCAACTGATAGTTGTCTGGAGAGGGTTGCATTAGGGCTGAGTGAAAAAGAGAAGATGAAATTTAATTAATGATGTCTACCATGAGCATAGAAGTGGGAAGCAACAGCACTTGGGTTTGTCATTTGTCAGCGCTGGCCTACAACCAACTACAAACCCAGATAAAAATGTTCAAAGATACTATGCAGCCATGAACAAGAATGAGAACATGTCTTTTGCAGGAACATGGATAGAGCTGAAAGCCATTATCCTCAGCAAACTAACACAGAAAGAGAAAACCAAATACCGCACATTCTCACTTATAAGTGGGAGCTAAATTATGAGAACACATGGATACCTACGTGACAAAATAATCTGCACAAGAAATCTCCATAACACAAACTTACCTATATGACAAACCTGCACACGTACCTCTGAACCTGAAATAAAACTTTAAAAGAAGAAGAAGAATAATAACAAATGTTTAAAGAAGGAAAGCGGAGAAAAGTCAGGTAAATAGGGTAGGAGAGGAAGCACTGATCTTGGAGATAAGATACCAGGGTTCAAATCTTAGCTACTTACCACATATTGAAATTTAGGCTACTCATTTAGCCTCTCTGGGCCTCATTTTCCTCAGCTATAAAAATCACAGATTGTGGTGTGGGTTAAATTAAATGAAATAATAATGCCAACATCTGGCAGAAGGCACTCAACAAAGGGGAGTGTGGTGGGAATCCTGGCTGAACCTCAGCAAGCTTTGGGTGTGTGGGATAGATTTGAGGTGGAATGGACTTTCCAAGTGCATTAAGTGTCAGCACACGAGGCCTTCCTAAAGTGGGTTCTGTGAAAGACTAGGTCTGTAGAATGTTAATAGTATCTTCTATGAAATCCTGGTGATGTAAGATCTTAATATGGGGGTCCCCAACCCCCAGGTTGCAGACTGGTATGGCTCCCTCTGGCCTATTAGGAACAGGGCCATATAGCAGGAGGTGAGTGGCAGGTGAGGGAGCTTTACCACCTGAGCTCTGCCTCCTGTCAGATCAGCATGGCATAGAAGTACGAACCCAATTGTGAACTGCACATGCAAGGGATGTATGTTGTGTGCTCCTTATGAGAATCTAATGCCTGATGATCTGGGGTGGAACAGCTTCATCCTGAGACCATCCCCCTGCCACTCCCTGCCATCCACAAAACTGGTCCCTGGTACCAAAAAGGTTGGAGACTGCCATCTTAATAGATTAAAACAAGTAAAAAAAAATAGTTTGTTTACACACACTTACCATGTGCCCGAACAATCCCATTCCTCAGAGAAGGGAAAATTTAAGTTCACGCAAATACCTGTACATGAATGTTTCCAGAAGCTCTATTCATACCCACCAAAGTCTAGAAATATCCTTCAACAGGATAAGCAAATTTTGGTATATTCATACCATGGAATATGACTCAGCAACAAAAAAAGACCTAACTATTCATACATGTAACCAGATGTGTCCCAGAGGTGTTCCCTGAGTGAAAAAAGGCAGTTACAAAGGCTACATAGTGTATGACTTTATCCATATGATATTCTTGGAAAAAGAGAAAACTATTGTGGTAGAGAACAGATTCATAGTTGCCAGTGGTGAACAGGGAGGGGTGCTGACTATAAAGGGACAGCACCAGGAGTCTGGGGTAAGACAAAAGTATCCTGTATTCAGCAGTCAATGAGTGGTTGAAGTATGGCCGCTGGAACTGGCCAACACTCAGCTATTGTTACAGGCACATTCTACTAAGTTAGGTTTCAATTTTGTCTTACTATTAAGCTAGGTTACAGTTCATCCAAAAGGACTCAAATATAGAAGTACGGAGTTCTTCTCAGACCATATTTAGCTTGCTTTAACAACCATAAATGGATTTCACCAAAAGATTGATAGTAACTATATCTTGAGTAACTTGAAATTTGCTTTTTTCTCTTTTTGATTTTCCATATTTTCCAATTTTTCTGCAAGGAATGTGGATTGCTTATAAAACAAACACACACAAATAGCTCAGAATTTTAAATAAGGAAATTTAAAAGTAAAATTAGCTATCATTCATTTGAATACCTACCATGTGCCAGGAACTGCAAAGCACTTTCCACACAATCTCTCATTTCATCCTCACAATTTATGTAAGAGGCTCTATTACTATTCCTACTTTAAAGATGAAGAGATGAAGCTTAGGGCCATATGATGGGAACTGACTTTGGAATGCAATTATATATGCCTGCATGCACAAAACCAGCTACCCTCATAAATACTAGACTCAGCTGAGTTGGCTGACTCAGATGGCAACTATGTAAGACTCAAAACCCAGATATGACTACCCACCCAGCCCCATATATCCTAATCATTCTCTCCTAGGTAACTAGCCATATGGTAGACTGAAAACACTTGGCCACAAAGTTCTGGAGCTCCTTCTTTGAAGAGGTATATTCCCCATTCCTCAAATCTGAGTTGGCCTTCAGACTTGCTTTGACTGACAGAATACAGCAGAAATGACATTGCATAAGTTATAGAGGATTTGCAGATTTCACTCTTATATTCTCAGAACCTCCCCACCCAAGACTACCATGGTGTAAACAAGCCCCAAATGAAATACCACATGGAGAGAGGCCTAGCCATTCCTGTTATACCAAATGAAGCCAGTCCCCAGCCAACAGCCTTCCAAATGAATGGAGCCACATAAGTGAGCCCAGGCAAAACTAGCAGAAAAATTGCCCAGAAAACCCATAAAATAGTGAAAGTAATATACTGTTGTTAATTAAGCCACTAAGTTGTGGGATTATTTGTTATAGAGCAATAGCTAACTGATACAACTTGAATTTACAAAGCAAAAGAAGATCTCAAGTCATTGAGGTGCCTGTGCTGGGCCAATGCTATAAAGAAATATTATTCAGTGTGGTACATGCCCTTTCATTGAGGTCGTTATTATTATTATTTGAGATGGAGTCTCATCTGTCACCCAGGCTGGAGTACAGTGGTGCCGTCTTGGCTCACTGCAACCTCTGCCTCCCAGGTTCAAATGATTCCTGTGCCTCAGCCTCCCAAGTAGCTGGGATTACAGGCATACACCACCACGCCCAACTAATTTTCGTATTTTTAGTAGCGAGGGGGTTTCAACATATTGGCCAGGCTGATCTTGAACTTCCAACCTCAAGTGATCCACATGCCTTGGCCTCCCAAAATGCTGGGATAACAGACATCAGCCACCGCACCCAGCCTCAGTGAGGTTATCTTGTATCTCCTCTTCTAGTACACAGATCAAACCCAAATTCCATGGTCAGAGAGTGATTATAGGTCTCACACTCCCTTCCAAATAGACCAAAGGTTTCTTCTTCTCAAAACACAACTATGTGCAACTGAACAGATACTGATTAGACAGTCCAGAAGATTATTTAAAAAAAAAAAAAAGCAAGGAATTGTTCACATAGGAAAATGCGTGCTGAAACCAATTAATATATTTCCTTTGCTTTTAAAACACATTAGGATTTTCTTCCAAGCTTTACTGACTCATGAAACATATTAAATGTGGCAGACTGAGTTTCAATTAAAGACAGAAGGCAGGGGTCATTTACCTACAACGAAATGCTTCTTCAATAATAACAGACTCATGAGCAAACGGAGCTTGCTGCAAGAAGAATATGACAATTTATTCCCGTAGCTGTCATTTTTATTCAGACACAAGTGGCTCCAGACTAGAAAATCATATTAGCTCAAAACGTGATATGGAACTCACTATACTAAGAGATGTTTCTTGCTTATGGGTAGTTCCTTATCAACATTCGCAACCATGATAGTAGAGGAAAAAAAAAATACCCTAGCTTTTTGACAGAATGACTTAGCATATTTTAGTTTTATAAAAACCAGCATATTATCACAGATTAATCAAATTCTTAAATTGAAATTATGGTCTACTTTTCAAAGCTTTTTATTAATTTTAGAATGGAATAATGCAAACAATAATAAAAGGCATCAGAGTCCCTGGTATAAAACTATGTAACTTGTTAAAAGCAACTACACTCATAAAATACTGTAGTGGTGTTTAGGGTTGGATGATGACAATTCTTTTCAAGAGAAAGTGTCTCACAGGAAAAAGAATTCAGATGGTATCTTAGAGCTCCTTCACAGCAGGTCACTTTGCATTCCCTATTCCCTTTTAAATGCTATGAACATTACACCCTCTCAGCCTTTCCTTCCTCTCCATTTCTCATATTTCTTGGTCTGTTCCCTTTGTTGATTTCAATCACTTGGCCCCTTCTAATTCCTCCTTGCCTTAAACCTTATTCCTCTCCTTTCTACCTTACCTGATAAACAAAAAGCAAAACTGCTCCTCACATAACAGTCCAGCATTTCTCTGGTGGTGGCACAAAGAGACAATTCTCTCTCAGACAGGATTGGGTTACCTAGAAATTTCCCAGGTCTTTCTTTTCTCAAAGATTTCTCTCTCTCTCTCTCTTTCTTTCTCCCACTCTCTCTCCCTCTCTATCTCTGCAAACATCTGATCCATGATAAAAGAATGAAGGTACATTTGGGAGACTTACCATAAGCAATTTTTAAACATTTCCCTAGAGTGGTACTAGACATAACTTCTAACACATATAAGTGGAAATTAAATTCAAATTACAGAAATTAAATTCAAATTCAACTTACAGAGTTTGGCCTTGGCAACTGCAAGGTCTAATGGTCTCAGGAGACTACTTCCCAAATGGAAGGAGAAAAGCACTGAACCAGAGATGAAAAGTGATAGGATGAGAAATCCTGCTCTGCTACTATATGGCTCTAGGAATGTCCCTTAGATCTCTGGTCCTTAGATTCTTCATCTGCAAAATGGGAATTTAACACCAGCTGACCACGCAAGGTTGTTGGGATAATGGGTATGAAAAAAGTCTTTGAAATATATCAAGTGTCTTCAGGGTAAGAACCAGGCTAGAAATATACCTGCCTAAAGGGCGAGGGAGGTAACATAATTGAGCAAACCAGGCCTATAAGAACTCTCCCAATTGTATCAGTTAGCTATTGCTGCATAACAAATCATCCTACAACTTAGTGGCTTATATCAACAATGTATATTACTTTTCACTATTTTCTGGGTTTTCTCAGCAGTTGTTCTGCTGGCTTTGCCTGGGCTCACTCATATGGTTCCATTAATTTGAAAGATTGCCTGGGGGCTGGGCTCATTTAGAATAGCAGAGCAGCTACTACTTGTTGGTTAATGTTGAATGTTGCCATGTAGGAAACTGGGCTCCTTGTTGCCAGCCTATTTTTCTTGAAAAGTCAAAATATTTGTACGTGTGACTGAATAAATCTTTGTATGTGTGTGTATAAATCTTTGACTTTGAAATATTAACTAATTTTTTTAATGGAAAACATCATGTGACTCTACAAAACATATCTATGGACTAGATTTGGGGCCTGGGCCACCAATTAGTAACCTCTATGTAAAGTAATGTTTCCTGCTGGTCCTTACATTTGTGTCCATTCTACTAGGTTTTCCTCAATTACAGGGAGCCATATCAGGCTCATCTGGGCTCTTTTCCTTAGTCCTGATCTTTTGAACAGTAGTCCTCAAAGTGAGGTTCCCCATACCAGCAGCATCGGCATCACCTCCAAATTTGTTAGAAATGCACATTATTGGCTTTGCAGATGCCGATGCCGCCTGGAGCCTTGTAGTATCAGCCATGGTCAACCCCACCATGTTCTTTGAGATTGCCATCGACAGCAAGCCCTTGGGCCGCATCTCCTTCAAGCTGTTTGCAGACAAGTTTCCAAAGACAGCAAAAAACTTTTGTGCTCTGAGCACTGAAGAGAAAGGATTTGGTTATAAGGGTTCCTGCTTTCACAGAATTATTCCAGGGTTTATGTGGTAACTTCACATGCCATAATGGCACTGATGGCAAGTCCATCTACAGGGAGAAATTTGATGATGAGAACTTCATCCTAAAGCATACAGGTCCCGGCATCTTGTCCATGGCAAATGATGGACCCAACACAAATGGTTCCCAGTTTTTTCATCTGCACTGTCAAGATTGAGTGGTTGGATGGCAAGCATGTGGTCTTTGGCAAGGTGAAAGAAGGCATGAATGGAGCACTTTGGGTCCAGGGATGGCAAGACCAGCAAAAAGATCACCATTGCTGACTGTGGACAACTTTATTAAGTTTAACTTTTGTGTTTTATCTTAACCACCAGACCATTCCTCTGTAGCTCAGGAGAGTACCCCTCTACCCCATTTGCTCACAGTATCCTAGAATCTGTGCTCTCGCTGCAGTTCCCTTTGGGTTCCATGTTTTCCTTGTTCCCTTCCATGCCTAGCTGGATGGCAGAGTTGAGTTAAGTTTATGATTATGAAATAAAGACTAAATAACAAAAAGAAAAAAAAAAAAAGAAATGCTGATCTCTATCCCCAGCATGAGGCATAGCAGGTGGGAGACACTCAGTATTGAGCCCCACCCCAGACCTGCTGATTCACATCAGCAGGTCTAGGGATGAAACCCAGGTATCCGGAAGACTTCACACTGGTTCTCGACCCTAGCTATGCATCGGAATCACCCTGGAGAACTTCATAAAATATCAATCCCAAGGTACCAGCCACAGATTAAGATTTTAATGATCTGGGATGCAGCCTGGACTTTAGGATTTTTCCTCATTTTTTTTTCTAGTCAGTCTCTTGCTTATGCAGCCTTTAGAATTTTTAAGTGACTCTAATTTGCAGCCATGGGACTTCACTTGGACCTTGAAATTAAAGGAAAAAAGAAACTGGTTGAGACTCTACATATCTCTGGGGAAAAACACTGGGGAATTAGAACATTAGGAAAGAAACTCACTTTTTTATTTATTTATTTGTAATGGAGGCTTCCTCTAGGTCTTCCTTCCTTGAACTTCAAATATATCAGTATTTCAGTCATTCCCACAAAACACAGTGCACAGGAATGAATGCAATTCAATGTTTTTCACAATTTGTCTTCTGGAAGTTCATTCTCTCTCTCTCTCTTTCTCTCTCTCTCTTTTCTTAGAGACAAAGTCTCACTCTGTAGAACAGACTATAGTGCAATGGTATGATCATAGCTCACTGTAATCTCAAACTCTTGTGGGGAGGGATTCTGCTTCCTCAACATGCTTTCCTCAGCCTCCTAAGTAGCTGGGAATATAGGCACACACCACTGTGCCTGGCTAATTTTTTACTTTTTGTTGAGATGGGGTCTTACTATACTGCAGAGGCTGATCTCAAACTCCTGGCATCAAGTGATCATCCCGCCTCAGACTCTCAAGTTGTTGGGATTACAGGCATGAGACACCATGCCTGGCTGAAGTTTATTTTCTAATTAAAAAAAAAAAATGTTGTTGGGAGAGGGAAGGAAAAAAAGAGAACAAGATGGGCAGAATGTAAATATGTAAGAAAAGAGAGGGCCACATTCTGAACAAAAAAAACAACTTGAGTAAAGGCTAGAGGTGAATTCTGCAAGGCAAATTTAGAGAATGAGGAGACCATCTGACCTAGGGCAGAAGATATGTGCTGAGAAATGGAAGTAAATAAACTCAGATAGGTGGAATAAGAGTCTTACCCTAAACAGCCTTCAAGAAGACAACAGAGAGTATATTAGTTAGAGTTCTCCAGAGAAACAGAACCAGTAAGACGGAGATATCTCTATACATGAATGGGCTCATATAATTATGGAGGCTGACAGTTTCTCTCTCTTTCTCTTTCATTTTTTAATATAGACAGAGTCTCACTATGTTGCCTAGGCTGGTCTCGAACTCCTGGGCTCAAGCAATTATCCCACCTTCTACTCCCAAGGTCCTGGGATTACAGGCATGAGTCTGGCTGGCTGACAATCTCTAAGAACTGCAAGGTAAACTGGAAAGGTGGAGACCCAGGTGAGCTCATATAAAGAAGCAGGAAAGAGCTGATGTCCCAGTTCAAAATTAGTCAGGCAGGTGAAATTACTCTTAGACTTTGTGTTCTACTCAGGCCTTTAACTGGTTTTATGAGACCGACCCACATGAAAAGAGCAACATGCTTTACTCAGTCTACCAATGTAGATGCTAATATCATCTAAAAAAAACACTTTTACAAAAACACCCAGAATAATGTTTGACCATATATCTGGGTACCCATGGCCTAGTCAATTTGACATATAAAATTTATCATCACAAGGAATATGGACTTATATCTGTGGACTAGCATTTCCAAAACGCTACAATTCAAATGTCTCCTCCAGAAGTCATGTTGAAATTTAATTGCCATTTTGATGAGATCAAGAGGTGGTACGATAAACAGGTGATTAGAGAATCCCTCGTGAATACATTAATGCTGTTATTAGTGAATTGGGTTCCTGAAAAAACGGGTAAGTTTGGCCCAGTTTTCTCTCTGTGTCTTGCATGCTTGCTTACCATTCCCCCTTCTGCCATGGAATAATACAACAGGAAGGCCCTCACCTGATGCCAGTGCCATGCTCTTGGATTTCCCAGCCTCAAGAACAATAAGCCAAATAAATTTCAATTATTTCCAAGTTACCCAGTTTGTGGCACTCTGTTACAGCAACACAAAATAGACTAAGACACAAAAAATAGTTTATGAAGACCTAGGCCAATACTCCACCAAAAAAGCTCTGTGAAAATACATATCTTGGAAAACACTGCATATTGAGGCATATTAACACATCAAAGCTATGAATCATCCTGCAGGAAAGAAATGGTTTATAACTTTGTTAATTCTGGCATTTGATCACAATGCCAGTTTTTTACTTAACATCTATTAATCTCCTATGGAACTAAAGTTTCACATAACATACTTTGGGAAAACCTACTCTAAGCTGCTGGAAGATAATACGGATTTAGAATGTGGAAAGGGACATGAAAACAGGATTTTAGTAAAATAAATTTGACAGTAGTGTACAGTGATATTAAAGGGGAAAGAGCCTAGAAGCTGCAGAGCTCATACCCTCTACTGCAGAGCTCAGCTGGAAAGCTACTTTAGCAATCCAGGTCTGAAGTGATAGAGGCTTGTACTTGGGTGGGAATGAGGCAGAAAAGGAAGATAATGAGCCATTTTATGGAAAAGTACTTGTGCATATAGATTCTAAATACAAAAGAGTAGTAGAAAACGCCAAAGTTTGGGGCTTGGTAGGTGAAAGACTAAATGGCCACCGAATGAAAGGCTAGTTCAGGGGCAAAATGTGATATGTTCAGTCATTGATATGTTGGGTTTAGAATTGTGGTAGAAAGAGGTCTGTAAGAAATATCTAGCCATTTTTGGAATTATGAGACTTATGTGAGAGACATCAAAACTATAAATCAATTTGGGAATCACCAGCATAGAGATGGAAACTAAGTCATAAGATTAAACTCTTACTCTCCTCCCTATTTCCCTCAGCCAGATCAATCCCTTCTCTTTGCAAGTGGCTTCATTTTCAGGGGCATGCCAGCCTTAGGTCCTCTTGATAAGCCTCAAAAAGCAGCACTTTTAATTATACTCATTCCTGAACACAGCTCTGTGCTCTGTAGTGGTAACTAAGCACCATCAGCAGGAAGTTTACAAAAATAAGCCCTGGAGGGAGTTCCTTAGATATACAAGGAAAATAAACTCAGGAATTTTACCACATTTATGGAACACAAGTCAACTATGGACAGAAATATTATGCTATCCTTACTACGTGCCAAACCATTGGCACATACCCTCTACTACAGAGCCTTAATATTATATAATTCCAAAGCTGAAAGTAACCAGACACAGTAGGTTTTAGACAAATTTCATAAGCTAAAAAACATGCACTCTTCTGGAAGCTTGTACTCATGAAAATATGTTTGAGCATTGTCAATCAATTCTGCAAGGACTTACAAAGAGACTTCTGTGTACTTAGCTCTGAAATGATCCATGGTCTTTTCCCTTCTCCTATACACTGGACCTCTGGAGTTGCACAGTCCCATATTTGAATCCTAACTCTCAGCCCTGTGGGCCATCTGGTTACTTAACTGCCTTGGGCCTTGGTTTTCTCATCTACAAAAATGGGATAAAAATATCTTATTCATTTGTTTATGCATTCATTCAGCAAATACTTTTCAGCTCCCACTTACAACTATAGCAAGTCTTGGGTACTCTCACAGTGGCAAAAGAAGCAGGCATGGTCCCTATAGACAGGGAGCTTAAATCTTAGTGAGTTTTAAAAAAAAAAAATCAAATGAAGTAATGTATGCAAATTACAAGGTACTGTGGTTCATGCATAGAAGACACTCAATAAACACTAGTCCCTTTGTTTCCTATAGATCAGAGGACATAAACTCAAGTGCCTATGGTGGCCAACATAAACATGTGCAGCAGTGGGGGCTGTGGCAATGTGATATGGAGAGCTCATGACTTCATTAAAGGGTAGAGACACATTCAGCATTGGCTGATTGTTTCTAGAAGGAGATGCAGATGAGTGTTCTCCCAGTTTTTAAAGAGAAGCAGGAAATATCTCTATATTTAAATGTTGACAACTAATTTCAAACTATGGGTGGGCCAAATAAAATACATCTGACCTAGGGGTTGCCAGTTTGCCACCTCTATACAAGCTAACCCAAAAGGCAAGGTACTCAGATAACTTCCAGTTTTCAGGGCTTTGGGGGCATGATGCAGGAAGACTAATGGACCCTCAAGTAAAATACTCATTTCACTCCAGCTTGGTCTCAATCAATCAGACTCTCTCTTCATGCTCTGCTGAAACAGGAACCTGGAGTGACAGAATCATTATCACCAGAGGAAAGAAAAATCTCACCATGGGTCATCAGCTTGCATTATAGAAATGAATATAAAGGCTAGACAGGAGGAAACGATGAAAAGGGACCCAACAGAGAGCAGTGAAGCACAAGCAGTTCAGGCACCAAATTGTGCTGATCAGATTTAAAGGTATCTACCACAGGGACGATCACAAATACAGGGGGAAGATTCTGTCAGCACTTTCAGGTGATATTTTCTAGGGTGATATTCACTGATTTTACTGCTTCCTTTGTCTCTGTCTCATTCTTTCCAGTTCAACCTATTTTGTTTATAGATTTAATATCTGGCACTATTCCTCCAAAGAGCTCATGATTTCCCTCTGTGCTCACTCCCCCCTCCTGCTTCAGAGCAGGCCAGATGGAAAACCAAATAATAAACAGTGACAGATGTAAAAAGATATGGATATTTGTATTACTTTGGTTTAAATCCCCAAATGAAGCTGGCCCAATAGACTACAAGAATGGCTGCCTCATCCCTTCCAGAAAAGTCTAAGCATTATTAACTCCAACATTTACCTGGCTTTATAAACCCCAGTAATTATAATTATGCTAAAGATTCACATGCCCTCCTTTAATGTGTTTCTCTTGTTCAGCCATAGAAGGGTAACTGAGGATTCCATGAGTCAGAGATGACCCTGACAGACCTGAGTCATCCCAGAAGTCCATCATATGCTCTGGGAAAACCAACATTCAGTAGTGTTTTTACTTGTTGGGAAGATCTGGAAACAATAAAATGGGTACCCAGCCCCATTTCTTGATGTGCACAGCACATAAGAGCCCTTTGGAAGAGCCATTGGACTCTGCCCGCAATTGAGATATACAACTCTGTATGATGCACTAGGAGTTCCTTTAAAAAAAAAAAAAAAAAAAAAAAAAAAAAAAAGTCTGGACTATTAGAAGAGACAATGGGGCCCCTAAAAGAAAATCACCATGAATGAAGGAGTCTGGCATCCTGGGCTGCCATAACAAAATGCCATAGACTAAGTGGCTTAAGCAACAGAAATTTATTTATTTTCTCACAATTCTAGAGGCTGGAAGTTCAAGATCAGGGAGCCAGTATGGTTGGGTTTTGGTGAGGGCCTTTTTCCTAGCTTGCAGAAGGAAAGTGTCCTCACATAGCAGATTGAGACAGAGAGAGAGAGAGAGAGAGAGAGAAGAGAGAGAAAGAGAGAGAGAGATAGAAATCTTTCTCTTCTTAGAAAGCCAGAGTCCTACATGATTAGGACACCAGCCTTAATACCTCATATAACCCTAATTACTTCCTAAACACCCTCATTCCAGATAGAGTCACACAGCAGGTTAGGGCTTCAGTATATGAATTTGGGGAAGGAAGGGGAACACAATTCAGTCCATAGCAGTGGGCTACAGAGGGCAGCACGGTGTGGACATTCCTAGAACAATTGCCTGATTATCACTCAATCCAGTAGGATTTTCTTCCTTACCTTCCACACTCAACTGCTCCTTTGCTATGGGAAAGAAAAGTTTAAAGCATGAAGAGAGGACTGTGTCCTAAGGCTCAAGAGCTCAGCTATAGGAGCCTCCCCTGAAATAAATATCCAGGAAAAGGAAAATGTTTCCCAGCTGCTTAAAGCTGTGAAAGAACACTGGAGATCAGTATTCTGCAGGGGAAATGTTGGGAGAAGAGGTCAGCAACCACACAGGCTGTGTTGTGGTACCTCCCTGAGCAGGGTGCAGGTGAGCACCCAAAGGAGGCTGGCAGACAACTTGGTCAACAACTTGGGCCACTGACTGCTATGTTTGTTTGTTTGTTTTATAGAGACGGGGTTTACCCGTGTTGGACAGGCTGGTCTCGACCTCCTGACCTCAAGCAATCCACCCACCTCGGCCTCCCAGAGAGTTGGGATTACAGGTGTGAGCCACCACGCCAGACATGAGCCACTGATTTCTAGACTGACTAGGCTTTCTAGTAAACATGGATTGAAGTATGGCTGTAAATGTCACATTTGTCTTCACCAGTTGGTAAAGCCAAGAGACATTTGTGCTACTGGCATTCTCCTATCACCCTACAGATGACTGACTCATAGAATCCTCTTGTCTCAAACTGCTTGAGAATCTAGATACAGGCTTTACCAGTACTTTGCTAACAACAGTAACTTTTGCTGAAGTTTCAATTAAAAGTCAAGTAGGAAAGCTAAAAATCAGGCCAGGCACAATGGCTCATGCCTGTAATCCCAGCACTTCGGGAGGCCGAGGTGGGCAAATCATCTGAGGTCAGGAGTTCGAGAGCAGTATGGCCAACATTGTGAAACCCATCTCTACTAAAAATATAAAAATTAGCTGGGCTTGGTGGTGCATGCCTGTTGTCCCAGCTACTCGGGAGGCTGAGGCAGGAGAATCGCTTGAACCCAGGAGAGAGAGGTTGCAGTCAGCCGAGATCACGCCACTGTACTCCAGCCTGGGAGACAGAGCGAGACTCCATCTCATAAATAAATAAAACAAAAAATTATTTTGACTATGTTTCATGAGAATGAAAATGACTTTCATGGGAATCTGAGCTTGGTGGTGCTCTACCTATATGGCTGCAAATAGCCTGTACCTTGCCAAATGTCACAGGAACTTTTCAGTACTTATATTACTTGACTTCTCTGGCAGCTGCTACTGTTGATAATTTCTTCCCTGATATTCTCTTCCTTTGACTTCTTCCTCTGGCCTCTCTGACCATCTTGGTATACCATGGTTGGGCCTGATGCTGGTGAAGAGGCAGTAAGAAAACACATGAACATGTGCCTATGGCACAGCAAGGAATTGCCTTAAGTGGTAGAACTTAGACTCTTGAGGGCTTTCCCAACCTGAAAAGCAGTGAATTGAAGATCAGACTTGAGAAGGGCTGCACTGACCCTTAAACTTTGGTTACAACTCCATGAGGAGGCAGAAGAACCTCCAGAGTCCCGACTCACTTGCTTTTATTATTCTCATTTCCTGTGCCTGTTGTGCTGATTACTTGCAGGTTCACAGCAAGCTGAAATGAAAGCAACCTTGAACTTATCCAACTGGTCATTCTTAACAGGCTTTCAACCCAGACTAGCCCATTCTGGGCTGTCTGGGCCCACCACACCTCTTCAGTCTTCTCAGTGGCCTCCTTGTCCCCCAGCATTCCCTGCTCAGCTCTTAGTACATGTCCCACAAGCCCTTCAAACTGCACACATTCAAAACTGAATTTATTATCTTCTTCCAATCTGATCCTCCTCTCATATTCTCCTTTTTGGTCAAGTGTATGTCCATTAACTTAGCTAAACAAGTTAGAAAGTCAAAACTCCAAGTTTCTTCAAATGCATATTTGAAGGTACTATAAAGATATGGAAGAATCACGCTGGCTCTTTTGAAAGACCAATTTTATTATTGACTTGGAGGTGTGGAATGTGTTCATAGTTCTCGTAGGACTGCTGAGTACGTCTTAAGTCAGTTTTTCCTTCTCCATCCACACCATGACCTTGGTTCTTATTTGAACTGCCTTTTGCCTGAACCACTACAACAATCTCTCATCCAGTCTCTCTCATTCACATTCTTTTAAGTGCTGCCAAAGTAATCTTTTTCTGTTTCAAGTACATGTAAATACTTTTTTTTACCGAAGTCATATATGTTTATCATAGACATTTCAGAAAAATCCTTAATAGTACCAAAACATAATTACTATTAGCATTGTATTATATACTTTCAGCCATTTTCTATGAATAGGCATATATCTTTATATAAAAGAGATTATATTATGCATACTGTTATATACTCTATTTTTTTTTGTTTTTTTGAGACAAGGTCTTTCTCTGTCACCCAGGCTAGAGCGCAGTGACACAATAATGGCTCACTGCCGCCTTGACCTCCCATCTCAAGCTCTTCTCCCACCTTAGCCTCCCAAGGAGCTAGAACTATAGGCACACAGTACCATGTCTGGCTAATTTTTGTATTGTTTTGTAGAGACAGGGTTTTGAACTTCTAATCTGCCTGTCTTGGCCTCTCAAAGTGCTTGGATTACAGGCATGATCCACCACACACAGCCTGCCCTACTTTTAAAAATTAAAATTAAAAATTAGTCTTGAGAACAATTTTTCTGTATCAGTAAGTCTCATTATCATCTTTATAATGAAAACGAGCTGGGCATGGTGGCTTATCCCTATAATAGCAACTTTGGGAGGCCGAGATGGGCTGATCACCTGAGGTCAGAAGTTTGAGACCAGCCTGGCCAACATGGTGAAACCCCATCTCAACTAAAAATACAAAAATTAGCTGGGGTGGTGGCAGGTGCCTGTAAATCCCCAGTTACTCAGGAGGCTGAGGCAGGAGAATCGCTTGAACCCAGGAGGCAGAGGTTGCAGTGAGCCAAGATTGCACCACTGCACTCCAGCCTGGGTGACAGAAAAAAAAGGAAACAGGGAAGGGAAGGGAAGGGGAGGGGAGGGGAGGGGAGGGGAGGGGAAGGAAGGGGTGGGGAGGGTAGAGAAGAAAGGAAGGAAGGAGGGAAGGAGGGAAGGAGGGAGGGAAGGAGGGAAGGAGGGAGGGAAGGAGGGAGGGAGGGAGGAAGGGATTTTATCCAATGGAAATAGCATCATTTGTTTAACCAATCCCCTACTATCTTTCTGTATTTCCTAATATAAAAAAAAAATCTTTGTACATACATCTTTGTACCTATTCATAATTTTTTCTTTAGGACTGAAATTGCCAAGCCAATGAGGATAAATATTTAAGACATGTTGCCAAATACTCTCCCAGGAAGGTCTTATCCAATACTTCTATCAATAGAATGATCATTTTAATGTACAAGCCAGATTGTGACCCAAAGACTTGGAGAGCAGTTTCAGGTTCAAAAACAGAAAAGCAGTCCAGGCATGATGGTTCATGCATATAATCGCAGCAATTAGGGAGGCCCAGGCAGGAAGATTATTTGAGGCCAGGAGCTTGAGACCAGCCTGGGCAAAATAGGGAAACACCTGTCCCTGCAAAAATAAAAATAAAAAAATTAGCCAGGAGTGGTTGTCCCAGCTACTCTGGAGGCTGAGGTGAGGGAATTGCTTGAGCCCACCTGGAAGTCAAGGGTACAGTGGGCCATAAACACACCACTGCACTCCAGCCTGGGTGACAGAGCAAGACCTCATCTCAAAAAAAAAAAAAAAAAAAAAAAAAAGAGGTCACACAGTGGCTCACATTTGTAATCCTAGCACTTTCGGAGGCCGAGGAGGGTGGATCACTGGAGGCCAGGAGTTCAAAACCAGCCTGGCCAACATGGTGAAACCCCGTCTCTACTAAAAATACAAAAAAAATTAGCTGGGCAGGGTGGTGGGCACCTGTAATCCTGGCTACTCAGGAGGCTGAGGCAGGAGAATTGCTTGAACCTGGCAGATGGAGGGTGCAGTGAGCTGAGATCACGCCACTGCACCCCAGCCTGGGTGACAGAGCCAGATTCCATCTCAAAAAAAAAAGAGAGAACAGAAGAGCAGAGAAGTCCCAGAAACAAGACTGTCATAGTCATCCAGGCCATAGTGCCTCCAAGCACAGTATGGCCCATTAGTCTTCTGGAAGAACCATGAAAAAATTTTGAAATGCAAGTTCTTTCTTTAACTTTTACAGCAAATGCCAAGCCAGGGACTTTCATTTTTACATATGACTAAGTACTTAATAGCTTCCTTCATTAATTATTAATGGTAATTAAAATTTTATATTCACAAAAAAAAGCACGGTTGTGCCAATTATTGAAAACTGCTCTTCACAGAAAGTTTGGCAATGATGCAAATTTCTTGCTGCACATATGAAAACATAGGTTGCTGGAGTTCTCACAACTTTCAAGGATTTTTTTGTTTTAGTATATTACAGTGTAATGTTGTTTTTCTATTTTTAAATTTTTTATTTTTTATATTTTTTAGAGATTGGGTCTCACTCTGTCACCAAGGCTGAAGTGCAGTGGTGAAATCATAGCTCACTGCACCCTTGAACTCCTGGGCACAAGTGATCCTTCACATCAGCCTCCCAAGTAGCTAGAACTATAGGCACTTGCCAGCATGACAGGCTTGTTTTTCTATTTTTAATCATTTTATGATTAAACATGCTATGATGTTGCCATTTTTGGTTGTTATTTTGTTCCTCTTTTATTTTTTATTTCACCAAATTACTCTCCCACCAGAAGTGAAATGAACAGGGTAGGTATATTTTGGGGTTTTCTTGACCCAATTAAGTAAGCGTGTTCAAGAACTGATGGTCTAGATGCCTCCAAATCTCACTATCCTGAGTCTAGGTTTGTTTCCTAGATTTACTACATTGGCTAACTCATAAGGAGAGCTGGTAAGTTACTGCCTAAAAGATGATCAGATGCTTGAAGCGAGGAATAAGAATAGAACAACTAAAAGTAATTTTGAGGAAAGATGACAAGGAGGCCCAAAGATTCACTCTTCTCCCAACTCTGTTGATTTGTTTGTTTATTTGTTTGTTTTCGAGACAGGGTCTTGCTCTGCTGCCCAGGCAGGAGTGCAGTGGCGTGATCATGGCTCACTGCAGCCTCAATCTTTTGGATTCAGGCGAGAGATTCAGCCTCCAAAGTACCTGGAACCACAGGCATGCACCACCATGCCTGGCTAGTGAGCAGGCATAAATCTATGTATAATTTTTTAAATGATAATTTTTTTTTATTTGTAGAGACAGGGTTAACTTGCAGTTTCTGAAACACTGGTCTTACGTTACAGAAGAATATATGCAGGATTCTGCCAAATATCAGCAGGGCTATGAGGTCTGAACTACCAATGAACCTAATCTAAGTATAAACAAGGCTTTGTTGAGAACTACATTAATACTATTCTGTGCTTGGCCCAAGCTACTCAGCCACTGACCTGCAGATTCATACTCCTGATTAGAATATGAAAGACTAGCAGAAAAGAGGAGACAGATCTTCCTATATGAATCACTATTCAGGGAAATGGAGACATTTGTACAATTGATTCTGGTGATAGGTTCAAAGCTTCTTATTTTCCCATCTAGCCCTAGGAAGTCATGCGCTTAAAATGTATGGGATTTACCTTGACAAACAAAGCTTATAAAAGGATGTGGGAATCTGATTTCCACCAGCCCAGTTTGCACTTCAACAGGGATTCTATAATGTTACCAGCCTGAGAAAGAACTGAACTACTAAGTAGTACATTTCCATTTCCTTACGGAGGAAAAGAAGAGAAAATTGGCTAAATCAGTACTACTTGATTTTGTTCACATTTCTACTGCCAAGAGTATCATGGTTACTCACGAACAGGCACTAGAAACACCCACACACTCACAGACATGTACCATCAGACATTTGTTAGGCTACAACCTAATGAGCTTGCCATTTTCAATAATCTAGGCTCCTCGTTAAAATATTCAGTAACACCAGAATTGGGTTCACCTCAACAGTAGAATTTTGCGTGCAGTACTAAGTCAGTTATGCATCACAAGTAGTTATATTTCATCTAAGACAAAGCTCCAAAACCTTTTCTCTGCACATTCTCTGTGTTAGGTGAAATTACATCTATGAGGGTCCCTGGCAGACCACAGTAAGGATAGCAGAGAATATGCAATGACTAAGGAAGAAAGAAAAGAAAAAAGGAACAAGAAAGTGAAAAGAAGAGTAGAAAGAAAAGGGAGACAGACCAAAAGTAATCAATCATTTAAAAAGACAAATGTGCCTCTGGAATCTGTGAACCGCAGTCAGTGTCACATCCCCAACCTGCCGCCATGGCCGCCTATAAACTGGTGCTGATCCTGCATGGTGGGAGCATGCAGGACCCGGAGAACCACTTTAGTGGCTGGCATGATACTGACCTGAGCCCAGAGGGCTATGAGGAGGTGAAGTGCGGCAGGCAGGTGCTGTGAGATGCCAGCTATGGGTTTTACCTCTGCTTCACGTCAGTGCAGAAGAGAGTGATCCAGAGCCTCTGGACAGTGCTAGATGCCATTGATCAGATGTGGTTGCCAGTAGTGAAGACTTGGTGCCTCAATGAGTAGCACTATGTGGGTCTGACCGGTCTCAATAAAGCAGACACTGCTGCAAAGCAGGATGAGGCCCAGGTGAAGATCTGGAGGCATCCCTATGATGTCCCATCACCTCCAATGAAGCCCAACCATCCTTTCTATAGGAATATCAGTAAGGATCGCAGGTATGCAGACCTCACAGAAGATCAGCTACACTCCTGTGAGGGTCTGAAGCACACTATTGCCAGAGCTCTGCCGTTTTGGAATGAAGAAAAATAGTTCCCCAGATCAAGGAGGGGAAACAGGTACAGATTACAGCCCATGGCAACAGCCTCCGGGGCACTGTCAAGCATCTGGAGGGTCTCTCTGAAGAGGCTATCATGGAACTGGACCTGCCGACTGGTATTCCCATTGCCTACGAATTGGACAAGAGCTTGAAGCCCATCAGGCGCATGCAATTCCTGGGGGATGAAGAGACCGTGTGTAAAGCCATGGACGCTGTGGCTGCCCAGGGCAAGGCCAAGAAGTGAAGGCCAGCAGGAAGGCTACTGTCCCCAGGAGCACCCTCCCTGCCTGTCGCTTCGCGTTCCTCTGTCCCTCCCTCCTGCACACGTCACACTGACCACATCTATAGGCATCTTGAGCTGTAGCTGCAGATGGAGACCGGTGGCTCCCATTTTCATTTCAGCCATTTTGTTTCCTGCAGTCACTCTCTTCACACAACCTAGTCAGAACAGCACTTCCAGGGCACGGGTTCTCCGTCCAAGCTGTGGAAAAGCTCCCCTTGTCCAAGACAGTTTAAAGGTAGTGACCTGGGTTTTTGCAAGTGCTTTGTTTACTAAGGACTTGTGGGGAGAAACCATGCTAAGCCATGACCAGTGAAGCAAGACAGCCTGTTTGTCCCCAGGAGCCAGTTCTGTGCTCTTAGTAGTCAGGCCACTGCCTGGGGACTCTAGTCATTGCAGTAGAAGATTAATGTAACCAGCACGGTGATGTGACAACTGCTTCCTCCCTGACCCCAGAGAAGCTGGCTCTAGAAGGTTGGGATCAATCCTGAATTTAGTTTATGTGTTACATTTACTTTAAAAAAAACAAAAAAGGTAGAGTATGTATAAATAATACAAAACAATAACCTTTCTGGGGTTTCTCATGGCAGTTGAAACAGTCCTACATGTGGTCATCAGAAAATAAGCCATTCCTCATACCAATATGGGATAAGCTCCTTGACCTCTGAGGGATAGAAGTGCTTCCTGCTGTGTGTTTTGGAATCCCTCCCCCACCTTGTTTTGTGGCAATGAAATGCCTCTTGGTCCTGTCCAAGTGTGTCTTTCATTGACTGATTTCTGAATCATGTTCTAGTTGCTTGGCCCTGCTACGTGGGTCCACTGTTCATTTGAGCATAACTGTACAAAATCCTTTTTCCTGAACTGTGTAATAAAGGAGCGATGTGAAAAAAAAGACAAACATGAATAATTTCATTTGTTACAGTACTGAGTTGCCATAGGTTATATTTATTGAGCACCATCTACTCTATGTCAGACACTGTCCTAAGCGCTTTACATGCATCATTTAATTCAGTGAACACATATTCACTGCACACCTATGTGTGCCAGGCACTGTTCTAAGCAAAGAATATTTTGTAGAGAACAAAACAAATGAAAATCTCCTTCTTGGAGCTTACATTTAGTAGGAAAGGCCTTATTTAATCATCACAACAAGGAAAAGAGATGGGAAAAGCAAGGAGAGAGGGAAAGGATATGTAGGAAGAAAAAAAGAATTTAGGGAGGGCAATGTAAAGTAGAAGAAGGTTAGAGTAAAGCACCATCTTCAGGGCTTTGAGATTCTCGATGAAAAGGATAACTCCCTTTCCATGACTCAGACTCTTCAACATAATGGCTACAAGGGTCCCACTACAATGGATTTTGTAAAAAGTCTGAGTTGTAAATATGTTTGAGGAAATATGCTTCCACATTATTTCAAATGTAGATGGCAATTCGAGGTGCTAACAAAGTTTCTGAACAGACTTTCTGAATAATCCTTCTGTTTTAATAAAGAGATCAGACACATTTGTAATAAGCAGTGTTCATTTGTACGTGTAACTCTTGTGGTGAAAGGGAAAAAAAAAATCAGTGACCTAAGAAATGATGAACCAGCTAGCTGGCTGAATCTCTCACCAGCACCAATTGTAACACTAATAGGTAACTGGTAACTGAGAACTTATTATTTGCTACATGACAAACTATCCCAAAACTTAGTAGTTTACAACAATGATTTATTATTTCTTGGTCATCCTAGGGGTTGGCAGGTGAGTCCTGGGCTCACCTAGGCTTGCTTGTGTGGCTGTAGTCAGATGGTGGGCTCTGCTGGGATGCTGGCTCCCTCATGCCTCTTTCTACATGTGGTCTGTCATCATACAAGAGTCTAGGCTGGGCTTTTTTACATAGAGGCAAGAGCAGTCCAATAGAGGAAAAAGGAAGCATTTGCAGCCTAGACTTGGAATTAGCCAGTGACACATCTGCCACATTCTAGGGGGTCAAAGCAAATCATAAACGCAGCCCAGATTCCACCTCTTGTAGAAAGCAAGAGTGGTATTTACAACAATGAGAAGAATTGTTGAAAAACCTCTGCAAGCAATCTACCTCATTTGCCATGTGCTAGAAACTTTACCTTATCTCAGTGAAACTTGCCAGCAATTTGTGAGATAGTCACCATTTTTATCCCTATTTTCCAGTCAAGGAAAATGTTCCTGAAAGGCTAAATATGCTTCTGAAAGTTGATGGCAGATCTAGGACCAATCTTAATCATCTTAGAGCTCCAATTCACAAACATCCCTCAATATGAAAGTCAGTAGAGTTAGAGTGATTGAATCACATTCCCTCCACCCTGAGGGAAGAACAAAAGTTTCAGTGAATGCATGGACCTCATATAAAGGTGGTCCCATAAGATTATAATACTGTATTTTTCCTGTACCTTTTCTTTTTTTCTTTTCTCTTTTTTTTTTTTTTTTGAGACAGAGTCTTGCTCTGTCACCCAGGTTACAGTGCACTGGTGTGATCTGAGCTCGTTGCCACCTCCACCTCCCGGGTTCAAGTGATTCTCCTGCTTCAGCCTTCTGTATAGTTGGGATTACAGGTGCCTGCCACCACGCCCAGCTAACTTTGTATTTTTTAGTAGAGACGGGGTTTTACCTTCTTGGCCAGGCTGGTCTCAAACTCCTGATCTTGTGATCCACCCACCTCAGCCACCCAAAGTGCTGGAATTATAGGTGTGAGCCAGCGTGCTCTGCCTTCCTGTACCTTTTCTAAGTTTAGATACACAGATATTTACCATTGTGTTACAACTGCCTACAGTACCCAGTACAGTAACATACTGTCAGGTTTGTAGTCTAGGCATAATAGGCTATATCAAACAGCCTAGGTGTTGTCAAATTATACCCCCACTTAACAGATAACATGGACTCCCTGTGGCTCAAAAGTAAAAGCAGACTCGAGGGGCTCACCCATGGCAGGGTGAGGGAGCGGTCAAGCTCTTCATGTTATTAGAGAATGCTGCAAAACCTGTTTTTCTGCAACCAAGTCGAAGAGCTCCTGGAAACAACGGCAGCTGGGAATTCCCCAACTGACCACCAAAAGACTACCTCGCACCAATCAACTGATGACCTGGAACCAGTCAATTGAGAGAGACTGATGATTTGGAGCTTTAAGCCCATCCAATCAAGACTCTGTTTCTTACTCCCCTGATTACCCTACTGTGCCCTGCAGTTTTTGCCTTTATAATCTCTAACTCTCTGCCCTGTTCCGAGCCCACTTCCATTTTACACCTGAGGCTGCATCTCCCCAATCTGCAGATTTTATTTTTTAGATGGAGTCTCACTGTGTCCCCCAGGCTGGATCATTTGTGGCACAATCTCAGCTCACTGCCACCTCCACCTCCCAGCTTCAAGTGATTCTCCTGCCTCAGCCTCCTGAGTAGCTGGGATTACAGGCATGCATCACTACACCTGGCTAATTTTTGTATTTTTAGTAGAGATGGGGTTTCACCATGTTGACCAGGCTAGTCTCAAACTCCTGACCTCAAGTGATCCACCCACCTCAGCCTCCCAAAGTGCTGGAATTACAGGTGTGAACCCCCATGCCCGGCCTCATGGTCTTTTGTTAACAGCATGTAGTTGGCTATACAGTCTAGGTTTGTATAAGTACACTCTATGATGTTTGCACAATGACAAAATCACCTAACAGCACATTTCTCAGAACATATCCCCTTCTTTGTGCAATGCACACCTGTAGTTAAGAGCTCTGCAGCTGGTGTCAGGCCTCCTTGGTGTGCATTTGAATCTAAGACTCACTAGCTCTGTGAGTTTAGGCCACTTAGCCTCAATTTCATCACCTGTATAACAGGGCTGATATCTACCCCCATAGACTATGGTGTGATATAAGGTAAGACTCTGCCCCAACTGAGTATGTGCTCTGTAAATGCTCATTTTTGTTGTTGTTCCCTGAGTGTCCTGATTAGTTTATCTTGAATCAAGCAGTACTACATTACCAAGGCCACAATCTCTAGGGCTGCTGCTGATGCTGAGCCTATGTGGATTTATTACCAGAGTCCCTGCTGATATTGCTGCTGATTCTGCTTTGCCTTTGGCCCCGTGTTGCTGCTGCAGTGACCACTGCTGAGGGATCCTGTCCCTTTCTTTGCGTATTTGTTGTACTCCTGTTCCTACAGCTGCCCCTTTTGTGCAGGAGACCTGATGGCTATCCATGTTTACCTACAACATTCTCCCTTGTCAGTGCTCTTTTCATTTTTCTGATTTCACAAAGGGAGGAGGGAATGGAAGTTTCCCAGGTTCAGGACAATTGCTGTATCTATCTGACTTTTATAACTAACTCAATTTGTGTTTTCTGTGCTTTGCAAGAACAGTGTACCAGCAGGAGGAACCACTAGGTGGCAGGGGTGCTGCACTCCCCAGCTCATGACCTTCTTTCTTCCAGTAATCTCAATAATAGCGAAGATACAGTTCCTTTCCAAACAAATGACTTGCTTTTAAATCAACTTATCAATATGAAATTCAAGGAGAAGAACACATTTCATATACATTCTCTTGAAAATTTACTGTGATGGCACTGAGTCCACCAGCAAGCTCTCACAGGGGTTGTGTTATTAAAACGGTTTTATAGCCTGTGGCTTGAAAGGGCATGGGAAAGGTAAATAAGCCACTGCTTGCTTAGGGCACAGCCAAAGCTGACTGTATTTCCCTCTAGTTGTTAATACTTGACAGGACAAAGGTCCTTTGGGTTAAAGGTTCATGGACTCCTAGGCTATTATTTCGTTGATAAGACTGTATTAATAGATACATCTCTTATTTCCCAATGAGTCCCAAAAGGTTTTCTTGGGGGAGATGGAATTTCAGTAGCGCACTGAATGAAAAGCAGGTGTAGGGGCATCCTTCTTTCAATTACATCCCCACAGGAATCCAACTGGCCAAATGGGATATTCTTTTAACAAAACAGATTGGAGAGTACAAGGAAGGGAGGAGAGCTAAAGGCTAGGAGTGCTAATAAAACCCTTGTCTTACAGTGCAGGGGATCAAGAGATGCTGCCTATAGCTGATAGAACAAGATGTTTAATATTAACATATCACTTATACTTACAAAGGTAAATTTAACATAGAAGAACAAACTACATTGGGTTGTAGCTATAAAGGCAGGAGAAGGAAAGGGGAGACAGGATGGTAGTAATGTTAATAGGCTAAACTTAAGTACCATAACAGAGTCCACAGATAATACCATAAATTGAAAAAGGAAGAAATGGCATTACAAGCATGTCTTTTAGAGCCATGAAGGTAATCACCATAGAAACAAAAAGCAGAAGTGGCTAATAGTCCTGGCTTCTCTCTGCAGGAGAGGAAGGAGATGGGCAAGGGAGTGGCTGTACTATCTGACTTTCTACCCAGGATCTTGTTTTACTTTAAGAATAGGCAAGGATAGGAAGATATTAAGGTAAAACAGATATCTAGGTTCACAGGATCAATCACCACTGAGTTCATTTGTGTCACTATATCTGATATGAATTATCACACTTAATCATTTGCTTGTTTACTCTTTAGTTTAATAAAACCATTACTTCCAGTTAGAAAGAAACGAGAGGCTTCGATTTCCACATGTAATGTTACCTGTCTCAAACTAGCATTTTCTAGCAGGATCCATTTTAGTCCACATTTTCCCAGGAGGTCATCCGGTTCTTTCTGGTATAAACTAACATGCCATTATTCTTTACAATAAACCAGAACCATGAAGGGCACATGTGCCCACTTGTACTTCCTTTGAGACAGTTTAGCCTTGTCTTCGGCCATGCATCTGCTAGCAGAACATGGTTACTCTAGACCAGCAAATCTGCTAGGTCTGACCCTCAAACTTCCTCTTCTTTCTTTTCAAACCCACGTCTAATACACCAGCAATGACAACACATCCTTCAAAGTATCCCAGAATTTGACAATTCTCACCACATCCACCCCTAATATCCTAGTTCGAGCTATCATCATCTCTCACTTGGATCACCGAAATTGCCTAGTAACTGCTTCCATCCCTGCTCCCTAACATTCTCCAGGCAACAGCCAGAGTGATTTTTTTTTTTTTTTTTTTTTTTTGGTAAGACATAGTGATAATTTGTAAGACACTGAGTATAATGTACCCATCCCATCTCTCTTCTACCTCTATCCTGCTCACTCGCTCCTCTGCGGCCTCACTGGCCACCTGGCTATTCCTAGGCCCTGTTGAGTATGCTGCGGCCTTCTGCCTGGAATGCTCTCCTCCTGGCTATCTAAATGACTTGCTCTGTTGTTTCATTCAGGGTCTACTTTGTCACCTTATCAAAGAGGCTTGATACACCTGACACAAAATAGGCATATTCCTCCAACTCTCCAACACTGTCCACCACCCACCTTGCTTAGTTTTTCTCCATAATGCTTATTATCACAGAAATATGATGTACATATCTTCTGTATTATCTGTTTTTTTCCCATTAGAATACAGATAATTTGTAAAGTAAAGACATTTATTTCTCACAGTTCTGGAGGCTAGAAAGTCCAATGTCAAGGTGCTGGCATCTGGTGAGTGCCTTCTTACTATGTCACCCCATGGCAGAAGGCAGAAGGGAAAGACAGCACACATGAGAGAGAGGGAGAAGGGAGCTAAACTCATCCTTCTATCTGGAATCCATTCCTGCAATAATTAACCTACTTCCATGATAACAGCATTAATTCATTCATGTAGGCAGAGCCCTCATGACCTAATCACCTCTTAAAGATCCTACTTCTCAACACTTTTCCACCAGGAATTAAGTTTCAAACAAATAAACTTTGGTGGGACACATTCAAACCATAGTAACATACTACTGATGAACAATATGTACTAGAACAATATTTCCTGAACTGTGAAACTCGTTTATTGGATGTAATTTTTTTTTTTTTTTTTGAGACAGAATCTCACTCGATCACTCAGGCTGGAATACCATGATATGATCTTGGCTTGCTGCAACCTCCACCTCCCAGGCTCAAGTAATCCTCCCAGGCTCAAGTAATCCTCCCACCTCAACCTCCCAAGTAACTGGGACTACAGGTATGCACTACCATGGCCAGCTAATTTTTGCATTTTTTTGTAGAGATGAGGGTTTGCCATGTTGCCCAGGTTGGTCTCAAACTCCTGAGCTCAAGCAATCTGCCTGCCTTGGCCTCCTAAAATGCTGGAATTGCAGGCATGAGCCACTGCACCCATCTTGGGACATGATTTTAGATAGTACAAAGACAGGCATTAAATAACACTGAATCAGATCAAGAGAATATTTTCTTTTTGATGGTTTAATCTCTCTCATTATGTCAAGAAAATCTCATTATTGCTAGTTTGTCTCTAATACTTATAATTTATCTTTATTTATATTATTTTATGTTTTGGGGTGGGTATGGTAGCTCATGCCTATAATCCTAGCACTTTGGGAGGCTGAGGCAGGCAGATCACTCAAGCTTAGGAGTGCAAGACCAGCCTAGGCAACATGGCAAAACCCCATCTCCACTAAAAATACGAAAATACAAAAATTAGCCAAGTATGGTGGTGTGAGCCAGAGGCTGAGGTGGGAGAGTCGCCTGAGCCTGGGAGGCAGAAATTGGAGTGAGCCAAGATTGCATGACTGCACTCCAGCCTAGGCAACAGAGAGAGACCTCATCTCAAAATACATATACATATTTTTTTTATTGGTAAGGGGATGGCACCATGCTTTCTGTTTCTCTATATTTGCCTATTCTGGATATTTCATATAAATAAAATCATGTAGGCATGTATGTGGTCTTTTGTGTCTGGTGTCTTAGCATAATATTTCAAAAGTCCATCCATATTGTAGCATGTATCTGGATGGTCTTGAACTCCTAGGCTCAAGTGATCTCCTACTTCTGCCTCCCAATTAGTTGGGATTATAGGCACATGCCACCATACCTGGCTTAATAATTTATCCTTAAAGAATAGAGAATGTTACTATTTTGGGGAGTATGTAAAAGAAAAAAAAAGTATAAAATGGGCCTTACATTTAGAGCCTAAGAGCCTTTGCAAGGAAACAGTGTCTGACCAGAATTTAATAACTTTGTTTTGTTTTCATCGTATTTATTCTTTTTTTTTTGAGACGGAGTTTCGCTCGTTACCCAGGCTGGAGTGCAATGGAGCGATCTCGGCGCACTGCAACCTCCGCCTCCTGGGTTCAGGCAATTCTCCTGCCTCAGCCTCCTGAGTAGCTGGGATTACAGGCACGCGCCACCATGCCCAGATAATTTTTTGTATTTTTAATAGAGACAGGGTTTCACCATGTTGACCAGGATGGTCTCGATCTCTTGACCTCGTGATCCACCCGCCTTGGCCTCCCAAAGTGCTGGGATTACAGGCGTGAGCCACTGCGCCCAGCCTTCATTGTATTTATTCTTAAGGATACCATCTATTTTAATTATTTGCCTGGTAATGTGTTAATCTCGTTTAAGTCTCCCAATAAGTCTAGGAGGGAAATGATGAGTTACCCCTAAGACCAAAGTTTCCTTTTTCCTTTATAAAGTTCACATAACACAAAATTCCCCTTTTCAAATATTTTATTTTATTTTATTTTATTGAGTTGGAGTCTTACTCTGTTGCCCAGACTGGAGTGCAGTGGCACAACCCCGGGTCACTTCAACCTCTGCCTCCCGGGTTCAAATGATTCTCCTGCCTCAGCCACTTGGGCAGCTGGGATTACAGGTGTGCACCACCATGCCCAGCTAGTTTTTGTATTTTTAGTAGAGATGGGGTTTCACCATGTTGGCCAGGCTGGTCTCAACCTCTGAAATATTTTAAACTGTAAATTCAGTGTTTCTTGTATATTCATAATAATGTGTGACCATCTTTACTACCTAATTCCAGAACATTCTCATCACTTCCATAAGAAACTCTATCCCCTTTAGCTGTCACCTGCTAATCCCCCTATTTCTCCCAGCCATAAGCAACCATTAACCTGCTTTCTGTCTCTATATATTTACCTATTCTTAATATTTCAAATAAATGAAATCCTGTATGCATGTATGACATATGGTCTTTTGTGTCTGGTATCTCAGCATAATGTTTCAAAAGTCCATCCACATTGTAGAATATATCTGTACTTCAGAAAAACTCTCAAACCATGCTTCTCCTCTGCTCTCACACCAACACAAAAACAATCAATCAACACAGAAGACTTCTGGGACCACAAAATATGTGGGGATTTCTCCTCATCAGCCAGCCAGCAAGCGATCAATTCTGTACCAGCTGTGTGTCCTCCAATTCAATTTCAACACTATCTACCTAAACATAGTGTCAGATTCTACAGGTTGAGGATTCAGTCTCCAAGACTGTCCCCACCTCAGACACCAGTTGCAAGTTTGGGTCTCCAGAACTTCTGACCAACCGGCTTTAAGTTGTGGTTTCCATGACCCTCTCTTTGGGTTCAACTGATTTGCTGGAGAGGCTCACAGAACCCAGTGTAACATTTATATTTTCTGGTTTATTACAAAGCATATTACAAAGGATACAGATGTGGAGATGCATAGGACAAAGGATGGGGAAAGGACACCCATCAGAGGGCCTTTGGCCCTCTGAAGAGTCACTGAAAAATCTCCTCACAATAAGGCAGATTAATAAAAGAAGGGGTATACAAATTTATTAAACAATGTACACAGGGAGAATCGCAGAGTGATTGCCCAACATCCCAGTGGGGTCCAGAAGTTTATATACCATCTTGAGGTTACAGAAAGAATACGGACTTGGACCCTGGCAAAACAGATTATGGTTGGGGGAGATACATTCTATTTAGGGGCAATAAATGGTTACTAGGGAGAATGATTAGATGGGGAAATTAATTTGTTAATAGTTCTTTCTGGAACTTAAATAATCCTCAGGGACAGTCATGATCTTATAAAAGGGTCTGTTCAAGTACATTCTTGGTCTTCTTTCCTATAATGGATAATGAGACAAGGAGGGGAGCAACTGTTCTCCTTGGAGGGTCCATCCTATCTTTATGTAGATAGGGGAAAAGTCTTTTCCAACTTAATCTCTAAGGGTTTTTAATTCAAAATCCTCATAATACCTGGGAGCCGTATTTTGGGATGAAACTCCCTGTGCTCCTTCTGGCCTTTTATGAAGACTTCACTGGTTGTCCATGATTGAAGCATGGACAACCACATCAAAAAGTGATTAGACAAAAAAGGTATGCTCTAAACTCAGCAAGGTCTATCTATTCAGACGACTCTTGACCTTCTGTGAAGCATTCCTTCCTCCCAGGTATGGGGTAGGACCCTCTCTGAAATGGGTGCCTTATGACCACAATCAGATTACAGACTTGCCAAGCAGGCAGGTAAAAGGAGGAAAAGAGAAAGTCAGAGAAAGAAATTCCATTTACTGTAAAATGGGATAGGAAAGTTATGAGCCAGGACACTGTGGATGAAAACCAATGTATTATAATATCACAGTCCTCCATTCCTTTTTATGACCAAATAATATTCCACTGTATAGATATAACATACTTGCTTATCTTTTCATTAGCTGATGAACATTTGGGTTGTTTCTACTTTTTGGCTAAATGAATAAGGCTGCTAGGCACATTTGTGCACAAGTTGTTGTTTTTGTTGTTGTTTAGAGATGGGAACTCTCTCTGTTGCCCAGACTAGAGTACAGTAGTACAATCATAGTTCATGGCAGACTCGAACTTCTGGGCCCAAGCAATCCTCCCATGTCAGCCTCTTGAGTAGCTGGGACCACAGGTGATTGCCACCACACCCAACTACTTTCTAAATTTTTTGTAGAGACAGGTCTCCGTATGTTGCCCAGGCTGGTCTCGAACTCTTGGGCTCAAGCAATCTTCCTGCCTCTGCCTCCCAAATCGCTGGAATTACAGGCATGAGCCAGCAAGCACAGTTTGTATACAAGTGTTTGTCTGAACACCTGTTTTCTGTCTTCTTGCGTATAAAGCTAATACAGATGTTCTTTGACTTACAGTGGGATTACATCCCAATAAACCCACTGTACAGAGAAAATATTGTAAGTTGAAAATGCATTATAACACATAAGCCCATTGTAAAGTCAAAAAAATTGTAAGTCAAAGTATCCTAAGTCCAAAACCATCTGTAGTAGAATTGCTCAGTAATATGTTCTACTTTTAATTTTTTGAGGAAAGGCTAAATTGTTTTCCAATGGAGATGTATTAGTCCATATTCACACTGCTGATAAAGACATACCTGAGACTAGGCAATTTGCAAAAGAAAGAGGTTTAATGGACTTACAGTTCCATGTGGCTAGGGAGGCCTCACAATCATGGCAGAAGGCAAAAAGCACTTCTTACATGGTGATGGCTAGAGAGAATGAGAGAGAAACGAAAGTGGAAACCGCTTATCAAATCATCAGATCTTGTGAGATTTACTCACTACACAAGAACAGCATTCGGGGGAACCACCCCCATAATTCAATTATCTCCTACTGGGTCCCTCCCACAACAGGTGGAAATTATGGGAGTATAATTCAAGATGAGATTTGGATGGGGACACAGAGCCAAACCATATCAGGGGATATATCATTCTGCATTCTCATCAGAACATAGAAGTGGTCAATTGCCCCATATACTCATTAGAACTTGGAACTGTTGATTTTCTGTTTTTCACTTTTAGCCATTTTGATGAGTATCGCATTGTGATTAATTTGCAATTCTCTAATGACTACTGATATTCAGCATCTTTTCATGTGCTTATTGACCATTTGTCTATAGAGAAATATCTATTCGAGCTCTTTACATATTTTTTATTTTATTTTATTTTTGAGACAAGGTCTCACTGTGTCACCTGGGCTGGAATGTGGTGGTGTGATCTTAACTCACTATAACCTCAACCTCCCTGGCTCAAGCTATTCTCCTGTCTCAGCCTCCCAAGTAAATGGGACTACAGGAGAGTGCCACCATGCCTAGCTAATTTTTATCTTTTTGTAGTGACAGAGTTTTGCCATGTTGCCAGGACTGGTCTCAAACTCCTGAGCTCAAGTGATCCACTCACCTTAGCTTTTCAAAGTGCTGGGACTATGGGCATGAGCCACCACTCCTAGCCCCTTTGCACATTTATAAATTGTGGTTTTTTTTTGGTTTTGTTTTGTTTTAAATTCAGTTTATCTTTTTTGTTGTTGAGTTGTAAGTTTCCTTTCACAGTAATTTAACTTTTTTTGAGAAATAAAACTCTACACCCCTAAACTGATTGAACAGGCCCTCTTTTGGCCAAGAGGACCCCAGAAAAACCTTGGAGGCTAAGTTCCTGGTCATGACAGGATGGTAGGTTAGACACACCACTTTATAACCCCTCCCTCTATAATCACCATTAGTTTTTATTTTCTAAGGGTTAAACAGAAACCAGCCCTTTTGGAAGATTCACTCCACCAGCGTGATGCTGACCCTCCCATTTGCAGTTTCAACAGAACAACTGACCAGCATTCCTTCCTGATAAGAGACCACCCACCATCCAGGTAGTGGTTCTGGCCAGTCTACATAGTGCAGTGAGGGTTTTCACATCCCCTGTTTCACCTTTTGAAGTCTGAGGGCACAAAACTCCACCCCTGGATCATGCTATGGCCACCATTTTTTAAACATGGGATCCATGGAGAGGCATGAAGCTCAAATGCACATGCATAGGTTGCTCCTTTCATAAATATTCATGACCCCTCCTACAGTTTATTTAATATGTACATTTGGCTACTGTCCTTGGCATAAATCCTTGTCTTATTCTTCTGACTCTGGAAGTACCTGTGTTTGGCTTCTGACTGAAGGCTAGGCTTCCCAGTTTGTCAATATGGCTACCATACCCCGCCTCCAACCCTTTTTTTTTTTTTTTTTTTTTTTTTTTGAGACGGTATCTCGCTCCCAAACTAGAGTGCAGTGGCACGATCTTGGCTCCCTGCAACCTCTGCCTCCAGGGTTCAAGCAATTCTCCTGCCTCATCTTCCCAAGTAGCTGGGACTACAGGCATGGGCCACCACATTCTGCTAATTTTTGTATTTTTAGTAGAGATGGGGTTTTACCATGTTGGCCAAGCTGGTCTCAAACTCCTGACTTCAAGTGATCCACCCACCTCTGCCTCCCAAAGTGCTAGTATTACAGGCGTGAGCCACTGGGTCTGGGTAGATTCAACGCTTTATGAGAAACAAAGTTCGTCTGATTGGGCACAGTGGCTCATGCCTGTAATCCCATCACTTTGGGAGACCTAGACAGGAGGATCACTTGAGCCCAGGAGTTTAAGGCCACCTTAGGCAACATAGTAAGCCCCCTATTTCTATTTAAAAAAAATTTTTTTTAAACTAAAGAAAAATATTAAGTAAACAATACTAAAATAGTGATGGCAATACAGAAATCAGGAACTAGTGGCATGTCATTTTGGTAAAGATATTTAACTGAGCTGGAGAGACTCAGTTTCTCCAGCTTTAAAACAGAAATCAGCCTCTGCCAGTTCATAGGTGCTGGAACAAAACAGACTTGTTCCAAACGAGATGATGCATGTGAAGCGCTTACCCAGTGCTTGGCAACGGGCAGCACTCTCTAAACGTTAGCAAATACCACGATAGGGCACAAGGCCCTTGACTCTCCGCGTTCAGCTTGCAGAGGATCCTCAAGGCCAAGAGCACAGAGCTTCAAGCGCATGCTCCTTTCCTCACGACCTTGTGCGAGCGCCCGCCCCCTAGCGCGGAGCCACGGTGACCCGTAGCCTGACTTCCGCTTCCGGCGGCAGCTTCCGGCAGCGTGACCTGAGCGAGAGACGCCAATGGAGTGCAGGGGCTGAAAGAGTCTTCGCAGACGGCCGGTAACTGGCGGCGGTTGGGAATGGCTGAGTGTGGCTCCTCTAGTGTTTCAGCTTGGGGAGAGAGGGGTGGCCCTCCTCTTGCAGCCGAGGCCGGAGCCGGGCGGGACTTCAACCCAGTATCGTGGCGGAGCCCATCTTGCTGCCCCTCCCAGGCCTTTACCCGCTCCCTAGGATTCCCGGGGCTCAGTGGGTGTGAGGCGGCAGACGTGAGTTCTCTTCCATTCTGCGCCTCTCATTGGCTGTCTGACCTTGGGCGGAACGCGTCCTTTACCTGACCTCAGCTGCCTTTTTTAGAAGATGGAGATTGTATTCACAGTGACTGTGAGCTTCTTAACGGCGGGAACTGACTTAGTGGTAAACACTATCTTGTATCGCTGGCACAGCACAAGAACAGTATAGGTCTTCTCTATCCACTTAAGTTATTTGGAGTCACAGATCCTTTGAAAATCTGGTGTGAGCTACGGATCCTCCACCTCTCTAATACTTCCCCTGGCCCCCGCCCCAAACACAAATGCTCATGTATAGGAAGTTTGTTTTACTATTTCAGATTGCTTCCAAGATCTCTTTTCTGATGCCCATCTGTGGATCCTAGAGCCTGGCAAGTAGACAGAGTAGGCGTTTTAATATTTGTAATCATTAGATAGTAAGTGTTCAATCATTTTTATTTTTAATTATTATTATTTTTTTAGACCGGGTCTCACTGTGTCGCCCAGGCTGGAGTGTAGTGATAATATTCACTGCAGCCTTGACCTCTGGGCACAAGCAATACTCCCACCTCAGCCTCCCAAGTAGCTAAAATTACAGGTGCTCACCACCATGCCCAGCTAATTTTTGTATTTTTGGTAGAAATGAGATTTTGCCATGTTGCCCAGACTGGTCTCCAATTCTTGGCCTGAAGTGATCAACTTGCCTCAGCTCCCCAAGGTGCTGGGATTACAGGCATGAACCACTGTGCTTAGCCCAGTTAATCATTTTTTAATGCATGAATCTACTTCACAGGAGGGAAGCAGATAGATAACCTGTTAGTAAGGTTTAATTGTTGGCCTGGCCATGTGCTACTCTCACTTGTCTCCTGACAACTCTAGGAGAGAGGTTTACTTAATTCTCATTTGGAGGCTTGGGAGAATTAATTTGCCATAAGTCATTCAACCTATTATGGTGGAGGCAAGAATTCAAACATGTATCTATCTGAAACTCCAAAAGCTCCCCCCGCCTTTTTTTTTTTTGAGATGGAGTCTTGCTCTGTCACCCAGGCTGGAGTGCAGTGGGATGATCTCGGCTAGCTACAGTCACTGCCTCCTGGGTTCAATCAATTCTCCTCCCTCAGCCTCCCAAGTAGCTGGGATTACAGGCGCCCACCACCATGCCCAGCTAATTTTTGTATTTTTCATAGAGACAGGGTTTCACCGTGTTGCCCAGGCTGGTCTTGAACTCCTGACCTCTGGCGATCTGGCCACCTCAAAGTGCCAGGATTACAGGCAAAAGGCACCAAACCCAGCCAAGCCCTATATTCTTAACTAACGATGTTCTTAACATCTAGATGCAGCACTGTATTTGAATGTGATCTGCAGTCTCTATTGTAGTTGTGAAATGGCTTTTGTCAACGTGGGTGACCCCAAAGCAAACACTGCCTGCTATGGAAATACTTTTTGTCTCTTTTTCTCCCATGGTATCTGTATGCCTTGTTTAATAATAACATCATGTTTTACAACCTGCACTCTGTGCCCATGTTATTCAACCCTTTTTACTTTGGTGATTGCTTATCAGGTGTATTGACCTTTTATGGCTATCATTTGTGTTGCCTTGTTCTTCTTGACCTCCAGAGCCCATGTTTTTGATTATAACTGAAATATGAGATGACAATATTTGGACTTTATTTCTTTTTCTTTTAAAGGGACAGTACTGCTTTTAAAGGGACAGTGTTAGGAACCTCGGAAGCACAGCCAACATGTGTGACATTGAAGAAGCCACTAACCAACTCCTAGATGTGAACCTTCATGAGAACCAGAGGTCTGTACAAGTGACAGAAAGTGACCTCACAAGTGAATCTGAGCTTCTAGTCACTATTGGAGCCACTGTACCTACTGGCTTTGAACAAACAGCTGCAGATGAAGTGAGAGAGAAACTTGGGTCACCATGCAAAATAAGCAGAGACCGCGGCAAGATATATTTTGTCATTTCACTGGAAAGTCTGGCACAGGTTTGAATGGAGCAATATTTAAAGTAGTTTTCTAAGTTGATCATTTTATGATTACTTTTCATTTTATAGACCCCTTTGGAATCCTTTCTGATTTTCATTGCTTTGCCCCAAATCAGGTGATTTTAAAATATTACTGCATTTTCTATTGAATACTGATTTGTAATTTTGACTGTAGTTTCAGTATCCCTTTTCTGGAGTGCTTAGGACCAGAAATGTTTCAGATTTCAGATTTTTGGGGCATGGGGGAATTTTGGAGTATTGCCAATTGAGCGTTTCTTTTTTTTTTTTTTTTTTTTTTTTTGAGATGGAGTTTTGCTCTTGTTACCCAGGCTGGAGTGCAATGGTGCGACCTCGGCTCACCGGAACCTCCGCCTCCTGGGTTCAAGCAATTCTCCTGCCTCAGCTTCCCGAGTAGCTGGGACTACAGACGTGCGCCACCATGCCCAGCTAATTTTTGTATTTATTTAGTAGAGACAGGGTTTCACCTTGTTGACCAGGATAGTCTTGATCTCTTGACCTCGTGATCCACCTGCCTCGGCCTCCCAAAGTGCTGAGATTATAGGCATGAGCCACCGCATCTGGCCCCAGTTGAGCATTTCTAATCTGAAAATCTGAAATGCTGCATTGAGCATTTCCTTTGAGCATTGTGTTGGGGCTGAAAAAGTTTCAGATTTTTAGAATTGGGATGCTCAACCTGTAGTAGGATTGCTACATTTTTAGAGGTGATCCTAGTATTTCTTGAGGATTGAATTCACCAGAAAGAATACTGTTTAACTTAAGAAATTCTCTGAGTAGCACAGTATTTATTTATTTCAGCATCTAGCAGATGCTTAAACTTTGGTGATGAAACATAAAAGAGATTTTCCTTTTAATCTGTGTAGAAAATTCTTGCTCAGAAATAATTACCACTGAAGGTAAAAAGCGAAGATCACCAAACTTCAGTCTTGCTGCGATAAAGCTAAGATATATCTCATTACCACAAAAGCAGCAAGAGGGCAGAGACTGTTGTCTATTTTTTCTTTTCCACCAATATATCCCAAGCTCTTAGTGTCTGGCATATAGTAGGTACCCAGAAAATATCTGTGGGATGAATTGGTAAGCAAATATTTTCCATCCAGTATTTTAGCCAATACCCTCAGCAGCTTTGTGAAGATAAGACACTATTATTATCCTCATTAATCATTAGGCTTAGGACAAATAAATAATTTTCCCGGGATCACTTAGCTGGTAATCACAGAACTGGAGCTCAAATCCTCTGCCTTTAACCATTGCAGCATACAGTGTACCGTAAAAAGCCATCGGGGAAGTATGATAGAGCCTACTTGAGTGGCTTCACATTTCCCTTCTCCCCCAAAAGACATGTTGCCCACAAAACACTTCAAACTTCTCTCTTTCCATTGCCCTTTTTCCCTTTCTCTAGGGGAAAGCTGATTGGTAACCAAAGAGATGAGAAACTGGGGAAATGGGACATTTAAAAAATATAAAATATAGTTAGTAGCTGCTTTAAAACTATTATTCCTAGTTTTTTAAATACTTACTTATTGATAGCTTGTGCTGTTCAAAAGCTTTCTCAGAAATGTGTTTCTTTTTTTTTCTCCCAGGTTCATTGTCTGAGATCAGTTGATAACTTATTTGTGGTGGTTCAGGAGTTCCAAGATTACCAGTTCAAAAAAACAAAGGTGAGCTGTTCCAAACATGGTGGCTGATTTTTGGCCGTCTTCCCCAAAGAGATTATTTCCACTTTTCACAGTCTGAAAATTTAGCATTTGTAATAGAGAATACTGGGAGGCTTTTACAGTAAAATCCAGAATTCTGCTCACAGTCTATCCCAAAAGATGTTTTTTAAAAAATTAGTATTGAAAACCATTGAAGTTTTTGAGAAAGAAAACATTGTTTTACTTACAAAAGATATAAAGCTTAGATTAGCTTGCTCATATATATATATAGTTCCAAAATAGAATTGCTTGCAGAACATGAACTAAAGAACCAGCGACAGTTTGTGTCTTCTACAAATAACACTTCCTCACCGTCCTGATTTTGGTCTGCTTTCTTCTCTTTCTTCATTTTTTGAAATAACGCCAAAGTAATATCTAAATACTCCTTCAGTTGTTAGGACAACAGCTTTGTCTCCAATATGTATTTAGCGTCTGAATTCTAAATATTCAGCTGCTGCCTAAGCTGAAGGTTGAAAATAGATTGCCGCAAGGCTTTAGGTTTTTTCCACACTGCTTTTTGGTTAGGTTTCTAGAGTTAACTGCTTGCTTAAAAACATTTTTCTATCAGTTTTACCTATCTTAGAAATAATCTTTTTAAAAACAACTGTGATATGCTACCAGTTGTCTAACTTTTATTTATTGGCAACATGTTGACTTCCAAAACATTATTCAAAAACCGATCAAAGTTGTATGAACCCACAGGCTAGAAAAAAATAAGACCAGACCTAAAAGAAGTCAGACTGAAGATAGATAAAAATTTTATTAACTAAAAATCTTAACTTTTAAAAAAGTTTAAAGCATTCTAATGAGTTCTCTTATTTTTAAGTATTCAGATAATAATCATGAATTTATTAGCCCCCACCCCGCTCTTTAAAAAAAATACTGAGACAGGGTCTCACTATGTTGCCCAGGCTGGTCTCAAACTTCTGGGCTCAAGTGATCCTCCCACCTAGGCCTCCCAGAGTGCTGGTATTACAGGTGTGAGCCATTGCACCTGGCCCCCGTACCCTCCCACCCCTTTTTTTTTTGAGACAGAGTCTTGTTCTGTTGCCAAGCTGGAGTGCAGTCTTGGCTCACTACCACCTCTGCCACCGGGGTTCAAGTGATTCTCCTGCCTCATCCTCCCCAGTAGCTGGAACCACAGGAGCATGCCACCACACCTGGCCAATTTTTGCATTTTTAGTAGAGATGGGGTTTCAGCATGTTGGCCAGGCTGGTCTTGAACTCCTGACCTCGTGATCCATCCTTCTTGGCCTCCCAAAGTGCTGGGCTTACAGGCGTGAGCCACTGTGCCCAGCCTCCATCCCCCTTTTTAAAAGTGTGAACAAATCTGTGATTTATATGGGTTTTTAAAAACTGGTTAATACATGTATTTGGTGGAGCAAACTTGTAAAGACTAAAAGGATAAAGAGTGAAAAGTAAGTCTTTCTTCCTATATCCCCATGCTATGCAGCTCCCTCCCTGGAGGCAACAATTTCTACCAATTTCTTGGGTATTCTTGTAGAGATATTTTACGAATAAATGTATTTTATATACACAAATGAAAGCATGGCATACATACTGTTCTGTGCTGTGCTTTTTACATATACGAGTTGAGTATCCCTTGACTGAAATACTCGGGACCAAAAGTGCTTTGGATTTGTTTTGTTTTGTTTTTTGAAATATTCTGGGCCCGGCGCAGTGGCCCACGCCTGTAATCCCAGCACTTTGGGAGGCCGAGGCGGGTAGATCATGAGGTCAGGAGTTTGAGACCAATGTGCAAAATGGTGAAACCCTGTCTCTACTAAAAATAGAAAAAACAGCCAGTCGTGGTGACGGGCATCTGTAATCCCAGCTACTTGGGAGGCTGAGGCAGGAGAGTTGCTTGAACCTGGGAGGCAGAGGTTGCAGTGAGCTGAGATCATGCCACTGCACTCTAGCCTGAGCAACAGAGCAAGTAACTGTCTCAAAAAAAAAAAAAAAGAAAAATATTCTGAGGATGGAACCCATGTCTAAACACGATTCATTTGTTTCATATATACCTTACACGTATAGCTTGAAGGTAATTTTATATGATTTTTAAAATAATTTTATACATGAAACAAAGTTTGTTTACACTGAACCATCAGAAAGCACAGGTGCCACTATCAGCCACCTGTGTGGCATCATATTAGCACTCAAGTTTTAGGTTTTGGATCTGGCACATTGAGATTAGGAATACTCAGCCTATGCGTTGGAGATCCCAGCAGTATCATTGCTGGAGTTGACTGTGTATACTCCACTGTGTGGCTGTATCATAATTTAACCAGTCCCATTTTAGGACATGAGGTTTTTTCACACTCTTTTGCTACTACAGTGGTGCAACAAATATGTAAATTCTTGTACATATTCAAACTGTCATCTTTGTGTTTATCCTCATTGATATTTACTGATAATGACAACTGTTTAATTTTAGTTTTGTCATGCTTATACTTTTTTTTTTTTGAGACAGAGTCTCACTCTGTCGCCCAGGCTGGAGTGCAGTGGTGTGATCTCAGCTCACTGCAACCTCCGCCTCCTGGGTTCAAGCAGTTCTCCTGCCTCAGCCTCCTGAATAGCTAGGATTACAGGTGTGTGCCACCATGCATGGCTAATTTTTGTATTTTTAGTAGAGTCCGGGTTTCACCATGCTGATCAGGATGGTCTTGATCTCTTGACCTTGTGATCCTTCGACCTTGGCCTTCCAAAGTGCTGATATTACTGGAGTGAGCCATCACACCTGGCCTCATGCTCATACTTTTTGCTTTCTCTTATTTGAAAAGTCTCTACATTTATGTCGTCTTTTTTCATACGCCTGTGTTTTCTAATAGTTTGGAAGGGCTGTGTGTGTGTGTGCGTGTGTGAACACTGTTACCTTTATAACTACAATTTGATATTATCTACCTTATCTACCATATATACACAGTATTTTTTGAATCCCTGCTAAGAGCAATGATGAAATTGTCATATTTATACTTTTTTCCTTCATTTTAAAAATTATTTTTCTTAGTGTTCACGCTTAAGCCTTTAAATATATTTTATTTATCAGCTTTAACTTCTATCTTTTTACCTCTGGGTATAAGAGATGAGAGTATCAGTAAGCCCATTTACATGCCATGCCAGTTTGTAACATTCACCTTCTGCTTTATAGGCACATTATTTGTCCTTTTGTTATACTTTGTATCTGTTGAATGGCATGAGTTCAGAAATGTTTGTCTTTCACCTTTATATTTAACTGATAGTTTGGGTGTAAAATTTGGAGTTAGGCTTTCCTTCCTTAAGAATATTGTAGTCAGTGTTCATTCTCTTTTGTAAAAGATTTTTTTGAGACAGGATCTTGTTCTGCTGTCTAAGCTGGAGTGCAGTGGCATGATCATAGTTCATTGGAGCCTTGACCTCCCAGGCTCAAACAGTCCTCCCATCTCAGCTTCCTGAGTACCTGGGACTACAGGCATGTGCCACCATGCCCAGCTAATTTTTGTATTTTTTTGTAGAGACAGGACAGGGTTTTGCCATATTGCCCAGTCTGGTCTCAAATTCCTGAGCTCAACTGATCCACCTGCTTCAGCCTCCTAAAGTGTTGGGATTACAGGCATGAGCCACTGTATGCACACAGACTCTTTTTTTTTCTTGTCCTTATTTCCCAAACAATACAGTATAACAACTATTTACATAGCATTTACATTGTATCAGGTATTATAGATAAAATAAAAATGATTTAAAGTATTCTTGAGAGGATGTGTGTAGGTCATATGCAGATACTATACCATTTTATATGAGGGACTTTTCAGCATTCTTGGGTTTTGGTGTCCTTGGGGCGGGTCCTGGAACCAGTGTTCCCCATGGATACCAACTGTCTGTAGGCAAAAGTAGAGGTTTATTTGTTCAATTATGTGGTGAGAAATGAATGGATTTTTTTTTCTATCCTTTATAGGAAGAAGTTCTAAAGGATTTTGAAGACTTGGCTGGAAAACTTCCATGGTCAAACCCCTTAAAAGTGTGGAAAATTAATGACAGTATTAAAAAGAAAAAAGCAAAGCGCAAAAAGATAAATCAGAATTCAAGTAAAGGGAAGATTAATAATGGACAAGAAGTCAAAATCGATCAGAGAAATGATAAAAAAGACTTCACTAGCCATGCTTTAGATTATCATATCTTAGATTATTATGAAAATCCAGCCATCAAAGAGGAGGTATCAACATTAGTAGGTGATGATTTGGCATCTTGCAAAGATGAGACTGATGAAAGCTCAAAAGAAGAAATTGAACCTCAAGTGCTAAAGTTTAGAGTCACATGCAACAGGGCAGGAGAGAAACATTGCTTTACCTCAAATGAGGCTGCAAGAGATTTTGGGGGTGCTGTTCAAGATTATTTTAAGTGGAAGGCCGACATGACCAACTTTGATGTGGAGGTAGGTATAGGCTCTGACTATGATGATTGAAGAATGCCATCACAGATTTGTAGGATTTTCAGACTAACCCAATTTTATGCTGAATTTAATCGAGGAAATAGTAGAGGGTGGTTAAGAAGAGCATAGGCTATGGAGACAGATTTAGATCCAAATTTTGACTCCACAACTGTGTAACTTTGGACTGCTTAATCTCTAAGTCTCTGTTTCAAACGGAGCCAATAATAGTATGTACCTTTAAGATCCTGATGGATAAATGAGGTACATTTAAGATATTTTGTATAATACCTTGCATACACTAAGTGCTCTGTAGATGGAAGCTATCAAAGTTGAGTTGTCTGTTTTCTTTTCTTTTCTTTTCTTTTTTTTTTTTTGAGACAGAGTTTCGCTCTTGTTACCCAGGCTGGAGTGCAATGGAGCGATCTCGGCTCACCGCAACCTCCACCTCTTGGGTTCAGGCAATTCTCCTGCCTCAGCCTCCTGAGTAGCTGGGATTACAGGCACGCGCCACCATGCCTAGCTAATTTTTTGTATTTTTAGTAGAGACGGGGTTTCACCATGTTGACCGGGATGGTCTCGATCTCTTGACCTCGTGATCCACCTGCCTTGGCCTCCCAAAGTGCTGGGATTACAGGCGTGAGCCACCACGCCCGGCCCAAAAAGGACATTTTTTAAACAAACCCTGACCTTCTCAAATCAGGACATCATTGCTAACACTCATTCTAGAGTTAGGGAGAGTCAGCCATCCTCTTTCTTAAATTCTGCTAGATTTCCAAAGCCAGATACCTCATTTTAGCATGTTTACTTTCCTTGGTCTCAATCCTCTTCTACTTAGGTGATTGGCATGTAAGCCATAGGAACTAGAGTCTTGAAGTCGTCTCTGACATCTTAAAATGTCTCTAGCAGCTGATGTATTTACCAAGGAGCCAATTTCTGTTGCTTTTGGGACACTTGAATCTGGGGCAAGTCACTGATTCTTTCTAACTTTTGTGCATGTCAAATCAGACGAATAATTCCCCATTCTTTTTTGCCTCATATACTGCCATGAAAATGAGTAGGTGGCTCACACCTGTAATCCCAGCACTTTGGGAAGCTGAGGCAGGCAGATCGCTTGAACCCAAGAGTTCAAAACCAGCCTGGGCAAAATAGACCCTGTCTCTACTAAAAATAAAACAAATTTTTTTAAAAAGAAAATGAATAGGTTAATTAAAACAGTGATGTCTAAAAGTTAGTAAGGTAGTAAGGTGATTCAGAGGACAATTTCTGGAGCCGTGCTGCATAGTTTTAAATCCCAGAGGAGGCCGGGCATGGTGATGCCTGTAATCTTAGCACTATGGGAAGTCAAAGTTGGAGGATTGCTTGAGGCCAGGAGTTCAAGACCAGCCTAGGGAGACCCTGTCTCTACAAAAAAATTTAAAATATTAGCTGAGTATGGTGACACATGCCTGTAGTTCCAGCTACTTGGGAGGCTGACTTGGGAAGATTGCTTGAGCCCAGGAGGTCCAGGTCACAGTGAGCTGTGATCGTGCCACTACACTCCAACGTGGGTGACAGAGTGAAACCCTGTCTCAAAAAGAAGAAAAAAAAAAAAAGTGAATTCCAGATTAGCTCTCTTTGTGCCTCAGTATTCTCATTTATAAGGGGAATAATACCTAGCTTAGGGGATATGAATATGAGATGAGGCTATGTATATAAAGTGTGTAGAATAGTGCTTTGCATTAAGAAGTGCTATATGAGTGTCAGCTGTGCTTCTGCTGTTAAGCTCATGATGAGGAAATTTTTTGGTGAAAAATTGGGGATCATTTTAGTTTAGTTTAGTTCACTTTCGCGACAGGATCTCACTGTGTCACCCAAATTGGAGTGCAGTGGTGCAATCAGGGCTCATTGCAGCCTTGACCTCCCAGGCGCAACTATCCTCCCACCTCAGCCTCCTGAGTAGCTGGGACTACAGGCTTGTGCCACTGCACTCAGTGTAATAAGACTTTTTATTTGAGACTCTGCCAATTTTGAAAACTTTTTTGTTGAGATATACTTTGCATAAAGTGTACAGATCTTAAGTGTACAGCTCAGCAAGTTTTTACTTATATACACAATGTGTAACCATCCAGATAAAGATATAAAATATTTCTAGTACCTCAGCAGCTCCCCTTGCCCTTTCCCAATAAGTACCCACTCAAGGCAATCAATCACTAATCTGATTGCTACCATCATAAATTAGTTTTGCCAGTTTTTGAACTTCATATAGATGAAATCATATAGTATATACTTATTTGTTTCATTTTAACATCTATTTTCTTTTAATTCACTGTATTTATCAATTGGCTACAACCAGATTTCACCCCAATTTTTATAACAAACATAGTTTGAAGGCTTACAGGTTTTTAATATATATTTCTTTAAATGTCTAACTTTTTAGACAGTTCTGGGCTGTGGTGTGCTATGCTGATCAGGTGTCCGCCCTAAGTTTGGCATCAATTGGCGACCTCCCAGGAGTGGGGGACCACCATGTTGCCTAAGAAGGGGTGAAATGGCCCAGGTCGGAAAAAGTCTTACTACTAAGTGCAGTTTGAACAATCCTAAAACTATTTTCTCTTGTTCCACTTTACTATAGGTTCTTTTGAACATCCATGATAATGAAGTCATTGTGGGGATTGCATTGACTGAAGAGAGTCTCCACCGAAGAAATATCACACATTTTGGACCTACAACTCTTAGATCAACTCTTGCCTATGGGATGCTCAGGTAAGAAAATAGTGTGCTGTCCAGCGTAAAGTGGCACCTTGGTTTGAATTTTCCTTCAAAACACTGATTTGTGTATGTGTGTTTGAGGTGCAGTGGATCAAGAATAGGATGGAAAGCTAATGATCTATTTCTTTCCTTCCTATCTAGTAGTGACTCCTTATGTCCTGAAAATACTGCTTAATAGGTATCTCAGTTTTCTTTATCGTATTTATTTTTTTTAGACAAAGTCTCACTCTGTCGCCCAGGCTGGAGTGCAGTGGTGTGATCTCGGTTCACTGTAACCTCTGCCTCCCAGGTTCAAGCAGTTCTCCTGTCTCAGCCGAGTAGCTGGGATTACAGGCAGCTGTCACCATACCCACATAATATTCGTATTTTTTTTCTTTTTCTTTTTCTTTTTTTTCTTTTTGAAACAGTCTCACTCTGTCGCCAGGTGCCAGACTCGAGTGCAGTGGCGCGATCTCGGCTCACTGCAACCTCTGCCTCCTGGGTTCAAGCAGTTCTCCTGCCTCAGCCTCCCGAGTAGCTGGGATTACAGGCGTGCGCCACCACGCCCAGCTAATTTTTGTATTTTTAGTAGAGATGGGGTTTCACCATGTTGGCCAGGATGGTCTCGATCTCTTGACCTCAAGATCCGCCCACCTTGGCCTCCCAAAGTGCTGGGATTACAGGCGTGAGCCACCGTGTCCAGCCCATATTTTTTAATAGAGATGATGTTTCACCATGTTGGTGAGGCGGGTCTCAAATACCTGACCTCAGGTGACCCACCTGCCTCCACCTCCCAAAGTGTTGAGATTACAGGCATGAGCCACCTCACCAGCCAGTTTTCTTGATTTTAAAATGAGAGTGATAGTTTTTATCTGCCTCTTGAATGGGGTTACCCCATTTTTGTTTAGCAAGGATATGGATGTTGAAAGATAGAGCAAATTTTGCTGTTTCATTTCTGTGCAGTGAAAAAGATGAAAGCAGAGTTTTTTTGTATAATGTGTAAATGAACAGAAAGAGCTTTTACTTACATTCTTAAGCTTTATACTCACAGCAACCCAGGAATCGTCCTAGAATTTTTCACTTTTCAGAGTGCAAGACCTGTCTTTCCTTCTTCTTTGCCCTTCTGTCCTTTTTTTTTTAGGCAGAGTTTCGCTCTTGTTACCCAGACTGGAGTGCAATGGCGCGATCTCGGCTCACCACAACCTCCGCCTCCTGGGTTCAGGCAATTCTCCTGCCTCAGCCTCCCGAGTAGCTGGGATTACAGGCGTGCGCCACCACGCCCAGCTAATTTTTGTATTTTTAGTAGAGATGGGGTTTCACCATGTTGGCCAGGATGGTCTCGATCTCTTGACCTCAAGATCCGCCCACCTTGGCCTCCCAAAGTGCTGGGATTACAGGCGTGAGCCACCGTGTCCAGCCCATATTTTTTAATAGAGATGATGTTTCACCATGTTGGTGAGGCGGGTCTCAAATACCTGACCTCAGGTGACCCACCTGCCTCCACCTCCCAAAGTGTTGAGATTACAGGCATGAGCCACCTCACCAGCCAGTTTTCTTGATTTTAAAATGAGAGTGATAGTTTTTATCTGCCTCTTGAATGGGGTTACCCCATTTTTGTTTAGCAAGGATATGGATGTTGAAAGATAGAGCAAATTTTGCTGTTTCATTTCTGTGCAGTGAAAAAGATGAAAGCAGAGTTTTTTTGTATAATGTGTAAATGAACAGAAAGAGCTTTTACTTACATTCTTAAGCTTTATACTCACAGCAACCCAGGAATCGTCCTAGAATTTTTCACTTTTCAGAGTGCAAGACCTGTCTTTCCTTCTTCTTTGCCCTTCTGTCCTTTTTTTTTTAGGCAGAGTTTCGCTCTTGTTACCCAGACTGGAGTGCAATGGCGCGATCTCGGCTCACCACAACCTCCGCCTCCTGGGTTCAGGCAATTCTCCTGCCTCAGCCTCCCGAGTAGCTGGGATTACAGGCACGTGCCACCGTGCCCAGCTAATTTTTGTATTTTTAGTAGAGACGGGGTTTCACCATGTTGACCAGGATGGTCTCGATCTCTTGACCTTGTGATCCACCCGCCTCAGCCTCCCAAAGTGCTGGGATTATAGGCGTGAGCCACCGCGCCCGGCCTGCCCTTCTGTCTTTTATTGGGTGCTTCTTTTCACCACTAGAAAATGTTTATTTTCTCTTAAGCTTCTGTTTTCCAGATGGCAAAATGGGTTTCATGTGAGACTTAAAGGATTATTAGTGAGGATTAAGTGCTGAAGCATATACAAAATACATACTATATACATTTCCTGGTATGTCCTGGTACTTAAGTCCAGTAATGCATCACTTACCAGGGATATGTTCTGAAAATGTATCATTGTGCAATTTCATCATTGTATGAACATCATGGATTGTACTTATACAGATCTAGATGGTATAGCCTACTGTACACCTGGGCTATATGGTATCTCCTATTGCTTCTAGGCTTCAAATCTGTAAAGCATGTTATCGTACTGAATATTGTAGTCAGTTGTAGCGCAGTGATAAGTATTTGTGTATCTAAACATAGAAAGGGTAGGGTAAAAATATGATATAATTACTGCATTAATATATTTGGTCCATTGTTGATTGGAAGATTGTTATGCAGCGCATGACTGTATTCCTTCTCTTCTAATCTTTTATCTTCCTAACGTTAATTCAATGACAATAATAGAAAATTGGGCCCATTTGATAAAGGAAACTCTTCTAATCCTTCTAATCTTCATTAGTTTAACAAATACGTATTATCTACTGCCAGGCATATGGTAAAAACCAGGGATACAGAGAGGGAGTTATTTTAGGTACAAGTGTTAAAAACCTAAGTAATCAAGTTTCAGATAGAAAAGTGATGATTGTGCCAGAGTTGGGTTTATTGGAAAGATAAAGAGAAATCTTGGAGATTCTACAGAAAAACTGAATGTTGGTTCTCAAGTAGGGTAGGAACCACATCTTGGAAAACCACCAGAAATGTAAGCAGCCATTTTTGTCACCCTTAGGGCCTGTGGACTCTTGTCTCTTCTCATCTATATGCTGTCTCATCTGAATTTATGTATTTCCAATTTCAAATGACTAGGGCTTTTAGCTCTTTGTTCTAAATTCCTGGAAGAGAGCATCTGATTGACATTGTTTTGGTCAGGTGTTCACCCCTTACTCATCAGGAATGGCTTGGAGTACACGGTGTTTACCCCCTCAAGAAGGTTGCCAAGGATTCTGTTGCCATGTGTTGAGAAGTAGGAACAAGGAGATAGAACAGGACCAATGTTAAAATAAGAGCCCACTGTTAACCCCCAAGAATCTAACTTGTATGGGAGATAAATTATTCTCATACATGTGTAAGTCCCACACCAGCACATGAAAAGTTTAGAAGAGTAAGAGAAGGGAAGAAACCTACTGACCTGTTTCAGGATGGGATGCTTCATAAAGAGGGTAACACTTAAGCCACTAACAATAATGCCTCTAATCTTGAATCTGTTACCTACTGGTTTTGTGTCCCTGGGCAGGTAACTTCATGTTTCCTTGCATCAGCTTATCATTAAAATGAGAATGATGATAATTATCTAACCGAGTCTTACTGAGGATTCAGTGAAATAATACATGAAAAGAGCTTCAAATCCATGCCTGGCAAATACTAAGTGCTCAAAGTAAAGCATTTTTTTTTCCTTTTTTTATTACCTGGTTCCACAGAGCAATTTTTTTATGTCAAGATTATTATCTTTAAATTCAAAAGGAAAGCAATACTAAATATCTATTGCCAGTAACCTTATATTGATGCATATTTTACTTGAGACATTTTTGAGTATTTTTAATGTAATACAGGTTTCAGTTGAAAACAACACTATTGTCTTAAGGTATGCGAGAGAGAGAGAGAGAGAGAGAGAGAGAGAGTGTGTGTGTGTGTGTGTTTTAAGATGTCTGCAAACTAAATTTCATCTGAAAGTGAAATGGGATTTTGGAAGATAGTCAAAGGAGATCTGGTTATATGTAATGATTTTTTTTCCAAAGTAATAGAATATACAGTCAACACATCATTACAAATTGATTTTTTTTGAGATGGAATCTTACTCTGTCGCCTAGGCTGGATCTTGCATGATCTTGGCTCACTGCAACCCCTGCCTCCTGGGTTCAAGCAATTCTCACGTCTCAGCCTCCTGAGTAGCTGAAATTACAGGTGCCTGCCACCATGCTAATTTTTTTGTATTTTTAATGGAGATGGGATTTCACCATGTTGGCCAGGCTGGTCTGGAACTCCTGACGTCAGGTGATCTGCCTACCTCAGCCTCCCAAAGTGCTGGGATTACCAGTGTGAGCCACCACACCCAGCCACAAATTGATTTTTAAAATATTTGTAGGTTGGTGTTCCTTCATGCTAGTGTGATAGGTCCTCAATCTTATAGCTTCAGGAATCATTAGTATAAAGCCTCAGCTTTTGGTTGAGTGTTCACATAGGCTGTTTTCTTTTCTCTAGGCTGTGTGATCCTCTGCCTTATGATATAATAGTCGATCCAATGTGTGGAACAGGGGCAATACCAATAGAGGTAATCATATTTCCTTAGCTTTTAGATAAGAGTGATACATCCCGAATATTCCAGACCTAATGGGCAAATTAGACATAATGAAATCTCCGTGGTTAGATCAGTGTACCCAAGAGTTTTAAAATAATTAACAGTAGAAAAGTAGGAACTTTTTTGTAAAGAATGTAACTACTTATTTCAAATAGCCAGGTGCCACTGGACTAGATAGATTGTTGGTGATACCATTCACTAGATTACAGAGGAAGCTGAGAATTAGAAACTGGTATGAGTCCTCTTTGTGTAAAAGACAGGCTGGTAGACTTGAATGGGAAATAATTGAAGGCATAAGCATAAACTTGAGGAAGGTAATTTTCCCTCTGTAATCCACTTAAGTTCCTAGAGGGAATAAATATAGTTGTAAAAAGGAGAAACTTATGAACATTGCTTGGATTTTTTAGGAAGCCTGACAAGCTTAATACCAAATGCTCTTAAATAGTTTTCAAAATTACTGTGATATTAAGAGGGCTCATAAAAACTGTATAAAGCAAAGCAAGAAATGGAAAGGCATTTTCTAAATGGATAATATTTCACAGTAGAGTCCCCTTGAATAATCAGTATCATCTATATGTTTTTAAACAATTTAGAAAAGAGAGCTCCCAGTAAAATCACTGAAATTTGTGTAAAACATAGTCGTTCTTCCATATAGTATACTGAAAGCCAATTGGAATAAGCTGCAGGGAGATACTGCAGATTATATGATTGAGTAGAAACTGGACAAATGAGCAAGCCCACAAGGGGAGAAATAATTTAAACTGTAATTAGAAAATGATATCTGTGTTCTGGGAGTTAAAATCCAAGAATAAAATCATAGAAGTCTACCTGATGACTGTGTTCTCTGAGAGCTAGAGAAATTACTGTGGCTAAAGAGACTGCACAGTGAAAACCCAACTGTGGCCAAGAAGGATTCTGGGAACAAAACAGAGTGTTGTTTTCTAGAATGAAATCATGATATGTATATGAAATAGCAGGTAAGGTCACGACATGTCCAGAAATACCTAACAGAACTCTGAGTAAAAATAAAGGCCGAAAAAAATTAAAAGATGAAGTTTGAACCATTTCCATGTACAAGTAGACGTCAGATGTAGAAAAACCTAAGCTGATACATGATCAAAATGAATAAAATTAAGAGGAAATTGACAAGGTATATATAAAGATTTGTTCACCAGAGTTTAAAATACTTGATCTAGAATACTTTTTTTAAAATTTAGAAATACTATACTGTAAAACCTAACTCTTTCCAATGCTGAAAATCCAAATAGGTTTAGGAGGAAAAAAAGGAATATTGGGGAATCAGAATCACTGAGAGGCTTCCTAAAACTCTAGGTCCCCTCTAGATCCCCACCCACCTGAAATTCTGGCATACTTCGGCTTCCCTTTTGTTTGAAGTCATTGTAGGATTGTAGACAGGAGTATGTCATCACCTTCTAGTGTCTGGGCAAAAGAAAACTTATGAAGCATTGTATTCATGGATGAGAAGTATGTTACTGTTCACAAACAAAGAGGTGTTTGCTACTCATGCATAAGTAGAGGCAAGCCTTTCTCTGCTTTCATGTCAGAAGCCTTCTGTTAATCTGCATAGAATGTTGTTCAGGCCTAGGGTCACATGTCACCTCATTGCACAAATGATATATGACAGCTTGGTATTTATCTTCTGCTGACAGGTTTTTTTATTTAAAGTTACAAAATCCTTCCAGGGATATGGCGGTTACTATTCAAAAGCTTATCATACAAAGGAAATTGCATTATTATTATTATTATTATATAGTTATTATTATATAGGGTTCTGTGAGCCCCTCCGTGTTGGTGCAGAGACAAGAAACTGTAGAAATAAAAGACACAGACACAGAGATAGAGAAAAGGAAGTTTGGGCTCGGGGGTCCGCTGCCAACCAAAGCGCAGAGACCTGCAGTGGCACCGGGTGCCTGGACACTCTGACTTTTATTGAGTACAAAGCAGTGGGCAAGGAAGGTAAGGTGAGGTAATGGTGGTCAGTGATAGGGTCAGGTAAATCATGTGTCTTGGAGATAGGGGGCCCAATACTTTCAAGTAGCCAAGGCAAGGAAAAAACCTAATGCGTCAGCGTTCTTCGCATATTTGTTAAAAATGTCAAGGACATTAATTCTTATCTTCTGAGAAAAAGAAAAACCAGGTGCACAAGCAGGGCATGAGAGTAGACAGGGAATGTGACCACAGCATCACAGAGAGAGAGTTAAGCCCCGGGAAGTCTGTGTGCTTCCCTGACAGCTGTCAGGCCTTACCATGAGCTTGGAGAAGCAGAGTTTTCTTCAAACTTCCCCAGGAAGGAGATGTCTTCGTCATTTTGGACATCTCTTTCCCTAGCTGGCTAAACAGCAGGTGCTTTCACAGTGCTGGCGCTGCCACACAGCTAAGGCGCCCTCCAGCAGCTCTTATGCAGGTGTGACAGAGGGCTTAGAGCATCTTGCCTTAGGATCACTTTGTTCACAATGTCACCTCAGTTCCATGCTTCATAACCCCATAGGCATTAGTAAAATTAAAGCTTATATTGAGTATATATCTTTATGATTATAAGTGGGTTAACTATAAGATTTATGATTATATAAAGGAATAACTATGTGCCTACATTTCTAATTCTTTTCCAAATCATTATTTATATGGGAACAGGCTGAGGTTTCAGATCCTTGCCAGGGCACTTGGGGTTTTCCCCTACAATTATTAAATTTTTTGAGATAGGGTCTCACTCTGTTGACCAGTACGGTGGTGTGATCTAAGCTCCCTGCAACCTCTGCCTCCCTGGCTCAGGCCATCCTCCTACCTCAGCCTCTTGAGTAGTCGAGATTCAGGTGCACACCACTATACCCAGCTGATTTTTGTGTTTTTGTAGATAGGGGTTTTGCCATGTTCCCAGACTGGTTTTGAATTCCTGGGCTCAAGAAATCCTCCTGCCTTGGCCTCCCAAAGTGCTGGGATTTCAGGTTTAAGTCACTATGCCCAGCCGGAAATTGCAATTCTCAAATGTATCAGATTATGTAAACTCCCACAACCACAAAAGAGTATAGGTTTGGTCAGTTTGATTTGGTTAATATTTTCAAACCAAATTTACTTAAAATTTATTTAGGATTTATTTAGTGTACCAGACACTGCTGGATGAGGAACTGAATAAAATACTAGAACTTACCTCAAAGAGCTTCCAGATTAGTTGGGAGGCACAGAGGGGAAGAAATAATTAAAAGTGGAACAAGTACAGTGGCAGAGGTACTTACATACAAAGTGCCTTTGGGAGCGGCACATGAGATAGTTGGGAGAGTTGAGGTTGATGAGAGGGCATGAGGTTTGAGCTGGGTCTTAAGAGATGGGTAGAGGTTCAGCAAGCAGTGAAAGAATAAGAGGGCATTTTCAGCCAGGCAAATAGCACAGTTGACAGCATGCAATGTTTTACCATTCTAGAAAAGCACGGGATTGTCTTTGTTTGTTGACAATTTAAATAATCGTATTTTGCAGTTTACTGCTTTTAACACATTCTCTTATCTTTTAGGGGGCTACTGAATGGTCTGACTGTTTCCACATTGCTGGTGATAATAACCCACTGGCTGTGAATAGGGCAGCAAATAACATCGCATCTTTATTGACCAAGAGCCAAATTAAAGAAGGGTAAAAATTTAAAAGATTTCTTTTTTTTTTTAATTGCATTTTAGGTTTTGGGGTACATGTGAAAAACATGAAAGATTGTTGCATAAGTGCATACGTGGCAGTGTGATTTGCTGCCTTCCTCCCCCTCACCTATATGTGGCATTTCTCCCCATGCTATCTCTCCCCAACTCCCCACCCCCCGCTGTCCCCCCGCCACTCCCCCCAACAGACCCCAGTGTATAGTGCTCCCCTCGCTGTGTTCGTGTGTTCCCATTGTTCAACATCCGTCTGTGAGTGAGAACATGCCGTGTTTGATTTTGTGTTCTTGTGTCAGTTTGCTGAGAATGATGGTTTCCAGGTTCATCCATGTCCCTACAAAGGACGCGAACTCATCGTTTTTGATGGCTGCATAATATTCCATGGTGTATATGTGCCACATTTTTCCTGTACAGTCTATCATCGATGGGCATTTGGGTTGGTTCCAGGTCTTTGCTGTTGTAAACTGTGCTGCAATGAACATTCGTGTGTATGTGTCCTTATAGTAGAACGATTTATAATTTTTTGGATATATACCCAGTAATGGGATTGCTGGGTCAAATGGAATTTCTATTTCTAGGTCCTTGAGGAATCGCCACACTGTCTTCCACAATGGTTGACCTAATTTACACTCCCACCAACAGTGTAAAAGTGTTCCTATTTCTCCACATCCTCTCCAGCATCTGTCGTCTCCAGATTTTTTAATGATCGCCGTTCTAACTGGCGTGAGATGGTATCTCAATGTAGTTTTGATTTGCATTTCTCTAATGACCAGTGATGATGAGCATTTTTTCATATGCTTGTTGGCCTCATATATGTCTTCTTTTGTAAAGTATCTGTTCGTATCCTTCGCCCACTTTTGAATGGGCTTGTTTGTTTTTTTCTTGTAAATCTGTTTTAGTTCGTTGTAAATTCTGGATATCAGCCCTTTGTCAGATGGGTAGGCTGCAAAAATTTTGTCTCATTCTGTTGGTTGCCGATTCACTCTATTGACTGTTTCTTTTGCCGTGCAGAAGCTGTGGAGTTTGATTAGGTCCCATTTGTCTATTTTGTCTTTTGTTGCCAATGCTTTTGGTGTTTTGGCCATGAAGTCCTTGCCTATGCCTATGCACTGAATGGTTTTGCCTAGGTTTTCTTCTAGGGTTTTTATGGTGTTAGGTCTTATGTTTAAGTCTTTAATCCATCTGGACTCAATTTTAGTGTAAGGTGTCAGGAAGGGGTCGAGTTTCTGCTTTCTGCATATGGCTAGCCAGTTTTCCCAACACCACTTATTAAACAGGGAATCCTTTCCCCATTGCTTGTTTTTTTCAGGTTTGTCAAAGATCAGATGGTTGTAGATATGTTGTGTTGCCTCCGAGGCCTCTGTTCTGTTCCATTGGTCTATATCTCTGTTTTGGTACCAGTACCATGCTGTTTTGATTACTGTAGCCTTGTAGTATAGTTTGATGTCCGGTAGTGTGATGCCTCCCGCTTTGTTCTTTTTGCTTAGATTTTACTTGGCTATGCGGGCTCTCTTTTGGTTCCATATGAAGTTTAAGGTAGTTTTTTCCAGTTCTGTGAAGAAGGTCATTGGTAGCTTGATGGGGATAGCGTTGAATCTGTAAATTACTTTGGGCAGTATGGCCATTTTCATGATACTGATTCTTCCTAACCATGAACATGGAATGTTTCTCCATCTGTTTGTGTCCTCTCTTATTTCGTTGAGCAGTGGTTTGTAGTTCTCCTTGAAGAGGTCCTTTACGTTCCTTGTTAGTTGTATTCCTAGGTATTTTATTCTCTTTGTAGCAATTGTGAACGGCAGTTTATTCTTGATTTGGCTCTCTTTAAGTCTGTTATTGGTGTATAGGAATGCTTGTGATTTTTGCACATTGATTTTGTATCCTGAGACTTTGCTGAAGTTGCTTATCGGTTTCAGGAGATTTTGGGCTGAGATGATAGGGTCTTCTAGATATACAATCATGTCGTCTGCAAATAGAGACAATTTGACTTCCTCCTTTCCTAATTGAATACCCTTTATTTCTTTTTCTTGCCTGATTGCTCTGACTAGAACTTCCAGTACTATATTGAATAGGAGTGGTGAGAGAGGGCATCCTTGTCTAGTGCCAGATTTCAAAGGGAATGCTTCCAGTTTTTTCCCATTCAGTATGACATTGGCTGTTGGTTTGTCATAAATAGCTTTTATTATTTTGAGATAGTTCCGTCAATACCTAGTTTATTGAGGGTTTTTAGCATAAAGGGCTGTTGAATTTTGTCAAAGGCCTTCTTTGCATCAATTGAGATAATCATGTGGTTTTTGTCTTTGGTTCTGTTTATGTGGTGAATTATATTTATAGACTTGCGTATGTTGAACCAGCCTTGAATCCCCAGGATGAATCCTACTTGATCATGGTGGATAAGCTTTTTGATGTGCTGTTGCAGTCGGCTTGCCAATATTTTATTGAAGATTTTTGCATCTATGTTCATCATGGATATTGGCCTGTAGTTTTCTTTTCTTGTTGAGTCTCTGCCGGGTTTTGGTATCAGGATGATGTTGGTCTCATAAATTGATTTGGGAAGGATTCCCTCTTTTTGGATTATTTGGAATAGTTTCAGAAGGAATGGTACCAGTTCCTCTTTGTATATCTGGTAGAATTCAGCTGTGAACCCATCTGGACCTGGGCTTTTTTTGGGTGGTAGGCTCTTAATTGCTGCCTTGACTTCAGACCTTGTTATTGGTCTATTCAGGGTTTTGACTTCTTCCTGGTTTAGGCTTGGGAAGAGGCAACTGTCCAGGAATTTATCCATTTCTTCCAGGTTTTCTAGTTTATGTGCATAGAATTGTTTGTAATAATCTCTGATGATGGTTTGAATTTCTGTGGCATCGGTGGTGATATCCCCTTTATCATTTTTTATTGCATCTATTTGGCTATTCTCTCTTTTCTTTTTTATTAATCTGGCTAGTGGTCTGTCTATTTTGTTGATCTTTTCAAAAAACCAGCTCCTGGATTTATTGATTTTTTGAAGAGTTTTTCGTGTCTCTATCTCCTTCACTTCTGCTCTGATCTTAGTTATTACTTGTCTTCTGCTAGGTTTTGAGTTGTTTTGATCTTGCTCCTCTAGCTCTTTCAATTTTGATGATAGAGTGTCAATTTTAGATCTCTCCTTGCTTCTCATGTGGGCACTTATTGCTATATATTTTCCTCTAGAGACTGCTTTAAATGTGTCCCAGAGATTCTGGTATGTGGTGTCTTCGTTCTCGTTGGTTTCGAAGAACATCTTTATTTCTGCTTTCATTGTTTATCTAGTCAACATTCAAGAGAAAGTTGTTCAGTTTCCATGAAGCTGTGTGGTTCTGGGTTGGTTTCTGAATTCTGAGTTCTAACTTGATTGCACTGTGGTCTGAGAGACTGTTTGTTATGGTTTCCATTCTTTTGCATTTGCTGAGGAGTGATTTACTTCCAATTATGTGGTCAGTTTTAGAGTAGGTGTGATGTGGTGCTGAGAAGAATGTATATTCTGTGGATTTGGGGTGGAGAGTTCTGTAAATGTCTATTAGGTTTGCTTGGTCCAGGTCTGAGTTCAAGTCCTGGATCTCCTTGTTAATTTTCTGTCTCGTTGATCTGTCTAATATTGACAATGGTGTGTTGAAGTCTCCCACTATTACTGTGTGGGAGTCTAAGTCTCTTTGTAAGTCATTAAGAACTTGCCTTATGTATCTGGGTGCTCCTGTATTAGGTGCATATATATTTAGGATCGTTAGCTCTTCTTGTTGCATTGATCCTTTTACCATTATGTACTGTCCTTCTTTGTCTCTTTTGATCTTTGTTGCTTTAAAGTCGGTTTTATCAGAGATGAGAATTGCAACTCCTGCTTTTTTTTGCTCTCCATTTGCTTGGTAAATCTTCCTCCATCCCTTTATTTTGAGCCTTTGTGTATCCTTGCATGTGAGATGGGTTTCCTGGATACAGCACACTGATGGGTTTTGGCTTTTTATCCAATTTGCCAGTCTGTGTCTTTTGATTGGGGCATTTAGTCCATTTACTTTTAGGGTTAATATTGTTATGTGTGAATTTGATCCTGCCATTTTGATGCTAGCCGGCTGTTTTGCCCGTTGGTTGATGCAGATTCTTCATTGCGTTGATGCTCTTTACCATTTTATGTGTTTTTGGAGTGGCTGGTACTGGTTGTTCTTTTCTATGTGTAGTGCCTCTTTCAGGAGCTCTTGTAAAGCCGGTCTGGTGGTGATGAAATCTCTGAGTACTTGCTTGTTCACAAAGGATTTTATTTTTCCTTCACTTATGAAGCTTAGTTTGGCTGGATATGAAATTCTGGGTTGAAAGTTCTTTTCTTTAAGGATGTTGAATATCGGCCCCCACTGTCTTCTGGCTTGTAGGGTTTCTGCTGAGAGATCTGCTGTGAGTCTGATGGGCTTCCCTTTGTGGGTAACCTGACCTTTCTCTCTGGCTGCACTTAGTATTTTCTCCTTCATTTCAACCCTGGTGAATCTGACAATTATGTGCCTTGGGGTTGCTCTTCTTGAGGAATATTTTTGTGGTGTTCTCTGTATTTCCTGGACTTGAATATTGGCCCGCCTTGCTAGGTTGGGGAAGTTTTCCTGGATAATACCCTGAAGAGTATTTTCCAGCTTGGATTCATTCTCTTCATCACGTTCAGGTACACCTATCAAACGTAGATTAGGTCTTTTCACATAGTCCCATATTTCTTGTTGACTTTGTTAATTCCTTTTTACCCTGTTTTCTCTAATCTTGCCTTCTAATTTTATTTCATTGAGTTGATCTTCAACCTCTGATATCCTTTCTTCTGCTTGGTCAATTCGGCTGTTGAAACTTGTGCATGCTTCGCGAAGTTCTCGTGTTGTGTTTTTTAGCTCCATCAATTCACTTATATTTCTCTCTAAGTTGTCCATTCTCATTAGCATTTCGTCAAATATTTTTTCAAGGTTCTTAGTTTCTTTGCATTGGGTTAGAACATGTTCTTTTAGCTCATGGAAGTTTCTTATTATCCACTTTCTGAAGGCTGATTCTGTCATTTCATCACACTCATTCTCCATCCAGTCTTGTTCCCTTGCTGGTGAGGAGTTTGTGATCCCTTGTAGGAGGAGAGGTGTTCTGGTTTCGGGTGTTTTCATCCTTTTTGCGCTGGTTTCTTCCCATCTTTGTGGATTTATCCACCTGTCAGCTTTGTAGTTGTTGACTTTCTGATTGGGTCTCTGAGTGGACGTCCTGTTTGTTGTTGATGAAGTTATTTCTGTTTCTTAGTTTTCCTTTTAACTGTCTGGGCTCTCTGCTGTAGGACTGCTGAGGTCCACTCCAGGCCCTGTTTGCCTGGGGATCACTTGCAGCAGCTGCCGAACAGTAAAGGTTGCTACCAGTTTCTTCTTCTGCTTTGTCCCAGAAGGATACCTGCCAAATGTCAGTCTGAGCTCTCCTTTATGAGGTGACTCTTTGGATATATGGGGTTCAGGGAGCTGCTTGAGGAAACAGTCTGTCCTTTATGTTATATTAGGTGCTGAGCTGTGAGCCCTGTTGTTCATTCAGAGCTGCTGGGCCAGTAAATTTAAGTCTACAGCAGCAGGACTCATAGCCCCCCTTTTTTTTTCCCAGGTGTTCTGTCCCAGGGAGTTAGGGCTTTATGAGTTTCCACTGTACTGCTGCCTTTTTTTTTTCTTCAGGGCTGCCCTGCTCACAAGGAGGCAGCCTAGTCACTCTCAGCCTGCAGAGGCCTTGCTGAGCTGCTGTGGGCTCCGCCCAGCTGCCGTGTGAACTTCCCTGCAGTCCTGTTTATATGGGTGTAGTTAGAACTGCCTCAGGAACGGTCGCCCGCCTCTGTACTGATGGACTCTCTCTGTAATGGTGAGTTGCCTCGGCAACTGCAGGCTGCCCCAGGAATGGTGGACTGTCTCTGTAGTGGTAGAGTGCCTCCGTAATGGCAGACGCCCCTCCCCTACAGAGCTGGACCGTCCCAGGTTCAGCTGTGCTTGCTGTGAAAGTCTCAACCCAGAGCGTTTCTAATTGCTGTTTTTTTGTTTTTGTTTTTGTTTTTGTGGGGGTGGGACCAGCCGGGCCTGATCACCTGGCTCCCTGCCTCAGAGCCTTTTGTTTTTTAGTTGAACGGTCAGCTCTCTACCAGGTGACCTGGTCGCCTGTTCAATAGGCGCCAGGATCTGTGTGATTTCCCTTGCGGTGACCCACTGCGCCAGCTGAAACCGTGGCTCTGAGATTCGTGGTGCTTTTTTTGCCCGGGAATCTCCTGGCCTGGCTCCCTGTTTCAGCTCCCCTTGCTGGCTAAGAGGGGACACAGTCTTATTTACTGTGCACTGGGAACTGCTGCGCCAGGGCACAGGCAAAACAGCCGCGCCGGCCAAAACAGCCGCCCTGGCGACCCATGGTGCTCCTCCGCCTGGGAATCTCCTGATCTGTGGGCAGTAAAAATCCGTCTGGAAATGTGGCATCCACTCACCCTCTGCGCTTTCACTCAGACCTGGAATCCTGAGCTGCTCCTAACCGGCCATCTTAGATCTCTCTTAAAAGATTTCTTAGCATCTTTTTGGCTGCGAGAATCACTTTTTACATTGACTTTATGAAGTAATACTCCCAGTGCATTGTGACCTCATCATAACCCAAATGAATAAACTGTGAGACTCCATTTACATTTTTAAAGTTTATTGAAAAAAATTTATATTTTAAAAACATTAATTATAATTTCCCCACCATATGCAGCTTTTCATATCTGTCTTATTAATATCTTTCCCCCCACATATTGGAAGAATATTCTATAGATTCATTTTAATTTCACAAAATTTTAAACTTTATATTTTTACATAGTCTTCTTTTTTGCTGTGGGGACAGGGTCTCATTTTGTCACCCAGGCTAGAGTGCAGTGGCATAATCATGGCTCACTATTGTCTCAACCTACTGGCCTCAAGCAGTCCTCCTCCCTCGGCCTCCCTAGTAGCTAGGAATACAGGCAAGTGCTACCGTGCCCAGCTAATTTTTTAAACTCTGTAGAGATGGGGTTCTTGCTGTTTTGTCCAGGCTGATGTCAAACTGCTGGCCTTGAGATCCTCCCGCTTCAGCCTTCCAAAATGCTGGGATTAGAGGCATGAGTCACCACACCCAGACCATAGTCTTTTTAAGTCACTATATAAATTCCATCTTATAGAAATGCTACAATTTATATAGCCTCTTCTTTATTTTTGTTACTTTCTAAGTCATTGGTTATATATTTTTCTCTCTGATCTAATTTCTTAGGACAGTGCTTTTCAAACATTAGTGTACATATGAATCACCTGGGGGTACTGTTAACACAGATCTGATTCAGTAGTTTGGAATGGGACCCAAGAGTCTGCATCTTCCAGGAAACTCCTTTCAATTTTCTTAAATACTAATTTATTTTATTGTGATGAATTAATTTTGAATGGTTGTTTCATGGAGTTTCTTTGAGCTTAGTATATGGCCAGTCTTTTTTAATTCAAACTGATGAACATTTAAACTTTTCTAGCTTCTGAATATTTTATCTTGTTTGTACCTACACTTTTTGTCTGTTCAACCTATACATTTCTATCCATTTTACTTTTGTTTTTAATATGTTTTGCCTTATGCTTTGTTTTGTGCAGTTATTGATATGCGGTTATAATACATATTTTATACATACCTTTAAAAATTATGTATTGATTGCCTTTATTGCATTTTTTTCTTAAATTCTTCATTAAATGTCAATTAAATCCTTAATTTCTGCTGATAACCTTTGACTTACCTTCAGTTCCTAACCTGTGCATTATTTTGTTTTCTTAAACCGGTTGCTTTGCCTTAATGGGGAGGATTTAAATCCTTTGTATTTATTATTATTCATTGTCTTCTGTAATCTATATTTACCTTAACTGTTTTCTTAGTCTTGTTTTATATAGCATGGTCCATATATTTCCTTTTGTTTTTTCATCTTAAAACAATGATTTATATATTTACCAATTTTGCATATCTGTTTTTCTTTTAAGGTCTCCTGTTATTACTAAATAGTTTTACAAACTTTATTCTTCACATAAGTCACCCCATAATGTAATTTACTGCCTTGGCTGTTTTTTGTTTTTTTATTTTTGAGACAAAGAGTCTCACTCTGTCACTAGGCTGGAGTGCAGTGGGGTCATCTTGGCTCACTTGTAACCTCTGCCTCCTGGGTTCAAGCTCTTCTCCTGCCTCAGACTCCCAAGTAGCTGGGACTACAGCATGCTCCACCATGCCTGGCTAATATTTGTATTTTTAGTAGAGATGAGGTTTCCCCATGTTGGTCAGGCTGGTCTTGAACTCCTAACCTCATGATCTTCCTGCCTTGGCCTCCCAAAGTGCTGGGATTTCAGGCATGAGCCACCACGCCCGGTCTGCGACATCGTTTTTAAAGTTGCCTTTTGCAGTTCTCTTTGTATTACAATCATATATCCAGTTTGTTCTTTTTTCTTTTTTGAGATGGGGTCTTGCTCTGTCACCCAGGCTGGAGTACAGCAGCACAATCCTAGCTCACCACGGCTTTCAACTCCTGGGCCCAAGTGATCCTCCCACCTTAAGCCTCCTGAGTAGCTGGGATTATAGGCGTGTGTCACCATGCCTTGCTAACTTTTTTTAAAAAAGTTTTTTAGAGATGAAGTCTCACTATGTTGTTCAGCTGGTCTCAAATTCCTGGACTCCAATGATAATCCCGCTTCAGCCCCTCAAAGTGCTGAGATTATAGGCATGAACCACCGTGCCCAGCCTGACCTTCTGTTTTTTATCTTCATGCCACTTCTTAAATTTTGAATAGGTTGATGTTATCACTGATAGTCTTAGCATTTTATATTTTGCCGTAGCAATCTCTTTTCAAAAAAAAAAATTGTTTTAACAATTTTATGCTTCATAATATGTAGAAGCACCTTTCCTCTGTCCCCACAGCAAACCATCCTGGGGCTTGCCCATAGATGCTGTTCAATGGGATATCTGCAATCTGCCATTGAGAACTGGCTCTGTGGATATTATTGTAACAGATTTGCCATTTGGAAAAAGGTGAGAACTGGTTGGGTTTTTAAAATAAGTTTTACTTTCACTCGTTATACTAGTACCTGCTTGTCTTCTAAACACGTCATTATTTTCCTTGTTCTTATTCTAAGTCAGGAAAAAAAAAAAATTTAATTTTAGCAGACTTAGCAGAGGTATTTTTCACTAAACATTATGATGGATTCACCCATTATGTTTCTTCTGAGAACTCTCAGGAATGTATTAACTACATTTTGAATCCTGACCATCATAGGAGGTTCTTTTTGTTTGTTTTTTGAGACAGAGTCTTGCTCTATCGCCAGGCGCCAGGCTGGAGTGCAGTGGCGCGATCTCGACTCACTGCAACCTCCGCCTCCCAGGTTCAAGCAATTCTCCCGCCTCAGCCTCCCGAGTAGCTGAGACTACAGATGTGCGCCAACATACTCAGCTAATTTTTATATTTTTAGTAGAGACGAGGTTTCACTATGTTGGCCAAGATGGTCTCGATCTCTTGACCTCGTGATCTGCCCGCTTTAGCCTCCCAAAGTGCTGAGATTACAGGTGTGAGCCACCATGCCCGGCCTAGGAGGTTCATTTTTAAATTACCTGTAATTCACTTTTTAGCCCATTCTTGAATTACATATTTTACACAAAAAGGTGGTGGAAGACTTGATTCTGATTGTTTCTCAACATAATTTTTTTTTTTGAGACAGAGTCTCTTCTGTCACCCAGGCTAGAGTGCAGTGGCACGATCTTGGCTCACTGTAACCTCCACTTCCCAGGTTCAAGCGATTCTCCTGCCTCGGTCTCTTGAGTAGCTGGGATTACAGGCATGTGCCATCACGCCCGGCCAATTTTTGTATTTTTAGTAGTGATGGGTTTCACCATGTTGGCCAAGTTAGTCTCGAACTCCTGACCTCAGGTGATCCACCCACCTCAGCCTCCCAAACTGCTGGGATTACAGGCATGAGCCACCACACCGGGCCTAAATGATTGCTGATCACTTGTTTGGTTTATAGTTTGACTGCTTATTATACTCACTAAGAGGGCAATTTATATAACTGACATAGTTGTCCAAAAAAATTTTTGATTCAGCATTCTAAGCAGTTTACCAACTCAGCTCATTTCACTGACATGTAATGGCAAAGTTCTGGTTTCTAAAAATACAGCTATTTTTCAAGCCTCAGGATGCATGAAACTGTTTTAATATGGTCCTTCGATTTTGTATCTTTTGCAAGTGTTTGACTCATTAGATCTTCTATTATAGGATAGGATCCAAGAAGAGAAACTGGAACCTTTATCCAGCTTGCCTACGGGAGATGAGCCGTGTCTGCACACCTACCACAGGCCGAGCTGTACTACTTACTCAAGACACAAAGTGCTTTACCAAGGTGCTATACAATTAGCTCAAAATCTCAGCCTGTGACAACTTTCAGATCTTTTTTAGATTTGTGGATGTTGGTTTGGATAGGATTTTTCTCTTCCCCTGAGGTTTCTTACCTGGCAGCTAAGAATCCTGGTTGGTGTAAAAGTAGATTGTCAACCTAATTTTTATACTTTTTGTATGTACACAGGCATTATCTGGAATGCGACATGTATGGCGAAAGGTGGATACAGTCTGGGTGAACGTTGGTGGTCTTCGTGCTGCAGTTTATGTTCTGTTACGTACACCTGAAGCTTTTGTTCATCCTTCAGAACAAGATGGAGAAAGAGGAACTCTTTGGTAATGCAAAGAATGAAGATGACTAATAGTACTTGTACTTCCCACCACTGGAAATGTTAGCATAAAGAACTCAGAGAGAAAAATAGTATTAACAAAAGTGCAGTCTGCACTCTTTAAACTTGTTCAGGGCTCTTCGTTCTGGTTAGCAAAAGGTGTGAATGTAATGTGATGGAATTGAAAAGTTTTACATGCCAGGAACAGTGGCTCACGCCTGTAATCCCAGGCCTCTGTAGGCGCATCACCTGAGGTTGAGTTCGAGACCAGCCTGGACAACATCGCAAAACCCCGTCTCTACTAAAAATATAAAAATTAACCAGATGTGGTCGGCAGGCGCCTGTAATCCCAGCTACTCAGGAGACTGCAGCTGGAGAATCGCTGGAACCCAGGAGGCAGAAGTTGGAGGGAGCCGAGATCACTCCGACAAGAGCGAAACTCCGTCTCAAAAGTTTTATAAGAAAGCAAAGCTTCTCCTTGAAGCTCTTTTGAAATGATAGCTTAATTTTGCTTAAAATACTTTAATGATGCTTAGTGAAAAGCCCACAAAAGTTCTCTGAGATTGGGGTTTAGAACATTTTATTTTCAGGCTTTATAGCCTATTTTCCATTGTCAAGTGCAAAACCACCCTGGCCCAAAGGAAAGGCAAAGAACATAATTACATCTTAGGCCAATTTCACTGCCTTTTGCAGCTTTGCTAATCCAGTTGCTTAAGTTCTTTACCTCAAACTCAAGAAATGAAGCATTATTACATTTTGTGAATGGTGCTCAGCCTCTAGGACGAAATCTCGTAAGACCTATAGGAAAGTTTACTATCTGCCTTAAAGTATCCATCTATTATTCAGATTAATACATAGAACTAAAATAGAGGTCTAGGAATTATCAAAGGGACTGCAGATATTGTTAGTATAGAACATTTCTACTTGTATATAACACATACATTGATAGACGGGGTATGGGACCAACAAACCAAATTAAAATTTTTTTTCAGTATGCTAAGGTGTGTGTTGCTTTTCAAAACCAAGCACAAGCCTCTCAAAGTATTTATTTGTTGGCTAGTTTATTAAACAGCCAAGAGAAAAAAACTGATCTTTGAAAAACTTTAATTTGGGAGTTATGTGAGTTTGTTATTTTCTCCTGGATCACTATTCACATTTAATTGCTTTTCCATTTGCAACAAGCCCTTCTTGAGAGTTTTGTGGAAAATCGTGCTTCCCTGGGACAAAGAGTAGTTGATGGTTTATGTGAAACTCATCATAGTATTCAGTTGATTTTGGAGCATCTGGCTGCATTCAGCATAGATTTTCAGTATCCTATTAGTCTTTTAATAGTTCTACTCATAATACTTTTTGATACCTCCATTGCGAATAAAAGGACACAATACTTTCTTCCTTTGAAAGCAGAATTCACCTTAGCAGCACAGCCAGCAATCCTCATCCGGTTTCTCCGATCTACCCCATACTTCATAATGAATTGGAAATAAGATGTTTATGAAGGTTTTATGTCCTAGACTGGCCTTTTCAGCAGCATCAGAATTCACAGCTGCTTTACTTATGGGCCAAACACAAAACTTTTCACCTAATGAAAGAAACCATTTAAATCTGAAATTAAGTAACCCACAGAATCAGGAAGTTCAAGGACCATGTCTGTTTCCACCACGATGTATTTTTTTTTTTTTTTTTACTAAATGCCTGGTATCATATCTGCCAGAGTGGGCATTTGTTGAACAAATATTTTGGCATATTAGTTTTTAAGGAAGTAATTTTTTGCTTGACTCATCATAACTTTAATCCTTTTAAATACTAAAAAGTTTTGCAAGACTGATAGATACAAGTATGTAGGGGGCAATAGTTTGCCATCTTTTTTCCTAATATAGTGTTTTGCAATCTGGCAACTAGCATAGGCAATGGGCTGCGGGCAGGATTCAGAAGGCCTGGAGTTACATGTGACACTGCCACCTATTCATTGTGTGACCTTGGTTTTACCCTTCGAACTGTGTCTCCTGGACTAAAGGAATGTGAAAAGATGGAGAAAGGAATCTGTAATCTGAACATGGAATGGCTGAGTTACAGACCAGACATGTTGGGAATGAAAAATATATTCAAGGGGAAAAAATGTAAACATTGAAAAATATTTTACAAATCTAATTGGGTAAGAAAGATAGTTACCTCCCAATACTAGAGTGTACCAAAGTGCTCAAAAGGGGAACATTTGTTTACCCTTACTTTTCTTTAAAAAATGGGAGTTTAGGAAATTCTGCTGTAACTGTAGGCCCAATGTCAGATAGGACTGAGGTTAAGTTGAAGACTGAAAAAGGAAAGATTTGGAAATATCTTTGGGCCCTCAAGTACATTGAAGCCTGTAAGTCCTTCATATTCATTAATAAGGTAGGCATAGAAAAAAGATAGCAAAAAAGTATCACATTGCTTATGAAAGGCTTCCCTATCACCCCTTAATTCTTTTTATCCTAGGCGAACATGTTTGTTAATGAGTTAGTTAACAATGGTGAAGTTGAGGAAATCTGCTTCCTGTCCTAGCATGCCCACTATCCCAGCCATTCAGGTTTAATACCAAGAGTCACTTTAACTCCATGAGGTCATTTGACAGTTACTTATTTGTATGTGTGTTGTGCTAGAGTAGTCATTTCTTAAACTTTGTGGCCGCAGAGAATTCTTCACATTCTAAAAAACTGAGGGCCCCAGATCACTTTTTTACCATGTTAGAAACTTTATTACAGTTACAAATGCAATAATATTTTAGTGTTGTATTTTTAAAAAAAATAATTAGGTGGGCCTGGCACAGTGGCTCACACATGTAATCCTGGCACTTTGGGAGGCTGAGGCGGGCAGATCACCTGAGGTCAGGAGTTGAAGACCACCCTGGCCAACATGATGAAACCCTGGCTAACATGATGAAACCCTGTCTCTATTAAAAATATAAAAATTAGCCAGGCATGCTAGTGTGTGCCTGTAGTCCCAGCTACACGAGAGGCTGATGTAGGAGAACTGCCTGAACCCATGAGGCAGAGGTTGCAGTGAGCCAAGATCACGCCACTGCACTCTAGCCTGGGTGACAGAGCAAGACTCTGCCTCAAGAAAATACATATCACATTCAATATCACTATCTCATTAAGTATTGGGAAGCTGTCAAGTTCCTGATACTAGGCACAAATTTTCCCAAAATTCTGATTTTTGACTCAGAGTTTGGATTTTATTATTGAAAACAATTGCTGCCAGTTGTTAAGACTCCCAAGGAAATAATAGATAATTCAGCTTACATAACCATTTCAAAAAGTTAGATACTCAAAGGTCTAAATTTAACAACAAAATGTCACTGCTTTCACAAGGACATTTCATGAGTGCAGCTGTTTTTTTTTCTTTTGTGGGGGTCCACACCACAAATGCATGGCAGTGAAGAATAACTTATAGTTTGGTGCTGCCTCAGTTTCTGCCGGGGTGCCTGAAGTTTTACCTACTGTTGCCTTATCACCATTCTTACAAATGTCAACATATAGTTTAGGATACACCATGAGATTTTAAAAAGTTATTCCACACTCGCATTATTTCAGGACATGTGTTTCTTGCCAAGCTTTCACATAAAAGTATCTTTAGTTGATGCTGATGCCTGGCAAATACAAGCCAACTAACAAGTCCAGCCACGTTCACACACACATCCATTTATAAAATATAAGCATAGTCAGTCCATAGCCTCAGGTTCTCCATCTGCAGATTGAAACAAATGTGCTTGAAAATATTTGAGAAAAAAATATAACAATACAAACATAAATACGCAATGTAACAACTGTTTACACAGCATTTACACTGTATGAAGTATAAAAAATCTGGAAATGATTTAAAGTATATGGGAAGATGTGTTGTATGCAAACACAGTGCCATTTTATATAAGGGTTTTGGTGTTCTTGGCAAACAGCCGGCAAGGGACAAATGTATACTTCTATAGATATTAACTCAGAATCCATGTCTGCACACACATCTTTAATGACTTATTGCTGTATCACTCAACAGTAGCACTACTGTGATCTTTTACTTACACTTTCTCTAGCAGAGACAGCAATGTGAAACTTACAGTTTTTCAGCTATTGTGTATGTTTCTATAGTATTACAAAGTAACTTATCCTTTAAGATACTTAGGTAACTTGTTCAAACATTTCTAGCTTCAAACCTGGTTTTTCTTTTCAGTAGCAGCATACCTGCATTAAAAAATACTCAGTACCACCTAAAATGCAATTAAAAAAAAAAAAAAGGGTAAACTATTTGAAGAAGAAAAAAAAAAACTCAATACCTTACCAAAAAAAAGCCATCTGAAGGATTGGTTTCAAAATGATGCCACAACACACGTGGCACCAACACTATTTAAAATCATTCCATTCCCATCTCTAAAAAAATTTCTGGCTGGGTACGGTGGCTCATGCCTGTTAACCCAACATTTTGGGAGGCCCAAAGCAAGAGGACCACTCACGGCTAGGAGTTGAAGACTAGCCTGAACCACATGGCAAGATCCTGTCTCAAAAAAAATTTTTTTTTTCAATTTTTTTAAAAGCCCAGGCTTGGTGGTGCATGCCTATAGTTCCAGCTACTCAGGAGGTTGAGATAGGAGGATTGCTTGAGCCCAAGAGTTTCAGGATGTAGTTCACCATGAGGGCACCTGTGAACAGCTACTGCACTGCAGCCTGGGCAACATAGCAAAACCTCAATCTCCAGAAAGACAAAAGAACAAAATTATGCTACTACAGACATGGTAAGGTAAATATCTACAAAGCAGAAAGACAGGTTTCATATTTCTATTAGTTTTTTGTTAGTCCTTCCAAATCAATCTTGTTTTTCTAGCATTTAGTATACAGATGGTATAGCTGAGAAGTACTTTTTAAGCCAATTAGATTTATTTTAGCTAAAGTTATTAAATTCTAAAGTTGTAAAATTTTTAATTTTGGGTATTTTGGGAAAATATTTAAACCATTGCAAACAACACAACAAAAATATACTTCTTATATTCATGCTTAGGCACAAAGACTATAGTATTTTAAAATAACAATTGCACAATATTGAGGTTGCAAAGATTACTGAAGGCATAACCTAGTGAGTTATTTCTAAAAATGAGAAAAGGGGAAAAAACTAATTTCTAAAAAGTATGCATACCTAAACCTACCTAACCACACCTTAGAAAATTCAAGTATAGCACCATTCATTAACATCAATGAGGATGTCATCACACATCATGTAGCCTCTGAACACTGAGAGAATGAGTGAAAAAGGGAAGCATCTTGCTATCATGAAAACAGTTTTGACCTCGCAGACCTCTCTGAGCTTAGGCAACGGATAAAGCCATAAGCATTGTCCTGCTGTCAAGGAGCAACCTAAAGTAGGGAAAAAAACAAAATTACAATTATTATTTACAATTGTGAGAAGAGCTTTTGACAACATTCAAATGGAGGATACAGTATAGTAGGGGTGAGGGTATCAAGGAAGGTTTCCTTGAGAAGTGATGTTTTGAGACCATTTTCTCTACTCAATAATTGACATTTGGTTCCTGAATCCTTTAACCTCCTTCCATTTTTACAGTTAATCCAAATTTATTACCTCATGTCTACACTACTGTAAGAGTACCAACCACCTAAGTGGTCTCTCTGCTTTCAAATCTCTCCATCCCTACAATCCATCCGATATCCTACAGCCAGATTAAACTCCCTAAAAGAATGTTTCCATCAGATAAAGGTATACAAGCTAGTTAGGAATACAAATCATCACTCACAGCTGAGTTTGAATCCCTAGCCCTAAATTTACTGGTGTTATCTATGGGAAAATTGCTCAAACTCTGAGCCTTAGTTTCCTACTCTGTAAAATGGAGTTTTATATATAAGGAACATACTAAATACACAGGTATACCTCAGAAACACTGCAGGCTCAATCCCAGAGCACTACAATAAAGCAAGTCTCATGAATTTGTTGGTTTCCCAATGCTTCGTTTAAGTTATGGTTACACTATACCATAGTTTTAAAAGTAAACAATAGTATTATGTGTAATTGATAAATACTCCACTGCTAAAAAATGCTAACAATCTTTTTGCTGCTGGAGGGTCCTGCATCAATGTTAATGATGGCTACTGACTCATCAGGGTGGTGCTTGTTGAAGATTGGGATGGCTGTGGCAATTTCTTAAGACAATGAAGTTTGCTACACTGACTTCCTTTCACAAGACTTCATCTGTTTGATAGCATGATAGCATTTTACCCACAGAAGAACTTTTTTTTTCTTTTTTGTTTGTTTTTGAGACAAGGTCTCTGTCCCCCAGGCTGGAGTGCAGTGGCGACATCTTGGCTCACTCCAACCTATGCCTCCTGGGTTCAAGAGATTCTCCTGCCTCAGCCTCCCAAGTAGGTAGGACTACAGGAGTGCACTACCACACCTGGCTAATTTTGGTAGACACGGGGTTTCACCACGTTGGCCAGGCTGGTCTTGAACTCCTGACCTCAAGTGATCCATCCACCTGCCTCAGTCTCACAAAGTGCTAGGATTACAGGTGTGAACAACCACACCCAGCCAGTAGAACTTACTTAAAAATTGAAGTCAACTCTCTCACACCCTGGCACTGCTTTATCAACTAGGTTTCTGTTATATCCTATATCGTTTGTTGTCATTTTAACAATGTTCACAGCAACTTCACCAGTAGATTCCATATCAGGAAACCACTTTCTTTGCTCATCCCTAAGAAGCAACTCCTCATCCATTCAAACTTGATCATGAGATTGCAGCAATTCAGTCACTTCTTCAACCCTCTACTTCTAGTTCTCTTGCTATTTCCACCACACCTGCAGTTACAGGTGTCTTGTGCACAAAAGGCATTCAATAACTATTATTAGTTCATTTCTTCTATCTATGTTTCCATTAGCTTTTGCCTATAGTATTCACTAGAGTATGTTACCATTATTTGTTATAGTAGGCAATACCTCCATCTGAAATTCAATTTTAAATCAAGGTCAGTAAAAAGAGAAAAGGCTGTAAAGACTGTTGACTGAGTTTACCAAAATCCATAAACTAGAGGTGAGGTAAGTTAGGTGATTAAATAACAATTCTGTAAACATGATTTGAAACTATGTTAGTAGGAAAAGCCAGTTACATAAGTTTAAAAAAGAAAAAAAAAACCAAACCAGAAAACGAAAGGTGACTGATGACTGAGCTCTAGGAAAAAAGTTGGAAAGTAGGATTATTAAATGTAACCATGACTGAGATAAAAATCAGAGGCAGGAAGTCTTTCTTGTCACTAAGAAAGTACACTCCATAACAGAACAAAGAATTCATTAGGTTTAACCCTGGTCTAGATAAACCAAAACTATTTGATTCAACGCTCACTAACACTTCTCTAATAATCCAATATATTATCTAATCTCAAGAATAGAGAGTCATGGACAAGAAAAAAAGTCTTCTTGAGAAGTATGCCCTCTAATATAAACTAGTATGCCACTAAGTTAGCAACCTGCAAAGTCCAACACCACCAGACTTTTGGATTTGTGACCTAACAAGGTGCTCTACAACTAACTTAACAGTCATACTAGTGTTGCAAAACAGAATTATATAATTACACCAAGCCCCCATTCACAAAAAATATATGGAAGTAACCTATCTAGTTTAACTTTTGCAAATCTAACACACACACACATTAGCCCTCACAAAACCTTCACCACCTTTCTCATGCAAGTACAAGTGTGTAATATACCTAATAAATTTGCCTTACAAGTGTAGGAAGTAGTATGTAACTACTTGAAAAGGAGATAGGTAGCTGGTTAATTTAAACAAAAAGCCCAAGGAAGTAAAGCACAGGAAGAGGCTAATTGCAATGGTTAGTACAGGAAACCCAAAGAAGTGAATGATGGGATAGATGTATTCAGAGACCAGGAGGCATCAGTTTCTTCTATGAATAGAATATTAGGAGACTTGAGGTAGGTTAAATGTGACCCTGAAGTCTCTCCCGAAAAGGAGCCTTGTTGATATGTTTTGTGAGCTTAACTATTACATGAGAATCAATTTCACATATAAACCAACAAAACTAACATTTTTTGAGCTCCCAGCTCTGTGCTTAGGCACTGAGGAGTGAAAAATCGCTTTCCTTAAGGACTGCAATTAAGCAGGAGAAACTAAAAATAAGGTGAACTTCTCTTGTTTGAAAATGTATTTCAACATTCCTTGTTCAAAAAAAAAAAACCTGACCTGCAAGTTTCCAAAAATATTAATTACTATTCCTCTTTGCCTTTCAAAATGTTTTCCCATTTTATTTTTTAGGGGGAAGAAAAAACAGGTCATTTGAGAAAAAAATTGAGGGACACATACTGTACAATTGATAAGAATTTCTCTGAAAAAAAATTTTTTTTTTTTTTGAGACAGTTTCGCTCTTGTGACCCGGGCTGGAGTGCAATGGTGCGATCTCGGCTCACCAACCTCCGCCTCCTGGGTTCAGGCAATTATTCTGCTTCAGCCTCCTGAGTAGCTGAGATTATAGGCACGTGCCACCACGCCCAGCTAATTTTTGTATTTTTAGTAGAGACGGGGTTTCACCATGTTGACCAGGATGGTCTTGATCTCTTGACCTCGTGATCCGCCCACCTCGGCCTCCCAAAGTGCTGGGATTACAGGCGTGAGCCACCGCGCCCGGCCCTTCTCTAAAATTTTAATCATTTTTGGCATGTAAATAGGGATACTATAGCCCTAGGGTTCTATCTGAGTAAGCAAATGAACTTGAAAAGATACCGAATTACACTGCCTGCCCTGTGGGGTTCCACCTTCCCCAAAAGAATTCAGCATCTTCGGTGATCTGGGAATCTGCATTAAGTAAGACAACTCTCTCTGCACACAGGAGGTTTGAAGACCACTGACCCAAGGGTCTTATTTTCTAAAGAGAAACTTTAAATTAAAATGTATTTTTAAAAGGATACTCAATGGCCCAGGGCAGTGACTCACGCCTGTAATCCCAGGACCTTGGGAGGCTTAGGCAGGAAGATAACTTAAGCCCAGGAGTCCCAACCTGCACAGCACAAGAAAACCCATCTCTACAAAAAAACACACAAAAACTGGGCATGGAAGCATGTGCTTGTAGTCCCAGGTACTCAGGAGGCTGAGGCAGGAGGATCACTTGAGCCCAAGAAGTCAAGGCTGTGTGAGTCATGATCACACCATTGCACTCCAGACTGGGTGACAGCGTAAGACTCCGTCTCAAAAATAAATAATTAATTAATTAAAATGTGTAAGATACTGTATTAGCACATAAAAAGCATTTGGTGTTAAAATGTTGGTATTAATTTATAATTCCTCAGGATAAAACTTAGTACTGTTTTATATAACTGAAGACATGATGCTTAGGGCTCCTCCAATCCAGTGTTTCCCAGAAGTGAAAACGTATAGGACTGAAATTTAGGGCTGGGTTCATTTATATCAGAGAGACCTATTCCTCATTAAAGTTGTTATATTTAATTATGTAACTCCTATAACAGTTTAATGGAATCTCGCCCCCCTAAAATTCATTATGCTTTTTCTTTTTCTTTTTTTTGAAATCCAAACTCATTAACACTTGCTTTCTCAACACATTGTTGTCCAAGGCAGGCACATCTTAAAAAATGGTTGGATTTGGCATTCAGCTAAATTCATAAAAAGTAAAATGAAACAAGCAGTTAAATAAAATTTAATGGGCCAAAGAGCTTCAGGTTTTATTTCCTTACTGCTCAGTACAAAGAGAGAACAATCAATGTCCATGTATCCTGTAATCCACAGAACAAGTCTATGGCTACAGCTACACTGTCCATAGTTGCAATTTAAATTAGATAAAAAATAAAAATTCACTTCTTTATTCCTACCAGCCACTTTTCCAATGCTCAAGATGAATAAAATGTCAAACCATAAAGACATTTACATGTCGCTCACTCCATTTACTTAGGGTTGGCTAGACATTAGAGTATACCAGGAGCTCAGGAGTACAAGATACAAGAAACTGTCTCCTCATAAAGCTCAGAATAGTTAAGATAATTTAAATCATCAATGACAACAACCTGAGAAGTACTATGAGTCATGCAGTACAAACTGCTCAGAAGTCAGGAGAAAACTGCTTTTTTAATAGGGGAGGCTTGGCTCATAGGACAACAGACTGTGAAAGGCATGACCTAAGGGGAGACGGGATGACATTAGAATCTGCAGGATTAGAAGCAGCGAGGGTAGCATTCCAGAAAGAACCACCCCACTGACAATGCCTCTATGATTTGGGTAACTGCAATGTATTCCATGTGACTTCAGGAGAGAGGTAATGTTTGTGTAATACGTGGAAAACAGTAAAAAATGAAAAAGCTGTTAAATTGAGTTAAGTCTATCCAGGGGCTTTGTGCATCACATTCACAAGGGCAGAATTCATCCTATAAACCAGGGGTGTCCAATCTTTTGGCTTCCCTGGGCCACACTGCAAGAACTGTCTTGGGCCACACATAAAGGATGGCTGAAGAGCCCCCCCAAAAACAAAACGCTCGCAAAAAAATCTCTCTAACTTTAAGAAACTTTACGAATTTCTGTTGGGCCGCATTCAAAGCTGTCCTGGGTCCCATGCGGCCTGCGGCTTGGACAATTTGCTGTAAATTTCAGGTTTTTCTTTTACAAGGAATGTTGAAATATACAAGCAAGTAAAGGAGTTTACTCCATTACAATACAAACCAGTAATGGAGTTTCATCTGTCATTTTCATGCTCTAACTTCCTTCAAGACAATCTTCCTGGCAAGATGTAAGATGGATCAGAAGATAACACTAAACAGAGACAGCAATTTGGAAGCTATCGTACTGGCATCTGAGCTCAGTTACTAACTGATGAGACCAGAAATGAAGGGATGGCTCAAGAGGTATTTAGAGGAAGAGAAAAGGAGATGCTACCTAACCTCAGGTCCAATTCTCTGTAAAGCAGTAGTCAAGAGCACCTGGACTGTGAAGAGGGTCGGGGTAGAATCCCAGCAAAGGAAAAAGGATAAAATTTAAATCAAGGTAAACATTCAAGAACGTGAACTAGGGAGGAATAAAAGCGCTGATGGGTAAGAGTCAAGCCCCAGCTCAAGCTTTAATTTGTGGTGGAACCAATCTGTCTGGTTTCATGAATCACCAGGCTACCCAAGATCGAGAGAGAAAGCCAGCAATATGTCTGAATACTGGATAAGCAAGTACAACAAATGGAAAATGGGATCAATGTATGAGTGAGAGTTGCTAAGATGCCTGGTAGGGATGCAGAGGGGAGAGCCTGGGGAGAGAGGTGGAGGGAGGGAAGCACTCGTTTCTGAAGCAAAGGCTAAAATTTTTCCATTAAGATTTAATCTGATGCTATACTTTGGTAGTGCAGCAAGTGGTCTCAAATGGTGTAAAACTCAGGTGATCATGCCTTAATTTATCTCTATTTCTAGAAAAATATTCCAAAAACGATCTTAAGTAGTGATAATCTGCAGTCTCGTCGCGTAAAATCAGCCCCGGGTGAATGCCTAGGCTCCATTTCCCTACCCCACCCTTATTACAATAACCTCCACACCAACTCGAGTCCGTGGGAAGATAAGCCGCCTCGCCCCTCAAATCTTACACCTGCTCACTCTGCTGCAGGGCAACGCCCAGGTACCAAGCTAGCCCCTTTAAGCCTAGGCAAAAGAATCCCGCCCATAATCGAGAAGCGACTCGACATGGAGACGATGACGAGATCAAGGGGGGGCTGGAGGACGGAGGGAGGGATTCTTCCAGGCCCAGGGCGGTCCTTAGAAGACCGGAGGCAGCAGAGAACTCCCATAAAGGTATTGCGGCACTCCCCGCCCCCTGCCCAGAAGGGTGCGGCCTTCTCTCCGCCTCCTCCACCGCAGCTCCCTCAGGATTGCAGCTCGCGCCGGTATTTGGAAACCAAGCGCCTCCCACCTACAAACCAGCCGGACCGACCCCCGCTCCTCCCCTACCCCCACGAGTGCCCGTAGCAAGTTGGGCTTGTCTCGCCCTTCAGGCAGTGGGCATCAGGGGCGGAACTGCGGCCGCCGCCATCCATGAATCTCTGCCGGCAGCCCGCCCCCGCCTCCAGCGCGCGCTTCCTGCCACGTTGCGCAGGGGCGCGGGGCCAGACACTGCGGCGCTGGGCCTCGTGGAGGACCGTACCAATGCCCGCCTCCCCGCCACCCCCGCGCCCCGCGCAGTGGTTTCGCTCATGTGGGACTCGAGCCAGTAGCATGAGCCCGGTCCCCCAGCTTCGGCATCCAATCAGGTGTCGAAGGCAAGCAGGCGGCGGGTAAACCGACTCCCCCGAAGTTAGGGGAGGGTGAGAGAGGACGCCCACGCCGGAGCCACTTTCACTGACCCTCCCCTCCCGAAGCGGGAAGCCGGCCGCACCCGCACACCCAACGTCTCCCCACCCCATCTACCTACCCGCCCCACCCAGGGGGCAACGCGAGGGTCGCTAGGTGGCTGCGCACTCCCGACGCTGTAACTGACAGGCGCTTTACTCCAACCAGAATACGCCATTTGTGTTTTCACACACGGCGGGAGGAAAAGCGGCCAATCAGCGACAAGAGGCAAGCCGGAAGCGCCCCTCCCTCCGCGAGAATAATGGCTCCGTCCGGTTTTGAGCATGTTCCGCTCCCTTCTCCCTCCCCCTCCGGTTGCCACAGGGCGAGCCTCGCGCCCGCCCGCATCCAACCACCCCTTTCTCTCCCAGCGTAACAAACATTATGTTCCCAAACATTATGTTCCCGGGGGAAAAGCAACCCCCGCAAGCCACCAGTCGGTCACCCCAGCCACCCATCCCCCCCAGTCCACCGCACCTCCCCTCCCACCAGAGTTCCGCTCCCCTACCTAGCCGAGGCTCTCTGAGGAGCCGGAGCCCCAGAGCACAGCCTCTTCTCTAGGCGGCCCCGGCGGCTTCCCCTGATTGGCGGCGAGCGGACCAATGGGTGCGAGGCGGTGGGCGGAGAGGCCAATGGCGCGGCGGGAGGGGGCGTGTCCCGGGTGCCCCTGGCGCCGGCGCTGGGAATCCCCGTGCGGTCAGTGGCGTTTCCGCTCGGGCAGCGGGCTGAGTGAGCTGCCGCCGCCGCCGCCGCCGCCGCTGCCGGGGGAGGGGCGGCCGCCGCCCGCCTGCGCTCAGAGACTCACGCAGCCCCAGTCCCGCCAGTCCGCGAACACAGTAGTGCTGGCCCTCCTCTTTCCCTGGCCCTCCCCCCTCCCCGCCTTTGGTTCGCTCCGCCTTTCTGCCCCCCCCACCCCCACCTCACGGGTACGGGCCATTCCCGGCCAGGAAACGCCGTGGCGCCGCGTTGGGCCTAACTCGAGTCCTGCCGCCTCCCGGGAGTGCCGTGCGCCGCAGCCCGGGCGCAGGCCCCGGCAGCGCCTGGGACAAGGTAAGGGTCCGACAGAAAAGAGACCGACCCTCACGATCGGGCCCCAGGGGAGGGAAGGGTCACCTCCTCCGTCTCCCCGCGCTTGCTCTCCTTGGGTCATGGGCCTGGCCCTCCCCAAGCTCTTAGCAGGAGGATGCTGCCCCTTCTCATCCCCCTCGCCGCCTCGCACACACGGTTGCACCCCTTTTTCCTGGGGAGAGAGGCCCCTTCTAATCTAAGCGACCCCATTCCCTTTTTCATGTCTTTCCTGGGTCAGGACGCTTCCCCTCCCCCCACGCCTCTTCACCCCCTTTCTTGGGAACTGCCTACTCCACGTTTACCTTTCCCTTGAGGAGAGGCCTCTTGTTGCCCTCCGCTCGAAATACACAGGCATACTTTTTTTTCCTCTCCCCAGGCCCCCTACTCTCCACCCCCGTTCTCGTGGCCTTGTGACAGACAACTCTGATCGCTCTGGGGGCCGCGATCCTCCCCTCCGTAATCTTCCTGGACGCCTTCCCTCTCGTTTTCTGGCTTCCTACCTCAGATGGCTGCTTCCCAAAGGCATTACCTTCGCCACCCCCACCTTGCGTTCTCTGGCTTCCCGTGGCGTGTGCTCCAGCGTGTCTGAGATAGCCTCATTGAATGTGTAGGGTTAGAGCCTGGAGTTGAGCCAGATTGTGTCGTTTTACTTGCTTTGGGTGTGGAGAGCGATCTTGTGAGAATATCTTCAAAGGCAGAAAATTTTACCCTTTATGAATTCTCTTTTCCTCTGCGTGTAAGTCGGGGATGTGAAGAGGAGGGTGGGAAAGAGCCTTGGTTCAAGTAGGTGAATCGCGTGAGAGGGAAAGTTTAACTGTTGGGAAAGCCCCTTCTGTGCTAATTGATTCTGTAGAGCCCTTGCTTGTCTCACTTCTTGGGCGTCAGTGGTCTTTCTCTTGGATACGGATGCTGCAGCCAGCGTTGCTGGTCTGGGTAAGGGGTGCGTGTATGACCTGCATTTTCTGCTTTCTCATGTTACTTCTGCAATGTATTCACCAGTAACTCATTTCTTGCCCAGACCTCTGGGTTCCGCTGGGCTTTGTCTATATTTAAGTTCATTTCTCCAATTTTCTTCGTGCACATAGGTACTTAAACGAATTCCCAAGCTCTCTGCTAATTACTTTCATCACTTGACTAAACAAGTTGTTTTTAGATGACATATTTGTGACCAAGGTCATATTTACATTTCTTTGTTGGGCAGATGTTACATAGCTATACTTGTGACTGGGGAGGATCCAGCTGAGTGGAGTGTGCTGAGCTTTTCAGGAGAGTGTGTACTCCCTATTTGAAATTATTTTTTGGTTGTTAATTTTGTTTAGCGTTTTTAGGTCACAGAGAAAGTTATAAGTGGTAATTTTAGATGTGTGGGATCTGAGGTAGGACTAAAACAGAGAATACTCACATAATCAGAGGTTTCTGGGCTCCTTGGAGGACACAGGGCATTTTTTTTTCTGTTGGATTTCTTCCAGTTTTCTCAGGATCATTAGTTCTCTTCTGTAGCCAAAAATTCGGGCCTGTTATGGGATTGGAGTCTTTAAGGTTTACTCAGACTGTCATGTGTAGAAAAATGAATTATGCCCTTTGGTAGGACATGACACAAGGCTGTGTTTCTAGCTGCAAATTTAAATTCGACTGTAGAGTTCTTGGAAAATTGGCTTTCAAGAGACCAAAGCTTAATCTTCACTCCTAAACTGCTGGCTTAATTAAAATGGATATTTAGAATTCGGTAAATGTTGGTTTTTCTGATAAAAGGCCTTGGCTTAAAAGGGTGACCTTAGGATTGTTTCTTTCTAAAAGCATAATTCCAGCCCTTCTGGCTTGGAGCACTGGTCCAAAAAAAAAAAAAAAAAAAAGTGCGTGTAAGGAGTGGGGGTGGGGTAAAGAGAAGGTTGTTCCTTTGGGTTGGATCACTGGGGTGAGTATACAAGGCAGCAGCAGCTGCTGGCTCTGGAGCTCTGGTTGCTACGTGAGAAGCTTGAGTAGTGCTGGCTGCTGTCTCCAGGGAAGGACAGCAGTGCAGCGTCCATTAATGCTGCTGGCTGCAGGGAGCAGCACTTAGGCGATGGCTGCTTCAGGACTAAGAAGAAACCTTGCTTTCCTGGGAATTTTCACTGCTGAGCTGGTTTGCTTTTTATTGGTGGGGAGATGGGAATTAGCAATTCATAACCTACCCATTTATGGATATTGGCATCTGGAAACTGGATCATAGTTAAAGACTTTCTTTTTTTGTTTGTTTGGTTTTTGGTTTTTGGCAGATTTTTGTTTTTTATCTAGAGATTTTTGCTTGAATAGGACTGAAATTTCCATTAGAGTTTTAATTTTTGAATCAGTTTAAAAACCAAAGTAATAATTTTAAGGACCTTTCTGATAACCACAATGGGAAGAAAGTAACAGGAATTTTTTTCCTGCAACTAACATGTCATGTTTGCCTCCATCTCTTTAATCATTGAATCAATTTTGATTTTTTTGTTACGTGCATCCTTCCTTCCTGTCGATTAGACTATATTTACCTTATAGATGCTTTGCTAAACATTTTACTAAACTTGGACTCTTAAACTCTAAAAAGAGCTGCCATTTTGTAGTGGTTTCTAAATAAATACTTCTTAACTTGTGTATTAGTAATAAACTCCAGATTAGATATTTTATTTGGAGTTTAACTTGTAAGATGGATTCATTATAGGCATGTTGGATATAGCCTTCTGACATCACAAAGATATGTCTTTGGCTGTGATTCATCTGAAAAGTAGGACAGACCAAAAGAAATATGCAGAAATCGAATAAGTCTACTTCAGGATACTGAGAAGATGGCCTCTGAGCCCCTTAGGTGATCTCCCCTCCCCCACAACTTGAATATTAGAATGATCTCTGATTAAGCAAAACAATCTGAGCATGGAAATACTTGAAGGAGAACCACCACCAATTATATGCAATATTAGACATGCCTGTGTGCTGTTTTTCTCCCCTAAGACACTTGTTTCTTATACTTTTTTCCTCTCAGAATTTTGATTTGTTCATTTTTGTGTAAACGTACTTCAATCCCACAAACATCTATAATTCGTAGTATGACTCTGGCATTTGTGGCAGAGAACCAAAAAGAATGGAAATGAGTTTTGTCATTCACAAATGTGGCTCACATTGTTTTCCCAGTAATAAAAGCAGACCAATGAGAACCTTTAATGGATACTATTTTAGGTGGTTCCAGTTCTTTTTACTATCACATAGATAAGATGCAATATCAGATAAATACGATTTCATGTGTACTGGCCGTTTGACATACTTAGGGTTTAAGATAGAAATGTTTGTAGTTTTTTACTATGTGGCTTAAGTTACCATATAAAATAGTTGCTTTTTCACTCAAATTTCTGTTGTTTGGAACCTTTTGTGGTCTTGAGAAAATCATTTTCTGAAGGATCATACAGGCCCTTTTTTCATAAAAGGATTTACTTAAGTAATACGCTTGAAAACTTTTTTATATATTTTGATACTTTTTTGTGCCGAAGAACTGACTTTCTGAAATTATTCTGGCTTTTCTGGGGGGAATGACTATTTCATTTTTACCTTTGAATGGGGCATAATAAAGTGCAAAGTACAGATTTGCTCATAACCACTTTTGCTTTATCCTCTTCATATTAAAATAACCTGTGAAACATTAGGCCATAGTTGGCAGCAATCAATGACTGTTGGATACATATTATCAGAGAGAAACTGGATCATGTTAAAATAAAAATTTTTAAATATTTTTTGGCTAAACTCTTGTGATTCATCACTTTAATTTGAAATTAGAAGGTCTAGCAGTAAATTTTATTTATAAAAATTGTATTTCAAGTGTTGAAAACTGAAACTTCTTGGCCAATATAAAACTGCAAAATGTATAATGTGTGTTTGATAATATGACTGGTAGTCATTTGTAATTAAAAATATCCTTTTAAAGGCACACTTTAGAAAACAAGTGTAATGCACCTATGATGGGCAGGAATTGATACCATTCCTTACTGCCAAAAATTCCAAAATATGTAGTAGAATGATTGATTTCTCTTGTGGTTGGAATTCTGGGAACTTTGTGAAAGGTGGAGAGACTATAGTTTCCTTCACTTACCTATATACATTTTGTTAAATCAGCCTTATGAAACTGTCCTATTATATCTTTAATTATGAATTGGGTAAAAGATACCCAGTAACTTTAAGGGGAGGTTCTGTTAGAAAGCATTACCTTGGAGAATTCCCTTAGCCTGGGACAAAATGTGTTCAAAGTCTTTAACATTTAGTGAAGGGAACTATGGGATATAATAAAGAAACAATGAAGGTAAGCTCAGTCTGCTTTTTATGTGCCCTCACTGAGCAAGGAATTTGTAATCCCATCGTGCCTCACTCGGTTATTCCATGATATTGATTTTGTTTGCTGAATACCTGAGGGAATACCTTACTTAATGTAAGGTCACATTAAGTATGTTTGATATGAAGACAGGAATTTTCTGCTTATTGGAATAATGTCTTAGTATTTCTAAAACACTTAAGTTTTTACAACAGGTCAGTTTTGCCTGATGCTTAGGTCTGTTGCTTTGGTTGGGCTGCTGCTTTCTCTTCTGGATTCCTTGTGGTATAAGGATTCCCAGAGCTTTCATGGCGGTTTGAAGTAATACGAAGCATTGCCTTAGCCATGTTAGTTATGTGTACACACTTTTTGGCCTATGTTATGAATCACAAAAATCGGTAGCTATAGGAATGTATACAGAATAGGTTTCCGTCTGGGGAATCAAGTTTTTGATTTGTGCTACCTAATGGAGGGAAAAATGCCGAATTTATTGCTCCTCTGTTTGAGAAATAGATGGAAGCATGGGAGGAGCCAGAGACCTCTGCAGCAGGATTTGGTCTAAGTAGAAAAGGAAGATTTTTGTTTCAAATTGCCAGCTGCTTATGTCAGACTGACTCCCTTATTATGCCTCCAGTAGGCCTGTCAATATGGCCAAACAGCTAGATAAGTGCGGGGCAGGACAAAGGGCTCTTTGCACAGCAGGGAGGCAATGTTGGTGGGGGAGGGGCAGGAGGTAGGAAAGGCAGGAGGAGGAGGTTCTTTTCCCTGGGAGATTATTCAGTTTGGCATACAATTAAAGAAATCATTTTTAGTTCCCACTCAAGCATTGAATTTTTGCCAACCACATACTGTTAACCCCAAATTTGATACATTTCAGAATATCTTGTAGGGACCCATTCTCGCCAAGGGAAAACAAAAAACAAAAAAAACTAAAGCCCTGTATAGATTAAAATAAAATAAATCCCACCCTCTGCACCCTCCCAAGTACAAGTCACCTCCCGTACTGTTAACCCCAAATTTGATACATTTCAGAATATCTTGTAGGGACCCATTCTCGCCAAGGGGGAAAAAAAAAAACTAACTAAAGCTCTGTATAGGTAAAAATAAAATAAATCCCACCTTCTGCATCCTTCCAAGTACAAGTCACCTTCCAGTAAACCTGTTCTAGAGCTGAATTCTCAATAAGAAATGGAAAATAACATTTGTCTGAATAAAAACACATTGTAGTACAATGTATATATTTGGGTTGGGATTGAACCAGAACATGGAGAATAATTTATTTCCCTTTATGCAATAGTTGCATATTGTCGTCAACAGTTTTATTTCATTAAGATGGAGAGCACCTTACAGCATTCATGTGTTGGATTGCCATCATGTAAAATGCTAACTGAAGACAGGCTACTTTTTATTTCAGCCTCATCCTTAGTTCCTGGAGAACCTGATATTCCCTGGAGATTACTCCCTCCCCCACCTTTTAGTTTAGGCAACCTCCTTTGAAACATTTGTGCTTAGCTCCCATGCAAGTGGGATGGTTGCATCCAGTTTATTAGATTTAATATGAATCATAGAGTTGGAAAAGATCTTTCTGTTATCTGGTCCTTTGAAACGAAATCATAATGAAATATTTTGAAATTTGGGTCTCTGTTGAAGTTTTCATGTTAAAGGATCAGTGTTCTGAACAACATTTTAATTACTTTAAAAATAAATATTTTGTGCCAGTTCTTTTTAAAAAAATAATTTCATTTACAGGCAAATTAGCTGGTAATTACTTGAATTGTGATAGGATTTCTCTTTTATGAAGGAATATATGACAAGGTTTTTAAAAAATGTTTAATGTATTTTAAGATACTTTAATTTTTAGAAATAATTAGTTTGAACAGTTTTCCAAGAGCACATTTGTTGCTTGGGTTGAGGTACCACCTATATTGCAATATTACTAAACTAGCCTTAAAGTTTTCCCTTCTGTCTATACTCCATGCAACAATAAAGGGAACTGGAATGCTAATTGCTATTTATGGATCAGCAAAGCAGAGATGTTTTAACCTAATTAATAAGCAAAAAACTGCCTTTAGTACATGTTGTAATATTAAGCAAGCCTGACCAAGTTTTGTGTTATTTTCCTCTGTAAAAGAAAACTGGATGTGTTTCCACTTAACATTATATTTTTATGTGTAATGGTCTTGGCAGTAATGTAATATTTTGAACTAAAAAATAAATTTTGAGTAATTATTATTGCAATTAGTTAGAAGTTTCTCATCAGTAAAATAGCAACAGCATTAACACAAAATCTAGTGAGCTATATTTTATATCACTGCAGAAATTTAGTCATTTCTTTGTAATTTATCCACATGGATTATTTCCATAAATTTGTGGGACTAAAATAGAAGCCATCTAGTCAAGCCCCAGTCTCTATACCACACAGTTTTCTCTGCATGTGCTATGACCCATATTGCTAGTATTAAACATCCTTTGCACCCTCCCGCTTCCCAGGTAATTAGAAATCTCTTCAGTGTAACTTCCATTGGCCCTATTACCCGGGTCTTGCTAGAGGCCCTAAAAAGTTCCTGGCAAAAGTGAGAGAGTAAGGGACCACATTTTGATTCCAGAGATTTTGATAACTGTTAGGGCTCCCCAAACAGCTAATCTCATTTTCACTAGGCTGAGGCTTAAGGCTAGAATGGAGGTGAAACACAAGCACTGTACCTCATCTTGCCTGTGCAGCTGCTCCACCTTATTTCCTGCTATTATTATCTCACAACGCCTCTTCCAAGCAAAAAGAAACTAGGACAAAGGGGGAAATTGGATGGGCTAATGTGATTTTTACTATGCTTAAGTTGTGGACTTGTTTATATGTACTTAAATAGAAAGCTAATTTGGCCCATTCTTAAAAGTCTCTAGTGATAGAGATTTTATAACTTCTGTATCTTCTACTTTCTTTCTTGATAAACCGTTTCAGATTCTCAGCCTTATAAAAACAAAAATTTTAAGAATACTTAATTTTCATTGGCTGTTGTTCACACAGTCATTGTTACCACCAGGTGCCACTGTATTATTAGCTTGAAGAAAGGTGGAATCTCTTCTGTAGATAATATCTGCAATTTGTATTGGAAAGTACTAATTTGTGTAAATCAGATTTATGACTAAAATAAGGTCAAAAAAATTAGTCTTTTATGTATGTTTACCCTATTACCTTATTGGGGGTGAGATTAATTAGCTAATCAAATAAAAATTTTTCATGTTTCAAGAGTTCTTTTTTCAAGTTGCATAATTTATGTTCTTCAAGCCATTTTTATCCCATACCACTCCCATAAAGGGAGAAATTTTTTATCCTTTTTATTGTCTTTTGATTGTGGGATTTCCCCCTCCCCACTCCTGAACGGTGAAGACTCAAATAAAAGTCAGTAATCTACTAAGATATATGTGTTGCTGAATATAGTAAGACAGTTGTTTCATCATTCTTAGATATTATGATCTGGTTTGAATGTTCTAGTGTCATGTTAACATATTTAATAATGTTGACATGTTAATTTCAGTACATGCCCAGGTGGATCTTCTTGCTTTCTATTTGTGCCCATTTTCTGTCATTTTGTATGAGGGGGGTTGGGTTCCCCCCACCATCTCTATCGTATTTTTAATTCCTGTCCTGTTATGTTCTTTTGCTTACATTTCAAAAATTGTTTCCTACCACCAACCTCTGTAAATGACACAACACATACAATTTGAACTTTCACAGTTTCTGTGAAGGAAGATGATCTGCAGTTAATAATCAAATATTTGAGCATTCTTGGTATCCAGGGAAGGTTTTACTTGGAAGAACCTGGAAGGACCTATTGGCGATTAGATGACTTCTGCATTTATTTTACATTTTTTCTTAACATAGGCTGTTGAGAGTTGACTTGTTTTATAAGAGAAACCAGATTGATAGAGAAGAGCCCCAATCAGATAGTTATTTGAAAAATAAATGTGTTTATTATGACAACATTTGGGGAAGAATCAAAAGGCACATTTTAAAAAAACTTCTAGTTCTAAAGACAAGAGTCACTCCTAAAACAGAACAAAGAGAAGGGCCTTTGAAACACTACAATTGATTACATGCTGAATGTGGCATTAGGTGGTTGTATGAAAGCATAAATTTTTATTTTCTCAATTTCTATGGTGCAAACTGCTACAGCCATGAAGTATGTCTTTATGCCCACAGCCTGAAATCTATTCAGTGGAATGCCTTAAAAAAGAACAGATCTGAGGAAAAGGTAAGGGCAGGTCTAAAATTTTGAAGTCCTTTTTAAAATATTTTTTCCTAGACAAATTTAGTGTTTGTAGCAAATAGAACTTTAATGTCCTAACTTAGTAATAGAACAAAATAATCATGGGTTTACATGTCAATGCACATTTTAGGATAAAGCTAAAAATTACAGCGTCTACATACCAAATTGTTACACATTTTAATATTTGGGCTACTTTTATTGCAAAAGTTTACCCAATATATAAAAACCTTTAAAAACATAGTGGCATATTATGTAAGTATACTAAAGCCAGATATTTACTGATAATCAAAAAATATGAAAATTGTACTAACATCATATACAGAGCTCAGAAGTTACTATAGCCAGGTGTGGTGATTCACACTTGTAATCCCAGCACTTTGTGAAGCCAAGGCAGGCAGATCACCTGAGGTCAGGAGTTTGAGACCAGCCTGGCCAACATGGTGAAACCCCATCTCTACTAAAAATACAAAAATTAGCTGGGCATGGTGGTGTGAGCTTGTAACCCTAGCTACTTGGGAGGCTGAGGCACAAGAATCGGTTGACCTTGGGAGGCAGAGGTTACAGTGAGCCAAGATCATGCTGCTGGACTCCAGACTGGGAGAAAGAGCGAGACTGTGTCTCAAAGAAATAAAAAATAGAGAACTTACTATAGCCATAGTACTCTTACTTAAACCCTAGGCCACGTGTGGAGTCCCAGGGGAAGACATGTTATTTTTAGAGAAGCAAGGCTCTAGGAAGGTATAACCTTCCTCTTAGTTTCTGATGAACAGTTGCTATGAAAAGGAATGTCTGGAAGTTTGCAATAGTACACTGAGCAACAAGAAGAGAAATAAACATATCCTACTTCATGAAATAATCATGCCAGCCAAAGGAAATGAAAAATAATTTTTTTATAGCACACCTCATTTTTTAAAAATTCTTTAATACTAGGAGTATGTTTCTGTGGCAAATAGTTACCCCCAAAGGATTGTGTCAAATATCTGTTGTGAAAATTAATTTTAAAATTAATCTTTTGCCTGGGTGAGGTGGCCCATGCCTGTCGTCCCAGCACTTGGGAGGCTGAGGCAGGCAGGTTACCAGAGGTCAGGAGGTTGAGACCAGCCTGACCAACATGGAGAAACCCCATCTCTACTAAAAATACAAAATTAGCTGGGCATGGTGGTGCATGCCTGTAATCCCAGCTACTCGGGAGGCTGAGGCAGGAGAGTAGCTTGAACCCAGGAGGAGGTTGTGGTAAGCCAAAATTGCACCATTGCACTCCTGCCTGGGCAACAAGAGCGAAACTCTGTCTCAAAAAATAATAATTAATCTTTTACAGATAGTGACCATATGTTTTACTTTCTTTGAGATAGTCCTGGTTTATACCTGCTGTCCTAGCATAATTAGTAATAGTACCCCTTTCACTTTCGAAAATGGACCATAAATTATATGCTTACCATAATTGTAGAGGATTGTGAGACTTTTAGTCACTACCTAGCAACCTAGTTTTTCTTTATAGAGCTTTTCTGATTCTGGAGTCTCCTGTGCTGCAGTTTATCCGTTAACTTCTCTGAACCCCCATTTCCAAATGATTGCCTTTTTTAGAATGCCTTTTTTCTTTTCCCATTAGTTGGTAGTAAGGGAAGGTGTAGGTATAGATTTGCTTAATTTTTAAATTTTTTATTACAAAAAATTCCAAATACTAAAATAGAAAAATAGACTCCCTTTGTTTAGAGTTTATTAAACTATGAGTTTAAAAGTTCCATTTGATCGGGATAAAGTCCATACATTGCAACTGATTGTTAAGTTTGAGTTTTTATAGATTCTCTCTCTCTCTTTTTTCTATGTAGGATTCTTGTTGAAGAAATGTATTGTTTTGTAGAGTTCCTACTCTGGATTTTGAAGGTTTGATCATCATTTAGCACATTCCACTATTAAATAACCTTTCCCCACCTATATTTCGTGTAAATTAGTGATTAGATAGATTTCAAGCATATTTTATAATAGGACCATGTATTTCCATTAAAAGTTACATAATGTCTGCTTGTCTATGTAATGTTAAGCAGCTGTTGTTATTGCCTAGATGAAACTTTGTGGTCTTAAAAACTGAAGACCCCGAAGAGCTTTTGTTCGTGTGGATTATGTTGAGATTTACCATATTAGAAACTGAGAAAAATTTTATTTTATTTTATTTTTTTGAGACTGAGTTTTGCACTTGTTACCCAGGCTGGAGTGCAATGGCGCGATCTCGGCTCACCGCAACCTCCGCCTCCTGGGTTCAGGCAATTCTCCTGCCTCAGCCTCCTGAGTAGCTGGGATTACAGGCACGCACCACCGTGCCCAGCTAATTTTTTTGTATTTTTAGTAGAGACGGGGTTTCACCATGTTGACCAGGATGGTCTCGATCTCTTGACCTCGTGATCCACCCGCCTCGGCCTCCCAAAGTGCTGGGATTACAGGCGTGAGCCACTGCGCCTGGCCCAAATTTTAAATTATTTAAAATAATAAAGCCTGCTAATACAAGTAATGTGATTTTTATGAAAATAACTATATTTCTAATTTTTTAAGTGGCATTTTACATTTTTGCAAATCTCTTTAGTATCTGACTTAATAGAAGACAGCTGCTTTCTCGTAACTGCTTCTGCATTTAATTTGTTGTGATAAGTTGTTTTGGTAGACTGAAGAAAATCTGGCCTTGCCCAGATTAATTAGTTGGATAATGGAAGACCTCATATAACCCTCTGACAGGATCTAGAGGACTTCAGGCATTCTCAGACTACACTTTTTGAGAATCACTGGCTATCTTTATTATTTACTTCGTACCAGATGATATTTTATCACTTCTTCATTTATTGTCTGGAATATGCACCCTCATTTTTATTTGGCCATAGTAAGATAGTTTGTATACCGAAGGTAAGATAAGCAGTTGGATTTTTTACCCCCTCTGAAAAATTACCAGTTTTCAGAGTAATGAGTTGATAACTTAGCAATATGTAAAGATGTGCATGAAGTATTTTTTTTTCTTTTTTTAATAATACTTTAAGTTCTGGGGTACATGTGCAGAACATGCAAGTTTGTGACATAGGTATACACATGCCATGGTGGTTTGCTGCATCCATCCCCCAGTCATCTATATTAGGTATTTCTCCTAATGTTAGCCCTCCCCAATCCCCCCTACCCCCTGGTAAGGACACCGTAGGCTATCCATCCCCTAGCCCCTCCACCCTCCAATAGGCCCCAACATGTGATGTTTCCCTCCCTGTGTCCATGTGTTCTCATTGTTCAACACCCAGTTATGAGTGAGAACATGTAGTGTTTGGTTTTCTGTTTTTGTGTCAGTTTGCTGAGAATGATGGTTTCCAGCTTCATTCATGTCCCTGCAAAGGACATGAATGCATCCTTTTTTATGGCTGCATAGTATTCCATGGTGTATATGTGCCACATTTTCTTTATCCAATCTATCATTGATGGGCATTTGGATTGGTTCCAAGTCTTTACTATTGTAAACAGTGCCACAATAAACACATGTGTGCATGTGTCTTTATAATTGAATGTTTTATAATCCTTTGGACATATATCCAGTAATGGGATTGCTGGGTCAAATGGTATTACTAGTTCTAGATCCTTGAGAAATCACCACACTGTCTTCCACAATGGTTGACCTAATTTACATTCCCACCAACAGTGTAAAAGCATTCCTATTTCTCCACATCCTCTCCAGCATCTGTTGTCTCCTGGTTTTTTAATGATCACCATTCTAACTGGTGTGAGATGGTATCTCAGTGTGGTTTTGATTTGCGTTTCTCTAATGACCAGTGATGATGAGCTTTTTTTCATATGTTTGTTGGCTGCATAAATGTCGTCTTTTGAGAAGTGTCTGTTCATATCTTTTGCCCACTTTTTGAAGTATTACTATTGTGTACTCATGGCTTTAAACATATTTGATGTGTTACAGTCTGGCAGTTACTATTTTTGACATTCAGGTTGTCCTACCTTTGTCTGTCAGCTACTAAATTCTTTTGATTCATTCTTAATATTTTCCTCACTTGTCTCCTTGCTTCCTAGTGTTACTAGATGTTCTGAGATAATTTTGCACATTTTTTGCCCCAAACCTGGAATCAGCCATTTCTGCAAAAACCTCTTAATTTTTTTCATGAGAAATGGTACTTAGAAACCACAATGTGGATGGTAGGAGTGTTCATTGCTCTTGGATTGAGTCTTGTTTCTAGATTTTTCAATGGACAAAGTTTAAAAATATCAGTTATTTCTTTTTAAAAATATCAGTTGTTGGTATTTGAAAAGTTCTATTTCAAACTCAGTACTACGTGATATTTATGTAAACCTAATCTTTCTCCCTTTCCCCATGCCCAGAATCTCAGTTTTCACTAACACGAATGTAATTTCTCTTTGCTTTGTGTCATAATATATACACAACAGTTTTAGAGTGACAGAACAATACGATTACTGGAAAGTGTTTTTTTGTTTTGTTTTCTCACGTCTTTTTGCCCTTAGGGAATATCCCTTTAGAGATGGAGATAGTCATGCCTCACTTAATGATGAGGATATTTTCTGAGAAATGTGTTGTCAGGTGATTTCGTCATTGTGTGAACATCTAGAATATACTAACATAAACCTAGATGGTACACCTAAGCTATATGGTATACCCCATTGTTCTTAGGCTACAAATCTACAGTATGTGACCTCTGAATACTATATGCAGTTGTAACACAATGGCAAGCACTTGTGTATCTAAACATGGAAAAGAAAAAGTAAAAATATGGTATAAAAGATTAAAAAATGGTACCCCTGTGTAGGGCAGCACCATTACAGTCTTATGGGATCATTATCATATGTGGTCCAACCTTGACTGAAAAGTTGTTATGTGGCACATGACTGTATACAGTCAGATTACAGTATTTTGAAATCCCACCTAGAATAGTTCTTCTCTATGGATATGCCACCAGTTAGATACACAGTGAGGTTAATTTGTTACATTTTCAGGTTTTTCAGGGATTAGGTTTTTGTTTTATAATTATGTAAAATACTTGAATGGTTAGTAAGCGAAATTTATGAAGCTGGGTATAGTCAGAAAAATTGAGCTTCTATCCTAGTGTCTTCCAGCTGGTTCTCTCCCTGTCCCTATATGTTAGACTCAACAGGGTCATCATGAATTTTCAGAGTGATATTTTGTCATGATACTTCCCCTTTTAGTATAAGCATTTAAGTTCATTTACTAAAACTATCTCCTTCTAGATTTTTTCAGTAACTAATATTTTTACACTATAGAATAGGAACGTGGACATTTCTGTTCTTTTTTTGGAACCAGAATTGGCTTACTATAAGCAGTTTGAGATAAGAGACTTTCTCTAGTAATTCTCTCTCTCTTTTTTTTTTTGAGTCTCGCTTCATCGCCCAGGCTGGAATGCAGTGGTGTGATCTGGCTCACTGCAACCTCTGCCTTCCAGGTTCAAGCAGTTCTCCTGTCTCAGACTCCTGAGTAGCTGGGACTGCAGGCTCCTACCAGGCTAACTTTTGTATTTTTAGTAGAGACAGGGTTTCACCTTGTTGGTCAGGCTGGTGTGGAACTCCTGACCTCAGGTGATCCACCCACCTTGGTCTCCCAAAGTGCTGGGATTACAGGTGTGAGCCACTGTACCCAGTCAAAATTCTCTCCCTTGAAATGCCAGGCCATATTTGTCTCTGGGGATTTCAGGTACACTTGGGACACTGGTGCTACTTGAAGTAGAGAGCTCATCAATTAACATTTCTTGAATGGTTTGTCCTTAGACTTCAAATGTATGTTATTTAGAAAGGATGTTATCTATTTTTTAATTTTGTCATTTAAAATCCAAGTTATTTGATTTTACGTGTTTTAAATAAAATATTAAAACTTTAAAAGTCTTATACCTGTTAAATATGAAATCTGTTTTTTCCTTCCTAATTACAATATCTTAAAGTTATCTTATTTCATCAATACGTCGCTTTCTAATATTTATATAGATTTTTAAAATACTGGCCAGGCACAGTGGCTCATACTTGTAATCCCAGCACTTTGGGAGTCCGAAGCAGATGGATCACGAGGTCAGGAGTTTGAGACCAGCCTGGCCAGCATGGTGAAACCCTGTCTCTACCAAAGATACAAAAAATTAGCCGGGTATGGTGGCGCATGCCTGCAATCCCAGCTACTCAGCGGACTGAGGCAGGAGAATTGCTCCAACCTGGGAGGTGGAGGTTGCAGTGAGCCAAGATCGTGCCATTGCACTCCAGCCTGGGTGACCAGGTGAGACTGTCTCAGAAAAAAAAAAAAAAACTAAATCAAATTATACCAAATGGTGAAGAAATAGTGATTAAGAATGTAAGGATTCTAGCTGTGGTTTTTTTGCTTTGGCTTTAGCCAAGATCAGTTTAATTCTTTGGTCTAATAGGAATAATACTTTAACTTGTGAACATTATATAAGCTAATGCATGAAAAGTGGTTAAAGAAACAGTGACTGGTACAAAATAAGCATCCAGTAAATGCTGCCTTTATTTTGGAAGTGGTTATTATTGTTACAAGCATTTGATCAGTTCTCTAAACTCTGTCTGAACTTTACTTAGAATTAGTAACACCTGATTTTCATGACTTCATTGGTTTTATGAAAAGCAACAACTGTTAACAAAGGAATAATTGGTATCTAGCTAAAATTTGAGGCCTCTGACTTCACAAGTATACCAGTGCTTACCATATAAATATAATCACATTTAAAATTATTTGTTTAATAAAGAAAGCTTTAAGGAAACAAGCCTCCTGTTCAAGATCCAGTGTCCTTTTCAAACACTGGATCTTGAAATTGTATTATTTAATGTGGCTTTTGGGTATTGTGTATGCTGACCAGTCACAGGTGGTTTGTTTGTTTCTTTAACTCTAGAATTTTGAGATACATTTGCCTTTACATGCCCTCAATGTAAGTTGTATAATACCAGATTGTTCATTAGTTCAGGCTTTTTTTTTTCCTCTTTAATACGTTGGGATTAGAGTGAGGTTGTAGAGTGCTATAAGAAATTCAGATTAGAAGATAGTATTTTAGATATGGGAATTCTAGGAAAGGACAAAAAATGGTATACTAAAGTTATCTTCCTTCTTCCTCCACCACCAAAAAAAATAATAATAATAAGCTACAATGCACAGTTTTGGTTTTTATTTTTATGTTTTTTAGAGACAAGGTTCTACACTGTCACCCAGGCTAGAGTGTAGTGGCACAATCATAGCTCATTGTAATCTTGAACCCCTGGGCTCATTTCAACCTCCAGAGTAGCTAGGACTACAAGTGTGTCCTATCACACCCAGCTAATTTAAAAATATATATATATCATACAGGCGGGGGTCTCACTATGTTGCCGAGGCTGGTCTTGATTGAACTCCTGGCCTCAAGTGGTCTCATGTCTCAGCCTTCTGAAGTTCTGAGATTACAGTCATAAGCCACCATGCCTAGCCCACATTTTACTTTTTAAATTAGTCTTTATCTTTTGGAGATACCTGCTGAAATATTTATGGATGAAATGAAATGTTGTCTGGGGTTTGCTTTAGATAGAGAGGAGATAGTAGATGAAACAATCAACTATTAGCTGGTCATTGTTGGTACTGGATAATGAATAAATGGACTTCTTTATACCATTTTACTTTCATACTTTATTTGAAACGGTCTTGCTGTGTTGCCCAGCTGGCCTTGAACTCCTGGCCTCAAGAGATTCTCATGCCTCAGCCTCCCAAAACTCTGGGATTAGAGGTATGAGCCACCATACCCAGCCAATAACAGACAGTTTTAAATTTTAAAATAAAAGTATTCATATACTTGGCTATCATGAGTCCTGGTAAAACAGCCTAGTGAACATAATAAGATGTTTCCGTCTTTCCCTGTTGGCACTGCTTGCCCTCTGAGCCCATTTCCTCTCCTGATAATCACCTATTTCCAATCAACAGAAAAATAGAGTAACCTACATAGATACATAATGAGTTTGTACTAAATTTTAATATTAAAAAGAAGTCTATACAGATTCTGGAGAACATTCCTGAACAGAAGATTGAGGAAGCAAATGGATTAATATAATAGTATGTTCAGTATGCAATAGGTAACATTTTATGATATGGTTGAATTTCTTAAAAGATATCTTATAAATGTCAAACTTATTTAATTAGCCTTCCAGCTCTACTGATACAATCTGCCCTTCTCTCTCCTCCTGACTTTATTGCTGCCCATCTGTAGTTTTGATCTTTTTTCTCTGGGATTCTTTGCCTAGAATTGCATGGGCCTTCTGTATCTGGAATATGGATAAAGGAAGAGGATGGGTGTTTTTCAGATGTTACTGGAGTGATTATAAATTCTAGCTACTTTGGTACGTGTGTGTGTGTGTGTGTGTGTGTGTGTGTGTGTGTGTGTGTATTTTTAAGTTAATTGGACTCTTCCAAACATCAATACTTTGGCCTTTCAATCAGTATGGGGCTTCCTTTTTCCCAGACTGACTGCAGTTCAGGGAAGAATATACAACAGAGGCCTAGAAATTTTACATCAAATTTTGTGTCTGCAGTTTTCTGAGGAATGCGTATGTATGCTCAAATAATAGGTAAGTATTAAGTTTGAAACCTGCTAGAAAAACAATCACAAGGTAGTTAAGTAGTTATGCCCAGGATCAGTTTTTGAATATTGGTACTAGAGCAAATAGTATGCTACTTGATTTCCTTTTTACTTTCATATTCAGATGTAAGAAGAGTTGGAGTTCAAAATGTGAAAAGCAGTCTTGAATCTCAGTAGATTAAGAAACTCTAAATTCATTGAAGAGCCATTGGTTGTGTGTTTTGTTTTTTGATGTGGGTGTGTGTGGTTTTTAAGAATTCAAGGATGAGTAGGAGGTTGTCATTGCTTTTATAAGGAGCCTTAATGATAGTTTGCTGTTTGGCACAACAGGTGAAAGGAGGAGCCCTTTCTAGAGGGATCTTTGTTTCCCTTTTTCTCACTAGTAGTATCATTCCATGTATTCACCAGGATATAAATTGTTTATTCCTGTCTTGGCTAAACAGATAATGGTCCTTAAGGTCATAAAATGGAAGGATATTGTGCAGGCGAATTATTAGTTCTCTGTACTGTATTTTTTACTGTATTTTCCTCATCAACAGAAGGAAAATTTTTAAACTTAGAAGAAAAAACAAGCATTTTTCTCCAAAAGATTGGGAACTACTGCTTTTAAGTTTTTAACAGTGATCTACAATGGACTTGTTAAAAATCTGGGGCATAAATTTTTCATTAATGTTTTTACATTGTTTACTGAGTATTGGAAAAGGAAATACAGTATTCAAAAACAAAAAGGTTCAGGATTTGGAACTATTTTACTCAGGAAAAAATAAGTTTATAAATAGAAGATGTTTTAATGAAAAAGAAAATAGCAAATTTATGGAAATCCGAGATAGTCTGTGTTTTGCTTCACTCTGTTCAGTGCTAGAATTGTGGGCTTTGTTTGGGGTCAAACTCTGATATGACAGGAAGACTAACAGAGATGATTAAAGGAGACAGTAACATAAATGGGAAAGTTTGAACTTGGTGTATGGTTGTAACTATATTTTGTATAAGAATGAAAGCAGTTTATGCTAGTTGTATTCATAACTAAAAAGTACTATTTTATCAGTTTCCTGGGGGTAATTTATTGTAAAAACTTAGACATGAGCATTTTGACCTAAATACAGTTGAAATGTTTATTGAAACTCGATCAAAAATGAGCATATGTGTCAAGGCTTTAAAATCATTTTTCGTATTAAGATTTCCAGAGAAAGTTTTTGTAATCTGTAAGTTAGATATTTTTAATGTTTTAGATGACAGGAACTGTTGAAGGTCCTGGGTCTCATAACAAGCCACTAGCTAACTAATTCAAAGACACCTGGCCTCGGGCTTCTAGGGAGATAAATGTGCTCACTAGTCCAAAGATTTTATTTTGCTCAGTAACCTCCTAAATGTTTGTTTGAATTGGTTGTTGTCTTCCATTGTTGTTACTTTTTTTTTTTTTTAAGAGACAGGATCTCCTTGTCACCCAGACTGGCGTGCAGTGGCACAGCCATAGCTTACTGCAGTCTCAATTCTTAAGCTCAAGAGATCGGGATCCTCCTATCTCAGCCTCCTGAGCAGCTAGGACTACAGGTGTGCAACATCACTCCTGGCTGTCTCGTTGTGTGGCCCAGGGTGTGGCCACAAACTCCTTTTCTTTTTTCTTTTTCTTTTCTTTTCTTTTTTTTTTAAAGACAGGCTCTGGCTCTGTTGTCCAGGCTGGAGTGCAGTGGTGCAATCTTAACTCGCTGCAACCTCCACCTCCCGGGCTCAAGCCATCCTCCCGCCTCAGCCTCCTGAGAAGCTGGGACTACAGGTGTGAGCCACCATGCCTGGCTACTTTGTAATTTGTGTGTGTGTGTGTGGTTCAAATAGGAATCTTCCACATGCATCCAAAATATTTTTGGTTTGTGACACTCAGTGTTATTATGAGTCATTTTTCCGTTGGAAGGTGTGCCTCAGAGTGGGTGAGCCTTTTTGCCCTAAGTCTGTCAGCACTCTAAGACTACAAATACTCTAAGAGATTGCTCACTAAAAATAACAACAGCTGGTCATCTACCTCAATTGTGAGCCATAACTTTTGTGATACAATCAGTCCTTATCTTTAGTACACACATTTATGGAATATCACACTCACTGCCTGCTTTGGGGTGTTTCTCCTATGTCTTAGCCATTTTTGTATGTTGGCATATAGCAAATATAGGAATGCTATGTCATAGCTGTGGGTCATGTATATACTTGCAGTTAGCTCTGCTCTGAGGAGAAACTTGCATTCCCTTGAATTCAAGAAATTTATCAGCAAACTCATGTCATAAAAATAATAGTTTACAGTGATTTTTTCTTAAATTGTTTCAATGATTAAGACATTTTTAATAACCGAAGTATATAATTGTAAAACCTAAGCATTACTCAGCAAATCTGGCAATTGTTGAATTGCATAAGCTTTTTATTCATGGGAACTTTTGCTAAAGAATGATGACCTTTGATTTCCTATCACCATCACCTATCAGGATAAGCATGCCCCTCTTATGAATCCTTATACCTATTATAAGGATAAACAAGGGATAGCTCCACCCACCAGATGTCATAGACACAACTGGTATTTTTGGGTTTTGCTGTAAACTAATCCTGGGAGGAAGAGAGGTTATAGATAAAATAAGAATGGCCATAAATTGATTGTTGATTAAAGCTGGGTAGGGACTATGGACTTCATTATGGGGTTTTCTCTGATTTTATATTTATTTGAAGTTTTTCACCATAAGTTTTTTTTTTTATTTTTAAGATACAAAAAAGCATAGAGTAAATAGTGTAAACAGAATTTTAAAGGAAAAGGAAACGGGTTAGTAGCTAATTGACAAAAAAATTCTTGTTCTCGTTCAGGCAAAGGAATTTGGACTAACCAATAAGCATTAAGGAAACCATTATTTGCAGATTTCATATAATGGAATGATAGTGACCGAAGTTATGTTCTAGAAGGGATAACATCATGGAAGAATGTAGAGTAGATTGGAGGGTTCACACCCCAGAGGTAGTGAGACCAGATCACTGCTATTATGTAATGCTACCTTGAAATCATAGGGAGGTGGCTGATGTGGATTGCTAGAAGTCTGCAAAAATTTCAGAGGAGAATAACTCTTCACCCAGGCTCTCAGTCAGGTGCTAGTGCCAGCACAACAAAAAAGAGAAGGTTTTTTCCCCTCATTTGGCCATGGTATGGCTTTGGACCGTGTGTGTGTCATATGGAGTATACCAAGTGATTTTGTTCCTGTGGTGAAAATGAAGTCAATATTTTATCTCCTGTCTTTTAGTAAATCAATATAGATACGTTTTTAAATTATTTTCTTATTTTTTTCCCACATGTTCTAAGATACGTCTCTTACAGTGTCTAGGTTTCTTTTTTCCCCAAAAGTGATTAAAAATGATGCATCATATTTTATACTTCTGAGGCACAACTGCTACAACAGAGTTTTGATAATCTGTTTGAAATGAAGCACTCAAATCTTCTAGTGTACTTGCATATGCAGTCAGACCTCTACAGATGCCAGCTAGATTACAGATGGCTAGCATAAGTTTTTTCATTACTGAAAGAAGAAATACAGAGCTTAGTACAGTCTATTAAATGAATTAAAGGTTATGACAAAAGACAACTATAAGAAAATACTTTGGTTCTGAAATATTGCTTCAGCTAGGGTTTATTTTGAAGCTCCCAACCCAAATTTGTGGAAATGCAACTGAGATCTAATATTCAGTGTATAAGAACTTTACAAGACATCCAATCAGTAGTAGTCTTCAACATGAATCACACTGGCCAGGCTCAGGGCTCACACTTGTAATCCCAGCACTTTGGGAGGCTGAAGCAGGCAGATCACCTAAGGTCAGGAGTTCAAGACCACCCTGGCCAACATGGTAAAACCCTGTCTCTATTAAAAATACAAAAAAAATTTAGCCAGGCATGGTGGTGGGCACCTGTAAGCACAGCCACTGGGGAGGCTGAGGCAAGAGAATCACTTGAACCTGGGAGGCAGAGGATGCAGTGAGCCGAGATTGCACCATTGCACTCCAGACTGGGGAACAAGAGCGAAACTTCGTCTTAAAAAAAAAAAAAAAAGCAAATCACATAAACATTGAGAATTTGCAGATAACTTTTCACTTTAGGGCTTGCTTTCTTTTTCTTTTTTTTTTTTTTTTTAAGATGGAGTTTCACTCCATTATCCAGGCTAGAGTGCAGTAGTGTAATCTTGGCTCACTGCAACCTCCGCCTCCTGGGTTCAATCAGTTCTCCTGCCTCAGCCTCTCAAGTAGCTGGGATTACAGGTGCCCACCACCACGCCCAGTTGATTTTTGTGTATTTAGTAGAGATGGGGTTTCGCCATGTTGGCCAGACTGTCTTGAACACCTCAAGTGATCCACCCACCTCAGTCTCCCAGAGTTCTGAGATTACAGGCATGAGCCACCATGCCCAGCCCTAGGGTTTTCTTTTAGAATATAGAGAATCTTTTATAGAAAAGATTGTATGAGAAAAGTGAGAATTTAAGTTATTTTAAGACTGGGTGGGGTACTCACACCTGTAATCCCAGCACTTTGGGAGACCCAGGCAGCAGGACTGCTTGGATCCCAGAAGTTTGAGACCATTGCTAGCAACGTAGTGAGACCCCAATCGCTACAAAAAATTTAAAAATTAGCCGAGAGTGGTGATGTGTGCCTGTAGTCTCAGTTACTCAGGAGGTTGACATGGGAGGATCTCTTGACCCTGAGAGGTTGAGGTTGCAGTGAGCCATTGGTCATACCACTTCATTCCAGCTGGGCATCAGAGTAAGACACCATCTCAAAAAAAAAAGAAAAATTTTTTTAAGGAAATAATTTAAGGAAATTTAGCCTTCTACCATGTTTATCAAGAACCTAAATGTTTGTGGAAATGTAAAATGGTTTTAACTTTCTGGAGGGTGGTTTGTCATCACTAATAAATATGCCCATACCATTCTAGCAGTTTAATTTCTAGGAATTTGTCCTAAGAAATGTTTGTGCATATGTATAAAGAAAGGTATAAGTATATGACCATTCAACACAGCATTGCATATGTTATGGGAAAGCAGTGACAATCTAAACATCTACCAACAGAGGATTGATTTAAATTATAGTAGATGCATAGACTGGAATACTCACTTAAGAGAAAGTAATGGTTTTATACATACTCATAAAAACATATCTAAAACTTACTGCTAAATTTTAAAAAGCAGCTTACAGAGCAGTACGGTTATCACTTACATGAGAATTTAACTTTACTTTTTATGCTTTTGTAATATTTGCATATTTTTACAGGCATTTTTATTGATACAGCCATTCATAGGGGAGGGGAACCCTACTGTGCATATCAGAATTATTAAGCTTTAAGTTTTTGTTGGTGGTGGTGTTGGTTTTTCTGAAACAGAGTCTCGTTCTGTCACCCAGGCTGGAGTGCTGTGGCGCAATCTCGGCTCACTGCAACCTCCACCTCTCAGGGTCAAGCAATTCTTGTGCCTTGGCCTCCTTAGTAGTTGGGATTACAGGTGTGCACTACCACGCCCAACTAATTTTGTATTTTTAGGTAAAAGTGGCTTCCATTTTGGGGTTTGAAAATGAAAAATAGCTGAATTAACAGAGGAGACCTGTGTAGAGATTTGAGAAGTTCTTTTCCTACTCTTGTTTGGTACATTGGTCTCTAACACATGTTCTGAGCCTCAGAACACAGGAGGACAGAACCTTCAGAAAGTGTTGAGAATATAACTGTTTAAAGAGGTTAGTCAGTCTAAATTATTTGAGGGCATTATCTTTATTTGGTGCTTAGAAGTCCAAAATCTTCCTGATCTTGTTAAGGTTGCAGAGTCTGTGTATTGTTGGTTAGTTTAGCAGTAAATACCTGTTTATCATTGTTAAATGGGCTGTAAATAAAATATTTCTTTTTCTTCAGTGTTAATTTGTGATCATAATATTTAGATAATAATTATTATTTAGGGTATGTAGTCTTATCCTACTGCCACTCCCCTCATTTGCTCTACATACTGCTAAGTATGACTTGGTCTTTATAATATTCACTATTAATGAAGTTTTTTTATGGGGAAGGAAATTCTTAATATAGGCTAAAGTAGGGTTTTTTTAAGTTGTCCTTTAATGGCCTTTTATTCTAGTAAACTTAGATTTCTTATAGACATCAGTTTATTGTGCCAAGCTCAGTATCTCCTAGAGGGAGTATAAATTTAGGCAGAGGAATCAGGGAATAAACTGGTATTGTAGAAGAGATGGGAGAAAAGGAAATTTTTATCTTGGTTTAAATTACTAAATCATGATGTTTCTTGTCTCTCACTGCTCACCCCAATCATTATTTCTCTCTTCAGCTCTGAACCCCTGAATCCTTTGCTTGCGTTAACTTGCTTCAGATTATAAGCCTAATTTATATTGTTCCAATTACATGAACTTATATCTGAGTGCTCTTTTAGAGTTCATCTCCTTGTTTTCCAGTAACTCATAATTTGTTTCTTCTAATGCTTAACACTTCTTTCTCATTTTTTTCATGTTTCTCACATTTTTTTCTTTCCACATTGTCTGCTATAGCAAACTTGAAATACATGTTTTTGGAGAAGAGTTTAGCCATACTCACGTTATTAGCAGCAGCTCCTCTTCCTTCACATATACTTAAAGGGACCAGAAAGTCTATGTATGTATGTATGTATATATGTATATATATATATTTTTAATTGCATTTTAGGCTTTGGTGTACATGTGAAGAACATGCAAGATTGTTGCATAGGTACATACGTGGCAATGTGGTTTGCCCTCCCCATCACCTATATCTGGCATTTCTTCCCATGTTATCCTTCCCCAACTCCCCACCCCCCACTCTCCCTCCCCTAGTTCCCACCTACAGACCTCAGCGTGTGATGCTCCCCTCCCTGTGTCCATGTGTTCTCATTGTTCAACACCCGCCTGTGAGTGAGAACATGTGGTGTTGGATTTAACCAGAAAGTTATTTAAGCTCTTACTTGCCACAGACGCTAGTCTGTGTGCACCTATGAGTCAGCACAACAGGTATTATTTTTTTGTTGTACAGATGAGAAAACTGAGACTTTGAGACATTCTATGAATTACCTAAGCTAATTGGCAGCAGTGCCAGGATTCATAGAAATTTGGAGCAGGAAGAAACACAATGAAGATTTTACTTTGAGGAATTTAGGGTTCATCTATGTAAAGTGATTTTTCTGAGGTCACTAATTATGTTGTAGGCTAGAACTCAAGTTTCCTAACTCCTAATATAGTGCCTTTCTTTTTTTTTCTTTCTTTATTTTTTTAAGAGATGGGACTTACTATGTTGCCCAGGCCAGTGTCAAACTCCTGGGCTCAAGTGTTCCTCCTGCCTTGGCCTCCCAAAGTGCTGGGATTACAGGTGCGACCCACTGTGCCTGGCCTCTAATAGTGCTTTTTCCTAGCATACTTTTTCTTCTTCTAAGGTAAAAGGCTATATGTCGTAGTATCGCTGCAGTGATTTTACTTGAGATATTTGACTTTGAGATGGAGATGGAAGATAAGTACATCTTCCATCATTCTCACATTCATTCTCATACAAGTCGGTCATGTAGATAAAATGTAGTCATATATTTATTGTATTCTGGACTGTTCTGTGATTTAAAAATTAAGTAGAGAGTAAAAATCATCATGCTGAAAAACCTAATATTCTTTTACCATTTCCCATTTTTGCTATTTTGTAAAGTCATTCAAAAGAGAAAGAACTGTAGATGTATTTAAGAAGAAATTCAGCCTATATGTAAAAACAAAATTTTGAATAATCAAGTTCAGAAATTGGATTTTAAAAAATTTATTAGCAACTTTAACCCTTTTGAAATAGTCTCAAAAAGGTTTTTCTCTTTCCTGAATTGAATTTATTCATTTATTGACCTATTATAGATTTTTTCTTTTTTTTAGTGCTTCAGAGCTATTCTGTATATCTGTTCATTTTCGTTATTTAATAGTATATAGAAGTAGTAGATTGGGCTGAATATATTTATTTCAGGATCTATCTTAGATATTTGTGTTTTTTCATGAATCCTAGTTTAAGGGTTATTGCTTTCAAAAGGAAGAAATTTGGTTTATCATGGCTGTTGGCTAGTTGAAGTTTAGAGAACTGCTGTATACGGGATCTTTAGTGAGAAAAAAAATAATTTTTTATGCTTTTATAATACCATGTGAAAAATCTGATACCAAAACTTCTGAAAAAGAAACCAGGCCTGGGAGATGAGGATTCTAGGGAAGATTATTTTTAAGTTAGATTCTAAATTAGTAAATTGTGGGTAATAAGATGAAAATCTGATCCTTCAGTAAGTTCTGAAGTAATATTGCTGCCCTTCAAAGAAAAAGTGAGTGTTATAAGTACTGTTGTGAGATGATACTGCTCGGTCTACCCTTTGTGTCAGCCTAAGCAAGATTAGATTTTCTCTTTTCTGTAAAAGATGCCAATATTTAATATTTACTTTTATCTAATTTAAAAAATATGAAATATACCTTTTCGTCTCTGAATTAGAATGTGTATATATTTATCTTTACTTTGAAATATTATTGTTGGATGAAAGATTTCAGAGCAATTTTTATGCTTAGGGAAGAATCTGCCTCCCAAAAAAGGTTTTCTTAGAGAATGAGGAAAATAAGTATAAATTTTTGTATTTGTGTTAATATCACTGTTAAATGATTGGATAATTATATTTATAGAAGTAAAAAATGCTCAGTATTTTATCTCACGTTAATGGATATTGTACAGCCAAAGGAATTAACAGAAAAAGGACACTGAGAAAATGGCTTGTTCTTATGTATCTAAATATATACTATGTTCACTTATGTTTTGTCAGACACTGAAATTGAGGAAGAAAGATTTGGCGTTCTGGTGGTTTATGGAGAGAGTTGATCAGAGATTACTCCTTGGCTGAGTTGCCGTCTGCATAGGCTGTTAACAATTGTTTCTCTGGCAGCAGATCTTGTTCATCAGGATTGCATCATTTCTGGGAGAATGGCCAAGGTCCACAGCCTCAGTACAAAGACTGTCTGAAGCATATGAGGCCTGTTCTCTTTCTGAAGCGGCACTCCTCTTCCTGCCAGTCCTCTTCACAGGATTACTGAAGCAGACTTGTTCTGAATTTCTTTCATTGGATTGGTTGCTTATTGGACTCTTGTCTCCCAGCTGCTTCCGCCTCACCTGTCTGATGCAATTTCTTCTTCTGAAATCTCTGTTGGAATTGTTCATAAAACACTTTTTGTTTGTCTTCTCTGAAAGTGACCAGGCAGATCATACAGGTCTTGTGCTTTCAGCAAGTCATAGAGAGAAGAGACTGTCAGAATGATGATACAGAGACTGTTGGCCATTTCTGAACCCAATTAAAAAGATGGGTAATTAAGAAACATTTCTGGCATGTTTTATTTAACATCCTTTTCCCTAGAAACTGTATGTAAATGGCACCTCCTAAAGAGAGTACTCGGTACTGGAAGATACAGACTGCATCTGTTTCTGAATCCAAGAACTTACTAGTGTTCCTGTGGATTCTAATGGATTGTTCTAGAAATAGTTAATAAGAAATTGAAATTCTGATGCATTTTCTCCCTACTGTACACTCACACCTATTTCTTTTTTCTTCCTTTCCTTTTTTCTTATTTGCTATTGCTTATTCCTTGATTTACTTTATTTCTTCCTTCCTTTTACTGTACTTTGATACTTTTTATTTCTCTAATAATTCTGGATATACTATTTTAAATTGTTTCTAAAGAATAGTTTATTTTCCAGTTTTTTAAAATTAGACATCATAAAACAACATAAATAAATCTAATGCTTGGTCATTGTAATCCTATGAACAGCTCTTTTCGTGTTTATGATATATTAATCTTTAAGATGTTAACAACTCATTCTGGCTAGTGTTAAATTTGACTTTATGGAAAAAACACCAGACTTAAAGGGTGTATTTTCCCCCCAAAGTCCTGGGTCACTTACTTTCCCTTCCTTTTTGGATGGTAGAAAATTAAACCCCATTTTTCAAGCATGTTTCCATTTGACCACAAATAGAATTGACTCCCTTTTATCACTCTTTTTTTTAATAGGACTAGAAACTAGAGGGTGTAGAATGAGGGGAAAGAAAGGAGTGATAAATATGGACTTGTAATTTAATGGGTGGCGATGGGCCCTTGTCTGGCTGGAGAGTTGTCTGGCATCAGGTTAAAGAAAGGTCTCTGCATTTGGGAAGGGTTCAGTGGAGAAGAGAAGCACATCTAAAGAAAGAGAGAAAGAAGGGGTCCCTTGGAAAATGAGAAATAATTCTAATATGAAGAAGGGGAAGAATTAGCCAGTGACATAAGTATTTACCATTTAAGTCAAATAATTTCTTTCCCTACCCTCTAGTTTCTCGCTTTATGGAAAAATAAAAGATTAAAGGGCAAAAATTTAGTGCTGGATGGACATAAGGTGGTAAACATGATAGTATAGATTTAGGATGGTCAAACAAAACTATACAGAAACAAAATTATCATTAGTATAGCCATAGGATTCCATTCTGTGTGTTCATCAGTGTTATTTCTTTCTATACTAATTGGTGTCTCAACTTTTTCTAGGTCATCAGAACTACTAGCAGATAATTTTGGGGGACTTCATATTCAGAAGTCTATAAAGGTGACTGACCCAAGTAAATCCTTTTAATTTCTGTTTTATTTTTTTGCATTCTAATGAATCCTAGAATTATGTTGTAGTAAATGGTGATTATAATTTACTTAGCAAATATTTCTTGAACTTCTCTATGTGTCAGTCATTATTCTGGCCATTGAAACTACAGCAGTGTTTCAATAAAACAGACAAAAATTCATGTCCTCATAGAGTTTATATTCTGGTAGGAAAAAACAGACATTATAATAAGAAAATACTGCATTTAGATGATGTGTTAAAGTTTCCTCAGTTAACATTTTAATTGCTATAGTTTACAGAGAGTTACTTAGGGAAGGAACTATTCTTAGGGTTATATTTGAGAAATTTGGGGTTATTAACAGAATTTGAATTAAGAAGCCTCATTAAAGCATTAGTTAGGATGAGATACTCAAGCTAACCTATTCTGGTAGCTTTCATCAGAAGAGTAGAACAGTCATGCTAAACTAGACACAAGGAAAATGGAAGAATTTTTATGAAACAGAAATTTATAGTTATCAACTTAACATTTGTTTTTTTGAGATGGAGTTTCATTCTTGTTGCCCAGACTGGAGTGCAATAGTGTGATCTCAGCTCACTGCAACCTCTGGCTCCTGGGTTCAAGTGATTCTTTTGCCTCAGCCTCCCAAGTAGCTGGGATTACAGGTGCCTGCCACCATGCCTGGCTGATTTTTTTGTATTTTTAGTAGAGACAGGGTTTCACCATGTTGGCCAGGGTGATCTTGAACTCCAGACCCCAGGTGATCAGCCCATCTCAGCCTCCCAAAGTGCTGGGATTAAAGGCCTGAGCCACCGCGCCTGGACAACTTAATGTTTCATAAAGTTATTTATCTCTGTCCAAAATACCTGGGTTGGTATTTAATTAGTGAATTTAGCAATCATTTATTAACTCATTAAGATGTTATCTGAAGTAACTTTTCCATCTTTTCCTTTTAGAATATCTTTTAAAAATTGCTCTAGGAAAAATATCATGTATCAGCTTAGGTTTATAACTTGTCTTTTATCTAGAAACTGTACTTTTTTTTTTCTTTTTTTTTAGACAGAGTCTCACTCTTGCTCAGGCCAGAGTGCAGTGATGCCATCTCAGCTCATTGCATTCTCTGCCTCCCAGGTTCAAATGATTCTCATGCCTCAGCCTCCCAAGTAGCTGGGATCACAAGCATGTGCCAACACGCCCGGCTAATTTTTTTATTTTTAGTAGGGATGGGGTTTCACCATGAAACCATACATTTTCTAAATGGGCATACAATAGTAATGACTACAACAAAGGGTTTTTAATGATGTTGAGTAAGGTTTTTAGTTTAAGTCTTTTACTAAAAATATAACACAATTCAGATTCCTTTTACTGATCGGGGAGGTGTGATGATAATCAGACTTAGGATTATCTGGTAAGACAGCTTTGGGGCTTTTAAAAAATCTGAATTATACAATGTTATTAATAGAGTTGTAACCATCAGCCCCCAGTATGTAACTATGTCTTTTTGGGTTTACTTGATGAGTGTTCTTGTTTTATCATTTACAGATTTTACTTCAGTTTCCCAAAGGCTTAGAAGATGTACTGCCAAAGTCTCTGTTTGGATATACTGTTAGGGAAAGGAAACATTTGTGTGTAAGATTGGCCTAAAGGCAGAAAACTTTATCAGTCCCCTTTTTCTTTTTTTTGGAGACAGGGTCTCACTTTATTGCCCACGCTGAGTGCAGTGGCACAATCTCAGCTCACCACAACCTCCACCACCCAAGCTCAAGCAGTCCTCCCACCTCAGCCTCCTCTGTAGCTGGGATTGACTACAGGTTCATGCTACCACACCAGATTTTGAGACTGAGTCTCACTCTGTCGCCCAGGCTGGAGTGCAGTGGTGCAATCTTGGCTCACTGCAACCTCCACCTCCCAGGTTCAAGCACTTCTCCTGCCTCAGCCTCCTGAGTAGCTGGGATTACCAGCATGCACCACCACGCCCAGCTAATTTTTGTATCTTTAGTAGAGATGGGGTTTCACCAGGTTGGCCGGCTAAACTCCTGACCTCAAGTGATCCACCCGCCTCGGCCTCCCACAATGCTGGGATTACAGGCGTGAGCCACTACGCCCGGCCCACACCAGGTAATTTTTGTATTTTTAGTAGAGACAGGGTCTCGCCACATTGCCCAGGCTGGTCTTGAACTCAAGCTCAAGCAATCCACCTGCCTCAGCCTCCTGAAGAGCTGGGATGACAGGAATGAGCCACCACGAGCAGCCCAGTCATTCCCCAGCCCAGCTATATGTTAACCTCCAGTTGGGTAGGAACAGGTGTGTTGTCACACCCAGAGGTCTCACTTCATCTTCCAGGCTGGAGCGCAGTAGCGTGATTATGGCTCACCTCAACCTCGGCCTCCTGCACTCAGGTGATCCTCCCACCTCAGCTCCCAAGTAGCTGGAACTGAGGCACATCACCATGGCTGGCTAATTTTTTTTTTTTTTTTTTTTTTTAACTATTTTTGTAGAGTTGGGGTCTCACTATGTTTCGGCTGGTCTCAAATTCCTGGGCTCAAGTGATCCTCCCACCTTGGCCTCCTAAAATGCCGGGATTACAGTTGTGAACCACTGTACCCAGCGCACAAGTTTTTTTTTATTTGCATTAATCTTTGTCTATCAAAGTAAGATTCGAGCATCTCAGACCATCTACCATTTAAAATTTACGTTAACCGACCTGGCATGGTGGCTCACGCCTATAATCCCCGCACTTTGGGAGGCTGAGGTGGGTGGAACACCGAGGTCAGAAGTTTGAGACTGCCTGGCCAACATAGTGAAACCTCATCTCTACTAAAAGTACAAAAATTAGCCAGGCATGGTGGCGGGCACCTGTAGTCCCAGCTACTCAGGAAGCTGAGGTGGGAGAATCTCTTGAATGTAGGAGGCGGAGGTTGCATTGAGCCGAGATTGCGCCATTACACTCCAGTCTGGGCAACAAAAGTGAAACTGTATAAAAAAATAAAAATTTTACATTAACCCCCTGGGTTGACTCAGTTGGTATCATGTCCTTTTCATTCCTTTAGTTTTTTTAGTATTAATAATTGTTCTAATGTCTTGTTTTATTACGAATCAGTATATCAGTCATGACTCTCTTTGTAGTCTTTTGCAAAAGTCCTTATTAACATGGGTCATTGACATTCACATTGACTTCATTCCCCCCAAATAAAATGCTTTATTCTTCTAATGTTTTTTATACACTACTATAAAACTAATGTAAAGTCACACAAAGAAAACTTTTTTGCCTCCACACCGTAACTCCAAATCTCTTAATCTATTTTTGCATTTTTTTTTATACTTCAGTTATTTCTGAGTCTTTCTGTTCCCAAATTCCACTGGTTTATGGTCACCATGTCAAGCTATCCTCACTGCTTTTTCATACACAATTCTTAAGTCTTTATCATGAAACTGTACTCTTCATGATTTGGGGTTTTTTGTTGTTGTTGTTTTTAAAAAACAATCTAGACTATTTTTTAGAGCAGTTTGAGGTTCACAGGAAAATTCATCAAGAGATACAGAGATTTCCTATGCACCCTCTGCACCCACGCACACATAGCCTCCTCCTGGTTTATATTTTTGTTCATATCTAGCAGTGTATTGTTGCCCCACAAATAAAGTTGCTAAGATGATTGCATCTTCTCCCAAAATTATAGTTAAGATGATTTAAAAGAAGGATGAGAGTTTTCAGTGACAAAAGAAGGCAGTAAGAAACAGCTCTTTGCAATCCAGTATAAGCAACAAATTGATCTCTTTTAATTTGGAAGAAATAACAGCATTGACTACTTGTGAAACTGCATTTAATTGTGGCCTAGGAAAAAAGCTTCAGTGAAGATCTTGATTTTTTAAAAGAGTTTAGGTAAACTAGGATATTTCTAATAACCATCCTATGTCTTAAAACTTGTTTGCTAGATCCTAGGCTGCCAGAAAATTTTGTTTGGGAAGTTTTAGAATGGGCAGAATGCTAGTTAGTGAGATGAGCAGAGTCTTTCTTCCCTTTCTACTGAAAAGTAAAATAAAATGTAATCGTAACTTTTTGCCACCTCATTTTGTGGAATATTAATGAAATGCATAATAAACATGGGACACTGTAGCTATATTTATTTTATAATTATCCCTTAAAAGCCTTGTTCAAGAAAGCAGAAAAATATTCAGTAGCATTTAAGATAAAGAACTACTTGATAACTAGGTATTTATTTTACTAGATATTTTCCTTTTCTGTTGCAGGATTCCTCATGTCCATAACATGTTGGATGAGGCTCTGCAGCTCACCCCCACTCTCAGAGTGGTCAGTCTCCATTAAGTGGACCCCGTGATTTCCAAACTCTGCTGTGTTGGACGTCATGAGCATTGCAATCCCTCTGGGAGTCACCACACCAGATACATCCTACTCAGATATGGCTGCTGGATCAGAGTAAGTGCTACTTTCTAGGTAGTAGGTACATTGCCAGTCTGTGTGGAGACAACTTTCTTTTGGATAGCTAATAAGATAATATGTAGTATTTTCTTAACATTAGACCTTTCCCTTTTCACCCATTGAAGCTGGAGGAAAAAAGAAATTAGAAGGGGAAGGAAGAGTTTTCAGAGGGGTATTTCTGGGCAAATAATGAATAGAACCAGAGTTGCAAAGTAGGAATTCATTTTCATTTGTTTTGATGGGTGGGGAAGATTTAAATAAAGTAGGTATTACTACCTGCTTCTGTAGAATTAATGATTATCCTGATGGAGGGAGATAAGGAAGTGTTCTTTCCAACTGATTTTCCTTGAAGTCCTCTTCCTATGTACTTCCCATTGTTCTAGAGTAAAGGGGCTAAAACTATATGGGCAGGTTGCCTAGGCCTTCTGATATCTGGGGTAGAAAACATGGAGAGCCATGTCATCAGTTTTTTTATAATATTCGTTGCCTAGAAAGAGGACCTTCAAAATCAGTGGTACCAAACTTTTTTTTCAGCTAAGAGCAGCTTTAGGAATTCAGTTTGTCCAAAGGCCCAATCCCTAAAATTATACTCTCAATTCTTAAAGAATTTAAATGCCAAATAACAATGAAGGTAGGCCTTCATTATACCACTTTATATATATTATTCACAGTTTTAAAAATTTTAGCCTTTTTGTATCCCTTATCTTTTAAGTTGTCCAAGATTCCCCCTGCTCACAGATTCCCCCTCTTGTCCTTTTACCTCCCTTGTACCCAATCTTCCTTGCTTACAGAAAGGAAGTGGAAGCCCCCTACCTTTCAAGACGAAGTGGCACTACACCAGGATGTGAAAGTCCAGCGAAAGAGACCCAAGGGGCCTAGGGGGCAGCACACCCCCAGAAGCCAAGTCTATTCCAGGCAGTACCAGGGATTAGGGTCTGGGCTGGAAAAATCCTGGTGTTTTGAATATGTTCAGGTCCAGTTCAGACTCTTGATCCCACAGCCACTTCTTGAGTGAGGTGGGTGTTGCTCTAATTCCCCTGTTTCTCTTGCCATTTTCACAGTCCCTGGGGATTCTTCCCCCTTCAGCAGAGCAAAGCAACTGTACCAGATTTCTGGGTTGAATGGCATCCCTGATTAATAGTGGTTTTCTTCCTTAAAACAGAATATTATTAAAGAGCATGTATATTTCTTCATAAAGCCACCTAATATAACTTACCTGTTTACTAAGTTCCATAAAGAGGAAGACTTAAAGCTACCCTAAGAAATAGTATATAATACTCTGGGGTAGTCTAAAATGGAAAGCAGTGTTTGAGCTTATTCCCATATAAAAAGGAAAAAGGAGGGTTGGGGGTGGGGAAGGGTTGATTTTGTTTCTTCTAGAGCTTTTTTTCTCTCTTTTTTTTTTTGCATGCAAAAGATATTTAATTATGTTAGTAACTGAGACTTCCCATTTTACAACTCTTTCCCGAAATAAAGTACTTGAAATTCTTCCTGCATTAGTAGGTAGCCCAGTTGTATTGTGTTTATAGGTTTTTATAAAGTCAGCTACTAACCTGCTACTATGTGCATTGTCTCATTATATAGATAGGTAGCATTAACATTTGTGAGAAATTTCAACAAAGAGGTTAAACAGATGTTTGGAATTAGTAGATAAGAGACCCAGAGCAGTTAATCTTACAATTGGTGTTCTCCCCAAAGTGTAGACATGATTCCCCATAAATACTGCTAGGGGGTCCAGGAGTAATTCCAGAAATAAAAATACTTCTGGTCTACAAATGAGATTGCATTGTCTCTATTAACACCACCATATCCTAGGATTTCCTGAAACATTTTCATCCACAATCTCTAGACAGATTTCTGATACTTTAATCATAACTAACTACATAGTTTGCCTTTCTACAAAGGAAAAGAATGTCAGTAACTAGCTTATGTACCATTCTGTTAAATCATTAATGATATTTATTAATGTTTCATCATGCCTATTTCACTGTTAAGATTAAACCTGGTATTAAGTGCAACATACTCAGCTAGACCTAGACTTCACCTCATGGGATTTAAAATCTGATGGCAACAATATGCAATATGCATTTATTTTTGTGTGTGTTTATAGGAAAATTTGTAGAAGTAACAAGACAAGCAAAGATTTTTCTGAATTTCCAACTCTGCCATAACAGAATCTCAGGCATTTTCCAAAAAATGGCATGATAGCAGCTGGTTGCATGTTGTACTTAGAACACAATTGATGGAGTATATCTGTTGTGAGCCTGGTTTCTGTGTATGTGTCCAATTCAGTGATAGGAGAAGAAAGACCATAATTACATTTGCATAAAGTGATTGTCTGCTAAAGAGATGTAATTCCATTATTCCAAATTTTAAATTCATATTTTAAAATATAAAACCGGTATATATATCAAGGAATATTTTAGGAAATCTTGTAGTTACCTGTCAGCGTCTAACTATGTATTTAATCAGTGACCAATATGGAAGTTGCAGAGTTTCTTCATCAGAAGATAGGAGGTTAAATTTTATATTTGGCATGCACAGCAATATAGTAAATGCTGTGCTTGACTAGTAAGTATTGTGCAATGGAATGGACTTTTAACCTCCACAATATACATTTTATTTTTATTCCCTAGACTTGCACATGAAGTGCATATGTTCATATTTACCCGTTTGGAGATGGGTAACGTAAAACCAGCATAGCTCCATCTCCATGGCCATCTTTGATTTCATGCAACTTTCCTTTATCCTGTCTTCCGCCCCGCCCCAAAAAAAATCCATTCCTAATAAACAGCTATCATGTTTCACCCCATGTGTTCAGTGGTACAAAATCTATATAAAATATTTACAGCTCTTTGGAATACTTGTTTATCTAGTAATGTACCTAGTAAATTAACAATGTTGTATAAATTTAATTACTTTCTTTTAACTATCCATCATAGAAACTAAATTATACCTTCATTTTATTAATGCTTGTCTACCTTTGGTTTCATTTAGGAAACCCCACCTGTTTCCTAATACTAAGAGATGAGTGCCTCTCAGTGAGCCATGTTCAGATCATCTTTTTCTTAAGAATACTGACCTGCATTCTTGATGTACCCCTTCCCCTGTTCCCATCTTGCAGACACTTTTAAGTAATAAAATGCATGCACCTCACTAACAGAGAATACTTTCCTCTGTCTAAAGTTCTTCTTCACCTAGAAATTTCCTTTGCTGTTATTAATAAGATCCCTTCTCACAGTTTTGGAGCATATAACTGGGTGAGTTGGATACATATCTCAGAATTTTCTTTGATCCCTCACTTCTCAATTGACATTGTACCACATTGAACTGCACACTTTATTCCTGCCTTACTATATATTGTATAACTTCAAGCAGGAAAAAAGGTCTGTTATTTCAAGCAAACAATATGCATTATTTGAGTCCCTGAAAGACCTATTAATCTCTAAGTTTGAGTTATACTAGTCACTAGAGTTCCTAATTTGTGAATCTGTGTTCTAAGCAATATAAATTACAAATCATTATTCTGTTCTGCAAAGTCATGCAGACTTTGTTTTTGAATTATCCTTCAGTATGCCGTGAAATCTAACCAGGTACAATCAGAATTGAGGTTCTTTCTTCCCATAAACCTGAATTTTATCCTTTGCCATCAAAGCCTTTTTATTGTAAAGGCTTGCATTAATTTTCTAACTTTGAGTACATGTATAATTCTACAATAATACATTGTGCTTGAATAGTTTATTTTCTACTCACAAAGGGTACAAAAAGATACTAAACCAAGCTTCTCACTAAGCATGGTTAATAAAGGTCTCAAATAATTTTCTTTAAAGGACCAAATGTCATCCTCGTTTCTATAGTGGAAAGAGCATAGACTTTGGAGTCAGACAGACTTTGTTTCAAATCTTAGCTGTGTCAATGTGTAACCTTGGGGAAGTCATGTAATCTCACCACCACATCTTCCCCCTCTGTAAAAATGGGGTATACACCATGTTTAGTGGTTGCCGAAATTAAATGAATTAATATATATACAAAGCACCTACCAAATAATGGGCAGTTCACAATGGTAGCCATTACTATTGTTATTATTTGTCACTAGACTAATAAAACTTTCCAGTTTAGTTTTTATTATCTTGAAGTTCTATGGTATTATCATGCAGCTGATAAATAGTTTTGTACTTAATATGCTTGCATGTCATTGGTGGATGAGAAATTATTACTCTAATATTTGAAAGGTTTTGGGGGTTCATCAAGATGAGAGGTATGATAAATATAAGATGCCATTGTTTTTACCTGTACTTTCTTCAGGGTATCCTGTCTTGGTAGTGAATGGAAGAGGGCCTGGTCCCTGGGGCAGTGCAGAAGGCACTTTCATCATCTCACTCACTGCAAATGTCATGTGAGGTTTCATGGAAGTATTAAGAGATCCAATTAAGAAGAATAGTTCTGAGTCTAAACCAGCCCAGAGTGGCTTCTCTAGGGGAAACTCCCCGCTCAGCTGGTACGTTTGTGTTTGTCATTAGGGACACCTTGTATCCCAGGTGCCTGCCTTCAGACATCTGCCTGTACTGGCTTCATGTTACACACAAGTCCACATTTAATAAGATTCCTACTGTTATTTATAGGCTTAGTTATGTTAATAAGATTGTTTCACTCTGAGTTCTTTCTCTTATCCTAGTGGCTAGTGGTTGTGGAAAGAGGAGGGGTTAAAATGGGAAATGAAGTATTAGTTTAAGGGAAGATTAGGTGTTATGCTATCATGCGTTGCTTTTCGCCTTTGTGCAGCCCTGAATCTGTGGAGGCTAGTCCAGCAGTTAATGAGAAGAGCGTGTATTCCACTCATAATTATGGGACCACTCAGAGGCATGGGTGTCGAGGACTGCCTTATGCTGTGAGTATGCATTTGTTTCTCTCCAGAGCAGTGATTTTCCTGGAGTGTAATCCATTCTTATACATTGTGACTTTCTTGAAATGTTTATATGCAGCATGACGAAGTTGCCCCTTTTGCACTTCCCTGACTCCAGCGGACGTCTAGCCCTGCATCATTGTTCTTGTTTTTATGTCCCAGTTGACCTTGGCATTTTGTTTTATCACTTTCCTGGTTGAAGCCAAAAAACGAAGGGTACTACTTTCTTCTTTCTTTCCATATGTACCACACTTTAGGGGAGAGAGGGGCCAGTGTTTGGACACTGTTGATTTAAAAAATCTTATTTTCAGGATCATAATTACGGAGCCCCTCCTCCTCCGACACCTCCTGCTTCTCCCCCTGTCCAGACGATCATCCCTCGTTCTGACCTGAATGGCCTGCCGTCGCCCGTAGAGGAACGCTGTGGAGACAGCCCGAACTCTGAAGGAGAGACTGTACCTACCTGGTGTCCTTGTGGTCTTTCTCAGGATGGCTTCCTTCTCAACTGTGACAAGTGCAGGTAAGATCCTGTTCCACCTAAATTTAAGTCTGGGTTGCTGGGATTAGGGTTTCTTACTAGTAGGGAAAAGCTCAAAGTATTCTTTCTTGTGTTTGTTAATGTAGATGATTCCTTAGTGCTCCTTGGCTCGAATTCTCTGCACTAGGTGAGAATTGCTGACAACAAGGAATGAGAGATTGATGTTAAAGCTATTGAATTTGATATGAAATTTAATGTCCTGGAACCATTTGGTAGGTGGGAGGGAGGGGGTAGCATATGCAGAGACACTTCGCCCATGTGTGCTATGATGTGATGCATGCTGTTGGAAGGACTACTTTAAGTTTATTTTCCCTCTTTAGGGGAATGAGCAGGGGGAAGGTTATTAGACTTCATCGGCGGAAGCAGGACAACATATCAGGTGAGCGGAAGATGATTAGGTCCACAGTTTGACATATAAATATTCTGTGATTTGAATGTTCATTTTAAGAACCCCTCTTAGAAGTTCCCATGGTCCCCCCAGCCAGCTCTTTTCACAGAAAGAGATAGAAGTCCTCTCAAGGCCACTGTATAGTTCTCTCATTGTAAACAAAATGTACTGAGAACATTCTAGTCCTGTAGCAAAGCATTCCTTATGAACACAAAAAATATGGATCCTTCTTTTAAAAATTAGCCAGTCTAAAATTGTCATAGATTGAGTCAGTAAAGCTTAGGGACTGAATATAAGGGGAGAAATAGATACCATGAGGAATAGGGTTTATATGCTTAATTCCAGTGATGTAGTATCTTATCTTGTTTTCAAAAGGAAGATCTGTGCTTAATGTTGCTTTACAGATTATATGAGTTAATAGTGGAAGTAATGACTTACTGGATGTGGGGCACATCTAAAAGAATAAGCTGCTTTTGAGACTATTAGTACCTGAACTATGAAATCATCATTTTTCAGGTGGGGATAGCAGTGCAACAGAAAGCTGGGATGAAGAGCTTTCTCCTTCCACTGTGTTGTATACAGCAACACAGCACACACCTACAAGCATCACCTTAACTGTTCGAAGAACCAAACCCAAGAAGCGGAAAAAGAGTCCAGAAAAGGGTCGTGCAGCACCAAAGACGAAGAAAATCAAGGTATGGAGGGTAAAAATATCTTAAATAGAAATGTCTGAAATAGCTCAAATTTTGGAGCAAGAATGCCCCAGAATTCTTTTAAGAAGTTTGATCCAGATGTTTGAAGGGCCACTTTTGTTCTACTTGCAAAAATCAGCTAATCTGTGTTATGTGCATGTAGACCAACCTCTCTTCTGCCACACCATATCATCACCACTGGCTCAAAGTTTCTTCTACTCCAGCCCCCATCCGAGGTATGAAATTCCAGCCCTACCTGGCACAAGCCCATATGTGTTGCAGCCTCAAGTCTAGGCTTCCACTATCCTTACAGTATCTCCCCACCTCTGAACCCCAAAGTACAGTCTGAAATTCTTGTCCTGGTTACATGCCTCATGTCTTTGGGTTGATTGTTTTTCCTTGTTTCAAAAAAAAAAAAATCAAGAAACATCTCTTGAATGGTCTAGGCTTCCTCAGTGTCATGGTCACTTTCCTGTATTCTCAACTAAAAAGTCTCCGGGAGAGACTTCTTCTGGTTTGTGTTCTTTCTTCCCCATCACAGCAACTCTGTTGCTTCTAGGTGACTTGTTCACCCCTTGTTAAGGGGATTGGTCTTTGTTTCCTTCTTAGTTTCAAAACTGGTAAATCTGCAACTTTAAAATTTTTTTATTTACTTTTTCTCTGAGTATCAGGGGTGCGTATAGGATTTAAGAGATGCATGCTCTTCCCTGTTAATTACCTAGCTTCACAGTAGAAAGTATTGAAATCAGTCTCAGAGTTCATTGGCCTTGAGCTACCCCTATTCTTGATAAGAGTTTGGGGAATTCCATGGTATTTTTTACCTAGAGAAAGGGGAACAGAATAGAACACTAGTTTGTGCCTTAGCTTTAGTCTCAGATAGGTATAACTGTCATTCTTGGTACCAAGTTTTGTTTGTTCTACTTGTTTTCCTCCTTGGGATAGGCATTTCGAGAGGGATCCCGGAAGTCCTTGCGGATGAAGGTAAGGGGTACTCTTCCCTGATGCTGTGTTTTACTTCACTGTGATCTTGCATTTTGGTCAGCTTCTTTCCTGACACTGATGGTCTGGGAATCTTGGATTCTGCTTTTCATTAGTTTGTAGTTGTTGCCATTCAGTTTTCATAGAGCTTTTCTCCAAAGTAGATTTTCTTGGCCATTTTCTGAAATATTTTCCTTTTCTGTAATCAGCTTTCATTGATTGGTTTTTCATTCATTGCTTTTCTAGTGGGTAAGTGACATTTTTCCAAACGAAATGAAGCTGGTGTGTTCTGTCACTGTGATTGAGCTCAACCCTAGGAGTGAAGTTTTCCTGGTAATGACAGACGGTCTTTTGTGCATCTACTCTAGCACTGTGTGGTCTTTAATTGCAGGAAGCTTGTATTGATAAGAATTACTGTTTTCTCTTAGCATATCTGTTTGGTGGAAAAGACTTAAGTAACGCTAGCGTGTTTCTTAAGACATGAAATAAAAGAGTTTATGAGGCATGATTTTGTAAAGAACTTGGAGAATAGAGAGATTATGTGCAATGGTTTAAAAGAACTTTTAGGTGCTGATTGATTAGAAACAGTTTGCCAAAAGGAGGTTTGATTATGCTGTCTGGTATCTTCCTTAATCTATGTACATATATATAGGAGGACAACATACCTCCCAAATTATTACTTAGGGATTCAAAGCATTTAATTAGAATTAAATTTGAATTTATAAGTATTCATATTCCTCAATAGTGTAAAAGCAGGATCTTTCCTATTGAGAGTTATAGGGCATAAACATTAAAATCCAGGCGCGTCGGGTCACGCCTATAATCCCAGCACTTTGGGAGGCCAAGATGGACAGATCACCTGAGGTTGGGAGTTGAAGACCAGCCTGGCCAACATGGTGAAACCCCATCTCTACTAAAAATACCAAAATTAGCCAGGTGCGGTGGCAGGTGCCTGTAGTCCCAGCTACTCAGGAGGTTGAGGCAGAAGAATTGCTTGAACCCGGGAGGCAGTGGTTTCAGTGAGTCAAGATCGAACCACTGCACTCCAGCCTAGGCGACAGAGGGAGACTCCATCCCAAAAAAAAAAAAAACACTTCAGTAAGGGTAAGCCTTTGAGGATTGCTTTATGTGCAGCACCAATATGACTGGTGTTAGCAAGATTACAGGTAGCGTTTTACCTGAAGTCTGAAGGCCTCACTGAGTATCTATCTATAAAAAGACTTGCACATACCTGTGAAAGAGATGGGAGAGGACTCAGAACTACAGAGCATCAGAGGCCTGGGATGTGTCTTGAAAGACAAATTAATCATTTTTTTGCTGGATCCATCTCCTGCAGGTGGCCACGTTTGCTTTAACTGCCCCTTTATTTTTCTCTCATTTGCTTAGAGAGGGGCCTTTTAAATAGACTTTGGAGGCAGATAATAGCCCTAATCCTGGCTACTAAATGCTTTTCTCTTATCAAGCAACTATCGTAACTTATCTCCAGAAGCTCAAAACCTTTTGAAAGCTGTAGACTGGTTCTTCCAGAAAACTGCACATAAACCCCAAATTTTGTTTGCAGTTTCAGGAGATTGACAGCCTCACCGGTGTGTTAAAATTTAGATAGAAAAATAAAATTACTAGTCATTTTTATTCTTTTAATGGTAAGTAGAGTGACTATGACTCTACATGACTAATACATTTTTGCTTGGAATTACTAGTTTGAAACTCCTCCAGTGATCCAGGTGGGAGCCATAAGAATTAGGAAAAAAAATCATTTGGATTTTTAATCCCGATGTCAAGAGCAGCTTCCCTACTGAAGACTTAATTATAAATCAGGGTTTCTCGGCCTTGATACTGTTGACAGTTTGGACCAAATAGTTCTGTGTTGTGGAAGGAACTGTTCTGTGCTTCCAAGATGTGAACAGGATCCCTGGTGTCTACTCACTATGTGTTAGTAACATACATACACTCAGTTGAGATTATAAAAAATGTCTTCAGATATTACAAAATGTCACCTGGGTGTAAAATTTCCCTCGATTGAGAACCACTGCTCTAAACCCAATTGAGGTAGAGTCTCTAATGCCTTGAAGGATGAGTCAGCAGAGTAAACACACAGTGACATTAGTGAACAATGGCTAATACTGTGACAGAAGCTCCTAGAATACAGTACATCAATCAAGTCATAAGTTTAATAATTGCTACTTAAAGCTGGGAATATTGTTTGGACACTGCTAATCCTTAGTCTGTAACCTCCGTTAAGTCTAAGGTTTTGCACTATTCCTTTGCTCTGCTGCTACTGATGTCAAGCAGGTGATATTCTGATTCTTAGTGTGTTGGCCTTAGGTATTTCTTTAGATCCCTTTGTTTATTGTTCAGTCTTTTGGACTCTAGTGAGACATGTGGAAACAATAGTGTTGAAATTTTTTTTCTTCCATGCTCCTGTTCCTTGCAGAAAGGATAATAGACAATAATCAATCAGCAATAGTGATGCAAAAGTGGTAAAAGTGCTATGATAAGCATCAGTGTTTTCTGTGCTATTCATGGAAAGTATATTTAATTTTGTTGTGCCTGTTTGCAAGTTTAATGTGGACATAGATTTTCAAGTAGCTTTGATACTACAATGTCTTTTCCTTCTAATCATCACTAGCATGACATCATCACTATCAGTGTTTGTTTTGTTTTCTGATGGCACTTAAGTCTTGAACACCACGGAGGAGAACATGTGTTGGGCTTAAGCTTTGTCTCTGTAGCTCAGGCACTGTCTGTTTAGGAAACTGTTTCTGAGTTGTAATCTTTCCTCAATACTGTCACCATAAAAGGCAGTGGTTTATCTAGAGGAGTATAACAAAGTACCCCTTAGACATTTTCTGTTCTCCCTATCTACTCCTCTCCCCTCATTTCACCTCTTCAGATTATTTAGAATGTGGTAATTTAAATTGTTGAAAATGGAGTGTTAGAAAGATATTACTCAAATAATATATGATTAGTAAGATTATGATTGAATTGATGAGATTGATTAGGGTCACATGTAGATTTAGAATGAATATGTATTATGAAAATAAGTGACACAAAAACATTCATTCTCCTGGAAAATAGTCAGAAAACCAGTTTGGGCTACCACTAACACAGATGTTCAATGAGTATGAAAATTTAATTGGTAATAAATTTGAGGTCTCTACTCTTTATTTTTATGGAGATTTTCTTACAAACTTGATGTCAGTTTTTTATAAGAAAATTGATTTTTATGACTTTAAAATGGTCATAAAATCACAGTGATGGGATGAAACTGTGATCCAGATTAATTTCTTAATTTGTAAATGGAGAAACTGAGCTTCCCCATTTAAAGAAGTTTTTCAAGGTCTCACCTCTCATTGGTAACAAAAGCATGATAGAAACCAGTTCCTGACTCCCAGTCCATTACTCTTTTTATGCCACATCAATTGCCAAGTGATAAATTTTCTCTGGAACCCCAACCTCTCCCGCCCCCATTCCCAACCCCCTATTTATACATGGACTTTACTAATCTCTCTAATTTGTTTTCTACAGAATTCTCCCTCTGAAGCACAGAATTTAGATGAGAATACAACTGAGGGCTGGGAAAATCGGATAAGACTATGGACTGACCAGTATGAAGAAGCTTTCACTAATCAGTACAGTGCAGATGTACAGAACGCCCTTGAACAACATCTACATTCTAACAAGGAGTTTGTGGGCAAACCTACTATTTTAGACACTATTAATAAGACTGAATTGGCCTGTAATAACACAGTTATTGGTTCACAAATGCAGGTAAGTATCAAAGGATTGAAGACTCTCTAAGTAAGTAGCTGAAATTTTAAGGACCCAGGAAGAGGGTAATGGATTGGAATTACTGTTCCTTCCAAATGTACGAGGCCTTAGAATAACAAATTAGCCAGGTGTCGATCATATGTAATCAAAAGTAGGTTACATTAACTGGGTACTTATTTTTAAACTACTTTTATTAATCAAAAATAGATGAATTGAGGCTGTGTGCAATGGCTCACTCCTATAATACCAGCACTTTGGCAAGAAGCCAGGGCGGGAGGATCGCTTGCGGCCAACAGTTCAAGACCTGCCTGGACAACATAGACCCTGTCTTTGCAAAAACAATTAAAAATTAGCCAGTTGTGGTGGAACACACCTGTAAGTCTCAGCTACTGGGGAGGCTGAGGTGGAAGGATCACTTGTGCCTAGAAATTTGAGGTTATAGTAAACTATGATTGACCACTGCACTCCAGCCTGGGTGACAGAGTGAGACCCTGTCTCTCTTTAGGAGAAAAAGACTTAGTATGGGAAATTTTATACAGGCGAGGTAGGAATTATGTAAGGTTTATAGAAAGTTAAGTGGGTTCTCTCTCATTTTTATATTAGAGATAGAGTCACTGAAATCTTAGTTCTGTATTTTTCTTTGATATGTTCTTGCCTTTTCTGGGAAGGCAGTTTCACTAGATGTAGCATGTCTCTTAGAAAAATTGAGCTTTTATCCCATTTTAAAATTTCTCATCTTTGATCTAAATAACACACAGATAAAACCTGAAAATGTTAGCGCCTTTTCCTTAATTATGAAATAATTTGAGTGTCTACTAAGCTGATCTTGCTATTGTTTAATGTTACTCCTCTGGTTTTATTCAGTTACAGCTGGGAAGAGTCACTCGTGTTCAAAAGCACCGGAAGATCCTGAGGGCTGCAAGAGATTTGGCTTTGGACACTCTTATAATAGAGTATCGTGGGAAAGTCATGTTACGACAGCAATTTGAGGTCAATGGGCATTTCTTCAAAAAGTAAGAACATCATTCATTGGGCACTGAGGGCTAACGTGGACCTGATTGACCAGTGTTGTTGTAAAAATCATCATTTGATAGGATGCTCTTGGGAGAAAAAAAAAATCGCAACTCAGATAAGCTCACGCCTGTCTGCTATTTGTAGAGAAGTGCAAGTAAATCTGCAAATTGTTTAATGTATAAAGTGGTGACATCTCCTTTCCAAGCCAGGCATTCCTTGCTTTGTGCTTGTTCTTTAATCAAAAGCAGACAAGCATGTGATGTTTTCCAAGTTTAGGCATTGCAAAAGACCACTGCTGCTTCTCTTAGCATATGCTTCATATTTGGAGTCATGGGGTGGCCTTTTTATTTGTGTTGAGAATTACAGGAATTTTAATTATATCCCTAGACCATATCCCTTTGTGCTCTTCTACTCAAAATTCAATGGTGTAGAGATGTGTGTGGATGCCCGTACTTTCGGTAATGATGCTCGGTTCATCAGAAGATCTTGTACACCAAACGCAGAGGTAAGATATCTGTAGCAACATCCCTTTGAGTGGAACCACCAAATGACAAGCTTACTGAAGAAGCAGTGTGAAACTTCACTCAGATAAAGGTCTGTAGATAATAGTCGTGATCTTTCATTGTGAGAGGTGAAAAACAAAAGTAACGGTGCTTTTATCCTGACAAAACGGGAGTAAGGAAAGAACTTTCTTCAGAGAAGGCAGAAATAGGGAAGAGCAAGTTAGCATTTGCTAAGGGGAAAGCTGGACTGGATAAGAAAATCAGTGCAGTTATATTAAAGAAATTGCCATACGGTGGAAGTAAATGTCATTAGGCCTAACTCAGCTATTTGGTTGCAGTTTTTTTAGATTTTAGTAACTAGTGTTCTGTGAGAGGATCTAGACATTTCCAGAATTCATTACTCAGAGCAACCACATCAAATAAAACAAGAAAATCCACAGAGCTTTACTTACTGGCTAAGGAATTTTAAATCTCTGGTGGAGCTGGAAACAGCCATAAGATGTGAAAGCAGAGATTTTACCCTGATTTCTAACATCTCAAGAAGTATCATAAATTTTCAAGCCTGTATGGTATATTACTTTCAGATGAAATGAAGGGGCTAAATAACAGATTACCATTAACTCTAAATGAAGAGAACGTGTTAGGGTAAAAGGTTTTTTCTCTCTTATGGTTTCATGATGTTTATGAAAAATCCAACCAGAAGCCTTTTCACCCAGGTGCGACACATGATTGCAGATGGGATGATTCACCTGTGTATCTATGCTGTGTCTGCCATCACCAAGGATGCTGAGGTCACCATAGCATTTGATTATGAGTATAGTAACTGGTAAGATCTCTAAGACCTTGCCTAACATAAATGTCCTTGTCTTACATATTAAACTATTCACTCTGTTTAAAGTCTGCTCTTGTTTCTTGCCTTTTCCTTTGTTTACTTAATCTTTTCATGACTAATGCATTTTCTGTCTAGAAATTATAAAGGAAAAGACAGACTTAAGATTTTTTTTAGAGATACAGATACCTTGTATGATACTGCTCACAAGTTTACTGACAAAAGCATTTTGGCTTATGCCTTTTTAGCAAGCATAGCGAAATGGATATATATTTATGAGATACTCCTGGAAATTACAATACCATCCTCTAACAAGAGGACTTAACGTCATCTTGCACAGAGTACTTAACGTCAGGGACTATATAGAATGAGAATTTAATATGTTACATGTACTTTTAATATGTCAATTATACCCTTATAAAGCCAGGGGCGGGATTTAAAGATTCACCATGTCCACAGAAACCATGTAATCTAGCTGTATATGACAATACAGAAAAACAAATGGCAATTTATAGATGAATATGTGATGAGTTTTATAAAGTATATGCTTTTCCTTGGTCACTTTGGGCAAAATAGAGATTATGTGGTAAAGTGAGGTTAGGTCTAGGTATAAGAAGAAAAGATCTTCTGCCTAATTCATCAAAGAAAATAAAAAGAAAAAGTTTTAATAAGAAGCAGGGAATTAGTAGGTGAAAGTGAGGTCATAGTAATGGTGGGCATAAGATGAGTCTGCCCACATCAACCTTTATCATTGATTCACTGTCTACTAAATAGCAAATAAACAGTTGGGAGAATTGAATTTAGAGATGGCTTTCTTTTTTTTTCCCCCCACTGACCACGGGGTAGAATTGGGGTTACACAGAGAAAGACAGAATACTGAAAGTGTTAGGTCAGGCACAGTGGCTCATGCCTGTAATCCCAGCACTTTGGGAGGCTGAGGCTGGAAGAGCCCAGGAGTTCAAGACAAGCCTAGGCAACATGGCAAAACCCCGTCTCTGCCAAAAATAAAAAAATTAGCTGAGCATGATGGTGCATGCCTGTAGTCCCAGCTACTCAGGAGGCTGAGGTAGGACATCACTTGAGCCTGGGAAGTGGAGGTTGCAGTGAGCTGTGATGCACCACTGCACTCCAGCTTAGATGACAGAGCAAAACTCTGTCTCTAATAAAAAGAAAAGCAAAAGTATGTATAGGACTCTCTAATGTCTCTGTTTAACTTATTCAGATACAGTATCAGAGGAAATTATTGTGCCGATATTTTGAGAGTGTGAATGGATAATAAAACTGAATTTCGAGGGTACTGAGACAGGCATTTTGATTGTTTCTTTGGAGCAGTAATTATAAAGTGGACTGTGCGTGTCACAAGGGAAACCGGAATTGTCCTATACAAAAAAGGAATCCTAATGCTACAGAACTGCCACTCCCACCACCTACTCCAAGCCTACCCACCATTGGAGCAGAGACTAGACGTAGAAAAGCACGACGGAAAGAGCTAGAGATGGAGCAGCAGAATGAGGCTCCAGAGGAGAATAATGACCAGCAATCACAAGAAGTTCCAGAAAAAGTAACTGTATCCAGTGACCATGAGGTAATCGTCCCTGATCAAATAATGATGCTATGGCAGCTATGCTCTAAAGGAAGAGGATCCCAGTTGCCAAATGGTTTAAGTAGGGGAGCTCGTAACACTTAATACCCTTTGTATCAATGTGGGTGCGTTGTGTTCATTCATTCCTGTTTTACAATGTCAAGAACATCCTTTGTTGGTTTTGCACCAGAGAATAGGGGTTATCATCTGTGTTTACCATGTGGCCTCACATGAGTTAGTACTTTAAAGCACTAGAAATTGTTATAGAGAGTTTTAAGCTACCAGAATAAAACAGATTGATTTTTTCTCAGAGCTTGAGTACAGCTGAATATTGCCTCTATCTTAAAGGAAGTAGACAATCCAGAAGAAAAACCAGAAGAAGAGAAAGAAGACGTTATAGATGACCAGGAGAACCTAGCTCATAGCAGGAGGGTGAGTACCATCTGATAGTCCTTTGCTCCTTCTCATTTCTGCTACTTGCACTATGTGAACCACTTCTGTTCTCTTGACTTTGTATCATCTCATTGATTTGACCTGTAGGTTAGAATTTGGCCTTTTTCAATAATATAGGTTTTACTATAATTTTTTTATTTCTTTTTCGCTATATACACAGCAGTTTTCTAGTGATTATTATGTAGTGATGGTTTTAAAAGGTTTTTTTTTTTTTTTTTTTTAACTAACAGTTTGGTTCCAAAAAATTGGCTGGTCAGAATCAAAATGTATTATAGTTGATTTGCTCTGAATTAGGAATTTTCTAGGTTTGTGTGAGTTTTGAATTTTTTAAAAACCCTTTTAGTCATTTGAACTAAAATATTCTCCTTTTATGCTGAAACCAGTCATGTGTTTATGACCCTGATTTAGTTTAAAGAAAATCTACTTGGTTATTTTAGAACTCTGAAAATACAAAGAAAACTTGGTTTTGATGACTGTTTTTCTTTTATATTAAAAAGTTTCAAAATAACTGACCCTTTTTGAAGTTTATGTTTGACCTTGCCTTTATTTACAACTATTCCCTACATTTAAAATGAAATATTTTATTTTTAGTTTTTATCTTTTTTCCAAGTAATGTGTGTCATCTTACAAGTAGTTAAATGAGTTTCTATAAATTTCCATTAATAACACTTTTATAAAGCCTGTCCCCTCATCCTCATTTGAAGCTTCCTTCTACACCAATGCTATTTCTTTCTAGACCCGAGAAGACAGGAAGGTAGAAGCCATCATGCATGCTTTTGAAAACTTAGAGAAAAGAAAGAAGCGGCGGGATCAGCCCTCGGAACAGAGCAACTCTGATGTAGAAATTACTACAACCACTTCAGAGGCTCCTGTTGGTGAAGAGACAAAAACTGAAGCCCCTGAATCTGAAGTTAGTAACTCTGCTTCAAATGTTACCATCCCAAGCACCCCACAGAGTGTTGGTGTGAACACCCGGCGGTCTTCCCAAGCAGGGGTAAGAGTTGAAAAGTCTTCAGAGCTTAGACATCCTCACCTTTGCTAATGTTTTGGAATGGTTAAAATCAGTATTTTCAGCTGTGTTCCATATCACACTAAATAAGGCCATTAACTGTTTAACTGGAACCATTTCATTGGCCTATTTTATAAATGTGTATTAGAAATAGAAATAATTAACCCAGACGTCTGCCGCAGCCTCTCTAGCTCATTTAAATGTATACATTTTTGTGTTTAAGAATTACATTTTAAATTAGTGTTTCTAATCTTTACATTTTTCATCAGTAGACATTCTGAATGCTTAATGTGAATAGAAAATTAGACTGTTTGCTGATAAGACATTTTTGCTAAGCATTTGACCCTACCTACTATTGCTACAGGATATTGCTGCAGAAAAACCAGTCCCCAAGCCACCTCCAGCAAAGCCTTCTAGGCCCCGGCCGAAGAGTCGAATTTCTCGATACAGGACCAGTTCAGCCCAAAGACTAAAGCGTCAGAAGCAGGCCAATGCACAGCAGGCAGAGTTGTCACAAGCTGCCTTGGAAGAGGGAGGAAATAACAGTTTAGTAACTCCTACTGAAGCTGGAAGTGTAGACAGTTCAGGAGAAAACAGGCAATTAACAGGGTCTGACCCAACTGTGGTGTCAATTGGTGGATCCCATGTCAACCGTGCTGCATCTAAATACCCCAAAACCAAAAAGGTAAGTCACAAATAACATCTTTTATAAGTCTAGTCTGTCAAGGGCTGTCTTACTGAAATGAGAGGACCTATAATCCCCAGAAGAAACTAATATCAATATTATTAGACTGAAAGTTCTAAAATGCTTTGACACAAAAGGCCGGAGCCATCCAGCTGCCTGTTGTTTCCTTATTTTTAGTCAGCTTAAATCACTGATAGCTGAAATTATTCCTCTCTTAGTGGACATGGAGAGGGTGAAGGAAGATGCCCTTGCGTTCTGATTGCCCATTTCATACTTACTGCAGCTGCTGCATCTCCCTCTGTCCTAATTTCTAGATGACATTTGTCTTTGTGAACTACATTACTACCTCTTGATTTATACATCTGCAACATCAACTAATGATCTCTTTTTTGCCTTAGTATCTAGTTACAGAATGGTTGAATGATAAAGCAGAGAAGCAAGAGTGCCCTGTTGAGTGTCCTTTACGTATCACGACGGATCCAACTGTACTGGCAACGACCCTGAACATGTTACCAGGTCTTATCCATTCCCCATTAATTTGCACCACCCCCAAACACTACATTCGTTTTGGATCACCCTTTATCCCTGAGAGGCGTCGAAGGCCCCTTCTGCCTGATGGCACATTCAGCTCCTGTAAGAAGGTATGTCTGTGTTTATGTGTGTGTGTTTTGTTTGTGTGTGTGTGTGTATGTGTGTTTTAACCTAAGATTCCTATCATGACATAAATAACATGTTCTCTACCTAGGCATTCTGCCCATGTGAGTTTATAATGAGTTAGTTGTTCAGCCATAAAAACTGATTCAATAAGAGTCAGTAAGACTGTGGTGGAATGAATATACTGCATTTTTGGTGCTCAAATTTGTGACTGGTCACTGAGGTCTCTTCTGAGAACCCTTGAGGTTCCTGAGTGAGAGCACACAGCAGTGGATGACTGGGTAGGGATGGCTATGTTTTGTATGTGCTCTTGTGATATTGGTTAACATGTCCACTTATGATTATTGTGTGAGATTATGTCCCAGGTCCTCTAGAACACTGTTGCATAAATGAAAAGTAATTAAATTGTTTTAAATCAGTTCAACCACTATTACCCACCATCATCACTTGAAGGAAATTAGAGAAAAAATCCTGTTGTAATTGGTGTAATTCCTGTTCCTTGATCAAATGACAAGTCTGACTGTTTATTCCCTAGAGAATACGCAATCTACCCTAAAAGACTCTCTTTCCCTCTCTGTCTCTGCCTCTTTCTCCTCTTTCTAGTTACTTATTGTTTTTGGATCTAGTGGCAGTAGCATTTGGTGGTGTTTTTGGAGTGTTCTTTCTTAATTCCCAGAAGCCTTGCATATTTTCCAAAGGTGTCTCTTAGGAATAGGTCACTTTCTCAGATCTATGATGTCATTTTCCATGTTTCTAGAAGTATAGGGCACCCTTTCATTTGGCCTTCCTTTGAGGTAGAGTCTGTTCCCTGGAACACCCTTTTCTCTTATCCTCAGATCTGGATTCAGGCTGCCTTCCTCAGTGTCTGCCATTGCCCTCCTCCACTGGCATCACGTACATGAGGATGCTGCATGTAGATTATTTGATGTGATGAAGTCTACAACTCCAGGCAGGTCTTCCCTGACTCCTCCAAACTTAAAACTTTTCTCTTTCCCCAAAGAACAGAAATTATTTCCTGGGTTGGGAGGCGGGGAGCATAAAAGATGAGCCAGAATGGTGGGGGATATGGAGGGGAGGAGGACAACAGGAATCTGTGCAAAAAGGAAGGACACAATAGCACACTGCAGAACGTCTTTTCCTAATTGCACATGTTATGTAAATATTGGAATCACTCATTGGTTTGTTCGGGGAAACCCTAGTAGAAGAAATCCTAAAGAGAAATTTGACCATTTCTAAGGATGTTGAAGCATCTTATCAAGCCAGATTGTACAATCTCCTATTTCGGTCCTTTAAAAAGTGTAGGCAATTATTTATTATAGATTAGTAGTGAAGTCGGAGCTGCAAATAATATGAACTATGCTCTTGAATTGAAATTCCTTCTTGATAATTTTGATGCTGGGTTGCAGTCTTTCTGTTTCCGTCTTTTCCAACTAGCAGAGACTTATGAAAACCAAAAACGTGTGTCTAGGACCATAACTTCCAATCTGGTAGAAAATGCATTTCTTTAAGCTTTTTTAACCCAGGTAGTACTTATTTCTATAGTGCATCCTTATATTTTTACGGGCAACAAATAGAAATTCCATTTAACACAAGTCCACGTTATATTTTCCAAATGTATCTAACTATCCTTAATCTTATTTATACAGGCTGTGCTTAAGCACTTTTATCTATGTGTCATGGTTAGTCTTTTAGGAAAGAGTTTAGGCTATATACACAGGATTATCATAACAAGACTATTTAGATAGAGTCTTTAAAAACTGTTTAAGCTTAAATCATTGCTTTATTGTGTGCTGTCCACATATCAAGATTGTATTTTTAAAAATGCGCTTTTTATGAGGCAAAATAAAATGAAATTGGATGTTTTAGCGAGAATCGAACTTGGCTTTATGGCAGTAACGAAGAGTTCTTAGATTGGTGAAAAAGAACTTAATCTAATGCAAAAACCTAAGAACATTTCCATTACTAAACAAAATTGTAATAAAATTCTGAAAATCCCTCAGAATATAATAGATGAGAAAAACAACCCTCCATGGGATTATTTAGAATGACGTATATTTCTGTTGGCTCACTGTTTCATATCTGACTAAAAGAGGTAAGGGCCTGGCCTCTTAACTTAAAAACTTACGAGTATAGGAAAAATTAAAGTTGTATCCGTTAGTTGTACTCAGATTCTTATGCTGTTTTTTTAATTTTCATTATTATTTTGCTACTTCCGAGGAGAAGAGTTTGAGTATTTGACAGAACATTTTATGATATCCCTGGAGTTTCTAAATTGAATCATAGTTCTTGAGAAGCATTTTATAGTGTATTATTTTTTAGATCTTCAGTTGTTATTTTAGAAACATTTACAAGTGGCCAGCAAAGCTTTCAGTAGTGTTTCACCTTGTTCTCTCTAAACTCATCTTCTAGACACAATGTGTATAGGGCATTTGGTCTCCAGACTTCTTAGTAAAACCATTCTGACTGATAATGAAACACTGTGGTTTGCCTTGATAGTAATATTTCATTTTATACACTGAAACACTATCTGTAAATCTCTAAACATAACATTGAAATTTAGTTGAACAGGGACTCGTTGAAAACCTGCTGAGCGCTCAATAATGTGCTACAAGCTTTCTTCACATACATTATCTCACTTACCATTCATGAAATTGGGATCATTGTCCTTAATTTATATATCCAGAAGCTTTGTCTCAGACATGTTTGGTAACTTGCCCAAAGTGAGGCAGTTAGTAAGTGACACAGCCAAATTTCTTTTGGTGGAGGGTAGTGGGGGTTCACAGGGTCTCACTGTTGTCCAGACTGGAGTGTAATGGCACCATCACAGCTCACTGCAGCCTCGATCTGCTGGGCTCAAGTGTCCTCCTACCTCAGCTTCCTGTGTAGCTGAGACCACAGGCACACCACCATGCCTGGCTAATATTCGTATTTTTTGTAGCAACAGGGTTTTGCTATGTTGCCTAGGCTGGTCTCAAACTCCTGAGCCCAAGAAGTCTGCCCACCTTGACCTCCCAAAGTGTTGGGATTACAGGCCTGAGCCACTGTACCCATCATAGCCAAGTTTCAAGCCAGGGCTTTTGGACTCCAAAAGCTGTATTACTTCCTTGCTCTTTCCCCACAATAATGAGACCCTTTAAAACATTTCTCTTACCCATCTTTGAACCTCCCAGAAAACTCTTTTGCAATTCACTTTAATATAGAGTTTCAGAGAAGGGAGAAATGTTCTTTTGATTTTAACAGCTTGCCAAGTAGATGGATCTAAATTAACTTATTGTCCATAGGGTTAATTGTATCTTGTTAGATACAAACAATTGTCCATGTTCCTTTTTTATATGAGTCCTGAAATATTGTAAAATTATACAGCAGGACCAGGAGGAGAATATTTGACCATATTCTTTTGTGTTTTACCTTATAGCTTAACCTGGTACTGTCTTTCTTCTAGAATACTCCTGTTCTGGTTTTATGTTCCCTTTTTGTAGTCGTCAGATCCAGAATGTAAATTCCTTTATGAGTACATATACTAGACCGTGGAAATATTAAAAAATTACTCATATCGGAAAGCTCGGTGACCCCAAATGAGTCTGTTTTCTGCTCTGAAAAGAAAAAGGTGGCTGTAACAAAAGATTTTTCACTCCTGAGCCTAATTTTTCCATTTATAAAATGAGTGCTTTGGACAAGATGACTTCTAAGTTCTCTTCTAAGCTTTAAGGCTGTATGTATGGTTCTGACAATTCATCTTTATATCAATATTCTGTATCTAAGAGAGTTCATTCTTCGGGTTTTTGTTCTGTTTTTGTGTTTGCTTTTCAGAGACCTGGTTGTATCCTAAAATGTTTACATGATTCAAATTACCATTGAGAGCTCTTTTTTAATATACTCATTCACTCTTCCTTCCAAATGTTTACAATTTTAGTTTTGCTTTCATTTGGCCAGCCACAATGACATTTATATGGTGTAAGTTTTTTGGGTTTTTTTGGTAAAATTTTTATGGATTATTTCCTATGTTTCTAAGAGGGAAAAATCTATGAGAATTGCTCTCTTTGGTGAAGAGAATATTTACTTACCTGTAATACATGTTCTCTAAAGGTATAAATTATAATAATTCACCTTTGCTCTTCCTATTTGGGGGAGGGTCTTACTCAGAAATTGATGTTTATCAAAATTCGATCTGTCTTATGTCAGGGCAGGAGAGACACAGAGTGGTGAGCAACCTACAACTGTATATCTTAAGAGAACACAATTACAGGTAAGAAATTTTCTCTCTTCCACAGGATGCGTAATCTTATTATCCTAATTTTTGCAGGCTTACTATCTGTTCAAAATTTATTTCTCGTCAGCTTATTAGTCTCATCTTTACTACCAAAAACTTGTGACTGATAGGTATTCTTTTTGACTTTTTCCCTTTTTTTGATTTCTACAGAAGTTCATATCTTGATTTGCATTACTTGTGCATAATTTAGCCAAACTGCTTGTTGGAGAGAGATCCCATAGGTTATTTCTTTTGAGATAGACCTTTTGCAAATCTTTTGGTAGCTCTAGTGAAGACTCATCCTTATCCAAAATCTTCCTGTGAATCTTTTTTATTACCTCTTCACATGTCTGCAGCACAGGGCAGACAACTTTTAAGAGATCTTTATCTTCCTTCTAGGCACTTATTTTATGCATTTTATTCTATGTGATCTGAGCCTCTCCTAAATAAATGTTAAGATTTCTTCCTAAGTCTTCCCATTTTACATCATCCCAGACAGTATGAAAAGTTGAATAGTAGTCATTTTTTATTGGTTTTTGTCTTTTGATGGGATCTCATATATGTAATCCAGATTTTCTCAAATTTTGTCAGTTAAAAGGAGTTGATGGGACAGTGTTCCAATATGCTGAGACACAAGACAATAAAATGCTTGACTGTGTAACTGAATTAGTGTGTTGGATTGTATCACTCACTAGTTGATGTACACTTAAAGCAGGTGTACTAAATAGTTTTAAATTATTATTGATAATTCTGTGGTTCTTTTCCGATTATAGCGCTGGATAAAACAAGCCTTAGAAGAAGGGATGACTCAAACATCATCTGTACCCCAAGAGACTAGAACTCAGCACCTATACCAAAGTAATGAGAATACTAGCTCTTCTAGTATCTGCAAAGACAATGCAGGTACGTATCTAAAACCTTTCTGAATATGTGGCCAGTGATTGTTTCAGATCTGCATAAAAAAATTCAATATGAGTACTTCTAATACAAAAAAGAAATGGCATGTTTTCTAAATAGTTACTTTACATCTGTCTTTACAGAGGAAGAGAGAGATTTCAAGTCAGGGATCAGTTTTCCCAGGACGACAAAGAAGGACTAGACAGTGTACAGATAACAGCAGAAATGGTTATAAAAAAGGTTGGATACATTTAAAGTAGTAAGTTTAGGAAATCTAGATTCATATTTATAAGATGGGAAAATGACAAGAAAGTGGTGGAACACTAATATTCAGTAAAGAATTAAAGTTCTAAGTTATTAAGTTGGTGGGGCATGGTTCAGGGGCAGGGGAATGAATGAAATAAAAATTATTATCAATTGATTGTTTTCAAAAGGGCATATATAGTTAGTATAAAATTTTTGCAGTGGCTCACTCCTGTAATCCCAGCACTTTGAGAGGCCAAGGCAGGTGGATCACCTGAGGTTGGGAGTTAAAGACCAGCCTGGCCAACATGGTGAAACTTCCAAAAATACAAAAATTAGCTGGGCGTCTTGGCAGTCACCTGTAATCTCAGCTACTTGGGAGACTGAGGCGGGGGAGAATCACTTGAACCCGGGAGGCAGAGATAAAAGTGAGCCGAGATCGTGCCACTGTACTCCAGCCTGGGCAACAGAACAAGTCTTCATCTCAAAAAAAATTTAAAAATTTTTTTAAAAAGACAGCTTTACATCTCAAGTCCTTGTTGTACATTTTTATGCTAGATGGCCATGAAAAGTCATTTGGTCCATTGTTTTTCACAGTGGTTTACAAGAGTTATAATTGAAAGCACTTGTGATACCATCTTAATGTATTTTTGTGATAATCTTTTTGCCAGTTTCTCCTGCAAATATCAGCTTAAATGAAAAGTTCTTTGTGATTTCCATAACTTTGTCTCTGAGTCAGTATTTTAAAATATTATGCAATCAAAATACCAAAGTAAATTAGATGTTAAAGCTCATGGAAGGCTGCAGCAAACATGTTTCAGATTTTCCTAAAAAAACCGCTTCATTGTTTACCAACTTCCAGAATAAATATAATGAACTTGAATTTAATGAGATAATTTTTTTAAAAGAGTCTTGCTCTGTTGCCCAGGCTAGAGTGCAGTGGCATGATCTTGGCTCACTGCAACCTCTGCCCCCCGGGTTCAAGCAATTCTCCTGCCTTAGCCTCCCAGGTAGCTGGGATTGCAGGTGCCCACCACCTTGCCCAGCTAAGTTTGTATTTTTAATAGAGACAGGGTTTCACCATGTTGGCCAGGCTGGTCTCGAACTCCTGATCTTTTGATCTGCCCACCTCGGCCTCCCAAAGTGCTGGGATTACAGGCATGAGCCACCATGCCCGGCCTAGATAAATTTTTAGTAGCAGATATTGCTACTTTAATAAAAGTTCTGATTTCATTTGGATTTTACTTAAGATTTTATTTCGGAAAAAGTTAATCGCTTTTATTTTTTTTTTGAGATGGAGAATCAAGCAGTTCTCCCTGCCTCAGCCTCCTGAGTAGCTGGGATTACAGGCACCCGCTACCATGCCCGGCCAATTTTTGTATTTTGAGTAGAGTTGGGGTTTTGCCATGTTGGCCAGGTGGGTCTTGAACTCCTGACCTCAGGTGATCTGCCCTCCCTCACCCTTCCAGAGTGCTGGGATTACAGGTGTGAACCACTGCTCCTGGCCATGAATCGATATTTTTTAAATTATGGATTTAGTTTATTCTTCTATCTCTAGATTATACCTTCTAAATTAGCACATATATACCTCAGGATAATAAAATCCCATTTATCTGAAAGTTAAATTATACTGTTTATTTAAAATATTTTATTCTGGTATTCACCAAAGACAGGGAGATTTACTCAAATAAGATTAAAATAAAGAAATCTTGGCACCAGATTTCCGTTAATATTATTACTTTTTTAACAGCTTTTAAGGTGTAGTAAGAATATAACTTAGCTGAAATAGACTATCATGTTTGTGTATCTTTCTGGTTTGTGTGTTAATGCATATGTATGGTTAAGGTTGGGAATAGGAGATTGTATAGCAGTTCACATCCTGACTAGCAAAGGATTATAGGAAAAGTGTGTGTTACTACATGCCTGGTTGGAAGGAAATTAGGATTCTTAGTCATCAGCCTTTTCTGTTGTTGAGCTTCTGCCCTAGTCTAACAGTGAGAAACGTTCACAGGACACACCTTGCCCTTAAAGAGCAATGTAAATAGAAGCAAAATATTTGATTTTAAAAATCAAGCAGCAGTCAAATGAGCGAGTTATATTGCTACAAAGTTCATGTATATTCTTAGGAATTACTTTTATTTGTTGGCTCTCTTTTGTTTTGTTTTTCAAGAATACCAGAGAGACATTAATTAAGAAAGGGGAACGGATTGCTATAGTAGAAAGAATCAAACAGATCTTTATTTGAAAACCAGCTGTCCCTTTACTAACTAACTATATGATGTTACTTAAAGTCTCTGAGGCCGGGCATGGTAGCTCACGCCTGTAATCCCAGCATTTTGGGAGCCTAGGCAGGTGGATCACCTGAGGTCAGGAGTTTGAGACCAGCCTGGCCAACATGGTGAAACACCATCTCTACTAAAAATACAAAAATTAGCCAGGCCTGGTTGTGCACCTATAATCCCAGCTATTTGGGAGGCTGAAGCAGAATTGCTTGAACCCAGGAGACAGAGGTTGCAGTGAGCTGAGACTGTGCCACTGCACTCCAGCCTGGGTGACAAAGGAAGACTCTGTCTCAATGAGTCAATCAATCAATCAATCAGTGTCTCTGAGACTCATCTGTGAAATGGGAATAGTATAGTAATACCTGCTTTATAGGGCTAACATTCGAATGAATAAAGCATATAAAGTTCTCAGTATGGTATTAGGCCCATAAGAGGAATTATTACACAGTCATTATTCTACACAGAATACTCTTTCTTGTAGAATATGTATGGATTAATAAATGCATTAAAGATTGTAAGTTCCTAAAAGCTGAAATTTTATAGAAATAAAAGTTACTATCAAAGTGGGGCAGGGGGCATAATGTTCATTATTTGTAAATGATATGGGCATATGCCTAGTAAAGCCTAAATAATCAGCTAAAAAACTTAGAATTTGTAAGAGTTTAGTAAAATCACTGGATAGAAGCTTAAATATATATAAAGTGTAAATATATTTTTACAAATCATTAATATACTAAGAAAGTGAATGAATACAAATTTTTTGTTCCCAAACTTAACAAAACTAAGAAACTGCCTAGGAATAACCTTAGTTGGATATATGGAGTAAACTACTACTGAGAAATATTTTTAAAGTCTGGGGAAATGGAAATTCCTTTTTTTTTTTTTTTTTAATTTTTTTTTTTCTCATGAACTGTACATGAGACTTGAGAGAAATTTCATGTTCATTATGGAAAGAATATATATATGTGTGTGTGTGTGTGTGTATATATATATATATATAATTTCTCTCTGTCTCTCTCTTTCTGTCTCTTTTTATATAGTTCCCATGAAACTGCCTTGTTTTTAGAATTTGATTAAATGACTCTGAAGTCTACCTGTAAAAAAAAAAAATAAAGTACTTTCTCTTGAAGTATAAGACTAGCTTCTAATATGAAGCTAGTAGTTAAATTTAGTATAATATTGATGCAAGAATGGATGTATACATGAAACAAAACAGAACAGACCTGAATATAAATGTAAAAGTTGGTAAATTGTCCTGGAATTTTTACTAACTGAGGAGATTGGAAAAGAATTAGATTCTAGCTGGACTCAGTGACAGGTACCTGTAACTCTTAACTACTTGGGAGGCTGAAGTAGGAGGATCACTCAAGCCCAGGAGTTGAAGTTCATCCTGGGCAACACAGCAAGACCTTTTCTTTAAAAGGACTAAGTCCTTTGCCAAAGAAAATTCTAGGTGCATTCAAATATATATATATTTTTTTTACTTCAAACTTGGGCCTGGCATGGTGACTCTCACCTGCAATTCTAGCTCTTTGGGATGCCAGGGTAGGAGGATCACTTGAGGCCAGGAATTTGAGGCCAGCCTGGGCAACATAGAGAGACCCCCATCTCTACAAAAAATAAAAATTAGCCAGGCATGGTACTGTGTTGCCTGTACCCTTAGTGAGGCTGAGGTAGGAGGATGGCTTGCACCCAGGAATTTGAGGCTGCCTTGAGCTACAATAGTGCCACTGTATTCCAGCCTGAATGATAGCAAGACAAGTATCTCTAAAAATAATAATAAATAATTCAAACTGTATTAACCATGTTTCTGTGTCTATATTTGTCTCTGAATTATTAGAGGATTAATACATGGGGGAAAGGATTTGCAGTAAAACTGACAGGACAGTAATATCCCTGCTAGCAATTTGGTAAGATTTATCATGTGCATTAAATATATTCATACTCCTTAACTTAGTATTTGTTTATTTGCTCTGCTTGGTATCTTTCCTACAGAAACAGACATAGAAACCAAAATTTATATCTAAGGTTGGTCCAAAGTAATTGCAGTTTTGGACCGTTAATTTTAAATTACTGTAACTAGACCCAGACACATCTTTATTAATCAAAATAGGAACCACTACAATCAACACATTTTTGTCAATGAGAAGTAAGTTTGTTTATTCCTGTAGCATAAAAATCCATGCTTCAGGATTCGACAAACTCTTGCAAAATGTTTTCTGCATTTTGTGGAAGCGCTTTCCCTGCAAAAAGTTGGTTGGCGAGAGGTCAGGTGAACATGGTGGGTGAGACAAAACTTTGTAGCCCAATTTGTTCCACACTTCAAAAGTTGAATGAATTGGTTATTAGAGTAATTCTTAGTTATTAACAATTGCCAAAACTATAGGTTAAAAATAACCTGAATTCCAACCCCAGGAATGGTAGAATTTGTAATTTTATGTGCTTGTGCACATATTTGTAATGGAGTATCATACACTATTTATTAAAAAGTTTATTCTTGGTTCATTTTATCAGATTAACTCCCTCTACCTCCAAATGCAGCATAGTACCACTTTTGAATAAGATTTGTGATCTTAGCTAGCACCTTAAATTTGTAAGAATATTTAAAAAATGTATGCTATGACTGAGGTTCCTTCTAGGCATGTAAGGATGAGTTAATATTTGAAAATTTAATAATATAATTCATTTGTTAGCAGGTCAAATGGGAGAGAAGAATAACACAGTGTTATCAATTTAATGATAAAATAACATACTTAAGATTTTTTTTAACAATCTAGCTGAAAAATTGCCAGTTTGTCATGCATCATGAAAACTAGTTAAACCTTAAAATCAGTTATCGAATTATCCCTCTATTACCATTATTATTTAACATAGTCCAATCGTTATCCAAAGCAGTTACCTCCCCCAAAAAAAATCAACATAAGAGATACAAGTATTGGTAAAGAGGGCACTTAGTATTGTTACAGTGTACAAATACTATCATCCACCTAGAGAATTAACTGGAAAACTGGTAGAGATTAATAGGGTAGCTAGATAAAAAATAAATATGTAAAGTTTTAAAATGTTAATAACATTTAGATAACAAAAGGAGAGATATGTCCTATTCATAATAGTAAAAAAAAAAAAAAAACAACTCTGGAGAGTAAGCCTAATTAGACATGTGGTATATCTAGATGAAGAAGGACAAAAGATGTGCATAACAAAGATTATGCCATATTCCTGGGTAAGAATGCTTCTCAAATTACTCCTGAATTTCATGTAACACCATTCAAAATCCTAACCTTTTTTTTCTTTAATAGTGTCAGCATGGTCGTTGAATGATTTCTATAGTTCATTGCTAGAATACCTAAAGTATTTTGGGAAACTAGAATAGAATAACTGGAATTGCCCTAACAATTTTAGTATGCTGGTGTTGATTCCATATTCAACAATAAGTGGAAAGAATAACATTCAGAAATAAACATTTGGAATATAAACCCAGTATACGTAAGAATCTAATAAGATAAATACAATATTTCAGATTAATGGGGAAATTACAATTATTTTGCAATTACAGAAGATTTTGGAAGAAGGTGCTAGCTATTTGTTGTAGGAAAAGGATGGATTAATTGCTACCCCATACTTAAGTATGTTCTTTTTTCTTTTTATTTTTTTATGGCAGTTTATCAATGTGAAATAAAATATGCCTTTTTAAAATTAAAATGTAAATTAAAATTAAACATGGAGATAAAAGGAAAATAGGCTGGCATTTTTACAGTCTCAGGGTGGGTTAACAAAAACGTTATATCGGAGGCAGAAAATAAAATGGTCCATTGGACTAAATAGAAACAAAACATGTAAATAAAGATTTGTAAATAAAATTGAAAGGCAGTCGGTAAACTGAAAAAATACATTTGTAATTTTATTGACAAAGGGTCAACATTCTTAATATTTAAAGACCCTTACAGATGAAGAAAAAGACCCCAACACCCTAGTAGAATGCAGGCTGAAAACCATGAGCCGGCAGTTCTCACAGGACTAAATAATATAAAGTTAGTACACATATGTAGATATTCTTTTGATTTAATAATCCTACATGTAGCCATTTGTTCTAATAGCAAAAAATGAAAAATACTTAAATTGGTTAAATTTTGATAATACTAATGTGCAGCCATTAAACCTGAACTGTAGATTTCTGTTCATTGTCATAAAAAAATCTTAACCATGTATTTCTGAGTGAAGATAATTATTGAGTAGTGTGGGTAAGACAAGAGTCAGTGAAGCAATGTCTGGATAAAAATTTGCTAGGATATTAGCATGTGTTTATTTATGGATATGATTTTCCAGTTGTGTATATGTTTCTATAACCTTGGTCATTTTTTTGAGTAAAGGTTAAAAACAGTAATAAAGGATGGATAGATTTGACCACCTAAAATTTGGAAACTATATGCAGGGAAAAGAAAAAGTAGGCAAATGACTGCCCTTCTTTGGCCTTTAAACTTCTTAAGGGCAGACATTAGGTCTCTTGTTGAATACAGTAGCATAATAAGTACTCAGTATATGTATGTTGAATGAATGCCATGTACATTGATTTGCAGGTGACAGTTTTCACCTATATCTTCAACTTTTTTCCACAATTAATTTCATAATGTAACTGACTAGTAGTTACAGTGTTGAACTTAGCAGTACAGAGATTGTCTGAAAGATTCCATTTTTTAAGACCCTTGAAATATTAAATATATAAAAGTTATTCTGAATATAAGCCATGAATTAAATGTTTGTTTACGTTTTATATCTAGGCACTTTTTTTTTTTTTTTTTTTTTTTTTTGCATTTTAGGTTTTGGGGTACATGTGAAGAACATGCAAGATTGTTGCATAGGTACACACATGGCAGTGTGATTTGCTGCCTTCCTCCCCTTCACCTATATCTGGCATTTCTCCCCATGCTATCTCTCCCCAACTCCCCACCCCCCACTGTCCCTCCCCTGTTTCCCCCCAACAGACCCCAGTGTATAGTGCTCCCCTCCCTGTGTCCATGGGTTCTCATTGTTCAACACCCACCTATGAGTGAGAACATGCGGTGTTTGATTTTGTGTTCTTGTGTCAGTTTGCTGAGAATGATGATTTCCAGGTTCATCCATGTCCCTACAAAGGACACAAACTCATCGTTTTTGATAGCTGCATAATATTCCATGGTGTATATGTTCTAGGCACTTTTTAAAAGGAGGAAAGAAAATTTAGTATCTGGAACAAAAGGAAAATGAAACTATACTTCCAGCCTAGGCATATTAAAAATTCTGAGATATCAGAAAGGAAAAATATACATCTTCAATATTTTTTTGCATTTATTCTTCTCTCTTCATCCAGACAGATCTACCCTAGTTTAGTGCCTCATAACTCTTTTGCTAACTAACTTCTGTATTAACTCCAGATGGTTTCCTAGTTACCAGTCTCATACTGCCTATTGCTTCCAGATTAATCTTCCTGACCCAAATATTTTCCTTGAAGCCAAGGAATAAATGTCACTCCTTCCATCCACCAAGTCTTGGGGATATACTTTAACCTATTGATTAAGAGTATTATAGATAGATGGGGCGGAGTGCAATGGCCTAAGCCTCTAATCCCAGCACTTTGGAAGGCCCAGGTGGGTGAATCACTTGAGGTCAGGAATTCAAGACCAGCCAGCCCAACATGGTGAAACCCTGTCTCTACTAAAAATATAAAAATTAGTCAGGCATGGTGCCAGGTTCCTATAATTCCGGCTACTTGGGAGGCTGAGGTGGGAGAATTGCTTGAACCTGGGAGACGGAGGCTGCAGTGAGCTAAGATCATGCCAATGCACTGCAGCCTGAGCGACAGAACAAGAGTCCATCTCGAGGAAAAAAAAAGAATGTAGATAGATGGGAGCAAGGTTACCTGTTGTGTATCTCTCCACGTATCAAATTTCTCACCCTTAATATGAGGATGATAATAATAGTGCTTGATTTATAGAGTTGTTAAAATTAGATATTTCACAATAAAGCACATGGATGGCATAGTCCCTGGTATATAATAATCATTTAGAAAATATAGCACTTTTTTAACTAATGCATGGCAATATGATCACCCTCTTTTTTTGAGAGGGAGCCTCACTCTGTTGCCCAGGCTGGAGTGCAGTGGCACAATCTCAGCTCACTGCAACCTCCACCTCCTGGATTCAAGCGATTCTCCTGCCTCAGCCTCCTGAGTAGCTGAGACTACAGGCGCCCACCACCACGCCTTGCTAATTTTTGTATTTTTAGTAGAGAGAGCGTTTCACCATGTTGGCCAGGATGGTCTCAATCTCTTGACCTCATGAGCCACCTGTCTCAGCCTCCCAAAGTGCTGGGATTACAGGCATGAGCCACCGCGCCCAGCCTGATCACCTTTCTTGATCATACTAATATGTTGTCTATTTTTTTTTTTTTTGGTCATTGTTGTTGTTGAGAAGTTTCCTCCCTCTGTCACTCAACCTAGAGTGCAGTGGCACAGTCTTAGCTCACTGCAACCTCTGCCTCCTGGGTTCAAGTGATTCTTGTGCCTCCACCTGCTGAGTAGCTGGAACTACAGGCATGCACCACTACGCCTGGCTAATTTTTTGTGTGTCGTAGAGACAGGGTTTGCCACAATGGCCAAGCTGGTCTCAAACTCCTGGCCTCGAGTGATCTGCCTGCCTCAGCCTCCCAAAGTGCTGGGATTACAGGTGTGAGCCACTACACTTGGCCCACTTTCTGTTTCTTACAGATTTTAAGCCTCTTGAAAATAGAATGTATGATGACCATTTTTCCCTTCATACCTAGTTCAGTAATCAGTAGGTATTAAATAATTAAATCTTTTTAACTGTAAATAAATAAAACTGTATTTTTATTCTGAGACTCAAGTGAGAAAGGTGCTTTGGCCTGAATGGTCACTAAAATATTTAGTGTAGTAACTTGCTTTTTAAGTGGATCTAAGAATTACAGAAAATAGGATTACTCTAGTCAAAAAGAATATGAACCTAATTTTTTAATGGTTTGAAGAAGTTTTTCTAGAAATCATTTCACGCTTTGTAGGTAGAAGAGCTAGATACAGATCAGGTAATCATATAAGAACATTATAGAAAGAGCTACTGAAAAGGGACACAAATATGTAAGAAATGGTGAAAGGAGTTTGGATTTAGCATCCCAGTACCTTTAGTTGGTGATAAAACAGTTTAGTAGAGGGTAACTTTGACAAAGTAATGGAGACTGAAGATTTTCAGAAACTCAGTGTGAAATAAATTTAGTAGTGGCTCATGCCTATAATCCCAGCATTTTGGGAGGCCAAGGCAGGCGGGTCACCTGAAGTCAGGAGTTCAAGACCAGCCTGGCCAACATGGCCAAACCCCATCTCTACTAAAAATTTAAAAATTAGTTGAGTATGGTGGTGCATGCCTGTAATCCTAGCTACCCAGGAGGCTGTAGCAGGAGAATTGTTTGAACCTAGGAGGCAAAGGTTGCAGTGAGCTGAGAAGATCACACTGCTGCACTCCGGCCTTGGCTACAGAGCAAGACTCCGTCTCATAAATAAATAAATAAATGAAAGAAATTTATATTTTGCACTGGTAGAAATTAAATTAGCTCTAGGGATCAGTCACTAGAATCGTTAGATTTATCTGGAGTTTGGGAGATAGATTATTTCAGAATTATTTTAAGTGTGGTATTTAAAGAGTTTCTTTGGGATTTTGGTTTGATTGGAGGAGATAACAATGGGATGAGGCAGAAAACAGTTAAGAGCATTGTAGATTGCAGATTAATGGCTTTACTATAAAGCCTTCCATTAATCTGTGGTTTCAAACTCTCATCCAAGCTTTGTGTTTCACAGACTTGTTGAGCCCATTAAAGAAATGGAAGTCTCGCTATCTGATGGAGCAGAACGTCACCAAATTACTTCGGCCTCTGTCTCCAGTCACACCACCCCCTCCCAATTCAGGCTCAAAGAGCCCCCAGCTGGCCACACCTGGCTCATCACACCCAGGAGAAGAGGAGTGTCGAAATGGATACAGCCTCATGTTTTCACCAGTCACGTCTCTTACTACTGCTAGTCGCTGCAACACTCCTCTGCAGTTTGAGGTGATTTGGGTTTGGTTGTTGGGAGTGCTGGATATGAAAATCATCATTTGTACCTTCTCATTTCAAATATAATACCTTTCCAGATGTTTCTTTACTATCTTCCTTCCCCATCTCAGCAAGAGAATGGGAAATCTCAGGGTCATTGTGGCCTGTTAACTGGTAGCCTCTCATCTTGGCAGCCCCTGTACTTCTAGAATAGGCATGGTGCTACCACAAATCCCATTCGTGCATCTTTTGCATGCAGTCCATCAGTCTCCATAATTTTAGGTAGTAAGCATGCTAGATTTCCATCTTTATCTTTACTGTATACTTTGGTCAAAATAGGCCTCTAGCTGCCTGTAATATCTGTTAGTAACACCAGCCTGAGAGCACAGATGATACTGATTGATTGTGTCTTTGTTTCTAGGCCTTTAAATAAGTGAAGTGTCTTTCCCAGGTTGTTAGGTATTTTCATTGTCACCTTAGTGAGCAGAGATTTAGAAAACATTGGAGTATGGCTTATGGTGAATGCGGACATTTTCCACTCCAGGTTACTTTCCCTCTTTGTTATAATGTCTTAGGAATGAGAAGTAAACAAGAGGCTAGCAACATGTATTCATGAGACAAATGTATTACCTTTACTGTTGGATTAAGTTAGAAATGTCTGTCTCACCTGTTTCAAAAAGTAATTTTGGATCACTTTAGTGTTCAGGTTTGGGTGACAGCAGGTTTGAATACAATCCATTTATACTTTTTTAAAACACTTCATCTATTGCATGTTACTCTGATTTGTAATTAAAATGGATACTGTCTCTTCTCCGAAAAATCTGTTCTGACCACTAAACACACTCTGCCCCCTTGCTTGCACTTCTCCAGATGTGTTCTTTGAGAAAGGTGAAGGTTCTAACCAATCTTATCTTTCCTACTCAGCTTTTGGAAATGTGAGGATTCATAATACTTGGATTTTTATATGAATAAATCAGAAAGGGATAGCTAGCAACATTGAAAGCAAAACTATATCTTACCCTAGACCTCTACTTTTGGAGCAGACCTCTTTCTGGGTGAGGGAAAACACCTCCTGGTTACATAATGAGTTTTCTAGGGAAATTACTCTTTACCAGACTCTTTGTGACATTCTTTCAGCCAGATAATAAAGCAGCTGATCCAGGCCTTTCTAACTTTACTTTGTCTACTTGCAGTTGACTTTGCAGTTGCACCTAGAGCTTTATAGTAAGGAATCATAGAGGAATTCTCCCTGGAGGGCATAAGATTGTAGGAATAGAGTTTCATGCTTTATCAATACAGGTTTTATTATAAATGTGGAATTATGAAAATTAGAAGGTAAGTCACTTTCCAAAACAAGCAGGTTCAGTACTCAGTGCATTCCTTATCCCTTGTAGTATTTGGGATAACTATTAAACACTGCAAATATAAGGTCATTTTTTTAAATTGGTCATCATTTTAATGATACAATCCAAGCATAATGTTAAAATATCAGGAGGGAAGGAAAATACTAAATAGTAAAAGGTCCAAGGCATGGTTCCACTTGCAATTTCACTAAGGAAATATAACCTTTCTCGTCAATAATAGAACGGATTTTAACCACCCTAACCCATTCTAATCACCATTTTAATGGCCATACTCTTTTCTGTGTTCTAGTACAGAGAGGTGGGGAGCCTTTTTTGTATCAAAGGCCTGACACATTGTGAAATATCAAAAAGGTATCATATATAAAGACCAGCTTAGGCTGGTCTCACACCTGTAATCACAGTGCTTTGGGAGGCTGAGGCAGGAGGATTGCTTGAGGCCAGGAGTTTGAGACCATCCTGGGTAACATAGTGAGACCACATTTCTCCAAAAATAAAATACAGAAATTAGCCAGGTGTGGTGGCATACACCTGTAGTCCCAGCTATTTGGGAGGCTGAAGCAGGAAGATCACTTAAGACCAGGAGTTGAAGGCTGCAGTGAGCCATAATTGTGTCCCTACATGCCACCCTGGGCAACAGTGAGACCCTGTCTCTAAAAATAAATTAATTAAAAGACCAGCTTAGGCCAGGTGCAGTGGGACACACCTGTAATCCCAGCTACTCGGGAGGCCAAGGCACAGGAATTGCTTGAGCCTGGGAGGTTGCAGTGAGCCAATATTGCGCCACTACATTCCAGCCTGGGCAACAGAGCAAGACTCTGTCCCAAAAAAAAGAAAACACCTTATCAGCTTAGTTTGGGGAAGGATATTTTTGAAAAGGGAAAAAACATTCAGGAAAATTGTAAGAAGTTTTAAGTGCTAAGGGAAGAAGATAAGTGGTGGAAGAGAACAAGATCTTAAGGAGGGGGAAGCATCTAGAAAGAAGAGTGAAAGCAACATTGGGAGGGCAAGCTTAGTTAGCCTCTCCTTTCCACCAGGATAATTTTCCCCTTCTTTTCATGCCCTGAGAGCCATACTCTACTTGCCATTTCACACATAGATGTGCACCACCCACTTTCCATGCCAAGGAAAATTCATAGCCAAAACCCTGCTTTACTGAAGCAGCCTCAATTTCCCACTATCTCAGCATATGCCTACCACCTAGGCCACAGTTATCCACATTAGGCACCCTTTCCTTACGTCAGCCCTAGCACCCCTGCGTCCTTGTCACACTACCACCATCACTCTCCATACATGTTCCCTTTTACATCTTTCCATTAAGTACTCACTGCTCAGTCTCTGTTTGTTATGAGAGTGCTGCCTCAGCTGAAAGTCCCAAAGTAGAGTCCTCTGTGGGATGCAGGGACTTAAGTATACATATACATTTTTTGTCTGCTGTGTTGCCAAAAATACACTGGATTTTACAAAAGAAGATTAATAGGGGTGCTCAGGTCTAATTAGACTACACAAAGAACCAGCTGTAGCCTGTGACCTAGGGATTCCATCAATCACATTTCCTGTAACTGTCATTCAGGAGGAACTGGCCATCTCCCTAACCATGTCAGCCCCCAGCACACTAACATCTCCCCCTGAATAGCAAGGGTCGGGGCCTGAGGCATATAAGAGAATAAAGAAATGTGACAAGCAGAAGAGACATTGGGTGAAGGAACAAGGTTGATCTAATGAGGAATAAGGGGTAGGGTGCCCCCTCAATAACAAATACTAAAGGTTGCTAAACTCTCATCTAAAATACAAAGAAGTATAACACTAAAACTTCACCAATCTAACTCTTTCCTGATATGTGCTTGAGATGTTTACTTATAGCATGAAACATTATAACCAATTTATCCTTAAATGCTTTCAGATACCAGGAAGCATTTTAACAAGTCATTCTGTCCATTGAGATGAGTTCTGCAGTTAAACATTTCCCCTGTGCATTCTTATTCAATTCCCCCCCCGCCCCCCCCCCCGCAAAAAAGTTGTGGCTAACATCTATGCTTGCTTTTATTTTTTGTTTGTTTTGTTTTGCTTCTTGACTTCGAGTAGATGAATAACAAGATGCTTTTCCCTCCTCTAGAACATATCCTCCCCTGAGAGTTCCCCTGCGCATAGGCCCGAGTCCCTGTCACCCGAGGTAGTTATCACACCATCTCAATCACACTTGGAGGCTGAGAGTGAGTGTTCATGAATGTGTTCCTGAGAGTATGGGGAGGGCCGGGGATCTGAGTGAGTGGGGTGATGGGCTGGAGGGCGGCTGCTCAGTCACAGTAAGTTGAATGAGTCTTCCTGTGTGACTGTGACTACACAGGACTGTCAATGTAGACGGAGGAAAATGAAGTAGCCACTCTGTGTGTGTGTGTGTGTGTGTGTGTGTGTGTGTGTGGTGGGTTGGTTTTTATTGTTTTGGGGGAGGGGGTGGCTGAAGTTCTATTAAAGAATAGAATCTAGAAGTCAAGATGCTGATATGTGGTAGGAGCCTTGTTAAAGAAAGGCTAATGAATAAGGTCTGTTAATAAATAAGGAACATTGAGTCAAAAGTTTGTAAGCCTGTTTTTCAGTTGGGTGTTGACTTACGCCTTGTTCTAGGGTTAATCTGACAGCTCTGTAAACCAGATGTTTTGGCCTTTGGTTGATAGATTGAGCAGCTTCTTTAGGAAGGGAAAGTTATTCTGTCTTTCAGCTTTTCTACATTTTCTCTGTAGCTCCTTACTGGGTACACATGGAAACCAAGTGAGTCCCTGGCTTTGTGTCACAGGTCACCATTCTGCAATGGCTAGGATATGGTTGCTGTACAAGTGTTACCTCTTAGGATATCAGTAGAATGCTTTTCTCACAAACCCTACTGCTGTGGATATGTCAGATTCAGATTTTAGTGCTAGTGTTTTTATTATAAGTTTTTTGGGTGTGGTAACGATTAACTCTGAATCTATTAATACATGGGACCTTTTTTCTCTTGAAGAGAAAGTTTGAGTCTCAGAAATACTCAACTGAACTTTAACCCCACCACCTTCCAATAAAAAATTAGGGCATAATTCAGTGACAATTTACCAAATTCTGAATCAGTAGTAGTTTATAGGTCAATGTGAAACTGAAAAAGGTTGTATTCCACTAATATACTAGAGATTTTCTTGGTGTTTTGACTCTAGCTTGTTAGAAAAGTAATGCTGTCTCTTCCAGTTGTTAAACATTCTAAAATAGCATAATTTGGAGACTGATATGGTATGGTATCTGGTTTTCTGGTACCATTCTTTGTAGATGGTTAGCTGTAGTTGACCTAGTATTTCTTGGAAGTTTGGAGGTTATGATAACCAAATAGTAGGTGGGGTTTATTTTTGGTACATTTCAGCATTTTAGAATCTGCAGTGATGAGCATTAGTGGTTTTGTGGTATATTGACATACATTAGAGGATAAAGAAAGTAGAATTGAGTGGCCAGAAAGTTGTATGAGAAACATACCTTCTTTAACAGTGAAAGTGAGTCAAGAACTGGTTGGTTGATGTCTTTAATGCCATCCTCCTTTACTGAACCAGTAACTTAAATACTTGCCTTCTCCTTTCCTCCACCTTTTTCCCTCCCCCCACCTTCCATCAATATTAATTTAGAAATGAATAAACCCAGACACCAGTTATCTTAAGACACCAGTCTCATCTTTGTAGTGTGCATGGGGCAAAGGTAAATTCCTAATTATACCACTTGTCCCATAGTGTAATACAAGGTGACTCAGCAACCTGATGAAAGACTAAGCAGGCAAAATAGTCACATTTAGCCAATTACCTAATTCTAACTTTCCCAGTATTTCCCATCCAGAAAGACTTGAAAGCAATTTGGGAAAGGCCGGGATTCTTTAGTACTCTGGCCATTGTACACTGTTGCTACGTGGGACTTTTACAGAATATAATGGCTTTATCACTCTACTTCTATCCCTCTTATCTTTCCCTGTTCACCTATGTCCTTCTTCCCCTCCTTTCTGCCCTTTGACTTTTTCCTTTCTCCCCTACCCCATGTCTCCGTTGATTTTTATTCTTTCAGCTTTGTCACCGAAAAGACCTGGATTTGGCAAAAGTAGGATACCTTGACTCCAACACTAACAGCTGTGCTGATAGACCTTCCCTGCTCAACTCAGGTCATTCTGACCTGGCTCCTCATCCTTCCATTGGACCCACTTCTGAGACTGGTTTCCCAAGCAGAAGTGGAGATGGACATCAGACCCTCATGAGAAACTCAGACCAGGCATTTCGGACAGAATTCAACTTGATGTATGCCTACTCCCCTTTGAACGCTATGCCTCGAGCAGATGGACTGTATCGAGGGTCTCCTCTAGTAGGGGATAGGAAGCCTTTACATTTGGATGGGGGATATTGTTCCCCTGCAGAAGGATTTTCCAGCAGATATGAACATGGCTTAATGAAAGACCTCTCTCGTGGATCCTTGTCACCTGGTGGTGAAAGGGCCTGTGAAGGAGTCCCATCTGCCCCCCAGAACCCACCACAGAGGAAAAAAGTAAGTGTTTCATGTTATATTGGTGAACTTTTCAAGAATGGTAACCAGTTAATTCAGTAGATATTCACTAAGTTTCTGCTGTGTGTTCCACACTGCTTTCAGACAAGTGAGACATAGCCTCTGCCATATCCAGTGAAAGACAGGCTATTTTAGTACAATTTGATGAGTGTTGTAAATATTCAGCAAATGTAAATGCCTATATGTCCCATATACTTGCTAGGCAATTGTGAGTTTAGAGCAGTGAAAAAGAAATTTTACCTATTACTTAGTGTATCCCAAGTTCTAGGTACTGTGTTAAGCTCTTTAAATGTGTTTTATCCTCACAGTAATCCGATAAGAGAGGCAGTTTTCCATTTTGCACAAGAGGAAGCTAAGGCAAGTTGAGTAACTTTCCCATGGTCACACAGCTAGTAAATGGAAGGGCCAGGATACTACCCAGCTTGAGAGAGAAGGCTGGAGTGAGAGGTGGCAGGTTACTGATTTAACTGAATCTCAAACAACAGGAGTCAGCCAACCAACAAATGCGGGTGAGGTATGTTACTGTAGAGGGAGTAGATCAGGTAAATATGTGGCACTCCATTGGGTGGGCAGCCGGCATGCAGTGTGCTGCAAACAGTTGGATGTTGTCCTATCAGGTGGAAGACTGAGATAGTCAGGAGGAAAGTGCAGAGAGTGCTGGGCTGGGCCGGGCCAGGCCATAGAGAGCTTGCTAATGGGTTAGGACTCCACTTGTAAGTAACACCTGATCTAGAAGTCACAAAGCCAAAAATGCGCTTTTGCATAAGTGGTTCTCAACCAGGGGTGTTTGAGAAAGTGTAGGAGTGTTTTGAATTGTCACAGTGACTTGCATTTATTGAGCAGGACCAGGGATGCTGAATGTCCTGTGTAGGGGACAGTCCCATGTAATGGCAAACATCTGTAGTATCCTCATTAAAATGAAACCTAGTGGTTTTTTTATGTTTTCATTACAATGATATTCATTACCAGAATTTATTAACTTTCCAAATTTATGTATAGAAAATGCATATGCAAAACTGTCTTATAGTTTGTATTTTTGTTACATTTGGACAGCAAAATGAGAGCCCGAAGGGGACAGAAGGAGGAGGAAATGTTGGCAGATAATTTGGAATAAGATGGTAATTGATTTCAAAGACTGTTGCATGAACAGCATTGACTGCTAGAAACAAACATGAAAACAATCTTTGGGTTTCTAGTTTTAAAATATTTACTATGTGCAAAAGTCATAGAAATCATGATGTGTTATTTCAGAAACACTTCTGAAATTTATTGGGCCCCTTTAAGCATAAATTTAAGCCTATGCCAAATTCTGTGCTGGGTGTTAAAGATAAAAAGCCAAATAAACTTAACCTTTGCCCTCCTAGAACTTATGGTTTAGTCAGGGACACTGACTAAACTTTAGTCAAGACACTGTAATAGGTTCTACAGACTGTAACCAGTGTGCCAGAACAGCAAAGAGGTGGTACACTAGGCAGGACAGGGATTGTGGTGGGCAGGGTCAGGTGGGCTTGGGGGATCTGCTGCCAGGAAAGAAGGAGTAAGTATTAGGGAGATGAAGGGGAGGTTGGGGGAAAGTTATCAAGTACTCTTCTAGAGCTAGCTTGCTAAAAGTATAAACTAGAAGCCAGGTGCAGTGGCTCATGCCTGTAATCTCAGCACTCTGGGAGGCCGAAGTGGGCGGATCACCTGAGGTCGGGAGTTCGAGACCAGCCTGACCAACATGAGGAAACCCCCATCTTTTAAAAAAAAAATTTTAAAAAAAGCATAAACTAGAAATAATTTCCTCTCTTTCTACATTAATTACATCTATGTGTAAGACAGAAACTATAATAAATTTCTATTTATGTCTTGAAAAATTGATCATATCTAAGTACCCTGGAGCATTGGCTTTTTCTTTAGTTTTAGTTTTTTGTTGTTTTCTTCTCTCTCTCTCCCTCTCTCCTCCTCCATCTCTCTCTCCCTTTTTCCCTCCTTCTTTTTCTCTCTCTCTCAGCTAACTCCAGGGATTCCCAAGGAGTACAGAACAGCCATCAGAATCACCTGGGAGGCTTTCCAAACTACATAAGCTTCCAATTCTCCCTTCTCTGGGTACTCCCATAGTTCCAAATAACTATGATAGCACTCTTCTGTTACTGTGTAATGGTAACCTCACAGGTTTTCCTGAAGACAGAAAAAAGGTGATGATCTAATTGCCAAACATCAATCTTCAAAAACTTGCCTCCTAGTTTATTCTCTTCCTCTTATTAGTTTCTGACTGTCTTAAATATGTAGCCGTGCTCAGATCTCTTTCACATCTAAAAAAAAAGTTGTCAGGATCGGTGTTTGGTTTGTTTGCGTGACTTGGCTAGTGGTTTACTACGATTCCATCTTTCCTCGTTGCTGGTGATCCACTAATGATATCCAGCTAGAGTACCATTTCCTTTTTCCTTTCTAGGTATCCTTGCTGGAATACCGAAAACGGAAACAAGAAGCTAAGGAAAATTCTGCTGGTGGGGGAGGTGACTCTGCACAGAGCAAAAGCAAGTCTGCAGGAGCTGGGCAAGGCAGCAGTAACTCTGTTTCTGACACTGGTGCCCATGGTGTGCAGGGATCCTCAGCCCGAACCCCATCTTCCCCCCACAGAAAATTCTCCCCATCTCATTCCTCTATGTCCCATTTGGAGGCGGTAAGCCCATCAGATTCCAGAGGCACTTCTTCATCTCACTGCAGACCTCAAGAGAATATCAGCAGTAGGTGGTAAGTTTATATTTGATGTTTTATAGTTAAATTGGAGGTTGGGGGAGTATAAAACTAGGATCATTCCCAGTTTTACCTAAAATCTATGGGAACACTTGATGGGAACATCTGAGACAGCCAGCCGATAGTGCCATCTGTCCTGTTCAGCTGATTTAATAGTGTCAGCTGCAGTCCCCCAGCTTTGCAGAATTAAGAATTACCAACATGACTGTGGAGCAGCGCTTTGGACGACATGTAGTTATGGATGCAGATGAGCTTTTTTATTTGGTGGGCACTAACACTGCCTCTTCTATTTCTCATTTCACATGAAAGGTGAGTCAAGAATCCAGCCAAGTTCCACATGAATTAACAGTAGATGTCTCTCTTCCACACAGCTAGTGTACACAGAGCAAAAAGACATTCTGAAAGTACTTGTCTGTTTTAGGGGAGACCATGAATTTAAAAATGAATAATACTGGTGGCAAGTACTGAGGATCAAGTGAGTGAAATAGAGAATGAAGCATAGGAGTTCAGGGATCTTGAACTAAAAAAAATAAGACTGGGAAAGAAGAGTTCTGGCTCAAATGTTTAATATTCATTAATCTATGAAACCTTTATTAAAACCACTACTATGTATCAGGCACATGATTTCCCAGAGGAGAAATTTTTAATGTTTTTTAAATGGCATTTAAGGGAAGTTGACATCTTTAATCCATTTTTTCCTTGATTTTTTTTTTTTAAAAGTGGTTGTTGTTTCTTTTTTGTGCCTAACATAGTTTGGGGCACAGGAAATACCTTGTTTTAAATTGGTTCTGAAGGAAGTAATGTTTAAGAGGATGTTTTAAGGAAATAGATTGTGCACCTTAGTTAGGGCTTCATTTGTTTCAGCTAAGTCCTGTGGCTTGAACTTGCACCCTGTTGCCTTTACAGGATGGTTCCCACATCAGTAGAACGACTCCGAGAAGGAGGGAGCATCCCCAAGGTCCTCCGAAGCAGTGTGAGGGTGGCCCAAAAGGGAGAGCCCTCTCCCACATGGGAAAGTAACATCACAGAGAAAGACTCAGGTGAGCCCTTGGCCTTCTGCTGCCAACCACATTCAGGGACACATGAGCCAAGCTCTGTACAGTTCATGCCAAGTGCTGAGTTGAGGTGAGTCAGTTTCTGATGCAGTTAGACTCTGCTGTATGCTAGGTTCCAGCCCACTTGTGCTCTTTTGGGTTACATTTGTAAGATCTAGCATCGCTTGCTCTCTGTCTGCTCTTTTTTCCCCAAGGGATACCTTTCTGTAACTCTCATCTCTCCAAAGTCCTGGAAATCCACCTCGATGAAGGATGAAGAAAAAGAAGGAGACGAGAATCAGATCAGGCATTTAGAACATAGCCCATAATTAACCACTCCTTTTGCCCTTCTGGCATGCTGCACTCACCTGATTTGTCACAAAGAGAGCAGCATGGGTTGGTGATGGCATTGGTGATTTGAATGAACAATGGCTATTTCTTATTGTAAGAAGCCAAGTTGATTTATATATATATATTTATATATATATGTATGTATCTATATATTACCTTCCAGATCCTGCAGATGGAGAAGGCCCAGAGACACTGAGCTCAGCACTCTCTAAAGGAGCAACCGTTTACAGCCCTTCCAGATACAGCTACCAGGTGAGATGAGAAATTGCTGATCTCTAGACATAGGAGTGTGTTCTGGGTTCCAAATTGTTTGTCCTGGACATCCTTTGCCATTGAGATGCTGTCTTTGCATATAGTTTCAGCAGCCCTGGAAATAAGTCATCAACTGCTTACCCTCAGGTAATAAATTATGCCAGAACATGAATAAGGTGATCAAAGACAGCCATTTTACTGCCTTTGGTTTCCTAAAAAGAATACATGGTTAAAAGATGAATAAAAAAAAAAAGTAGGGTATTATTAATGTTCACCAGCCATTTAAGGGACTTGTTCACCTCCTTATTCTTTTCCTCCCAACTTTGTCTAGCTCCTGCAGTGTGATAGTCCCCGGACAGAATCACAAAGCCTCCTTCAACAGAGTTCCTCCCCCTTCAGAGGACATCCTACACAATCTCCAGGATACAGTTATCGAACTACTGCACTGAGACCTGGAAACCCCCCCTCTCACAGTTCTTCAGAATCATCCCTCTCTTCCACATCCTATTCCAGCCCCGCCCACCCTGTGTCCACAGACTCGTTGGCCCCATTTACGGGGACACCAGGGTATTTTAGCAGCCAGCCACATTCTGGAAACAGCACTGGCAGCAATCTTCCAAGGAGGAGCTGCCCTTCTAGTGCTGCTAGCCCTACCCTACAGGGACCCTCAGACTCACCAACCTCAGACTCGGTTTCTCAGTCCAGCACAGGAACTCTGAGTTCCACCTCCTTTCCTCAGAACTCTAGGTCATCATTGCCATCAGACTTACGGACTATCAGTCTGCCCAGTGCTGGGCAGTCAGCTGTCTACCAGGCCTCCAGGGTATCTGCGGTTTCCAATTCACAGCACTACCCACACCGTGGGAGTGGGGGTGTGCACCAGTACCGACTCCAGCCACTGCAAGGGTCAGGAGTCAAGACTCAGACAGGACTTTCCTAGGGCTTCTGGATTTGGGCAAACTGAACTGAATGAGCCCATAGCTGCTTCCTTCCAGCTGCCTCTGGAACCTAGGCCGAGCATATTGCTGGGGAAGGGGGGGTACAAGGTGCCAGAGGATTGGGTCTGGTGGACAAGAAACAAGACTTGTGGTCACAATTGGCCTCTGGCCTTGGAGAAAGATGTAAATCTTGTCTGAAGCAGAGACTATAAAGAAGTTTCTCCCTGCTGTCAAGGGTACATTGTTGACAAGCAAACGGTGTTTCGGTTAGTAACGGTTCTAAGTGCAATGAGTTGTGTTGAAGCCTCCGTCTCCTATCCTTGCCTGTAGCCTGTAGTCACTTGTGCAGTGAGGACATCTTTTTAAATTAAAAAAAAAAAAATTTTTTTTTCAAAGGAAAAAAGTGAAAAGAGCCAATCTCAAAGCTCCAAGCCATCTGAATACTGTTAGGGTTTCATGCACTTAAGAAAAAAGGTAGGTATATAAATGTTCATCCTAAGACAACCATTCCAAAAGCAGGTATCTGGCCAATGTGTGTCCACCAAGAATCCTGCCTATCTTTGTCTTAAGATCACCAAGAAATAGGCAGGGATAGTAAAGCTTGGAGCCTGCACCAACTGGAAGGTGCCTGGCTCTTTGAAGAAAAACTCATGGTCAGCTCTTGATTATTCAGGAGCAGATTATCTGAGTAGATTGTCTTGAGTCTCCATACTACTCCTCCTTCCCAAGCTATTTCACAGCTCAGTAACCCATGAAGTAAGTAGACAAGGAAAAGAGGAATGAGACGTTGTATAGGCCAATTGCATTGCTACTTACCAGCTTTTGGCAATGAATTTGATTAGGAAGGATACCAAGTGGTTTGGGAATGCTTTGAATTTTATTTTTTCTACTCCCAATTAATCAGGAGTTGATGATCCCATGAGCAGGACCACCTCCATGATTGGGGAGTATGCACTTGTGACTGCAGGGTAAGAGTGGGAAGATAGGTTTGTGGAGTGGCACCGACAGGACTGTGATTGTGTGTGGGCCTGCCCCACATTTCTTTGGGGGATGCTTATGTGAGTGGGCCCAGTGAAAGAGTTAACAAGCCACCCACACCCCTAACACTGTTCTGGATGAGAGACGAGAGCAGACCGGCTTCTCCCCATCAGTGCATTGTGCCTGTTGTACACCCCTGGAGGAGCCCTGGAGCCAGCCCAGGTGGGGTACACAATCTTTTTAAATTCCATATGGTTGCCAGCTTATTTCTTTCACTTGTTTACTGTAATATCTGGCGTGTTTTTATTTATCTAATTTTGTATTCAGTTATAACCATGGTAGGGGTAGTGAATATATGACAGGTGTAATCCCTGGTGCTGCAGTGGACCTTCTTTTCTTTTGGACAAGATATTACTGTGAGTTTCCCTCCTTCCTTCCCTCTAATTTGTTTTCTCTTCCTTTTTCCCCCAGCCTCTTGCATCCCCTTTTCTACCCTGTCCTACAACTCTCATATGCACAGTCTTCTCTCTTTGTGTGTGACTGTTACAAAATTTCACTTTTCAAAATCGAATCAGGTGTTGCTCAAATGAGGGGAGATTTTTATTTTTATTTTTTTTAATGCTGAGACCTCAGCAGAGTACTCTTCTTTTCGTTGTTTCCCCCACAAACCCATCAGTCTGGGAGAGCATTGGGAGTGGAAATCATGTTGCCTGGGATGCTGGTTTCTTTGTATATTATATAAAACGTATGTAAATGTCTCTCCATTTGGGCTGGGGTTTGCATTCTCCCCTTGGCTATTAACCGAGGGGAGAGGCCAGCGGGCAGGCGGCCCTCACCCTGCCTGGCACGTGCAGAGACCCCAGCCACTCTGTGTGGGCAGGGTGCTGTCAAGACCAGACCTCTTGGGGGGGTAGGGGAGGGGGGGGTGGGGGGAACTCTTGGAAGGAAAGAAGTATCACTTCTTTCTCAAGTGGAGTGTTTACACCTTGCTGTAACATTTGAACTTTCACAAGAGATGTAATAATTTTGATAATAAAATTCTTAACCATAATAATCATAAAGTTGAGAACTTCTTTGTCCAGTTTTATGGCCCTGCCTTGCCTGCTTTTCCTAATGCCATTTTTACCTGAGGAGAATGTGCCCTTGGTGGAGTAGTTTTGCCTATCATAATGGGGCCAGGAATACTGTCTGATCTACTTTGCTTTTTACGATTGCAGTCAGGACAGTGTGAAGGCAAACCTGCAACAGTGCAAGTGAGCATTACAAACTGCCTTAAACTTGAGTGGTGTTCCTGACTTTGGCCTCATTCATTCAGCAACTATTTGTTGGTCTTTCTCTTTCATTCAAAAAGGCACTGTTTTTGGTGCTAGACTTATGGTGATTAGAATGCTGGTTGGGGTGGTTAAAGTAAGGTCTCTTCTCTCTTGGAGTTTAAATTCTAGTGGAAGAGAGACCTAAACTGGTACATAATTTTAAATAGTCATTGCCATGTTAATTGTTTCCTAGGAGATATGTAACTAAGGCAGTTGAAGGAGCCACTCTAGATTGGTTGGTCAAGAAAAGTCTGAGGAGTTGACATTTAAACTGAGACCTCAGTGACAAGGAGGCAATCCTGGGATGATATAAATGAAGTTCATTCCTGGGCATTGCAGACTCTGTGGTAGAGAAAGCTTGGTTAAGATGTAGTGAATGGGTGGGGCTGGGAAAGGGGATAGAAGATCCATTAAGAGGGAGATAGGGGTCAGATCATGTAGAGCAAGGGTCAGCAAACTTTCTATAAAGGGCCAGATAGTAAATATTTAGACTTTGCAAGCTGTATGGTCTCTGTTATAATTATTCAGCTCTTTGGCTGGGCGTGAATCATGCCTGTAATCCCAGCACTTTGGGAGGCCAAGGCAGATGGATCACTTGAGGTCAGGAGTTCTAGACCAGTATGACCAACATGGCAAAACCCTGTCTCTACTAAAAATACAAAAATTAACCAGGCGTGGTAGTGCACGCTTGTAATCCCAGCTACTCAGGAGGCTGAGGCAGGAGAATCACTTGAACCTGGGAGGTGGAGGTTATAGTGAACCAAGATCACACCACTGCACTCCAGCCTGAGCAATAGAGCAAGACTCTGTCTCAAAAAAGTAAAATATTCAGCTCTTCCATTGCAGTGCAAAAGGAGGCATAGAATACTGTGAATATGTTACAATAAGACTTTATTGTTATAGTGAACCAAGATCACACCACTGCACTCCAGCCTGAGCAATAGAGCAAGACTCTGTCTCAAAAAAGTAAAATATTCAGCTCTTCCATTGCAGTGCAAAAGGAGGCATAGAATACTGTGAATATGTTACAATAAGACTTTATTTACAGAAAACAAGTGGCAAGTTGGATTTGGTTTGTAGGCTGTAGTTTGCTGGTCTCTAATGTAGAACCTTGTAGGTATAGTTTAAATAATCTGCATTCAATAAGTACAGTGGAAGAGTCATTGCAGGATTTGAAGAAGAAGTGACATAGGTCTAATTTATATTTGGTTGATTTTTTTAAATTACTCTGTTTTGATCCTTTTGGTGAAGAGATGAATAGAAGCTGAGAAACTGGTTTGGAAGGTAGAGCAGTTTAGGCAAGCAATGATGAAATAGTGGTGTCTATTAAGACAGTAATGATGGGGATAAGAAGTAACTGGAATCAGGATATGTTTTGCAAGTACACAGCAGAACTTGCCAGTGGATTGAATTGGCATTATTGGGTTCTAACATTTGTTTGACAAATATTTGCCAGGTAACTAAGGTAGACTGCATTTTGCAAAGCACATAAGGGATTCAAAGATGAAGATGCTATTTATTAGTTTAAGGAGGTTAGAAAGTAATTGGAAACATAACAAAACCACTTGTTTCTTAGAAGACTCCCTCCAAAATGCCCTAGGAATACCTAGGTAACCTACCACCAAGCACAACCTAATTCTGCCTGGGGTAGGAAGAGAATAGTATGCATGGTCTTTAAAAAGTGTTTCCATATACAGTGTCTTACATGGACTCATAATTCTGTGAAGAAAGCAAGCCAAATGCCAGAAGTTAAAGATGAGAAATTGAGACCTAGTATAGTGTTTCAGCTATACCATAGGGCTTCTGATAATGAATAAAACTAAGCACCTTATCTACTAAAAATACAAAAATTAGCTGGGCATGGTGGTGCATTCCTAATTCCAGCTACTCAGGAGGCTGAGGCAGGAGAATTGCTTGGACCCAGGAGGCAGAGGTTGCAGTAAGCCAAGATCGCACCATTACACTCCAACCTGGGCTACAGAGTGAGACTCCATCTCAAAAAAAAAAAAAAAAAAAAAAAAAAAAAACTAACTGATTTCTGCCAGAATTGGAAGGTTCTGTTTCATGACCATTTGCTGAACACCTGTGTGCTAGGCTACATCTGAAATGCTGAGAATATCAAGGTAAGACCGTCAACTGCCCATTCAGAGTTAACCTATTCTTTTCAAGTACCTACTGTGTTGCTAGGTACTTTGTTTTCGATATGGTGTAATTCAGAGGTGTCCAGTTTTTTTGGCTTCCCTGGGCCACATTGGAAGAATTATTGCCTTGGGCAGCACATAAAATGCACTAACACTATAGCTAATGAGCCAAAAAAAAAGTCTCATAATGTTTTAAGAAAGTTTATGATTGTGTTGGGCCGCATTCAAAGCCATCCCGGGCTGCCTGTGGCCCGTGGCCTATGGGTTGGACAAGCTTGGTGTAAATAGAAGTTAGACAAGATTAAAGAAGTAAGCCAGTGCAACAGTGGCACCTTCTATATCACTTTACACTTTTCTGGATTCTTCCACTTATATCATCAGCTACCTCATTCACATGTAACAATGTGTAATGTGGGTATAAGTTCAGAAGATACAACTTACTCAAGATTCCTCTCTTTTAAGTGGCAGACCCAAACAAACAGTTTTGGAAATTTTGCAGTTAATCCAGGAAACAGAAACAGCTAGAGATGTCGTGACACTATGACCAGAAGCAACTTACCTAGCTGAAAAAGTATGATACCCTTTACTATCTTAAAAACAGTAGTCTGGCCCTTTTGGCCCCCAGCCATCTGTTTGAAAGTGTAGGGTTCTCTGTTTAGCAGAGGTTACCCTGAAGGAAAAAAAAAATGCAGTTGTACAAACAGAGCAGGCCCTTTGCTTTTAAACTGCACTGATCACAACCTCCATAATCTGCTATAAGGCTCAGAAAGAGAGTCATTGTTTTTTCTTTTAAGAGACAGGGTCTCGCCAGGCACAGTGGCTCATGCCTGTAATCCCAGCACTTTGGGAGACTGAGACAGGCGGATCACAGGCCATTGCACCCAGCCTGGGCAATGAGCAAAACTCAAAAAAAAGAGGTCTCAGTCTGTCACCCAGGAATGCAGTGGCATAATCAGCTCAGTGCATTGCTTGAACCCTCTTGGGTTTAAGCAATTATCCTGCACCACCACACCCAGCTAATTATTTTTTTTGTAGAGATAGGGTCTTGCCATATTGCCCAGGCTGCTCTCACACTCCAGGGCTCAAACGATCCTCCTGCCCCGGCCTAAAGTGCTGGGATTACAGGCATGAGCCACCACACCCAGCCTGCCAAGGCTTCTTAAAATGCTGTGTTCTAAAGATAGATGAAGGAAACAGTTTGGAGAAAATCATAGTCATTGAAGGAGATGGTGTCCTTGTAACTTTTACCTGCTCCTGCATTAAAAAGTTAACTGGCAGGGATTCTGAAATCATAGTTTTTACTGTTTCTCAAATTATCCATTGAAGCTCACGAAGCAATCATGATAGGAAACTTGGAAACCTTGGACAACTTGCAGCAAAACTAGGTATCCCCAGAAACCCCCAAACAAAAAACAGATAAACCACCAACAGCCACAAGACCTGCATGTTATCACCATCTGTTCTAGTGGACGCAATGGCACATCTGATGGATCTCAGAACTTCAAAATAACAAGTACTCACTTGAAAGCTCAGCAAGCTGAAACTGGGTGGCATTTGCAGTGAATACAAAGGATGCGGCCAGGTCCGATGGCTCATGCCTGTAATCCCAGCACTTTGGGAGGCCGAGGCGGGTGGATCACCTGAGGTTGGGAGTTTGAGACCAGCCTGACCAACATGGAGAAACCCCATCTCTACTAAAAATACAAAATTACCTGGATGTGCTGGCACATGTCTGTAGTCCCAGATACTCAGGAGGTTGAGGCATGAGAATCACTTAAACCCGTGAGGCAGAGGTTGTGGTGAGTCGAGATCGCACCATTGCACTCCAGTCTGGGCAACGAGAGTGGAACTCTGTCTCAAAAAACAAAGATGCTTAATTAGGCCTGAAAGGGCTGGAGCAGTCTGGACCTCAGAAACTTAATTCAAAGCCCTTAAAGGACAATGCTCCACACCGAAATTCCTCATAGAATGCAAACCGAACAGGATACTCTAGGGGAGGGGGTGTGGAGAGGTTAAATTCATTATATTAAATGAAGTATTTTAAAAAATAAAATTATGGTTATCCCATAAAATCCAGAATGTATTACCCTTACAGAAATAAGGATATTAAATAACTTGTTTTTTAACTACTGAAACAATTGTTCATAAAGTTGCAAGCATAGTCTGTATTGAATTTAAATAGCTGTGGTTCACACAGTCCATATTTCAATATTTTACATACACATCAAAAATGAGAATATAGCCATGAAATGCAAAACTCATAGGTCATGCCTGCTTTTTAAAAGTGCAGGATCACTAATTCCATATAAAAATGGATAACCATAAAATCACAAGTCTTAAAACCTGCAAGAAAAAAATAAGCAGAATAACATCTATAGAGACAACTGAAGTATGCCAGAGACATGAAGGTAACACATTAGAAAGTAACAAATGGCAGGGCATGGTGGCTCACAACTGTAATCCCAGCACTTCAGGAGGGCAAGACAGGCAGATCATTTGAGGTCAGTAGTTTGAAACCAGCTTGGCCAACATGCTGAAACCCCATCTCTACTAAAAATACAAAAATTAGCCAGGCATGTAGATGCATGCCTGTTATCCCAGCTACTCAGGAGGCTGAGGCATGAGAACCATTTGAACCTGGGAGGTGGAGGTCACAGTGAGCCGAGATCACACCACTGCACTCCAGCCTGGGCAACAGGGTGAGACCCATCTCAAAAAAAAAAAATTGTAATTTTCAAGAGTAACAGGTCTCTCAGGAAACCAGGAGTAGAGAAGAACTTACTCAATTTAACTAGTAAGGACATTTACAAAAACCTAGACATTTTCTTGATAAGGTTAGGAACAAGGCAAGGTTGTCCCCTCTTACCACTCCTTTTTAATATTGTACTGGAAGTCCTAACTAGTGCAATAGGACAAGAAAAGGAACTAAAAGGGATATATATTGAGATGGAAGAAATAAAACTTCATATTCACTGATGACATGATTGTCAGTGTAGAAAATCGAAAAGAACCCAAAATGTCCCCCAAAACTTCTGGAACTAATTATGCAATTATAGGAAGACTATAGGATACAAGATTTTTGTGCAGAAGTTAATCACATTTCTGTATATTAGCAATGAAAAATGGAATTTGAAATTTAAAACAATACCATGCAGGCATGTTAGTGCACACCTGTAGTCCCAGCTACTTGGGAGGCTGAGGTGGGAGGATCACTTGGGCCCAGGAGTTCAAGGCTGCAGTAAGCCATGACCATACCACTGCACTCCAGCCTGACTGACAAAGCAAGACCCGATACTAAAAAATAAACACAATACCATTTAAGTTAGCACCCAAAGGCTGGGTGTGGTGGCTCACGCCTGTAATCCCAACACTTTGGGAGGCCAAAGCAGACGAATCCCAAAACGATACTAAAATTAGGATTTACAAATATGACTTCAGGCCGGACGTGCTGGCTCACGCCTGTAATCCCAGCACTCTGGGAGGCCAAGACAGGTGGATCACTTGAGATCAGGAGTTAGACCAGCCTGGCTGGTGAAACCCCATCTCTACTAAAAATTAAAAAATTAGCTGGGTGTGGTGGTGGGCACCTGTAATCCAACTACTCGGGAGGCTGAGTCAGGAGAATCACTTGAACCCAGGAAGTGGAGATTGCAGTGAGCTGAGATTGCACCACTGCACTCCAGCCTGGGCAACAGAGCGAGACTTTTAAGATAGGTCTTTTTTTTTTTTTTTTTTTTGTCTGTTAGTTTTTGTTTTGTTTTTTAAGACAGAGTCTTGCTCTGTTGCCTAGGCTGGAATGCAGTGGCATGATCTTAGCTCACTGCAACCTCTGCCTCCCATGTTCAAGTGATTCTCCTTCCTCAGCCTTCTGAGTAGCTGGGATTATAGGTGTGCGCCCCTATGCCCAACTAATTTTTGTATTTTTAGTAGAGACAAGGTCTCATCATGTTGGCCAGGCTGGTCTTGAACTCCTGACCTCCACTGATCTGCCCACCTCAGCCTCCCAAAGTGCTGGGATTACAGGCATGAGCCACTGCACCCAACTGATTCTAAAGTTTTAAACTAACACTACCTCAACACTTATGGTAAAGCTGCAGTAATCAAAACAGTGTGATATTAGCAAAAGATTAAGCAAATTGATTATTGGAACAGAATAGAGTCCAGGAATAGACTCACACAAATAGAATCAAGCAAAAGCAAAACAATAGAGGAGAAAGTCTGCAATAGATGATACTGGAAGAACCGGACATCCACGTCATATTTTATATATATTCATGAATATATACACAGATCTTACATCCTTCATAAAAATTAAAATGGAATGTAGACCTAACTGTAAAACTATTAAATTCCTAAAATAATAAACATTGGAGAAAATCCAGATAACCTTGGATTTGACTGACTTTTTAGATACAACACCAAAAAGATGATCCATGAAAAAAGCAATTGGTAAGCTGGACTTCATTAAAGGTAAAAACATCTGCTGTCCAAAAGACACTGTCAAGAGATTGAGAAGACAAGTCACAGAGTAGGAAAAAATATTTGTAAAAAAAAAAAAAATCTGATAAAGGATTGTTCCATACACAGAACTCTGAAAACTCAACAAAAGAAAAATTAAAACCCAATTTAAAAATGGGCAAAAGATCTAAATAGACACCTCATATACAGACAACAAGTTCATATAAAAGGACTCCCAACATCATAAATCATATAGGAATTGCAGATTATACTACGATGAGATACCACCATAGACCTACTAGAATGATCAAATCTAAAACACTGACCCAAATGCTGACAAGGATATGTAACAGGTACTCTTCATTCGTTGTTGGCGGGGATGCAAGATGGTACAGTCACTTTGGAATACACTTTAGCAGTTTCTTCAAAAAGTAAACATACAATTTGGCTGTTGCACTCTTGGGTATGTACGCAGAATTGAAAGCAGGTCCGCATAAAAACCTGAATGTGAACATTTATTACAGCTTTATTCATAATTGCAAAAACTTTGAAGCAACCAAGATGTCCTTCAGTAGGTGAATGGATAAGTAAACTGTGATACGCCCAATGGAATATTACTCAGTGTTAAAAAGAAATGAGCTATCCTATACTGTAATGGTGTATAAATCACTTAATATAAACTCTAGTATACAGATTAAAAGACAAAAAATTTAACTATAGTACAATAATCTGTTAATGGACATACAATATAAAACTATGTAAGTCATAGGCTGAGACAGGAGAATCGCTTCAACCTGGGAGACAGAGGTTGCAGTGAGCTGAGGTTGCGCCATTGCACTCCAGCCTGGGAAACAAGAGCGAAACTTTGTCAAAAAGTCATTCATTACTTCAAAGATACAAAAGTATACAGTTTTTGTATGCAAGTGAAGGTATTAGCTTGAAATAGGTGACAGTTATAAGATGTCTTATGTAAGCCTCATGGTAACCACAAGGCAAAATGGTCACCACAAGGCCTATAGTAGATAGATACACAAAAGATAAAGGGGAAGGAATCAAACCATTCCACTATAGAAAATCATCACATCACAAAGACAGCAAAAGAGGAAGAAAGGAACAAAAGATTTACAAAAATGGAAAACTACTGAACAAAATGGCAATAGTAAGTCCTTAATTCATGGTAATAGTAATTACCTTGAATGTAAATGGACTGAATTCTCCATTCAGAAGACAGAGTGGTTACATGAATAAAAAAAAACAAATCCCAACTATAGGCTATCTCACTATCTCATGAGCCATCTACCGTTTTCATTGCAGTATTATTCACAGTAGTCAAGATATGAAAACAACCTAAGTGTTCATCAATGAATGAGTGGATAAATGGTGGAGATGCATTATACATACAAAAATGTAAAGGTGTGATGGTACCATCACTATCACTAATTATCAGGGAAATGCAAACCAAAAACAACAATGAGATATCACCTCATACCTGTTAGATGTATGTGCATACCTATCTATGTATATAGATATGCCCACATATTATATTCCACTGCATATATATATATATATATGCACACACACAGTAAAATATTATTTGGCCTTTAAAGAGGAAATCCTGCCATTTGCAACAATAACATGGATAAGCCTGAAGGACATTATACTAAGTGAAATAAGCCAGACTCAGAAAGGCAAATACTGCATCTCACTTATATGTGGAATCTTAAAAAGACTCATAGAAACAGAGTGGAAGAGTGATTACCATTGGTCAAGGGTTGGAGATAAACAGACATATGTTGGTCAAATAGTACAAGCTTACAGTTATGGGTGCATTCTGGAGAACCGATGTGCAGTATGGCAATTGTAGTTAATAAAATATGTTGTATACTTGAAATTTGCTAAGAGAATAGATCTTAAGTATTCTCAGCCAGGCGTGATGGCTCATGCCTGTAATCCCAGCATTCTGGGAGGCCAAGGTGGGCAGATCGCTTGAGCTCAGGAGTTCAAGACCAGCATGGGCAACATGGCAAAACCCCCCCTCTACAAAAAATGCAAAACAATTCGCCAAGCATGGTGGCACGTGCCTGTAGTCCCAGTTACTTGAGGGGTTGAGGCGAGAGGATTGCTTGAGCTGGAGAGGTGGGAGGCTGCAGTTAGCTGTGATCATGCCATTGCACTCCAGCCTGAGCAACAGAGAAAGATGCTGTCTCAAGAAAAACAAAAAAAACTTAGAAGTATTCTCACCAGAAAAAAAGAAGATAACAATGTTAGATGATGGATATGTAAGTTAACTGTAATCATTTCACGATATATACATAAAACATCATGTTGTACACCTTGAAGATACAGAATTTTTTGTTGTCAACTGTACCTCAGTAGAGCTGGAATGGGGTGGAGAAATGAGCTATCAAGCCGTGAAAACAACATAGAGGAACCTTACATGCATATTACTATGTGAAAGAAGTCAATCTGAAAAGTCTACATACTATATGATTCCAACTATATGACATTCTGGAAAAGGCAAAGATAAGGATGCAGTAAGAAGATCAGTGCTTGCCCGACGTTAGGGGAGAGGGAAGGATGAACAGATAGATAGAGCACCAATGAATTTTAGGGCAGTGAAACATGCCATTATACATTTGTCAAATCTCATAAAATATGCACCAAGAGTGAACCCTAATGTAAACTATGGACTTTGGGTCATCATGATGTGCTAATACAGGTTCATCAATTGTAAAAATGTCCCACTTTGGTGGGAAATGTTGATAAAAGGAGAGACTGTGGGTTTGGAGGAGGAAAGAGATATAATGGGACTCTGCAGTTTCCACTAAATGTTGCTGTTAACTTATAACTGTTATTGGCTGAGAGCAGTGGCTCATGCCTGTAATCCCAGCACTTTGGGAGGCCAAGGCAGGTGGATCACCTGAGGTCAGGAGTTCAAGACCAGCCTGACCAACATGGTGAAACACTGCCTCTACTAAAAATACAAAATTAGCGGGGCATGGTGGTGCATGCCTGTAATCCCAGCTACTCAGGAGGCTGAGGCAGGAGAATCTCGCTTGAACCCAGGAGGCAGAGGTTGCAGTGAGCTAAGATTGTACCATTGCATTCCAGCCTGGGTGACAGAGCAAGACTCCATCTAAAAAATATATATATATATATATATATATATATAAAATGAAAAATAAAGTATATGTAAGGCCAGGCCCAGTGGTTCACGGTTCACACCTGTAATCTCAAAACTTTGGGAGGCCAAGGTGGGAGGATCACTTGAGCCCAGGAGTTCAAGAACAGCCTAGGCAACATGAGACCCTGTTTCTATTTTTTGAATTTTTAGTTTAATTTTTAAAAAAGAAGGAAAAGTAATATCTAAAAAAAGTGACAAACACAGAAGACAAACAAAGAGCAGGCACAGGATATATATAACAGGAGTTCCCAAAAAAGTAAAAGTAAGGTAACAGAACAAATATCAAAAGCTATAATTTGGCCAGGAGCAGTGGCTCACACCTGTAATCCCAGCACTTTGGGAGGCTGAGGTGAGTGGATCACTTGAGGTCAGAAGTTCAAGACCAGCCTGGCCAACATGGTTGAACCCCATCTCTACCAAAAAATATAAAAATTAGCTGGGCACCTGTATTCCCAGCCACTCAGGAGGCTGAAGTGGGAGAATCTATTGAACCCAAGAGGTAGAGGTTGCAGTGAGCCCAGATTTCACCTCTGCAGCCTAGGCAACAGAGCAAAACCCTCTCGAAATAAAAATGAAAGCCATAACTTAAGGAAAGTTTCATGAAATATTTTAAACTATAAATTGAAAGAGCATATTGCATACCTAGTAAATTCAATCCAGAATGATAATAATATGAATTTACATATTGCACACCAGTAAATTCAATAACGATGAATATTATAGTAAAATTGTTAGATTTAAAAAAAAATCTTAGGCAAATACACACACACATATTTACACACACACAATTGTGTCACAATGGAATACATTCTGGAAAATACATCTTTAGGTGATTTCATTGTTATATGAACATCATAGAGTGCACTTACACAAATCTGGATGGTGTAGCCTGCTACACACCTAGGCTATATGGCATATCCTATTGCTCCTAGGCTACAAACCTGTACAGCATGTGACTGTACTGAATACTGTAGGCAATTGGAACACAATATAAGTATTTGTGTATCTAAACCTATCACTAAACGTATCAAAACATGGAAGAGGTACAGTAAATATACTGCATTATAACCTTTTTCTTTTTTTTTGAGATGGAGTCTCGTTGTGTCACCCAGGCTGGAGTGCAGTGGCGTGATCTCAGCTTACTGCAACCTCCGCCTCCTGGGTTCAAGCAGTTCTCCTGCCTCAGCCTCCCAAGTGTCTGGGATTACAGATGCACGCCACGATGCCAGCTAATTTTTGTATTTTTAGTACAGACAGCGTTTCACCATGTTGGCCAGGCTGGTCTCAAACTCCTGTCCTCATGAGCCACTGGCCTCAGCCTCCCAAAGTGCTGGGATTACAGGCGTGAGCCAGCGTGCCTGGCCAAAATTCTGCTTTATAATCTTATGGGGCCACTACACAGTCTGTCGTGGAAGGAAGCATGCAGCACATGACTCTTTGTGTGCGTGTGTGTGTGCGTGTGCGTGTGTGTGTGTGTGTGTATTTGTTACTTAAAAGGGAAAGAAAATTAGGCTATATCAGACTTTTTGACAGCAACACTTAAACGGCAAAAGAAAATGGGATAATTTAAGATAAGGAAAGAGACAAGCCAAGAATTTATACCAACTGAACTTACTTGCCAGTGTAGTAGCCACAAACTGTCATCATCATCATGCAAAAACTTTGGAAATTTTATTTTCATGAATTATTCCTTAGGGATCTGTTAGAAACTGAGCTTCAAACAACAAAAAGCCTGGCAGTATTGATTATATATACTTACATGCAGAATAGACTGAATGAGATATAAGGAGAGGGTATAGTATAAAATGGTTTATGTGACCTGCACAATGTGGATATAGTACAAATTTAAATAAATAAGCAGGAGAGAATGTTTTAAATAATTATACTGGTAGTAGACTATCTGAGTGCTTGAACATGGGATAAAACAAATGAATACAGTGTTCTTCAGAACCAGTATTTCCCAATGTTGGAGGAAAGGAGGTATAGATGTTAAACTTGAAGAGGTTTAGCCAAAACCCTTGAGTATTAATATTAGCTCATGAGGCATTTTACCATAGGTACAGAGAGATCCCATATGTCTCTCTGTCTACCTATTATCTATCTATCTCTATCTATCTATCTATCTATCTATCTATCTATCTATCTATATCATATATGTATCTTAGCCCTGTAAACTATCTGTCTATCTATCTCTATCTATCTAGCTAGCTAGCCAGCTATTGTATATATATGTATCTTAGCCCTGTAAACTATCTATCTATCTATCTATCCATCCATAGTGTATGTTTCTTAGCCCTGTCAACTGAAAAGGCATAGAAACAAAGTTTCTTAGAGAAATGGCTGATTCCAGGTTCGGAGGAAAAATGTATAAGATTAGCCTGGGGACCTCCCTGGGGACCCTGTTCCTTTAATCATCCTCTCTTCTTTATTGTTATCCTCTTACTTGCCATGACCAGTGAGCACTGGGAATGCCCCATAATTAAAGAGAGATTCCACACTCCCTCCAAGTAATGCTGCTCCTTGCCCGCTGCTGGTTCGCGGAGTGTAATTGATCCTGCCTGGATGAATTCCAGTCGCTCATTTCCCCTTCTTATCCACATTTCTCCAAATAGTCATCTTCAACCCGTTGCCTCCTACTCCCTCCCTAAACAGACCTCAGTTTGGCTCTCCCCCAACTCCTGAACATGCTCTTATCAAGTTCAGGTGTGACCTCCTTTTTCCCAAATCCAATGGACACATTTTTCAGTCTCTTATACAGGGCCTCTGCTCTACTTGGCCAGTTGACTTTCCCCTTGAACTCCACATCCTTGGTGTCTATAAAGCCACACTCATGATTCTCCTCCTAAACCTGACTCTTCCATTGTCCTCTCCTTTACAGACATCTGTTCCTCTGACAGTGCTTTATCTTGCAGCGTTCTCCAGTGTTCCAGAGCTCCATGCTCTCTTCACACCACAGAGTCACCCGGAGCAGGCTCCTCTATGCTTCCGATTTCCACCACTACCCATACCCCGATGCTTCTGACCCAGATTTTTCTCTTGAGCTCCCAAATTCATATGTCAGCTGACTGCTGTTCAACTCCACCAAGGCGTCTCACATACATCTTAAACTTAGCACGTCTCAAACCAAACTGATCATCTTGCTCCCCTGCCATACTGGCAGATCTTTCTGGTCCCCAAACAAAAACTTTAACCATCCTCTTTTTGCCAGCCTGTATGTTACTCTCACAGTTAGTCGGTTCCCTTCTACTTCCTCAAGATGGGACTGCTTACTTCTCTTAGACCCACCGACACCTCCTTGTTTCAGGCCAGGCTTCTGGTTTCTCTTTCACCAAAGTGTTCTGTGATATGGTGTGGCTGTGTGTCCCCTCCAAACCTCATGTTAAAATGTCATCCCCAGTGTTTGAGGTGGGGCCTGGTAGGAGGTGACTGGATCTTGGGGGTGGATCCCTCATGAATGGTTTAGCGCCATCCCCTTGGTGATGAGTTAGTTCACACACACGAGATCTGGTTAAGAGCCTGGGACTACCCTCTTTTCTCTGTCTTGCTCCCGCCCTTGTCATGTGACACGCTGGCTTGCCTTAAACTTGCACCATGATTGTAAGCTTCCTGAGGCCTCACTAGAAGCAAATGCCAGCAACATGCTTCCTGTACAGCCTGCAGAGCTATGTGCCAAAATAAATCTCTTTTTTTTCTAAACTGCTCAGTTTGACCAGGTGCAGTGGCTCATTCTTGCAATCCCAGCACTTTGGAAGGCTGAAGTGGGAGGACTGTTTGAGCTCAGGAGTTTGAGACCAGCCTGGGCAACATAGTGAGACATCATCTCTGAAAAAAAAAAGGCAAGCATGATGGTGCTTGTCTGTGGTCCCAGCTACTTGGGAGGATCGCTTGAGCCTGGGAGTTGAGGCTACAGTGAACTGTGATTGCACCACTGCACTCCAGCCTGGGTGACAGAGCAAGACCCCATCTCAAAAGAATAAAAATAAAAATAAATTATGCAGGCCGGGTGCAGTGACTCATGCCTGTTATCTCAGCACTTTGGGAGGCCAGGGTGGGTGAATCACTTGAGACCAGGAGTTTGAGACCAGCCTGGCCAACATGGTGAAACCCTGTCTTTACTAAAATGGATGTAGTGGTGCACGCTTGTAATCTCAGCTACTCGGGAGGCTGAGGCAGGAGAATCACTTGAACCCAGAAGGCAGAGGTTGCAGTGAGCCAAGAATGTGCCACTACACTGCAGCCTGGGCAACAGAAGGAGACCTCCATCTCAATATATATAAATAAATAAATAAATAAATAAATAAAATAAAGTATGCAGTATCAGGTATGGCTTTATAACAATGCAAAAATGGGCTAACAGTCTACCCCTCATCCAGTCCCCTAACGCTGTCACCAGAGAGCTCTTTCTAAAATGCAAATTGAGTCATTTTCCTTGTGCTTCAAATCCTTCCGTGGTTCCCCATCGCTCCCAAGTCTGAACTCCTGTCCGTGGCCCCCAAGCTTTCTCATGGTCTGGCCCTTGCCTGTCTCTCCAGACTCATCTCTGACTCCTCCTTGCCTCATACTTCACGCTTCAAACTCAGCTGCTTTTTGTCCTCCACACACAGTTCTGCTTCCTACCTCAGTCTCTTTCCTCAAGCTGCCTTCTCTTTGAATGGCCTTCCTGACCCCTCCTGCCTAACTTCTCATCCTTCAGCAAAACCTCCTCCTACCCTGCCCACTCCACCAAAAGCCATTTACGGTGTCCCTCCCTAGGACACTGACAATATCATGCACGTAGCAAGTCATGCGTTATTGTCACATGTTCATCTCCTCAGCCAGACTTATGCTTAAGACAGGATCTCTATTTTGTTCATTTTTCTCTAGCTTAAGTGCTTAGCATACCCTAAGTGCTTAAAATGTGTTGGAAGAGGACTCCATTTCCAAGTGTTCGGTGTAGCTACCTGATACCGGGGACATTAGAGTGTGCCAGACACCTGCAAAGCAGGGTGCACCCATTCCCTGGTGTGTTACTTAAGCTTCGCTTGCAGGGAGTCACTATTGTTTTCCCTATTTATTCAATGATTCAATGGGGCTTTAGAGAGAGGCAAAGTAACTGGACTGAGCACTCTGGCTAGAGCAAATGAGGCTCCACTCTTTTCTGCTTGTATGGACTTGGAAAAGTAAAGCCTGTGCTGTCAGGGGTGTGCAGAGACTACTGTATCGCTCCCTCTATTCACTCCTTTCTTCTTTGTAACAGAACCCCCCGCCCATTTTTTTTTTGAGGCGGAGTCTCGCACTGTTGCCCAGGCTGGAGTGCAATGGCGCCATCTCACTGCAACCTCCACCTCCCAGGTTCAAGCAATTCTCCTGCCTTAGCCTCCCAAGTAGCTGGGATTACAGGCACGCACCACCATGCCTGGCTAATTTTTGTATTTTTAGCAGAGATGGGGTTTCACCATGTTGACCAGGTTGGTCTCAAATTCCTGACCTCAGGTGATCCACCCGCCTCAGCCTCCCAAAGTGCTGAGATTACAGGCCTGAGCCACCTCGCCTGGCCCAATTTTATTTGGGCTGGCAATGCACCCAGATAACAGACCACATTTTTTCAGCCTCCTTTACAGTTATGTGGCCCATGTGACACAGTCCTATGGAATTTCCGGAAGTCTTTTATTTTATTTTATTTTATTTTATTTTATTTTATTTTTTTGAGACAGAGTCTTGCTCTGTCACCTACACTGGAGTGCAGTGGTGTGATCTCGGCTCACTGCAACCTCCGCCTCCCGGGTTCAAGCGATTCTCCTCTCCCAGCCTCTCGAGTAGCTGGGACTACAGGTGTGTGCCACCACACTTGGCTAATTTTTTGTATTTTTAGTAGCGATGAGTTTTCACCGTGTTAGCCAGGATGGTCTTGATCTCCTGACCACGTGATCCCCCTACCTTGGCCTCCCAAAGTGCTGGGATGACAAGCTTGAGCCACGGCGCCCGGCCTGGAATTTCCAGAAGTCTTCTAATGAAATGTGGACCAAGTCACCAGAGCTGCAGCAGCCATGTTGAGCCATGAGGTGTTCTTGAGGATGTAGCCAGGATTGAAAATGGCATTGCAGAAAGATAGGAGCCTGGGTTCTGGATAACACTGAGGGCCATATCAGTCGTGATCTACCCACCTCCAGGGTTGTTTTTTTTTTTTTTTTAATGTGATGGTAGAATAAACTATCTTGTTCAGCCACAGTGGTAGGGCTCTGTTAATACCAGCCAAACATGATCCATGGGGTTGGAATCTGACCCCTCTTGGTTGGAATCTGACCCCTCTTGATTCCAGTGACTCAGAGAAGTGGCAGCCAGCGTGGGTGATAGAAAGTGTTTGTTTATTTGCATGTCATTCCACCTGCACTGAAGCTCAAACCCAGCAGCAGCAGAAGAAGGGGTCAGGACCAAAATAAATGTTACCAAATTAGACAATGAACAGCGAGGACACACTCAGACAAAACTTACTAATGGGGTGTAGACAACACCAAGCTATCCTAACAGCACACAGCACAGGCCCCCAGAGGCCTGCCCATCAGAGCTCTGCAGAAGGACTGTGGCTCCCTTGTTCCCTGTTCAGGAAACTCCAGTCCTACCCAAAGGTTAGCCGTGAGCCAGGCAGGGGCCTGCAGAAGTTTCTCATGCTGGGAAGATCCCAGCTTCTCCAAAGACAGGGCTTCCCTTTCTCAGTTCACACTGGAAGCTGGAGAAGGGTTGTTAACCCTGTGCCCAAGCAGGATGTTCCAAAGGCCAGGGACTCCCCACAGCCTTATCTAAAAGTTCTCATCATCTTGGCTATTGCAGGCTTGAAAAGGATCTTGATTCTTTGGTCCTCACCCCCTCAGGAAAGCAGTTTTCCTCCATGGGTACCGGTCCCCAAAGACGAAAGTTTTCATAGCCCCAGTGCCCAGAACGACTCAACTGACCAGCGCGGTGGGCCAGGGATTGAAACACCCCTAGGTTGTGGCTGCTGTGGCCTCTCCTGAGTCCTCAGATCAGAGAGGAAAAAGCAGGCAGACCCCTGATCCGGTCACAGTTAGAGGGGGACTTCTCTTGGGACCCAAAGCCAGAAGGTTCTAGGTTAGAGCCCAACAAGGCCCTCCTGGGGTGAGAAACAGGCACTGATCTCCTCTGCTTGACTCCTCCTCAAGTCTAAAGCCAGATCGCCCAATGAGAGCAGAGGCAAACCACAAAGTCCCCTCCCCATGATGTCCTCATTGCTCCAGGAGAGCCCCCGCTAGAGCACCTGCCACCCACCCCGTCGACACCTCTGCAGGACCCAGGGCCCCGGTCTATGGTTTGGTCCCCACCCTGACCTCTACCCCTTGCCTGTGTCACCTTAGGGTTCCTGCAAACTTCAGCCCACACAACTCTACCTTCTTGACCCCAAACTCCCTGGTGCCTCTCCCCCTGGCTCTGCCAGAACGGCAGCTGGCCAGGCGCAGTGGCATGGGAACGTTGTCAGGCTGCCCCATCAGGGAACTAGCCTCCCTCTTCTCCTCCATGTGCCTGTTAGGCCACTCCTAAGTCACCCGGACCCCCTCTGCCCTCTGAAGTAGTTTCCTCCACTCCAGTCTTCCCCAAAAGGATGGGGCTTTGGTTGCCTGTGCCCCAGGCCTCCAGCCTCTTGGCCTCTGAGGGGTCAGTTCTAAACCTCCCACAACCAGGGCACAGGTTTGGTGGGTGTCCTTGGGGAACAAGGTATGGCCAGGACACCTGGTGGCAGGCATCTTCGGGGGAAGAAGCCCTCCCCTCGCCCAGTGCCCAGACAGAGCCCCCCTCCTCATACCCCCGCATCCTGGCTCCTTCATCCCCCTCTCCTTCCCCCGCATCCCATTCTTGCCCCCAACCCATATCTTCATTTGCCTCTTCCCCCTCCTGCGTCCTTTTTCCGCCTTTTCATCCATTTCCCCTCCCCCACCCCAAGCTCTCAGGAAGCCTCTCAGCTGGTCTCTCATCTCTCTCCGTCTCTGCACCTGTCTCTCTTGATCTCTCCTCCTCGCTCTATCTGTGCCCTCCATCCCCCTCGCTCCTTCTCCACTCATCTCTCATCGCCCCGTCTCTGCACCCCTCCTCTCCGCAGCCCAGTGTCTTCCCCCATTCCAAGTCGCTTGCTCCACCCCTCCCCTCACTCTCTTCCAACTCTGCTCTCCCCTTCCAGTGCTGGGCTTTGGTTTGCATCTTTGAGAAACTCCTTCCTACCTCCACTCCCTCCCATGGGGCTCCCAGCACCCTCGCATTTAACTGGGACCTGCTGTCTCGCAGCGCCCCTACCCCAGGCCGCCTGTCCGGGAAGGCGCTGGCAGGGACGAGGAGCCCAGAGCTGGGATCAGAGCACTGTGGGGAGTCATTTGCCCTGGAGGAGTGAGTGGAGGAGTGGCGTGAGGACTTGGTAAGTTACAAGTGGCAGGAACCCACCAGGCCCCAGCATCTGATTCTGGCTAGGGTCCAGAGTGGGGAGACCGGCAGGGGACTTTTAGGTTCTTTCTTAGAAACCCTAACTCTCAGGTCCAAGTCCTGTGGAAATGAACACAAGGTTGGCAAACACATGGCACTCAAGCGGTCCCCTCCCCTCTGCCAAGGCCCTCAGAGGCGGCATCCCCGGCAGCCTGCAGGGTGCCTCCCAGGCTGCGAGGACCAACGCCTCCCAGGCCTGTTCGACCAGGGGGCACTGGACGAACCTGGTCTGCAGCAGCAAGGAGTACTGAGGGGAGCTGTCCAGGCCCCAAGGTGGGGAGGATCCTGGGCGAGATGGCTCTGCCACCAGACTCACAGGGGAATGAGGGGTTCAAAAACCACCAGGACCCTCCCTCACCTGCTCCCTGCCAAGGGGGAGAAAGATGTCCCCACAGTGGGAGGAGGGGGGAGAAACTTCTCACCTGCTCCTCTAACACACAAACACTCACACACGCACTCACACGCGCACACACTCACACACATACACATACACTCATGCCTCGGCTCCAAGCACTGCCCGTAGGTGCGGACCTGGGCATACCGCAAGGCGAGAGGTGGGCCAGGAGGAGGAAGAGGTTGGGACAGGGTAACAAGGCCTGGGAGGGGGGACAGGGGTACCCTGTTCAGAGATGACCTGCAAGTTCAAGTTATGCAGAAAAGTATCAAAGAGACAAGACAGTCTCTGCCCTTGGTAGATGCCCGGGGTGTGGAGGGCATGAGAAGGGGCAGAAGGGGTAACGCATCCCCTAATTCCCCACATCTGGGGCCCCTCCACATCCCCTAACCCTGACAATAGGGCCAAGAAGTCTGTGCTGTACAAAACAGGCCAGGGTCAAGGGTCCAGTCATTGGTGAGACATCCCAGCAGAGGAGGCCTGGGCAAAACAGGCCAAGGTCAAGGGCTGAGTCATTGGTGAGATGTCCCAGCAGAGAGGAAGAGGAGGCCAGGCCAGCCCAGGCTGAGCAGCTTCTAAGCTCCAGCTGCCGAGGCCACGTGGCTCCTCCAGCTGCCTCCAGAGCCTGAAAGTCCTTTCTCAGACTCTGGGCTGATCAGGGCCCCAGTCTGCAGCCGACAGCGAGGCCCTGTGCATCCGTCCCTCGGTGCAGCTCTCCCTCAGGGTGAACTGGGAGCAGGCTGGAAAAGAGCAGAGGAGGTCCCAGGGGAGACTGGTGGCACCTGGAGCTTTGTGGCAGATGTGGTAGAACCAACATCAGCAAAAAAAAAAAAGAATAGGAAAGAGTCCAGCCCACCCTGGGGCAGTATCTAGAATAAATTTTTTGAGGAGGCAGGGACCAGAGGAGATGTGGATACAGCCAGGCGGCAGCCCTCCAGACTGAGGGGGCCTGGGGAGCTGGAACTACTGTTCTGCTCTCCTTGGGGATCTGCAGGGACCTCCAGGCCAGTCTAGAGAGGAGAGGAGAAGCCCAAGGAATTGGGTGGATGCAGACTCCCTTAGCTCAAATTGAGGGAGGAGCAAGAATTAGACCCTCCCAGGGTCTGGAGGGCCTCTTCCCTCCCTCAGGCCGCATCCAGGCTCTCCTCTCCTCAAAGCCTGGGGCTCGCAGGGTAGTCGGTGAGGAGTGAGTCTGAGATCAGGGTCTTCCCTCGGAGCTTCAATGGAGTGACGAGAGGGCAGGAGGCAGGACAAGCTGAGGTCAGGCCAATTCCTGAGCTGTGATCCCGGCCTTCAGGGTCCCTGTGAGTGAGCCACAGGGCAGGGAAGGACTCCCCATCCAGAGACATCACCCCCGGGCCGCAACACAGAGCTTACTGTAGAGCCCACAAAATCTAAGAAAGAGAGAGAGGGAGAAAGAATTAGAGAAAGTCAGAGGCTGCCGGGGCATTCAGGCTTTCCTTGCATATTCCCCAGGGCAAAAGTGGGCAGAGAGGCTGAGCACGGTGGCTCACACCTGTAATCCCAGCTCTTTGGGAGGCTGAGGTGGGTGGATCACTTGAGGTCAGGAGTTCGAGACCAGCCTGATCAACATGGAGAAACCCTGTCTCTACCAAAAATACAAAAAATTAGCCAGGTATAGTGGTGCATGCCTGTAATTCCAGCTACTTGGGAGGCTAAGGCAGGACAATCGTTTGAACTCAGGAGGCAGAGATTGCAGTGAGCCAAGATCACACCACTGCAGTCCAGCCTGGGCAATAAGAGTAAAACTCCATCCTCAAAAAAAAAGAGTCAGAGGGGCAAATTGCACAAGTGCTGAAATCCCAGCCTCGCCTGACCAGCAGGATGGCCTTTAGCAAGCCATTTAACCCCTCTGAGTCCTGATTTTCTCATCTGAAAAATCAGGATCATAGCCTACCTCACAGGGTAATTCCAAAGGGTCAAAAAGAGACAAATAATGTCAGCCAAGAACTTGGCAGTGTTTGGTACATAGAATATGCTGGAAATTGAAGCAATTTATTTTATTTTTTTCTTGGGTTCCAGAGGTCTTTTTTTAAAAAATTTCTTTTTTTTTTTTTTAATAGAAATTGGGTTTTGTTACATCACCCAGGCTGGTCTTGAACTCGTGGGCTCAAGCGATCCTCCTGCCTCAGCCTGGTAGCTGGGACCACAGGTGCGTGCCATGGCTGTTGGCTCAGAGGTCTTTGGGTCAAAACTGAAGTGTGAGGCTCACTCCATGAACTCCCAGTGAGGGACGGAGACTCCCTGGACACTCAAGGGAGGAAAACTGGGGCTCCTTACATCAATTTTTAACACTGAGTTGTTAGAGGGCTTTGGGGAGGGAGGAGAGGGACACTGACAGGGGCCACCTCACACTAGTCACATCCACACCCCTTCTTAAAGGCCAGATCAGTCTTAGTCTTGCACTTCTGGAAGCTGCCACCAGAGGGCAGGCCTTGATTTCACACCAAGTCCACAGAAAACCCGGGGTCTGAGAGACTGCATCAGGTATTTAGAACCTGCCTCTGACTACAGATGAGCAGACTGGCATCCCAGGACAGCTCCCAAAGCCGTGCAGGAAATCTCTGGCCTCACCAGGTTGAGACAGGCAGCATGACAGCGGGGAAGAGCTTGGGCTTTGGACTTGGACCTGGATTCAGATTCTGCCTTCACCACTTAAGTGACCTTGGGCAAGTTACTGGAGCTCTGGAGTTCTCTGAAACCTGGCCTTTTTTCTTTATTGCATTTTAATGCTACTTGATATATATGAATATTTATATGCAATACACTAATTATAAAGCATACAATATATCAGGTAATGTGGCTCACACCTGTAATCTCAGCACTTTGGGAGGCCAAGGCAGAAGGATTGCTTGAAGCCAGGAGTTCAAGACCAGCCTGGGCAACATGGGGAAACCTCGTCTCTACAAAAAATACAAAAATTAGTCAGGCGTGATGGTGCATGCCTGTAGTCCCAGCCACTCAGGAGGCTGAGGCAGGAGGGTCGCTTAAGTCCAGGAGTTTGAGGCTATAGTGAGCTATGATTGCACCACTGTACTCCAGCCTGAGCAACAGAGTGAGACCCCTCCACCACCCTGATCTCTTATTAGCACTAGTGAGCTCACCATTCAATAACTGTAATTCAGCCAGGTGTGGTGGCTCATGCCTGTAATCCCAACACTTTGGGAGGCTGAGGCAAGCAGATCACTTGAGGCCAGGAATTTGAGACCAACCTGGCCAACATGGTGAAACACCATCTCTACTAAAAATACAACAATTAGCCGGGTGTGGTGGCACATGCCTGTAATCCCAGCTACTCAGGAGGTTGAGGCACAAGGATCACTTGAACCTGTGTGGGAAGTAGAAAAGTTCCTTTTTAAAGTTACCTTTCTTGTTAAAGAATAAGTGTGCTAATAACTGTGTTAAACCTTATCCTATGTAGCTGTTAGACATGCCGTGCTTACAGGCATATAGCACATTCTATGTCCTTGTACTTTAACCAAGATATCTGTGCTGAATGTGCTCACGGGCATGTCCCAGCTCTCCATTGCTTTTACTTGTTTAGAAAAGTTTAAATTGTGAGGTCTGGCTGCAGCCAACAGAGATCAGACACAGCAGTAAGGACGACCCCAAATGCGTAAAAAATAAATTTGTGTCTCCCTTTGTTCTTTGTACTCTCATGGCACGATGGTTACTGGGAGTACCCTTCTTGCAGTCCAGGAAGTAAAAACTGCTTTGCTGAAAAATCCTTTGTCTCAGTGCTGATTTTTCTTTGTGGCACTGAACATCTATTTCTAGCAACCTGGGAGGCGGAGGTTGCAGTGAGCTCAGACCGTGCCACTGCGCTCCAGCCTGGGCAACTGAGCAAGACTATCTCAAGGAAAAAAAAAAAAAACTATAACTCTACCCATAATTTGCATATACCTCCATGCTCCATCTCATATACTTAACCTCCTCCCCTTCCATCATAAACACAAATGACTGTCATCTTTTATATTTATTATTTCTTTGCTTTTTTTAAAAAATATTGCCACAAATACATGTGTGTTTAAACAATATATTGCTTAGTTTTGCTTAGTTTCAAGCTCAATAAATATATCACTCTGCCATCTTCTGGAACTTGGCTTTTTCCCCCCCTCAATATTATATTGCTGAGATACATTCACTGTGGTACATATAACTGAAGTGCGACATTTCACAGCTGTGAGCTGCCCTGTGATGGGAACATGCCACATGTCTTTATCTGGCCTCCCGTCCACGGCCATTAGGTTGTTTGTAGTTGTTTGCTATAGTGAAGTTGCGGCCACCAGCACCCCTGTACACTTCTCATGGGTTTGTATCCGAGGAGGGTTCGCTGGGTCATAGGCAAATGATCAGATCTGAGGAAGAATGCCAAATAATTTAAAAGGTGGCGTACTGTCAGGTTTCTTCTTCTTTTTTTTTTTTTTTTTTTTGAGATAGCCTCTCACTCTATCATCCAGGCTGGAGTGCAGTGGCACAATCACAGCTCACTGCAGCCACAACTTCCCAGGCTCATGTGATCCTTTCACCTCAGCCTCCTGAGTAGCTGGGACCGCGGGCACTCACCACCACGCCCAGCTGATTTTTGTATTTTTGGAGGGAGGGGATTTCGCCGTGTTGGCCAGGCTGCTCTCAAACTCCTGGGCTCAAGTGATCCACCTGCCTTGGCTTCCCAAAGTGTGCTGGGATTACAGGGATGAATCACCATGCCCAGCCAGGGTTTCCAATTCATGCATCCCTCTTACTCCTTTTATTTGAAGTTGTCCCGCCTCCCCGGAGCAGGCCTGGATCCCTCCGCTGGCCCCCAGCCCACAGCACACTCGCCTTTGTTCTCCGGCTTGAGCTCCTCCTGCAGCAGGTCTGTTTGCCGGTTGCCCAGCACGAAGGCGAGGAAGGAGAGGATGAGGGCGTTGAGGATGCCGATGATGGCCAGGATGTACGCCCAGCGCACCGAACAGTCCCCCAGGGAGTACTTCCCCGTCTTGGCCCCACACATGTCCCGGATGGTCTCGGCGTCCCAGCCGTCAGGGAAGATCATGCAGCCCAGGACGAGGCACAGAGCTGAGGGGCACGAGCACCAGGCCCACCACCACGGTCAGGAAAGAAGAGAAGAAGATCATTACTCCCTAGTGTCTGCAGTCTGGGCCAGGTATTATTGTGGGAACATCAACCCAACAACGTGCTTGTTACCCACTTCCAGAGAGGGAAAGAGAGAGGGTGGAGGCAGGGAAAAGAGAGAGAGAAAGAGGTCTAGGATGGGTAGCAGAAACTTTCTGGAACCTGAAATGCCCTCCCCCTCCCCCATTAGATCAACTTCTTCTCCAGGAAGCCTTCTGGGAATATGAGAAAACAGCTATCCACAGCCACCTCCTTCAACTTCCTCTAGCATCGGGACCAACTCCCTCTCCCATCATCAGTATAATTATTGAGACGGAGTCTCTCTCTGTTGCCCAGGCTGGAGTGCAATGGTGAGATCTCGGCTCACTGTAACCTCCACCTCCAGGGCTTGAGCAATACTCAGGAGGCCTTAGCCTCCTGAGTAGCTGGGACTACAGGTGCCCCCCACCATACCCAGCTCATTTTTGTATTTTTAGAAGAGACGGAGTTTAATATGTTGGCCAGGCTGGTCTCGAACTCCCAATCTCAAGTGATCTCCCCGCCTCAGCCTCCCAGAGTGCTGGGATTACAGGTGTAAGCCACCGTGCCCGCCCTCATTGTTCTTCATTTTTTAAATTCTTGTCATTCACTCATCAAATGTTTATTGGGCACCGTTTTCCTTTCATTCACGATGCTGGAATACATAGCATTCATGCAGTTGAGCACTTTGCTAGGAGCACAGACTATGGAGTGCCAATGATAGCCTAGTTCTTCCCCTAACTTGGCTGTATGACCTTGGGGGATGCCACCGAACTTGAACAGTCTTGTTTCAGTCAATACCGTGGTACTTACCTCACAGGGCTATTAGGAGGATTAAATGAAGTAATTCGTGCAAGAAACTTAGCACAGTGCCAGGCACTCAGGTAGTATTTACCCAGGTCTACCATATGCCAGGCACTAGACCAGGCCTAGGAGGTAGGATACTTGGATTTTAGCTGCATGGAGCTTGCAATGTAGTGTGGGGAGAGGTACATAATAGCAAAGCAATTAAGAAGTCTGGGTCTCAAATCCTGGCTCAGCTATTTTCTAGATATGCCACACTGATCCAATTCCTTCACCTTTAAGCCTGTTTCCTCATCTGCACAATGGGAATAATGATGGTATCCTCAAGTGGTTGTAAAGATTACAGAAGGCAGCAAAATGTAAAGTGCCTGGCACAGTAAGTTCTGGGTAAATCTTGGCTGTTATCAAACCCAGTTATAATGCCAAAAGTAATAATTACCTAAGAAAGTAACTCGGAGAGTTGGTTTCAGGTGAGGAGGACAAAGGCAAAGATGAGGAGAAGGGGCAGGCTCAGAAGGGCTTGGGCAATGGTTTCCTAGCTAGCATCCACCTGCTTTGGATTTAGCGACCCACCTGTCCCAATCCCAGCCCAGCTGGGCCCTTGGTCAGCACTTAGCCTAGCGGATGAGACCCAAGCCTGAGCTAATCAGCACAGTGTGTTCCTCTAGTAACAGTGATTGGCTTGAAAAGCGGCACGTGCTGCATCACAGGGCAGTCAGAACCCCCGGGTTTGGGAGGCCACTGTGGAGACGGGGGTCTTCCTCTCCACCAGCTCCGTCACCAGCTTGATGGGGCCCTCGTACTGTCAGTCCTGCCAGCATTTGGATTACTGTGTCTGAGACCCAAAGGTTCCACAGGGCTCTGTTTGGAACCGTGGGGACCTTGAGCCTGCACCAGGCCCATGGGGTGCTTAGCCTGGGCTTTAGATGGCAGCAATGCAAAGTAGGGGTGGAGGTCAGCTCTGCCCAGTGTCCACCTGGCCCATCTAGTCCCCAGGGTGGGAGGGGGCCCTTGGCTGTATCTACCGTGGAGGGAATGCTCCCAGGCCCCAGCCTCCTCTGGCTGCCACTGGAGTGGGCCCTCCTCCCCATCGTGGCACTGCCAGATTCAGCCAGTCCTCTCCCTCTCCCCAGCTCATGCTCTTCTTCCAGGGGCAGGCTCCCCCTACGATACTGTGGTCACACAGGCACTGCAGCAGGGCTCCTCCCCCTACCAACGCTCCTCCTCCAAGACAATTCTCCACTCCAGCGGACCTCACCACCTAAAGGCTGGGAAAAGAGTTCCAGGCAAAGGGAATGGCAAAAGCAAAGCCCTGTGGTGGGAACAAGGTGGGTGAGTTAAAGAATCAGCAACTTTGAACAGGCCAGAGCTCTGGGAAAAACCAGGGCTGGTCATGCAAATTTGGGAACTGTGGGCACTTGTAGGTATTTACATCCCCAGGACTGGAAATGGTGGAAATTGAAGAGAAGGCTTAGGACTGAGCCGTGGTGCTCCAGCATTAACAGGGCGGGAGGAGGAGGAGGGGCCTGCAGAGAAGGTTTGGCCATCCATCTCCCCACATAGTCCTGCATTTTGCGAGACCCTCCAGGACCCTATGTGAAAGGATAGGAGGGTCAAACGCCAAGGAAGGGAATGGGGCAGGGTGAGGAGTGGTCTCAGCCCGTCCTTCCCCTGCCCTCGGAGTCCCCAGGGCCCCTTCCCAGGGAGGTGCGCTCCTGCCTCCCTATTCCCGGGCTCTAAATCTCCAGCAAGAGGCAGGAGTGGGAAAGAGCCCGAGGAGGGGCAAATCCACACCGTCCCTTAGTCCCCTCTGGCCGTCCACTGCCAAGGTGCCGGAGGCGCGGGCCTCGCTGCAGTCTGTGGCTCCCGCCGGGAGCATCCCCGTCTCCATGGAAACCGCGCCTGCATCCTGGCGCTCCCAGCAGCGCGACGCCGGCTCCTGCAGGCGGTCCTCCCCTCTGCAACCTGAGCACTGAGGCCTCGGGGAGGTTTTCTTCCCTTTGCTTTCCGCCTGCACGTTCTCTCTGCCTCTGTCTCTCTTTCGTTCTGTGTCTCCATTCCTTTCTCTTCTCCGCCCTTTTCATCTTTCTTTGCACCCCTCTCTCTCTCTGGCAAGTCCACCTTGTGCTCAAGTCTCAGTCTGGACCCCTGCCCCGCCCTGCCCGCTTTCCCCCATACTTAGATCTCTCAGCATTTAACTTTCATTCAACTCCCTCCTCTCTATTCCTATTCTCTCTTTTCCCCCTTCTCTATATCTGTCCCCTCACCTTATCCTCTCTTTTTGCCTCTCACCTCATAGATCCCACAAATACATTCCTGTATGCCCACTATGTGCCAGGCACTGTGCAGTGTGCCAGGGACAGCAGGCTCGGTGTCTGTCTTCAGGGCGGAGGCGTGTGGGGAGGAATGCAGTCAACAAATCAACACACAAATTGAAGAGTTTCACATGTCCAGGCGTGCTTCAAAGGAAAAAGACCAGCAGCTCCCACCCACAATACCAGGAGTAGTCAGAGATGGCTGGGGCACACAGCCTGCATGGTTTCAGATGGTGGCTGTGGGGCCCCAGAGGCCACTCTCAGAATGGGAAATATCAGAAGTCAAACAAATGAAGAAAAGCCAATTAGATGGGTTTCCTTACACCTGGGAAAAAGATAGGACGGGACCAGTAGAGATAGCCTAGGCCAGGGAAGTGCCCAGGAGAGCCAACCATCAGGAGATGGAATAACTGCAGATAAGGCAGGCTTCAGCATTCCCATTTACTGGATGAGGAAACTGAGGCTGAGGCCTTTGGATTCCAAGCTCAAGTCTCTTTGGGAAATAATGAGCTGGCTGAAGAGCCAGCTGCTGCTAGGCACATACACGGGTGCAGGATGGCACAAAGTTTCTCAACCTTAATGCTTTTGACATTCAAGCTAGATGATTCTTTATAGTAGGGGCCAACCAGTACATTGTGGGATGCTTAATATCATCCCTGGCCTCTACCCACCAGATGCCAGGGCCACCACCAACCCCAGTCATAATGATTAAAAACTGTCAGTTGAGCATGGGTGGCTCACACCTATAGTCCCAGCACTTTGGGAGGTCAAGGTGGGAGAATCACTTGAGACCAAGAGTTTAAGACCATCCTGGAGCAACATGGTGAAAACCCACATCTACAAAAATTAGCTGGGCATGGTGGCATGCACCTGTAGTCCCAGGTCCTCAGGAGGCTGAGGTGGGAGGATTGCTTAAGCTGGAAGATCGAAGCTGCAGTGAGCCAAGATTGCACAACTGCACTACAGCCTGGGCAACAGAGAGACATTTTCTCAAAAAAAAAAAAAAAAAAAAAGTCCCCAATGAGGGGATTTTCCCTGGCTGAGAACCACTGGTATAGGAGCAGAAGCCTGAGGATGAGGGATCTCTATCCAGCTACCCCACAGTCCCACTGACTTTCTCTGCTCCAAGCAGCCAGGAGGGATTATGACAAAAGATGAACAATATTAATATTTTTAATATTGTGATAATATTGTTAAAGATAGTGTTGAGTGGCCGGGTGTAATGGTTCACACCTGTAATCCCAGCACCTTGGGAGGTCGAGACAGGTGGATCACCTGAGGTCAGGATTTCGAGACCAGCCTGGTCAACATGGTGAAACCCTCGTCTCTTCTAAAGATAAAAAAATTAGCTGGGCATGGAGGTGCATGCCTGTAATCCCAGCTACTTGGGAGGCTGAGGCAGGAGAATTGCTTGAACCCAGGAGACGGAGATTGCAGTGAGCCAAGATCGCACCACCGCACTCCAGCCTGGGTAACAGAGCAAGACTCCATCTCAAGAAAAAAAAAAAGTGTTGAGTACTTAACTATGTGCTAGGGTGCTAAGCTTCTGACATTCATTATCTCATTTAATCCTATTATTAATTTAAAAAATCCATGAGGTAGGAAAAAATACCACCCTCATTATACTGATGAGGAAACTGAGGCTCAGAGGTACCAAGTGTCTTATCCAATGTCACTCAGCTAGTAAATGGGGGAATCTATTCAAGTACATAGTTCCTTACTGCATGTTTTTTCTTTGAATAAACTCATTTTTAACTTAGATGCATTTGCTTAAAAAGTAAATTTAAATTACTTTCAAAGAAAAGGAAACCAGGATCATCTGCCATAAATAGAAAAACACTATAAATATAGGTATAATGAAATCAAAACAATGTTCTTAGAATCTAGCTAGATACTTCTGCCTGCTGAGTGCTCTGAGCCTGAGGGCCGATTCCTCTTTGTTTAAAAGACCTGTTAGTAAGTGTGAGAGGAGTTAAAGATGCATTAGCCCCAAACTGAAACTTTCTCCTTAAAGTTATGGAAGAAATTGGAAATGGAACGACGTGTTCACCACTGGATGCCCAATGCATCTTGCATGTGTCCTGTGTTTGGGAAACACGCCCCACTTTTTCCTGCCTCTATCCTTTACATGGCGATTTTAGGCAGTCAGTTTCCCCCTCTAGGCCTCGGTTTCTTCCCGGATGAAATGAGGATCATGGGATCTGCCCAACCCACTTCATAGAGCTTTTGTGAGAATCAAATGAGAGATGGGAAGTGGCGCGACAAATTCATAAGGGTGGAGTGTGAGTGGGTCATGATGACTCTTGGCAGAGTAGGAAAAAAGTCCTGAACAAAGGGTTTTTTCTAGATATTCAAGAAATGTTAACAATGGCTGCCTAGGGAAGGAGGTAAGTTTGTTTTTTGCAATGTAACCAGGACAGAGACAAATTGCTTGCTATAATATCTATTCATCCCTTCCTCCTTAGTATTTAGAACCCTCAATTTTTAGCTAAGACCTTGACTGTAGAGAATAAAAACTGCATTTTCCAACCTCCCTTGCAGCTAGATGTGACCATATGACTAAGCAAAATACATGTAGATGTGTTTTGTGACGTTAAGGAAACAACTTTACATAAACAGATTTATAAAGATGCTGCTGGATACTCTTTGTCCCATATTTCTTCATCGCTTTCTCCATCCAGCTGCCTGGAATGCAGATGTGATGATAAGGAATCTAACAGACATCTTTGACAATAAAGATAGGGACCACACCCCAGGAGGGGTGGAGCAGAAAGCAGGAAGTTGCTAATGACTTCAGGCGCTATGATACCAGCTCTGGACTGCCTCACTCTGGGGCATTTGTTTTATATAAGAGATAATAATCTTGAGTCATTTATTTTATTTTATTTTGTTTTTGAGACAGTCTTGCTCTGTCACTGAGGCTGGAGTACAGTGGTGGGATCATGGCTCACTGCAGCCTCGAACTCCTGCAATCCTCCCTTCTCAGCCTCCCAAGTTGCTGGGACCACAGGCATTTGCCACCATGCTCAGCTAAATAAAAATTTTTTTGGTAGAGATGGGGTCTTGTTATGTTGCCCAGGCTGGTCTTGAACTCCTGGCCTCAAGTGATCCTCCCACCTTGGCCTCCCAAAGAGCTGGGATTACAGATGTGAACCACTGCACCCAGCCTTGGGTCATTAAACCACAATGATTTTGTTCATATCACATGCAGACAAACCTAGTCCTAACTGGCATAACATTGTATTCTTTTTGAATTTTGTATCATGTGTATTTATTGGGAAAAATCATTTAACTGTGTGTCACTGGGCAAGTCTCTTCACCTCTTGGTGATACCTACTTCTCAAAGCCACAAAGTAGACTGAGTGGTCACCATCATTGACTGTAATGGTGGGACGTCTCCATTGGTTTTGGAGTGTGAGGGTGGCACGTTCACTTTTGTAAATGTACTTACCCCTTGACTCAACTTTCTCCTATGACTATTCCCTTGTGTGTACACAAAGGATGAATACAAGGGTGTTCGCTGCATTACCATCTATAACAAGGGACCAAAAACATGTCTACTAAGAGGCATCTGGCTATATAACTTATGGTGGTATCTATGCCATGGCATAGTATTAATCCATTTAATTGAATGGAGTACAGTTGTATATGTTGTCATGGAAAAATCCTTTTTTTTTTTGAGACAGAGTCTCGCTCTGTTGCCGGGTTGGAGTGCAGTGGGGCAATCTCTGCTCACTGTAACCTCCACCTCTCAGGTTCAAGTGATTCTCCTGCCTCAATCTCTGGAGTAGCTGGGACTGCAGACATGTGCCACCATGCCCAGTTAATTTTTGTATTTTTAGTACAGACAGGGTTTCACCCTGTTGGCCATGATGCTTTTGATCTGTTGACCTCGTGATCCACCCACCTCAGCCTCCCAAAGTGCTGGGATTACAGGCATGAACCACTGTGCCCAGCTCATGGAAAATCTTCTAAAATATATTAATAAATAAAAAGGAGGAAGCCAGGAGCGGTGGCTCATGCCCATAATCCCAGCACTTTGGGAGGCTGAGGCGGGTGGATTACCTGAGGTTGAGAGTTCGAGACGAGCTTGACCAACATGGAGAAACTCTGTCTCTACTGAAAATATAAAGTTAGCCGGATGTGGTGGTGGGCACCTGTAATCCCAGCTACTGGGAGACTGAAGCAGGAGAATCACTTGAACCTGGGAGGCGGAGGTTGCAGTGAGCAGAGATCGAACCATTGCACTCCAGCTTAGGCAACAAGAGTGAAACTCTGTCTCCAAAAAAAAACAAAAAACAAAAACAGAGGTCATTAGCTATGGCTCATGCCTGTAATCCCAGTGCTTTGGGAGGCTGAGGTGGGAGGATCACTTGAGCCCAGAAGTTCAAGACCAGCATACCAAAACCCTTGTCTCCACAAAAAAAATAAAAAATAAAGATAGTCAAGATACAGAAAATTGTACATAGTATAATCCCATCAATTTTAAAATATACTTTATTTTTTAGAGCAGTTTTAGGTTCACAGCAAAATTGAGTAGAAGATTCAAAGATTTCCCATCACTCCCTAACCTACATATGCATGGCCTCCCTCACTATCGACATCCCCAACCAGGGTGGCATATTTGTTACAACTGATGAACCAACATTGACACATTATCACCCAAAGACCATAGTCCACATTAAGGATTACTCCTGGTGTTGTACATTCTATGGGTTTTGACAAATATGTAATGGCATTTATGTACCATTGTAGTATATCGTACAGGGTATTTTCACTGCCCTGAAAAATCCTCTGCGCTCTGCCTATTCATCCCTTCCTCCTCTCAACCCTGGTCAACCACTGATTGTTTCACTATCTCCAGTTTTGCCTTTTCCAGAATGTCACATAATTGTAATCATACAGTATGTAGCCTTTTCAGACTGGGACTCTTTCACTTAGTAATATGCATTGACAGTTCTTCCATATCTCTTCGTGGCTTCATAGTTCATTTCTTTCTTTCTTTTTTTTTTTTTTTGAGATGGAGTCTTGTTGTGTCACTCAGGCTGGAATACAGTGGCGCGATCTCGGCTCACCGCAACCTCTGCCTCACGGGTTCAAGTGATTCTTCTGCCTCAGCATCCCGAATAGCTGGAACTACAGGTACGTGCCACTACACCCAGCTAATTTCTGTATTTTTAGTACAGACAGGATTTCACCATATTGGCCAGGCTGGTCTCAAACTCCTGACCTTGTGATCCACCTGCCTTAGCCTCCCAAAGTGCTGGGATTACAGGCGTGAGCCACTGCGCCTGGCCTTTTTTTTTTTTAGATGGAATCTCCCTCACCCAGGCTGGAGTGCAGTGGCACAATCTTGGTTCACTGAAACCTCTGCCTCCCGTGTTCAAGCAATTCTCCTGCCTCAGCCTCCCAAGTAACTGGGACTACAGGCATGCTCCATCACACCTGGCTAATTTCTGTATTTTTAGTAGAGATAGGGTTTCACCATGTTGGCCAGGCTGGTCTTGAACTCTTGACCACAGGTGATCCACCCACCTTGGCCTCCCAAAGTGCTGGGATTACAGGCATGAGTCACTGAACCCAGCCTGAAGAGTTCTTTGTATATTTTAGATAACAATCCATTAAAAGATACGCCATTTTTTTTTTTAGAGGGTGTCTCACTCTGTCACCCAGGCTGGAGTGCAGTGGCTCACTGCAACCTCCACCTCCTGGGTTCAAGCAATTCTCTGCCTCAGCCTCCCATATAGCTGGGACTACAGGCACACGCTACCACCCCCAGCTAATTTTTGTATTTTTAGTAGAGATAGGGTTTTGCCATGTTGGCCAGGCTAGTCTCGAACTCCAGACTTCAAGCGATCCTCCCAAAGTGCTAGGACTACAGGTGTGAGCCATGGCACCCAGCCCAGATATGTCTTTTGCAAAGATTTTCTCTCAGTATGTGGCTTGTCTTTTCATTCTCTTGACTATGTGTCAACAGTAGAACTTTTTAACTTTAATGAAGTCCAGCTTACCAATATTTTCTTTCACGAATTGGGCCTTTAGTGTTGTATCTAAAAAAATCATTGCCAAACCCAAGGTAATCTAGATTTTTTTCCATATATATATATATAGAGAGAGAGAGAGAGAGGAGAGAGAGAGATGGAGTTTTGCTCTTGTTGCCCAGGCTGGAGTGCAATGGTGTGATCTCAGCTCACCGCAACATCTGCCTCCTGAGTTCAAGTGATTCTCTTGCCTCAGCCTCCTGAGTAGCTGGGACTACAGATGCAGGCCACCACGCCCAGCTAATTTTTATATTTTTAGTAGGGATGGGGTTTCACCATGTTGGCCAGGCTGGTCTCAAACTCCTGACCTCAGGTGATCCACCCGCTTCGGCCTCCCAAAATGCTGAAATTACAGGCATGAGCCACCGTGCCGGCCTCTGTCTTGAGATTTCTTATTTGATCCATGTGTTATTGAGAGTGTGTTGTTTAATCTCTAAGCATTCTAGTATTTTCCAACTATCTTTCTGTTATTGATTTGTGTTTTAACTCCATTGTGTTCTGAAAGCAGACGTTGTATAATTTCTGGTGCTTACATTTGTTAAGGTATGTTTTTTTGGTCCAGAATGTGATCTGTCTTGGTGAATGTCCCATGTGAGCTTGAGAAGAATGTGTATTCTGCCGTTGTCAAATGAAGTAGTTTACAAATATCCATTATATGCATTTAATTAATGGTGTTGTTGAGTTCAACTATGCCCTTACTGATACTTCTGCCTGGATTTTTCCACCTCTGATAGAGAGGTCTTGAAGTCTCCAACTACAATAGTAGATGCATCTATTTCTCTTTGCAGTTCTATCAGTTTGCCTCACGTATTTTGATGCTCTGTTGTTAGGGACATGCATGTTAAGGATCGTTATGTCTTATCATCTGGCAATGCCTCTCTTTATCCCTGACAATTTTCTTTGCCATGGAGTTTGCTTTGTCTTAAATTAATAAAGCCACTCTCATTTCCTTTCCCCCTCCTCCTCCTCCTCATCCTCCCCACCTCCTTCTCCTCCCCCCCTTCTTCCTCCTCCTCCCCCCTCTTCCTCCTCCTCCTCCTCCCCCTCCTCCTCATCCTTCCCCTTCCCCCTCTTCTTCCTCCTCCCCCCTTCCTCCTCCTCCTTCTTCTTCCTCCTCTCCTTCTCCTTCTTCTTCTTCCTCTTCACAGTCTTGCTCTATTGCCCAGGCTGCAGTGCAGTGCCATGATAATAGCTCACTGCAGCCTTGACTTCCTGGGGTCAGGTGATCCTCCTACTTCAGCCTCCTGAGTAGCGGGGACTACAGGTGTACACCACTATGCTTGGCTAATTTTTTTCCACTTTCTTTTTATTAGTATTAGCATGGTACGTCTTTCTCCGTTCACTTACTTTTAATCAATATGTGTCTTTATATTTAAGTGGGTTTCTTAAAAGACAACATATAACTAAGTCTTGTTCTTTTAATCCATTCTGACAATCTGTCTTTTAATTGGTGCATTTAGACCATGATATTCAAAATGATTATTGATATAGTTGGATTAACATCTACCATATTTGTTACTATTTTCTGTTTGTTGCCCTATCTCTCTTTTGTCTTCTACTATTTTCCTGTCTTTTGTGGCTTTAATTGAACATTTTAAATGATTCTATTTTTCTCTCCTTTCTTAGAATATCAGTTATACTTAAAAGAATTTTTAAGTAGTTGCCCTAAAGTTTGCAATATACATTTCCAACTAATGCAAGTCCATTTTCAAATAACACTATACCACTTCACAAGCAATACAAGTACCTTATAATAACAGAATAATCATATGTATGAGTGTTGTCATTCATTCACTTTAAGCAAATGAGCATAGGTGTGTGTATAATTGAAAACATTCTTGCTCTAATTATTTTAAACAAGCGGTTATCTGTTAGATCAATTATGCCAAAGAAAAATAAAAGTTTTTGGCTGGGCATGGTGGCTCATGCCTGTAATCCCAGCACTTTGAGAGGCCAAGGTGGGCAGATCACTTAAGGTCGGGAGTTTGAGACCAGCCTGGCCAACATGATGAAACCCTGTTTCTACTAAAAAAACACAAAAATTAGCTGGGTATAGGGGCACGCACCTGTAATCCTAATTACTTGGGAGGCTGAGGCTGGAGAATCACTTAAACCTGGGAGGTGGAGGTTGCAGTGAGCCGAGACTGCGCCATTGCACTCCAGCCTGGGCAACGAAAGAGAAACTCAAAAAAAAAGAAAAAGAGCTGAGCACGGTGGCTCACATCTGTAATCCCAGCTCTTTGGGAGGCCGAGGCAGGTGGAAAACCTGAGGTCAGCAGTTCGACACCAGCCTGGCCAACATAGTGAAACCCCATCTCTACTAAAAATACAAAAATTAGCCAGACATGGTGGCGCGTGCCTGTAGTCCCAGCTACTCCAGAGGCTGAGGCAGGAGTATTGCTTGAACCTGGGAGGTGGAGGTTGCGGTAAGCTGAGATGGTGCCACTGCACTCCAGTTTGGGCAACAGGGCAAGACTTCGTCTCAAAAAAAGAAAAAGAAGTTTTTATTTTACCTTAACTTATTCCTTCTTCAATACTCTTCACTTACTTATGTACATCTGAGCCTTCAGTAATTTGTCAATAACAATTTAGTTTTCCCTTGCCTGGGCATTGGTTCCCATAAAAGTTTCTACTCATGGGTTCCTTCTGCTCCTGTAACGTGATTCTCTCTATCCTCCTGTCTTTCTCTCCAAATCTGGGGGCAGAAGTTTGTCCTGTGACCTTATGTCTCTCATGGATCTAGCAGAGTGTTGATTTTTCAGTTTGTCTGGATTTTTGCTTTCTGTTAGGATACAGTAGCAACTTCGAAGCTTCTTACACCCCTGATCAGAAACCAGAAGTTCATTCATCTATGTTTTTTATAAAAAGGATATGCATACTGCGAAATGCATTGCAACAATGAGAAAGAATGCATAGCACTTTAAGGACTGAAAGAGCAAGCTTTCTTTGACACAATGTCATCTGAAAAAAGCAATCATATATTTTTTCCCTCCCCCCAACAATCATAATTTTTTAAAAATTATGGTTTTTAAATGTGGGCCGGGCATGGTGGCTCACGCCTGTAATCCAAGCACTTTGGAGGCCAAGGCAGGTGGATCACCTGAGGTAGGGAGTTCAAGACCAGCCTGACCAACATGGTGAAACCCCATCTTAAAAAAGAAAAGAAAAAAGTCAAATGTATTTCCAATGTTTTCTATGTACCAGATACTGTTTAAACTGCTTTATGTGTATTAATTCATTGCTACCCCATTTTTATATGTGATGAAACAGGCTCAGAAAAGTTAATGATTAGTCTGACCTAGGCTTCCTGGGGCCTGAGTCCATGCTCTCAACTACCTCTCTTCTCTGACACATTGAGCAGGTAGAAAGACCATACATAGGCATGATCCCTCTTGTTTTAAAAAAGTAGGAGACAGTACATACATACAATGAAATATATTGAACCTTAAAAAGGTTCCTGACACATGCTGCAACATGGATGAATCCTGAAGACACTTTGCTAGGTATATAAATAAGCCATTCATGAAAGGACAAATACTATATGATTCCATTTATATGAGCTACCTAGAGTAATCAAATTCATAGAGACAGAAGGTGAAATGGTGGCTGCCAGGGCTCGGAGGAGGGAGAAATGCGAAGTTAGTGTTTAATGGGCACAAAGTTTCAGTTTTGCAACATTAAGAGAGTTCTGGAGATGGATGGTGGTAATGATTGAAAAATAATGTGAATATACTTGATGCAGAAGTGCACAGAACTGTGCACTAAAAAACAGTAAAAATGATAAATGTTATGTCATGTGTATTTTACCACAATAAGAAAATGGGGCGAGGTGGAAGAATGTCCCTGGATGAATCTGACAATAGTTTAAATAACTGTCTTTATTTTGCTAACAATTAGAGCTGACTGTGGCCTAACATCCCTCATATCATCTCCCTCCTTCAAGCATCTCTAAAAATGATGGTGAATGTAGTGAGTTTAATTGCATCCCCCAAAAAGATGTGTTCAAGTCCTAATCCCTGGTACCTGTGAATGTGATCTCATTTGGAAACAGGGTGCCTGTTAATTAAGATGCAAGACAAAATAAGGTCATTAGGGTGGGCTCTAAGGCCAGTCACTGGTGTCCTTATAGGAAGAGAAGAGAAACACACACACACACACGTGAGGACCAGAGAGTGGAGGGATGCTGCTGTAAGTCAAGAACACCAAGGAGGGCTCACAGCCAACAGAAGGGAGACAGACAGGAAAGCTTCCTTCCCGGAGTCTGCAGGGTGTGTGTGGTGTTTGCCCACACCTTGATATTGAACTTCTAGCTTCCAGAACAAGAATACATTTTTGTTGTTTTAAGCAAAAAAAAAAAAAAAGGTAAAATGGTAAATTTCATGTACATGTATTTCACTGGAAGGAAGGAAAAAAGGAAGGAAGAAAGAAAGGAAAGGGAAGGAAAGAGGGAAGGAGACAGAAGGAAGGAAAGGGAGGGGAAGGGAGAAAGAAGTAAGTAGGGGCACACAGAAATGACATGATATCATTTCCTGATGCATATATATGTAAATGTACAGAAAAAGATCAGGGACAATAGAAACTAAGTTTATAAGAGTGATGGCCTCTATAGGGGACTTGAGTCTTTTTGTAATGTTTCAGCTTTTTACAGAGCGGGTATATTCATATGTTACTTGTGAAATTTAAAAACACAATTTTGACCAGGCATGGTGGCTCATCCCAGCACTTTGGGAGGCCAAAGCAGGTAGATCACTTGAACTCAGGAGTTTGAGACTAGCCTGGGCAACATGGCAAAACTCTGTCTCTACTAAAAAAAAATAAAAATACAAAAAGTTAGTGGGCATCATGGTGCATGCCACTAACTGCCACTGTAGTCCCAGTTATTTGGGAGTGCTGAGGTGGGAGAATTGCTGAGCCCAGGAGGTCGAGATCAGCCTGGGCAACATGGTAAAACCCCGTCTCTACAAAAATACAAAACAGTAGGCAGGCATGGGGACTACAGGTACAATTGCCTGTAGTCCCAGCTACTTGAGAGGTTGAGGTGGGAGGATTGCTTGAGGCCAGATGGCAGAGGTTGCAGTGAGTCAAGATCATGACACTGCACTCCAGCCTGGGCAACAGAGCCAGACACTATCTCAAAAACAAAAACGAAAACAAAACCCATATACAGTAGGCTAGTGTGGTGGAAGAATTTTTTTAAAAAAACCAGACAGCCCATAATTGTAAAATTTAATTTTTCAAATAACACACACACATACACAGGCATACTCTGGGGATATTGTGAGTTTGGTTCCAGACCACTATAAGAAAGCAAATATTGCAATAAAGCAAGTCACATAAATTATTTGGTTTCCCAGTACATATAAAAGTCAGGTTGACACTACACTGTAATCATGTGCAATAGCATAAAAAAAACCCCCAATGTATATGTCTTATTTTAAAAATACTTTATTGCTAAATTATCATCTGAGCCAGGCTTCAGAAAGTTGTAATGAAGGTTTGGGTAGCTGTAGCAATTTCTGAAAATAAAATAACAATGAAGTTTCATTGACTGACTCTCGCTTTCACAAAAGTTTACTCAGTAGCATGTGACGCTGTTTGATAGCATTTTACCTACAGAACTTCTTTCAAAACTGGAATCAATCCTCTAAAACCCTACTCCTGCTTTATCAACTAAGTTTATATAATATTTTAAATATTTTGTGGGAATTCCAACAGTGCTCACAGCATCTTCACCAGAAGTAGATTCCATCTCAAGAAACCACTCTACTCATCCATAAGAAGCAACTCCTTATCCATTTAAGTTTGATCATGAGATTGCAGCAATTCAGTCCCATCTTCAGGCTCTACTTCTAATGCTCGTTCTCTTGTTATTTTCACCACATCTTCAGTTATTTCATCCACTGAAGTTTTAAGTCCATCAAAGTCATCCACGAGAGTTGGAATCAACCTCTCTCAAACTCCTGTTCATGTTGATATTTTGACCTCCTCTCATGAATCACCAATGTTCCTTTTTCTTTTTTTTTTTTTCTTGAGACAGTCTTGCTCTGCTGCCCAGGTTGGAATGCAGTGGTGTGATCTCAGCTCACTGCAACCTCCGTCTCCCGGGTTCAAGTGATTCTCCTGCCTCAGCCTCCCAAGTAGCTGGGATTACAGGCGTGTGCTACCACACCCAGCTAATTTTTGTATTTTTAGTAGAAATGGGGTTTCGCCATGTTTGCCAGGCTGGTCTTGAACTCCTGAGCTCAGGTGATCTACCTACCTTGACCTCCCAAAGTGCTGGGATTACAGGCATGAGGAACTGCACCGCCCCCACTTTTTTGAGATGGAGTCTTACTCTGTGGTCTAGGCTGTAGTGCAGTGGCATGATCTTGGCTCACTGCAACCTCCAAGTCCTGGGTTAAGGCGATGAATCACCAATGTTCTTAATGGCATCTAGCATGGTAAATTTTTTCCAGAAGGTTTTCAATTTGCTTTGCCCAGATCCAGCAGAGGAACCACTTGTCTATGGCAGCTACTGCCTTTTGAAATGTATTTCTTAAATAATAAGACTTGAAAGTCAAAATTACTCCTTGACCCGTGGGCTGCAGAATGGATATTGTGTTAGCAGACATAAAAACAGCATTAACCTCCTTATACATCTTCCTGAGAGCTCTTGTGTGAGCAGGTGCATTGTCAATGAACACTAATATTTTGAAAGGAATCTTTTTTTTTTTTTCTATCCTGAGCAATAGATCTCAACAGTGGACTGAAAATATTTAGTAAACCATGCTGTAAACACATGTGCTGTAATTCAGGCTTTGTTGTTCCATTTATACAGCACAGGCAGAATAGATTTAGCATAATTCTTAAGGGCCCTAAGATTTTCAAATAATAAATGAGCACTGGCTTCAATTTAAAGTCACCAGCTGCACGGGCCCCTAACATGAGAGTCTGCCTGTTCTTTGAAGCTTTAAAGCCAGGCATTGACTTCTCCTCTCTAGCTACGAAAGACCTAGATGGCATCTTCTTCCAACAGAAGGTTGTTTCATCTACACTGAATATCTTTTGTTTAATCTAGCCATCTTCATCAATGATCTTGGCCAGATCTTCTAGTGACTTGCTGTGGCTTCTACATCAGGACCTGCTGCTTCACCCTGCACTTTTATGCTATGGAAATGGCTTATTTTCTTAAACTGCATGAACCAACCTGTGCTAGCTTCCAGCTTTTCTTCTGCAGCTTCCTCACCTCTCTCAACCTTCACAGAATGGAACAGAGTGAGGGTCTCGCTCTGGATTAGGCTTTGGCTTAAGGGAATGCTATGGCTGGTCTGATCTTCTAGCCAGACTACTAAGACTTTCTTCATACCTGAAATAAGGCTGTTTTTCTTTCTTGTCATTCATGTGTTCACTAGAGTAGCACTTTATTTCATTCAAGAACTTTTCCTTTGCATTTACAACTTGGCCAACTGGCACAAGAGGCCTCACTTTTGGCTTATCTCAGTTTTGACATGCCTTTCTCACTACTTCATCATTTCCAGCTTTTGTTTTTTAATATTTATTCATTTACTTATTTTTTAGAGACAGAGTCTTACTATGTTGCCCAAGCTGGTCTTGAACTTCTGACCTCAAGAATCCTCCAGCCTCAGCCTCCCACAAAATGCTGGGATAACAGGCAGGAGCCACCACGCCCAGTCCACATTTCAATCTTTTGATTTAACATGAGAGATGTATGACTCTTCCTTTCACTTGAACACTTACAGGCCATTGCAGGGCTATTAATTGGCCGAATTTCTTTGTCTCACTCTGTCGCCAGGCTAGGAGAGTGCAGTGGTGCGATCTCAGCTCACTGCAACCTCCGCCTCCCGGGTTCAAGTGCTTCTCCTGCCTCAGCCTCCTGAGTAGCTGGGACTACAGAGGCACGCCACCAGGTAATTGGTCTAATTTCAAAATTGTTGTGTCTCAGGGAATAAGGAAGCCAAAGGAGGGAGAGAGACAGGGGAACAGCCAGCGGGTGGAGCAACAGAATACACACATTTATTTATGAAGTTTGCCATCTTATATGGGCACCCAAAGCAATTACAGTAGTAACACCAAAGATCACTGATCACAGATCACCATAAAAGATATAATCATAACAGAAGGTTTGAGATATTGTGAAAATTTCAAACTGTGACACAGAGCCATGAAGTGGGCACGTGCCGCGGGGAAAATGGTTCCAACACACTTGATCGACTCAGGGTTGCTACAAACCTTCAATTTGTTAAAAATGCAATATCTGTAAACCTCAATAAAGCAAAGCACAATAAAAGGAAGTATGCCTGCATATAAGCTTGAGTATCTATAAGCATTTCTGGAAGGATACAGAAGCAGCTTAATGACGGTTGCCTCTGAGAAATGGCTTGAGGAAGATATGGAGGGAGGCGGGGAAAGAGAGCTTTTAAGAAATAACTAAGAAACTCAGCCAGGCTTGGTGGCTCATGCCTATAATCCCGGCACTTTGGGAGGCCGAGGTGGGTGGATCACCTGAGGTAACAATTCGAGACCAGCCTGGCCAACATGGTGAAACCTCGTCTCTACTAAAAATACAAAATTAGCCGGGCATGGTGGTGCACACCTGTAATCACAGCTACTTGGGAGGCTGAGGCAGAAGAATCGCTTGAACCTGGGAAGGGGAGGTTGCAGTGAGCCGAGATCAGGCCACTGCATTCCAGCCTGGGTAACAGAGTGAGACTTCATCTCAGGAGAAAAAAAAAAAAAAGAAAGAAAAGAAAAAAGAAAGAAAGAAAAGAAAAGAAAAGAAATCTCCTGGTTTTGTCTCAAACTCCTGGCTTCAAGCCTCCCTCCTTGGCCTCCCAAAGGTGCCTCATGCTGGGGTTACATGCATGAGGCACTGCACCTGGGCTACATGTTACTGTTTTTTTAGTTAAAACAATGTTATTATGTCTAATCCTATTCCACCTGTTTCAAGTAATGAAATCATCTCAAGCTTTTAAGAAATAACTAAGAAAGTCGGCCCAGCATGGTGACTCATGCCTGTAATCCCAGCACTTTGGGAGGCAGAGACAGGTTGATCACCTGAGGTAACAATTTGAGACCAGCCTGGCTAACAAGGTAAAACCCCGTCTCTACTAAAAATACAAAATTAGCCGGGCGTGGTAGTGCACACCTGTAATCACAGCTACTTGGGAGGCTGAGGCAGGAGAATCACTTGAACCTGGGAAGGGGTGGTTGCAGTGAATTGAGATCGGGCCACTGCATTCTAGCCTGGGTAACACAGTGAGACTCTGTCTCAGAAAAAGAAAAGAAATAACTAAAAAATGAAAGGAGAGTTCAAAGGAAGATTACTTGAGTTTAGGGAATAAAACTAGGATGAGCCTAAGAAAAGGTAAAGAATAAGAGAACATATACTTTATGCCTAGGTGCTTGTTTTCTTTAAAGCTTGTGCTATCAATGTGCCTTTATGTAAAGCCTTTTCATGATGCATTTTATGCTGAGCTATTGTTTTTTAGTTGTTGTTGTTGTTTTGAGATAGAGTCTCACTCTGTCACCCAGGCTGAAGTGCAGTGGTGCAATCTTAGCTCACTGCAACCTCCGCCTCCCAGGTTCAAGCAATTCTTGTGCCTCAGCCTCCCAAGTAGCTGGGATTACAGGTGTGCGCCACTACACTCAGCTAATTTTTAAAAATTATAGAGATGGAGTTTCACCATGTTGGCCAGGCTGGTCTCAAACTCCTCACCTCAGTTGATCTACCCACCTCGACCTCACAAAATGCTGGGATTACAGGCATGAGCCACCGTGCCCAGCCTTGAGCTATTGTTTTTATACTTTAGAGGCAAGGGCCTGCCCTGTCACCCAGGTGTTTCATTGCAGCCTCAAACACCTGGTCTCAAGTGATCCTCCTGCCCCAGCTTCCCCAGTAGCTGGGACTACAGGCACGAGCCGCCACACCCAGCTAATTTTTAAATACTTTGTAGAAATGGAGTGTTACTCTCTTTCCAGGCTTGTCTCAAACTCCTGGCCTCAAGCCTCCCTCCTTGGCCTCCCAAAGTGCTGGGGTTACATGCATGAAGCACTGCACCTGGCCTATGCTTAGCTTTTTAATAGAGTTTCATTAAAACACTGTTACACCCAAGAGGCCCCTGCTCAGCTGGGCACTCCTAGAGGGAGGCCTTTTTTGTGTTCAGTTGCCCCTCTGTGCATGATTCAACACAGCTGCCACCCATTACAGGGGGTCAGACTGGGTGTGCTTAGGGTCTTCTGTCCCTGAACAGACTCTCCGGAGGCCCCACTCCCTTCTCCCCTGATGTGGCCTCTCTGATCTGCCACATCCTGCTTTTATACCTGGGTCCCTGTCCCCCAGGCCCTGCAGATGGAAGCTCAGCAAGAGGGGAGAAACAGGTCTTGGGGGGCAGAAGATTCTGCTGCTGCAGGGATCCTGGAGGACAGTGTGGGGCTGCAGAAGCTACCAAAGGAACCTTCGCCCTCCCACCCCATGCCACATGTCCGCTATGTGTTAGGACCCTCCTCAGCAAGAGAAGGAAAAAGTCTAGAAGTTCAAAGGGGGCAGGCACTGGAAGGTGATCCAGCACTGGGTATAACAGTCTCCAAAAGCTGCTTGCTGTAGTGTCTGCTGGGGTTGAACCCAGTGAACCATCCCCTAGACCCAGACCACTCTTTTCAGGCTATCCCCAGCTGAACTGTGTAGATGAGCTCACCAAAACATATGTGCTAGAAGGTTCGTAGGAGCTTTATTCACAGTCCTAGATTGGAAATAACCCGAGTGTCTATTAGCAATGTAATGGATAAATAAATTGTGCAGTTTAATCCAATGAGATAGTATATAGCAGTGAAGACAGACAAACTGTGGTTACCTGCAACAACCTACATGAATCTTACAGTCATAATGTGAAGCTAAACTGATTCCACTTACATACATTTCAAAAACAGCCAAAACTAGTCTATAGGATTAAAAGTTAGGATAGTGGTTAGCTTTGGGGGAGTACCTGGAAGGGGGAATGAGGTTTATGACCTGGGTGCTTTTTTCATAGTCACGTTCACTTTGTGATTTTCTTTGGGCTGTAGACGTGTGACTTTAAAAAAAAAAAGCTACATAGGGCTGGGCACAGTGGCTTATGCCTATAATTTCAGCACTCTGGGAGGCTGAGGCAGGTGGACCACTTGAGCCCAGGGGTTTGAGACCAGCCTGGGCAACATGGCGAAACCCCATCTCTACAAAAAATACCAAAACATTAGCCGGGAATGGAGGTGCATGCCACCATGCAGTAGTCCCAGCTATTTGGGAGGCTGAGGCAGGAGAATCGTTTGAGCCTGGGATGCAGAGGTTGCAGTGAGCTGAGATTGTCCCACTGCACTCCACCCTGGGAGACAGAGCGAGACCTTTTCTCAAAAAAAAAAAAAAGTTGCCTACCATGATGTATAATAAGCAAACAGTGGAAATAAATGCCCACCAATAGGTAACTGATTAGGTATAGTGCCCCTCTGCAGTAGCATTGAATAATACAATCAGTCATTAAAGAGAATGAGGAAGCTCCTTAGGTGCTGATGTGGAATGATCTCTGGATACCCTGCTAAGTGATAGGCAAGGCTCACGGTAACAAATACTGCATGATGTTCCCATTTCAATAGAGGCAGGAAATCATATGTATGTGGGGGTATATTTTCTTGCAGGTACATAAACTATTTCCGGACGTATTTATAAGACACTGACAACCTTGGCTCCTTCTAAAGAGGGGCATTGGGTAGCTGGAGGAGCAGATTTTTCGCTGATAACCTGTTGCATCTTTTGAATTTGAAGCCAGCTAAATAAATTACCAACAGAAACCATAAAGTGGGTGGGGGTTGGCTGCTAGTAAGTGACTACTGCCAGATATTTTCATTTGCTTGGAATGAAATAATTAAGGCAGCAAAGAAAAGCAATGCACAGGTCAAATGTAACTTACAGAAATCATGGATTAATCTCAAAAACCAAAAAATAAAACCTTTAAACACATTTTGATTGAGCTTGCCAATTTTCAGGAACTTATCATAAGTGTTCACGGATGTGCTGTAAGATTTAGCTATGAGGATATTAATCACATTGCTGTTTATAAAAGAGAGAGATGGGGCAGGGAGAAGAAAAAGAGAAGGAGGGAGGGTATAAGAGCAAGGGGAGGAGAAGGAGGAGAAATAATGAAGGAAGGAAGGAAAGACAAAAGCCCCTACTTTATCAATACAGGAATATAGCTCTTACATACCACGGAATACTATTCAGCTACTAAAAGTATATTGAGGAAGGTTTAATGACATATAAGAAATACTCATGATGTATTAGGTTTCAAAAGGCTTTTAAAAATAACGCACAGCATAATTTCTTTTTTAGAAAAATGTTCACACAGTGACAGCAAATAGCTATACAGAATTTACCATGCCAGGTGCTATAATAAGTACTTTACACATGTTAGTTCATTTAATTCCCACAACTCTATGGCACAGATACTGTTATTATCTTCTTTTTACAGATGAGGACACTGAGGTGCAAGAGGTTCGAGGTTATCCAAGTTATCCAGGGTCACACAACTGGTAAGTTGCAGGATTTGCACCCAGACAGCCTGCTTCTAACCAGCACTCTATACTGTTATGAGTAGAGACCATGCAGGTATGGGTGTAATTCTGCTCAAAATATATTCTCCAATTTTTCCACAAAGACCAGTGATAATTTTTTAAAAGAAATACAACTTAGAAAAGGTGAGATATACAAAGAATCAGTGTAGCACAGAATACACAGCCATCTGCTTGTGTCCTCTGACAGTCTCTCCTTCGATTTAGGAAGGTTTTTCCAGAAGAACCTGGACCTGGCTGGGTTTGGGGCTGAGGGGAGTCCAGTGAATGATTTCTGTTCACACTAGGGCCACAGCTTTCTTTCTTTCTTTCTTTCTTTCTCTCTTTCTTTCTTTTTTTAAAGACAGGGTTTCACCATGTTGGCCAGGCTGGTCTTGAACTCCTGACCTCAGGTGATCCACCTGCCTCTGCCTCCCAAAGTGTTGAGATTACAGGCGTGAGCCACCATGCTCGGCCTCTTTCTTTCTTTCTTTCTTTTTTTTTTGAGATGAAGTCTCACCCTTATCACCAGGCTGCAGTGCAGTGGTGTGATCTTGGCTCACTGCAACCTCTGCTTCCCAGGTTCAAGTGGTTCCCCGGCCTCAGCCTCCTGAGTAGCTGGAACTACAGGCATGTACCACCACACTCAGCTAATTTTTGTATTTTTTTAGAGCCAGGATTTCGCCATGTTGGCTAGGCTGGTCTCGAACTCCTGACTTCAGGTGATCTGCCCGCCTCACCCAAAGTGCTGGGATAACAGGCGTGAGCCACCGGGTCTGGCCAGGGGACCACAGCTTTCAAAGGGAATGGCTTCCCAAGGACACAAGGGGGCTGTGGTGACAATTGTCTCACTGGGAGATCTCCCAGGAGAAGGAAGTTTGGGAGGTGGGTTGGGGATGCCTGTCCACAGGCCCTCTCTACTAGGTCTGAGCACCCGGCTCTGTTTCTGCCCATCCAGGGCAGGGGCTTATCTTACAAGGGAGGCTGAGCTTTTCCTTCTAAAATGAGAGATCCAGGCCCAATCTTAATGCCCCTATCAGCATCTAGGAGGGGTCTCCTGTCCCATCCAACAACCCAGATGCTGAGGGCAGCCCGGGAAGTATCCTAGCTCCTCCCTTTTCCTCACCTCCCACACCCAATCCATTTGCAAGGCTGACTGGCTCAACCTCCAAAAAATGTCCAGCGCCAGACCCCTTCTCCCCATCTCCACTGCTAGCTACCACCTTGTTTCAGGACCCATGATCTTCCTCCCTGATTGCCACAGTCACCCTCAAACTGGTTTCTCTGCTTCTACCCCTGACCCACTGTCACCTGTTCCCCATTCAGCATCAGAATGAACATTCAAAAACAAATGGTATCATGGCCGGACACAGTGGCTCATGCCTGTAATCCCAGCACTCTGGAATAATGAAGTGAGAGGACTGCTTGAGGCCAGGAGTTCAAGATCAGCCTGGGCAACACAGTGAGACCCCATCTCTAAAAAAAATTAGCAGGTGTGGTAGTGCACAACTGTAGTCCCAGCTACTCAGAAGGCTGAAATGGGAGGATCACTTGAGCTCAGGAATCTGAGGCTGCAGTGAGCTATAATTGTGCCACTGTACTCCAGCCTGGGCAACAGAGCAAGACCCTGTCTTTAAAAAAAAAATGAAAGAAAGAAACCAGAAGGTATTACTCTCCTACTTAACTGTCTCCCCATGGCATTCAGAATAAAATCCTGGCAACAGTTGACTGTGGCTTCCAGGCCCCCGCCTCCCTCCATTTCCTCTGGTGCCATTCAGCCTCTTGCTTGCAGTCTGGCCACACTGCCCTCCTTTCTGTCCCTGAAAACGTGTCAAATTCATCCCCTGTACCTGGAACACTCTTCCTCTAAGTCATTCAGTCTCAACTCATGGTTCCAGATCTTGAGGGGCTCACAGTTTTGGAGGGGGGCACTGTTGGGAAAACAAATAATTGCATCTGGCATCACAGATGCCTCATGGAGAGATGGAACCCCCATCACTTTGTGTGGTAATTATTTGTTAACAGCATTTACTCTTACCTGCCACCCTAGGCCCAGCCTACATGGAGTCCACAGCCTGTTAATAACCTCAGCATCTGTCCCTCCTCGGGTTCCCCCTATTGTCCTAGGCTGGCTCTGCCATATCCACCTCTAGGATTTGGTGAAAAGCCTCCTGCTGTTCTCTCCATCCCTTCCAAGTCCACCTTCTCCTCCAGACATGCAGCCTTCCTCGAGCCTGTCTTCCTCAGCCCCTCAGTTGCTAATTTGCCTCCTCCAGCTCTGACTCGTCTCGCAGTTAGTTTTTCTGGCTCCTCCTCTTCCACATGCCCCTTAAGTTTGCTCTTCCCTAGGCTGTCTCTTCTCCCTCCATACATTCTTCCTGGGCAATTTCATCCATGCTTAGATTCATACAATGATGCCTCAAATCGCCGTCCACAGCAGAGACCTTCTCCTTATCCCCAGACTTCAGTATCCAAACACTCACTGGACCTTTCCTCTTGCACATCCCATAAGAACCTCAAAATCAGTGTTTCCCAAACAGACCTTCTCTTCCTCTGCCTCATATCTGATCTTCATCCTACGTCCTTTGTGAATGTCACTCCATAGATCCAATCAATCATCCATAAGAAACTTGCAGTCATCATAACAACTGCCTTGTCTTCAAACTCAACACAGCCTTTGGTCTTCTAAATAAGCCTCCAATCTTTCTCCTCCTCTACCTCCGCCATCCTTGGCATCTCTCACCTGGACCACCTTCTTCCTGGGCACTCTGCTCCCATCAAGCCTCCAACCGGTCCATTCTCTGCAGCAGCCTCTCAAGCCATCTTTCTAAACCCACATCTGGCCCTGGTCACTTGCATGCCTGAAAGTGATTGTTCATTATCTAAGAATAAGACCCAAACTCCAAAGCCACTGTCAAGGCCCTCCATAAGCCAGCCCTAACTACTTCTGCAGGCTCCTCTCCCAACTCTTCCCACTTTTCAATCCTTTCTCCCTTGTTCTAGCACAGGCCATGGAATGTTGGAAAGCTGAAGCCAAAGTAATTTGATTCTGGTCACACAGCAACAAATAATAATTGCTAACACTTAAAGGGTTTTGTTTATGCCATGGTGTACAGAGAAATTCACAATCAATCCTTCAACAGCCCCATGAGCCAGTTACTATTGTCACCATTTTATAGGTGAGTAAATTGAGACTCAGAAAGCAGGTAAGATTCCTGATAACACTTAGTTGGTAACCCCACGATCAGGACTCAAATTCAAGTTTCCTTCCTCCTTCTTTCCTTCGTTCCTTCCTTCCTAATTCAGATTTCCTACCTTCCTTCCTCCCTTTCTTACTTCTTTCTTTCTTTTTCTTTTTGAGATGGTGTCTCACTCTGTCACCCAGGCTGGAGTGCAGTGACGCGATCTTGGCTCACTGCAACCTCCGCCTCCCATATTCAAGAGATTCTCCTGCCTTAGCCTCCTGAGTAGCTGGGGTTACAGGCGCGTGCCCCCATGCCCAGCTATTTTTTTTTTGTATTTTTAGTAGAGATGGGTTTCACCACGTTGGTCAGGCTGGTCTCAAACTCCTGACCTCGTGATCCGCCTGCCTCAGCCTCCCAAAGTGCTGGGATTACAGGCATGAGCCACCACGCCTGGCCTGATTTTTTTTTTAAATGGAGTCTTGCTTTGCCACCCAAGCTAGAGTGCAGTGGCATGATCTTGGCTCACTGCAACCTCTGCCTCCCAGGTTCAAGTGATTCTCCTGCCTTAGCCTCCTGAGTAGCTGGGATTATAGATGCACACCACCATGCCTGGCTAATTTTTTTGTATTTTTAGTAGAGATGGGATTCCCCAACGTTGGCCAGACTTGTCTGGAACTCCTGAACTCAGGTGATCTGCTCACCTCAGCTTCTCAAAGTGCTGGGATTATAGTTATGAGCCACCACATCTGGCCCAAATTCAGGTTTTCTGACCACTAAACTGTGCTTCCTTCAAAGGAATGGGTGGCAGAGCTGAGACTTAAATCTGATATCATCATTCATTCATTCAATAGACACTAATTAAACACCTATGTGCCAGGTACAGATTCTTGATCCAGGGCACTCATAATGCATTAAACTGCTCTGGGGCCGGGTGTAGGGGCTCATACCTGTAATCTCAGCATTTTGGGAGGCCAAAGTGGGTGGATCACTTGAGGTCAGGGGTTCTAGACTAGCCTGGCCAACATGGCGAAACCCCATCTCTACTAAAAAATACAATAATTAGCTGGGCGTGGTAGCGAGCGCCTGTAGTTCCAGCTACTTGGGAGGCTGAGGCAGAAGAATCGCTCGAACCCAGGAGGCAGAGGTTGCAGTGAGCTAAGATTGCGCCATTGCACTCCAGCCTGGGTGATAGAGCGAAACTCAGTCTTTTTTTTTTTTTTTTTTTTTTTGAGATGGAGTTTCGCTCTTGTTACCCAGGCTGGAGTGCAGTGGCGCGATCTCAGCTCATCGCAACCTCCGCCTCCTGGGTTCAGGCAATTCTCCTGCCTCAGCCTCCTGAGTAGCTGGGATTACGGGCACGCGCCACCATGCCCAGCTAATTTTTTGTATTTTTAGTAGAGACGGGGTTTCACCATGTTGACCAGGATGGTCTCGATCTCTTGACCTCGTGATCCACCCGCCTCGGCCTCCCAAAGTGCTGGGATTATAGGCGTGAGCCACCGTGCCCGGCCCGAAACTCCGTCTTAAAAAAAAAGAGAGAGAGAATAGTCCAACCCTTGTCCTCCTGACACCTCCAATCCATCCTCTCCACCAACAACCAGATCCAATCATGTTCCCCTCAGTCTTGAAACACTTCAGAGCCTTTCTAGGTTTAACACTAAACCCAGCAGCCATAAAAGAGAAAACTGATGATTTGTTTATGGTAAGAAGAAAACAATTTCCCAATGGGAAAAAAAATCCATAGACAAAGTCAAAAGATAAAGTGGGAAGCAATTTTTGTAAGTCATCTCACATACAGAAGGCTACCTTTCTTAGTAGATAAAGAGCTCTTACAAATCAAAGTGGAAAAAGACCATTATATTGATTTTCAAAAATTTAAGACAGTTTAAATATATATATATAATATAACAATTATATATATAAAAGAGGTATTCTATGTCATTCATAATAATAGAAAGGCAAATTACCACAATAAGGGAGTGTTTTCTATCTATGAAGTTGGAAAAAAATGAAATATTTGATAATACGCTCAGTTGGCAAGGACATGGAGAAACAGGTACTACCATACGTCGCTGGTGGGAGTGTAACTTTGTACAACCTCTGTGAAGGGCACTGTTGATGGATCTGTCAAATTGTAAATGTATATACCACTTAATCCAGCAATTCCCCTTCTAGGGCTTTAGAATTATATTTACACATGTATTAGATTATTTACATATAACATTATTCACTGAAGCATTATTATAGCAAAATATTGTAAATAAATATTAATTAAATCATGATGCATCTATAGAAAAGTTTATTATGCAGTTGTTGGCTGGGCGAAGAGGCTCACACCTGTAATCCCAGTACTTTGGGAGGCCGAGGCGGGGCGGATCACCTGAGGTCAGGAGTTCGAGACTAGCCTGACCAACATGGTGAAACCCTGTCTCTACTAAAAATACAAAAATTAGCCAAGGCTGGTGGCAGGTGCCTGTAATCCCAGCTACTCGGGAGGCAGGAGAATCGCCTGAACCCGGGAGATGGAGGTTGCACTGAGCCGAGATCATGCCACTACACTTCAGCCTGGAGGACAAGAGCAAGATTCTATCTCAAAAAAAAAAAAAGTTTATTATGCAGTTGTTAAGAAAAAGGTGGTTCTTTACACACTGATATGGAACTATCTCCAAGATGTATTGTTGAGTAAGAAAGCAAGCCACAGAACCAAGTGTTTAGTATTTACCATTAGTGGTGGCTTGGAAATATGTAAACAAATTATTTTATATTCCTCCCTTCAGGAGAAGGATCCTAATTCTCCTCTAGAATGTGGGCTGGATTTAGGAACTTACTTCTACTAATAGAGTGTGGCATAAGTGATGGTTCATGATGTCTGCTATCAAGACATAAAAGGCAGTGTGATAGCCAGAACAACCTTGAAAATGAAGAACTAAGTTGGAGGACTCACACTTCCTGATTTCAAACTGACTAGAAATCAACAGTAATCAAGACAGCCTGGGCTGGTCACAATGGTACATGCCTGTCATCCCAGTACTTTGAGAGGCTGAGAGGGAGGATTGCTTGAGCCCAGCAGATTGAGACCAGCCTGGGCAATATAGCAAGACCCTGTCTCTTCAAAAATTAAGAAAAAAAAAATTAGCAAGGCATGGTGGTGCAAGCCTGTGGTCCCATCTACTGGGGAGGCTAAGGTGGGAGATCAGTTGAGCCCAGGAGGTTGAGGCTGCAGTGAGCCATGATCACACCACTGTACTCCAGCCTGGGTGACAGAGTGAGACCCTGTCTCAAAAAAATAAAATAAAAAATAAAAGTAAATAAAATAAAATTAAAATTTTTAAAAGACAGTCTAGTCTGGCATAAGGATAGATATATAGACCAATGGAATAGAACTGAGAGTCTAGAAAGTAATCTAAGTATCTATGGTCAATTGACATTTGACAAGAGTACTAGAACCATTCAATGAAAAAAGAACAATCTTAGTGCTGGGAAACTGAATAGCCACATGCAAAAGTATAAATTCAGACCTCGTATCTCACACCATATATAAAAATTTACTCAGAGTGGCTCAAAGGTTGGACACAGTGGCTCATACCCGTAATCCCAGCACTTTGGAAGGCTGAGGCAGGTGGATCACCTGAGGTCAGGAGTTTGAGACCAGGCTGGCCAACGTGGTAAAAACCTGTCTCTAACTAATAATATGGAAATTAACCAGGTATGGTGGCAAGCACCTGTAATCTCAGCTAATAGGGAGGCTGAGGCAGGAGAATTGCTTGAACCTGGGAGGCAGAGGTTGCAGTGAGTCGAGATTGCACCACTGCACTCCAGCCTGGGTGACAAAGCAAAACTTCGCCTAAAAAGAAAGGTAGATCAAAGACTTAAATGTAAGAGCCAAAACTACAAAACTTTTAGAAGAAAACACAGGGGTAAATTTTTGTGATCTTGGATTTGGCAAGCCACTTTGGGAACCATCTGCCAGTTTCTCAAAATTTTAAATACAGAGTTGCTATTTGTCCTGGAAATCCTACTTCTAGGTATGTACCCAAAAGAAATGAAGGCACATGTCTACCTGGAAACTTGTACACAAGGCCAGGCACAGTGGCTCACACCTGTGGAGGCTGAGGTGGGCCGGATCACCTGAGGTTGGGAGATTGAGACCAGCCTGGCCAACATGGTGAAACCTCATCTCTACTAAAACTACAAAAATTAGCCAGGTGTGGTGGTGTGTGCCTATAATCCCAGCTACTTGGGAGGCTGAGGCACAAGAATAGCTTGAACCTGGGAGGTGGAGGTTGCAGTGAGCTGAGATCACACCACTGCATTCCAGCCTGGGTGACAGAGCGAGACTCTGTCTCAAAAAGAAAAAAATAATAAGTGGTGGCTCATACCTGAAATCCCACCACTTGAGGAGATCGAGGCAGAAGGACTGCTTGAGTTCAGGAGTTCAAGACCAGCCTGGGCAACATAGAGATACCTCGTTTCTACAAAATTTTTTAAAAAATTAGCCAGGCATGGTGACACGTGCCTGTAGTCCCAGCTACTTGGGAGGCTGAGGTGGGAGGATCACTTGAGCCCAAGAGATTGAGGCTGCAGTGAGCTATGACTGCAACACTGTACTCCAGCTTGGGCAACAGAGCAAGACCCTAGCACACACACACACAAAAAAAGTCACATGTTACATGATCCCATTTATATGAATTGTCTAGAATAGGCTAATATATAGAGACAGAAAGTAAATTAGTGGCTGCTTAGGGCTGAGGAGGATAGGGGGCCAGGAGTTGAGGAGTGACAGCTAAAGTATCTGAGGTTTCTTCTTGAGAAACTGGTTGTGGTCATGGACGCATAACTCCATGAATGTACTAAAAACCATGTAATAGTTCATTTGATACGGGTGAATTACATGACATATGAATTATATCTCAATACAATCCTTGCCACAAAAAGGGGATGGGCAGCATGGCTTCTTCCTTTTTCTCTCTCAGAGCACTCATTCTGAGGTCTCCTGCCAGCACCCACAAGAATGAACTTAAAAGTGGGTCCTCCAGCCCAGTCATCCTTAGGATGACTGCACCCCCAGCTGAGGTCTTGGTTACAACTTCATGAGAAACCCTGAGCCACAGCTACCTGCCCATCTAAGCTGCTCCCAAAGTCCTGTGTCTTCATAGAAACAAAGATTATAAATGCTTGTTGATTCAGGTGATTAAGTTGTGGGGTAAGTTTTTTGTTTGTTTGTTTGTTTTGGGTTTTGTGTTTTTGAAACAAGGTCTCACTCTGTCACTCAGGCTAGAGTGCAGTGGCACAATCATGGCTCAATGCAGCCTTGACCTCTCTGGGCTCAGTGACCCTCTCACCTCAGCCTCCTGAGTAGCTGGGAATACAGGAATGTGCCACAACGCTCAGCTAGTTTTTGTATGATTTTGTAGAGACGGAGTTTCACCATGTTGCCCAGGCTGATCTGAAACTCCTGGGCTCAACTGATCAGCCCACCTCAGCCTCTCAAAGTGCTAGGCTTACACGTGAGTGCCACTGTGCCCAGCTTGGGGTAATTTGTTATGCAGCTATAGATAATTAATACGCTATTTATATTTTTTTTAAAAACATGTTTGCATTTGCTTGCATATTTAAGAAATTTTTTGGAAAGGGTACTCAAACTGGTAATGGAGTTGTCTCTGGGAGAAACAGGTGGGGGTGAGGATGTAAAGGAGACTTATGTCTGCCTGTGTGCCCTTTTTGCCTTCCAAATTTTGTCTTGTGTACATGTATTACTTTTCCAAAAATTCAAAAGTCTGGAAAAAATAAAAATAAAAACCTTCAAAAATGAACTGCTATCTACAAATAAAGTCAGGTCAGGCATGGTGGCTCATGCCTGTAATCCCAGCACTTTGGGATACTAAGGTAGCCACCTGAGGTCAGGAGTTCAAGACCAGCCTGGCAAACATGGTGAAACCCCATCTCTACTAAAAATACAAAAATTAGCTAGGTATGGTGGCAGGCACCTGTAATCCCAGCTACTCACAAGGCTGAAGCAGGAAAATTGCTTGAACCCAGGAGGTAGAGGTTGCAGTGAGCTGAGATCACAGCACTGCACTCCGGACCAGGCGATAGAGTCAGACTCTGTCTCAAAACAAACAAAAACAAAGTCTGAACTTCTTACCATGACTTAGAAGGTCTCTACAGTCCAGCTCCAGCCCACTTCCCCAGTCTCAACTCTTACCTTTCCTGGCCTAGTTCCTTAGAGTCCCCAGACACAGTAGCTATTCTCACCTCTATGCCTTTGATCATCCTCTTCCTCTTTCCTACCCATCCTTTAAGACTCAGCTCAAATGTTAACCTTTTTGGAAAATCTCCCCAGCTGTCCTTAACTATGTTGGAAGTGCCCTCCCTGCCCTCAGAATACCCTGTGCATGAATCTCCCATTTCATGTATTGTACCACATTGTGATGATCTGTGTTTGCTTTCTGCCTCTCCCATCAGACTATGAGCTCTCTGGGAGCAAGGATTCTTACTCAGGATCTCTAGAGGCTAGCACAGTGCCTGACAGACACATGGTGCTGTTAGTAAACGGTTTATGTGAGAAAGAAAAGAAGTGGGGTGGGGAGAGGAAAGCGAGGCAAAAGTAAAGGGAGGGAAGGAAAGGAGAACAGTAGAAGAGAGGAAAGAAAGTAAAACAGCCACTTGAAAGTACTAAAAAGAGAGAGAGGAAGGAAGGGAGAGTTGGGGGAGGAAGAAAGAAATGAGGGAGGAACGGAGGAAAGAGGGAGGGGAGGAGGGAGAGAGGAAGGAAATTCTCTCAATGTGTTTATCAGTTATCATGGACATACAACAAAGACAGTGGAAGAATAAAATCTCAAATCAAATCTGAAACAAGACCCGGGGAAATAGACCAGGCACAGTGGCTCAGGCCTATAATCTCAGCACTTTGGGAGGCTGAGGTGGGAGAATCACTTGAGGCCAAGAGTTGAACAGTCTGGAAAACATAGTGAGATCCTGTCTCTACAAAAAATAAAACAAAGGCTGAGGTGGGCCAATCACTTGAGCTCAGGAGTTCAAGACCAGCCTGGCCAACATGGTGAAACCCCATCTCTACTAAAAAATACAAAAACTAGCCAGAAATGGCTTGAACTCAGGAGGTTGAGGTTGCAGTGAACCAAGATCATGCCACCTCACTCCAGCCTGGGCAACAGAGCAAGACTCCATCTCAAAAATAAATAATGAAATAATTAACCAGGCATGGTGGTGTGTGCCTGTAGTCCTAACTACTGAGGGTTGAGATGGGAGCTTGGTGCTTGTATTGCCCATGCTACCCCTCTTCCACTGCTCACACTTGATGTACCTTTGAGGAAATCGACCTTTCTCCACTATCAGTCCATGTGTGGTTCCAGGGATGGGCATGTAGCTCGGGCCGTAAACAAAGTCACCATGATTAATTAAGAGGTGGACACTTGACCAAACTGGGCTAATCTGCAGCCTCAGCCCTGGAATGTTTGCTGGAATTCTTCTTTTTCCACAGGCATTGCTAAGCTGAAACAATGTAAATTAGAGCTACTAGTAGCCTTATTTGTCACCTTGAAGACAGTAGTGGATTTAAAATGAGCAAACACAGAGGAACCAAGAAATGGAGAGACACAGATTCTTCATGGCGTGATTTGAGCTTCTGGCTCTGTCCATGCCCGAAGCCAAATACTCTTGACTTTCAAATTAAGTGAGCCGATAAACCCTAGCCTCTTTATTTTATTCTAATTTATTTAAGCCAGCTCGAGTTTGGTTTCTGTCATTTGCCACTGAAAGCCTGCTGACTAATATAGTGACCTAACTAAAGAGTATGCTCCCTGAGAGCAGGAATTGCATTGTATAGACTTAAGATCCTTAGAGACAGGGATGATGTCTTATGCATCTCACTATTATAGGACTAAGCATCGGGATGATTACAGAGCGGGTGAAAAACAAACAAAAGAATAAATGTCTTTTTGTATTTTTCCAGTGGCCCCATGCTCTGTACTCAGAAGACCCTAAAATACTTGAATAAAAGTTAACAGGAACAAAATCATATGATAGGCACTTTAATGCTTATCTGACACAAACAAAGCTCTTTGATTCTCCACAGTTCCTCTAAGGATGACTGATTTATCACTTTCTGAATAGAATGATCTTGATGGAAAAGTTGTTCTAGGATCCCCACAGGGCTGAAAGAGATACTTTATTTTTTACTTATTTTGTATTATTTTTCGCAGATATAAACCAAACAAAAAACAGGCTAGTCTCCAACTACTGGCCTCAAGCAATCTTCCCACCTCAGCCTCCCAAAGTGCTGGAATTATAGGCATGAGCCACCATGTCTGACCAGAAGATACTTTATTTTATTTATTTATTTATTTTTGAGACGGAGTTTCACTCTTGTTGCGCAGGCTGGAGTGCAATGGTGCCATCTCAGCTCACCACAACCTCCACCTCCCAGGTTCAAGAGATTCTTCTGCCTCGGCCTCCCAAGTAGCTAGGATTACAGGCATCCGCCACCACGCCTGGCTAATTTTTTTTATTTTTAGTGGAGATGGGGTTTCTCCGTGTTGGTCAGGCTGGTCTTAAACTCCCGACCTCAGGTGATCTGCTCGTCTTAGCCTCCCAAAATGCTGGGATTACAGGCATGAGCCACTGCGCCCAGCCCCCAAGAGATACTTTAAATCAGCTTACCTACCTGCTCCCCATCCCCTACTGGGAAACTGAGATTTAAACTAAAAGGCTTAATTATCACTACACGGTGAGTCACAGATCCAAGTCAGCCAAGAACCCCCATTCCAACACTCTGTAGTCCAGTGCTCTAGCCTCTGTCCTGGTGTCACTTTATTAACCAAAGTGAATCAGTCACTCACCCAGAGAACTCAGAAATCTCTGAACAAAATGGAATAAACTGCTCAACTCTGCCAACTGCCCCCTCAGTCCACATGGGTGGGACAGTAATGCAAGGAAAAGTGTCCTGAGTCAGAAGTCAAGAACCCCCAGTTGTAAAACTAGCTTCCTCCCTTACCAGCTGTGTGACTTCAAGTAAGCCCTTCCCGTCTCTATACTCAGTTTCCTCTCTCTGAAACAGGGGGAGGGGAAGGTGAGATTTGAAGGAGATGATCTGTAAGGTCCCTGAAAATCTATGATTGTATGGGGGTTGTTGGACAATTCATCAAATCTCCAAGATTAAGCCCACACAGATTACAGAGAATTTGAAGGCCAAGAGGTCAGCAACCCATCTGCAGACTCCAAATTAAGGTTGATGAATTGAGGGTTCCAGTTTGCCTTTGTAGGAGAAATAGACTAGAAATATATAATATCACCTCCCTGGGTACCACAGAGAAGTATGGAGCCATATTCCTCACATCCTATAGTTCACCTTTCTCATCCTCTTCAATGATCCTAAAAAATCCACATCTAAATTGAGTTGGGTGAGATGAATTTGAAACAAGTCCATTAGAATGTCCACCTCTGCCTTCTTCAGAGTAGTCCTTTTAGGAGTTTGGGCAATTTTTCCAATGAGGCAGTAATTCCTCCCTGCATTTGTAAAAGTCCTCTTGTGGAAATAGACCAGCTTCATGATTTTATACTCACACCTTGGCTGTCATTCCAAGTGACAGTTATCGATTTGATCACCCATGGTATTCTCTCTACTTGACCTGGAGTGACTTCCATCCATCTCCAAAAGTTACATTCCTCCTTTAAAAGATAGAGGTTTCAGGCCGGGTGCGGTGGTTCACGCCTGTAATCCCAGCACTTTGGGAGGCTGAGGCGGGCAGATCATGAGGTCAGGAGTTTGAGACCAGCCTGGCCAACATGGTTAAACCCCGTCTCTACTAAAAATACAAAAATTAGCCAGGCGTGGGGCATGCATCTGTAGTCCCAGCTACTCAGGAGGCTGAGGCAGAAGAATTGCTTGAACCTGGGAGGCAGAGGTTGTAGTGAACCGAGATTGTGCCACTGCACTCCAGCCTGGGCAACAAGGGAGACTCCATCTCAAAAAAAAAAAAGATAGAGGTTTCTTCTCAATAAAAATATTCAAGTGATTACACCCCATGCTCCAAAGCTAATTCTCTGCAATGCTTTGAGCAACGGAATAATCAGCAAGTGATATAACGCCTCCTCCAGGGGGTCTCTTTTGGAATGGCAGACACTTGTTGAATGTCCTGAGGTGCTTATTTAAAAAAAAAAAAAATCTCTGCTGATGATAATCACATTTCCCCCTTCTCTTTCTCATTCCTGGAAGCCTCCAAACTTTTCCCTTCACCTGCTCTCCTCCCTCACCGCTCCCATCCCCTGGCCCCACTTTCCCCAGACCAACTCTCTTCCCTGCCAGCAATTAGGCAAAAGCCCAAGTTGCTGAGTCTTCAAAATCTGTCTCTGACAGAAAGGTAGGTGGAAGTGGGGGACTCTAATGGATCCTGGAAAACTATCTCAGCATTTCTCATTCCCAAAAGGGCCTTCTCTGGTTCTTAGGGTAAGATGACTGTCTTGGTCAAGCATTTCAGAGGGTCCCAGGGACTCATTCCCATTGGGCATGGCACCAGAACTTTCCTGCCTGGTGCAAAGGTGGGGGTGGGGGATGGAGACCTGCCCTCCAGAGACACATGTTACCCAGTGCTTTCAACCACTCACATCTTAAACATTGGATAAGCACTATAGACAGCCTCTCCCACCCCATCACAGCATTTTAAATGCTACAAAACACTCTTTTGTTTGTCCTTTTGAAATCCTCTCCACTGTTCTACAGATGAGGAAACCGAGCCTCAGAGAAGTAAAGTGAAATACCCAAGTTGATAGTGTCAGCAAGTTAAAAGTCTAAGCCAGAACTCTTGATTCCCCATCTCATGCTTTTTTTCAACATAACAGAAATCGATCATACCTACAGCAACCGCTCATTCAGATAAATATTTCCCCCAAGATAGCCAACAGAGACCCTTAGAGACACTAACATGATGCTAACCCATCAATAAACGCAGTCTGCCCATATCCAAGCATACAGACCCACCTACCCAGTCCTAAGGCTCTGTCCCCTGCCCTAAGGTGTCTCTCTCCAGCACACCCCCTCCCCAGCAGCCACTGAGGGTCCGTCAGCCAAGGAGGTGTGTGTCTTAACAGAGAAGCAGAATCTATCTGACTCCTTCAGGAAGGGGACCTGGCAGGAAGGAGCCCCGTCCTCGGCGCCTGTTCCGGGGGTTCTGCCCATCCCCTCCCCTACCTGCCAAGAGCTGCATCCAGGCGCAGATCTTGTAGACCGTAGCCGTGTTGCAGAAGAAGAAAAGCGCAAAGCAGGTGATGCAGCCGAGGATCAGCACCATGGAGAGCAGCACGAAGAAGGCGGCCGCCTTGAAGGCGCTGGACGGGATGGTGCTGAAGTCGGTGAAGGAGCCCCGGCAGGTGAGCTCGCGGCCCGCCAGCCCGCTGCCCACGCAGTAGTGGAAGAGGCCGAAGTAGCCAGGCTTAGGAGTGCTCACGCTGTCGCCCACCCAGTAGGGCTGGATGAAGACCACCACGTTGATGATGGCGAAGCAGATGGTGAAGATGGCCCACAGCACGCCGATGGCCCGCGAGTTCCGCATGTAGTGCTCGTGGTAGAGCTTGGAGGCTTCCTGCGAGGGCAGCATGGTGCCCGGGGGCGGGGCCGGCGGCGGCGGCGGCTAGCTGGGGCCGCCGGCCCGGGACGGAGCGCCGGGCTGCCGGGCAGGAGCTGGGGACGCACGCGAGAAGCCGCCCTGAGTCAAGGAACCCGCGAGGGCGGGGCCTGGGGCAGAGCTGGGGGCGTCTGGGAGCTGATATGAGAGAGAGGAGGGGGTCATGAGAGTGTTGGGGCGGTGTCTAGGGGGACTGGCAAAGGTCTCCTACTGGGGGGCCTAGGAAGGGGCCATGAAAAAGTTGGGGGGCTCCTGGGATGGGGATATGAGACCTGAAAGTGAGGGGGAGGTGCTTGAAAGTGGTCATGGGGGAGTTGGGGAGGGGATTTGGGAGCTGGTATTAGGAGAGTAGGAGGGGACGAGGTGGGGGGGGAGGTGGAATGGAGGCTGGAGACTGGCATTGGAGGATTAGCAGAGGGGCTGAATTTGAGGAGCTCCGAAGGGAATTTGGGGGCTGGTATTAAGGGGTAGAAGGAGGTCTGGTATTGGGTGTCTAGGAAGGGACTACGAGGCGGTGGTGGGCGCTTCTAGGATAGGGAAAGAGGGAATTTGAGAGGCTGGGACTGGGTGATTGGGAAGATGATATGGGGGCTGGGACGGGGAATGGGGGCTGGTATGGGGGGGTCTAAGAGGGCAAAGTGGCAAAATTAGGATACGGCTAGAGGGGAGTCGGAGGCTGGGACTGCTGGACACGGGGCGAGGTGGGGGGGTGTCCTCAGAAGCCAGGGCTGGAGGTAGGCTGGAGCGAGCCTAGGATTGGCGGGCCAGGATTGGGGAGAGGGGCTTTCCAGGCCAAAGGGACTGAAGACCGGGGCTGGCGGGCAGCAGGGCCCGCGAGGGGCGGGCGGTGTGCAGGGGCTGTCCCCGGGGGACTGGGGAGCGGCCGGGCCCAAGTAGGGCCGGGGTTGGGGGGGGCGGCTGCCCCGCGCCCAGGCCGGACGCGCGCGAAGCTGCGGCCGGGGGGAGAGGGTGCGGGAGACCAACCTGGGCCCGGTCGGGGGCAGCGGATCCGGGACTGGCACGGCCTAGGCGCCGCGGCTTGGCGCTCCCAGCAGCGGCTGCCTCGGCCCAGGCGGCGGCCTCTGCGCGGCCTCCATCTTGCTCGGGTTCTCCCCGGGGCGCGCTCCCGCGCCAAGGCGCGCGCTCTCGTGCACCAGCGCGGCCCGGCGGAGGCTCGCTCCCGCGCGGGCGTGCGGGACGAAGCGGGGCGGAACCGGGGAAGGGTGCTCCTGGTTCTGCATTTGGAGGGAAGAGTGGCCACGATCCCCGGGGTCCCCCAGCCGGGGCAGCAAGCACCCCTCCACAGTAGGGTCCCCTGATGTGGGGGACTCCCTTCTTCCATCCTGAGCTGAGGTGCTGTGAGGCCCCACAAAGCCCACGGGAGTGGGGGAAGGGCTGGAGGGGGTATTATTCGATAGGATTTGAACTGGATCTCTTGCTCCCAATTACCTCCCCTACAGCCTAGCACAGTGCCTGAAGTTACACCTTATTACGAGCACCTTATTACGCTTTCAGTCCTTTGGGTCTTGGAGGCGTTGAAGGTTCCCAGAGTCTCCTAGGAAATTGCTAACACCCCTGGGAGAGGGAACCCCCTAAACTGCTAGCAGCCCACGCCTGCGATGGGGATTCGTTGGCCACCAGGGCAAGGAGCTGAGCATGGGGACCCAGAGTGAGTACTAGGGGAGAGGAGAGAAAGGGGCTGGGACATTTTGGGTTTTCCTCCCTACACTCTCCCCTGCCCCCAGCCCAGCGCCTGACATGAAGTAGGCACACCATAAAGATATATTAAAGAACAAAGCATCAAAGGCCAGGCACAGGATTAGGCCACAGAACACCCCAGGGACACGCCAACGGAGACAGCATGGGTCATTTCTTTCCCAGCTGGAAAATAGTCTTTGGCTTAGGACCTGTCAAGATGATGTGGGTTGGAACCCAGACAAACTGAGACTAACACTGTCTCTGTGACCCTGCACTACCACTCTCTCTAAACCTGTTTCCTCATCTGTAAAGTGGACGGATATATAAGTGGGGTGAGGTGGCAAAAAGTAATCCATGTTAGCAGGTCTCAAACACTGGACCCCATACACAGGTCGATCTAAAAACATCTATCTGGAGCTGGGAACAGTGTCTCGTGCCTGTCATCCAAGCTACTAGGGAGGGTAAGGTGAGGGAACTGCTTGAGGCCAGAAGTTCAAGGCTGCTATGGGCTATGATCATGCCACTGCACTCTAGCTTGGGCTACAGAGACGAACCTCGTCTCTAAAAGAAATAATAAAATACAACAAGAAATGAATTTCTATCTGCAAAAAAAAAAATCATGTAAGATTGCCAGTTGTCTTTTCCCCAGTGGGGAAGTAAAACTGCTCTTTTTGATTTGAGATTATGTATTTCCTGCTTTCTTAGCTCAAAAAAATCCACTTATTTTAAGAAATAGTGGTGATAGTTAATGGGAGGTTTTTAAACTGTCTTTATTTGGCAAAATAAAAATAGGTAGCCTATTTCAATCCCAAATTTTATTAAAGTTATGGATCCATAAAATCCCACAATTTGAAGACCTTGGAACCATGTGAATTAGTCTCATTCAGCGCCTGAACATGAGGTGCTCAATAAATTTTGGTTGCCCCTTCTATTTGGCTTCTTGAAAGGCAACCTGGCTGTTTCCTGAGAACCCTGCGATCCTGGAATCATGAGCTAAAGGGTCTGTGGAGAGCGTTTCATTCTATACGTTCTCCCACTTTACAGATGGGGAACAGAGGTCAAAGAAGGGGGTTGACTTGTCCAGAGAGGTAGACAGATCCTGCTGTCAGGTCTCTAAGTCCAAACCTGGCCATTATAGCCTTGGTGACCTGCACATACACCTCCTAATGGTCTCTAGGAGCCAGAAAGTCTGAAGTAACCGGATGGCCACAAAGAGAAGTGAAATGACTGGTTTCTGCCTCAACTGATTGCTCACCCCCTGCAACATTCAATCATTGTTCCTGCTCAACCTTGCAAAATTTCCCCCCAGACATTACGTTTCTCAAGTCCCCCAGCCCTGTAACTGAACCCTTCCCACTGCTTGCAACCAATAACCCCCACCCTTATGTTTGTAATAGATAACCTGTTTGTAATAGATAATAACCTTGTGACCATGCATCCTGTGATGCCCTTCCCCTCCCTAAAATAGACAACCACCTTTAACTGACCATTTTGCCCCAACCTATAAACCAGTTCCTATTCCTACACCCCTCGCCTAACTCCTTTCTTGGACTTGTCCTGCTTGCACCTAAGCGCTAAATAAAATGGCCTCATTGTCCACAATTCTGAAGCCTGCTTGGTGGTCTCTTTACACGAACAATGTGCCTAACACCTGCCAGTCAGACTGATAGACCTGATTCATTAATTTATTTAATCATCCAATAAATGTGTGAGTTCCCTGTGATGTGCCACGCACAGTTACCAGACTAAGCACTGGGGAGAAGGTGGTCAGTGAAACAGGGATGGTCCCTGCCTGTGAGCTCTCATGGAGCTCACAGCTTCACAGAAGACAGAAGGTGATGGGAGCAAGGAGCAGGGAAGTGGCCATCGTTAAAGAGCATCTCAGAGTCCTCTCTGGGCTCCTCTTGGTTTGGGTCCTGTCTTGAGTATACCAGGTCATTTATTACTCTTTACTCCTTACTCTGCCTGAATTATTGCCTTATTGTCTAGCCTGCTGAGCCAAGCTAAGCAGTCCTGGGGAAAAAATCATAAAAATCCACTTACTACTTCCCCTCAAGGCGAGAAGTGAGAGTTCTTGCTAAGATGGACCCCCTAGTTCCTCTGTGGCTGCTCTGCAGAGCAAAGACACCCTGTAGAGGTCTGCCCACCACCCACTCGTTTCTGACAACAGTGCTTTTTCTTTGAAGAAACTTCTTTCTCCACACTTGATCCCTTAGTGGGTCTCTCTCTTTTTCTCTCTCTCTCTGTCACACACACACACATGCACACACACACAACATATGCACACAATATTCCACTCCAGAGGGGGCAAATGACCAGGCCTGGACAATGAGAAAATTCCACTGTCCTGGACGCAGTGACTGGTTCGTGAGTGGGCCCATAACCCAGGTCAAAGAGTTGAGAATAACATCCAGCTCATGAGTTGCAGTTTACAGAAAAGAGGTATTCACTTTCTATTGAATGTGTTGAGCTGAGGGAATTGTGAGCTGAAGCTAGTGGAGACAGAGCTTCAACAGAGAACTTGTCTAAAAATAAGGTCTACATAAAGGAAAGCTATGAAATGGAGAAGGAGGCCAGGCATGGTGGCTCATACCTGTAATCCCAGCATTTTGGGAGGCCGAGGCAGCAGACCACTTGAGGTCAGGAGTTTAAGACCAGCCTGGCCAACATGGCAAAACCCTGTCTCTACTAAAAATACAAAAATTAGCCAGGCGTGGTGGCAGATGCCTGTAATTCCAGCTACTTCGGAGGCTGAGGCAGGAGAATCCCTTCAACCCGGGAGGCAGAGGTTGCAGTGAGCTGACATCCTGCTACTGTACTCCATCCTGGGCAATGGAACGCAACTCCTCTCAAAAAAAAAAAAAAAAAAAGAAAGAAAGAAAGAAAGAAGAAGAAGAAGAAAGAAATGGAGAGAGAGCATTCAGGTAACACAGTCTGAGCACTTGGATCCATCTGTGCCTGAAAATCTACTTCCGAATTGTTTTTTTAAGGTTATCCAATAAACCAATTTTTGCTTAAGCTAGTTTGAGTTAGTGTTTTAATAACTTCCAATCAAAATAACTAACCTCAATAATTTACCTACATTCTTCCGAAAAAGGTAGGGGCATTATTTATCCCATATACCACTTTTATAGAAAAGTGCCTGAGCCAGGCCGGGTGGCTCATGCCTGTAATCCCAGCACTTTGGGAGGCCAAGGTGGGTGAATCACCTGAGGTCAGGAGTTGGAGATCAACCTGGCCAAAATGGTGAAACCCCGTCTCTACTAAAAATACAGAAGTCAGCTGGGTGTGGTGGCGTGCACCTGTAATCCCAGCTACTCAGGAGGCTAAGGCAAGAGAATCGCCTGAACCCAGGGGGCAGAGCTTGCAGTGAGTTCAGATTGCACCATTGCACTCCAGCCTGGGCGACAACAGTGAAACTCTGTGAAAGAAAGAAAGAGAAAGAGAGAAAGAAAGGAAAGAAAGGAGGGAGGGAGGGAGGAAGAAAAGTGCCTGGATGAGTGAGCTACTCCTGATAGATTAAAAGTAAAAGACCTGAATTTGAAGCCTATCTCTGTCACATGTTAACTGTGTACAGGATGACGATGCTACTCCTCAGAGCATTGTTTTCTTCATTTATCAAGTGGAGAAGAAAGTACTTCCTTCCCACAGATGTTGTGAGGATTAAAAGAGATAATGGATAGGAAAAGAACTTTGTAAACTGAAAGAGGCTATAAATACAAGTGATTATCATTAAAGTTTAATAACATGTGACTTGTCCGAAGAGTAGAAATAGCAGTAGTATTGGAAATGCACTTTCTGAGCCTTAAGAAGCTGGGACAGGACGTGTTCTCATTTTAAAGACTAAACTTGGAGCAGTTACAGAAAGAAAATTTGAGAGCTCTCTACGGGAAGAACATCTTATCGACCCTAGGGAGGGGCCAGACCATAACGGAAGACTCATGAGATTCAGATGGGGACTGTAGCTCTTAAGCAAGGATGATGCTGGACTGTATTTGGATGAGAAGAGAAGCCCTGGGCACTTTTTGCCAATATCCCGCTAAGGAATGATTTGCAGCTTGCTGGTAGCTCTTACTGCATTCTAGGTCCCCTGTTCATTGTCTTACCTGTATCACCTCATTTAATCTTCACAGTAACCCTATGAGGTAGTGTTCTGGCAGAATTCATATGTTAAAGTCCAATTGCCCAATACCTTAGAATGTGACTGTTACATGTATAGTGTTGGTTACAAACACAAGCACCGGCATCAGACCATCTGAGTTCAAGTGTCATTTCTGCACATTACTAACTGCTTTTAAGTCTCAGTTTTCTCATCTTTAAAGTGAGGGAGATAACAATAGTAGTGTCTTCTTCCAAAATTTTTCAAGATTGAATAAGATATTGTGCACGCAAAGTGCTGAGCACTTGAAAAACATTCAAAAGCTATTTGCTGTTAATATTGTATATCTAGAAAGTGATAGTTCCAGGAATGAAACTTGGGTTTGTTTTCATCCACACCTCATGCATGCATTCCTTACATCAATCTTTAAGTTCCTAAGCCCCTAAGGATAGGAATTAGAGCTATAAAGTCAGATAAATAGGTATTTGTATTCTAACCCTGATACCTAAGAGCTTGTGTGAATTTGGCTTTTTTTGTTGTTGTTCTTTAAAAAAAAAAAAAAAGTATGACTCTATGGAGTACAGTCCAGGTGTGGTGGCTCACACCTGTAATTCCAGCACTTTGGGAGGCCGAGGTAGGTGGATCATTTGAGGTCAGGGGTTCAAGACCAGCCTGACCAACATTGTGAAACTCCATCTCTACTAAAAAATACAAAAAAATTTAGCCAGGCATGGTGGTGCGCACCTGTAATCCCAGCTACTCAGGAGGCTAAGGCATGATAATCGCTTGAACCCGGAGGCAGAGGTTGTGGTGAGCTGAGATCACACCACTCCACTCCACTCCAGCCTAGGCAACACAGTGAGACTCCATCTCAAATAAATAAGTGTATGGAGTACAAGTGCAATTTGTTTCATGCATCGATTGTGTTGTGTGTTGTGGTAAAGTCAGGGTTTTTAGGGTCTTCCTCACCCAAATAATGTGCATTGTATCCATTAAGTAATTTCTCATTATCCTCCCCACACCCCTCACCCTTCTGACTTTCCATTGTCTATTATTCCACTTGTATGAGTTTTAAAAAATTATCTGAACCTCATTTTTCTAACTTATAACATTGAACCTACAACTGCTTAACCTTACATGGTAAAATACATAAGGTGCTGGTCACACAGTAGATGCTCAGTTAACATTAGCACAGAGGATTTTATCTTCTGTGGGAGGTTAGGTCCTAAAGACAAATGCAATTGGGGAGGTGTATGGTATAAATTATCCTGGAAAAATTCCTTAATTGTCCATAAAATAAAATAACCAAGGTTTTACATATATTATCCCATCCTGTACTTCACAGGTGCTAAAGTTGGAGAAAACAGAGAGAAACCAAAGAAAGAAACAAAGAAAGTCTATTTGAAGATGTGAAAACATTCAATGATTCTACCTTTTAAAAAAATCATTATTCCTTTGAAAATATGGGAGAGATGGACAATTCTAAATGATTCATATTTGCCTATAGAATTTGCTCTTCATATGTTCTTAATCTATGAAGTCTACAAAGCATTAATACATAAAATAGATACATTTGTGCTTGTGAAGATAAAGATAAACAGGATAGTCACGTCTTAAGGAATCAGCCTTTAAATTAAATGTGTGTATGAAGCCATCATTATATGCTGAAATGGAAAACCTGTAGGATTCGTCTATTGTTGTAATTTTTTAAAACAGAGACAGGGCATCGCTATATTGCCCAGGGCCTTGAAGATATTTTTTTCCCAAACTCCTGGGCTAAAGAGATCCTCCTATTATGAGGTCAAGAGATTAAGACCATCCTGGCCAACATGGTGAAACCCTGTCTCTACTAAAAATACAAAAATTAGCTAGGTGTGGTGGTGCGCACCTGTAGTTCCAGCTGCACATGAGGCTGAGGTAGGAGAATAGCTTGAACCTGGGAGGCAGAGGTTGCAGTGAGCGGAGATTGAGCCATTGCACACCAGCCTGGGCCACAGAGCGACTCCGTCTCAAAAAAAAAAAAAAAGGAGATCCTCCTGCCTCAGCTTCCCAAGTGTTGGGATTACAGGCATAAGTCTCCACGCCTGGCTGGATTTCTTCTACTCAGCACTCTCTCCTTTTTTTCTGATAACAACCCCTCCTGCCCTTTTGGGGTCATTTGCAGGAGATGTGTGTTTCAGTTCAGCCAGTCATACTGCCCTGCCCACCTGGCTTTAATGCTTTGCCTCAGGATGGACAACTGAGCCCATCCTAATCAATCAGCATCTTCCCTGGGGGTAGAGGAATGTGAGAGAGAGAGAGAGAGAGAGAGAGACAGAGAGAGAGAGAGGCTCAGTTCTTCATTCCTTGAATCATAAATCGTAAAGATGCTACCTTTAAGTTGCAGATGGTCATGTCCACAATCCCATGGCAGAGCCTGAGAGAATAAGGTCAACATGTGCTCAGAAGGTAGATGGACAGATGGAAGATTTTTTTAAAAAATTTTTGAGATGGGGTCTTACTGTGTTGTCCAGGCTGGTCTTGGACTCCTGGGCTCAAGCAATCCTCCCACCTCATCCTCCTGAGCAGTTGGAATTATAGGTGCAAGCCACTGTGCCCAGGTGATGGAGAGATTCTTAATGCTGTTTCAGATCCTGTGGTCAAAACTGTACTTGGCTTTCCAAAATTACACCTGCCTTTCCATGATTTGCTTAGATCTCTCTTTTAATTTGAAACCTCCCTTTCAAATAATAGTTTGAGGCCGGGCGCGGTGGCTCACACCTGTAATCCCAGCACTTTGGGAGGCCAAGGCGGGCGGATCATGAGGTCAAGAGATCAAGACCATGGTGAAACCCCGTCTCTACTAAAAAATACAAAAATTAGCTGGGCATGGTGGCACGCGCCTGTAGTCCCAGCTACTTGGGAGGCTGAGGCAGGAGAATTGCTTGAACCTGGGAGGCGGAGGTTGCAGTGAGCCAAGATCGTGCCACTGCACTCCAGCCTGGCACCTGGCGACACAGTGAGACTCTGTCTCAAAAAAATTAAGTAAAATAAATAATAATAATGGTTTGAATTAGCTTTCCAGGTCCCGTTCCTGGCAGTCCTCGATAGCGCTGTATCTTTCTCCTTCCTCTCTCAATCCCACACATTATCTCATGCTCTTTGACTTGGGGATCAAGTCATTTATTTCTTCAACCACAAACCAAGGAGAGAGGCATTAGAAGAAATACAGTTTGCCAACTCCTGAAATTCTAGCCTCCAGAACTGTGAGAAAATTAATTTCTGGCCTGTAATTCCAGCACTAGCCTAACCAACATGGTGAAACCCCGCCTCTACTAAAAATACAAAATTTAGCCCAGTGTAGTGGCACATGCCTGTAGTCCCAGCTACTCAGAAGGCTGAGGCAGGAGAATCACTTGAACCCAGGAGGTGGAGGCTGCAGTTAGCAAAGACCATGCCATTGTACTCCAGCCTGGCAACAGAATGAGACTCCATTTCAAAAAAAAATGTTTTTTTATTTCAAAAGAAAAAAATTGCAATCAGGTATTCAACTTTGTTAGTGAGGCCTAAAGGAGAAGAGTACTTTTTTTAAAAATTTACTTTGAATTGCATAAAACACAAAATAGATTAATAGATAGAAAGATGGAGAGATGAAGAGATATGTGATAAGACATGGCAAATGTTATTGGTAGAATTTAGGCAGTGAGTATATGGCTGTATACTATAAGACTCTTTTTCATTTAACTTATTTTTTCTTTTTCCTTCATTTTTTTCACTTTTTATTTTACACTGTAAAATTATTTCAACTTCTAAGGTATTGGAAAATTTTTATTTTAAAATGTTGGGGAGAAAAATCTCCCATTGTGATTGCTGATTTTCCAGTTTCTCCAGTGAGTCTGTCAAGTTTTGCTGCACGTAATTAGACTAAGTTGTTAGCTTCATAGTAGGATTCTTTTGGCTAGTATTTCTCTGGTGCATATTCCTTTGCCTTTAACCTTTCTGTGTCATATGTTTGTTTGTTTGTTGTTGTTGTTGTTGTTGTTTTTGAGACGGAGTTTCGCTCTTGATGCCCAGGCTGGATTGCAATGGCACAACTCAGCTCACCACAACCTCTGCCTCCTGGTTCAAGCAATTCTCCTGCCTCAGCCTCCTGAGTAGCTGGGATTACAGGAATGTGCCACCATGCCTGGCTAATTTTGTATTTTTAGTAGAGACAGGGTTTCTCCATGTTGGTCAGGCTGGTCTCAAACTCCCAACCTCAGGTGATCTGCCCACCTCAGCCTCCCAAAGTGCTGGGATTACAGGCATGAGCCACCACACCCAGCCTCTGTGTCATACGTTTTTGACATGCCTTTTGTAAAAATGAAGTAGAGAAATCCAATATGATGCCAGGGTTTGTGGATTGGGGAAAAAAAAAAATCCAATATGAAAGTCTATGTCTCATAATAGGTAAAATTAATCTGTTTACATTTATTGTGATTATTGATCAATTCAAATTTATTTCTACCATCTAATTTGGTGTTTTACATTCACTATGCTTTTTCTATGCATCTTTCCCACCTTTTCAGTCTTCATTTTATTTTTTAAATTTTCTTTATTCTTTGTTTTCCATCTGCTTTTTTAGAAATCTGTAATTCATACCTTGTGAGACTGCTCCCCATTTAGCATTTTTCTCTTGGTTTTCAAGACCAGAGCTTTACACAAACTGCCTTTTGACATAACTTTTTTTTTTAACCAATATTTATATAACAAAATTTTATATTTATGTCCCCAAAACTCAGTAAAGCATTTTATACAAAATTCAGTGCATGAAATACCTTAAGATACATGCCAACTACTATTGGTAGAATATCAGAATCAAGTATTCTTTGAAAAGGTTTCCCTGGCCAGGCAACATGGCTCACACCTGTAATCCCAGCATTTTGGTAGGTCAAGGCAGGAGTCATTTGAGTCCAGGAGTTCGAGATTACAGCGAGCTATGATTGAGCCACTGCACTCCAGCCTGAGTGACAGAGGGAGACTGTCTCTCTATAATTTTTTTTTTTTAAAGCATTCCTCCAAGTCAACAAAGAGGGTATAAACCTCAGTCCTTGTTGAGTGAGTCACAACTGAAAGAATCATTGCAGTATCATGTTATTGCATATAAAACAATTGTTTGCTAACAGCTGTATAATTCATTTGGGATTGGGAAACAATGATTTTTGGTTTTGATTTGTGTGTGTATGGTAAAATATACAAAACATAAAATTTACCTTTTTAACTATTATTAAATATACAATTCACTGGCATTAAGTACATTCACAATATTGCGCGACCATCACCACTGTTCATTTCCAAAATTTTTTTATCCTAAGCAGAAACTGTGTAGTCATTAAAAAACAACTTCCGGCTGGGGGCAGTGGCTCACGCCTGTAATCCCAGCTCTTTGGGAGGCTGACACAGGCGGATCACCTGAGGTCAGGAGTTCAAGACCAGCCTGATCAACATGGAGAAACCCCGTCTCAAAAAGAAAAAATAAAATAAATTAAAAATAAAAATAAACTTCCTATTTCCTGCTCCCAGATAACCTCTATTCTACTTTCTCTCTATGAATTTGCCTATTCCTGGCACTTCATCTAAGTGGAATCGTACAGTGTTTGTCCTTTTGTATCTGGCTTATTCATTTAGCATAATCTCTTCAGGGTTTATCCGTGTTGTAGCATGTATCAGAATTTCATTCTTGTTAAAGCTGAATAATATTCTATTGTATGTATATAGCACATTTTGCCTATCCTCATCCTTTGGTGGACATTTGTGTTGTTTCCACCTTTTGGCTATTGTGAATAACGCTGGTATGAACATTGGTGTACAGATATTTGAGTTTCTGCTTTTAATTATTTTAGGTATATACCTAGAAATTAAATGCTGGATTATATGGTAATTTTATGTTTAACTTTGAGGAAATGCAATATTGTTTTCCACAGTGGCTGCAGCATTTTACATTCCTACCAGCAACGTACAAGTATTCCAATTTCTACATCTCTTTATCAACACTTGCTATTTTCCAGTTTTTTACTTGTTTTTTTAATAGGTATCAATTTGGTATGAAGTGGTATTTCGTTGAGGTTTTGATTTGTGTTTTCCTAATGACTAGAGATGCACATCTTTTCATGTATTTATTGACCATTTATATGCCTTCTTTGGAGAAATGTCTATTCTCAGCCTGGCTCGGTGACTCACACCTGTAATCCCAAAACTTTGGAAGGCCAAGGTGGGCAAATCAGTTGAGGTCAGGAATTTGAGACCAGACTGGCCAACATGGCAAAACCCTGTCTCTACTAAAAATACAAAAATTAGCCAGGCATGGTGGCAGGCACCTGTAATCCCAGCTAATAGGGAGGCTGAGGCAGGAGAATTGCTTGAACCTGGGAGACGGAGGTTGCTGTGAGCTGAGCTTGCGCCACTGCATTCCACCCTGGGTGATGGAGGGAGACTACATCTCAAAAAAAAAAAAAAAAGAAAAAGAAAAAAGAAATGTCTATTCTCATTCTTTTCTCTTCGCTCTCTAAATAGTGTTCTTCGATACACAAACATTTTTAATTTTGAATGAAGTATAATGTGTCTGTTTTTTCTTTTGTTGCCTGTGCTTTTGGTGTCATATCCAGGAAGTCATTGCCAAATCCAGTTGTCATAATGCTTTTCTCCTTATTTTTTCTTGTAAGAGTTTTATACTTTTAGCTCTTACATTTAGGTGTGTAGTCCATGTAAGTTAATTTTTGTACATAGTATAAGGTAAAGGTCCAACTTCATTCTTTTCTGAATGGATATCCAGGTTTCCCAGCACCATGAATGAAAAGACTGTCATTTCCTTAATGAATGGTCTTGGCTCTCTTGTCGAAAATCAACTGACCATATCTGTGAGGGTTTATTGCTGGAATCTCCTTTTTTTTTTTCTGGATGGAATCTCATTCTGTCACCCAGGCTGTAGTGCAGCGGTACAGTCTCAGCTCACTGCAACCTCTGCCTCCCGGGTTCAAGCAATTCTCATACCTTAGCCTCCCAAGTAGCTGTGACCACAGGTGCTGCCACCATGCCTGGCTAATTTTAAATAATGAGAATTAGGCTTCTTCCTATTGTATGTTTTTACACAAAACTTCTGATTTCTAACACAGATTATTGATGTTAAGCAAGAGATGTCTGTATTTTATTTCTACACCTTACTAGCTACCCTTACATTTTACATTTTACTTATTTTACTTTTTAAAAAATTCTTCGTAGAGACCAAGTTTTGCCTTTGTTGCCCAGGCTGGTCATAAATTCCTCAAGCGATCCTCCCACCTCGGCCTCCCAAAGCACTGGGATTACAGATGTGAGCCACTGTGCCTGGTTTTTACCCTTATCCTTATTTACTTTACCCTTAAAGTAAATCAAGGTCTCTATACTCCTCCTACACAGAAATGGATCTTAGAATATTTTAACTTAGAATCATACTCTTCTATTTTCATTTCTATTGTTGCCTATTCATTTTTAGTTCCATCTTCTATTTAAAGCCCCCCAAAGTGTAACTTTTTAAAGTCAGGTTTATTGAGGTATAATTTATGCACAGAAAAATTCATCCTTTTCAGTATTGACAAGCTGAACCACCACAATCAAATGGTTCAGTGTTATCACCAGTATTAACCACTATCAAAATTAAGATACAGAAGAAGTCCATCATCCCCCAAATTTCCTGCTGTCCCTTTGATGTTGGCCACTCACCCTACTTAAAGCCCTGGGCAACCATTTGCTTCTTTTCTATCCCTGTGGGTTTTTCTTTGTCAACAATAGCACATAAATAGAATCATACAACATGTACTCTCTTGAATCTGACTTCTTTCCCTTGGCATAACACATTTGTAATTCAACCATGTTGTTGGTATCAGTAGTTGGTCCCTTTTAATTGCTGATTAATAATCTATTGTATGGATGAACCACAGTTTGCTTGTCCATTCACTATCTGAGGGACACTTGGGAGGATTTGGGTTGTTTCCAGCTTTTGACAAGTATAAAGCTACTGTAAACCTTCCTCCATAGGTTTTTGTAAAAATGTTAGTTGTCATTTCTCTAGAGTAAATACCTAGGAGTACGATTGCTGAGTCATGTGGTAAGCATATATTTAACTTTATGAGAAACTGCCAAATAGTTTTCCAGCATGACTATGCCATTTTGCATTCCCACCAGCAATGCATAAGTGTTCCAGTTGCTCCACATCCTCAATGGGACTCAGTATTGTCTTAAAACAATAAATAAATAAAATAAACTGGAGTCATTTGAGTGGCTCTCTCCTTGAGGTTTTAATTTGCATTTCCCTGATGACTAATGATGCTGAGCCTCTTTTCATGTATTTATTTGCTTCATTGGTAAAGTGTCTGTTCAAATTTTTTGCCCATTTCATATTAGTTTCTTGGTTGTATTATTGTGAAGTTTTTAAGAGTTCTTTATACAGTATGGACACACATCCTTTATCAGATATGTATAAGAGCAAAGGGCAAACTCTTCATTCTCTGAAGGTTCACTGAAAATCAACTGACAAAAGACAGATTAATAGGAGAAAAGGCATACAAATTTATAAACGTGCAGGGGGTTGGGGAGAATCCCAGTTTGGACACTGTAAGCAGGTTACCTAAGCCACTCTGCTCTTCTGGGAGTCATAGTCAAGGGAATCCAGGACCTAACAAGCCAGCAGAAGGGTACAGAAGGGTAAGAAATTATTATTATTATTTTTTTTTGAGACGGAATCTTGCTCTGTCACCCAGGCTGGAGTGCAGCGGCGTGATCTTGGCTCCCAGCAGCTTCTGCCTCCTGGATTCACGTAATTCTCCTGCCTCAGCCTCCTGAGTAGCTAGGATTACAGGCATGTGTCACCAAGCCCAGCTAATTTTTGTATTCTTAGTAGAGACAGGGTTTCACCACATTGTCCAGGTGGGTCTTGAACTCCTGACCTCAAGCGATCCACCTGCCTTGGTTTCCCAAAGTGGAAAGGGATTACAGGCGTGAGCCCCTGCTCCTGGCCTCAAATACCATTCTTAACTGTCAGTGGCAGCAACAGTGTTCCAGTATCTTAGCCTATTCCTGAGAGTAAATTTCTTGGGGTCATGGAGGATGCTTCTTCTCTGCCCTCTCTTGCTTAAATGGTAAAAACTTGTTCTAAACCTGGAATGTTAACTCCTGGGCTTTCCATGAAAAGGCTTATTGGATTAAGCTGCTATTGGAGCAAGCACACTATTGGAAGTTTTAATTGCCAGTATTTAAAAGATGCATCATTTAAATTAAAATGATTCATATTTGAAAAGGATTTTAGAGGTCTCTCATTCAATTGCCTGATTTTTACTTATAGAAAGATCTATTTTTAAAAAAAGACACATAATAGTGTCATAGCTAGCCTTAGAAATTATCTTGACAAAATTAAAGTCAAAATCTTTTAAATGCTCAAATACTTCTTTTGGATTCCCCTACAGGATTTTTAAAAAAATTTTAAAGTGCTTCATCCTGCAGTCTAGTGATTAGGATTCCATGCTTTCACCACTGCAATTTGGGATCAATTCCTGGTCAGGGAAACAATTCTTTGGAAATGTAAGTTCTTTAACTCAGGGAAGAAACATTTATTAAAAAATTGTTTTGATATGTGTGTGACTTTTGACTTTGAGGGATACTCATTTGTTATTGATACTTTTCCCTTCCATGGACAGCTTTTGATTTCCTGTCTTCTCCTCTCTGCTGCACATGGGACTTTTGGGTCCTTATGTGTAGATGTCAGATGAGAAGCTGAGACCCTAGGAAATATGGCTGGATAAAATGTGGGTGATACCTCATTTGCAGCTAGTGAAACTTTCCTTTCTTTGAGCTGTTTTTGAGATGATTCCAGAATTTGTGAGGACTGCTTTGCACCCCTTGGGAGATGTCTTACCTGTCCTTGATTAAGTCATAACCTTGGTTAAGGCTTATTGATTTTGGTGAGTCATTTGGAAGATACCTTTGGATTGAGAAAAAAGTTCAGAAGCCAGAAATATTGGCTGTTTGTCCTGGCTAAAATCTGATAATATGAGATTTGAAAGGATTTTTTAAAGAGCTCTACAGTCAGAAGTCAACTTAATTAAAAGCTGATATTCAGGCTACAATTTTGTAGGGACAAAGAGCTTTCTGCTTTTTCTCCTTTGGATCTTGTTTGTGGGAATTTTTTTCAGTTGACTGTAGCCTCTTTTTAATTACAGGTTTTGTCTCTCTGTTTGCTTCCTTTCTTGTCGGCATAATTTTTGCTTAGAAAATTGTAAAATTTCATTGGTCTTTTGGAAAGCTTAACATATCTCCAAACTGGCTCCTTTAAGATTTATTCTTCCATTCCTATTCACTTCTACTCCACGTTCTTTTTACCACCTTAAATTCCACAAGAAGAGATCTAGAGGAGACTTCTAGCAACTCTAAGACCCCTTGAGGAATACAATCAAGGTGTCACTGACCTCTTTTTGGGTGCCCTGTCTTCCTCATGGGGTCCCAAGAGTCATGGGCAGATTCCTCCCAGGTCTAAAGCTCTGCTGTCTTCTGCATTGAGTACCCTTTTTATAGGCAACAGATTCCTAAGCCCCCTGCACAGTAACAGACCAATTACATGGAGACAGCAGGGTTTGCAGCAGAGAAAGAATTTAATAATCATAGGGCATTGATCAAGGAGATAGAAAGAAACCCTCAAATCCATATCCCCAAGGTGTTCTGGGCTGAAATTTTTAAGGGGACCATGGAGGGTGAAGGGCTAGAAAACTGGGGTCATTGATTGGTCAAAACAAGGAGGATGAAATCATGAGGATGTGGAAACTGAATTCTTTGGTGAGTCAGCTCCTTATAAGGTCCTTCAGATGTGCCGGCATTAGTGGGGTCCTTTAGACCAGCTGAGTCAGTAGTTTCGTCAGTATGCAGGACCTGAAGGAATATCTCAAAGGGAAAACTTAATGTTTCATAATGCTCAAGTTGTTATCTATAGAACATAACCTAGGGTCTATGGGATGCTAGGACAATAGGCACCAAATACCTATGAGGAAGCAGGTCAGAGAGCACAGAGAGCAAGCTGACCTAATGCTTAATGCTGAGAAGCTGAGAATACTGCAAGCCTGGTTTAGTTTCATTCCCTCTCACTTCTTCCCTGATGTCTCTTCCTTTTAAAGCTTTATATAGAAGTTTGGTTGTAAGTCCAAAATTAGGAATCCAAATGCAGCAAAACCCAGCCAAACCCAAAAACCCTTATAGCTTCTGCTGTGTGGTGGGTCTGGCCACCCTGGCAAGAGCTTCCCTCTGGTTCAGGAGCAGATTTATTTGCTCCTGGGAAAGTTCAGACTTGAGATATTTGACTGAGAGCTGCAAGATCTATGCCTCTTTCTTTGGATACACTGTATCCCTTTTCTGCCAGGAAATTAGAAGTCAGTATAGTGTTCTGGTCAGAGTCTGTTTTAGTGCTACTGGCTATTAATATGACATTGACACATTGTAACGAAGTCTTGCCTTTTAGTTGGAGGTCCTGGTGGTCCTTGGCAAGTATTTCCCTAAAGATAGCTGGAGAGTATTTGAAAACTTGAAGGAGCACTATCCAACAGTACTGCAGTTGGGCTTTGACATCTGGGTCTTCCCATTTAAAGGTAAACAGTTATTTTGTTATTATTATTATTTTCTAATGGAGTCTCGCTCTGTCTCCCAGGCTGGAGTGCAATGGTGTGATCTCAGTTCACTGCAACTTCCGCCTCCCTGGTTCAAACAAATCTTGTGCCTTGGCCTCCTGAGTAGCTGGGATCACAGGCACACATCACCATGCCCAGCAAATTTTTGTATTTTTAGTAGAGACGGGGCTTCACCATGTTGCTCAGGCTGGTCTTGAACTCCTGACCTCAGGTGATCCACCCACCTCAGGCTCCCAAGGTGCTGGGATTACAGGCATGAGCCACACCACACCACACTAAAGGTAAACAATTCTTAAAACTCTGGCCTCAGAGGAATATAGAAAAAGGCATATTCTAGGTCTAAGACTGAAAACTAGCAAAATTCACCAATGTTGTGAGTGGTGTGTAAGGATCAGGGACCATCAAACGATATCTTACACAATCTGATGAATGGCCCTCCTATCCTGTATAAACCTGTATGGTTTAGTTCTGGGCTTCTGTACTGGCAGAATAGGTGTATTGCATGGAGACTGAGAAGATCTAATGAACCCATATTGTAGGACGTTGGACAACAGAGGCTAAACACTCCATTGTGCTTGTTCTTCCAGAGGATACTGTTTTAGGTTTGGCAGTGTCACTCCTGCATAAAGCTTGACTTGCACAGGAGGTGTAGTTTTTGCCTTCCCTGCTGTCATCATCCATGCCTTTGGACTCACCTCTTGGGTTATCTAAGATAATTTCTTCAGGGATGGGAGAATTTTCAAGAACTTCTAGTTGCAACAAAGCAGTTTGCAGAGCACAAGTTTGTTCCAGCGGCACTCAGATGTTCAGTCACCCCAGAGAAAAGGTAATCTTAGGCCGGGCATGGTGGCTCACATCTGTAATCTTAGCACTTTGGGAGGCAGAGGCAGGAGGATCACTTGAGGTCAGGAGTTTGAGACCAGCCTGGCTAACATGGTGAAACCCCATCTCTACTAAAAATACAAACATTAGCTGGACATGGTGGCAGGCACCTGTAGTCCCAGCTACGCGGGAGGTGAGGCAGGACAGTCACTTGAACCTGGGAAGCAGAGGTTGCCGTGAGTCAAGATGGCACCACTGTCGTTTAGCCTGGGTGACAGAGTAAGACTCTGTCTCAAAAAAAAAAAAAAAAAAAAAAAGGTAATCTTAGCCTTTAATTTGGTCAGAAGATCTCGTTTTAACAAAGGAATAGGCATTTAGGCATGTATAGGAAATTATGTTTTATTATTTAATTTTCAGAGATGGGGTCTCCCTTTGTTGCCCAGGCTTGTCTTGAACTCTTGGACTGAAGAAATTCTACTGTCTCAGCCTCCCAAAATGCTGGACTACAGGTGTGAGCCACTGCATCTGGCAGGACACTGTCTTTTAGAAGAGTTTGTCCTCAGTGATGGTCTAAAGGTTGGAGGAAAAATCTTGTGAATATCTTTCCCAATACCTCAGTCATTTTTACAGTCTCTGAAGAAAGTTTGGCTAATCAGATGTTGAATACAGAATAAATGGCACTGGTGTCTACTAAAAAGTCCAAAAGCTGACCCAGGGCTCCATGTGGAAAATATGGAGAGTGTTGTCTGGGTCAGGAAGAACCCCTGGGTCCCATTATTCCTGATCTGCCTCAACCTCTTCAGCCACCAGAGACGTTGGGTGGATTGAAGAGTAACTTTTTCCAGCATTGGGCTTCTTGAGGCCTGGAAAATCTTTTTTCCAGTGACCTTTCTGTTTGCAATAGGTACACTGTTGGGACCTGCAGTGGGATGTCCCTTTTTATTGACAATTTGGAGCTCTGGTCGTTCTATCTAGGATGGTGTGCCTGCTAGATGTCCTCATCATGGTCCAGGGATTTCTTGAGTTAAAGTCACAACCAGTAATTCAGTTTATTTGTTCATTTTCCACTATTATTCTTTTTGTTTTTTCCATTTTTTTATGTTGATCAGTATACAGCTTGAAAGCAATCTCCAGGCTGGGTGCAGTGGTTCACACCTGTAATCCCAGCAGTTTGGGAGGCCAAGGTGAGTGGATCACTTGAGGTCAGAAGTTCAAAACCAGCCTGGCCAACATGGTGAAACCCAGCCTCTACTAAAAATTCAAAAATTAGTTGGGCATGGTGGCACACACCTGTAGTCCCAGCTACTTGGGAGACTGAGGCAGGAGACTCACTTGAACCCAGGAGGCGGAGGTTACAGTGAACTGAGACGGCACCTCTGCCCTTCAGGTGGCAGGCACCAGGTGACAGGATGAATCTCTGTCTCAAAATAAAGAAAAAAGAAAGAAAAGAAAGAAAACAGTCTTCACAAATTGAGACAAAGACATTCATCCACCTTTTGCAGCTTTTTCCAAATATCTGGAGCACTTTGACTGATAAATGTCATGTTCACTGTTTTTCAGTTGTCTGGGGCTTTTGAATTACTGTTCATGTACTGTCTGAAGGCCTTGAAAAAATCCACTCTATGAATTCTGAGGGGATCTCATTATGTTTCCGTCTAACTTCCTAGACCTTGTTGAGGCTTTTGCTTGGACACTCCTTTGCAGAGGACAGCCAAAGTGCAATCCTGGTAGTGTTCAAGCTTATGTCCATCTCCAGTGTTTACATTTCATCCCAGGTCAATGGTGGGCACTGCAACTTGGAAACTGCTCTTATGGGTTGCCAGGACAGTCTGCATACATTTGATCAGCTTTCTCCTCACCCTTTTTTTTTTTTTTAACCTCTCACCCCACCCTCTCTCCTTGCCTTTATGTGAAACCATTCTCTACTCCTCTGAAATTAATACAGTGTTAAGCAAATTTTGGACGTCTGCCCAGATGGGTTTGTGGGTAGCTAACAAAGAAGAGAACAGATTCTCCATCCACTTTGTATCTTCCTAATAGGTGCACTTATTTTTCCAGTTAAACAAGTCAGAGATGGGTAATGGAGAGCAGACCCAGGCAAATCCCATAGGTTGGCCTGTGGGTGGCATTAACACTTCCTCTGGGTAGTTGGCACAAGAGCAATTGTCCTCCCAGAGCCAAATAGCACCCTAACTAAATTGAGTTCCCTGTCAGATATGAGAAGGAAAGACCATTCCTGTTGCCCCTGACACCTTACTTCTCAGGGTGAGAACTCCAGCTCAGAGGCCAGCCAAGCAGCTGCAGCTCCCACATCAGGTGCTGGGGGGCCATAGGCTCATTTAATGGAACCACCAAGACATCAACATCTTTTTGTTAGGGGTCAGTCAAAACAAGCCTTTCCCTTGCTGAACCATGATTTTGCATTTCTTTTGCATTGGCCTGTTTTGCCAAAGCTGCATACAACATTGTACATAAGGGATCTCATCTTATTTCACTTCCCTGTTACAGAACAAGTCTAGCTGTAGGAGAGTATTATAATTAAGGGAGCCATTTGATGGCCACTATTTTCTTGAGTCCAGCAAGTGTTGGGACCAGGCAGAAGTATAAATGAAAATTATTCTTTTTTGTTTCATGGAATGATAGACAAAACATCTTAATTTTACAGGATACAGCCCAACGGGGTATTTGCGGAAACCAAATTAACATTTCCAACTCCAGCTGAGATTATGCACACACACCAAGATACAGACACTAATCACTCAGTTCAGTGCCCAAGTTTGACCTGGCAAAGCTCAAACTTGCCCCTGTTGGCCCTTGGTGACTTCGATTCACTCAGGGTGGAGAAGAATAATTTCCAACCAGGAGTGCAGCGGATGGTCTCTGGGCAAGATGGAAAAGTGGCCAGTTACACTGAGTTAGGCCTTCGGAGATTTCATTAGCAAGTCATTCAGGGTTCACTGATTGTGACTAGCCAGACAGAGTTTCCTGAGTTAGGCCTGCTGAGCTTCCACTAGTAATTCCTTCAGGGGATCCCTTCCACAAACATAAACTTATGTAACACGACAGACAAACAAGAAGGCCTTCCAAAATACAGTTTCAAATTTTAGAAGTCAGGAGTATTTTTCCCAAGTCACGCCTTTTATTCAATTTCCAATTTAGGGGAAATCCCCTCAAATAAGGCCCTTCCTATTACTAGGGAGGGTCAACACGACCTCCAAAGAGGCCACAAGACCTCCAAAGAGTACAGCAAACTGGAGAAGGGAAAAGTGGTGCTGATTACACAGAGAAAAGTTACCAAAGACATCTTTCAAAACCAAAAACTGTTTATTTGCTGCAAGAAATTTGTGCACCACAAGTTGACACTGCTCTTTCAACATGCAAGGTACCAGAGATAGCTCTTGGTTCAGTGAAACTGAACAGCCACTTGGGCTTGTCTCTGGTTCCATACCAATAATGAGGGGTCACCAAGGTGCAGGCATATGCCTGCAAGGGGCTCCTGGCTAGATTGCCAAAATTTGTTATAGGACCAATAGGTTTGCATCCCCACTGTGCAATAATAGCAATTACTGGAGACAGCATGATTTGCAGCAGAGAAAGAGTTTCATAATCACAGCACACAAAGTGAGGACATGGGAGGAGACCCTCAAATCCATCTCCCCAAGGAGTTCTGAGCTGAGGTTTTTAAAGGGATTATGGAGGGTGAAAGACTGGAAAATTGGAATTTTTGATTGATCAGGGCAAGGGAGAGGAAATCACCAGGACATGGAAACTGCATTCTTTCATGAGTTAGCTCCTTGTGAGGTCCTTCAGAGCAGCTGGTATCTGTGGGGTCTTTCAGATCAGCTTGGTTGGTAGGGTCTTTCAGACCAACTGAATCAGTAGTTTCATCAGTATGAAGGATCTTAAGCAATGTCTCAAAGATAAAACTTAATGTTTCATAATGTTCAAGTTGTTACCTATAGAACAGTAGAGAGGAACTATAGTCTAGGGTTGACATGATTCTAGGTCAACTACACAACTACCAGGAAGCAGGTCAGAGAGCAAGGTGACCTAATGATTAATGCTGAGTGTGCTGCAAGTTTGGCTTATTTTCATTTCTCCCTCTCCCTTCTTCCCTGGTTAATTTTATAAAGTTTATAGGGGCGGTTTCACTCTCATCTAATTGGCTTTCTGGGTGTCAATGTACAGGAAAAGAAAAGGTACAATATTAATATAAGTGGAGAGTTTATTTGGGGCAAGTTTGAGGATTGCAGATCTAAGTACCCTGAATCTATTAGCAGCAGTTACAAGTGGATGTTAAAGGGAGAAAGAAGAGGCAGTTCCTAAGTCATTTATCAAGAATTTACGTGAAGGCCAGACCAGGTGGCTCATGTCTGTAATTCCAGCAGGAGGCCAAGGCAGGTGGATCACTTGAGGTCAGGAGTTTGAGACCAGCCTGGCCAACATGGTGAAACCCTTCTCTACTAAAAATACAAAAAATTAGCTGGGCATGGTGGCACATGCCTGTAATCCTACTACTTGGGAGGCTGAGGCAGGAGAATTGTTGGAACCCAGAAGGCAGAGATTGCAGTGAGCTGAGATCCTACCACTACATTCCTGTCTGGGAGACTCCATCTCAAGGAAAAAAAAAAAAAAGGAATACATGAAAATAACTGAAGCTATTGATTGGCTATACATTGTTCATTGTACTAAAAATTCCAGGAACATGAAGATAATAGGTAAGACACCTAGTCAGGAACAAAATGCCTCTAAATAATTGCATGGGTGCAAAGGGCATGATGGAAGTCCCATGCTCATGTCTCTCTGGCACTAATAAATTTTGCATACCTCACATAGCTCAAAGTACTCTGAGCTATTTTTCTTTTCTCAGGGGGTGCCAGGGATTACTCTGTACTGTGAGAGAACTTGACTTTTTAAAAATTTCACTAGCTTTAGGGGTATGGGTGGTTTTTGGTTACATCAATGAATTGTATAGTGGTGAAGGCTGAGATTTTAGTGCTCCTGGCACCTAAGTAATGTACATTGTACCCAATAGGTAGTTTTTAATCATGCATTGTCCTCTTAGTCTCCCTCTTCTGCGTATATAGTGTCCATTATACCATTCTGTATGCTTTTGTGTACCATAGCTTAGCTCTCACTTATAAGTGAGAAAATACAGTATTTGGTTTTCCATTCTTCAGTTACTTCACTTAGAATACCAGCCTCTAGCTCTGTCCAGGTTTCTGCCAAAGACATTATTTCCTTTTTATTTTTATTATTTTTTTAGACAAAGTCTCACTCTGTCACCCAGGCTGCGGTACGATCTTGGCTCACTGAAAACTCCATCACCAGGGGTTCAAGCGATTCTCCTGCCTCAGCCTTTCCAGTAGCTGGGATTACAGGTGTGCACCACCACACCTGGCTAATTTTTGCATTTTTAATAGAGACGAGGTTTCACCATGTTGGCCAGGCTGGTCTCGAATTCCTGGCCTCATGTGATTCATCTGCCTTGGCCTCCCAAAGTGCTGGGATTACAGGCATGAGCCACCATGCCCAGCCAATGTGCAGGTGACTTTTTTTCCTTTGGGAGATACCCAGTATTGGGATTGCTGGATTGAGTGGTAAATCTGCTTTTAATTCTTTGAGAAATCGGCCAGGTGTGGTGCCTTGTGCCTGTAATCCCAGCACTTTGGGAGGCCGAGGAGGGTGGATCACTTGAGGTCAAGAGTTTGAGACCAGCCTGGCCAACATGGTGAAATCCTGTCTCTACTAAAAAAATAGAAAATTAGCTGGGCATGGGGGTGAGCACCTGTAGTCCCAGCTACTTGGGAAGCTGAGGCAGGAGAATTGCTTGAACCCAGGAGGCAGAGGTTGCAATCAGCCTAGATTATGCCACTGCACTCCAGTCTGGGCCACAGAGCAAGATTCCATCTAAAAGAAAAAAAAGAGAGAGAGAGAATTTTTGGGAAATTGCCATACTTTTTTCCATAGAGGTTGTACTAATTTACATTCTCACCTATAGTGCATAGGTGTTCCCTTTTCACTATATCCATGCCAACATCTATTGTTTTCTGACTTTTTAGTAACCGCAATTGTGGCTGAGGTAAAGTGGTATCTCATTATGGTTTTAATTTACATTTCCCTGATGATTAGTGGTGTTGAGCATCTTTTCATATTGGTGATTTGTATATTTTCTTTTGAGAAATGTCTATTCATTTGCCACCTTTTGATGGGATTATCTGGTTTTTTTCTTGCTGATTTGTTTGAGTTACTTGTAGATTCTGGATATTAGTTCTTTGCTGGATGTATAGTTTGAAAATATTTTCTCCTATTCTGTGGGTTGTCTATTTACTTCGATGATTATTTCTTTCGCTGTGCAGAAGTTTTTAGTTTAATTAGGTCCCATTTATTTGTATATTTATTTATTTGAGATGGAGTCTCACTCATTCTGTCACCCAGGCTGGAGTGCAGTGGTGCAATCTCAGCTCACTGTAACCTCTGCCTCCCGGGTTCCAGCAATTATCCTGCCTCAGCCTCCCGAGTAGCTGGGTCTACGGGTGCATGCCACCATGCCCAGCTAATTTTTGTATTTTTAGTAGAGACAGGGTTTCACCCTGTTTGCCAGGTTGGTATTGAACTCCTGTCCTCAAGTGATCAGCCTGCCTTGGCCTCCCAAAGTGCCGGGATTATAGGCGTGAGCCACTGTGCCGGACCCCCATTTATTTATGTTTGCTTTTGTTGCATATGCTTTCAGGGTCTTATTTATAAGTTATTTGCCTAGGCCAATGTCCAGAAGAATTTTTCCTATGTTTTCTTTTAGAACTTTTGTGGTTTCAGGTTTTAGATTTAAGTCTTTAATCCATCTCGAGTTGATTTTTGTATATAGTGAGAGATAGGGATCTAGTTTCATTCTTCTACAGGTGTCTATCCAGTTTTTTCAGCACCATTTATTAAACAATATATCCTTTCCCCAATTTATGCTTTTGTATGCTTTGTCAAAGATCAGTTGGTTGTGAGTATTTGGCTTTATTTCTGGGTTCCTGTTCTGCACTATTGGTCTGTATATCTACTTTTATGTTGGTATCATGCTGTTTTGGTTACTATAGACTTGTAGTATAAGTTCAAGTCATGTAATATGATGCCGCCAGATCTGTTTTTTTTGCTTAGGATTGCTTTGGTTATTTGGGCTCCTTTTCAGTTCCATATAAAATTTAGGGTTGTTTTTTCCAATTCTGTGAAGTGATGTTGGTACTTTGATAGGAATTGCATTGAATATACAGATTGCTTTGGGCCATCTGGTCATTTTCATGATACTGAGTCTTCCAATCCATGAGCATGGAATGTATTTCTTTTTTTAAAAAAAAATTCTTTTCTCATTTTAAAGATGGGCTCTTGCTATGTTGACCAGGCTGGTCTCAAACCCCCGGCCTCAAGTGATCCTCCCACCTCAGACTCCTGAAGTGGTGGGATTACAGGTATGGCAAATGACCATCAGGTGATGGTCAGGTGGTTGTTTAACTGTCTCTCTCAAATAATAATTGGTTGCAGCAAGTGCCAGGGAAAGGCAGTCTCCTAATAGATAGAAAACACCTGAAGCTGGTAATCAGCAGTTTCCCAGTAAGATCCCAGGAGTTGGGCGAGTGGGCTCAAGTACGTGCACTAAGAGGAAAAATGGCAGTTTAACTGGTATATGATCTTCCTCTAGGAACACTCAACTAGTAAGGGAGAAGTGCCTCAATGAGCATGTGTACAATTTCAGTAAACACACTACACATTGTGGCTCCTCCCAAGTGCTGGCAGGCCACTGTGTAAGCAAGACAGCCCACCCCAAGGAAAACTCAAGAGAGGAGAGATGCAAAACTCTGGAAGCACCAATGTATAAAATGCTAAGTCAGCCAAGGCGGGCAGATCACCTGAGCTCAGGAGTTCAAGACCAGCCTGGCCAACATGGCGAAATCCTGTCTCTACTAAAAATACAAAAATTAGCTGAGCATGGTGGGTGTCTGTAATCCCAGCTACTAGGGAGGCTGCGGAGGGAGAATTGCGTGAACCTGCGAGGTGGAGGTTGCAGTGACCAAGATGGCGCCACTGCACTCCAGCCTGGGTGACAGAGCAAGACTCCCTCTCAAAAAAAAAAAAAAAAAAAAGGCTGGGTGTGGTGGCTCACGCCTGTAATCTCAGCACTTTGGGAGGCCGAGGTGGCTGGATCAAGAGGTCAAGAGATCGAGACCATCCTGGCCAACATGGTGAAACCCCGTCTCTACTAAAAATACAAAAATTTGCTGGGCTTGGTGGCGTGTGCCTGTAGTCCCAGCTACTCAGGAGGCTGACGCAGGAGAATTGCTTGAACCCAGGAGGCGGAGGTTGCAGTGAGCCGAGATTGCGCTACTGCACTCCAGCCTGGTGCCTGGCGACAGAATGAGACTCTGTCTCAAAAAAAAAAAAAAACTAAGTCAAACGTCAACAGGGCACTTGCATTGTTGCCTGCTTGGCCGTCATCCAAGTGTACTTTACTTCCATTCATTCCTGCTCTAAAACTTTTTAATACATTTTAACTTCTGCTCTAAAACTTGCCTCAATCCCTTACTCTGCCTTATGTCCCTCAAATGAATTCTTTCCTTCTGGGAGGCAAGAATCAAATTGTTGCAGACCCATGCCGATTTGCTACTGCTAACACCCCATGCACGTTAATAAAGTTGTATGCCTTATCGCCTATTAATCTGTCTTTTGTCAGTTGATTTTTAGTGAACATTCAGAAAGCAAAGGGGAAGATTTCCCTTTGCCTTATATGTGTTTTGCAAATATTTCATCCCAATTTGTGGCTCCTCTTTTCACTCTACTAACAGTGTCTTTTGAAGAGTGAAAAGTTCTTAATTTTGATGAAGTCCAATCTTTCTTTCTTTCTTTCCTTCCTTCCTTCCTTCTTTCTTTCTTTTCTTTTCTTTTCTTTCTTTCGGGTCTCGCTCTGCCACCCAGGCTAGAGTGCAGTGACTCAATCACAGCTCACTGCAGCCTTGACTTCCTGGGCTCAGGTAATTCTTCCCACTTCAGCTTTCCAAGTAGCTGGGACTGGTGCGTGCCACCATGCCAAGCTAATTTTTTGTATTTTTCTTACAGACAAGGTTTTGCCATGTTGCCCAGGCTAGTCTTGAACCCCTAGGCTCAAGCAATCTGCCTGCCTTAGCCACCCAAAGTGCTGGGATTACAGTGTGAGCCACTGCACTCAGCCCATTTTTTCTTTTGTTATATTTTTCTTACATCATATCCAAGAAGTTTTTGCTTGATCTAGTTGACAAAGCTTTTTCTTTATGTTTTCTTCCAGAAGTTTTATAGGTTTATCCTTTACATGTAAGTCTATAATCATTTTTTTTTGTGTGCCATGACTCAGATAGTCTATAATCTATTTTGAGTTAATTTTTGTTTGTGATGAAAGGTTAGAATCAAGGGTCAACTAACGTGTATGGATATCTGATTATTCTGGCACCATTTGTTGAAAAACGATCCTTTATTCAATTGAATAGCCTTTGCATCTTTGTCAAAAATCAATAAAATCACATTGAGATACCTCTTCACAACTATTAGTGGCTAAAATAAAAAAGGCAGATAATACCAAATGTTGGTAAGGATGTGGAGAAATCTGAACCTTCATATATTGCTGGTGAGAATGTAAAATGAAGTTGCTGCCCTGAAAAACAATTTAGCTAGGCAATTTGGACTGAAAAACAATTTAGGCTAGGCATGATGGCTCACACCTATAATCCTAGCACTTTGGAAGGCTGAGGCAGGCAGATTGCTTGAGTCCAGGAGTTCGAGACTAGCCTGGGCAACATGGCAAAACTCCCTCTTTACAACAAATACAAAAAATTAGCCAGCCATGGTGGCATATGCCTGTAGTCCCAGCTACTCAGGAGGTTGGGGTAGGAGAATCGCTTGAGCTTGGGAGGTGGAGGTTGCAGTGAGTCAAGATCACATCACTATACTCTAGGCTGGGTAACAGAACTGTACCCTGTGTCAAAAAAAAAAAAAAAAAAAGGAAAAAGAGAAAATAACAAAAACAATTTGGAAGTTTCTAAAAATATTAAACATAACGTTAGCATATGACCCAGCAGCAATTCTACTCCTGGCATAGGGGAGCAGTGGTTAGGCCACAACCTCAGATCTGGAGCACAGGAAGGCCACAAGAAGCAGAAGTCATTGCTCCTGGGAAACCTCAAAGGCCAGCAGATGACTGAGACAGAGTCCCTGATTGGTTCTAACTTAACCATTTGGAGTTTTAAACACCCTGAGCACACACAATTCAACTTAATTTTGGGACAACTGAATGCCTATTCTCTTGGAGGTTGCCTCAAGATAAATTAAAACATATGTTTGCACAAACTTACATATGGGTGGTCATAGCATTATTCATAATAGCCAAAAAGTGGAAACAATGCAAATGTTCATCACAGGAGAATGAAACTGCCTTTGCAAAAATCATAACTGAGAAAATTATTATAGCGAAAGAGATCAACCTAACTAACTCCATCTTACTTCTGACCTCCAAACTGTCCTTGTTCATTCTTGAGTGTAGGCCAAACTATCTTTGGGAGGAACTTAGTTTATAGTTTAGCTTTCAAACAAAGACCATACAGCCCTTTCCCAAAACAAACCCCTTCCTGCCTGGAGACTAGACTGCCTTTGCAGGACTGAGAAATTAGCCACAAGATTAGAAATTATGGCTTAGGAGTCATGTGGTTGGAGGCTGCAAGATTCTGATTGTCCCCAAATTGCTCCTGAGGATGACATCACAATTGTAAAACCGAAGACCAGTGCTTGAGATGTTTTGCAGACCCTACACTGGACGGATCAACTGACACCACCCAGATTGATAAACTGGCTTATCTGGTCTTGTGGCCCCCACCCAGGAACAGACTCAGCACAAGAGAACAGCTTTGACTCCCTAAGATTTCATCTCTGACCTGACCAATCAGCACTCCCTGCTCACTGGCCCCCTACTCACAAAATTATCTTTAAAAACTCTAATCCTGGCTGGGCGCAGTGGCTCACACCTATAATCTTAGCACTTTGGGAGGCCAAGGTGGATGGATTGCTTGAGCTCACAAGTTCAAGATAAGCCTGGGCAACGAGGAGAAAACCTGTCTCTATCAAAAATACAAAAATTAGCTAGGCATGGTGGTGCATGCCTATAGCTACTCGGGAGGATGAGGTGGGAAGATGGTTTAACCCCAGGAGGCAGAGGTTGCAGTGAGCCAAGATTGTGCCACTGCACTCCAGCCTGGGTGATAAAATCAGACCTTGTCTCAAAAGAGAGAAAGAGAGAAAGGAAGGAAGGAAGGAAGGATTTAAAAATTTAAAAAGATATTAAAACTCTGATCTCCAAATTTTCAGACTTTGTCTAAAAAGAAAGAAAGAAAGAATTTAAAAATTTAAAGAGACATTAAAACTCTGATCTCCAAATTTTTAGGTAGACTGATTTGAGGAATAATAAAACTCCCAGTCTTCCGTACAGCCAGCCCTGGGTGAATTACTCCTCCTCTATTGCAATTGCCTTGTCTTGATAAATCAGCTCTGCCTAAGCAGCAAGCAAGGCGAACCCATTGGGTGATTACAAGAGGGGAAAATGGCTTCCCTTTACTTTGCTCTGTTCTTTGTCTGGCCTACAAATGAAGTTGACATACAACAGATCAACAAAAGAAAAGGTATACAAATTTATTACATACAAAAGGGCATCCCACGAAAGAAAAGTGAATACATGATAACCCAGGGTGATCTAGAACTTTATATGCCCTCTTCTTAGAGGAGAGGTGAAAGGGAATGTAGACAGTTTAAAAGAGGAGATGAATGGCCCCTCAGAACAACAGGTGATAGTCTGGGTGGGATAGAGAGAAGACAGATCTCTAGTCTCTCCTCCTGATATGGAGTTAATCTTCATGACTGTCGACTTCCTTTTGGAGGATTCTTTTTTTTTTTTTTTTGAGATGGAGTCTTGCTCTGTCACCCAGGCTGGAGTGCAATGGCACAATCTCAGCTCACTGCAAACTCCGCCTCCTGGGTTCAAGAAATTCTCCTGTCTCAGCCTCCCGAGTAGCTGGGATTACAGACGTGTGTCACCACACCCAGCTAATTCTGTATTTTTAGTAGAGATGGGGTTTCACATACTGGCCAGGCTGGTGTTGAAGTCCTGATCTCAGGTGAGCCACCGTGCCCGGCCTTTTTTTTTCTTTTTGAGATGGAGTTTTGCTCTTGCTGCCCAGGCTGGAGTGCAATGGCACCATCTCGGCTCACCGCAACTTCCACCCCCCAGGTTCAAGTGATTCTCCTGCCTCAGCCTCCTGAATAGCTGGGATTACAGGTGTGCCACCACACCTGGCTAATTTTTTTTGTATTTTTAGTAGAGACAGAGTTTCTCCAGGTTGGTCAGGCTGGTCTTGAACTCCAGACCTCAAGTGATCCGCCCACCTTGGCCCCACAAAGTGCTGGGATTACAGGCATGAGCCACCATGCCTGGCCTGGAGGATCCATCTTTAGTCAAATAAGGTGAAATTCAGAGAAAGCCTCAGTCTGAATTTGCTGTTCCAGAAGTGCCCTCGGTTTAAAGTAATCAGCATCCCAAAACGTCGTGTTTTGAGATGGCATTTCCTGCTCTCAGGTAATAAAAATTGTCTCTGAGCAGCCCTTTTCCTGATACAGATACTTCTACTAGGACAGACTTCCTTTATAGATGGAAATTTCTTTTACAAAAGGACAGCCTTTTAGAGCTACTCCTGTCTGCAGTTTCTCAGAATAACCAGCCTGAAATATGCCAAGGAAGTATATTTTGGGGCAGGATATTCTGGTCTCCTACAGTTGTATTTTGAGGTGGGGTATCCTAAGCCCCAACACCTCAACTGCTAACCAGATACCTAAAATGTAATATAGCCATACAATGAAATGTTATTTCATAATAAAAAGGAATTAAATATTGATACATGCTACAATGTGGCTATATATTGAAAACATTACGCTAAGTAGAAGCCAGTCACAAAAGACCACACATTGTATAATTCCATTCATATGAAATGTCAAGGTTAGGCAAATCTATACAGACAGAAAGTAGATTAGTGAGTTCTTAGGATTGAAGGAGTAGGAGAGTGAGGAGTAGACTGCTAATAGATATGGGGTTCTTTTTGAGGAATCCGATGTTCTAAACTTACATTTTGATGATGGTTGTACAACTCTGTGAACATAATAAAAGCATTGAAATGTGCACTTTAAATGGATGAGTTTTTATGGTACATGAATTATATCTTTATAAAAATGTTTTCAAAAATCAATTAGTGGCCGGGCACGGTGCTCACTCCTGTAATCTCAGCACTTTGGGAGGCCGAGGCAGGTGGATCACCTGAGGTCAGGATTTTGAGACCAGCCTGGCCTACATGGTGAAACCCCATCTCTACTAAAAATACAAAACATGAGCTGGGTGTGGTGGCACGCACCTATAATCCCAGCTAGGTGAGGAGGCTGAGGCAGGAGAACCCAGGAAGCAGAGGTTGCAGTGAGCTGAAATCACACCACTGCATCCCAGCCTGGGCGACAGAGCAAGACTCTGTCTCAAAACAAACAAACACCTCAATTGGTATATATGTGTGGATCATTCTCTGGACTCTGTTTTGTTCCATTGATGTATATGTTCATCCTTTTGCCAATACTACTTTACCCTGATTATCTATCTTTGTAGTAAGACTTTAAACCGGGTATTATGAGTCCTCCAACTTTGTTCTTTTTTTTTTTTAAGCTTACTTCAGCCTCTAACTCTTGGGCTCAAGCAATTCTCCCACTTCAGCCTCTCTAGTAGCTAGGGCCACAGGTGTGCACTGCCACACCCAGATAATTTTTCTTTTTTTTTGAGATGGAATCTTACTCTGTCACACTGGAGTGCAGTGGTGCGATCTCAGCTCACTGCAACCTCGGCCTCCTGGGTTCAAGCAATTCTCCTACCTCAGCCTCCTGAGTAGCTGGTACTACAGGCGTGTGCCACCAGGCCCGGCTAATTTTTTGTATTTTTAATAGAGACAGGGTTTCAGTGTGTTGGCCAGGATGGTCTTGATCTCCTGACTTCCTGATCCGCCTGCCTCGGCCTCCCAAAGTCCTGGGATTACAAACGTGAGCCACCGAGCCCGGCCTAGCCTTGTTCTTTTTCAAAATTGTTTGACCATTCTAGTTCCTTTTCTTTTCCATATAATTCTTAGAATAAGCTTGTTGATTTCTACCAAAATATTGCTAGAACTTTAAAATGGATTGCACTGAATGTACAGATCAATTTAAGGAAAATTGACACCTTAATAATATTGAGTCTTCTTATCCATGAACATGATATATTTTGTCATCTCCTTTGATTTCTTTCATCAGGGTTTTGTAGTTTTCAGTGTAAACATGTTGCACATATTTCGTTAGATTTACACCTATTTCATGTTTTTTGATGTTATCATAAAGGATACTTTTTTTTTAAACAAAGTTTCTCTCTGTCACCCACGCTGCAGTGCAGTGACACTGAGACAGCCAGGTAGGAAGGGGTCCCCAGAGAACTTCACCCAGACCATGCACTGGGAGTAATGCAGATTGATGTGGAGCCACAGAAGTTCCTGCTGTTTCCAATGGGGAGGAGCCTGGCCCCTCCTCTTCCTGGATGGAACCTGAAATTCAATCTGTGAGGCGGGAGGCATGTACTAGCAGGACTCTCACTTTGCTGAGAGTCCCTGTCTCCCTTTTTTTTTCCTTTTTGCCCAATAAATCCCGTTTTTCTCACTCTTTAAATTGTCTGCAAGCCTAAATTTTTGTGGCCATGTGAGAAGGACCCCATCTTTAGCTGAACGAAGGAAAAGTCCAGCAACAGCACCATCAGAGCTCACTGAAGCCTCAGCCTCCCTGGGCGCAAGTGGTCCTCCCAGCTAAGCCTCCAAGTAGCTAGAACTACAGGCATGCACCACCACGCCCAGATATTTTTTGTATTTTTTTTCTGTAGAGAGTTTTGCCATGTTGCCCAGCTGGTCTTGAATTCCTAGGCTCAAGCTATCCACCCACCTCAGCCTCCCAAAGTGCCAGGATTACAGGCATCAGCCACTGCAACTGGTGATGGTTCTTTACATCTCAATGGTACCGCATGTTACAATGGCTTTTTACATTTCTTTTTTCTTTTTGAGACGGACTCTCATTCTGTTGCCCAGGCTGGAGTGCAGTGACTTGACCTCGGCTCACTGCAAACTCCACCTCCCGGATTCAAACAATTCTCCTGCCTCAGCCTCCCGAGTAACTAGGACTACAGGCTCATGCTACCACACCCAGCTAATTTTCTTGTATTTTTAGTAGAGATGGGGTTTCACCACGTTGGCCAGGTTGGTCTTGATCTCCTGACCTCGTGATCCACCTGCCTCAGCCTCCTACAGTGCTGAGATTACAGGTGTGAGCCACTGCGCCCGGCTGGATTTTTACATTTCAAGTTCCAATGTTCATTGTTAGTGTACAGAATTAAAATTGATTTTTATATCGACCACATATCCTGTGACCTTGCTAATTGCTTATTACTTATAGTGGGACATTTTTGTAGGTTCTTTGAGATTTCCTGCATAGATGATGCATATAGTACATTGTCTGTGAGTATAGTTTTATTTCTTCTTTTTCTTTTCTTTTTTTGAGACAGAGTTTCGCTCTTGTTACCCAGGCTGGAGTGCAATGGCGCGATCTCGGCTCACCGCAACCTCCGCCTCCTGGGTTCAAGCAATTCTCCTGCCTTAGCCTCCTGAGTAGCTGGGACTACAGGCATGCGCCACCATGCCCAGCTAATTTTTGTATTTTTAGTAGAGACAGGGTTTCACCATGTTGACCAGGATGGTCTTGATCTCTTGACCTCGTGATCCACCCACCTCGGCCTCCCAAAGTGCTGAGATTATAGGCGTGAGCCACTGCGCCCGGCCCTCTTCCTTTTCAATCTATATGCTTTTTTATAATCTTATTGTAATGTTCCATTACAATGTTGAATAGAAGTGATGAGAACAGGTATCCTTGCCTTGTTCTCTTTCTCAGTGAAAAAAGCACTCAGTCTCTTACCATTAAATGTGATGTTAGATGTGGGTATTTTGTTGATATCAATTATCAGGTTGAGGATATTCCCTTCTGTTCCTAGTCTACTGACAGTTTTTATCATGAATGATGTTGGACTTTCTTTTCAAATGCCTTTCTTGTGTGTGCGTTTTTTGAAATTATCATATGGTTTTGTAACAGCCCAATAGGTTCTTCTTGCCCATTGCCCAGAAAAGCCAATGCACTGAGAACAGCAGGTTTTGCAGCAAAGAACGTGTTTAATAATTGCAAGGCCAGCCAAGCAAGAAGATGAGACAATTCTCAAATCCGCCTCCCAGAGAATTTAGAGGCTAGGGTTTTAAGGATAGTTTGGCAGGCAGGGAGCTAGGGAATAGGAAATACTCACTGGTTCGGTCAGGGATGAAATCACAGGGGTATCAAAACTGTCTCTGTGCCTCAGTCAGTTCCTGGGTGGGGGTCATAGGTCTGGGTGGCATCACATGTTTCACCAGAATGCAATGCCTGAAAAATACTTCAAATACCAATCTTAGGTTTTACAACAGTGATGTTACCTATAGGGGCAACTAGAGAAATTATAAATCTTGTGACCACTGGCTATACAATTTCTGAGCAGTAAGCAAGTTAGAAAACAATGGCTAATTATTATTGAACTCTGCGTAGGTCTTCCCAGAATTTGGGACCCACCTATAATTCTAATCTTATGGCCTTTCATAAATTTTAAAAAGGCAATGTTAGTCCTCAAACAAAGAGAGGGTAATTTTGGAAGTGGCTGCTATCATCCTTGCTTTGAGGTTACATTATTAACTAAATTCCTCCCAGGAATTCCTACCCAAGAATTTACAAGGGTGGTTACCTTGTGAGTTTACAAGCAAGATGGAGCCAGCTATATTAGATTTCTCTGTGTCATAATTTTTGCAAAAGCAGTTTCAGTTTTCTTAATTAGACTCTAGATATGATAAAATGCATTGATTGGTTTTCCATTTTTTTTTAATCCCAAACTCTAGCTTGGAAGCCTTTCAAGCTGGAACCGTCTCTGCATTCCTTGTGTGATCATGATATTGCTATGGTCTGAACATGTACCTCCAAAATTCATGTTGAAACCTATCCCCATTGTGGCAGCATTAGGAGATGAGGTGCTTGGAAAAATAATTGAGTCAAGAGAACTCCGTTCTCAAAAGTGGGATTACTGCTTTTCTAAATTGAGGGGCTCCTAGGTCACTTCCACCATGAGAGGACGCAGTGATAAAGTGCCCATCTATGGAGCAGTGAGTGAGCTCTTACCAAACTCCAAAACTGCTAGTAATTTAGTCTTGGACTTCCCAGCTTCTAGAAGTGTGAGAAATAAATTATTCATAAATTATCCCGGCTATGGTGTAACCACCCCATAGGTTTACCTTGCCCGCTGCCTAGACAGAGCCACTTTATCAAGACAGGGGAATTGCAATAGAGAAAGACTAATTCGCTCAGAGCCAGTTGTGTGGGAGACCAGAGTTTTATTATTACTCAAATCAGTCTCTCTGAGCATTTCAGCATTCGGGGAGCAGAGTTTTTAAGGATAACTTGGTGGGAGGGGGGAAAGCCAGGAGTGCTGATTGGTCTGAGATGAAATCATAGCGAGTGGAAGCTGTCTTCTTGCACTGAGTCAGTTACTGGGGGCAGTGGGGAGGCGGTCACAAGATCAGATGAGCCAGTTCATTGATCTGAGTGGGGCCAGCTGATCCATCAAGTGCAAGGTCTGCAAAACATCTCAAGCACTGATCTTAGGAGCAGTTCAGGAAGGGTCAGAATCTTGCAGCCTCCAACTGCATGACTCTTAAACCATAATTTCCAATCTTGTGGCTAATGTTACTTCTACAAAGGCAATCTAGTCCCCAGGCAAGAAGGAGGTCTGGTTTTGGAAAAGGCTGTCACCATCTTTGTTTAAACTACAAACTAAGTTTCTCCCAAAGTTAGTTCAGCCTATGTCCAGGAACGAACAAGGACAGCTTGGAGGTTAGAAGCAAGATGGAGTCAGTTAGGTTAGATCTCTTTCACTGTCTCAGTCATAATTTTGCAAAGGCTGTTTTGGTTTCAATGGTATTTTGATGTAGCAGCAGGAACAAACTAAGACAGTGGTCTTAGTTTGTTATTGGTCTCAACTTCCAGGCTCAAGCAATCCTCCCACCTGGTTCTCCCAATGTGTTAGGACTACAGGCATCAGTCACCATGGGACCTATCGTTCTTATATATTGCTAAATTCACTTTCTGATATGAAGGATATTGGTTAATGAAAGATATGTTGTTCTATAGTGTTTCTCTCCAACCCACCTTGTAATGTCTTAGACTGGCTTTAGTATCAGGGTAATTCAAATATAAATTAAAATGAGTTGGGAAGTATCCTCCTCTTTTATGTTCTAGGAGAGTTGGTGTAGGATTGAGATTATTTCTTCCTTAAATATGTGAACCAGGGCTTCTGTTGGTGGGGTGGGAGTGGGGGGCCCCGCTGGGTTGCAGCATGAGGGTCACATGCCCGACAGATGCCAGCTGGCTAGATGCCTGGCAAGGAGGTGACAGTGACCATTCCACAAGATCGACAGTGGGAGAGCCGGCCAGGCACGGTGGCTCACACCTATAATCTCAGCACTTTGGGAGGCCAAGGCGGGCGGATCACCTGAGGTCATGAGTTTGAGACCAGCCTGGCCAACATGGTGAAACCCCATTTCTATTAAAACTACAAAAATTAGCTGGGCATGGGATGGGGGGTGCCTATAGTACCAACTGCTCGGGAGACTGAGGCAGAAGAATCACTTAAACCCGGGAGGTAGAGATTGGAGTGAGCTGAGATTGCGCTACTGCACTCCAGCCTGGGCGATGGAGCAAGACTTGGTCTCAAAAAAAAAATTGGGAGAGCCGGTCCACCGTGGTGGCTCATGCCTATGATCCCAGCACTTTGGGAAGCCAAGGAGGGAGGAAGGATAGCTTGGGCCCAGGAGTTTGAAACCAACCTGGGCAACAGAGAAAGATCCTGTCTCTACAAAAAACAGGAAATTTAGTCAGGTGTGGTAGAGTGTGCTTGTGGGCCCAGCTACTCAGGAGGTTGAGATGGGGACATCGCTTGAGCTCAGGGGTTCAAGGCTGCAGGAAGCCATGATCGGGCAATGCACTCCACCCTGGGCGACAGAGCAAGACACTGTCTCAAAAAAAAAAAAAAAAAAAAAATGAAAGAAAAGAGAGCAAGCCCTCATCAGCTAGTCTGGAAAACCAGTGCTACACATCAGCTACAGGCCAGCTTATAACCAGGGTGGCCCAGTTGAAATTTTCCCTCCCTCTACTTTGGCAGGGTCAACCATGCATCTCAGAGAGAGTTCCTCCCCAGCCTGCACATCACAGGTCTCCGGACAGACTTCCCAGGCCCAAAGGACCCATCTTCACTATAAATGGATCCCCTTGGAAGACAACCACATGGCTGACACTAACTCCCACTTTCAGGAATAGACAGGCTGGCCGAGGTGGCTCACGCCTATAATCCCAGCATTTTGGGAGGCTGAGGCAAGTGGATCACTTGAGGTCAGGAGTTCAAGACCAGCCTGGCCACATGATGAAACCTCGTCTCTACGAAAATATAAAAATTAGCTGGCTGTGGTGGTGAGCACCTGTAATCCCAGCTACTCGGGAGCCTGAGGCAGGTGGATCACTTGAGGTCAGGAGTTTGAGACCAGCCTGGCCACATGGTGAAATCTCGTCTCTACAAAAATATAAAAATTAGCTGGTTATGGTGGTGAGCGCCTGTAATCCCAGCTTCTTGGGAGGCTGAGGCATGAGAATTACTTGAACCTGGGAAGCAGAGGTTGCATCTGAGATGGTGCCACTGCATTCCAGCCTGGGCAACAAGAGTGCAACTCTGTCTCAAAAAAAAAAAAAAAGAAGCAATAGACTTCATTGACTATGTCAAGGAAAAAGGAGACAAGGTTCTGGTCCACTATGAGGCTGGAATCTCCCGTTCATCCACCAGCAAGGCTTACCCCATGAAGATCAGACAGTTCTACCTGAAGGAGACCTTCGATTACATCAGAGGAGGAGCATGATCTGGTCCAACTTTGGCTTTATGGGCCAGCTCCTACAGAAGGAATCTGAGAATCCACCCTCCTCACCCAGCCCCAGCCTCCTTCCTACCAAGTGAGGCAACAGGCTCTTCATTGATAGGCCATTTGCAGATACTGAGCCGGGACCTGCAGGATGCCTACTGCACATTCCCTTCCCCGGTGCTGGCCCTGGTGCCCACCCACCGGATGGTCTCAGAGGTCAGCAGTATCCCTGTGGCCAGGGCCACGTTCTGCTAAAACTGGGATGGAGGGACAAGCCCGGCCCCAAAAAGCAGCTGTGATTTTTGTTTCTAAGGCTCATGGACATTTCATCCCTGTGCAATACTGAAGACCTCACTCTGTCACACTGCCCCAGTAAGATAGAGAGCACTCATCGGGCTTGCAAATGAACTTCAGGCTGACTTTGAGGTAGGTCCTCAAAACACCAAAGGAAGACCAAGCCATCATGGGAGCACAGCATGTGCTAACTGCTGTGCATCCAGACCCCCTGCTCTCTTGGGACTGCCCAGTCCTTGCACCTCAAAGTTTGCCTTTTCATTTCAAGCATAAGGCAATAAATACCATGAAGCAGTCTAGGAGAAAGAAGTTGCTGGACCAGTAGAAAAGGCAGTTTGGAAGCCAGTTTCTTTGGAAGGAAGCACAATTTCCACCTTCTTTTCTGAACTTTGGCAGTCTCATTGTCTGTCTCTGTTGCTTCAGGGCATAAGCTGATCACTATGTAGCCAGGAAAGTTCAAATCAATGCATATATTGTAGGAACATGATATATGCACTGATTTGAAACCTGACGTGTTTTTAAGATTCCCTCTTGGATCCAATGGAGGCAGTTGGTTGAAATAGCAAGATGTTGGCTTTCTTGTGTTTCTTTTTCACTTTGGGTTCTTCACTGACCTTGGAGTTTGATATGATTCTTATTCATACTTGAACATGCCTCGTTACAGCTCTTCTCTTCTCGTTACACCTTTTCTCAAATGAAGCAACTATTTATTTGAGAAAACTGTTTTTCTGATGATAAACAAACAAACAAAAAATCATACCTTTCAGGTGGCAGCAGTGGGTGCCAGGAGGAAGGGGGTACCTGCTGTGTATTCTGGTCAGTGGTGTTGAACACGGTGGTTTTCTCAGCTTCCTGTCATATATGCTTGGTCTCTTACGACAGTTGTTTTCCTCCCTGACTCTGAGGGTTGTCCCCAAGCTACCGATTTCTGGAATTTGTAGATTTTGCAATGTGGTACTACTTTTTTTTTTTTTTTTGTCTGTGGGTTATTTCTCCAGGGGAAAAGGCAATAATTTTCTAAAACCCATATGACTGTGAAGAAAAGAAGTATGTAACTAGTTGTTCTTTTTTTTTTTATTGTGCAAAAAAATAGTAAAAGGAAATAAATAAATATCTGAACCAATTTAGCAGTGAATCTGTCTAGGCCTTCAGTTTATTTTGTTAGAATCTTTTTTTTTTTTTTTCGAGACAGAGTTTCGCTCTTGTTGCCCAGGCTGGAGTGCAATGGCGCGATCTCGGCTCACCGCAACCTCCGCCTCCTGGGTTCAGGCAATTCTCCTGCCTCAGCCTCCTGAGTAGCTGGGATTACAGGCACGTGCCACCATGCCCAGCTAATTTTTTTGTATTTTTAGTAGAGACGGGGTTTCACCATGTTGACCAGGATGGTCTCGATCTCTTGACCTCGTGATCCACCCGCCTCGGCCTCCCAAAGTGCTGGGATTACAGGCATAAGCCACTGCGCCTGGCCTTTGTTAGAATTTTTAAAACTAAAAATCCAATTGCTGACTGGGCACAGTAGCTTATGCCTATAATACAAGCACTTTGGGAGGCTGAGGCGGGTGGATCACTGGAACCCAGTAGTTCAAGACCAACCTGGGCAACATGGGGAAACTCCATCTCTACAAAAATACAAAAATTAGCCAGGCGTGGTGGCACACACCTGTAGTCCCAGCTACTCAGGAGGCTGAGGTGGGAGGATCATCTGGGCCCAAGGAGGTTGAGACTGCGGTGAGCCACTACACTTCAGCCTGGGTGACAGAGTGAGACCTCCATCTCAAAAACAAAAAATCCAATTGTTTCACAGATACTAGACAATTCGGGTTATCTATTTCTTCTTAAATGAGCTTGGCAGTTTGTGTCCTTTTTTTTTTTTTTTTTTTTTTGAGGCGGAGTTTCGCTCTTGTTGTCCAGACTGGAGTGCAATGGTGAGATCTCAGCTCATCACAATCTCCGCCTCCCAGGTTCAAGAGATGCTTCTGCCTCAGCCTCCTGAGTAGCTGGGATTACAGGCATGTACCACCACACCTGGCTAATTTTGTATTTTTAGTAGAGACAGGGTTTCAGTATGTTGGTCAGGCTGGTCTCGAACTCCCGATCTCAGGTGATCCACCCGCCTGAACCTCCCAAAGTGCTGGGATTACAGGCATGAGCCACCAAACCCAGCTCACAGTTTGTGTCCTTTAAGGAATTTGTCTGCTTGATCTAAGTGGTCAAATACACAGCCATATGTTTCTTGGTAATATTCTCTTATTATCCTTTTAATGTTTGTAGGATGTGTAGGGGTATCCCCTTTTTGGTTCTTTATCTTTTTTCAAAAATTTAGATTAGATTTACATAACATAAAATCAACCATTTAAAGTGTACAAGTCAGTGGTATTCAGCACGTAATCACCAAGTGGTTTCTTCCTGCCTGCTGCACAGACAAAACCAATTCACTGAGACCCTGGTATTCCAGTAAAGAAAAAGTTTAATTAATGTAAGACAGCTGAGCAAAAGGACTAATGTTATCACTCAAATCAGTCTTCCAGAGAACTCAGAAGCTAGGATTTTTATGGATAATTTGGCAGGCAGGTGGCTAGGGAATGGGTGCTGCTGATTGGTTCGGAATAAAATCATAGGCGTATGGAAAATGGTCCTTGTGTGCTGAGTCTGCCTCTGGGTGGGTCCATAGGACCAGTTGAGTCATGAGTCACATGTATGGGTGGGGGCAGTCAGTTGCCAGAATGCAAAAATCTGGAAAACATCTCAAAAGGCCAATCTTAGGTTCTATAATAGTGATGTTATCTAGATAAGCAATTGGGGAAGTCACAAATCCTGTGAGGCTAGACATGAGATGGAGTCAGCCATGCTAGACTTCTCTCACTGTCATAATCTTTGCATAGCCAATTTCAATCCCATGCAAAATGTTGTGCTACCACTACCTAAATCTAGCTCTGAAATATTTTTATCACCACCCTCCCAAAAAACCCATACCTATTAAAAACAGTCAGTCCTCCTTTCTTTCTCCCCCAGGATTAGCAACTTACAATTTTCTTTCTGTCTCTATGGATTTATCTATTCTAGGTATTTCATATAAATTGTATCATATGACATGTGGCATTTGTGTCTGATTTCTCTCACTTAACATGTTTTTAAGGCTCATCCATGTTATAGCATATATGGATATTTCATTCCTTTTTATGGCAGAATAATTATTTATTTATTTATTTAGTCACCCAGGCTAGAGTGCAGTGGTGTGATCTTGGCTTACTGCAACCTCCACCTCCTGGGTTCAAGTTATTCTCCTTCTCAGCCTCCCGAGTAGCTGGGATTACAGGCATACACCACCACACCTGGCTAATTTTTGTATTTTTAGTAGAAACAGGGTTTCACCATGTTGGCCAGACTGTCTCAAACTTCTGATCTCCAGTGATCTGCCCGCCTCAGCCTCCAAAAGTGCTGGGATTACAGGTGTGAGCCACCATGCCCAGCCTATTTCATTATTGATATTCGTAATTCATATCTTTCCTCTGTTTTCCTTTGTCAGGCTGGGTAAAAGAGTTGTCAATTTTATTTATCTTTTCAAAGAAGCAGATTTTGATTTCATTAATTCTAATTTCTTTTCTTTTTTTTTTCTTTTCTGGATACAGAGTCTTGCTCTGTCACCCAGGCTGGAGTACAGTGGCACCATCTTGGCTCACTGCAACCTCTGCCTTCCAGATTCAAGAGATTCTCCTGCCTCAGCCTCCCGAGTAGCTGGGATTACAGGTGCATGCCACCACACGTGGCTAATTTTTGTATTTTTATTTAATAGAGACAGGTTTCACCGTTGGCCAGGCTGGTCTTGAGCTTCTGACCTCAAGTGATCCACCTGCCTCTGCCTCCTGAAGTGTTAGGATTATGGGTGTGACCCATCGTGCTTGGCCCATTAATTCTATTTTCTGTTGCTTGATTTTTCAATTTTAGTGAATTTCTTCTTTATTTTGTCCTTCCCTTGGCGAGTTTTGTTTTTTATTTATTCTTCCTTTTTTACTTCTTAAATTGAATGCTTAGATTATTGATTTTTGAAGAAAAGAACAAAAAAAAAAAACTGTGTTAAACTGTTCTTGCATTGCTATAAAAGAACACCTGAGTCTGGGTAATTGATAGGGTTGAGACTGGGCAAGGTGGCTCATGCTTGTAATCCCAGCACTTTGGGAGCACTGTGGTGAGCAACTGGACTCCACCTGCCTCAGCCTCCCGAGTAGCTGGGATTACAGCTGACCACCACCACACCCGATTAATTTTTGTATTTTTAGTAGAGACAGGGTTTCAACATGTTGGCCAGGCTGGTCTCAATCTCCTGACCTCAGGTGATCCACCTGCCTCAGCTTCCCAAAGTGCTGGGATTACAAGCATGCGGCATTACTCCCGGCCATGTTGATTATTTTATGTATTTATATTATTATAAAGACAGGGTTTCACTATGTTGCCCAGGCTGGAGTGCAGTGCTATTCACAGACACAATCATAACACACTGCTGCCTCAGACTCCTGGGCTCCAGTGATCCTCCTGTCTCAGCCTCCCAAGTGGCTGGGACTACAGGTATGCAGTCCTGTAGTCCATTTTCCCAGGTTGATGAACTTTTACTTCAATGATTATACTTTTTCACTTCTAGAATCTCTACAGTTACCTTTGAACAACACAAGTTTGAACTGTGTGAGTCCACTTATACGTGGATTTTCTTCTGCCTCTACCATTTCTGAGACAGCAAAACCAAACCACTCTTCTTCCTCCTCCTCCTCAGCCTTCTTAATAAAAAAAAAAACAAGAATGAAGATCTTTATGATGATTATATTAGTCCATTTTCACACTGCTGATAAAGATATACCCAAGACTGGGTAATTTTTTTTTTTTTTTTTTTTTTTTGAGACAGAGTCTTGCTCTGTCACCAGTCGCCAGGCTGGAGTGCAGTGGCACAATCTCGGCTCACTGGAATCTCTGCCTCCTGGGTTCAAGCAATTGTCCTGCTTCAGCCTCCCAAGTAGCTGGGATTACAGGCGTGAGCCACTGCACCCGGCCTAAGACTGGGTAATTTATAAAGAAAAAGAGGTTTAGGCTGGGCCTGGTGGCTCCCACCTGTAATCCCAGCACTTTGGGAGGCCGAAGGGGGTGGATTACCTGAGGTTGGGAGTTTGAGACCAGCCTGACCAACATGGAGAAACCACGTCTCTACTAAGAATACAAAAAAAAAAAAAATTAGCTGGGTATGGTGGCATGCACTAGCCAGGTGTGTAGTCTCAGCTACTCAGGAGGTTGAGGCAGGAGAATTGCTTGAATCTGGGAGGCGGAGGTTGCAGTGAGCCAAGATCATGCCACTGTACTCCAGCCTGGGTGACAGAGTGAGACTCCATCTCAAAAAAAAGGAAAGAAAAAGAAAAAGAGATTTAATGAACTCACAGTTCCACATGGCTGAGGAGGCCTCACAATCATGGCAGAAAGCAAAAGGCATATCTTACTTGGCAACAGACAAGAGAATGAGAGCCCAGCAAAAGGGGTTTCCCCTTATAAAACCATCAGATCGTGTGAGACTTATTCACTTCCATGAGAACAGTATGGGGGAAACTGCCCCATGATTCAATTATCTTCCACCAGGTCCCTCCCACAACATGTGGGAATTATGGGAGCTACAATTCAAGATGAGATTTGGGTGGGGACACAACCACACCATATCAATGATCCACTTTCACTTAATGAACAGTAAATATATTTTCTCTTCCTTATGATTTCTTAATAACATTTTCTCTTTAGCTTACTTTATCATAAGAATACAGTATATAATAAGCATAACAGCCAGGGCACAGTGGCTCATGTCTATAATCCCAGTGCTTTGGAAAGCTGAGACAGGAGATTCTCTTGAGGCCAGGAGTTAGAGACCAGCCTAGGCAACATAATGAGACTCTCATCTCTACAAAAGACTTTAAAAAATAATTACCTGGGTATGGTAGCCTGTACCTGTAGTCTTAGCTACTTAGGAGGCTGGGGCATGAGGATCTCTTGATCTCAGGAGTTTGAGGCTATAGTGAGCTATGATGATGTCACTACAGTCCAGCCTGGGTAACAGAATGAGACCCTGTGTCAAAAAAAAAAAAAAAAAAGCTATAGGCAGATTTTCAACTGCACTGCTATTGCTAGGTCAATGCTGCAACCTCTGCACTGTTCAAGGGTTAAGTGTATTTGGTTGTCTCTCCCACCTGTTTTCCTTTCCCATCATTTTGTTTTAGCCTATGGTTACTATTCTTCCTTTAGCTCTTTTTAAATTTATTTTTATTTATTTATTTTGAAATGGAGTCTTGCTCTGTCACCAAGGCTGAAGTTCAGTGGCGTAATCTTGGTTCACTGCAACCTTCACCTCCCAGGTTCAGGAAAAAGAAAAAGCTTTAATGGACTTACATTAAAACTCTGAGTCCTCTGAGTAGCTGGGACTACCGGCGCATACCACCACGCCCAGCTAATTTTTTGTATTTTTAGCAGAGACGAGGTTGCACCACCTTGGCTGGGCTGGTCTCGAATTCCTGACCTCAAGTGATCCACCTGCCTTGGCCTCCCAAAGTGCTGGGATTATAGGCATGAGCCACAGTGCCCAGCCTCCTTTAGCTCTTTGAACATTCTAAACATATTTATCTTAAAGACTCTTTCAGCTTTTTAATTTCTGGTTGTTGAGATAAAAGTGTACTCATCTGTACATTTGTAGAATGTCCCCAATAATTATTTATTTCCATGTGTGCTTAATAATTTTGACCATGAATCATCTTCAGCAAAGCCTTCTTCCCATAGGAATCTATGTGCCCTGGATTACAGAAATATTCTACAGATATATGTCACATTTTATCTGTCAGGACCTGATGGGTATCACCAATTCTAGAACATCTTTTAATATTATTTCTTCTCTTGGGATGCTTATCCTAATGTGGGGTAATGAATTCTGACTCTCCTTGTGTCTGTATGTGTAGCAAAGATTTAGGATTCTCAGGTTAACTTTGTGACTCAATTATGACATCAAGGACCCAAGAACTTTCCATCTTTCATTCTGCAGTCCACCTGCAATATTCTTCATCATGGTCACAAGATGGCTCTGGCAGATATGGCCAAGCTGAGGGAAGAGGAGGCGGGTATTTCCTCCTATGTGTCTGTTTCATTAGGGAGGGAAACCTTTCCCAGAAGTCCCTTTGCAAACTTTCCCTTAGGTCTCATTGGCCAGAGGTGAGGAATCTGCCTATATCCCATCCACATGAGATGCTGAGAGAGTGAGTCCAGGCATTTTCCGGTCTCTGTAGTGGGGATGAGCCCTCCCCGTGTAAAGAAAGGACAGGTAGGAGTTGGAAATGACTTTGTAAGTGACATTTGTAACATTTCCAAACATTTTTGTGAGTGTAAACCTAGAGAAAAGATATTTTGTCACCAATTCAGGCCACCATATTGACTGAAATTCAGTATTAGGGATTTTTTTCTTTTCTTTTCTTAGAGACAGGGTCTCACCCAGACTGATGGAGGGGGCCATTATAGCTCGTTGCAGCCTTTCACTCCTGGGCTCAAGTGATCCTCCCACCTCAGCCTCCTCAGTAGCTGGGACTACAGGCGCACACCAACATACCCTGCTAATTTTATTTAGACAAGGTCTTGCTATATTGCCCAGGCTGATCTCTAACTTTTGGCCTCAAGTGATCCTCCCACCTCAACCTTCCAAAGCACTGGTATTGCAGGAGTAAGTCACTGTGCCCAGCCAGTATTACCTTTGTAATTAAAATAAAACAGGACTCATTTATTTTTAACAAATCTGTCTCAAGAATCCCAGCCTTTCTAACTAATATCCCAGGCATCACCTCTAGCAAGAAACCCAACCTATTTAGAAAGCCTAACTTATTTTTTGTCATTTTGTGCCAGAAGGAAAGAACAAAAGAAACGTGGGTTTTGTTTTTTTGTTTTGTTTTGTTTTGAGATGGAGTCTTACTCTGTTGCCCAGGCTGGAGTGCAGTGGCACGATCTTAGCTCACTGCAACCCCCACCCCCACCTCCCGGGTTCAAGCGATTCTCCTGCCTCAGCCTGCCGAGTAGCTGGAATTACAGGTGACTGCCATTACACCTGACTGATTTTTGTATTTTTAGTAGAGACAGGGTTTCACCATAATGCCCAGGCTGGTCTCAAACTTCTGACCTCAGGTGATCTGACTGCCTCGGCCTCCTGAAGTGCTGGGATTACAACCGTGAGCCACTGCACCTGGCCAAAACATTTGTTTTTGTCTGCTTCACGTTGGGTCTTTACAATGGATTGTTGCCTTTAGTCCTTTCAGTGATCCAGTGAAATAGATGCTGATTTAGTTTGGATAGTTTTCCCCACTCAAATTTTATGTTGAACTGTAATCCCCAATGCTGGAGGTGGCGTCTGGTGGGAGGTGTTTGAATCATGAGGGCACATCTGTCATGGCTTGGTGCTGTCTTCATGATAGTGAACAGATAAAGATCTGGTCATGTAAAAGTGTGTGGCAATGCCCCTCTCAACACACTCTCTCTCACTCTCTTTCTCTCTCTCTCCTGCTTTTGCCATGTGACATGCCTCCTCCTGCTTTGCCTTCTCCATGATTGTAAGATTCCTGAGGTATTCCTAGAAGCTAAGCAGGTATCGGCACCTTGCTTCCTATAAAGCCTGCCGAACTGTGAGCCAAGTAAACCTCTTTTCTTTATAGATTACCCAGTCTCTGGTATTTATAGCAATGCAAGAATGGCCTGATACAGATACCAAAGTCACCATTTTACAGATGAGGAAACGGAAGCTCAGAGAATAGAAGTGCCTTGCTCAAGGTCACATAGCCTAGAAGCCCAGCACTTCCAGGTCTGCCTGACTGCAAAGTCTCTGCTCTTTTCTTCAAGCCATTCTGCCTTTATTCTCCTCATCCCAGTTATTTGTAAGGATCAGACTTGAGGATCCAGAAAGTAATTTTCTGGGCATCAACTGGGCCTAAAACATCCATCTTGAGGTCAGAAATTATCGGAGTGGATCTTGTTATTAAGTAATACATCAGACAGTCCCTTGATTAGCAATACAAATGAAATTCCAGCAGACTGTCTCTGGGGATGCCATTTAGCAATATTAACTTGAGAACATAAATCAGTCTGGCTGGAGAGTTAATTCCCTCCTTGATTCGGGAAGCAGTCCTGAGAGAGAAATCCACTGGGGAACTCAGCTTCCTATTCCACATTTGCTGTGGAAGAGATTTCAGAAGAACTATCTATTCTTATATAACTCAAACTGCTTTTCCTGGAAAGTCTACCCACTGGATTTGTGGTCTGCCTTGCCTGCAAGACTGTGAACAGCAAAGCTCAAGGAACTCCCTAACTTCGGATAGTGGCACTGCATATGTACTCGCTTAATTAGTGGATTGATTAACAAACCATTGACACTGCCAGCATTCAGTTGCTCCCAAATTATGTTGAAATGTGTGTTTAGTGTGTTGAAATCTCCCAATGGTAGGATTAGAACTCAAGAGGAAAACATGCCTCAGTGGCACCTGCTGGTCTTTGAGGGTTTCCCAAGAGCAGTGACTTCTGCTACATACGGCCTTCCCATACCCCAGATCTGAGGTTGTGGACTAGTGACTGCTCCCTACACTAAACTCTGGGCTGCTTTCCCTCCTTCCGGCCCTTGTCTGGTACTCCTAGATGGCAGTACCTTCTTAGAACCAGGAGAGAGGGACCCTCGCTCTTGGCTCCTGTTCTAGAGAGCTCCATACCTCACAAACACATATGTGAAATGTATGTAAAGCCATTTCTGTCATTTGGGATCTGGTGCTCAGCACTGGCACCATTCAACCCATAACCCTAAATATCCACTCTCAGGATGAACCCCATTCAGGCCCTAGGGAAATGCTTATCTACATCTCCAAAGACAAAGACATGGTGGTTCATGCCTGTAATCCCAGTACTTTGGGAGGCTGAGGCAGGCAGATGACTTGAGCCCAGGAGTTTGAGACCAGCCTGGGCAACATGGCAAAACCCCGTCTCTACAAAAATACAAAAATTAGCCGGGTGTGGTGGTGTATGCATGTGGTTCCAGCTACGAGGGAGGCTGAGGTGGGGGTCTTGCCTGAGCCCAGGAGGTCAAGGCTGCAGCAAGCCGTGATTGTGCCACTGTACTCCAGACTGAGCCACAGAGCGAGATCCTCTCTCTAAAAAACAACAAAAAGAAAAAGAAAAGACAACTGCATTCAAACACCTTTCAGTTGGTTGTGCCATTGCTTACATTCAAGACAGTCACTGTTTTAGGGTATGGGGAGGATTTGAGTAGTGGAATCACTTGGATAAGAGAAAAGACTTATGAATTAATTTGCCAAATCCTTCCCTTCAGAAAGAATAAATGCAATGCATTTTTTTTTCTTTCCAACTTTTATTTTAGGTTCAAGGAGTACAGGTGCACATTTGTTACACAAATAAATTGCATGTCATGGGGGTTTGGTGTACAGATAATTTTGTCACCCAAGTAATCAGCATAATAATACCCATAGGTAAGTTTTCAATCCTCACCATCAAATAGGCCCCAGTGTTTCTTGTCCTCTTCTTTTTTCTTTTTTCTTTTTTGAGACAGAGTCTCTGTCACCCAGGCTAGAGTGCAACCTCCACCCCCTGGGTTTCAGTGATTCTCCTGCCTCAGCCTCTCGAGTATCTGGGACTACAGTCACCGATCACCATGCCCGGCTAATTTTTTTGTATTTTTAGCGGAGACTGGGTTTCACCATATTGGCCAGGCTGGTCTCGAACTCCTAGTCTCAGGTGATTCGCCCGCCTCAGTCTCCCAAAGTGCTGGGATTACAGGTGTGAGTCACTGCACTTGGCCTATTGTTCTCGTCTTTGTGACCGTGTGAGCTCAATGTTGGCTCCCACTTATGAGAACATGTGGTATTTGGGTTTCTGTTCTTCCAGTAGGCTCTTGCACAATGAAGCATTTTCCCCAGTTGTGTCAGATGTACAATTCTCATTGCTCTCCATATTCCAATTTGTGGTGCCAGAAGTACTCACAAATTAGTTCTATACTCATAAGCGTTAAACACGATAACTAAGGAACATTTTGCAATATTGACAATGTTATTACTCTTACGTTGCCTACCAGTTTGTCTAGATATAACGTGAGTGATATGTGATACTGGTTATTTACATTGGCAACTAGATGGGCACTGGCATTGCAAGTGGAACTGCAAATGGTTTTAGGTTTCAAAAAATATTTAGACTGGGCACGGTGGCTCACGCCTGTAATCCCAGCACTTTGGGAGGCCGAGGTGGGTGGATCACGAGGTCAAGAGATCGAGACCATCCTGGTCAACATGATGAAACCCCGTCTCTACTAAAAATACAAAAAATTAGCTGGGCATGGTGGCATGTGCCTGTAATCCCAGCTACTCAGGAGGCTGAGGCAGGAGAATTGCCTGAACCCAGGAGGTGGAGGTTGCGGTGAGCCGAGATTGCGCCATTGCACTCCAGCCTGGGTAACAAGAGCGAAACTCTGTCTCAAAAAAAAAATAAAAAAAAATTTAGCTGGGAGCAGTGGTCCATGCCTATAGTCCCAGCTATTCAGGAGGCTGAGGCGAGAGGATCCTCTGAAGCCAGGAATTAGAGGCCAAAGTGCACTACGATTGTGCCTATAAATAGCCACTGCACTCCAGCCTAAACAATATAGTGAGATCCCCCTTCTCTAAAAAAAGAAAAAGGAAGGCCAGGTACAGCAGCTCATGCCTGTAACCTCAGCTCTTTGGGAGGCTGAGGTAGGAGGATCGCTTGAGGCCAGGAGTTTGAGATGAGCCTGGACAACACAGGAAGACCCTATCTCTACAAAAAATTTAAAAATTAGCTGAATGTGGTGGCATGCACCTGTGATCCCAGCTACCTGGGAGGCTGAGACAGGAGAATCTCTTGACCTCAGCAGTTTGAGGCTGCAGTGAGCTGTGTTCACACTACTTTATTCCAGACTAGGTGACAGAGCAAGACTCGGTCTCAGAAGAAAAAAGAAAAAACACTAATGATATTTAATTAAACTTTCAAAAAATAATTTTAGATTTGTTTTTTTAAACTTGAATTTTGAAGTTTAAACATTCATTTATTATAATTCTATTTTCCTTTTAATTTTAATAATTTTGCATATTTTAGGTTGCTTTTGTAGCCCAGCCAATTTTGCATATTTTAGAAGACAAATAGCTTTTGGGAAAACAAATAAACAACTTTAAAATTTTAATATTTCACATTTACTTTAATTACACTTAATAAAAATAGATTCTCATTTTATGTAGTTCAAATATAATTTTTAACTTTATGATCACTACTGTCAATAGAACACAGATTATGTGAATAATATGACAATATGTGTCATTTCAATGTTTCTGACAGGACAGCAAGAAAAATAAATTTAATAGAGTAAATATTCAATTATTTATAAATGATGTATCATTTAATCTTTGAAAATCACAACTCTATGAACAAAGCACTCAGACAGACAATTCACAATAATTAACTTTAGTCATCTTTAAGACTGTGTTGACTTTCAGGCATATAAAACTGCGGCTTGGGCTGGGCATGGTGGCTCATGCCTGCAAACCCAGCACTTTGGGAGACTGAGGCAGGGAGATCACTTGAGACCAGAAGTTCAAGACCAGCCTGGCCAACATAGCAAAACCCCTTCTCTGCTAAAAATATGAAAAATTAGCTGGGTGTGGTGGCAGGTGCCTGTAATTCCACTACTCAGGGGTTAAGGCAGAAGAATCCCTTGAACCTGGGGGGCAGAGGTTGCACTGAGCCAAGATCAGGCCACTGCACTCCAGCCTAGGCAACAAAGTGAGACCCTTCCTCAAAAGAAAAACAAAACAAAAAAAAAGTGGCTTGTTAGAATATATGGAAAAAAGGCAAAAAAACAAAATAAAATTGTGTCTTGGTTCTCTCATTCTGGTCTCTTCAGCTCTGCCTTGGGGCCTTTTCTCTTGCTGTTTCCCCACTCCAAGGCTCTCTGCAGATCTTCAAGGAGCGATTCCTTCTCCTTATTCTGGTTTCAGCTCAAAAGTTACCTCCTTAGAAAAGCTTTGCTCTTTCCTTAGCCTTAGAAATGCTTTGTGTTTTCGTTGTTGTTTCCAACAATATGTGTTGTGCTCTTACTAGGTGCCTGGGTCTGTAACCAGTGCTCCAGATCTGTTCAATCATTTCTTCCTTCCCATGGCCCTTGGAGGCAGATACTTTATAGCACAGAAGAAGCAAGTAACCAGAGGACATTGTGCTAAGTGAAATCAGCCAGGCACAGAAAGACAAATATCCTCCCTGCCCCAGTCATAGGCACATGACCCTGTCTTATGTCCTCATTTTGTTGATCACTTTCTGAAATTATCTTGTTCATAACGTGTTTTCTTGTCTAACTCCATGAAGATGGGAGTTTTTTCTTCCTTGTTTGCCACAATAGCAGCAAAGCCAAAAAACGGCCTGGTGCCCAGTGGGAGCTTGTAAATATTTGTTAAATAAGTTAATAAACCATTAGATTTAGCTTTTAAAAGCAAAAGCTCCAGTCATTACGGTTTGTTTTTAACCTTAACTTATTATTTAAAAATGTATTCTGAAGTATTAATCGGTAAAATGATACAATGCCTAAGATATGCTTTAAAATACTAGTTTTTTTTTTAAAGTGTGGGGCTAGAGGAAATAAGACTGACAAAATATTGATCATTATTAAGGCTGGGCGATACATCCATATGAGTCACTTTACTATTCTCTTTACTTTTGCATATGTTCAAAAAGTTCCTTCATAAAAAACTTTTTTAAGCCAGTTAATTGTCCTTGGGACAAGATAAACCCCAACCTCCAGAATGCAATGACTTGGTTACTCCCTTGAAGTAGGAAAAAGGGAAAAAAGAAAACTAGACAAACCCAATTTCTTCTGTCATAGGCACACAAGTTAGGAGATTACAGATGAGGCAGTAACTAAACCCCCAAAGGAAGAAAAAAGGGCTTTACAGGCAAGATGACAATGGAGGGGGGTTCTGATGGATGCATAGGAGTTTGTGCATTAAGCACAATAAAGGCATTCTAGTTAAAGGACACCAGTCTATCCAAAGGCACAAAAATGGAAAGTGCCTGGCATATTGATTAAATTAGGATATTTTCAACTGAACTAGATTAAACAGTAAAGACAATTTAGTAGACCTCATAACAAAATGAGGAGAGGCAGATGGTGTCTAGACTGGTTAAGTCAGCAACTCTGTGATATCATTAAGGATCCAGGTTTTCTTCATGTCTTTGCTCTGTCTACCACCATGTCTTAGCTGCCCTCATGGTTGTAAGACACCTGCTTCAATTCCATGCCTGATAACTTCCAAATAAAGAAGAAATGGCATCTCTTTCTACCAACAAGGAAACCTTTCTCAGAAGCCCCCAGCAGACTTCCCTTGTGTTCCATTGGCCTGGAGTGTGTTATCTGCCTATGCCTGAGTTATAATTGAGGGAATCAAACCACCGTGACTAGTTTGGAATGATCTTTATCCACCCCTTGATGCTGGACCCCGCCCCTGCCTGCTAGGAAGCACACAGCCTCCAAAGGTTAGCAGGGCCCATGTGGGAAAGAGCCTTGATGTTAGGCTAAGTAGTCTTCATCCAAAAACAGGAGGTTGAGTGCTGTTTTTAAAGAGGCCGTGATTTGATCTGATCTGTTTCTCAGAAAGATCACTCTGGTGCCTGAGTAGGAGATGGCTTGAGAAAGGGGAGTCAGCTTTGGAGTCAGAAAGAGCACAGGGGAGGGGACTGCAGTTTTCCAAGAGAGAGAAAATGGCCCTAAAGTCTTCTATCTGCCCCTGCAGACCCACTCTCCACCCTCCCCTACTACTCTCTGCAGCCCTTGGAGACTGACATCCGTGGGCCTCATGAAAGGCTTCCATGCCCTCTGCCTTCCAGTGATGTTCAGTCTAAGGGCAGAACTGAGAGGGGAGTGGAGGGAGGAATGAGAGTAAGTTGGGGGTGTCTACCTCCCCAGCTTCCTCCCCTTGGGCTGACTGGGTCTTGACCCATCAACACTCCATCTCTACATAACTCACATAACTGTTCACTGCATGCCCTTGGCTATTGGGATGGTAACAGTAAGAGTGGCAGGAGGGTGACAAAATCGTAGGCAGATGGGGCAGGTCCCCAGTGAAACCCCACCTTCAAGCCAAAGAGAGTTTAAAGCCTGAAAACCAACCTACAAGTCTCTGACAAATCCACGAACCGGACTAAGAACCTCTCTTCCTGTTCGGTGCACTTTCCTCTGATTGATCCCCACCCTTCACCTATTTTTTATATACCTACTTTTCCCTAATTGGTGTTTTACACTGTCATGCCCATCTTTGAGTGGTGCCTTTTTTTTAGCCTTTTTTGCATACTCATAAACCAATCAGCATGCCCTCCCCAATTCTAAGCCTATAAAAACCCTGGACTCAGCCACATTTTGGGACTACTTGCCTTTGGGTGGGGGACTACCCATCTTTGGGTAGGGGCTGCCCACTTTGGGTCTCCTCTCTGCTGAGAGCTGTGTCGTCACTCAATAAAATTCTTCTCTATCCTACTCACCCTCCAGTTGTCAGCGTAACCTCATTCTTCCTGGATGCCGGACAAGAACCTGGGACCCACCAAATGCAGGTACGAAAAGGGCTGTAATACAGCAGCTCTCCACCCTCTGCCAGTGCCAGGGGGCCTCCCCACACAACGGGAAGCAGAAGCAGGACTGGGTCAATCCAGGAGCTGCAGGCCAGAGCGGGGTGGTGGGACTGAACAAGCTGTAACACAAATGAGATGAGACATGCTCTGTCCCCACCCTCTTTCACTGTGTTGCAGGTGGCGGGAAGAAGAGTCACAACCCTTCTGGGGGCCCAGACCTTGGGGTTTCCCCAAGCCAGAGCTGTAACCTGCTGTAACAGCCTCTTTGGGGTTCCACGATTGCTGGCATCACCAAGCTTTTGGGTGCGACTGTGTTCCCCTCATCCAGACACTGGTGCCCAAGGCAGAAGCAGGTCACAGCACACCCAGCCCAGCTGTAGGCTAAGCACAGATCCCACAGTGAGTGCGGGATTCAGGCTGGGGTGCAAGCCAAGCGCAGCCAGCCAGGCTGAGTGGGCAGGGTACCTCCCGCTCAGGTAGGGGTGTCACTGGCCACAGAGGTCTCTGACTGGCAAAGCAGCACCAAAAAATCCTGCATCAACAGCTCCCGTCACTAGTCACAGGCACCACACTTCTGTTTTCCTTACACCTGGCTCACACCTTTGTAACTAGTCCCCTTATCGGACTTTCTTCCATTCATCCAAAAAAATTTTTTTTGAGAGTCTCGCTCTGTTGCCCAGGCTACAGTGCAGTGGCATGATCTCAGCTCACTGCAACCTCCGCTTCCCAGGTTCAAGCCATTCTCCTGCCTCAGCCTCCCAAGTAGCTGGGACTACAGGCATGCGCCACCATGCCTGGCTAATTTTAGTAGAGACAGAATTTCACCACATTGGCCAGGATGGTCTTGGTCTCCTGACCTCATGATATACCCGGCTTGGCCTTCCAAAGTGCTGGGATTACAGGTGTGAGCCACCTTGCCCAGCCCATTCATCCAAATTTAAACATATAGTCCACTTCCTGCAGCGACTTTGGCTAATATACGTGACTAAGGCCTATGGAGTCAGGGGAGTCTTAGACAACCTGCAGAGCAGGGAAGGGGACTCCTTGGCCATTTCCTTCCTTATTGTTGGGGAGACAGACTGCATAAGCTGCCACCAGAAGAGCACAGCACTGCTGGCTTGAGGTGTTCCATCCCCAGCAAATAATCTAAGTTATAAAGGGCAGGTGCAAAAGCATGACATACCCTTCTGTCTCCTTTTCTCTCTATGTTATTAGAATTTTTGTTTGTGGCCAGGCACGGTGGCTCATGCCTGTAATCCCAGTACTTTGAGAGGCCAAGGTGAGCAGATCACTTGAGGCCTGGAGTTTAAGAACATCCTGGGCAACATGGTGAAACACCATCTCTACCAAAAAATTATCCAGCCATGGTGATGCGTGCCTGTACTCCCAGCTACTTGGCATGAGAATTGCTTGAACCCAGGAAGTGGAGGTTGCAGTGAGCCAAGATCATGCCACTGCACTGCAGCCTGGGCAACAGAGCAAGACTCTCAAAAAAAATTTTTTGTTTGGTTGTGCCTTCACAATATTTCATTTAGAGAATAGAAGGAGCTTGCAGCTCAGTGCCCCAAAGGCGAAAGGAAAGGGAGAACTAAATGCCATCCTTGTCAGTCCTCTTGGGACATAAAAGGAAGTGACCATGTCAAACAGGAGAAGCAGGGACCTGGTGCAGTCCACAGAGTGCAAGGAGGATAAACCTTTGTCCTGTCAACCTAAAGGAAGAAAACCAAAATCAGTATAAGTAGAGAGGTTATCTAGGTCAAGTTTGAAGGCTACAACTGGAAGCAAAGATTCACGTTGCCCTGAACATTCACTATGATTAGCAGCAGTTACAAGTAGGCTTTTTTTTTTCCTTTTTTTTGAGACGGCGTCTCATTCTGTCACTCAGGCTGGAGTGCAGTGGCGTAATCTTGGCTCACTGCAACCTCTGCCACCCAGATTCATGTAATTCTCCTGCCTCAGCCTCCCAAGTAGCTAGTAGCTGGGATTACAGGCGCTTGCCACCACGCCCGGCTAATTTTTGTATTTTCAGTAGAGGCGGGGTTTCACCATGTTGGTCAGGCTGGTCTCAAATTCCTGACCTCAAGTGATCCACCCACCTCAGCCTCCCAAAGTGCTGGGATTACAGGCATGAGCCACTCCACCCGGCCTACAAGTAGGCATCTAAAGGAAAAGTCGAGGGGCAGTTCCCAAGTTGTTTACCAATAATTTACATTAAAATAACATGAATTTCTTTCTTTTTTTTTTTTTTTTTTGAGACAGGGTCTTGCTCTGTTGCCTGGCTGGAGTACAGTGGTGCAATCATGGCTCACCGCAGCCTTCATTTCCCAGGCTCAGGCAGTCCTTCCACCTTAGCCTTCTGAGTAGATGGACTACATGTGAGTGCCACCACACCCAGCTAATTTTTTTTTTTAATTTTTTTGTAGAGACATGGTTTCACCATGTTGCCTGGACTGGTCTCAAACTCTTGGCCTCAAGCAATCCTCCTGCTTCAGCCTCCAAAGTGCTGAGATTACAGGTATGAGCCACTGGGCCAACCAACATAAACTAGATACCTTATTCTTTGTATCTCAAATTTCAAGAACGTAAGATAATGCGTGAGGCAGCTGCTCGGGAATAGAATGCCTTTAAACAATTGTCCCCAGGCATTAGTGAGAGGAAGAGAGAAAGGGAGGAGCCTGACGGAAGTCCAGTACTCAGGTCTCTCTGGGCCTGATAAATGTTGCAAACCTCATGTAGCTCAAACTGCCTTGAGCTGTTTTTCTTCTCTCAGTTGAATTGTGTCCTCCCCCAACTTCCCAAAAAAAGATATGTTAAAGAGTCCAAACTTGCCATGTGACCTTACCTGGTAATAGGGTCTTTACAGAGATAATAAAGTGAAAGTGAAATTACTAAGGTAGTTCCTCATGAACACAATCTGAATTTGACTGAATTCAGAATGCATAGTGCCAGAAGCAAAAATAAATAAATAAATAAATAAAGGGAAATTTGGATATGGGGCAGACACACATAGGAGGAAGACAGCCATGATATGAAGAAGGGATTGGAGCGAAGCACTCACAAGCTAAGGAATGCCCAAGATTGCTGGCAAACCACCTGAAGCTAGGCAGAGGCAAGGGAGGATCCTCTCCCTGCAGTTTCAGAGGAGCGTGGCCCTGCCAATACCTTGATTATAAACTTCTAGCCTCCAGAATTTTGAGACAAATAAATTTCTGTTGTTCTGAGTCTCTCAGTTTGCGAGACTTTGTTATGGCAGCCCTCACAAATGAATACATCTCCTGAAAACATTGGAGTGTGTCAGGCTCAGCTCAGACTGTAAGAGGACTCACAGAGCCGACCTCACCAACGAACAGTAGGGGCAACATCCCATTTACTACATAATGGTCATCCTGAGTAGAAGATAAAGACTGTACAATGGCTGGGCACGATGGCTCATGCCTGGACTCTCAGCACTTTGGGAGGCGGAGGCAGGAGGATCACTTAAGGCCAGGAGTTTGAGACCAGTTTGAGTAACACAGTGAGACTCCCTTTCCACACACACACACACACACACACACACACACACACACACACAATTAAATTAGCTGGGTATGGTGGTGCATGCTTGTAGTCCCAGTACTCAGGAAGCTGAGGCAGGAGTATTGCTTGAACCCAGGAGTTTGGCATAGTGAGATCTTGTCTCTAAAAAACAAGAACATATAGTTACAAACCTTTCTTTGATTCTTTTTCTTTAAACTTATTAGGAAAACAACATCTATTATTCAGCTTAAACAACCATCAATATTTTGCTACACTTGTTTAATCTATCAATCCCTATGCCTCTCCCCAACTTTTTTTTTGGCTAGAGTATTTTGAAATAAATCACAGACAGTATGTCTTTTCACTCCTCCCCACAAAACCTAAGTCTGCATCTTCAAAATAAGAGCATTTAATAAACAACGATTATTTAGCAGTCTAGCAAAATTAAATTCCTTAATGTCATTCCTAAAGCCTAGTACATATTCTAATGTCCCTGAGATAGTAGAAAGTATATTTCTATAGTTAGTTTGTTCAAATCAGGATTTGAATAGATCTTATTATATTAGGATGTTCTACCAGTGAAGTGTATTTTAATTCCCTTTCAATTTAAAATATAGCCTCCTTCTTTTTTTTTTTTCTTTTTCTGAGACACAGTCTTACTCTGTCATCCAGGCTGGAGTGCTGTGGCATGATCTCAGCTCACTACAGCCTCCACCTCCCGGGTTCAAGCAATTCTCCTGTCTCAGCCTTCTGAGTAGCTGGGACTACAGGTGCATGCCACCATGCCCAGCTAATTTTTGGATTATTAGTAGAGACAGAGTTTTGCCATGTTGGCCAGGCTGGTCTCAAACTCCTGACCTCAAGTGATCCTCAACCTCCCAAAGTGTGGGATTACAGGCATGAGCCACCGCACCCAGCCCTGGCTCCTCCCTTTTTATCCTCCTGTCCTTGATTTGTTGAAGAAATGAGGTCGGTTGTCCGGTAAAATGTCCTACTCTCTGGATTTGGCTGGCAGTTTCTTCATGGTGTCATTTAAGTTGTTCCTTTATCCCCATATTTCTGTGGTGTGAAAGAAATATCTGAAGTCTTAATTAAATTGAGATATAATTTTTTTGGGGGGATGGAGTCTTGCTCTGCTGCCCAGTCTGGAGTGCAGTGGCATGGTCTTCACTCACTGCAACCTCTGCCTCCTGAGTTCAAGCGATTCTCCTGCCTCAGTCTCCCAAGTAGCTAGGACTATAGGTGCCCACCACCACACCTGGCTAATTTTTGTATTTTTAGTAAAGACAGGGTTTCACCACATTGGCCAGGCTGGTCTTGAACTCCTGACCTTGTGATCCACCCACCTCAGCCTCCCAAAGTGCTGGGATTACAGGCATGAGCCACCATGCCTGGCCCTGAGATTTAATTTTTAAAAGACTATTTCATAGGTGGTACTATGACTTGTATTGCATTGTGTCAGGAGGTGTACAGTATCTGATGTCTATTTCTTTGCATTCTGAACTTTCTGACAGTGAATGATAGTTGCCTGCACAACACCCATTCTCCTACAATATCTACTTTTCAGGAATAGAACCACGAGTTTACTTTGGGAGGCAAAATGCCTGAAAAAGGTGTGCATTCTCAACCTCACTTGCAGAGAGAGAGGATCAATTCTATATGAGTAGAAGGCATTGGGTAGACTTACAGGAAAACCCTTTCTGTCCTTCCTGCTTCTTGCATGCAATGTAGATGTGATCTTGAAGCTTCCAAAGCCATCTTGGCCCATACGGCAGCTTTAGGGATAGAAGCCAAGGGCTAAGGATGGTGGAACCATAAGATAGAAGGAGCTTGTGTCTCTGTGGATCAGAGTCACCATGCTGATCTTAGACTGCCTTTTTCCAGACTGCTTTTATGTGAGAGAAAATACAAACTTCTATCTGGTTTAATGACTGGTTTTTTATTTCTGTCTCTGTTACAGCAGCAAACACAATTCCTAATTAATATGTGCTTTATAAAAGGAACATATTGACTAATTCAGAACTCTCTCTCTCTCTCTCTCGGGCTCTCCAAAACACATAGGCAGAGATAAAGGTTTGGATGCGGGTAGTTTATTCTGAGAAGCGAAACCAGGAAATAGTGCAGGAGAGAGTTGGAAGAGACAAATGGAGAAGAAGGAAAAGTCAAAAAGCCAACCCAGTGCACTGCTGAGATGATTACCACTGTGGACAACTAGACTTTAGCCTGCTAAACCCTGGAAACCCTGAGGAACCATGGGCAATTTGTCCTCAAATTGTCTTCCCAAGACACAGGAAGAGAAAATACTGTTTCCACCAACTCTCATCCTCCATTGGTCCACAGTTGGCCAGGATGTTCACTTCTGGGCACTTGTAGGTGTGTGCATGTGCCATATTGCCTGACCAACTCCTGCAGGTGTCCCCAGAAGCAGTGACAGAAAAGTCCCATGGCTCAGAGCAAAAGAAACTGGAGCAAGATGCTGGCAGTCTACATCAGCGAGCAGCTTGTTGCCAACAGAGCAAAAAGGGTAAGCTGAGGGATGTGAGACAGAGCATAAAGTGTCTGACCTAGAGCCTAACAAAGAGAAGGGAGCCCCTAATTCAGATACAGTAAGACATCGGAGATGGAAGGATCATGTTAGAGAGGAAATTCTCAGGGAAGAAAGAGGGGATTGAATCAAGGAAGATTCCCAGGGTTCTACTTTGAGAACAGGTGGCTGATGACTCTCTTTATTGAGGCAAGAAAGGTAGAAAGAGAAGCCATTTGGAAAGCTACAGAGGGATCAAGCACTCAGATTTAGTTCTGTTCGGTTTGAGATGTCTGCATGTGGCCTTGTCTAGGGTCCAGTCCTTGTATCAAAGGTTGGGGCTGGTCACAAAGGTCTGGAAACAACAGAGTGCTGCTGTGAATTGAAGGAATTTCTCAGAGAAAAGGGGATAGATCCTAGAGAGAAGGAGCAGGATTGGGGAGCTTGGAGATGTTCTCCTTGGTACTGCTGGAACCTGGATGACTCTCCAGCTCCATAATTGGCAACAAAGCTGGATACCACTGGGAAGAGAAGCAGGTTTTTTTTTTTTGTTTTGTTTTGTTTTTTGTGACAGAATCTCACTCTGTCGCCCAGGCTGGAGTGCAGTGGCACAATCTGAGCTCACTGCAACTTCTGCCCTCCTGGGTTCAGATTCTCCTGACTCAGCCTCCTGAGTAGCTGGGATTACAGGCATGTGCCACCACGCTAGGCTAATCTTGGCATTTTTAGTAGAGACAGGGTTTTGCCATATTGGCCAGGCTAGTCTTGAACTCCTGACCTCAAGTGACCCACCCGCCTCCACCTTCCAAAGTGCAAGGATTACAGAAGTGAGCCATTGTACCCCACTGAGAGATGACTACATCTATCTAAACACTGCCTTTACCTTCATAACAGAAGTTTTGGCTTGTCACATTTTATTTTCATAGTTCTTTTTTTTTTTATTATTTTTTATTTTTTTTGAGATGGAGTTTCGCTCGTTACCCAGGCTGGAGTGCAGTGGCGCGATCTCGGCTCACCGCAACCTCCGCCTCCTGGGTTCAGGCAATTCTCCTGCCTCAGCCTCCTGAGTGGCTGGGATTACAGGCACGCACCACCATGCCCAGCTAATTTTTTGTATTTTTAGTAGAGACGGGATTTCACCATGTTGACCAGGATGGTCTCGATCTCTTGACCTCGTGATCCACCCGCCTCGGCCTCCCAAAGTGCTGGGATTACAGGCTTGAGCCACCGCGCTCGGCCCCAGTTCTAAATAATTTCTTATAACCATTGTGATGCCTTCTTTGACTCAGGGGTTATTTATTTAATTTCCCAACATTTAGGGATTTTTCAATTATTATTCTATTAATGCTATACTCAAATTGCTGATTTCTAGTTTAATTCTGCTCTGAATAATACCAATTCTCCACAATCCATTCTAGAAAATTCAGCAATCAGATACCAAAATTAAGAAAACAATATAAAGCCGGGCACGGTGGTTTATGCCTTTAATCCTAGCACTTTGGGAGGCCAAGGCAAATGTTCGAGACAAGCCTGGCCAACATGGCTAAACCCCGCCTCTACTAAATTAGCTGGGTTCAGTGGCACATGCCTATAATCCCAGCTACTTGGTAGGCTGAAGCATGAGAAACTCTTGAACCTGAGAGGCAGAGGTTGCAGTGAGCCGAGATAGTGTCACTGCACTCCAGCCTGGGCGACACAAAGAGACTCTGTTGAAAGAAAAGGAAGGAAGGAGGGAGGGAGGGAGAAAGCAGGGAAGGAAGGGAGGGAGGGAGGGAGGGAGGGAAGGAAGGAGAAAGGGAGGGAAAATAAAACAATATCATTTACAACAGTTTCAAAAAATGAATTATTTATGTATAGTTCTAACAAAACATATATAGGCTCTGTATACTGAAAATTACAAAAAATTGATAAAGAAATCAAAGGAGTCAGGCACAGTGGCTCGCGCCTGTAATCCCAGCACTTTGGGAGGCCAAGGTGGATGGATCACCTGAGCTCAGGAGTTTAAGACCAGCCTGGCCAAAGTGGTGAAACCCATCTCTACTAAAAATATAAAAACTAGGCAGGCATGGTGGTGGGTGCCTGTAATCTTAGATGCTCAGGAGGCTAAGGCAGGAGAATTGCTTGAACCCAGGAGACAGAGATTGCAGTGAGCTGACACAGTGCCATTGCACCACTCCAGCCTGGGCAACAGAGTGAGACTCTGTCTCAAAAAAAAAAAAAGCAGCAGCAGCAAGATGGAGTTGTAGTTGGTTAAGTCAGATCTCTTTCACTGTCTGTTATAATTTTGTAATGGCAATTTCAAAAGAACTCACGTCCAGAATATTCAAACATCTTATACAAAATTGAAAATAAAAAATACAGACAACCCACCAGAAAAATGGGCAAAAGACGTTAACAAGCACTACCCAAGAGTATATTCAAATGAGCAACAAATACGTGAAAAGGTGATCAACTTCATTAATCAGGGAAATGCAAATTGAAACCAAAATTAGCTATGCTGAAAGAACACAGAGTACACAGGGTATGATTCCATTTATAGGAAGGCTAGTGACAGAAAGCAAATCAGTTGTTGCCTGGGGCTGGGGGTAGAGGTGGAATGGACTGAGGTGGGACTCAAGGGAACTCTCTGGGGGTAATATACATGTTCAATATGTTGATTACGAGATTTTACAATTTGGTGATTTTGTAATTTGGCAACACCCATCACAATGTACAATTAAAGAGGATGAATTGTATTATATGTATTCATACCTCAATAATGTTGATTTTTTAAAAGCACAATAGGGCTGGGCACCAGTGGCTCATGCCTGTAATCCCAGCACTTCAGGAGGCTGAGGTGGGAGGTTCACTCGAGCCCAGGAGTTCAAGATTGGACTGGACAACATAGCAAGACCTTGTCTCTACAGATAATTAAAAAATTAGTTGGGTGCAGTGGCACGTGTCTGTGGTTCCAGCTACTCAGAGTTTCCGGTGGGAGAATCACTTGGGCCCAGGTGTGGAAGCTGCAGTGAGCCGAGATCAAGCCACTGCACTCCATCCTCGGGGACAGAGCAAGCCCCTGTCTCAGCACCAACAAAAGCACAATTAAATACCACTACATTCTTCCAAAGTATAAACTAGTATGAGGAAAAAACAAAAAAGATACCAATACATTCTCACCAGAAAAACTAAAATAAAAATTACCAAGCATTCACAAGGACACTAGAGCAACTAGAACTCTGCTAAGTTGCAGGAGGCAATGTAAATGGCACAACCATCTAGGAAAACTCTTGGAAAGTTACACTTTGGTCGTTGTCAAAAGACAAAAATGCAACTTAAATATCTTAATTGGCTTTATTTTTATTTTATTTTACTCTTTTTGAGTTGGAGTCTCGATCTGTTGCCTGGGCTGGAGTGCAGAAGCACAATCTTGGCTCACTGCAACCTCTGCCTCCTGAGTTCAAGCGATTCTCCTGCCTCAGCCTCCTGAGTAGCTGGAATTGCAGGCACGTGCCACCAAGCCCAGCTAATGTTTGTATTTTTTAGTAGAGACAGGGTTTCACCATGTTGGCCAGGCTGGTCTCAAACTCCTGACCTCAGGTAATCCCCCCCAACCACCCTCGGCCTCCCAAAGTGCTGGGATTACATGTGTGGGCCACCATTTCTAGCCAATTTTCTATTCTAGAACCAGGCAGGATCTCAATCTAAAATACCATATTTTGATGAGCTGAGTGAAGGAGCCTGGTTTTACAGACAGAAAAGGGCTGAAGAAAGCACAAATAAAGAACAGAAAGTGGATTGGTCATTTCAAAGTTACTTCCTTGTAGGGCAAGAACAAGGGAACAGAACAATAGAAAAATAATGGATTGGGAGGCCAAAGTGGGTGAATCACCTGAGGTCAGGAGTTTGAGACCAGCCTGGTCAACATGGCGAAAAACATCTCCTCTAAAAATACAGAAAAATTACCAGGGCATGGCAGTGGGTACTTGTAATCCCAGCTACTCTGGAGGCTGAGGCAGGAGAATTGCATGAACCCGGGAGGCGGAGATTACAGTGAGCCTAGATTGCACCACTGCACTTCAGCCTGGGAGACAGAGCAGGACTCCGTCTCGAAAAAAATAAATAAATAAAACTAAAAGAAAAAAAAAAAGAGTGGATTGGTTAACATCATGTTACTTTCGTTGTAAGGATTAAAGACAGAGAAAACTTCATTTGCTTATTGAAAGTGGCCGGTGTGGCAGATATCACTGTTATCGCTCCAAGATTTCTCTGAAGGTCACAGAATTTAGTTTCAGCTTGGTCAGATGTAACTTTGGTAGGAATTACTCCATTTTGATTCTTAGTCTGGTTTGTTAGGATCTAGTGCAGGAGCTTTGTCCAAAATAATGGCCTTCTATAATTTTCTTTTTTTTTTCGTTTTTTTTTTTTGAGACAGAGTCTCAAGAATCTCACTCTGTCACCCAGGCTGGAGTATAGTTTCATGATCACAGTTCACTGCAGCCTCGACCTCCCAGGCTCAAGTGATCCTCTTCCACCTCAACCTCCCAAGTAGCCTCTCAATGTCCTCCACCACACCCCACTTATTTTCTTGTAGAGACAGGGTCTCGCCCTGTTGCCCAGCCTGGTCTCAAACTCCTGGGCTCAGATTGCCTTGGCCTTCCAAAGTGCTGGGATTACAGGCATGAGCCACCATGCCCAGCCTCTTATTTTTCTTTAACACCATATAATCCATCAATTTCATTCCTTGGTGCTTAAGATAAATATGTATATAGATTTGTCTGTCAAAAAATATCTACGAGCCAGGAGCAGTGGCTCAAACCTGTAATCCCAGCATTTTGTGAGGCAGAGGCAGAAGGATTGCTTGAGCCCAGGAGTTTGAGACCAGCCTAGGCAACATGGTGAGACCTGGACTCTACAAAAAAAAAAAAAAAAAAATACAAAAAGTAGCTGGGTGTAGTGGTGCATGCCTATAGTCACAGCTACTGGGGAGGCTGAGGCAGGAGGATTGCGTGAGGCCAGGAGTTGGAGCCTGCAGTGAGCCATGATCATGCCACTATGCTCCAGTTTAGGCAACAACAACAACAAAAATCAAATTAAAAATGAATCGGCTCAGCACAGTAGCTCATGCCTGTAATCCCAACACTTTGGGAGGCTGAGGCGGGCAGATCACTAGGTCAAGAGATCGAGACCATCCTGGCCAACATAGTGAAACCCCAACTCTACTAAAAATACAAAAATTAGCTGGGTGTGGTTACACGCACCTGTAGTCTCAGCTACTCGGGAGGCTGAGGCAGAAGAATCACTTGAACCCAGGAGGCAGAGGTTGCAATGAGCCAAGATCGCCCCACTGCACTCAGCCTTGATGACAGAGCAAGACTCTGTCTCAAAAAAAAAAAAAAAAAAAAAGAGAACCTACAGTATTAAAACTCTAGAAGCCAGGTTAGTGATTACCTGTGAGGGGGGCAGGGTGGTGAGCAGCTGTTGGTGAATGGGTAGATAGTGACTGAAAGTAGGCAGGAGGGGGCTTCCGGTGTGCTGGTGTACATATCATACTTTTATTAAACGTTTACCAAAAACTAATTACATTTGTGAGACAATCTGAGAAAATGGAACCCAGACTGGGTATTAGACCACATTAAGGAATATTGTTAATTTTCTTAGGTATGTTAATGGCCTTGTGGTTATCCATTTTTTTTTGAAGTACTAATCTGTTGGCAATAAATGCTTCAGTATTCACAGATGAAATAATGTGATGTCTGGGATTTGCTTTAAAATAATTCCCTGGATGGGAAGGGATTGCTTAAACAGGATAGATAAGCAGATGTTGATTATTGTTGAAAACCAGTTAATGGGTACATGAGGGTTCATTATACTATTGTCATCACTTTCTCGAATGTCTGTAATATTCTATTTTTATTATTAATAATAACAAGAGGCTTTTCATCTCAGAATTTCAAGGCAGTCACTTCACCTCCCTGACTCCCAGTCTCTGTCTCAATAAAATAGAGCTGATGATATAATGCACTGTAGTCACAGGGACGTTGTGAGGAGCGGGTGGAGAAAAGTGCTTTATGAAATGTTGTTTTAATATTGGTTACCACTGCCATTATGGTTTCTAGTACTAATTTGTGGCCTCCAAGTGTTCCCTCCTCCTCTCCCTGTAATTTTTTTTTTTTTTTTTTTGAAACACAGTCTCGCTCTGTCGCCCAGGCTGAAGTGCAGTGGTTTAATTTCGGTTCACTGCAACCTCCACCTCGTGGGTTTAAGCGATTCTCCTGCTTCAGCCTCCCAAGTAGCTGGGATTACCCGCGGGTGTCACCGCGCCCGGCTAATTTTTGTACTTTTAGTAGATCAACATGGTTTCACCATGTTGGCCAGGTAGGTCTCGAACTCTTGGCCTCAACTGATCCGCGCGCCTCGGCTTCCCAAAGTGCTGGGGTTACAGGTGTGAGCCACTAGGCCCGGCCTCCGTGTAATTGTTGATTCCACTTTTCCTCTGGTTCTTTCCAATGGTTCCTTCCTGCTAGCACCGCCCCCCCCAGCCCAATGGTTGAGCCCGGCTTCCCCAGGGGAAACCCCTTGGGGAGGAACACGAGGTATCTTCGAGTGGCCTCGGCCCCCTCCCTGGAGGCTACTTGGATTGCGCCGCGCTGGGGGCGGGCCGGTAATCGTAGGCGGGGCGCAAGCCGCGAGCTCCGATTGGTCAGGTCCGGAGTAAACATCCGTCGGGACGGGGCGGGGCCGGAAGTGGAAGTAGAAGGCGGTGGCTGAGCTGGTTCGCGAGGTTCCAGTGTCGGTGTTAGTGCCGCCAGGTGCCATGGGCCGGCCTGGGGCACACTGAGAGGACGCGGGGCTGGGCCATGGCGGGCGCTCGGGCCGCCGCCGCAGCCTCCTCGGCGCGGTCCGCGGCCTCTTCGGGCAACCCGCCGCCGCAGGAGCCGGGGCTCGGGGAGCTGCTGGAGGAGTTCTCCCGGACTCAGTACCGGGCCAAGGAATGCAGCGGGACCGGTGGCTCTAAGGTGAGACTGGAGGCGCGATGAGCTGGTGAAGGTCCCTAACTTGGGGAGTTACAGAGAAAAGGCTGAGGCCAGGGGTCAGAGAAAGGTAGGAGTAGGATATTGCCGCTATGGAAGAGGGGAAAGAGGGGAGCTCTCCAGCGTTTGGACCTGGAGTATAAGACTCGGACTTGATAACCGTGGAAGGAGGAACTGGGATCGGAATGAACCCAGCAAAGAGATCCTTTTTGTTTGAGAAGGGGCCTGGAGGTCAGAGATCAAGCTGAGGGGCTAGGTTCAAATATCAGGTAGGAGGAGCTAAGGAAGGCCTATTCCATGCTTCAGGTGCCTTAGGATGAGTTGTGTCAGGGTAAAAACCCTCAAATCTAAGAAAAATAGGGAGACGATTCCTCCGGGTCAGAGGTCAGAATGGAGCCAGGAGGTGAACCCAGTGTGTTACCCCCTTATAAGGTCTCAGCATGACTTAGGCCCATCCCTTTCCTTCCCCTATAGAGCAGGAAGATAACCCACACTCCCTCTCAGTTCCTTTATCAAAAGCAGGTCTCAGTTCCTCTTTTTCCTCCCTTTGGAATTTCCACTCAATCATCTTATCACCAGACCTGGAGGGCTTCCTGTCAACTCAGGCCATCCCCAACCTAACCACTGTCTGGCAGTGCAATGGGAATCTTGCTGACCCTGCCATCTCATTCCCCGACGTGGTTTTGGCACCTTTAGCTCCAAGTTTTCCAGTGGAATTCTGTTCCATCCTGCACCACAGAATTTTGGTTTGGCCCCAGAGGTTACCCTGAGTTGTGATTCTGTAGTTGCCATCTGGTAGTCTCTGAAGTAACCCAGGGAAGAGTTCAGTAAGGATTGGGCTTCCTCACTCTCCAAATGGCCAAGTAACTTTTCCTAGTGTAGTCTTGGGAGCCACCTGTTTCAGAATTATCTGGGATACTTTTAAAATTTATGCTTGTGGGGTACTTTGTGAAACTAGAGATTCCTTAAATCCACCCAGTCCTACCAAGTCAGACTCATGACTGTAATCCCAGAACTTTGGGAGGCGTCGAGGTGGGTTGATCACCCAATCCTACCAAGTCAGAATTTCTGGGGGTGGGATCCTGGAATTTGCTTTTTTTTTTTTCTGGAGAAGGAGTCTCGCTTTGTCGACTAGGCTGGAGTGCAGTGGTGCAATCTCGGCTTACTGCAACCTCCACCTCCCTGGTTCAAGCAATTCTCCCTGCCTCTCAGCCTCCCAAGTAACTGGTATTACAGGAGCCCACCACCACGTCTGGCTAATTATTGTATTTTTTAGTAGAGAAGGAGTTTCACCATGTTGGCCAGGCTGGTCTTAAACTCCTGAGCTCAGGTGATCTGCCTGCCTCGGCCTCCCGAAGTGCTGGGATTACAGGCGTGAGGCACCGCATCTGCCCTTTTTTTTTTTGAGACAGGGTCTCACTCTGTTGCCCAGCCTGGAATGCAGTGGTGCAATCGTGGCTCACTGCAGCCTTGAACTCTTGGGCTTAAGCGATCCTCCCACTTAAGCTTCCCAAGTACCTAGGACCACAGGCACACACACTATGCCTGGCTAGTTTTTTTTATTTTCGTAGAGACAGAGTCTCAAGTATGAGACCAGGCTGGTCTCAAACTTCTAGGCTTAAGCAATCCTCCTGCCTCGGCCTCCCAAAGTGCTGGGATTATAGGCATGAGCCATCACGCCTGGCCAAAGAGGGTCTTTTGAATGGCTGTAGGTCATTGGTTTTTCTGGACCCCTCTTCCAACTTACATGACCCTGAAGATATGGGTTGTCGTAAGTTACCTGATATCTGCTGCAGCTGGGGTTAATATCTCTCCAGGCTTCCCAATCTCCTGCAAACATATATATATATATATATATATATATATGTATATTTACTCAGGCAGAACAGGGAGTTAGAGCTGTAACTGAACAATCAATTGAGATAACTCACTACTTTTGAACTAACATCTTGCAAACTATTTTTTTTTTTTGAGACGTTGTCTTGTTCTGTCACCCAGGTTGGAGTGCAGTGGTGTGATCGTGGCTCACTACAACTTCCACCTCCCGGCTTCAAGCGATCCTCCTGCCTCAGCCTCCCTAGTAGCTGGGACTGCAGGCACATACCACCATGCCTGGCTAATTTTTATATTTTTAGTGGAGATAGGGTTTCACCATGTTGGCCAAGCTGGTCTCCTGACCTCAAGTGATCTGCCCACCTGCATGCCTCCCAAAGTTCTGGGATTACAGTCATGAGCCACCGCCCCCTGCCCTCTTGCAAACTTCTTCATGTTACAGTTCTTACGCCTTTTTTTACTAATATGTTTTTCTTTGAACTTTGAACAAAACAAGCAATTTTAGGGGGAGCTGTTTCTTCTATTTCACAAGTGAGTCATGTATATGGAGACTTTGAAGCTTTTACTGATTGTATGAACTAGAGCTTGTAGGTACTAGTCTATGGCTAAAGAATGGGGAAAAGGGCCAGTACCGTGGCTCATGCCTGTAATGCTAGCACTTTGAGAGGCTGTGGCAGGTAGATTGTTTCAGCCCAGGAGTTCGAGACCAGCGTGGAAACATAGATTTCATCTGTACTAAAAAATTTTTGTTAAAAAAAAGAATGGGGAAGAGGCCAGGCACGGTGGCTCACACCTGGGAGGCTGAGGCGGGTGGAACACCTGAGGTCAGGAGTTCAAGACCTGCTTGGCCAACATGGTAAAACCCCCATCTCTACTAAAAATATAAAAATTAGCTAGATATGCTTACTTGACCCCAGGAGACTGAGGTTGCAGTGAGCTGAGATCCTGCCACTGCACTCCAGCCTGGGCGACAGAGCGAGACTCCATCTCAGAAAAAAAAAAAAAAAAAAAAAATGGGGAAGCTGACCAAGGACGGTAGTGGATTAGTGCCAGTTTCAGTAACCTGCAGCAAGAGTTCTTATGTTTTATGGGTTGTAGGCCTCTTTGAATCTAATGAAAGCTGTAGTCCTCTCCCCCAAATGCTCAACACCTAAAATTTCAGATTCATTGTTAGGGGGTTAAGGATCCTTCCTGGAGCATACAATATATGGGTTAATGAATTACATATAGGGCCTGTGGCCTAGCATCACATCTTCCCAGCACGGAATAATCATCACTGAGGTACATGTCTTTCCAAGTGACCTCCCAGTTCATGGACCTCCTAATTCTCACCCTCAGAACCCCAGAATTGTCTTTGTGTTCTGGTCTCCTCTGTGCAGGTTGAGCGCATTGAAAAGAGATGTCTGGAGCTGTTTGGCCGAGACTACTGTTTCAGCGTGATTCCAAACATGAATGGGGATATCTGCGGCCACTATCCCCGGCACATCGTGTTCCTGGAGTATGAGAGTTCTGAGAAGGAGAAAGACACGTGAGCATCATGTGACTGTAGTGTGCATGTCAGGAGAGGCCCTGGCAGCTAATCCCTATGGCCAGGAAGTCTGCAGCTGGGCAGGGCAGACTCACTTTCCTCAGGTGTTAAGCCTTATTGGCATTTTTATTTACTTCAAGGTTGGACAAGTCAGACTGGCAAGGTGGCATGGCATAGAATGAGGGGTTGGGAGTAACCACCCTTGATTTCTCTTTCACTTCCACCCTAGAGCTCATTGTCCTAAGACAGCTAACTTCACACTTCACTTCTCTGAACATCAGTGTCCTTTTTTTAGAGAGTGTGGGTGGGAGGTACACTGTGTCAAGACAGGCTTACCAGCGTTTACCATATGTAGCACTTAAGAGCCTAAGGTCTAGAGTCAGACTGTCTAGACTCGAGTTCACGTCCTGGATTCCCCTGTTGCTGACTGTGTAACAGATGCTGGGCAAGTTATTGATCTACTTTGTCCTTAGTTTTCTTATTGGTAATTCTCTACCTCATGTTAATTAGTCCTTTTAAGGACTAATTAAAATTTTAGAAAAGTGGTAGTGCAGTCCAGATGATAAATAGGGCTGATAAGAGCCCGATGTGTACGTTTTAAGAGTTAGAAATAAAAGCTACCATTTATGGTGAGCAACCTGAGTACCTTATGTGGGATAACAGTTTATACCAGAACAGAAAGCTTGGTGCAGGATGTGGCCTCTGGGTAGTTGGTGAATGGTATAGTTGATACTGATAAGTAAGCACAGCATGAGGCTCTAGGAAGTGCTATATGTTGATTTCAAAGTTTGCTCCCCTAATCTCCCTATTTCCTGCTGATTTTAAGGGAATTTCAGGAGCCATTGTCAGCACTCTCTGTGAAATCCTAGCCCCATGGGTGAAATGTTGTGAGTACCACCACAGTAGTCATGCTGAATAGTGCAGTAGGCCCTTGCTACTCAATGCAAGGCTATCAGTGCACTCGATAACTTGTTAAAAACGCAGAAGCTCAGGCTCCAGAGCCACTGAGCCAGAATCACAGCAGAACAAGATGTCCAGGTGATTCAAATGCAATACCAGGTTTGAGAAGCGCTGCTATAGGCCAGCTGAGGAGAATGGTTAATTCTGCCTGGTGTTTGTGTGCCTGGGAATAACTGGAATTAGAAGGATGAGCAGGAGTTTCCCCGAAATGTCCTTAGGAATCAGCTCATATAGGGTCTTAATCTTTATCAGGCCAAGAAGTGTGAACTTGTGGATTGTGTGTGGGTATCAGTGGTTTTATTGTGCTAGGAACTCCTGAGTACTTACTAAGATTGCAAATTCTTGGCCTGGCATGGTGGCTCATGCCTGTAATCCCAGCCTCCTTTGGGCGGATCACCTGAGGTTTGGAGTTCAAGACTAGCCCAGCCAACATGGTGAAACCCTCTGTACCAAAAGTAGAAAAATCAGCCAGGCATGGTGGCGGGCACCTGTAATACCAGCTACTTGGGTGGCCGAGGCAGGAGAATCACTTGAACCCAGGAGGTGGAGGTTGTAGTGAGCCAAGATAATGCCAGTTCTCTCCAGCCTGGGCAACAGAGTAAGAGCAAGACTCCATCTGAAAAAAAAAAAAAAAAAAAAATTACAGATTCTAGAGCCTCTCCTGTGCCTTCTGAATCAGAATTTCCAGAATCTACATTTTATGAGCGCTCCCTTGATGTCTTATAGTTTGAGAACAGTTGCTGTAGGCAATGGGGAGCCAGAGAAGGTTTACAGCAGAGGAACAACCCAGTAGGAGGAGTTTAAGCACTAAGCCTTAGTTTCCTCATCTGTAAAGTGGGGATGTTTGTACAAGTGCCCGTTTCGGCCAGGTGTGGTGGCTCATGCCTATAATCCCAGCACTTTGGGAGGCCGAGGCGGGTGGATCACGCGGTCAGGAGATTAAGACCATCCTGGCCAACATGGTGAAACCCCATCTCTACTAAAAATACAAAAATTAGCTGGGTATGGTGGCACATGCTTGTAATCTCAGTTACTGAGGAGGCTGAGGCAGGAGAATTGCTTGAATCCTGGAGGCAGGGATTGCAGTGTGCCAAGATCATTCCACTGCACTCCAGTGTGGTGACAGAGTGAGACTTTGTCTCAAAAAAAAAAAAAAAAGAGTGCCCATTTCACAATGTTGTAACAGGGTTCTCTAAGAAAAGAGTGTTAAGGACTCTTGTTTATAGATCACAGAAATTGTATCCATACTCAGTTGTGTAACCTGAGAACTCAGGATCTCCAAGCCTAAAGAATTGGGCTTTGTTATGGCCCCATTATTTATGGTTCTTAGCTCTTCCCTAATTCCTCCTTCCAGAGTTAGGTAAACTTAGTTTCGTTCATTTCTTTTCTTTCTGGTGTCATCATGGCTCACTGCAACCTCTGCCTCCTGGATTCAAGCAATTCTCTTGCCTCAGCTTCCCAGGTAGCTGGAATTACAGGCATATGCCACGACACCTGGCTAATTTTTGTATTTTAGTACAGACGGGGTTTTGCCATAATGGCCAGGCTAGTCTCAAACTCCTGGCTCAAACAATCTGCCTGCCTTGGCCTCCCACAGTGCTGGGAATACAGCCATGAGCCACCACGCCCCACCAGGTAAACTTAGTTTCTGTAAACCTTTAAGCTAAAGTTTCTGAACAAGAGGGTTTTTTTTTGTTTTTTGATTTTTGTTTTTGTTTGTTTTTGCCTTGCCCTTCTCCTCCTTCCTCTTCTTCCTATCCTCTCCAGTGCTGGCTGGCTGGTGGTTTTACCTCTGTGCCCTGATGATGGTATTCTGATATTAAGCTCAGCTATAATCAAGGCGGGTTTTTTGTTTTTTTGTTTTTTGTTTTTAATTAAGACAGGATCTGGAGTGCAGTGGCACAGTCATGGCTTGCTGCAGCCTTGATTTCCCGGGGTCAAGTGATTCTCCCACCTCAGCCTCACAAGTAGCTGGGAATACAGGCATATACCACCACTCCCAGCTGATTTTTTCTTTAATTTTTAGTAGAGACAAGTCCTCACTTGTGAAACCTCATAAGTGAAACCTTGCCCAGGAGGGTCTTAAACTCCTGAGCTCAACGGATTTCCTTACCTCGGCCTCTCAAAGTGTTGGGATTAGAGGTGTGAGCCACCGCACCCAGCAGAGTGGTTCTTTTCTATGTTGATTTTGTGAGTGAATCAACTGGGGATCTTACCTGAAGTGGGGCCTGAGATTTGGCATGTTCTAACAACCTCTCAGGTAATACCAAATGTTACCCTATGGTAACATAATAGTACATTGAGGAACCTAGTCGTGGTTGCCTTGTAGAAGCTTTTTCTGGAAGGAAACAAGTTTAGTGTTGATCCCTTAAAGAGAAGGAAACTAATATTTATTGAGCACCTGCTATTTGGCAGGTGTTAAGGATTTACACACTAGCTTACTTAAGCCCTACAACTACCCAGCGAAGAAGACAGTATCACCACTCTTTTATAGATGAAATTGAAGCCCAGAGAAGTAACTTGCCTTTGCCCAATATCACAGGGATAATAAGCAGAGTGGGGTTAAAAGCTAGATTTCCTGATTCTACTCTATCCACCTGTCTGCCTTTTCTTTCACCACCACAGCTCTCCCACCTTGTCTAGCAGAACCTTTCAGTCAGGCCAAGGCCACTGTGGAACATCATTAACCTTAGAGGAGTTTGTTTTTATTTTTCACTCCTTGCAAGGCCTTGAAGTGTTACTGAAGTGCTAATTAAGTGAGTGATGCCTACTTGTTGAAAGCGAGGACTTTGGGTATGTTTGGGTGGGAAGAAATATAATATTTTGCTTTTTTACTATCTGGCTTTGTTGTTACTCATATACTGAATAGACTGAGCTAAACAGGGTAGAATTGGATTTAAGCAATGTTTTGGTCCTGTTAAGGAACCTTTCCAATTTGGTTCATAATCTGGGAATAGAAACCTGGACAGGGATCTCTGAATAGCCAAGACATGTTTGTCAACAGTGTTCATTCAGCTGTGACTGTGTAGTAGATCCCAGGGATCGAGTTAGAAGCCAGATAGATGAAGTCCTTACCATTAGGTCTAGTGAGAAACAGAGTCCAATAAAGAAACAACAACAGTCTAATAAGAGATGGAATGAGGGGAAGTACAGGTGAGGCACTGTGGAATAGTGATTAAAACCATGGGCCCAGTGGCTACCCACCAGGGTTTAGAATCTCAGCTACCCTGTTTACCTGTTCTGTGACTTTGGGCTAGAGATTCCATCTCATTAAACTACTTTATCTGTAAAATACGGTTAGTGAGGCCTGAGTGAGATAATGTAGGTGTAAGCTCTGCTTTGTGCCTCTTACCTATTAAATAATAGCAGTAGTAACATTTATCTCAGGAAGTTTTGGGGCATATCATAGGAACAACCAACCTAGTTTGGTTGTTTTGGTAAGTACCAAACCAGGTTGGTTGGGAAAGCTTCTTGTTGGAAATATGTGACATGTGACAACAGCATTTTCTTCTGTATTTGAAAATAGTTTGGCTGGGCATGGTGGCTCATGCCTATAATCCTAGCTACTTGGAAGGCTGAGATGGGCATTTCACTTGAGCCCAGGAGTTTGAGACTATCCTGGTCAACATGGTGAGACCTTGTCGCACCAAAAAATACAAAGCATTAAACAGGCGTGGTGGCATGTGCCTGTAGTTCCAGCTGCCTGGGAGGCTGAGATGGGAGGATCACCTGAGCCCAGGAAGTCAAGGCTGCAGTGAACCATGATCACGCCACTGCACTGCAGCCTGGGCAACAGAGGAAGACGTTGTCGGGAAAAAACAAAAACAAAACCTCACTACCTGGTAACGTCTTGCCAGAGATTTCAGTGCATACATTACAAATGTAAATACAGAAGCCTACATTTATTCCTTCAAATGTGAGTATTATGTGCCAGACACAGCTCAGTGTTTAGCACTGTAATGAAAGAATCCTAAGGACAAGAGATAGTAAAAATAAAAACAGGAACTAGCGAGAGAACAGAAACTGAATTGATTCTTGATATAGGGGAACCAGTAAAGGAACCACTGGCTGGTGTAACAAGAAAGGGTGGGTCATTACATTAAAAGACCTCCCTAGAGGAAAATGCTGATGTGTTCTCCACCAGGGATTTTTGTTTGTTTGTTTTTAACAGAAGTTTGGCATGAGAAATCCACCTTGGTTTTGAGGAGAGAACTCTACCTGGGAAAATCGTATGTAGGCATTTAGGGGTCAGAGGGCTGGTGTGAGCTAAGTGAGAGTCCATTGCAACAGATGGTGCTGACCAGATCAGCGACATCGGCCGTGGGCTAAGTCAGTGGGAGGAAGGCCACTGTGGCAGTTCTAAAGGTGCTCGGTTTTATGTTCTCATGGAATCTGATTAGGCAATTAATTGGTACTGTGGTGCCTTTTGATTTCATAGAGAAACTGAGTGAGGGGAAGGCAGCACGCTCTGGTTCTCCATGAGCTTGTGTGCTTAGGGCTGCCTGGTGGGTTGTTGTCACCTTATGGGCACTTTGCAAAGGCACCCCCAGCCTTTTCAAATTTGCCATTCTTCCTTCATTCAACAGAGAAAAAAATTAATTACAAAAATTATACTTTACAGGAAAAGACACCATGGGAAGTTCAATCTTGTTTTTATATCCCTTTGTTCTCTTTCCAAGATCCTCAAACTGTTGGTTCTAGTTCTTATTTGAAGTCTTCTTTTTCAGACCCCCTTTTGATAGTAGTTATATTGTCAAGCCACAATCACCTGTATATAGTTATAGATATATCTATCTATCTATATATAGTTATAGATATATCTATATATATATATGTATAGATATATCTATATATATATATGTATTTTTTTTTTTTGAGATGGAGTCTTGCTCTGTTGCTCAGTCTGGAGTGCAGTGGCACAATCTCGGCTCACTGCGACCTCTGCCTCCCGGGTTCAAGCAATTCTCCTGCCTCAACCTCCCAAGTAGCTGGGATTACAGGCACCTGCCACCATGCCTGGCTAATTTTTTTGTATTTTTAGTAGAGACAAGGTTTCACCATGTTGGCCAGGCTGGTTTTGAACTCCTGACCTCAAGTCATTTGCCCTCCTTGGCCTCCCAAAGTGCTGGGATTACAGGTGTGAGCCACCTGCACCCGGCCTATGGATATATTTTAACTAATAATTCAGCAGTGTTTTAAAGACTTTGTGTTTTTATTAACCCCAACAGCATCCAGATGCATTTAAAGAGGTACCACAGGTATGTGGGAGTCACTAATTTATTCCTTCTAAAAATAATATTTGGGTGGATGTGTACAAGAGGAGCAAGTTATGTGTAATAACTTGCAGATCCCTAGAAGGATTAGGATGTGGAAGAAATTAAATTCCCCCTAGGAGTTGATCTGAAAGGTCCAACCCTTTTAAGGAAGGAACATGAATGTCTTTCCTTCCTTCTACTTGGTTACTCTGCGTAGCTGGGAAAGCTTCCCGCTCTAACTTTCCTGCCTCTTGTTTCTCTTGCTACCAGAAGCTCTGACTGGCTGATGTGAGCTTTGCCAAAGGTTGGTAGGTGAGTTTATGAGAGTAGACCCTTATTTTAGGGAAGTGTGATTTGATATGGGTGTGACTTGCTGGAGCTCACTTCTAAACCTGACTCTTTCATGTTCTAGAAGCTCACTTACCAAGCCCAGTGAGTTAACTACTGCACGTCCCTGTGTCACACATGGCTTTTCTTTTGCCTCTTTTGCTTTGTGCGCTGTTGGCTGTATGGACTGTGAAAGCAGAGGCTTTGAGCCATATGGACGAAGAAATGTCATTTTATTCTGCCCTCTAAAACAGCGGTCCCCAACCTTTTTGGCACCAGGGACTGGTTTCATGGAAAACAATTTTTCCACAGCAGGGTGGGGGAGATGGTTTCAGATGAAACTGTTCCACCTCAGATCATGAGGCATTAGATTCTCTGCAACCTAAATCCCTCACATGTGCAGTTCACAATAGGGTTCAAGCTCCTATGAGAATATAATGCCACTGCTAATGATCTGACAGGAGGTGGAACTCAGGTGGTAATGCTCACTTGCCTGCTGCTCACCTCCTGCTGTGCAGCCTCGTTCCTAATGAGGCACAGACTTGTACTGGTCTGGAGCCCAGGGGTTGGGGACTGCTTGCTCTAAAAGACCATAAAAATCTGTATTCAGAGTTATGCAAAAAATAAATAGATAAATAATCACAAAAATGGTCCTGTGATTTCCAGAGAGAGTCCCCAGGGCACACCAGGTCTTATACTGGGAATTAAAAACTGGATACCCTAGGTCGGGTGTGGTGGCTCACGCCTGTAATCCCAGCACTTTGGGAGGCCAAGACAGGTGGATCACCTGAGGTTGGGAGTTCAAGACCAGCCTGACCAACATGGAGAAACCCTGTCTCTACTAAAAATACAAAATTAGCCGGGCGTGGTGGCTCACACCTGTAATCCCAGCCACTCGGGAGGCTGAGTCAGGAGAATTGCCTGAACCCAGGAGGTGGAGGTTGCAGTGAGCTGAGATTGCACCATCGCACTCCAGTCTGGGCAACAAGAGTGAAACTGTCTCAAAAAAAAAAAAAAAAATTGGACACCCTGGACATAATATCCAGTTTTCTGTGTATATTTCTGAATTTTTTTGTATGTCTTCAATTTAGCTCACTTTTTTTTTTAATCTTAAAAGGTTCAAAAATCAGGGTGATTTAAGTTTTAATACCTATAATTAGCACTTTTTTCCTGAAAAAGTTATTATATATCGTGCCTGTAATCCCAGCACTTTGGGAGGCCGAGGTGGGTAGATCGCCTGAGGTCAGGAGTTTGAGACCAGCCTGGTCAACATGGTAAAACTCCGTCTCTATTAAAAATACAAAATTAGCCAGGCATGGTGGCTGCTAATTTTTGTATTAGCCAGCTAGTACAAAAATGTAGCCAGCTACTTGGGAGGCTGAGGCAGGAGAATGGCTTGAACCTGGGAGGCAGAGGTTGCAGTGAGCCAAGATTGTGCCATTGCACTCCAGTCTGGACAATAAGAGTGAAACTCCATCTCAAAAAAAAAGAAAAAAAAAAAAATATATATATATATATATAGGTATCTCAATGATACAAAATTTAGAAATGACATTTAATTTCAAGCAAGTATTATATGCACAGATCTAGTATGGGGGTCTGTGTGAATAAACAGATGTACACAAAGTGCCCACTTCGAAGTCCGCTTGACCTGCCTCTCTTGCCTGTGTGTTAGGTTTGAGAGTACCGTGCAGGTGAGCAAGTTGCAAGACCTCATCCACCGCAGCAAGATGGCCCGGTGCAGAGGACGGTTTGTCTGCCCAGTAATCCTGTTCAAGGGCAAGGTAAGGCCATATCATAGTTTTATGCTCCAATATTGTCTTCTGGGGTAACTGGCTTAATGCAAAGTACAGGGTCTTTTTTGCCCCTCAACATTTAGTAGCCAAGCCTTGGGTGGTTACTGGGTGCCTCGTGTTGTTGGAAGCATTCCAGGGAAACAGACCAATTCTGACTGAAGGATGGTTCTAGGTAGGGAAGGGATGGTCACACCAGCATACCCCACCCCGTGTTCTAGAACCAGACTGCCTAGGTTCAGATCTTGATTCTTACTTCCTGCCTATGCAAAACCTCCTTTTCCTCTCCTATAAAATGGGAATAATAATCACCTATTTCAAAGGTTTATGGAGTAGATTAAATCAAGTGAGTTAACATATGGTTTGTTCATTATTTGAATTATATAATAAACCAAGTATTTATTGTGTGTTATGTGCCAGGCACTGCTTCAGTTCTTAAAATACATCAGCATGTAAAGCAGACAAAAATCTTTATTCTCATGGAGCTTATATTCTAAGGACTTTTGTTAATTTGACTCACCAGTATGGTTTCATTTTTACCTATCTTTTGGTGTAAGGGATGTGCCCATTTCATTGTAGATGAAACAAAGGCTCAGAGTGAATAAGTAACTTCCCTAAGTAGAGGGTACACATCAGGGCAGAGGATGGAGGGGATTGAATGAAGAAGGCTGAACGCTGAGACGGAAGGTGGCTCTGTGTTTGCTAGCTGAGCCATTGTGATGTTAGAGTGTGGAAATCCCAAATGCAAGTAGCAATTGGGGGAAATTGGTCCAGGAAGAGTGGACGAATAAAGAAGCCTTAGAAGGGAAGGGAAGCAGGAATTCAGTCTATTCATTTCTTTTTTTTTTTTTTTTTTTTTTTTCCCGAGACGGAGTCTCGCTCTGTCGCCAGGCTGGAGTACAGTGGCGCAATGTTGGCTCACTGAAACCTCCTCCTCCCGGGTTCAAGTGATTCTCCTGCCTCAGCCTCCCAAGAAGCTGGGACTACAGGCGTGTGCCACCATGCCCGGCTTGTTTTTTGTATTTTAGTAGAGATGGGGTTTCACCACATTGGCAGGATGGTCTCGATCTCCTGACCTTGTTATCCACCCGCCTTGGCCTCCCAAAGTGCTGGGATTATCGGTGTGAGCCATTGCGCCTGGCCCTTGTCTGTTCATTTCGTTAGCTGGTGTCTGAGTGCCTCAGTGGTCAAGGGCAGGTCAGTGGGGAGAGACTGTTGTCTCAGTCCCTGATGTGCCTTTTTTGTAAAGTAGGAAAAGAGCAATTGGGAAAGGGAGGTAGGAGGGGAGACTCTCCCAAAGGCTTTCTTGGGCAGATCAGTTTTAGGGAAAAGTATGTATGGAAATTAGGTCCTAGAAACTGATCTTAAAGGTGTTGTCACTTTGGAAAAGGTTTCATGTTCCCAGCAGTTATTGCAGCTTTTTTTTTTTTTTTTTGAGATGGAGTCTCCCTCTGTCACCTAGGTTGGAATGCAGTGGCACGAGCTCGGCTCACTGCCACCTCCGCCTCCCGAGTTCAAGCTATTCTCCTGCCTCAGCCTCCTCAGTAGCTGGGACTACAGGAGCACGCCACCACACCCAGCTAATTTTTGTATTTTTAGTAGAGACAGGATTTCGCTGTGTTGGCCAGGCTGGTCTCAAACTGCTGACAGGTGATCTGCCCTTCTCAGCCTTCCAAAGTGCTGGGAGTACAGGCGTGAGCCACTGTGCCGACCTGCAGCTTCATTTTAAAGAGTACCACTCTGCAGCACAGTGCTTGTCATTAGTTGCACAGGAGATACTCCAACCAGTGTTTTCATAAACAGTAGTTTAAGGATATGCTTGTGAAAAGCATTCCCTGTCAAGACTTAGAAATACTGCATACTAGATTCATGAAGTACATTGATAAATGTTTGTTGATATAGTTAAGGCTCTGAGAAGTCCTGTAGCAGAGAGGCCTGTGTAGTTTTGTCAAGTCAGACATGTTACTCACAGTAGACACTTAGGAACTTGTATGATGGTGGCAGCATTGTTATCAACACTACTTTAGGGCTACCAACCTCTGCCAGGTTGAGGAAGAGAGAGAGGTGTATTAAGAAATGCTTGTTGGCCGGGTGTAGTGGCTCACACCTGTAATCCAAGCACTTTGGAGGTCAAGGTGGGCAGATCACCTGAGGTCGGGAGTTCAAGACCAACCTGAACAATATGGTGAAACCCCATCTTTATTTTTTAAAAAATAAAAATAAATTAAAAAAAAAAAAGAAAGAAATGCTTGCTTCCACAACCTAAATGTCCATCGACAGATGAATGGATAAAGAAAATATGGTACATGTATGCAGTGGAGTACCATTCAGTGATGAAAAAGAGTGAGATCCTCTCATTTGTTATCGGCATGGATAGAACTGGAGGTCATTACGTTAAGTGAAATAAGTGAGGCACAAAAAGACAGACTTCACATGTTCTCACTTATTTGGAAGCTAAAAAAATTAAAACAATTTAACTCATGAAGATAGAGAGTAGAATTAGGTTACCAGAGACAGGGAAAGGCTACTGTCAGGGGCAAGTGGGAGGAGTGGGGATGGTTAATGGGTACAAAAATATAGTTAGAATGAATAAGATCTAGTATTTGATAGCACAACGGGGTGACTATAGTCAACAATAATTTATTGTACATTTAAAAATAAGAGTATAATTGGATTGTTTGTAACATAAACGATAAATGTTTGAGGTAGCGGATACCTCATTTACCCTGATGTGATTGTTACGCATGGTGTGCCTGTATCAAAATATCTCATGTACCCCATAAATAAATACATGTAACTACAAAAATTTTTAAAACCTAAATGCTTCCAGTAGAAACAGAAAATGAAATACCACATGTTCTCATTCATAAGTGGGAGCTAAATAGTGGGTACGCATGGTCATAAAGGTGGAAACAGTAGATACTGGGGACTCCGGAAAGGGGAGAGAGGAGGAGGCAAGGGTTGAAGAATACCTGTTGGTTACTGTGTTCCCCATTTGGATGATCAGTTAAATGGAAGCCTAAACCCCAGCATTACATAGTATATCCATGTAACAAACTTGCACACATACCCCCTGAGTCTAACATTTAAGGAAAAAGAAATGCTTGCGTTCTGCTTCCTTCAAAACTCAGTTCAGTGTGGCTAGTGCAACTGAGGAACCAAGGGTTATATTTTATTTCATTTCAATTTAATTTTTTTTTTTTTTTTTTTGAGATGGAATTCACTCTTGTTACCCAGGCTGGAGTGCAATGGTGCGATCTCGGCTCACCACAGCCTCCGCCTCCTGGGTTCAGGCAATTCTCCTGCCTCAGCCTCCTGAGTAGCTGGGATTACAGGCACATGCCACCATGCCCAGCTGATTTTTTGTGTTTTTAGTAGAGATGGGGTTTCACCATTTTGACCAGGATTGTCTCAATCTCTTGACCTTGTGATCCACCCGCCTTGGCCTCCCAAAGTGCTGGGATTACAGGAGTGAGCCACCGTGCCTGGCTTCAATTTAATTTTTAAGACTTGAAGCGATATAAAAATTTGTTGTTGTTAAAAACAACTTTGAAATGGAACCACATTTCTCTTGAAATGCCCAAAGTTTTTTTTTTTTTTTTTTTTGGAGACAAGAGTTTCTCTCTGTTGCCCAGACTGGAGAGCAGTGGTGCCATCTTGCCTCACTGTAACCTCCGCCTCCTAGGCTCTAGCGATTCTTGTGCCTCAGCCTCCCAAGTAGCTGGGATTATAGGCACGTTCCACCACACCTGGCTAATTTTTGTCTTTTTAGTAGAGACAGAGTTTCACCATGTTGGCCAGGCTGGTCTCAGACTCCTAGCCTCAAGTGATCTGCCCGCCTTGGCCTCCCAAAGTGCTGGGATTATAGGGGTGAACCACCATGCCCAGCCAATGCCCAAAGTTTCGCATCCTACTTAAGGTATGCTTTAAGTGTAAAATACACATCAAATTTTGAAGATTTAATAGAAAAAATGTAAAATACTCATTTTAAAAGTCATGACATATTGACATAATGTCTTGGATATGATGGGTTAAGTAAAATATATTAAAATTTTTTTTTTCAAAACTCAGTTCAACCATTGAAGGGTAAGTTCTCAGACTGTTTTCTCCCCAAACACTTGTGTCTGGCTTTTGGACCATTGAAACTGGAACAATTCATCTTTCTTTTCGTTTAAGAGGTGGGGAGCAGAGGTCAGAGGTTACTTACTAAATTAGCAAATCCTACAGAGTGCTTTTCCACAGGCAGAATTGGAGGCCATTCTTAACTAGGTAAATAGAGAAGATTCTTGGGTTTTCAGTCAGAAACCAGCTTAAAGGACAGAGATGATGGGTTATGAATCAGAAACATGAGGCAAAGGAACAGGTGTGTATCAAGAAGGGTCAGCCCTCCCCCAGGGGCCTTCCTGAAGAGGCTTGTGCCCCGCTTGGGGACTTGGCCAACGTGTTCTTCTCCATGTAACTCTGGGGTCTTCTTGCCTGGGTCTGGCTGCCTCAATTACTAAAAAGACAAGGTCAATAGAAGGGATGTAGAAGAAGAATTGGGAACAGAAAAAGGGTCTCAGAACTCAACAGCCAAAAAGAAGGCAGCCGTCTGCTCTGCAAGATGTAACAGAAACAATGCAAAGGAGAGTGAGGTCAGCTGCCAGCAGCTTAGATGAAGCGGGGAGGGTGGCCATGATACATATGCCAGTGGAACAGGCAGCCACACACCCTGTCAACATCTTGAATTTTGGAAACCAAACTTCCCCCTTTTCTTTGGAGTCTTAGGGGTCCTCAGCCCTTTCCTGTGGAAGCATCCACTTTACTCCTTACTACGTGGCTGATTCCTTTAAAGCAAGGGCTTTTAAGAGGGTCTGGGGATAGGTTCATCAGTGGACTTGGGAGAGTCCAGAAGTCCCTGGAAATGTAAGTAAATTATGATGTGTACATTTTTTTTTTCCAGGAGACAGTTGATAGTTTTTAATCAGATTTTCAGCTTGCTTTTAGACCCACAGAAAGTTAAGTGGCTCTCACTGGAGTTACATCCTACTGAGGCCAGCAGAAATACTAGCCCTAGTCCTTCTCATAGGCTTCCAGGACAACCTCTCCACAAACCAGCTCTTGCCCTGGTACCAATAAAGTCCTTTGCTCTGTCCCAGGTTATATATATGCAGGTAACTTTTCTATTGCTGTCCCCACCCCTAGGCTGCTGCTACCTCAGGGAGAGCCAGAAAGTAACCTAGTCGTTCTCACGCACCAACTCTTTGGTTTAGCAGCAAAACTTTCCTTCCCATTATCTTACAGATAGAGAAGGAGAAGCCTTCAGATGGTACTTTGCAGTCTTCCAGGGACCGACTTTCCAAAGCACTTTGTGTGACCCGCTCAGCAGTGCACTTCACTCCCTGTCTGTCACCTCACAACTTCCCCATTCCCCACTGTAGTATAACAGGGCCATGTTCTTTTAGCCTTTAGCTAAACTTGGGCTGATTTGCCTCCCCATCACCAGGTATCTCTTCCCATTCCCCCTACCCTACTAGATTGCAGCAAACAATTTATTTAAATAAGTAGCCTTACAATTAGATATTGAAGTTCATGCCAATTGCCTGATTTCTAGAATTCACTTAGAATATTCCCTTCAGTGATGAAAAGAAAGCTCTAAAGCATTTCTCATCTCCTTCTTGCCGCTACAAAGGTTGTTCCCCTCTACACTAAACAGTTCCAAATCACAGTAAGCACACAGGCTTTAGAGGTCAGTGGGTTTGGATTAAATCCCAGCTTACCCCTCATTATATGACCTTATACATCATTTAACCTCTTAGCCTGCTTTTCTTTTCTTCATCTGTGAAACAGCACCAATGCATGCCACCTGCTACATCTCCCTCATAGGCTTGTTTTGAAATTCACTGAGTAGATGGTGGATTTTTCAGTACCTTGTCCAGGATGTGGTACACATGCAACAACCACCCTATCTAATCCAATCCTGTTGGTAACACTGGCACCCCTTGTTTGGGAGTGAGACTCCCTCGGTAGAGGTTGTGGATTGATTCTGGGCATCTTCTGACTGACTGTGGCAGCCTTGATGCTGAACTTAAGGGAGTGCTCTTGGGCCCATTACGCTGGCCTGGAAGAATCATAGGAGTCCCAGGTGTTCCTTCAACTGTGCATGCTTCAGAAAACCATCTGACCCTGAAAATGCTGTTTCTCTCCTAGCACATTTGCAGGTCGGCCACACTGGCTGGATGGGGAGAGCTGTATGGACGCTCAGGCTACAACTATTTTTTCTCAGGTGAATGTCGAACAGCATCCTCTGACCTAGAATGAGAACCCAGTCATAGAGAATAGATACCTGGGCTGGGCGCCATGGCTCATGCCTGTAATCCCAGCACTTTGGGAGGCCGAGGTGGGCGGATCACCTGGTCAGGAGATCAAGACCAGCCTGACCAACATGGTGAAACCCTGTCTCTACTAAAAATACAAAAATTAGCCGGGCATGGTGGCACATGCCTGTAATCCCAGCTACTCAGGAGGCGGAGGCAGGAGAATCACTTGAACCTGGGAGGCAGAGGTTGCAGTGAGCCGAGATCGCGCATTGTACTCTAGCCTGGGTGACAGAGTGATACTCCATCTCAAAAAAAAAAAAAAAAAAAATTAATCGGGCATGGTGGCACATGCCTGTAATCCCAGCTACAGGCCGAGGTTGCAGTGAGCTGAGATCATGCCACTGCACTCCAGCCTAGGGGCGACAGAGCGAGACTCCGTCTCAAAACAAAAGTTACCCATGGCCATAGTAGTATAGGCAGAGGGTCTGAGTGAGCTGGGTGGAGATCAGGGGCCTTCCTTTGATCAGGGACCAGGAGACAAACAGGAGTTCACCTTTGAGATGAAAACTACCAGGCATATGGGGGCATAGTGTGTCCTTAGGAGTGGAGCCAAGTTGGCCCAGCCCACCCTTGGCACTATAGGGAAGGAGGCTGATAAGGAAGCCCCTGTGTGGAGCCCTGGGTCACAGCCTCAGTACTGACAGATAGATTTTTCTGGCAGGGGGTGCAGATGATGCCTGGGCAGATGTGGAGGACGTCACGGAGGAGGACTGTGCTGTTCGGTCAGTGCCGGGTTGCTCTGGTCAGGGGCTTGTGTTGGGGATGGGGTGTCTGGCCAGAGACGGCATGTTCATATTGTCTGTGTGTGTTTGTCACTGGTTCAGGTGAGTGGATTGGTCTTTTTCCCTTCTGTCTGCCAAGTCTGTGTCCCTGAAATAGGGTTGTTGAAGTCCACTGGGTAGCATCCAAATACCTGAGCAGTCTGTCTCCATCTTGGCTGCACATCTGGATTCAGAGAGAATGTCCCATTCTTGGGGTTCCTGGTGCTGCAGGCCTGAGATGGGGCCCAGACATCTATATTTGTTTTAAAGCCCCCACAGAGTTGCCAGTTTGCAGCTATGATGTTACCAACCTGCCAGATCTCACCCAGTACACCTAGTACTACTGAGGCACAGGGCAAGGGCTACAGTCCATACATAGGAGACACGAGGTCTAGCCTGGAAGGCACATTTGGAGATCAGATGTTTCACAGCTGCATGATTGGTGCTATACCTAAGAAAAGCTTGGTACAGAACAGGAGTTGGAGTCCCTATAAAAGGAGGAAATGGGCTGGTTTACACTCTTCCTATCCCCTTCCCAAATGTTTTTAGAAAACAATACTACAGGATATTTTAGAAAAGCTCCTTTGCATGGTCTGTACCACACGGAAAGTATTTAACTGGTGACAAGCATCTCTGGAATGCACACAAGCACCCTTGTTAAAATCAGCTTCCCGAATCATAGTTTAGTTCATGAAAGGGCATCTTGCTATGCCCGGGTTCTGCCTGTTAGCTCTGAAAGCAGCGGCTCTGGCTTGTGCTCAAGAATGTTTGGCTCTTCTCCCTAGATCAGGTGACCTCTGCCCAGCCAGGTCATCATCTTCAGCATATACTGTTCTTGGCAAAGAGATTGCTGGGGGCAACAAAGCAGTGTGGATTAAAAAATAAAAAAGTAATGGTGACTGTTTATGCTTTCTGCTGCCTAAATCTGTAGGGCTGATCAAAAGGCAGCATTGAGATAGAAACATTTTATCTTTAACTTTGCTTCATTGGCCTGCTAGGTAGAAGGAATTTACTTGCTAGTATTTCATAATCAGTTGATAAAATAGCTCTAAAAACTTTATCTCTACAAGAATTTCAGCCTGTTACATTATGAGCAAGTCATGTGGCTAAAAATGGTCATAAATGGGGGGAAAAGGAGGGGGTGGAGGAGATCAACTCTAATGGCAACTGAAAGATTCTATCAACCACCAGCCTGCTGCTTTTTAGAACCCTGAGATTATCTTGAGTCTTTTGGCTTAATGTCCAGCAATGCCAGGAAGTCCTTTTCCATTTCCACCTGCAAATTGCTCCTCTTTGAAATACATCCCAGAGACTGGGGTAATCTCTTAGAAAGTCACCTTCCCTGCAACCTCTCTGAAACCAGTTGGCCTCTTTGGCACCCATGCATCTACCTAGCACATGCCCCAGCTTCTGGAGAAAAGTGACATCCATACTTCCCTGAATGAATGCCCACTCCTACGCTCCTCTGAGTGAACATGCCATGTAACTTCTCCCCCTGGCTCTTTATTTCAGAAGTGGTGACACACATCTTTTTGATAAGGTCAGAGGCTACGACATCAAGCTGCTTCGATACCTGTCAGTCAAATACATCTGTGACCTGATGGTGGAGAACAAGAAGGTGAAGTTTGGCATGAAGTAAGTACAGGCACCCACCACAAAATGAGCAGAGGCAGTGTGTACAGATTTGCAGGGCTGGCGTTAGTATGTAGTTGTCACTGTGTGCTGGCCTCCTTACAGAGGACTTTCTGTACATTGTCACACTGTCGTTCAGACAGCCCTGCAAAACAGGTACCAGTGTCCCCCTTTTTCAGATACTGAAGCACAGAGAACTTAAATAGCTTGCTCAGGTTGTATGTTAGTGACTGAGGAATCCATTAGTCTCTCCCCAGTGCTCTACTGCCATCTTCTCTTACATATCTCTGTAATTTTTATTTCTGGCTCCAAGTTCTATGCCATGTGTGGCAAATTAGAATCTCTTATTAATTTTTTAAAATTTATTTTTCATAGAGATGGGGTCTTTGTTGCCAAAGATGGTCTCAGACATGTGGCCTTAAGCAGTCTTCCTGCCTCAGCCTCCCAAAGTGCTGGGATTACAAGTATGAACCACCGTGTCTGGTCCTAGGATTTCTTTTAAAATTAAACAAAAAAATCAGCATATATTCAAATTTTACTTCAGCGACTGCTATTATGTAAAAACACATAGGGACCAAATTCAAATATGAGAAGTCAAAACTAAAAAATATTGCCTGGGTTAGTGATGAGACTATAGGAGCTTTTTCCAAAATTTTGTTTGTTTTTAAATGATGTCTTAATTATCCTAAAAGGTGGTCTTAGAAAATAAGGCACACTGAGACTAAAGTCAGAACTCACCTATCTGCAGATCAGAATGTTGCCTTATTCCTCCCTTCCTTTATCTGTTAGAGTCCCTAGTGTTTATTTTCGGATGCTGTTTGTTCACCCTGTTTAGAAGTGGGCTTGAAAACAGGAGAGCAAAAAAAAGGATTCCCATAGGATTATATTTTTTGGCTCTCATCTCACTCCTGGGTTAGAGTGGCTATACCATGTGCATTTCGGGGTCAGGTGGAAGGTGGTTCTGCACCTTTAGGCTCTGATTGAGGATTGCTGTAGTATTAGAGGGGGAGTAATCTCCCTTACTTGATACATTGGAATAGGGGCAGAGAAGTTAGAGTTCTTTTTTTGAGGTGGAGTCTCGCTCTGTCGCCCAGGCTGGACATAATCTTGGCTCACTGCAACCTCTGCCTCCCAGGTTTAAGCACTTCTCCTGCTTCATCCTCCTGAGTAGCTGAGATTATGGGAGTGTACCACCACACCCAGTTAATTTTTTTATATTTTTGGTAGAGATGGGGTTTCACCATGTTGTCCAGGCTGGTCTCGAACTCCTCACCTCAAACCACCTCACCCAGCCAAAGTTAGAATTCTTAATTGTACAGAGTAGGCATTGCCAAAGGAAATTGTTAACATTGAAGAATAGTTTTTTAGCAGAAGCTTCATTTGTGGTTATAATCCTTATTTGAGGAATGGTGTGTGTTTGTGTGTGTGTGTGTGTGTGTGTGTGTGTGTTGTGATGCTGTAACACATTGTGTCCCTGTCTTGTAGTGTAACCTCCTCTGAGAAGGTGGACAAAGCCCAGCGCTATGCCGACTTCACTCTCCTCTCCATCCCATATCCAGGTAGGGAGCTCTCATCTAGTGGCAGGCGTCCTAGGACTGGAGACCTCGGGGGGCCTTGAGCAAGCCCTCTCTACTTAGGTACAATGGTGTCCAGGGAGCTTTCTTGGAGGGTTTGTGTCAGGCAGCATAGGACATTTTGGTTCCCAGTTACAGGCCAGCTAAGTGTAGGATAGTGTCCTGGAGAAGGGGCTTTCCACTCAAGGGGTCTAGGGTTTGAGTACTGTCACTGGTACTAGCCACAGAGACATGTGTAGTCCTTTTCCATTTCTGCTCATGTGACAGAGTACTGTCACTGGTACTAGCCTTGAGTGACGTACTTTACCCTTCCAAGGCTCAAGTTTTTTCAGGAACTTGGAACAATGTAGCTCAGAGTTTTGATTTATATAAAAGTGCTCTGTGCATGAAAGTACTGTTTAAGTGTAAAATGACATTATTAGTAGTCTGTGTCAGCAGCTACACTTGCTGCTCTAGCCTGAGTGGATGTCATCCTTTGGGTGCATGTCTTGAAGTGATTGAGTTATTTGTGGAAATTGCCCCAGGCAAGGCTATTCTGGTGGTAGAAGAACACATAATTGCTATGTTCCCAGCAACTGGACAGTGGCCACACCATGTTGCGAAGCACATTGGTATCCACAAAGCTGCATTTGTCTCTTGCACATGAAAGTGTGTTCAACCTGTGGCCAGGGCTGTAGTCTCTGCACTGGATATTAAAGCTGGTAGTCTAGTTTGTAGCATTCAAGCTTTCTGGAAATATCTACCTATTTAGCAAGGGAGGCCAAGGAGCTCTAACATCAGTGCAAGATGCTGTCAGCAGACAACAGGGAGTAATATACTCTTTCTCCTTAAAACCTTGCACAAGCATCTGCCTTTTTGTGTTGGACCTCATCTCCTCAATTTTGGGCCCACATAGCCATGAGAAAGGGCAGGCAGGTTCATCTAGTGCCTTGCAAGGGGGACGGGGGTGTCTCATCAGGTGCAAGCTGGTAGTATCCAAACTCCAGCCCCTGGTAACCCAGCACCTTTACAGGGGACTTCCGCTGGGTCTGTGCACTGTTCTCTGCCAGCATAGTGTTTGGTGCCACATAGAACTGGGCAGGAATCCCAGCCCTAGCACTGTCTCCTTGAACAAGTCTCGTAACCCTTCTGAGCATCAGTTTCCTCCTTAATAAAATGAAGATAATGGTGCTCATTTCAGAATGAAGTGCCAGACCCATCCATAACAGGTGTCCTGTAAATAACAGACCTAATGATGAGTAGTTGGGAAAGAAAGACTCAGGGAACCTCCTCTTCCCTAAAAGCACCTTTGGGCTGATGTAGATGATGATGATAACGATGCTGGGGTGAGCTTGAGAGTATCAGACCTACACTCTGACAGGAGTATCCTACATAAGGGGGTTCACATTGGAACCATTGCATAACTCTGTAGCTGCTTTTCAGACACAGTTTCCAACTCCCAGGAGATGCTTCGGGGGTTCCACAGACTGAACTGTCTGCAGGATTGCACTGCCTGAGGAACCAGGCATCACTTTCTTCATTTTAAATTTAGGTTCCAAGTAGGACTTGGTTTGGAAAAAATAGTTTTGCTAGAAGTATAAATACCACTGCTCCAAAATAGTAATGCAGTGTCCTTTCTGCTGTAGTTAGGCAACTTGTTACAAGACTCCCAAAATGTTAGCACCCTTTGACCCAGGTATTTTTCTGATAATTGGTCATTAGTATGTAATTGAGCCAACTTGGTGCTGAGGACGTTCATCACAATGTCTATTTGTAATAGCAAAGCACGAAATGTTTTCATGAATCAGAATAATGATTAAATGATGGCACATCCGTCAGTAGGATGAAATATTGCATAATTGTAGAAGAATAGAAAATGGGCTGGGCACAGTGGCTCCCGCCTGTAATCTCAGCACTTTGGGAAGCCTAGGCAGTAGGATTGCTTGAGCCCAGGAGTTCAAGACCAGCCTGGGAAACATAGCAACAGTCTGTTTCTACCAAAAAAAAAAAAAAAAAAGAAAAGAAAATTAGAAAATGCTTAAACTTTTTGACATGGAAAACGTCACAGAGCTTAAGATAAGCAGGATTCAGAATCACATAGTACACTCTCAACTAAGTAAAGGAAAATGTGCTTACTAAAAAGGAAGAAGGAAATGTGCCAAAATGTTAAGATGTCTGAATGCTTTCCCCAAAACTTTTTTTGTTACAAAAGGCATCAAAAGAGACCAAGGTTTATATGTACTGCATCTAAGTGTATGTGTGTTGGGGTGGGTAATGAGGATCAATAAAAATTAAAAAGCTGGAGATGGGGAGAGACACCATTGTACACCCTGATAAGGGGAACAGGAGAATCAGTTTTTATTTGATATACTTGTGTTCTTGTGTTTTTTTGCATACTTGTATTACTTTATAATAAGAAAAAGAAATAAAATTACGATTATCCAAACCAAGCCATGGGCTGCACTTTGATGCTGTTTAAGGAATCTCAGTTGAGCCTTACGATGACTTCGAGGCCCAAGCAGGTACTAAATAGCCTTAGTTCTAGCTGTGTCAAACTCTCTTGGGCTTTTGGAAATGAGAAGTATCCTGGGATCATTTCTTCAGCACACCGAAATAGATGGGGCCCTCTGCAGCACAAATCTAATTTGTTTCCTCCTTGAGTGAATGGCTCTTCTCAGTCTGCTTTTGGTCCCTCCCCTGTTGCTTGAAAGTGGTTCAGAAGCCTGTTCAGGTAATGAACATCAGGCATTGCCCTGAGTAGAGTCTATTTTAATTCTGTCCATTTCTCATAAAAACTGCTTCTGCATCTTTAGGCGGGTCTGAGCTCAGCCTAAGGCCCGCAGTATTGATTTGAGCAGCTAGAGTTGGAGAAACAGCACGTCACAAGAGCTCTGAGGGATACTTGGTGTCTCTTCTAAACCTGGGCTCATAACTCAGGGCCTCTGTCTGAGATCTATAATTCTTCTTTCTCCCAATGAGGCTCCCAAGAATAGGCTGAAGTGTTATGGTTGAGGATTGTTTGCAGACTTCTCGAGGTCTGGGGATTAGAGTGTAGGATGTGTATGGGATGAAAACCACTTCTGGAAAACATGGGCTGGGTCTCTAGAGAAGCTTTCCTATCTTCCCCGAGGTGATGTCAGACAGGAACTTGACCCAAGAGTTGCTGTGACATTCCATGGAATCTTTGCAGCTACTTCTCCTGAGTTTGGATGATTGTTTTCTTGCCTTCTGGGACTTCACCAGACTTGGAGGTGTGGCCAAAGCCATGTGCCCTCTGAAGTTTGTGTAGAGGCCCTGGGTGCTGAGAATAACTGCAAGTAACGGCTAGCCAAGTGTGTTCTCCTACCACATTTCCTGAAGCCACCAGGAGCTCCTTGAAGGCCCAGATGCTCACTGTGCTGTGGTTAGACTCAGCAGGGGCAGGCCACAGTCTGGAGGCAAAACGGATTCTGTCTGACCAAGGCTGCCAACCCCAAGTGCAGAGCAAAGCAGTCGACTTCAAACTGTGGGCCAGCACCATGGGCTCTTGTTGCAGTGGCAGTGTGAGTGCCACTTGGACCAGTACTGTGCTAGGTGTTTTATATGTATTATGTCATCCTTAAACAGCCATTTTACAAATGAGAAAATCAAGGCTTCTCTAAGACATTAAACAACTTGTCCAGCGTCACTGTGTTAAGTGAAAAGCTGAGATTTGAAGCTGGTAATGTTGCCAAAGCCCTATTCTCTCCATTGTTTCTCTCTATTCCTGAAGGCTTATCCTGGTGGTGTTACTTATGATTTTTCCACCAAATAATACAGAAAAGTGCCTCTTTGCTTGCTTTGTTGGGCATGGCAGTGTCTCTTGAGCACCAGGTTTGAGGCACTGTCCATGGTCCTTTCCAGTATGTTAGGATGTTCAGTCTTCACTAAAAGCCTGCGAGACTACCATTATTTGCCCCATTTTAGAGATGAGGAAGAATGATCCTCTGCAACTAGGCTGCAGTGGTACGTCATGACTTTGTTTACAGGGATTGGCACTACAGAGACCTGTAGGACAAAGGGACTTGCAATGTTGGGGAAGTGACTGGTGATCAGTGAGCATAGATGGAGAAAGTTACAAAGAGGCTGAGAGCAGGCGGTGCCTCGTAGAAAAGGCATGCAGCCAGGAAACCAGAGGGGCTCTGGAGGCTCGCCCCTGGCTCTTGCCCACCATGTCAGCCTTGGCCTCACTGGAGCCACTAGTTTGGAGAAATGTGAGCTGGTGGCTCCCTCTGTCCACAGCGCTCAGGGCTCTAGGTCTGGCCAGGGCTGTCTCAGAACACTTTGGGCTGGGAAGGGAGGTGGCATAACTCTGCCCTTCTTTTCCAGGCTGTGAATTTTTCAAAGAATATAAAGATCGAGATTACATGGCGGAAGGGCTCATATTTAACTGGAAGCAGGTATGAGCAATAACATACATCATCTTGGGTCTTATGTCTCTTTGTAAAGAGAGACCAAAAAGAAGAGCTAGCAGTCTTTTTTGGGAAAATAACTCCCTCTTTCTTTTCTGCCTTCTTCCCTGATAGTTTCATTCTTTCTTTCGCTCCCTCCTCTCCTTGTATATACATGTTAAATTTTTTGTCATATATACTTTCTTCTCCCCTTTATTTCTCTTTTGTTTAAGGGAATTTTTCAGGAAAAGCCCTTCCTTTCTCTACTGTCTGTGTAAAGGCTAGGGTCAGCATTCTTTTCCTTTCCCAGCCTGTAGGCGCAGGCTAAGGGAAACCTGCCGGAAGCTGAATACATATTGACCTTGCCTGTTTCAGCAACAACCAACCAGTGTCTGACTGAAAAACTCCACTCAGCTGTAATGATCTGGTCACATTGATTTTTAAGCTGTCACTCCCAGGTAGCACAGGTGTCTGGCCTGGAGAAGGCAAGCGCTGCCTGTGGTAGTCACAGCCTTGGGACTGCAAGGTTCCCCGTTACCTCAGCCTCTTCTGGTAGCCAGCCCACATCTCACAGGTGTCTTTCTGTCTCCAGGACTACGTTGATGCCCCATTGAGCATCCCCGACTTCCTGACTCACTCTCTGAACATTGACTGGAGCCAGTATCAGGTGAGGGGCCTGACTCAAGCATTGAGGGCAGGATAAGGGGGTGGGAACCAAGGGGACCCCTGCTGCCTGCCCCACAAGGCCCTTGTGCATTTGCCTGATGGACTGGCTTGTCCCCTCAGATGCCCTTGGCCCTCTGACCTCTCAGACAGGAGGAATTGCGTGTCCGTTTAACTATCTCCTGATTTGCTCATGGCCCAGAAAATCAAAGCTTTCTGAACGTGACTCATTCAAAGATTTGCATCCACCAGGGGTTCTGTTTCCAGAGGACCTCATAGAGTCTGCTATTCCAGATCTGGGCTTTAGTTACTTTTTCATTTTTCCTTTTAAATGCGTGTTCAGCTAGAGGAAGTACAGAGCTGCCTGACCTCATTTGATTATAGAAACGTTAAAATTACTTCCACCATGCTGTCCTCCGTCACTGCGCACCGTGGAAGGGGCCCCTAGTCTTACCAGATCTATCTCTCCACCCTTAGCCCACACAGTCTGAAGGCTGCCAGCAGCTTTGCTTGCCACTTGCTTCAGACAGAACAAGTAGTCTTGTTTTTCTGCGACCTTCCCCATGTCCTGTTCTTCTGCCTGGCTGCCACCTCTCAGCTTCCTCTTGTCTGGCTGACATACTGCCCTTCAGGCTTTGGCTCAAGTGTCTACTTCAGGAAGACTTCCCTCATCTGCTTCTTCCTTATCCCTGGCGAGTTGGATGCCTGCATCTATATTCCCATTAACCCCCTGGGTATATCCGTCATGGAATTTTCCACTGAGCTGTAGTCACTGATTTAGAGATCTGCTTCCCTGAAATCCTGGAGGACGGGGATCCACAGCTTGTGCATCCCAGCACAGAAACAGGCACAGAGCCTAGAACTTGAAAGACCGAGCCAGTAAACAACAGAAAGCATTCTGCCTCCCTGCTAGTTTCCCTGTCCCCAGGTCTGGACAGCTCCCACCCAGCCTTGAGATTTCTCTTTCTTTGAAAGGCTGGCCCATCTGTTAATCAACTAGGTACTCCTAGATCACCAATGTTAGTACTCTGTGGTCCTGATAGCAGCAAGATCCATCTTGTTTTATCTCTCTATATCTAGCCCCTAATCACAAGGTAGATGCTCACAGCAACTGTTTGAATGTATAAAGTAGGGTGATGTCAGATCTCCCCTATGCAGGTGTTTGCAAGAGAGGGAGCACTGGGGAGGAAAACAGGCCAGTTGTTTGTTATGGTCTGGAAGCCTGGAGAATGAACAGTTTTGGGGTGCCTGTGCTGTGGTCTCATGTCTGAGGCAGTGCCTAGACAGATTGAGTGGATAAAAGAACCTGCAGGCTTCCTTCTTTCTTTACTGCATGCAGAGGTCAACTAGACGTTGCCCCAAGCCACCCTCTTTCTGGTCCCTTCTGGCACCATTTTTTCTCCTTATGCAGGTACAAACTGGATCTGATGAACTACTCAGCAAATGAGATGTGACAGTTCCTGGTACTGGTCCCACCAAGAATGTTTGCCTCTTTAGGAAGGGGTCCTGCGCATGTGAGGAGGTGCTCTGCTTAGTAGATGCAGGCCCTGGATCTAGGTCCCAGCTTGCCTGGCCCTTCCTGCAAGGCTCTGTGGCCTTGAGCAAATGACCTCACTTAACCCTGAAAGTGGTGTTGGCAGTACCTATTTCAGAGTTGTGCCAGGCTCAAATATGATCACTGCTTGAAAGTGATTCCGGAACTGAAATACCAGACAGATTGTAGTGATAATTATGAAGAGGCTGCTAGCTAGCTAACTCAGGGAAGTGAGCACTGATAAACTTCCAGGCCTGAAGACGCCTCCTGGGAAGCCACCTCTTTGGTGTTGCTCAACCCGTTTGCCTCACTGGGACTCCTAACATCCTCTTCCTTGGCCAGTTGTGGGCTCTGCCCTTTCTGCCCACAAAGCCCTGGGTGCTGGTACCTCGTTACTTTTCACCATCTCCCCAGGTGATCTCATCCGTCGTCCACACCATGAACCCACAGCCAGGCCTTTCTCATCTATACCTGCATAACCTTCCTACCTACCTTCTTTCCTTCCCTCCCTCCCTCCTTCCCTCCTTCCCTCCTTCCCTCCTTTCCTCCTTCCCTCCTTCCCTCCTTCCCTCCTTCCCTCCTTCCCTCCTTCCCTCCTTCCCTCCTTCCCTCCCTTCCTCCTTCCCTCCTTCCCTCCTTTCCTCCTTCCCTCCTTCCCTCCTTCCCTCCTCCTCTCCTTCCCTCCTTCCCTCCTTTCCTCCTTCCCTCCTTCCTTCCTTTCTTTTCTTTTCTCTTCGCTTCTCTTCCTTTCCTATTCTTTCCTTCTTTTCTTTTCTTTTTTGAGACAGAGTTTTGCTCTTTTTATCCAGTCTGGAGTGCGGTGGCGCAATCTGGGCTCACTCCAACCTCCGCCTCCTGGGTTCAAGAAATTCTCCTGCCTCAGCCTCCCAAGTAGCTGGGATTACAGGCATGTGCCACCACGCCCAGCTAATTTTTTATTTTTAGTAGAGACGGCGTTTCTCCATGTTGGTCAGGCTGGTCTCAAACTCCTGACCTCGGGTGATCCACCCACCTCAGCCTCCCAAAGTGCTGGGATTACAGGTGTGAGCCACTGCGCCCGGCCCTGCATCACATTTCGCACATGTCCCTTCAGGCGGCCCCTCAGACTCAAGCTGTCCAGAGTAGAGTTGACCATAGCCCACCATTTACCCAGATGCTCACACCTGAAACTCGAGTTCTTTGCTTCCCCCACATGCATCACCAGCTCCCATCGGTTCTCTCATCTCTGCCTCTGGTGCAACTGCAATCCTTGCCCTCATCTCTTGTGCAGTACCTAGCTCAGGCCACTGCTGTCTCAATGCATCTTGCAGCTGAGCATGGGGCCTCATCATTGTCACCCCAGCCTTAAAACCTACCATTGACTTCCCATTTTCCACAGAATACAATGCAAGAACTTGTACATGGCCTACCCAGCTCCTTGCAGTCTGGTCTTGCCTGTTCTTGTGACGAGCTGATATTCCTGCAGCCTCACTGGCCTCCCTTCAGCTCCCTAAGAAGGCGGCCCTTTCCACATTTGCACGTACACTTGGGCTAGAACAGGGTTTCTCATCTCTTTAAGGCTCTCTGCCAGAAACACGTGTCTCCTTTCTCTGTTGCTTATGCTGTCTCACGTCACCATCTCTGAGAAGCCTTCTCTGATGTCCCTACAGATAAGGCCTGGCTCTCCAGTCACATGGTTGCACAGCATCCTAGAGGTCTCCTTTTAGTTGCACACCTGCAGTGGTTTGCTTTATCTTCCCTCTCCCATGGCTCCATGAGGGCTGAAGTCATATTCTCCCTTGTGCACCTGGTGCCACGCCCTTCAGGAGACATGCAGTGTGAGGTTCACTGAATGAATGAATGGTAGGAGCAGTTGCGGAAATATGCGTGTGTCTTGCTCCCCTCCACGTAACCAGACTGAGTACCATAGAGGTACGCCCCTTCTATCTGTGTCCTAAGACCCCTCCCTGGGGCTGCTGCTCCTCAGGCACTCAGCATTGCCCCAACTATGAACAGGCAGCAAGGAACATTCTGCAATGATTCCTAGTCCTTGAACACTAAGCCTTAGAGATGCAGAAATGCCAAAGCAGCTTCTGCCCTCATGGGGATTAGACTAGGAAAAGAGGCAATAACATAACCATCACCTACATTATAGTTTTGACCAGTAGTCACGGAAGCCCCAAAGAGAAGATAATTGGGCAAGGCCTTTGAAGGATGAAAAGGAGTTTGCCAACCAGGACAAAGAGTGCTCCAGGCGTAGAAACATAAGCAGAGGTGTGGCGTTCAGCTCAGCTCCCAGAGACTTTTTCATGAAGCACATAGGATGAGAGTCAGGCATGAGCCTAGTTTTTAGCATATCTCCCCAGTCCTCACTTTGAGCAGTCCCCTCAGACTTTTGCTTCTTACTCTGGTGTTTTAAGAAGAGTACCTACAGCGTAGGATATGATTAAGAATGTGGAATCTTTGGAGTCTGGCAGGGCTGGATTTATCCTTCAGCTCAGCCACGTGACCTTGGTTCTCTACCAGCATAGCCCTCCCCAGCCTGTAGCTCCTGCCCCAGCCCTGGGAAATTGCTGCCCCTCCCTGATGGTCAGTATCTCCTCGAGGCAGCTGTTATGGTGGCTGGCGCTCCGCAGCTCTCTAGTCCTTGGCGGGGCCTGCCCTCCCTGTCTGCTGCAGTCTTCCACAGCCCACCTGACACTGGGCTTGGTACAGAGTGGCTCCTGTCTCCCTCTCCTGTGTTTCCTTGCCCTGTGAGAATCACTGCTCCATTGGCAGTGAGTGTGTCTGACACATTGAGCCAGATGAGTTGAGAGACCCCTTGTGCAACTACTGATAATGACTTTATTAGCACAGCACTGCAGTGCCTGTCTCTGGAGCCACTAAAAGTGGGTCAGAACTCTCTGGGGGCATGGGAGGGTCAGGTAAATGAGCCTGTTTTAAATTCCTGGGAAAGCCATTCCAATTACAGGTGCCGTGTTCCCCTTCCCCCTGGGAAGTGCTATCTCGCTGGCATGCGCCACCCTCTCTGCACAGCCCCAGAACACTGCTAAGCAATTGTATCTTAAGAGAACAGAGGCTGCCCCAGCTAGGGAAAAGGGTGCCGCAAAACTGGGTCAGGCCCCTCCATGGAGTTCCAGGTTCCAAGTGGGCTGTTTCTCAGAGGGTCTGGGCTAGACCTTGCACTTGGGCTAGAACAGGGTTTCTCATCTCTTTAAGGCTTTTGCTCAATTTTCCATCTCCCACTTCATGAGCCTCCTGTTTTAAAAGACTTTCCCTGCCAGACAGACTCCATTTATTATTCATCAAAAGATAGTGTGCAGTAAATAGTAATAAAAAGCAAATGAAGCATGTTTGAAAAGGTTGATGTTTTCGTTTCTGTGATGTGATGGCAAATGAAGGAATGAATCTTTTTAAGTGGCCATTTGGAGACATTGGCCACAGCCTCATGGCTCTTCATTTACCTTTACTGACTTCCTGGACAGCTATACCAGGAGTCCAGCACTTAGAGAACCCTAATGTGGGCAGGGGGCTGTGGGTCACTCTGGCCTCAGCATCCCTTTCTGTTCTTCATTCTCACATAGGGTCAGAGCACAAGAATAGGGCGTCCACAGGCTGAGGGTTGCCAGGAGAGGTGGAAGGAGCTGCTGGAGCTGGAATATGAATGTCCCAGATTATCTGGGATTCAAAACCTATTGCCCATGACCAAGGGCCTTGTGTACTTGTTGCCCCAGAATAACTCTTGGCATTTTATTTTTTTAATCCTTAAAATTCTAAATCAGAGTTCATGTCCATTCTTAGACCCCTTTTCTTCTCTATTTTCTCCAACAGAGTTGGGACCTGGTGCAACAAACACAAAACTACCTGAAGCTGCTGCTTTCCTTAGTTAACAGTGATGGTGAGTCTGTCTTCTCCGGAGCCCTCAAGCCACTGCACCCTTGGGGAGTTCCCAATTCTTTCTACCCCAACTATAGATTGTTGGGGTCACACACCTAACTTTTGTGCTGTGGGAGGGATTTAGGGAGTCCCTAGAATCCCACAGACTAAATGGGACTTGTCCATTGGTAGCTTTATTCCATGTCCTCAAAATCCTGGAAAACAAAATTAAGAATTCGTTATGATCTCCCCACCCGCTGCCAAAAAAATACTTGTAATGCCCTCTGAGAAACTGGATAGGGATGTCAGCCCCACCTAAATGACTTAGGCAGAGTAGACTGTGTAGGCCGCACTGTATCCCCAGAAGTACACTGAGAAGTATAGCCAATAGGAAGAAAGGAGGCTACAAAGCCAGAGGCCTGCCACTTACCCCTTTCTGGGACTAGGCTGGAGAAGATCCGTGGGGAGGCCATTCCAGAAGACAGATGCTTGCGGGGGCCTGGCTCCCTCCCGCCAGGCCCAGGTGGTGGTACTTCCCTGCTCATTGGCCCATGTCTGGTTCTCTCTGTGGTTCCTGAGTAGATGACAGTGGGCTGCTGGTACACTGTATCTCAGGCTGGGATCGGACCCCCCTCTTCATCTCCCTCTTGCGCCTTTCCTTGTGGGCTGTGAGTATGAATGGGCCCCTACCAAGCTCTACTCTTCGGGTGTTTTAGGATTGTCTCCAGACAGAGATTGGGGCAGGGGATGCCATCACTCAGAGCAGGTGTGTTTAACCCTGTCCTTTGGGGTGTTCCTCAGCCTGTGTTGTCACTGGGTCTGGTTATGGTTCAGCTCCTGGGACGAGAAGAGGGCTCTGTCACGTCTTCCATGGTCTCTTCCAGGATGGACTCATCCACACATCCCTGAAGCCCGCTGAGATCCTCTACCTCACTGTGGCCTATGACTGGTTCCTCTTCGGGTAAGCCTTTGAGGGAGTCCAGTTTTGGTGCGCTGGTAACAGTTTCCATATGTGAGTGGTGTGGTGGCTCCCTTGACAGGGGTCAGAGGTAAGGATTACTCCACCCCTCAAGAAGGACCGAAGCTGCTGATCACGCCCCACCTGCCACGCTGGTGCCAGTGACACAGTCTGTGTCTGGTGACCCTGTCCCCTTGGCCTTCTCATCTTGGTGCTGCTGACTTTGCCTCTCCACCCTCCTTTTTTCAGGCACATGTTGGTAGATCGGCTCAGCAAAGGGGAGGAGGTGAGTACTGCTTATGGCTTGTGGACACAGCTCAGCACCGAAAGAGGGGCAGGGGTGGTCGGTCTGCGTTCCATGTTTTTGGGGCAGTTCCTTGCCCGGCATGCAGGGATGTGACCCCCTGTCCTCTCCTCCTGAGGCAGCATGGCAGGACAAGCACCAGCACAGTAGCTCTCTGTTCTGGGCCTCGGGAGCCTGTGCCGTGGAGCGAATACATGCCCACACATCAGGGTGAGCAGTTACATGGTGGCCTTGGCTGCCTGTGATCTTCCCTCTCACAGGCCATTTGTTTTCTCTGCTCAGTTCTGGAACCATCTTACAAGTCCTTTCTGTGCCCCTTGTCTCTGCAGCTAAAACGCAGCAGCACTTCTTTTCTCCATGCTTCCATCACACCCTTCAGCCACTTTTCAATGTCAGGGCGCCCAGCAGCAGGGTCCTGCCCCCGATGGCTGCCTCCAGGTCCCCTCTCCTCTGGACTGCCTCCTCTTTCCTCTTCCCATGTACTTAGCACTCTCCCCCATGCCCATCACCTTCTCTGCACCCGAATTCTGTCGGCCACTCTCCGCAGGCCTTGCCTGTTAGTGCCTGTTTTCTGAGTGTGTCCCCTAGTTGGTCCCCTTACTGCCTGGATGATGTTGGGTGATGTGCTTCACCTTGAGTCTCCTGGTGTCAAGTGTGCGACCTCACTAGGAGAATGAGTCCAGATGCCCAGCATGGAAGCTGTCCCATAGTTCCAGCTCCTTCTCTTTGGCCCCCACTCCCTCATCTTCCCAAAAAAACGTCTTTCTCGTCTTTCTCACCCTCGTGAGACTGCTTCCTTCCTGGGCATCTTATCTCGTGCCTCCTCCTTTTGTTCCTCCATCTCAGCTGCTCCTCTCCCCTTCCAAATCTCTTCTTCTGAACACTTATCGCGTCTGCCAGGGCTATAGAGCTCAAAGCCTGTTCCTCAGAGGCCTCCATGAACTCCCTCAGAGGCAGTGACTTTGGCATTGAATTCAGTGCTTCAAAAAGCCTCTTTGTAGCCTCTTATTTTGGGACTTTCCCAGAGCTCCAGGACATTCTACCCTCCATGTAGTCTCCCTTCCCCTACAAAGCAGACTATATCTGCCTTCAGAGAGTGGGGCTGAGCCAAGTGGTGTCTGAGTTCAAGCCCTTGGCGTCTCTCCGTGTAGACAAGAGGCCTTCCTCAGCTTCAGTGTTCCATCTTGAGGACCTTTCTGATACCCCCCAGACAATCCAGACACTGATGTGTCCAAAGTAAAAACCCGGGGCCTATTAATTAAACATCATTGTGTCCTCTCCCCACCTCACCTTTGAGGTTCAGTGAACATATTAGCATATCAAAGGCTACAAAATCTGTGGTGAAAACACCTATTTAATCTTATGTAACACATCATTTTCATCCTGACCCCACTTGGGCAGCCCTCTCCTTGTCAGGGGCAGCTCCTTGCCTGGGCACACAGAGATAAGGAACTCATGGGGCTCATGGGATGCCAGGTGAGGATTTCTCTGAGGAGGGGCTCATGGCCAGGCCTTTGGGAATCACCACAGAAATGGAAGCCTGGTGTGTGCTTCTTGGAGGCCCCTGGGCTAGGCAGTGGCTGGAAGGGAGAAGAGAATTTGCTCATGGAGGTGGGGTTGCGGCTGGGATCAGGAACCTCCTGCCTGTGCCTGCCTCACACTTAAGACCTGACCCTCACAGCTCCTCTCAGCAAGGGAGGCTCCAGGCCAGATAGCGGCTGCCCGCACCGCCACACAAGAGGAGCGCCTCTTGACTACATGGAGAGATGCCAAGGGCTCGAACTCAGACCTCCAGTTCCCCCAGTTCTGAACCAGTATTTCTGGGCACCTCCCCTAAAAAATGTGATTCCTTTCCTTTCCATTATGTTCCTGCCTCGTCCATTGTTTTCCCTGTGCCCAAGTCATCTCTCTCCCAGCTGTCCTTCCCTGTTAGCTTCTCTCCCTGGGGATCTTAGAAGAGGCGAGAGGGCACTGTTTCACTTTATCCTTTTTAACCACTTGAGAACACAACTTGTTGAATTTGACGATGGTTTGTAAAATTGCTGGCTTAATCTCTGGCAATCCCAGGAAGGAAATCCTTTCCTTCCTTGCCCCATCCCAAATGCACGTGTCAGGCCCTGAAGGCCTCTGTACCACCCACACCATTTATGGACCAGCACACCCACAGAGTCCCACAGCAGGGTCACTCTCCAGTGGGGACCTTGACCTGAGTGGCTGGCTGCCCTCTCCTGGGAGTTCTGCCACCTCGGTTCTTCTCACTGAACATTGCTCTTTGATCTCTCCTTTAGATTTTCTTCTTTTGCTTCAATTTTTTGAAGCATATCACCTCTGAGGAGTTCTCTGCTCTGAAAACCCAGAGGTAAGTGTCATCCTGGGCCAGGGCGCCCTGAGAAGGGCTGCTCCATGGCAGGCAGAGGCTGGCGACCTCGTTCCCGCCCTGCCTCCGTGCTTGTTGGGCTAGTACTCCCTCCTGCCTTCGCTCTGAGGCCAGCCTAGGGGTCCCTGCTGAGGGCCCCTGGTGAAGAGGCTCTTCTGCAGAGAAGGCCATATTGGGGTCAACTTGGAGTCATACTAGCAGACAGGCTTTGGGACAGACAAGTGGTCTCTGATGACCAAGAGAACAGGTGTGTTGCTGCAGGAAGAAGCCAGCCCGAGAGTAGGACTCTCAACTCCCGGTGCACCCAAGCTAACTCTTGCCCTCCATGCCCTTCAGCAGAAGGCATGGCTGAACACTGCAGCCCCCTACAAAGGGGCAGAAGGCTGCTTCTGGCCTGGGAAATGCAGGAGTCTTGGCTGGCAACTGCCTTGTGAGAGTTGGAGTCTTCCCTGAGTTGGTTTACCTTCCTAATCCGAGCTACAAATATGTTGGGCAAGACTTGAACTCTGAGGGTACAAGCTGATAAGGAGGATGCAGACCTTGCTGGCCTCAGAAATCTGCACCTGTGTGTTGGACAGAGCCTTGCAGGGTGGGTCCTAGAAGTGGGCCTGGTGTTTTATAACACTTCCTAGAGTAGAACGTCTCCACGAGTTGCCAGTGAGTTGAGCCACTTTCCAGGGCAGGCAGGATTGGGAGTTGGGGGACAATAAGACCCCAGATAGATCTGGAATTTACTGCTCCAGGTTCTGTTTCCAGGAGGAAGAGTTTGCCAGCCCGGGATGCAGGCTTCACCTTGGAAGACATCTGCATGCTGAGTGAGTCCTGGGCCCCGACAGACTTCCCTTCCTCCCTGCATCTTCCCGAGTACAGATCAGGCAGGAACTGTTTGTGCAAGGAGTTTTTTCCCCAGTTCTGTGGTGTGGAAAAGGTGGGGGACCAGTAGTGGGAGAAGAACATTCTGACTGATGGCACTGGCCTCTTTTAGGACGAAAGGACCGTGGCAGCACCACCAGCCTTGGCAGCGACTTCTCCCTGGTCATGGAGAGTTCCCCAGGAGCCGCTGGAAGCTTTACCTATGAGGCCGTGGAGCTGGTCCCAGCAGGAGCGCCGACTCAGGCAGCTTGGTAAGGGGCCAGACTGGGACCCAGGTCACTCACAGCTGTGGCCCAGGGCCATCAGCACCAGGGAGCCAGGCCGGAGCCCCAAGAACAAAGGGGGCCCCCAACAGAAGAGCTGAGAGGATAGCTCCATGCTCCTGCTGTCTCTACTGGGCCTCAGAAGCCAGCCATCTGGTTGGTGAAGGGCACTGCCTGTGGTGGCCCAGGAGCATAAAGGGCCATGGCTCCCTGTGGGACGGAGAAGCAGCTGGGCAGGTAGGGCAGGGGGCAGGGGAGGCTGGTATTGGAGGAACTCCTTTGTATCATTTGCAGGGGAGATAGGGGGCTGTTTTGGAAAAAGAAAACCAAAAAGGTGGGTGTATGATAGGGAATTGGGAACTTGTTTGAGGGTCAGCTCCTCTGAGAATCTCGTGAAATTGAGACCCTGATGACTTTCACCCTAGACAAATGGCCCAAGATGTTGCATAACAAAGTCCTGAGCAGTGGCTCATACTTGAAATCCCAGCACTTTGGGAGGCCAAGGCAGGAAGATCACTTGAGCCCAGGAGTTCAGCCTGCGCAACATGATGAGACCCTGTCTCTTAGAAAAAAAAAGATTTTGCATAACATGCGGAGGTGGGCAGTGACTGAACTGTGAGGAATCATTTTCTAGCACATACTTCGAGGCCAGTAGGCTGGTGTGATTTGGATGCCACAGTCCCTCCATAAAAACCCAGCCCTGCTGCCCATGGCCCTGAGCTGGAGAGAGAGTTAATGTTTACCTACTCCCGTGTGATGATTTCCCAGTGGAAGTAAAGGCTGGGCTTGAAGTTCAGTGAGGGTGGGCAGAGGGCTTTGCCTGCTATGGCCCCTGGCTCACAGCCCTGCTCCTTCCACTGCAGGAGGAAGAGCCACTCATCCTCTCCACAGAGTGTCCTCTGGAACCGGCCACAACCCTCAGAGGACCACTTGCCTTCCCACCAGGGGCTGGTGGAAGCCAGGTCTTCCAGCTCCTCATCCTCAAACCATTCTGATAACTTTTTCAGGATGGGTAGCAGTCCCCTGGAGGTCCCCAAACCCAGGTGAGGAGCTCCAAAGCCCTTGCTGTTGGAAGTGGCTAGCTTTCACCCTTAACAAGATGAGGGTCAGGGGCCAGCACCTGAACTAGGGTCTCAAGACGGGGTTCCTTGGCATGTAGCCTGGTGGGCAGTAGACCTAGGGGGCCAGAGGAGCAAGCTTATAGGCCTAGTATTTGGAGTATGGGTTAGCGTTTGGTAACAAAGCAAGGGCTGCTTTGTAGAGTGGTTTGAGGCCCCTTCTTCCTGGAACCCTGGCAGAATACAGGGGAACACAGAAGTGCAGTGGCTGTGATCTGATGGGTGGGGAATAGGGGCTGCCTCTGCTTGTTACCTTTGGCAGATCCCAACCTCCCAGGCACACCTCCCATTGTGATTGAAGAGCCGGATCTAGATTCTCAGTCCCTTCTGGCTCACATCTCATTTCTGAATTGGTGGGGCAGTGAGAACAGATGTTAGGGAGCTGAGCTAGATGTGTGTGGCTGGGACAAACCATGGGTGACTGCACACCTGGAAAGGGAGCAGCTCAGCCAGGATGGTCATGCCAGGGCCGTAGCTGAAGAGTGCTGCAGGAACAGTGCTTCCTGGGTGAGTTTAAAGCTGAGCACGGGCCAGAGGCTGGGATTGAGGGCTGGTCTGGCACTTGGGGAAAGCATTTTCTACCACTTTTTCCATTTCATACCCCCATCAAAAGAATCCTGTGAATTGCTTTGTTTTCTGAAGCTTTGAGAATGTCTTACCTTTCTGGAGAGAACAAAGCAGTGTGGGACTTCAGGCCCTTACTGAATTCCAGGGAGAAAAGGACATCTAGAAGAATGGGCATGAGCTTTGGAGTCCATCCCAGATTCAAGTAGAGCTCTGCCACGTCATGTCCACAGGATTTTCAGACTCAGTTTCGTCCTTGGTAGTAACAGGTCTGTTAAGAAGAAAAACATTCTGAAACTTCTGGAACCCTCCTCCCATACCTACCCTGTGATTTTTTCTTCTGGGCCAAAACAGGCAATGAAGGAAGATGGAGAAGAACATCCTCTACACCTAGGCAGGGCAGATAAGCAGGAGGCAAGTGGGCGCTCCAGAATGTACTGCTCACAGCGGCCCCATGTGCTCACCCCTCTGAGTGAGCTTTTCAGCTCAGAACACTGCCTGAGTGCTGGCGCTGAGCCTGTGAAACCACAGCCACACACTATCTGGCCCATGGGAGGTGTGGTGGAAGTGGCAGGGCAGAGACGGAGCCAGGCAGACAAGCCCACATGCCGGTTCCCCTTCCTATCTTCTGTGTGCATGCCTGCTTCCACGCCACCCTTGTCTGCACCCAGCTGTCCTCAGGGCCACTCTGGGGCTGCAGTGGCACTGTGTGACCCTCACTGTACTTGGCTGTGGCTCTAGGCCATGGTCCCTGCCTCCTTTTCTGCCTGTGCAGCATTGCTGAACAACTAGGGAGGAAACTAGAAGGTTCCTTTTGTCATCTGGGTCCTGCCTTGGTCTTAACTGCCCAGACTGCAGTGAGCTCCCATGCAGAGGGCAGCACCCTGTAACCCTTTACCACGCCCTAGCTTGCCATCCCCTTCTGCCTGCCAAAAGATCCCACTTTCCAGTCTTGTGATAGTGTCCCTCAGTCTCACAGGTGACTTTCTGTCTGCATGGCATGGCTCAGGCTCTTGTGGCCAGTCCAGGATGGCCACCAAGGCCCTCTCTCAGGAGGCTGAGGAAGATTGGGGTTGTCCTTCTCACCTCTGATCCCTGCACACTGGGGCTTGGCCAAGCCTGGGTTAGCTGGACCAAGATGGTTGCAAGGCTTTGAAAACTGTGGGATGGGCTGCTGTGAGATGTTTGATCCTTCTGCTGGTCTGTTTGGGGGATGTCTGCCTGGAGCCAGGCTTCTGACTTGGATGCCTGTTGGTCAGAGGTTTTGAAAGTCTAGATTATTCAGATTTGGAGCATTCTAATTATGTATTTCCATTACCATTAAAATTAATTTAGTCTCTTTTATCTTAAAGTGCCTAAGGGATCCTGTCATTAGCTTCCCTGCCTCTTAGGTAACAATAGCCAATCAGGTCTTTAATATGGTAGGAAAAGCTGTATGGAAAGAAAAACGTTTTAGCGAAGCTGTCTGTGACAGCGAAAATTCTCCTAATGTGAATTCTCAGGGTTTTTATATGCTCCAAATTCTGCAGGCATCTCTCTTTTAAAGCAGGATTCCCCCGTGGAATGAATCTGTGAAGCTTTGTTCAAAGTTAAGTAGTAGGTATGAATCAGGTTAGGAAGAAAGTTCTGTGGGGTGCTGATTCTTACTAACCCCCAGCCCATACCCCTTACTAGCAAGCCTGGTGGTTTTTAAGCATTATTAACTGTTGCTGCTGCAGCTTCTGATTAAGCTACATTTCTGGACCATTGCTAAATCTCTCATCAGCGACAAGGTTGAGGGCTGGGAAAGGCCAGGACCAGTGCTCTGAGCTCACATGCCTCCCCCGGCTCTGGTTAGCAGGTCGCTCCACTCTGCGTGGCCTTGGCCTCTGCTCCAGAGTCACGCATCCTTTAGGAGTAGAGGGGTTGCCAGCACAGCAGTGTCCATGCCCAGGGAGGTATGGTGCCACCACTGGGCCCAGCTTGAAGCCAGGCTGCCTGAAGAGCAGATGGAGTTTGCTAGGGATGCCCAGCAGCAACACAGGGACCACCCTCCGCTGCCCAGTTAGCTACTCTTCGCCCAACCACCACCACCTGCTAACTACTCTTTGAGCAATGAGCTCTGTCCTAGGCCATCTGCTTGTGGGTGGGAGCAGGATAAATTTAGATTAGGTGATAGCCAGGTCCCCTCAGAGCCTAGGATTGTACATCTTAGCTAAAGTTCTAACTCTTTGTGACTTCATGACATGTCACTTGATGACTTTGGGTTTCCATTTTCTTATCTGTGTAATCAGAGGCTTGGGCAACTCCAAGGTCCTTCCTAGCTTTATACCTTCAAGCCTTCTATATCAGCCCTGTCGGATGTTCTCAAATGCAAGTAACAGAAAACACATCTCAAACTGACTGAAACAATAAAGGAAATGCATTTACAGTCAGCCCTACATATCTGCAGGTTCCACATCCATGATCAACCAACCAGATTGAAAACATTCAAGATAACATAAACAATAGAAAGTAATACAAATGGGAACATGCAGTGTAACAACTACGTACAGAGCATTGACATGGTATTAGATAATCTAGAGATGATTTAAAGCATATAGGAGGATGTGCATAGGTTATATGCAAATACAAGTGGTTATATGCAAATACAGCGCAGGGATTAGGGCTGGTCACCCCCATGCAATTAAAATCTATGTATATCTCTCACTTTCCAAAAACTACAGATAGCCTGCTCTTGACTAGAAGTCTTAGCAATAATGTAAAGTCAGTAAACACATATTTTATATGTTATGTCTATTATATACTGTATTCTTAGGTAAGCTAGAGGAAAATAAAATGTTAAGAAAATCATAAGAAAGGGAAACTGTATTTCCTGTGCATTCAGTAGAGATGGATCATCATAAAAGTCTTCATCCTCCTCGTCTTCATACTGAGGAGGCTGAGGAGAAAGTGGAAGGAGGAGTTGTCTTGCTGTGTTGGGCAGCAGAGGCAGGAGATAATCTGCATATGAGTGGAGCCGTGCAGTTTATGCATGTGGTGTTCAAGGATGAGCCATGCTGATAAGGGACTTGAGCATCCGAGGATTTGGTCCTGGAACCAATCTCCTGCAGATACAAAAGAATAACAAGAAATAACTGTATATGGAAAAGCCTAGTGGAAAAGCAGTCTTCAGGTGGAACTTCAAGGTTCCAGCTCTATTTCCCTGTGGTTTGTTCCTGTGGCCTCCTTCTGCATGTCAGCTTTGTTCAGCTAGCTTCCCTAATGGTGGCAAAATGGCTGACAGCAGCTCCAGGATGACACCCTGCTTCCTCTCTCACATCCAGGGGTCACATGAGAGCCTTTTTTTTTTTTTTCAGTTATAGATAGAAGCTGTGTGCTTTACTCCCATTGGAGGTTATGGGCTGGTCCATGAACCAATTTCTGAGGCACCCACCCCTTAGCAGGAAGGAAGATGAGTGTATTATCAGCGAGGGCTTTGGTCAGACCTGGATTTCAATCATAGCTTTGCAATCCTAGCTGTCTGACTTGGAAAGATCACTTCCCTTCTGAGCTCAGTTATTTTATCCTGTTTTTAAAGGAGGAAAATGATTCAGGCCCTCATATGTTTGAGTTTAAATGAAATAATGGGCTGAACATGGAGGCTCATGCCTGTAATCTAGCACTTTGGGAGACCCAGGTCAAAGAATCGTTTGAGCCCAGGAGTTCAAGACTAGGCTAAGCAACACAATGAGACCCTGCCAATACTAAAGATAGATTGGATGGTTGGACGGACGGATGGGACGGGACTGGACTGGGATGGATTGGAATGGACGGAGTAAATACTCATAATAGAAGGCCCAGGCACCATGGCTCATGCCTGTAATCCCAGCACTTTGGGAGGCCGAGATGGGTAGATCACAAGATCAGGAGTTAAAGACCAGCCTGGGCAACATGGTGAAACCCTGTCTCTACTAAAAATACAAAAATTAGCCAGGCATGGTGGCACATGCTTGCAATCCCAGCCACTCAGGAGGTTGAGGCAGGAGAATTGCTTGAACTCGGGAGGTGGAGGTTGCAGTGAGCCAAGATTGTGCCATTGCACTCCAGCCTAGGCAACAGAGCAAGACGCCGTCTCAAAAAAAAAAAAAAAAACTGCCCATGGTAGATAACCTTTTCACCAATGCTCAGTAAACTGTAGTTGTGGTTAAGGACTTGGCTTTATTAGTCTGAGAGCCTGTAGGTCCTGTCAGGGCACTAGGCAGCTACATAAAGGCCAGATACCCACCCAGACCTTTGTATTGCCTGGGCTGAGCCAGCTCGGTTTGTCTGAGTGTTCTTGTACCCCCTTCCAGAAAGGACTAGCTAAAAGACACCTTCTCTGAGTTGGCCCTCAGCAGGGCGTCTGGGGAGGTGGGAGCCGGTAGGAACTGCAACTCTGGGTGCAGTGAAGAGGGCTCTGGGCTGCATCCAACTAAAGAAGTGAAATGTTGCTGAGCTCCCACCCTCCTAGGCAGAGGTCCGAGCCACTGCGATGTGGACAGGTGACCTCTGAAGCCTTGTCAGCTCCGCCACCCTCCAGTTTGAGGGTTGCTTGGTCCCATGTTCTCTCTAGTCCTGTAGTAAGAGAGCAGAGGCAGTGGAGCTTGGACCCCTCTGTTTGCTGCCCTGTTTGCACTTAGGTAGGGATACAGGGCAAAAGAGTTTGGGCTCTTATTGAAGCTGGTTAAGTTACCCGTGTTCTTAGACTGACTGGAAGGCTTTTCCTCCCTTCTCAGTGTGTGGGCACAGGTCCTTACTCCTGGTGACTTGACGCTCTGTAGGTATCCCCTGCAGCCAGCTAATCCGTGGTGGTATTTGTGAACACCCTCCTGCTTAGCATTGAGAGCACTTAACCCCAGGAGCTGAATGGTCACTTTGTAGTCCTTTCTTTGACAAAGGCCTCAAGTAGGAATACTCCTTTGTAGCCGGTGTGCTCACTCTTGAAAAATCCCAGGGTCTGCAGAAGATGGCTGCTCGCTGAGAGATGCCTCTGTTCCCTGGCATCACACACCCTGCTGCTGTCTATGCTGCCTAATCCGTCCGACAGCTGCTCCAAGTGCACTTCTTGGCCAGTGTTACCTGCTGGGACACGGGGGAAGTAAAGGGAAGCGACTAGCCCAGGGGACCTGGAATCCTTGAGGGGAACCTGTCAACAGCTCCATCCCATTGGTCATGTTTCCCTTGGCAGTGTTACTCTGGCTCTGAAGGAGTGGTTTTGGGACCTGAGAAACTTCTCCACGCTCCCAGCCCCAGCTGTGCCTCCTCCTAGTCAGCATCCCTTCCATTCCCTCAGCATTCTGGTTTTTAGCTGTTCTTTTCCCACAAGCTGCCAAAACTGCAAAAGATTCTACCCTACAGCTTGAACAATAGATGAGATTTATGGAGCTAGGCTGAGCCTCAGGGTTGTGCCAGCTGAAGGCCTGATGTGACCTGGAGGGGGCACAGGGCAGGCTGCTCCTGGGGAGCTGTCTCTTTGATTTACAGACTGCCTGAACCCAAGTTTCTCCATCTAGAAACAAGGAAGCCCTGCTCTGTCCAGGCCCCAGGGGCTTCCGTCAGGTGACAGACCATGTCCTGTTCTCATCCCTAATGCTGCCATCACGCACCTTCTAGAGTTTAGCAGGAATGATGAATGTGGCAAGTCTGTATGTTGTAGGGGGTTCCGATTTATGGCAGCCTTAACATAGAAAACCATCTGTTTTCCCTGGTCCCAAGGTGGTTCTGTTTCAGGACAAATGTGCAATCATTCTTGGTTTTAAAAATCTCTTCTTGGCCGGGTGCAGTGGCTCACACCTTGTAATCCCAGCAGTTTGGGAGGCAGAGGCGGGTGGATCACCAGAGGTCAGGAGTTCGAGACCAGCCTGGCCAACATGGTGAAACCCCATCTCTACTAAAAATACACACAAAATAGCCGGGCATGGTGGCAGGCACCTGTAATCCCAGCTACTCAGGAGGATGAGGCAGGAGAATTGTTTGAACCCAGGAGGCAGAGGTTGCAGTGAACCAAGATCACATTGTTGTACTCCAGCCTGGGCAACAAGAGTGAAGCTCAGTCTTAAAAAAAAAAAAAAAAGGTCTTCTCACACTCACTAGCTATGAGACTTTAGGCGAATGTCTTCACCTGCCTGGGCTGCCGTTTCCCCATCTTACGTTTGGGGATGGTTAAGGATTGCCAGAGTTGCAGTGCCTGGCCAGCTGCACTCCGGTGGCAGCTGCTTGAGGATAAGACTGGCCTGGTGACCAGTCAAGCTGTCACCTCAGACTAGGAGCCGTTGACGCCAGCCAGCTGGGGGTGCCAAGGCCAGTGAACGTTTTTCTCCACTCCCACCCTCTGCTCTTCATTCCTGTTTCTGGGTCCCTGTTGGAACACCTCCTGCTGTTCTTAGATGAAAGAATAAAGGGTCAGGCATCAAAGATGATGTTCCTCTGGGGACTGGGACCTGGGGTAGCGGGTGGAAGGGCCTTGTCTGATGTCTCCCTGTCTCCGCCCTCACCACACTGGCTGGACTACTGCCCAGGACAGAAGAGGGGGGTTGGCTGTGAGTCGGGAGGAGGTGGAAGCAGTAGATTCCCAGCACAACTTTCTTCCTCCCACCCTGCAAACCTCCATCTGAAGAAGGTCTGATGAAGCTGTCAGGCTGCCTGCCTGATTCATCCCTTCCCTCTGGGCATAGCCAGTGAGTCTGCTGGGCTGATGCTTCTGAATACAAACTATGGCACCTAGAAGGTACTACAGAGAAAGGGGGATCTCAGGGCTCTCATTCCATCACTCTTCAGTCTAGGTCATACCCTCCACAGTCCCCAAGAGGCCTGATCTGTCTCCTCTGATAGGACCTCAGTGGCTCCTGGGTTCTGCGTTGCCCACCCTGCAAATCTGCATGACAGGAAGCATGGGTGACCCGGCTTCTGGGTCACCTTCATTTGGGTGCCAGCCTTGCTGCCTTCATTTGGTGCTGTTGAGATTGTCCTTGCCTTGTTTACTCCCAGTGCAGGCATGCCCTGCCCCAGGCTGTGGCTCCGATTCACCTCTTGCTGCCATGCTTTGTTCTTATTTTTTGCTTCCACAGTAAGTCTGCACAAAGTACCGTCCTCACAGCTGAGCTTACCTGATGATCTATTCTTTTCTCTCGGTCACTACTTGTCCAGCATTTTTTTTTTTAGACTTTTGGAGAAAGTGGTTGACAACAGAACGTAGCAGCCACCCCCCAGCCCCCTCCAGAGCCTCTGTGTCAGGCATATGACTGACTGCATCCTCTCCCCTCTCTCCTCTCTGCCCCAGATCAGTGGACCATCCCCTGCCCGGATCCTCTCTCTCCACAGACTATGGCAGCTGGCAGATGGTAACAGGCTGTGGCAGTATTCAGGAGCGGGCTGTCCTGCACACAGACTCCTCTCTCCCTTTCAGCTTCCCGGATGAGCTCCCTAACAGTTGTCTGTAAGTGTCTTGCTTGAGAAGGCAGGATGCTCCCCTGCCCATGTGAAAAGCTGATGAGCAGTCAGGAGTGCTGGGTAGGAATGAGGCAGAGGCTGGCGCTCAAGAGCTGGCCTGGCCTCCTGCCCTCCCCTCTCTCAGCTCCTGGACCCCTGAGGTATGAAGGACGCCTATGGCTGGTCAGGAAGTGCACTGGTTTGTGTGTTCATTCTGTAGCCTCTAAAACCTATCCACTGGTGTCTCAGGTGTACCCAAAGGAAAAGCTGCTGGACTGTAAATATAGAAGATTCTATTTCTGTATAAGCCTTTGCCTGACATGAGAATCATTTGAAGGCAGAACAGTGGGATAGTGAAGGTAGGTGTGTGGTGGAGGCCAGAGCCAGAGTGGTGCTGGGTTAGCCAGAGGCTGTGCTCCTGAGCAGAATCCAGGGTTACTTGCCATTCCCACCCACCTTGTCTTTTGTTTTTGCTTCTGGGCAGGAATAAGAATTAGAGGGGAATTCTAGATCCCACACCTACAGAGAACCCTGAGTCTCCAACTCTTACAATGTGTCCACCTGACTGAAGCAGCTGTCTCTGGGGGAACCACCTGTCCCTGGCCTGTTCTGCTGCTTCATGGATGTCAGGGAGGAGAAAGCCCCTGGTGGTTCGGGGAGCAAGACCTGCTCCTTGGGGCCTCACCGCCCGCACCACAATCCAGCTCATCCCCACCCATGCTGGCAGGTTGGAGACAAGGTGCCTTGGGGAGTTGGGAAGGGAAAGGGGGTCCTGGATCCTAGCGGAGGGCAGTCAGGAGCCAGTCAGACCTTGAAATTCCAGGATGACACAGGCTGTGGCCCTGCAGCTGTGAAGTCACCAAAGAGCTTCTGAGGTCACTGTGCCTGGCACAGCCTCCTCTGCAGCCAGCTCCTAGGCCAGAAACAGATCTCTTAGATTTTTGAAGGGTTAAAAAAAAAAATTGCACCTTTCTGTAGGGACTTCCTACTTCAGCCACATTTGCTCAAGAGCCATCTCTGAAGGAAGCACAGATATCCCTGCTTGATAGCACCCCTCCCTTACCTGGGGTTAGCCACTGAAACAGCCAACTCCGGCCCCAGGTCACCCAGCCTGGAACCTACAATTTAGGCCCCAGGCAGCACTCTAAGCTCCTAGCTAATCCATTAGTTCTGGAAGGGTCTCAGAGAAGGGCTGGATTCTGTATGATCTCAGGGCCCCAAGATTGTGGGATGCAGTCAGAGTTGATTCCTGTGAAGACATGCACATGTGAGTTCAGCACTTGAGCTTTGCTATCAGAGAAACTTAAGTCCAAATCCTTGCTGCTCTACTCACTAGCTATATCTTCAAGCGTCAGGCTTGCCGTTTCTGAGCCTGTTAGCTCATCTCTCAAGAAGGAATGGCACTGTGGTACCTCCTTTGCCTGGTGTGTGTCCTTAAATGGATCACAGATCCTCTCCTGTTTTCTTGTCTCTAAGTAGGTTGTGGTCTCTGTCCCTTCCACCCCTCAGAAATGGGCAGCCGTGGCAGGGGGTGGGGCAGGACAGTTAGAATGCTCATGTATGGATCTTTGGTTGTTCCCCTGTGAGTGTAAACTATTGGTCTATTTCTCCCTCGTATGCTACAAGGAGAAGCTGAGGCAAACATGCGTGGCCTTTGGCCTGTGTGAAACCTAATTAGAAAGTAAAGAAGCTCTCGGGCCATGCTTCTCCCCCAGTTGCCAGGGAAAGACTTCGGGACTGTTCATGGTAGTGCAGGAATGCGGTCTCAGCTCCATGTTCTTAGTGCTGCTAAGGATTGATTTGACTTTTCTTTGCCCCAGAGCCTACTGCTTCCGTATCTCACATTTCGCTCCCACCAATCTGCTTTCCTTAGAGTCCCGTCTGTCTCCCCTGCTTACTTACCCCAGGACTGTCATTTATCCTCAGACCTCCCTCTGCTCCCTCTGCTCCCACAAGCCCTGAGGTACAAGTCATTGAGGCTTTGGGATTCGGCTGCCTCTGACAGATTTCCAGGGAGGGACTGTACAGGATTGGTTTCTTGGGGGCAGATTTGGAGCAAGATTAGTAGCCACGGCTGGTCTTACTATTTAGGTGGATGGGAACTCATGTAGGTCTGTGACACCTAGAGAGGGCCCTCCAGGGACTCATCAGGGGAATGCCATGTGAGTACCTGACCTTTGAGTCCAGAGGTTGGGTATAGCCGGCACCACGGGCCTCTTCTATTAAAGGCCCTTCGGGATGTCACACAGCCTCATGTGGAGTCATACTTTGATAAGCCTGAGTTGCGTACACTTGTTTCCCTTCTTGACTTGTAATTCCAGGGTAAGGAGAGAAGAGGGGCTTTCATCTGTGATCAGAGCCTACAGAGGCCAAGAGAGGAAAGGGGGATAGAATCAGAACATGGATCTTTCTGGAAAAGCCAATACTCTTTCAGCTGTTTACCTGGGAACCACAGTGACTGAAGGTGGAGCTAAAGCCCTAGAGGTTTCCAGTGGGGAACCCTGGCCTCAACCCGGCAGACAGTGGGTTCTTTCAGGGCAAGAGCTTCCTCCTAAGATGTGACATGTCAGCCTCAAGGCTGAGGCCTTTCTTTTTTCTTTCTTTCTTTTTTTTAAACACAGTCTCACTCTGTCGCTTAGGCTGGAGTGCAGCGGCGCAATCTGGCTCATTCCAACCTCTCCCTCCCAGGTTCAAGTGATTCTCCTGCCTTCAGCCTCCCAAGTAGCTGGAATTACAGGCACATGCCACCATGCCTGGCTAATTTTTGTGTTTTTAGTAGAGACGGGGTTTTGCCATGTTGGCCAGGCTGGTCTTGAACTCCTGAGCTCAAGTAATCCACCCACCTCAGCCTGCCAAAGTGCTGGGATTACAGGCGTGAGCCACCATGCCCAGCCAAGGCTGAGGCCTGCTGCCAGATTTTGAGGGCCTCCTTACTGTTAGGTATAAAACTTCATGCCTCAGCTTGTTCTTCCTGAGGAGTGGAAGTGGAGAACTGCAGGGGCAGATTCCCTCCTGCTTATCTTCCTTTCTTCCCAGTGATCGCAGAGAGTTATTTTCCCAACAGGTCAGGTCAGGCCAGGCACAGTGGCCCCTGCCTGTAATAATCCCAGCACTGTGGGAGGCCGAGGTAGCAGATCAGTTGAGTCCAGGAGTTTGAGACCAGCCTGGGCAAAATGGCAAAACCTGTCATGGTGGTACTTGAGGGGCTGAGGTGGGAGGATGGCTTGAGCCTGAGAGGTTGAGGCTACAGTGAGCCCTGATTGTGCCACTGCACTCAAACCTGGGCAATAGAGTGAGCCCCTGTCTCAAACAAAATTTTTTTTTTACTTAAAAAAGAAAGGTGAGTGCCCCAGTAAAAGTTCCTGCTCTAAATGGGAACAGTAGCATGAGGGCTTAGAGGAATGGTTTAAGGGAAAACAGGGCCAGATATTTGGGGCCTGAACCACAAGGATAGTGTGACCACAGGACAGACACTGGCCTTGTGCAGTCAGAAGCACAAGGACAGGTGGTATGAAGGGAAGATGAGGATGAGGATGCTGGGTCCTGTCCCAGGGTAATGTCTTTGTTTCCTCTTTTCCCCCCCATAGGCTTGCAGCCCTGAGTGATCGAGAGACTCGACTGCAGGAGGTGCGCTCAGCCTTCTTGGCTGCTTACAGCAGTACGGTGGGGCTTCGGGCAGTAGCCCCCAGTCCCTCCGGTGCCATCGGGGGCCTGCTGGAGCAGTTTGCCCGTGGTGTTGGACTCCGGGGCATCAGCAGCAATGCCTTGTGAAGAAGCCAGTCCGTGACAGTTTCCTGCTCCTCTCTCAGCTGAGCCCTTAGCAGAATTAAAGCCATGCCTGGCCAAAGGGGTACTTCCAGGTCAGGGGGAAATCTCATTCCCCCTTCTCCATCATGTACATGGCAGCCCCAAAGCTGAGCAAGGCCAAAGACAGGGTTTTCCAACCTCTTGACTGGTGACCACCACCCCTTCTTGTCACTGTCTCCCACCCACCCCATCTTTGCTGGGATTCCCATCAACTCTCAGAACTGTGTGGGGTTTCCCTGGGGTCTTGTGGAAGCCATGACTTCACAAAGACCCTACCTCTCAATTCTTGTTTCCTGGGGAGGAGGGATCACCTGCACTGAGAATGAGGCAGTTTGACACAGATCACAAAATAAAATCGAAGTCTTTTTGAACAGCCCCTCTCTTGTGTCTTCATTTGGTTGCTGTCTTTGTGGAGCTGTTAGGAAGGTTCTCATTGTTCTTCCTTGTGCTGAACAAGGGGTGTTTAAGTGGAGGGCAGGTAAAACAGGAAGAGAACTGGGGACAGTTGTACCTCCCCACTCATGAGCCATGGTCATCCCTGCAGTGGGGACAGTACTCAAGACTGTTGGGAGTAGTGGTCCTCAAGCCTAAGCAGGCCCTAGTCACCTAGGGGGCTGGTTTTGCTGTGCACATTCTCTGGGCTGCCTGAGCTTTAGGCTTAGGATTGCTAAGGAAGTTGCCTGGGAATTAGGAGGTGGAGGATCTCTCTTTTTTTTTTTTTTTTTTTTTTTTTTTGAGGCTGTCTCACTGTCACCCAAGCTGGAGTACAGTGGTGCAATCTTGGCTCACTGCAGCCTCCACCTCTCGGGTTCAAGCGATTCTCCTGCCTCAGCCTCCCGAGTAGCTGGGACTACAGGCATTCGCCACCACACCCAGCTAATTTTTGTATTTTTAGTAGAGATGGGGTTTACCATATTGGCCAAGCTAGCGAACTCCTGAGCTCAAGTGATCCACCCGCCTTGGCATCCCAAAGTGCTGGGATTACAGGCATGAGCCACTGCGCCTGGCCAGGATCTTCATCTTTAACACGTTCGGCAGCACGATCCTGGTACACGTGACCTGCAGCCCCTGCTTTGAGCCCTGCCTATGGAGTAGGGACTGGCTTCTGAAGCTGGAGATAGCAGCGGGTGCACATGTGTGGTTGGGGAGGGCCTGACTGACTACCACCCTCTTCTATAGTGTGACCTACAGTAGATTGTATCATGACAGTGTATCTGCATCTGTAACACCATGAAAGTCGTGAGGGTTCAAAAGCATGGGAAGATGGCTTTGCACCATGCTCAACAGCCACCATTTACTGTCATCAGTATGAATACCCAGAGGACAAATAAATATACCAGTGAATGTTTACTGAGCACTTGCTATGTGCTAAGTGCTTTCCTGGGATTATCTCAGTAAAATTTTACAGCACCTCAAGTAGCTGCTGTTACAGCGTTTCCATCAATGAGATTGAGCCACAGAGATGTTGAGTAACTTGTCCAAGGTCACACAGCTAATAAGAAATTTTTACTTTTCCTATTCAGAGACCTAGGCAGGCTGGGAGTGGGAAAGGGCAGAAACACTAAGGGAGTGGCTCAGTAAGAGGCAACAACCCCAGTGCCCACCAGGTGCCCCAAGTGTTTCGGCATCACGGACAACTCTAGGGGGCTTGGGTTTCCACCCCAGGAAGTAGGTCAGTCTCTACCAAGGTGTGGGTTGGAGTTGAGGGTCGGGTGAGGTTTCCTGCTGGCTCCACGCTGCTCCAATGGGGCTCGGGCCGCCCGCAGGGCCGGGCGGGGCTGTGCTGCCATCTGGAGCCGCTGCCGCCGGCGGTCACTGTCAGGGCGCGAGCGGCGGGAGCACACGCAGGGCCGGAGGGAGTGCAGCCACTGCCGCCGCCGCCGCCGCCGCCGCCGCGGCACATGGGCCGGCCCCGCAGCTGCCGTCGCCCCTAGCTCCGACAGCCCTGGTCTCGCAGCCTCCTGCGGCTCGGGTCGCCCGACCAGCCATGTCTCTCGGCGGAGCCTCCGAGCGCAGCGTCCCGGCCACCAAGATTGAAATTACCGTGTCCTGCCGGTGAGCGGGCCGCGCTGGGGAGGGCTTAGGCACTAGCACAGCCCCAGCCCCGGGGCTCAGCCCGGGCAGGGGCTAGACCCCGGGGGAGAGGTGTAATTGGCTGGAAAATCACAGTTGATGACGGGAGTCGCTGGTGGGATCAAGAAGGGGGGGGATCTTGGGCAGCCCCACCCCGCAAAAGAGGGCTCAGCCTGCGGGTTCGGGAGTGGGTCGCAGGTACCCAGTAGGAGCTCGGCCCCAGGAAGACAAAGTTCTGGGGCGAACCCTCTTTCCTGGGCCCTTGGCGGCAATGTGGGTGCGTTCGCGTCCAGCCGGTAGAGCCATGGTTCCTGGACAGCTATTTCCGGTGCTGTCCAGAGTGCTGACAGCGCGGACCCCAGCTGGGGGTAGTCATGAGGGACAGAGGTCCGCTGCGAGCCCTATGCCTCCCCTCAGTGCCGGGCTCAGAGCCGACTCGAGGCGGCGGGCTCCAGGATGATCCACTCTCTATCTGTCTGTTGCTTTTCTCTAGGAACCTGCTAGACCTTGATACCTTCTCCAAGTCCGACCCCAGTAGGCGGCTTCAGGACCGGGAGGGGGAACTTGGGGTCTGGGCGCGACTCAGGGGCGGGTGGAGTAGGGGCAAGGGGTGCGAGCCGACCTGACGTCCTTCCCTCCCCGCCCCCACCTGCAGTGGTGGTGCTTTACACGCAAAGCCGGGCCAGCCAGGAGTGGCGGGAGGTGAGTCCCAGAGCCCCCTCTCCCGGCCCAGGGCCGCGCCCGGGGCTGCACGTCCCACGCTGACCCTCCACCCCCCTGCCCAGTTCGGACGGACCGAGGTGATCGATAACACGCTGAACCCAGACTTCGTGCGCAAATTCGTCCTCGACTATTTCTTTGAGGAAAAGCAAAATCTGCGCTTCGATGTGTGAGGCCCCGCCCGGAATTCTGTCTTGGCCCGCTCCCCCTCGACCTGGATCCACCCGGAATTCTGGCTGGCCCCACCCCTGCTTCGCCTCCCGGTCTGGTTCTTCTCCCAGGCCTCCCTCCCATTCTGAAGGGCCCCCTCTAGTCTGAGCCCTGCCCTTCAGTGATAAGTGGTCCAGTTCTGTCCCTTGCTCTGGCCCCACCCACCACTCTGCTCCTATCGCAGCTCCACTTCAGGCCCGACCCCTTCCAGACGACCCTGCACCTAGCAGCCCCTGTCTTGGCCTTGGCCCAGGTTTGACCCTCTTCCACCCTGACTCCTGCCCCAAAGGAGACCAAAGCTGAATTCGGGTCCACAGATACCCATTCCTCCACCCAAAATGTTCACCAAGACTCGGTTCCCGACCCCTTTCGAGCCTCTCCCCCAGACAGCCCCACCCCACACCGGTTCCACTCTTTTCCTAGGTACAACGTGGACTCCAAAACCAACATCTCCAAACCGGTGAGCAAGCGTTTCCTCGAGGGTTGGCGGAGTGCACAGGAGGTGCTTAGATGTGTTAAAAGACCCTTAGAACTCCTTGTAACCCTCGACCAGACCCCATCTTCTTCAGGCCCCCAACCCACCCTCCTGCTCCCTCTCCACCTGCTTGAGTGTCCTGCCTGTGCTCCCAACTCACTGTTCCTCTTCCTTCTTGGCTGCCACTGCTGGGACCTGCAGAAGGTGAGGCTGAATGGGGCTGGGCAGAGGCTGGGGACACAGGCTTGGACTGATGACCCACCACGAGGCAGCGATTGCCGCAGACCCCTTCTTTCACATCCCCTCCTTTAAAGCCCATGCTGGGTGGTGGCTCTTGCATCACTCACCTACCTGGGAACTGGCCTGGTCCTGTGCAGGAGCATCACCGGGGCTGGGCTGGGACTCAGCACTTACAGAGCTTCTGGTCTCACTGACTCTTTGTCCTGCATAGGATTTCCTGGGACAAGCGTTCCTGGCCCTGGGAGAGGTGATTGGAGGCCAGGGCAGTCGCGTAGAGCGAACCCTCACGTAAGCTGAATGAGAACGGGTGTGGGAGTGAGGTGGAGGCTTCCAAATTCTCCTTCCCAAGGATGCCGCTGATTGATAGTAGTGGAGGCTGGGGTTCCCCCTGGTCAGGACAGCACTGGCTCCCATCACCCTCGTAGGAAAATCCAATCTCCAGGGCTCGGCCCAAGTCAGTCTCAGGCCTGATATGTCCTCTTTCTCTTTCTCTGTCTTTCTCCTCACTCTTGTTCTAAGTGTGATTCAACCTTTAAGGTCCATTTCCAAGCCCCTCTCCACAGGGAAGCTCCCCTGGACTAAATCAAATCCGCAGGAATTTCCATTACATCCAGTCGTTAAATATGCACTAGCATGTTTTGTATGCTACACCCTGTTCTAGGCACCAGGGCTTCATCCATTCCACAAACACTATGTATACCTACCCTATGTCAGCCACTCCTAAAGGAGACTAGCTTGCAATGGTGAACAAAACAAAGGTTCTTGCCCTCAGGGGGCTGATACTCTAGTTGTGGGGGAGAGGACAGTACAAAATAGACATAAGTAAATTACATAATAGATTAGACAATATTAAGTGCTATGGGGAAAGAGATCAGTAGAGCAGAATAAGGGGAACTGGAAATGCTGGGTGAGTGGGAGGTGCAGGATTCAACAGTGTGGTTGAGCAGGCCTCATGGACAGGTAACTTTGGATCAACAACCTGGGGAGGTGAGGGAATAAATGGTACAGACATATGGAGGAAGAAAGCTCCAGGCAGAGGAAGCTGCCAGTGCAAAAGCCTGGTGCATTCAAAGAACAGAAAGGAGGCCAGTGTGACTGGAGCCAGGTGACTGGGAGGCAGGAGGAAGTGAGGTTGGAGAGCTAACAGTTAGGGCCTTGCAGTGGACTCCCACCTTCACTCTGTAATGGGAGTCACTGGAGGGCTCTGAGCAGAGGAGTGACATGATATGACTGCTTGCAAAGGATGGTGCTAGCGGTGGGGTTCAGAATAAACCTTGGGTGGCCAAAGGTAGAAGCAGAGAGCCAATGAGAAGACTCTGACAGTAATCCAGCATGCTACCAGTGAGGGAGGGGGAGAAGTGGTCAGATTCAGGATATATTTTAAAGGTGGAGCTAACAGGTTCCTGATAGATTGAATATGACTGTGAGAGGAAAAGAGGAGTTGAGGGCAATACCAAGGTCTTTGGCCTGAACAACAGGAAAGATGGTATTGACACCAGGTGAGAATAGTAGGAAAAATAAAAACAATGGAGACCCAGACATGGTGGTATGCACCTGTAGTCCCAGCTACTCAGGAGGCTGAGATGGGAGGATCACTTGGGCCCAGGAATTTGAACTCCTGGGCTCAAGCTTGGGTGACACCCCAAGCTGGGTGACAGAGTGAGACTCTGCCTCTGGACAAAAAACAAACAAACAAACAAAAAACATGTGAAGGAGAAGCAAGTTGGGGGAGGAATTCAATCAAGAGTTCAGTCTGACATGTTGAATTGTATGTTTCATAAACATATAAAATGTTAGACATCCAAGTGGAGGTATCAAATGAGTCTTGGATGCTGGTTTTGTTGTTGTTATCTTCAAGACAGGCTCTTACTCTGCAGCCCAGGCTGGAGTGCAATGGTGCAATGATAGCTCACTGCAGCTCAAGTTCCTGGGCTCAAGAAATACTCGCACTAAAGCCTCCCAAGTAGCCAAGTAGCTGGGACTACAGGTGGATACCAGCAGGCCCAGCTAATTTTTAAATTATTTTTTGTAGAGACAGGGGGCCTCACTGTGTTGATCAGGCTGGTCTTGAACTCTTGTCATCAAGTGGTCCCCCTGCCTTGGCCTCCCAAAGTGCTGGGATTACAGGCATGAGCCACTGAGCCCGGCCTTAGATGTTAACTTTAAAGCTATGCTATTAGATAAAGGAGGGAAGGAATGACAGGAGAAAAAAGAGAGAAAGAGACTAGAGAGAGAGAACCAAAGACTGAGTCTCCACAAATTGGACATAGAAAAGAAGACTGAGAAGGAGCAATTAATAAAGTTGGAGGAGAAGCAAGAGAGGGTGATGTCCTCATGGAAGCAAAGAAAAGGGTATCAAGGAGAGAGTTACCAATCACGTCAAATGCTGCTGCAGCTCAGATAAGATGAGGATTGGGAATTGGCCATTGCATTTAGCAAGATGAAAATCCCTGGTGACTCTTTCTTTTTTTTGAACGGAGTTTCACTCTTTGTTGCCCAGGCTGGAGTGCGATGACGCGATCTCAGCACTGCAACCTCCACCTCCCAGTTTAAGTGATTCTCCTGTCTCAGCCTTCTGAGTAGCTGGGATTACAGGCACCCGCCACCACGCCTAGCTAATTTTTGTATTTTTAGTAGAGACAAGGTTTCACCATGTTGATCAGGCTGTTCTCAAACTCCTGACCTCAGGTGATCCACCCTCCTCCCAAAGCACTGGGATTACAGGTGTGACCATCGCACCTAGTCCCTGGTGACTCTTAGAAGCATAGTTTTGAAGGAGAGGTGGAGGTGAAGAGAATGGAAGAAGAGGATGGGAGTCGAGGGATCTTCCAAGGAGTTTTACAGCAAAGGGGAGAAGAGAAAAGAAGATGTGTGACCGGGCACCGTGGCTCACGCCTGTATTCCTAGCACTTTGGGAAGCTGAGGAGTGTGGTTCACTTGAGGTCTGGAGTTCCAGACCAGCCTGGCCAACATGGTGAAATCTCACCTCCACTAAAAATACAAAAAAATTAGCTGGGAGTAGTGGTGACCCTTGTAATCCCAGCTACTCAGAAGGCTGAGGCAGGACAATCGCTTGAACCCAGAAGCAGGAGGTTGCAGTGAGCCAAGATCGCGCTACTGCACTCCAGCCTGGGCAACAGAGGCAGACTCTGTTTCAAAAAAGAAAAGGAAAAAAAAAAAAGAAAGAAAAGGAAAGGAGATGTGGCTGAAGCAGGAAGTGAGGTCAAGAATAAGTTTATAATTTTTTTAACACAAGGCCGGATCCGGTGGCTCACTCCTGACCTCAGGGGATCCACCTGCCTCAGCCTCCTAAGTGGTGGGATTACAGGCGTGAGGCACTACGCCGGGTCTTTAGGAGGCCGAGGCAGTCGGATCACCTGAGGTCAGGATTCAAGACCAGCCTGGCCAACATGGTGAAACCCCATGTCTACTAAAAATACAAAAATTAGCTGGGCATGGTAGAATGTGCCTGTAATCTCAGCTACTAGGAGGCTGAGGCAGGAGAATTCCTTGAACCCAGGAGGCAGAGGTTGCAGTGAGCCAAGATAACACCATTGCACTCCAGCCTGGGTGACAGATCAAGACTCCTTCTCAAAAAAAAAAAAAAAAAAAAATTTACCATGAGATAAATTATACCACACTGGCCAGGCGTAGTACAATCCCAGCTACTCTGGAGGCTGAGGTGAGAGGATCACTTGAGCCCAGGAGTACAGGAGCAGCTTGGGCAACATAGTGAGACTCCATCTCTCCAAGGAAAATTATACCACATTTACATATTGATGGGAATGCCCGAGTAGAAACTGAAAACTTGATGTAATAGAAGGAGGTGAGCGTTACTGAAGTGATTTTCTTGTGCAGACAAGACAGTATGAAATGTAGTACACAGTGGAGGGATAAATAGGCACAGGACAGTTCATTTATAGCAACTGTAGGAGTCACACTTGTGTGGGTGAAGATACTGGTGGCAGTGTAGGTGTCGTGGTGGGTGGACATTCTCTTCTGGTTGCTTCAATTTTGTCAGTGAGTAGGAAACAAGGTCACTGGCTGAGAATAAGGATGGGGGAGGAGGTTTTAGGGGTTGAGAAAGGAGTGAAACTGCCATCTACCAGAACTGGAGAGTGAAGGGCCTCAGGATGTACAGTATGACTCTGAGGCAGCATTAAGGATCCTCTTGAGGTCTGCAGTCATACATTTAAAATGACACAAGTTCACCTAATTGTGTGTTTTTGTCTGGCCTTGTTCAGTTTCATAGGTGCAGTATGGGTTAGGCAGAGTTAGGCTTAATTACAGCTGTGGTTCTGCCAAATAAGTATAGCGGAAGTGAGAGAAAAGGTTGGGCCCGTGGCTCACGCCTGTAATCCAAGCACTTTGGGAGGTTGAGGCAGGAGGCTCTCTTGAGGCCAGGAGTTCAAGACCAATCTGGGCAACATAGCCAGATCTCGTCTCTACAAAAAGTAAAAATTAAAAACTTAGCCAGGTGTAGTGGTGTGCACCTGTAGTCTCAGCCACTTGAGAGGCTGATGTGGGAGCATTTCTTGAGTCCAGGAATTTGAGGCTTCGGTGAGCTATGATTGTGCCACTGCACTCCAGCCTGGGTAACAGAGTGAGACCCCAACTTTTTTTTTTTTTTTTTTTTTTGAGACAGAGTTTCACTCTTCTTGCCCAGGGTGGAGTGCAATGGCACGATCTCAGCTCATGACAACCTCCACCTCCCAGTTTCAAACGATTTTCCTGCCTCAGTCTCCTGAATAGCTGGGATTACAGGCATGTGCCACCATGCCCAGCTAATTTTGTATTTTTAGTAGAGACAGGGTTTCTCCATGTTGGTCAGGCTGGTCGCAAACTGCTGACCTCAGGTGATCCACCTTCTTCGGCCTCCCAAAGTGCTGGGATTAAAGCATGAGCCACCACACCCGGCCTGAGACCCCAACTCTTGAAAAAAAAAGTGAGAGAAGGGGAAAATAGACAGGATGCAAAGGAATGACTATTACAATCACTGACTGGAATTCACACAGTATGGATAAGGTGGTAAGGGAGAACATCAAGGAGGCAAAGAACAGTAAGAAGGCAATAGGATCAACAATTTGTTGGTCCCAGATGTTCAGGCAAATTATCCATTTATTTATTTATTTATTTTGAGATGGAGTCTCACTCTGTTGGCCAAGCTGAAGTGCAAGAGCTTGATCTCAGCTCATTACAAACTCTGCTTCCTGGGTTCAAGTGATTCTCCAGCCTCAGCCTCCCAAGTAGCTGGGATTACAGGCACCCGCCACCATGCCCAACTAATTTTTTGGGTACTTTTAGTAGAGACAGGCTTTCACCATATTGATCAGGCTAGTCTCGAACTCCTGACCTCAGGTGATACACCTGCCTCAGCCTCCTAAAGTGCTGGGATTACGGGTGTGAGCCACCATGACCAGCTGTAGGTGAATAGTCCCTAGCCTCTTCACACTCCCTCTTTGTAAAGCACAAAGAGCCAAAGACCAAAGGAGCCAAAGAAAATAGTTCAACTCTGCTATAAAAGGATGTTTTAGACTGGGTTAAAAAAAAAAAAAAAGAACTAGTTCAACTCTCATTTTAAGGATAGGGAAAATCACATAGCAAGTTAGAGCCAGTACTGGGACCCAGGACCCTAGTTTTCTCTCTGCCACATTTTGGATCCCTTTGGGAATCAGGGTTTGCAGGCCCCTATCAACAAGGTCTTTTACTGCTGGCAATGGGGGTCCTTGTATGCATCATTCAAGCACATGGAAGTGTTCCTTCTAGGATCAGGAAAGGATAAGGTCCTCTTGTCTTTAAAATCTCCCTCTCCATGGTCTTCAGAAAGCACATCAGCTTTGACCTAACAAACCAGCCCTTTTGTTCCTGGGTCTGGACAGAACTTCTTCTCCCTTATTCAGCATCGCTACAACCCACTCTACTTACCTATTGGCTTTGACATTCCACCTCCCCCGACCCCAAAGCTCCCTGCGGGCAGTCTAGCAGAGCTGGAGAGTGCCAATTGCCCATCGTATCTATCACAGCACCCAGCATATAGTAGGAACCAGAGTCTGCTTTGAAGAATACAACCAGCTCATATCTGTAAAGCTTACGAGTTGCTTTTCCTTCTATGCACTCATTCAGATCTCTTCACAGCCCTGACAAGTCATCATGATTCCCATTTCACAGAGAAAAAAACCAAGGCCGAGGAAGGGGAAATAACTTGCCCAGGGTCACATAGCTTGACAATCACAAAATCCACTGACTCTAAATCCCATGTCTTTCTCACACTACTGTTGTGAGATGTTCACCTAAGCTGGTCTGAGCCCTTTTTACAGACCCTACCCAGTCAAAGTGAGGTCCTTCCTCACCAGAAGACATTCAAGACAGAAGGGACTGAATCCCCTGGCCCACCTAACCCCAAACTGGCCACTCAGTCCTTGTTGCTTACCCTCCCTCCTCTCACTAAGAGGCTTTTTCTGCTTCCAGGGGTGTACCAGGCAAGAAGTGTGGGACCATATTGCTGACTGCAGAAGAGCTTAGCAATTGTCGGGTCAGTAGGGGCCACATGCTAGACCCAGGAGCTCCCTTCTCTCCCCATAAGCCCTTTAATGGACTGTCTGAAGGCTATGGGCAATTTGGATGTCACCAGCCCAACTTCATCCATCCCTAGGACATTGCCACCATGCAGCTGTGTGCAAACAAGCTGGACAAGAAGGACTTCTTTGGGAAATCAGACCCTTTTCTTGTGTTCTACAGGAGCAATGAAGATGGCACGTGAGTCACTGCCATCAGGGCTCTTAGACTGGGGGGGGGCATGTGCTTCACAAATGGGGGATCTCAGGAATCTCAGACATCGGGCTCTGTCTCTGGATTCAGTCCTACCCCTGGTCACGAGATAAATTATACCAATCCCTCCCATTCCCCTCCAGGTTCACCATCTGCCACAAGACAGAGGTTGTGAAAAACACGCTGAATCCTGTGTGGCAGCCCTTCAGCATCCCTGTGCGGGCTCTGTGCAATGGAGACTATGACAGGTTGGCTTCAGCATAAGCTGGGGAGTAAGGAGCCAAGGACATGCCAGTGGAGTTCCTGGGCCCAAGAAAAATAGTAGAAGTATCCTAATAGCATTGGATGGCCCTTCTCAGTGAGACAGAGTTTGGGACATGAGGTTGGGTGGAAGGAGAGGCAGATGAATAGCCACACAGATGGATAGGTGGACTACCCAGGGATGGATCAACTGATGGATGGAATGGTAGGTGGACAAGTAGATGAAAGGGGAGATGAACAAATAATAAGCAGATACATGAACGGATTGTTGGATAGGTAAACTGGTGAATGGCTGGATATGTATGTGGATGGATATATAAGTGAATTGGTGGGTGGGCAGAAGGGTAGATAAATGAATGGATAGCAGATGAATGGATAATTGGACTGATGGGTGGATTTGTGGATATACAGATGATGGGTGATAAACAGATGGATGAGCTGATGGATGAGTGGGTGGGTGATAAATGAATAAATGAGAGTTTGATGGATGACTGGGGAGGCAGGAGGATGAATTGAAAAGCAGGTGGAATACAAAAAGATAGGTAGAGTGACAAGTGGATTGATGGTTGGATAGGTGAATAGATGGCAAAAGGATGAATGGATGGATTTGTGGGTGAATTAGTTGATAGATTAGTATAAAGTAGATGGATAGGCAAACAAAATGAGTGAGCAAATGGGTAATATAAAGGTAGATGGTAGGTGGGAGGGTGGAAGAACGGATGGGCACATAGATGAGTAGATGAATGGCTATGCTGATGAATGGATAACCAGATGGATAGATGTTATATAGTTGGGTATATGAATAGACAGACAGATGGATGCTTGCATGCCTCAGTGAGTCAATGAATGGCTAAATGTATAGCTAGGTGGCTAAAGAGATGAACTGATAGGAAATTGGACTGGCAAATGTATGGGTAAATAGGTAGCTAGATGGATAGATAGATGGTTGGATGGGCTGATATACTGATAGGTAGACATACGGAATGATTTAGGCATGACAGTTAAGAACAAAGTCTTAGGAATCAGGATGCCTGAGTTTAAATCTCAGTTCAGTCATTTACTAGCTATGAGATCTTAGCTAAATTACTTTTTTTTGTTGTATCTCAGTTTCCTTATTCCAAAATAAGAATAATGGTACTTACTTTACATAGAGTGATTGTTAAGTTAAATGAGACAATCTGTGAATGTGCTGAGAACAATACCTGGAATACAGTAAGGCTCAGAGTGGTAAAAAAAAAAAAAAAAAAAAAAACAACCAAACAAAAAAAAGTACTCGTGGTACTAACAGCAGTAGTATTAATAGGGGTAGATGGCTGGGTACAGGCATGGACTAATGAATGAATAGACAGGATGGGATGGGAGGTAGGTTTAAAGATGAACAAGTTAATGGAAAGACAAATGGGTGGATGGGGAGGTGATATGTGTATGGTTAAGTGTATGAGGTGTCTCTGGGGTTTATCATACACACTCAGCATATGTTTATCTCCTACATTTCAGAACAGTGAAGATTGATGTGTACGACTGGGACCGGGATGGAAGGTAGAACTGCCCCACATGGTCCCTTCTCCTGTACTTGACCCAAGCAGTTCTCAATAATATGTTGTACATTCACTGAGAACCCCAAAGTAGCTTTGGGAGCCAGGAAAAGTGATGATATACACCAGTGTCTTGGGTAAAACTGATCCCCCCATTGTCTCTCTGGACACTGTCTCTTCCCATTTTTCCCTATGTTTGGCCTCCCTTCTGGCCCCAGCACTAGTGCCCTGCGGCCTAAGTAGGGGCTTAGGATAGGAGGAATAAAAGATTGGTTTCAGGTCTGGTTCCAAACCAGCAGCAGCTGCTGCTTAGCCATGCCTACCTCATTGCAGCCACGATTTCATTGGTGAGTTCACCACCAGCTACCGGGAGCTGAGCAAGGCCCAAAACCAGTTCACAGTATATGAGGTGAGCATTCCAGCCTTGCCCAGGTCACCCAGGCCCTCCGTCCTAGTATGCTCAGTCTGGACCTCTCTTCCTTTGTTTCTTACCATCACTGTTACCTCCACTTAGGTACTTAACCCTCGGAAGAAATGTAAGAAGAAGAAATATGTCAACTCAGGAACTGTGAGTGCTCCCTGGAGCTGTGGCCCTCCCTGGATACTCCCGTGTCTGTCCCCACTGACATAGCATGACAAATGTTGAGGGCAAGGCAAGACAGTGGGCACAGATTACTTGGAATAGTAATGTTGGCCACAAGGAGCACCACTTAACTTTTTCTTTGTTTTTTTCTCAGGAAATTTTTCAGATTTTACTCTTTTGCAGAATGAAAGAAAAAAAACTAAGTTTCATTTCCCAATTTAATATACTTTTGGAAAGCCAACTATGTTTCTGACAGCTTCCCCTTTTTTCCCTGTCGGAAGTTGAACAGGGTGGGGCTGGCTGGGGGAGCGGGTGGAATCATTTGCCTCCTGTCACATGCCTCCTTCCAAACCCCATGTGCCTCACTCCTTTCTGCCACCCCAACTGCCTTTTCCAAACTGACAGGGCTGCCTATTCTGTCCCACAGGTGACACTGCTCTCCTTCTCTGTGGACACTGAATTCACTTTTGTTGATTACATCAAGGGAGGGTGAGTCACAGGCCAAACTCTGGGCTGAAAGCCTGGCAATAAATTACTCCCAGTTCTGAGCCCCAGGTTTCTTATTTATGAATGGTCAGGGCCTAGTGACATGGAGATAAATTTTAAAACACTTGGCCAACTACCAAGTGCTCTGTAAAATGCAAAATACTGCTCCTCTTAGTTCCCTTCATGTGGCTGCCCTTCATTCTTAGCTTTCAGCTCCTCCTGGGAAGATGGCTCCCAGACCAGTGGTCTTCATTGGTGGCCCCAGTAACCTAATTGGAGCCCAAACAAAGTTATAGTCAGGCAAGAGGGAAAGGTAGAGAGAGTGGGAAAAACCAAGCAGACTATAGGGGACATTCTGCTTGGTCTGGAGGAGGCAGGCAGACCTGGGAAAGGTACTTTGCTTCTCTGCACTTCACTTTTCTCTTATGTAAAATGGGGATTTTTTTTTTTTTTTTTTTTTTTTTTGAGATGGAGTTTCTGACATTTTGGGCTGGATGATAAAATAAAAAATAAAGAAAGAAAGAAAGAAAGAAAGAAAAGAGAGAGATGGAGTTTTGTTCTTGTTGCTCAGGCTGCAGTGCAACAAGATCTCGGCTAACCACAACCTCCGCCTCCCAGGTTCAAGTGATTCTCCTGCCTCAGCCTCCAGAGTAGCTGGGATTACAGGCATGCGCCACCACGCTTGACTAATTTTTTGTATTTTTATTAGAGACAGAGTTTCTCCATATTGGTCAGGCTGGCTTGCACTCCCAACCTCAGGCGATCCGCCCGCCTTGGCCTCTCATAGGGCTGGGATTATCCACCAGGGATGAGCCACCGCACCCAGCCTAATGGGGATATTAATTACTACTTCAGGGCTATAGTAAGGGTTAAATTAAATGACATTTAATACACTTGCCACACAGTAGGCATTTAATTCTGTTACCTGAAGTGTGGTCCATGAGCCAGCAGCATCAGCATTACTTGGGAGTTTGTTAGACTCTACCCAGACCATCTGGATCAGAATCTGCATTTTAACATGAGCCCCAGGTGATCCATATGTACATTATTGTTTCAGAAATAGTGATGTAATAATTATTAGTTCCTCACTTCTCAACTCATCTGCTTCCCCAACAGGACACAGCTGAACTTCACAGTAGCTATTGACTTCACAGCTTCCAATGGTGAGGCATGGATAAGGGAACAAGGGGGAGTTGGGAAGGGACATCTAAGGGAGTCATTAGGAAGTGGTCTGGATTCTTACCTAAGGATAAACGTTTACCTACCCAAGAAGCCCAAACTTAGGCAAAACCCAGCCAGGAAAATAGAGTGCAGAAAAATAGATGGGTAGATGGATCATAGAAGGTTGAAAGGATAGATAACTCAACAGGTGGATGAGTAGACTCATGGATGAGAGAGAAAGGGGGTATAAGGAGAGATGGATAGGTGAATAGGTGGTGAGTCATGAATGGATGCATAGATCCATGAAGAAATGGAGTGGGTAGATGCATTGGTGAGTAAGTATAATAGGTTAGACAAGTAGATGCATGGATGGGTATGTGGGTGGACAAATGGACCAAAGTTTAAGTTGGGGAAATAACAAGTAATTAGCTAGGGGAAATGCATGAGTGGATGGATCCATATGAGAATAGACAAGAGAATGAATGGAATGGAGAGGGATAGCTAGCTGGATGGATAAAATAATATTGCTATATAAGTGGATGGCAAATGAAGAAAAATGGCAAGTAGACAAGTGGGTGGGTGCGTGGATGGATGGACGGATGGATGAGTGGGTAAGTGGATAGCTGTATAAGAGAATGGAGAGATTAGTGGATAAAGATGCATAAGTAGACTTAAATATAGATCTATAACCAGGTAGATGGGTGGATGGATGTGTGGGTAGGTAGGTAAATGGATAAATAGGTATAGGGATGGGTGGGTGGACAGATGGATAAATGAACAAATGGATGATTGGGTAAAATAAGGAGAAAGGGCATGGGTAGAGGGCAGATAAATGGATATAGGTGAATGAATGCACACAAAGATAAGCAGGTGAACAGATGGATGATCCAATGATCATGAGGCTGGGGTTCCTTTGTCCCTACAGGGAATCCTCTGCAGCCTACCTCCCTGCACTACATGAGTCCCTACCAGCTCAGCGCCTATGCCATGGCCCTCAAGGCAGTGGGAGAGATCATCCAGGACTATGACAGCGACAAGCTCTTCCCAGCTTACGGCTTTGGGGCCAAGCTGCCCCCAGAGGGACGGATCTCCCACCAGTTCCCCCTGGTATGGTATGGGCCAGAGCCTACCCTCCATTCCCTGGCATCTGGCCCACCCAAGTTGATGATTTTGTTCTGTTTACATTTCTTCAAAGGGCATGTAGAGGAACAGGAAGCTATGAGAGGATAGCAGAGCAGGGAGGGGAGCAGGGCTGGGTTTGGAGGGGAGCATGAAAGGGACTGATGGAAAATGGAAGGAATGAGCTGGGATCAGAGCACTCCTGGGTGTACCCTGCATGGGCTCAGCCTAGCAGGGCATATTCTTTGACAGAACAACAATGATGAGGACCCTAACTGTGCGGGTATTGAGGGTGTGCTGGAGAGCTATTTCCAGAGCCTGCGCACAGTACAGCTCTATGGGCCCACCTACTTTGCTCCTGTCATCAACCAAGTGGCCAGGTAAGGAAACTGGGTGGGGGTGGGGGAAATGAGGGGACCCACATAAGGGACTCTCTCCCCAAGGATAGTCAGAGGCACTCTAAGTAATTTAGAATGATTTAAAGAATACAGGAGAGGCCAGGCATGGTGGCTCATACCTGCAATCCCAATACTTTGGGAGACTGAGGCAGGAGGATCACTTGAGCCTAGGAGTTCAAAACCAACCTGGGCAATATAGTGAAACCCCATCTCTCTCTATTTTTTTTTTCCTTTTTTCTTTTGAGACAGAGTCTCACTCTGTTGCCAGGCTGGAGTGCAGTGGCATGATTTTGGCTTACTGCAACCTCCGCCTCCCAGGTTCAAGCACTTCTCCTGCCTCACCCTCCCAAAGAGCAGGGATTACAGGCACACCACCATGCTCAGCTCATTTTTGTGTTTTTAGGAAAGACGGGGTTTCACCATGTTGGCCAGGCTGGTTTTGAACTCCTAACCTCAGGTGATCCACCCGCCTCAGCCTCCCAAAGTGCTGGAATTACAGGCATAAGCCACCACGCCTGGCTCATTTTTTCAAAATTAAATATTTAAATTAAACAAGTAAAATATACAGGAGGATGTGTATAAGTTATATGCAAATACTACACCATTTTATGTAATGAACTTGAGCATCTGAGGAGTTTGGTATCCATAGGGGTCCTGGAACTAATCCCCTGTGGATACTGAGGGATGACTGTACCTTATTATGGGGCAGAAAGGATATCAGCAAATTACCCTAACCCCACAGCTTAGGAATGACAACCCAGTCCTTGAGTTTGGGTAAGAGAGATAAGAGCCTACAGCACAGTGGTGAAGACCTAAATTTTAGCATCAGACCTGAATGTGATCCTAGCTCCACCAGTCACTAACCATGTGACCTTAAGCAACTTAGCCTCTTTAAACATCCACTTCATCTCTGTAAGGTGGTATAATAATGAATGACAACAGCAGCTTCCTTACAGAGTATTGCAAGGTTAAAATTAGATAACAGTGTAAGAAGTATTAACGTAGTGTCTGGCCCATGGTATGTGCTCAATAAATGGTAGGTTAAAAACTTGAAGAGTGACTGTACAAATTTTCAGAATAAAAATAAACAAAGCAAAGAAAACCCAGATCATATATCAAATGACTTAAAAAACCAAAGAGGATATTAAATTTAAAACAAATTTATGAAATGACAGAAATAAAACCAAACATAAGTCAATAAACATAAATAAGACAAGCTCTGTTTGACCTTAAAAAAGAAAAACATTATTTGATTGAATCAAAAATAAGCAAACCCCACTTTATAGTAAACAGAAGAAACCCAGCTAACACAAAGCACCTCAGAAAGCTTAGAGGTAAAAAGATGAAACAAAAAGGGAATAGAAGTGGAAGGATTTCAGTGAGATTTATATGTCCACAGACTTTTTTCCCTAGCAAAAATTTATTTTTTTTTAACTTTTAAGTTCAGGGGTACATGTGCTACACAGGTAAACTTGACACATGGGGGTTTGTTGTACAGATTATTTCATCACCCAGGTATTAATTCTAGTAGATTTGTTTATTTTTTCTAATTTGTAGTAATGATAATAGATTCTTTAATAATAACTGTAGAAAATTTTAGTAGAGAAATCAAGAAATCACCCTGAATACTGCCCATGGAATGTGGATGTATATACAGTTCTTTTTCCTATGCATCCACAACTATACTCAAATTATTATACATACAACATTTCACTACTGGTTTTTTTTCACTAATACTAGAACATGAGCATATTTTTTGTTATTAAGCAGACTTCTTAAATATTATCTTATGCAACTACACTAATTCAAAATTCATTCATTCATTTAGTAAACATTCAGTAAAGGGGCAATGTGCCACGAGTGTGGGCTCTGGAGCCAGACTACCCAAGTTAACACACTGGTTCTGTCACTCGCCAGCTGTGGCTTTGGTCCAAGACTCTTAACCTCTCTGTGCCTCATTCCTCATTTGTAAAATGAGGAAAATAACAATGTCTACTTCATAGGGTTGTGAGGACTAACTAATTAATATATGTCAAGCACCTAGAACAGTGCCTGCCACATCATAAGTACTCTAGGTGTTTGCTATTACTGTTACTATTATTATCATTATTACTATTCAAAGGGCATCTGCTGTGTGCTCAGTTCTCTGCTGGGGCACTGAAGATTCACAGATGAATCAGATCTAGTCCCTGCCCTTGGGAGCTCCCGCCTTGGTGCAGGAGACAGAAATATAAATAAATCATTACCTTCTGTAGACCAGAGCTTCCCAGACTTTTCTAGCAAGTAGCCTGTCGGCAAAGGCAAGCGACAGCGTCCCTCTGGGGGAATCTGGGGGCATAGCCGAAAGCAGCGAGGCTGAAAATGTCTTTGAAGTTTCTGTATTTCATCTTAAAAATTCATGCAAATTTTATATTCTTCTCACATTGCATCCATGTTTAATTTAGGAAAAAAAGGTGTCTTAAGTGTAGTTATAGTCATCTAGCTTTATCCAGCAGATCATGCAGTGAGAACCCACTTAGAGGAGCAGACAGCCCATCTTGGTGGGTGAGGCAGTATCCTTGAGAGAGGGGGAAGGGTATAGGCTCCAGTACCATAAAGGGGACTGCTTAGCTGGGTCTAGAGGATGAAATAGACTTTATCAGTGAAACAGAAGCAGAGTAGTCCTGGTAGAAGGAATGGCATATGAAAAACACAGAGGCATGAAGGAGCAAGTTCATGAAACAGTGAAGAGTTTAATAAGACTAGAGTGTGCAGTGTATACAGAGGACTATCCAGAGAATGGGCTGGGGATGGAAAGTGAGAGAAGCAAGAACTCCAGCTTTAGGCTCAGCTGGTCAGCATGGGCTTGGACCCCAGCTTTTAACCCCTTGGGGATGCTACTTAATGTCTCTAAGCTTCAGTTTCCTCATTTTAAAAATAGGAACTTTTTTTTCTGAGATGGAGTCTTGCTCTGTTACCCAGGCTGGAGTGCAGTGGTGTGATCTCGGCTCACCGCAATCTCCACCTCCCAGGTTCAAGCAACTCTCCTGCCTCGGCCCCACGAGTTGCTGGGATTACAGGCACCTGCCATCATGCCTGGCTAATTTTTGTATTTCTAGTAGAGATGGAGTTTTGCCAGATGTTGGCCACGCTGGTCTTGAACTCCTAACAGGTGATCCACCCCCTTGGCCTCCCAAAGTGCTGGGATTACAGGCATGAACCGCTGTGCCCAGCCCTAAAAATAGGAATTTTTTAAGTGCCTACCTTATAGAATGGCGGTGAGGATTAAATTAGATCATTTATGTCAAGTGTGCAGCTGTGATTTTGATGATCACAAAGGACTCCATTGTTCCCCACTCTACAGCCAAGTGAGGCACTGATTGGCCTCTCCTGGCCATTCACCCATTTCCTCAGCTAACTTCCAGATCAAAATAGCCTTGAGAATGCAAGGCATCTACAGGGAACCAAAGATATACCTCCTGTGCCCCCAAACCCTTCCATGATGCCCAATGTCCCTTCTCTTCTATAGTTCTTTTTTTTTTTTTTTTTTGAGACGGAGTCTCACACTGTCACCCAGGCTGGAGTGCAGTGGCACGATCTTGGCTCACTGCAACCTCTGCCTCCCAGGTTCAACCAATTCCCTACTTCAGCATCCCGAGTAGCTGGGATTATAGGTGCCCGCCACCACGCCCAGCTAATTTTTGTCTTTTTAGTAGAGATGGTGTTTCACCATCTTGGCCAGCCTGGTCCTCAACTCCTGACCTTGTGATCCACCCACCTTGGCCTCCCAAAGTGCTAGGATTACAGGCATAAGCCACTGCACCCAGTCTTTTTTTTTTTTTTTTTTAGAGACAGGGTCTCACTCTGTCACCCAGGCTGAAGTGCAGTGGTACCATTATAGCTCACAGCAGCTTTGAACTCCTTGGCTCAAGCTATCCCCCCTCCCACCTCAGCGTTCCAAGTAGCTAAGACGACAGGTGCATGCCATCATGCCAGGCTAATTTTGTTATTTTTTTGTAGAGACAGGGTCTCCCTATGTCACCCAGCTGGTCTCAAACTCCTGGGCTCAAGGGATCCTCTGATCTCAGCCTCCCAAAGCACTGAGATTTCAGATGTAAGCCACCAGGTCCAGCTTTCTCTGCTATAGTTCTACATGCAATTCCTCGTGGTTTGCACTTGCCATTCTCTCTCTCTGGAATACTTTTCCCTTTACCTTCCCATCCCCATCACCCCACCCTACCCCCCATCACCACCTGGCTAAACCCAACTCATTTTTCAGGTCTTAGGTTAGATGTTACATCCTCAAAGCCTAACCTCAATGCATTTTAGTGGTTTAAACCTCTCTCTCCCCTAGAACAATATCCTATTCTCTGCTGCCTGCTCAGCATCCAGCTTGGTGCCTGATACATATTAGGTATGCAATGGGTATTTGTGAAATGAGTAAGTGACAGGAAAAGGTACCAAGCTAGGTCTCTGAGGAAGCTGGGGCCAGAATTCAGGAAGTGAGTAGGTGATGTAAAGGAGGGTCATGGCCAGGCATGGTGGCTGGCTGGGTGTGGTGGCTCATGCCTATGATCCCAGCACTTTGGGAGGCCAAGGCGGCCTCAGCCTCAGCCTGAATTCTGACACCAGCCTCCTCAGAGACCTGGCTTGGTACCTTTTCCTGTCACTTACTCATTTCACAAATACCAATTGCATACCTAATATGTGTCAGGCACCAAGCTGGGTGCTGAGCAGGCAGCAGAGAATAGGATATTGTTCTAGGGGAGAGAGAGGTTTAAACTACTAAAATGCATTGAGGTTAGGCTTTGAGGATGTAACATCTAACCTAAGACCTGAAATATGAGGTTAGGAGTTCAAGACCAGCATGGACAACATGGTAAAACACCGTCCCTACCAAATATATAAAAATTAGCCAGGTGTGGTGGTGAGCACCTGTAATCCCAGCTAATCAGGAGGCTGAGGCAGGAGAATTGCTTAAACCTGGGCAACAGAGTGAGACTCTGTTTCAAAAAAAGAGAGAATCATGACCCATTCCCACTCAGCCTAGGCAAACTGAGCCAAAATTATTTTAATTAATTAATTTATTTTTTAAGACAAAGTCTTCCTCTGTCACCCAGGCTGGAGTACAGTGGTGAGATCTGAGCTTACTGCAGCCTCTGCCTCCCGGGTTCAAGCGATTCTCCCGCCTCAGCCTCCCAAATAGCTGGGACTACAGGCACACGCTGCCACACCCAGATAATTTTTGTATTTTTAGTAGAGACAGGGTTTCACCATGTTGGCCAGGATAGTCTTGATCTCCTGACCTCATGATCTGCCCACCTCAGCCTCCCAAAGTGCTGGGATTACAGGCATGAGCCACCATGCCCGGCCTATTTTTATTTTTATTTTAGTTGGGGTCTTACTCTGTCCCCCAGACTGGAGTGCAGTGGTGCAATCGTGGCTCACTGGGCTCATGCAATCCTCCTGCCTCAGCCTCCCAAATAGCTGAGACTATAGGCATGTGCCACCAAGCCCAGCTAATTTAAAATTTTTTTGTAGAGACCAGGTTTCATTATGTTGCCCAGGCTGTTCTCAAACTCTTGGCCTCAAGTGATTCTCCTGCCTCAGCCTCCCAAAGTGCTAGGATTACAGGTGTGAGCCACCCCACCTGTCCCCAAAGCTATTTTATAATTCTACAACCTCTCCATGCCTTTCCTCACATTTTGAGATCAGGTTTCAACACAGCACCGTCCAATAGCACTTTCTGCAATGATGGAAATGTTCTGTATCTATGCTGGCCAATATCATATTCACCAGCCACATATGGATATGGAGCACTTGAAAGTAGCTAGGGTGGCTGGGCGCGGTGGCTCACGCCTGTAATCCCAGCACTTTGGGAGGCCGAGGCGGGTGGATCATGAGGTCAAGAGATCGAGACCATCCTGGTCAACATGGTGAAACCCCGTCTCTACTAAAAATACAAAAAATTAGCTGGGCATGGTGGTGCATGCCTGTAATCCCAGCTACTCAGGAGGCTGAGGCAGGAGAATTGCCTGAACCCAGGAGGCGGAGGTTGCGGTGAGCTGAGATCGCGCCATTGCACTCCAGCCTGGGTAACAAGAGTGAAATTCTGTCTCAAAAAAAAAAAAAAGAAAGTAGCTAGGGTGACCAAGGAAACTGCATGTTGAACTCTACTTAATTTAAATTTCAACAGCCACATGCAGCTAAGGCTACCTTATTGGACAGCATAGCTCCATCCTTTACAATCCACACAGGCCTGGAGACTGGAAGTCAAGAGACCAGGGTCTGCCACTGCCTTTGTGCCCTCTCTAGATCTGTTTTTTTTAAATATGCAAAATAAAGGGACTAGACTCAATGACTTCTGCAGTCCTTTTCAGATGAAAAACAATCTTGGATTCAAAGACTAGTGAGAGCAGGAAAAGGAGCTCTGGAAGCAGCTATTAGACTGGCTGGGGGAGGACTGCATGGGACCCAGCAGCCCAGGCAATGACATGTGGTCAGCAGAGGGAAGAAGGGAGAGAGAAGAAATGGGAGAGACAGGGAAGCAAGGAAGCCTTCAGCCTTTGCTCTTGTTCATGTATAAACATTAAAATCTTGCCAGGGATTGATAAATCTCTGTGGAGTCTAAGCTCTATGCTCCCTCAGACACATGGCCCAGTCTGCTTCCCTCAATTTCTGTCCTCCAGACAGGGGAGTTGTCCTTTAGTCCCACTACAGCGCCTTTGTCCTTGCTGTTCCCTCTTCCTAGAAAGATCCCTCTCCTCTTTCAATTAGCCTCTCTATCCTCAAACATCACTTCCTTAAAGAAGCCTTCACAGACTTTCTGGGTCAGATCAGGATCCCCTCTTTTTATTTACTTTTTTATTTTTTTGAGACGGAGTCTTGCTCTGTCCCCCAGGCTAGAGTGCAGTGGTGTGATCTGGGCTTACTGCAACCTCTGCCTGCTGGATCCAAGCAATTCTCCTTCCTCAGCCACCTGAGTAGCTGGGATTACAGGCATCCACCACTGTGCCCGACTAATTTTTGTATTTTTCATAGAGATAGGATCTCACCATGTTGGCTAGGCTGGTCTTGAACCCCTGGCCTCAAGTGATCCATCTGCCTTGGCCTCCCAAAGTGCTGGGATTACAGGTGTGAGCCACTGCACCCGGCCAGGATCCCCCCTTGTACCCTGTCATAGCAGTGTCCCTTCCATCACAGCACTCATCACGGTGGTAATTCTACACCTTTTTGTGTGATTCTTGGATTAATGTCTGCCTCACTCCAGAGGGCTGGGAGGGATTTATTTTTTTCTCCTCATGTATTTTCAGTGCCTACCATAGTAAGTGCTCAATAAATATTACTGAAGGCAGACCAGGCGCCGTGGCTCACGCCTGTAATCCCAGCACTTTGGGAGGCTGAGGCGGACAGATCACTTGAGGTCAGGAGTTTGAGACCAGCCTGGCCAACACCGTAAAACCCCATCTCTACTAAAAATACAAAAATTAGCCAGGCGTGGTGGCGCATGCCTGTAGTCCCAGCTACTCTGGAGGCTGAGGCAGGAGGATCACCTGAGCCCGGGGTAGGTAGAGGTTGCAGTGAGTTGAGATCACACCACTGCACTCCAATCTGGACAACAGGGTGAGACTCTGTCTCAAAAATACACACACACACACACACACACACACACACACACACACACACACATTGAGAGAGAGAGAGAGAGAGTGAAAGGGAGGCAGGCAGAGCCAGGGGCAGGCTGCCAGGTCTGGGGAAGGAGCATGGGTTTCAGAAGCTCCCACTGTCCACCACTGGCTGTGGAAGCTTTGGAAGTAAGGTGTTCCTTTGGCCTGTCTGGCTTTCAGCTGGATTCTGATTTGGCCTCTCATCCAGGGCTGCAGCCAAGATCTCTGATGGTTCCCAGTACTATGTTCTGCTCATCATCACTGATGGGGTCATCTCTGACATGACGCAGACCAAGGAGGCCATCGTCAGCGTGAGTCTGAGGAGGAGGGCTTGGCAGGGAGGAGTAATGTTAATACTGTGAAGAGGCTAAGATTTTATCCTACTTGCAAGATAACAAGTTAGCCTGCCAGTTTCATGGATGCTGGCAGAAGACACAAGACTTTTGAATTAGTGACAGAAGACTTTGATTTCCAGCAAAAGCAGTAGCTGGAGTATTAGCATTTGCTGGAATTCTCTAAGTCCTTGTTCCCACTGGATGATGTGAAGAGGGACAGATGACACTTGCAGCCACTGTAGGTTGCATTACAGAAGAGGAACCCTGAGCTTAGGGAATTTGAGTCTTTTATAATGGACAGTAAGCATGCTTGCCTTTTGTTCCAAAGGTCTCCAGTGAGACCTTTTTTTAAAACTATGTTGGACAGTAAGCAAATATGTCCTCTGCTCTAGAGGAACATACTGAATCTTTCTTTTTTTGTTTTGTTTGTTTGTTTGTTTTTCTTGAGACAAAGTCTCACTCTGTCGCCCAGGTTAGAGTGCAATGGTGCGATCTTGGCTCACTGCAACCTCCACCTCCCAGGTTCAAGTGATTCTCCTGCCTCAGCCTCCCGAGTAGCTGAGATTACAAGTGCCTACCACCATGCCTGGCTAATTTTTTGTATTTTTAGTAGAGACAGGGTTTTACCATGTTGGTCAGGCTGGTCTCAAACTCCTGACCTTATGATCCGCCCACATTGGCCTCCCAAAGTGCTGGGATTACAGGCGTGAGCTACCGCACCTGGCAAAACTGAATCTTTCAAGGCTGATTGATATAGAAACATCCTTGAAAAAGTAGTCTGGGTCAGAGAGAATCAATGCCTCTGCTTGCAAGATGTGCAGAACCATGACACACATACATGGAGAACTTTCTCCTAACAGTTACCTCCCTGGTGATGGCTGCTTGCCCCAACGGTTCATCCTCTTTCCCCCACAGGCCTCCTCACTGCCCATGTCTATCATTATCGTTGGTGTAGGACCAGCCATGTTTGAGGGTGAGTACAATGGGGTGTCCCTGAATGGGACTAAGAACTGAGGAGAAAAGTGGGAAGGGGTCAGGTATTTGGGCCTGCCTCACAGAAGAGATAAGGTAGATACCCCTGTGGGGCCTTGACCAAGTCACAGACCTTCTTTGAACCCGCTTCCTTATCAGAACCAAGGCTGATGATACTAATACTTCCCTGGGGTTCCTGGGAGGATGGACTTCATGGAAGGCATAGGACTTGAACACTTAGCATTAAGCATTCTCCTGATGACTCCAAAGGGGAGCTCAAAGGGAGGGGGCAGCATGGGGTATGCTGGAGAGGCCATTCAGCTGAGGGGTGTCTTTTCTGCAGCAATGGAAGAGTTGGACGGTGATGATGTGCGCGTGTCCTCTAGGGGACGCTACGCAGAGCGGGACATCGTTCAGGTAGACCTGACCTGGGAGAGACTGTGGAGCTGAGAGGCACAGTGAGGAGAAGAGGCTAAATTGGGAGCCACTCACACTTGTTACCTTCTCAGTCTCCTACTTTCTTCCCTGTCACTCTTTCATCCTTTCTCATTCCTTGAATACATCCTTTTTGACAAACAGGAAGGTTGCTGCAGCCTTGGTACGTCCATGGTGTAGGTCGGGAGATCCCCAAGGCTCCTGCCCTCTAGTGGAGGCAACCAACAATAAATAATCACACAAATAAATACTTCATTTGATTGTGATAAGTACTCCAGAGGAATAGCAAATGCCACTGTGAGAGCCTGTAACAGGGACCTAACATAGGTACAGTAGTCAGGAAAGGGTTATTTAGCTTGCTGAGACCTAAGGGAGGGGATAAGCATTACAGGGAGAGGAGCAGCATGTGAGAAGGCTCTGAGGCTCAGAAGAACTGGCCCAATCAATGAAAAAGCAGAAGCTAGGGTAGCAGGTGAGTGTGAGAAGGGAGGCTAAATTTGGGAGTTTGTTATAAAAGAATTGAAAAGCTCTTAAAGGATTTTACATAGGATAGTGAGATGGTGAGACTTGCAGTTTTAAAGGATCTCTCTCGCTGCTGTATGGAGGGTGGACAGCAGCAGGGCAAGACAGAAGGCAGGTAGACCCATTAGTGAGGAAGCCTTTGAAGTAGTAAAGGGGAGGTGATAGAGATCTGGCTGGAAGCAGTGGGGAGGGAGAGAAAGTGGTGGATTCAAAATATATTTAAGTAGAAAATGTTGCAAGACCTGATGATAAGATGATGATGGGGAATGACGAAGGCTTCAAGGATGACTCAGTATTCCAGCTTAAGCAACTGGGTGAATGACATCCCATTTGCTGGGAAGGGGAAAGCTAGAGGAGGAGATTTGGCAGAAAGAGCTAGAATTCAGTTACGAACATACATAAATTGGGTTCAAAGTATCTGTGACAACTGAATGGAGAGGGAATACGGGCAACTAAATATGTGGCTCTGGACTTTAAAAAGAGGTCAGGGATGAGCCCAAGCATGGCGGCTCATGCCTATAATCCCAGCACTTTGGGAGGTCAAGACAGGAGGACCTCTTTGAGACCAGGAGTTTTGAGACCAGCTTGGGCAACATAGCAAGACCTGATCTCTGCTACATTAAAAAAATAAAGGCTGGGCGCGGTGGCTCACATTTGTAATCCCAGCACTTTGGGAGATTGAGGTGGGTGGATCACCTGAGGTCGGGAGTTTGAGACCAGCCTGACCAACATGGAGAAACCCCATCTTTACTACTAAAAATACAAAATTAGCTGGGTGTTGTGATGCATGCCTGTAATCCCAGCAACTCGGGAGCCTGAGGCAGGAAAATTACTTGAGCCTGAGAGGCGGATGTTGTGGTGAGCCAAAATGGTGACATTGCACTCTAGCCTGGGCAACAACAGTGAAACTCCATCTCAAAAGGAAAAATAAAAATTAAATAAAAATAAAACATATTTTTTTGAAAAGAGGTCATGATAGATATATAAATTTGGCAGTCATCAGGAAACAGATTTTTTTTAATTCTCCCCTTTCTTATCAGCTCCTCTCCCCCAACACTTCTTTTCTTCTCCTCCTCTCCCCAAGTCCCTCTCCTAGCTCTCTCTCTTTTCCCAGCCCCTTCTCACAGACTCCTCTTCCTTCTTGCCCCAACTCCATCTCTCTGGGCTCCTCCTGTTCTCAGGATCCCTTCTCCCTGGTCCCTGCCCCTTGTCTCCCCTGCTCCCTCCTTTCCAAGTCTCCCTCCCTACCTCCTGGCCTGCTCTACTTCCCTCCAGGGAACAATTTTTAAAGTCATTGATGTGTATGAAATCATCCAGGAAGAGAGCTGAGGGAGAGAAGGGACCAGGTTTAGAGAGCAAGTAGACCCAGAGGAATGGTGGTGGGAGGAGGGAGCTTCAAGAAAGGTAAGCAAGAAGCCAGAAGAGTGTGGCGTTAAGAGTGGGATGCGTCCAGAAGAATTATGGTCAAATGTAATGGAAAACTAAACAGAAGTCAAACAAGATGAGGACTAAAAATTACCGTCCACTGGACTGATTTAGCAACACAGGGCCACTGACGACATCAGCAAGAGCAGCTTCAATGGACTGTGTGAAGCCAAACTGGAATGGGTTGAGGGGGAATAGAAGGTGAAAAAAAAAAGTGGTTGGAGAGACAGCAAATGTAGAAAACTGTTCAAGATGTGGGGAGGGAGATACTGTGATAGTTGGAAAGAGATGTTGGGGATCAAAATAGAAGCCTCCCTGCTGCACCCCCATGCCCTCTCTCCTGGTCATGGCTTATATCTTCTTGTCTGTGCCTGACCCAGTTCGTCCCATTCCGAGACTATGTTGACCGGTCGGGGAACCAGGTGTTGAGCATGGCCCGACTGGCCAAGGATGTGCTGGCCGAGATCCCGGAGCAGCTGCTGTCCTATATGCGTACCAGAGACATCCAGCCTCGGCCCCCACCCGCTGTCAACCCCAGCCCGACTCCAGCTCCAGAGCAGCCCTGAGGATTCTACATATCCAATGCCTCACAGTCTGCTCACCTGCTCACCCACTGCTTCTGCTTTAAGCCAGAGGCACCTGGAACCCTGGACCTCACTGGAAGGGCCAACTTGGAGGATTAGTGCTGGCTGACAAGCCCTCCGCCTCCTTGCCTGCAGAAGGGCCTGGCACTATCACCACCTCCCTGCCTTCATGCCAATAATAAAGCTGATCTTTACTCCACCTCTGTTTCATGCGTCTTGGGGAAGGAAGGAAGACTACGGGACCCAAGGCCTGGGGCTGCATCAAGAGGAAGGGAACCAGGATGCCTTCAGCTAGGTTCATCCCCATCCTAACATGTTCATCCAACACTTCTTCATACATTCTTCAAAGAGTTTAATAAGTGAAACTTTGTATGTTTTTCCTCAGGAGAGAGGCTCATAGTTGTTTGTTTTTTCATAAAATCCAGATCCTGCACATGGCCTATACTTTTCACCAGATTCTCAAACAAATTCCTGACAACTAAAGGAGATGACTTTGTATAACTCTATTTCTATCCGTTTATTCTGAATTACTATTATTTTTGAGATGGAGTTTCGCTCTTGTTGCCCAGGCTGGAGTGCAATGACGTGATCTCGGCTCACCGCAATCTCCGCCTCCCGGGTTCAAGCGATTCTCCTGCCTCAGCCTCTGGAGTAGCTGGAATTACAGGGGCCCACCACCACACTTGGCTAATTTTGTATTTTTAGTAGAGACAGGGTTTCTCCATTTGGTCAGGTTGGTCTCAAACTCCCGACCTCAGGTGATGTGCCTGCCTTGGCCTCCCAAAATGCTGGGATTACAGATGTGAGCCACCATGCCCGGCCTTCTGAATTATTTTAATAAGGATAACAGCTAAAATTTTCTTTGAACATTCACTACATGTCAAACTGTGTGCTAGGTGATTTACAAGCATCATCTCATTTAATTCTCACAACTGTGTGAGAACAAGTACCATATATTATTCCCACTTTACACATAAGGAAACAGGCTCTGAGAGGATGAGTCATTTGTTTAAGAGAATTCATCAGTTTGACTTCAGATCCCAAGATCTTAATCAGCAAACATCGATTTTATTGGGATGGTTTTTAGAAAACATACATTTTAGTGGGTCAAATGCAAAGCCTGCATTAAGATAGAAGCTTTCAGATGCTTTGGGCTTTGTCCCAAAACCCTGGAAGACCCTTTCATGCTCCCCTTTAATGACAAACCTGGAGAAGCATTGTTTAAGGATGTTTCCCCTGCCATCCAAGTTCTCTGAAACCCTCAAGAACTGGCAATAGAATTTTCAGCTCCATTTTACAAATAAGAAACTTGAAGAACCGATCTTGTCCAAGTTCACATTGCTAGGAGGTGACCCACTCACATTAAATCAGCTGTTTTGGCACCATCTTCAAACCAGTAACCCGGAGCACATTCCTGCCAACCCACAGAGATCTCACCGCTTTACCAGACACAAGCCCTTTCACACCCACCGGCCCCAAACCCAGACCCTTCCCTCAGACCCATTCCTTTTCTCTAGCATCTCTCCTTTACTTTTCCCTAGTTTCTTCTCTTTCCTTGCCTCACGCCTCGTTATCCCTAATCGGTCCCGCCCTCTCCTCCTAGCTCCGCCCCATGCCTTCCCAAGCCCCGCCCGCTCCCTTCAGCGTCGCGTCGTTTTTTCCAGCTATGTTCTTTATTCCTAGTGCAGCTCCACTTTCCAGGCCATCCAAAGCTCCGCCCTTTCTCTCCAGGTACTCCTCTTCTGTTTATCCCCACTTTTTACCCCACTATTCTAGGAGGGCTCCCCTGTACAGTAGCACCGCCCTCGCCCCACAAGCCCCGCCCCACAGACCGATCTAGTCTCCAGCCCCGCCCAGGCCCTACCCATAACTCCTGGTCCCCTTAGGCTCCAGCCTGCGTCCCTCTTGCTCCCGGCCCTGCCCCCAGCCCCGCCCGTTACTCTGGCCCCGCCTCACCGCCTTCCTCTGAGACCAAGGCCAGGTCCCTCCCGCACCCGCGGCGCCAGCAGGAGGCAGGGCGCGTAGAGGGAGGAGGCAGGGAGCGGAGGGAGGAGGCAGAGGGGGAGGGGAGAAGGGCGGGCTCCTCACGCCCAGCCCCGCGCTCACCGTCCGTGGCTGCAGATTCGCCACAAACCGCCCGACGACCTCAGATCCTGAGTACGGCGACTTCAGTCTCCAGAAACTCCACTCTAAGATGGAAGAGCTAGAGGAGCCCTTTGGAGTGTCTAGGGTCCTTTCTGAATTCCAGAGAAAGGTCTCTCGAGCCTCAGCGGACGGGCAGGGATACGTGGCGAAAGTGCAGCTCAACAGCGCTGCGAAGCCACGTTTACCCTGCGCAGACGCCGTCGCCGCCGCCGCTGCTGCCGCCGCCGCTGCCACAGCCTTTGCCGCCACGGTCTCCGCCGCCGCTGTCCTCGCGCTGCCTCTGGGAGCCTCCATTGTTCCAGCGGCGCCCGGTCCCGAGGCTAGGCATCCTAGTGGCTCGCGAAACGGGCGGCGGTCGACGGAGTTGAGACCCCGGGGCGCCGGCGAGACTGGGAGCAGCAGGGGTCAGCGCAGGAATCCCCGGGAGCCGGGGTCACAGCGTGGGGCGGCAGGGGGCCGGGGTGGCGAGATCTACAGTCTCCGGAGTTGGGGCTCCCCCTTCCCAGCCCGACTTTCCCCGCCGGCCTCCCCAAGTGGGGTCGGAGCCCCGGCGGGCGCCCCCGGCGATGAGCCCGGACTCGAGGTGGCCGGTGAGTGCGGGCCTGGGACCAGGGCGGGAGTGGCCGGCAGAGAAGGGATAGGCTACGTTCGTGGGGCGCGCACTGAGCCGCGTGGCCGGGGAGCCTCTCTGGCAGCTCCAGCTGGGAGAACTGACAGTGCATTGGTTCCCAGCAGGCATCCCGGGGCAACAGTGTATCTTTTGGGGCTGCCCGGGCCAGTGGCAGGAGGGGAGCCTTGTTTCACTTGCTACATTTTGACAAAGGGGAAACGCCACCACATCCGGAGAGTGGGCTGCGGGCACTGCCGGGGCCCAGCCCTGTCTCTTCGGCCCCCGCCCCGTGCTTCCTCCAGCCCGCTGAGCTCCAGGGGCAGATGCAGCCGCCATTCCCCTTGGGCCCTCTCCGCGGGCTTTTTGATCTAAGTTCTCGTCTCCCTCACCTGTGCTTCTGCTGCTGGGTCCCAAGGGGACGTTACTGGTTCGCTGTGCTACTTTGGGAGCCATTCACCCGGGACCCAGCTTGGAAAGAGGAGAGCTTGTTTGTGCTTCGGTTGGCTTATGTTTATAAAGACACAGCCGCAGGTAGGAAGCAGAAGAGAGTTGCAGTTGGACGTGTAGCGTTACTGATGTGAAAGTCAGGAGCCGTTGACAGAGGAGCTGAAGCAGCCCACCTGCCTGGTTAAGGCACAGGTGGAGAGACCAACGGGTTATTTTGTCAGGGAGCTCAGGGTAGCTCTGCCCGGTTGGGATGGTGCCAAGCCCCTAGCTGAATTGTTGAACTCAACTAGGCCGAGAGAAATTGGGGCAGTCTCTGACCAAGCTGGGCTTCCTAAGGCCTGGTGCCATCTGCTGTCTACACTCACCCAAGAATGTTGGGGAGGGGGAAGGGAGGGTCCCTGCAGACCAGCATGGAGCTGAGCATGCCTAGATTGTCGTGGTCGTGTTTGTACCCTTAGGGCCTGGCACTTGGTAGTCACTCAGTTGTTGTTGCATGAATGGGTGAAAGAAGTGCTCAAATGTGATACAGGCTGCTGTCACTGACTAAATGACCTCAGTTTTCACTTGGCTTCACAGTACATCTCCTACGCAGTCCCAGAGCCAGGCTCCCCGTAAAGACCTCAAAAGTAAATGAATTCTTTCTGTGATCCAGTGATTTCTGCAGGAGTCCACGGCTAAATCATTGGCCACCATTCAGCCTTCTACATGGCCTTCATCGCATCTGAGCTCTCAATCTGGTGATCCCCCTTATTCAGCTATTCATTCAACAAGTCATTCATTTGCCAAAAACTGAGTGTCCAGTGCATGCTAGGTACTGGGGATACAGAGGTGGATAGGCTCTGGTGTCTTTACTACACAGCTCCCAGTCTAGAGGGGGAGACAACTTTCAGTATGTCAAGTGCTGTGGTAGAGGTGAGAATGGAATGCTATGGAAACAGCTCCCCATGGGAGAATCAAAAAAGTTGTGTCAGAAGTGACATTTGAGCTGGTTTTTTGAAGACTGAGTAGGAGCCCACCAATCAGGAAGGAATGAGAGGCTATAACATTCAGGGAATGGCAGGTTCCCCTGTATAGACAAAAACAGCTGTAACTTGTAAAAAGAATCCGGAAAGGAGAACTAGGGCCAGACAGTGAGAAGAACTCTTTGAATGGCATCATAGAGAATTTGGAAGATTATCTTGAAGGAACTTGGGAGCATTAGGAGGCTTTTAGTGAGGAGACTGGCATCATTGCTGCCTGGTAGAAAGATCACTCTCCAATATGATGTGAGATTGGGCTAGAGGAGTTGAGACATAGGGCAGGATGACCAGGCAAGAGGTGATGATGGTCCACATCTGGGCCATGGTAGAGGAGATGGCATTTAGAGACACTGTAGAGGTAGGCTGGCTAGGACCTGGTGACACCAAGTGAGGGGGAGGAATAGAAAGACCGGGACCTCTGGTGCAAGTGGCCAGTAACTCATCCCCAGCCTTATGCTAACTGATCTGTATATTCTAGATGTGACAGCATGGGGGTGGACTTTGATGTGAAGACTTTCTGCCACAACTTGCGGGCGACTAAGCCACCATACGAGTGCCCGGTGGAGACCTGTCGAAAGGTCTACAAGAGTTACAGTGGTATTGAGTACCACCTGTACCACTATGACCACGACAACCCACCACCCCTGCAACAGACTCCACTCCGCAAGCACAAGAAGAAAGGGCGCCAGTCACGCCCAGCCAACAAGCAGTCACCCAGCCCCTCAGAGGTCTCACAGTCACCAGGCCGTGAGGTGATGAGCTATGCACAGGCCCAGCGCATGGTGGAGGTGGACCTGCATGGCCGTGTCCACCGCATCAGCATCTTTGACAACCTGGATGTGGTGTCAGAGGATGAGGAAGCCCCTGAGGAGGCCCCCGAGAATGGCAGCAACAAGGAGAACACTGAGACACCAGCTACTACTCCCAAGTCAGGCAAACATAAGAACAAGGAGAAGCGCAAGGACTCCAACCATCACCACCACCACAGTGTTTCTGCAAGCACCACTCCCAAGCTACCAGAGGTGGTCTATCGGGAGCTGGAACAGGACACCCCTGATGCCCCACCCCGGCCAACTTCCTATTACCGGTAAGGCCACCTCTATCTTGCAGCTCTGGAAAACTGGTCAAGCAGGGCTCAGGAGCCAGAGAGAGGTGAGAGGCACAGATAGGAGAGTGGCAGGAATAAAGAATAGTGAAAGAATACTGATTTTGCCAGGGCAGTGAGAGGAATGGTACCCCACTAATGGTGGCACTTACTTTACAATGCCACATGCCACTCCTTTATTTTCTCACAACTCTCAGGTATTTTTCTCATTTCACAGATGAGGAAACTATGGTCAAGAAAGGGTGCCAGATTTATCTCTCTGTTGTTTTTTTTTTTTTTTTTTTTGAGGCAGGGTCTGGCTCTGTCACCCAGGCTGGAGTGCAGTGGCATGATCTTGGCTCACTGCAACTTCTGCCTTCCGTGCTTAAATGATCCTCCTCCTCAGCCTCCTGAGTAGCTGTGACTACAGGCGCATGCCACCATGCCCAGCTAGTTTTTAAAATTTTTTGTAGAGATGGCGTTTCACCACGTTGCCCAGGCTGGTCTTGAATTCCCGGGCTCAAGTGATCCATCCCTCAGCCTCCCAAAGTGCTGGGATTATAGGCATGAGCCACTGTGCCCAGCCATACTTATCTAAAATCACATGCCAGTAGATAGCTGAACTGGGATTCAAACCCAGGTTCCTCTGACTCCTGAGCTGTAACTATTTCCACTGTGCCAAAACATCCTATTTCTGATTCCTGGCCTTCTCCATTTCCTAACTGCATGACCTCGGGAAATGCATCCAACTTACAGTGTTTTACGGACCCCATCTGCAGAGCAGATACAGTATTCCTCTGCCTCCCTAAAGTTAGAAGACTAGGGTCACTGATTTCATAAGGTACTAAAAGCACTTTGTAAATCTACCGTTGTTCTGTTGTCATCTAACCTTTAACATGTTGAAGCAGTATTTTATACTTAAGCAATATTTAATACTCCTCCAGTGGCCCTTCTATTTTTGTCGTTTAATTGTTCCTTTAACATGAGGTAAAAGATGAAGGGATGTAGGGGGGCAGTGTGGTGGTGAAACTACGTGGATAAATCCTGGCTGAAGGATGGTACAAAAACCAAGTGTAAAACCTCTCTGAAAGTTGGCATCCAAAGCAAAGAAAGCATTCTGATGAGTTAATTTGCCAACAGTGGTAAGTTTTATTGTCAGCTAATCAGAAGGCTTGATCTCTGAGGAGGATTTGTCATAAAGGCTTTTATATAAAAAACATTTTTTACCAAAAGTGCAGTCCACATAATGTTAAACCTCAATTTTTATTTTATTTATTTATTTATTTAATTTTTGGGACGGAGTCTCGCTCTGTTGCCAGGCTGGAATGCAGTGGTGAGATCTGGGTTCACTGCAACCTCTGCCTTCTGGGTTCAAGTGATCTCGTGCCTCAGCCTCCTGAGTAGCTGGGATTACAGGCATGTGCCACCACACTCAGCTATTTTTTGTGTTTTTAGTTGACACAGGGATTTCACCATGTTGGTGAAGATGGTCTCTATTTCCTGACCTCCTGGTCTGCCCACAGCCTCCCACAGTGCTGGGATAACAGGCGTGAGCCACCTAAACCTCAGTTCTTTAAAAGCAGATCTGGGAACACAAGCAATATGGCATGTAGCACTTTCATCTCTCTACTGTTTTGAGTTTAAACCCATCTCCCTCTTCTTCTCCCATTCTTTAATCTTTTCAGTCCAACTCCAGTTCCTTCTGTCTTTTCACAGTTTTCTCTTTTCACACTGACTGCCATACCCACCTCCGCCCCACTCCTAACACACAGACCCCTCTTTGGGCTTCCCCTCCCTCCCAATGGCCCTTGAGCTCTCTCTGCTCTAACAGGCATCCCAGCCCAGCTCATTCAGCTCCTTTTCTTCCTCCCTCCACTTAGATTCACTCTTTCTGGGGATCAGATCTATTTTTTAGGGGAGCAGTTCTCAGCACATATACTGCAAACAGCTGGGAGAAGTATATTGCATGGGATTTGTTACCACTGTTGGTAAAACTGCCCAAGTTTTGGAAATGATTTACTTTTTATATAAATTGAGAAGATTTGAGGTCATCTCTCTAATAACATCACTTTCTCTTGCTTGCATTCTGATATGCTTCCTTGAGGGGGAGAGAGAGGGTGGCATGTCAGCTGGCGTGCCAGGAATTATACATGACATGCAGCCTACCTTATCTGTACTGCAGCCTGTAATCTGGGTGCCTGTGGGAGTGTGTTATGCACCATCACATAATGTCACGTGTGTCATGGCAGAGAAAAGGGTGAGAATTGGTGCTCAACAGAGCTGGTGCCAAGGCCTGGAAGAAGCCAGATGGTTCACACCATCCATGAGTCATACCCTTGTTCAAAGATAGGGAGGTTGCAGTCACCTTGGGGAAGAGGTAAAAGGCTAAAAAGGAAGAAACTGCTTCCTACAATGTTTCAGTCTCTCTCCTCCCTTCTGCCCTCAAAATGCCTTTCAAATGAACAGTATTGAGTGCCTCTATCTGTATGGTGAATCAGACACAACCCCCAACTTCTATCCTGTAGTGGAGGAGTTAGACACATAAACAGCTATAATGCTAGGAAGGTGGGTAAAGGCCATACAAAAACTAGTAAGTTAACATTTATTGAGTGCTTGCTGCACATCAGGCACTGTCCTAAGCACTTCACCTGCATTAACTCATTTAATGCTCACAATAGCTTTGTGAAATAGGTTCAGATTAGCATCACCACTTTATAGATGAAGAAACAAGTCCCAGGGAGATTAGCTCACTTGCCCTCTGTTAGACAAGACCCAGGCAGTGTGGCTCCAGAGCCTGTGTGTGCCTGGCCCACTCTAGCAACCAAAGTCCCATTTCCCCCATGGAAGGAGAAACAGGAGCTAATGTTTTTCTAGGGCCTGTTATGTGCCACTTGACTTAGCTCATTCTTTTTTTTTTTTTTTTTGAGACGGAGTTTCGCTCTTGTTACCCAGGCTGGAGTGCAATGGCGCGATCTCGGCTCACTGCAACCTCTGCCTCCTGGGTTCAGGCAATTCTCCTGCCTCAGCCTCCTGAGTAACTGGGATTACAGGCATGCGCCACCATGTCCAGCTAATTTTTTGTATTAGTAGAGACGGGGTTTCACCATGTTGACCAGGATGGTCTCAATCTCTTGACCTCGTGATCCACCCGCCTCAGCCTCCCAAAGTGCTGGGATTACAGGCTCGAGCCACCGCGCCCGGCAGCTCATTCATTTTTTAAAACAACTTAATAATAAAAAGATAAGTTTACATATTTGCACACGTCTGTATGTGGTCACATGACTTAGTGGTTTGGTGGTGTTTTATACCAAGGTGCTCACACTTCCTTCCCTGGGCCTGCTGGGGGCTGCTGGAGCCTAAGGGGGTCGCAGGCACTGGGCAAGGCACTACATAAATAAACATAAAGGCAAAGAGTTTGTAGCCTATTCATTTTTATAATTCCATATAATCCTGACAGTATCTTTCTGAGTAGGTAGTGTTACCCTTGTTTTGTCATCAATAAAACTGAGGTTCATAACAGCAGTAATGTCCAAAAAGTCACAAAATGGCAGAGGCAGGATTTAAATCTGGTTTGCTTAGAAGCCAAAGCCCCATTTTTTCCTTTGTACCCTATAGTTTACAGTGCCAGAGTCCAGGCCGCCTATAGCATGACAGGGCAAGGAGCACCTTCTCTGTGTGACAAGCACGTAGAGCAGCCCTAAGTTCCAGGCCTGTTGGCACAGTAATACAGGGTGGACAGTAAGAGCACTGGGGCTGGAGGTTGATGCCTCTGCCTCTGCTACTCCATTGTTGTGACCTATCTATGTTTTGATTAACTTCTCAAAGCTTGTTTCCTCATCTACATAATGAGGACAATAAGAACACTAACTCTATGGCTGTGGTAAGAATAAATGTAATAGTTTAGCAGAATGCCTGGCTCATAGTAAATGCTTGGTAAAACTTAGCTATTATGATTGTTATCTCCCAAGGCTGTCCAGTGAACAAACATAGCACCCTGAGTTCGAGGGAGCCCTGAGCTGAGAGAAGACCCATGGCAGTTTAGTTGAGGCCCTGCCCACCAGTGTTAAAGCTACTTATATGTAATTTGGCAATGACATCAAAGGACCTTCCTTCTTCCCCTGATTCTTCGTACCATCATCTGGACCACTCCAAGGGGTCCTAGCTGCCCTACCTTCCTCCCTTTAGAGGAGGCTGGCTGTGCCTCTGCAACCCAAAGATGGTGTCACATATAGCAGCTAGGACATGAGCTTTGTAGTGGCAGGCCTGGGTTCACATCCCAGCTTTACCACTTTCTCACAAGTGAGCTGGGGCTGGGTGATTAACCTCCCAAGCCTTAGGTTTTCTTTTCAGCAAAAAGAAATGATGATAGTATGTATAGTATCTGGAGGTAAAGTGAGGATGAAATGAAACAACACATCTAAAGGGCACAGGCGGAGAGTAAGTGCTCAGTGGCAAATGACCCATCGCCTTTAAGGGAGGGAAATCTCAACCATGTGAAGCTGAGCTCCCTGTGTGTACTGTTGTAGGTACATCGAGAAGTCTGCAGAGGAGCTGGATGAGGAAGTAGAGTATGACATGGACGAGGAGGACTACATCTGGCTGGATATCATGAATGAGCGTCGGAAGACAGAGGGTGTAAGTCCCATCCCTCAGGAGATCTTTGAGTACCTAATGGACCGGCTAGAGAAGGAGTCCTACTTTGAGAGTCATAATAAAGGCGACCCCAATGCGCTAGTGGACGAGGATGCTGTTTGCTGTATCTGCAACGATGGTGAGTGCCAGAACAGCAATGTCATCCTCTTCTGTGACATGTGCAACCTGGCCGTGCACCAGGAGTGCTATGGTGTCCCCTATATCCCTGAGGGCCAGTGGCTGTGCCGCCGTTGCCTGCAGTCACCCTCTCGTGCTGTGGATTGTGCCCTGTGCCCCAACAAGGGTGGTGCCTTCAAGCAGACAGATGACGGGCGCTGGGCCCACGTGGTGTGTGCCTTGTGGATCCCCGAGGTCTGCTTTGCCAACACGGTCTTCCTAGAGCCTATTGACAGCATTGAGCACATCCCACCAGCTCGCTGGAAGCTCACCTGCTACATTTGCAAACAACGGGGCTCAGGGGCCTGCATCCAGTGCCACAAGGCCAACTGTTACACAGCCTTCCATGTGACATGCGCCCAGCAGGCTGGCCTTTACATGAAGATGGAGCCTGTGCGGGAGACAGGCGCCAACGGCACCTCTTTCAGTGTCCGCAAGACAGCCTACTGTGACATCCACACGCCTCCAGGTTCAGCACGCCGCCTGCCTGCCCTGTCCCACAGTGAGGGTGAGGAGGATGAAGATGAGGAGGAGGATGAGGGTAAGAGCTGGAGCTCAGAGAAAGTCAAGAAGGCCAAGGCCAAGTCCCGGATCAAAATGAAGAAGGCACGAAAGATCCTGGCAGAGAAGCGGGCAGCGGCGCCTGTGGTGTCAGTGCCCTGCATCCCACCACACAGGTAGGTGGGGAGCAGGTGGACAGGCAGGTGAGGGACAAAGGAGCCTCCTGGAGAGGAACTGGCAGACTCCTGAGTGGAATGGCAGGGCTGGGCTATCTTCCTCCCAGGAGTAGAACAGCAGGGCTGGGCTGTCTTCCCAGGAGCTACATAGAAGTTAAAAACAAAACAAAACAAAAAACCAAACACCATATTTTCAAAAGAGATAGTTATCTTTAGCAGGTCACCTCACTTTCACATTAAAAGCCAGAAATGCCAGCTTTTATCTGGCATAGCTAACGTGTTTTGAACTGCCCTTCACTTTGATGGTGTGGTTTGTTAAGTTGGGATGGAAGAGGATGGAACTGCCACTGGCAGCAATGGAAAACATGGTCTAATTATGAAGAAACAAATAGAATGAAAAGCAGGGAAGGGGAGACTCAAGAAGTTGGGAAGTGGTTACTGATGCTCATTTGGGTTGTGATGGCCAGGGTTATTTTAGTTCTCTCGTGCCATTTATTTGATTTACTATATGTTTCTGCTGTGTACAGTTGTATTTAATCTTAAAACCTTCAAAGGCTCAATCTCAGTGGGGCTCCCAGGGTCAAATAGTACTCTGGGCTGCAGTGACTAGAGCAGTCTTGGGGCGGAAGTCCCTGATCCCTGGTGTACAGGGTTAAGGATCTGGTTTAGTGCTAGGAGCTTGGTTTCCTGTCTGCTGCAGTACCATTGATGGCACCGCTCTTTCTTCCTTGCCATAAGCCCAGAGTCCCAGGCATTTTGGACAAGAGATACTTCATCCCCATTTAGGAACTCTCAGTGGCCAGAGACTCTTGATCTGCTTAAGAGAATCAGGGCCCAACAGGTTTTACTCTTTGTTTCCTTCCTCCCAGGCTTAGTAAAATCACCAACCGCCTGACCATCCAAAGGAAGAGCCAGTTCATGCAGAGGCTGCACAGCTACTGGACACTGAAGCGGCAATCACGGAATGGGGTCCCATTGCTTCGTCGCCTACAGACACACCTGCAGTCTCAAAGGAACTGTGATCAAGTTGGGGTACTGTGTCCAGTTCCCTGTGGGCTCTGGGAGCTAGGGCCAGGGGGAGACTAAAACCAAGATTTGCAACTGTAGCTTCCAGTGTCAGAGGGCTTAAGCTCTTTGCTCCTTTAAGCTAGCCCTTAAATCAGGTTCAGCATGGAATCCTCAATGAAAAGATGTTGTTCCTATATGTTTATGTATTCATTCAACAAACACACACCAAGCATTTATTCTGCCAGGCCTTGGGAACACACAGATTGAGGCACTACCAATAAATTACTGTGCTCCCTCTTTTGGCTTGACCTGCCCTTGACCTTAGTTTCCTGGGCTCTCTTCTCCCCGCTGACTTTTCCTCTGGCTGTCTAATCATCTCCTGATCTTCCTTTTGCCTCTACAGAGAGATTCTGAGGATAAGAACTGGGCCCTTAAAGAACAGCTCAAGTCCTGGCAGCGGCTCCGGCACGACTTGGAGCGAGCTCGGCTGCTGGTGGAATTGATCCGCAAGCGGGAAAAACTCAAAAGGGAGACGGTGAGTGCTCCTCGGCCAGTCCTATTTTATAAAAGAGAAAACAGACCCAGGAGAAGGAAAAGTGTGTGTCCCCCAGTCAGATAGTGGCAGAGGTGCCGCTGGAGTCAGGTCTCCTGGTCCTCAGTGTGATTTTAGATCTACTGGAAGCAGAATGTCACAGGAGAGTATGAACAGAATCCTTGGTTATGTGACATAGGTAGCTGGTGCTGGTAGTTCAAGAAAGGGGGAGACCAGAAGCGTTGGTGCAAGTTGCCCTGGGTGGAGCCTCATAGAAGGTAGACCTGTATGAGTACACCCAGCTGTGAAGGTGGGTTCCCAGGCCAGCTGGGATTATCTCCTCAGACCTCTCTGCCACTGGACTGGCCAAGGCCTGGCTAATCAGGCCTTTTTGTGTGTTAGATCAAGGTTCAGCAGATCGCCATGGAGATGCAACTGACCCCTTTCCTCATTCTCCTTCGCAAAACCTTGGAGCAGCTCCAAGAGAAGGACACAGGCAACATCTTCAGCGAGCCGGTCCCTCTGTCTGAGGTAACCGAATTGGACGAAGTAAGAATCCCTTCCCCTCACTCCATCTTCTTTCTGTTCCTCTCCCAGTTGGACCCCTGCTGCAGGTCTGGGCCAGGGACTAGATGGGGACCTTGAAGAGGGGCTGGTGGCTCTGGGGCAGGATGAACTGGAGCCACATGTATCACCTGGACTCTGTCTTGTCCCTGTCACACCCCAAGGGCCCAGAATGGGAGGCAGTCTGCACTCCTTCCCCAGAGGCAGGGACTGAGTCTGCCAAATGAATAATCCCAGGGCAGGAAGACACTTTCGGGGTGCTGAACCCTAGAACGGAGACTTTAGAAGGCTCAGCACCTAAAGAACCAGCTCTGAAGCCCTAGGTCCTGACTGGCAGACTCTTCTCTCTAAAAGGTATAAAATGAGAGGCCTGAGGCAGCAGCCTCCTTATAAGTTACTATGAAGTAAAAAGAACTATAGGAATGCAAGGTGGTGTTCATTTTCAGAGGAGTCCCCAAGCCATTTTCTTAGTAAAGCCTCATGTAGTCTAGAAAGTATGTTTGGCTCTACTTTCATCATCATTTTCCAGGAAAGGAAAAGTAGGCCCAGAGAGGTGAAGAGACTTGCCAAAGTCACACAGCTTGTGACTGGTAAAGTCAGGACCAGAAACCAGCTTTCCTTTCCCTGTGCTATATGCCTGCCTCTAACTGTGGTGGGAGGTTGCTGGATACATTTCAGGGGGGCTTGTTAGGAGCAGGGTTCTGGGCTATGAGGAGGATATCTCCACTTAAGACAAACCTGCCCTGCCCTCCCAGGTACCTGACTACCTAGACCACATCAAAAAGCCCATGGACTTTTTCACCATGAAGCAGAACTTGGAGGCTTACCGCTACCTGAATTTTGATGATTTTGAGGAGGACTTCAACCTCATCGTCAGCAACTGCCTCAAGTATAACGCCAAGGACACCATCTTCTACCGGGCAGCAGTACGGCTTCGTGAGCAGGGTGGTGCTGTGCTCCGCCAGGCCCGGCGCCAGGCAGAAAAAATGGGCATTGACTTTGAGACGGGCATGCATATCCCCCACGGCCTGGCTGGAGATGAGGCCACACACCACAATGAAGATGGTGGGTGATATGTCACACACACATATAAGAGGCCAATGCCAGGGATGGACAGCTTTCCAAAAGTCCCCTCCTGGGAGCAGGCAGTGTAGGCAGAAAGGAGCTAGGCTGAGCAGTGGCAAGCTATCCCCAGGAATGCTCCCCAAGAAGCCAGACTGGGTGAATGGATAGCAGTGCCTGCCATTCCACATCTTGGTGCTGCTATTTTACAGCTGTTCCTGGTGAGAAGCCAATGGGGGATGAGTGGGTTTCTTGCTGCCTGCCCAGGTTCAAGGGGCCCTGAGGGCTGCCCTGAGTCTGACCTTTCCCCTCCAACCCTATCCCTAGCAGCTGAGGAAGAACGGCTTGTCTTACTGGAGAACCAGAAGCACCTGCCAGTGGAAGAGCAGCTGAAGCTGCTGCTGGAGCGGCTTGACGAAGTGAATGCCAGCAAGCAGAGTGTAGGCCGCTCACGGCGTGCGAAGATGATCAAGAAAGAGATGACAGCGCTGCGGCGGAAGCTTGCCCACCAGCGAGAGACTGGACGAGATGGGCCTGAGCGGCATGGCCCCACTGGCCGGGGTAGTCTGACACCCCACCCGGCAGCCTGTGACAAGGATGGACAGACAGATAGTGCCGCAGAGGAGAGCAGCAGCCAGGAGACAAGCAAAGGTCTGAACCCCATAGCAAGGTGGACCCCAAAGCAAGTCAGACTTTGGCTCTGCAGCACACACTCAACCCCTGCCATTCCCCAGGCAGAGGACCCTTCTACACAGCTAGCTGTACTTTCTCCCTCATTCCCCAATCAGGGGCCTCTTAGCTGCCTCTCTGGCTATTTGTATAAGAGTTAATGTTCCAAATTCCAAGCCCCTAAAATGATCTCCCCAACTTTAGCTGGAGAAATGGTCCTATACCCAGGGCATGACCCTGGATATCTACTCTTCTCAATCAGGCCCTTACCAACTCTCCTTCTTTCTTTCTCTGCTCCAGGCCTGGGTCCCAACATGTCCTCAACCCCCGCACATGAGGTGGGCAGGAGAACCTCAGTTCTGTTCTCCAAAAAGAACCCGAAGACAGCTGGACCGCCCAAGAGGCCGGGCCGGCCCCCCAAAAACCGGGAGAGCCAGATGACCCCCAGCCACGGAGGCAGTCCTGTGGGGCCCCCCCAGCTCCCCATCATGGGGTCCCTGCGTCAGCGCAAGCGGGGTAGGAGCCCCCGGCCCAGTTCGAGCTCAGACAGCGACAGTGATAAGTCCACAGAAGACCCCCCAATGGGTGAGCCTCACCATCACCCATCCCCCCAAGAGAGTGAGCAAAGCTGCCATTCTTCCCAGCATACTCCCAGTTACCCCTTTATTTGCCCATAAAAGAGAGAGCTAGAAGGGCGCTTAGGAATCCTTTGACTCCACCCACTCATTTTATAGTTGGGAAAACTGAGGCCCAGAGACACTATGACCCAGCTAGAGTCCCACCCAGGGCCCCCCGCTCCATTGTATCACTTTACCTTTTCTCTTCTCACCTTCCTTGGGGATTTCCTGCCCTTTAAGCCATTTGTCTCCTAAAGCCAGTAACTGCCAAGGGAAGCAAGGGGTGGGGCAGGGCTGTGGTCAACTGTGGTAGACACTGCCCAGAGCTAGCTCTGCTGGCCAAGGTTGGAGGAATTTTCCAGCACAGAAGGGGAACCGAAGCTCCAAGTCCCTCTTTACCCTACATGTCATCTCTGATCCACATCTTCCTGACCGGTTCCTTCCCTCCTCCCCCTCCCTTCAACCAAGACTTACCAGCCAATGGCTTCAGCGGTGGAAACCAGCCAGTGAAGAAGAGTTTCTTGGTATACCGTAATGACTGCAGCCTTCCCCGGAGCAGCTCAGACTCTGAGTCCAGCAGCAGTAGCAGTAGCAGCGCTGCCTCAGACCGGACCAGGTACCAGCCCTCCAGATCAAGGCCAGCCTCAGGATTTCCTTCCAGGGCTCTTGGGCCTTTCTAGGTTTCCTAGAAGTTGGAAGTGGTTGGCAGCCATCTCAGTCTAGATTAAGATGGCTCAAACTCAAGGTTCTCTGCAAAATAAATAAATTGGTGTTACCATTAATGGAACAGAGAGAACCATCCTGGGTTAAGGTGATGATTAGAGTATGCACTCCTACCCGCCACTGCTCAGTCTAACCCACCTCAGTCAGGTCACCAGCCTAGCCCCTGGGGGTGTTTGAATTTGAAATTCTCATATAGCCTCTGCTTTCCAAGAGTCTCAGACCCTGGGAGTTTAAAAGAGCAGAGGGCACATACCATGTTGTTCCCATTCTTCCCCTCCTTTGAGCTGAGCTCCCATTGTTTTGTCCACAGCACAACGCCCTCAAAACAAGGCCGGGGCAAACCTTCCTTCTCTCGGGGCACTTTCCCAGAGGACAGCAGTGAGGATACCTCAGGCACTGAGAATGAGGCCTACTCCGTGGGCACTGGCCGCGGCGTGGGCCACAGCAGTAAGTTCCCTTGCCCTAGGCCAGGGATGCTGGGGACCCAGTGTCAGGGCCTCGCCATCCCCCCAGATGCTGATCCACCCCCTCTCTCCCATTCCTGTGAAGTGGTAAGGAAGAGTCTGGGCCGGGGAGCTGGTTGGCTGTCAGAGGATGAGGACTCCCCGCTGGATGCTCTGGACCTCGTGTGGGCCAAATGCCGAGGGTATCCATCATACCCAGCTCTGGTACGTTTCCACTTCTCTTACCATGCCCCTTGCTTTCCAGTCCCAGAACACAGATTCACAGCAGACTTCTCCTACTCCCTGCTGAGCTGTGGGGCACAGTTTCTTGGCAAGGTAGATTAGTGGGCAGATACAGCTTGAGTACCACTTAGAAGCTCCCACCCAGTTTCTCCATCTCTCCCTTTTCCTTCTCTTTGGTCCTTGGGCTCTGAAATAATTTAGCGCAGAAAGAAGCCAAGGGTCAGCACTGCACTTCTAGTTTCATGATAACCCTTCTGTTCTCACTTCAGTAGTTTTCAAGTTCTTGGGGAGGGCAAGCCTTGGGAGGAAGTGGACTGAATCAAACTAGGCTTTTATTACACCCTCAGATCATTGATCCAAAGATGCCCCGAGAAGGTATGTTTCACCATGGGGTTCCCATCCCTGTGCCCCCACTGGAGGTGCTGAAACTTGGGGAGCAGATGACCCAGGAAGCCCGAGAGCATCTCTACCTCGTCCTCTTCTTTGACAACAAACGAACCTGGTAAGTAGCCACAGATGTAGCCCTGTGTGGTATGGGGGCAGACTGCCAAGAAACTCCAGCAACAGGCAGACTGGGCTATTGCAAAAAAAAAAAAAAATCAGCGGGGGAGGGACTTAGAACAGTTTTTTTGAGCAAAGGATTGTATTGACCATGAGTCTGAGAGGCTGAGTGGGCAGTAGCGGACAGTAGCGGACAAACAGCTGTAGCTAGAAACCAAAGGACCATCAGAGACTATGACAGATATAGAGGTGGCTCCCACCCAGACTCAGATGGCTTCTAGACTTAGTTTTCCCACCTCTGCGTCCATGGTGACAAAATGAGGATGAAGCAGGCATAAACATTCAGGCTCTGAATCCCTTTTCTGTCACATTTACACACGTAGTCTTTTTGTTAATTGTCTGCAGAGGGTATTCAGTGTCAGTAAAGTCTGCCTGGAGCCTATGGCACAGAGTAGCTATTTCTGGTGAGGTCAGGGCACCTCCTTTTTGTACCCATAAATATCCTGTGATTACCCTCCCACCGCCACCATGCAGTATAACTGTTGACTGGGCTCTTTCATCACTAGACCATGAACAGTCCTTTGAGGGCAGGGACCATCACAGAGTCTGGCCAGAGTGGGTGCTTGGGTGGTGTGTTTGAGTGAATAGAGGAGGAAGGCTGGTGCTTGTTCTCCCTGAGATGACTTATTTGATCTTCACCTTGTCCTGTAGGCAGTGGCTGCCCAGGACCAAGCTGGTTCCTCTGGGTGTGAACCAGGACCTAGACAAGGAGAAGATGCTGGAGGGCCGCAAGTCCAACATCCGCAAGTCAGTACAGATCGCCTACCACAGGGCTCTGCAGCACCGCAGCAAGGTACAAGGCGAGCAGAGCAGTGATACCAGCGATAGTGATTGATACTGCCCAACACAGCCCAACCTACAGTGCCCTGTGACCTCTCTCCTCCCCTTTGCTCACTGTCCTGGAGTGGCACCGGCCTCTGCACTGACTCATTTCTGGTCTTGGGGCCAGTCTCAGGGGAAGCTGGGTGGGGGAGGTCCCTCCTGCCCTAAGTGCAGCTGGACTGTACAGAACACTCCAAGGGCCAATGGCAGTTCAGCACAAGAAGAGGGAGGGCCCACAGGTCAGAAAAAGCTCCAGAGACCTCACGGCATTGGAGGGCGGGTGGTGGGCCAAAGTTTGGATGCTGCATAAAACAGGCCTTCCCACCACCTTCACCTGCTCATGCCAGGAGAATCCATAACTGCCTAGAGGCCTGAGGCCCCTACCAGTGGTGAGGTGAGCGGGCATCTGTCCAGCCTGGAAGAGGGGCACTAGGTGACTCCCTCCCCTGCTGTTGTAAATATTGTAATTATCGGAGAATTTAAATTATTCTCATTTGTAACTGCGTTTCCGGGTCGCGCCAGAGTCATTTGGTACTAAAAAAAAAAAAAAAAAAAAAAAAAAGACTGGGGCCTGTCCCCATTTCCCTTCTCTTTCCCATAGATTCCCCCACCTTTCAAACTGGTTTGTATTTATTTCAAAGGAAGAAAATATATTGATTCTTAGAAAATAAACTTGTCTATTTAGAGTTCTTTGTTTTTGCCTCCTGCCAGGGCAAAGGGATACAAAGGGAGGCTCTGTGCCCCAGGGATGACACATAATTGGGCCCAAGTGGTTGCTGACTGCTGTGCATGCTACATTTTTAAGACACAGCAAAGAGATAAGAGCTCCCATTGCCCACGCATGGAGTGAGTAGCAGGCCCTGTGCTAAGCACCTTTGGATACTAAGCTTTATGTAATCCTTGTAATAACTATGCGGTAGTTTAATAATAAGCTGGTTATCTCTACAAAGATGCTGAGGTTTCGAAAAATTACCTTGCCTAAGTTCCTACAACTAGGAAGTTACAGAGCTAGAATTGGAATCCAGGTCTGTTTGGAAACCTGGCTCTTGAACCAGTATGTTGAACTGCCAGGGAAAGAGTCAACTGTCGATTTCCTTCTTGGGCCTCAGAGGCCTCAAGTCCTTTGCCAGTGGCATGGCCCAAATGCTTCAGCATCACTACAGCTGAGACCTTCCCCACTGCTTAATCGGAGAAAGAGCAGAGATGGAGAGAGTTGCTCTTTGCTCACCCCCAACCTTGGCACTTTCTTTCCCAACTCCACCGACATTTATTGAAGGAATGCCTTCCAAGTGCTAGGCGCCTGTGGGTGGCATGCCTACAGATAGGAACAGTCACAGGAAGAGGGGGTGGCCCAGGCCTTGCAGCCACTGAGGAGTGGCACTGAGACAATGATGACATTGGTCTGATGTTGATTCCATGGTCAAGGTGCACGCTGCTAGGTCTCTGCCTGGGACACTAGGGTCAGTCCACTGCAGATGTTGCCCTTCAAGAACTTGCAGTCTGGGTCGGGCACAGTGGCTCACACCTGTAATCCCAGCATTTTGGGGGCCGAGGCGGGCAGATCACGAGGTCAGGATCAAGACCATCTTGGCCAACATGGTGAAACCCCATCACTACTAAAACTACAAAAACTAGCTGGTGTAGTAGCACGCACCTGTAATCCCAGCTACTCGGGAAACTGAGGCAGAATTGCTTGAACCCAGGAGGCGGAGGTTGCAGTGAGCCGAGATCGCGCCATTGCACTCCAACCTGGGTGACAAGAGCGAAACTCCGTCTCAAAAAAAAAAAAAAAAGAACTTGCAGTCTGATAGTTCAGATACAGCAACCCCAGGTCCCTATGCTGGAAAGTGAGAATGGCCCAGATTAAAGTTCGTGTCTCCTAGCTCCTCACGTCTTCCTCCAGAAGGAAAGACTAAATTAAATAATCCATCCTCCGGTTCCAGGCGGCTGGACGAGGCAGGCTGCCTCAGGGCCACACACTGGGATTTGGACTCAACCTGATGGGCTTCTGGGCCCAAGCCCAGACAAACCCTCGTCACAGGCCCCATTCCCAGGAGGGCATGAGCAGATGGGAGTATGGAAGGAATGCCCAGGAAGGCAGGCAGCAGCTGTGGCAGCAGGCGGGACAATCCGAGGGACGCCTCTGATGTCCTGAGGTCTCAGAGGACGTCTAAAGGGCTTGAAGGGGATGAGCTTAGCGGGCGGGCACTGAAGAATACTCCAGAGATACTTCCCGAGGGCTGTGGGGCCGGAGTTGTGTTCGCTCCGGTTCTTTGTGAAGACAGGGTTTGAGGGAGGCGGCCCAAGGAGGGCGAACCCCGGAGACTGGAGAGTCTCGGGGGAGAACGGCTCTCTGAGGATGGGCTAGGGAAGGACATGGCTCTGAGAACGGACAGCCCTGAGGAACCGAGGGGCGCCGGGATGGAACTCGTTAGTGCCCCGAGTGCAGACAATCCCGGAGGAGGTAAGGCCAATAGCGGGCAGGCAGCCCAGTCCGCGCCAACTGCGCGGGCGCTTCGGAACGGCCCGCCCACCCCGATTTCTCATTGGCGTCTCCCACCTCCTCCTCGGATTGGCTACCTCTAGGTCAAATAAGCGGTGCGTGAGCCCTACTTCCGGTGGTGGCGAGGCGGCCCCTGGAGAACCCAGAAGAACACAGCTCTGAGCGCCCAGAGTCTGTGGGGGCGGGAGACGACGCGTCGAAAGGAGGGGGCGGGCCCTGCACCTCAGGAAAGCCGGAGGATTGGGTCAGGAAGCGGGGCTTCCGTAACTCGCAAAGGGCGGGGCCTGCCGGAGGTGGAGGAATAAGTGAAATAGGGGAGGTTGTTAAAGAGGACCCTGTGGGTGAGGCCTTAAGGGGCGTGGTCCTTGTCTGGGCGGGATTTTTGGGCGGGGACTAGGTCGGTTCTGAGTGGGCGGGACCATTAGGGGACGGCGCCTGCTGTGGAAATGCCGGCCCGCGGTATTCTGCCCGGGCGCTTGGGGCATCGTACTCTAGCCTCCGCCCCTGCTCTGTGGGCCTCCATCCCGTGCCCTCGCTCTGAGCTGCGCCTGGACGTGGTTCTGCCTTCTGGACAGTCCTTCCGGTGAGTGACTGCACCTGGGAGGTCCGTCCGCTGGAACTGGCTCCTGCCGCCTCAGCTCTACCCGGCATGGGGTACAAAGGAATTTGGGGGGTGATGGAAGAAACCCCGGGGTATAAAAGAGGAAACAAGCAAGGGTGGCTAGCCTGTTACCTTTAATATGTCTGTGCAGTGATATTGTAAGGATCAAGCGGTATAACCGATGTAGAAGATAATAGCACTTCTTTTTCTTTTTTTGAGACAGGGTTTCACTCTATCGCCCAAGCTGGAGTGCAGAGAGGCTCATTGCAGCCTCGACCCCCCGGGCTCAGCCTCCCCAGTAGCTGGGACTGCAGGTGTGTGCCATGCCCGGCTAAATTTTTGTATTTTTTGTAGAGGTGAGGTTTCGCCATGTTGCCCAGGCTGGAAGATAGCATTTTTACTTTGCAATTAGTACATCAGTTTTGTACCTGGAGCGGTTGTAGGATGGGAGGGACCCCAAAGGGCGCAAGAAGGGAAATTAAGTGCCAGGGCTGTTGTGTGCCTGGGGCTCAGGTGGAGGGAGCAAAGCCCTGCACACTGGAGTGGTGTACTAGCGGATCAAGTATGGACGCTAACTCAGACTGAGGAGCAGCTCCACTGCACCGTGTACCGAGGAGACAAGAGCCGGGCTGGCAGGCCCACACCAGATGAGCTGGAGGCTGTGTGCAAGTACTTCCAGCTAGATGTCACCCTGGCTCAACTGTATCACCACTGGGGTTCTGTGGACTCCCACTTCCAAGAGGTGGCTCAGAAATTCCAAGGTAAGTACAGGACCTGGGCTGAGGCTAGGGTTCTTGGACATAAGTTACTTCTCTATGACTCAGTTTTACCAGCTGTAAAGTGGGGATTTTATCTACTTCATAGGCTTTTATGAGGATTTAAGGAGCTAACACATACAAAGTGCTCAGAATAATGCCAGGCACATGGTAATTAGTATTACCATTATTATTATCCTGCTAATCACCACAGTGAAGTGACAAGGATTTTGAGCCCATTCCTGGTTGTGAGTGAGACCTAGGGCAAGTGACTTCATTCATGCTGTAAATATATACAAAGTATCTGCTGTGTGACTGGGGATACACCCATGAACAAAACGGACCCAAATGCCAGTCCTCATGGAGCTTACATTGTGGCCTCTTTATTTGTGGAATGGGATGGTAACTCAGCCCTCACAAGATGCTGTGAGGAATGAGAGGTCTGGTGTTACTTTTCATAACAACAGTGCTGACCATCATTCTCCTGGGATCCCCCTGGAGCTTTGGTACCTAGGATCTTGCCTGTGAGTGGGAAGAGGTCACACCCAACAGCAGGTATCTCTCTTACCCCCTGCATTTCTGATCTCCAGGTGTGCGACTGCTGCGACAAGACCCCATCGAGTGCCTTTTCTCTTTTATCTGTTCCTCCAACAACAATATTGCCCGCATCACTAGTATGGTGGAGCGGCTGTGCCAGGCCTTTGGACCTCGGCTCATCGAGCTTGATGATATCACCTACCATGGCTTCCCCAGCCTGCAGGCTCTGGCTGGTGAGTAGGTAGGTCCCCTGTCCCTAGGCCCTCCATCAGCTTTCAGGATCTGTTCATTTCTCCCCTGGTTACCATCTCAAGGCTTCCTGAGATGGTAAACATTTCCCAAACATTTCCCCCATCCAGAACTGCCCTGCCTGGTCTGATCAGCCCCAGTTACTCATCCTCCCTATGCATCCCTAAAATGTCAGCACCTCACTGGTCTGTGCTTTTTGCCCAATGGGTTCAATGCCTCATCAGAAATACATCTGTGTACAATGTACAGTAGTTTGGGCTTAAAAGCATGCATTCTGGGGACAGGCCCATGCCTGGTTCTGAACCCCAGCTTTCGCTTGGGCACATTATTTAGCATCTTTGTACTAAAGTTTCTTCATCTTTGAAATGGAATAATAATGGCACCTACCTATGCTATTATTGGAGTTGTCATGAGGAATATACATACCGGACCTAACACAGTATTTGGCACACAGGAAGTATATGTATAATTCAAGCTGGTATCATTGTAGTGAACAGGACAGTTTTGCATCCAAGAACACCTGTGTTCTTCACAGCAGCCCTGTAAGACAAATATTTTATAGAGACAAGTGTTTCGGTTGGCAGATGTGAGAACCAAACTAGGACAAGTACTTGGGAACTGCATGGCAAAGAGACAGCTTGCCTCAAAAAAGGAGAATGTTTTTGGTGCTTAGAAACCCATTCCTGGCCAGGCGTGGTGGCTCATGCCTGTAATCCCTATATTTTGGCAGGTTGAGGCAGGCAGATCATCTAAGGTCAGGAGTTCAAGACCAGCCTGGCCAACATGGTAAAACCCCATCTCTACTAAAAATACAAAAATTGGCCAGGCGCGGTGGCTCACGCCTGTAATCCCAGCACTTTGGGAGGCCGAGGCAGGTGGATCACGAGGTCAAGAGATCGAGACCATCCTGGTCAACATGGTGAAACCCCGTCTCTACTAAAAAAATACAAAAAATTAGCTGGGCAGGGTGGCACATGCCTGTAATCCCAGCTACTCAGGAGGCTGAGGCAAGTGAATTGCCTGAACCCAGGAGGCGGAGGTTGCGGTGAGCCGAGATCGCACCATCGCACTCCAGCCTGGGTAACAAGAGCGAAACTCCGTCTCCAAAAAAAAAAAAAAAAATACAAAAATTAGCTGGGTGTGGTGGAAGGTACCTGTAATCCCAGCTACTCAGGAGGGTGAGGCAGGAGAATTGCTTGAACCTGGGAGCAGGAGGCTGCAGTGAACCAAGATCATGCCACTGTACTTCAGTCTGGTAACAGAGCCAGACTCCATCTCAAACAAAGAAACAAAAAGAAACCTATTCTTGAGTCTCAGCTCCTGGCTTAGTCAGTCATAAGACCTCAAGAAAGTCATTCACCTCTCCAGGCTTCTCTGAGCTTGTTCGTAGAATGGGAATAACAGTTTCTATCTAGAAGGGTTTGGGAGGTGAATAAAGCAATCATGAGGCAGTGTAGTGTAATGGGTTAAGAGCACTGGCATTAGCCAGGTGTGGTAGCTCATGCCTGTAGTTTCAGCACTTTGAGAGGCCAAGGCAGGAGGATGGCTTGAGACCAGCCTGGGCAACATAGTGAGACTTCTTCTCTATAAAAAATAAATAAAATTAGGCAGGCATGGTGGTACAAGCCTGTAGTTTCAGCTACTCGGGAGGCTGAGGTGGGAGGATCGCTTGAACCTAGGAGGTCGAGGCTGCAGTGAACTGAGATCATGCCACTGCATTCCAGCCTGGGTGACAGAGCGAGACCCTGTCTCAAAAAAAGAAAAGAAAAGAAAAAGCACAGATGTTGGTGTCCCAGACCTAAGTGCAAGATCTTATCTCCACCTTGTCCTTTCTTAAGTAAGTTAACCTCTTGTAAGCCCTCATTTTCTCTACCTGTAAAATGGAAAAACAGCAGTACTGTCTGTGGGGTTCTTGGAAAACCTAAGCATGATAATGTATCTGAAGCATGTTGCCAGTGCTTGTTGCCCAGCACTTGATCATAGAAGCTGTTGCTAGATTGTGGTTATTTTTTTAGACGACGAGTGTGAACACTTTTTTGGAAAGGTTAAGGAACTCAGTTGGGGAGCTCCTCCAGGGCAGCAAGTCCTCGGTCCCTGGACTAGACCTGGGCTCCTAGTCCCTGGACTAGACCTGGACTAGACCAGTGGCCAATTCATAGTAGGTGCTCAGAAAACATTTGTAGAAGGACAAAACCCATGCCTTATTTTCCCTTGCACATAAAAGTGTCCACTATCCCATAGAGCGTGGGGAGGTGGGAGGAGTACCTGGGAAAAGCACTCCTGTGAGGTAGAGCACTCACATACCAGCCCAAGGACAGGAAGAACTTGAAGATGCCTGATGCCTGCTCTCCTCACTCCTCACAGGGCCAGATGTGGAGGCTCACCTCAGGAAGCTGGGCCTGGGCTACCGTGCCCGCTACGTGAGTGCCAGTGCCCGAGCCATCCTGGAAGAACAGGGTGGGCTAGCCTGGCTGCAGCAGCTACGAGAGGCCTCCTATGAGGAGGCCCACAAGGCCCTCTGCACCCTGCCCGGAGTGGGCACCAAGGTAAGGCCTCGGGGTAGGAGCTGCCCTCTCCACTGACACTGAGAAGAGAGCAGGAAATGAGCCAAGCCTGGGAGCTGGGTACAGGCTCAGCTTTCCGAGGTAGAGCAGGAAGGAGAAAGGATATAAGTAGATGTGTTTTTTGTTGTTTGTTTTTTTCGTTTTTTTTTTTTTTGAGACCGAGTTTCACTCTTGTTGCCCAAGCTGGAGTGCAATGATGCAATCTTGGCTCACTGCAACCACCGCCTCCCGGTTCAAGTGATTCTCCTGTCTCAGCCTCCAAAGTAGCTGGGATTAGAGGCATGCGCCACTACACCCAGCTAATTTTGTATTTTTAGTAGAGACTGGGTTTCTCCATGTTAGGCTGGTCTCAAACTCCTGACCTCAGGTGATCCGCCCACCTCAGCCTCCCAAAGTGCTAGGATTACAGGCGTGAGCCACCATGCCCGGCCAGTAGATGTTTTATGAGAGAAAAAAGCAGAGTGCAGAAAGAGTGGAAAGGATATAGCCCTTTGAATGAATTTCTAGAAAGACCATTTCTTCAGATGTAACACATATATGGCTCTATATATATGCAGAAATTTCTAGAAGGAAATTGCAGGAAGCTAAATAGTAGTTTCCTTTGGGGAGACAAATGGGAAGATTTTTCTCCTTTTCAGGGTTTTTTTTTTTCTTTTTTTTTATAGAAACAGGCTCTTACAATGTTGCCTAGGCCGGTCTTTTTTTTTTTCTTTCTTTTTTTTTTTTGAGGCAGAGTTTCGCTGTTGTTACCCAGACTGGAGTGCGATGGCACGATCTCAGCTCACCGCAACCTCCGCCTCCTGGGTTCAAGCAATTCTCCTGCCTCAGCATCCTGAGTAGCTGGGATTACAGGCGCGCACCACCACGCCCAGCTAATTTTTTTTGTATTTTTAGTAGAGACGGGGTTTCACCTTGTTGACCAGGATGGTCTCGATCTCTTGACCTCGTGATCCACCTGGCCGGCCTCCCAAAGTGCTGGGATTATAGGCGTGAGCCACCGCGCCTGGCCTCCTAGGCTGGTCTTAAACTCTTGCCTCAAATAGTGTTCCTGCTTTGGCCTCCCAAAGTGCTGGAATTATAGGCATGAGCCAGTGCTCCTGGCCACATTTTGTTCCTTTCATAAAATTACATTTGACAAAACTTTTTGTTTGATGTCAATAGGGTTAACTGGCAATAAAATGATTGGAAATTAGGCATTTGTCTTTTTTTTTTGAGACGGAGTCTTGCTTTGTTGCCAGGCTAGATTCGGCTCACTGCAACCTCCCAGGTTCAAGCAATTCTCCTGCCTCAGCCTCCCAAGTAGCTGGGATTACAGGCACATGCCACCACATCCAGCTAATTTTTGTATTTTTAGTAGAGATGTGGTTTCATGTTGGCCAGGATGGTCTTGATCTCCTGACCTCATGATCTGCCCGCCTCGGCCTCCCAAAGTGCTGGGATTACAAGCATGAGCCACCACACGAACCTTTTTTTTTTCTCTTTACACTTCTCTGTAGTTTAAGAAATTAATTTTTGCTTAAAGAATTTTTTTGATGGACTGCACTATAACCTAACATTAAATCTTGGTTCTGCCTATTCTCAGCCATGTGACTTTGGCCAGGTCACTTCACCTTTCAGAGCCTCAGTTTTCTTGTCTGTAAAATGGGTGGGGTAATACCATCTTCCCAGGTTATGATAAGAACCTGGCCCACATAGGTGTTCACCCAGTACCAGCTTTTTTTTTACAGCTATTTTAGTGTATTCATAGGCTGGGCATGGTGGCTCACGCCTGTAATCCCAGCATTTTGGGAAGGCGAGGTAGGTGGATCACTTGAGGTCGGAGTTCGAGACCAAGTTGGCCAACATGGTGAAACCCTGTCTCTACTAAAAATACAAAAATTAGCCACATGTAGTGGGAGGCTGAGACAGGAGAATTGCTTGAACCTGGGAGGCAGAGGTTGCAGAGAGCCAAGATTGCACCAGTGCACTCCATCCTGGGCAACAAAGCAAGACTCCATCTCTAAAAACAAAGTGTATTCATAGATAGTATTTATTGATTGAGAATATAGAACAATAGTAACCCCAGAGTGAAAGAGAAAGCAGCTGGCTTTGGGGCTATAAGCAAGATGCTGGCCGGATGCTGCCCTTCTTCCTCAAGGACTCATTCTGTGTCTGTCAAAGGTGGCTGACTGCATCTGCCTGATGGCCCTAGACAAGCCCCAGGCTGTGCCTGTGGATGTCCACATGTGGCAGATTGCCCAACGTGACTACAGCTGGCACCCTACCACATCCCAGGCAAAGGGCCCAAGCCCCCAGACCAACAAGGAACTGGGTGAGGAGAGAAAGTGGGCTGCAGGGGCTGGCAGTGGGCTGGGATGGTAGAAACTTCTCTTAGTCACCTCTCCCTCAGACCCTGCCTCTGTTGATGGGTCACACAAGGGGTCAGATAACAGCCTTATCATTTCTGATTTAGGAAACTTTTTCCGGAGCCTGTGGGGACCTTATGCTGGCTGGGCACAAGCAGTGAGTATACCTAGGTTTCCCCTTCTCCAGCCCAGACCCCATAGGACTTCTCCTCTAGCCCTAACCCAGTGGACTCTTCCACCACCACCACCCCAGGTGGCCCTCTCCAGCCAGCCGTCCCAACCCCAGTGGACTCTCGTTGCCTTTGGCCCTGTTCCCCATGGACTCTTCCACCTCCCAACACTGTCACTAGTCCCACCAGCCCCGACGGCAGTGTACCCTCCTCCCCACACAGACTCCACCCTCCTACAGGTGCTGTTCAGTGCTGACCTGTGTCAATCCCGCCGTGCTCAGGAGGCACCAGCAAAGCGCAGAAGGGGTTCCAAAGGGCCGGAAGACTAGATGGGGCGCCCTGGACAAAGGAATTCCCCAAGCACCTTCCTCTCCATTCCCCACTTCGTCTCCCTATCCCTACCCAGTCTCATGTTGGGGAGGGGCCTCCCTGCAACTACCTCAAGGGCCAGGTACCCCCAAATCAAGCAGTCAGTTTGCACAACAAGGTAGGGTGGGGGCTATTTGAGGAAACAGAGGCAACGATGGTTTTATCTTCTTCCCTTTATTACAAGAAGGAACAATAAAATAGAAACATTTGTATGGAAAATACAGTGAGGAATGCTGGGGAAGTAGGTGAGGAGGGGACAGGGCAGGGAAACTCCCAGTTTAGGGAGGGAAGGGGAGCAGGCTGCCCTCAAGCCCTCCCACTTAGGGGATCCTGACCCGAGGTCCAGGGCCCTAGAGCTGGCGGGGCAGTGTGGGGGACAGTTCTGGGCCCGGCTCCACGCAGCAGTCTCGACAGCAGCAACCAGCTGCCGGCCCTGCATGGGAAGAAAGAACAGAGTTGGCCGCAGGGGCAGGCCCTCCCCTCCAGCCCAGGTGCCTCTTCGTGAACCACCCATGCCCTTCTGCAGAGCCTGCTCCTCACCCCCAGCCGCTGGTGTTAGCAGCTCCCCGTGGCTTGCCGTCTGCCCCTGCCCCTCCTGGCTGGTGCCCAGCTGCAGCTTCCTCATGTGCCGCACCACAGCCGTGGCATTGAAGGCTTGCTGTAGGCAGAGGGAAGAAGGGACTTTTGAGAGAGTCAAAAGTCATGGGGCAGGGATGCCGTGGGATTCTTGTGATTGTTCTGTTATTTTCATTCAGATGTTATTTTATTGATTCCCCGAAAGCCCCTCAAAAACCTCTACAAGGCTTTATTATATATTTATACACACATGCACATATGTTAAATGTATGTATATACATAAAAATAGACACATAACTCTAATTCATATTAATATGTAATAGCAAACACTATATAGCACTGTATGTCAGCTACTGCGCTAAGCACTTTACATAGTAATTCACTTAATCTTCACAAGTCTTTGAGGTATGTACTATTAATATCACCATTTCCTTTTTCTTTTTTTTTTTGAGACGTAGTCTCACTCTGTTGCCCAGGCTGGCATGCAGTGGCATGATCTCGGCTCAGTGCAACTTCTACCTCCCAGGTTCAAGCAGTTCTCCTGCCTCAGCCTCCTGAGCAGCTGAGATTACAGACACACACCACCACACCCAGCTAATTAATATCACCATTTTTAAAGAAGCAAACTGAGGCACAGAAAGCTGAAGTAACTTGCCCAGGTGTGTGTGTGTGTTTCTAGTCAACATGTCCACCTAGCTGTCCCACACACCCCTCAAATTCACCATGTCTAAAACTAAAACCATGCCTCCAAGACATGTTTCTGTCCCTGTGATTACCATCTCAGTCATGATACCACTGTCCACTCTGTTCCCAACCACAAGCTTGGGCCAGCCCTTGACATCTCCTTCCCCCAACATCCATTCCATCATCACATCTTAGTTCCACCTCCTAAATGACCCCTGGATCAACCGTTGTTCTCCACCTGTGCTGCTACTACTGTGATCCAAACCTTTAACCTCTCCTGCCCGTATCTCTCTCACAGCCTCCTAATGGGTCACCCAGTCTTTACTCCATGCCATTCTCTGCATCCTGAGAGCTCTTTCTTTTTTTTGAGAGGGAGTCTCACTTTGTCACCCAGGCTGGATTGCAGTGGTATGATCTCGGCTCACTGCAACCACCACCTCCCAGGTTCAAGTAATTCTGCCTCAGCCTCCCGAGCAGCTGGGATTACAGGCACGTACAACCATGTGCGGCTAATTTTTGTGTTTTTAGTAGAGACAGGGTTTCACCATGTTGGCCAGGCTGGTCTCAAGCTCCTGACCTCAGGTGATCTGCCCACCTCGGCCTCTCAAACTGCTGGGATTATAGGCATGAGCCACCTTGCCCAGCCCTGAGAGCTGTTTCTATGCAGCAGATTCTTGCCTAAGATTCTGCTGGGGCTTCTCGGTGCCCTCAGGATCAAGTTGGTGCTCCTCTGTGGCATCTGAGGCCCTAAGAGGCCTGGTCCCTATCTGCCTCTCCAACCTGGGCTCCTGCCTCTCAGTCCCCTCAGGCCCTCATGTCTGGCCAGGCTTAGCACTGGCACTACCATGAATGGCTGCAGACATTATTCCACTATGCCTGGCTGATTCCTACTTCACTGACAGCTCTGTCAGGTCATCACCACATTTATGATCTTTCCCGGACCCCATAGGCTGAATCAGATGCCTCCTGAAGAATTATAGCTTCTCCCTCAAGACTTGGAGGTGAGGGAACCTCTCTAGAAAAGGGAAGATATTGGGAGTGTTTGTTGAAAGAATGAAGTTCTTCAGTAAGGATCCCTAGGCAGTTACTGTATGACTAGCTTGGTGCTAGGTGCTGTGCAAGCTGAGCATGGGTAGGGATGGGGAGGAGTCCTGGGGAGGCTGGGACCAGAACTAGGGATACAGACTCACCTTCCACTTGCTCTTAGCAAAGTTCTTCTTGATCTGCTCACTCACCGACTGGTGGATATTCTTATCTAGAGCCGTATCGCCTGCAATCCTAGAATGAGGTTATGTGATGGGTTGCCTATGAGGGCAGAGGCAGACCTGGGGGCCCCAGATCCCACTCAGCTCACAGCTTGTGTGAATTCTCACCATGGGTGCTGCAAGGCCTGCTCACAGGTGAATCTTTTCTCTGGGTCCTTCTCCATCAAGTGCCGGATGAAATCTTTGGCTAAACCCCCAAGACAAAAGCAAAGACAGTGATGGTATGGTAGTGCCTGTGGACCCCCCAAGATCATACCCACTCCCTCAGGTCTGGCCTGGCATCAAAACAAGACAAAGAGGCCAGATCAGTCCGTGCCCTGCCCTACCCTACCTGTGCTCTTTTTCAAACCCTCCCACCCCACCCCAAGCATTCCAGCTCTTTCCTTTCTCTCTTAAGAAAAATTTGTTCTTGGCCAGGCACAGTGGAGAGGCCAAGGCAGGTGGATCTCCTGAGATCAGGAGTTTGAGACCAGCCTGACCAATATGGTAAAACTCCATCTCTACTAAAAATACAAAAATTAGCCAGGCGTGATGGTGTGCACCCATAGTCCCAGCTACTCGGGACACAGGCGGAGAACTGCTTGAACCCAGGAGGTGGAGGTTGCAGTGAGCCAAGATCGTGCCACTGCACTCCAGCCTGGGTGACAGAGTGACACTTTGTCTCAAAAAAAGAAAAAAAGAAATAAAAAAGAAAAACTTGTTCTTGAGTAATCTCAGTGTATTTACACCCATGCATAAACAATTGATAGTAGCTTCACAGGTTTGCTTCTTAATAGGGGGCACAAAAGGAGGGATGATAATGTTTATGGTGGTGGTTTAGGCATTAGAAGTCAGTAGGGGAAAAGTTTCAAATAGACTATGTTTGAAGATTGAATGAATGAATGCCTAAAGTTTCTCACTCTAGGAGCCAAGCAGAGGGAAGTGCCCGGGTTGGGGTGTCTGGTTTCTCAGTGGGGCGCTGGAGAATCGGACAGAAGGAAGGCAGGAGGGAGACCGCCCCCAAAGCAGGTGAGGGAAGGACCAGAGGCAGGGCCCAGGGAAAAGGGAAAAGCCCCAAATACCAGAGTCAGAGATGTCGTCCCAGTAAGGAGAGTCAAACTCGTACTCGGCCTTCAAAATCTGTTCAAAGAGTTTGGCATCATTCTCGTCATAGAAGGGGGGGTAACCGCAGAGCCTGGGCAGGGAGAAACTCATCCTCGTTTCCACTTTCAGGTGCACCCATTGGCTCCAGGGTGGAGCGCTGGGGCAATCCCAGGGGTCAGCCAGGACCCACAGGAAGGAGTTCCCCATGGAAACTCTACACAGCCCTGCCTGCCTGCTCACTCCCCTTCTAGCTACATTGTCCTTTCTATTCCTTGAATGTGTTGCCATCTTGCCCTCCTCAAGGGCCTTTGCACTTGCCATTGCCTCTCCCTACGCCACTCTTTCCCCACACCTTGAATGTCTGGTCCCTCACCACTCAGACATCACCTCCACAGCGAGCCCTTCCCTGACCTCCCTACTGAAATGGCATCATCCCCATCTCCCTATCCCTGCTTGGTTTCTCTCCACAGCGTATATTTATTTATTTATTACGATTTTTTTTCATAGCCATGTGTCACTACACAGCATTTATTTTTATCTCCTGACATTATTTTGTAGATTTATTTACTTGTTGATTGGCTGTCTTCCCTACTAGAAAGAAAGCTCCCTGAGGGCAGGCACTTTGTCTGGTTTGTTCTCTGCTAAATCCCCAGTGCTTGGCACAGTGCCTAAAACATAGTATCTACTGAATGAAGTAATATTAGTAATTGATTGGTAGAAGGAAGAAAGAAAGGGAAAGAAGGGGAGGGAGGGAGGAAGGAAGGAATAGCAAAGGGAGGAAGAGAGGAAAGCAGGTGTGAGAGGACAACTCTGGAGCCACAGCCTACCATGGCCAAGCCCCACTTACAGGATGTAGGCAATGACACCTATGGACCAGCAATCCACAGCCTTGCTGTAGGGCTTCTGGGCCAGGACCTCAGGGGCTATGGAGGGAAGAGGACATGGTGGTGACAAATCTCTGTCATTCAGTTCCTGGTTCCCCCCCACCACCACCACCACAGCCCTAGCCCAGGGCCCTCCGCACCCACGTATCCTGGAGTTCCACAGGCGGTGGAGAGCACACTGCCTGGGTCCTCCATCTTGGAGAGGCCAAAGTCGGAGATCATGATTTTGGAGTCTTCATCCAGGCTGTAGTACAGCAGATTCTCTGGCTTGGAGGGCAGGAGGGAAGGGAAGGGGCAATCAGAGACGGTTAGAGGCCAGTAGAACCTTCTGCCTCTTCAAGCACCTTCTGAGAAATAATGGATCCCCCAAAAGCCACTGTGGCTTCATGGCTGCCATAAGAAAATCAAGGAAGTTCTCAAGAAGCCCAAAAATTCCAGGAAGGACAAGGGCCAAGAAAGTGTGAGAGAGAACTTTCTATAAACCTCAGGTGTGCACCATAAAGCCCTAAAGAAATTTTTGAGTGCCTACTGTAGAAATTTTTGAGTGCCTACTGTATGCCAGACCCTGGATTAGTGCTTGATTTCATGTCATCCTCACCACATTTCTGCCAAGCCAGTCTGAATAATCCCATTTTACAGATGAAGAAACTGATGCCTTCAGAGGCAAAGTGACTTGCCCAAGAACCCATAGTTAGGGAGTAGCAGGGCCAGAATTCAAGCCCCAGTGCCCTTCTAGACTGGATTGAGATGGACTGCTAAATGTGAGCCCCATCGCTATTTTTGAGGAGTAGGATTTCAGGGATTTCTGGCCTTTTTCTTTTTCTTTTTGAAACTGAATCTTGCTCTTTCGCCCAGGCTGGAGTGCAGTGGTGCAATCTCGGCTTACTGCAACCTCTGCCTCCTGGGTGCAAGTGATTCTCCTGCCTCAGCCTCGTGATCCGCCTGCCTCGGCCTCCCGAAGTGCTGGAATTACAGGCATGAGCCACCGTGCCCAGCCTCTGGCTTTTTTCTTTATGCTTTGCTGTCCCATCGAAGTTTTCTACAAAAGGGGAATAGGATTTTTTTTGAAACGGAGTCTCACTCTGTCACCCAGGCTGGAGTGCAATGGTGCAATCTTCGTTCACTGTAACCTCCGCCTCCCAGGTTCAAGTGACTCTCCTGCCTCAGCCTCCCAAGTAGCTTGGATTACAGGCACCTACCACCACACCTGGCCAATTTTTGTATTTTTGGTAGAGTTGGGGGCGGTTCACCATGTTGGCCAGGCTGGTCTCGAACTCCTCACCTTAAGTGATCCACCTGTCTTGCCTCCCGAAGTGCTGGGATTACAGGTGTAAGCCACCATGCCTGGTGAGTTTTGTTTTGTTTTTTAATCAGAAAAAGACATAAAATTTTATTTGGATAAAATACTAGCACAGTTCACTTTTGTGTTCCTTTGAGTATCTGGACTAGAATGGGAGGAGGCAGTTTAAGGGTTACAAGAGCCACCTTGTAGATGGAAATCCAAGGCTCAGTTAGGGGGTGAAAGTTGTCCAAGCTCAGACAGTTTGGGGTTTGCAAAGGCCCTGCCTCTGGGTACCCCAGCCCACCACACCCCATCGAGCCTCACCTTGAGATCCCGGTGTACAATGCCCAGGTCATGCAGGTACTTCACAGCATCCAGCACCTGGAAGATGAGGCAGCTGGCGTCCCGCTCTGTGTAGAAGCCTTTTTCCACAATACGATCAAACAGCTCCCCACCCGACACCCTGCAACAGGGGATAGGGCAGTCTGGCCAAGAGGGTTGAGACAGCAGAGAGAGGTGTGTTAGGGGTGGGGGGCAGAGGTGGGGCCACTCACAGCTGCATGATGAGGTAAAGGTGGCCCCCACTCTCATAGATGTCATCTAGGGCTACAATGTTGGGGTGCTTGATCCTGAAAGGAGAAATGAGGTGGTTTAGCCAGGCATAGTGGTATGCACCTGTAGTCCAAGCTACTTGGGAACTTGGGAGGCTGAGGCAGGAGGATCGCTTGGGCCCAGCAGTTCGATGCTGCAATCTGTTATGATTGCACCTGTGAATAGCCACTGTACTCGATACTCCAGCCTGAACAACAGAGTGACACCCTTAAAAAAAATGGGTCGGGCGTGGTGGCTCACACCTGTAATCTCAGCACTTTGGAAGGCCAAGGAGGGCAGATCACGAGGTCAGGAGTTCGAGACCAGCCTGACCAACATGTTGAAACCCTGTCTCTACTAAAAATACAAAAATGAGCTGGGTGTGGTGGTATGCACCTGTAATCCCAGCTACTCAGGAGGCTGAGGCAGGAAAATGGCTTGAACTCGTGAGGTGGAGGTTGCAGTGAGCTGAGATGGTGCCATTGCACTCCAGCCTGGGCGACAGAGTGGGACTTTTTCTCAAAAAAAAAAAAGTGGTTTAGAGCTCAGGACAGCTCGCACTGCACCTCTCCCGACACACACACACACTGCCTGCAAACCTATGTAGGACAAACCAAGGATCTAGGCCCCAAAGGGAAAAGCTGGCTTACCATGCTTGATTATCTTTTCTTGGAAGGTGAGAGAGCAGAGGGATAGACACTAGGCTCTGGCACACACAGACCTGGGTCCAAATCCTGCCTCTGTCACATTTTGCTATTTGGGTGCAGGACTTTTCACTTCATCACAATGATCAATAATACGACTTTTTTTTTTTTTTTCAACAGATGGAGTTTCCTGTGTTGTCTAGGCTGAAGTGCAGTGGCTCTGCGACCACGAACTGCTGGGCTCAAGTGATCCTCTTCTGTCAAGTAGCTGGTACCAGCAGGCTCACCACTGTGCTCAGATGATATATGACTCTTTTTTTTTTTTTTTTTGAGACAGGGTCTCACTCTGTCGCCTAGGCTGGAGTGCAGTGGCACAATCACAGCTCACTAAAACCTTTACCTCCTGGGCTCAGGTGATGCTCCCATCTCAGCCCCCTGAGTAGCTGGGTCTACAGGCACGTACCACCATGCCTAGCTAATTTTTGTATTTTTTGGTAGAGACAGGGTTTCATCATGTTGCCCAGGTCAGTGTCGAATTCTGGGCTTAAACAATCCTCCTGCCTTGTCCTCCCAAAGTGCTGGGATTACAGGCATGAGCCACTGCACCCCGCCTGATATATGCTTCTTAAGAGTTTTCTGGCCAGGCGGTGGCTCACACCTGTAATCACAGCACTTTGGGAGGCCAAGCCAGGAGGATCACTTGAGGTCAGGAGCTCCAGACCAGCTTGGCCAACATGGTGACACCTCGTCTCTACTAAAAATACAAAAATTAGCCAGGCATGGTGGCACATGCCTATAATCCCAGCTACTGGGGAGGCTGAGGCAAGACAATTGCTTGAACCTGGGAAACGGAGGTTGAAGTGAGCCGAGATCACATCATTGCACTCCAGCCTGGGCAACAGAGTGAAACTCTCGCAGTGGCTCACGCCTGTAATCCCAACACTTTGAGGGGCTGAGGTGGGCGAATCATGAGGTCAGGAGTTTGAGAGCAGCCTGGCCAACATGGTGAAACCCTGTCTCTACTAAAAATACAGAAAAATTAGTTGGGCGTAGTGATGGACACCTGTAATCCCAGCTACTCGGGAGGCTGAAGCAGGAGGTTGCAGTGAGCCAAGATCACGCCACTAAACTCCAACCTAGGCGACAGAGTGAGACTTTGTCTCAAAAAAAAAGGCGGGGGGGGTTCTGTGTTTACACATTTATCAGCCTCCCCCACCAGACATAAGCTCCCTGAATCCAGAGGCTTTGTCTTGATGGCCAGTGTTCCTCCAGCACCTGGTACAGGGTAGGTGCTAGATTTAATGTAACCTCTCTGAGCCTCAGTTTCTTCACCTATAAAATAAAGCCAATGGTAGTACTTCCCTCAAAGTGTTGGGGTGAGGATCATGTGAGATAATGCAGGTAAGGTGCTTGGCAGTGCCAAGCACGGAGTAAATATTCATAAGTGAACCAATAATGGTAATTGATCTTTTTTTTTTTTTTTTGGAGATGGAGTTTCGCTCTTGTTGCCCAGCCTAGAGTGCAATGAATGGCGCGATCTTGGCTCACCGCAACCTCTGCCTTCTGGATTCAAATGATTCTCCTGCCTCAGCCTCCTGAGTAGATGGGATTACAGGCATGTGCCACCATGCCTGGCTAATTTTGTATTTTTAGTGGAGATGGGGTTTCTTCAAGCTGGTCAGGCAGTAATTGATCTTGATGATGAGGAAGGCTCAGCTGTGCCACAGACTTGTCATGTGACTGTATACAAGTCCCTTGTCCTCTCTGGGTCTCATTAGAAATGCTCTGTCCAGGGACTGGGAGTGGTGGCTCATGCCTGTAATCCCAGCACTTTGGGAGGCCAAGGCGGGTGGATCACCTGAAGTCAGGAGTTCGAGACCAGCCTGGCCAACAGCGAAACCCCATCTCTACTAAAAATATGAAAATTTTTTTCATATGGTGGCGGGTGCCTGTAATTCCAGCTACTATTCAGGCTGAGGCAGGAGAATTGCTTGAACCCGAGAGGCAGAGGTTGTAGTAAACCAAGATTGTGCCACTGCGCTCCAGCCAGGGGGACAGAGTGAGACTCCAACTCGAAAAAAAGATCTGCCCAGGGTGGCTGGAAGCTCAAGGGAGAGATTGGAAGTGATTCTCTATAAGTTTTCCAGTGAAGACAGGAGGTTTCACATCAGCATGAGCAATTCAAAGAACAGTTGGTTGTGGATTTAGTCAAGGGGTCAGCAGACAGGCATTTTTAAACTTGCTGAGTGGCTTTAATATGTGAGGGAAAGTTGAGTAGGTCCAGAGACAAAACCAACTGAGATATATGGGTTCAAGCCATGTTCAGGATGGATCTTTACACCTGATTGAACAGTTAAACCCCTGTTACTAAGCACTGGCATCTCCATCACATATGTCATGTTAGCTGTGTGCCAGGTCCTTGATATAAAGGACCTCTGATATTCCCCGCAACCCTGCCAAGTGGAAATTGTGATCCCCATTTTATAAATGAGCAATTTGAGGCTTACAAAGTTTAAATGATTTTTCCAAAGCAGGGAAGGAGGAGGGTGGGAGGGCCAAGACAGGGTCAACTTGGGGCAGGGAAAGGCTTTGGCCCACGCACTTGTGCAGGACAGCAATCTCATTCTCCATGCTGCCTTCCTTGCCCTCCAGGGCCTTCTTGGCGATGCATTTGATGGCCACCAGCTTCTGTGTCCTCTTATCTTCTGCCAGGATCACCTCCGAGAAGGCTCCCCTATGGGGAGAGGGGATTCACAAGGTGAAGAACTGGAACTGCAGCTTCCCTCCAGCCTCTCCTCCATCCCCTATGGGTTCTGTGACCACTGCTGGATCAAGGATGTGGATGACCCTCCCCAGTCACTCAACCATCCCCTGGTTCCAGAAGAGGTCACATGACCCAGGCCTGGTCAGTCAAAGTAGTCTCTCCCCTAACCACAGTAATTGGTCACGTGATGTAAGCCAGGTTACTTGGCACTTTGAGAATGGAGCTCCTGCTGAGCTGGTACCATGTAAGCCTGGAGCTAATGGCGATCATCTTTTCCACCACTTGGGGAGAGCCTGCTTGGGAATGAAATCAACACAGAGGAAGTCCAACCTGAGAAATGGTCAAAGATATTTCCTGATAACATTATGTGGGCCTCTGGATCCAGCCTTGCCTGAAGTCTACCCCTCAGCTTTTTGATTATGTGTGCAGTTGATTCATCCCTTTTTCTGCTAATTTGAGTCATGGATAATTTAACACCCAGAACCTTAAAGAACCCTCAGCATCACCTGGGAACTTTTTTAGAAATGCAAAATCTCTACTGCTTTGGATCCTATGTCAAAAAAAAAAAAAAAAAAAAAAAAAAAAAGAAAAAAGAAAAGAAAAGAAAAGCAAAACCTTAGGCCTTGTCCCAGATTTACTAAACCAGAATCCACAGTTTAACAAAATCCTCAGGTGATTTGTATGCTCATTGAACTTTAAGAAGCAGTACTGGCTGGGCATGGTGGCTCACACCTGTAATCCCAGCATTTTGGGAGGCAGAGGCAGGTGGATCACGAGGTCAGAAGTTCAAGCCCAGCCTGGTCAATATGGTGAAACCCTGTCTCTACTAAAAATACAAAAATTAGCCAGGTGCAGTGGAGAATTGCTTGAACCCAGGAGACAGAGGTTGCAATGAGCTGAGATCGCGCCACTGCACTCTAGCCTGGGAGACAGAGCAAGACTCCATCTTAAAAAAAAAAAAAAACAGCAGTGCTTTAGAACAAGCTCTTAAAAAGGAACAAATAAACTCATTTAACTAGAGTTAACTGATTAAGGTGGATTTTCTAGGGTATTCTTTCCACATCTGTTTGTTTCTCTGGGAGAATAAGAAGTCAAGTCAAAGAAAAGCATCTCTCACGGTGAAATTTCAATCCTTAGGGGTAGTTACTGTAGTAAACTCACCACTGGTTTCCAGTCCTGTCCTTCTCCAATTTACCCTCCAATCTGTGGCCAGAGTGACTATCCTGAATTGCACATCTGCCAAAAAGTCTTAAATGTCTCCCTGTGGCCTATGGGACAATATCTAGCCTCCCTGGCCTGGCTTCCAAGATGCTACACAAACTGTCTCACTTTCATCTCCAGCCTCTTTTTCCACTCTCCCCCCAGCCTCTGATGTTATTTTATTATTTATTTATTTACTTATTTACTTATTTTGAGATAGAGTCTTGCTCTGTCACCCAGGCTGGAGTGCAGTGGCCTGATCTTGGCTCGTTGCAACCTCCACCTGCCAGGTTCAAGTGATTCTCCTGTCTCAGCCTCCTAAGTAGCTGGGACTACAGGCACACATCACCACGTCTGGTTAGTTTTTTGTATTCTTAGTAGAGACGGGGTTTCAACGTGTTAGCCAGGATGGTTTCGATCTCCTGACCTCGTGATCCGTCCACCTCAGCCTCCCAAAGTGCTGGGATTACATGCGTGAGCCATCATGCCTGGTGAGCCTCTGATTTTAAGCTCCACTACTCTCTACCTCTTTTCACACGAAGCATGCCTCTATAGGCCTTTGTTTATGCTATTCCTTCTGGCTGTAATGCCCTTCTTCTTCTCTGACAAGTGCACACCTACCCATCCTTCATTCCCCAGCTCCAGTGCCCCATTCTCCAGGAAGTTTTCCCTCAGGCAGAAGGCATAGCTCTCTCTGGGCTCCCCAAAGCCCTCAATCCCAACCTTAATTGGAGCACAGCGCACACCCTGTGGTCATTTTCTTTGGGTCTGTCTCCTGCACATGTCTGGGATCAACTTGAAGGGCAGAGACCAGGTTTGAGTTATTTCTGCATTCCCAGCACCAAGAACAGAGCCATCCCCAGCCTCAGTTCCCAAACCTAGGCCAGAACACCCAGCTGTTGGCAGCAAGTTAGATGGACTGACTGGCACCTCCATTCTCCCAACTTCTTTTTTTTCAAGGACCCAGGGCTATTGGAAGAGCAACCCATGTCCCACCCACTGTCATCCAGAAGTGAAAAGCTGGGGACAGTTTAGACCCTAGGCAGTGCTGCCACAGAGCCTAGGCTGTGGGAAACAGGAAGCATTAATTGACCAGAGGAAGCACCACCCTAGACTCAGCCTCCCCCAGCCATCCAGCACCCGATCCTGCCCTGCCCTGGACTCACGTGCCCAGAACATCTCTGAAGTCGTAAATGTCCCTAATGTCCTCCGCCTGCTTCCACCTGGGGCCTTCCACTGCCCCCGGCATGGCCCACTGCCCCCTGGCCACAGCCAGGGCTCCTGCAAGGAGAATGGAAGGAGGAGATCCAGTAGAGCCCAGTCTTCTGTCTGGAAATTTGCTGCAGGCTCATTCAGTCATTCAACCTGCATTTATTCATCCTAGATTCATCCACTTGACAAAATCATTCAACAAACATTCATTTGTTTATTCAACATTCGGCAAATTCTCATGCCTAGAGAAAAACCTTTCATGGTGGCAGCAAAATTCTTTATTTAACCAAGTCATGCATTCATTCATTCATTTATTCTAGTTCACTTCCCAGTTTTCCCCCTCTCCAAATCCAAGCACCCAGGGATACCCTGACCTCTGGCAGTACAACAGATAAACCCCCAGAGCAGCTAGTAGAAGCCTGGAGGATCCCCTTATCCCTAGAACTAATGATGTCTCCACCCCACTCTGGAGATTGCTGGAGTGTCTCCTTGCCCTCCTCCTCCCACCCACCCCCTGACCTCTTGGAAATCACGTTTTCAGCAGCCTGGGCTTCCAGCAATATCTCAGCCACATTTTTAAATAGCTCTTTCTGCACTGTTACCACAGCAACAACAGCCACAGCTGGAGCTCCCCAGACCTCTCCCTCCTGACTCCCCATCTGGGTTCCGGGAACCTGAGAAATGGTCCTATCCACTCTGTCCCTTACTGGCCCCATCTCATCCTATCCAGCCTGGCCCTTCCCTGCTGAGATCTGTCTTATCCAGCAGGAGAGGGTGGGAGTTCTCTCCCATTTATCAGATGAAGAATGGGGAGACTGAGGTTGGAGCTGGGTAGAGGCTGGGTCCAGAGGCCCAAATGACAGCCGGCCTAGGGCCCCCCAGCTAAGCTTGCTGAGGGTAAAGGCCATGGAATGCCCTTGGTTGATCCTTCCAATATGAAGCCAGAATGGGCCCCATTCAGAGAATACAGCCTCTCAATCCATCCACAGAGGATGAGGCCAAAACAGAGCCCAGCATGCTTCGTGACCTCAGGGAGAGCACTTTCCTTCTCTCTTTTCCTCTAAGGGAGAATGAGGAGCAGGTGTCCTGACTAGAGCCTCTGGTGTGAGATTCGACTCCTGGAACAGGACCTTGTTCCCAGGGGACCCTGGCCACTCATCCCAGGGACAGAAACTTCTAGGAAAGGAGACTTGAGCGTAAGATGTAGAGACAGACCTGGAGACCTAGCAAATACAACCCTCACAGATCCACAAACGTCCCTGTAGCAGACACCCACACCAAGCCCCCTCCACAGCCCTAAACTCAAACACCTGCCTCCTAGATCCAGTACACCTTGTATCCAGATCCTATGACCACACATATACTCTCAGACATCAGCACACGTGTCTACACCACACACTGCTCCAGACAGCCTTACACTAGAGCACCTGCTTGTCTATCCAGACATCCCTCACCCAGCTCCCTCTTCCACCCCAAAACACACATCCACCCACACCTGCACAAGATGACACCCAGACACACACACACCCTCATATACCAGACATACCCTACACCCTCCAGCTCCTGTACCCCATCCCCTGGAAGTTCCAATATTCCAAACCAAACCCCAACTCCGTACACACCTAACTCCAAATATCCTCAGTACACAATTCTACACCCCCGCAACTCTGACTTGAGACCCTTAGAGCCAAATATCAGCACACACAACACATGGATACCGCTCTAACAAAAAAACACGCGCATTCCCAGATCCCCCACCCATGTATGACTCACACGACTGTCCTAAGACATTAGTACACTCCACAAGCCCCCCACCCCCACCCCATGGATACCTCCAAATGCCCACGCCCTTCCACTGTCAGGCCAGCTGAAGGCGCTCACTCAAGCCCCCTCCTCTATTACCCACTCAGTGTCCCATGGGCCCACCTGGCACTTGCTGGGCCTGGGGCAGAGGGAGGGGAGAAAGGCCCAGCTCTGCCCCTCAGGGTCCAGCCTGCCCGGGAGAGTGCCCAGTGGCCACTCCTTGGGGAAGGATACCCAGAGACTGAGGGCTCCCGCCGCCCCTCCGCAGAGCCCAGGGGTGCAGGAGTAGGGGGCTAGGCTGTACCTGCAGCTGCCCCGCCGCGGGGCTGGCTGGGAGGCCCGCGGTGGCTGGCGCCGAGCTCCGGCCGCGGTCCGCACCGCTGAGCGCCTGGCCGCCCGCCCGTTCTCTCGCTGGGGTTGAGGCTCGGCTCCGCCGGCTCGCTCCGCCGGCTCTCTCCGCCCGCCTGCGGCTCTGATGTCAGTGGAGGAGGAGTCTGCGGCGGAGGGACCCGGGATTGGGAGGCGAGGCGCCGCTCCAGGGCTGGGGAAGGGGCGCGGGTGGAGGCCACCTCTCTGGTTCTGGTCAGAGATCTCCTGCTAGACGCTTCCCGCCCTTGGTCTTCAGCAGCGATCCATTTCACAGCGGGGACAACTGAGGCCCAGAGAGAGGATTTTCAAATCAGCAGGTGGTCGGAAGCAAAGCAGGATTCCAACCCCGTCTGTCTGAGGCTAGAGGCCGGCCAAACTCGTCCTGTGGCCTGGTGGTTTTCTTTCAGACCAGTTCTGAAACCTCCCTTAGGACTCTGGTGCCCTTCCCCTCTCCCCAACCCTCCATGCCCTGAAGGGAAACAGGCCCTCAGAACTGCAGGGAGAAGGGGGTGCTGGTGGGGGTTGGGGAACAGGGGAGTGGGGAAGGACCTGGAAAGAGTAGGCAATGAAGAGAGTTGAGGCGGCCATAGGGTGGAGGCCCCATTTGGCAGGTGGGAAAACAGAGGCTCAGGTCTCTCTGCAAGATGGAGCTGAGGCTTCAGCCCCAGACGCTTGCTCCTCAGAGTGGGTGGTGGTGCCCAGAGGTCCTGGGGCAGAGGGCAGTGGGGAGGGGGAAGTTAAATCGGGATCCTGAAGGAAGCAGGCCAAAAAGGACCGAGGTGACTGGCTGGGCTCCAGGGTTTGATGGCTGGGAGCCAGGTTAGGGGAGGTGGGGGACAGAGCCCGCAACTAGGACAGAAGGCAAGGGGCCAAAGGTCGGCTTGTGCAAGGCCTTCCTTGGGAAGAAATTTGGTGCCGAGTGGAAGGAGGGAGTGTAGGGAGCAACTCGCAGGAATTGGGCAACGGGCTGGACTGGGGGCAGCCAGAGGAGGCACGGTGCTTGGGATGCCACTCTATCTCCAATGACCTTCAAGTACCACTCACTCCCTACTCCTGAATCCCTGCATTTTCCAGCTGGTGATGAGGAGAGAACAGTGCTTATCCCCAACTCATTTATTTTTATTTTCTTTTATTTTTTAGACAAGGTCTTGCTCTGTCACCCAGGCTGCAGTGCAGTGGCATGATCACTGCTCACTGCAACCTCAAGCTCCTGGGCTCAAGTCATCCTCCTACCTCAGCCTCCCACGTAGATGGGACTACAGGTGTGTGTCACCACACCTAGCTAACTTTTTTATTTTTTGTAGAGATGAGGGTCTCACTATATTGCCAGGCTGGTCTCAACCTCCTGGGCTCAAGCAATCCTCCCCAATCAACTTCCCAAAGTGCTGGAATTACAGACATGAGCCACTGCACCTGGCCAATTTATTATGCTCATCTTACAGATGAGAGAGGAAGATAGCTGAGGTTCCTAGAAAGGCTTTGCAGTCTAACTGATCCTGGTCACGCTTTACCTCTCTGAACCTCAATTTCTTACTTGGGAACATGGGAATATTGATGATTGACTCAGAGTTCTGAGAATTCTATGAGATAATGATATGAAGTGCCTAGAACACTATTCAAAACATGAGAGCTAGACTCCGTGTAAACTGAGGCTCAGAGAGAGAACTTGATTTGGCCAGGAAGGGGGGTTAAGGGATCCCTCTTCCAAATCTCAGTATCTCAGACTCCTTAGTTCATGGAAAAATCAATCTGTTGCTCAGGGCTGAGCCCGGACTCTCTGCTATACCTGCCAAGCACGCCCACTGAACTGGGGGTTCTTTTACCACAAATTCCTGTTTATCTTGATGACAACACTCCCTGGGTGATAAGGAGGCCTTTGTCCTTCTGAGGCTTGTACAACTTCTCTTCTTTTTTTGAAACAGAGTCTCACTCTGTCACCGAGGCTGAAGTGCAATGGTGCCATCTCACCTCACTGCAACCTCCACCTCCTGGGTTCAAGTGATTCTCCTGCCTCAGCTTCCCAAGTAGCTGGGACTACAGGCGTGAACCAGCACGCCCAACTAATTTTTGTATTTTTAGTAGAGATGGGGCTTCACCATATTGGTCGGGCTGGTCTCGAACTCCCAACCTCAGGTCATCCACCCACCTCAGCCTCCCAAAGTGCTGAGATTACAGACGTGAGCCACCATGCTCAGCCAACTTGTACAACTTCTGTGGTGTGCTTTATATTTTTCCTGCTTTTGAGCATTTCTGAATGCACTCATGCTTTCTTTTCTTTAACAAACACATTATCTTTACTTTGTATTTCTACTGAACAAGTGATACATGGTCATGGCAGGAAAATTGCATGACATATTAAAAACACACACAGACTATCTAATGAGTTTTTTTCACTTCCTAAGTGACAGAATCGCAATCTAAACCAGCTTCATCCAAGAGGAATCTATAGTTCACAATAGCTGCACAAGAGTACAGGAAAAACACCAGGGATCAGGGGCTTGGAGACTGGAACTGGAGATGTAGTACTCATAGAATTTGCTTTCTCTGTCTTCTCTCCTCTCTCCTTGTCTTGATTTCTCTTCACATGTTGGCCTCTTTTTCTCTGCAGAGTGATCTTCTACTTGGCAGGAAACATGGAGTGAGGCAGTCCCAGCTTTCTAATTAAACACAGTAGAAGGAAAGCATCCTCCCAATTTCCTATCTCAGCCTCAGGAAGGACTCTGGCTGTGCTTAGTGATATGGTGACATGTTCACCCCTTGGCCTCCAGAACTGTTGCCAGGAGAATTAGGGTACTATATTGAACAAGTGTACTATAATGGGCAACCATGAGGAATGGAAGAGGTATCTTGTCCAAAGGAATTAGGGGTACCAGGGAGACAAGATTAACACATCCCTCTCAGCCAGGCTTCCACCAACCAGAGATGGCCAGTGTTCAAATTTTTAGTACAATTCTTCCAGATTTTTTTGGATGCATATACATATACATCCTTCTGCAGCCCCCAGTCCCAATGAGCACATTTCAAGGTACTAATCAAAAAGTGAGTCAAGGGCCTGGCACAGTGGCTCACGCCTGTAATCCCAGCACTTTGGGAGGCCGAGGCAGGCAGATCATCTGAGGTTAAGAGTTTGAGACCAGCCTTGACAACATGGTGAAACCCCATCTCTACTAAAATACAAAAATTAGCTGAGCATGGTGGTGTGCACCTGTAGTCCCAGCTACTTGGGGGACTGAGGCAGGAGAATCACTTGAACCTGGGAGACGGAGGTTGCAGTGAGCAAAGATTGCACCATTGTACTTTAGCCTGGGCGGCGCAGGGAGACTTCATCTCAAAAAAAAAAAAAAAAAATGGTGAGTCAAGGAAAGTCAAATATTCACAGGGAAAACAGGGATAATCTTTCTTTTTTGTTTAACAAAATATATGACAAAACAGCGCAGACGTCTCCATCAATTCTGTCACACAGGCTGTAGTGCAGTGGCACCATCTCAGCTCACTGCAGCCTTGACTTCCTGGACTTGAGTGATTGTCCCACCTCAGCCTCCTGAGTAGCTGGGGCTACAGATGTGCACTACCATGCCTGGCTAATTTTTTTTTATTTTTTAATTTATTGTAGAGATCGAGTCTCCCTCTGTTGCCTAGACTCCTCTGGAACTCTGGACTCAAGTGACCCTCCTGCTTCGGCCTCCCAGAGTGCTGGGATTATAGGTGTGAGCCAGTGTGCCTGACCCTCATCAATTCTTGAACCTGACAGAAAAGAAGCTGTTGAAAGAGTGAGTATTTAACTAAGATTAGAGAAAATGGAAGAAATCACAAGGAGGAAATAGACAGGTTTATTTTATTTATTTATTTATTTATTTATTTATTTGAGATAGAGTTTCACTCTGTCGCCAGGCTGGAGTGCAGTGGCCTGATCTCAGCTCACTGCAACCTCCACCTCCTGGGTTCAATCGTTTCTCCTGCCTCAGCCTCCCAAGTAGCTGGGATTACAGGCATGTGCTACCACGCCCCACTAATTTTTGTATTTTTAGCAGAGACGGGTTTTCATCATGTTGGCCAGTATAGTCTCAATCCCTTGACCTCATGATCTGCCTGCCTCAGCCTCCCAAAGAGCTGGGATTACAGGTGTGAGCCACTGCTCCCAGCCTATTTGTTTATTTTTTGAGACGGAGTCTCACTCTGTCGCCCAGGCTGGAGTACAGTGGTGGGATCTTGGCTCACTGCAGCCTCTGCCTCTGGGGTTCAAGCAATTCTTCTGCTTCAGCCTCCTGAGTAGCTGGAATTACAGGCACATGCCGCTACTCCCAGCTAATTTTTTGTATTTTAATAGAGACGGGGTTTCTCCGTGTTGCCTAGGATGGTCGCGAACTCTTGAGCTCAGGCAATTTGCCCACCTTGGCCTCCCAAAGTGCTGGAATTACAGTGGCGAGCCACCCCGTCCGACCAGACAGGTTTATTTTAAAAAATTCTTTGGCTAGGTGCAGTATCTGAGGCCTGAATCCCAGCACTTTGGGTGGCTGAGGTGAGGCGGGTGAATCACCTGAGGTCAGGAGTTCTAGATCAGCCTGGGCAACATAGCAAAACCCCGTTTCTACTAAAAATACAAAAATTAGCTGGGTGTGGTGGCGCACACCTATAGTTCCAGCTACTGGGAAGGCTGAAACAGGAGAATAGCTTATATCCAGGAGGCAGAGGCTGCAGTGAGCAGAGTTCGCACCACTGCATTCCAGACTGGGCGACACCAGACTCTGTCTCAAAAAAAAAAAAAAAAAAAAGAAACTTTAACTTTTGTTACTTTTTATTACTTTTTTTTCAAAAAGTGAAAACTTTACCCTACTCTGAAATGGTAGCCAACAATGAAAGGCAAACTTCAGACTAGGGAAATATTTTATAGATTATGAGCTTAATATTTTTATTATATAAACAGCACACAGAATTGAAAACAAACAGTAAGAACCTAATAAACAGTCAAAGGATGCAGATAAAACACAATAAACACAGGACATTTTGTATCTCACTAGTAATAAAAAAAAGTACAAAGTAAAAGATAATTTGTAGCCTTTCAATTTTGAAGTTTAAAAAGCTAGTAACACTGAAGGTTCATGTTGATGTGAGGAACCAGTAGTCCCATGTTCTGGTGGAAAAATGATTTCCTAAAGATCTTTTGGAAAGCAATTTGGCAGTATGCATCAAAGGCTTAAATAATGTCGAGGCCTTTTGACTCTGAGACTCCTCTTCTGGGAATCAATTTCAGAGAAGTAATCCTAAATTAGGATAAGGCTATATGCTCCAAGATTTCTGAATAATTTTTTTTTTTTTTTTTGGCTGGGCTCATGCCTATAATCCCAGCACTTTCGGAGGCCGAGGCAGGTGGAACTTGAGCCCATGAGTTCGAGACCAACCTGGTCAACATGGTGAGACCCTGTCTCTACTAAAAATATAAAAATTATCCGGGCATGGTGGCACATGCCTGTAACCCCAGCTACTTGGGAGGCTGAGGCGGGAGAATCACTTGAATCTTGGAGGTAGAGGTTGCAGTGATTTAGATTGTGCCACTGCACTCCAGCCTGGGCAACAGAGTGAGACCCTGTCTCAAAAAACAACAACAATGAACCCCAAAGAACGATATGTCTTGACCTTTTGATTAAAGGTTGTGATAATCACTCTGTGAAAGTTAAACTCCATTTGTTATCAAATGTATGGAGAGTATTTTCAACCTATGATTCCAGTAACATGAGATATTGCTGAAACAGATTTTGGAGGACATCTACCAGTCTGCCACATTCCCCATCTCACTTGTATTTCTTTGCACTGACTTCAGTCTCACTCCCTCTCATCAGTCCAGCCTCCAAGCTGCTCTGAGAGTGCTTTCTGATTCAGAGTGCCATTATGGCACTGGTCTGCTCACAAACCACTCATGGCTCCCTGTTACCTCAGAATGTGATTCTCAAACTTTAATATGCACTAGGAATCACCTAGGAGGCATGTTAAAATAGAGCAGCTAGGCCCCACACCCAGAGGTTTCTTTGTTTTTTGTTTTGTTTTGTTTTGAGACAGAGCTCAATCTGTTGCCCAGGCTGGAGCGCAGTGGTGTGATCTCTACTCACTGCAACCTCTGCCTTCCAGGTTCAAGCAATTCTCCTGCCTCAGCCTCCCAAGTAGCTGGGATTACAGGTGCGTGCCACCATGTCTGGCTAATTTTTGTATTTTTAGTAGAGGTGGGGTTTCACCATATTGTCCAGGCTGGTCTTGAACTCCTGACCTCAGATGATCCCCCCTCCTTGGCCTCCCAAAGTGCTGGAATTATAAGTGTGAGCCACCACACCTGGTCATATACCCAGACCTTTTGATCCAGTAGGTCTGTGGCCTGCGAGTTTGCATTTTCATCAAGTTCCCAAGTGATGCTGATGCTGCCAGTCCAGGGACCACACTTGGAGCACCATTGACCTGGAGAATAAAGTCCATGCTCCTTAACCTGCCATTCAAAGTCTTGCCCAGCCTAGTCTTCAGCCTACTTTCTAGCGTCGTTACTCATCCTTTCCTTTCCCCTCCAAACACCCAGGGCTGCAGTCACACTGTAGTTCTCACTTCTCTCTAAGCAGGCCAGCTGTTCACACCTCTGTGCCTTGCTCCTTTTTTCTGGAATGTTATCTTCTGCCCAGCAACTTCCTTTCTACATTCTCCCTGAAGCCTTTCCTGACCCTGTAAGCTGTTGTGAAGTCTTTCTCTGCTCCAGGTTCCTGCCAACTTTGTATAGTCTTCTTATTGCTCTTGTGGCCTAGTGTTTTGTCTGTCTAGCTGTGTCCCCATCTCTGGAGCCTTAGTTACCTCCATAGCTCTCAGCCATTGTGACAGGGTCACTGAGTGAGGGAACAAAAGTATAATGAGGAAATGGAGGTGCGTAGATGGAGTGAATAAGTGAATGGGGTAATTAGGTAGGTGAAGAGAAGAAATGGGGAGTTAATTGATACCTGAACCAGTGAGTTACAGTCCACTGGGCTTGGTGCTCTCCATTGAGTCCTGAGCCCCAGGCCAAAAGAGAAATTTACTCCCTGGCCACATTTCCACAAAGTTCCAGCCATCACTTTCTTTTCAGCAGGAGCCAACTGGGACCCAGAGAACTCGGTGCCCAGAGTACTCAGGAGCAGACAGGGGCTGGGGACCCACTGTGAGTCAGAGCTCACCCTCCCTGCTCTCACTCACCCTGGTGTTGCTGAAAGTCAGCTGTAAGGTATTTGGAACTCTGGGGAGACCATGTTGTGCAAGACAGATGCTTTCTAGGGCCAAGACACAAAAGGCTTTGCCTCCAAACTAGTGATAAGGAATCAGAATTGTTTTGAGTTAAATTTGGAGACTTGAGGTATTAGAACTAATCCATCCTCCTCATGACAACCCAGCTTCCTCCACACTCATAGACGAGGCATCTTTTGGCTCAGCAGACACTGATATGACTGTAAGAACTCTGCCAGGGATGGTGCTACCTGGGGACAGCAACTATTCCTGCACCAAGGCTGCGTGGCCTCAGCGAGACACAGTGTCTCTTTGAGCCTCTGTGTCATCTGCAGGTTGGAATATTACAAATCTCCTTCAAGGTGCGTGGTGAGCATCAGATAGGAGGGGTGGGTAAAGGGCCTGGCATGGTGCCAGGCAGATAGTAGGTATGCAACAGAGAACAGCTAGAGTGTTCACAACTGATCCTTGAAAGTTAAGTTTCTTCCCTGGTGAACCAGGCCCAGTTGGTCTTCTAGGGTTCTTCCTTCTATTTATATCTGTCTTCCTTCTTTCACAATTCTATACAATTTTGGGATGTCAGCTCTTATCCCACCTCCTCCGCAAAACTGTCTCTGTTCTTGGAACTCTCTACTAACAACGCCCACCATACTTATGGTGTGGCCCACTGAACATGGAAGTGAGTGGTTAAGAGGAGGGGGTCTTCAAGCAGAGCTGCCATGTATGGCTGCACAGGTTGGGCACTGCCCAAGCATAGGGAGTACCATTCACATAGACTGTAATGGGAGTGGGCTGCAGTGAGTTGTAATGAAGAGGCTCTCTCTGCAAGCCAAATGGCCTGAATTTGAATTGTGGCTCAACCACTCAATTGCTTGACGAAGCAAGGTAACCTCCTAAGCCTCAGTTTCCTCATCTGTGACTGGGATATTATGGTAGCTGAGAATATTACGTAGTTGAATGAGCTCAGAACAGTGCCTGGTACATACCTAACATTTACTGAGGACTTAATTGCATTATCGTTATGATTATAGTTGGTTTCTCATCATTGCCTGTGTGGGTGTCTTTTCTGTCTGAGAAGGCTGTGAGCAACCTGGGGACAATGAGTCACTGAGAAATTGCAGCAGCTTGGCCCAGCACCTAGTGGGAGGCAGGGCCTCATGCTGTCCTCTCTCTCAGGATCCTACTTCAGCTTTGTTTTTGCCAAAATTCACTTGCAATAGGCCTTTTTTAGTTACAAATCACAAAACTCCAATGCAAACTAGTTTAAGCCAAAAGAAGCCTTTGTGGGCTGATATATGTGGGAAGTCTAAGGGAGGATCCAGTGGCTTCAGGCAGAGCTGGATCCAGCGCTTCTCCATCTCCTGGCTCTGCTTTTCTGAGCTGGCTGTATTCTTTCCCCTTGGGAGGAGAGCAAGTCACTGGGGTAGTCTGAGCTTATAGTCTATGGCTTATGGTCCAAAAAGAAGTGAAGCTCTCCTCTCAGCATCCACAGAGCAATGGAGGGCCTCGAGTGACCCAGCTTGGGTTACATGCCTGCTTCTAGGACTAATCATTGTGGCTAGAGAGATTGGCACTTGACTGGCCAAGCTGGGGTCATGTGTCCACCTTAGTTTGGCAGTTGGACAAGAGCCGTATGTGATGGGGAAGGGACTTTTATCCAACAGAGAGGTGCTGGGTATACAAGAATGTTGGCCGTGTTCACTCTCCTTCTTTATGGCTCAGTTCATAGGTCCCTTCCTCGGGGAACCTTTCCCTCCCTTCTCCCCTGCGTGGACCTCAATCTTCCCACAGTAAATTGCAGATTATTCCCTGATTCTCTCAGCCCAGTCTGGGAACAACTTGAGGTAGGTACCACAGCATATTTATTCATCTGTATCCTGCAGGCCAAGCTTCCTGCCCCAGCTGTGGAAGGGACGTTGTTGGTGGCCTATCCAGCACTCACTTCCCCGCTTCCTACTCAGATCTTGTTGGGTTTTACCCTCTCTCTCCACCGCCTTGATGGAGTAGCAGACTCCACTCTGACTGGTGTAAAACCATGACAGTCTCCCTTGCCACAGTGACTGAGGAATGGGCATGTGAGGCTGAGTTTGGGCCACTGAAACATGATGGTATCTGGGAAAAGGCTTCTTGCTCCTGTGGGTGGGCCATGGAAGCCTGCTGGTTCCTGCTCCCTCCTGTGCTGGATGTAAATGAGGAAGCATCTGGCCTCAACTGCTCCACTGCCACACTACTGTCAGAAAAGAACTCAGCTTGGGCAGAGGTCGACACTGTGGAGGGCAGTGTGGCGACACCTAAGGAACCTGGACCCTTGATGGCCCTGAAGAGTTGCTATATTGGCTAACCTTGAAGGTGTCAAGCCTGCAGCCAACACATTTGCTTTTTTTTTTGAGACTCTGTTGCCCAGGCTAGAGTGCAATGGCGGGATCTCCGCTCACTGCAACCTCTGTCTCCCGGGTTCAAGCGATTCTCCTGCCTCAGCCTCCTGAGTAGCTGGGATTACAGGTATGCGCCACCACACCTGGCTAATTTCGTATTTTTAGTAGAGACGGTGTTTCTCCATGTTGGTCAGGACTCGTCTTGAACTCTTGATCTCAGGTTATCCACCTGCCTTAAGCCTTCCAAAGTGCTGGGATTACAGGTGTTGAGCCACTGCACCCGGTCCACACCCACACATTTCCTTATTGTGAATCCACTTGGAGCTGGGGGGTGTTGTTACCTGCAGCCACAAGTATCCTCAGAAAGAAGTGCTCAGAAAGCTCTCCCTGAATGAATGCCACAGGTCAGTGGCCACGGGCTGAGAGCCACCAAGCATATCCCTACAAACCTTACCACCCACACTGGTTCCTTCCTACCCCACCGTAACAGACATTCAGACTGGATGCTTTTTTTGAAAAACCACAGCAGTCACTTTATTCTTAAGTTTGCACTTTACAAAACCACAAGGGAGAAGTCCTTGAGGGGGAGAGAGGGGTAGGGGGTTAGGGAGTGGGGGATGGTAAAGAGATGGAAGAGGAAGATCCAGAAATGAAGCCCCCCCAACCTCATCTTGAGAACCAAGCGGACTAGGCCCCAGGCCAACCCAGCAGGGCTTCCTATGTCCTGGCTGTACAGAGCTAGGCAGGCCAAAAGACCTCAGAGGAAGGGCCACAGTCCTCTAGAGACTGCCACCATTTGAGGGACAGCCACAGGCCAATGCTTCCTGTGCCCAAAGAAGGAAGTGGGCCTCCCCTCCCCTCCCCTCCCCGAGAAGGCAGCCTGAGGCAAGGGTGAGGGCTACCCATCCAGCAGCTTCAGGATGCTCTCACGCTCCTTCAGAGTCTTCCAGGCCTGGTCCTTTTCTTTCTTGGTGGGAGTCCGTTTCTTCTGCCGGGCAGCCATGATCTTGCGAAAGGCATCCATGACCTCATTGTCAGCCATGCGCACCCGCTGCCTGAGCTCCTGCCGGCTTACCTCCTCCTTTGCCAGCCTGTTAGGGACCAGCCAGCCAGGTGTCATGGTCAGCCCACCTCCAGAGAGTGGTCCCTCCCTCTTCCAGACTGAGCTTACCCACCAGCCCAGGCTGGCACGCCTGTGGATTGTTTCATACAATCGTGACCAAAAAGCAGTTACTGAACCACACTTATATGGCATAATTTTAAGCTCTTGAAAAATTAACTCATGTTGATCATGGGGGAGGCTGTGCACACGTAAGGATAGGAAGTATATGAGAATTCTCTGTACCTTCCTCTCAATTTTGTTGTGAACTTACAGCTGTTCTAAAAGAATAAAGTCTTGGCTGCACATGGTGGTTTACATCTGTAGCCCAGCACTTTGGGAACCCAAGGCAGGAGATCACTTGAGCCCAGGAGTTCGAGACCAGTCTGAGCAACATAATGAGACTGTCTCTACAAAAAATTAAAAAAATTAGCTGGGTGTGGTGGTGCACATCTGTAGTCCCAACTCCAAAGGGGCTGAGGACTGCTTGAGGCCAGGAGTTCAAGGAGTGAACTATGATCATGCCACTGCACTCCAGTCTGGGTGACAGAGCATGACTGTGTCTTTAAAAAGAAAAAAAAGATCTTAAAAACATATACGGTAGGCTGGGTGAAGTAGCTCATGCCTGTAATCCCAGCACTTTGGGAGGTGGAGGAAAGAAGATCATTTGAGGCCAGGAGTTTGAGACCAACCTCGGCAACAGAGCAAGACCTTGTCTCTAAATAAAATATACATATGCATACACACACACACACACACTCTCTCTCTTTCAGTTAATCCTCCTAACAACCCTGCAAAGTATGTACTATTATTCCTATGTTACTAGTGAAGAAAATGAGGCTCACAAAGGATCCCCGGATCCCACAGTTAGTAAGTGGGAGATCTGGAGCAGGCTGGGGCCAAACTCTTGTTTTTAAACACTGTTCTTTAACAGGTGCTCCGGTGCCAGCAGAAGGCCTGCTTACTTTGGCATCCATATTCCAGAGCCCCCTAAGGGCGTAGGCAGCCTGAGGTGAACAGGAGGTGGGTGAGACACCAAATTAATCCCTCTGTATAGGATGTGATTTATACATTTCATCGATGGTGGAGCTGGAAGGTTGCTTAGCAATTGAGTCCAGCCTGCCAGTTTTCCAGAAGGGGAAGCTGCTGCTCAGGCCAGGGGGTGCTTAAGGCCTTGCAGCTGCTCTGCAGCAGGATGAGTGCTATGCTCTGGTTTCCTAAGAGCCGCAAGCCATTTCTTCATTGCCCATTACTTCTTTTTTTTTTTTTGAGACAGGTCTCACTCTGTCACCCATGCTGGAGTACAGTGGCCTGATCAAGCTCACTGCAGCCTCCACCTCCCAGGACCAAGTGATCCTCCCACCCCAGCCTCCTGAGTAGCTAGGACTATAGGCATCTGCCACCATGCCTGGCTAATTTTTAAAAATTTTTGGTAGAGATGAGGTCTCACTACATTGCCCAGGCTAGTCTTGAACTCCTGAGCTCAAACAAGCCTCCTGCCTCAGCCTCCCAAAGTGCTGGGATTACAGGCATGAGCCACCAGGCCCCGCTAGGGCCCATTACTTCTGTAACTGCACATGCCTACTTTTCTCTCTTCTTCTGTCTCTCCTCCTTCTCTTAGTGCCTCTTTCACCTGTGTTTTCCTCTTCTCATCCTTCAGAAAAAAACATGAACTATTACAGAAAGAGGCTTCGATTCAGCCATGGGATGAAGTCTCAGCTTGGCTGTTTACTGAGTGTGTGACCTTTAGCAGAGCACTTCACTTCACTGGGCCTTTATTTCCTCATCTGGTAAACAAGGAAAATACCACCTCCCTCCTGGCACACAAGCCCCTGGCACACAGTAGACACTCCGCATACATTAGTCACCCTTATCCTTAAATACCCTGGCAGCAGCTTGTCAGTAACTACCTCTCCTTTTAATGGCACCTGTCTTTACTGATCATCTACTAGTAATCTGCAAGTCCTTTGCTCTGCCTCTCTTGCTGGCCCCCAGCACGATGTCTGGCTAAGAGACGAAAAGAATGGCCAAATGATTAGCTGGGCATGGTGGTGCATGCCTATAATCCCAGCTATTTGGGAGGCTGAGGCAGGAGAATTGCCTGAACCCGGGAGGAGGAGGCTGCAGTGAGCCGAGATTGCGCCACTGCACTCCAGCCTGGGAAACACAGTGAGACACTGTCTCAAAAAAAAAAAAAGGCCAAATGAATGAGTGTGCCCTGACCCGTCAGGGCCCTGTGAAGTCAAGACATGGCACTTGCTGGTGAGACGTAAAGAGACTTGCTTGGGTTGCTTCCCTATGTCTTTAACAAAAGGGCAGCTATTCCACAGTCTCCCTCTGGATGTCACTTACACCCTTGTTGTGATCAACGCAGGACAAGATGGATGGGAGCTGACATCAAATGAATGGCAGGCACTGTGGCGGATTCCCTAAAGAACGTGTCCTAAAACACTGATCAATTTCTTCTGATGAGCAAATAAAAATCACAGATCCCCACAAAATGTTAACAGTTAATCAGTCTAGGTGGAGAATATACTGATGTTTATTATATGAATCTTTCAGATTTTGTGTATGAAATTTTTCATAATAAAACTTTGGGGAGAAAAAGAAAAGAAGCATGAAAAGAAAAAATAAATCACATAACAATGTGAATATCGGTAACACTACTAAACTATACACTTAAAAATGGTTAAGAGGATAAATTTTTTTTTCTTCTTTTGAGATAGAGTTTTGCTCGTTGCCCAGGCTGGAGTGGAATGGTGCAGTATTGGCTCACTGCAACCTCCGCCTCCCAGATTCAAGCAATTCTCCTGCCTCAGACTTCCATGGGCATAAATTTTATATTATGCCTTTACCACAATTAAAAAACCAAACCAAATCAAATCAATCGATCAGTCACAGGTACCTGAGCCCCACTCTGTGGAACTGGAATTTGTTTGAGAAATACCTGGTGGACTGGCCACTACTTTTTTTTTCAAGGCTCTCCAGGTGATTTAGAGGACAGCCAGGTTTGGAAAGCCTGTTTTAAAGCCCCTGGAAGGTGACCAGCTGTGGCCATGGCCTCCAAGGCCACCCCCAGGACCGTGCATCCTGCTTATACTCACCTCAGCAGATCATGCTTCTTAGTGCGGTTGTGGGCACTAAGTGCCTTCAGCTCTGCCTGCCGTTTGCGCAGTTCAGCAAGGACCTCATCCTCGGAGTCCTCTGCGGGGCGGTCCTCAGACTCCAAAAGGCCCTGGGCAATTAGCTCCTCCTTGATGCGGCTCTCTAGGGACTTAGTATGCGGCACACTGCATGGGGAGACAGGCCCCTGTCAGACTCAAGAGCCAGCTTGGAGGAGGGCCCACTGTGGAGGTTCCCAGGGCTTCCCAAGGTCAGTGAACACCTGCCTTTCTCTTTGAGCACCCCCTCTGTATCTATCCAGATGTAAAGGGAGGGACAGACACATCTGGTCTGGTTTTTAAATACAAGCAGCATGTATCCACTGTCCAAAAAATATGGAAAAACTTGTAATGCCAACAACCCAGAGAGAAGCACTATTATTTTGTTATATGTTGTTATATATATTCCAGATTTTGTTATACATTATCCCTAATCTTTTGCTACATATTAGTCCAGGTTTTTTCCCCTATGTGCACATATTTAAATATATTTTAACTAGGCTGGGTGTGGTTGCTCATGCCTGTAATCCCAGCACTTTGGGAGGCTGAGGCGGGAGGATCACCTGAGGTCAGGAGTTCAAGACCAGCCTGGCCAACATGGTGAAACCCCATCTCTACTAAAAATACCAAAGTTAGCCAGGTGTGGTGGCAGGCACCTGTAATCACAGCTACTTGTAGGCTAAGGCAGGCGAATCGCTTGAACCTGGGAGGTGGAGGTTGCAGTGAACCAAGATCGTGCCATTGCACTCCAACCTAAACGACAAGAGCGAGACTCCGCCTCAAAAAAAAAAAAAAAAGGAAAAGAAAAAAGAAATATATTTTAAGTAAAATAGGATTATAATGTCTGTACTGGACTACAACTAACATTTTTCCCACTTGGCATGCCATAATTTACATCTTTTCATGTCAATGAACTATATTTCTCTATACTTGCAACTATATGATTAATAATTGTAAGTTATTTCATCATATGGAGTTATGCCAATTTTGCCAACCAATCCCCTTCAGTGGGACATTTAGGTTATTTATGATATGAACAGTTCTGTGCTGAACAACCCTGCACTCAGTCTGTGCATGCAGACACGCTGGGCCAGCACTCACACTTGAGACTGCTATTGGGCTTCACCTAATTGCCCCCAGTCTCCTACTGATGAGGATCCCTGCTCCCATGCTGAAATGGACAGAAGCCAAAAGAAATGGGGGCCAGATTGTGGGGTGTGGATAGGACACCACTCACCTGAAGGGCTTGTTCTGATTGCGAGGGGAGGTGCTTGCCCCGTCAGCCCCTGATTCTTTTCCAGACATGTCAGGAATAGGAGAGTCCTCCATAGGGGAAATAATATTTTCCTAGAAGACCACAGAAGTGGGTGGAAGGAAAAAGAGCTGTTCCACTTTTCTGCTCCTTTCTGACCTACACCAATAGTCTTCACAGACTAGAAATATCCTTTTATCTTTCCCATCCCACCTACTCTGGGAGGCCTTCACATACTGATCCCAAATTGCTTTGATCATTCTAGAAATATCTTTTATTTTTGTAATGATATGAAAAAAAAAGAAATACAGAAGAGAAATGATTAATACTCAACAATGGTAATGAACAGCTAAGATTTGTGAAGTGTCTGCAATGCACCAGGCACTGTGCTAGGCCTGCTGTGGCAGAGGTGCTATTGTCTGAATGCCATGCTCTCCTTTCCTCTGCAGCAGCTGGGCAATGCCTGTCCAGCTGCATTACATTTCCCAGGCTCCCTTGCAAGGGGGTATGGTCATGTGACAGATTCTCTCTAGGGGAAAGTGATCAGAAGAGATAACAGCCACAGCTAGGCATGGCCCAAAAGGCTTCCTTCACACACTCCTCCTTGCTCTTATTCTGTGGGACTGGAGTGGCAATTACACCCAGAATGACCCTGTGCAGACTGCAAGGCCACCGTCAGATGGGGTCCCTGTCTGATGATATGAGGTAGAGACCCGCCTCTTCCCCTAACTTAGATAACTTGGAACATGAACTCAGACTGTTAAATGAGAGAAACTATTGTGTTTCAGCCAGAACAGAAGACTAAGGCTCAATGAGGTGAAAGAGTGTGAGGGTGTATCTAAGGTCAACCAGCAGGTGTGAAGACAGGGACCCTGAAGCTGGGGTTTGAATCCTGCTGTGTGAGATCTCAAACAAACAGTTCCCTTTTCTGAGCCTCGATATTCTCACCTGTAACACAGGGTTAACCATTGTCCTGGCCTCCAGAGGGAGGATGTGTATAAAGCACCCCCAAAGAGCTCAGCCCTTAGCCAATGCTCAGCAAAAGTAACTGTGGAGTAGAGGCTACCTTTGGGAGAAGTTGGAGAAAAGCAGGGACATGAGAGGGACTGCTAGGATATAGTAATGTTTCATTTTGTAATCTCCAGGCTGGTAATACAAGCTCATTTGTGAAAATTGTACGTTTATGATCTGTGGACTTTTCTATTAGGTTGGTACAAAAGTTATATATTATTCCCAATCTTTTGCTATATATTAGTCCAGGTTTTTTTTTTTTTTTTTTTTTTTGAGATGGAGTTTCGCTCGTTACTCAGGCTGGAGTGCAATGGCGCGATCTCGGCTCACCGCAACTTCCGCCTCAGGGTTCAGGCAATTCTCCTGCCTCAGCCTCCTGAGTAGCTGGGATTACAGGCGCACACCACCATGCCCAGCTAATTTTTTGTATTTTTAGTAGAGACGGGGTTTCGCCTTTCACCATGTTGGCCAGGCTGGTCTCAAACTCCTGGCCTCAAGTATCTACCTACCTCAGCCTCCCAAAGTGCTAGGATTACAGGTGTGAGCAACTGCACCCAGCCTGCATCTGATTTCTTAAAATTCAATGCTAAGATACATGTTAATTTTCCTTTTGGTCAGCCTCACCATAGGTTTAGCAATTTTCCTTTTTTTTTTTTTTTTTTTTTTGAGATGGAGTTTTGCTCTTGTTACCCAGGCTGGAGTGCAATGGTGCGATCTCGGCTCACCGCAACCTCCGCCTCCTGGATTCAGGTAATTCTCCTGCCTCAGCCTCCTGAGTAGCTGGGATTACAGGCACGCGCCACCACGCCCAGCTAATTTTTTGTATTTTTAGTAGAGATGGAGTTTCACCATGTTGTTCACCAGGATGGTCTCGATCTCTTGACCTCGTGATCCACCCGCCTCGGCCTCCCAAAGTGCTGGGATTACAGGTGTGAGCCACCGCACCCGGCCCTAGTCCAGGTTTTTACTTTTGCACCAACCTAATAAATGTATGATATATTCCAATATAACACATTAAAACACAAAGTAATGTTTTGAGTTGGGGTGCTCACCTCCACCAGGGCCTGCAGGAGGCGCTGCGTCAGGGCACCAAAGGGGCACCCATCTTCTGGCTGCTCGTGCTGGGCCTCAGACTTCTTCAGCAGGGCATCCACATCTAAGCGGGCACAGGAAAGGAGGGCAGGTAGGCTGAAGTTCTGGAACTCAAATCCTGACCTGGGGTTGGCAGGGAGGTGAGGGGCCTACCTTTAGTGTCCAGTTCGGTCAGTGGCCCCATGAGGCCTTTCTTCTTGTCAGCCACAGCTGCTGCCCGGGCCCCATCCTTCTGCTCCTCCAGCAGGTCCTCCTGGGCCCAGCGCTGGGAGTAATGCTTCCCCAGGGGTGGGATCTGTGGGAAAGATGGTACCTGGCCCTGAGTGGGTAAGCACTGGCCAGCCATGCTTCATTCATTAATTCACTTATCTGTCTTATTTCTCTCTCAAGTCCCTAGGTCCAGGGCCAAGCCCAGTGCCAGGTACAGGTAAGAAGGGACAAAGAAGATAAAACCTCTACATTCACAGTCTAGTAAGGGAGACAGGTCCAAAAAGAACCAAGACACACATACACAGAAACCAATCTGAAACAATTCCCAAGATAGAAGATGCAGAATACTCCACATTCACAGATTGTCTCAGGTCACAGCAATTGCCTCTTGAGAGAAGCAGGTCACAGGTGACAGGGAATTACCGTTTGTATTGCTTGAATGTACTACTGCTGTCTCTAGGAACTACTTTTTCAAATAAATTTTTAAAAAATCAGGTAAGTGACGTGAAAGAGGTAGATCAAAGTGTTGTGGCAGCACAAAGGAGAGACTCACTTTCTGCTGGGGAATCTGAAAGGGTGCTTTGGTGGAGGTAATATGAGATCAGGGCCTTGAAGGGTGAGTCAAGTCTGTCAAGGAGAAAAGAGATTGCCAGAGGCACAGAGACCAGCAAGGAGCCTGTGGTATCCTGGGATGAGGGCAAGGTACTTGGTAGGACCAGTCAACACAGCAATGAAAAGGAGTATGGCCGAGAAAAATGGAGAGGGGCATTGGAGCTGTGCCACCAAGGACTGAGACGCTTGGACTTGATCCTGTAGGTAACAGGATGAAGAGAGGCCTAGAAGCAGCACCATATCATGAGCACATCTGATCATGACAGCTGACCTTTGGGAGCATTCTCCCTCAACATTTTTCTGTATTTTCTAAATTTTATTTTCATCATGAAAACAGAGTTTTATATCTTCTTCTTCTTCTTTTTTTTAATGAGAGGGAATCTCACTTTGTTACCCAGTCTGGAATACAGTGGCGTGGTCTTGGCTCACTGCAACCTCCCAGGGTCAAGCGATTTTCCTGGCTCCGCCTACCGAGTAGCTGGGATTACATGCGCACACCACTATGCCCGGCTAACTTTTGTATTTTTAACAGAGACAGGGTTTCACCATGTTGGTCAGGCTGGTCTCAAACTCCTGACCTCAGGAAATCTGCCTGCCACAGCATCCCAAAGTGTGGGGATTACAGGGGTGAGCCACTGCGCCTGGCTGAGTTTTATATATTAAAAAAAGAAGAGGCCCCGTGTGGTGGCTCATGCCTGTAATGCTAGCACTTTGGGAGGCTGACATGGGCGGATCACAAGGTCAAGAGATCGGACCATCCTGGCCAACATGGTGAAACCCTGTCTCTACTAAAAGTACAAAAATCAGCTGGGTATGGTGATGCGTGCCTATAGTCCCAGATACCTGGGAGGCTGAGGCAGGAGAATCGCTTGAACCTGGGAGGCGGAGGTTGCAGTGAGCTGAGACCATGCCACCGCACTCCAGCCTGGTGACAGAGTGAGACTCAAAGAAAGAAAAAGGTTCTCTCCAGAGGCCTCGAAACAGGAAGAAAGTTAAGGGGCTGTTTGGATAAAAGTTGATGAAGTCTTGGACCAAAGCAGAGGGGATGGAGATAAAACAACATGGGCAGACTTCACTAAGTAGATGCTTGAGGGTGTGGTGACCATTTGGCTGGGGTAGAGGGGAGGCAGTGCATGGAGAAAGCTGAGTTTGGGCCTGGGTGTCTGGATGCATTGATGGAGCAGACAGAAGGCTGGGCAGGGTGGGGGAAGGAAGATGATATATAGCTTTGGTAGCTTTAATTCTCAGGCACTCTGAGCTCTCTTGTTCTGCACCATGTCTATCAAAGCCCAGGATTTCTACCTTGTAATGCTCAGCCTCATCTTCTGGGGGCTTCAGTAGCTCCTCAAGTGTGCGCACCTCCTCACTGGTGATGTCAGCACAGTAGGGCTCCACTGAAGCCCAGAACCTGCAAGGAGAAGCAGATCTTGAGTGGGCACCCCTGCCCCACCTGTGCCACCACCAGAACCTCAAGGCCCCTATGTTCTCTAGCCCAGGACCTGTTGGGGGCATCATTTTTGGGGATCCGTGGCACGTCGATAGGGTCATCAGTGAATTCATATTCCTGGATCTTGGGCTGAAGGTTTTTGGATTTGGGCCGTCCTGGGCCAGGGCCTGGCCCATGTCCCGCCTTCCCTTCCAGTTTCTGCTTCTTGGGCTTCCCATGTTTGGGGGGAGCTCCAAGTTCATGGTCTCGACCCAGCTTCAGGAATCGTCGGTCACCTTTCTTATCCTGCCAGTCGGTGAGGATCTGAAATTTACAGAAACTGTCACTGAGGGGGAGAACAGAAAACACCAAATATCTCTTTCCTCTAGTGAATAAATTAGGATCTAGAATCTAAGGAGGCTCCTGGGTCTCTCCCCATCCTCTTTTTACCTAGTCAACTCTTACTCATCCTTCAAAATTCAGCTCATTTTCTATGCCTGGCCTCAAGACTTTATTCATATACTTCTCATCATCTTATTCACTTGTTTGTCTGTACTCTGATTCACCTCTGTATCACCCATGCCAGTTACATACTGTTTAACAGAAGAGTCCTCTCAGCAAACCTTCACTTTGATTTCACTACTACTGAGATGCCTTCTCTGAATCGGTTACCCAGGTTCTTAAGATGCTCAAATACAACTTGTGTCATAGCCTTCCTCAAGGAGCGTCCATGGATTCCCAGGGACAAGTTAATTCCATTCATCCTTTTAGGTCTAGTAAGTCTCTGGCACTTCATATCTCCACTGTGGACTCAACTGTGTTGTTTGGTCACATTGGAATAACCATCACACCTTGTCTCTTCAACTAGACCATAAGCTACTGCAGACCAGAAAGCCCATCTTAACCATCTCTGTTTTGCAGGATACAGCATAGCGCCTGGCACACAAGGCTCAGGGGATGTTTATGCTGTGAATAAAGTAATCAGAGTAGTGAATGAATAACAACTGAAGTGCTTACTTAGTGCCTGGTATTGGGCTGAGCTTTTGTAAAAATTCTTTCAATCCTCACAAAAGCCCTAAGGTAGGTCCTATTATTCACCCCACTTTGCAGATAGGGAAACTGATACTCAGAGATGAGGCAATTTTCTCAGAGTCACATAGCTAGGAAATAGCAATGCCAGCAAGTGCTTATGCCAGGATTCAAATCCAGGTCTCCCCATTCCAGTTCCCTAGTACTCCTTACCACAACACCACAAGTATGTACCTGACTTTCTCCCTTTCCTAGTTGGCAAGCTCCAGCTAGGAGCTAGCATAGGACCCAGAACATAATGACTAGCATAGGACCCAGAACATAATGGGGGATGGGGTGTCAATAAAAGCTTAGTGAATTAGAAATCTTCCAATTTAAGAGGATCATGCATAGTCTTATTTTTTGTGTCATGCAAGCCCAGTTTGGGTCTCTCCCCCTCTCCCCACAAACCCCTGTACCCCAGGTCTCAGTATATGGAGCAAACTCGATGACCCATCCCATAACTTGTTGCAGTCCATCTCTGGTGACAGACCCTCTCTGGGGTATCACCTGGGTTTCGGCCTCAAGCACGCGCAGGCGCCGGCTGGCAGAAGACAGCAGGGTCTCAAGCTCTAGCTGCAGGGTGTCCAGCTCCTCAATGCCGATGCCATCGTCCTCAGAGCGCGCCAGCACTGCCGTGTAGCGGGGACAGACCTTCAGGTGATCCACAGACTTGAAATCGTGGAACTGCAAGGGGCAGTCTTTCAACTCACTCATGGCCCAGGATATGGGGATCCTGTGGAGCTGGAGAGGACAGAGCCATTGATGGGGGACAAAGTAGTTTGAAAACAAGGGCTTCTTACCTCCAGGGACAGCCTCAAGGAAGCCAGAGTTCAGTCCCTTCCTGACAAGATTGATGGCACAGTTCCTACTCATAGGGCACTTAACTTGTGCCAAGCTAGGTGCAGAGCACTTTATCAGCCTATCTCACTGAACTTCTCACTTAGCACCATGAACAGGGACCACTGTGATCTCATTTTTACAGAGAAAGAAACTGAGACTCTGTAAGAGTGGGCATGTGCCTATGCTTCCAAGATGCAGTTTGAACCCTGCTAGTCTTGAGTCTGCACCCCTGATCACCATGCTATACTGCTATGCCTTGCCTTTCTGATGCTCTTTCTTTCCCTTCTTTTTCTCTTGGGTTCTGCTAAGACTGAGTTCCAAGCAACCCATTCTTACCATGTTCTCTGGGACTCTTAGCCTCTTCTTGTCTTACCACACTCCACATTTCCCACTTCTCTAGTCACTAATAGTGGTTTAGAACGTGGGCTGGTAAGCCAGACAGACCTGGGTTCAAGCCCAGGCTTTACCATTCTCTACTTATGTGCCCCTTAACATGCTATTTGACCTTTTTTCTTTTCTTTAGAGACGGAGTTTCGCTCTTGTTGCCCAGGCTGCAGTGCAATGGCATGATCTCGGGTTACTGCAACCTCCGCCTCCCGGGTTCAAGCGATTCTCCTGCCTCAGCCTCCCGAGTAGCTGGGATTACAGGCATGCACCACCACACCCGGCTAATTTTGCATTTTTAGTAGAGACGAGGTTTCTCCATGTTGGCCTGGATGGTGTCGAGCTCCTAACCTCAGGTGATCCGCCCGCCTCGGCCTCCCAAAGTGCTGGGATTACAGGAATGAGTCACCGTGCCCGGCCTATTTGATCTTTTTGAGTCTCAGTTTTTCCATCTGTAAAATGGGAACAAAATAAGTCTTGGTCTGTTTCCCCATTAAAAGTCTGAATCTGAAATGGGGATAACAACAGTACCTACCTCCCTGGGATGGTCTGAGGATTAAGAGATGATGCCAGTCAAGAGCCCAGTTCAGTGCCTGGCACAGAAGAAGTGGGACTATTTAATGGTTGGCCCCGCCCGGGGGTCGCCCCAATATCTCGCCTTCAGAGTCCCTGTTCTCCAGCGACACCCTAGCGCGACCCCCGCCCCCTCTAACTCCTCACTGCTGCCTCTGGGGCTGCGGGAGGGGGCGGGGAGTTCCGGTCGGTGAGAGCAACCGCCCCGGAACTGGCTATGGGCGGGCCCCTTGCAGTTGACGCGGGGGCGGGGAGTCAGCGAGGGCGAGCCTACTGGGATTTGCGGGAAGTAGGGAGAAGGTGGGCCTCGAGCAAGCCCACTAGGGGAGGGGAAGGGTGCGGGTGGTAGGCCTCAGGCGAGCCCCAGGGCACAGCCCGGGGCGGGGGGCGGGGCTTGGCGGCTGAGACCTCGGCGCTGCAGTTAGCCCCGCCGAGCCCCAGGAGCTGCGGGTAGGAGGGGCGAGAGAAAGGATAGGGGCACAGAACCGGAAGAAACGAAGGGCTCCTCCGCTTCAGCTTGTCCTAATTTGGTGCCCAACTTGAGGCTCGGCTGTACCATTGCATGTCTAGGGGGAGGCTATGGCAAAGGCGACAAGAAGGCCGAAGGCACAAGCGAGAGCTGCACGCATACCTGGAGAATCTTGAGTAGTAACCCGAGTGCAAGAGTTTAAAAATACCGAGAGAGCCCTAGCTGTAAAATTTCCGGGAGGCCCAAGCGTTCTAGGCGCTCCCTACCCCGCTCAGAGCATGGATGGTACCGTCCGGAAGTCAGGGCGGAGACCTAGGCTGCGCTTCTCGTGAAAGGGCAGGCATCGCGGGGCTGGCCACTTCCGCACTTCCGCTTTCCGGTCCATCCAGCGCCCGCGATGGTGAGAGAGCCGGGCCCCCAGTTAGGGACCCCGTGCTGTTCAGCCTCAGGGCTGTGGGTCGGTGGGAGATGTGGCTTTGCCGTGGGGGCCCAGGGCCGATGGATGCCGGGGGGTGTGGGGACACAAGGGTGGAAGAAAGAGGGCGGGGCGGGGGCCCGAGGTGAGGAAGGGGTTAGTGGGGGTACTCGCTGGTATGAAGCGGGCCTTGCTGCTTCACGACCAGCCTTTGAAGCAGGTAGGGACTTTTCCTGAGCCCTGGAGGAAGCCGGAAGTGGGGCCTCCTAGGGCTTGTTGGAGCGTCTTGAGGGTACGTAGTCGGCATCTTAGCCCGTCGTAGGGCCAATGAGGCGTGTAGCAAGGCCACCTGCCTATCCACAATGGAGCGTCACTAAATACGCCCTTTGTCCTCTTCTGCTTTCCTGACCCTACAGTTGCTCAAGGCAGGCGGCCACAGTTCTTCTGGAGGTGCCAAGAGTGGGATAACCACTGTTGGTACCTCCAGCCCAGCCTCCACCCCACTAGAGGATCTCTCGTGTTGCTTCCACACAGGCCCTTCCTAGTCAGAACCGAACTGTGTCAGCCTTTGTGTATGCTAGCTGTCATACTGTTCATTCCTTCCTTCCTGGAAGTCCTCCCTTTTCATACATGTGGGCATTCCTGGGATTTGACTTTGGACACCACCTCCCTCTTCGCCACACCCTCCTTGGTGATACTGATCTCGTCTCCTGGCTTCGAAGACCTTTGCATTCTGGTGACTCCTAATCTGGCTTCCCAACTCTCTTTCAGGGTTTGTTTGAATATTTTGAAACGATATTGAAATTAGATCTCTAGTTCAAAACTCATCTTCCATTCTAAACTTGCTCTTCCCCCTGGGTTCCCTATCCTGGCAAACTTTGTGACCTCATATGTCAGCTAGAAATCTGGATTTTTTTTTTCTAATGGAGCACAGGCCTCTTCATTTTTAAAAATTCAAGTTTATTGAGTATTACATGAAACTACACCTTTTTTTTTTTTTTTTTTTTTTTTTTTTTTTTGGGACAGAGTTTCGCTCTTGTTACCCAGGCTGGAGTGCAATGGCTCGATCTCGGCTCACCGCAACCTCCGCCTCCTGGGTTCAAGCAATTCTCCTGCCTCAGCCTCCCGAGTAGCTGGGACTACAGGCGTGCACCACCATGCCCAGCTAATTTTTGTATTTTTAGTAGAGACGGGGTTTCACCATGTTGACCAAGATGGTCTCGATCTCTTGACCTCGTGTTACACCCGCCTTGGCCTCCCAAAGTGCTGGGATTACAGGCGTGAGCCACCGCGCCCGGCAAAACTACATCTGTTTTATTCATGAAGGGACAGGCGTCATGGAGCCAGTCACCCTTTTTAGGTTTACTGTCTATAAGTGTTGACAAAATCTTGCTGGATATGGTGGCATGTGTCTGTAGTACCAGCTATCAGGAGGCTGAGGCAGGAGGATCGTTTGAGCCTAGAAGTTTTAGGCTGTAGTACACTGTGATCACTCCTGTGAATAGCTACTGCACTTCATCCTGAGCAATATAGAGAGAGCCCGTGTCTTAAAAAAAAAAAAAAAAAGCCACGCTGTGTAACCACTACTACAACCAAAATATAGAACATTTCCATCAGCCCAAAAAGTTCCCTCAGGCCCTTTTGTAATCAGTCCTCTCCTTCCCAGCCCCAACAACCACTGATTTTTTTCCCCCGTATAGTTTTGCCTTCTTCAGATTGTCATATAAATGGATTCTTTAGTATGCAGGCTTTTAAGTGTGGCTTCTTACCATAATACATTTGCGAGTCGTCCATGTTGTGTGTATCAGTAGTTATTTTGAATTGCTAAGTAGTAGTTAATTGAATGGACCAGAGTTCGTTGGAAGTTGTTTTTCAATTAATTCCATTATCTTCTACATCTAATGTCAGTCCAAAGCTTATGACACTCTTTGCTTGTGATACTCTTTACTTGTTATAGTGTCTGCTGTATGTCTCACTTCCCTCTCCAGATCATTCTCCACAGAGCTACCATGCAGCTGCAGTCATGAACTTCCTCCTCAGAAAGCCCCAGTAGTTCCTTACCCCCTTAAGAGAAAAGCTAAACTTGGTAGCCTGGCATTCAAGATTCCCCATGATCTCACCCCAGCCTACCACTGCAGCCTCATTTAGTGAATCTAAAATGCTTCTCATAAATAGAAACATTGTACTTATTACTACTCTGGAACTCTTGATGTCCTTTTTTGTCACTCTAACCTTAATTATTTCACTCACTCATTCATTCTACGGAAAATGAGTAGACACTGTACGTATATGTTAGGTATTGAGCTAGGGTGCAGACTATATAGCTGTGAATAAAACAGACGTTTGTTAACCGTGAAGTTTACAGTCTAGTAAAGAAGAAATCACTTTACAAAGGCATGAAGGAGGCCAGGTGCGGTGGCTCATGCCTGTAATCCCAGCACTTTGGGAGGCCGAGATGGGCCAGTCACTTGAAGTCAGGAGTTTGAGACCAGCCTGGCCAACATGGTGAAACCCCATCTCTACTAAAATCAAAAATTAGCCAGGCATGGTCGTGCACCCCTGTATTCTCAGCTATTCTAGTGGCTGAGGCAGGTGAATCACTTGAACCTGGGAGGTGGAGGTTGCAGTGAGCCAAGATTGCACCACTGCACTCCAGTCTGGGCAACAGAGTTAGACTGTCTTAAATAAATAAATAAATAAATAAAGGCCGGGAGTAGTCGATCATGCCTGTAATCCCAGCACTCTGGGAGGCCGAGGCTGGCAGATCGCCTGAGGTCAGGAGTTTGAGACCAGCCTGACCAAGGTGGTATAACCCCACCTCTACTAAAAATACAAAAATTAGCCAGGCGTGGTGGTGTGCACCTGTAATCCCAGCTACTTGGGAGGCTAAGGCAGGAGAATCACTTCAACCCACGAGAGGTGGAGATTGCAGTGACCCAAGGTTGCACCAATGCACTTCAGCCTGTGCAACAGAAGCAAGACTCCGTCTCAAAAAATAAAAATAAAAATATATAAAAAAATAAAAGATGATAAAAATAAAATCAAAAAATAAAACAAAGATGTTTTATTGTAAATTGTAATAAATGCTTTTAGGGGGAAGTCAGGAAAGGCCCCTCTAAGAGGCCTTCCTTAATTAAGCTGAGATCCGAAGGATGACTTAGGCAAAGAAAGAGGAGAAACGCCTACAAATAGATGGTCGAGTATGTGTAAAGCCCTGAGGTGGCAAAGAACTTGGTTGATGTGAGGACTGACCATTGCAGCTAGAAGCTAATCCCTCTGCTAAGAATGTCCTTATTCTGCTTTGTCTCATTATAAAATCTTAATCCCATTTGATCTTCAAATCAAAACCAGTTTCGTCTGCAAATATAGATTACTTGTAAGTCTAAATATTTCACATTTCATCTTCCTTTATATCATATTATTGTCTGTATATGTGTTATCCAGTTGATACCTGTCTGGGTAGCGATAGTGTTAATCATCTTTGAATTCCCAGTTAGCTCAGTGCCTGGCAAACAGTAGACCTATATATTTGTTGGCCTCATATACAGATTGAAGACAATCATTTATTCACTGGTATGTCTCTAGATCACTTTCTCAGCCTCAGCACTATTGATACTTGAGGCTGGATAATTGTTTGTAATGCATTGTCAGATGTTTAGTGGATATCTGTCCACTCAATGCCTGCAGTACCTCTCCCTGCCAAGTCATGATAGTTGAAAATGTCTCATCATTGCCAAATGTATCCTGGCAGGCAAAATAGTCTCCTGTTGAAAACCACCACTCTACACCTTGGAAGGCATCTCGAAGGCCTAGTCTGTTCAGTTCACTGTGGTGTCTTAAGAGCTTCACACCCTCAGTGCTACTTGACTTTGTGGGAGCTGGAATAGGGGATCAGTGGGTTTGGTGTGACAGATTTTGATCTTCTCTGCCCTTTGTGTTATTTCCTATAGACTGCCACTCTCCGCCCCTATCTGAGTGCCGTGCGGGCCACCCTGCAGGCTGCCCTCTGCCTGGAGAACTTCTCCTCCCAGGTTGTGGAACGACACAACAAGCCGGAAGTGGAAGTCAGGTAGGGAAGGACAAGTCAAGGTGGGGATGAGGGGTGCAGCACATAGATGGCTGCTGTCTGGAGGGTGCCATGAATTTATGTCCTGGAGTTGTGAGGACAACTGCAGTTGACATTTTGTCTTGGTGCTAGCTGAATGGTGATTCCTGATTTGGAGTTAAGAAAATAGGGTCAGCTGGGCGTGGTGGCTCATGTCTGTAATCCCAGCACTTTGGGAGGCTGAGGCGGGCGGATCTCCTGAGATCGGGAGTTCGAGACCAGCCTGACCAACATGGAGAAACCCCATCTCTACTAAAAATACAAAATTAGCTAGGCATAGTGGTGCATGCCTGTAATCCCAGCTACTCGGGAGGCTGAGGCAGGAGAGTCGCTTGAACCTGGGAGGCAGAGATTGCAGTGAGCCAAGATCTTGCCATTGCACTCCAGCCTGGGCAGCGAGAGCAAAACTCTTGTCTCAAAAAAAGAAGAAGAAAATAGGGTCAGTGGGTTGGCAAGACACAACCCAGGGGAGATGACAAGATTGCTTGACTCAAGGTATGACTTCTCAGAGTAGGGCTATTGATGAAGTCTCTCCTGTGGCATTGTTGAAAATACTGGTAGTTTAAGGAATGGTCAGATTATTTATTTATCTGAGATGCCATTTCCATACTTTCCTAATGTAAGGATCAGGGATTTTTTTTCCCTACCAGCCTAGACCCTCTGACCCCCTAATCCAAATACTCCATATTTTGAATGATTTTCTCTTATCTAGTTTCCATTTCATAAATATCTTTTTCCCCTTTAAAATTCAATCTAGAGGCCAGGCGCGGTGGCTCACACCTATAATCTGAGCACTTTAGGAGGCTAAAGTTCGCTTGAGTTCGGGAGTTCAAGACCAGCCTGGGCAATATGGCAAGACTCCATCTCTACCAAAAATATATACAAAAATAGTCAGGTTTAGTGGTGCATGCCTGTAGTCCCAGCTTCTTGGGAGGCTGAGGTGGGAGGATCTCTTGAGCCTGGGAGGTAGAGGTTGCAGTGAGCCAACATTGTGACAGTGCACTCCAGTGTGGGTGAGACCTTATCTCAAAAAATAAGTAAATAAAATTCAATCTGGTACATACGTAACTGAGATAAACTGGGTTACCACATTAAGTGATAACATTTAATTTTGAATTTTAAAAATAACTGATAAGATATTAGGATGTGCCCTGTTATATTTGCTTAATGTTCATGATTTCCAGTGGGCCTTTGAAAATGATACCAGTTTAGAGACAGCACACCACAATTAATTACTATTACAGATCTCTAGGTATTTGGAGACATTACCTTGGAACCTGAACTCATAGGGGTCTCAGAGGCAAAAAAAACAAAAAGAGAATCATTTCTGGATTGATAATTAAAGGAAGCCAAACTCTGTTTAATTTTAGTCTTTTCCTACTTCTAAGACAGGTATTCTCTCTGCATTTCTAAGTGGTATATTGGTTTGCTTGTACAGATTGAGTATCCCTTATGCAAAATGCTTGAGGCCGGAGGTATTTTGGATTGTGGAATATTTGCAGATACTTAACCAGTTGAGCATTCCTAATCCCAAATCCAAAATGCTCCAGTGAGCATCTCCTTTGAGCATCTTGTCAGCACTCAGAAACTTTCAGATTTTTTTTTTTGAGATGGAGTCTCATTCTGTCGCCCAGGCTGGAGTAAAGTGGTGTGATCTTGGCTCATTGCAGCTGCCGCCTCCTGAGTTCAAGCAATTCTTGTGCCTCAGCCCCCTGAGAAGCTGGGGTTATAGGGGTGTGCCACCACACCCAGCTAATTTTTATATTTTTAGTAGAGATGGGATTTCACCATGTTGGCCAGGCTGGTCTCGAACCCCTGACCTCAAGTGATCCATCTGCCTCAGCCTCGCAAAGTGCTGGAATTACAGGGATGAGCTACTGTGCCCAGCCAGTTTCAGATTTTGGATTTCAGATCTGCAGATTGGGGATATTTAACTTGTAGTTACTAAAATCAGCTGTCTTTTGTAAAGCTCCTACTGTGTGCCAGGCACGCTATTAGATACTTGACCCTTTTTTGATCTCTCTCAGTCCTTGCCAATGAAATAAGAATCAGAGTCATTTTACAGATGAGAAAATTGAGATTCCAACAGGGTAACTTGCCCAGGAAAGTAACAGAGGAGGCTGGATTTCAAAACCTTTTCGCCCTGACTTCAGAGCCTGTGCTCTTTCTGCTGAAGAACACACTCACTGGTCCCCATCTTGGAGCACCCCTGCTTGTGAGTCTTCTATTCCTTGGACTCTGTGGTGTCATAGTGATTCCAGGACTTGCTGTGGGGTCACTCTGATTGTTCTGTCCCTCTGTAGTACAGAGTACTCTGTGACATTCTGTTTTCAGGAGTAGCAAAGAACTCCTGTTACAACCTGTGACCATCAGCAGGAATGAGAAGGAAAAGGTTCTGATTGAGGGCTCCATCAACTCTGTCCGGGTCAGCATTGCTGTGAAACAGGTAAGTTCACCATGGCGGAGACGCAACATAAGGAGCTCTCTTTCAATCCAGGAGTCCCCATCTGAGAGATCAGTGTGCCAGATTCAGATGGAGTCTCACTCTTGTCGCCTAGGCTGGAGTGCAGTGGCACGATCTCGGCTCACTGCAACTTCTGCCTCCCAGGTTCAAGCAATTCTCCTGCCTCAGCCTCCTAGTTGCTGGGATTATAGGCGCCCACCAACATGTCCATCTAATTTTTGTATTTTTAGTAGAGATAGGGTTTCACCATGTTGGTCAGGCTGGTCTCAATCTCCTGACTGCAGGAGATCCGCCTGCCTCAGCCTCCCATAGTGCTGGGATTACAGGCATGAGCCACCGTGTCCAGCCAGTAGAGGGCAACTCTAAATTGTCAACAGGATAAAAACAAAACAGCATTATTAAATGCAGACTACATACTGTGTTCTACAGAAAGTTCTAACCCTGGGGCCTGCTTTCTTTGTTAGAATGAGAGATTAACAAGTGTTGGGAGGTGTTAAGGCATACTAACAACCAGCTGCAGAAGTCTTTCTTTAGAAATGTTGAGCGTTCAGGGCTGGGCATGGTGGCACGTGCCTGTAATCCTAGCTACTTGGGAGATTGAGGCACGAGAATCACTTGCACCTGGGAGGTGGAGGTTGCAGTGAGCTGAGATTGTGACACTGCACTCCAGCCTGGGCGACAGAACGAGACTCCATCTCAAAAAAAAAAGAAATGTTGAGAGTTCAGAAGGGAGAAACTTCAGAGATTGTTGGATGTTCAGTGTTATTAAAGCAGAGACCACCTAAGGTTATCTCTGACAGCCCAGGTGGTGCTGTAACACACTCTGGGAAATGTAACACTAGTGAAGTGAGAATGGGAAGGGCAGCTTGATGTATAGCTGTAGACTCTGAAAGAAGCGATAAAAGACTGTCAGAATTACCTCTCTGGAATGGGTCCTCATTAAGAGATGCCCCAAGATAGACCCTTGTTTCAGTTGGCAGCCAGGTCCCTTACTTCAGTGATCCTTCCGAGTATCAAACCTCACTGTCTCCTGGGAGCTTTGGAGAAATTGGAGTCAGAAGACCAGGCTACAGGGTGTTTTTGGCTTGGGTGTTGGCTTTAGAGAAACGTTTCTCCCTTGCATTCCCCAGGCTGATGAGATCGAGAAGATTTTATGCCACAAATTCATGCGCTTCATGATGATGCGAGCAGAAAACTTCTTCATCCTTCGAAGGAAGCCTGTGGAGGTGAGACCTTGTAACCTATAAATTTGCAATACCCAGGATCCTGCTACAGAAAGGCCTAGAATTGTTTCTAGAACCTGGATTGCTGCTCTTCCAGCTGTTTGGCACCGCTGCCTGAACTGAGAGTTGGCCTTCATCTCAGCTGGAGTGGGAAACAAGAGGATCAGAAGCCTAGGAAAAGTTGGGTCTACCTCAGCCATAGAAAAGGCAAAAAAGGGCCAGGCGCGGTGGCTCGTGCCTGTAATCCCAACACTTTGGGAGGCCGAGGAGGGTGGATCATGAGGTCAGGAGTTCAAGACCAGCCTGGCCAAGATGGTACCATCCCATCTCTATTAAAAATACAAAAATAAGCCAGGTGTGATGGTGGGCACCTGTAATTCCAGCTACTCGGGAGGCTGAGGCAGAGAACTGCTTCAACCCGGGAGGCGGAGGTTACAGTGAGCCGAGATTATGCCACTGCACTGCAGCCTGGGTGACAGTGAGACTCCATCTTAAAAAACGAGGCCGGGCGCGGTGGCTCACGCCTGTAATCCCAGCACTTTGGGAGGCCGAGGCGGGTGGATCACGAGGTCAAGAGATCGAGACCATCCTGGTCACCATGGTGAAACCCCGTCTCTACTAATACAAAAAATTAGCTGGGCACGGTGGCGCGTGCCTGTAATCCCAGCTACTCAGGAGGCTGAGGCAGGAGAATTGCCTGAACACAGGAGGCGGAGATTGCGGTGAGCCGAGATCGCGCCATTGCGCTCCAGCCTGGGTATCAAGAGCGAAACTCCGTCTCAAAAAAAAAAAAAAAAAAAAAACGAAAAAAAAAGGAAAAGGCAAAAAATATAAGATACATTGCTTATTCCCAGAGCCTACAGTCTAGCAGCAGAAAGAGCACAGTGATTTTTTTTTTTTTTTTTTTTTTTTTTTTTTTTTTTTGCTGGAGTTTTGCTCTTGTTGCCCAGGCTGGAGTACAATGATGTGATCTCGACTCACTGCAACCTCCGCCTCCCAGGTTCAAACCATTCTCCTGCCTCAGCCTCCTGAGTAGCTACCATGTGCTACCATGCCCGGTTAACTTTGTAATTTTAGTAGAGATGGGGTTTCACCATGTTGGTCAGGCTGGTCTTGTGACCTCAGGTGATCCACCGATCTTGGCCTCCTAAAGTGAATCATAGTCTCTTAAAGCCAGTTAACACTGGGTCAGTTGTTGCCTGACTTTGTACTTTACCCTTCTCCACAGACTCCTTGCCAAGTCAACTTAAAGCATCCCCACAACTACCACAGAGCAGGTTGTGCCATCATCAGATATATCAGGCGTGTTGGCCAAGTTCTTCCTCATCCTGAACCAAATTTTCTCTCCTGGTCCTAGATCTAATCTCTGCGGCCACCTGGAGTAAATAAAATTCCTCTTCCTCACATACGCCTCCAGCAGAAAAAATACCTTAATCCCACTCATCTTCCACATCATCTCTTTTCTGAACTAAATGTTCCCTGTTGTTTGATTAGATTCTTCTGTAACAAGACTTCAAGTGCCTTGACTCATTCTGAATGCAGAGCTGTTTGTGCCACAGATAGTCTTCCAGAGATGTCTGATACACACAGAATTCTCAACTGGGTTGAGTTGCTTGGATCCATCCTAGACACCCTTCCCCAGAGCAGGTGGGCTGCTGACTGGAAGGGTGTGTAGCTTGGGAGAAGATCACAGCCAGCGAGAAACGTGGATGAGTGGAGGACATGACCAGCTCAGTTCCCCTGGGTTGCTAATTCTCTCCTGTTCCTTCCCTCCTTCCTCCCTGCTGTCTTCTTTCCTAGGGGTATGACATCAGCTTTCTGATCACCAACTTCCATACAGAGCAGATGTACAAACACAAGTTGGTGGACTTTGTGATCCACTTCATGGAGGAGATCGACAAGGAGATCAGTGAGATGAAGCTGTCAGTCAATGCCCGTGCCCGCATTGTGGCTGAGGAGTTCCTTAAGAATGTGAGTATGGGCTTTTCTGCTTTCCTTCCAGTGGCTGAAGGATCTGGAGGTCATGTTGAGAACTTAGCACCTGGTGGGAAAGGGGTGCTAGCAGTGTGTTTATATCCGGAGGCCTCTAGAACCCCTAGAACACAGCAGGTTGCTCAGGTGCTTTGGAGCTAGAGGACCCCAGGTTCATCTCTGAGCGCTACAGGCATTTTCTCTATTTTTGGGTGTCTAGGATGTCTCTTAGTCTCTCGTAGGAACTTGGACACTCCTTTCTACATCTCAGGATGTTCACAAAGTCCTTACCTCTATCTAGTTCAAACCCTAAGTTAGGCAAGTGAAGTCTGCATGTGAATTTTCCAGGAATACAGGACAGTTAATCATGGTATAATTCCACTTCTCAAATAGACTTCAGTACTTTCCTTCAGCATCTGTTTCTTAGGCTTAAAGTCATGATTCCTTCAACCTGTTTTCCATCACTTGCATGGCCTGAGTCCTCCAGATTCCTCTTACATTGTTTATGCCTTTCTAATCGAAAGTACTGTAGTCATCTGAAGAGGTAGAATTATTTACATTGGTAACTGATGACATAATTCTTAGTTGTTTAGATATTCGAGACATGCCTTCTTTTTTTTTCTCCTTTTTCTAAACAATCTTTGGTTTGTTGACATGTTCCACCCAGAGTGGCTGTGATCTCTACACAGTAGACTTAGTGTATACTCTCACCAGTGAGTGCACACCCAGTCCAGAAGGAGCTCAGATTGCTAAAAATGGAAATTATACCTGCTTCCCCTGGGATTTAATTATACTGAGGGTGGCTAGCATACAAAGTAGCTGTGCTGTGTACACAGATCAGCGTGGTTGTTGAGCTCAGTCAGTTGTGGAGGCAAACAACCTGTGTGTGAATCCAGGTTCCACCGCCTACTCAGGCATGTCACTGAATTCTCAACTAAGCCTCAGTTTCCTCAGCTGTGAAATGAGGATTTGGTAGTTAATATGTATCTTTCAGAGTGGTTGAGCATTAAATGAGACCATATGTGTAAAATATAGCACCTGGTACATAGTAAGCTTTCCATGTATTGCAGTACCAAAATTTTATGTCCAGGGTACTAGGAGGCCTCTAGATTGAACTGGAAGGGGAAAACAGCTCTTGTTCCAATTGAATATTTGGCTCACTCATTCAACAGTCATTTACCTATTTGTGATAATTACATCTCATAGAATTAGACACCTAAAAAAGCATGTTCACATGTCCCATTTATTACTGAAAACAATTTTTGAGTCAGCTATTATCATCATTTTACAGATGAGTAAACTGGGACTCAGGAAGTAAAAGCACCTGTCCAAGGTCCCTCAGCCAGTAAGAGGAAGAACCAGAACGTGGAGCTGGGTTTTCTGACTCAGAGATCTAAGATAGTACCATAACCTGTGTCAGGGGTCACAAATTCAGGTGCATGCAAAGGTCAAGTGGCTGTGGAGTGGGCTGAGTGTGGAGTATGGAGAGGGCAGGGTGAGGAGCTGCTGAGCACATGCCTCATCTGCAGGGGCTGGTTCCCACACAGTTCTAGCCCATTGAGCCCCCAGATTTGGATTTGTATATGGCGTCTCCCATGTTTTCAAGGTTGGCAACTAATTCATATAAACACCACGTGGGCCATACAATACTCATCTTTGGACTAGTTTCAGGCATGGGCATTGGTTCACAACCTTTGGTCTCTAAAATGTCCAGGACTGTCTTAGGCAGCATGGGGGACCCTTGGGGGCAGAAAACATTTCAAGGGCCAGATCATCCAGAGCTTGACACAAAAGTACCAGAACCTGGATCCTTCTGCACTTGGCCCTCTGAGTCCCAAAGCCCCTTGCATGTGAGCCCCCATGCCTAAAGAAAGCAACCTCAGTTCACCGAGCAAGATGCTGGCAGGGTTTCTAGCAGCTTCCATGCCAGGGCACAGGGGAGCTGTGGAGAAGCTCTCATGGCTGTTACTTTTTTGCTGCCTTATCTAGTGCTAGGCTTAGGGCCAGTGCCCGTAGGTCACTTCTGAAAGCTGACTGAATTAGAGTAAGACCACAAGGTGTCCCGGGACCCAACTCTGCCCCTCAGATCTGAGCACAATGGCAGCTCTCAGTTCATGCATTTCCTTAAAGCAGGACTACCAGGATGCAATAGTAACCACCATGTTCTGCCTCTTGGTTCTTTTGACAGTTTTAAACCATCTGGCTGGATCTTGTGGCCTTCCCCCTCAGACTCCCCATGTCTCCATGAAGGCGTCCTGGAGTCACTCCCTAGAACAGCAGCGGCGGCAGCAGGGAGCTGGGCTAGGGTGGGCATTTGATATGGGAGGTGGGTGGTGTGCTTGCTAGCTGGGCAAGAAAGCAGCAGTGGACCTGCCCCAAGGCCACACGTGCCTGGTCAGGCTGGCTTCTGATGTTCAGTCCCCTGGGCTGGGACAGATTTTTTTTAATGTCTTGAAACTTAAACTCTGTGCTTAGAGGAGACTGTAACCTTTTTGTCTTTTTTTTTTTTTTTCTTTTAAACAAACAACCTCCACCTCCAGTGGCTGTGACTGGTCCCAGTGATTGTCCCTTATTGGTTGCTGTGGGTCTGGGCGGGCCTGGAGCCCAGAAGGCGACTATTTTTCCTCTCCTATGTCATCCCACATGGGGAGGGAGGGAGGTTTCAGATTCCAGTTCCTCTCCTTTTCTCTTTTATTCCGAAGCCTCCTTGGGCCCAGTATAAGTGGTGGGAACCCTCTGCCAGCTTCCTGAGTTCTGCCTGAAGATGGCCACCCAGCACTGGTTGGGGACAAGGGCCAAATTGGTGACCACCAGTCATGCCTAGGACCTGGAGCCCAAAAGCCAGGCAACCTCTGGCTATAGGGGCCATTGGGTACCCTCCCAGTTGAGAGGGGCCGCTGTTTCGCCTTGTCTGTCAGTGCACTGCCTGCCGTAGGTGGCAAGGTGAGTCCTCCTCCAGAGCTTCCCAGCCGGGTCCTCCTCCTGCCTGCTCTGGCTCCTCTGCTCCCATGCTAGCTGTCCCTTTTCTAATTCTGGTGGATCCTCTCTCCCCTAATTAAAGTCTCTTTTTGCCCCTTTGGGGCTGCATGAGGTCTATGCTCTCTGTGTTTGTGTGAAAGGAGGGGAGGTGGGGCTGCTTTTCCCTGAGACCAGATGGCTGGTAATTGTGCCTGGAGCTTCCCACCGGGTGCAGTCTCATGATTGGTCTTGTCATTATTCCTGCCAGGGGCCCCAATCCAGAGACCCCTTTCATTGCAGTCCAGGCAGCATTCATTTTTGAAACTGTTCTCTCTGCCTATTCAGAGCTTTGGTGTTTTTCACATAATGATCTTACTTGGGCTAAAAAGTAACCGCAGAGAAACAGTGCTCCCATTTGGTGGATAAGGAAACTGAGGTTCCAGACATGAGATGTAATAGCTTGCCTCAAATCTCAGCCAATGAGCAAGAGTAGACTTTTGCCTGTGTTAAAACAGTAATCACCATCCACAAGTGGCTATTTGTTTTAATTATTACAATTAAATAAAGTTTAAAATCTAGCTCCCCAGTCCCACTGGCAGCTTAGCAGCTACCAGTGACTGTACCATCTACAACAGCATATATAGACTTGCATATAGACATACAGCATATACAGCACATACATAGACATTCCCATCATTGCAGAAAGTTACGTTGGATAGTGCTACCTAGTGCAGCCTTCAAGTAACATCTTGAAGTAAAACAAACCCCTTGTGTTTGAGTCTTGATTCTTCTTGCCAAATTTGGGCAAGTTATTTCATACACTTTGTGTCTCAGTTTCTTAGTCTATAAACTGGAGATAATGAATATGAACAATCTGACATGGTCCCTGCCACACAGGCACTGACTGAATTGTAGTTGTTTGTTCTACCAACCCAGTGGCTGGGCTGTTGAATAATTTCCAGTGTTCATGATGTTATTCTTGCCTTCCGACTTGGGAGGTCCAGGAAAAGAGCTAGGTGTGTAAAAGGTGCACTGAAGTGTTTCATATTTAATATTGGAAGTCTGGGGGCTAAAGGGGGAATATTTATAGGAGAGGGTGTCAGGGTAAGCTTCAAGAAGAGTTAACCTTTGAGCTGAGCTTTTTTTTTTTTTTTTTTGAGACGGAGTCTTACTCTGTTGCCAGCCTGGTGTGCAGTAGCGCAATCTCAGCTCACTGCAACTTCCGCCTCCCAGGTTCAAGCGATTCCTCTACCTCAGCCTCCCGAGAAGCTAGGATTACAGGCACGTACCACCACGCCCAGCTAAGTTTATGTATTTTAGTAGAGATGTTGTTTCACCATGCTGGCCAGGATGGTCTTGATCTCCTGACCTTGTGATCCGCCTGCCTCGGCCTCCCAAAGTGCTGGGATTACAGGAGTGAGCCACTGCACCCAGCTGGGGTGAGCTTTCAAAAGGGATTCCTCCAGATGGCCAAAGGGGTCTCTTGAAGGGGTGATGTTAAAGGTAGGGGGTGAGGGCAACTCGAATGGCTATTGTCCCCCTCCCTTTTTCTTCTTTTTTTTTCATTTTTGAGATAGGGTCTCGCACTGTCACCCAGGCTGGAATGCAGTGGCACAGTCATGGCTTACTGCAGCCTCAGCTTCCCCAGGCTGAAGTGATTCTCTGACCTCAGCTTCCTGAATAGCCGGTACCACAGGCCTGTGCCACCACCATGCCCAGCTAATTTTTTTTTTTTTAAGGTCTCTCTGTTGCTTGGCCTGCCTTGGATGATCCTCCTGCCTCAGCCTCCCAAAGTGCTATCATCCCCTTTATGACATTACCTCTGTGACCTACCCCCCACCTTTCTGAATTAGGTGTTCCCCTCCTGGGCATATGGCTATCTATGTTCTAGCTTTGCAGTGAATGTTAAAGGTGCTCACAGTGAAACTGGGTGACTAATAGGGTCACTCAACAACCCTCACAGGAAAGCATTGCCTGCATGAGCCAGCCAAAACCCTCATTTGTCGTGTATCTATCTCCCAGGGTCCAAATTCCCTAAATCGCTTCTCCTGGGGAGTATACTTTTCAGGAAGTCTAGCCATCAGCTAAAGGGGGGTTGGGGTCAGCTGGACAGAGTTGGGGGATCCACCTTCACTCTAAGAGCACATCTACCCAGTGACTAACAAAGCCGGGCTCTTGGACCAGGGTACTCTATCCAACTCTGCCTGCATGGGCACTGCTAGAGTTTGCCTCTTAAACTGCCCCTGTGAGGTCCTTCTGTGACTAACAGGCAACCTTCTGAGTGATAATATAGAGGGATGTTTAAGAGACAGGCTTTGGAGTCAGACCTGGGTTCCAATGTCGCCTCTGCTCTGATATTTGAGGCAAATTGTTTAACATCTTGGAGCCTTAAACTTTTGAGGATAATTCTTTACCAGTGCTTCCAAAGAGGTTGCTTACTCTTAGCCTGGGGCCAGGCATAACTCATCTATTACATTTCTTTCGCAATTGACTCAGATGATGTTGTTTTTCCATTTTCAAGTTCCTGGGGAGGGTATGCTCTGCACTTTCTCATTACCCCCATATGCTGCCCTCTCTAAGGACACTACCCTAGGCCCATCTGCCAGGCCCGGCAGGTCTGATCTGGCCTCACCAGGCTCCAGCCACACTGGTTGCCTTGTAGTTTGCACAGAGGTTCTTACCCTCCTCAGGGCTGTTGCTGGGACTGTCCCATGCCTGAAGTGCTTGCTGTTCCTCCCCTTTCCCTGGTGACTCGTGACTCCTCGCATTTACACCTTCAACTTAAATATATCACCTCTTTAGAGAGGACATCCTCTACCCGCACCTTATCTAAAATGTGCCACCCTTCCTGGTTTCACCTCTGCTTGTTGACTGCCCTTATTATACCTGTAACTATTCTCTTCTTTTGTTACTTGCTTTTTATTCCCCTCGCACTGGGATGTAAGCTCCATGAGGTCAGGGACCATTCGTCAGCGCCTGTAAATACTGTGGAATCACTCAAGCCCTAAGGGCGGTGGCACCTAGGAAGTACTGGATAAGGAACCGTGACACTAACTTAAAGTGGGACTCAGTGCTCTCTTCCGCCTTGAGTGCCCCGCTCACCAACAGTCTGGGTGAGGCCCCAGGTCCTAAAGAAGCCCTCGCTCGACTGCCTCGGGGCCCGCCGCAGCCACCAAACCAGCCCGGAGCGGTCTGATGGTGCCCAGGGAATGGTTTCCAAGGTAACAGCAAATGGGGCGGGGCTTAGAACGGAGGACAGGGCTCGAGCCTGGGCAGGGCCCTCTTGGGAGAGGAGGCGGCGACGCCGAGGGGAGGCGGGATTAGAGGTGCTGGGATGGCGCGCGCAGCGAGGGGCACATGCAGGGCCCCGGCGCAACACTGCTCCTGAGCGCGGGGGAACTGGGGCCTGGGCGCCGGGGCTCGGCCTCCTGGTACTGCCAAAAGGACGGCTCAGTGTGCCACTGGCTGCGGAAGCCGCAGCCTCCCAAGCCACGCACCAGTTTACCCTCCGCACGCCGCTCCGATTTCCGTCTGCCAGGTAGGCCGCCTTGGCCCGGCCCCGCCTCCGCCCAGCCCGAGGAGGAGGGTCGGGCAGGCGGCAGATGCGAGGCAGGCAGCCCCGCCCCCACGCGCCGCCTTGGCCGCGCCTTCAAGACGCTGGTCCTCGGCACCCAAGCCCAGGGCGACGTGGATCCCCGCCCCCTCGGCTCCCCGCACACCCTGGTCCTGGATGACCCCTCGCCGCAGGATGGTGAGGCCCCGTGCGACCTGCTTGCCCTGGCCTATGGCGGCTGCGAGGATGAGAAGACACTGGGGTGGAGGGAATGGGGGTCGGGAGAAGAGCGGCCGAGGGTGGGCATCCGGATGAAGGCGGGAGGAAGAGAAGAGGCGTGGCTATCGGCGGCCAGAAAAGATCCTAGGCGGAGACCCTAGACCAAGCCCCAGTCTACCCCGCCCCTACTCCGCATCTTTCTGCAGGTTCCCAGGTCCTCTGGCGACGATTCTCCAAGGCGTCTCACATGAACCGGCTCCAAAATGCCAAAATCCACGTGGCGAGAGCTGTCAAGGTCGGAGGAGGGGCGGGGGCGCTTAGAAAGGACCCTGGGAGCAGTTCAGCCTGTCTCCCTGCGGTATTTTCTTACATCCTTAAAAAACAAAAGCAGGGCCGGGCGTGGTGGCTCAAGCCTGTAATCCCAGCACTTTGGGAGGCCGAGGCGGGTGGATCACGAGGTCAAGAGATCGAGACCATCCTGGTCAACATGGTGAAACCCCGTCTCTACTAATACAAAAAATTAGCTGGGCATGGTGGCGCGTGCCTGTAATCCCAGCTACTCAGGAGGCTGAGGCAGGAGAATTGCCTGAACCCAGGAGGCGGAGGTTGCGGTGAGCCGAGATCGCGCCATTGCACTCCAGCCTGGGTAACAAGAGCGAAACTCCGTCTCGGGAAAAAAAAAAAAAAGAGAAAAAAAAAAAAACCAAAAAAAAAAAACAAAAGCAAAAGAGAAAACAACAGCAAAACCCTTAACTCCCACACCCATCTTCAGCTACCTCCCCATTTACCCCTTCTGCACCAAACTTCTGGGCTCCCTCCACTCTGGTCCTGCAATGTCCCACTCTAAACAAGGTGCCCTGGTGAGTTCCAGGAGCCAAACCCAGCAGCGCCTTTCTCTCTTGATCTCGTTGGGCACACAGTACCTTTCTGCACCGCTGCCCACACACTTCCCCTTGGCTGTCTGCACGCTCCTAGTTTTCCTTTCTCCCTCTTTGGCTGCTGCTTTTCAGCACTCTTTGAAGGTTTCTCAGCCATTAGTGGCCCCCTGGCCCCTTCCCCAGGTCTGTCTCCTTTGGCTTTGTCCTTGGCTCTGAGTCCAGTCAGTGTGCTGTACCTACTCTGTGCCCCTTCCAGCCCAGCCTCTAACTCCACACCCTGTAGATCCAGGCCCCTACCTGTCATCTACACCCAGAGAACTGAACAAGCATTTCAAATTCATGTCCCAAACCAGACTCTGATTTTCCTGCCCAAACCTGTCATCCTTCCCAGTCTCTGGTCTTTCCCATCTCTCAGTTGCTCAAGTCAGAAATCTCATCTTTCTGTTTCTTCACCCACAGGTCTAATCCCATCAGCAGAACCACTTATCATCTCTACCTTCAAAAACATTTTCAACTCTACCACCTTCTCCCGTCTGTGTTGTAACCACCCTCGTTTTAGTAATTGTGATTTCTCTCCTACGCAAACCATGACAGCCTCCTAGCTGGTCTGCCTCCATCCCTGTCCCATCATCTTTTTGCCATACAACAGCAAGCCAAGCTTAGAAAGATTTCCTTAGTTAGCCTTTATTGCTCATGACACTCTGTATAAAATCCAAGTCTGTTCCAAGGCCTGCAGGGCCTTCCACAATCTGGCCACTGCCTACCTCTTCTGGGGCTCTCCCCATCATTTTCCATCTCCACTCACTCTGGTCTCCCTTCAGTTCCTTCTGACCTCTCTCCAGCCTCAAGGCCTTTGCACATGCATTCCCCTCTGCCTAAACCACCATTTCCCAATTCTGTACATTCATGGCTTCCTTTCAACCTTCCCTGACCATGTTTTTCTAAGTAGTTTCTCTGGATCCCCATTAAGTATGCAATTTCTAGAGCCAAACTGCCAGGATTTAAATCTCTGCTCTTTTGCTTAACCACTGTATGGCCTCAGGCAGGCTGCTCAACTTCTCTATGGTTCTGTTTCATATCCAGTAAAATGGGGATAACAGCATCTAATAAAAATGCATCCTATTGGCCAGGCATGGTGGCTCACACCTGTAATCCCAGCACTTTGGGAGGCTGAGGCAGGAGGATCACTTGAGGCCAGGAATTCGAGACTAGCCTGCGTCAACACAGTGAAACCCAGTCTCTACCAAAAAATATAAAAATTATCTGGGCGCCAGGTGTGGTAGCTGACACTTTTAATCCCAGCACTTTGGGAGGCCAAGGTGGGTTGATCACCTGAGGTCAGGAGTTTGAGACCAGCATGGCCAATATGGTGAAACTCCATCTCTACTGAAAATACAAAAATTAGCCAGATGTGGTGGCACACACCTGTACTCCCAGCTATCATGAGGCAGGAGAATCACTCAAACCTGGAAAGTGGAGGCTGCAGTGAGCCGAGATTGTGCCACTGCACTCCAGCCTGGGAGACAGAGCAAGACTCCGTCTCAAAAAAAAAAAAAAAAAAAAAATTATCTGGGCATGGTGGCACGCACCTGTAATCCTAGGTACTCAGGGAGGCTTAGGCAGGAGAATTGCTTGAACCTAGGAGCAGAGGGTGCAGTGAAGATCATGCCATGACACTCCTGCTTGGGCAATGGAGTGAGACCCTGTCTCAAACAAAATAGAAGCAAAAAGGCATAGTATTGTTAGTAATGCATGTAAGCTCTCAGCACATAGTAGGTCCTCAATAAATATTAGCCATTGCCATTATCATTATTACCATGCATATTTATGTCTCTACTTGTTTATAGTCTGTCTCTCCTATGGAATATAAAAATTTCATGGAGATATGGCAGAGTCCATAACTATCTGGTTTACCTTTATATCCCCTATGTCTGGCACTTATGCAATACTTATTGAAGAAGTATCCATCTCTCACCTTGTAGCAGAAGAAGATCTTTACCATCCAAGGCCGCTACCCAGTGATCCGGTGTCTCTTGCACCGGAGGGGCTGGGTGGAGAAGAAGATGGTCCATTGCTCAGGCTCCACCCTGCTGCCACTCCAGAAGGATCCGGATAGCTCAGTGATGGGTGACAGTGACACCACTGAGGATGGTGAGTGGTTCCCTCCCTTTCCGCAGCTATCCCTCCTGAGTCCCTTTCCTTTGGTTCCCACTGTCCCAGGGTGGAGGCCTTATGGGCTATGGGGCAGGGAGAGGGGCCTCATCAGCTCTGGGCTCTGCATCCACAGAGGATGAAGATGAGGATGAGGAGTTCCAGCCACCACAGCTGTTTGACTTCGATGATTTACTGAAATTTGATGACCTAGATGGAACACATTCTCTGATGGTGAGGGCCCTGGGGGCCAAGATGAAGCATGGGCTGCCTGCTTAGAGGGAGAGCACTGGTGTCCAGCTGGGTGAACTCAGACAAGTCCTTTTTTTTCTGGGCCACAGTTTCCCTATCTGTAGTAAAAACTGCCTCTTTAAAGGCTGGATAGAGCTAGGCATGGTGGCTCATACCTGTGGTCCCAGCTAATTAGGAGGCTGAGGTGGGAGGATCACTTGAGGCTAGGAGTTCAAGACCAGCCTGGGAAACCTAGTAAGACCCAGTCTCTACAAAAAATGTAGAAAAACATTATCCAGGTGTGGTGGCGTGTTCCTGTAGTCCCAGCTACTTGGGAGGTTACCCGGGAGTTACAGGCTGCAGTGAGCTATGAGCCTGCTACTGCATTCCAGCCTGGGCAGCAGAGCTAGACTCTATCTCTGAAAAAGGAATAAGTGAATAAAGGCTGGCTAGGCCTGCAGAGTGAGGAGGGCAGATTCAGAACTCTGCTAGGTCATATCAGATGCCAGCACAGCCTCCATGTATGGCAGCTCCCCCTTCAAATAAAAAACCGCATAGTTCCCCTTCTTCTGCTCTTGGTAAGTGAAGGCAGGAAGGAAGGGCTTTAAAAGCTCTGGAAGAGGCTGAGCAGGGTGGCTTATGCCTGTAATCCCAGTACTTCAGGAGGCCAAGGTGGGCTGATCCCTGAGATCAGGAGTTTGAGACCAGCCTGGCCAACATGGTGAAACCTCATGTCTACTAAAAAAATAATAATAATACAAAAAAATTAGCCGGGTGTGGTGACAAGCACCTGTAATCCTAGCTACTCAGGAGGCTGAGGCAGGAGAATTGCTTGAACCTGGGAGGTGGAGGTTGCTGTAAACTGAGATCACACCACTGCACCCCAGCCTGGGTGACAGAGGGAGACTCCATCTCAAAAAATAAAAATAAAAAATAAAGGCCGGGTACAGTGGCTCATGCCTATAATCCTAGCACATTGGGAGGCCGAGGCTGGTGAAACATCTCAAACTCCTGAGGTCAGGAATTCGAGACTAACCTGGCCAACATGGTGAAACCCCATCTCTACTAAAAAAATAGAAAAATTCGCTGGGCATGGTGGTGCACGCCTGTAATCCCAGCTACTAGGGAAGCTGAGGCAGAAGAATCACTTGAACCCAGGAGACGGAGATTGCAGTGAGCCAAGATCACATTGCTTCACTCCAGCCTGGGTAACAGAGTCAGACTCCGTCTCAAAAAAAAAAAAAAAAAAAAAAGCCGGACGCAGTGGCGCACGCCTGTAATCCCAGCACTTTGGGAGGCTGAGGCGGGTGGATCATGAGGTCAAGAAATCGAGACCATTCTAGTCAACATGGTGAAACCCCGTCTCTACTAAAAATACAAAAATTAGCTGGGCGTGGTGGCTCACGCCTGTAATCCCAGCACTTTGGAAGGCTGAGGCGGGTGGATCACGAGGTCAAGAAATCGAGACCATTCTAGTCAACATGGTGAAACCCTGTCTCTACTAACACAAAAAATTAGCTGGGCATGGTGGCGCGTGCCTGTAATCCCAGCTACTCGGGAGGCTGAGGCAGGAGAATTGCCTGAACCCAGGAGGCGGAGGTTGCGGTGAGCTGAGATCACGCCATTGCACTCCGGCCTGGGTAACAAGAGCGAAACTCCGTCTCAAAAAAAAAAAGCCATTTCTCTATGTCAGGAATGGTTGAATATTGGCAACTTCATATGGATCAATCTCATGAGCCCTTGGGCAAGTCACTTGCCTCCCTGTGCCTTGGTTTCCTCATCTGTGAAACAGAGATAACAGTAGCCCCTACCACACAGAATTGTGGTGAGCCTTGAATGAACTGACATGAAAGATGCTTAGAAAGACATATGCTGACACTGGTTATTAATAATTATCCCACCTCCCAGAGTTGTAGGAAGGATGGAGAGGTGGGGTCCATGAGATAGCCTTTGTCGCAGGCTGTGTGCCTGTCAGCTTGGAGTTACCGTCCTGTCCCTGGGCAAGTCACTGATGACCATGGCCAAAACAAGTTGTGACTTTGTCCTGTTCCTGGGCAAGTCACTGATGACCATGGGCCAAACAAGTTGTGACTTTGTCCTGTTCCTGGGCAAGTCACTGATGACCATGGGCCAAACAAGTTGTGCAGCTTTGTCACTGCTTGGGTACACCCTTAGGGGCCCTGCTCCCTCAGCGGCTAACTCCATAGGTGGGTCTATGTCTGTCTTCGGAATTTGTTGTGGTTTGATGAGGCTGATGCTAACTCCTTCTCACACTGCTACTGCCTGGAGGCTGAGAATGACAAGCCTCATAGGACACCTTAAACAGTGACAAAGGGAGGCAGAAGGGAGCCTTTGGCCTCCCTAAGACCAAAAGGAGGTTGAAAGGTTGGACTGCTCTCTGCCCACCTGTGCTCTGGTGGAAGAGAAGTCTTTTCTTGCCTTACACAAAGATGATTTGTGGGCTAGAGGCCACCTTGGAAGCATCTGCATCTTCTCCTTCCTGTTCACTCACCCTGCTCAGCAGGACAGGGAGAAGCTGCCTTAGGCCCTGCTACCCACACTGGTCTCTTTCTATTTCCTCCCCTTCTCTCTAGTCTCGCATGGTTCGGAATGAGACCCCCTACTTCATCTGGACCACTCGGCGGGACATGCTCGACTATCGCTTCCTCTCTAAGGATCAGATGGTAAACCACTACGCCCAGGCCGGCTCCTTTACCACAAAGGTAGGCTCCCCAGAGCAGGCAGGGCAGCTTCCAACTCGTTGCCCTTGGGCTGGCGGCCCTGCTCCCCACTCTCCTTGTCAGTAAGAGGAAGTTCTCAGCACAAGAGGAAGTATATAATTCAGATTTGGAGTCTGATCAGTATCTGACTGGTTCAAATCCAACCCCTGCGCAGTATCTGGCATGTATAGACAGAGTGACTAAAATGGGCTCCAGCATTCAAATGGGTCTGGAGGTAGAAGAGTCACCAAATCTAGTCATAGTGAACAAGCAGGCTCTTACCTCCTAAGCTGAAGATATCTGGCTAATGGACCCATTCTGTCTTACCTAGGTTTCTTTGTTTTTGTTTTGTTTTATTTTGTTTTTGAGAAAAGTGCAGTGGTGCAATCTCGGCCCATTGCAACCTCTGTCTCCTGGGTTCAAGCAGTTCTCCTGCCTCAGCCTCCTGAGTAGCTGTGACTACAGGTGCATGTCACCACATCCGGCTGATTTTTGTATTTTTTAGTAGAGACGGCATTTCACCATGTTGGCCAAGCTGGTCTCAAACTCATGACCTCAGGTGATCCACCTCCCTCAGCTTCCCAAAGTGCTGGGATTACAGGCATGAGCCACCATGTTCTTAGCAAGTAACTTTGCCTCTCTGAGTCTCAGTTTCCTCACCTTTCAATGAGAATACCAGTAAGGCCTATCTTCTGGGGTTGTGGCAAGAACGAAGGGCTTTATAATAATGACCTGCCATTATATTATTGATGTGGGTTAGGAAGGATTCTAGAGGAAGCAGCTCTTTTTTTGTTTTATTTTTAAGAGATGGGGTCTTGCTATGTTGCCCAGGCTGGTCTTGAACTCCTGGCCTCTGGCCTCAGGCAATCCTCCCACCTCAACCTCCCAGAGTGCTGTGATTACAGGTGTGAGCTACCGCACCTGGCCTTGGCAGCTCTTTAAGAATGTGAAAGGGTGGACAGGAGGGACGTCAGACATTCTTGTCAAAGGATACCATCCAGGCAAACATATGGTGATAGATGTGAGCAAGTCAGACCAAGCAAGTGGGGCCAAGGCTCTGAGAGCATCCGGGTGGGATGCTTTCTGAGCTGTCTGGGTGTGTGCTGAGTGTGGGCAGTCCCGTCCTGCCCCCTCAGCGGCTAACTCCATAGGTGGGTCTATGTCTCAATCTCCGGAATTTGCCATGGTTTGATGAGGCTGATGCCAACTCCTTCTTCCCACGCTGCTACTGCCTGGGGGCTGAGGATGACAAAAAAGCCTTCATAGGTAAGGAGACCCCCAGCCCCATGCCTGGACCTGAGGCTGAAGGAGCAGGGCTGAAGACCTGGCTCATACTGGAGAGCAACAGGACTCTCTTCATGCCCTCATCTGCCCCAGCAGACTTCCTTCCCTACCCTCAATCTTTATCCTTCCCTAATGTGCCCTCCCTTAATGAGCCCCTTAGCCTGGTCAACTCTGACCTCCAGAAAAGCTCAGGTAGCATGGTTTATATTGTAGAACAGGTTCTAAAAGTTGCTCAGTCCCTTGAGTTTGGAATCTAGAACAGATTCCAGGCTTATGTCAAGTTCCACTAGTTGAATTGGGTTCCAAAAACGGCAGCAGGCTTTGGGTTTCTAAGGCAGACTAGGTTCCAATTCCACAATATGTTCTAAATTCAGGTTAGAATTTGGATCCAGATTCTATGCCAGGTTAAAATTACATTCGAAATCTGAAATAGGACACAGTCTGGTTCTCAGGATAGAATAAGTATTAAAAATAGATCATGAACAGATGAAATAAATCAGACAGTGGGTCCAGGCCAGATTCTGAAGGTAGAATATGAGCCAAGTCAGGTAAGATTTGGGGTTTGGTTCCACAACTGAAACAGGAGCAAGTTCTAAACTCAGGCTCTAGAGTCAGAAAAGGTAGAGTCAGGTTCTGGATCCAAAATGGGGCAAGTCATGATCAGGTTCCAGAACCAGAACAGGCCTCAAGCCTAGAGGCTGAGCAGGGTATCCCATGCCCCGAGAGCAGAAGACTTCTGGCTGACAGCTGCCCGCAACGTTCTCAAGCTGGTGGTAAAGTCTGAGTGGAAGTCATACCCTATACAGGCAGAAGATGAAGAAGCCACAGGTAAGTACTGTGGTTATCTCCACTCTCCCACCCATTTATCCTCCACTCATCCGTCCTTCCACTGATCTGCCCTTCCACCTATTCATCCACCCACCTACTTGTTCATCCACACATCTATGTATGATTCACATCTACCCATCCATCCACCCATCCATCCATCTATCCATTCAGCCGTCCACCCACTTATTCACCCACTCTTTGATCTACCGATTTACCCACCCACGCTTCCACTCATCCTTCCATCCTCTCACCTGTCACCCTTTGTTAATCTCTTCATTCACCTGCCTGACGTCAGCTTCATACTCCCCGTCCAACTATCCACTCCCTGCCTACCTATCCTTCCACAGGTCCGTCAGCCCATCTCTCTACCTCCTATTCCATTCTCCTCTCCCCTACCTATCTGTCCTCCAGTCCATCCACTCATTCATTTTTCTGTCCCAGGTACCTAGACACTTGTCTTCCCATCTATTTGTTAGTTGATCCACTCCTCATTCGGCCCTCCCATGGGCCTGGCATGTGGCTGAGCACCCTGGAGAGGGCTTCAGGTCTCTTGAGGAGAAGGGAGCAGTGAAACCGGGCTTTACACATGGCCTGAGGACACCTTGGGTCTGAACATAAGGAACAGCTGGGATTGGAGGGGGACACAGAGGAACGCTCACTATCACTGCATGCCAGCCAACCACTGCCTGGCCTTTCCCTTTCTGGATTTAGCTCCTGTCTCCAGGCTCCTTGTCCTATAATCCAGGGACCCATCAGCGAGGGATTCAGGGAAGTAGAGGCAGCTCTCCAGGAAGACAGTCCTGCCTCTTCCAGAGGGAGATCTCCCCATTGCTGTCTCTTGTGTGTGTCACGTACAAGGAAGGCTTGGTTGTGTGCCAGGATAAGGAGTACAAGGGCCTCGGGTGTGGCCAGAGACCCCGTGCATAAGCTTTTATGGTATAGGTCAGGCTGAGGGCCTCAGTTGTATATGAGGATCTTTAGAGCATTGCGATGTTCAGGGGTGAGTCAGGTCTGTGGGTGTGCATGGAGTCTTCTGAAGGGTCACTTTCTGTAATCACTTTCAGGTGTGTGTCAGGGCCTTGTGCAGTAGCAGTGCACACAGAGGTTAGTGTTTCTGTGGGCTAAGGGTTGTAGCTCTTTATCCAGATTCTGGGAATGGGTCTGAATTCCTGGTGTGTGGACTTAAGGAGCTGTGTCAGACTTGGGGGAGGGGTATTCATGTATAACTGAGTTCACATAGGCCAAAGCTCCCAGGTGCATTTTAGGCAGAGCCTCAGGTGTGTCAGAGGTCCCAGGGGCAGAGAGGCTGCAGGTGTGTGCCACGGCTATAGGTGCTGTTAGAGGCCTTGGGGACACTTAGGGTGGAGCCTTAAGTGAGTGACAGGTCCTGGGACAGTGGGAGCCAAGGGCAGGTGCTAGAGTTGCAGTGAATTTAGAGCAAAGCCTCAGCTAAGTGACACATCCCAGGGCAGTAGGGGATCTATCTAGGTTCGTGCTGTGCCTCAGGTAAGTGACAGGCCTTAGGACAATGGGGGCTGTGGCATGTGTCAGATTACCTGCTTTGATGTGGGATCATGACAGGCCCCTCCCTATGCGCAGGAGACAAGCAACCCAAGAAACAGGAGAAAAACCAAGTGTCGGTGTCCCCAGAGTTTGTGGATGAAGCTGTGTGTGTGTGTGAGGAGTACCTTAGCAACCTGGCCCACATGGACATCGACAAGGACCTGGAGGCCCCGCTGTACCTCAGCCCCAAGGACTGGTCTCTCTTCCTCCAGCGCTACTACCAAGTGGTCCAGTGAGTCCCCTGCAGCTGGGACTTTGGGCTGTGGGCAGGTGCTTAGGGACAGACCCTCTTTGTCTCACGCAGCCCCCACTCCTTCCCCAAGCCTCTGGCTCTTGTTTGCCCTGCTGCTCTTCTGTTCGGGAACCCTCAAGGACTCCCACTGCCTCCATGATAGGGTCTGGGCCACTCTTTCTGGTTCTTGGCATAGCATAGTCACTAAGAGCACGTGCTGCCAAGTGGACAGCACATTGCCCAAAGTGTGTGCACAGAGGTTAATTCTACAGGAAGTAAATAGATTTTATGAAAAAAGGGCTTTTGTGGTCCATCACATTGGGAAAACGTTGGATTAAGCAGTTAATTAGAGGTTTTCCTGGTGCAGGACTCTTTGGAACCTATAGGTGGTGCAAGCCTATAGAGAGTATGTAGTATATCCTGTACTTAAGTGAGCCCAGTGCCCTGCCTCCCCGCAAGCATCCTGAGGGGCAGTGTTTTCAGAACACACTTTGGGAAAAGGTTCTTAGGTAGAGGAAGGGAGGATCAGGGTGAGCCTGGTGCTGCTTTAGGGACATACCATTCAGCAGAATCATGCAGGAAGGACTAGAGGGAGAATAGCACTAAAGCAGAACACACAGTAAGCAATTTTTGAGCAACTACTATGTGCCAAGGATTATGCTAGGTTCCAGAAATCAAGTGTAGCCCTTGTTCCCAACTGGGCCACAGTAAAGCTACCCATCTTAAATTGAGTTATCAAGGCGGCCAGGAGCGGTGTCTCACACCTGTAATCCCAGTACTTTGGGAGGCTGAGATGGGCAGATCACTTGAGGTCAAGAGTTCAATACCAGCCTGGCCAACATGGTGAAACCCCATCTCCACTAAAAATATGAATATTAGCTGGGATGGTGTCATATTCCTGTAATCCCAGCTACTTGGGAGGCTGAGACAGGAGAACTGCTTGAACCTGGGAGGAAGAGGTTGCAGCAAGCTGAGATCATACCACTGCACTCCAGCCTGGATGACAGAGTGAGACTCTGTCTCAAGAAAGAAAAAAAAAAAATCAAGGCTTAGAACATTAGTTGTAAACATGAGTCCTTTTTATTTCTGGTATGTGGGGGCAAGTTCTAGAGGGCTATAGGACCCTCTCTAAAGTCGGGATTACATAAAATATTGCATCATATAATAGACGTACACAGTGTTGAATGGTTCAGTACAAATGACCAGCATTCATTCATTCCTTCAATATTTTACTTATTTATTACTTATTGTGTGTGTGTGTGTGTGTGTATGGCGGAGTTTTGCTCGTTGCCCAGGCTAGGGTGCAATGGTGCCATCTCAGCTCACTACAACCTCTGCCTCCAAGGCTCAAGTGATTCTCCTAACTCAGCCTCCCGAGTAGCTGGGATTGCAAGCATGTGCCACCATGCTCGGCTAATTTTATTTTTTATTTTTTTAGAAGAGACGGGGTTTCTCCATGTTGGTCAGGCTGGTCTCATACTCCCGACTTCAGGTGATTCGCCCACCTTGGCCTCCTAAAGTGTTGGGATTACAGGCATGTGCCACCATGCCCAGTTAATTTTATGTTTTTAGAAGAGATGGGGTTTCTCCATGTTGGTCAGGGTGGTCTTGTACTCCTGACTTCAGGTGATTCGCCCACCTTGGCCTCCTAAAGTGCTGGGATTACAGGTGTGAGCCACCGTACCTGGCAATATTTTATTTTTATTTTTTTGAGACAGAGTCTCATTCTGTTGCCCAGGCTGGAGTGCAGTGGTGCAGTCTTGTCTCACTGCATCCTTTGCCTCCCAGGCTCAAGTGATTCTCCCACTTCAGCCTTCTGAGTAGCTAAGATTATGGGTATGTGCCACCAGGCCTATATATATATATATAATTTGTAAAGACATGGTTTCACCACATTGGCCAGGCTGGTCTCGAACTCCTGAGCTCAAACAGTACCCCCTTCTTGGCCTCCCAAAGTGCTGGGATTACAGACGTGAGCCACTGCACACAGCCTGATCCATTCAATATTTACTGTTATGCTTCTCAACTTAAAAAAAAAAAAAAATCCACTGGGCACGGTGGCTCACACCTGTAATCCCAGCACTTTGGGAGGCCGAGGTGGGTGGATCACGAAGTCAGGAGTTCGAGACCAGCCTGGCCAATATGCTGAAACCCCGTCTTTACTAAAAATACTGGGCATGGTGGTGTAACCCTGTAGTCCCAGCTACTCGGTAGGTTGAGACAGGAGACTCTATATCAAAAAAAAAGAATCCATCTCAAAAACAAACAAACAAAAATATCCTTGCCTCCCCAGCCAGTTTTTTTTGTTGTTGTTGTTCTAATACTGGATTTTAAGAACTAAGCCAGCCAGGTTTTCATCAAGGCTGACTTTTCATTAAAATACTGGTGTTTTTTCTTTTCGCTAACTATAAAATCATATTGTCATGTCGAATATACTTTTTCAAATTACACGTGCTCCTGCCACTCCTGTGTGACATTTTTCTGGGCCACATCACAGACTACTGTACTGAGTAGATACTTCATGCTACGGGCCACAGAGAAGTTTGTCAGGATGTTAAGTGTGAGTACTCCTGGGAGACCTTGCCAAGCCCCCTGCATCTGGCTGTCCCTGTTCCTGGCACTGCTCCAATGGCTGCTGCCTCCTCCTTAAAAAAGAGCAAGTTCTCCATGACTGGTAACATTCAAGATGCAAAAGTGTCACAGAGTTAGCTTCCTCTGAATAGGAGACTCCTGTCCTATTCAGTCAGAAGAAAAGAAAGAAATGGGAGAGTCTGGATCAGACGCGATCTGGGGTATTTTGTGACTTGGTTTAGTTCAGGATGTTTTCTGTCCCTCTTTGTCCATGAACCCCTGTCTGTGCAGTCCAGTTGCTGAGGCAAGTTCCTGCCAAAGTACTTGCTGAGGCAGCCATTCATTCACTGAGCAAACTTTGAGGGAGTACCTGCTGAGTGCCAGGTGTGGTGCTTGGGGATGGGGAATAGAGCAGAGAACAACTACAAAAAATGTTCCTGCTCTTACAGAGTTTTTACATTCCAGTTAGGGGATTCAGACAAATACCAAATAAGCAGATGTGTCAGGTGGGGGTAGATGATGAGGAGAAAACAAGCAAGAAAAGGTGTGATAGAGATGTGCTTGAAAGAAATTAGGCTAACATTGTATCAGCCAATGTTAGGCCCAGATTTAAGAGGGGAATGAACCCCAAAAAGCACCTATGGGTGAAGGAATCAGACAGGACAGAGTTTGAATCCTGGCAGAACCATTCAATTCTCAGTGTATGGCCTTGGGTAAGTCCCTTAACTCTCAAAGCTTCAGTTTGCTTTTCTTTTCTTTTTCTTTTTCTTTTTTTTTTTGAGATGGAGTCTCGCTCTGTTGCCCAGGCTGGAGTGCAGTGGCGCAATCTTGGCTTACTGCAACCTCTGCCTCTTGGGTTCAAGCAATTCTCTTGCCTCAGCCTCCTGAGTAGTTGGGATTACAGGCACACGCCACCACACCTGGCTAATTTTTGTATTTTTAGTAGAGACGGGGGTTTGCCATGTTGGCCAGGCTGGCCTCAAGCTCCTGATCTGCCCACCTTGGCCTTCCAAAGTGCTGGAATTACAGGCATCATTACAGGATGCAATCATGGCTTGCTGCAGCCAGGAACTCCTGGGTCCAACCCTCAGCCTCCCAAGTAGTTGGAACTACAGGCATGCACCACCACACCCAGGCTAATTTTTTATCCTGGATGACAGAGCAAGACCCTGTCTCAAAAAAAAAAAAAAAAAGTCAGGGGGTGGGGGACAGGTACCAGCAGTTCCCTGGCAGGGCCTTGAGAGGATTAGTGATAATATATGGAAAGCGCTTGTCACACAGTGCCTGGCACATAGTGGTGCTCCATCATTAGGAACTGGAATGATTAAATTCTGTCAAAGACAGTTTTTTTTTTTTTTTTTGAGATGGAGTTTCGCTCTTGTTACCCAGGCTGGAGTGCAGTGGTGTGATCTCGGCTCACCGCAACCTCCGCCTCCTGGGTTCAGGCAATTCTCCTGCCTCAGCCTCCTGAAGCTGGGATTACAGGCACGCGCCACCATGCCCAGCTAATTTTTTGTATTTTTAGTAGAGATGGGGTTTCACCACGTTGACCAGGATGGTCTCGATCTCTTGACCTCGTGATCCACCCACCTCAGCCTCCCAAAGTGCTGGGATTACAGGAGTGAGCCACCCCGCCCGGCCTCAAAGACAGTTTTAATGTAATAGGAAGGGGGTGGCACAGGTGGAGTGTTGGAGTAGGGGGTGTGGTAAATGGAATTTTATCAACCTTTCTGATTCCTGTAGTCTGGGCAGGTTAGGATTTCAGGGGTGGCTTGAGGGTGGGGCTGGAGGCTTGGGAGGGACCTATCAAGATCTGCCAGGAGGGGGTGACCAAGGCTGCCTGGATGATGGTGGAGGTGGTGGGCTATGTCTCCCCTTCCCCTCTCCACCCACATGTCCCAAGTTCCATCATTTCTCCACAGTGAAGGGGCAGAACTCAGGCACCATGACACTCAGGTCCAGCACTGTGAGGACATCCTGCAGCAGCTGCGGGCTGTGGTACCCCAGATAAACATGGAAGGGGATCGCAACATCTGGATTGTGAAACCAGGAGCCAAGTCTCGTGGACGAGGTGGGGGTCAGCTTCTACTTCCTGCACTGGCACCCCACAACCTGCATCTCCCACTAGAGGCCAAGGAAGTGAATAGTGCAGGCTTATTGAAGCCAAATTGCTTGGGGTTGAGCCCCAGCTCTACTACCAATATTCTTCATGACCTTTAGCAGGTTTTATCACCTCCCTGAGGTGATATAACATCATCTGTGAAATAAGGAGGATGATAATACCTCCTGTGAGGTAAGGAGTAAATGCAGTCATGCATCTAAAGCACTATTCCAAATCCTTAACATGCTTTAATTTATACAGTGCAGGGAAACTGAGCACGTGTAGACTCACATGACAGAAGGATATCCATAAGGACCTGGAAGCAGCAGTTGGCTGCCTCTGGATAAGGAGATGTATGCCCTTTTGTACTGTCTAATTTTTGGTTTTATAGTCTTTATTATTGGTGGGAAAGAAATATGTGCATATGCTTTAAAAAAGCCCAACACTGGGCGGGTGCAGTGGCTCACACTTGTAGTCCTAGCACTTTGGGACCCTGAGGTGGGAGGATCACTTGAGGTCAGGAGTTGGAGACCAGCCTGGCCAACATGGTGAAACCCTGTCTCTACTAAAAATAAAAAACTTAGCCTGGCATGGTGGCAGGCATCTATAATCCCAGCTACTCGGGAAGCTGAGGGAGGAGAATCACTTGAAGCCGGGAGGCGGAGGTTGCATTGAGCTGAGCTCGTGCCATTGCACTCCAGCCTGGATGACAGAGGGAGACTCCATCTCAAAAACTAAAAAACAAAAAAGGCCAACACTTTAAATTTTTATTCAGGTACATATTCCTGTTTAATCAAACAAAACTGGTTAATTAGGAAAAATTTAAAATCCTTAGCAAATTCCCAGCTTTTCCAAAGGGAACTGGGTTCTAACTGAGGGAGGCAGCCTTACCCATGCAGCCCTATCAGCTCTGTGGATGAGAGCTCATGACAAGCTGGCCCTTCTCCCAGCCCATGCCTGACCTCCCAATCCCTGACTGTTCTTTTCCTGCATAGGCATCATGTGCATGGACCACCTGGAGGAGATGCTGAAGCTGGTGAACGGCAACCCCATGATGATGAAGGACAGCAAATGGGTGGTACAAAAATATATTGAGCGGCCTCTGCTCATCTTTGGCACCAAGTTTGACCTGAGACAGTGGTTCCTGGTAACTGACTGGAACCCACTTACCGTGTGGTTCTACCGTGACAGCTATCTCCGCTTTTCCACGCAGCCATTCTCCCTGAAGAACCTGGACAGGTGAGCCCCACTGCTCGCCTCCCACAGGCTCCCTGCCTAGTTGGGGAGCTGGCAAGCAAATAGGCGGTTACAGTGCAGGGGACTTGTGCAGCAGCAGTGGGCTCCATACACACGCTGCAGGCAGGCGGGGGCCCTCATCCAGCCAGCTGTCCTTGCATCCAACAGATTTTTTTTTTTTTTTTTTTAAACAGATGGGGCAGTCTCACTCTGATGCCCAGGCTGGAGTGCAGTGGCATGGTCATGGCTTACTGCAGCCTCGACCTCCTGTGCTCAAGCAATCCTTCCTCTTCAGCCTTCTAAGTAGCTGAGATCACAGGCATGTACCACAGCTGACTTTTAAATTTTTTTATGTAGAGATGAGGTCTCACTGTGTTTCCCAGGCTGGTTTCAAACTTCTGGGCTTAAGTGATCATCCCACCTTGGCTTCCCAAAGTGCTGGGATTATGCTGTGCCTGGTCCCTCCAACAGATTTGACTGAGTATGTACCCTGTGCCATTACTGTTCTGGGCACTTGAGATATAGCAGTGAACAAAACAAGATCCCAACTCTCAAGGGTACATTCTAGCAGGAAGAAACAGAGAAGCAGTGAACACAAGTGAAATTATCTAACAGATTAAAAGATTATATGTGTCATTGTGGGGAAAAGGGAAGCAAATGTAGAGCAGGGAAAAGGAGGTCAGGAGTTTTGAAAGGCAAGATGTATTAACTTCTGGGGTGAGAGAAAGCCTTGAAGCCTAAATTCGAATTCTGTCTCTACAGCTTCTAAGTTGTTTGACTCTGGGTCATGTAAAAACCTCTTTAAGTCTCAGTTTCCACAACTGAAGGGAGGCAGTAGTATGAAACTCATAGCTATCAATTATTGAGTGCTTCATATGTGATAGTGCTGAGCACTTTGTATATACTATCTCATTCTTCATAAGAACCCAATGAATACTTCCTGTTCACCAGGTCTGAAGAAAAAAAAACCCACAATGAAGTGGGTACTGTTACTACCCCCATTTTGCAGATATGAAGAGCACGCAGGTTAGATGACTTGCCTAAGATCTCACAACTACTGTGGAGATGGCATCCTGGTGATGACGGGGCCATACCCTTACCCACCCTCTCATCTTCCAAGCACTGGGATGGTTAACTGAGACTATGCACAAAGCACTTAGTACTGTGACTCCTGTAATTGGCACCCTCAGAGCAGCCCTGAAAGATAAGGGTGGTTCTGGCCTTAGAATAATGTGGCGGGGCCCAGGCCTCTGTCCTTTTTGTCCTTCCCAGTAGGGCCCCATCTCAAGTTGAACAGTGCAGGGTGGCCCAGGGCTGGTTCCAGGATTTGCCTGTCCTCCCTGAGCTTGGATGAGAGGGGTACAAGGGCCTGGACATCAGCTTTCTGCTCTCTTCCCCAGCTCAGTGCACCTGTGCAACAACTCCATACAGAAGCACCTGGAGAACTCGTGCCATCGGCATCCACTGCTGCCTCCAGACAACATGTGGTCCAGCCAGAGGTTCCAGGATCACCTGCAGGAGATGGGGGCCCCACATGCTTGGTCCACCATCATCGTGCCTGGCATGAAGAATGCTGTGATCCATGCAATTCAGACCTCCCAGGACACTGTGCAGTGTCGGAAGGCCAGCTTTGAGCTCTATGGCGCTGACTTTGTGTTCGGGGAGGACTTCCAGCCCTGGCTGATTGAAATCAACGCCAGCCCCACCATGGCACCCTCCACAGCAGTCACTGCCCGGCTCTGTGCTGGTGTGCAAGCTGACACCCTGCGCGTCGTCATTGACCAGCGGCTGGACCGCAACTGTGACACAGGAGCCTTTGAGCTTATCTATAAACAGGTGAGGAGGTCAGACCCAGGCAGAATCCCAGAGTGTCTGTGCCCTCTTCCAGGCAGCCCCATACTGGAGCATAGGGCTCTGCAGTCAGACCCAGTGTAAGACCCAGATTCAAGTCCTGGTCCTGCTAAGGTGACCTCACCTCCCTGAGCCTCAGGCTCCTGATCTTTGAAATGGGGATATTATTACCATCTTTCTCATAGGGATGGGAGAATAAAATGAATTAGTATATGTGGATAATATTTCTAGAGAGGCATATAACATAGTCCTAAGAGCAGAGACTCTGGAACCTCCTTGGGTGCAAATTCCTGTTTGGTGACAACGAGCTGTGTGACTTTAGACAAGTTCCTAACCCCTGGGTTTCCTCATCTGTAAGAATAAAAATAGTACCTAATTCTCAAAGTTAGATACTATGAGTTGTATGAATTAAATGAGTTGATAAGTACTTCATTATTATTTATTTATTTATTTATTTATTTTTTTGAGACGGAGTTTCGCTCGTTACCCAGGTTGGAGTGCAATGGCGCGATCTCGGCTCACCGCAACCTCCGCCTCCTGGGTTCAGGCAATTCTCCTGCCTCAGCCTCCTGAGTAGCTGGGATTACAGGCACGCGCCACCATGCCCAGCTAATTTTTTGTATTTTTTTAGTAGAGACGGGGTTTCACCATGTTGACCGGGATGGTCTCGATCTCTTGACCTCGTGATCCACCCACCTCGGCCTCCCAAAGTGCTGGGATTACAGGCGTGAGCCACCACGCCCAGCCCTATTATTTACTTTTGAGACAGAGTCTCACTCTGTTGCCCAGGTGGGAGTGCACTGGCATAATCTTGGCTCACTGCAACCTCCACCTCCTGGGTTCAAGCAATTCTCCTGCCTCAGCCTCCCAAGTAGCTGAGATTACAGGTATCCACCACCACACCTGGCTAATTTTTGTATTTTTAGTAAAGACAGGGTTTTGCCATGTTGGCCGGGCTGATCTCAAACTCCTGACCTCAGGTGATCCACCCACCTCGGCCTCCCAAAGTGCTGGGATTACAGGCAGGAGCCACCTCACCCAGCCGGTAAAGTACTTTAGAATAGTGCCTGGCATATAGTAAATGCTAAAAAGTTTTAGCTATTGTTATTACCTAATGAGGTTAGGAGTTTTGTCATGCATAACCTGTCAAGTGCCTGGATATATAGTAATAGGCAATTACTGGTAGCTACATTATTATCATTATTTCACTCATCTTGCTCCAAAAAGAGATCGGAATCTACTTGTAAAATAGAACAGCATTTTAAAAAATTAGAAAATTGATTTCAAGGCTTTCTAAGCTCTGGATAGAATTTCTTGTGGCAGTTTAAGTGGCTTCTGATTAGCATTTGGCTTCTGTCAAGGTTTGGTTACAGGAAGAGAATGTAATGATCACACGTAAGTGTAATAAAGATCGTCTTTATTATAGTTACAATTTCTTAATACATTGGCATTTTGGTTTCAAAAAATGTAAATGGGGAAATAAGCTGAGGGAAAAGGTGCCATTATAGTGCAGTGCTCCCAATGCCAGTTCCCAGGCCAGAAGCAACTAAAAGCTGCTATGGATGTCAGGGGGCTCCACCCCAGAGATTGACCCAAAATCCAAAATGTCTAGCTTGGGAAGGAGACTACGCATCTGCATTTTTCAAATGACTCCCAAGTATCTTTTTTTTTTTTTTTTTTTTTGAGACGGAGTCTCACTCTGTCACCCAGGCTGGAGTGCAGTGGTGTGATCTTGGCTCTGCAACCTCCACCTCCCAGGTTCAAGTGATTCTCCTGCCTCAGCCTCTTGAGTAGCTGGGACTATAGGCGCCCACAACCATACCTGGCTAACATTTGTATTTTTAGTAGAAATGGGGTTTCACCATGTTGGCCAGGCCAGTCTTGAACTCTCGACCTCGTGATCCTCCTGCTTCGGCCCCCGCAAAGTGCTGGGAATACAGGCGTGGGCCACTGTGCCCAGCCCCCTAAATGTTTTTTTATTGCTGATTTGTTCTTTAAGCCAGCACATAATGAAGGCTCGCACCTTGCACTTTTTTGTCTCTTTTCATCTAGGCCAGCCCCAGTGCCTTCTGTCCCCATAGTTTTGATATTTTGAGGGGCCAGGCTGGTTGTTTTGTAGAACTGTCCCACATTCTGGATTTATCTGATGGTTTCCTTATGGTGTTATTTACCTTGGTCTTCTGTTAGCTGATCGTCTCAGAAATTATTAGTTAGGTCAAACAGCTTGATGAGTTCAGGTTAATCATTTCTGGCAAGAGCACTTCAGAGGTGATGCCGGGTACGTCATGTGGCATCACAAGGCACATCCTGTGAGTGTCTCACGGTTAGTGCTGCCGAGTTTGACTGTGGGTTACAGTGGTGGCTACCAGATCTCTCCATGATAAAAGCTACATCTCCCCTTTGCAATTAATTTTTTTGTAAGGTAATGTGTTGGCTGCGTCCAGATTATACATTTTCCTGTCATCCTTTTATCTAATTGTTTTGATACTAGTTTTGATTACTGCCTATTTTATTAGACTTACAAAACAGCAAATGTCTAATTCTGTTGTTTCTTCTGCATTTATTAGCTGAGATTCTTCTGTAAAGATGAGCTTTCTCTCATCATCTGGGGCTACTCGGGAGTGCTGATAGCTGTATTTTTATTTTTTTGAGACAGAGTCTCACTGTGTCACCCAGGCTGGAGTACAGTGGCACTATCTCGGCTCACTGCAATCTCTGTCTCCTGGGTTCGAGTGATTCTCCTTCTCAGATCCTGAGTAGCTGTGATTACAGGTGCCCACCACACCTGGATAATTTTTGTGTTTTTAGTAGAGACGGGGTTTTGCCATGTTGACCAGGCTGGTCAACATGAGGTCATGATCACTCCTGACCTCATGATCACTCCTGACCCACCTCAGCCTCCCAAAGTTCTGGGATTATAGGCATAGCCACTGCACCCGGTGATAGCCGTATTACTATTATTATTTTGAGATGGAGTTTTGCTCTTGTTGCCCAGGCTGGATGCAATGGTCCCTTGGGCTCACTGCAAGCTCCGCCTCCTGGGTTCAAGCGATTCTCCTTCCTCAGCCTCCTGAATAGCTGGGATTACAGGTGCCTGCCACCATGCCCAGCTAATTGTTTTGTATTTTTAGTGAAGACAGGGTTTCGCCATGTTGGCCAGGCTTGTCTCAAACTCCTGACTTCAGGTGATCTGCCAGCTTTAGCCTCCCAAAGTGCTGGGATTACAGATGTGACCACTGTGCCCGGCTGATAGCTGTATTTTTAACAAGCTCCAAATAATTCTGATGTTTATATAGATTCTGATCAGGATCCTTCAGTGGCACAGAAGACACCTCCAACTAGCTCCAGGTTGCTGGCAAGGCACAGGGAGCTCTCCTGGAGCCCAGCTGAGGGCAGGACGTACAGCTTGGCCTGATAGGAACTGAGAGTTGTAAGGGAGCTCCTCTCTTGGACCTTTCTTTCTGCCTTCCTCTGCATATTTGCTACTTCATTCTCTCCACAGACTGTCTTATTTAAGGTTCTTAATTTCTGCTCCCCCATAACCTGCGTTCACATGAGGCTCTAGGCAGGCTCCAAGCCTCTTACCTGAGTGGCATAACTCTAATTCCCTGTGCAGAGAATCTGATTGGCTCAGCTCAGGAAGCTGTGCACCAGCGGCGGCCTGTGCAGTGGAGCCACACACAGTCCAGCAGGGGCTGGGGGCAGCTTAGGAGGACAGTGTGGTAGAGGGGTGCTGGTGGGGCATGGCTAGGATTCTTCCATTCCTTTGGGCTAGCAATCCCTGGAGCTCTGTGACTCTAGGTACTGACTCAGAGGTGGGCTTTCCATTTCTCAGCTCAGAAATGTCTTTTTGACCAGGTGCCTCAGAAATTAATTCCACCCGTCTCTGCCCTGGGTCCCGCTGGGCTAAGGATTCCAACACCACTGACTGAATAGGCCTTGTCTCCTCTTCTTGCCCACAGCCTGCTGTGGATGTGCCCCGATATGTGGGCATCCAGCTCCTGGTAGAGGGCTCCACCATCAAGAAGCCCATGGTGATGTGTCATCGGCGGATGGGGGTCCGCCCAGCACTCCCCCTGCTGACCCAGCGAAGCTCTGGGGAAGGCAAGGACTCGGGGACCCCTACCCACAGGTCAGCTTCTAGGAAAGATGCTGGGGCCAGGAGCCTGGAGCACAGTGAGAAGCCGGACTCCACTGCCACCACTTCAGACCCCGGAAAGGGGAAGAAAGGCAAGGCAAAAAGTACCACAGCCCTGGTCTGCCCCAATCTCAGGGAATGGGATCCCCCCAGCACCAGGTTGGGGTACACTTTCACCATGACCTTTTCTAGTGGGGACAGGCAACCCCCACCCCTTGAACAGATTGCCACTGAGTCCGAAAAACCCCCAGGCCCTGGGTAAGACCATTCCCCCAAAACACCCGAGTGTCCCAAGGCGATTTATTCCTGCTCCGTAGGCTCCTTCTAACCACCTGGATTGGCCTTCCCACCAAAGAGCCACCAGTAGCAAGTAAAAGCCACTGCTCACAAAGTATTCTTTAAAAATACACAGCTAAATTAGCTGGGCGTGGTGGCGTGAGCCTGTGGTCCCAGCTACTTGGGGGGCTAAGGTGGGAGGATCACTTGAGCCTGGGGAGTTTCAGGTTACAGTGAGTTATGATCACACCACTGCACTCCAGTCTGGGAGACAGAGTGAGATGCTGTATTCAAACAAACAAACAAACAAAAAGCACTTTGGGAGGCTGAGGCAGGTGGATCACCTGAGGTCAGAAGTTCGAGACCAGCCTGGGCAACATGGTGAAACCCCACCTCTACTAAAGAATACAAAAACTAGCCAGCTATAATCCCAGCTACTCCAGCACTTAACAGTTTGCCCCGTGTTGCTACCTAACCAGCTCCTTTAGGCCTCACACCAGCCTAGCAAGGTAGGTGCTATTATCCCCATTTTCCAGCTGAGGTATCAGGAAGTTGGAAGTTGCCCAAGGTTGCACAGCTCAGAAGGGGCAGAGCTGGGATGCAGACCCAGGTCTGTTGGACTCTGCCCTGTGTTCTTCTCACTGCCTCTGGAGGAGGAACTGGAAGGGCTCCATCTGCCCTTACCCCACCCCCTCCACATCCCCCTGTCCTCCACACACACCGTTTAGGGCAGCTGGGCCACCTTGGGGCCTCCCCAGGCCCTCACAGTTTCTCTTGCTCCCACAGCCCCTCACCACTTCCCCAGCCTCCACACCAAGGCCCAGCTGCCTTCTCCCCAAGTACTCCAACACCAGGGCCAGGTCCTCAGACGACAGCACAGCAAGCTGGTGGGCACTAAGGCCCTGTCGATCACAGGCAAGACCTTGAGGACTCTACCCACGGCCAAGGTCTTCATTTCCCTCCCACCTAACCTTGATTTCAAGGTGGCATCCAGCATCCTGAAGCTAAGAAAGGTGGGCCTCGAACTGTGACTCACACCCAGTGGGCAGTGCTGAGCACAGGGTCAGGGCTGGAGGGCACAGGCGGAGTGCAGCTCCCAGGCTGGCTGGCACCCCAAGGGAAGAGCTTGTCTCCCTCAGAAGCCTCTTCCTCAACAGACTCTTGATCATCTCCCTATTGTCCCCTCCTTTCACATCGAGGCTCCTGCTCCCCTGTGCCTCTGAGGCCACCACCTGGAAGTGCATTGTTGCCTCTGCCCTTTGAAGTTGGAACAATTCCTACCACCTGTAAGAAAGTCAAGGCCAAAGGCAAGTTCAAGGCCAGACTGTGACAAACCTAGGGCTGAGGCCTGCTCTGTGCAGAGGCTGAGCCCCCTGAAACCCCTGCCCCTTGTTGGTACATTCCAGAGGTACGGGGGCCTGGGGGATATGAAGCTAGGGAAGCCCCTTCTTCGATTCCCCACTGCCCTTGTCCTGGATCAAACATGAAATAAAAAGAAACAAGTGGAGTGTTTGGGGCTTGGCTCCATTGCTGTTGGAGGGTCAAGAGTGGGTGGGGCAAGGCCCTATATCCCAGGGTCCACAACAAGAGCCAGAGGCCATCAGCAGCTCGTCCAAGCTGTGAGGCCCAAAATTCCCACCTAGGGACAGATATGGGGCTTCCTATTGAGGGATTCCTCCAGCATCTCGGATCCAGGGGTGGGGAGCATGAGGCTTCACTTCACAGATGAAGAAACTGAGTCTGAAAGAGGAGACATGGCTTGCCCAAGATCACATGGCAGTCAGCAGAGGGCAGGGACACACTGCCTGAACTGCCGACCACTGGGAGATCCCCAACCCTGGAGAATAAGCCGGGCTGGCAAAATGACACCTGGCGGGCATAGGAACGTTAATGCCATGAGATGGGAAAGAGTGGACCTTGCCTAAACCTCAGCCCTTCTGCAGAGTGAGTGGGTCTATCCCTTCCTCAGCAAGGGGCCAAGGTCACCTAAAAAGGAAATATCCACAAGCTACACCCACCTGAAGAAAAGTGTGGCACTGCCTAGTTGTGGGTTGAACTGTGGTCCCCCTAAAAGAGATGTCTACCTGGACCCTGTGAATGTGACCTTATGTAGGAATTTTCCTACGTAACGGTGGCTCATGCCTGTTACCCCAACACTTTGAGAGGCCAAGGCAGGAGGATTGCTTAAGCCCACAAGTTTGAGACCACTCTGGGCAACATGGTGAAACCATTTCTACAGAAAACTAGCTGGGCGTGGTGGCACGCACCTGTAGTCCTGGCTACTCAGGAGGCCGGGATGGGAGGATTACCTGAGCCCGTGAAGATCAAAACTGGTGAGCCATGATCACACCACTGCACTCTGAACCTGGGAGACAGAGTGAAACCCTGTATCAAAAAAAAAGTCTTTGCAGATGTAAATAAGTTTTAAGATCTTAGATGAGATAATCCCAATGACTAGTGTGGTGTTTACATTCAATGACAAGTGTCTTTATAAGAAAGCATAAGGGCCAGTGGCTCACTCCTGTGATCCAAGCATTTTGGGAGGCTGAAGTGGGTGCAACACCTGAGGTCAGGTGTTGGAGACCAGCCTGGCCAACATGGCAAAACCCTGTCTCTAGTAAAAATACAAAAATTAACTGGGCCTGGGGACATTTGCCTGAGGCTGAGGCAGGAGAACTGCTTGAACCCAGAGGGTGGAGGTTGCAATGAGCTGAGATCTCACCACTTCACACCAGCCTGGGTGACAGAGTGAGACTCCATCTCAAAAAAAAAAAAAAAAAAAAAAAAAAAGCCGCGTATGGTGGCACATGCCTGTAATCCCAGCAGAACTGCTTGAACCCAGGAGGCAGAGGTTGCAGTGACTGGAGCTGCACTCCACCCTGGGCAACAAAGACTCTGACACACACTCACACACTCACTCACACACACACACAGATAAGGAGGCTGAGGTGGGAGAGTTGAGGCCAGGGCAACAGAGTCTGACGCGCGTATAAAAACACACACACACACACACACACACACACACACACACACACACACAGGAGGCTCAGGTGGGAGAACTGCTTCAGGCCAGGAGTTGGAGGCCAGGGCAAAACACACACACACACACACACACACACACACACACACACACACACACACGCTGAGGCCGAGGCCAGGAGTTGGAGACTAGTCTGTCTGGGCAACATACCGAGACCCTACTTTAAAAAATAAAAGAGTAAGAAGGCTGGGCACAGTGGCTCGTGCCTGTAATCCCAGCATGTTTTGGCGAGGGCGGGGAGGAGGGGCAAGGCAGGTGGATTGCTTGAGGCCAGGAGTTCAAGACCAGCCTAGTCAACATAGCAAGACCCCATCTCAAATTTTGTTTTATTTTGAGACAGGGTTTCAGTCTGTCACCCAGGCTGGAGTGCAGTGGCAAGATCTTGGCTCATTCAACATCCACCTCCCAAGCTCACATGATCCACCCACCTCAGTCTCGCAAGCAGCTGGGACTACAGGCATGTGTCACCATACCTGGCTCATTTTTTTGCATATTTTGTAGAGACAAGGTTTTGCCATTTTACCCAGGTTATCTTGGAATCCTGGGTTCAAGTGACCTGCCCACCTCAGCCTCCCAAAGTGATGGGATTACATGGGGGCATGAGCCACGGAGCCTGGCCCCCATCTCTACACATTTTTTTTTGAGATGGAGTTTGACTCTTGTTGCCTAGCCTGGAGTGCAATGGTGCAATCTTGGCTCACTGCAACCTCCACTTTCCAGGTTCAAACGATTCTCCTGCCTCAGCCTCTTGAGTAGCTGGGATTACAGGCATGGGCCACTACGCACGGCTAAGTTTTGTATTTTTAGTAGAGACGGGGTTTCTCCAGGTTAGTCAGGCTGGTCTCGAACTCCCAACCTCAGGTGATCCGCCTGCCTTGGCCTCCCAAACTGCTGGGATTACAGGCGTGAGCCACCATGCCCAGCCTTTTTTTTGAAATGGAGTCTTACTCTGTTGCCCAGGCTGGAGTGCAATGGCATGATCTTGGCTCACTGCAACCTCCACCTCCTGGGTTCAAGAAATTCTCCTGTCTCAACCTCCTGAGTAGATGGGAATACAGGTGTGTGCCACCATGCCTGGCTAATTTTTGTACTTTTAGCAGAGAAGGGGTTTCATCATGTTGGCCAGGCTGCTCTCGAACTCCTGACCTTGAGATCCACCTCCTCAGCCTCCCAAAATGCCGGGATTACAGGTGTGAGCCACCATGCCCAGCCTACAATTTTTAAAAGGATTAGCTGGGTGTGGTATGTGTGCTTGTAGTCCCAGCTACTCAGGTGAGGCAGGAGTTCAAGGCTGTAGTGAGCTATGCTTGCACCACTACACTCCAGCCTGGGTGACAGAGTGAGACCCTGTCTTAAAAAAAAAGAAAAAAAAAGGTCAGAAGAGCAGACAGACATGAGGAGAAAGCCACGTGAAGATGGAAGCAGGCAGGGCACAGTGGTTTAGGTCTCTAATCCCAGTACTTTGGGAGGCAAAGGTGGGCGGATCTCTTGGGGTCAGGAGTTCAAGACCAGGCTGGCCAACATGGTGAAACCCCGTCTCTATTAGAAAAACAAAAATTAGCTGGGGCTGGGGGTGTACACCTGTAATCCCAGCTACTCGGGAGGCTGAGGCAGGAGAATCGCTTGAACCTGGGAGGTGGAGGTTGCATGAGCCGAGATTGTGCCATTGCACTCCAGCCTGGGCAATAAGAGCAAGACTCTTGTCTCAAAAAATAAAATTTAAAAAAGAAAGAAAAATGGAAGCAGAGATTGGTGTGATGCAGCCACAAGCCAAGGGACACCTGGAGCCATCCGAGAATCTGGAAAGGATTCTAACCCTCAAGCCTTCAGAGTGACATCGTGCTGGGACTTCTGGTCTTTGGAACCAATAGACTATTAACACATTTGTTGTTTTAAGCCACTCAGGCTGTGTTAATGTGTTAATGGCAGCTCTAGCAAACGAACACACCAGGCCAGACACTCTAATCTGGAAATCCTTGTGTAACTGCACCAGGAGCAGCATGTGGTAACAGCCAAATGACCTAACTGGTCTATTCCAACTCTGGAATTCAAACCACATGACTTTACAATTAGGAGCAAGAGCAAATCATGAAAGAATATGTACAGTGTGGTTCCTTCCAGAAACTTCAAAACCAGGCAAAATGAAATACATTAGTTAGGGATGCATGTATATGCAGTAAACTTGAAAAGCAAGTAATTCTCCCAAACCAGGGCAGTCATTTCCAACCTCGACTGAACAGGAGAACCCCTTTAGGTAGGATTTTTTTTTTTTTTTTTTTTTTTTTTTTTAGACAGAGTGAGACTCTGTCTCACTCTGTTGCCCAGGCTGGAGTGCAGTGGTGTGATCTTGGTTCACTGCAACCTCCGCCTCCCAAGTTTAAGCAATTCTCCTGCCTCAGCTTCCCTAGTAGCTGGGACTACAGGTGCATGCCACCACGCCCAGCTAATTTTTTGTATTTTTAGCTGAGATGGGGTTTCACCATATTAGCCAGGATGGTCTTCATCTTCTGACCTTGTGATCCACCCGCTTGGCTTCTCAAAGTGCTGGGATTACAGGCGTGAACCACCGTGCCTGGCCACAGGTAGTTTTTAAAAGATCAGTGGCCGGGTAGCCACCCCAGGCCAATTAAACCAGAATCTCTGCAGTGCAGAATTGGGGATTGAAGCTTCCTGAGGGGTTGGGGGAGGGAGATTCTAATACAGGGCCAGGGTTGATAATTGCTGCTCTACACGAAAAGGAGAGGGTGCCTGTATTTCATGCCCCAAGGGGGGTACTATGGGTACTACTTTATAATTTTATCTCCCTATTCACAAGTGCCACATCTGTGGACCCAACCAACCACAGATGAAAAAATAAATAAAAAATTATACAACAAAAAATACAAATGAAAACAATACAGTATAACAACTGTTTATATATTTACATTGCATTAGGTGTTATAAGTAATACAGAAATTATTTAAAGGAGGATGTATGTAGACTATATGTAAACACTGGGCCATTTTTTACAAGTGATTTGAGCATCCACAGATTTTGGTTATCAGATTTTGTTATCCAAAGGGGATCCTGGAACCAATCCTCTATGGTCACTGAGGGGATGATGGTGTTTTTTTTGTTTTTTTTTTTTTCTTTGAGATGGAGTTTCATTCTTGTCACCCAGGCTGGAGTACAGTGGCACAATCTTGGCTCACTGCAACCTCCGTCTCCTGGATACAAGGGATTCTCCTGCCTCAGCCTCCTGAGTAGCTGGGATTACAGATGTCCACCACCATGCTGGGCTAATTTTTGTATTTTTAGTAGAAACGGGGTTTCACCATGTTGGCCAGGCTGATCTCAAACTCCTGACCTCAGGTGATCTGTCCACCTCGGCCTCCCAAATTGTTGGGATTACAGGCATGAGCCACTACGCCCAGCCTGTGTTTTCTTTTGAGACAGGGTCTCACTCTGTTGCCCAGGATGGAGGGCAGATCACAGCTCACTGCAGCCCCAATCTTCTGGGCTCAGGTGATCCTCCCACCTCAGCCTCCCAGGTAGCTGGGACTGCAGGTGTACACCACTATGTCTAATTTTTTGTAGAGACAAGTTTTCCCATGTTGTCCAAGCTGGTCTTGAATTGCTGGGCTCAACTGGTCCTCCCATCTTGGCCTCCCAAAGTGCTGTGATTACAGGCATGAACCCACACTCCATGATGGTATTCTTTAAATCACAGAAATGTTTTAGGCATGCTTTGATGTTTGCTGTATTTCACAATTTTTTATTTTTATTTTTGAGATGGAGTCTCACTATGTCATCCAGGCTGGAGCGCAGTGGTGCAATCTTGTCTCACTGCAGCCTCCGTCTCCTGGGTTCAAGCAATTCTCCTACCTCAGCCTCTCAAGTAGCTAGGATTACAGGTGCCTGTCACCACGCCCAGCTAATTTTTGCATTTTTAGTAGAGACAAGGTTTCATCATGTTGGCCAGGCTGGTCTCAAACTCCTGACCTCGTGATCCACCCACCTCAGCCTCCCAAAGTGTTGGGATTACAAGAGTGAGCCATCATGCCTGGCCCTATTTCATAATTTTTTAAAGAAAAAGATCTGACATCTCCACTTATGAGGTTCCTAGAACAGTCAGCTTCATAGAGACAGAAGCAGAATGGTGGCTAACAGGGGCTGGGGGGAGGGGGAACTAGCTACACAGCTAAGGTCTGGAGATGCTGCCCATGCTTACCTCTCCCTCTACCTCCCAGAAAGCAGGAGGCAGGTGGGCTGGAGTACCTGTGTTTGGGGCTTGGTGCTCTCAGCTGACGGCAGAAATCGCTGGCCCAGGACAGTGCCCATGCGGGCAGAGTACATGTGGTCCTCAAGCAGAGGGCAGAGCTGTAGTACCATGTGCACCTGCAGTTGACTGGAGAACGCTGAACAAGAGAAGTGCCAGGAGAGACAGTGGGCAGCTGCTCTTTCTGTCTGACCAGTACCGCGCCTCCCCTTGTCCTTTGGAAACACCACCCCCTTTTCTCAGACCACATGGTTTCAGTGAGGTTGGTACTATGGCTCCTGCATCCAGAAAGGGACACACAACAGGTCAGGACGATCACAGCTGTCAATCTGCCTGGCTGTGGGATCCACTCATGATGAGATGCAACCCTAATTGTTGAAGCCACCGGGCATAAGGCCTGCTCTTTGCTGCTGGGGTGCTGGCCTGGAGCTGCCTCCTCCCAGCTGGGCCTGTCACATACACCTCTGGGGACCATTACATGCTCCCCAGGCTGCTGTTGATATCACCACTGTCTCCCCAGCCCCTCGCCTCCCTGAGCCAAATCCATCTTTTTTTTTTTTTTTTAGATGGAGTTTCACTCTGTCTCCCAGGCTTGAGTGTAATGGAGCAACCTTGGCACCTTGGCTCACTGCAACCTCCATCTCCTGGGTTCAAGTGATTCTCCTACCTCAGCCTCCCAAGTAGCTAGGACTATAGGCACATGCTACCACACCCAGCTAATTTTTGTATTTTTAGTAAGAGACAGGGTTTCACTATGTTAGCCAGGCTGGTCTCGAACTCCTGACCTCAAGTTATCTGTCTGCCTTGGCCTACCAAAGTGCTGGCATTACAGCTGCTGCGCCTGGCTCCAGTGCAGTGGTGTGATCTCAGCTCACTGCAACCTCTGCTGCCTGGGTTCAATCAATTCTCCTGCCTCAGCCTCCTGAGGAGCTGGGATTACAGGGGCCTGCCACCACGCCTGGCTAGTTTTTGTAGTTTTTAGTAGAGATGGGGTTTCACCATCTTGACGAGGCTGGTCTTGAACTCCTGAACCTGTGATCCACCGGCTTCAGCCTCCCAAATCAAGTGCAGTTTTAAAGGCTGGCTGGTGCGCCAGACCTACCTGTCAGCGGCTGCAGCTGGACCAGGGCACAGCCAGAGCCTGTGGCCAACACAGGAAAGTGGCTGAGAGTCTTCTTGACACCTTCCACGATGTCCTTTCAGGATGGGGTCTTCACCAGAACTGACTGGTGCCAGCCAAGAGGGAACAAGCATTACACAGGCCTGGCAGCTATACCCAGACCCTCCCTGCCCCCAACAGCAGAACTCTGGACAGGGCCACAGTATAGGCAGTGGCCACTTGCCTGTTTTAGGGGACAGGAGAGCCAGCTATCCCAAATCCATACCCCTGACTCCTCTCCATAGGGGTACTATATCTAGAAGCATCCTTCCTCTTCCCTGCCCAGACCCGGACTCACAAGATTGACCCCATCAATGTGTTCCAGTTTCAGGGCGGTCTGGATCTTCCCTCAGAAGTAGCTGGGATCCCATTAGTGACAGCACTGAGAAAGGGGCAGGAGGAGATCACATCATGGCTTGCTGGGACCTCCCCACCACCCTAGGAACCTCCCAGCACCTCTCACCAGTAGGTGGCTGTGGGCCTCTGGGCTCTCGGTGCATGAATGAAGAACTTCTGGAGGCGACTAGTCATCTGGGGACAGCTGGAGAGGAGTACAAGCCCAGAGGTCTCCCTGGAGTAAGGAGACAAATCACACAAGTTAAAGTCCCTTAGACTCACCCACTAAAAAGTAGGCTCTTAGGAAGCAACACTGACCTGCTTCAGGCCAAACACTAACAACAGGACTATCACCTAGACCACCTCCTGAGAAACAAGTAAGGTTTCCCTTGTTTGATATGATAACAAGACTATGTAGTTTAATGTGGTTCTCATTTTGCCCCAGCCCCCAGGGAGCTCAGAGCCAATATCATAACGATTTCCACCATGTGCCAGAACTCTTCTAGAAATTCTGCATATATTAGCTGTATGGACCTCACCTAACAGTAGAGGAAAGCAAAATCCAAGACACAGCTTTTAGGAAGGTCTAGAAAGTGCCTGATCTGGCCAGGCACAGTAGTGGCTCAGACCTGTAATCCCAGCACTTTGGGAGGTCGAGGCTGGTGGATTGCTTGAGCTCAGGAGGTTGAGACTATCCTGGCAACATGGCAAACCCCCGTCATGTTGCCACCATAGCCAGCTAAAAAATAGAAATTAGCTAGCTGTGGTGGCACCCACCTGTAATCCCAGCTACTCAGGAGGCCGAGGTGGGAGGATGGCTTCGGCCTGGGAGGCAGAGGTTGCAGTGAGCTGAGATGGCAGTACTGCACTCCAGCCTGGGTTACAGAGTGACAGCCTGGAAAGAAAAGAAAAGAAAGAAAAGGGAAGGGAAGGGAGGGGCGGGGAGGGGAGAGGAGGATGTGTTTGGTGATGGTTCCCAACTCTGTGAACGTTCTAAAATGTACTAAAAAACCCTGAACTGTATGCTTTAGGTGTGTGAATTGCATGGTATGTGAATGACCTCGACACAGATGTGATTAAAAACAACAGAAATCAGCTAGAGGTGCATGGTGGCTGCCCTTAGACTAGGCCAGTGTGCTCGTTTGCCACAGTCTCCACCTCCCCCTGTTACTCCCCGACACTGCACCTTGGAGCCAGGTCCATTTAGCACAGCATTTCCAACTGTGTTCCTCACACCCTGCTGCTTCCCCTCACTGACTTTACACCTATCCTGCCCTAGAAGAAGTTAATTTAGTGACAGTCTATGTGAAGACAGTCAGTAGGTGCAAAAAGCCAAAGAAAGGTGCCCTGGCTGTGTTTCTGAAAGGAGACTCTGGGACATTGTCACTGCAAAGGTGAACTGTGACTTTGGCCTTTCCTGAAGCCAGGAAGTTTCCCGCTGCTGCGAGCCTGCGAGGGCTACCTCCATGAACCACGCAAAGCCAAGAGCAAGCCCGAGTATCAGGATGGCAGGAGACCCACGGTCAGGGCACCTCTAGCCCACCCACAGCGCTGCACCATCTGAGTCCCCACCACACACCAAGCACCAAATCAACCCAGGCCTCGCTGGGTCCGGGGAAAGTCTCCGAAGCTGGCCTGATTGCAACACTCCTCAATCACGCGGAACCACCCCTTTTAACAGAGGAAAGCAGGTCTTGGGCTCATAGCAGCTCAAAGGCTACAGCACAGCAGTGGTTTAATGACATGCTGGGGTGGGTGTCACTGCCATTGTTGTATCAAAACAATGAGCTTTGGGCTGCCTTGGGTTGATGACTTAGAGAGGGTTTATTACACTTTCATTAGTAAGAGCTCCCTTCTAAAGTAAGTTCTGTATTTGTGATTGCACCATAACCCATTGTGCAGATATGCAGACGTGTCTGATAGTGTTTGTTTTTTACTCTTTTCATTCTATTCTTCCCTATATTTTTGAAAGAACAAAGACATTCTGACCATCCAAACACTCTGATTAGAGAAGAATGGCAAAAGTACAAATGACGACATAAAAATAATCAGCCAGCCTCCCTATCAACATGGGGAAATAGAAAAAGTGAGAATAGAGTAAGATAGTGGAAAACAGAACACTAAATTCTTCCATGCCAAGAGCACAGATAAGCCAACACTTGCAAGAACAGGGAGAGGGTCAAGAAATCAACCTGGGGAAACAGAGAAAGGTGCAACCTCTTTAGAAGCAATTTTCTTTATTGTTGTTAGAGTGCTGCTTATGTAATAACATTTTAATTTTAATGAAAAGATTGACAGAAAGGAAACCATTAGGGAACAGTGTGGGTAGTTTGTGGACATGGAATGAAAATCATAAAGGTAGCCTGGGTGTGGAGGGTCACACCGGTAATGCCAGCACTTTCAGAGGCCAGGGCCAGTGGATCCCTTGAGCCCAGGAGTTTGAGACCAGCCTGGGCAACATGGCGAGACCCCGTCTCTACAAAAAATACAAAAATTAGCTGAGTGTGGTGTTGTGCGCAGCTGGGTGGTGGTAGTCACAGCTACTCCAGAGGCTGAGTTGAGAGCATCACTTAAGTTCAGGAGGTCAAGGCTGCAGTAGCTAAGATCCTGCCACTGCACTCCAGCCCAGGCAACAGAGTGAGACCCTGTCTCGAAAATAAAAAAAAATCACAAAGGTAGCATGAAAATGACTAAAGTCGCAGAATAAATCAGAGATTCTAACAGTTTTGCTACTTATAGCTGATGAGATTAAGTGACAGCTTTTAAAATACCAATCAATGAACATCACGATGGCCCAGATGAAGAATGAAAATCATTCTGGGGAACCAATGACCCAAACTTACCATGGTGATGGCCCTGGTTTCCTGGTAGGCCATCTTGATGTCGTCTGCAGCACTGGTATTGAGGAAGAAGTCACCCGAGTCTTTCCAGAGGGGGAGCTCCACCTGCAGGAGGCAGATTCAGGGAGAGCTGGGCTGTGTGTTGGAGGGGGAGGAGGTCCCCCGGTGGTCTTACCCAGGCAGCCGGCAGGGCAAGGGCTGTATCTGGAAGCCAAGATGGTCGTAGATGGTCACCTCTTCCAGGCTCACCCTCACGTCCTCTACCAGCATGAGCTCTGTGGCGGCCGATGAAGGCACTGGAGGGTCACGCTGAAGGGCAAGAACATCAGATGCATGAGGCCATGGAACACCTGCAGGCCAATACCAGTTCATCCTGCAGGCCACCCTTCAAGAAGAGCATGCCCAGAAGACCCAGGGCCTGGCCTTGCTCCCAGCCACAAGCCCTGATAAACCCCTGGTGCTCCTCAGCCCAGTAGGATGGCCAAGGCCTCTTTGAGGCCTCCCATCAGCCCCCCAAGGTGGAGTGAGTTGCCAGCTCCTCCACTCCAGACCCAGAAGTGGGTTGGCAGCAGTCCCGCTTAGATGCCTCCCCACCCTACGAGGCCCCAGTGGTTGGTGACTCACACACACCCTGCCCTTCAAGACCTCACAGCAAAGGGCCAGCTTCAGAGCATGTGGCAGACATGACTCCGGGCAGGGACAGGAAGGCTGCTGCTGGCCAGGAGAGGCAGTGGGGATGGGTCTCCTGGAAGAGTGGCCAAGCCTGGCTCACAAGAGAACAGGGATAGCCTTCATCCCCTAGGGCGACACACGACCCACAGAGCTCTGCTTCCTGCCTCATGTCACACAAGGGAGCCACCCAGATCTGAGGCCCCTGGAGAGTCCTGTGTTTGAGCATCTCCTCGGGGCCACAGTTGTTCCAGGCACTCAGGGTGCAGCAGCTGCCCACAGGGAGAGGCGACTCCAATGTATGGATGGAAGAGCAGGAGTAGGCCAAGAGCGGTGGCTCCCACCTGGAATCCCAGCACTTTGGGAAGCCAAGGTGGGATGATCACTTGAGCCCAGGGGTTCAAGACCAGCCTGGCCAACATGGCAAAATCCCGTCTCCACTAAAAATACAAAAAATGAGCTGGGCGTGGTGGTGCACACCTGTAATCCCACATACTCAGGAAGCTGAGTTAGGAGAATCGCCTGAACCAAGGCAGTGGAGGTTGCAGTGAGCTGAGATCATGCCATTGTACTCTAGCCTGGGTGACGGAGTGAGACTCTGTCTTGGAAAAAAAAAAAAAAAAAAAGAAAAAAGTGCAGAATCCTGGGGGGAACATGTCAGGGTGTTCATGCAGAAGGCCATGACGCCCCCCATTCCCGACCAAGGGATTCCTGGTGCCAGTGAGGGCTGAGCCAAGAGGGACAGGCACAGGTGTGCCCCTTCAGGGGCCATCTCTCTCCAGACCAGCCTCATCAGTGCTGCCCTCGTGGGCCGCAGTCTCTCCCAAAGCTTGCTCCCCAGGAGGCAATAGAAGCACCTCATCCTGGCATTTAGCAACCATGGGAATCCAGCCCCACTTTCTCCTTCCCGCCTGTGCCTGCTGCCTCCACCTAAATGTAGAAAGACCTAAATTTCCTAGTGGCCGTGCCCTCTGTGGGGTGGCTGTCATCCATGCAGGGCTATTCCTGGGGAGCCCTTCCCTTCCCCACCTCCAGTGCACCTACAGGGCCCCTACTATTAGTAGCAGCATCTCTGCCTGGGGTCCCCGAGAGGCTGGGGTGGGAGAGAGGCAGTCCAGCAGGCAGAAATCCATGTCCCCAGATGGTGGGAAGTGTGTGTGAGGTGTATGTGTGTGCACGTGCGTGTGTGTGTGTGTGTGTGTGTGGTAGAGGTTTCTGCACCATGGCAGAAGGAAAGCAGAAGCAGTCCTGGGATCCAGGGCAGAAGAGGCTCCTCTGTGTCCAGGACTCAGGGACGCTCCCCAGAGTGCTAGATATCGCAGCTGGGACTGAAGGGACAGGAGGGCACCCAGTGCAGGAGAGTAAGCGGGGGAATCCAGGCAGTGGGGACTGTGTGTACAAAACATGATGGCCTGTCACACAGGGTGGTCTGTAAGGCAGGGCCATGGGGAGAACAGGCTGCCCAGGCGAGCCCTGGTGGACGAGGAGGAGGGCTTCTCCTTGAAGGTCTCAGGGCCAGCAGGTGGGTGGTGTAGGCCAGAGGTGGCTTTTCCTTGGATCCCTCTGGGAGCCTGAAAGGAGGGGCGTGGGTGGGGGAGGCTGGAGGCAGCGAGGCTGGCGAGGAGGTGGAGTTCAGTTGAGCCCACTCCCAGGTCAGGAGCGGAGTCAGGGTCTCAGGGCTGTGGCCCAGTGAGGGGCTCAGAACTATTCCACAGCCCCGGCCCTGGAATACAGGCTCAGCCTCTGTCCTGGGACTCGAGCGCTCCCAACCTGGCCCCAGTCACTCGTTCAGACTAGCGCATCCCTCCAGAGAGCCACCCTCTGTCATCCTGGGCCTTTGCAGAGGCTACCCTCCTGCCCTTGTCTCTACTCACTTAGGCGACCCCTCCTCACACCGCAGGGCTCAGCACACTGGCCTCCAGAAAGCCCCGCTTCCTCCCTCACCAGTGCTGACCTGCGGCCCAGGCCACTCTTCTCTGGCCCCCGCTTCACCTGGTGCTCCTCATGCTGAAGGAGCTTTATGGCTGGGGGGCCTTCCTGATGAGGTTATGGGTTTGTGGAGGGTAGGCTATCTCTGTTTCCTCTGTGTCCATTACATAATCTCAACCACATGAGGAAGGAAAAACCCTACAAGGAGAGGAAAATATTCTCTCCCTTCTCAATGGTTGAGACCAACCATTCAGAGATGAAAGAAAAGGAACTGAATATTTTGCATGTAGACATTAGGAGATCTTCAAAATCCAAAAGCTATTTCCGATTTTGAAATTACAAATGACTGAAAACCACCATGGCACCTGTAAGCCTATGTAACAAACCTGCACAATCTATACATGTACCCCAGAAGTTAAGAGTATAATAAAAAAATTATAGAAAAAGAAACTACAAATGAAAATGCTGTTGAAGTGTTGTACCAGTTTAAGTAGCTAGGAAACTAAATATGAATCTCTATAACCCATCTAGACAAAAGCACTTTTCTTTTTAAAAGAGGAAGATGTTTTGGGGACCAAAAGTGAGAAAACCTCTGTAAATGATCCCCAGCCATGACTGGCTCATGCTCAGAACTCTGAATGATCCCCAGCCGTGATTGGCCCCTGCTTTGCTCTGATGTCATCAAAAGCCTTTGTGATGGAATCACAGGGCCTATATAAGGCTCTGGCTGGGTCATGGTTTTTGGTCTGAGATATCCCTGGAAGCTTCTTTGGTGACCTGTGGATTCAGACCAGCGATTGCCGAGTGGTGTGGTGTGTGTGCGTGTGTGTGTGTGCGCGCGCGTGCGTGTGTGTGTGTTGTATCTGTGTGTGTTTCTGTGTAGGGGGGTTGGGTGTGGGGGGTGTTTGGGGTGGGGGAGGGTTTCTGTGGGAGGGGGGTTGGTGTTTTTCTAGTTAGCATTGTTAGTGTAGTTAGTATAGTTAGTATCGTTGCTTAGTATTTTAGCGTACTTTGGTATAGTCAGTATTGTTACTTAATATTTTAGCATAGTTAGTATAGTCAGTATTGTTGCTTAGTATTTAGTTGTGTAGTTAGTGTAGAGAGGCATCAGGCACCATGGGGCAGATACTGGCCCACAACCGAACTTATCAGGGGCTACAGCATTACCAAATGCTGGAACTCATTGGCCGTGGTGCCTTCGGCGAGGTGAAGCTGGCCCACCACTTGCTCACTGGGACCCAGGTGGCCGTGAAAACCACCCGCAAAACTGGCACCTGCGTCGCCATTAACCAGACAGAGCTGACTATTCTAAAATCTGTGCACCATCCCAATATCATAGAATTGTTTCAAATAATTGATACCACAGATGTATGCCATTTAATAATGGAGTATGCATCAGGAGGAGACCTGCACCAGTGGCTGTACCGCAACCACGTGACAGAGGAGGAGGCCCGGGCCATGTTCCAGCAGATGCTGTCGGCCATGGAGTACTGCCACGCAAGAAGAATAGCACACAGGGACCTGAAGCCGAAAAACATCCTGTTAGACGGTCAAAGAAATGTAAAAATTGCTGACTTCGGTTTAGCAACAACTTATGATGAGGGGCAGTGGCTGACAACATATTGTGGCACCTCCTTCTACATGGCCCCAGAAGTCATCCTGGGCCAGGGCTACCAATGCCCCGCCATGGATGTTTGGAGCCTAGGCGTCACTTTGTACCAGATGGTGTCCAGGGATCTGCCCTTCTTCTCAAAGAGTCGTAGGGTCCTCATAGAAAAAATTCAATCTGGAAGGTACGTTTGTCCGGCCTCCTTTTCAAAAGGCCTTGAAAGTCTAATGAAAAAAATGTTAATATCAGATCCCAGGGAGAGGCCCACAGTCCACGAAATTCTGAAGGACGCGTGGGTCAACAACGGCCAGCAGTTGCCTCTGGCAACTCATGAAGAGCAAATCCTACAACAGCCAAACCCTGAAACAATCCAGCTCTTGGTGGCCATGGGATTCAGGGCTGAGAAAGTCTCCAAGGCAATTAAAGAAAACTTATATAATTATCCCATGGCCACCTACCTCATTATTGATAGAATAAGAAAGCGAGCCACTAACAGACTACGGTCCCTTGCTCCTGGGGATCCCACCTGTTCTCCATCCACTAAAGTTTCCAGTTCACCTGCCAGCCCTCAAGTTTCCAGTTCACCTCCTGGCCCGCAAGTTTCCAGTTCATCTGCCGGCCCGCAAGATTCCAGTTCACCTTCCAGCCCCCAAGTTTCCAGTTCACCTGCCGGCCCGCAAGTTTCCAGTTCATCTGCCGGCCCGCAAGTTTCCAGTTCACCTGCCGGCCCGCAAGATTCCAGTTCACCTTCCGGCCTGCAAGTTTCCAGTTCACCTGCCAGCCCGCAAGTTTCCAGTTCACCTGCCGGCCTGAAGAGGAAGGCAGAGAGTTTTAATCCAGACCCCCAGCATGCCCCCATGGCCTCCTCGACCATCAAGAGCTCCATCAGCAATTGTGGAGATTTAGAAACTTTGGCTCAGCAAGGCCTCCAGCATGACCCCGTGGCCGCCTCCATTGGGAGCTCCATCGGCAGTGGTGGAGATTTACAAACCTTGGCTCAGCAAGCCCTTCAGTGTGACCGTGTGGCCTCCTCCACTGGGAGCTCCATTGGCAGTGATGGGGATTTAGAAACCTCATCTCACCAAGCCCTCCAGCCTGATCGCGTGGCCTCCTCCATCGAGAGCTCCATCGGCAGTGGTGGGGATTTAGAAACCTCGTCTCACCAAGCCCTCCAGAGTGACCGTGTGGCCTCCTCCATTGGGAGCTCCATCGGCAGTGGTGGGGATTTAGAAACCTCATCTCACCAAGCCCTCCAGCGTGACCGCGTGGCCTCCTCCATCGGGAGCTCCATCGGCAGTGGTGGGGATTTAGAAAGCTCGTCTCACCAAGCCCTCCAAGCCCTCCAGCCTGACCGCATGGCCTCCTCCATCAGGAGCTCCATCGGCAGTGGTGGGGATTTAGAAACCTCATCTCACCAAGCCCTCCAGCGTGACCGCGTGGCCTCCTCCATCGGAGGCTCCATTGGCAGTGGTGGGGATTTAGAAACCTCGCCTCACCAAGTCCTCCAAGCCCTCCAGCCTGACCGCGTGGCCTTCTCCATCGGGAGCTCCATCGGCAGTGGTGGGGATTTAGAAACCTCATCTCACCAAGCCCTCCAGCGTGACCGCGTGGCCTCCTCCATCGGAAGCTCCATCGGCAGTGATGGGGATTTAGAAACCTCGGCTCAGCAAGCCCTCCAGCGTGACCTCGTGGCTGCAGCCTCCATCAAGTGCTCCAAGGGCAGTGAAGATTTAGAAACTTTGGCTCAACAAGCCCTCCAGCACGACCTCATGGCTGCCTCCTCCACCCAGAGCACCACCCAGAGAACCCTGGCTCAACAATCATCACAGGAAGCCAGCGTCCTCCAAGCTAGGCAGCCCGAGGCTGTGTTGGCCCAGCCAACAAGAAGCCGGGGCTGCCGCAGGGCTGCCAGAAGATGCATTTCAATACTAATGAGATGCTGCTGCCTATGCCCACCCAAGAGAAGAAGCCGCTCAACATAGTTGGGCGGCTGAAAAAATCAGGTAGGTGGGGCGGTGAAGCTGCACTTCTTGCATTTTACTATATTTATGCTGTCTTTATTAGTATTGTTTTAATTGGCAAATCATGCTTGTACATTCATGGGGTGCAGTGTGAGGATTAGATAGATGTGTGCACCGTGAAATGAGGAAATCCCACTATTCAGCATCTCCACCACCTGAGAGAGACCAATTCCACGTGATGCCCCAGAAGTGACGATCTGAACAAGTTGACCCCACTCAAGTAGCCAGTAGATGGATGGTGACCTGGGGCCAGAGAGTGGCAGAGGGAGGGAATGGGGGGTGTCGGTCAAAGGACCAAAGTCTAGACAGGAGGAAGAGGTTTTGGCTCTCGTGCACAGCAGGGTGACCAGAGTCAATAAGAACGTATTGCATTTTGCGAAACATGTCCATGTCAAATGTCTCTGCATTTAGATTGGAGAGGACGAAGGCCCTGAGGTCCAGGAACATTGAAACCTGACAGTGGATGCCAATGGCTGTAGGGAGGAGTCAGGTGAGACGCCCATGTTGGAGCAACGTCGGAGCCTGCAGCACTTCTCCGCTGCCCTATTTTATCTTTGTTAATAAAGATGGTTCCTCATAAATGACCATTTCTTCCTTCTTGCAAATCTTGTAGTAGCATTGGAAAGGTGGCAGGTGGGTTGCAGACACTCTGCTGCTTTGCGCCCTCCCTGCACAGGACAGGGGCTAAGAGAAGGGCAAGGCGTGAGGCAAAGGAAAAGGCAGATTTACTAGCAGCTGCCTTAGTTGAAAGAAAAGCTGGGATAATAAAAGGATGTGGAGGAGGACGTGGAAGAGGGCAAGAAAAAAATATAGCTAAACCAGAGTCTAAAACCCGGCCCAGACTGGAGAGAGATCAATGTGCAGTGTGGAAAAAGAAAGGACATTGAAAGTATGCATGCCCAAAAAGAACGGTCTATAAAGATCATGGGGTTTATCCCCATGCAATACCTAGTGGTGGGATATTATCCAAACTGGTGGGTCACTGTCTTACACTACTACTATTGGGGCTATAGGAATATCAGGTAAAAATAAACAAAAACAAACCCTTTTGCCAGTCAAAATATGTCACTGGAAGGCAAGAGGTGCAGCACAAGTTCTTATATCTTCCCAGCTGCCCTGTTCCTTTGTTGGGGAGGAATCTGCTCCAAAAACTACAAGTACAAATTTCTTTTAAGCCTAAAGATAACATGACTTTAGATTTTAAGTAACCAAAGGCTATGGTATTAGCCTTCACAGTACCACAAGCTGAGTGGCAATTATCTGCTAGGGATATGAAGGGACCTATAAAGCAAACTTGGGGCCAATGAAGGAAGTTATATTGTCAGAATTAATTAGTAAATTCCCAGAGGTACGGGCTGAAAACAATCCACCTGAGCTAGCCATGAATCATGCTCCAGTGGTAGTAGAACTAACAGTGGGAGTCAGCCCAGTCCGGCTACACCAGTATCCCATACCACAGGAGGCTGTTTTAGGCGTAGCAAAGCATCCAGAGTGGCTAATCAACATGGCATTTTGGAGCCATGACAGTCACCCTGGAACATCCCACCCTTATCAAAGAAACGGCTGCCTAGTAATAAATTGTACCATACCTGTGATAATTATAGGCCAGGGCGGAACCTACGAGCTGTAAACCAAGCAACAGTAACTATTCACCCAGTAGTTCCAAACCCATACACTCTGCTCTCCCTAATTCCCTCCAATGCAGTATTGTTGACTGTTTTAAACTAAAAGAATGTTTTCTTCCACCTTCACCCCCATGCCAGTCGATCCATCTTTGCCCTTCAATGGGAAAATCTCCAGTATACTTGGACCAAGCTTCCCCAAAGGTTCAAAAACTCCCCCACAATTTTCAGTGAGGCCCTAGCATCAGACCTTAATGCTTACACCCCACCAGATAAAAACCGCATCCTTCGGCAGTATGGAAATGACCTTCTCCTAGCAGCATCCACTATCGAAAACTGCCATGAAGGAACCCCAAACCTCCACCTTCTGTGGAAGGCAAGGTATGAAGTATATAAAAAGGAGGAAAAAAAAAAGCCCAGATTTCCTGCGGAGTCACATACTTGGGGTTTGTCATAAGCCACAGACAGACAGCGTGTGTTAGGCACTGCATGCAAGGAAGCTGTCTGTAGAATTCTCACCCCAACCTCCCAGCAACAAGTCACAGGGTTCTTAGGGGCAACAGGGTTCTGCCATATTTAAATCCCAAATTTCTCACTAATGGCAAAATAATTATATAAATCCACAAAAGTGGGGGAAAAGAAAACCCTTTATCTGGGGGCCTAAGCAACAAAAAGCATTTAATACAATGAAGAAGGCTCTAGTTGAGGCACCTGCTTTAGGACTGCCAGACATAACTAAACCCGTTCTCCTGTATGTTCATGAGCAGAAGGGAATGGCCATCAGAGTTTTAACCCAGTCTTGGAATCATGGCATCACCCAATAGCCTGCCTATCAAAGCAACTGGACTCGGTGGCTTAGGACGGCCATCCTGTTTCAAGGCTCTTGCTGCTACAAGTGCTCTGGGAAAGCAGTTAACTGTATGGGTACCACACTCTGTTTTAACACTAATGGAGCAAAGAAGGCACCATTGGTTGTCAAATCCTAGAATGACCCAATATCAGGGCTTTTATGTAAAAACCCCACATAACCTTAGAAACTATAAACACTCTCAACCCTGCCTCCCTCCTCCCACTGGAAACAGAAGCTCCCCTATATAACTGTATAGAGACAGTAGATAAAGTATTCTCAAGTAGAAGGGACCTTACAGATCGGCCCCTCCAAAATCCAGATGTCAAGTACTTTACAGCTGGTAGCAGCTTTGTAACAGAAGAAGTCAGATGGGCAGGATACGCAGTTGTAACTCTAAATTCAGTGGTAGATGCCCAAAGCCTGCCAACAGGAACCCCAGCCCCCGGAGCAGAGCTAATAGCTTTAACGCAGGCATTGCTGTTAGCAAAAGGTAAGAGTGTCAACATATATACTAATTCAAAGTATGCCTTTGCTATGCTACATGTACATGGGAGCATATACAAGAAAAACGGACTCCTAACTGCCCAAGGAACAAGTGTAGGGTATCCAGAAAAAATCCTACAACTTTTAGATGCAGTATGGGATCCTAAGAAAATAGCTGTTATATATTGCCAAGGCCATCAAAAAGGTGGGACCCTAGAGGCAAGAGGAAACAGGAAAGCAAATGCAGAAGCTAGGCGTGCAGCAATGAATACTCCACTTTCCAGCACGGTAGGTAGGAAGGCAGCTACTGCCATGCCTCTCCTCCCAGAACCTTTGCCTAAAGAGAAGCCAAATTACTCCCCAAATGAGAGGACCTGGTTTGCTCAGGAAAACGGAGCTTATACAAAAAAAAGGCTGGTGGAGGTTCTCAAACAGAAAATTAGTTTTTCCTGAAGTAATAGCCCTCAGGTTTGTAAAACAGTTCCACCAAGAAACTCACATGGGAAAACAGCACTAGAAACACTAGTCGGGTGCCACTTCTATGTGCCGCTGCTCACTGTCATCTCCCGAGCCGTCTGTAAACAATGCTTAACCTGTGCTCAGAATCACCAATGGCAAGGGCCATTTTGGCCCCTGGGAATTCAAAAAGTAGGAGTAACCCCATGTGAAAACTTGCTTGTAGATTTTACTGAAATGCCCCAAGCAGGAGGCTATCGGTTTATGCTGGTGTTTGTCTGCACCTACTCCAGGTGGGTAGAATTTTTCCCCACCTGCACTGAAAAAGCCATGGAGGCAACTCATGCATTATTAACAGATAGTATTCCTAGGTTTGGGCTGCCTCTGACTCTCAGGTCTGACAATGAACTGGCATTTGTAGCTGAGATTGTTCAAAATCTCTCTCAACTGTTGGAAATCACATACTGCCTACCGTCCCCAGAGTTCAGGGAAGGTAAAGCAAATAAACTGGACACTGAAACAATTCCTAAAGAAATTCTGTCAGGAAACCCACTTACGATGGTATTAAATCTTGCCCATGGTCCTTCTCTGAGTCAGACGCACCCAACCAAACAGACCTAATATTCACCTTACGAAGTTTTGTTTGGGAAACCACCCTCCACAACCTGGGTAAAAGAAAATCTTTTTTTTTTAAAAATAGGAAAAATAAACATTAAGGAGATAAATGCAGGCCCTAGGTAAAGCCATGAAACAAAGCTGGGTACAAAAAAGAATACCTATAAGTTTAACAATTCCAATCCATTCATTTAAACCCAGAGACTCTGTCTAGGTTAAAAAGTGGAACCCAACCACATTGGGCCCTTTTATTGTAACCTTATCCACCGCCACTGCTGTTAAAGTTGCTAAAGTTGTTCTCTGGATTCATCACAGCCAGTTAAGGCCAGCAGCCCCAGACAAGTGAACCAGTCAGCCGGATCCGGAATATCCCACCAGGCTAACCTTGAGACATGTCATCGACAAGGACCAGGACCAGCTCAGTCCGGTTCCAGATGCAGATGACCCCGAGAAACCATCGAGCCCTGCTCTAGTCACACAACCAGAAGCTGACTAGTCAACGCACGGCCGAAGCTCGAGCAATCTCCACCGGATAAGCAAACATAAACTAAAACCTTAAGTAAAATCTTAAACCTTGTCATTTTAATAATATTAAGTATCCTGTTACTATGTTGACATTGCTGCAAAGCTTTGCTCCCAGGAGAAAGCATTCCTTGTCCAGTCTTAGTGTAAAAATGTTACCTTTCATTTTGCTCATGTCAGCCCTTATGGCAAATCTACTGAGCGAGGAAGTCCTATATGGGTGTCCTATGTGCACCCACACTACATAGACAGGGAATACACAAGTTAAAACTTTACTATAGCAAACACATTATGAGTGTAAAGGAGCTTCCCTAGGAACTTGCATGTATAATCAAACTACCTATTCAATTTGTAATCCAGGTAATAATCAGTCTTATGTGTGCTATAACCCCAAACTTTTACCTGGGGTATGGTTTGAGCTCTGTAAAAGAACAGCAAAAGAAACCCTTTACAATCTAACTCGGGTAACCCCTTCTCATTAGGGAAGTGTGTCCTTATACTTAGATGCCTAACAGGTAGTAAAAACACTTCTTCAAAATAAAAAAAATAGTTCTATCCCCAACTTGTTATAACACCCCTATTAGGAAAGTCCTAATTAGGTGTGCACATGACATAACTGCAAATCCTATAACCTTCAAAAAAAGCAGGCGGTGCTTACTCAAATCCCACTTTGGATTAGTGATGCTATAAGCTGATACAACTATAATAAATGTACAAATAGGAAACTGAAAAAACACAGACTGGCCCCCAGAAAAAAATAATTATTATGGCCCAGTCACTCGGGCACAAAAATAGGGCATGGGGATATCACACTCCCATCTATATAATTAACCGCATCATTAGGCTGCAGGCAGTTCTAAAAATCATAACCAATGAAGCATCCAAAGCTTTAAATTTGCTACCTTACAAATTTACAAGCCACATAGATGAGAAATGCCATTTACCAGAAAAAAACTAACATTACATTATCTTTTAGCCCAAAAAGGAGGAGTATGTGAAAAGTTTAACTTATCAAACTACTGTCTAAAAATTAATCACAATGGACAAGCAGTCATGGAAATTACTGCCAGCATGCAAAAACTAGCTCAAGTTCCAGTACAAACCTGGAAAGGGTGGTCACCAGACTCCCTCTTTAGAGATGGTTTTTATGGTTGGGGGCATTTAAAACCCAAATAGGGGGAGTAGTAATTATATTAGGAGGGTGTTTGATACTATCTTGTCTCCTGCCTCTCTTAATTGGGAGTATTCGGTCAACTATAGAAGCAAGTAATGGCCAAGCAAACCACCAGTCAATTAATGGCATTAGCTAAGTATCGGCCTGTGCCTCAAGAAGGTGGAGAATTGTCTCAGAATGACATGTATGGTAGTGGAGCTTTCTATGGGCTTATGTAAAGTGTAATCATCTACTGGAACTTAATCACTGGCCAATGTCAGGATGAAGTAAGCTTAAACTAAGCAAGTAATATGTTAATAGCCCCAAAAAGCTGCATTAATACCATCTTTTCCAAGCAGGCAGCTTAGCAGAAGAAACAACTTAAGGTAAATAATAGCACTGTTCCTGGAACCACAACACTCTGCAGATCAGCCCCTGGGGCTGTGTTTACTCAAATTCCAACTTTCGAGCTGTTGCCTGGCTGGCCCTGGGTAGAAGACTGGTTAGCTAAAGACAGGTAAGATTCTTCAAAGGAAAGACAACCTAAGACAGGGACAGGCACAAAGGAGCCATCAAGCCTAAAAGTTCATTTTGTGCCTCTCGTGGCAGGAGAGAAACTCTCAGTCTCGTGCTAAAAATTCAACTCAGTGCTGTACGCTTACCATAGCTAACACACCAGCCTGCTGTCCACCAAAAATACAAAGGCACTCCCCCAAAAGGGTTGTCTTAAAAAGCTCTGCAACACACCTAAGCCATCGCCCTGACATCCAGCTACAAAAACCAAACAGGCATAAAACTAATAAATAAGCTCATAGACATACCAAGTGACCTAAACCAAAATTAACTTCCAAATACTAGTAAGTGCTGAAAGCAATGGGGTTGTTTCCTATTAAAGAGTTAATAAAAAGCAACAAAGGGGGAAAATGAAGAGGGAAACTATATAATAACAATGGTAGTCTACAATTGCTGCATAACACAGTTTATTGTGTTGTGTTCAATATAAAATCTAACCCCAGCTCTGCCTAAAATTAACTCCTTAAAACCTATCTTATCTATGCTTCCCACATTCTCAGCAAAGTTCCCAGACATCTCAAGACTCCTGTTTTTCTTGCTGACCAGCTGCAAGGTCACAGGGCAAGATAACACCCAAAGAATGTGCAATGCATTTCTCAAAATGCTATTTTTCAAATGTAACATACATCACAAGATGTTACAAATTAACTGTTCTTTGTTGTGGCTTCTGCAAACCTGTGTTACATCATCCTGGATGTACAAAAAGTATACCATTTTCTTTCTCCTTTGCTCAATCTTGGGATGCTAATCTGCTGAGCCAGTGGCCACCTTAATAAAATCCTCCTGTTTCGCCCATTGGTCTCTCTGGTCTCCTGAAAATTCTGAAACACCCCAGGTGTGAGTACTGAATCTCCCTCTAAATGCCAGTTTAGAACCCCAGAAAGAAGGTCTCTGTGGGCCCCGCTTGAGCTCCCCAAGAGCCCCTCTGAATCTGTCCTTCTGCTAAGCTGCTGTGTCCCCCCTGGAAGTGCCACCACCAATACCGTCGCCTGAAGTGGAAAAGTCTGGCTTCCTCTTAATAGGTATTGGCCAACTAAGGAGCAGAGTCTGATTTGAGGTTGCCACGGAAACCCATGGGGCAGCTGCGAGCTGTGGGCTCTTGGGCCATTTGGATTACACTCCGAGTCTGATTCCCAGTCCAGTGCTCCCACACCCAGCAGCTCCCATTCATCTGTCTACATGCCCAAGAAGGGCCCAGGGCAGTGTGTGGGGCTCGGGGAGGGAGAATGAGGATCAGGTACATAACTGGGATTTATAACTCATATTTATGCTGAATGTTAGGAGCTGACTTCAATGAAAGAGCATTATAAAATATATCCTAGCTTTCAAAGAAATATATATCCAAATGTTAAAATCTGTATGCACTGGCATACGAAATAACCATACTTTATTATTTATTAATAATTTTTGGAAAAAAAAGATATATGGAGGGCCAATGACACCAGTTATTTAATTTATGCTCATACTTTTCTTTTTGTGACAGAGTCTCACTCTGTCACCAGGCTGGAGTACAATGGCATGATCTTGGTTCACTGCAACTTCCGACTGCCTGGTTCAAGCAATTCTCCTGCCTCAGCCTACCGAGTAGCTAGGATTGCAGGCTCGAGCCACTACGCCCAGCTAATTTTTGTATTTTTAGTGGAGACGGGGTTTCACCATGTTGCCCAGGATGGTCTCAATCTCCTGACCTCATGATCCGCCCACCTCGGTCTTTCAAAGTGCTGGGATTACAGGGGTGAGCCACCGCACTTAGTCTATGCTCACTATTTCTTTAATTCACTGTGAGGTGTGAACTTTCTCAATGCACTGCCATGTATCAACAACTTTCACAGTCAATCATGGGTAACTGTATGGACCTCACCTAGCAGTAGAGGAAAGCAAAATCCAAGACATAGCTTTTAGGAAGGTCTAGAAAGTGCCTAATCTGGCCGGGCAAAGTAGTGGCTCATGCCTGTAATCCCAGCACTTTGGGAGGTCGAGGCTGGTGGATAGCTTGAGCTCCGAAGATTGAGACCAGCCTGAGCAACATGGTGAAACCCTTTCTCTACAAAAAAAATGTAAAAATTAACTGGCTGTGGTGGCGCACACCTGTAAACCCAGCTACTCAGGAGGCTAAGGTGGGAGGATGATTTCAGCCTGGGAGGCAGAGGTTGCAGTGAGTTGAGATGGCACCACTGGACTCCAGCCTGGGTTACAGAGTGACATCCTGGAAAGAAAGGGAAGGGAAGGGAAGGAGGAAATGGCAGGGGAGAGGAGGGAAGGGAGAAAGGAGAAAGGGAAGGGGAAAGGGAAAAGGAAGGGGAAAAAAGGGAAAGGAAAGGAGAAAGGAAAAAGGAACAGAGAGAAAAAAAGAAAAGGAAAGGAAGGGAAAGGAAGAAGAGAGAAAAAGAAAAGAAAGGAAATAAAGGAAATGGAAAGTAAAGAAAAGGAAAGAGAAAAAGTAAAGGGAAGGGAAGGGAAGAGAAGGGAGGGGGAAAAGAAGCTGATCCAAGTTTTTCTTTTTTCATTCTTCCTTTCTGTCTCTTTCTTCCCTCTTTCTTTCATCCTTTCTTTCTTAGAAAAAGAATCCAAGGAGCCCCACAAAGAGAGATTTCACAGAGAAAGTGGATTTTGTGTTCAATATGTTATAATTAAGCTAAGAGTCTACAATTAGGACTCTTAGTAATGAGAGGAAATCCATATGCCTGTTATGTCAAACGTGTAAGTAAGCCAATTACATATTCTAGCACAACAGATCTGTGCTAGAAAGTCAGACCAAATATGAGACCAAGTAACATGAGGCACGACTTTAAACATAGAATGGATGATAAATCTAAACACCCGTTTTCACAGGAAGTGGTTTGACGCAGGGCTGGTATGGATTCATTGTGTCCAATCTTAGGTCTTGGATCCATAGCGGGGAGGTTGCATAATGATATTAGCCTAAATGCTAGTTATTTGTTTTACTTATTTTACTTTTCTGAATCAGCACAGAAAGCATGAAAAACTTAATTGTATTTATAGAAGATATAAAAATAAAACAATTTAAACAAGTGAGAGCTGACAGAATTTGGAGGATAGGTGGGCCAAGGCCATGGAAAGCTGCCAGTGGGGTCTCGGCCATACCACCCTGAATGCGCCCAATCTCGTCGGATAAGCTGTCAGTGGCTATGGGACTCATGAGTGGTACACAGATGTCATTTCCCCATGATGGCTCCCAAAACAGAGCTGAGAAGACAGGTACAGAGTTATAAAGGTGACCTCTAATGAAGTTCACACAGGAGGTGAGAAACGGTTACAATGAGTGCAGCCAGGGCGTGGTAAAAGTGAGCTAATTCCTCAACCTCCATGAAATTGTAAATCCAGAAGTAGGGGGCTTACTCATGTTTAGAGTTTTTGAGTAACTGCTAGAAAAATTAAAAGCAGAAGTGACTGAAAATATTTAGTGTGTTTCACAGAATGGGTACTTCACGTGGTGCTGGCTGAGTCCTCCTAGGGAGGTGGTGTTGGAGCAGAGGCCTGTAGGGAGCATGGGCGTCAGCCCCCCGGTGGCACTCTGGGAACAGTGATGGCTACGTTCCTCCCACAGCCAAGTGCAGGGTGATTTTGAGGTCAGCAAGGAGTGAAGTTGGTCCAGGAGGAGCCAGTGGAAGAGTGATAAGAAACAAGGTTAGGAGGACAGCTGGGGGCCAGCCTTTGGGTTTTATTCTGCATGTGATGGAAAACAGTGGAAGCTGAGGGGGCTGGGGAGTCACACAAAGTGGCTGCTGATGGCAGAACAATGAGAAGACCGCTGGGTGCAATGGCTCAGGCCTGTAATTCAAGCGCTCTCAGAGGCCGAGGCAGGCAGACTGCTTGATCCCAGAAGTCCAAGATCAGCCTGGGCAACGCGGCAAAACCCAGTATCTACTAAAAATACAAAAAATTAGCTGGGTGTGGTGGTGCACGCCTGTGGTCCTGGCTACTGGGAAGGCTGAGGCAGGAGGATCACATGATCCCCAGAGGTCAAGGTAGAAGTGAGCTGAGATAGTGTCCCTGCACTCAAGCCTGAGTGACAGAGAAAAGAAAACAAAGAAGACCGGGTGCGGTGGCTCATGCCTGTAATCCTAGCATTTAGGGAGGCTGAGGCAGGTAGATTACCAGAGGCTCAGGAGTTCGAAAACAGCCTGGCCAACATGGTGAAACCCCATCTCTACCAAAAATACAAAAAATTAGCTGGGCATGGTGGCATGTGCCTGTAATCCCAGCTACTTGGGAGGCTGGCTGACGCAGGAGAATCGCTTGAACCTGCGGGGCAGAGGTTGCAGTGAACCAAGATTGCGTTATTTCACTCCAGCCTGAACAACAAGAGTAAAACTCTGTCTCAAAAAAAAAAAAAAAAAAAAGAATGAAATAAAGAAAGAGAGAAAGGAAAAGACTAAGGTCTCTTTTCCTTTCAGTTTTTCTGAGTAACAGCGAGGACCACATGACTGCATGCCACACAAACTGGGGTGTGCACAGCCCTGTCCTATGCAGGGAGGGCACAAAGCAGCAGAGTATCTGCCACCCACCTGCCACCTTTCCAATGCTACTACAAGATTTGCAAGAAACGGTCATTTATCAGGAACCATCTTTGGTTACAGATACCCCAAGGCGCATTGGTCCGCCCTGCATGGGGCTGACCCTCAGGGTGGGCAGGGGGCACTAATTCGGGTTCTCTCCCATTCCTCAAGGCTCCTTCCTCACCTGGGGTGAATGGCTCCCAATCCCAGCACCACAGGGGTCTTCCTGTTTCATTTTTGCTGACAAATGATCATTGAGCATCTCCCATGCACAGGGACAGAGAATACAGACACGCTGGCCCCTGGGTGGGTAAGGAAGACTAGTCTATCAGTGCAGAAAACTCCCCACAGGGACAGGGGCTAGCAAGGAAACACCAGGAAAAATGAGGGTGGAAGATGGGGTGACCCTACTGCAGATGGGGTGCTCAGGGAGGGCTTCTCTGAGGAGGTGATATTCACTTGATTGGCAAAAGGGATGAGCAGGGCCTGTGAAAGTCTTCTATGAGAGGGAACAGCAGTGCCCAGCGGGGTGTCCTAGGGATAGAAATAGGGTAGCAGGTGGGAGTGGAGGTGTGAGCCAGGCAGGGGCCAGACACCATGTGATGGGTGCCGGGGTGGGACCCACGGAGGCTCTGAGGAAGCCCTGGGCCTCAGAAGATGAGCAAACAGGAGGACCTACTTGGAGGCCTAAACCCAGACAGGGGGCCAGAGCCAAATGCACCGCACCGTCCTTCTGAGGCTTCCTGTGGGCCTCGCTTTCTCTCCCCATGCCCCACACTCTGCCACGCACCCCTTCCTAGGCCAAGCAGACAGAGGAATTAGAGCCATTGGAGGCAGGGGCACCAGACTGGGAATTAGACTTGGAGTAAAATCCAAACACCCCATGGGCCCGGCTCTTCTCTGGAGCTCGGCTTCATGTCACCTGGGGTTGGGGGACAAGGGATGACAAGACCGGCTCTCAGGACCCTTCCCACTCCACCCCAAGATGCTTCTCAATGGCCTCAGGGGCCATCTCTTTCAGAAAGAATTTTCTGGTTCTAGAAGAATAAAGGAAGGAAACGTTTTCAGTGGCACGTATATCATCAGGCTCTAGACTAGCTGTTGATTTGGTGGGAGTTGCTTTTTTTTTTTTCTCCATTTCACAAAACCTGAGTCCTGACTAGGGCCAGAATTAGGTTCCAATTTCTAGATTTTTGTCATTTTGTGCTGCACAAGGCAGATACCTAGGGGACAAAGGGGGAGATTATTAACAATTAAATGATTTAGCTACAGAAAATGTAGGAGAAAAGGAATTAGGATGAGGGATTAGGAATGGCAGAGGAGGAGCTGGGGAGAGGGAGTTGGGGGCGGGGCTGGGACAAACAGAAAAGACACAGGGGAGGAGGCTGGGGAAATAAAGTCCCAGAGGTCAGCGGGGACCAGAGTCACAGCCTTAGTGGGGGCCTCAGGAGAATAGCAAGCTGCGTCTACTTTGGAAACATGGAGAGAGAACTGCAGGGAGCTGGGCGGGGAGGAAGGAGGGTGAGGGGCAGGGCAGAGGAAGCAGGGCACAGACAGGAGGAAAAGCAGGTGCCCTGGGAACCATCATGGGGCCATGGTCCAGGCAAGGACACGTGTCCAGGATGAGGGGGTGGGTGGCAGCTGCAGGGCCTGAAGTCAGGTGCGTCTTCCTTTTCCCTGAGACTGATGTGTGGACAGTGGGGCACCTTCCTAGACCTCACGCTCGGGAAGGTCACAGGCCTGGCCAGGTCCTGCGTGAAGTGTCATCCAGTGCCCAGGCCAGGGGCCCACTCAGTGCCTGTGATTTTCGTGTGAGCTTAGGTCCTCCCCTGCTGGGCGAGTAATTGGGAGCCCCAGCTCCCATGGCACCACCTGGCCCATCACATGACATTGACAAGCAGGCTGCAGGAAACAGAAGCTGATGGCTCCAGTGACATTCAGAAATAGCTGCAGGGTTCCTTCTCCCCTGTAGTCGCCACCTGGCAGGGGACACGTCTGAAATGTGATCAGGGCTCCAGGAAGTGGGGACCGAGATGATGCAGGCAGAGCCATGGGGCCTGCGAAGCTCCAGGGCGTGTAACAGTTTCAACCCCCGCTGCACAGAGTTGCCTCTGGCTGCACTCACGGCATTTTAATAAGCAATGATGCATTTGTCATCTCCAACTTGATGAGATTTCCCCTTGGCTCAGTGTTTGTCAACATTCTCAGGTGGCACCTTCAGCACTCAGAAATTAGAATTCATTCCAGGCATGGGTCACCACCACATCCTTCCCCTCACAAACGTTCTCCTGTGCATCAATCAGGAAGCAGATGTGTCCGAAACGCACGGAGAAGCTGTGTGGTGTGAGCCGCATGCACAGTGCAGTTAGGAGTGGGTGCAGGTCCCCCTCTGACACCAGCTAGTGGCCAAGTGCCCTCCATTACTCAAACCTCCAGGGTGGCCTGGTGGGTGCTCCCTTACAGCATGACTCTGGGGCACATTTAGCCTCTGTGCACCAGCCTGAGGGGCAGGCCAGGCTCCAAGGGCTCCAGAGATGATGGCTGGATGCCCATCCCCTGGGAAACTGAGTGGAAGAGCAATTGATTTCCCCACTGCCACTTTATGTCTTTGTTTAAAATGTGCAAAATGGTTTTTCTCAAGGAGAAGAAAAGGAGAAAAAGCCCTCCCCTGTGACGCCCTGCATGGGGCTCTGCAATGGGTGCACCACAGAACGTCTTTGATTGTGAAGGACCTGCCCACTCCTGACAGCAGTCACGTTGCAGGAATTTCAAGTCAGAGCCTTCAATCGAGTTCTCAAAGAAAGCGCTCATTACTGTCTGTAACTTTCCAGTGGGTTTTCTTGGGGGAAATGTAATAAGCCGGGGTAAATCAGTGACTCCCGGACCCCGCTCCTCAGCCTGTTTTGACACCAGGCTGGTGTGACGATGCTGAAGTTACATAGCCATGGTTTTGGAGTGTAAGTGTGACGTCCATCTTTGATCTTTGTTAATCTACTGTAAGTCATTGTATGAAATAACCCAGGTACACTTCATCTGTACCTTGTGCCCTCGAGCTCGCTTATATGGGCAGCATGGGCGGCTTGCCAATCCTCCATGTCCCCAACCAGCTGTGGGCTTGGGCCTTTCTCAGCTTGGCCTTTGCCTTCGGCCACTCTCCCTCCTCCCCTCCGCAGTTCCATTCTGGCTGCCGGAGGCTTCCAGCTCCGTCCCCTGGGAAGTGGAGAGTTGGGGAGAAGAGCCTAAACTGGGAGTTTCTGCTCATCTTCCCCAACTAGAAGTTACATACCTGAGGACAACCCTTAGGACAAGGCCTACCCGACACACAGTCGGTACTCATGAGTGTTTCTTGTTAGTAAAAAGATTTAGTTATTCTGTTGTCATATATCAGCGCCTGTTGTGGGCCAGACCCTGTGCCGGGCAGAACGGGAAGCCCCTCCGAGAGAGAGGATGCAGTGACAAACAGTGGGAAGGGGGTGGCTCTGAAGATGCGGCTGAGGAAGGGGTGACTGGTCCCTCCGGTGGGAGGAGATGTTTCAGAGCAGCTGCTTCGCTGGGTCTGGAAGGAGGAATAGCTGGGGAGGGCACTGCAGTAAGAGACCTTGGCGGGTTATGGGTGCTGGACCAGGAGGAAACCGAAATCACACCAGCCTGGGTGACAGAGGAAGACTGTCTCAATTCTCTCTCTCTTTTTTTGAGACAGAGTCTTGCTCTGTCATCCAGGCTGGAGTGCAGTGGTGCAATCTTGGCTCACTGTAACCTCTGCCTCCTGGGTTCAAGAGATTCTCCTGCCTCAGCCTCCCAAGTAGCTGGGACTACAGGCGATCACAGCACTGTAGTCCCACTACAGTGTTAGGATCACAGCAAGGCAAGCTAATAGACCTCGTCCCCATTCTCCCCTGCTAAGCCAAGTTCACAGCAAAAACAGCCTCATGCCTTGCAAACAGGGCATCTAGGTTCCAGGATGTGGCTGCATCTGGCTCTCGGACCCAGGATGGTGACCCAATTAAGTAGGATGCTAGCACTGAAGAACCACGAGGCAGTTTTTCTTAGAATAGCACCCAGCCACCTGCAAACCCCCTGTATATCCCCCATAGTCTGTATGCCAGGCTGCTGCCATCTTCACCGCCTATGGTGAAGCAGCCAGTCTGGCAGGTTGAAGTAAACTTGCTACACCTGACCCTGGGTCTGCCTCTCCATCCTTTCAGTCAATCTTACAGCCAACACACCTGTTAATTTTTGTATTTTTAGTAGAGATGGGGTTTTGCCATGTTGACCTGGCTGGTCTTGAAATCCTGGCCTCAAGTGATCCACCCACCCCAGCCTCCCAAAGTGCTGGGATTACAGGCTTGAGCATGCCCAGCTTCGAGAATGTATCTCATATAATAATAATAATAATCCAGTGTGGTGGTGCATAACTCTAGTCCCAGCTACTCAGGAGGCTGAAGTGGAAGGACTACTTGAGCCTGGGAGGTCAAGGCTGCAGTAAGCTGTGATTGTGCCACTGCTCTGCAGCCTGGGTAACAGAGGGAGCCTTTGTCTCAAAAATCAAACAAACCAAAAAAAGTAGTTTGAACTAGCAAAAGGAAGGATTAGCAGACTTGAAGACAGACTGATAGACATTATGCAATCTGAAGAACAGAGAAAAAAGATGGAAGAAAAATGGAGTCACAGGAAATATGGGGCCCTACCAAGTTATATAATGGGAGGGCAGGAAAGAGGAGAAAGAACAGGGAGAAAAAATACTAAAACAACAATGGCTCAAAGTTTTCCAAATTTATTGTAAGATATTAATGTACACATCCAGGAAGCCCAATGAAATCCATATAAGATAAACCAAAAGATCTACACAAATAGAAAAACACCCCTGGGGTCAGAACAAATCGCAAAGACCTTCCTCAGAAACTCCCTTCAGAAGATCCTGAACGTGATTGGATCTGCTGTGTAAAATAAAACACAGTTTCAATAATGTTTAAAGCCAAAGGCTAGGAAAAAATCTGAAAGCAGCAAGAGAAAAATGACTCATCATTAACAAGGGAACTCTCAAAAGATTAACAGCTGACTTCTCCTCAAAAATAATGGAGGCCAGAGGGAGTAGGATAACATTATCAAGGTGCTCAAAAAAACCAAAACACCCATCAACCAGGAGTCCTATATACAACAAAATTAACTCAAAATGGATCAAAGACTGAGACATAAGAGCAAAAACTATAAAATTCGTAGAAAAAGCATAGGATAGACAGGTGCAGTGGCTAACACCTGTCCCAGCACTTTGGGAAGCTGAGGTGGGTAGACCACCTGAGGTCAAGAATTCAAGAATAGCCTGCTCAACATGGTGAGATCCTATCTTAACTAAAAATACAAAATTAGCTGGGCATGGTGACGCATGCCTGTAATCCCAGCTACTCAGGAGGCAAGGCTGGAGAATTGCCTGAACCCGGGATGTGAGGAGATTGCAGTGAGCTGAGATTGCATCACTGCACTCCAGCCTGGTGACAAGAGAAAAACTGTCAAAAGAAAAGAAGAAAGAAAGAAAGAGAGAGAGAGGGGAGAGAGAGAGAGAGAGAGAGAGGGAGGGAGGGAGTGGGGGAGGAAAAGAAAACATACAGTAAATCTCCATAAACTCAGATTTACAATCACCTCTTAGGCATGATATTGACAACATGAGCAACAGAAAAAAAATTAAACATGTATGTGCTTGAAAGGACACCACCAAGAAGGTAAAAAGACAAGACCACCTAAAGAATCTGAGAAAATATTTGCAAATCACATTTGATAAAGGACTTGTGCAAATCACATTTGATAAAGGACTTGTTTCTAGAATATATAAAGAACGTCTACAACTTAAGAAAAAGACAAAAACTGGGGAAAGGATCCACATAGATATTTTTCCAAAGAAGAGTTAGAAATAATAAAGATGCCCAGCATCATTAGCCATCAGGGAAATGTAAATGAAAACCACAATGAGATGCCACTATCACCCAACAGGATGGCCCCAATTAAAAAGCCTGATAACAACAAGTGTTGTCAAGGATACAGGGATATTAGAATGTTCACACACTGCTGGTGGGAAAGTGAAATGGTGTGGCTACTTGGGAAAATAGTCTGATCATTCCTCAAAAAGTTAAACACAGTTTCCACTTGACTCCAGCAATTCCACTCCAGCAATTCCATTTGGCTATAGAAAGGACTGAAATACTGACACATGCTACAACAAGGATGAAACTGGAAAATGTGTGAAGTGCAGGGAGCCAATCACAGAAGACCACACACTGTATGATTCCATTTATGTAATGTGTTCGGAACGGCCAAATCCATAGAGACATGAAGTAGGAACTGTACCAGGTGAAAAGCAGGGGGGAAATCTAACAGGTGAATGCCAGCAGAAGGAATATATTCAAAATGACTGAAATAAAAAGGATTCAGGTAGAGATCACCAGTGATGCCAATATCACAGGTGAGAGAGGTGGGTGGGAAACAAGATCCGTGTGACACCAAAGTATCACCCCACAGAGCATGTCCTAATCATGGAGGTTGGGGGAAGGGGAGGGAAAGGAATGTTTACGGTAGAGTGAAAAGGCTGTGACTACCTTAATACCATGATTAAACTTATTTAATAGTGGAACAATCAGGCATTATGAGGTACCTATGCACTATTCTTGTCAAAAACATGTAAGTGCCTGTAGAGGCAGCACTGTAGGAGGCTGAAGGGGAGTGGATCGCTTGAGCCCAGGAGTTGGAGACCAGCTTGGGCAACACGGTGAAACCCCATCTTGAAATATATTTGCCCAGGCAATGGTGACTCATGTCTATAATCCCAGCACTTTGGGAGGCTGAGGTGGGTGGATCACAAAGTCAACAGATCAAGAGCATCCTGCCCAATGTGGTGAAACCCCATCTCTACTAAAAATAAAAAAATTAGCTGGGCATGGTGGTGGGCACCTGTAGTCCCAGCTACTCAGGAGGCTGAGGCAGGAGAATTGCTTGAACTCAGGAGGCAGAGGTTGCAGTGAGCCAAGATTGCACCACTGTACTCCAGCCTAGCGAAAGAGTGAGACTCCATCTCAAAAAAAAAAAAAAATTAGTCAGGTGTGGTGACACACGCCTGTAGTCCCAGCTACTTGGGACACCAAGATGGGAGGAGGGCTTAAGCCTGGGAGATTGAGGCTGCAGTGAGCTGAAATAGCACCACTGCACCCCAGCCTGGGCAACAGAATGAGACCCCATCTTAAAAATACATAGAAAAATAAAGATTTTTAAAATGCTCAATTAAAAATTAAGATTTTTAAAATGCTCAATTAAACCACAAAAGGTAAGAAAAAAGAGAAGACAAATATAGCAACAAAGAACAAAGGTGACAAATGGAAAATAGTTACAAATATGGTAGATATTAATCCAATTATATCAATAATCACTTTGAACATCAGTGATCTGAATGTACCAATTAAAAGACAGATTATCATAATGGAACAAGAAGTAAGACCCAACTATATGATATCTAAAAGAAAACCAATTTAAATAAAGACATTTATACATTAAAAGTAGATGCAGAAAAATATGCCATGCTAACACTAAGCAAAAGGAAGTAGAAGTATCTGCATTAATTTCAGATAGAATAGACTTCAAAGCCAAGTGAAGTTACTGGATAAAGAAGGGTATTACATAATAATAAAGGGCTCAATTTTCCAGTAAGATACAGTTCTTAATGTGCATGTACTTAACAGTGCAGCAAAATATATGAAGTAAAAACTAATAGTATAGCAAGAAGAAATAGATGAATCTACTTTTATAGTTGTAGACTTCAACACTGTTCTATCAGAATTAGAAAGATCCAGCAGACAGAAGGTTAAAAAGGACACACTTGAACTCAAAACACTATTAATCAACTGGATAGAATTCACTTTTATAAGGTATTTCATCCAACAACCACAGAATACACATTCTTCTCACACTCACAGGCAACACTGACCAAGGTAGAACATTCTGGGTCATAAAACATACTTTAACAAATTTAAAAGAACAGAAATCATATAAGGTCCATGCTCAGATCACAGTGGAACCCATAAATTCACAACAGAAAGATAACTGGCATATCCCAATATATGTAAGTTTAAACAATAACACATGAATAAAAAATCTCAAGAGAAATTTAAAATATTTGAACTAAATAATGAAAACACAATGTATCAAAATTCATGGGATGCAGAGAAAGCAGTGCTTAGAAATTTATGTCACTGAAATAATGTATTAGAAAAGAAGAAAGACCTAACATCAATAATCTGATCTTACACCTTAGGTAACTAGACAAAGAGCAGCAAATTAAATCCATAGGAAGCAGAAGAAAAGCGATAATAAAAACAAGAGCATAAGTCAATGGAACTGAAAACAGAAAATCAATGGAGAAACAAACAAAATCAATACAACTAAAAGCTAGTTCTTTGACAAGGTAAAATGATAAGCCTCCAATTAGACTAAGATACAAGAGAGTCGCTTTGTAGTGATAGTATTCCTTTATTATCCCTTTCATGTCTATGGGATCTGTACTGATGAAAAGGATAATAAAAAAAATACTATCAACAACTCCATATCTAGAAATTTGATGAACTAAATGAACTGAACCCACTATTTAAAGATAGAATCCACCAAAACTCAAATAAGAAAAAATGGAAATTCTAAACAGGCCTATTTCTATAAAATAAGTTGAATCGATAATTAATAACCTTCCCAAATAGAAAGCACCAGGCCCAGATGGGCTCACTGAGGGAATTCTGCCAAACATTTAAGAAAGATATACCAATCCTCTACAATCTCTTTCAGAAGATAGAATCAAAGGGAATGCTTCCTAATTCATTCTTCAAGGCCAGCATCACCCTAATACCAAAGCCAGATAAAGACATTAGTAGAAAACTACAGACCAATATATCTCACGATCATAGGCACAAAAATCTTAAAAATATTAGCAAATAGAATGCAATGATACAGTCATGCACCACATGACACTGCAGTCAAGGAAGAACTGCATACACAATGGTGGTCCCATACATTATAATGCCTAGCGAAGTCGTAGCCATCACAATGTCATAGTGCAACACATTACTTCCATGTTTGTGGTGATGCTGGTGTAAATAAACTGCCGTGCTGCCCGTAGTATAAACGTATACCAGGTACAAATATCCATAGTACATACTACTTGATAATGATAACTAAGTTATCAATTTACTGTACTATACATGTTAGCATTATTTTAGCAAAGTGTAATCCTTCTAGTTATTTTTTTAAAAAAAAAAGTTAACTGCATTCCTGAAGAAGGTATTGCTATTGTAAGAGATGACAGCTCTATGCATGTTATTGCCCCTGAAGACCTTCCAGCAGGTCAGGATGTAGAGGTGGCAGGCAGTGATACTGATGATTCTGACCCTGTGTAGGGTTAGGCTAATGTGTATGTTGTGTCTTAGTTTTTAATGGAAAAGTTTAATAAAACAAATTTTTAAAGGAAAAAGTGTGTAGGATATGGATATAAAGAAGCAATGTTTTTGTATGGCCGTACAATGTGTTCATGTTTTAAGCTAGGTATTATTACAAAAGAGTAACAAATGTTTTTAATGAAAACATTTATAAAGTGAAAAAGGTTAGAGTAAGCTAAAGGTAATTTATTACTGAAAACAGTAAAGTTTTTAAATAAATTTAGTGTTGTTTATCAAGGCTACAGTGGTATACAAAATGTCTTAGACCTTCATATTCACTCACTACTCACTTACTGACTCACCCGGAGCAAATTCCAGTCCTACAAACTCCATTTAAGTATTTTGTACAGATGTACCATTTTAAAAACATCTTTTATACCATACTTTTACAGTACTTTTTCTATGCTGAGATATGTTTAGATACACAAATACCATTGTATACAACTGTCTACAGCATTCATTTAAAGAGTTACATACTGTATAGGCTTGCAGCCTAGGAGCAATAGGCTATACCATAGTCTATACTATAGCAGTAGCCTATGCTGTCACGGTTTGTGTAAGAACACTCTATGATATTCATACAACAATAAAATCACCGAACACGTTTCTCAGAATGTATCCCTGTTGTTAAGCAACACATGACTGTACATAAAAAGAATTGTACACCATGATCATGTAGGATTTATCCCAGGTGCACCAGGCTGGTTCAACATTTGAAAATCAATATAAACCATCACCTCCATAGGCAAAAGAAGAAAACTACATGATCATATCAATAGGTACAGAAAAAACATTTTAAAAAATTGAACATTTATGACAAAAACTCTCAGTAAACTAGGAATAGAGGGGAACTTCAACTTGCTAAAGAATATCCACAAAATCTCTATATCTAAGAATTTAATAATGAAAAATCAGAAGTTTCTCCATGAAGGCAAGAAAACAGGAACAAGGCAAGAAAATCTCCTTATACCAGTCCTTTTCAACATTCTAATGGAAGGCCTAGCTAATGAAATAAGAAAAGGATATAAAGGGTATTCTGATTGGGAAGGAAGAAATAAAACTGTTTGTAGATGAAATGACTGCCCATGTAGAAAATCCAAATCAATAAAAACACTGTTGGAACTAACACACAATGATAACAACACTGCAGGATACACAGGTTGCAGGATACATAGTTAATATGTAAGACTAGGGCAGTCACGGTGGCTCATGCCTGCAATCCAGCACTTTGGGAGGCCAAGGTAGGCAGATCACCTGAAGTCAGAACTCTGAGACCAGCCTGGCCAACATGGCAAAACTCCATCTCTACTGAAAATAAAAATCAGCTGGGCATGGTGGCATGCACCTGTAATCCCAGCTACTGAAAAGGCTGAGGCAGGAGAATAACTTGAGCCTGGGAGGAGGCGGAGGTTACAGAGAGCTGAGATGGTGCCACTGCACTCCAGCCTGGGTGACAAGAGCTAGACTCTGTGAAAGAAAGAAAAAGAGAGAAAAGAGGGTGGGGAAGAGAGAGAGAGAGAGAGAGGGAGGGAGGGAGGGAGGGAAGGAGGGAGGCAGGGATGGGGAACCCTCAATTATTTTCCAGTATACTAGGAATGAACAAGTGGAATTTGAAATTACAAACATAATACCATAACCTAGATGAAACAGACAAATTCCTAGAAACACAAAACCCATCAGAATGTAATCAGAAAGAAATGGAAAATCTGAATAGATCTATAACCAATAAGGAGACTGAATCAGTAACCAAAAATCTCCTAACAAAAGCCCTGCAATTGATGGTTCCACTGGTGAATTCTACCAAATATTTAAAGAACTAGACCACTACACTGCTTTTCAAACTTTTCAAAAGAATTAAAGATGGAACACTTCCTAAGTCATTCTGTGAGGCCAGCAGTACCCCAACACCAAAGCCAAAGGCACTATGAGAAAAGAAAACCATGGACTAATATCACTTATGAATTAATGCAAACAACCTCAATGAAATAACAGTAAACTTTGTTTTGACTTCGCATTCTGCTACTATGCTGAATTCAAAATTTTTTTGTGACATCTTTACAGTTTTTTACATATTAGATCATATCTTACATTAAAAGGATTATACAGCACAGCTAAGTGAGATTTATTCCTGGGATGCAAGGATGATTCAACATATGAAAAACCAATGTAACACACCGTATTAACAGAAAGAAGTTGGGGGAAAAGCCAAATGATCATCTCGACTGATGAAGAAAAAGCATTTGACAAAATTCAACCCCTTTCATGATAAAAACACTTAAACTAGGAATACAAGGAAACTGCCTATAAAAGCCATATACAACAAACCCAAAGCAAGTATCATACACAATGATGAAAGAAGTGAAGCTTTCCCTCTAAGAACAGGAAAAAGGCAAGGATGCCTAATTTCACCATTTCTATTAACATAGTACTAGAAGTTCTAGCCAGAGAAATTAGCCAAGGAAAACAAATAAAAGGCATCCAAATTGAAAAGCAAGAAGTAAAATAATTTCTGCTTGCAAATGATACGATTTTATATGTTCAAAATCTTAGTCTCCAAAAACTGAATTCAGCAGAACAGCAGGATACAAAGTTAACACAGAAACCAGTTGCATTTTTGTGCACTAATAATGACCAATCTAAAAAAGAAACTCAAGTTTATTTACAAAAGCAACAAGAAGAATACTTAGGAATTATTAACTTGAGGTGAAAGATTTATACAATAAAAATTATAAAACAATGCTGAAAGAAATTAATGGCATCACAAATAAATGGAAAAACATCCCATATTCATGAATTTGAACAATTAGTATTGTTAAGATGTCAATCCTACCCAAGGAAATCTACAGATTCATTGTGATCCCTATACAAATCCAATGGTGTTTTTTGTAGAAATAGAAAAAGCCATCCTAAAATTCATATGTAATCTTACGACACATTTAATTGCCAAAACAATCTTGAAGAAGAGTAAAGCTGGAGAACTCACACTTCCTAATTTCCAAACTTACTACAAAGCTACCATAATCAAATTTACTATAGTACAAAGCTACGAAGTTCAGTGTGGTACTGGCATAAAGATGAGACATGTAGACCAATGAAACAGAATAGAGAGCTCAAAAACAATCCTCACAGATATGGTCTCATAATTTTTGACAAGGGTGCCAATATCATCCAACAGAAAAAAGTGAAACTGACCCAAGAGTCCCACAGATAGTTGTTTTTGCATAAAAATGGAAACTGACCCTTCTGCTATTAAAGCTTGAAACTCGTATTTGTTTGAGTTCCTTTCTTAGGAAAGGACCTTCAGGCCTATTTAAAAAAAAAAAAAATTCAGTAATCAGAACTCATCAGATCACAGCACCAGATGCCTCCCTGCCCCTCTCTAGTTTTTGTTTTCTTATGTATTGTTACATTTCCTCCCTGCTATATAAAGTCTTAGTTTTAGACAGGAAGATGGATTTGAGATGGAGCTCCCATCTCCTCAGCTGCAGCACTCGATTAAAGCCTTCTTTCTTGGCCATACTTGTCATCTCAGTGATTGGCTTTCTGTGCAACTAGCAGGAGGACCTAGACAGAACCCCTGGTGTTTCATTAACAAAAGGACAGTCTTTTGAATGAATGGTACTGGGAAACTGGATATCCACAAGCAAAAGAATGAAATTGGACTCTTAACTAATACCATATGAAAAAAATTAACTCAAAACAGAATAGATCAAAGACCTAAAGGGAAGACCTAAAACTATAAAACTTTTAGAAGAAAACACAGGGCAAAAGCTTCACAACAATGGATTTAGTGATGATTTCTTATATATAACATCAAAGGCACAGGAAACAAAAAAAATAGACTGAATTTCATAGATGGATAACATCAACAGAGTAAAAAGGCAACTTCTAGAATGGCAGAAAATAATCTGCAAATTATATCTTAATCTTGTAAGAATATACAGAATATACAGGTAATTCTAAAATTCAACAAACAACCCAGTTTAAAAATGGGCAAATCACTTGAACAGACATTCCTCTAAAGAAGATATACAAATGGACCGGGCACGGTGGCTCACACCTGTAATCTCAGCACTTTGGGAGGCCAAGGTGGGTGGATCACGAGGTCAAGAGATTGAGACCATCCTGGCCAACATGGTGAAACCTCATCTCTACTAAAAATACATAAATTAACCGGGCATTTGGCATGCACCTGTAGTCCCAGCTACTCAGGAGGCTGAGGCGGAAGAATTGCTTGAACCCGGGAGGTGGAGGTTGCAATCAGCCAAGAGTGTGCCACTGTGCTCCAGCCTGGCGACAGAGGAAGTCTCTGTCTCCAAAAAAGAAAAAAAAAAAAAAAAAAAAAGATATATATATATACACACACACACACACACACAAATGGCCAACAAACACATGAAAAGATGCTCATCATCACTAATAATTAGGGAACTGCAAGTAAAACAATTGAGACCCCACCTTATACACATTAGAATGGCTGCCATTTTGAAACAAAAAAGAAAAATTACAAGTGTTGACAAGAATGTGATGATATAAAAACCCTTGTACATTGCTGATGGGAATTTAAAATGCTACAGCTACTATAAAAAATAGCAAGGCAGTTCCTTAAAAAATTCAAAATACAATTATCATATGATCCAGCAATTCCATTCTGATATATAACCGAAAGAATCTAGCAATTCAATTCTGGGTATACACTTAAAAGCAGGGAACTGAAGAGACAGTTGTACATTCATGTACATAACAGCATTATTCACAATAGCTAAAATGTAGAAGCAATCCAAATGTCCATCCATGGATGAATGGATAAAATGTAGTATATGCTACATACAATGAAATATTATTCAACCTTAAAGAGAAGGAAATTCTGACACATGCTACACAATGGAAACTTGAGAACATTACGGTAAGTGAAATAAGCCAATCACAAAAAGACAAATAATGTATGATTCTACTTATGAGGGACTTAGAACAGTGGCTGGCAGGGCTGGAGGGAGAAGGAAATGGGGAGTTATTGTTTGATGGTTATAGAATTTCAGTTCTATAAGAGAAAATAATTCTGAAGATAAGTGGTGGTGATAAATGCAAATGTTATGAAGGAATTTAATACCAGTAAGCTCTATATTTAAAAATGGAATGGCAAATTTTATATGTATTTTATCACATAAAAATTGAAGGAAAAAAGAATCTATGAATAAAGTATGAGAACATTTCTCAACGAAACAAATTCCTGAATTGATGTTCAAATACTATCAAATTTTAATTAAAAAAAAACCATACAATATCATGCACATTAGCAACACCCAAAATTAAATACCTCGGTACAAACCTAACAAAGTATGTTCAAGATCTATATAAGGAAAACTACAAAACTCTGATGAGAGAAGTCAGAGACAATCTAAAAATAAAGTGGTATTTCTTGTTCATGGATAGGAAGACTCAATATGTCAAGATGTCAATTTGACCTACAGAGTCAATGCAATCCCATCAAAATCACAGCAATTTATTGTGTAGATATAAAACAAGCTGATTGTAAAGTTTTTGTGGGGAGGCAAAAGACCCAGATCAGCCAACATAATATTAAGGAACAACAAAGTTGGAGAACTGACACCACCTAACTTCAAGACCTACTATACAGCTCCAGTAATCAAGACAGTGTGGTTGGTGAAAGAATAAAAAGATCAACAGAACAGAATAGAGAGCCCAGAATTAGACCACCTTAGTCAACTAATCTTTGACAAAGGGGCAAAGGCAACACAATGCAGAAAAGATAATCTATTCGACAAATGGTGCTGTTAACAACTGGACAACCACATGCAAGAAAAAAAGGCTAACATACACCTTACACTCATCACAATAAATAACTCAAAATGTATCACAGACCTACATATGAAACACAAAACTGTAAACCTCCTATAGGATAACACGGGAGAGAATCTAGATGATGTTGGGTTTGGCAATGCCTTTTTAGATACAACATCAAAGGCATGATCTATGAAAGAAAAACAGATGCTCCTCAACTTATGATGGGGGTATATCCTGATAAACCCACTGTAAGCTGAAAACAGCATAAGTATAAAATGCATTTATTACATCTAACTACAGAACATCATAGCTGAGCCTAGCTTCCCTTAAATGTGTTTGGAATATTTATGTTAGCCTGAAATTGGGCAAGATCATCTGGCAACACAGTGCAATATAGAGTGTATTATTTAATAGTTGTTTACCCTCATGATCATGTGGTTAAGTGGAGCTGCAGCTCACTGCCACTGATTGGTATCTCAGGAGAATATCATACCACATATCACTAATCTGGAAAAATATGAATACCTATTACTCTCACATCATGGTAAACTAAAAAATTTTAAGTCCAGCTATTGTAAGTCAAGGACCATCTATAATTGGTAGGCTGAACTTTATTAAAATTAAACATTTCTTCTCTGAGAAAGAAACCATCAGGAGGATGAAAAGACCAGCTGCAGGCCATGAGAAAATATTTACAAAAGACACATTTAATAAAGGACTATTATCCAAAATATATGAAGAATTCTTAAACACAACAATAAGAATACAAACGACTCAATTAAAAAATGGGTCAAAGATTTTAACAGATACCTCAGCAAAGAAGATATATAGTTAAGCTAGGAAAAGATGCTCTGGCCATCAAGATGACTCACACCTGCAATCCTAGCATTTTGGGAGGCTAATATGGTTTAGCTCTGTGTCCCCACCCAAATCTCATTTTGTAGCTCCCACAATTCCCACATGTTGTAGGAGGGACCCAGTGGGAGATTACTGAATTATGGGTGTGAGTCTTTCCCATGCTGGCCTCATGATAGTGAATGGGCGTCATGAGATATGGTTTTAAAAAGAGGCATTCCCTTGCATAAGTTTGCTCTCTTTCTTTGTCTGCTGCCATCCACTTAAGATGTGACTTGCTCCTCCTTACCTTCCACCAGGATTGTGAGGACCCCCAAGCCATGTGGAACTATAAGTCCAATAAACCTCTTTCTTTTGTAAATTGTCCAGTCTTGGGTATGTCTTCATCAGCAGTGTGAAGATGGCCTAATACAGTAAACTGTTACCAGGAGTGGAGTATTGCTAAACAGATACTCAAAAATGTGGAAGCAACTTTAGAACTGGGTAACAGGCAAAGGTTGGAACAGTTCGGAGGGCTCAGAACACAAGAAAATGTGGGGAAGTTTAGAACTACCCTAGAGACTTGTTGAATGGCTTTGACAAAAATGTTGATAGTGATAAACACAGTAAGGTCCAGGCTGAGGTAGTCTCAAATGGAGATGAACTTGTTGGGAACTGGAACAAAGGTGACTCTTGTTGTTTTAGCAAAGGCACTGATGTCATTTTGCCCCTGTCCTAGAGATTTGTGGAACTTTGAACTTAATAGAGATGATTTAGGGCATCTAATCAACGACATTTCTAAGCAGCAAAGCATTCAAGAGGTGACTTGGGTGCTGTCAAAGGCACTCAGTATCAAAAGGAAAACAGAGCATAAAAGTTTGGAAAATTTGCCATCTGACAATGCAATAGAGAAGAAAATCCCATTTTCTGAGGAGAAATTCAAGTCTGCTGCAGAAATTTACATAAGCAACGAGGAACCAAATGCTAATCATTTAGGGTCCCCATGCCATATGCAGCCTAAGGACTGGGTGCCCTGCATCCCAGCCACTTCAGCTGTGGCTGAAAGGGGCCAACAGAGAGCTCATGCTGTGGCTTCAGAGATGCAAGCCCCAAGAGTTGGCAGCTTCCATGTGGTTTTGAGCCTGAGTGTGAACAGAAATCAGGAATTGAGGTTTGGGGACTTATGCCTAGATTTCAGAAGATGTATGGACCTGGATGCCCAGGCTGAAGTTTCCTGTAGGGGTGAGGTCCTCATGGAGAACCTCTGCTAGGGCAATGTGGAAGGAAAATGTGTGGTGGAAGCCCCCACATGGAGTTCCTACTGGGGCACTGCCTAGTGGAGCTGTGAGAAAAGGGCTACCATCTTTCAGACCCCAGAATGACAGATCCACTGACAGCCTGCACCGTGCACCTGGAAAAGCCACAGATACTCAACGCCAGCCCATGAAAGCAGCCAGGAGGGATGTTGTACCCTGCAAAGCCACAGGGGCAGAGCTGCCCACGACCATGGGAACCAATCATGCCTTCCCACCTCTTGCATCAGTGTGACCTGGATGTGAGACATGGAGTTAAAAGAGATCATTTTGGAATTTGACGGACCCACTGGATTTCAGATATGCATGAGGCATGAGTTCCTTTGTTTTGGCCAATTTCTCCCATTTGGAATGGCTGTCTTTACCCAATGCCTGTACCTCGATTATATCTAGGAAGTAACTTACATGCTTTTGATTTTACAGGCTCATTGGCAGAAGGGACTTGCCTTGTCTGAGATTAGACTTTGGCCTGTGAACTTTTGAGTTAATGCTGAAATGAGACTTTCAGGGACTGTTGGAAAGGCATGATTGGTTTTGAAATGCGAAGATACGAGATTTGAGGGGGACCAGGGCCAGAATGATATGGTTTGGCTCTGCATCCCCACCCAAATCTCATCTTTTGGCTCCCTTAATTCCCACGTTATGGGAGGGACCTGGTGGGAGATGAATCATGGGTGTGGGTCTTTCTCATGCTGTTCTCATGATAGTGAATGGGTCTTACGAGATCTGATGGTTTTAAAAATGGGAGTTTCTCTGCACAAGCTCTCTCTTTGTCTGCTGCCATCCATGTAAGATGTGACTTGCTCCTCCTTACCTTCTGCAAGGATTGTGAGGCCTCCCCAGCCATGTGGAACTGTTAGTCCAATAAACCTCCTTCTTTTGTAAATTGCCCAGTTTTGGTTATGTCTTTATCAGCAGCATGAAAATGGACTAATACAGAGGCTGAGGTGAGAGGACTGCTTAAAGCCATGAGTTCAAGAGCAGCCTGGGCAATGTAGCAAGACCTCATCTCCACAAAAATTCTTTAAAAAATTAGCCAGGCCACAGCCCCACAAGTAACTGAGATACAAGCACTTGAGTCAGGAATTTGAGGCTTTAGTGAGCCATGACTGGACCATTGCACTCCAACCTGGGTGATGAGGCACGACACTGTCTCAAAAAACATGACAAAAGAAATGCTACACATGGGCTGGGCAAGGTGGCTCACACCTGTGATCCCAGCACTTTGGGAGGCTGGGGTGGGTAGATCACTTGAGTCCAGGAGTTAAGAGACCAGCCTGGGCAACATGATCAAACCCCATCTCTACCAAAAATACAAAAATTAGCCAGGCATGGTGGTATGTGCCTGTAGTCCCAGCTACCCAGGAGGCTGAGGTGGGAAGATCACTTGAGCCTGCGAGGCAGAGGTTGCAGTGAGCCAAGAAGATTGTGCCACTGCACTCCAGCCTGGGAGACAGAGCAAGACTCTGTCCCCCCTTCCAAAAAAAAAAAAATTTTCACTCGTTAATAAGAAGGATATTATAAAGATCAAAATGTTTAAATGGATGCTCTGACCAATTAAATCAATCTTTTGAGATTATACTAATGTAGGTCAAAAATTTGAGGGGGTTCTTTTAAATACTGATATCCTGACAAGGAGGTAAATTGGAAAAACACAGAGATGCTGCAAGAGTGATAACAGCCAAAACAAACTCAGCACATTCATTCAAATATTTAAGAGAACTTGCTCTAGTTTATAGGCTTCTTTGGGAAATCTAGTGTTTCTGCATAAAGGGTACCATCTTTTGTCAAGGAGGTAACCAATACTCACTGAAATGTCCAATGTGCAGAACTACTTTTGCCCTTGTGATAGTCATACTTGAACCTCAAGGTCGTTAATATGTTGTTGGTTTTTATTTTCCTGCTTTTTCATTAGCATTCATATCAATTTCTAAAGCCAAGTCAGGAAAAAGGAACCAGACTGCTTCACCTACTTAATAAATGATGACCAACCACATTTAAAAGGAAGATTTCCCCCCAATGAAATGCAAGTAAGTCACCAGAAAAAAAAAAGAAAATCCTAAAAACGACATGAATTAAAAGTTTACATTTGCTAAAGGTTTCATTTCTTAAATGGTCTCTTTTCATCTTTTATTATCTGAAAAGAAGGAATCAGACAGGCTATCCCTCCTCAATATTCTTTGAACACAAACAAGATGAAACGCTTCTTGCTTCTTATTTTAAACATAATTCCTCTTAATCGCCTCCTCTTTACTACTTTCTCCCAATACCCTTAAGAGTTAAAAAAAAAAAATCACTGAAACATCTATTCTATTCTCCATTCTCTCTTTAACTTACTCCAATGAGGATTTCTCCCTACTCCAAAAATGACTCTTGTCAAGATTTCCTCAGATTGATAGGTGCGCAACAGTTTACATTTAGTATAAATTATCAGACTACATACTTACAATGGGTAGATTTTACGCTATCTAAATTAAGAAACAAATTTAAATCCATAGCATCAATATATTTATAAATAGTGTGTTCGTGTACTATTCAACCTTGTAATCATTGTAGCCAACTGTGTGTTTGATATATATTAATGTACTTAAGCATTTAAGAGAATGGATTCCTGATTTTAACTGACTTTAAAAGTACTGAAATTTCTATTCAATATTTTTAAAACAGGAGAAATCTAATTTGATGAACTGCTAAACTGATAATTTATTAATCTGGTAAGTCTATGTAACTTCAGATAATTGTTGATGTCTACTGTTAAATAAACTGGGTGTGGTAGCTATGAGACTCTGTCTCCATTTTAAAAAAAAAACTGTTAAATGTGTTATATCAATGTAAAAAGACCACTGAAGACTGGTATCTTGCCATTTATAATCTTCGTTTTATTGTTTCTCAGCAGCATCTGACAGCTGATTTTCCCTCTGTCTTATTTTGTGGAGATGGGGTCTCACTATGTTGTACAGGGTGGCCTTAACTTTCATGGGGCTGGTGTGTGTGATTTCATGTTAATGAGGGTATAGTGAGGTCCTAGGTGAAACCTAGGTCAAATCCATAGCTATGTTGGGTCCAGCCATTCTTAGCCAGCTTGGCTCACACCATGGTTTTTCAGAGTCTTATCAGCCCCTACCTTATGCAGCTACTTCTTTTCTTTCTTTTTTTGAGATGGAGTCTCACTCTGTTGCCCAGGTTGGAGGGCAGTGGTGTGATCTTGGCTAACTGTAACCTCTGCCTCCTGGATTCAAGTGATCCTCCCACCTCAGACTCATGAGTAGCTAGGATTACAGGCTCCTGCCACCACGCCCAGCTAATTTTTGTATTTTGAGTAGAGACAAGGTTTCACCATGTTGGCCAGAGTGGTTTTGAACTTCTTCTTCTTTTTTTTTGAGATGGAGTTTCGCTCTTGTTACCCAGGCTGGAGTGCAATGGCGCGATCTCAGCTCACCGCAACCTCCGCCTCCTGGGTTCAGGCAATTCTCCTGCCTCAGCCTCCTGAGTAGCTGGGATTACAGGCACGCGCCACCATGCCCAGCTAATTTTTTTTTTTGTATTTTTAGTAGAGACGGGGTTTCACCATGTTGACCAGGATGGTCTCGATCTCTTGACCTCGTGATCCACCCGCCTCGGCCTCCCAAAGTGCTGGGATTATAGGTGTGAGCCACCGCGCCTGGCCCGGTTTTGAACTTCTGATCTCAAGTGATCTGCCTGCCTTGGCCTCCCAAGGTGCTGGAATTACAGATGTGAGCTACCATGCCTAGTCTATGCAGTTATTTCAAGTTTCCTTTTGCTAGTCATGTGAATCTGTTGCCTGGAATTTTCTGTTCTCCTGTGACCACCCTGTTATTACTCCTGTCTCAGTTTCATGGGTACTTACATGTGAAAAAAAACCCACTGAGTTATACATTTAACATCTGTATACTAACTGTTTGTGAGTTATAACTCAACATAAAAATGTTTATTATTTGTTAAGAAAAGGTTCAAGGCTTCCAATCCAATTAAAACATGCATTTCTTACTGTAAAAAACCAGTAAGAAACGGATCACCATAGATTAAACAACTATTACTCCTGCTGAGAGCTGAGACCTTAGAGCAAAGAAAAAATACTTACTGAGTATCCATTACTTAGAGCTTATAGTCTGGGTCTGGAGTGCACAGGTTGTGGGACCCTCTTGGACTCTGCCATTTAGGAGGCAGAACCAGAATGCAGTGTGAAGTCACTGTGGTCTTATGCACAGAATGGCTTATAAAACAGAAGGAGGAATCAGAGAAGGATCCTATGCATACATTAAAAAAAAAAAAAAACCCTAAATTAAAAGCTGAGCATACAGAGGACTGACTTCCTTAGTGAGACTGTGAGTGGATATCATGGGTAGTGGATAAGAAAGACAGAAAGAGGATAAAACCGTCTGCTGTTACATATGAATTTCACTTTAAAATGAATTTTTAGGGGATGCAACTTTCTGTTCTCAGTCATCTTTTTAAAACAAAACATATTTTTTTTTTACTGACATAAGACAAACCAAAGATATTATTTGAAGGAATACTTGGAAGATGTCAAGATCGAAGAAAAAATTCACTTGAAACGTGAATACAACAAAGTTTAATTTCCTAAAGTCATTCTATAGAACAAGTCACAAAGCACAAAAGCTACAGCAGTGCTTTCTCAAAATTTGAGCATGTTTCAGAATCCCTGGGAGGGCTTGTTAAAACAAACTAGCTGGGCCCAACCCCACAGTTTCTGATTCATTAGGTCTGGGGTGGGGTCTGAGAATTTTTTTTTCTAGTAAGTTCCCAGATGGCACTGATGCTGTTGGTGCTCAAACCAGTCTTTGAAAATGCCTGCTACATCTAAACAGGAGCACAACATCCTGGGATTCAACCCATGAAGCAGCACCTTTTTTTTTTTTTTTTTTTTAAGTCCACCTTTAGCTATTCCTCGTAAAAGAAATTAATTTGGGTGATATATCACTATTTAGCAGTTTTAGTCAATCCCTTTAATAAATTACTTATCGTAAAAAAAAAAACTTCATTCCCCTGTAGAGACAGCCAGGTTTCACAAAGAAAATTATTACCCTGAGTGATATCTATAATGTGTGAATTTTGGTTTAGTGAGTTTCTTTTCATTTTGCAATTAAGAATTATATAAGAACATGCTTGGCAGGCAAGTTCCATCAAGAAGGTTATGGTAAATTATTTTCTACGCTATTCTTTCTCTCCAATCTGTATGGTTGAAGTTATTCTCATCAATTAACAGGACATATCCCAGGTGCAGGTGCACATTTGACTCAAGCAGTATTTCCTGGTTGGGGGTGGTGTTGTTGAACTAACACTTAAAAATCAGGTGATTTCACACTAAAATTCAGATTTCCCTCTACTCTTCAGGAAAAAAAAAGTCAGAAAATATGGCAACATTATTGTCCACAGTCTACAAGTCAACAATCATCCAGAGCTGAGTTGCAGCTGGTCTACAGAGAGAACCTGAGTTCCAGTTGGCCACAGTCCCTATTTATTTCCTGTTGTCTTTAAGTGAGTCCTCTCTGCTCATTTATTTATTGGCCTATCCCTATAGCTTTGTGTATTTGGGTACTCAGCATAAGAGGGAGCAGTTTCAGTTTCAAGAAGTTCATATACATTGGCTTAAATTAAGTATGGTATGGGTGGGTAAATTATTGAAAACTTACACTGGACTCAGTCTCTTATAGCCTAAGGTTGATGAGCTGCCTGCAAAAGTATGTATGCAGAATACCTATTTATTATCTTAACATTTTTCATTGTGAAATATCAGAAAAGTAAAATGTAATCTATATGTGATTGTAGAGTGGCCATTTGTATATAACCCAGTCAAGAACATCAACACATTACATCAGAAGACCCAACAAAGCCACTTCCGGGCCAGGCACTGTGGCTTACACCTGTAATCCCAGCATTTAGGGAGGCTGAATTGGGCAGATCACCTGAGGTCAGGAGTTCAAGATCAGCCTGGCCAATATGGTGAAGCCCTGTCTCTACTAAACATACAAAAATTACCTGGGCGTGGTGGCTCATGCTTGTAATCCCAGCTACTCGGGACGCTGAGGTGGGAAAATTTTCTGAACCGAGGAGGTAGAAGTTGCAGTGAGCCGAGATTGTGTCACTGCACTCAAGCCTGAACAACAGAGTAGGACTCCCTCTCAAAAAAAAAAAAAAAAAAAAAAAAAAAAGCCATTTCTAAATTATAACTCCTTACTTACCTCTTACAACCACTGTATATGATCATTTCCCTACTTTTCCTTATAATTGTTCATCTAAATCTGCCTCATTAACAGTATTACTTCATTTTGTCTTTATTAAAATGTTGAATTATAAATTTATTCTGTTGCCCAGGCTGAAGCACAGTGGCGCCATCTCAGCTCACTGCAACCTCTGCCTCTGGGGTTCAAGCAATTTTCCTGCCTCAGCCTGAGTTGCTGGGACTATAGGCGCAGGCCACCATACCTGGCTAACTTTTTTATTTTTAGTAGAGATGGGGTTTCACCTTTCACCATGTTGGCCAGGCTGGTCTCGAACTCCTGGCCTCAAGTATCTGCCTACCTTAGCCTCCCAAAGTGCTAAGATTACAGGTGTGAGCAACTGCGCCCAGCCTGCATCTGATTTCTTAAAATTCAATGCTAAGATACATGTTAATTTTCCTTTGGGTCAGCCTCACCATAGGTTTAAGAATTTTTTAAGTCTTCTGCTCTTCTAATAATTTCTACCTCCTACTTGTTTGTATTGTGTTGCTTTTACCAACTTCTTGATACAAATATTTGCTAATTTTGGGCTTTTCAGGCTTTTTTTTTTTTTTTTTTTTTTTTTGGACAAAGGCTCAAACTCCCTGTCTCCCACACTGGAATGCAGTGGTGTAAACAGAGTTCACTATAACCTCAAACTCCTGGGCTCAAGCAATCCTCCTGTCTCAGCCTCCCAAATAGCTGGGACTATAGGCATGTGCCACAACACCTGGCAAATTTGTAAATTTTTTGTAGAGATGAGGTCTTGCTATGTTGCACAGGCTGGTTTTAAACTCTTGGCCTCAAGCAATCCTCTTGCCCTGATCCCCCAAAGTGCTGAGATTACAGGCATGAGCCACATTTTTATTAAGTACTGCTTTCTCTATATCCTACAAATTTTGGTATAATTTTTTAAGTCAGTTAAAATAGTTAATTTCCATTATGTCATCTTTAATTAATGAGTTATTTGTAAGTATATATCTGAATTTCCAAACATATGGGGATGATTTTCTAGTTATCTGTTTATTACTGATTTCTTGCATAATTACAGTGGAATCAGTATATATCTATATAATTTCACAGTTTGAAACCTGTTGAGGCTTGCTTAATAATCCAGTAAATTCTTGTAAAATATGTGTGTGCTTGAAAAGAATGTATACTTCATATTTAGGTGCAGTATTCTGTATGTGTTCACCAGACTATGCTTATTAACCTGTTAATCAAATGTTCAATAACCCTTCCTGATTTTTTTGGTATCCTTTTTTCCAATCAATTTCTGAGACTAATTTTTTTTTTTTTTTGAGACAGAGTCTCGCTCTGTTACCCAGGGTAGAGTGTAGTGGTGTGATCTTGGCTCACTGCAACCACTGCCACCCAGGTTCAAGCAATTCTCCTGCCTCAGCCTCCACATGGGGTGGCCCACGCCTGTAATCTCAGTACTTTGGGAGGCCAAGGTGGGTGGATCACTCAAGATCAGGAGTTCCAGACTAGTCTGGCCAACATGCTGAAACCCCATCTCTACTGAAAATATAAAAATTAGCCGGGCATGGCAGCATGTGCCTACAGTCCCAGCTACTCAGAGGCAGAGGCAGAAGAATCATTTGAACCCAGGAGTAGGAGGTTGCAGTGAGCCGAGATCACACCCCTTGCACTCCAGCCCGGGTGACAGAGTGAGGCTCCATCTCAGGAAAAAAAAAATCATTTATTCCTGGTAGTTCTGTAAACTGTTTTATATATATTTATAGACATATTATTAAATACATACAAATTTAGAATTCTATCTACCTGGTGAATTAAAACCAATTATTATAAAGTAATTGTATCACAAAGTAATTAATGCTTTTTGCCTTAAAATCTGTTTTGTCTGATAATATAGCTACACCAGCTTTCTTGTGGTTCGTGTTTATTAAATTTATTCTTTTTGACCTGATTTTTGAAAACTCAATACTAAAATACTACGTTCTTATATCTTTTTATTTTCAGTCTTTCTGTAAGTTTAAGATATAATACTTGTATAATGCATATAAACTTAAAAACTTGGTTTGACAATCTTTTTCTATCACCAGCATTTAATAAATTATGTTTAATGTAATTACTGATACATATGGGTTTAAGTTTACCACCACTTCCTGTGCTTTGTATCTTGTACTTGTTTTACGTTCTTTTTTCTTCCTTCTTTTCATCATTTTTCCTTAGTCAGAAGTTATATAGTTTTTCTATTTGTTTCATGCTTAGTCTGTTAATTACAACATATATCCTTGACTTATCTCAGTCAAGCATTAATTCATCTGTTTAACCTCTTCCAAGACAATGCAAGAACAGACGAACAGACTAATTTCAATCACCTCCTTCAAATTTTTATGATTTTTCTGTCTTGCATTTTAAATCTCTTTTTTTTTCTTTTGAAACAACATCTTCCTCTGTAGCTTAGGCTGGAGTGCAGTGGCATGATCTCAGCCCACACCAACTTCCACCTCCCAGGTTCAAGCGATTCTCCTGCCTCAGCCTCCTAAGTAGCTCAAATTACAGGCGCCTGCCACCACACCCAGCTACTTATTTATTTATTTATTTATTTGTATTTTTAGTAGAGACAGGGTTTCTAACTGTCTCTACTAAAAATAGTTAGGCCAGGCTGGTCTCTAACTCCTGACCTCAAGTGATCACCTGTCTTGGCTTTAAATCTCTATTTTAAAAAGTCCCACTCAAAACTGTATTTTCCTATACAGTAAATGCTCACTTAGAGTTACTCCCTTTTTTTTTTTTTTTTTTTTTGAGACAGTCAGGCTGGGGTGCAGTGGTACAATCATAGCCCACTACAGCCCTGAAATTCTGGGCTTAAGCAATTCTCCCACCTCAACCTCCTGAGTAGCTGGAACTATTAGGTGTGCACCACCACACCTGGCTAATTTTTGCATTTTTAGTAGAGATGGGGTTTTACTGTGTTGGCCAGCCTGGTCTCAAGCTCCTGACCTCAAGTGATGTGCCTGCCTCAGCCTCCCAAAGTCTGGGATTACAGGTGTGAGCCACCATGCCTGGCCTAGAGTTACCCCCATCTTTAACTACTTTCTATATTTTTAATTTTTTCCATACTTCTGACTTAACATTTTGGATCACTTTCTTTCTACCTGCAGAAGAACTATTAAAAGTCCTTTTTGTGTAAACATGCTGGTGGTAGACTCTGTTCTTGTCTATATAAAATACCTTTAACCTTCACATTTACCTTTCATTCTAGAACAGTATTTTTCTGCTGGGTTTAAAATTCTGGGATGCATTGCTTTCCTTCAGCACACTAAAGAAGTTATTTCCATTGTCATCTGGCTCACACTCTGCTATTGAGAAGTCAACTATAAGCCTGCCCATCATTCTTCTGAAGTTAATGCCTTTTTCCCATCCCTCACTGCTTTTAAGATTTCTTTAGATTCCATTTTCCAAAGTTTAATTATGATGGATCTAGATGTGGATTTAGTTTTATTTGTACTGTTATGAATTTTTTAGGCTTCTTGGATTTGAGGCTTGATGTCTTTCACTTGTTTCAAAAAACAGTTTATCTATAATTCCATTCAACATTGCTATAGAACCATTCTTTCTCCTCTTTTTTCTAGGTCTCCAATTATGACTGTTAGACTTTCTCACTCTATCCTCTACCTTCTCTTTAATATTTTCCATCTTTGTGTATACTGTGCTTCACTTTGAATAGTTTCTTCTCATCTATTTTCCATTTCACTAATTTGCTCTTTAGCTGTGTATTATTGCCTATACATGTATTCATTTTTTTTTTTTTAATGTTCAGGTCTAGATTTCAGTTTTTTAAATCTGAAAAGCCATATTTTAGAGTTTCCAGTCCCCAATACAAGTTTAGGCTTTTACTTCTTTTAATGCTGTAAGAATTGTATTTCATATTCTATGTCTAGTAAGTACAACATCTAGAATCTCTCAATGTCTGCCTTTCTTTTGTCTTTGCTTCTGCCAATTCTCACTTATGGTACCTTCTCTTCTTGTATGCCTGGTTACCTCTTTGGCTGGATATTGTAACAGCAAAATTATCTATATAAATAATTTTAGGACTAGGATGATATTTCCCTCTAAGATTTCACTGCTTTTACCTGGCACCAATGATCATTACCTAAACAGAATTATCTTAATGCAAGTAAGCCTTAAGTTTTCTGGGGTACTTAGATAACGTGAAACTGTTACAGCCAATGTCAAGGATGGTTTACTTCCACTTCACCCTTACGCCTACGTGTATTTCTTGATAGGGTTCCAACCCAAAATGAAGAATGATTTATAAGTGTTCTCAGGCTTGAAAGGACTCAGACTACAAGTTTTAACTCCTTCACCATGAAAGGACTCTAAAGGTGTGGCTCACACTCTCAACTTCCCTTTTCCTGATCAGCAAATGCCCATAAGACAAAAAAATGGCCCTAATTACTCCTCTGTGTTTACCTTCTCTCTCAAATTTCAACTCAATAGCTCCTTTTAATAGTGATTTGATGTTTAGAAGATTTTTAGAAGCAACTGATCCAGTTTCTTTACATGACTTCAGTAAGAGAGCTGGCTTGAATCCCCTGGCCTATTGTTTCCTTTGAAGAATAGTGATAGCTCTTAGTAGTAACTTGCCCTTATATCACAGAGAAACTATAAAGGATAAGAGTTCATTCAAGCTATAGTTCCTGTAATTTACTCATTCTATGACCCTGGACAAAGATTTGTGTACAAAAATGAGTGGGGATACAACATCTCCACACAAATCAGAAGATCAGATAAAAGAATGCAAAAAAGCACTGGGCTCGGTGGCTTATGCCTGTAATCCCAGCACTTTGGGAGGCTGAGGCAGGCAGATCATGAGGTCAAGAGATCCAGACTATCCCAGACAACATGGTGAGAGCCCGTCTCTGCTAAAAAATACAAAAATTAGCAGAGCGTGGTGGCAGGTGCCTGTAGTTCCAGCTACTCATGAGGCTGAGGCAGGAGAATCGCTTGAACCTGGGAGGCAGAGGCTGCAGTGAGCTGAGATCGTGCCACTGCACTCCAGCCTGGTGACAGAGCGAGACTGTCTCAAAAAAAAAAAAAAAAAAAAAAAAATGCAAAAAACCTTGAAAAAGCCTACAAAACTAGCCAGGCACAGTGGCTCCCAGCAGTTTGGGTGGCTGAGGGAGGAAGACTGCTTGAGCTTAGGCGTTTGAGACCAGCCTGGGCAACATGGTAAAACTCTGTCTCTATGTAACACACAAAAATTAGCCCAGCATGGTGGCATGCACCAGTGGTCCCAGCTACTCATGAGCACAAGAATCACTTGAACCTGGGAAGCGGAGGTTGTAGTGAGCAGAGATTGCGCCTCTGCACTCCAGCCTGGGCAACAGAATGAGATTCTTTCAAAAAAAAAAAAAAAAAAGAAAAAAAGATAAAAGATTTCAAAAAGCCTACAAAACAAACAAAAATTATCTTTCTTTTCTCTCTTTTCTCTGCCCCATGGTGAGCTATTCATCAATGGATCTGGCTAAGACACTAGGGCAGGCCAAAGGTCAGTTGACATTTCAGGTCACTCATGAATTGCTGGCAACATTATACAAGACATAATATTCCAGGGTGAAACAAAGAGCTACCTATTACCTGTAATTTATTTTTAAATATTTCTGAATACACAGTGTGAATGCATGTGAGCATATGGGAACACATACAAACCCTTCCTCCCTTCCTCCCTTCCTCTTACAGGTAGCTAGTTAGTATCTGAGGTACCCTAATCAGGAATGCATATTCTAGGTGTGGCCATTACAAATCCATCAGCTACAGCTTCAAAATCTATACTAGAAGATTCCCTAACAAGTATAAAGGATGGTAGAAATGAAAATAAGATATGTGGGCCAGGCGTGGTGGCTCACGCCTGTAATCCCAGCACTTTGGGAGGCCAAGGTGGGTGGATCACAAGGTCAGGAGTTCCAGACCAGCCTGGCCAACATAGTGAAACCCTGTCTCTACTAAAAATACAAAAATTAGCCAGGTGTGGTGGCTGTCACCTACAGTCCCAGCTACTTGGGAGGCTGGGGCAAGATAATGGCTTGAACCCGAGAGATGGAGGTTGCAGGTAAGCCGAGATATTGTGCCACTGTACTCCAGCCTGGGCACAAGAGCAAAACTCCATCTCAAAAAAAAAAAAAAAAAAAAAAGTTATGCATGTGTTGGCTGGATATACTGTACAGGGATCTCTTACCTTGCATATATATGTGGGTTGTAAGAATCTGGCAAACCAGGCAGCCTAACACTCTCTGCAGTGGCACTCTGGGCCTAGAACTCTGGCCCTGAGTCTGGACACTTAACAGAGGATTCCATCACCTGTGCCAATTAAAAGTTTAGGTATGTCCTGTAATGAGAATTTTTCTGCATTCGTTTCTATCTAACCTTTTATGTGAGGTACATATCCAAAGGACAGGTTGGGGCTTTTCCTAGTCCATAGGAACATGCTGAATGACTAACTTTTGTGCCTGCTTGCTAATGTTCTTATCTGTGGCAAAATTTAGTCTGAGACTTGACTTTGTTACAGATCACCTGGTAGAAATGATAACTTCTAATATAGGACGTTACCTTTGTTACAGATAACCTGGTAGCAACGATAACTTCTAATATAGGACGTTACCAGTTTCTACCAAACAAACAAAAAAACTTGCACCATTAGGAGCCACGAAACCAGTTCAGCTCAGTTTGCAACAACTGTGGTGCACTGAATTTCCTAAATGAAGCCTGTTAGGACATAACCTCAAAGTAGGAATATTATGATTCTGATCAGGCTGATGTACATACTTGCCATCCAGACCCTCCAAGAGAAAGGCTGTTTCTCTTCAGTGGGAAAATCACAGGAAGCTACAGAGACAGCCTTGGGGTGTGGGTTTTGCTGGGCCTGGGCACCTGCCAAAAATACCATCATTCTGTTTCTTGGCCCCTAGAATGCAATGATACCCAAGTTTTTTTTTTTATTATTTTTTTTAAATAATTTCCCCAAAACCACTTGGACTCTGTATTCCATTCAAAATGATGTCATTTAAAGAGTATCTGTATTCAAGGGAATATATGGGAGGCAGCTATCCTACTTCAAGTAAATGCAAACCAGAAATATTTGCATTTTCAAAACAGCACTGTCTTGGATTCTTAGCAGCTGCATGTCCCTGCCCTCCAAATGTTTTTTTTTTTTTTTTTTTTTTTTGAGACGGAGTTTCGCTCTTGTTACCCAGGCTGGAGTGCAATGGCGCGATCTTGGCTCACCGCAACCTCCGCCTCCTGGGTTCAGGCAATTCTCCTGCCTCAGCCTCCTGAGTAGCTGGGATTACAGGCACGTGCCACCATGCCCAGCTAATTTTTTGTATTAGTAGAGATGGGGTTTCACCATGTTGACCAGGATGGTCTCGATCTCTTGACCTCATGATCCACCCACCTCAGCCTCCCAAAGTGCTGGGATTACAGGCTTGAGCCACCGTGCCCGGCCCAAATGTTTTTTAAAATACTTAAGCTGAAAATTAACCAAAATGGAAGATGAACTATGTTTGTCATAAACAGTTTCTTGAGAAAAAGCTTTTAAATTCTCAACCTCCAGCCTGCATCTATGCTAAAGGACACCTAGAAGTTGCTCTAGCCCACATGATTTTCATGATGATACAGTCTGAAACACAACCATAAGAAATACATTCCTCTGGGTATCAGGATTCCCTTTTCGAAGGACAGGATCTCCAAAAACAGCCTCAAGGATCCCTAATGAGTTCTCAAAGCTGCTAAAAATTTAAAGTGAAATGATTTCCCCCCTAAACAAGTACAATGGAATTCTAGGCATATGAACTAATCCTACCACATCACTGAAAGATGATTAATATGGTAGGAAAATGAACGACAAGTTGCAAATCTTGGACTTTCATGTAATTTCTCTGAGCCTAATGTTCTCTCCATCTGATACACTGGGAAGTGCTCTTGCTAGCTAATTCATAGGACACTGGAAAGGGATACCGGGAAAACATCCATAAAATGATGCCAAAGGCACAAAGAAATGCTGTAGCACTTGAGAAGATGAAACCAAGTCAGCCAATCCTCCCTGCTCATGTCGCACTGGCTTCAAACCCATTTATAGCTGCGGTAAGAAAGAGCGAGATGATTGAGGCTAAGAAAGGCTTCCAAGAAGCAATGTGGGACAGGGACAAGAACCGCTGTGCTGGCAGGCAGCAGGCATGACACTGAGCCTAGCACTGCCATGCTGGGTCTCTTCTGTCCCTGCCTCTAACAGCACAGAGAAATTCAGAGGGAACACAGGCAAGAAGCCTCTCCCAAGATTTATGCCAGCTCATCTGAAGTTGTAGGCTTACAGTTGGCCACAAATACCTGAACAGACCCTCCAGCCCCTGGGAAATGAGAATTCATCCTTCCCACCAGTGTATGCTCCAAGGAACATTAAACCTCAACTTCATTTTGATGAATAATTAAGCTTCTAGATTTACAGCTGACATGACAAGGGAAAAGGAAAGAAAAAGACAAGGAATCTAAAAATCTGCACATTAATATTTGCTCACGTCTTGAGGCCAGGCCCTTTTTAAAAGAAAATGTTCATCCTTTTTTGTTCCCCTCCCTTTTTGTCAACTTCTAAAGATAGAAAGGTTTTTATGGCTGTAAATGACAAAAATGAGTGCATTCAGGAAAGGAAATGGTAACGGCACCTGATCTCCGCTCAGACAGAGGAGCAACGGAAAACACTGACAGAGTGCCAACTACGTGACACCCATCCACACGAGCTCTTATTCCATCTTCATGGCTGTGGTACTGCAACTATGTTACACCTGAGGAAACCGAAGCTCAAAGTTTGAGATGCTTGCCCAAGGTCACACAGTTAGTGGGGAGCAGATAAAGCCAGTGCTCATTGCTGCTGCACTAGCCATATAAAAACGTCCTGGCAGCTCTTAGCTCAAAAGATTACAACATTTTTGAATTCCCTTCTACTAGTGTTCTGACTTATTCACATCCATTTTAAACCCTGCAGTACTTTAAAAAGTTTTCAAAAGTTTTCCTGCAAATTGCTTACTCTTTTTATTCATAACACACAGCTTCAAATTACTTTCTGGGGAAAAAAGAAAAAAGCCAAACCCACCACCCACAAAAGTCAAAAATTTACCACACTGAGGCTATTAAGAGGAAAATAGTGGCCGGGCACGGTAGCTCACGCCTGTAATCCCAGAACTTTGGGAGGCCAAGGCAGGTGGATCCTGAGATTAGGAGTTCAAGACCAGCCTGGCCAACATGGTGAGACCCCATCTCTACTAAAAATACAAAAATTAGTTGGGCATGGTGGCACATGCCTGTAATCCCAGCTACTCAGGAAGCTGCGAGAGGAGAACTGCTTGAACTGGGACCCAGGAGGCAGAGGTTGCAGTGAGTTGAGATTGTGCCACTGCACTCCAGCCTGGGCTACAGAGCGAGACTCTAAAATAAAAAAAAAAAGGAAAATACTGTGAGAGAAGTAATTTCCCAAGAAGAACATAGCAAACTAGCATAGCCCAACTGAAACATGCAGCCTCCTTCAGGGAACACCGTGAAAGGGTCCATTTGTTGGGACTGCAGTCCTTGTGCTGAGTGGGATAGGATGACATAGGTATCATTTTCCAGGTATACTTTCAGCGCCTATTGAAATATTCTCAAAAATAGGAAGTACTGAGTGATTAGGCAAAGACAGCAGATGGTGTTAAATGAAACTCTTGCTCCTCCAGTACAGCTGGGAGACACGCATGTGTTTTTGTTTTCTTACTCAGACATCAGTCTATTAGTAAGTCATTTTGCACTCATTTTTTAAAAATCTGTGTGCCTTATGATTGAAATCAATCTTCCTTATCAGTCAGGTCAAATTGAACTAATGAAAACATTGTACATGGGTATATTAGCAATTTTATGGAAGGTTTTACTCAGGCAACAAATAAATGGTCTTCTTTAAGAGAGAGCGATGTTGAGTTCACATTCAGTGTTTGGGATAAGGAGGTTTCAACACAATAAGTAATTACCATTTACCTCAATCCTCACTTTCATTACCCTCAAGGTCCTTTAAGGAAGAGCTGACATATAAAGAAAGGAAAACACAAAGTACAACTGAGAACTAAGAGAAATCCAAAATTTTCCCAGGGCTTCACACATACAAAAATACACTCCCGCATGGATTTCTATCCCAAGTTGGAATACCAATAGAGTTCTTAAAAATATCCAAATGCTTCAGTGAATCCAGAGTCAATTACAAAGACACCTAAGCTGCCTAGACTTATGACAGGTGAGTTCTGATTACTTAGGAGCATGTCCATTCAATACACACTCCACAGCAGTCCTTGGGTGGCTGAGCATATATTCTAGTGATGCTGTCCTTCTTCAAGACTCTGCTGAATGCACACTTGTGTACTGTCAAGATGGCTCCACTAATTTGCAAAACTTGCTCATGGGTATTCTTCCACTGACTGTTCACATTTGGTACACTTGCAGTAGCTTAAGGCCCACATAGGTGGTATTTTCCCATTTTAGTCTGATGGCTGTAAACTCAAGATATCTAACTTTGGTATGTGATTTAACCAGCCATTAGATATTCTAGAGAAGAGAACCATGTAGCTTTTTCCATATTAAAAAAAAAGCACTAACAAAACTTTCACAGTGAAAGAATTACTTAAAACTAGGGAAGGCCAGACACTCTAGAAAACTCTGATAAGTTCACATCACTATAATAAATACAATATAAGATATTATATGAACAAGTCATAAGGATAACTTGCGGAGTAAGACGTTCTCAAACAGTTCTTTCACATATTCTTTATTTTATTGAGACAGGGTCTCTCTCTGTTGCCCAGGCTGGAGCGCAGTGGTATAATCTTGACCCACTATGACCTCCGCCTCCTGGGTTCAAGGGATTCTCCTGCCTCAGCCTCCCAAGTAGCTGGGATTACAGCACATGCCAGCACGTGTGGCTAATTTTTGTATTTTTAGTAGAAACAGGGTTTCACCATGTTGGCCAGGCTGGTCTCAAACTCCTCACCTCAGGTGATCTGCCCACCTCAGCCTCCCAAAGTGCTGGGATTACAGGCCTGAGCCACCACGCCCAGCCTCTTTCACATATTCTATGGCAAAAAGGCTACAATGATAAGTACTTTCAGAAATACTTGAGCAAGAAGGCCCTTTAGAAAAATAAAATGGGGACATTTAAAAATCCTGCAGGAGAGCAAGCAAAAACTTTCAAAGAGTTCATTGTGATAATGCATCCTTTCATAAAATATTAAGTGATCCTTGATGAATCTCAAAGGCTTGTTTTAATACACTCTGGAAATGATCTTCTAATAAAACAACAATCACTGAACACATCAACTAAAGCAAAAGAAACAGTAAAAGCTGGAAAGAAGCTTAGCTGAATATATATTCAGAACATGACAGTGTAACATTCAATAATTCTACCACTTACAGTGTAATGACAAGTTATACCTCCAAACTAATAGGCAAAGGGCATTCTGCTACTGTGCCTCAGCATCCTACCAGACTGTGAGCTCCTAGAGAGTACAAGCCATCTTTTTCTCCCATTTTGCTGTTCATTTATTTATTAACTGAATCATTCATTAAATTTTCTCACCATTCACAACATAATCAGTTCCTATCTCCAAGCCGGGAACATTTCCTGAGTAAAAACGTTCTAATAATTTCATATAGCTGAATGATATAATCATGTAGTATATTACTTTACTATCTTGCCCAGAAGGATATCAGAAACTTCAGAGGCTATTTTATTCACTTTTGTATTATTTAAAAATATATCATGAAATTGTTGAATTGAATGAGATGGCAGTGGTCATTAAAATTCACGTAAAAAAAAAAAATATATATATATATATATATATAGGTATTTATCTATTGATTTATTTAGATACAGTCTCATTCTTGTCACCCAGGCTGGAGTGCAGTGGTGCAATCTTGGCTCACTGCAACCTCTGCCTCCTGTGTTCAAATGATTCTCCTGCCTCAGCCTCCTGAGTAGCTGGGATTGTGGGCACCTGCCACCAAACCCAGCTAATTTTTGTATTTTTATTAGAGGCAGCATTTCACCATGTTGGCCAGGCTAGTCTCAAACTCCTGACCTCAGGTGATCCACCCACCTAGGCCTCCCAAAGTACTGGTATTTCAGGCATGAGCTACCATGCCTGGTCTTTATTTCGGTATTTAAAATAATCTATTTAAATAGGGATATATATCATATACAGCCTGTGTGTGTAAGAGCATATATGTCCATAAAAGCTTTCCCAGTTCCAGGTGATGGCTCACTTGTTTCAACAGCTGGGTAGCAGTTACAACTCCATGTTCCTCCCTCCCTATCTTACCAAGTTATTGAGGGTATAGGCAAGAGGATGAAGATGAATGTACTATATAAATTAAGAAAAAAAAAAGAAGGAACATCAACAGTGGCTACTTGGGGACCTCTGCCCATTAGGAGTCAAGTCAATGCCCCTTACTAGCAGAGAGAGAACTAACCTTTGAACTCTGAGCAGAGTTAGTACTGTCCTCCATAACCCAGCTGGATATAGCTGGGTCTTATAAAGAAATACAATAGTTGATCAAGAGGCTACACAATCTCAGAGACACAAAATAAAACTTAGTGGTAAATGAGCTCCTGCATCTCCCTTTACTACAGTTGAGGAAAATTAGTTCCCAGAGAGATGGTGAGTTCCCAAAGCCATAAGGCCAGCCATGGTGGGACTGGTTGCAACTCTCACATACTAGTGTCTCATCTAGGAGAGCTTGGGAATGGTACCAAAGAAACACTCAGAGAGCAATGGTGCTTTACTAGGATCCACAGGCACATTTCAGGGACTTTATGAAGCCTCTGAAATTGTCTGTAAAACTGTGTGTGGCTTTGCATTTTTAAGGGGAACAGCGGTGACTGCTTTAATCAGTCTGAACACAATCCATGACTCAAAAAAAAATTTTTTTTTTTGAGACAGTCTTGCACCATCACCCAGAGCTGTAGTGCAGTGGTGCGATCTCGGCTCACAGAAATCTCTGCCTCCTGGGTTCAAGCAATTCTCCTGCCTCAGCCTCCTGAGCAGCTGGGACTACAGGCATGTGCCACTGTGCCCAGCTAATTTTTTTGTATTTTTAGTAGCGACGGGGTTTCACCATGTTGGCCAGGATGGTCTCAATCTCCTGACCTCGTGATCCGCCCACCTTGGCCTCCCAAAGAGCTGGGTTATAGGCGTGAGACACCATGCATAGCCTCAAAAAATTTAAGAACGTGCTTGGGGATAAGACTAGAAGTGAATTAGATTAATTCCAAACTAAAAGGAACCCAATTTTTCAATACCCTGAAGACTCTGCTTGGGCCAGGCTGCCAATGGAACCATCTAAGGTGAATAAAGCCCTAAACTTTCTTGTCTGAATGGTAAAAAGAATCCTATAAGAAAAACATGTGTCTGGGAAAACCAGATGTGTCTTTGTGACCACAGGTGACAGGGAAAGGAGTAAGCATCACAAGCTCTAACTACTAATTAGGTGGTCTTGAAAACCACCGGTCAAAAGTAACGAGCAAGGCTGCATTCTCTGGAATCATGGAAAAGGTTTTAGCCATCATTGTCAAGAGACACAAATGAAAGGTTTCTGCAGGGCAGCCTTGGCCTTCAAATCCCTGATTCAATCCCTCCCATTATACCTGTGTGTGAACAGTGAGCCAGAAAAAGCTGCAAGTAACTCAGCAGACCTAATGTAATCACGGGGGTCTTTGTTTGCTTATTTCTGATGTCAACACCAGTCCCAGGAGTGGGCAAAGGCCTTGGTACTTGGCCACAGGGAACTGGATACATGTCAGCCATTGCAATTTCCCTGGGAAACAGAAAATATTTTCCCCACTCTATGGATGAGGAAATAGAAGCAAAGGGAGAAATGGTCAAGGCTTTTCAAGGCAGCAAAGAGTCAAGAGTTCTGAGGTTAAGGCTTGTAGCTAAATACTCCTCACCAGCTCTGGCTGGATAGTCTTTTTTTGGGAACCAAGCAGTTCTGGAGATTGGAGAAACACTAGTTGCTAAGGACAAGATGTGGGATACAGTTTACACCACACAACCGTACATATGGAATCCATTATACATTAAAATAGATGATTTGAGGCCTTGCTGGGTAAATGAGACAGGAAAAGAGAACCTGGGGGTTACCCATCATTTTCCAGATCAGAGATTTATATCCCTTTTGGAAAGGAGAAGGAAAATCTGGCTGCAGCCCAGTTTTGAGTAATATTTGCCACTGAGAAGCTGTATGCAAAGACTCCTGATACAGGCTGCAGAGAGCTCTTCCGATTGGGCTCTGACCAGTCCTTGTAAATGATTGAGATTTAAAACCCTATCAAATCTGAGAAGCAGGGATTATCCTCAATACAGCACCATAAATCCCTTATAGTAGGAATGTTCAGGGAAAAAAGATGTCTATGTATACCTACATATATATATATATATATATTTAAGTCATCAAGTGTTAAGATCAATTAACAGTGATCTAAATAGCTGGATCATATTTTCTTTCTTCTTAAATACATTTTCTGCAATTAAAAATGCATTGCTTGTAAAATAAAGGAAATATAAAAAATAAAAGCTAATTAAGTATCAGTAGAAAGCCAGAACCTATCTCATCCAACTGATTCACTGAAGAAAAGAAATGGAAGCAAGCAGAGCGGGGGAGCACCTTGCTTGTGGTCACTTGGCAGGCCAGCGAGACCTTGGAAATCCCCTGACTTCCTGCCCTCCACACCACCCTATTGCAGCTGCCGGATTCCTTAGGCTAGGAAACCCCCTAAAGGCTCGGTGCTAGGTGAGCAAGAGTTTTACACGGAATTGTAAAATTCAAAACAGCAGCTTCAAGTATTAGACAACATCTACCAGATTCCAGCTCTAAGGATGGCCAAAATTGAAATGGCACTCACAAAGACAAGAGGATGATTTGTAGGAAATTGGGTATCCCAGGTTCAGCCATAACTGCTGTACTTAACAACTTCATAACTGTGCCATGTTTTGCTGTCTCTGGCTGTTATACATGCAATCCCCCACTGCCTGAATTCCTCGTGTTCTCTCTCCCAGGTGTTTCTAGAAACTCCTATTTGACCTTTCACATCAACTCAGAAGCCATCCTCTGCAAGGCCTTCCCCTGGTCATCTCCATTTACAAATTAATTGGTATTGGGATGCTGTAACAAGGGCACAGACCTTGCTGTAGGGCATTTCACAACGGAACAGATCATTATTGGCTTGTAAGTCTGTCTCACCCTCTAGACAGTGTTCCTTGAGGACAGTGGCTATTTTAATTATCTTTGTATCTCTGGCACACAGCAGGGACTCAAATGTCAGTTGAATTAAATGAACATCTGCCAATAGACACATGGTAAAAATTTAACCCTTCCTTCCAAATCTATGATTTGCACATTTCAAGGTGGTGCATTTGCAAAACCCTTAGGTGACAAGCTGCTTTGGGACAGAGGTTTCTTTTAAAGTTTAAGTAGCTAAGTTTACTTTTGGTATTTCATGCTTCTCTTTTTCGGTGGGGAGTTGGGGGCACGGGCATGACAGGGTCTTGCTCTGTCACCCAGGCTAGAGTGCTGTGGCATGATCATGGCTCACTGCAGTCTCAACCTCATGGGTTCAATGGATCCTCTCACCTCAGCCCTCTCACTACAGCCACGTGCCACCACGCCTGGCCAGTTTTTGTATTATTTGTAGAGGCAGGATTTCGCCATGTTGCCCAGGCTGGTCTCAAACTCTTAGCCTCAGGCAATCTGCCCACCTCAGCTCCCCAAAGTGCTGGGATTGTAGGCATGAGCCACCGTGACTGGATTTTCATTCTTCTTCACAAGAAAATATGATAGAAGAAAGGTAGGATTATATAATATCAAAAAATAAATAGGCAGGCTGGCTATGAAAAAGGCCAAAAGAAAGTACGATTCACCATCTGATGTCACCAGCTGGCATTTATTATTCCTACCCAACCCTCCCCCTATCACTCCTCAGGACATATGCCTAGATACACACAAAAAACTAATAGCAAGTCACTCTGAGGAGTTTAATCATAACCCATCAACAGAAGAGCCTATTGTATAGTCAACGCCACAATGAGTATATTAGGGTTGCTAATCACTAATTAAAATCTCAAGATCAGGTTTCTGGGCACATCTTGCTACATCTGCACAGGTCCCAGATGCTATGCAAACCAAGTTTGGAGCCTGACTCTTCCATAACAGGCTGTTCCTGCACTATCACAAAGGTTGTGAGTAACAGAATTGTGCAACAACAGCAAGAATACTCTGCATACAGTCTCCGCTGGCACAGACCTGCTCCTGACTCTGCAGGTCTGCAAAAAGGTTTTGGTCAACTTCTGGGTCCCAGAAACAAGGCTATTATTCCATACAACACCTGAAGGTGCCTAGCTTTACTTCTTATAGCTAAGGAATAGTCATAATACTCAACATACTTCCCCCTCCCCAAGAATTGCCTGGGAAAGGGTACCTGGGAACTTTCTGCAGTGATGGTAAAACTCTAATATCTTGATGGGTAAAACTCTAACATCTTGATGATGGGTGTATACAGTTGTTAAAACTTAAGAGTTGTTTTAAGATTCATGCATTTCAACATACGTAAGTTTTACCTAGTAAAAAAGAACTGTGCACAAATAGGAACTGTAGGTTCTAGGTTTATTTTCCATAGTAGCATGGGCTAGCAACTTTTAAACTACTTTCTGTGTATTTTAGACTTCAGTAAGTGAGTAGATATATCTAGGACAGGGCTGAGTGTGGTGGCTCACTCCTATAATCCCAGCACTTGGGGAGGCTGAGATGGGTGGATCACGAGGTCAGCAGTTCAAGACCCACCTGATTAACAGAGTGAAACCCTAAAAAATTAGCCAAGTGTGGTGGTGGTCACCTGTAATCCCAGCTCCTTGGGAGGCTGAGGCAGGAAAATCGCTTGAACCTTGGAGGCAGAGGTTGCAGTGAGCTGAGATCACAGGTTTCTCACTGTTGGAAAAAGCAATTACAAATATGGAAAGGAGATAAGTAGCACCACCAAAAGGGATATAATATATTACATAACTCCTGACGTGAGGAGACAGCATCACTTCTTTGGTATTCCCACCAAAAATTCATAACCTCAATTGAATCATAAGGAAATGTCAGACAAATCCACATTGCAGGGAATTCTACAAAAATAACTGGCAAAATATCAAAACATCGAAGTTAAGAAAGACAAAGAAAGATGAAGTAACTTTTCCAGATTGAAGGAAGCCAGAGAGACATGACAACTAAATGCAATGTTTGATCCTCAACTGGACCCTGGTCTGGGAGGAAAAACCTATAATGAACATTAACTGGCACAAATAACAACACTGAATATGCAGCCTGGGGATTAGAAAATAGTATTGTGCAAACATTAAACTGCTTGAATTTGATAAGGGTATTGTGTTTAGGTAAGAGAATGTCTTTGTTCTTTGGGATTTACATTGAAGCATTCAAGAGTTGTAAAGGATCACAATGTCCCCAACGTACTCTAAAAATTTCAAGAAAAATATCGGGGTCGGGGAAGGGAAGAAGGAGGGATTGGAGGAGGAGAACACATATACATGGAGCAAGACATTACCAATGGGTGAATGTGGTTAAAGCGTATACAGGAGCTCCGCTTAAAATTATATCAAATAGAAAGTCACCCAAAAATACTCTACTGCCAAAAAATATTTATGTGAAAGGCTAACAATAACAAAGTAACTTAATGCGCTATGAGAAATTCTTTCAGGAATACTGATATTAAAATTCAGGAATATTGATTTTAAAATTACACTTTTCCCTCTGGTAGTAATGCCATAATACTCTAGTTAGCTTGGAAGTCCTTGCAGAAGTAAAAAGCAACTCATATAAACTTCAAAAAAGGTCTTTTGAAATTTCACTGACAAATACCATCTGTTTAGAAAGTTCTACAAGACAATCAGTAGAAACTGGAATGAAATTGACTCCTCACCACCCACCTCTCACACAATTCTTCAATATTTTTCCTCTAAGATGGAACAATTCACCCATCATGTGCCAACCTAAGATCATATAGGGCAAGAAATGATTTGTGGGTAAATATTCTGACTTTCCTGCATTAGAAGCAAAGCACTGTATTCTTCCCGACTTCAGGCTACATAAAAAAAGTCCACACACACATATATACACAGAGAGCGAGATGTAAGAGCAATATACATATTGCTTTTTTTGTTTTTAATGAGTAAGGTAATGAACAAGTGCCTTATGACTCAGCAGAGCTTATTCTACTTCCCCAATCTGTCTCTGGAGGGTGGGGGGGAAGAAAACATACTGAAAACTACCAAAGGAAAAACTTATTCATGAATGTCAAAGGAGAAATTTTTAAAAGTCATTTTTAGTCCCAAAGAATCTTTTAAAACAGTAACTATGACATGACTCTGTATAAAATATTAAGTATACATTAAGAAAAAATTCACATACACAAAGATGAAAAGGTAATTGGATTTGTCATTTCAAAGTTATTAATGTTGGGTTTGCAGATAATAGAGAATGACAATCTCCTAAGCGAATAAAGAAGGTAGCCAAGTAAGTAAATGTTGCATTTCTAATGTAAAGAAATACATGCACCAATGAAGCAACCTTTCCAGCACAAAAGAAATTTAATACCCAGACCACATGAAAAGTGATCGCTATGGGAATAGCACAGCTGTTAAAATCCAAGTCAGTTTGTATTAAATCGTCCAGCATGTTTATGTAAAGCAGGACTCTCAGAATGACCACCAAGAGGAAATAATTTTTGTAACAAAAAAGTGATACCTATATTTAATTTAAAGCGTAAGATAAGCGTGAAAGAAAAATGCCAAGCTATTCTCTTTTAAAGTATATAAGAAACACCCAGTTAGTTGGTATGCTTGTGATTCTTTTATAAACAGTATCTCAAAGGCTAATTTAATTAGAAAGAGAACAAAAAAGAACGAGTGTTTGCATTTCACTTAGAGAACCCAATTATCTTTAGTTCATTGACTAGCAGACCAACATAAAGCCACAGAAAACCTTCTGGCACCTGTCCCAAATGATTTCAGTATGAAAATTAATAATGCCAAGTTATTTTGAGACCAGTTAGTTCAACCATTCAAAGGGGGAAAAAAAATTGCTCCACTAAAGATGTAGTATACAATCCTAAAACTTGCATTTCTGAAGATGGAGGTGCACACAGACATCCTTGAGGCCCTGGCTTGAGCACATACACCTTAAAGGAAACTACAGAAAGAAAGAGCTCCTGGGTAACTACAGACAAAGGGTAAGCTTAAAATGTCAACACAGGCATTTGGGATGCATAATGATAAAATGGGCACAGTTTACTTTGGAGGCAAAAAGAAAATAATTAGTCTAAATTTTTGAGCATCTAAATGTAACCAAATTTATCAATACTGCTTGTCAATTTTACATCCAATTTTCAAAGAAACTGGTCAGGATCATGCTTCCCATAAAATATAACCCAAGTACAGTTTTCAAAGAAAGCTTGTCAACTCAGAATAGAGAAAAACGTCCCTAGAATTCTATTTCTTCCACAGTGGCAGACAGATGAAGGCTACACAGAAAAACAGTCCTAAATTATATCTGAGAAGCCACAGTTGGGGATTGGTGACTACCAACATTATTTTGCATAGCACTTCAACATGAAAATCTTTACTTATCAGCAATCATGAGCCTTAAGAGCACAGGTCAAGTCACTGGGCATTAGAAGCCTGAAAGGGACACTTGAAAGGAAATCAGATATCACATACAGTGTAACATGTAAAATTCACTCAGATGGCATCTGAAAACCTATTAAAACATAGAATGCCATCACTATAGTTTTGAGATATATCAGCCATTTCCCATTACTATGGCTAACATACCAGGTCTATTTTTAGAGCTTCTGGAAAGATCAAAGCTAAAGGGGCCCCTTAAGTGGCTCCCCATCCAGGCCCCTAATCTCTGTTTACTTTTCTTTGTAATTATGTGGATCTGTGGGAGACTCATAGCCAAGGCTGCCTCACCCTCAGAGTACGATTTAAAAAATTGCTCTGTGAGGGTCCCCGCTAGGAGGGAACCCTCTGGAGAGCAACAAAGAACAGCAAAGTTCAAGTTCAAGACAAAATTAGCATGACACAAGTACTGATACAGAGTTAAAATATTCAAATCGGTCTCCCTACACTATACATTTTCTCAAGCTGGTTTTAAACCACTGTGAGAATGAATACAGATCCATGAAAACAAAGTCCTTTCTGAGTGTTTAGACCCCACCCTTCCCCCACAAAAAGCCCTTAGTTGGTTTCAATTGCTGTAGCTGGTGAGGCTGTGGTCAAATGCTGATTTGCTCACTTTTAAAAACAAGTCCCTCCAATGCAAAATGACTTACTTTGGAAGAACAAGCTGTACATTTGTCAAATGCCAGGCTGACGGGAATGACATTATCAAACCGTGAAAGAAATCCCCGGATCTAAAAACAAAACAAAACAAAACAAAATTCACATCAAACACACAATGACCTATCTACAAAATGCACGTCTAGTTTCTGACAAGTAGGAAATGATTAATATGGCAGTCCAGATAGAGATTATGAGCAAAAGTAAGTTTGAAATGAGTATTTTCCCTTGTAATGTAATGTTTGCAGAAGAGTTCTATTAGGTCCTTTACTCCATTAGGAGCCAGGGCTTACAAGCTTTTCAAATATTTCTGACCCAAAAACAAACTGACTCTAAAATACAAAAAGCAAGCTGTAATATCTAAAGTATTGTTTTAACAAATGTCTTCCGAAATGTAACAGGTCCACTGGTATACTCAACTCTTAGCTCCCATATGTGTTCTAGTGAATATGGGATAAATACACATTTCTATGAAATGTTTTTGGGTGGGGTCTCACAAGGGAAGATGACTTGGGGACTGTGGAAGGCAGAAATGGCCCTAAACATATATATATATATATATATATATATATATATTCAGTTATTTGCTTGATTTGAAATAGAGATAAAATGTAAAACATCATCAGATTTATGGGGAAACAGCACCACCTTGAGCATGAATTTCTGGACTACAACTTGAGTTACACTTCCAGAGTATCAGCTATACTCAGGTTTCACAAGCTATGACTGCAATAATTTATTCAGAACATTATGGCTCTATAGACTATACTTACACCAAAGAGAAGTTTTAAGCTGTTCTGTATCATAAAAATATGAATGATAAAATGTCTAAAGTCTCCATAGGACTTTTCTCTTGGGAACATACCTAGGAGAATTATTGGGTCATATGATTAACTGTTTAACATTTTGAGGAACTGCCAATTTGTTTTTCTTACATTGCTTGGTCTTTTGGCATTTCTATAAGAAACCATTGTCTAACCCAAGGTCATAGAAATTTATGCTGTTTTCTTCTAGGAATTTTTATTTTTAGCTCTTACATTTAGGTCTATGATCTATTTTGAATTAATTTTTGAATATGGTGTGAGATAAGGGTCTAAATTCATTTCTTTGCATGTGCAATCCTGTTGTCTCCATACTATTTGTTGAAAACAGTATTCTTTCACAATTGAACTGTACTGGCTTGCCATAAATGATAAGGGTTTATTTTTGGACTCTCAATTCTTTCCATATCTATGTATCTATTCCTATGCGAGCACTTAACTGTCTTGATTACAGTAAGTTTGAAATGGGAAAGTATGAGTCCTCCAACTTTGTTCTTCATTTCCAGGATTGTTTTGGCTATTCTGGGTCCCTTGCATTTCCACATGAATTTTAGGATCAGTTTGAGTACTACAATTACTTTAAAAAATCTTTTTATCTTTCTTGCTTAAAGGACAAGACACAGGATGAACTACTTGTATTTACTCATAGCACAGTGATATCTTCCTAACACAATAAATTATGAAATGAATAAACAAACAACCCAAAGCCTACAAAATTATTCAAATCTGGACTATTCAGAGAAAACAGGTCCCACACAAACCACAAGAAAAACTCTTAACTTGCCACCATTCATATTACCAGGCAATTTGAAGCCCTTCCCCATCAGCAGTGTAAGGTCTGTTCTCCGAGTATAAGATGAAGAAACTGAGGCCAGCACGAAAATAATCCAATGCAAGGGAATTTATTCAGGCTCCCGAGTGAGGTTCTGTGGTCCGACAGGAGGGGCCGGAGAAGTCGCAGGGACTCCTCTCAGCCACGGGTTTTATAGGGAGTGGAGGCGTTTGATTGGCTGTGCCCAAGGTGAGTGAGACAAAATGGTGGGGAGTGGGGCCCGGATGGAACAAAATGGCAGGGAGTGGGGCCCACATAGGACAAAATGGTAGGCAGGGAGTGGGGCCCAGATAGGACAAAATGGTAAGCAAGTAGACAAAATGGCAGACACGGAGTGGGGCCTGGATGGGACAAAATGGTAAGCAGGGAGTGGGGCCTGGATGGGACAAAATGCTATCAGGTAGGTCCCTCGGGGCTTTTCTTCCTGTTTCCACACCTCGGGGAGGTGTGTACGAGCTCCCGGCAAGGGAAGGAGGCGTGTCTGAGTGCCTGGCGAGGGTAGGGGGTGTGTCCGAGTGCCCGGCGAGGGTGGGGGGCGTGTCCGAGTGCCCGATGAGGGAGGGGGGCGTGTCCGAGGTCCTCGCGAGGGGAGGGGGCGTGTCCGAGGTCTCTGCGATGCAACCAGCCTTACAATCAGTGCTTTAAATCCCTAGTATTACAAATGAACTGAGTTCCACAATATGCTCTGCATTGCATTCCCACAGCCTTATAAAAACTGCATGAAAGTTAAAGAACAGGCCGGGTTTGGTGGCTCACGCCTGTAATCTCAGCACTTTGGGAGACCGAGGCGGGTAGATCACGAGGTCAAGAGATCGAGACCATCTTGGTAAACATGGTGAAACCCCGTCTCTACTAAAAATACAAAAAATTAGCTGGGCATGGTGGCGCGTGCCTATAATCCCAGCTACTCAGGAGGCTGAGGCAGGAGAATTGCCTGAACCCAGGAGGCGGAGAACGAGAGCAAAACTCCATCTCAAAAAAAAAAAAAAAGAAAGTTAAAGAACAGAGGTTGATACTTAAAATTACCATCATACTTACAGATGCCTAGAAATCCCAGAGCAATCTAAAATCCAAGTACCTTATGCAAAAGTCCTAATAAATATATACGTATGTATTGAGAGAGGCCAGGCCCCAACTCCCAATCAAAAAAGTTAAAGATTTGTCCTTTGCTTGGGTGGAGAAAAGTTCACTATGACCTTCCTACTTAGAAGTATGCAAAGTCTATAAAGCAAATGCCTTCACTCATTGCTTTTCTAAACTTGCTTCATCAGAAGCCGCCCAGGAACTTGATTCAAAATTAGCTGGGTATGGTGGCATGTGCCTGTAATCCCAGCTACTCGAGAGGCTGAGGCAGAAGAATTGCTTGAACCCAGGAGACGGAGGTTGCGGTGAGCCGAGATCGCGCCATTGCACTCCAGCCTGGGTAACAAGAGCGAAACTCCATCTCAAAAAAAAAAAAAAAAAAAAAAAAAAAGGTCTCGAGAAAGGCCAGAGAAATTGCAGGTTTAATAAGACCCCCAGGTGGTTCCCATCAGGCAAGCGAGGGAAACAGGATACTTTGTTACTAACCTTAGTTACACCTTCCTGTGGTTTGCTCTGGACCACTCAGCATCACCTGTTAGCTGTCAGAAAACGGATGGAAGCACTTAGCAAGCCTCCAATTCTTGGTGCATTTTCTAAAAATAGCACCACCACATCACCTAATTTTGCCCAAGTTAAATTAACATTTAAATTAAATTAAAAGGCTTTATAAAGTGACATCAAAGGTATTTTTCCATCCACACAGGGAACTAAGGTCTCTTGCTCAAAGCAAATTCTCTACCTTTTGAGTTAGTAATAGAGTAAGTCACACACAGCTTACTCTCAACTTTTGTTCTACTCATATTTATAGTCAGTTTCTCCTATAGTCAGGTAAGCATTAAACAGCTTTTTTTTTTTTAAAAAGTTAACTCTTCTTGTAATAAAAACGATAAGCACATGACAGAAAACAAATGAGCAAACAATCCACACTCCCATGACATAATTACTTCCATTTTTTTTTAAAATTATCTAAATATTTAACTTTCTTTTAAACAGCCTCCCCTGAATAGTTTTCTCCTTCTCCTCTCTTGAAAACACTGCCACTTACACACACACACACACACACACACCTGCCCCTTACCAATTTTGCACTGCCCCTTACACATACATGCCCCTAACGTACCAACTTTGCAGCTAGTAAGAGGGATTCCTCAGGGTGGCCAAACCTGGCCTCCCTCTGAGTATTTTTAACATTTCCACTACATTTTTTCCCCTTAGTACAGAAAAATATACAGAAAAAATAAAAATGGCCCATACAGAAATTGGATTGCTGGTTGCCTGGGGCTGAGGGTGGGGATATGAACTGGGAGAAGGCACAAGGGATATTTTTGGGGTGACAGAAAAATTCTGTATCTCATTTGTGGAGGTGGTAGTTACGTGAGTGTATACACTTGTCAAATCATATTAAAATGGGTTTATTTTACTATATTTAAGTTATATCTTGAAAAGGGTGATTTTAAAAAATGGTTTATAACCTTAATGTTTCAAAACAGTGCAGAGACGTACAAAATGAAGACCCTAAGTCCCTATTACCTCCAATCCCTCTCCCTGCAAAATAATCACCAATATTAGTGTTCTGTAGAAACTTCTAGAACAAAAATTATATGCCTAAATTAGCTCTACAATATTTGTATCTTTGCCGCCCCCGGAATATTAAAAAAACCACCCAGAAATTACAGAGCCTAGAAGAAGCCCAATTACCTGTGGTTACTTGCCTCCAGTCCCACTCATTACCCCCAAGCCAAAAAGAGCCAAGTGCTTTGAGTGGAAGTCTGTTGTCAGATATGGGGCAACAGGTTGTAGCTAAGCTTGGTCTTAGGAGACAGGACACACTGTCCTAACCGTGGGGAATGAAAACATGGCCGACAGGATTCAAAAAGCATCAGAATAGGGCCTTTATATATGGTTGTTTGGCCTTGGTCCTGGGCTGTTCCCAGCTGGATGGCGTGTGGTCCGGCAGGAATTCATTAGGCACACCTGTGCATGTCTAATTAGTTTCCAAAGGCGCTCAGGCAGGAACACCTGTTGGGGCTGGAGGTGTGCACTGGGGACAAGGTGTCAAGGGTCCTTTTAGAAACACAGCTAGTGTTGGTGGAAGCACAAAATTCAAAGAGCAAGATTTGATCTGTGCTACCTTGAGGACTTAAGTACTTTGTCCCAGGTGATGCCATCAAGAAGCCTTTTCTTCATGGACTGAAGCAGTGGTTCTCAAATGCCTAGTCCTTGGAGGTTTTCACTCAGTGGCTCTAGGATGGGCTGGAAAATGCATATTTTGAAATGGCTCCTCAGGTGATTTTGATGGAAGGCCAGGTATGGGAATCCGTGGATTAGGCTGTCTTCTGATTTAAGATGAAAGGACTCAAATTCTATTCCCAGAGCCACTTGTATCACCTCCAGTGTATTCTCCATGCAGCAGCAAAATCTAATAATATCACACCTTAGCGTTCAATGGCCTCCCAGTGCCCCTGGTTTGAAGGTCCAAACATGTCCAGTGGCCTCTGCATTTCTGCCTTCTCTGCTATGCCCCTTCTACTCGCTGTCTCACAGGTAAATTGGCTTTTCCCTTCCTCAAACTCCCTGAGCACCTTTCCCAGCCATTGTTTCCGCCTTTTCTATGTTCTCCCCGCTGCCCCACCACCGCTAAAGCACTTACTCCTCTCCCCATTCCCTTTCAAATAAACAACTGCTCCCTCCGAACCTTAGAAGCCAGACAGGAAGGCATGTCTGGAATAATGTGGAAAGTGATACGAATAGAGGAAACACTAAAATTTACCGAATTCCATGCCTGTGTTTAGGGCTCCTGGGTGTTTTCATAGATTGCATCTCATTTTGGCCTCACTACCAACCTGTGGCCTTCCTCCACTCTCTAAATAGGGAAATAGGAGGCTCAGGGAAGTGACATGGCTTGCCCAAGTGTCCACAGCTACCAAGTGGCAAAGCCAGGAATCTGAATTTTGTTCTTTTTAGCTCTAAAGCCTGAAGAATAAAGCTGAAAAGCAAAGAGGTAGACAGGAAGAAAGAGGCTAGAGGAATTTAATATTAAAAAAAAAATACTCCCAAACCAAAACTCAATGTCTAGATGGCTTAACACCTATCAGGTGGATTCAATTATCTTTAGTCAATTATGCCCAGTTGGCTGCAAAATAAATAGATTAGGAATAGAAATGGGGTCTCTTTCTTTCTGAACCACCCACCCCTGGTGGTGTTTACACCTAAGCTGAGTAAAATCAGCTTCAGAGCCAAGACTCGATGGGAGGCTAAGATCCAATGCCCAGAAACAAACAGCCATTCTGAGAAGGCACAGTTGCAGCCACAACTGGAACCTGCTGCTTTAACTTCACACTAGCTTCCAGCAGGCCTGGCAATATTTCTAAAGCTTGGAGTTTGCATAAATAAAAACTAGCTCCAAACTGCAGATCAATCTTGGATGTTGAAAAGAGTTTTAATCAAGTTCAATGCCAAAATGGAAAGTTTAGCAATTGCAAAACCCTAACCACACCACAATGGTCTTTGTTTCAGCTAAGAGCTTCAGCTCCCACTGTAAGGCTGGCTGCCTCGCTGGGAGCCAAGTGGACACGCCCCTCTCTCTCTGCGCCTGAAAACTACGTCACCATTCTGAGCACATTACTCAGCATTTGCCCTCTCCACGCGGGCTCCCCGTACCCGTTTCCGCATTCCAATCTCAGCCCTGCACCCACCGAAATTTTAAAAAAGCCTGCCAAAGACCTGCCTATGGCAAGCTTGCCCCATACATCCTCGACCAGCCCCTCGTCCATGCCCAGTCCCTTCATATCCAATGAAATTACCTCCTCTTTGTTTTCCCGCAGTCAATCAACTACCTCCACTCCCTATAAAACCCCACGCCCCAAGAAGAGAAGCGCGACTTCTCCGGCCCCTCCTGTCAGACTGTAGAACCTCGCCCAGGAGCTGATTAAATTTCTTTATTCCAATAACTGGCCTCAGTTGCCTCATTTAAATCTCAGTTCCTTCATTCAAACCTTAGAAGTGGTGCCGAAACCCTGGAGGAGTTTTAAGACCCCTCCCCTCCTGGGGGAAACTGACTCCTGCACTCAAAGCCAAACAGGGGAGCCTCTCGCCTCGAGGTAAGAATTCTGTTGCCTATAACTTTTCCCGCTGGCTGCTCTGTGGACTCCCTGCTCGTAAACGTGGCCGCATCAGGGACTCCCCCTCCCCTCTTTGGCCACGGGCCTGGGGCCCCGGCCTCGTTCCGAGGACCTGAGTGCAGTGGAGGCGTCCCTGCACTCTTGTCTTCTCCCCGTAAGGGGTCTCTCAGGGCCAGGAATCTGAGGGAGATGTCCCCACATTCCTGCACCCTCTCGTAGTCTCAGGTGTTCGGTGGGATGGCCCGGGACGCTGAGCCACCCTTCTGATCATCTTCGCAGCAGCGGCTAATGTTTGGGTAATCAGAAGCCCTGTTTACAACTTCAGGCCCTGCCCAGAAGCAGGACCAAACCCCCGGCTTATGCCACTAACACGTCTATCTGAAACTCGCCCTTTGGCATATAAACTCCCACTAATTGAGTAACTGCCACTTTCAGTTTCTCTTCCTAACCTCGCCCAGGAGCTGATTAAATTTCTTTATTCCAATAACTGGCCTCAGTTGCCTCATTTAAATCTCTGTTGCTTCATTCAAACCTTACACCCACCACTGGCCCACCTCTCACTATTAAACTAGCGTCCCCAAAGAGGTCGAAGAACTAAGCTGGACGTGAGGCAGTGTTATCCTTAGTAAAAGACTGCAGAATGGAGAAAACCTTCCCAACCACTCCCTCTCCACTCACTGCTTTCAGAACTTTATGAGAGTATAATTTCCTTGTAAGGAGTATAGGTAAGCTTCCATTTTAATTAAAAGTGAAAGAGAAAGATGAAACCAATATTTACAAGTGTCTCTTACGTGCCCAGACCTGTGCTAATGCTTAGTATATGTGACTTAATCGTCCATGAATTTCAGGAGCTTATTACATTATCCCTATTTTACAGATATAAATCATGAGGTTCAGAGAAGATAAGTAACCTGCCCATGGTCACACAGGGACAAATGCTACGAGCTGCCTCAAATGGTGTTGTAAAATTAGATAGTGAATGTGAAATTAAGATACAAAGCTGGGGTTCTAATCAGATCTGTATGATCACAAAGCCTCAGGCTGCCTTCCTAAACAGGCACCTCTTAAACAGGACAGCTTCATCCAGCGGGCAAAACTCATGGGGCAAAGTGACATCCTTCAACCTATAAAGTTAGGTCCGACTCCTCTTGGGAAAAGAGATGCAATCTGAGATGCTTCTGAACTCTGACATTATAATTTATCCTCCAGGGAAAGGGAAATCTTGACTCTTCTTTTAGGACCTCACAGAGGAAGCCCAGACATTGTTAGACCTACACCCAGATCTTTCCTTGTATTCAGAGGCCTCCCAACTGGACCCAGACTCTACTACATCCAAATGGCTTGGGATACATAACACCTTAGATTACCCCAAACACAAATGGAACTCAACACTGGGTGATCTTGTGCCAGTTACTTAACTTTTCTGAACTTCATAGTGCTTGGCACTTGGCATAGATTACCTGTTGAGGGGATGGTTGGATGGAGGGAGGGAGATAAGATGAATAGGTCACAAACTATAACTGATACAGTGAAACATGAGGCCTGCCCATTTTTTTCTGCTATATCCATCATTGTCAACCAGAAGGGTATCAAACCATAGGGGAAAGGAGGCACTTTTCCTGGGCTACATCTCAGGAAACATGCTCTTATTGCTTATCTGGTAAGGTTTCCCTCCTCAGCAGCCCATCTGTCCATATCCCTAGAAGCACACTGAGATAAGTATTTCTGAACACAGTAAAGAGATCTTTTCAAAACCTAAAGGCCTGAGGACTTGGGGGGCACAGCCTGCGTAAAAAGGCCAAATAGCCTGAGATATGGCTAGAGATCCCAGCAATTAAATTAGAGATTTCCCAGGCCAGGTCCCTCCCAGGGTCCTGCCCTAGTTTTGGCTTTGTATTACTTTTCTGAAGCTAAAAGAAAAAAATCATGAGGCTGAGAAAACCCTGGGGTTGGCAAGTCCAAACTCAGAAGAATGGCATACACATTCAGAGTCTTTTTTTTTTTTTTTTTTTTAAATCAGTACTTTAGAACCAAGACTTCATTCACCTAAAGACAAAAAGATATGAACTGCTTGGTCCATAAGTGGGATAAAGCAGGAGTGCTCCATCAATGACCTTGGTGTTTGGACAACTGTTGTAGCATCACCTTGATTCCTTTTTTTTGAGACAGGGACTCCATCTGTTACCCAGGCTGGAATACAGTAGTGTGATCCTGGCTCACTGCAGCCCCAAACTCCCACAGGTGTGTACTACCACACCAGGCTAATTTTTTGTAGAGACAGGGTCTCCCTATGTTATTCAGGCTGGTCTTGAACCCCTGGGCTCAAGCAATTCTCCCACCTCAGCCTCCCAAAATGCTCAGATTGCAGGTGTGAGCCACTGTGCTCAGCCCTATCACCTTGTTATGATTCTGTGAGGATGTAAAGCTGAAGGATTAGTAGGCCAATAGGCTGTTAATTTCTGTCACATCCAGGATCTCTTGCGAGCCAGCAAACCAACTTCCTGGAGATATCGAGAGTGGCCTGTATATTCTATAACTCCTGAACTGTGCCTCCCACCAAAGAACCAGAAAAAGGATGTGGCCTTGCAGAGCTCAGCCACCAGCCCAGGAGCCAGGAAAAATCAGTCTTTCATTCTTTTTTCTTTTTTTTTTTTTTTGAATAAAAGAACTCTGTTGATGGGAAGCAGAAAGAACACCACCACTATGCAAAGATTTATAATGAAAAAGTTCCATCTACAAAAGACAATAGATTTCAAAGAGTATACACTACATGATTTCATTTACATAAGTTCAAAATCAAACATCTCCCATGGTGTTGAGAATCAAGAGGTGCTCACCTCTATGTAGGAAGGAGGCACTAATAATCAGAAGAGACATGATGGGGGCATTGAAGATGCCTGACAGTATTTTGTTCTGATCTGTGTGCTGGGTATAAGACTGTGTACATTTTGTGATCATTCATCACATTACCACTTAATGATGCGTGGGATCATCTATATGTATTCCACACATCAACAAAATGATTTTTTGAAAAATTCTATTTATAGACAGAAATTAGCTCATATTTACTGCTGCCTGCTTGCAGAATCTAATGCCCCATATTTTGGGCCAGAGACTAAAAAAAAAAAAAAACCAAAACAAACCCGTAAGCCTCTTTTCTCACCTGAAATGGTTTTCTACAGTTTTCAAATTCAGTAAGAGATGTCCTCAGGCAGAATTTCATTGAATTGCAGGGCCTAATCAGGCCTTTTTTTGGCAGTTGGCCAATCTTCGGATGGGCCAAATTCTGCCTGTGGACCCAGAGAGAAAACAAGTAATCCTCAGGCCTCCCAGTTCTGACACAGAGGAGAGCAGAGACCCAGAGAGCACAGGAAAAGTTAGGAACTTTCTCCAAATTACACAATGAGTTGCTGGTGGGGGGCCTTGTGATTTTCATTCCAAGGACTATCACTTTTCTACTACATTTCTTCCGCAGGGGCCAATTAATAAAACTTCTCCTCTGGGAAACTGAGAAAAATGAGCCCAGTAAACTTCACTGGTCATTCTTTGCATACAAAGAACACAAAGGAGTTTACCAAGTTCTTCTCCAACAGGAAATCATTTGTCTCTCAAGAGCCAGGAAGAGGAGGCAGGAAGTGCTGAGTTTTCAACAGGGCATTGCAACACAGCCCAGTGTTTTTGTGGAAACGATGTTCCCCTAATCAAAACAGGGTTGCATAAATGGACTCACTCCACTTAGGGGGAAAAGAAAGTTGTTTAAAGCCTATAAATGGGGACCACACAACCCTGAAGTTCTTTCTCCACTTTCTTTTTTAGAAAGTAGCTAAAAATAAAGGCTTGAAACTTGAAATAATGTAAGCAAGTACACACACACACACACACACACACACACACACACACACACAGTTTTTCCCATATATGGCTGCGTTATTCTCCGGTCTTTGAAAAGGCCAAATGAAGAGATGGCCAACAACCAAAATAATCCTTCAGACATTTGAAAATGAGGAGAAAGAACTAGAAGAGCTGGTGAACGACAAACGATTGTGTGGCTCAATGTGGATAAATAACACCGAGAGGGATTAGTTGCCATAGTACTTTAAAAACATGGGCACATGCATTTTGACACTGGGCCCCTTCTATAAAGAGACTGTTTTGCCCTCTGGCCTCAGCACTGAGAAAACTACAACTGCAGTAATTTAACATAAAGGACTTAAAGAAGGAAACCAGTGCAGGGACATGACTGAAAATTTAATTAAGGCCCTTCTCAGTATAAAGACTGTAAAGGAGATTGTAAGGCCGGTGCCTCCTTGGGAGCCGAATGGACATGCCCTTCTCTCTCCGTGCCTAAAAACTACATCATCATTGGCTTTTGATTTCCTCACTCCGGTCTCTGTTTCCTCATTAAACTTGGAGAGAAGTCTAACAGAGATGAGGGAACATCTCAAGGTCAGAAGCAGCAGGGAGACTCGGGAAAGATTCAAATGAGATACAAGAGCATAAATAGCAGAAGTCGGCTCTGGAGGTCAGCTTCTTTGTGATAGATGGTTATTACCGTGTCTTTTGGGTCCTACGTGAAATGTCTCTGTAGAGAAGATTAACACATGCATGTCAAAAAAAAAAAATTGCCACCTTGTATGTGTGTGTCGGGGGGTCACATTTTCAGTGTTTTGTGGTTTTCAAGGCCGTGTCAGATGTAATCCTGGACATAAAGTAAAGCACCTGCCTTTCCTGATATGGAAACTGAGGCTCAGGGAGGCTAAATGAACTCTTCAAGTTTTATTATGGGTGGCTTTGTGTAAGGGGTATCAACAGAAAGCAAAATCTCCCAACATGCAGGCCACGGATCTTTCAACTTAAAACCTTTGAAAGAACACTGGCCAGACTGCCAAGTTTAGGTATGGATTGTGGCTCATCGACTAAATCTCTGTGACTATGAAGTAGTCATTTCCCCTCTTCTGATTCTTATCCTGAACTGAGTATGACAGTGCCATCCTAGCCGGCAGAAGGTGGGTGGCAAGGGGGAAGAGAGAGACAAGTGTGAGCGGAGTCACTCTGCTTCCTACACTCATCTGTGAGTCTGTCCTTGCAAATCTCCAGACAGGACTGGCTGGAACCATCACCATTTCACTGATGGGGACAGCCGTCACAATACAGGGCAGAATACAACATGGAATCTAAAACAATGATTTCCAAAAGGTAAGACTGAAAAACCTCTTCAATCTCCCAGAAATATTGTAATGAAAATGACTGAAGAGACAACATGAATTCTAAATGTTCATCCCACTGCCTTTTTCTTTTTACTCCCTGAGGGATGGCACTTCCTCATGATGCTTTGGATTCTTTTTCTGAAAAGACATCCCGCTTTTTTTAGTGACCCTGCATGCTTCTCATGGTTTTCCCATGTCTGCCTATAAAGGCTTTCTATTTGGGTGCAGAGTCAATAATGATAATGAACAACAGCAAAGAAATAGCAGGCATTGTTTGCTGAGGGCCTACAATATACACTGTTGCAGAGCCCTTTTGGGCAACCTTCCATACTCTGTACAACTACCAGATGAGGTCAGTATTACTTCCTCCACTTTATAAATAAGAAAACCAAGACTCAGAGAAGGTTAGTGACTTGACCAAGGAAGGCCATCTTAATAACCGCAGGGCTGGGATTTAAACCATTGTATGGCTAATTCCAAAGCCTGTTTTTTCTGTTCCTGTTGCATTATGAGGCCTCTAGTCAGTTTACTAAATGCATAAAGGACTCTGGGCAATGCTGCTTGTTTGTGATTTCTTTCCATCATTATCTCACAGAATGGAATAACTTCCAGGTGGTCAGCTCTCCCACTGAAATCCCAGCTGCAGCGTAAGTCGGGTGGACATGAAGTGGGCTGGACAGATGGATGGCAAAGAGACCCCACATGCTTTCCCCCTGCATCAAAAGAATTGTGATTTCATTTCCAAATCACTAACCTGGTGAGGCACGAGCCCAAGAGAGGTTGGAGGCTCATTCATCCGATCCTCACTGCTTCTGGCAATGGCGTAGCCCCTGAGGACAGGAAACAATCAGAGCTGCTTATTTAATCCAAGTTTAACACACGGGAGGATGATGTAGCAGAAGTCCTCATAAGATTTATAAGGATAACTAAAATGCCCCTTGCTGGGCAGTGGAAGTTAGCAAAAAACTAATTTCCCTGGGACAAGAGGCAAGAAGAGTAATTTTAAAATGCATGGTTTGGAGTCAGAAAGACCCAAGTTTGTGACCATAGGCAAGCTACTTAACTTGTCTGTGCTTCAGGTCCATCATCTATAAAGTAGGAATGAGGGAGTTGTGATTAATAAATGAGGAATCGGCCAGATGTGGTGACTCACGCCTGTGAGCACTCTGGGAGGCCGAGGCGGGTGCATCATGAGGTCAGGAGTTTGAGACCAGCCTGGCCAACATAGTGAAACCCTCTCTCTACTAAAATCCAAAAATTAGGCGGGCGTGGTGACGCATGCCTGTAATCCCAGCTACTCAGGAGGCTGAGGGAGAACTGCTTGAACCCCGGAGGCAGAGGTTGCAGTGAGACAAGATCGTGACACTGCACTCCAGTCTGGGTCACAAAGTGAGACTCTGTCTCAAAAAAAAAAAAAAGAGGAATCTACTACAATTGCCAAGTGCAATGTTTGGCATATGACAGGCCAATAAACAATTCACTTACTATGAGATAGTCTTGTCAAACATCACAGCACGTTTCTGTACTGTAAATTTGAAGTGGAAAATTTTCTAACCTTAACTGTTTGAGCTGACATGAATGCTAATGAAATGGAGGAAGAGGAAATAAAAGTGAAGAATGAATTGGGCAGAACCAATGCACTACTCTCTGAACAATGGAGTGAAACTTGTGTCACCAAAGAGATGTGACACAGGACCTGGTGTTTAAACTATGACCAGGGCAAACGTAGCAGACAGAGGGTCAGCGTCAAGGAAGCATAAAATCAGCTCTCAAAGATTTTATTCCAAATATTTCCTGTCAGTGGGTAGCAATAAACTTAAATGACCGAGATAGCTAAGGTAGATGACAAAGAGGAAAGCAAAAAAACCCTGCTTTTCGTTTACCTCAGAGAACCCATACTAGTTACATATGCAACCGCAATTTTCAACTGCTGAGGAAAACTCTTAGTCATAGTCACACAAAAAATAGAATATTCATGTTCATTTGCATATTGACTTTCTGAGAACTGGAAAAATAAGTCTTTCAAAAATTCGATTTTCTGCTGCCTGTACTGCAAACAGCATAACAAAATGGTTAAACAGTTTGGCGCCACACTGGTTAAGCTAAACCCTGGCTTTTCCATTTACTATGTAAATTTGGCCACTTAACTTATCCTCGCTATGCCTTGATTTCCCCATCAAAACTGGGATTAATAATAATAGTTCTTTCCTAATAGGTTTGCTATGAAGATTAAAGGAGGCCGGGTGTGATGGCTCAATCCCAGCACTTTGCACTCAAAGTGCAATCCCAGCACTTTGGGAGGCTGAGGCGGGTGGATCACCTCTGATTATTGAGGTCAGAGGTTCAAGACCAGCCTGACCAACATGGCGAAACCCCGTCTCTATTAACAATACAAAAATTAGCCAGGCATGGTGGTACATGCCTGTAATCCCAGCTACTTGGGAGGCTGAGGAAGGAAAATCACTTGAACCTGAAACACAGAGGTTGCAGTGAGCCAAAATCATACCATTGCACTCTAGCCTGGGTAAAAAGAGTGAAACTCTGTCTCAAAAACAAAACAAACAAAAAAAAACAACAAAAAAAAACAGATTAAAGGAGGCAATATTTCTAAAGTGCTTAGAACAGTGCCTAGCACAAAGTAAGCACTATGTAAGTGTTAGAAAAGTAAAATAAACCATAATGAGTTTATCCAGAAGGGTGCGGAAATGTGGCCCCAAAGGAAACATATCAAGTTATCTCAGCCCAAAGAACCAGACCTACTTTTTCTAATCTTGTGTTTTTGAGGGTAAAGTGTAATTCTCTGAAAAGTCAGACTGAGAAAAGGCCAAGGTAGACACTGATGAATGACTGCCTACAAAAGCTTTGTTTAAATACTCATCTCCTACTAGCAAACTCACCCTTCTGGATGCTGCAAAACAGATACCATCAATTCCACAGCCAGGGCTCCTGCAATCATGGCCAGTCCTGGACGACTCACAGTGCACTGCTGGTCCAAGGTCCGGTCTCTGGTTGACTGCAAAGAAACAATCACTGATGTGTGCTGAACATTCTACTCCATTCAACTCTAGCTGTCTCAAGTATGAAACGCCTCTGTGACAAAGCTTTAAAATATAACCAGATACTCGTTGTTGGCAAAGAACATCCAGCCTCAAGTCATGTCATTTCTTGGGATTATCAAGATAAACAAAATATACAATTTAGGTAACTGAATGAGGTAATATGCTAAAAAGGATTAGCAGCGTAAACAAATTAGATTGGGAGTTATCAACCAAAAATCGGAGCTTAGCTGCCTCATATAATGGAACTGCATCATGTGCTCCTTTAAGTGACTCAATTCAGTTCTACTGTGCTTGGTTGTTAAGTGACAGAGACACAGAAGAAACAATGATTTGAATAGTACAAGTGATTCTGCCCTGCTATTTTAACTGAGCTAACACCTCGGAGTGACTGTGAGATGGGAGCAATAATTTACTCTCCCTGCAGCCCTCAGTTCCTATGTGTCTCTCACAACATGGGCATCACCTCTCTCTCAGTGTGATTCTAGGGTTTACTACAAGTATTTTTTTTCTACAACATGGCTCTAAACACAAGCCTTTGCTGGTTCAACCAAACAGATTCTAACCATCCAACTCTGGGTAAATTAAGGGGTTGTTAGGGATATTTTTGACTCTATGAAAATTTTACCTTATAAGCAGATGGGAATTTACTGCAAGAGACCACTAATCATATTTGTTGGCAATAACTAAATAACAAGACCAGCTGTCTATTATAAAACCATGATAGAGATCATCAAGCCATCCTTCTTCATATAAGAGAATGGTCATCTTCTTTTCTTTATATTGGGAGGACATAAAAGCCAGTTATCCAAAAGAGATAAGGAAAATGTTTTAAAACAAAGGAAAAATAGAGGGGAGTTTACAGAAAACATCTCTGCATTGCTTCTCTGGAATTATTATCGGTTCTGATAAAGGAATAGCCCTACAGACTAACTTGTATGAAGTCCTGAAAGCCATAGACTCTTAATTTGTACGGTGTGGTCTTGCTGTTCAAAGCATTGATGCACTTGACCCACTTTGCGCTGTGAGTTGACAGGGAAAGTATTCTTCCTTCCCTTATTAGCATTGCCAGGGAAAATACAAGACGCTCAGCTAAATCTGAATTTCAGATAAATAAATTTTTAGTATAAATGGGTCTTGAATATTATACGGGACATATACTAAAAAATTATTCATTACTAACTGAAATTCAAAATTATCTGGGAATCCTATACTTTTACTTACTAAATCTGACAAGCCTACACACCACTCCTATTTTGCAGAGGCAGAGGGAACCTAAGAAACTTTTTGGAATTACCTAGGAGGCAGTGTCAAGCCATTGATGGAATCTGGTCTTTAGACTCCTCATTTGTAATACTGTCTTGACTAAGAGAAACACAGGAGACAATACTGAGTGCTATCAGGGACTAGTCGGCTGTGGTTTCCTCAACAAGCTTTCCAAAAATATGGTTTGTAGCTGCATTTGTATTGGTGAACAAGGAACAGCTGTACAGTTGATGACGCCAGTCAAGGTTAATAGTGAGAGAATGCCATCCTCCCCAAATTGGAGAATTCTTCTCTTTGATAAAAGATAACCGCGGGACGCCGCCGCCGCGAAGCGCCAGGCGGTCGAGCCAGCGAGCTGCGGGGGTCGAGCCGGACCCCGGGACCCTCGGGGCAGGACCTGGGCCGACCAGCTGCGGGGGCGGCGCGGCGCTGCAGGCAGACACCAGGCGAGGGGCCGGGCAGAGGCCCGGGGGCCGCAGTGGGCCGCCGTAGCCTGCCCGTCTGGCTGTGCGCCGTCGCGGTGCTGCTCTCGGGGGCGCAGGCCAAGGGCACCCCGCTCCTGGCGCGGCCAGCGCCGCCCGGTGCCTCGCGCTACAGTCTCTACACAATGGGATGGCACCCGCGGCTGCGCCCGGGGCCGCATAAGGCCCTCTGTGCCTATGTGGTGCAAAGGAATGTGACCTGTGCCCTACAGGAGGGAGCGAAGAGCTACGTAAAGGCTGAATACCGGCAGTGTGGATGGGGCCCAAGTGCCCCGGGACAGTCACGTACCGCACAGTGCTCAGACCCAAATACAAGGTTGGCTACAATATACAGTGACAGACCTTGCCTGGCGTTGCTGTCCTGGCTTCATTGGGGAACGCTGCCTTGAGCACCTCACGGACCATGGGGCTGCCCTACCCCAGCTGGAGCCTGATCCTCAGATTCCCTCAGGGCAGCTGAGCCCAGACCCCAGACCCCCTTCCTACAACAGAGCAGCCCCCAGCCCTCAGGGAAGGAAAGGCCCAGGGCTGTTTGGTGAGCGGCTGGAACGCCTGGAGGGTGACGTCCAGCGCCTGGCACAGACATATGGTACCCTCAGTGGCCTGGTGGCCAGCCACAGGATGACTGGTGGCCCCAGGCCTCCTGCTGCCCTGTGGGCTTTGGGGTTATCCCTGAGGGGCTTGCGGACCCAGGAGACAGAGACAGAGGGCTGCTGACACCTCCCTTGGATGAGATCCTAAGCAAGGTGACAGAGGTGAGCAACACTCTTCGGACCAAGGTGCAGCTTCTGGACAAGGTGCATGGGCTGGTGCTTGGCCATGAGGCCCACCTGCAGCGGCTGCGGGAAGCCCCACCATCCCCGCTTACCTCCCTGGCCCTGCTGGAGGAGCATGTGGACCAACGGCTGCACCGACTCTGGGGGAACCTGATGGCTTCGAGCAGAAGCTGCAAGGCGTCCACAGTGAGTGCGACCTGCGCGTGCAGGAGGTCCGGCGCCAGTGTGAGAAGGGCCAGGCTGCCAGCAGGAGGCTGCACCAGAGCCTCGATGGCCGGGAGCTGGCCCTGCGTCGGGAGCTGTCACAGCTGGGCAACCAGCTGCAGGGCCTGAGCGTGGCTGGCAGGGGCAGCTGCTGTGGCCAGCTAACCTTGATCAATGCCCATACGGATGGCCTTGAGAGGATCCTGCAGGCAGTCACTGAGACCCAAAGGGGCCCCGGCGCTGTGGCCGGGGATGAGCTAATGAGGCTCTCTGCTGCCATGCTCGAAGGAGGTGTGGATGGGCTGCTTAACGGTCTGGAGACACTCAATGGGACAGAGGGTGGAGCAAGGGGGTGCTGTCTGAGGTTGGAGATGGGGGGGTGGGGAGTGGGCGGCTTCGGGACCATACTGGAAGAGCGCATGCAGAGCCTCGAGGAGCGCCTGGCGACATTAGCTGGGGAGCTAAGCCATGACAGCGCCCCTCAGGGCAGGTCAGCTCGGCCCCTGGTGCAGACAGAGCTGCCCGTGCTGGAACGACAGTTGCTTTCACTAGAGACTTCTTGCACCCCCAGCACCACCTCAGCCATCCTGGACAGCCTCGTGGCAGAGGTAAAGGCCTGGCAGAGCTGGAACGAGGCCCTCCTACGCCAGGTGGCCAGCCACGCAGCAGTACTCCAGAAGCTCAATGGCACGGTGGCTGAGGTCCAGGGACAGCAGGCAGAAGGGACAGGCAACTCACTCCAAAGTGAGATCACTCTGCTCAAGGTTAATCTGAACTCAGTGAGCAAGTCGCTCACGGGCCTCAGTGACTCTGTCAGCCAGTACTCTGATGCCTTCTTGGTGGCCAACATGTCCCTGGACGAGCGGGAATGCAAGGTGGAAACCAAGGTCCACGCCATCCAGGAGCAGGTCAGCAGCCAAGGCTCCAGGCTTCAGGCTGGCCACAGGCAGGTCCTGAACCTGCGGGGGGAGCTGGAGCAACTCAAGGCTGGTATGGCCAAGGTGGCCAGTAGGCTGAGCCGCTGCCAGGACACAGCCCAGGAACTTCAGCACACAGTGAGCCACTTTGACCAGCGGGTGGCACAAGTGGAGGGTGCGTGCAGGAGGCTAAGCCTGCTGGCTGCGGGCCTGGACAGCTTGCCCACTGAGCCACTGAGGCCCAGAGGGGGCCTGTGGAGCCATGTGGACCAGCTGAATCGCACGCTGGCCCAGAACACGCAGGACATTGCCTGCCTCCGGGATGACCTACTGGACTGCCGGGTCCAGCTGGCTGAGCAGGCGTGGCCAGGGAAAGCCAACTAGACAGGCTGGATAGGACCTAACCCCTAGATACCACCAACTCAGGGACCATCACCCCAGAGCCCAGCCTTATCCAGCAGCGCTTTCCAGTCTTCCCTGGCAGCCCAAATGGCACTAAGGAGGCCACTGGGTGAATGGTCTTGGTCTAGCTCCATGTGGCTATTCCAGCCACCAAAACCCATGCTCTCAGTGTTGCACAAACTGGACAATTCTGGACAGTGGTCAAGGCAAGGATGTCGTGCTTGAAGGCCAGGGAAGACTTGAAAGAATTCTCATTCCACTGTCTGCAGATCAGTGTCTGGGCAACCAACTGCAGAGCCTGAGTGTGGCTGGCAGGGGCAGCTGCTATGGCCAACTGGCCTTGATCAATGCCCATATGGATGGCCTTAAGAGGACCCTGCAGTCAGCACCAGTGTCAGCAACTATGCAAAGACCTATAGACCCACAGCCAGTGGCCTGTCCACATTGCCCTGTGCCCACAAGCAACAGTCCACAGTCCTTGGTGGCTTCTGTTCCACGTCCCCTCAGCTTCTCCCCGCAGCCATCAGGACTAGGTTTGTGCGGGAAGGTGATGCTGGACTGTCCTCACACCTGGCAGCTTCACGGATGCTGTATCTAAACCAAGGACCAGAGGCTGCCAGACTTTTCTGACTCCTCACAAGTCCTTCAGGACAGAGCAGAAGCACAAAGACTCAGCCAAGAATCCTCTTTATTCCTTTGGATCCTCCCCCAAGGTGAGGGCTTAGGCAGCTGTAGAACCCCAGGAAAGGAAAGAATGCAGGCAATCTGTTTAGAGACTCTCACCTCAAATTTAACCTTTTCCTTTCCTTCCCCTAAGATGTTTCCAGAGCCCTCTGGGGCCCACACTGTCTTCCTTCCACTTGGGGCTGGGGAAATCCTTCCCGAGAAGTCAGGGCATTTCTCTAGAAAGTGGCCTAAATGAGGCCAGGCCCTCAGAAGGAGTCCCCAGCTGGAGGAAAGGGGCTTCAGGCCTTGCTTTTCACACCCCTTCAAAACCCCATCCTCCCCGGATGTTCACAAAAGGTGAGAAATTCAGGTACGAAATTACCAATGGACAACTTGAAAACTCATATTCCTCAGGCCTATGCAGTTCCCAGAGACTGACACCCATCTCTGCTGAGGCTCTGGCCTCAGTTTCCCCCACAGCAACATGGGCCCCACTGTACTGTTCTTCAGGTCCCCACAGCCTTCTGGTTCCTGGACATTCGGTATTCTGCCCTCCATGCTGGTACTGTTGGAGGAGGGCAGGGTTTGGATTAAAGCTTTTAGCCAGAAAAAAAAAAAAAAGATAATTTTTAAATAGTCATAAGTGAAAGGGCTGTGTCTGTCTGCCTCAGTGCACAAGTTGGTCATAGGAAATATTTGGAACTATAGAGAAATCCACTTACATCTCTTGGGGCCACCACATCATTGCAGAAGTAACAGCCAAGCTTGTAACCAGGGATGTTCGCAAAAGCTGATGAGTCCAGGAGGTCAGCAGATGCCGCAGGGTGGTTTGGACACAAGTCCCCAGCTCCTTGCTGCTTTGGTTTCTTCAGGCCATGTCTCATGACAACAAAAATGTCAAATCCCAAAGCAGCATTGATGACCGGCTGCAGGTTTCAAGGAATAAAAGAGCAGAGTTAAAAAACACATAAAGCCACAAACTGTGGCTAATCCCATATTTGCTTAACTTTTTAAAATTTATTTTTTGCATGTAAGTGTAATTAGATTCTAAAAGCTAATGATAATAGCTACCCACTACTGAGGGCTTATTAAGTACAAAAGACTTGATAAGTGAAGAACATAAATTATCTCATTTAATTTCATTTGAAACTCATAACAGACCAGGCATGGTGGCTCATACCTGTAATTAATCCCAGTACTTTGGGAGGCCGAGGTGGGCGGACTGTCTGAGCTCAGGAGTTCAAGACCAGCCTGGCAACATGATGAAACACTGTCTCTACTAAAAATACAAAAAATTAGCTGAGCATGGTGACATGTGCCAGTAGTCCCAGCTAGCTACTCAGGAGGCAGGCGCACGAGAAACGCTTGAACCCAGGAGGTGGGGGTTGCAGTGGGCTGAGATTATGCCACTGCACTCCAGCCTGGGCAACAGAGCAAGATTCTGTCAACACAACAACAAAAAACTCGTAACAAACATTTCTCATTTACAGATGAGGATACTGAAAGTCAGAGAAGTTAGTTCTATAACTTGCCCAAGGTCACTTACCTGGCAAGAGGTAGGTATATAAAACCAAGTCTACATAGTTCTCAAACCCATTCTTTCCACCATTATGCTATACTGTCATGTCCACATGGATTTTTTTTTTTTTTTAGACGGAGTTTTGCTCTTGTTGCCCAGGCTGAAGTGCAATGGCACAGTCTCGGCTCACTGCAACCTCTGCCTCCTGGGTTCAAGTGAGTCTCCTGCCTCAGCCTCCCAAGTAGCTGGGATGACAAGCACCCACTATTACGCCTGGCTAATTTTTATACTTTTAGTAGAGATGGGGTTTTGCTATGTTGGCCAGGCTTATCTTGAATTCCTGATCTCAAGTGATCACCCAGCCTTGGCCTCCCAAAGTGCTGGGATTACAGGTGTGAGTCACCGTGCCTGGCTTAGATCTGTTTATAACAGCTTTACTGAGATATAATTCACATACCATATAATCCACCCTTCACATAGATTTTTTTTTTTTTTTTTTGGGACAGAGTCTCGCTCTGCCACCCAGGCTGGAGTGCAGTGGCACAATCCCGGCTCACTGCAACCTCTGCCTCCTCGGTTCAAGTGATTCTCTTGCCTCAGCCTCCTGAGTAGCTGGGTGTGTGCCACCACACCCAGCTAATTTTTGTATTCTTAGTAGAGATGAGGTTTCACCATGTTGGCCAGGATGGTCTTGATCTCTTGACCTCATGATCTGCCCACCTCAGCCTCCCAAAGTGCTGGGATTACAGGCGTGAGCCACTACAACTGGCCCAATTTTTTTTGGTATCCCAGTAGATGAACTTACAGGCACATGCCACCATGCCTGGCTCCGCATAGTTTGTTTTTTTTTTTTTTTTGAGACAGGATCTCCCTCTGTTGCACAGACTGGAATGCAACGGCATGATCTCAGTTCACTGCAGCCTCAACCTCCCAGGCTCAAGTGATCTTCCTGCCTCAGCCTCCCGAGTAGCTAGGAGCACAAGTGTGTACTAACACACCTAGCTAATTTTTTGTCTTTTTTGTGGAGACAGTCTCACCATGTTGCCCAGACTAGTCTCAAACTCCTGGGTCAAGCAATCCTCCCAAAGTGCTAGGATTACAGATGTGAGCCACCATGTCCAGCCCAACATGAATTTTTTAGAAACTATTTTTTATTATACTATAACAACTTTTCATAGTTCTAATTTAACTTATTATCCCAAATTTCTGATTATATAGAAAGCTTGAAAAATAAAGAATAACCACACTACAAAAGAAAACAAAAATCACTCACAACCCACAGCGCAAAAAATGACTATTAATAGTTTGGGGTATTTCTTCCAACTATTTTCTCCCTTTCCCTCCCATTCTCTCTTTCTGTCTTCTTGCCCTCTTTCTCTCTCCTCTCTCAGTAGACAGATAAGTAGACAGATAGGAAGATATATATATATATATAAATGTTTATATATAAACATAATTAGTATAAAATATATATAATATTGTATCTTCTTTAATATAATGTGGCATTTTCCATCTTATTAAAATCCTTTGAAAACATAACTGTGAATAGCTGCATACTATTCCATCATAGGTATGCACCATGATTTAGTTCACTATTGAATACTGTTGGCCCTTTTAGTTGTTATTGACCAAGTAGTAGAGAATAAGACAAAGTCTCTGATCTCTTGGAGCTTACATTTTAATGTAAATACAGTATACCTTTCAGTATAGAGTATCTCAGAAGACTATTACGAAAATTAAACAGTAAATGATACCTATTACATTGGGTGATGGTGTGCAAAGCAAAGACAGTCTGAAGCAGAAGCCCTTTGGCACTGTGCTACCAGGTCACAAGCCACATCTCTGCCCTGGGGAAGGGAAGGTTAGGGACACTCCTTCCTCTGGGGTGGTGGTGCATTAAATTGTAATTGGAGACAGTACCTACCTTTCTCTTGCTTGTAGCAATGATGGCAGGAAGCCACCGGCTCTCCCTGGTGTCTATCAACAGAAAAATGACATCATGGTTTTCGATGAGCTGCTCCAGTTGCTCCACATCCTTGCGGGCTTGCTCCAGAGTGACACTGGAGAAGTTCACTGGATGCCCAGGCATGGGGATGCTCATGTTGAATCCCATGGCATTCTATGGAAACACCAGGATGTAGTTATCTCTGGAGCAATGGTATAGGCAGTATCTCAGAGCCCACACTTTCCACAGCTGCCTGCACATACTTGTGGTCACTTACATGAGATCTCCCTGTGCACTATTATGCTGCACCCTTCCCATGTCCTCTCTCTTCTTTACCTCCGCATCCTAGAACACCTTGACCTATCACCCCAGGGCCCTGAGGCAGGGCAGGGCAGAGCAGCGCAGGGCAGCAAGCAGAGACATATGGATATCAGTTCCGAAGTGGAGAGGGCACATTCTACCCGAGGTAAGGAAGACACTGGAAAAAACTGTGTATCTTTGGCTCTTTCCAGCCATCCAAGGCCAAGAAACTTTATCACTGCACCTTCTGGCTACTCAAGTACCTTTTTTTTTTTTTTTTTTTTTTTTAAAGACAAGGTCTTGTTCTGTCACCTAGGCTAGATGGCAATGGTACAATCACAGCTCACTGGAGCCTTGACCTCTTGGGCTCAAGGGGTCCTCCCACCTCAGCTTCCCAAGCAGCTGGGACTACAGGCACACATCACCACACCTGGCTGATTTTTTATTTTTAGTAGAAATAAGGTCTCACTATGTTGCCTAGGCTGGTCTTGAACTCCTGGGCTCAAGGAATCCTCCTGCCTCAGCCTCCAAATTGCTGGGGGTTAGAATGACTGATGATCTTGCCTTAATCCTTCAAGGGTATATGCATTTAAAAAACCCAAATACAAAAAACTCTACTTGGTAAGTTAGAGCCAGAAAATCTACTTAGGAGTATGTAGATATTTTTGTGGGGGAAGGAGTTATGGTGGGTGACGGCAGAGTGTGGAACAGAGTAAGGCTTCATTCTGTCTAAACGCAGAAGCTGTCCAGCAACCTGAGTTCCCCTGAATTGGGATTTTTTACACAGGCTTTAGAACAGCTCTATAATCTGCCATCTGCCCCTTGATGACCTCATAATATTTTGGCACATTAACAGTGAGTCACATATGAGTGCTAATAATGAAGCCAAGGACACTGACTTTCCACAAAAAAAGAATGTGTTCTAGAATCATAAACTGTACCCTTAGCCCCTATATACCACTGGCCATAGGGAAGTGTTTGAAAACATCAGCTTTTTCACTCATTTGCCAAACCCCTCACCTACTGAAAAAATAGCTCAAGGGACAGGACAAGCAGATCTTTTTACAAATAAATACCAAATTTGTAGTTTGTGGATACTTTTTCATTATCTTCAACTTTAAACCTAATATCTGGAATTCAAAAGGAAGAAAAATAATTTCAAAAGGAATGAAAAAAGAGTGGCAAGCAAAGCAGGAAAGGATATCAGGCAGCAAGGATTTCAGGAAAAAGAAAGGTACACAAACACGTCCATTTTAACAATGAGACTACCACAACTATCAGGATCTCATTAATTAATATACTAAGTATTATGCACCTACCATGTACCAAATACTGTAATAGGCAATAATAAAAGCAACAACAACAATACCTGCAATACCTTACTGGCATACTACAAATAACAAAGCATGTTAAATGGTGGTAGCTCGATCCAAAGAACTATTATGTATGTATTTTCATGACACCAAGATGGAACCATAATTATGCAATACCAGTGCTGGACCTTTGAATAATAAAGCAACTCTGCTAACCTAAATGAATCTCTACTTGCTAAAATTTCAGCCAGTAAGCTAACAAAAGAGCCCATCAGTTATGTCCACACCCCAGAGGCTGGAATTCAGCAACTTTCAACACAGTGGTTTTCTACTTGGCTGTATGTCAGAGGCACCTAGAAAGTATAATGCCCGGCCTTTTCCCCAGAACATTTAAATGGAAATCTCTGGTAATGAGCCCAGGCATCAGTATTTTCTATAATTCTCTTGATGATTCAAAGGGGTAATCAGGTTGAGGTATAATTTACATAAAGTGAAATACACAGATCTCACATGCACAGTTCAATATATTCTGACAAATGGTAGATTAACCACTGCATACAGCTACCGATATAGAGCATTTCCGTGACCCTAGAACATGCTCTTGTGCTCCTCCTCAGTCGGTCCCCACTTGCCCCCAGTAACAACTGTTCTGACTTCATTAGCCATAGATTAGACTATTCTAAACCCTCACATAAATGACATGCTAGGGTATATACTTGTCTGTGTTTGGCTTCTTTTGCTCAGCATAATGCTTTTGAGGTTCATTCAGATTGTTAAGTATCAATAACACATTTATTTTGTGGTATAATTATACTACAATTTGTTTATCAATTCTGTTGATGGTGATTTGGGTTATTTCTAGATTTGGGCTATTTTGAATAAAGTTGCTATGGACACTTTTGTATAAGTATTTTCATGTATGTATATTTTCGTTTCTCTTAGGTAAAGATCTAAAAGTACAATTTCTGGGTCACAAGGTAGGCAGATGTTAAATTTCATGAGATTTCCAAAGTAGTTGTTTTACCAGCAAAGTATGAATGTTTTGGTTGCTCCACACCCTGACCACATTTAGCACTGTCAGTCTTCTTAATCTTAGCCATTTTGGTAGGTGTATAGTGATCTATCTCTCTGGTTTTAATTTGTATTTCCCTGATGACTATTGATGTTGAACATTTTCACATGCTCACTAGCCATTCATAGATCTTCACTATTAATTAAGTACCTGTTCAAGCATTTTGCCCCTTAAAAAAAAAGTTGGTTTGTCTGTCTTCTTGAGTGGTAGGAGTTATCTTACGTATTCTGGATAAAAGAAGACTGTACCTGTCTTCTCAGTTTGGCTAGCTTTTTCATTCTTTGAAAGGCATCTTTTGAGAAGCTGAAGTTTTAAATTTTTTAAAAGTCAACTAAGTTACCATTTTTTATTTATGATATTTACTAGGTCCTAAGAAATCTTTATATATCACAAGACCACTAAGATGCTTTCTCCTAGAAACTTTATAGGGGCCATTCTGGGTGTCACTTAAGGGCTCAGAGTATTCAATGGTTTCTCCACTCTGTATAGTTAGAACTCCAGTGTCTCCCAGCTCGCGTGAGCTCTGGAATCTCCATTCTGCTCATAGCTCTCTGATGGTGTTTTTTGCCTGGTCTGACAGAGTCGGCTGTGAGTACACACAGCTCACTACTCAGTTGAAGACTCAAGGTGCTACTGAGGCACTCCTGCGCACAGCTCCCTCATTTCTGGTACCATGTCCTGCAAATTGCAGCCACCTCAGCTGCTCTGAACTCTGGTTGTTTCTTCAGCTCACCAAGACCAAGAGTATCTCCCTGGGCTCCCACAGGCTATGGCATGGGCCAGAAAGTGCCTTCATGTAATAAGCTAGGAAAAATCTATCTTACACTCTGTCTGGGACCATGTCTTTTACAACCTACTGTTCACTGTCTGAAAGTGTCATTTTATGTGTTTTGTCCAGGTGTGTAACTGTTGATGGTGGCAGAGCTAGTCCAGTATGTGTTACTCAACAGGATTGAAGCAGATGTCTGGATTTGGGTTTTAAAACCTCAAGTGTGGCTCCATAATCCAACATCTTATTGCCTCAAATAGATGTTTGATTTATAAAAGATCAGTTGTTTTCATATTCAATTAATTAGTTCTTCCCCAGGATCAGGCATGGTCTTTGTAGCAGAGCAGTTATTTTCATATAATTTTATCATAGCTTTTTTTTGAGATGGAGTTTCGCTCTTGCTGCCCAGGCTGGAGTGCAATGGTATGATCTCCACTCACTGCAACCTCTGCCTCCTGGGTTCAAGCGATTCTCCTGCCTCAGCCTCCTGAGTAGCTGGGATTACAGGCATGTGCCTCCATGCCCGGCTTATTTTGTATTTTTAGTAGAGATGCGGTTTCTCTATGTTGGTCAGGCTGGTCTTGAACTCCCGACCTCAGGTGATCTGCCCATCTCGCTCTCCCAAAGTGCTGGGATTAGATATGAGCCACCACACTCGGCCTTATCATAGCTTTTTTTTTTTTTCTTATTTTGGTTTATCATAGCTTTTTTAAAGGCACCTAGAAAGGGTCAATGTGACACCTATATTCTGGAGTAGAAGAGAAGGAATTACTCAACGAATACCATGTAGATAAAATGCAAGGGTTTCTTATGAGCTGACATTGAAGATACTTGAAGGTCTGGGGCTAGAATATGGTTAGTTTGGGTTAAATATATTTTAGACCAAAAACCAAAAGTCAACCTCTCTAGTTCTGAGGGAGTGTTTAAGGTATTTCAGACCAGCTATCCAGTGAAACCACCCTGTCCTTGAGGTCTGTCACCTAGGAGAAGCATGACCTCCTCGTACACTTCTTTGTACTTCCCGTGTCAGTCCATTTCACATTGCTACAAAGGAATACTTGAGGCTGGGTAATTTATAATGAAAAAAGGTTTATTTGGCTCATGGTTCTTCAGGTTGTACGAGAAGTATAGTGCTAGCATCTGTTTCTGAGGAGGGAAGCTTCCACACATGGTGAAAGGTGAAGGTGGAGCAGGTGCATCACATGGCAAGAGAGGGAGCAAGAGAGATTCCAGGCTCTTTCAAACAACTAGCTCTTGCTTGAGTGAACTAGGAGATCGAGAACTCACTCATTAATGTGGGGAGGGCACCAAGCCATTCATGAGGGATCTACCTCCATGACCCAAACAGCTCCCACCAGGTCCCACCTCCAACAGTGAGGATCACATTTCAACATGAGATCTGGAGAGGACAAACATCCAAACCAAATCACTTCCTATGAATTTACTATTTCAAAATTTAAACATTTGTAAAGGGTCTATCACCCATTTTTTTTTTTTTCTTTTCCAAGTCAAATGTCACTGAACTTCAAGCACTGAGATTAGAATCTTGCAATAACTTAACAAGCTAGGGATGGCCCAAATGAGATAATCTTGCATTAATAAAACCAATTTTTCTAACTTTTTTCAGGTAACCAGCTATCTGGGAAGTCTGCATTTAACACAGCAAAAGGCCACTTTTCTACCCTGGAATGCTCCTCCTGGCCCCTGGCCTTTCCCACTACTCTCTGCTCCTTGCCTCCCTCCCCAAGACTCCTTCCCCTGATAAATTCCTTCAGAGCTTGGACCAAATGTCACCTCTAAGTACGCTTTCCTTGGACCCCCACACCTGCTCTTCTGTATTTCCTAAGCAATGTCTACTTATCCTTTTTAGCATTTAGCATTTCAATTCAGTAAAATATAAGCTCGATGAGAGCAGAACCATGTCTTGTTCACTAAGGTCTAGCCTTTTCTCCATGTACTGGTATAAGAAAGGTGATGAGGCCGGGCCTGGTGGCTCATGCCTGTAATCCCAGCACTTTGGGAGGCTGAGGCATGTGGATCCCCTGAGGTCAGGAGATCGAGATCATCCTGTCCAACATGGTGAAACACTGTCTACTAAAAATACAAAAATTAGCAGGACATGGTAGCACGTGCCTGTAATTCCAGCTACTTGGGAGGCTGAGGCAGGAGAATCTCTTGAACCAGGGAGTGAGAGGTTGCAGTGAGCCAAGATCGCGCCACTGTACTCCAGCCTGGGTGACAGAGCAAGACTCTGTCTCAAAAAAAGAAAAGAAAGGTGGTAAGTATCCACTGAATGAAAAAACTACACTAAATCAAACATACAAGGAAAACCCCTTAAAGTTGGCTAACCAGTAAGTTAAATAGTTTCACAAGTATTTTTCATGAATGTGATGAATTACACTAGTATTTTGATGAGCTGTGTATATTATCTACTATTATTTATAAGGCATGAAGGATAAAAGTATAAAAGACTTGGACCCTGGCCTGGGGGACTTAATAGTCCAACAGGGAAAACAGAGTAACACGATGTAAGTGAGAAGGAAAAGGCTTGAAGATGGAGGGCTGTTTCCAGGAACAGTTGGACTTGCTGTCACCCAGCATGACTCAGCCTCCTCTTCCTTGACCTCTATGTTTCAGCCACCCTGGTTTTCTTTCAGTTCCACAAAAGTACCATGCTCATCCTACCCAGGCATTTGAACAGAGAGCTCCACTACACTCAATCTAGCTGACTCCCACTCAACCTTCAGGGGTTTCTTTCCTCAAAAGTCTTCCCAGCCCACCCCTCATCTAGGTCAGGCCTACCTGTTATATATTCTCATGGCAACTGAGCTCCTGTTTCCTGAATGTATTACAATGGTTAAGTATTTGTGAAATTATTTGTTAATGACCATCCCCCACTAGACTTTATGCTCCACATAAGGGAGAGGAAACTATGCCTGTCTAGTTCCCCTGTCCCTAGAATATAGTAGGTCTTAAATACATTACCTGACAAACAAGTAAGCAATAGAATAACTAAACAAATAAACAGGGGGAAGGGGGAATTGTATTGGGTTACTGAAAATGACTAGGATTTGGGTAAACAAAAATTTCAGGTATCTAATAAGTGACAGAGCTTAGGTTCAAAGCCAGGTCTGTCTGGAGGGAGGGTCCTGAAGGGAGTTTATAATACTTCCGATGATAGATTGGATTTTTTTTTTTTTTTTAGAGCTAGGGTCTCATTAGGTTGCCCAGGCTGGTTTCAAACTTCTGGCTTTAAGCAATCTCCTCCCACTTCAGCCTCCCAAAGCACTGGGATTATAAGCTTGAGCCAACGTGCACAGCCTAGACTGGATTATTCTTCCCAACTAGGCACCTCCTCCCTCTAGTAATGTTATATATCTCCACTCTTTGCAACATGACCTTTGCAAGACCTCCTACTAGGAGGAATACATCGACTAATCATTGATTTTGGCCTTGGTCCTGTGACTTGCTTTGGTACTAGAAATGGAAGACATCACACTGTACTGTTGTTGAGCTGAGACTTTAAGGCGTAATAACCACCAACCTTTTTAAGCTTATACTTTCTACCATAGGAAGAGTAGGACCCAAATGACTGTTCCTCCTCTAGCCTAGATTTTGAAAATAACACATACAATGGTCTGGAACCTGACTCGAAGCTATGTGGCTTATTGAATAAGTTCAGCCTAGTGACACAGCTGGACCACAGCCAACCTGCACACCCATGAATGTGAAATAAATGTTTGCAATTGTAAGCCACTGAGATTTTGGGATTGAGTGATATGAAATATTGTCACAGCAAAAACCTAACTAATATGCATGCCTACTCAATGACAGGGCTCCAACTTATTCTTTTTTTCTTTATTTTTGGGATGCAGTTTCGCTTTTGTTGCCCAGGCTGGAGTGCAATGGTGTGACCTTGGCTCACTGCAACCTCCGCCCCCCGGTACAAGCGATTCTCCTGTCTCAGTCTCCTGAGTAGCATGGATTACAGGCGCCTGCCATGACACTCAGCTAACTTTTTGTATTTTTAGTAGAGATGGGGTTTCACCATGTTGGCCAGGCTGGTCTTGAATTCCAGACCTCAGGTGATCCACCCACCTCAGCCTCCCAAAGTGCTGGGATTACAGGCAAGAGCCACTACACCTGGCCAGCTTATTTCTTTCAAAATCTAGCACATAGCTGGCTACATAGTGGGTTGTCAATCAATACTGTTAAACCCAATAAATGGTGTTCCTCAGGGACTCTGGTGAAATGGACAAAACATTAGCAGTGCTTCCAAAGCAAAGATTTTTAAAACGGATAAATCTAATACAAAGTGACTAAAGGGAGAAGCCTTGAGAAAATGGGCTTTTTTATTTTTTGGTTAGGACTGAGAACCTCTTCTGGCACTTTAAGTATAAGCAGATGCTTTGCAGACACCTAATCTAACTCCTGTCAGATAAACTGATTAAGTATTCAAGAGGTAGAATATCATTTGCTGGTTGGCCTTAAAAAAAGAAAATGTCAAGATTTTAAATCAAAGAAGTTGAATGACTTTTCTCTTGTTATCTGGTATTTCTAATGATATAACTCAAAAACCAGAGGCAGCTAGAGCAAAAAGCTAAACTTTCAGCCCAATCTTTCTTCTGCATGAAGACTTGCATTCCATTTAATTTCATAAACCTGTACTAAGTAACTACCAAGTATTCTGGTGATGGAGGAAAAACAATATCTTAGATCTGAGCCACTGTAAATCTCTTTGGAACCAGGCAGGATATAAAAATATATATACTCCTAAGTTCAACTTAAATTCATAATACTTTGCAACCTACAAAACATTTCTTCATACATTCCTCATTTCGTTTTCACAAGAATATGTGAGACAGATTATTAATTATTATTATTATTATTTTTTTTTTTGAGACAAAGTCTCACTCTGTTGACCAGGCTGGAGTGCAGTGATGTAATCTTGGCTCACTGCAACCACTGCCTCCTGGGTTCAAGTGATTCTCCTGCCTCAGCCTCCCAAGTAGCTGGAACTATAGGTGTGTACCACTACACCCAGCTAATTTTTGTATTTTTAAAGTAGAGACAGGGTTTCACCATATTGGCCAGGCTGATCTCGAACTCCTGACCTCGTGATCTGCCCACCTCGGTCTCCCAAAGTGCTGGGATTACAGGCGTGAGCCACCAAGCCTTGTTTTATTATTTTTATTTTTTAGACAGGGTTTTGTGTTGTCACCCAGGCTTGAGTGCAATGGCATGATCACAGCTCACTGCAGCTTTGACCTCCTAGGCTGAAGCAATCCTTTTGTTTCAGCCATCAGCATAGATGGGACTACAGGTACAAACCACCACTATACTTGGCTAATTTTATTTTAAAGAGATGGGGGTCTCACTATGTTGCCCAGGCTGGTCTCAAACTCCTGGGCTCAAGTAAGCCTCCTGCCTTAGCCTTCCGAAGTACTGGGACTGCAGGAATGAGCCACCATGCCTGGTCTGCTTGTTTTTTTATCCCTCTCTGAGATGAGGAAACAGAGGCTTAGTCACATGGCAAGTGCCTAGTGGAAAGTGACAGATGTCTGACTCTCTTTCTTCAATGCCACAGGGCCTCATTTCTCAATACTTAAACATTTATAGATATAACAGAAAACCTCTGCAAAAGAATCAACATACCACTCCAGGGAATATTTTCTGGAGCCGGTCCGCTGCCGCCAGAGCCTTGGGCTTACCACCCCCTAGGCAATCTTCAAACTCATAAAGAGGCTGCCTCACAGGATTGGAGTAGGAGATCTTGGCATTGTCCACAATCACGCCCCAACCCTGTGTGGAAACAGGAGATCATGGTGTGTTTCTGATGAACATTTCACAGGGTGCTGTCTCTTGAAATCTCAAAAGGAGTCTTGCTTTGGAGAAGCTTGGGAACCTCAAAACAGAAGAAACTTCAGAAACTGAATTGTGCAAATTCAGTTTAAGATAAACAGAATGTTGATTTTCCTTAAAAAAAAAACAACGTAATTATATATTCAGTGCCTGGTTTCCTGCAGTAACGAGATTAAAAAATGTTAAAGTGAGGCCGGGCGCGGTGGCTCAAGCCTGTAATCCCAGCACTTTGGGAGGCCGAGGCGGGTGGATCACGAGGTCAAGAGATCGAGACCATCCTGGTCAACATGGTGAAACCCCGTCTCCACTAATACAAAAAATTAGCTGGGCATAGTGGCGCGTGCCTGTAATCCCAGCTACTCAGGAGGCTGAGGCAGGAGAATTGCCTGAACCCAGGAGGTGGAGGTTGCGGTGAGCTGAGATTGCTCCATTGCACTCCAGCCTGGGTTAACGAGCGAAACTCCGTCTCAAAAAAAAAAAAATGTTAAAGTGGGACTAATAATTCATTATTTTTGACAGTGTCACCAAAGATTTGGAGGTGAATCCCATAAGAATTGTCTATGTTGTTGTTTTAAAAAGATTAGCAATAGCCCCTAAATGTCCTTGATTTCCCTTAAAGAATAATTAAGTGTAAATAACAACTATTCTTGAAACTCATTTAAAGCCTGAATGAACTCCTAAGAAAAAATGACTCACAAGTTATTTCCTACTGTATGATATTTTAGAACATTTTGTACCATTTATTCAAGAGGCAGAGCCTTATTAATAATCTGGAATTTAGGGAACAAGTCTATATTCTTAGAAATCATTTTCATGGTTTTATAGGCTTCAGTGATGTCTCCTATAACAGTTTTATAGAACCATACAATTTTCAAGGTGTTTGGGATCTCTAAAATCCTTAGTCCAAACTTTGTTTTACAGATGTGGAAACTGATGCCCGGGAGAGATAAGTGATTTGCCTAAGGCGTACATCTGGTTAATGGTGGGAATGAATGAGCTCTCCAAAGTTGCAACTAAATGAAGTTGCCTACTTCTTGGGGTAGGGTATGGTGGGTATATTGTAGTATATCATAAATAAGCATCAGTGACCTAAGAGATGTCCTGCCATGACTGGCTACAAGGCTAAGATTTGGCTCTTATTTCAGTATCTTTCCATTAGAAACTGAGAGACTCAATTAGATTGAAGGTTTCAGAGGTCCAGCCAACAAGGACCCACGAATCGTTTTCAGGGTTGAGAACAGGACAAAATCTGCCATTTATAAAGCATAGATTAGACTGGCTGTTTTGAAGCCCACTGGTAACCTTTCGTCTACCACCCAGTTTTGTAAATTATTTTCATCATCTAAGCAACCTACCATAGAGGGAGAATAAAGTCACTTGTGCTTGCTTTGGGGATGTTTATTTCTGAAGTATTTTTGCATTCCTTAAAGCAACTGATGAATGGATAGCAAGGAAGGCAAACTGGGAATGTGCTGGGTAGTAGGAAGGAAGCCAGATACATTACAAACATGCCATAGGTTAGTCACATGCAGGTGCATTTGCACACTTAACTTTTGGTTTCCTGGAATGCTACACAGTTTAAATGGCTAATCTGCAAAGATTAAAAAAAATTACAATACTCAATGCTGGTGAGGATGTGGTAGGGAGAAAATCATCTTACTGACTGAGAATGTTAAAGTGGTCTAATCTTTCTGGAAATCAATTTGGCAATATGTTTCTAGAATCTTTTTTTTTTTTTGTGAAAAACATTTATTTTCTGAGAATCTAAAATCTGGACAAAGAGTACTGGATTTTAGAAAAAACCTACACAAAATTGCCTCATTTCTTTCCTAATACATTAATAATCTAAGAATAAGGAAGTGAAAAAAAAAACCCTTTAAAAATAACATTGCTCCAGTTGGTCTGCAGGTATGTGATTTAAAATATCCCTGCTCTATTGAGGTATCAGCTGCAAACTTTGGTAAAATTAGAAAAATTAACAAACCCTTTCAAAAAAAAAAAATACAAAAACAGAAAAAACCAACCCCTAATGTTATATCTTTCTTGGTACATATACAGTAAACTACAAAAAAAATTCATTTAGAAAATGTGTCCGTTAAAAAAAAAAATCCCTCTCGTAAATTCTCAATTGCAGAGTTAAAAAATTGAATTTAAATGATCTGTAAGACTCAAACTCATCAGAGATTATTACAAACAACTCTATGCACATAAACTAGAAAACCTGGAGGAAATGGATAAATTCCTGGACAGCTGCCTCCTCCCAAGCCTAAACCAGGAAGAAGTCGAAACCCTGAATAGACCAATAACAAGGTCTGAAGTCGAGGCAGCAATTAAGAGCCTACCACCCAAAAAAAGCCCAGGTCCAGATGGGTTCACAGCAGAATTCTACCAGACATACAAAGAGGAACTGATACCATTCCTACTGAAACTATTCCAAATAATCCAAAAAGAGGGAGTCCTTCCCAAATCATTTTATGAGACCAACATCATCCTAATACCAAAACCTGGCAGAGACTCAACAAGAAAAGAAAACTACAGGCCAATATCCATGATGAACATAGATGCAAAAATCTTCAATAAAATACTGGCAAGCCGATTACAACAACACATCAAAAAGCTTATCCATCATGATCAAGTAGGATTCATCCCGGGGATGCAAGGCTGGTTCAATATACGCAAGTCTATAAATGTAATTCACCACATAAACAGAACCAAACACAAAAACCACATGATTATCTCAATTGATGCAGAGAAGGCCTTCGACAAAATTCAACAGCCCTTTATGCTAAAAACCCTCAATAAACTAGGTATCGACGGAACGTATCTCAAAACAATAAAAGCTATTTACGACAAACCGACAGCCAATATCATACTGAACGGGCAAAAACTGGAAGCATTCCCTTTGAAATCTGGCACTAGACAAGGATGCCCTCTCTCACCACTCCTATTCAATATAGTACTGGAAGTTCTAGCCAGAGCAATCAGGCAAGAAAAAGAAATAAAGGGTATTCAATTAGGAAAGGAGGAAGTCAAATTGTCTCTATTTGCAGACGACATGATTGTATATCTAGAAGACCCCATCATCTCAGCCCAAAATCTCCTGAAACTGATAAGCAACTTCAGCAAAGTCTCAGGATACAAAATCAACGTGCAAAAATCACAAGCATTCCTATACACCAATAACAGACTTAAAGAGAGCCAAATCAAGAACGAACTGCCATTCACAATTGCTACAAAGAGAATAAAATATCTAGGAATACAACTAACAAGGAATGTAAAGGACCTCTTCAAGGAGAACTACAAACCACTACTCAACGAAATAAGAGAGGACACAAACAGATGGAGAAACATTCCATGTTCATGGTTAGGAAGAATTAATATCGTGAAAATGGCCATACTGCCCAAAGTAATATACAGATTCAATGCTATACCCATCAAGCTACCAATGACCTTCTTCACAGAACTGGAAAAAACCACCTTAAACTTCATATGGAACCAGAAGAGAGCCCGCATAGCCAAGTCAATTCTAAGCAAAAAGAACAAAGCGGGAGGCATCACACTACCAGACATCAAACTCTACTACAAGGCTACAGTAATCAAAACAGCATGGTACTGGTACCAAAACAGAGATATAGACCAATGGAACAGAACAGAGGCATCGGAGGCAACACAACATATCTACAACCACCCAATCTTTGACAAACCTGATAAAAACAAGCAATGGGGAAAGGATTCCCTGTTCAATAAGTGGTGTTGGGAAAACTGGCTAGCCATATGCAGAAAGCAGAAACTCGACCCCTTCCTGACACCTTACACTAAAATTGACTCCAGATGGATTAAAGACTTAAACATAAGACCTAACACCATAAAATCATTAGAAGGAAACCTAGGCAAAACCATTCAGGACATAGGCGTAGGCAAGGACTTCATGACCAAAACACCAAAAGCATTGGCAACAAAAGCCAAAATAGACAAATGGGACCTAATCAAACTCCACAGCTTCTGCACAGCAAAAGAAACAGTCAATAGAGTGAATCGGCAACCAACAGAATGGGAAAAAATTTTTGCAGCCTACCCATCTGACAAAGGGCTGATATCCAGAATTTACAACGAGCTAAAAAAGATTTACAAGAAAAAAACAAACAAGCCCATTCAAAAGTGGGCGAAGGATATGAACAGATACTTTACAAAAGAAGACATACTTGAGGCCAACAAGCATATGAAAAAATGCTCATCATCACTGGCCATTGGAGAAATGCAAATCAAAACTACATTGAGATACCATCTCACGCCAGTTAGAATGGCGATCATTAAAAAATCTGGAGACAACAGATGCTGGAGAGGATGTGGGGAAATAGGAACACTTTTACACTGTTGGTGGGAGTGTAAATTAGTTCAACCATTGTGGAAAACAGTGTGGCGATTCCTCAAGGACCTAGAAATAGAAATCCCATTTGACCCAGCAATCCCATTACTGGGCATATATCCAAAGGATTATAAATCGTTCTACTATAAGGACACATGCACACGAATGTTCATAGCAGCACAGTTTACAATAGCAAAGACCTGGAACCAACCCAAATGTCCATCGATGATAGACTGGACAGGAAAAATGTGGCACATATACACCATGGAATATTATGCAGCCATTAAAAACGAGGAGTTCGCGTCCTTTGTAGGGACATGGATGAACCTGGAGACCATCATTCTCAGCAAATTGACACAAGAACACAAAATCAAGCACCACATGTTCTCACTCATAGGCGGGTGTTGAACAAGGAGAACACATGGACACAGTGAGGGGAGCACTATACACGGGGGTCTGTTGTGGGGGAGTGGGGGAACAGCGGGGGGGTGGGGAGTTGGGGAGGGACAGCATGGGGAGAAATGCCAGATGTGGGTGAAGGGGAGGAAGGCAGCAAATCACACTGCCAGGTGTGCACCTATGCAACAACCTTGCATGTTTTTCACATGTACCCCAGAACCTAAAATGCAATATAAAAAAATAAATAAATAAATAAAAAATAAAAACTAAAATAAAAAAAAAAAGACTCAAACTGTTCCCAAGCACCCACCCGGTGTCAGGAAGAACTGGATGACCACAGATTCTAGAATCGGGTTGGCATTTTCAACAATTCAGTGCTAACAACAAAGACTGTCATCTTTGCAAAGGAGGAAGGAACCAAAGGCACTTGAACGTGGCTTCGTGTGCTGCCGTCCGTCTGTGACCACCTTTGCTGGACAGCATCAGCCACGCGCCTGGCCCCACGTGGAGCAGAGTCCTCTCGAGGCCATTTCTGTGCGGCCCCAGCTCCCTGCTTGTGTGGGCAGAGGACTTTTCACGCGGATCTCAGATGCCAAGCAGTCTGGTGGGGGATGGCTTTGAGGGAAAGGTTTCAACAGGGCCCGAGGTGTTTTCTCTTTTCCTTGCGACTTCAACAGACAGCTGAGCCACGCCACGCCACGCCACGGGCCACCACGGGGAACCATGTCACTGGACTTCAGATGCTACAAGGCCGTCAGGAAGATGCTTGCTCTGACCTTGGCCTTCTTAGAGCCGGTGGCAGCAGCTTCTGAGAACCTGACATCAGAAACATGAACAGCCTCCACGCCACGAAGTTTCTGATTCCATCTTTAAAAAAGTCTTATGCTGTTTTGTCGAGAAATTGCAGGCTTTTATGTTTTCCCAAAAAAAAGACACAAAATACTGACAAGTCCAACTTTTAGCCAGAATAAATTCCTGAAAATGTACAGATTTGAAAAATTAAAAAAAAAAAAAAAAAAAGGGCAGATGAACCTTTTTAGGGAACGGAGAGAACACTACCTGTTTAAGTTAAGCCCACTAAGGAGAACACCAAGGCCGACGAGAGAACCCTCCGACATGTTTTCAGCAAAACACCTGTCAAGAAGTGCTTGGAGATCACTGGCCGTTGCAGTAGCCGGGGAAGAGCTGATTGAGGACGGTCTGCAGAGGCTGGTTCACCTGCATGGCGTAGCTCCGGCCCAGGTCGTAGCGGCAGGCGGGGCAGCTGAACACCTGTGCCCGGAACGACCTGTCCAGGCAGTCCTTGCACACGTTGTGCTGACACATCGTCGTGATGGGCCGGAACACCAGCTCCTAACAGCAGATGCACTGGAACGCCTCCTCCACTTTACTCAGGAACATCTGGAACGGGCTGCCGCTCACTGGCCAGTCCTTGAGTGACACCAGGATCTCATTCCACAGCTTGGCGTTGCTCTTGTCCTCTCTGATGAGGCTGCTCTGCTGGGCCGTGAGGCTGTAGGGCTCCACCTTGCTTTTCTTGGATGACCGGCGCGGGGACCCGGTCCTGCCTGGGCCACCTCCTGGTGACTTCTGCTTCCACTTGCCCTTGCCCGTCCTGGAGGCCGAGAAGCCCCCCTCCTGCTCCTCCTCCTCCCTCTTCCTGTTCTCCTTCTCCCTCTCTGGGTTGGCCAGGGCCTCCAAGTAGGTTTCTGGATACTGCATGGTCAGCCCCAGCTTCTTGATCCGGTCCTTCCCCTCCTTCGTCCAAGGGCCGGGCTCGTCATCATCCCTCCACAGGAGATAGCGCCACACGAGGAACCCGGACTTCCCCTTCTCCGGCCAGTACTTCACCACCTTGTAGATGCCGTCATACTGGATGCCCTCGGCGGGGGCGTACTTGCTGTGCTTGCCGCCCTTGACGTTGCGCACCACCCTGACTGGCTTCCCCGACCGCCAGTCCTTGGCCTCGGCCCCTTCTTGATCATTGATGGGAGCAAAGCAGTTGAGGGCCTGAGCCCTGTTGGTGTTGGTGAATTTCTGATCACAGGACTGTTCCACGGTCCTGTTGTTGCCGGAAAGATCTCGGCCACCACTACTTGTGTATGTGAAAAAACTCCCATGGTCCACGTCATCCTCGTAGCCCCCGGCCAGGACGAGGGAGTACGCTCCGTCATTACTCCGGCCGTGAATGCCGGCCACATGGGGCCGATGGACGCCCGACTCGCTGACCTGGACACGGAACCGCCATATGGTGCCCACGGGGATGCCCGGGATGGGTCCGTAGTGGTTGGACGGGATGATGGTGCACTCCTTGGTGCGGCCCACACATGCCATGCCCTTGCCCCAGTCCCGCGAGGACGACGTGGCCGATGCCATCTTCGCCGCCTTTTTGCTCTCTCTCAGCCTCTCGCCCGACAGCACCACCTTGCTGGCGTCATTCCGGCACTCAGGGCAGTTCCACTCATCCTCGCTGGGAACGCTGCTGAGGGGCGGCTGCAGGCAGTAGATGTGGAAGGCCATGTCACACTCGTCACACATGAGCTGCTTGTCAGGGTCCTGCTGGCCGCCGCACAGGTGGCAGGCGCAGACCCGGCAGAGCCGGTTCACGTCATCCTTGCAGTACTTGCAGGACGGCCCGCTCTTCCGTCTCATGGGGTTGCCGACCATGGGACTCCTCGCCTGGACGCTCGATCTTGAAGAATTCATCCACGAAGATGATCCCACAGTCGTTCAGAGAATCATCTCCGAGCACCACGTTGGCGTAGAGTTCCCGCGCCGTCCTGGTCTCGCGCTTCCTGGAGATCTCCGCGTCGTACCAGAAGCCCCGCTCCTTGGGGTTGTCGGGGTTGTAATTGAGCATGACCACCTGGCCCACCTCCACGTCCTGCCTCTTGATGATGGTCCGGGCGCGCACTCAGACGTCCCTGGAGCTCATCTGGACCACGCCGTTCTCTGGGTAGTCAGCGTATTTCACATTGTAAATGACGTCCTCCTCCAGTGCCGGGCTGGCCGTGGAGCTGCAGGGCTCGTCCCAGGAGGGGGCCTTCCGCGTCACCCGGACTACTTGCGCCTCAAACCACGCCCCCATGTTCGTGTCCCGAGCATTGACGTACTCATTGACCTTGTACAGCCCCAGCTCCGTCTCAACCCACATGTCCTTGTCCGCCAGGCCCGCTTTGCTGTTGGTCTCAGCGGTCGCCTCGCCGTGGGTGGAGGAGTTGTCCGACTCACTCTGGCCCAGGCAGCACCTGGAGTCGGTGTCGGAGAGCTCAGAGTTCCGCTCCTTGGCGCTGTGCGGGAGCACGAGGCTCTGGCGGACCAGGAGCTGAATGATGTCGTTCAGGCGGACCTCATAGTCAAAGAGAGTGTGGCCGTCCTCCATCTGTTTGCCTCTGTGGAACAGCCTCTGCAAGCCTGGCTCCATGTGGAACAGCTCCTGGATCTTCCGCCGCAGCTTCTCCACCTTGGTCAGCCTGGACAGCGAGTCCACCGTGTGGGTTTGCCTCCCGTCCATGGTCCGAATCTGGATCCACATGGTGTCAGCGCTCTCCGGTCACCGCGAACCCCTCGTCTGCCTGCGTGCCTGGCCCGGCTAGGGATGGTGATGGAGCCACGTGCGTGGCCTGGACCCCGCGCGGACGTGCGTGTGACTCGAAGTGCCTGCTTGGCAAACGCTGCCCATCGCGCTATCAGCTGCTCTCTAGAATCTTAAGAATACCCATTATCCTATGACTATTTCCAGCAATTTATTCTAAGAAATAATCTGACACTGACCAAGATGCAGTCACAAAGATGCTTTGCAGCACAATTTACAATTGTAAAAAACTGAAAACAATGTTAAATCTAAAGAGAAGGATACAGTAAGTTATGTTTCATCATATAAGAAGGCATATTCTATAGTCATAAAGCTTTAGCAGGCATGGCAGTGAACTTGTGCAGTCATGACTACTCGGGAGGCCGAGGTGGGAAGATCACACAAGGTCCAGTCCAGCCTGGGCAACAAAGCCTCAAAAATAAAAAGAAAGATTCATAGACAGACATCATTTTTAATGACATGCTAATTGGTAACAGCAAAGGACATTATTACATAAGATTTAAAAATAAGAGAATACCATACATATTTTATGTCAATTAATTAATTAATTAATTTTTTTGTTTGAGATGGACTCTCATTCTGTAGGCCAGGCTGGAGTGCAGTGGCCTGATCTCGGCTCACTGCAACCTCCACCTCCTGGGTCCTGGTTCAAGCAATTCTCCTACCTCAGACTTCCAAGTAGCTGGGATTACAGGCATAAGCCACCATACTCAGCTAATTTTTGTATTTTTTAGTAGCGACAGGGTTTCACCATGTTGGCCAGTCTGGTCTTGAACTCCTGACCTTGTGATCTGCCCACCTCAGCCTCCTAAAGTGCTGTGATTACAGGCGTGAGCCACCATGCCCAGCCACATGTCAATTAATTTTTAAAGCTAGACGAAATGAATTATTTTCTAGGAAAACAAATGGACTCAAAAGCAGTACATAATCTAAAAAGGGGAGTCAACACAGAAACATCTGTAAAAGTTTACAAAGATTCCCACCACTCCTACTGCCCCAATCAACACAATTCTAAAACGCGTCAGGCTCAGATGGATTTATAACTGATTTTTACCTAACCATCAAAGAACAGATAATTCACTTATTTAAACTGTTCTGGAGCTTAGAAAAAAGCAGAATGTTTTAAGTTTATGTTATAAAGATAGCATAATGTTAGGTATAAAATATACAAAGATAAAAGAAGGAATACCATGACCATAAACCAATTTAACTTACGAATTGAGGTGTAAAATATATTGATTGATTAATTGATTGGCTGATTGAGACAGGGTCTTGCTCTGTCACCCAGGCTGGAGTGCAGTGGCATGATCTTGGCTCAGTGCAGCCTCAACCTCCTGGTATGATGCAATGCTCCCACCTCAGCCTCCTGAGTAGCTGCAACTTCAGGTACATGCCACCACAGCCAGGCTAATTTTTTTGTGTGTGTATACATATATATATATATATTTTTTTTTTTTAATTTTTTTAATTTTTTTTATTTTTTATTTTTTTGTAGAGATGGGGTTTTGACGTGTTGTTGTCCAGGCTGGTCTTGAACTCCTGAGCTCAAACGATCTGCCTACCTTGGCCTCCCAAACTGCTGGGATTGCAGGCATGAGCCACCACAGCCCAGTAAGATATAAAATTTAAAAACAAAACATTACTAATTGAATTCAAGAGTATCTGAGAAGAGTAAGATACCATGTACAAGTAGGGTTTATTCTAGGAATGCTCAACATTAGAATACTTTGTCTTGATAGATGTAGTTGATAAAGCTCAACATTTCTGATGTAAACATGCAGAAACAGAAATCAACTTTAAATTATAAAGAATACTTACCAGAAACCAATATTAAAATTAAGAGTAAAAACAAGAGGCGTTCTCATTAAAGTCAGCAACAAAACAAAGATGTCAACTCTCACTGCCATTCTTCTACATTACTGTAGAGTTCTAGCCAGTCTTAATAAGACAAGGAAAAGAACGATGTAAGTGGTGGTGAGGAATACTATCAACCTACAAATTCAAAAGAATCAAAAAACTCTCAGAACTAAGAGAGCTTAGACAGATGGCCAAAGATAAATATGCAAAATTCACTATTTTTCCTACATCCCAGTAAGAGTCAACTGGAAAGTTTAATGGGAGAAACTATCTCTAAAGGAAAAAAATCATTAAATATGTAAAAATAAGATATTTAAACTAAATTAGATATGTGCAAGGCCTATATAAAGAAAATGCTACTGAAAGACAAAGATGATCTAATTAAATTAAGAGATACACCATGCTCCTAGGACTAAGGATTAATGTCATAAAAGTACATCAATCCCTTCTAATTTATCTATAAATTCATTGTAATTTTAACTAAAACAGTGAGTACAAATATAAAAATAATAGATCAATGAGTCAAAATAGAGAATCCACAAAGAGACTTAGGTATATAAGGGGGCTTAGCATTTGATAAAGACAGAAAAATGATGATTTCAATTACTGAATAAATGCCATTAACGCAACTAACAACCCATTTTGTGTAAAAGTAGCTAGATCTTTACCCCTTATCATGTAACCAAAAAATTTCCACATTCATAAAGTCCTAACATAAAAACAAGAGTTCTGTAAGCCGCAAAGGAAAAGACTGACACATATAATAATATAAAGCTGAAAAAAACTTTTTTTTTGAGACAAAGTTTCGCGAGTGCAATGGTGCAATCTCACTCAATGCAACCTCCACCTCCCGGGTTCAAGCAATTCTCCTGCCTCAGCCTCCTCAGTAGCTAGGATTACAGGCACATGCCACCACACCTGGCTAATTTTTTGTATTTTTAGTAGAAACGGGTTTCACCAGGTTAGCCAGGCCAATCTCAAACTCCTGACCTCAGGTGATCTGCTCACCTAAGCAAACCAAAGTGCTGGGACTACAGGTGTGTGCCAATGCGACTGGCTGAAAAAATTTTTATATGGCTAAAGACATCTTAGATAAATTGAGAAAAACATCACAGAAAAAAAGTTAATTGCCCCAATAAAAAAGAACTCTAAATCAATAAAAGAAACACAACCCAGGCTGGGAATGGTGGCTCACGCCTGTAATCCCAGCACTTTGGGAGGCCAAGGCAGGTGGATCACAAGTTCAGGAGTTCAAGACCAGCCTGACCAACATGGTGAAACTCCGTCTCTACGAAACATACAAAAATTAGCCAAGCATGGTGGTGCACGACTGTAATCCCAGCTACTGAGGAGGCTGAGGCAGGAGAATCGCTTGAACCTGGGAGGCAGAGGTTGCAGTGAAGCCAAGATCATGCCACTGTACTTCAGCCTGGGCGACAGAGTGAGACTCCATCTTAAAAAAACAAAAACAAAAATAAAAAAAACAAAAAAGAAATACAACCTGAAGAACATGAATTAAAAAAAACCACACACACAAAAAATTAAACTCATCCTTGCTAATTAAAGAAATGCAAATTAAAACAATAAATGTTACCTAACTGATTAAGACTTCAGAAGTTGATATATCCAATTTTGGCAAGGGTATGGAAAAAAGTTCTGTGTCTCACATGTATAACATTTTTGGAAGGCAATTTAGTTTTAAAAATTTTTTTGACCAGGTGCAGTGGCTCACATCTGTAATCCCAGCATTTTAGGAGGCCAAGGCAGGTGGATCACCTGAGGTCAGGAGTTCAACACCAGCCTCGACAACATGGTGAAACCCTGTCTCTACTAAAAATACAAAAAATTAGCCAGGTGTACTCGTCCATGCCTGTAATACCAGCTACTCAGGAAGTTAAGGCAGTAGAATCGCTTAAACTCGGGAAGCGGAGGTTACAGTGAGTTGAGATCATGCCTCTGTATCCGGCCTAGGCGACAGATTAAGACTTTGTCTCAAAAAAATTAATGAAAAACATAAATATTTAAAATATTTATATTCAAATTCTATACTCTCTCTAACATAGCAACTCTGTGTCTAGGGCTTCCCCCCCCCAAAAAAAAATCCTATGGATATGCAAACATACAAGTATAGGAATGTTTTCTAATAGAGAACAGTCTAACAGAAAAAAATACAAAGCAACCTGAAATTGATTCAATAAACTAAGAACATAGTCATACAACAAAATACCACATATACATACTATGGAAACATAGAAAGGTAGCCACAGTCATTTTTTTATCTAGTTAAAAATCTGTTAAAGATCATATGTTATGGTCTAGTTTTTATAAATATAAATAAATATCAGCAAAGATAACAAAGATTTCTCTATATTTAGATATGCCTACAATAACATCTGGGAAAGAGGCTGCATACTAATCTACAGTCTGCTTAATGGGAAACGGGACTTATGATGGGTGTGGAAGACTTCCTGTTTCTATCTTATGACAAAAGCTTGTATTTCTTTTACAATTAAAAAGATAACAAGAAAAGGAAAAAGGAAGGGAGGGGGAGAAGGAGGGGAGGGGGAGCTGGGAGATGGAAAGCAATCATGGAGAGTAAAACAAGAAGAGAAGCTGCAATTTCAAAGGTGCCTTTTGTACCCCCCAACCCCGACTTACCATCAATGTCCTAGCTACACTGCAACCCAAGGTGCCGGCTCCAAGCAGCAGACATTTGACAGACACAACCTTGTCCAAGTCTAACGTAGGGACCAATCTCCAACACATCAGTTTGAGATTTAGATCCACTGATGACTCAGCTAACCTAGAAAAGGAGAGATTTACTTATTCAGTCACTCATTTGTGCAATAATCTTGTCCTAAAAGATATCAAGTGGCTATGCAAGAAAATAAGAAATAAATAATAAGGAAATTAGGATAAAAGGAAAAAGAAGATGAAGCTGGAGGGTAAGCAGGGAGGAGAAAGGCTCCCACACAGCAGCACGCTGTTGGAGTCCTCTGCAATGAGGGGGTGGGGGGCACAAATTTGATACTGAGCTCCCAGCAGCAAAGGTGAAAAGGGAAGAGCATGACCAGTTAAAGGAATCACGGTGTCCATGAATAAAAACACACCACTTGATTAAAAGGAAAGTTTTTCCTAGTACTGAAAACAGAAATTTCTCCCATATCTCCTTAATAAAGAGTGCATTCAGGCCGGGCACGGTGGCTCACGCCTGCAATCCCTCCATTTTGGGAGGCCGAAGTGGGCAGATCACTTGAGTCAGGAGTTCGAGACCAGCCTAGCCAACATGGTGAAACCCTGTCTCTACTAAAAATACAAAAATTAGCTGGGTGTGGTGGCGGGCACCTGTAATTCCAGCTACTCGGGAGGCTGAGGCAGGAGAATTGCTTGAACCAGGGAGTCAGAGGTTGCAGTAAGCTGAGATCAAGCCATTGCACTCCAGCCTGGGCGACAAGAACAAAACTCCATCTCAAAAAAAAAACAAAAAAAAGAAAAGAAAAAGAGTGCACTCATATTCACCCTTAAATACAATACTGGTTTCCATGAAATATTTCTTCTAATATCCTTCAAGGTGGGCCAATAAGGGCAGGGCGTGGTGTCTTACGCCTGTAATTCCAGCACTTTTGGAGGCTGAAGCAGGCGGATCACGAGGTCAGGAGTTCAAGACCAGCCTGGACAACAAGGTGAAACCCTATCTCTACTAAAAATACAAAAAATTAGCTGAGTATGGTGGCATGTGCCTGTAATCCTAGTTACTCGGGAGGCTGAGGCAGGAGAATTGCTTGAACTCAGGAGGTGGAGGTTGCAGTGAGCAGAGATAGTGCCATTGCACTGCAGCCTGGGTGACAGAGCAAGACTCCATCTTGAGGGGGAAAAAAAGGCTGGGTGTGGTAGCTCACGCCTGTAATCCCAGCACTTTGGGAGGCCAAGGTGGGCAGATCATGAGCTCAGGAGATCGAGACCATTCTGGCTACCATGGTGAAACCCTGTCTCTACTAAAAATGCAAAAAATTAGCCAGGCATGGTGGTGCACACCTGTAGTCCCAGCTACTCAGGAGGCTGAGGCAGGAGAATTGCTTGAATCTGGGAGGCGGAGGTTGCAGTGAGCCGAGATCGTGCCACTGTACTCCAGCCTGGGTGACAGAATGAGACTCCATCTCAGAAGAAAAAAAAAAAAAGGTAGGCCAATAGGACCAAGCTAGAGGACAATCCATAAAGGATCGAAACACAGTACAGGAACACTACACTGGTGGCCTGAGAGCATGAGCTTGAAACAAAAATAAAATTTAGAGTATTTAGAACAGACAGTGTGCCCTTAAGGATATCCATTGTTAATATTAATTCTCACAACCAAACCTCAATTAAAGAGCAGAATAACACACAGCAGCATGAATGGCACCACTTGGGATGAATTCCACAATGCTGCGTTGGCCTGACAGAACTTGGTGTGTGTCTTGGTTACAAAAAGCCCAAATGGAGAAAACAGCTGCCAAAATATACCTTTTAGGGTCCATACATTCACTGAGGTTCACCATCCTTGGTCCCATGCCTGCTTTCTGGTTCTTTTCCCATCCAACTGCTTTAGGACAATCTTAAAGCAAATAAAACACAAAGCTTAATGAAGGAGGGAAGAATAAAAACAAACAGATAATTTAAAAAAAACCCAGAAGAATAAAAACAAGCAAGCTTGTATAAAAAAGACTGACTTTATAATGGCCCATGCATTGATACTTTGCTTCTTTCTAAAAGAGACCCGAGGGCCTGAATTTCCATGGATTTGCCACAGTTGCCTCCCCATCTTCCTCAGCTACTGGGAATGTTGTTTAGAGACCATCAGTCCCAAGCAATCTTCCTGCACAGGAGCTTCTGAAATAGCCCTCAACTCTGCCCCAAGGTGCCTCAACTTTCACTGTTACTAGAAGTTCAAAAAAAGAAAAAGACAATCTTATCTGGGGTAGGCGTAACCCCACTGAGGCCTCTCTATCTAAGCAAGCCAAGCCAATGTAACTGCAGCACACCTTCACTGAAGTTCCTATTGGGATTTGAACCTCTAAATTCAGTATGTCCCTCCTGTTGCTCATACTTATCATGTCCCTCTGCTCAGCCTTTCTGTCACTACACCTGTGTGCAGATCACAGTCCAAGGTGACTGTCCTTTAATTAAGCTGCCCTTTCCTTTAAGCGCATCTGTATCCATTCAGAACTTTCCTTTCTCTGACTTCTCCCTTTCCCACTGCCCGCTTTTAATCCCTGCTATGGGAGCCTCTGTAATTCCAGTCAATTCCAATTCTAGCAGTTCCCAAAGTGTATCCTATTCAATAATCTCAGAGGATAAGGATCTTGTGGCTAAACAGACTTGGGAAATGCTTCTATACTTATATCTATCTTCTATATTCTAGCCCCCACTATCACTGAAACCTGGCCATTCACACTGCACATGAGGGAGACAAAAGCTCTGAGACTTGCTTGGTGGAACCACAGCCTTGTAAATCTTGTTAGTGAATCCACCCACTCTCTTTCGCTCCCTGCATCTCTGGACCTCTGCTGCTCCCCCTTTCTCATTGAATTCCCACTGCTCACAATAAAGCCTGAACTCCTGAGCAAGGAATTCACCCCACCACAGCCTACACTTCCAGCACCATCTTCACTGTCTGCCTTAAGCAGCAGACTCTGCAAGAACAGAAACTCCTTGACTTGAAGTTAAGATGTACGGGACTAGGAGGGGAAATTTTCATTTTGTTTCTAATTGTACGCTGGTTTTCTTTGTCCATTCTCCTACTTTTGAATTTCTATCAAGATCGAAATTTTCCTTTCCTTGGGAAACTTTTCAGCTTTTGACATTAAAAAAGAATAGTTTGCCCAATATAATGATGGAACCAAGAAGGTACTGATTTCCTTTACATGATCTTTTGTTTCTGCGATAGGATGACCAATGAGAAACCATAAGGCCAATTATCCTTGAAAGTTACTTGGGCCCCAGTTTGGCTGAGGGTGTCATTCACAGCAAGAAGCCAGAAAGCAAATGTCATTCTCCTTTTAAATTGGGTACTCTGATTTGGCTTTTTTAAAATGCCATGAAAAATTAAAACTGAAATAATAAAATTTTCTTATTTGAAACAGGGTCTTGCTATGTTGCTGAAGCTGGTCTTGAACTCCTGGGCTTAAGTGATCCTCCAGCTTAAGTCTCTGGAGTAGCTGGGATTACAGGCATGAGCCATCACACAAAGTCAAATTTGAGTTTCTTAAAGAGGTTAAGATTTCAGAATTATTTTTCTGTGGGGGAAAAAAAAAAAGAGTTCATACCTGCCACTCATTGATATTTTGTTTGATTGTATTACTATTCTTAGATTGAATTAAAAAATGTGTCTCTCAACAGCAAATACATGGAATCAACTTAAATGCCAATCAATGATAGACTGGATAAAGAAAATGTGGTATACATACACCATGGAATACTATGCAGCCATAGAAAAGAATGAGACCATGTCTTTTGTGGGAACATGGATGGAGCTGGAGGCCATTATCTTTAGCAAACTAATGCAGGAACAGAAAACCAAATACCACATGTTCTCACTTATAAGTGGGAGCTAAATGATGAGAACTCATGACACAAAGGGGAATAACAGACACTGGGGCCTACTTGAGGGTGGAGGGTGGGAGGAGGGAGAAGAGCAGAATAACTACTAGGTACTAGGTTTAGTACCTGGCTGATGAAATAACCTGCACAACAAACCCCTGTGAAGTAAGTTTACCTACATAAAAAACCACATATACCCCTAAACCTCAAAGTTTTTTTTTTTAAATGTGTCTCTGATATACAGCACAGGAACTTGACAAGAACTACGGAATCACAGCCTCATACTGTAATTTGTAACTCCAGTCTAGGTTTTTCTGTTACAGGTTAGAAATTATCAGAAAAAAAAAAATCATAATTTCAGATTAAAAGCTCTCTATACTTAAAAGGTTACAGATGCTGGGCTCATGTCTAGTCCAAGCTACTTGGGAGGCTGAGGCAGGAGGACTGCAGGAGGAAGGATTTAGCCCACGAGTTCAAGGCCAGCCTGGGCGGCATAAGAAGACCTCATCTCTCAAAAAATAAAAATAAAAAGGGTATAGCCATTTCTAAGAAAATTAGATGCCCTTTAAAGTTAATAATGAAAAAAATACCACATATGGCAATAGTATTTAATTTACCATACCTGCTTCCATATAATCTGTAAGATATACACCAAATTAAATGAGAATTTTTGTTTTTTGAAACAGAGTTTCGATTTGTCACCAGGCTGGAGTATAGTGGCACAATCTCGGCTCACTGCAACCTCTGCCTCCTATGTTCAAGTGATTCTCCTGCCTCAGCCTTCCAAGTAGCTGGGACTACAGGCATATGCAACTACGCCGAGCTAATTTTTGTATTTTTAGTAGAGATGGAGTTTCACCATGTTGGCCAGGATGGTCTTGATCTCTTAACCTCATGATCTGTCTGCCTTGGCCTCCCAAAGTGCTGGGATTACAGGCATGAGTCACAGCACCAGGCCAGAAGAATTCTTTATAAAGTTGTATTTACTGTAAAGTTTTATTTACAGCTAAGAGGTAACATACTAGTTTACACGAAAAACAGGAAATTCATTTGCCTTTCTTAAGCTAAATAATCTACATTTAATATCAGGCATAAAGAAGATGTGTTAAAGGCTTTATTGGATGACAGAAAACCTTTTTCGAATGGAAATGTACAGTGTGGTTCCTGAGTTTAAATGTCAGCATTGGCCAGGTGTGGTGGCTCATGCCTGTAATCCTAGAACTTTGGAAGGCTACGGCAGGTGGACTGTCTGAGCTCAGGAGTTCAGACCAGCCTGGGCAACATGGTAAAACCCCGTCTCTACTAAAATACAAAAAATTAGCCGGGTGTGGTAGCATGCGCCTGTAGTCCCAGCTACACAGGAGGCTGAGGCAGAAGAACTGCTTGAACCCAGGAGGCAGAGGTTGCACTGAGCTGAGATTGCAACACTGCACTCCAGTCTGGGTGACAGAGTGAGACATTGTAGCCAAAAAAAAAAAAAAAATAGTCAACATCATCAAGCGAAGCATGAGCCTTACCATAGAGATTAGGGTGTAAGAATAACTCAGTGCCTTTGTCATAGAAGTGGAAAGAAAATTGACTCCCCACAGGGCGGTTGGCAAGATTAAGTGAGCACCTCATGGATGGTGCCTGGCAGCTTATCAGACATAGAAACCAGATCCACATTAGTAAACTCTCACCTCATTCCCTGAGACCATACTTGTCAAACTGGCGGCCCAGTGTGGCTTTGAATGTGGCCCAACACAAATTCCTAAACTTTCTTAAAACATTATGAGATTTCTTTGCAATTTTTTTTTTTGGTTCATCAGCTATCATTAGTGTTAGTGTATTTTATGTGTGGCCCAAGACAATCCTTCCAATGTGGCCCAGGAAAGCCAAAAGACTGTACACCCCTGTGACTATCTTTAAGTGTGGTTTAATAAAACAAAGGTATGGCACATAAGTTAATAATACACAGGAGCTATTTTAGAATTTGCCAGAAGAGGGTGCTACGTCCAATGCAAATATCTAAAGACAACAGAAAGGCAAAGGCTCTAAACTGAAAAGCAGTTTCCTCCTTTGACTGATCAAGCAGAAGTACTCTGTCAATCTTTCGAAGTCTGTAAGGACATCTGTGTTAGAGCATTGAATCGCTGAAAAAATGTCATCTGAGCCAGTCTTGAATCCTTCTGACTTTAGCACTCTAGAAAAGATCTCAGAAGATTTTTTTTTTTTTTGAGACAGAGTCTTGCTGTGTCACCCAGGCTGGAGTGCAGCAGCATAATTGGCTCACTACAACCTCCACTCCCAGGTTCAAGTGATTCTCCCACCTCAGCCTCCTGAGTAGCTGAGATTACAGGCACCTGCCATCACTCCTGGCTAATTTTTGTATTTTTAGTAGAGATGGGGTTTCACCATGTTGGCCAGGCCACTCTCGAACTCCTGACCTCAGGTGATTCACCCGCCTCGGCCTCCCAAGTGCTGGGATTACAGACCTGAGCCACCGCGCCCGGCCTTGGAAGAGATTTTGACACCACCTCCCCATCACACACACATTTTAAGGCATACTTATGGCATAAGGAAAGAAATGTCCCTTGGAACCATGAGGATGGTGTGAGGAACAACAAATTAATATATGTGAGGCCAGGCTCGGTAGCTCATACCTGTAATCCCAGCACTTTGGGAGGCCAAGGTGGGTGGATCACTTGAGGTTGGGAGTTCAAGACCAGCCTGACCAACATAGTGAAACCCACCTCTACTAAAAATACAAAAATTAGTCAGGTGTGGTGGCAGGCTCCTGTAATCCCAGCTACTTGGGAGGCTGAGGCAGGAGAATTGCTTGAACCTGGGAGGCAGAGGTTGCAGTGAGTCGAAATTAGGCCATTGCACTCCAGCTTGGGTGACAAAGCTAGACTCTGCCTCAAAAAAAAAAATATATATATATATATACACACACACACACACACACATTGTGAACATGCTCTGAAAAACACACAAATCACATAGAGATGAGGGACTATTTTGGCAAGAAATATAAAAGTGCTGTAGTTTATGTGAGCTAGGAAATTTACATAACATTTATTAAGCACCTATGACGTGCCAGAAATTGTGCTCTGACTTTGACACAGGACGTGGATTCCTGATAAGAAATACTCTCAAAGCAGGGCATTATATCCTTATTTCACTCAAACTTGAGTATTTATTCCATCTTTGTGACGTATGTAAAAATATCTCTCCATATCATACACATATTTAATCTATAGATAAAATGTCACTAAGTTTCTAAATTTATAAAATGGGGATAAAAGCTGACGATCCTCACATAAAGATCAAATGAAGACATTAAATGTGGAAGGAGAAATGGCATTTTTGTTTACTTTACTATATGGAGAATAGGATCACACACAACTTTAAGTACATAACAAATAAACATGTAAGCACATTAATACTTCATCTTTCCTGGCCGGGCGGAGTGGCTCACGCCTGTAATCCCAGCACTTCAGGAGGCCGAGGCAGGGCAAATCACAATGTCAGGAGTTCAAGACCATCCTGACCAAAATGGTGAAACCCCATCTCTACTAAAAACACAAAAATTAGCTGGGTGTGGTGCCCCCACGCCTGTAATCCCAGCTACTCAGGAGGCTGAGGCAGGAGAATTGCTTGAACCCAGGAGGAGGAGACTGCGGCAGGAGAATTGCTTGAACCCAGGAGGAGGAGACTGCAGTGAGCGGAGATCATGCCACTGCACTCCAGCCTGGCAACAGAGCGAGACTCCATCTCAAAAAACAAAACAACAGCAACAAAAAAAAAGCCACTTCATCCATCCTTTAAGAATAGACAGGAATAAAGATTTTGTGTTAAACAAAAGTAAAATTGAAAATGAGGGGCAGAGGAGAACAAATCTTGAAGACTGAAAAAAATGCCTAGAGAAAATTTCCTGGTCTCAATCTTTGCCTTTGTTCCAGTCTGAATAGCAGAGCATGCCCTCTGTTCGAAGTAGGTGTCTGCATTGGCAAGGAGGTACTAGTTGTACTTTTCTCTTCCTTTCTTCTGCCATTGTGAAGGGATGAAAAGAAAGTAAACCTGGTTCCATTTCTGATAAATGATAATTATATGCATTTTCAAAGACCAGCAAATTACCTGGGCTAAATGCCATTTCTGGAAGCTTCACTTCGAAGATGATGCTGTGGACAACATCTCTCACTCCCTGCAGGGTACGGTCATGGAAGCAAAGGACTTCAACAGACTGGAAACTGCTACTCCTGTTGTCATGCCCAGATTTTTATTTATTTATTATTTTTGTTAAAAGGAAGGAAAAGAAAAAGCTCACATAAGAGCTTCAGCAAACCAGTTGGAGAGAATTCAATGCATTGTAATTATGCTCCTCTGACACCCGAGGGAGATGGTCTTAACCTTTTTGAAAATATTCATATTATGGTTTCTCTGTCCAATGTTTAGAGGCTGAACAATGAACTGGCTGAGGTGAATTTTATATTACAATCATATTGCACATAAATAATTCTGACAAATAAATCTTTTAAATGCAGGGAAAAAATGCTCACAAGACATTTAGAAAAAAACCTCTAAGCAGTAGCACCTCAGTCAGTAGTTAGGAAGTCCATTTGCACTTTGTAGACTTACCACCTGGATAATTGTGGATTGTCTCCCTCAAAGGACAATCTGTAATTTATCTATCTTCATATTTTTAAATAAACATTTTTATAAGTAGACACAAAGAAAATTACACAAATCCCAAGTATAAACAAGGCTGTCTCATGCTTTCTCTCAGTCATTAACCACTCCCTTCAAAAGTAACAACTACTCTAAGTCCATACATTGGTTTTGCCTATTTTGAACTTGACATAAATGGAATCACAGAATATGTATTGTTTAGGTCCAGCTTATTTCACTTAATATTATGCTTTTAAAATTCATCCATGTTGATTTCTGTTAATAGTTCACTCAGATTCACTGTAACATGGTATTTCATTGTAAGGGATATACTATAAATTATCATTCATTTCATTATTGAAGAATGTGTGGGTTATTCCCAGCTTTTGGTTATTAAGAATAATGCTTCTGTAAACATTCTTGTAAATGTATTCTGCTTCTATCTATGTATGTATTTAGTGAGCAATCTACTTGAGAGTAACACTGCTGAGCCATAGATATTTTTAATTTTGGTAGATACTGCTCAACATTTTTCCAGCAGTATTTGAGAGTTCTAGTTGCTCCACATTGTCGACAACACTTGGTATGGACATTTTTGTTAAATACTTTTGGTGGATATGTAGAAGCAACTCATTATGGTTTTAATTTTTATTTCCTTAATGACATGATACTGGGCATCTTTTCAAATGTATATTGGCTTTTAAGATATCCTCTAATTATTTTAGGGTTAAGAAAAATGGAGAATGACAGCAGTAGAAAAATCCTATCTGAAAGCAACCCAGACAGCTAGAAGGGAGGGAGGCAGAATTTGTGTGAGGACCTGTGGCTACCAACTCTACCATATGCTAAAACATCTTTAGTACAGAATGATCAGAGTATGTGGCTCCCTAACAGACCTGATTAAACTTCATATGGAAATTGGGTTATGACTGATTTACTGATTGCCTGGTTTCCATGCCCAAAATGAAAAAAAAAAATGCATTTGGGAAAACAGAGATACAGATAGAAACAGACACATTGCAAAACACATACTGACAGAGGCAGACAGACAGACAAACACACACTGTTGTAAATACCATCTGTGGGCTGCTAGGACCAAAAAATTCCTCAAAGACCATCCAGGGTACTGGGCTAAGTTACAGGGATCATATACACCAGTTGTTATCTGTGAACAAAAAAGACTTTGAGTGAGTCGAGTATCATGTCAGCTTCAAAATACAGACATTGCTTGTATTTCCTCTTTTCTTTTTATGCTTTCTGCAAAGCCTTAAAAATTAGACACCTGGAAAAGGGCTAAGGGGAGAAGAAGAAAGCCACAGGATGTCACTCTGGATATAGAACTTCCTGATGGTAGGGGCTATCAAATTCTTGTCTGCACACCCTGTGCCTTGCATTGGGCCTGGCAGAAAGTAGGAGCTAAGTACATTTAGAAGGAAGAAAGACTGGAAGGAAGATGGGGAATGAAGGAGGACAGTCAACAGGGCTTGCATAGAGATCCTCTTGTAGAAAAAAAATATAATCTGTGAAAATGCCTCATTTTTAGTCAGATCAAGTTAAACAGCCAGTTACCCGTGATTTTGCTAACATATATTTCCTCCCCTTTCCCATCCCACTCCAATCCTGATCTTCATCTGGAAAACCCTACTCAATTTAAAATACCATTTCTTTAGTGAAGACTTACCCTGAAAGAAGTAGTCGGCCTATCCTCGCTGCTTCCATAGCGCTTTGAACATTATGTACAATATTTTTCACTTTTCTGTTTCCTTCCTTTCAAAGACAATGAGCATCCAGCACCCAGATACTGACTTTGAAATACCATTCTCACATGGTTAATTCTAGGGCTCAGGCAGGAAAAATACAAGAGAAGCTTGGAGCATCTTATAGTACCAGGAAATAAGGAGATATTCAAAAAACAAATGGTCTGGGTCATGCCAAGGGGATACAGGCGCCAACTGAAAGAGTTCCCAATGGCCAAGGCTGGAACAGTTTGTGCAACAATATAAATAATACGATGTTGAATTACAACCCAAAGTATAAAATAAGTATCTATGAGTCCACACTGATGTAAATAAAGAATGGAATAAATGTGAAGGGACAAGTCTTCCTTAAAGAAAATTTTCAAACAATATATAAAAATACTACCCTCTTCAGGAGCAAAATTTAACCCTTCCCCTTCTAAAAGGTAGCTCAATTCGTGATTTACTTCCAAAGAAAAAATAGTAACGCTACAGTGGAGAAAACCAGCAAATATTACCTTAACCAAGCAATCAGTTTAACATTACCCAGGATGTCACAGGGATATCAGGTGATAAGGGCACTTCACTCAGTGGTATTCTTTCCAAAAACCCATAACCCCAGTCTAATCACAAGAAAACATCAGATGAACGCAAATTAAGGCACATTCTATAAAAATAACTAATCAGTACTCCTCAAAAATGTCAAGGTGATTAAAAAAAACAAAGTGTGAGAAACAATTACAGATCAGAGGAAACTAAAGAGGAGACATGACAACAAATTGCAATGTAGTAGTATCCTGGACTGGATCCTGAAGAGAAAGAGGGTATTATAGGAAAAACTGGTGAAATCCAAAATGTCTAGAGTTGAGTTAATAGTAATGTACGAATGCTGGGTTCTCAGTTTTGACAAATGAACTGTGGTGATGTGATGTGACAACCTGAGAGAAAACTGACACTGGGTGAAGGTATATGGGAATTCTCTGTACTGTCTTTGCCACTCTCTTCTATAAATCTAAAATTATCCCAAAATAAAGTTAATTTCAAAAAAACGAAGACAAAGAGCAGCATCTGCAGAGCTGAGAGTATCTTTTTCATCTCTCCATGATCAGTTCATAAATACAGAGCAGACACTTGGTGAATGTTTTTTGAATGATAAAAAGGTAGATGGATGGATAAATGAGGGCAAGAAAGAAAGGAAGGATATAGAGTGGGTAGGGTGAGGGAGGAAACTGGCGGGCAGAGAACCGTAAATTGACCCATAGGTTTCCTTTATAAGCACAGCATGGGTTAAATGAAAACAGCTGATACATTTTTGTTAAATCTAGATCCAGTTAGTTCTATAAGAATGGAATCAGCCTAAACACTCCCATTTATTTCCCACAATGCTTGGTATAGTATCAGCCACAAAGTAGGAGCTTAACCAATATTCAGAAGGAATATCCATAAGCCCACCATCCTGAGAGAACTATTAACATCTTGGTGTATAACTGCCCATAAACTTATTATCTGCATAAATATATTTTAATTACTAGGACTTTGAAACAAACATAGGATCATGCTATAAATACTGTCTTTGTTGTTGTTTTGAGACAGAGTCTCACTCTATTACCCAGGCTGGATGGAGTGCAGTGGCACAATCTCGGTTCACTACAACCTCCACCTCAAGTGATTCAAGCGATTCTCGTGCCTCAGCCTCTGCAGTACCTGAGACTACAAACAGGCGTGCATTACCATGCCCGGCTAATTTGTAGTATTTTTCAGTAAAGATGGGGTTTCACCATGTTGGCCAGGCTGGTCTCAATCTCCTGGCCTCAAGTGATCCACAGGCCTTGGCCTCCTAATGTGCTGGGATTACAGGCATGAGCCACTGCGCCCGGCCTAAATATTGTTTTATATCTCTTATTGTATTGTGAACTGCCTTCCATGCCAGTAAATGTTCCACAACCATTTTGAGTAATGGCTGAATGGCATTCCATTGTATTGATGTACCAAACTTTTTTCTATTTTCTTTTGAAGGACAATTAAGTAGTTTTTATCTGCTCAATCTCTGAAAATGAATTTTGCTATGGTACTATCAGATAACTACTGTATTATTTCAAAGACACTCCTTAAAATATTTGCAACCTTTTCCATTATATGTAATTTTCTTATTCCCAAAATTTGAAGCATTTTCTGTCTAAATGCATGTTTGTGTCTTAAATGTAAATAGACAGATTCATATTTAATTTAATACAAACAGGTCCACAGCTATGGTCATCCTTTTAGGAAATACCTTTATTTGAGATTTCTTTTTCCACAGAGATAAGGTATCAGTATCTAGGGCTCTTTTAAAAATAGAGCTTAGTATGCTGAGTAGCCTCTTACTAAATCAGGCCTAGGGCAAAGTACTCAACCCTCCAAGCCACAATTTAATCATGGAGGAATATATTATATTCCTCCATATTCATGCAGCTGGTCTACTCCATGGACTTGAATTTTGGGTGTATTAGAGAGGGTGCTCTTAAAAACAAAAGAAAACATCTCTGGACTATCTGTCATTATCTTGAAAACTCCGGATTGGCTCTATGTCTTCCCATGCTCCTCAAAATGTGGTACATGCCCCAGCAGCATGAATGCGTCAGCCTTCCCCGGGAGCCTTCAGAAATGCAGAATCCCAGGCCTTTTCCCCAGACCTGCTGAATCAGAGTCTGTATTTTAATAAGAACCCAGGTGATTCATACATACATAGAGAAAATAATATATTCCTCCATGATGGTGGAAATAATATATTACTTATTTCATAGAGCTGTACTGAGGATTACATTAGCAATACTAAACATGAAAAGTCCAGTACATACATGGTGCTACTAATATGATTATTGGTGATAGACTCAGAATCTCCAGTGGTGAGACCAACAATCTTTATCTGTACTAGGGTCGTGAATAATCCTGATGCAGCTGGTCCACTCCATGGACTTGAATTTGGGGCATATTAGAGAGGGTGCTCTTATAGACAAAAGAAAACATCTGTCATTATCTTGAAAACTCTGGATTGGCTCTATGTCTTCCCATGCTTTTCAAAATGTGTGCCCCAGCAGCATGCATGCGTCAGCCTTCCCTGGGAGCCTTCAGAAATGCAGAATCCCAGGCCTCCTCCCCAGACCTGCTGAATCAGAGTTTGCATTTTAATAAGAACCCAGGTGATGCATACACCCATGGAAGTTTCAGAAGCACTGCTTCTCCTCAACCTTCTATAGCTGTGGGTCTCAAACCTGAAGATGCTTGGGTATCACCTGGAGAGCTATCAAAAATACTGCTGCCAGGTATCCAGAGGTTCTAGTTTAATTGATCTGGTGTTTGGCTTAAGAATTAGTTAGTTTAAAAGATCTTCAGGTGATTCTAATGTGCAGGTTACAAACTTATTGTTTGTCTGCAGCAGTTTCTAAAAGTATGGTCCGGCACAGACCACCTGCAGCAGAATTGCCTAGAAGCCTGATGAACCTGCACAACACCCTGCCCATACACATACACACAATCTGATCCCAGACCTTTCTAGGTACCACCAACATGTCCAGTGCATATCCAGTGAATATCCCATGTGATTCTCATGTACGCTATCATCTTAGCACTAGCTGTCTAGAGTCAAAAGGAGAAAATGAGTATTTGCTTAAAAGAGGGTTCACTGCATAAATATACATAAGGGTAAAAAATTCCTGACTTTAGAAAAATTAAAATATGGAGAAGCAAGCATTTTGCAATAAAGAAAATACAGGATGCATTTCATATTTGATATCTTGCTGGTTTAGAACTCTTTGTAAAGGCAGGAGCAGTATATTCATCTTTCCATCTCTAGTTACCTAAGCACAGTGCCTGATAGTCAGCAAATATCTACTGAATAGATTGACAGACTAGTAAATTTCTCCAGGCTCAAATACATGGACTCCTCCTTTGCAAAGATCTTGGGCAGGGATCCTGGGAGACAGCTAGAGGGGAAAAAGTGATGCCTGATCAACACAGACCTGAAGCTTCCATACAAACTGGGATGCAGCATCTCAGCAAGTTACTTTTCCTTCCTTCGTTCCTCTCTCAACATTACAGGGTCTCCACTCAATGGCATTTTAACCCTGGGATTCTCCTAGGTTAGAATGTGAGAGTAAGATAAAAAAGAGGGCTTCCCATGGTAAGCAAGAGAACTCTGAGATTACCAGCCTAGGGCTTCCACCAAATTAAGAAGTTGTCTTCCTTGAGCTCTTGTGGTCCATCTGGCCACACCACCTGCTACTCTTCCACCAGGGACATCTTTTTATTTTGTTCCCCTCTTCCAATTGTGACAGATAGCGTCTGCCGGGCAAACTGGGCATTTATTTAGCAATCATCACTTCAACTTCACATTGGTTTTATTCAAAAAAAGCATTTACGGCCAGACGTGGTGGCTCACATCCATAATCCCAACACTTTGGGAGACCAAGGAGGGCAGATCACAGGTCAGGAAATCAAGAACATCTTGGCCAACATGATGAAACCCCGTCTCTACTAAAAATACAAAAATTCTCTGGGTGTGATGGCACATGCCTGTAATCCCAGCTACTCGGGAGGCTGAGGCAGGAGAATCACTTGAACCAGGGAGTCGGAGGTTGCAGTGATCTGAGATCGTGCCACTGCAATCCAGCCTGGTGACAGAGCGAGAATCCGTCTCAAAAAAAAAACAAAAACAAAAAACGGCATTTACAACTCTATCTAGTGTAAAAAGGGGGAGAAGGAAGAAACTAGCATTTCTACTTCCATAACATTGAAACAGCTTACAATAAGAAAATGCCTGGTGCAGTGAAAAATGTACTAGCTGGAGAGTTGGCAGGTATGTTTTATTTCTGCAGCTCAATCTAAGTCCTTGAGGAAGTTTCTTCCTCTCCTGCAAAATGGAGTTGAATCTTTCATCTCAAAGGATTTCTTCCAGCTCCAGAATCACAGAATTTTAGAGACTGTTTAAGAAGAAAATACCCTATAGGTCACAAAACAACATAGATGGTATTAAAGCTAAAATTACAGAGTATCTAAAGGCTATTCAAAACCAGAAAAGGAAAAAACAACAAAAAACACATGAAGGCTATTAAATGGATTATTTAGGAAGAACCTAGGCAGTATCAATCCAGAGAATGTCATTCCTACAGAGACACTGAATTTCAATTTTCAAATGACTTCACAAACCTGGGCCTTTAATCAAACATTTTGGATCACTTGCTCTTGTGCAACCTTTAGCAATTTACTTAACCTCTCTTGCCTTAACTTCCTCATCTATAGGATAATTCTTAACTGCACTTAACACAGAAACGGAGAATGAGGCCAGCACTCAACAAATGGTAACTACAAAAACAACATAAATACACTCTCTTGCAGTTAACTTCATTGACCTCTTCGTTCAGTCCAATCCATCACAATGACAGACATGCTTAATGATGGGATGCACTCTGAAAAATGCAACATTAGGCAACTTTAGCATCATATCAACATCACAGAGTGTTCTTACACAAACCTAGATTGTATAGTCCACTATATACCTGGGCTATCTTGTATAGCTTGCTGTTCCTAGGCTAGAAACCTGGAGAGCATGGCCATACTGAATACTGTAGGCAACGGTAACACAATGGTATTATTGTTACAATGGTAATATAAACAAATCTAAACACATAGAAGGTATAGTAAAAATACAGTATTATAATCTTATGGAACCAGTACCGTCTATGTGGTCCACTGTTGACTAAAACATCATTCTGTGGCGTGTGACTGTACACAGTTATCTATCTTCAGTTTCAAGGTTATCTTTTCTTAAGTGCCAAAGAAAACAAAGGGATAAGTTCTAGTCTTACAAATATTCTCAGGGTCTAGGTTTTATCATGTACAAATGTAGAGTTGGACTAAATGATATCTAAATTATATAAATTAGAATATTATGTTAGATGCTACAAGTGGATGCCTAATGTCAAAGAATAAGCATATATCTGACCCTAAGGACAAAGGCAATGGAGTAGAAAAGAAGTGAAAAAAAATCTTCTTTTGAGCAAAAAAGACTAGGAATAAGTTTCTTAGAGCAACCTGACCTAACATGGACTATAGACAGCGGAATGCTATGGAGGAAAATCTATCACTTACCCAAAAAAGCAAGTCAGCTTGAAAATGCTTTAAAGTGGCCAGGTGCCGTGGCTCATGCCTGTAATCCCAACACTTTGGGAGGCCGAGGCGGGCAGATCACAAAGTCAGGAGATTGAGACCATCATGGCTAACAAGATGAAATCCCGTCTCTACTAAAAGTACAAAAAATTAGCTGGGCATAGTGGTATGTGCCTGTAATTCCAGCTACTTGGGAGGCTGAGGCAGGAGAATCGCTTGAACCTGGGAGGCGGAGGTTGCAATAAGCTGAGATCACGCCACTGCACTTCAGCCTAGGTGACAGAGCGAGACTTCACCTCAAAAAAAAAAAAAAAAAAAAAAAAAAAAAATGCTTTAGGGTAACTTTCCTACCCATAGGAGGCATAAGAGCAGAAGGCAGGCATCGAATAGGAAAATGACAAGATCCATTTAACACTAAGATAAACATCATGTAATCTTTCTTTGATGATTCAAAAGTGACTCCAAAATCTTTCAGTGGTTTAGGAATCAACTCAGAATCTATCTTAATCATTGGAGTAATGATTAGTTGGCACAATGCTAGGTAAGCCAGCTTATACTATGGGTAAACGGAATTTTAAAAAATGTTTTTCATAATCACTGACTAGGAGTTCTGGTTTTAGAACTGGCTTTGACACAAATTAATTGTGCGAACTTGGGCAAATCACTTCCTTGTGTAATACACATCAGCAGAAAGAAGCAAAACGTAACTGAAGAGAAACTTTGCTTAGAAGGTTTATGAAATAACTTGGCTAAGAGCATACAATTCATTGAAATGATTCAGTTATGATCAGTCTGCCAAGCAATTTGCCAAAAAAGTATACTGTGAGAAAGAAAAGAGGGCAAAATTGCCAACTTGTCTTCAGCAAGAATATTTTCCACACTTATCCCGTAAAACATGCTAATATGACAAATGGCTGTCTTTGTATCTCAAACACTTGCTATAACAGGAAATGCACAAAGGAGATTACACATTTTTAAAGTATGGGGGAAAAATTCAAATACCTAATGCACTTCAAAGTCACAGACTTTTTTTTTTTTTTAGCTGCCAAGATGCAGAGAGATCACTAAGTGAAGAAAGAGTCCAACTAATAGCATATAAATTGTTGTTCCTTGTCTATTGCTCTTGTTCAGATTTTAAAGCCCTAGAATTAAAGGCTAATGTTGCTGAAATTACAGAACATTTCCCAAACATTCAATCTTCAATAACTGCTCTGAATGAAACAGAAGAGTCAAGCAATCTTTCCCAAAAGATTGGCAATGAGATAGTGTTATGAGCTTTTTCTTTTTTTTTGAGACGGAGTCTTCCTGTCACCAGGCTGGAGTGCAGTGGTGTGATCTCGGCTCACTGCAATCTCTTCCTCCGGGGTTCAAGCAATTCCCCTGCCTCAGCCTCCCACGTAGCTGGGACCACCGGCTTGCACCACCACACCCGGCTAATTTTTTGTATTTTAGTAGAGACGGGGTTTCCCCAGGTTGGCCAGGATGGTCTCGATCTCCCAACCTTGTGATCCACCCACTTTGGCCTCCCAAAGTGCTGGAATTACAGGCATGAGCCACCGTGCCCAGCCATGAGCTATTTTTAACATAATCACAAGAACTGGCCTGAAAGATGATGATCTGTTGCAGCACTACAGTGTGACGGTAGAACCCATATTTTATTGAGAGAAGAACTTAAGGCCCATTTTCAACCTAACACATGTGTACAATACTATAACATCTGATGCTGGTAAGGGTACACAGCTGCTAGGAGGGAAGCTGGCAGGGTCTTGGGGCAACATTTATGATAAGCAGTGGTGTCCTGGAGCTGGCCCATACAGGCTTGTGGGAGCCAATTGTTAATGTCTCTTTCCAACTCAGCATTCCATGACTTCACTGGTAGCCTGAAATTGGCCATGATAAGAGTACTGATACCAAACAAGTAAGAAAACACTACAAAATCAGGACTTTTTCTACCTTACAAGAGTGGTTATTAATGTTTACCAGCACACCGCTGATTATAAGCCTTAAAATGTTCAAACTCTTTTTTTTTGAGACAGTTTCATTCTGTTGCCCAGGCTAGAGCGCAGTGGCATGATCACAGTTCACTGCAGACTCAAATTTCTGGGTCAAGGAATCCTCCTGCCACAGCCTTCAGAGTATCTTGGACTACAAGTATGTGCCACCACACCTAGCTAATTTTTAATTTTTTTGTAGAAACAAGAGTCCTATGTTGCCCAGGCTGGTCTTGAACTCCTGGCCTCAAGCAATCCTCTCACCTCAGTCTCCCAGAGTGCTGGGATTACAAGCGTGAGCCACCAGGCCCAGCCTAAAACTCAGTAACACAGTAATTCTACATCTAGACATCTTTTCTGTGGTAATGATTCAAAATACGGGTGATGAGGGGAGGAAAAGAGAGAGAGGAAAAAATGATGCATAAGCAGTGCTAATAGTGAAGAAATTATGAGAAATCTAAATGTCAAAACCTTGGTAAAATACTATCATACATTCATTAAAAAGGATGTTGTTGTAGAATGTAATACTATTATGCTAAAATGCTACAATAAAACAAATCTTAGTTTTAAAAAAATGCACAGAAAAAGATTAGAAGGAAATATACAAAAAGTTTGTATATAAAAAAATCTGAAAACTAGATTTTAAAAACAGAGAGATACAGCTGGAAATAAAACTAATGAATGGAACCACACCTAGTACAGTTCATTTATTTGTCAGTATTTCCAAAATGGTCATAAAATGGATTTTTCAAACTGTAGGTGGTGAGCTATTTGTGATTTTTAAATCATTTACTGGGTCACAACTAGAATTTTTCAGAAAGATAAAACAGAATAAAGGAAAGCATTATTTTGCAAAAGTCTTGTTTGGGGGGGGTGTGTGTGTGTGTGTATGTGTGTGCATTCAGACATATATTGGGTTATAACAGGTATTTTTAACTGTAAGTGACAAAGAACTCTAGCATTAAGCAATCACAGCAACAACCATACTTCATCCAAGAAGTGAGAAGAAACCAATCACAGATGCATTTGCTTTTGAGCTTTCATTTAAAGATCTTACCATTAGTGAACTGATAACACTTTCCTGGATGTCCCAGGGGCTGCTGAACAGGCAATCCTGCCAATCTCAGGAGGGGCTTCTCTTGTGCCTTCCTTTGGTAAAGGCAGAATTGGCTGTGTGACTTGGGGCCTTAAAACTCCATTTTTATGGAATAGCTGGAAACAGATTAATCCAAAGAAAATTTTCCTTTCAAAATGAAAACTGAAAAACATTCTAAGAAAATACAGTGGGAACAATTAGAACATGTGAGTAAAACTTAATGAAGCTTGTTTATACCCATCAACTCTTAGTTCTCACAGTCAAAGGGGGTGTCATTACTTTATGCTTATACACAATTGGGAAACTGAGGTTCAGAGGGTTCGGCCCATTAAGCTGTTGGGAACTGAAGTCTGGCCTTCCTACTCTACCCCAACACACTGGGAGCTGAGCAGAAAAAAATGGCTGCTTCCTTTATCACTATAGGAAGCATTCTGACTGTAGGAGGTAAGATCATTCACATGTGAAGAGGCTTTCATTCCCTTGTCTCTTTTCCATTCTCCTCACCTGCAAAACGCAGACAACACTATTCACTTCGCAGGGTGTGTAAGGATAGGTGATAGCACATATGAGTGACCAGCTGCATGCTGGGCACGTGGTCAGAACTCAGACCATGGCAGTCCCAGCTGTTGGTAGCTAGCAATATGTCCTCTTCAGGAGCAGATACCCACTCTCTCATAGCCAGCCAAGGATTCACACACGTAAACAGTACCTCCAGACGCAAAGCTCCCACTCTGACTTGGAACAAAGAGGACTCATTCACCTCCTGACCTTAACAATCTACAGATTCCCCCTTAGGCAGGCTAACTCCTGTCTTTTCCTTCATCTTCCTCCAAGCTACAGCCTCCAAGGGTCTCAGTGCTCTGTGCATCTCTGACATTAGATGCAGAACTGTGTGTAGATGTGTATTTGTCTGGGGTGAGGATTCACTGCTTCCAAAAAATTCACAGACATTATGCATTTGTACCCTACTCCAAATTAAGAACCCCTGCTCTGAATTGGCCATGCAGATCACATACTTCCCCTGTATTCTGCCTCCCATCACATCAGTAACCATGTGTGTAACTCATTAGACACAAATTGAGGTGTATAGACAATTTGGGAAAGCCTTTGTAAACTACACGGCCTTAACCAGACAACGGAATGCTCACATTAAAGAGAAAACTTAAAATGAACCAATACTAAGAGCTACCCTCTACTCACTGAAGGCCTACTGTGTGCCAGGCACTGACCCAGGTGCTTCCCATGAGCAATCTCCAGTCCTCACAACTCATTTATGCATAAATTCATCTTTCCATTTCATTTTCACACAAGGCATGATGCTATATGATGCAGACACAATGGTGGGAAATCAGCCTGTCCTGGTGGAGCTTAACTTTAAATGGGAGACAAATATGTTAATCAAAGATCACTCAAGAAAATCTAAAATTATGGGTCAGGTCTGGTGGCTCATGCCTGTAATCCCAGCACTTTAGGAGGCTGAAGCAGGTGGATCACCTGAGGTCAGGAGTTCAAGACTGGCCTGGCCTACGTGGCGAAACTCCGTCTCTACTAAAAATACAAAAATTAGCCAGGAGTGGTGGTGGTGCATGCCTGTAATCCCAGCTACTCAGGAGGCTGAGGCAGGAGAATCATTTGAACCCAGGAGGAGGAGGGTGCAGTGATCCAAGATCATGCCATTGCACTCCAGCCTGGGCAATTAAAGTGAAACTCTGCCTCAAAAAAAAAAAAAAAAAAAAAAAGAAGGGATACACAGTGCTATAAGAGCTCATAACAGGAGGAATAAACCATTTTATAGCGGTCAGGGAAGGTTTCCTTGAAAGAGTAAGCACTTAATAAAGCAAAGGGGAGGTGTGGGAAGGGAGAGGTAGAAGTAGAGAAAGGAGAGAGAAAAGAGTTCAGGCAAAAGGTACATGCAAAAGCCATGTGGCAGGGAACACGGAATGACTTGGGGCTGTATCCCCACAGGGGCTGGGCCACACAGACTCTTGTAGGCCATATTAAAGAATTTAGCCCCTATTCTTAGAGCACAGGGAAGAAGACATTCAGGTGTTTCATTATGGTAGTGACATGATCAGATCTGCTTTTCTAAAGAAACTGTGGGGATGATGTGGGAATGAAAGGGAGAGGCCCAGAGGAGACACGAGGAGGCTTATTAGGAAGCTGCTGCAGTATAGCATAGATTGGAGTGGTGGCAGAAGAAATGCAAGGTGGCAGGCTGAGAGAGGTTCAGGACATGAAATCCCAAACACACGGGGTGGTAGGGGGCAGACAACTGTCCGGCAGGATGACCAGATTTCTGCCTTGTGTGTTGGGATAGAGGCAGCATCATTCTGAGCCAGTGAAGCCAGAAGAGAACCAGTCTTGGGGCAAAGATTATAAGGTGCAGAAGGAGGCAAGCAGGCGGCTGGATAATGTGGCCTGGGATCCAGAGGGAGGTTCAGGAGGTTCAGGCTGGTGGGAGAAGATTGAATTACTTGTGAGGAAATGGTTTCTGGAGCTGCAGGCACAATGAGATAACCCAGAAGAGAATTACAGGTTGAAGAGAGAAACTCACAGGGATTCCAACATTTCTCTATCCTACACATGAGGACACAGGGCTCAAAGAGAAGAAGTGACTTTCCAGGGAACAAAGTGCTAGTAGGAGGAGGAGGAGGCAGAATCGAGTAAAACGTGAAGTCAGAGCACAAGTGCAGGAGTTCATACTGAAAAGAATGCCTATTTCTGAAAAAAAAAGGGTGAAAACCTTCAAGGAAATGCCATGGCTCAAAGGGAAACTGGAATTATGCTAAAGAGAGTGAACAAGATTAATGCAATAAAAGCAAGAACCACTGAAAATGATGACGTCTAGATTTTATAGAAATTATTTCTCTGGGGTTCTGCCCTGCCCCTGCCAAAGACTTCTTTACTTTTTATACCAGTCCACAATTCTCCCTCTCTCCTCTCAGAATTCTCATATCGTGTGTCTCTTAAGTGTCCAGCATTACACTAAATGTTGAGGATGCAGAGTGGGGACAAACAAGATTCTGTGCTAAAGTTGCTCACAGGCTGAGGATATGGGGCAGGCAGAAAAGCAAATCAGCAATTACTTTGGAGACCAGTCAGTGCTAGGAGGGAGGCTGCTACCAGAACACAAAAGAGAGACATGAAACGGTGCAAGCAATCAGCCAGTGCTTCCCGGAGTGATGAATAGGAAAGGTGGGTTAGGCAGCAGCCAGGTGACAGAAGGGAGACAGAGATAGGTCTGAAGGCAGAGAGATGGGGGGAAAGCATGTGGCATTTGGAGGGCATAGGCGTAACCAGAGCACAGGATGTATCTTGGGAAATATCACATGAAACTGGAATGATGTACAGAAACTGGAACTGAAGAGACCTCAAATGCCAACCTAAGCAGTTTCAATGTTATCCTGAAGTCAACTGGAATCCTAGAAGAGTTTTAAGTAGAAAAGTTACATGATCAAATTTACACATAAATGCACTCCAGCAGCAGTATGGAGGAGAGACGGGAACACTCAGGGCCACAGGTAGGAAGGGCAACATGGAGACTATGAAACTCCTATGAAGTTGTCAACCTCCAAGGCTTCTGGTGATCTTTTACACAATAAGATAAGGCATAGACAACCAACCAAAGTATCACCCATATCATTTCTTTGACCTTATCTTCCATTACTTGAATTTCTAGTTAACTTTCCACAGGTCAATGTCTCATCTCCTCTAGAAGACCTTAGGTTGTGTGATAACAAGTACAATTGTATCTCAAAATTTCTGGCCCAAAAAGCGGTGTTTATGACATGCACTGAGTAATTCCAGGCTTTCCTGAGATACAACCCTAACCAAGTGAAAGACAATGTGCCTGAACCCAACAGGCAGAGACAGGGACTGGTGAATCCCCCAGACCACTTCAGAGGAGACCCCAGAGATTTGTTGTCTTTCAAAATACGCTGCTGTTGAAACATAAAGAAAGTGGATACATACTGAGCATCTGCTATGTGCTGGGCATTTCATTCACATTATGTTTAATCCTCACAAAACCTTATAAGGAGGTAGCATTTCCAACATTTAACAGATAAACTACGGCAAAGAAAAGTTATGCAGTTTCCCTAAGGTAAAGGGAATGGTAGAAAGGGCATAGGCTTCGGAATCAGACAATGTGGTCATGTGACTTTGAGTCTCAAATAGAAAATGCAGATACTAATTAACCCTAATAACTAACATCTGTTTCACAGAGTTATTATAAAATGATCAAGTATGTGAAAGTCCCTTTTTTAAATTAATTATAAAGCACAATTCAAACTCTTATCATTTTGGTAGAGTTGCATTTTGGGGAGGATCACTTATTTACCACATACAACCTGTCCTACGGTTTGAATGAATGAAAGAGTACTGTAAGTGTCTTTTAGAAGTGATCAGATATATGGGAATTTTATTGAGGGCCTCAGACAAGAACTAGACACTATGCAGACACAAATTCATAAGACTTGGGCACTGCCCTCTTGGAGCTTACAGTCTAATATGGTACAAAAAGGAAACTGTACAAAGTACTAAGACCTGCAAATGAGGATCAGGGAATAAATGCAGTGACTTCAGATAGGGATAGATCATGAAAATGCTTCACAGTGGAGATAGAATTTCAATAAAGACAGAGAATTTATTAGGGTTTTCACAAGTAGAATATGTTTTTGGAAGATAACACAAGGAAAAAGAAAGATACGAAAAAAGGTTTTAGGTGTATTTGATGGGAAGGGGGCGGAGATTCTGGAGAAAGATTAGCTGGAGCAATGCTTTATGAGGAAAATAGTGGAAAATAAGGCAGGAAAGGTAGCTGGGAGTCAGAAGGAAGACACCATTGGGCTCTTGGTCAACAAATGACATACTAAATGTAGGTAGTTCAAGGAGATTGTTCTATAGTAGTGTTGTACAAGATGGAAACAAGATTCTAAGTGTCCAGGAATGTGATACGAGGAATAAAAATGAAAACATAGGGGTAAAATATATCAGGAGGGAAAATGGGAATAACTTTAGCACTAATAGAGAGTAAGGTATCAGCCGGGCACGGTGGCTCACAGCTGTAATCCCAGCACTTTAGGAAGCTGAGGCAGGTGGATCATGAGTCAGGCGTTCAACACTAGCCTGGCCAACAAAGTGAAACCCCGTCTCTACTAAAAATACAAAAAGTTAGCTGGGTGTGGTGGCAGGAGCCTGTAATCCCAGCTACTCAGGAGGCTGAGGCAGGAGAATCACTTGAACCCGGGAGGTGGAGGTTGCAGTGAGTCGAAATCACGCCACTGCACTCCAGCCTGGGCAATAGTGCGAGACTCCACCTCAAAAAAAAAGAGAGAGAGAGAGAGTAAGTTATCAAAATTACTCTGAGCTGTAGCAGAGCTAGAAGAATCTGGAGGAGCTGATTCAATAACTGCAGGGGTGGGAGAGGGTAGAGATGAGGAAATGTTCTTAAACATCATTTGGAGGGCTAAGGAAATCTAAACAAGTTTGAATTTTGCAGTGGTCTATTGTAACATGAACTTCAGATTTTTTTTTAAACTATATAATAAAATGATACTCAAAGTTTATCTGACCTTTGTCCTTTGACCTTGGAAGAAATCACTGTAGCATTTAAGGAAACCAGCACTGTGTTCTCATCATACTTGATTAAGAAGTAAGGAAGAGCCGTGACTCCTTCTGTTTGACAAAGATTATCATATGTACACTCAAGTGCTTGAATCTGAAAACAGAAAACACACAGTTATTCTCTAGAAAATTACATATCTAGTTCTGGGCTCAAAACTAACTCAAAATAAAAGCCACCTTAAAACCAGAAGACTGGAAATGACTGATCACACTCCTGTTACTCTATTACAGCAAATGAACATAGAAGTGCCTCCAAATAATACCACTTAGCTTTTATATAACACTTCTGGGGGCATGGTGGGGTGCGTCTTAGGAGCACAAAGGGACATATTATGGTACAACATGGTGGTTCCCTAAGTTGTCAATCAGAGGTTTAGAGTGGTAAGCAAACATTCTTTCTTTCCTATGATAACCCAAAATGAATCTACCTCTGTTGAATTTTACCCTGAACCTTTCCATAATCTTCAACAGATTTACTGAGACATGACTAATATACCATACAGTTCACCCACTTACTACTTTTTGAGACAGGGTCTTGCTCTGTCACCCAGGCAATCACAGCTCACTACAGCCTTGACCTCCCGGGCTCAATCAATCCTCCTGCCTCAGCCTCCTGAGTAGCTGGGACTATAGGCACACACCACCATGCCCAACTAACTCTTTTGAATTTTTTTATAGAGACAGGGTTTCACCATGTTGCCCAGGCTGGTCTTGAACTCCCAAGCTCAAGTGATCTGCTCACCTCTGCCTTCCAAGTACTGGAATTACAATACAGGTGTGGGCCACTGTGTCTGGCCCAATTCACCCATTTAAGGTACATAATGCAATGTGTTGTTTGGGTTTTTTTAGTATGTTCACAGGGTTGTGCAACCATCACAGCAATAATAAATACAGAACATTTTTTTTGAGATGGAGTCTCACTCTGTTGTCAGGCTGGAGTACAGTGGTGTGATCTCCGCTCACTGCAAACCTCCGCCTCCCAGGTTCAAGCAATTCTCCTGCCTCAGCCTCCCGAGTAGCTAGGACTACAGGTGTGCACCACCATGCACAGCTAATTTTTGTATTTTTAGTAGAGTTGCAGTTTCACCATGTTGGCCAGGATTGTCTCTATCTCTTGACCTCGTGATCCGCCCGCCTTGGCCTCCCAAAGTGCTGGGATTACAGGTGGGAGTCACTGCACCCAGCCAATATAGAACATTTTTGTCCTCAACAAAAGAAACCCGATACCTGCTAGCAGTTAATTCTCATCCAAAATCCTTTTTCCCCACTTACATTTCATGGGAAATTAGTTCCACAAAACCACAATCTTGGATTTGTACCAAATAAAAAAAAAAATTTAATCAATAATGGCTGCTCCCTGAACAGCTCTATGGAAGCTCCCTGAATGACATTCAGTATTCAGGGCTTTCGTGATTACAGATGTGTTTCATGAATCCAAATCCTCTTGACATATAATCGTTGCCTTAAAACAATAAGAATTCTCTAGTTTAGGTTCTCTGTTCTACCAACCTGATTATTTTAACTGCTCTTCTGGGGACCATCTGTAATGACCTTATTATCTATTCCAAATGTCACTGACTAATTCTGTATGTACCACTCCAGGTAGAAAAGTTCTGCAACTTGGCACCAGGATAGGAGAATGCCTTTTGTTTTGTTTCAAAGACTCTTTCCCAAAATATATTGCCTTATGTTTCCCCACATTGAAATTGAAGACCACGTTTTAGTAAATTATTTTGGTGTTTCAAAATGTTTCTAAAATTCCCCCTTACTGGCTTAGCACTTCACCAAATACCACTGAGAACCTGGAAAATTACATCTTCAAAATAACTTTACAGACCAGGCAGGGTGGCTCATACTTGTAGTCCCAGAACTTTGAGAAGATAAGGCAGGCAGATCTCTTGAGCCCAGGAGTTGAAGACCAGTCTGGCCAACATGGTAAAACTCCATCTCTATTAAAAGACAAACATTAGCCAGGTGTGGTGGCATGACCGTAGTCCTACGCGCTCAGGAAGCTAAGATGAGAGGATCACCTGAGCCTAAAAAGTTGAAGCTACAGTGAGCTGTGATTGTGCCACTGCACTCCAGCCTGGGCAATAGGAGTGAGACCCAGTCTCAAAATATGTATATACACACAAAAAATGACTTTACAAACATTATCTAAATAAGTCTGCTCCTAGCACCACCTTTGGAGGATTCCAGTTACCAACTCTTCAACCTGAGAAGGAACTGTTTGTTTTTGGCGGGAACCGGATAACTACTCTTGCACATTCAACCCAATTTTATGTGTATTTTAGTTTATTTGTTGATACCTGTTTTAGTGAAAACCTTTGATCCAAACCCACTGGCCCCTGAATGAGAGGTGAACTCTCTGGAAGACAGAGGGCAGGATAGCAAAACCAATAGTAGAAGTGGTATTTCTTTAGATCCTAGAATGAAAAATATAAATAGGTTATTAGAATAGCACCATTAAGTTAAGCTGAAATGCATCTATTAATGTAGCTTCTCAAGGCCAATTAAGATAGCAAAGCTGATGCAAATAAAATATGTCCAGCTTGTCAAATATCCTCATCCCCAACAGAACTCATGATAGAATACAGGACTTTTGTATTCTCAGATACCACCATTAATAATATGAGGACAAACATAATATACTTTATTGGCTACTTGCTAACAGAAAATATGCAATAAGTAATTGATATTATCATCATCATCCTTTAATCTACAAAACTACCCTGGGAGGTAATTATTATTATTCCATTTTATAAACAGAAAACTGAATTTTACAAAGGGGTTAAGAACCTGAACAACAACAAAAAAGATGGTAAGTGGTAAGTGGAAGAGATCAGAACTCTGCTTCCAAAACTTAGGCTTTTTTCCACTGACCAAACATATTCAATGTACCATCTACAGAAGCATAACCACAGTTACCATTCTCTTCACAATCAAATAAATTACATGTTATTAAGGAAGCTGTGCTATTCACTATGCACGCCTGAAATAATACAATATTGCTTTTGGAAATGCCTTAGTGGATTTAAGTCAACAACTATCAAGCCCTTGCTATGTACAACGCAAAACATAAGACACTGACAATAAGATGAATAAATCCTAGGCCCAGACATCAGGCAGCTCACTTTCTGGATGGAGCAGAGATAAAGTGAGTGCATGGTTAGAGGAGAAGCAAGGTGCATGGGTGAATAAGAGAGGTTACATTTTCATGAGTGTATCTGACCGATCCCCCCACCAGGGGAGGTGACCCAGGGGAAAGGATTTGTGAGGTTGTCCCTGACACTGTTCCGACTCAGGTTAATGGCTCTTGCTTCAAAATTCCTACAGCTTTTGGGGCCTTAATCATTGATGGTAGCATTCCAGACTTATGCTGGTATTTGGCAGCTGGCCTAAAAGCCTGTGACCACTGAATATAAATTCAGTTTATGTAGTCAATTAATATTTCCTTTTGAATCTTGCTAAGAATTAAAATTGGATGGTTGTTAGATGACTTTTTATTGAGATATAATTCACAGCCCATAAAATTCACCATTTTAAAGTATACAATTTAGTAGTTTCTTTTTAGTATAGTGATATGGTTGTACCATCATCACCATTAATTCCAGAATATTTTCGTCACCCCAAAAAGAAATCTCATACTTATTAGCAAAGACTCCCCATTCCCCCTCCTCTCATCACTTGGCAACAACTAATCTATTTTCTGTCTCTATGGATTTGCCTATTCTGAACTTTTCATATAAATGGAATCATACTAGGTGACTTCTAAAATGTAAATGTATATATAAACATGTGTCCAGATGAGAAAGTCTAGTAATTGTAGTTTCTGTGGTCTGTAGTTTTGCTATACATTGATCATCTAAGAACAAATTCCCTCTTCACAATGGCAAAATGAACTGCAAAATTGAAATTAATGAACTGTCTAGTCCTTTGGGTCCTAAAAACAGCAGAAGGAAAGCAAAAACACCTCCAGAAATTATTTTCTCTTCCTTGTACTTAAATGATTTGTCATAACTGATCTTTAGTAAAAGGTTAAACAATTCAAGATGAAGGACCTCATAAATTCTTTTTTTTTTTTTTTTTTTTTTGAGATGGAGTTTCACTCGTTACCCAGGCTGGAGTGCAATGGGGCGATCTCGGCTCACTGCAACCTCCGCCTCCTGGGTTCAGGCAATTCTCCTGCCTCAGCCTCTTGAGTAGCTGGGATTACAGGCACACGCCACCATGCCCAGCTAATTTTTTGTATTTTTAGTAGAGACGGGGTTTCAACATGTTGACCAGGATAGTCTCGATCTCTTGACCTCGTGATCCACCTGCCTCAGCCTCCCAGAGCTGGGATTACAGGTGTGAGCCACCGCGCCCGGCCCCTCTTTTTTTTTTTTGAGACAGAGTCTTGCTCTGTCGCCCAGGCTGGAGTGCAGTGGCATGATGTAGACTCACCTCAACCTTCGCCTCCCGAATTCAAGCAATTCTCCTGCCTCAATCTCCCGAGTAGCTGGGACTACAGGTGCATGCTGTCATGCCCAACTAATTTTTTTTTTCGCATTTTAGTAGTGATGGGGTTTCACTTTGTTAGCCAGACTGTTCTCGAACTCCTGAGCTCAGGCAATCCACCTGCCTTGGCCTCCCAAAGTACTAGGATTACAGGCGTATGAGCCACCAAACCTGGCTGGACCTCACAAATTCTAATATTTATCAGGTCATCTTCAAAGGCCAAAAGGCTTGCATTTCTTTTATTTACTTATTTATTTTGAGACGGAGTCTTGCTCTGTCACCAGGCTGGAATGCAGTGGCGCAATCTCGGCTCACTGCAATGCCCACCTCCTGTGTTCAAGAGATTCTCCTGCCTCAGCATCCTGACTAGCTGGAATTACAGACATGCGCCACCACACCCAGCTAATTTTTGTATTTTTAGTAGAGACAGGTTTCACAATGTTGGCCAGGATGGTCTCGATTTCTTGACCTCATGATCCACCTGCCTTGGCCTCCCAAAGTGCTGGGATTACAGGTGTGAGCCATGGCGCCCAGTCAAGGCTTGCATTTCTTAGGATTCTTTTCAGGATACAAAGGACCTCCATTAAATTAAACATAAAATCCTTAGTGTCTGAAGATTTTAAAAGACAGAGACTTAAATTTTTTTTTTAAGGCAGGCTAACAATGCTCAGTAAACAAGGCAACGAGACCAACACACATACTGACTCTAGGTAAACCTTAAAACTTTAAGTAAGAGCTAATGTTATTTTTCTCATTAAATGCAAACTGGCAGTATGTTCTACTAATGAGAATTCTTGGTACAGAAAGTGTACTGATGCTCAAGTAACTAGAAATCTTTTTTTTTTTTTTGTTAGAACAACTCAGCAAAATAAAATTCCTGTTTATTGTTGGACAACATTGTTTCACACATACATCAAACAGGCCAAAAAAAATAAACAGCAACTTCATAGACAAAAAAGGAAAAAAAGGAAATCTTTGAATCTTTGGCCTTTTAACCATCTCATACAAACCAACTACTTATAGTACAGCTAAGTACATACACAACAAAGGTACTGGAATGCTCGGAATACGATTGTTTTTCTGTTGTCGTTTTCGCTTTTTTTTTTACAAGTTTTTTTTTCTCCTTTGAGATTATAATGAACATGGTCACACCACAAGTAAAGTCACAAGTAGGACAGAGAACACTCCGAAGGCTGGTTTGGTCATCCGAGATCATTAAAAATGGCTGACCCTAACAATATGTACAAAAATATAAAATGTAAATTAAAAATACAAACAAATTTCCTTTTTAAAGTACTTTTAAGAAAAAAAGCAGGGCCTTGGAAGTTCTGGTTCTTTTTTCCTCCTCTGTTGCAAATTCTCATGGTTTGGGTTGGGTAGTGGAGAGCGGGTGGCATCTGCGGGTGGCACTGCCCGCGGTGGGCGGGCGGGCCGGCCTCTCTACTCGAAGGTGACCACGTTTAGATTCTGAGACGGTAAGTGGAGGGTGAATAGGTCACGGCGGCCTTTTTTTTGTTGTTTTTTTTTTAGTTTAACTTTTCCTTTTTTGCTGTATAATCATCCTCGTCGGTCTTCTGCTTCTTGGTATCAACATCATCATCCTCATCATCTTCAGCTGCCCGCTTGCCCGTAGCAAACTCAGCTTCCTCCTCTTCATCTCCATCCTCCTCCTCACCATCACCTTCTTCCTCCTCCTCCTCTTCCTCCCCACCTTCTTCCTCTTCTTCATCTACCTCATTGTCAGCCTCCTGCTCCCCATTTTCCTCATTCTCCGCATTACCGTTAGCAGGGGCATCTCTTCCATTTTCCGCCTCTTCCACAACTTCCTCCTTCTCCTTCAAGTCCTTGGTGGTGATTTCGGAGCTGGTGTCTACCGCTGCGTCTGACGTGGTGGGGCACGCCGGTGACCCGATGCGGGGGATTAAAAAGAGAGCGGGAGTTCAAGGACTCTGGCGATAAAGCTGCCCGAGTCTGCAACGGACGGTGGAGGAGGCGCGCGGTGGAGGCGGCTGCGGCGAGCAAGGAGTCGGACGAGGAACAATGCAAAGATGGCTTTTCAGAGCAGCCAGTGGGGCTAGAAATCTTTAACTAGCAATACTTACAATTTATCCTAGTAAAGAACTTATAGAATTACCAAAATGTAAAGACAAATTATTAATGCCAAAGTGAGCCAAGTAATCTAACAAAGAATTTTTTAAACATTTTCCTGTCACTTCCACTATTACATAGAAAGCATCATAACTTGTTAGAAAATGTGTTCCTTGTAGATTGCCACCCACTGGTCTTGTCTGATTTCTATCATACCCTCCTTTGCCTTGGGCAATAAATCAGAGCCCTCCTCTGCATCTGGGAGGAACAGTGGGAGGTTGGGGAAGAACTGGCAAAAAAAAAAAAACCAAAGTGGGAAAGAGGATTAATATCCAAAGCTGATGATGCTGTGGTGAAACAATGCACTTAATACACAGCAACATTACTGTGTTTATATGCCTGCTCCAATGAACTTATTCTAAAGAAGTAAAATGAGCAGGAAAAAATATCAATATGGTCAATACTGTATATTTTTCAATATACTACAGTTTTTTTGTTTCTTTTTTTTTGAGACAGGGTCTCACTCTGCTGGTCCAGGCTGGAGTGCAGCAGTGCAATCATGGCTTGCTGCAGCCTCAATCTCCCAGGCTCAGATGATCTTCCCACCTCAGCCCCAGTAGCTGGAACCACAGGAAGGTGCCACTACACCCGGCTAATTTTTATATTTTTTGTATAGACAAGGTGTCACCATGTTTGTTGCTCAGGCTGGTCTCAAACTCTTGGCCTCAAGTGATCTACCTTCCTCAGCCTCCCAAAGTGCTGGGATTACAGGCATAAGCCAATGTGCCCAGACTGGCATTTTTCATAATAGAATATTAGAAATCACCTATATACAATAGGAAATCTATAGAACATACATTTGACAGAATGTTATACAGTCAATATAATAATAAAAGATATAAATTAGTTTTATATACACAGATATATGTATATATATACACACCTGTGTGCGCTGTGTGTGCATGAGTGTTTGTATAGCTGGTATCTGTGTGTGTGCATGAGTGTTTGCATAGCTGGTATCTGCGTGTGAGGATGTGTGTTTGTATAGCTGGTATCTGTGTGTGTGCATGCACACATGCACACGCGCACTGGTATCACTATAACCAACCTTTACCTTTTCCCTACTTTCCCCTCACTGAGGCCAGGTCCTTCGGTATACATCCTACCCCTTCTTCACTGGGCAGCACCTGTTACTCCAATACGATTTCCTTTTCAAGGCTGCCCTTAATGTTCATTTAATTAGATTTTGCTTATAGAAAACATTTTTTGTCTTTAAAAACAAAAAAAAAACAAGGAATTGTGTGGTCAAGCTATGCAGTGTAATTTCCTCTAATCCAGAAGCCCCTTTCCTTTATTCGGATGGACCTCTGTAGGGCAGTATTTAACAAAAGCATTACCACCAATGAAACCACATTCCCTGAACCTGACTTTATCATGTCCTGAATAAGAGGTGGGTCGCTGTGTTATATAAACTATGCAGTTACTGCCAATATGATCTACAGGGATGAATTATGTTAGCACTGGTAATAGGTGTCAGCACTATCTGGCCTCTAATCAAATGAGCATTAACAGCTATAATTTAAATAACAGAAGGTAGCAGCTTCGAAGAGGAGAGCAGACTGTTCTACTGGTACACTGGGCTGAGCCAGGGAATCTCACCAGCCTCCGTGCAACCAAGAGCCCATTATTTACTGCAAATGTCAAGAGGAGGAACTCATTGAGGAGTACAGGGTTTTCAAGAGCAGCGCCTGATTTTATGGATTCCCATATCTGCCAGAAGAAGAAAAGCGTCAAGGCAGGTTACCAGGCATCTCTGAGCTTCTCACTCTCAGGCGAAGTGTGGAGCTGAAAAGCAGGCTCTTCTTTCCTACAGGCCCAGCACTACTTACCCCAAACAATGAAGTGGGTGGTTACCTAACTCTTCCCACTTCACACTGCCTCTCTCCCAGCCACACTCCCTTCAGCGTCTAAGCCAAGTGAGGGAACCCAGGTGCCTCCTCTCAGCAGATTTCGGCAGCACAGACGAGGCAATCAGGCCATTTTCATGCCTCCACAATCTCCTTCAGCAAATATTTATTTATTGTCTACTATCTACGGGCACATCAGGGTTACAGCAATAAAAGACACAGTCAGTCCCTACCCTCAAGACATTCGCAATCTAGAGAGAGAGTCTGGCATACACGTGTAACTTCAGCGCCATGTAGGATTTGCTGTCAAAGAAGTAGGTAGAATCTATGGGAGGAATTCTCTGAAGACTCAGCTGGGGAAGTGGGAGGGTAAAGAGCCTGGAGGGGGCTCTCACAGGAAGTGCTGTGAAATATACACAGGGGTTTCTTAAAGCCTTGAAATTATCTTGCCCTGAGAGATGAAGAAAGAAGAACAAACTTCAAGTTTATGTATACTCAGCAAGTACTGAAACAAGGAGCAAATGCTGGTGCTGGTCAGCAGCTGCGGATCACAAGATGTTTTTGTAGCTAAGATTTGTAGCTAAACTTGGTGTTACTAAGCAAGACAAAACAGTTGCACTAAGTATGGGTGTAAGAGGGAAGTAAGCAAGCAGAAGTTCCTGCTACTGACATACTGGCCTTGGAGGAGCTAGATCACTGAAGAGAGGCCCTCAATTTCTGGTAAGCCAAAGGGGTGTGGGGCAGGAGGTGCCAGAAGAACTCTGGGCCCCAGTTGAGGGGTGGGATATTTCTGTGGGGAGGAACCTGCTTTTTTCCAAGACGATTAAGGCCTGACCCAACTCTTTGGAGACTCCCTTTCAAATGTGCACCTAAGGCAGGAGTCCCAGGAGCAGTTAAGCCACAGGGCAAGAAAAACCACCATCCTCACCATCCATCCCAAGGGATGCGAGGGAAGCCAGTCTCGGGACCTGACCACTGCACCCACAACAACAAGACTCATGTTGTAATAAAGACTGGTGTAAAGACTCATCAATTAAAGGGGTGAGACAGGATTGAAATAAACTGCCCCCACCTCCCATTTTAATTCCTCTCACTAACTCCAATGTAAAGAAGCAAAGGAAAGACATTCCAGGAAGAGAGGACATTGTGTTCCCAAGGAGAGAGGACAGAACAGAAAGTAGGTGGAGGGAATTACATGTGATTTGCTGTGACAGAGTCAGAGAATGCAAGGGCAAGACTTACAGGTCAGAAGGGCCAAAGAGGTAAACAGGGTCAGGCCACAGAGGCCTTGAAAATCAGATGCAGTAGATTAGATAAGTGAAGACACTGGAGAGACTACATGATAATCTCCTATGCCACCATGTGCACAGGATTGCCAAGGCTCTTCCAAGGTACAAGGAACAGAGTGCCCAGAGGCATTCAGCCACAGAAATGCAACTCTCAGAGGTCTGGTGGCTTCAAAATACTGGCTGGAGATGAGCATCAAACTGATTACTTAACCTCTGCCCTGCCTTGTTATTTCCAGTCTATCCCAGGTGAGAGCCTGGATGTCCTCTCCCTGACCTTCCTGCCAACACAGGAGACAGCTGGGAGTATTCTCTCTGGGGAAATATACCAAAGCCCACAAGTGTCTTTAAGTTCCTATCATATGCCAGTTTCTGCAGCAGAATCATGTGCCTGATCGCAAACACTGTACCTGCCAGGACCACAGGAAATATGACACATACATCACATTTTCCCAGCTAACCTCATTTGCTGCTTGTTCCAAAAGGAGCTTCTTATCTGCAGTCTTGAAAAACTCGAGTGTGTTGGTGTTATACAGCGTTCCAATAGCTGGGCAGCAGCGGGCTGGGGTGGGAGCACTCCTAGATACAAGAGAAACATGGTTAGCCAGGCACAGTTGGGACTTAGAGAGCCAGAGAAAGACAAGTCAACCACCACGGTAGTGGGAGAAAAGGGGTATTGCTCTGTAGGGCAAACAGAAGATTAACTGTATGTTTTCTTGGAAAAAGATGAATATCATCACTCAAGGACTTAAAAACAGGCACCATTCCCCTCCAAAAGCCTATATATTCCCTGTACTCTAACCTATGAGGATGCTGTTCTTCCACCGTTCCCCAAAGAGAAGTTCATTTCCTATTTTTTCTTCTTTAACATCTTTTTTTTTTTTTTTTTTTTTGAGACGGAGTTTCACTCTTGTTACCCAGGCTAGAGTGTAATGGCGCGATCTCGGCTCACCACAACCTCCACCTCCTGGGTTCAGGCAATTCTCCTGCCTCAGCCTCCTGAGTAGCTGGGATTACAGGCACACGCCACCATGCCCAGCTAAGTTTTTGTATTTTTAGTAGAGACGGGGTTTCACCATGTTGACCAGGATGGTCTCAATCTCTTGACCTCGTGATCCACCCGCCTCGGCCTCCCAAAGTGCTGGGATTACAGGCGTGAGCCACCGCGCCCGGCCCCTTCTTTAACATCTTTAACCAGAAGGAAATATTATCTGTTGAGCCAGGAACTGTGCACAGTTTGAATTCTTGTAACAGCTCTTTTCCCCCATTTAAAGGTTTAAGCAACTAGCCTAAGGTCACATAATAATAGCCAGAGCTTGAATGTAAAACAAGAACTAGCTGAGTCCAAAGGTACTGTGCTGTGCCCTCCCCACCTCTCAGACCCTCCCAAGCTTCAAGGACCTGCTCTAATCTCTCCTCTTCCAAAAAGCTATCTCCATTTTCTCTGCTAAGAGTTGGTACATAAAACTCAGCATAATATTTTCGAGCATTTTCAAGAACTACAGTCATACCCACCCAGCTGTAGGACAGTAAGCTCCATGAGGACAGAAGTATGTGTTCTCATGACTGTCCTACAACCTAGCCCACCCCCAACGGGGCTCAGCACAGACCTGTTGTTGAGCAAGGCCCTGATGGTTGAGTCTCACAGACAAAATCTTTCACACCGGGGCTACCTGTCAATCTGTCATGCCGCCAGGTTCACACACTCTACATTGCCTCCAAAGGCCTCACAGTCATCAGAGTAAGCAAAGTCAGGAAAAGAGGAGTTGATTCTGAATACGAATTCAGATGTGGACAAATCTGGTTTCTTCTCTGAAATGATTAACTTGCACTTCAGAGGTTACAGATGTTACATGAAAATATTCATTTCATTAGTAGCCTACTATTGCTGTCACAACTAAGGCAGAGAGAATGCCTTTTTACTGATTGCACTGATGTTAGCTATATGGTTTAGAAGAACCTGTGTCTTTTCATTTAGATTCCATGTAAAAGTGGGTTTATGGGGCTGAAGGAGTAGAAGTCTAAACCTAGAACAGGTATGAAGGGGTGCAACGAATGACATAATTCTGTGAAATGCTGTCTTTCAGGCTCAAACGCCAAGTCCCTGGGGAGAGCTAGCTTTCAATGGCCAGAGCCATCCCTTAAGAGCTATGAGTCAGCAAATCACAAGTGGTTTGTCACCATGCTCCTTCAATAAAAGAATATTTTTCATCCAGGTGAGATGGGGACATCCAAGCTGTCTTGAAGAGAGAAACCACAAAGGGAAAAGATTAAGCCCAGAGGAAAGGCAAAGAAAGCAGAGCAGTTGGTAAACTAGGCCTTCTACATTCAGGCTTGGCTTTATGAAACTGCTGCTGAAACAGGATGTGGAAACAGAAGGAAGGATGCTATGATCTAATTTGGACACAAGCACAGAGGAGGAAAGTGCCCTTCCTCTCAAACTTCCCAGGTGTGTGAGAGCCATACCAAAGCTGCACTCTGTGAAAAGAGAAAACTGCATACCAAGAGCTCAAGCAACTGCAAGATGGCTAGGCTCGTAGGAGCATCAGCACTTATGCAAGTTAATTAGCCAGGACAATCTGAAGCTTCAAAGGAGAAGCATTTTTCATGACTAAAGTTCCATCATGGAAGGTGACAGGAAAATGAATTTAAAAAGTGATAATGAGAGGGAAGGAGCCTGAGACTTAGAGACAAGAGAATTTAGTTCAAATCTTGGTTCTGACACTTACTAGTTTAGTTTCCTATGGTTCCATTTATATGAAATGTGCAGAATAGGCAAATCCTCAGAGACAGAAAGTAGAGTTATGGTTGGCTAGGACTGGCGAGTATGGAGGAGGGGGGATAGGGAGTTACCACCAAGGGTATCTTTTTTGGGAGATGGAAATTTTCTGGAATTAGTAGTGATGGTTGCAAGACTCTGTGAATCTACTAAAAACCAATGAATTGTACAGTTTAAAGGGGTGAATTTTATGGTATGTGAATTATATCTCAACATAGCTGCTAAAAAGAATCTGAATTAGAAATTTTCTCCACATACTAAGACCAAGAGTGAACTCACAATCATATACATACTAACCTGTAAAAAACAGATCTTACAAAGGCCAGAAGACTGGACCTGCTTTGAGGATATTACAGCTAGATGCTTGGCCTTCACTCAGTCTCACAGTGATGACTCAGGAAAGTGCTGGGGCTGTGTTGCACCAGTTATTTACACTTGGCCAACAGGCAGGCAGGTGGTCAGAATGGAATAAATCCTCTGGAAGAGCACGGTGCTCTTTATACCTGGAGGAATCTACTTCACACATAGCTTCACACACCCACAGGGAATGTTGGGAACCCAGAAAGTCACACTTAATTGGGGGTCATGCTTCTTTATTCTCTCCAGACTTCCCTAGCAATCACGGAGTTTCTGTTTGTAACAAACATTCTCTAACATGGTCCACTGGCATCTTTCCATCAACCACACTGCATGCCATTTTGACAGCCATGCACTTAGACCACTTGTAATTCAATTAGATGGTTACTTGAGCAAATAGTACACCCCAGATCTGTGTTGGGTGTTGGTAATATAGCAGAGAATAAGACAGACACAGCCTCTACCCTGTACTTACGAGTTGGTGCATATGACTCCTACTTCCTTCACTACCTTTTCAGTTCTTTGAGGGCAAGAATTATGCCTTCGATTTCTCTAATTAGGTCCAACTGGAGGCTTACAAAAAAAAAATATTTCTTATGAATAAAGACAAATATTCTTCAAGGGAAAGAAACCCACAGAAATGTTCTTCATTCAAATGTTGATCATTCGAGGCCCAGAGAAAGGAAAATTATTTTATTTATCAGCTTCACACTGGTATAGAGATTGTCAATCAAAATCTATTTTCCTCCTTGTCAGCAGAAATAGAAAGCATACATGATGTTTTTAGCTGGGTTCCATACTTCCCAGTCTTCTTTGCAAGACAGGTGAGGCCATGAGCTCTCCTCAGTAGAATCTGAGTATCCCTTCCCGCTAGGGCATTTAACAGACTGCGTGTCTCTTCCACCTATTTGCACCTTGGCTCTCTTTCCACATTAATCAGTTGTTACCTGAAAGTGACAACTGTCTTAATCAGCACGCAAATGCAAAGTCCTCAGGGATGATGGAGCCACAATACGGAAGAAGACTGAACCAGCAGCCCTGGGCTATTTGATGAGCAAGACATGAAATTCCTTTGTGTTTGGGCCCTTACATTTTTGGGTCTGATTCAGCAGGACACCCTACCTCAAGACACATCCTCCAGTTTAAGACAGCTGGTGCCTGATAAAACACTACTTGACTGACAATTTATCTAATACAATTCAGAGAACAGCATCCTTGTGCTGCTGCCTGCAGAGATCCATAAGACTCCCAGGGACTCAAAGTAAAAGGGACTTACCCTGTGCTATGCAAAGCTGAGATACTCCTGACAACTACAAGTGAGTACTAGGGTTGTTAGCTCTTCAACTGTATCTTATTCCTGTCTCTGTGCCCAGCACCTTGCACATTCTATTATCAAGACACAGAGGAAGCAATCAATAAGTTTTCCTGAGATAATGATTACCTCTCCACGCTTATTACAGCACAGAGCCCACTATAATGCAAAGATTTGCCTTCTACTTCTCTCTCTCATATAGTAGAGGAGCTCTGGAGAACGTATTTCACAAGTCTTTGTATTCCTAATACCTACACATTTGCACATTGTAGATATTTCTTCTTTGATAAATAAATTCATAAAGAATTTCTCTACTAACCCATGCAGATATATAGCAATCAAAACAAAGATGGGGTAATAATAAAGGAAATAATTTGGAATAAAGAAATCAGGTCTTCTGAGAAGTCCCAAGCACTTTCATTAAACTTCCCAGCCATCCTCATAGGGACTCAGAAAGTAACAGACTTTTAAAACTGGAAGGAACATTAGAAAGCAAGAACCCATTTTAAAGATGAGGAAACGAAAGTTGAGAAAACTAAAAGAGCTTATTGAAGAAGGACAATTAATTAGCAATAGATTCCAAGTCTTCAAACTTCAAATCCAGGGCTATTTTCAGAACACTGGGGACCACGTCTTATTCCTGCTCACCTCCCACTGTCTACCACAGTGCCTTGCACACTGAGGGTATTCAATGGTTAAAGAAAAACTATGGTGAGTGAAAATGAGCAATTTGTGTGAAAGTCATAGCTGCAAGATCACAGATTTTCTTATCTCTTTCAATCCAAATTTTTAGATTACTGAAGTTTAAGATGCTCATATTTTGTAATAAGTTCAAACCTAACTTCTGTGAACTGCTTCTTTCTAATTATTCTAAAGAATAAAATTATTAAAGCCTTAAAAAACAAACAAAACTTCAGTACAGCAGAAGAATAAGGACAGGAGTGAGGTTAGTCTGAGACGAATATGAGGCTCTCCAGATTACACAAAACAGACTGTTGATGCTCCCCACGTACCATCTTCACACAATTTGATACTTGTACATGTCCAGTATTTTCCTTGCTATATCTTAATGGCTCCAAAATAAGTTAGTTTGCCAAAACAAGAGAGAGATTATTAGAATTTAATTTCTTTTGACAGGTAACCACAAGGGATTTACGATGGAGCAAGAAAGCTCCGAAGGAAACAAGAAACATCAACACATACATTTTTAAAGATACGAATACTAACATCATTGTGGATGTATGTCATGCTTTCAAATTTTGCAAATGGATTGAGATAAAAGAAAAAACGTGTTGATTTTCTGAGATTAAAAAAAAAATTCTAGGGACATCTTATTTTAAATACCCTAATATTTGACTATTGCCACTTTCAAAAGCCAGAAAGATCTTAAAGACTTCATCTTCCTAAAATTCTCCACCTTGATGCTGCTGAGGTATAATAAGCAGAAAAACATTGTAGCCTTTTTCAATTCTCAATAATCTTAAAGGCCCTCAACATGGTTTCAGCTCCACCCTCTTTCTCAAACTGAATTCTTAAGGACCACTAAGACTTAATCAACAAACACAATGGCCCTCGAATTGACCTCTGTGCTTCTGACACTGCTATTTTTTCTTTCCTTCCTGAAAACATTTCCTTCTTTGGTTTCTGTAACACTTTTCTGGTTTTCCTCTGACAACCCCTGTGTCCTTTGCTAGTTCTCTATGTCTTTCACCTCCCTAATCAGAGGCATTCACTGTTTGCACCTTTTGTTCTTTTTTTATATATATACAGAGTAATGCTCAGTCACCCAGGCTGGAGTACAGTGGCATGATCTCTGCTCACTGCAACCCCCGCCTCCCAGGCTCAGGCCATTCTCCTGCCTCAACCTCCCGAATAGCTGGGATTACAGGTGCCTGCCACCATGCCTGGCTAATTTTTGTTATTTTTAGTAGAGACAGGGTTTCACTATGCTGGCCATTCTGGTCTTCAACTCCTGACCTCAAGTGATCCACCCGCCCCAGCCTCCCAAAGCGCTGGGATTACAGGCATGTGCCACCTTTTGTTCTTAAACTATACAGCTGCTCCTTGACTTACCATGTCCTGATAAACTCATCATAAATTGGAAAAATATCATAAACCAAAATTCTATTTAATACACCTAGCCTGCCAGACATCACAGCTTAGTCTAGCCTCCCTTAAATGTGCTCAGAACACTTACATTAGCCTACAGTCGGGCAAAATCATCTAACACAAAGCCTGTTTCATAATAAAGTGTTGAATATCTCATGTAATTTATTGAATACTGTACTGAAAGTGAAAAACAGAATGGCTGTATGGGTCCACAAAGTATAATTTCCACTGAATGTGTATTGCTTTCTCACCATCATAAAGTCACAAAGTCATTAAACCACCATAAGTTGGAGACTATCTGTATTCTCTTTCTCCTCTACCTGAATGTCTCCCAAATCTAGTCTAATCCTCTCTCCCTGACTCCAGTTCCTCCTAGACATTTCTAATAGACACTGTCATCCAAACTCAACATATTCTAAGCCAAATTTGTCTCCTCCTAAATTTGTATCCCCCTCCTGGTTTCTCTGTTTCTGTAGAAGATAGCAAAATCCCTGTAGCTACTCAGACAAATTTGAGAAATATATTTATAAATATACTTTTTTCTCTCAACCCTGCTTTCTAAATTTGGCTACGTATGACCCTGGGCAAGCCACTTTTACCTTTCGTTCCATGGTTTCCTCATCTGAACAAGAGAGAAAAATCATACCTGGCAAGTCTGAAGGAACAGATGTTTATGAAAATGCCTAGCTAATTAAGTGCTCAATAAATGTGTCTCTTGGCTGGGTGTGGTGACTCAATCCTATAATCCCAGCACTTTGGGAGGCCAAGGCAGGCGAATCACTTGAGGTCAGGATTTCAAGACCAGCCTGGCCAATATGGTGAAACACTGTCTACCAAAAAATACAAAACTTAGCCAGGTATGATGATACATGCTTGTAATCCCAGCTACTTGGGAGGCTGAGGCACAAGAATCACTTGAACTCAGGAAGTGGAGGTTACAGTGAGCTGAGATTATGCCACTGCATTCCAGCCTGGGCGACAGAGTTAAGACTCTGTCAAAAAAAAAATGTATGTGACTCCTCTCTCCAGCAACTGCCCACAGCTCCCAAACAGACAAAAAAAATTCTTTGAGGATATATCTGTCATGTTCCTTTGTATACCACCATAATACCTTGCACGGTGGCTTGTATACAGAAGTTGCTTAATAAACATTCATTGATCAATGCCCATGAACAAGCAACTAAAGGAGTAAATCGAGAGGTATCAATAAAAGATCACAAAATATTAACTACAATCAAAACCAAGAGGGATATCATCTATGTCTCATTCTAGATGGCACCTGGTACCTAATAGACTCTGATAAATATGTGGTGAAAAATTAACCAGACGGACCTAAGCGTCTAGCACTCATCTCTATGGGAGGTATGAGAATCGTGAGGGGCTGACTCTGCTCACTGGGTGCTTCCCTAGTTCCTCCTGTGGTCCACCTATGAGGGAGGTAAGCATGCTCATTCCTCGCCAAAAGCAGTGTTCTTTACTTCAGATTTTGAACAAATAAATACTCACATGTCAAAAGCACTCCAGTTAAGTTAACTCCAATGTTAAGCGAGCTGGCAGCCCAGCAGAGTCACCTGGACAGAAGCATTATCACATTTTCAATGCGTCAGAAATAGCAGCATTCATAACAAAAATATGAATAGTTTTGTTCTCTTTGTTGAGCCCAAGGCACCCCATCCAATTTATGATTATCTATGATACATAGATAATATGTGTATGGATAGATAACGGCAGAATGTGAAAGAGTTCTTGTGAATATGAGATATTTGCCAAGAATATAAAAAAGATTCAATGGAAAGAAAAATTTCCAATCTCTTCCCCCAGCAATGCTAAGTACTGGGTATTATTTGGATTAATAATTTTGAGTTTCTCTATTCTCTTTCTTTTTCCCCACAACAAGAGAAAAGAAATGAAAATGAAGAGGGATCAAACAGTCAGAAAGTAAAATAGAAACTAGTGAAGAGCACTGATTATAAAAGACATGACCGTCCCTTTCTACAGGAAAACTGACACTATACTGGAGGACAGAGAGGATAACAGAAGATGATAGAAAATGAAATTTACTATTACCTACCATTGTAGTAATAACCCTTAATGTCCTTGGGAGCTTCATCCAGCCGATACTTATTCAGCTTCTGGGTCAACTCATGCCAGAACCCAACATCCAAGGCACTGCTAAAGGGGGCAAACTGCAGTTTAGAGAGTCCAGGATCCCCCGTAGTTGCTGCCATTATTTCTTGCCTACTAAAAAACAAAACGGAACACAGTAAAATAACATATCCATGCAAAAGCTTGTGAGAAAGAACATTTGTAATAAAGCTTAATTCAAACAAACAAAAAGTAATGAGATGTCTACGGGATATCTTAAGACAGAACTTGTTTTTGGATTGTGGTAAGAAACACGTAACATATACTTTACCATCTAGATTATTTCGAAGTATACAGTTAGGTGGTATTAAGTATACTCACAATGTTGTAAAACAGATCTCCAGAACTTTTTCATCTTGCAAAACTGGAACGCTATACTCTTTAAACAATAACTCCCCATTTCCTTTCCCCCAGGACCTTGCACCCACCATTCTACTTTCTGTCTATATGGGTTTGACTACTTTATGTAAATGGAATCGTGCAGTATTTGTGTTTTTGTGACTGGCTTATTTCACTCGAGACACAACTTTGGAACACAGGGAGGGGAACATCACACACTGGGGCCTGTCGGAGGGTAGGGGATAGGGGAGGGATAGCAGAGGGTAAGGCAATAGAAGAGGGATGGCATTAAGAGAAATACCTAGTGTAGATGACGGGGTGATGGATGCAGCAAACCACTATGGCATGTGTATACCTATGTAACAAACCTGCATGTTCTGCACATGTACCCCAGAACTTAAAGTATAATAATTAAAAAAAAAAAAAAAAAGACATAACTTTGAAAACTATCCTAATTGGCCTATGTTGCCAAGCTGATTCTCCTCATGACAGTGATTTTTCTAAGCAACGCTTTCTGGCCTTAACGTTTATGCTTCTTCCTTCCTTATTTGAGTCAGTCTCAAAAAAGGACTAATGATGTACTACTGCTATTCCTTCTTTGACACAGTCACTATCTCAGAAGCTTTTGTCATCTTGTGTGGTCCTGGAGAACTCTGCAAGTACAAAGTCCTAACTCTGGCCACTGAGAAATGCAACAATCCAAACTGCCAGAATTCTATCTGTATGAGAGCAGTGCTTTAGCACCTCTAGATGAGGCAGATAATGAAGGATGTGTTTCTCCCCACCTCCTACAGTGCCTACATTTCTTTGAAATCTCATGTTTTATCTTTTCAATGCATGGAAATTTTGCATTTCATGCCATGATACATATCTTATTATTTCATTTCCCCCCTCAAATTATCAAATAAATTTGACCTTCCTGGCAATCATGCACATGTATACTGTTAACTTTCTATAATCCCTCCACACTCTCAGGGGTAACACACCCCAGTTTGAGAAGCATAATACTAAAGAAATCTGGCAGCTCCAAAAAGCAAATTTATGAGGTCCCTTCACTTTCCATTCTGTCCAATTACCCATTACCCCACAACCAGACATATGAGTATTTCTGCAGCAGAACCTATGAATAATCACAGTAAATGGGATACATTTTTTTTTTTTTTGAGACAGGGTCATGCTCTGCTGCCCAGGCTGCAGTACACTGGCACAATCTCAGCTCACTGCAACCTTAGTTTTCCAAGCTCAAGCAATCTTCCCACCTCAGCCTCCCGAGTGGCTGAGACTACAGGCATGCGCCACCATGCCTGGATAATTTTTCTGTATTTTCGGTACAGACCAGGTCTTGCCATGTCACCCAGGCTGGTCTTGAGCTCCTGGACTCATGATCCTCCTGCCTTGGCCTTGCTGGGATTACAGGCATGAGCCACTGCACCTGGCCAAATGGGATACATTTTTAAAATACAGCTCACATCTACTCAAGGATGTTTCACTTGAGTTCTTCACCAAGACTATTAAAAAGCTTTCAGTTTTCCAAACTTGTTGGATTCAGAATTAGAGATAAGGAGTTTTGGATTGATAGAAACTGTGTTATGAAATACAAAGTTAGTGCTCTACGTAAAAGGTATTAAAATCAAGAAGAAGGGGATGAATGTGAAACAGCCCTAGGAAAGGCTCCATGAAGAAGATAAGCACTGAGTGATATTGGAAAGGATGGGTAAGGGGTGGGGGAATATGGATAGAGGGCAGAAGGAACAAAAAGAGCAGAGGAACAGTTGTGGCAGAAATGGGGACATGTGAGACCAGCTGTCCTCACGTGGAGGGCTTGTGTTGTGCAAGACCAGCACACACACAGCTGAGCAGGATGGGCGAACACCTATGGAGAAGCTTCAAATGAGAGGCTAAATAATTTCGGAGGGGGAAGCCACTGGCAGTCCTGCATGGCGAATACGATTCTGCAGTGGCTAAAGGGCTTTGAAGGAGGCAGGCAGGAAAATCAGCTAAGAGCTCAAGGATTGATAAAGATCTGAATTAGAGCAGAGGAGTTAAGACTGAAAAGAAGGAGACCCTTGTTGGGGTTGATTTAAGAGAAAAGGTGACCTAGCTCGGTATCTTGGTAGACTCAAGGAATGAAAGAGAGAACAAAGCCCTTGAGGTGTCAAGCCATGACTGGCCAGGAGAATAGCAGCTTGAGTGAAAGAAAATCCCCTTGAGAAGCAAAGCAAGTTTCAGAAGAGTAATAATGAAAGACATTTTCAGCTGTGGACAACAGCAGGGCAAAGATAAGCCAAGGAAACTGGATATGAATACTGAGAGCATAGCTAACACAGGTGAGAATGATCAGTTCTTAGAAGTTACTCAGAGAAAGAAAAGCCCCACAAAGTCCTAAAGAATGTCCACAGTTAGGGAGTAAAAAGAAATAGAATCAGTAGGCCAGGCATGGTGGCTCACTCCTATAATTCCAGCACTTTGGGAGGCCAAGGTGGGTGGATCACATGAGGTCAGGAGTTTGGGACCAGCCTGACCAACATGGTGAAACCCTGCCTCTACTAAAAATACAAAGTTAGCTGGGCATGGTGGCGCATGCCTGTAATCCCAGTTACTTGGGAGGCTGAGGGAGAACTGCTTGAACATGGGAGGTGGAGGTTGCAGTGAGCCGAGATACCGTGCCATTGCACTCCAGCCTGGGCAATAAGAGGGAAACTCCATCAAAAAAAAAAAGAAAGAAAGAAAGAAAAAGGAAACAGAAACAGTAAAACAAAGCTGTAATTGGTACACCAGGACAGTACATATTATCTACCAACCCAAAGCAATAAAAAACTTTGAGAAGAGTAGTGATGAATGAACACTAGAAATCAAAGAAAATGACAGGTTAATGCCATTGGATTTTATGTTTAAAAGGAGTGTGGCGGTGGCTTTCTAAAATGCAATTTCATAGTAGAATGCTCAAAAGAGAACAGGCTGTAAAGGCAGAATCACCAGAGGGAGCAACTGACTTCGTCCCCAGCAAGTTCCAGGGGGGAAGCTTAGATTGCCATTGGATTCCTAATGGGTGGTTTGTTGTTCTTGTTTTTCAACAGGCTGAATATGCTTTCCACATTTAAAAAGATGCTTTGGCAACAGAAGTCCAATTTTGAATGAATGAAAGATTCACAATGGGGGCTTAAAAAAAATAAAAGCAAACAGAAGGCATGAGGTGGGAATTATAATAAATATTTTTCTATATAATCGATAAGCTTCATTGATCACAAAAGACAACACATCATTGTTCCTAAAATTCTCCACTGCCTCAGTATGGCTTGCAGCATCATGCCTCACAGTGCCTGACCAAGCGTTTTCAAACATTCACCATCGTGAGCACTTATTAAAAATGACGATGCCTGGGTCTCACCCCTACTTCCTGTGGAGGAAAGATGATTCGGTAAGAGAAGAAGGAATAGTGATGGAGGCCGTAAGTCTGGAGTTTGCCTATTATATCAAGTGATGCTGCTGTGGGTTTGGTGCTATCTTGATGCCTACAGGTCACTGGCACTTATTTTTGGAGGCCCCATCTCAAAATCACCTCAAATGTATTTGAATGCACCCTCAACTCCTATTAAATATTTTTTGGCTTTTAACTGTTTGAAAGAATTTTTATAATTTTGCCCAACGGGAAACAGGTGATTTAGCCAGGTTCAGTGGGTCATGCAACTTTGGGAGGCCAAGGGGGTGGGGAGCAGGGGGCAGGTGGGTGGTGGCAATCACCTGAGGTCAGGAGTTCAAGATGATCAGCCTAATCAACACAGGGAAACTCCCGGCTCTACTAAAAATACAAAAATTAGCCAGGTGTGGTAGAGTGCACCTGTAATTCCAGCTACTTGGGAGGCTGAGGCACAAGAATCTCTTGAACCTGGGAGGTGGAGGTTGCAGTTGCACTCCAGCCTGGGCGACAAGAGCACAAGAGCAATACTCCGTCTCCCCGCAAAAAAAGAAAAAGAAAAAGAAAAACAGGTGATTTGAGGATTTGGGGCACACGTGTGGAGAAATACTCTCACAGCTTCCTGTGTTGTCTTCTGGGCCTCTAATCTCTCCCTTTTCATCTTTTCCTTCAAAATGCAGCTAGCATTTTCTTTCCACTGTTGGTTTTTGAAGGGTTCCATGCTCAGCCCTCTCCTCGTCATTCATTTTCTTTTTTGTTTTTCAGACAGAGTCTCACTCTGTCACCCACGCTGGAGTGCAATGGCACAATCTTGGCCCACTGCAACCTCCGCCTCCTGGGTTCAAGTGATTCTCTTGCCTCAGCCTCCCAAGTAGCTGGGATTACAGGCGTATGCCACCACGCCTGGCTAATTTTTTTGTATTTTTAGTAGAGATGGGGTTTTACCATGTTGGCCAGGCTGGTCTTGAACTCCTAACCTAGTGATCTGCCTGGCTCGACCTCTCAAAGTGCTGCGATTACAGATGTAAGCCACCGCGCCTGGCCCTAATTTTTTGTATTTTTTAGTACAGATGGGTTTTGCTATGTTGGTCAGGCTGGTCTTGAACTCCTGACCTCAAGTGATTCACCGACCTTGGCGTACCAAAGTGCTGAGATCACAAATGTGAGCCACTACTCCTGGCCAGTCATTTACTTTCTACAACAATTTCTATCTATATGCCAATGAATCTCAGGACTATATTTCTAGCTCTAACCTCTAAACGTGTATTTAAGTGTCCTTTAAAGCCACGACTTAGATTTTTCAAAATCTCAAATTCAACAAATCCAAAAAGTCAACATATATTTTCCCTAAATTCTACCCCTTTCTCCGTATTTCCTAGTTTGCTTAATAGTATCACCTTACATTCTAGCAAGAAATCTCAACATCATCTTCAATTTTTCTCTCTCTCAATGCAAGAAAGCACTAATTCCTAGAAGCTCAACCTTAAACAGTCCTCTGGAATGACATGAAGGTAACAGTACTGAACACAGACCAAAACTAGGCACAGCAGCAGGGGTATTCACTTGAATTCAATTCTCTGAGAAGCCCTAAGAAGGAAGAGCTCCAGTTTTATAGAGGAAGAAACTGAGGTTCAGAGAGGTAAGAAATTCACACAAGGAGGCTGGGTGTGGTGGCTCACATCTGTAATCTCAGCACTCTGGGAGGCCAAGGCGGGCAGATCGCCTGAGGTCAGGAGTTTGAGACCAGCCTGGCCAACATGGCGAAACCCCGTCTCTACTAAAAATACAAAAATTAGCTAAGCGTGGTGGTGGGTGCCTGTAATCCCAGTTATTTGGGAGGCTGAGGCAGGAGAATCGTTTGAACCTGGGAGGTGGAGGTTATGGTGAGCTGAGATGGAGATCACGCCACTGTACTCTAGCCTGGGCAACACAGCGAGGCTCTGTCTCCAAAAAAAAAAAAAGAAAGAAAGAAAGAAAGAAAGAAAATAAGAAATTCACACAAGGCTATACATCTAGGGAAGTGGGAAAACCAGGATTCAGCTTCCAATGCCACTCTGAAGCCCATACTCCTCATGTAACTTCATGCTTCCTGTCTAGGTCTGCCTGCCTTCTCTCCATTCCCACTGCCACGTGCCAGGCTCCAGCATCTCATACCTCAGCTCTTGCAGTGATATGCTCACAGGTCACTGCCTTTGGCCCCTGTCTCTTCTAAACAAGATGGCACACTGCCACCAGGAATGATCTGCATAGGTTGCTCCCTTGTTTAAACAAACAAACCAAACCTTACTGGCCTTACCACACAGATAATAAGGTGCTACAGCCTTAGCCTGCTAGTTTCCTGATCTTATGCATGGCTGATGTTCCTAGGAAACCTTTCCCCTCTCTACTAGGGAAAGTACTTCTCATCACTTAAGGTCCTTATGAAGCTGTCAGTAACAGTCAGTGGGTATTAACGGTTCCCTTCTCCATGGTGACAGATGAACACTTCCATTAGGGCATTTACTACCATAAACTGTACTTGATGTTTTGATAATATCCTGTTCAAAACTATTTAGATAACAGCAGTAGTAATAGTCATATTAGTGACTGTTCTTATTAAATGCTCATTCTGTGCCAGGCACTACATTAAATAGTTTACATGTTATTCCCTTGACAATAGTTTACATGCTATTCCCTTGACAGTGGTCAGATTATGTCTACTTAACAGAATAGAAAACTGAGGCACTGGGAGCTTTAAGTAACTTAACCAGAGTCACACAGGAAGTGGTAGAACTGAGATGACTAACCCAGGTCTGCCCGCTTCCAAGCCCCTATTCTCGTCACTATACTATACTGCCTTGAAGGAAGAAACCTCTTTTCAGAAACTTTCTACTGCCTATCAGCTTCACACATGCTAAAAAATAACCAACTGTTTTGAAAAAACATTCACAAGCTAAACTACTCTCCAACAGTCAAAACAAAAAGGCCGTGGGCAGAGCCATCGTCCAATGTGGAAGGAAATCAACACAGTTGCAGACAGTGGTACAAAAGGATTTCATCTAAAACTCTCTATGTGACAGACTGTCAGGTCCCTACACACGTCGGTCATTCAGAACTTTCTCTTAAAGGGCAAATGTAACTTGTTTTTAATCATAATTTTGATGACCTGCTGAGGTCATCAAGATGGAATTTTACCAGTGCCAAAGGATCACAAAGACAAAAAAGAAAACTCTAATCTACAGCACTTCGGTAGCTGAGTAACAGTGACTAAGGATGACTACTTAGAAAATAACAGACATGTCCAGGTCAAGTGGCTCAGGCCTGTAATGCCAGCACTTTGGAGGCAGAGGCGGGTGGATCACTTGGTCAGGAGTTCAAGACCAGCCTGACCAACATAGCGAAACCCTGTCTCTACTAAAAATACAAAAATCAGCCTGGTGGTGCATGCCTGTAATCCCAGCTATTTGGGAGGCTAAGGCAGGAGAACTGCTTGAACCCAGGAGGCGAAGGTTGCAGTGAGCTGAGATCACACCATTACATGCCAGCCTGGGCCACAAGAGAGAAACTCTGTCTCAAAAAAAAAAAAAAAAGTAACAGATACTTTGTGTACTAATTATACCTCAATAAAGCTGTTTTTTTTTTTAAGGTAAAAAATAAGATGCTAAAGCTATTTAAAAAAAAAAAGATGTTGGACTGGGCGTGGTGGCTCACGCCTGTAATCCCAGCACTTTGGGAGGCCGAGGCGGGTGGATCATAAGGTCAAGAGATTGAGACCATCCTGGTCAACATGGTGAAACCCCATCTCTACTAAAAATACAAAAAATTAGCTGGGCATGGTGGCGTGTGCCTGTAATCCCAGCTACTCGGGAGGCTGAGGCAGGAGAATTGCCTGAACCCAGGAGGCGGAGGTTGCAGTGAGCCGAAATCGTGCCATTGCACTCCAGCCTGGGTAACAAGAGCGAAACTCCGTCTCCAAAAAAAAAAAAAAAGGTGTTGGCCAGGCACAGTGGCTCATGCCTGTAATCCCAGCACTTTGGGAGGCTAAGGTGGGCAGATCATGAGATTAGGAGTTCGAAACCAGCCTAACCAACATGGTGAAACCCCGTCTCTGCTAAAAATACCAAAAGTTAGCGGGGTATGGTGGCACACGCCTATAATCCCAGCTACTCGGGAAGCTGAGGCAGGAAAATCGCTTGAACCTGGGAGGTGGCAGTTGCAATGAGCCAAGATCATGCCACTGCACTCCAGCTTGGGTGACAGAGCAAGACTCTGTCTTAAAAAAAACAAAAGATGTTTTCCCAGGTGGCTGCCAAAGATGGCAGAGGGGCAAATCCTGGTGCTCGATGGCCAAGTCTCTCTCCTGGGCCGCCTCAGCCATCATGGCCAAGCAGGTATTACTGGGCCAGGAGATGGTGGTCGTGTGGTGCAAGGGCATCAACATTTCTGCAAGGGCAATTTCTACAGAAACAAGTTAAAGTACCCGGTCTTCCTCCACAAGTGATGAACATTAACCCTTCCCGAGGCCCCCACCATTTCCAGGCCCCTAGCCGAATCTTTTGGCAGACTGTGCAGGGCATGTAGCCCCACGAGACCAAGCAAGGACAGGTTGCCCTGAACCACTTCAAGGTGTTTGATGGGACCAACCTATGACAAGAAAAAGCAGACGGTGGTTCCTTCCGCCTTCAAGATTGTGCGTCTGAAGCCTAAAATAAAGCCTGTCTACCTGGGGGTGGCTGGTTCATGAGGTTGGCTGGAAGTAATAGCCAGTGACAGCTACCTGGAGAAGAGGAATGAGAAGGCCAAGATCCACTACCAGAAGTAAAAACAGCTCATGAGGCTGCAGAAATAGGTGGAAGAGAATATGGAGAAGAAAACTGACAAACAGAGGTCTCAAGACCATAGACTCTTGGTCTGAGCCCAACATAGAGTGCTTATTCCTCATGCTTGGCCTGGCCTTCCCTTCCTCCATCACTGTGCTGGGATGTGGGGGACCCAGATGGCAGTCCAGGTGCTGAAGGCAGCCTGGGACCTAGAAAGATCAGAAAGAGGAAAGGGCCTTAGTCACTGCCTATAAACTTATTTGAAACAATTCCAGGAGTTGTGTAGACATAATTTGCTTATGACCTACTTGTTCATGACAGAGTTTTTAAAAACAAATAGTAAGACCAACTAGTTACTTCTGTTTCAATATTAGCAAAAGCGAGATGGAACACTAATTGGAGGGGAGCCCTACCCTGTGAATGAGGCATCTATTTCCCACCTGGTCATATGCTATAGACTGAAGCTGCTAAGATGTGAGAAAACACTCGGGTACAGTATGAGTTTGCTGTTGAACAAAGGGTATTTACAGAAGCAGAGACTGAGAAGATGTGCGACCAAGGGGTTTCAGGTATTGCCCTTGTTCCTTCCCTGTATTTTGTAAACAGAAACAAACTACTTTTACAGAGGAAAAACAAAGGCTTGGTGCAGCGGTCCATGCCTATAATCCTAACTCTTCGGGAGGATGCAGAAGGAGGATCACTTGAGCCCAGGAGTTTGAGACCAGCTTGGGCAACATGGTGAGACCCCATCTCTACAAAAAAATTAAAAAATTTGCCAGGCATACCTGTAGTCCCAACTACTCAGGAAGCTGAGGTGGGAAGATAGCTTCCCACCGGGAGGCTGAGGCTGCAGTGAACCATGACTGCACAAAAGTAATTTGCATAAGAGGTACATCCTTCAAATATTTTTCTGACTTATTTGGCCTTAGGGAAATTCTGAACAGAACCAAAGAGCCTATTTCACAAGAGGATATAGTTGATGTTCAGCTGCTGAAACTGTTTCATGACAGGTGGAAAACAGAGAAGTCTTAAGCCAACAGCAGCATGATGAGGAATCTTCTGGAAATACCTAAAGAAGGCACTCTATGGTAAAAGTATCACTTAGGAACATACACATCTATGTCCCATCACTATAGTTTTTAAGCTGGAAGGCAAGATTTAAAAAGTAATGGTCAGAGGGGAATCTGGGGGAAGTAAGCCCTAGGTAGTTATTTATGTGTCACTAATCTAGATCCAAACATTATCCACTTCCTAAAAAAGGAAGGCTCGCCTGTATAACCCTGGAGCGCACAAGTGAAACTCTGGCCTCTGCTTAGCTTAGAAAGATAAAAGATTATTTCTCTGACACTTCAACATTATATTCAGACACAGTCAAGAAAAGAAACTGACATAGGCATCAATGTAAGTGTGTTTCAATTTTATTTCAAACTATTTCAGGATGTGAAACCCAGGAGTTACACAAGATGGGATTCTGTCACTGCCAATTAAACAGGAAAGGTTTTCATAAGGATTCAACACCGTGATGAACAAGAACTCCAGCAGTGTAAGAAAGTCTACAGTAGCCAAAAAGCTGTCAGGGTGTGTGGCTAACCAATTCAACCTGCCTGGGGCTGTGTCTACCACCCAAACTTGGAACAAATTTCAGACTTTAATGAAAATAAAACTGAGTCACACTCAGCATGAGTAGGAGCTCAGGAAACAACACTGAATGAGGACGTATCAAAAGTTTCTGTCCAAATGGACCCAAATCTTTTGTTCTTTAAGGTCAAATCCCCACAGGAAACATGCCGTAAGGTTGCCTCCGAAGAAAGCTGCTGGGGGTCAGGAGAGAGGAGTGTGGGGAGACTTATTTTCACTGCATGACCTTTTTTGCCTCTTAAAGTTTGTCTTATGTATATAAAATAACAATATCAAAATAATGAAGACAATTAAAGAAAAAAAGTCCTAATACAATGGCAAGAAGAAGACAGAGAAAGGGAGAGATATCAGCTCAACTGCTTTGGTTCCAAGAAATCAGTCTTTTCTTCAGGACTGAGCATAGTACCTAGATCATAGTAAGAGCTCAGTAAAGGTTGAAACGAAATAATAGCTGTCTTTTTCCACAAAGAACCAATGGATGGACGCTATATAGTAAGATAAATTTCAGCAGAGTTTAAAAATTACTAACAGCTTAAGTTGTCCAAACAGGAAATAGATCAGAGAGATGAGTTCTCCATTAGTGGAAGTGTTCAAGTATATATTGGATGATTATTTGCTAAGTAATACTGCACAAAGGATTACTTTATCAGGCAGTCAGATAAGATCAGGGGTTGGCAAGCTTTTCCTAAGAGGTCCAGATAGTAAATATTTTAAGGCACTGCAGGCCGCAAACAGTCTGTTGTGTATTTTTTTTAATGACTTTTAAAAAACTGCAAAAAAAATTTCTAAGCTCTTGGACTACACAAAAAACGCCCTTGGCACAAAACCCACAGGCTGTAGTTTGCTGACCACTGGACTAAATGATCTTCAAAATCTGTTACCCTTTGATTCTTTGAAGGTGCCAATAATGTATTTTGTTTTGAGGGAGACTGACATTTTTGGCATAATCTTTTTAAAGGGCAGTAAAGACAAGTGAGGACTGCTGAGGACGAAGGCCAGATTCTAAGGCCACATCTGCTGGTCTGCAATAGGCACCTTGTAATGCTGCAAATACTTCTTTATGAACTGGCAAATACAGTCTACTCAGAGCACTCACACATCTCTCAGCATCATTAAGCCAAGACGAAGCTCATTTGATATTTATTGAGGCTCATAACATTCCGGAAAGACCGAATTAGCAGCATTCTACATCGTAAGCAGGCATATGACCACACCTCTGATGGTTTCCTTATGCTTTCTCCCAGACCCCTGCTGCTGCCTTCCAACTTTTCTAGTCCTACCCTACGGCACTGTCACTCCGCACCTCTGACTTGATGCTCCTCTAACAGTGGCTCTCAGGCCCCCATGGCCTAGAACTGACAGCCCCTCTGTCTGAAAAGTGCTTCCTGTTTTCCCTCACCCTGCTTCTGTGACTGCCTGACATTTTTAAAAGCCAGCTCGGAGGTGACCTGCCCGGGAAAGCCTTCTCAGAGGTGCCTCACCTGTCTTCACTCCCCTCATACTCCTCCCCTGGCAGCTATACTTAATCATTCCTGGCTCTAAGCTACCTACACATTTGGTATTGTTTTTCAACTCTTTGCTTACCTGTCTGCCTCCACCAAACTTGATTGTAAATTTCACAAATACAGATCCTGGTTTATATTCCTTTCAATGTCCCTAGTCCCTTGCAGAGCAGCTCTCAATCATTACTAGGATGAATTTTAGAAACCTTTATCTTCCAGGCAAGGTGGCTCACACCTGTAACCCCAGCATTTTGGGGGTCTGAGGCGAGAGGACAGCTTGAGCTCAGGAGTTTGAGACCAGCCTAGGCAACATGGGCAACATTCCATCTCTTAAAAAAATACAAAAAAAACTAGCTGGGCATGGTGGTGGCAAGCACCTGTGTTTCCAGTTACTTGGGAGACTCAGGCAGAGGATCGCTTAAGCCTGGGAGATTGAGGCTGCAGTAAGACAAGATGGTGCCACTGCACTGCAGCCTAGGTGATAGAGCCAGACCCTGTCTCAAAAAATAAAACAAGAAAAAACACAAAACAATAACAGGGTACTTTTTATAGATCTCCTTCCCAAAAGAAAGAAATAACCCAAGCTTGTATGACTGTGAGAACAAACCCCGGAAGCTAGTTGCCACGGAATAGGGAATAATGAATCATGAAGAACATATGGTGATATGCCATATGACTTCGGTCTCTAACCCTATTATTGTTTTTTCAGGACTAAGACCTTAGCAGACAGGAAACACGCATGCACAAATCAGTGCAAATAAAACTTTAATTGCATACAAAAGTAGTCAAGAATAAATCTTTCTTTCTGAAAGCGTACCGGTAGCTACAGTGAAAATATCTGGTCATTAAGATAGCAATTTAGTAAAGAGATTAAAGTTAACACCAGCAGCAACATGACAAACAGACACTGTGTGCTATCTGATAGAATGCCATGGAAAGAACACAGCATCTGTGGTGTTCGGATGAAAATACACAACCTGGATCTCATGAGAGGAAACATCAGATAAACCCAAGCTGAAAAACATTCTACAAAATGACCAGGATTATAGTATTCAAAAGTGCCAACATCTTAAAAGTCAAAGGAAGACAATTTCAGATTGACCACAAAGACTGACAGCTGGGGGCCACATGTGATCCTGGGATGATGCTCCACTATAAAAGGGCATTATTGGGACAAAAGCTGAATGGGAGTCTCTGGGAGATAGATAAATGGAAGGTCTCTGTCTTACTCTTACAGTATTTCTGTAAGCTTGAAACTGCTCCAAAATAAAACAGTAAGAACAATTTTATCACCCAGATACACACAGCTTTATACTCAGTTCAACAGGCAAAACCAATCAACCTGACAGAAGTTAGAATGGTGATTACAGGGTGAGATGGGGCTACTGACTGAGAAGGCCATGAGGAAGGCTCCTGGGGAGATGGAAATATTCTGTATCTTGAGCTGGGTGGTGGTTACAAGGCAAATAACTATGTAAAAAGCCACAAGCTAAATATCTGTGATCAGTGCACTTTATGTATGTTATCCCTGAATAAAGAAGTAAAATAGAGACAGATTCAGTGGCTCACAACTGTAATCCCTGCACTTTGGGATGCTGAAGCAGGAGGATCACTTGAGTCCAGGAGTTCAAGACCAGGCTGGGCAACACAGTGGGCCCCATCTCTACAAAAAATAAAAAAATGTGCCAGGTGCCTGTAGTCTCAGTTTCTTGGAAGGCTGAGGTGGGAGGATCACTTGAACCCAAGAGGTCGAGTCTGCAGTGAGCCATGAATGTGCCACTGCACTCCAGCCTGGGTGACATTGTGAGACCCTGTCTCAGGAAGGAAAAGAAAAAAAAAGGGCCAGGCACAGTGGCTCACACTTGTAATCCCAGCACTTTGGGAGGCCAAAGCAGGCTGATTGCTTGAGCCCAAGGGTTCAAGACCAGTCTGGGCAACACACTAAGAACTCATCTCTACAAATAATTTTAAAAAATTAACCTGAAGAAGTAGTGCATGCCTGTGGTCCTGACTACTCAGGAGGCTGAAATGGGAGGATCACCTAAGTCCAGGTAATCGAAGTTGCAGTGAGTCATGATTGCACCACTGTATTCCAGCCTGGGCAACAGAGCGAGACCCCGTCTCAAAAAAAAAAAAAAGTAGAACAAAACCCCTATCTTTACACCAGTCCTACGAAGAGAACCTTCATGTATTCATCCAACAGTTCACAGGTGACCTACTTAAATTTGCTTTGGTAAAAAGCAATTCATTGCTCTAAATGAGGAGCCTAAAGGAGAAATCATTTCCATAAAGTTTTCTGGCATTTTGTTATTAAAGAAGCTGAGGATGGAAGTATTTTGGCTTGGCTGCTTATGGAATTCATTGAAGCAGAAGTGCTTCCTGGAGTGAGGCTGCCCAACCATTCTCCCTCTGCAGGGGTCTAATAGGATTGGACACAGCAAATATCAAGCCAGTGTAGGATTTTTGTAAATCAAGAAGTGTACGATTTTTTTTTTAAATGAAGAAGTACAGAATTTCTAAAGTGAAGAAGTAATTCATTTTAAAGTGACGAAGTAATTGTAGAATATAAACAACAGAGGGAGAGAAAACACAAAAACAAAAGAACCTGTCTTTAGGAAAACTAGACCCACAGACCTCTAGTGTCCATAAGCAAACCAACTTGACAATGCTAAAAATTATCTCACTCTAATTTTTCTGTGTGTGTTTTAGGTTTTTGTCTATTTGCTTTAGGACAGAAGGGGAGTTTTGTTTGCTTTTTGAGATGGAGTCTCGCTCTGTCACCCAGGCTGGAGTGCAGCAGCGTGATCTCGGCTCACTGCAACCTTCACCTCCCGGGTTCAAGTGATTCTCCGGCCTCAGCCTCCCACGTAGCTGGGATCACAGGCATGCGCCACCACACCCAGCTAATTTTTGTATTTTTAGTAGAGACAGTGTTTCACCACATTGGCCAGGCTGGTCTCAAACTCTTGACCTCAGGTGATCCATCTGCCTCAGCCTCCCAAAGTGCTAGGATTATAGGCGTGAGCCACCAGGTTCAGCCATGAACAGAGGTTTTTAATGGTTCAGGGAAAGAATGCTAAAAGCAGAAGTAATGTAATGCAGTCAGGAATCTGGTCTTAGTCAAGTAAACCCAAGTGTGGATTCCACCTCCACCTTCCACTGGCTGAGAAGCCCAGGGCAGGTTAGGGCAGGTTCCTTCACCCCACTGCACCTGGATTTACTCAGGTGTAAGATAAGGACAGGTACACCTACTCCAGAACTTGCTGGCAGGGCTAAATGTTGGTGATGTGCTTGCTACAGTGCCTGGTATACAGCAAGCAGTCAATAAATGGTAGCTGCTGGTAGTTTTCCTTGTTACTGCCTCCTATTAGCCAACAATGCCTGACTAATGTGGTTCCCCTTCCCCATGCTATGAAAACTTTCTCTGCCTAAAACATGCCTCATTTAAAGTCTACCTCCCTCAAAGGAGCGCTGCAATTGCAACAGAGGCTTAATTAAAAGGAAATGGTCAGTGCCCAACTACAGGTCATCAAGAAGTCCAAAAGAGCAAGTTCTAAAGTGCAGTGAGCACTCAGTGTCCGATTTCTCTGAGCCCAAGTGGGGCCATTCACTTAGCAGAAGTGCCAGAATAACTGCAATTTGGCCCTGAAGTACCTTCTCTGGGCCAAAATGGAGCACATAGAGCAGGCTTCTATTCTCATTTTCCCAGCTGCGGGGCTGCAAGCCCTGGCAGTCATTAAAATAAGCACCAAACCGCATGACCCAGTCCTGCTGACAAACAGAATACGTTCTTAGCTGCCGATGTGTAAAAAGGAGGTGGAGATCACCAGGAGTGGGGGAGGGGGCTGCTTTGGCATATGGAGCCAATGCACATTTTATAGACTAATGATGCTCCTGCAACCTCATGAGTTTCGGAAACAATCTGCAAGCCTGTTAAAGAGGGAGGTTTAAAGCCTTCTCTTCCAAAAGAAGGAAAGAAGTTCTAAACTTAGAAGAAAGAGTAGGCTCTACCAGAAGATGAGAACTCAGGACTCCTACAGAGGAACGAGCTGGGTACAGAAACTACACTTCCTTTTAAAAGTTGCATTAGAGTCAAGATGTCCCTGAGCCAAACTAATGTCTCCACAGGACAACAAGACATCAAGTCATCAAGTCATCAAGTCAGCTAAATGGGTTTGTGACTGTGCTTTCAGGTGATTTCTGTGGTAACAGCTGATCACACGGGCAGTTAGGATAATTGCTATGATGGGTGAGTTGTCCTCCTCACCTCCATCTGAGCCACCTCTGAATCAACGTGATTTCTTCTTCAGTGGGTCAACCAGAGAACAAGCAGGAACACAGTCTTCAAACTGTATCTGTCCTGCTCATTGGTTACTTCCAGAGCTATTTTTCTTTTATTTTGGTTTCCTTCTGCTATAATATCCTTCACCTTCACAAGCAATCTGGTGTCCATCAGCCTCAGTGTTTGAGAATGGATGCACTGAATACCAGCATTATGGGGTTTAAGAAGCTTACATGAGAGGGACATGGACAGCTGAGAAAATGTGGGAAAGAGGGGAGAGGAAGCAATACTGCCAGGAAGATGGAGGGCAGCGTGCCTACTTCTGAGTCCTTTTGTTACCTCCACTGATCAACAGTGTCGCCCATTGCTCTGTTCATCTGAGACAGCCACCTGGATTCATCTGAATCACTGTGGAGCCCTATGCCAACCAACAACTAAAATTTGTGATAGTTTCCTAAAAGCTGGCTGAGTTATGAAGGCTTGCTTCTGAATAATAACATCTCTGTGGTTTTCATTTCTGGTGATCTTTAAACAATCCTAAGAAATGGGAGAGGTACAGAAAGACTAGGCCAAGCGAAGGCCAGATTTCATATTTTCAAAATGTTTGATTTTTCAAAGAGAAGAATAAAGATGGGTTCTACAGACTACTGAACAGAAGTTTTGCTCCCAGGAAAGCAAAATCTGTGACGCACTAGTGCACTCTAGTCCACTCAGCACCTCGGTGCAATCAGAAAATTACACCCCTTCTTCAAGATTTTACTTCCTTTAGAGAAATGTGTAAATATGTTGATTACATTAGCTCAAGACATTGTAGCCTTCTCTGCCATTGTCATTACAAAACTATACCCACGATACCTATGATATAAATGGAACTCCCTTTGCTTTGGCCTCTTGTGCAGTGTACAGCCTGCATAACTGTATGAAGCAGCCCTAAGTAATCACAATATGGTTTTTCTAAGAAAAAGTCATGACAGAGTAACTGTATTCCTACCTTGATCAGGGAAGAATCATGGACACAGGATATACAGACCTCAGAAATGTCTCTCACAAGGCTGTTCTAGAAATCCTGATGGACGAGATGAATATACAGGAATTAGATACTGACATAATTAGAGGGATTAAGAACTGGTAAAATAATCTTATTCAAAGGATCTTGGTTACCGAATGAATTAATGTTAATTAGAAAGAAGCTAACAGTGGTAGGTCTTTGGCTTTGTATCTGGGCCTATCCAATTTATTTTATTTATTCGCATGAATATTTATCAATATTTACTAAGCACTTCATGTGCACTGAACCGTGTGCTGGGGCTAAGAGCAGGGGGAACAGGCAAATAAATAAATATATTCAATAAAGTATTCTTATTACCACATTTTGCCAGTGACTTAATGATATAGATTTGCTTATCAATTTTATACAAGTCATGACACAGAAAGAAACAGGCAATACAAATGACTGAAATTCAGAAAAAAAAAAAATTCTGACTATCTGGAATAGCAGGCCTATTTTAACAAGATTTGAAATTTCGTAGAGGTAAATATAGGGCCCTACATCTAAATTCAAGAAAACAATTGGACCTTTCAAGTCTGCTCGACTGGAAAGGCCATAGGTTCACGAGCCAGAGAGACCTGAGTTCAAATCCTGCCTCTGATATTTTCTAGCCACAACACCTTGGACAAGTCATTTGACTTCTCCAAGTCTGTTTCCTCTTGTTAGATGGGGACATCACCTACTGTGCAGAATTATTGTAAGGATTAAACTAGAAAATGCATATATATGGCCCATAGGAGGCACTTAAAAAGCAGGACTATCATCAGACTGTTCACCAGTAACATGCTTGGCCAACATGGTAAAACCCCGTCTCTACCAAAAACACAAAAATGAGCCAGGTGTAGTGGTGGGCACCTGTAATCCCTGCTACTTGAGAGGCTGAGGCTTAAGAATCACTTGAAAACAGGAGGCGGAGGTTGCAGTGAGCTGAGATTGTGCTACTGAACTCCAGCCTGGGTGACAGAGTGAGACTCTGTCTCAAAAAACAAAAAAAAGAAAGAAAAAGAAAAAGAAAAGAAAGACAGAAATTGGAGTTTCTATTAGTTATTTCTTCAATAAACAGTTATATACTTGGCCCTATGCTACATTTCAGGGTTCAATAGCAAAAAAGCTACGATCCCCACCTTTAAAGAGCTAATAATTTTGAAGGCAAAGCAGGCAGCAAAACAGAAGAAGAATCAGAGTATAGCAATTTGGAGGTAAAACAAGTACAGTACAGCCTGGTGTTTGTACAGAATGTTACAGGAGAAGGGACATCTAAATCAGAATGATAAGGCAACACTGTTTCCTATAGAAACCCTTAAGCCAAGGCTTTTGTTTTATTTTCTTGAGACAGAGTCTCGCTCTGTCATCCAGGCTGGAGTGCAATGGCATGATCTCAGCTCACTGCAACCTCCACCTCTTGGGTTCAAGTGATTCTCCTGCCTCTCTCCTGCCTCAGCCTCCTGAGTAGCTGGGATTACAGGCGCTCGCCACCATGCCCAGCTAATTTATTTTTAGTAGAGATGGGGTTTCACCATGTTTGTTAGACCGGTCTCGAACTCCTGACCTCATGATTTTTCCACCTCGGCCTCCCAAAGTGCTGGGATTATAGGCATGAGCCACTGTACCCAGCCAAGTCAAGGTTTAAGAACGTTCTATAGAAACCCTTAAGCCAAGGTTTTAAGAACATCCAAGTAGATTCTCAACAGGGGCCCTACAGGCATGTTGGATGGGACAATTCCTTCTTGTTTAGAGCTATCCCTGCACATTGCAGATTGTTCAGCATCTTTAGCTCTCTCTCAATAAATGCAGTAATGCCCTCTGGTCAATGTCACAGAACAAAGCAAAATAAAACAGTTCCACAAACTTCCAAACCCACCCTAGATGGCTGGGAAAGAGGGGGGCGTTAGATGGCAGCCCAAGCCCCATGCAAAGGAACCCTGGATGAGGAGGCTAGAGGTAGGGAGTGGGGACTCCCCAGGCAAAGGGAGGAACCTAACTCAGCTCGACATCGTCAACTCCACAAACACCCCCATGGCCTCTGCACAAGCTTAGAATGTTCTTGTCCACCTCCACATACCTGTCATCTAGTGAAATTTTTTTGCTCACTTCAAATCACAGCTCAATCATCACTTCTGAGGGAAGCCTTCCATGACTTCCTCACCTCCTGATTAGGTCAATCCTGCTATATTCTAATCCTCAAAGAGCACCAAGTACCTCATCTTCATAGCACATATGCAGTTATCCTCCTCAATGGAATAAAAATTCTATGAGAAAGGAACCATGTCAGCTTCTCATTTTCCCCCATTCATCATTGTTTTTCTAGCACCTGACTCAGTCTTAACACTTCATAGGTGCCTAATAAGTACTTGTTGATGACTAAAACAATGAATGAATGAAATAGGACGGTATTTTGAGGAAACACAAATGAGTTCTGTATGGCAGCAAGGAGAGGCACCTGGGGCAGAGTAGCTGGACCATGTCACAAAAACAGGCAAAGGCCATATCACGAAGAGCCTTATGTGAAAAGCTATGCATTTGTATTTTAGCATAGATTTCTATTTTAGTAAAGGCAATCCATAGCAGTGAGGACCAGACTGCTGAGGCAGGGCAACCAGCTGGGAGGCTGTGCAGAAAGACAGGCAGGAAGGGAGGGGGTCCTGAACTGAGGCAGCGAGGGAGGAAATGGAGGAGATAGCAAGGAAGTTAATCTGTAGAACTCTGATGACTGCCTGGACTTGGAAGATGGAAAGGAGGGATAGTACCAGAGGAATAGCCTGAGACAACTCTCAGGGCTCTGTTCTGGATGACTAAACGGAAGGAGGGGAATTGGCAAGATTTAAAAATGGAGAAACAATGGCAGGTTCAGAGGGAAGATGAGGAGCTTAGTTTTAGACTCCTTTGAGTTTGAGGGTAGCACTCAAGAGAGATCCAGGATCATAATACAGAACAGGGGTCATGCGCATATAAACAAGTTTGAAGCTGGGGGTGAGGAGAATACAGTAGAGGGCAGAGTCTTTGCAAAAACTGGCACGTGAGGGACAAAGGGGAGGAAAAGAGCCCACAATGGAAATTGAGGGGCAAATGGTCTGAGAGATAATACAAAGTAGGACTGGGTTTTCCTAAGTGAGGGGCAAGGTCAGCAATGTCAGATGTGCCAAGAAAGATAAGGAAGGAAAAGTGATCAGGTATCTGGCAATGTTGAGGTCTGATGACTTTGGGGAGTGGTGGGATGAGAGCAGGATTTCAGTGATGACTTAAGGAAGCAGAGGTAGCAACTCCAGATAACTCTTCCAAGAAAGGTGGCTGGATAAAAGAGACGTGACAGGGTGCAGCACAGGTTAATTGAAGGGTTTTTGTTTTTTTCCAAAATGAGAGTAAACAGAGAATACTTAAATGGGAAGGGCTGATGAAACGGTAAAGAAAATGAACAAATGATGGAACCCGGTCCTTGAGGCACAGGAGGAGATGGGATCTCAAGCACAAATAGAGGACTTAGTCTTAAACACCATTTCTATCACAGAATTAGAATAAAATGCAAAAGGATAGGGTCAGCTAAAGATTAGTTTGTAAAGGACAGAGGAGGAAGCTGAGAAGCCTTAATTGATGGCTGCAACTTAGTGGAGCAAAAGTCAAGGTAGGAGGTTCGGGAGAGGAATGAATATGTGGAAGACATAAAGGGAAATGGACAAGAGAGCTGCCTGAGGATACGGGGAGGGCTGGGCCGTGCTGAGGGCCTGTTTGCTGGCACACCAGTGTAATAGAGTCAAAAGCACGATGTGTCTACAATGGAGCTGGCAGGGCCTTAGGTTACCAAAAGGAAAGTGCAGTCTTTCCCTGCATGGTTAGAGTCCTCAAGAAAAGAGGACTTCCTTTCAGTACCACACACTCAGAGAGGCTGACAAACCAGAGCAAGTTCAAGGATGGTAACTGGGATGAAGGTGTGAGGAAATCCCAAAAGTGATTATTCTGAAGCTGGTCTGAGATGGAGTGAATAGGCTGTTCCTCAGTCTGCCAAGATTATGGAAATACAAATTGATTACCAATTAACAGAGCAGCACCTCCAGTATTTATTCTCCCTTGATTATACAATCAGGCCTTAATCAAACTGGAGAAGGGTAGGGAGATCAAGAGATAGAAAGAGGAGAGGAAGACATTAGTGAATTTCAATCCCATGGGTAGAAATGGACGCAGGAGGCAAACTGACTTCCAATAAAATCAAAGAGGAGGTCAGGGCTAATCAATCAGAGACACTAGTCACAGAATTTTGTTACTGCTCAACTCCACACAGCAAATTCACTTCTGCCCTCCTGCCACCAGGATCCTGATTCTTGTCCCCTTCCTCTCTATTTCATCCAATCAGTTTTCAAGTCCAGCAAATTCCACCTCCTTAATCTTTCATCTTCTTCCATCCCTCTCCATCTCCACTGTCACTGCCTTCATCCAGACTTTCATCCTATCACCTGGATCACTGCAACTGCCCCAACTGGTGCCCTGCTTGTCTTGTTCTGTTCAATGTAATCACCACATTGCTGCCTGGGTAATTTAAAACGATAAGAGGATGTCACATGTTTTAAAATCTTCAGTGTCCTGACCAGGCATGGTGGCTCACGCCTGTAATCCCCACACTTTGGGAGCCCAAAGTAGGTGGATCACAAGGTCAAGAGATCAAAACCATCCTGGCCAACATGGTGAAACCCCATCTCTACTAGGGATATAAAAGTTAGCTGGGTGTGGTGGTGTAAGCCTGTTTTAGTCCCAGCTGCTTGGGAGGCTGAGGCAGGAGAATCGCTTGAACTCAGGAGGCAGAGGGTGCAGTGAGCTGAGATGGCGCCACTGCACTCCAGCCAGGGAACAGAGTGAGACTTGATCTCAAAAAAAAAAAATAATAATCAAATCTTCAGTGTCCTGCTCTCCACCCTCGCCCCCACACTTTAGAGTCCAAACTTCTGGACCTGGCAATATTAATAACTACTGTTTATTGAGTGTTTATCATCTACCAGCGCCAAGTGAGTAACATATCACCTCATTCAGTTTTTATTTCTCCTTCTTACAGATGAGGAAACTGAAGCTTAGAAAGGAAGTGACTTGCCCAGGGTCACAAAACTAGTTCAGTGGCAATGCAAATATCGGTATGAAGCTATCTTGGATCCCAAAGTCTATGTGCTCTTAACATGTTATCGTTCACAAGGCTCTTCACAATGTGGCTACCACTTACCTTTCCAGTCACCTCTCATCCTACACCACCACACTGCCACTCTGGTGAACCACAAGCAGGCCATGCATTCTCACCTCTAGTCTAGCCCTTTGCTCATCCCACCTCGCACCTCTCTTCACCTATCAAATCCTGTTCATCCTTTAGGTCTTGGCTAAAGCAGCACCACCTCACTGAAGCCTTCTCTGATGAGTTAGCCTGACTTATGAGCACCCTAAGTCCTCCTCTACCAAACCCCTGCAATAGCTTCATGCCATATCATTGCTATCTCCTTGACTTAAAAAAAAGTACACTCTTTGAGGACAGGGGTGTATCTTACTCATTTTTGTATCCCCAGCTTGTAGTACAGTGCCAGACACAGAGCCTTAGCTGAGCTCTTTGTCTGGCACTGTACTGCAAGCTGGGGATACAAAAATGAGTAAGATACACATTATTCTCCATAATGAGATGCTGGCTAGGAACAGAAAAGGGAACTTGTGGTTGAATAATGGAAAGTCCAGTATTCAGCTCTTAAAGGATTTCAAAATCATGTCACATGAGGGAAGGAAGGAGTTGGCCAAGATAAATGGAAGGGGAAGGAGAGATGTTTGAAGCAGTAGAAGCAGAGGCTATATGTGGACACACGTGCAAGCAGCTTAACAAGACTGGAGCAGCATTGGGGGATAGGGGAGCAGTTAAGCAACATGAGCCTTTCCAAGACTGGCCTTTTCTTTATTCAGGTGTTAGGTCATTTCCTCAGGGAAGCCATCCCTGACGAGCTATCTTTTATGCTTCCCCCAAGTTACTCTCCATCCCATAACCCTGTTTCTTTTTGTGGTACGTTTCAGGATCTGAAACACCTACCAACCCTTATTGACAATGCCACCACCACCGCCATTACCACTATTATTAGAAGATGCCATAAAACAAGTTTTTTTTCATCTTATTTTACTGATAGATCACCAGTGCCCACAATAATGCCAGGCACACCAAGGCAAATATTTGTTGTATTCATTCATTCAACAAATATTTATTGAGCATATATGCTAGGCATTGCTCTATATGCTGGGGATATAACAAAACACGACAAAATTGTTAAGTTTACTATGAGCAAATACGTTAAATATGCTTAGCCTAGAGAAAAAAAGGTGGGAAGAGGAAGACAAACTAGCAGCTTTCAATGATGGAGGGCAAGAGTGATTCTAAGAGCCTGAAGGGGAAACAGTGAGCTGAGATTACTGAGTAATGGCTTTCAGCTCAACCTAAGAGTCAGAACTGGGAGAGGACCAAACAGGAGCAACCAGAATTAGAAAGCTTTCTGTCACTGAAGAAATCTGGCCAGTGGGCAGAGGTGTCAGAGAAAAAAAAATCTTAAGTAGTCAATGAAAAAGGGAGCCTGGGACCCAGAGGTCCCAAACTGACAGCCACAGATATGACTGGTTACAGCTGAACAAGGTTTTGTAAAGATTGAGTTGCCAATGTTTTTAAAAAACAGAATTACTTGCCAATTTTTAAAAAAATTGCAACGGTCGCCAGTGTTTAAAAATCAGGAAACTGCTCGCACGTGCACACACCCACACAGTTTGGCTTTTACTTCTCCAACATCATGTATGTTAGTACTGTACTTATAAAATTCATTCTGGTAAAATTAAAAGTTTGACTATATTTCTGACAAATGTTCTAACACCCACATTTACTTGACCGGATTGATTCTTATTATGCATTAGTTTCTAACCCTGTAATCATGGAATCGAGAACTTTCTTTCTCAGAAAGCAAACTTATTTAATCTCCTCACTTAACAAATGACAGATTATCATTCCCATTTTACAGATGAGGGAAAAGCAGCTCAGAAGGGGAAGGAACGTGCCAGAGACAGGGAAATCCAGACACAGCCAGGCTGAGAATCCAAATGTCCTATCTCCCATGTTCCAACATTGAAGATTCTGAGCATTCCCTACCAAGAGGACAGGAGGGGCTAACAGGAAATTAGCAGGAGCTTCCTAGTCAGAAGACCCCGGACTGAACCAGTCTGAGGGGACGCGGCTACAGAGGAAGGGCGACAGCCGTAATCAGTGAATCCCTGGAGAAAGAAGGACCGCCCAGAAGCCGGCAGAGGAGGATCCTGAGACCTGCTGTGACCCTCGCCTTCCCTGGCGAGCTCGCCCCTTGACTCCTGGCCTCCAAAACCGGCCCAGTAAGACCCCACTACACCCTCACCCGCCGCGGCTCACTAACCGCCACTCAACTTCCGGCAACCACAGCGCTTTCTGCGGCGCGCGCCCTGATGACGCTACGCGGTCCTACCCACGCCTACCACTGGGCGTGCGCAAAGGAGCCGCGGCAAGCCGGGGAAATGCGCCCCTAGCACCGGGCTACGTGGGAGGAACTTGAGTCGTGGGAGGAACTAGAGTCGTGGGGAGGGCGGGGCATCAGGGGGCGGTGACACCCCCGGGGGGAGAACCGAGGAGAGACTAGGGAAACGTCTCACCAGGTGTAGGAATGTCTACATTCCCTTCAGGCTTTTAAAAAAGTGCTCCACGTTCTCTGTTTTGATTTCAGAGGATGACAGGAATGATCACCATGGCCATTCTCCAAGAGAGGCGGCATCAAACGCAGCACAGGGGCCATCAGGGTGGCAGGTGTGGAGAGTCAGATGAGAATTTTAGTAGTAAAAGGCCAGTGAACGTCCACAGTGACCAACCTGCCTTTTCTAAACCAGCCATCATTCTCATCGCTCCCACTGTCAGTGAGATAAAGTTATTCCCTGTCAATACTTGCTGGTTAGATACTATGCGTGTGAGAAGCACTGGACATGTGTTGAAGATAACAGCAGTGATTATGACAGGTTTCTCTATCTGGTCTGTAAGGCCTTTCACAAATCAACTCTGATGTACCACTCTAGACTCATAATAACAAGAGTGATGACTGCTATTAATTGACTAGCGACCATGTTTTCAGGGTTTTACATCTCTAATTCTCACAAGAGTCCTGATAGGTATCCCCAAGTTACATATGAAAGAACAGAATCTAAGAAGAGGTAGGTGGCTTGCTGAAATTTCAAGGGCTTTTGGGCCAGGAACGTAATCAGAAGTCTGTTTGGTTCTGGCAAATAAGAAAACAAATCCAAACTTTATAAGGATGCTTATTAGAAACGATTACTGCAAGAAGTGGGAGAGGTAGCAGAGAAGGCACTATGCAATAGCAAAGGGAGACTATTGCAATAGGGCGATCACTCTGACCAAAAAATCCACAGATGTTTCAAGGGTTAGGGAAAAAGAGGGTTTCCCCACCCTTCACCCTCTCCAAAGGAAGGTGGGTAAACAAAGCTAGAAACAGCCAAACAGGGGAAGTGGGATGAAAGGGTGGCTTGATTAGACAGCAGATTAGAGAATGTTTATCTTGAGGCCAACCTATTCTCAGGAGGAGTTGATGCTAGCTCAAGCTGAGAGTGGGTTAAAGTGAGGAACCTGGGGAAAGGAAAGAAACTTAACCCAAGTTTGGTTAACAAGCATCTTTTCTAACTGGTCAGTGGCTCTGTAATAATTTATGAAGCCAAGAATGGGAATTCAGAAGGACTGTGTCTGACCTTGCCACAGTAAACAAGGGAGGCAACCATGAGTCATTTAAGTGACATGAGAATGGGTGTTTCTTTGGAGTGAACAGTTTCTGAAGCACAAAAAGATTAAGAAAGATTTCTCTTTGTTTTTTTCTCTCTCTTATGTTTTTCTTTTTTGAGACAGGATCTCTCTCTGTCACCAAGGCTGGAATACACTGGAGTGATCATAGCTCACTGCAGCCTCAACCTCCTGAGTTCAAGGGATCCTCCCATCTCAGCCTCCTAAGTAGCTGAGACTACAGGTGCATGCCACCATAGCAGGCTTTTTTTTTTTTTTTTTTTCATTTTTTGTAGAGACTGGGTCTTGCTATGTTGCCAAGACTTATCTTGAACTCCTGGACTCAAGTGATCCTCCCACTTCCACCTCCCAAAGTGCTGGGATTACAAGTTTGAGCCACCTTGCCCATCTTTTTTTTCTTTTCTTTTTTTTTTTTTTTTTTTGAGATGGAGTTTCGCTTTTACTGCCCAGGCTGGAGTGCAATGGTGTGATCTCAGCTCACTGCAACCTCTGCCTCCTGGGTTCAAGGATTCTCCTGCCTCAGCCTCTTGAGTAGCTGGGACTACAGGAATGCACCACCAAGCCGGCTAATTTTTTGTATTTTTAGTAGAAATGGGGTTTCACCATGTTAGCCAGGCTGGTCTCAAACTCCTGACCTCAGGTGGTTCACCTGCCTCAGCCTCCCAAAGTGCTGGGATTACAGGCGTGAGCCACCATGCCCAGCCAAAAAGGATTTCTTAACCATTACTATAAGAGGCATTCTAACCAGAGTGACTCCATCTTGAATAGGGGCTGGGTAAAGTAAGTCTGAGACCTATTGGGCTGCATTCCCAGAAGGTTGGGCCTTTTTTTTTGAAATGGAGTTTTACTCTTGTTGCCCAGGCTGGAGTGCAATGGCACAATCTCAGCACAATCACAGCAACCCCCGCCTTCTGGGTTCAAGCGATTCTCCTGCCTCAGCCTCCTGAGTAGCTGGGATTGCAGGCATGTACCATCAAGCCCGGCTAATTTTTTGTATTTTTAGTAGAGATGGGGTTTCACCATGTTGATCAGGCTGATCTCAAACGCCTGACCTCGTGATCCGCCTGCCTCAGTCTCCTAAAGTGCTGGGATTACAGGCAAGAGCCACCATGCCCAGCCGAGGTTGGGCATTCTTAGTCACCTGATAAAGCTGTAGGTCAGGACATGACACAGGTCACAAAGACCTTGCTGATAAAACAGGTTGTGCTGAAGAAGCCAGGCAAAACCCACCAAAACCAAGATGGCAACGAGAGTGACCTCTGGTGATGCTCGATGCTCATTATATGCTAATTATAATGGATAAGCATGCTAAAGGACACTCCCACCATTGCCATGACAGTTTACAGATGCCAGGGCAATGTCAGGAAGTTGCCTTATATGGTCTAAAAAGGGGAGGAACCCTCAGTCCCAGGAATTGCCCACCCCTTTCCTGGAAACTCATGAATAATACACCCCTTGTTCAGCATATGATCAAGAAGTAACTATTAACATAATCAATTGACCAGCCCGTGCCTCCACTCTGCCTATGGAGTAGCAATTCTTTTCTTTCTTTTTTTTTTTTTTTTTTTAGATGGAGTCTCATTGTTCCCCAGGCTGGAGTGCAGTGGCGCTATCTTGGCTCACTGCAACCTTCTGTTGGAAATAGATCTCGGTGCCTCAAAGAAAAATAAGCCTCCCGGTTCAAGGATTTCTCCTGCCTCAGCCTCCCTAGAAGCTGGGATTACAGGCATGCACTACGACACCCGCCTAATTTTTGTATTTTTTAGTACAAACAGGGTTTCACCATGTTGGCCAGGTTGGTCTTGAACTCCTGACCTTGGGTGGTCAGTCCACCTCAGCCTCCCAAAGTGCTGGTATTACAGGCGTGAGCCACTGTGCCCAACCTCCTTTGCTTTCTTTCTGTTTTCCGAGACGGAGTCTCACTCTGTTGCTCAGGCTGGACATTGGCATGATCTCATCTCACTGCAACCTCCGCCTTCTGGGTTCAAGTGATTCTCTTGCCTCAGCCTGAGTAGCTGGCATTACAGGTGTGTGCCACCACACCTGGCTAATTTTTGTATTTTAAGTAGAGATGGGGTTTCACCATGTTGGTCAGATTGGTCTCGAACTCCTGACCTCGTGATCCTCTCACCTCAGCCTCCCAAAGTGCTGGGGTTACAGGTGTGAGCCACTGTGCTGGGCCTCTTTTGCTTTCTTAATAAACTTTCTTTCTCTTTACAGACTCTCCCGGAATTCTTTCTTGCCTGAGGTCCAAGAACTCTCTCTTGGGGTCTGGATCAGGACCCTCTTCTTTTCTTTTCTTTTTCTTTTTTTCTTTTTATTTATTATTATTATTATTTTTTTTAGACAGAATCTCACTCTGTCATTGCCCAGGCTGGAGTGCAGTAGCACAATCTCAACTCACTGCAACCTCCGTCTCAAGTGATTCTCATGCCTCAGCCTCCCGAGTAGCTGGGATTACAGATGTGTGCCACTACACCCAGCTAATTTCTGTATTTTTAGTAGAGATGGGTTTTCACTGTGTTGGCCAGGTTGGTCTCAAACTCCTGATCTCAAGTGATCTGCCTCTCTTGGCCTCCCAAAGTGCTGGGATTATAGGCATGAGCCACTGTGCCCAGCCAGTACCCCTTTCCAGTAACATTACTGTTTTCCAAGAGCTAAGGGCTCAAGTAAAATTCAACATTGCCGACTCTTTTGACTGTATCAGTTTCCTCTCCTGCTGCTGCCCTCTGAAACTGCACACTGAAGTCACACTAAACTACTTCTAGTCAAGCACATTCTGCTCCTTTATATCTCCATCCCTGCAATGCTCTGACCCTGGCTGTGCTTGTGTAAGCCTTTCTCAGTCTTCACAACCCATTTGAAGTGTGGGTGAAACTTAGACAAAATGTTGATGGAAAAAGGAGTACATATTAAATAATTCTACTGATAGAAAGTTCTAAAATCAGCAAAACAAATCTCTATAGTCGTTACCAGAAAGGGGCCCCGATACAGACCCCTAGAGAAGGTTCTTGGATCTCTCACAAGAAAGAATTCCAGGCAAGTCCATAGAGAAAAATGAAAGCAAGTTTATTAAGAAAGAAAAGGAATTAAAAAGAATAGCTACTCCATAGGCAGAGCAATGTTATGGATTGTTTGACTGAGTATATCTATATTCCCTCCCTCCCTTCCTTCCTTCCTTCCTCTCTCTCTCTTTCTACAGTGTCACTCTGTCACCCAGGCTCTGGAGCGCAGTGGTGCGATCTTGGCTCACTGCAACCTCTGCCTCCTGAGTTCAAGTGATTCTCATGCCTCAACCATCCGAGTACCTGAGATTACAGGAGCCCACCACCACACCTGGCTAATGTTTGTCTTTTTAGTACAGATGGGGGTTTCTCCATGTTGCCCAGGCTGGTCTTGAACTCCTGGCCTCAAGTGATTTGCCTCCCTACACCTCCCTACACCTCCCTACATGTGGGGTTACAGGCATGGGCCACCATGCATGGCCAGTTATTTCTTGATTATATGCTAGGCAAGGGGTATGCCTCATACTCACCACCTCCAGGTTTACTCTATTGAGCACATTGGAGCCTAAGTTAAAGTTAGTTCTTTATAAGTTTGACTCCACTGCTGGGTTTTGTGATTTTATAATAAACGCCTTTTAGAGCCTCTGTCACAGTAATCCCTGCTTCTCTGGGAACTGCTGATTCTCCAGCTATGTTTGTACCACCTGTGCCACCCCAGCCTCCACCTCCTCCAGAGTGAAGTGGACACAGGATAATTGTTTACCCTGAGTTTGGGGGTTTTGAACTGATGTTCATAGAGTGGGAATAGGATTAGTTTATGTAGGTCATTGGCAATATTCTGGAGAAGGCATTTCCTTGAATTCTTAGCTTGAGATTCCTGTGGCTGACTTGGCTGAAGCCCTCCTCAAGACAGAGTCATCCAAAACATCACTAGATTCCACAAAGCATGCCATGCTATGTGGCTTGAACGACTGCCCCTCCAAAACTCATGTTAAAATGTAATTGCCATTGCGATCATATTGGGAGGTGGGATCTTTAAGAGGTGTTTAAGTCTTGGGTCTCCAGCCTCATGCATGCACTAATGCTGTTATCATGGGAGTGATTCTTTATTACAGGAGTGGGATTGCTCCCTTTTGCTCTCTCTTGCCCTCTCTTTGCTATTCCACCATGTCATGAAGCATCAGGAAGGTCCTCACTAGACGCCAGTGCCTTGATATTAGACTTTCTAGTCTCCAGAACTGTGAGCCAATAAATTTCTGTTCTTTATAAATTACCCATTCTGTGGTATTCTGTTATAGAAGCACAAAACAGACTAAGATATTCTAGTAACCATTCAAAAAAGTTGATTTCTGTCATTTGCAAACCTGAAGTAGCTTCACAGGGTTGAAATCATGTATTTCTGTCTCGGACCAGGCATTGTCTCCTAAAGGCCTAAGAAGTTCTGGAAAAATATTTGTTAATTAACAGATAGGGTCTGGGAATCCAACATAGATGTGGAGACCAGAGCTAATGATTGCTTAGACCACAAATGAAGCTTCCTTGTTAGCAGGGAGACAGGATGAGGCTCAGAGAAGAAGACCTGCCTCTGCTGCCTGGGATGGGGTAGGCAGACCACTGGAGCTCCAAGAACATGGAGCATTAAGAAAGATGCAGAGCCAGGAGACTTAAAAAGGCAAAGAATGTTCTCAGACACAGCAGGGTCACGAGGCTCTGTGACACTTATTCAAGGCTACAGTGATTCAGGTCAATCCACCCTCATCATTTGTCTTGCATCTCAGTTGAGGAGAGTACATGCTCTCCACAATAAGCATGATACGTCAAGTCAAGCTAGGCTTTGAAAGCCCAACAAACTGTAGAATGATAGATATTGGCAAATAGGATCTTTAACAGCATTGTTCCATTTTTATTTTATTTTGAGAGAGAGTCTCACCTTATCACCCAGGCTGGAGTGCAGTGGCCTAATCTCGACTAACTGCAGCCTCAACTTTCTGGGCTCAAGTGATCCTCCTGCCTCAGCCCCCCAAGTAGCTGGGACTGCAGGTGTGTGCCACCACGCCTGGCTAATTTTTGTATTTTTAGTAGCGATAGGGTTTTACCATGGTGCCCAGGCTTGTCTCAAACTCCTGGACTCCAGCCATCTGCCCATGTCAGCCTCCTAAAGTGTTGGGATTACAGGCATGAGCCACCATGCCTGGCGAACAGCATGTTTCTCTATGGCACTTAGGGTGCATAAACAACCAGGGGTGTCCTAGCATCTTTTTCATCCTGAGTTAAGACTATTAAATCCAACTCCTGGAAGTCCATGCAGTGCCCATCTTCAAAAGAGGTCAGAGTTTGTCCACAAGCCAAGTAGCCAAATGACCAATTTATTAAACGGACAATTTGCAAGCTCAAAGATTTTCTAACTCTTTGCTAACATTACCAATGTATAAGGTTTATAGCAATTTCTATTGAGTGGAGGGGCTTCACAAGCTTTTAAAGATTGATGTGATACTCTCTTTTGCTCTCATTGGTTTTTATTTTGTTTTCAGCGGAGCATTTTAAGGAATTTTCTATTTATCAAAATATGAGGGTGGTTTATTCTGCCTTTGAATATATTTAACTTATGAGTACATTAATGAAGAATATGTTCCTGAATGTGGATTTTTCTAGAGTGTATTAATATTATGCCATTCAATTTACTTTCTTTTCACTCCCTTACTCTGCTTCTCTTCTGTCTCCCCATGTCTCAGTTTCTCCCGTTGCCTCCTCCTCATATTTCCATCTCTCTGCCTCTTTTTTTTTTCTCAGAAACAGGGTCTTGCTCTGTTGCCCAGGCTGGAGTGCAGTGGTATGATCATAGCTCACTGCAGCCTCCAACTCCTGGGCTCAAGTGATCCTCCCACCTCAGCCTCCCAAAGAGTTGAGATTACCAGTATAAGCCACTATGCCCAGCTCCTCTCTACTAAGAAGTACAATCACTCCTCTCACAATCACTCCCCATTTCTGCCTTTCAGTATCCTCGTCTCCTGCACATCCCTTGTCCTCTCTCTCCCATTCACTGTCCCCCACCTTTTCTCCTTAGTCCCTCCTCTTTGATGCCTGTCTCCCCACCCCCATTTCCTCCTATTTTTCCCCTCTGTCACCCGCAGTCTCTTTACCTCTATTTCTCCTTTCCTGTCTCTCCCTGCAGTAGCAGCAAGCTGGAGGCAAAGACAAATTGAACATTCTTCAATGTGCTGCCATGAAAAAATCCAAAATCATATACTGCAACTTCACAACCATTGTAGGAAAACGTGATTAGAAACCTCATCCGATATGAATTTCAGTAAACTTTGTGAATAGTTACAAAGAAGCCAATGTTTGGTAAATTGGGCAGTTGGTCAATTGAAGAACTGGCTTGAAGTTAATCAGCCTTAAACCCATAAAAAGAATCCTGAAGGAGTTTCTAGGTCGGCGAGGTTCTTATTTAACGATCAAGGTCCCTATGACAGCCTTCTCTTAGGAGGTCTTACTTTAGTATTTAGGGCAGAAGGCCTGGCTTCATCTGGATTTTTTGCAAGCCATCAGCCACTGAGGGCTGGGGCTTTCTTAGTGGGCTGGGGATGACATTTCTGTATTACGGTCTGTTGTCTTTTATACAGTCAAAACTTAATTTCTATTGTTCAGACAGGAGTAGGAAGAGCAGATTGAGACAGTGGAAAGGAAGCACATTCCAGAATCAGAACTTTGAGCAGTTCCTCAACCTCTCTGGGCCTCAGTTTGCCTATTTGTAAAAAGGGAAATCTCCTTCATGAGGTTGTTGTAAAGGTAACATTCGAAAATGGCAGCAATAACACTACATAACATTAGAGAAAACACAAAGCCTGGCACATGGTATGTGCTCAGCGTGTTTTAAAAATGCATAGGAGTGCCCTCTGTATACCAGACACTATGCAAGCACTATAGACACTGTATACAATAAAGCGTAGACCTTGTTCCTTAGACTCTGAGAATTTATATTTATTGACCATTTCTTATTCTTGTCAGCCTCAAATCCAGGTCTCTTTGACCCACAGGCAGAACTCACAATCAGTTCTCTCCACTAGTTGCCTCGAACGTTCAAGATAAATGATAGACACTTAGCTACTTGTCTGTGTGGAGTGCTCTTTGTGAGTGTTCTTTGGTCCTGAGGACCCTGAGGAGCGACTCTCTCACAGGGAGATCTTCTGAACAATGGTTTCTGACCTGGAAACAGAACAGCTGCAGCTTCTGAAACTGGGATTAAAGTCTCCTAAAGTCCCCCAGTTTTGAACAAGAAGAAGTTTTGGGGATGCAAAGCAGAGTGAGAATGAAGCTTTTTATAAAAAGTAAATCCTTTTGAAAAGACATTTATAAATGTGATCAGAAACTGAAGAGAAACCCCACATCAAACTTTGTTAACATTTGATAGTACATTTCAATACATCTTAGTCCAAGACACTCAGAAAGGTAGAAATAAATAAATCACATACAGTCTAGTTTTAAGCATCATATTTTAGGTAGGTAAAAATATCTCATTTTAGCAGATCATGCAAAGGGGAACACAAAATACAAAATACCAGCTTGTACAGGCACTCCATTTGCTATACATATTATGGTTTAGCATCAAGTTTTAAAATGTAAATCACAACCAGATTGCAACATAAACACCAAGTAAAACTGTATGTTCCTATGTCTTTGCTAGTTTTTGTTTTACAGGTATGGCTATAAAAAATTACAATGACTTTTTGACAACAGAACTCACAGATAAATGTACCTGGTTCCTTCAAAGCCTCACCTTCTGTAGGTGCACAGGAACTCCATGTCAGCTGTTCTTCTATTCAACATATTGTTTTGAGCTGCCACCACTCTTGGGAATAGTGTGTGTGTATATGTATGCACACTTAAGAGGGCACATTGTTAAAATATTTTATTTTATTGAGACAGAGTCTCACTCTGTTGCCCAGGCTGGAGTACAGTGATGTGATATCAGCTCACTGCAACCTCCATCTCCTGGGTTCAAGCGATTCTCGTGCCTCAGATTCCCAATGGGACATGATGGGCATGCCCCATCATGCCCAGCTAATTTTTGTATTTTTAGTAGAGACAAGGTTTTGCCTTGTCTGTTGATCAGACTGGTCTCGAACTCCTAGCGTCAAATGATCTGCCCACCTCGGCCTCCCAAAGTGCTGGGATTACAGGCTTAAGCCACCACGACCAGACATTTTGGAGGAAATATGCTACAATAAGCTGGAACCCCAGAGGATTTTTATTCTAACTTTCTCACATAACTAGCTATGTGACCTTGGGTACCTCTCTCACCTTGCTGCACCTCAATTTGCTCCTCTGCAAACTAGAGTTAGAAAACTACCCTCCTGTAGGGTGTTGTAGGGCTTAAATAAGATAAAACTAGTACAGCCCTCAAAACATATGGCATTCTCTCCTCATTCCTTCTTTTAATTTTTAATGTGCAACCATTCACAAATATTTCATTTTTTTTTCTTTTGAGGATGGCTTTTGCCACCACTTTTTTAATAGCCAAAGGAAATCTGGAGTTAAAAACAATGGGTGTGCAAGCTGCATAATTTTCTATCCACTCTAAACATGTGTGATTAAGAAATAATAAGGCAGAATATCCCGGGTGGTTCAGACACTGGTTCTGGAGAAAGCTGTAAAAGAGGCTCAGAATAGAAGTTTTCTGAGAAAGGACAGCCCCTGTGGAACAGCTGTCATGCCTCTCAGAGTGACCCCTGGAAGGGGACAGCAACTATTCACATGGATAAGGTCTCTACACAGTCATACAGATCCATTCTAGGAAGGCTCAAGAGTTCTTTTCAATTCTCTGATGGAACCCTAGCCATGTGTTCCTCCAGTTTTCAATCATTTGACTCTGAAAGCTTGAATTACAATGGGAGTCTGAGGCTCCCACAGTTCCTGAGAAGCAGGAGAGCTCCATCCAGGTCTAATTCTCTCTCTATTTTTATGTTTTTTTTTTTTTTTTCTTTTTGAACCCGCTTATAAGAAACAGGTCTAATTCTCTTGAAAAGATTCTGCTTCCTCCTCAAAGTTCAAGCTGTCTGCTGATCACAGCCATTTGCTGTTCTTCCATGGTGCCTAAGATCTTTCCAAACTACCCAGCCCCCAAGACTGTGGTTTGGGTTCCAGGAAGCCCAGGTGCCTGCCTGACAACACACAGGCCTTTGTCCTTATTTCCTTGTTGGACATCATAAGGATTACTTTGTTGCATCCCCTTGGAGCCTCCCTTAGGAGCGAATGTGCAGAATTCTCTTGAAAGTCTTCTTGAAGTTCTCATTGCACAAGGGGTAGATGAGGGGGTTCAGTGTGGAGTTGATATAGCCCAGCCATATGGTGAACATGTGCAAATGTTCATTGCAACAGTTCTTGCAGAAGGCAATGACCATGAAGAAGATGAAGTAAGGGATCCAGCAGAGGATGAAGGCTGCCATGATAAAACCCAACTGTTTGGCAGCCTTCCTTTCACGGTTCATGTGCAACCCAGACACATACTGTCTCGAATGTGAGCGGAGTCTCTTCCAAGTAAACTTGATGTAATCCAGGCCTGTGTTAGACCCACTCCTCAATTTGCCTTTGCCTGGTGCTGTCTCTGTGGTGGTGTCTGAGTCTGTTCGAGAGAAGGATTGGCTATCACCTAACATCTGATCCTCTGACGTCTCACTGGCCCCATGTGTGTTCAGGCCCTGCTCTTCCATCTTGAGCTGGCCATGGCTCTGGTTGCTGGCTGCATAGTCCCTGCTACTCCCCTCTGCAGCAGTCTGCATCTGCGCAATATCAAGTGGGAGGCAGCGGAGTTTGTCCACTTCTCCATCATCCTCTTGGCTGAAGACAACTGGGGATTTCATCTCCTCGGGGGTTTGGGATGGTGACTTCAAGACAGATCCACCACCAGCATCTTTTGGCTTCCTTTTCAGAACTTCCCAGGGAGACTCCTTCCCTGGTTTCTTGACACTCCCCTTGGGGTTCTCTGGCCTCAGCTTAATTTCTGAGAAGGAAGGAAGGGAGCCATTGATGAGCTCCCGGTGCTGGCAGTGTTGCCGGACAGCCTTGTAGATCTTGGCATAGAACCAGAGCATGAGCAAGGTGGGCAGGTAGAAGTTGATGATGGCAGTCATGACCTTGAACCAGGTGACATCATAGAAGTCTGTCTCACACTTGTCCTCTCGGCGCACTGAGGTCTGCCGCATGAAGTGATTCCAGCCTAGAATGGGAATAACCCACAGAAAGGAGAGAAACCAGGCCCCCAGAATGGTGGCCGAGGCTCGGGTCTTGGTGCGATACTTCAGGTACCTGAGGGGCTGCTGGACGGAGCGGTAGCGGTCAATGCACAGGATGAAGACACTGAAAATGGACGCTGTGCTGGCCACGTAGTCCATGGAAAGCCAAAAGAGGCAGAGAGGACGGCCCAGCGACCATCTGGACATGAGCAGGTAGAGGATGTTCATAGGCATGACGACGGCACCCACGATCAGGTCTGCCGCCGAGAGGCTGACAATGTACAGGTTCCCCACGGTGTGCAGCTTCCGCTCGCTCCGTACAGCACACAGCACCAGCAGGTTGAGCCCCACTGTTACCAAGGAGATGGTGCTTAGGACCACCACCAGGGGCATCAACTGGGGGCTGGCCATGGTGGTCTTGTTCCCCTCACACATCTTGTCTTCTAAGAGGCAGGAGGAATTGGGGAAGATCATTGGTACCAGAGCAGCCACCAGTTATGGCTCACTCCCTGGGAGAAAAGACAGAAAAAGTAAGGTCAGAGACTTGGTGATCAGTGGCCACTTAGTAGCATGATGTTCATCAGACTGGAGTACTATACTTTTGGGAGTGATAGACACTGCTGGTTACCTACTCAACAGCCATGTCCCATTTTTCCTTATTCATGCATTCATTTGCTCATTCAACAACTATTTATTGAATTCCTGGCACTCTTCTAGGTGTTGGGGATATAGCTGTAAACAAAACCAACAAAAATGTTTGCCCTTACGGAACATGCATTCTAGTGAAAGAGTTGGGCAGAAGCAAGGTAAATAAAGAGTTTGTGGAAATCTAATTCTGCACATGTTATGGGAAGGCGGGCTGCATCCTCATATGTCTAAGCAGAATATGACAATCTAGTTCCTCTTTACAGTGGTGGATAAAGGAGTGACCACAAGATACCATCATGTCCAAGGAATCAGATGAGGAAGTCAAACGGCAGAGGTAGAGTTTTTAGAAAAGTTCTTCCTCTCTGACAAATGAGCAAAACAAGAAAAATTGTTGTTGCTCATTGCCTTCTTCTTCCTGACAAGATGTGAGGAAGTGATGTTTGAGGCCATGACAGTCATCTTGGGACCAGCCGGGAATGCCAAGAAAATGCCAACCTAGGGTCCTGCTATCACTAAGCTGCTGAGCCAACTCTGGAATCTTCTTCTCCCAGACTTGTTATTATAGGAAATAACTGCATTTTGTTTTGCTTTGCTTTCTTTTTTTTCTTACATCACTGTTGTGGGAGTTCTTACTTTCAGCTAAAAGCATCTCTAATTGATATGGAGGAGGTTATAAGGGGACATAGCAGAGGCACATAAAACATGAAATAAATCTAGCATATCTTCTTCGAGGAAAATTCCCAAGTGGGAAGGGGATTATGTTATTTGGAAAAGCATATTTGTTATTTTACTTTTCTATTTGAAAAACAAACAATTGTTTAAATTCTATAAATCATGCCAAGTAATAGGTAACAAGCTGGTAGGCTGGAAATGGGATTACAGCTCACACCTGTATTCCCAGCATTTTGGGAGTCTGAGGTGGGAGGATTGATTGAGGCCAGAGTTAAAGGTGGAATGATCACTTGAGGCCAGGAGTTGCAGCCTGGGTAACACAGTGGAACCCTGTCTCTTAATTTAAAAAAAAAAAAGAAATTAAAAAAAAAAAGTAGCCCAGTACTACTGGCACCCAGTGGGTGCCTGTAATCCTAGCTACTTGGGAGGCTGCAGTGAACTCTGATCACATCACTGTAGTCCAGCTTAGGGGACAGAGCAAGATCTTGTATGTGAAAAACAAAAACAAAAACCCTTTGCTAGTAAGGCTCTACTGAAAACAGACTATATACTCTGTTATTGGTGATCCTCAAGTGGTGTGATTGGGTGAAAGTAAGTATTAAATCTTCTGGAAGGAGTTTTTAGATTTTTTTTTTTTTCTTTTTTTGAGATGGAGTCTCACTCTGTCACCCAGGCTGGAGTGCACTGGCACCATCTCAGCTCATTGCAACCTCCAGCTTCCAGGTTCAAGTGATTCTCCTGCCTCAGCCTCCCAAGTAGCTGGGATTATAGGATTGTGTCACCACATCCAGCTATTTTTTTTCTTTTTTGAGATGGAGTCTTGCACTGTTGCCCAGGCTGGAGTGCAGTGGTGCAATTTCAGCTCACTGCAACCTGCGCCTCCCAGGTTCAAGCAATTCTCCTGCCTCAGCCTCCCAAGTCGCTGGGATTACAGGCGCCCACCAACACGCCCTGTTACTTTATTGTATTTTTAGTAGAGATGGGATTTCACTTTGTTGGCTAGGCTGGTCTTGAATGCCTGACCTCATGATCCATCTGCCTCAGCCTCCCAAAGTGCTGGGATTACAGGAGGGAACCACCCCACCCAACATTTTTTTTTTAATTTCTTAAAATAGAGATTGGTTTTCACCATGTTGGCCAGGGTGGTCTAGAACTCCTGACCTCAGGTGATCCACCCACCTCAGACTCCCAAAGTTCTGGGATTACAGGTGTGAGCCACCACATCTGGCTGTTTTTTTTGTGTGTGTGTGTGTTTTTTTTTTTTTTTTTTTGACAGAGTCTTACTCTGTCACCCAGGCCAGAGCGCAGTGGTACCATCTCAGCTCACTGCAACCTCTGCCTTCCAGGTTCAAGCAATTCTTATGCCTCAGCCTCCCAAGTAACTGGGATTACAGAACTGCACCACCACGCCTGGCTAATTTTTGTATTTTTAGTAGAGAAGGGGTTTCATCATGTTGGTCAGGCTGGTCTTGAACTCCTGACCTCAGATGATCTGCCCACCTCGGCCTTCCAAAGTACTGGGATTACAGGTGTAAGCCACTGATCTCAGCCAAGTTTTTAGATTTTCATATTCATCAAAAAGTGATGAGTTTAAAGAAAACTGAGAAACTAATAAATAGTGTAATTTTCTCTCAATAATTTAGCAAAAACAAATTATTTTTACATTAAGACAAAGCTAGATAAGTTCTTGAGTAGAAGGTGAAATTTATATAATTTTTTAAGATAAAAATAAAAAACTCAAGGTGTTTGATCCTTATGGAGGGAAACTTTTAAATGTCTTTGTTGGAAAAGCACCATTTGGGGCAGCACTGCTTTTGCCCACACTCTGCCATTTATTTTCTCAGTAATCTCTTGACCTCTGTCTTCTCATGTGTCAAATGTGTAGGGTAGGGTAGACAATCTCTGAAGGCTTTTCCAGGTCTCTTTTTTACAGCCTTCCTCGAGGCATTTTTTGATGTCCTCCAGCTCTGAGCTGCCAATCAGAGCAATCCTCTGATTGCTGATGGCACCACCTCTGACTTCTTCAATAGCATCACTCTCTCCTTGGATGACCCAAAGTCCTGCCCTGTGCTCCTGTCACTCTGTGCTGTCAGACTCAGTGGTGTCATCCTCTCACTTCCCTACCCCTTAGCCATCACCTCCTATGAGGACAACACCCAAACCCACAGCTCCAGTCTGTATTTTTCTCCATTCTCACATCTAATACCTTGTAGCTTAACCTTCTGCCGTGATCAAGTCCAAACCCTGTGGAATTGTCCACAGCCACCACTGGAAGGAAGAAAGGAGGCCATGAAAGGAAACTATCTTGGGGCCCCCAAATCACTAAGTTAAAGGGAAAAGTCAACCTGGGAACTGCTTAGGGTAAACCTGCCTCCCATTATATTCAGTCACCCCTCTGCTCACCGAGATAAATGCATATCCAATTGCCTCTTTTGGAGAGGCTAATCAGAAACTCAAAAGAATGCAATCATGTCTCTTATCTATTGTTAGAGATGACAAATTCCTCTTGAAAAATCTTTAGTTCCCTGTTCTTTGTTTCTTAAGGCCAACTTCCTTGTACTTCCTTGTTTCCTGGCTACCTGTTCTGTAAACAACCTTACCGCCTTTGCCATGCCCAGACAAGTCCACATATGCCTTCCCACCTAGTAACAGACAGTCCCTCTTCCTTCCTGCCTAATAGACCCTATTAAATTTTAGACCTTAGCTAATTGAGTTAGCTTAGATTGTGAGGTCCAGCCCTAGCCAATGGGGAGAAGACACAGAAGTGCTAGGAACTGCATTAGGGATAGAAACCCCTCCCCTACCCCGCTTGGTGTGCTCTTGATATTGTGACAGGTGCAAGCTGCATCCTTCTGCAGAAGTAAATTTGCCTTGCTGGGGAATTTTCTGCCTATGTGCTGGTTTTCTTTGCAACACTGGGCACTTGTTTCTAACACTTTGGGGGCCCATTCAAGACACGTCCTGCTGCCTTGTTGCAGTGGCCTCAGGGGTAAGGGATCAAGACCCACCTGGTGTGACAAATAAACCTGGACTCTCAACAATGTGGGAAGAAAAGGCCTATAGATACCACAGTGACCAGGTAACTCTGTGCACAGACTAAGGTAAGAAAACCCACAGTGGTGGTGAAGTATTTCCTTGGTGGTCGGGACATCCTGGAGGTTAAAAGTGCGTGAGATGCATAATTGAGTGTGGAGCAAGTTCAGAGTCTGGATCTGGTTCTGCGGATGCCTCATATAGCTTAAAGGGTCTTGCCTGTTGTGGGGTTTATACCAACCTGCCGATGCAAAGAGGGAACTGAAAATTTCCACAAGGGAAGCAGACAGAGAAGGATGAAGAAAAAGCTGAAGAGTGCAAGAAACCTCCAGTGGGGGCGGAGGGGGTGGGGGCTGAGCCTCTAGGGTACAAGAAAGCTTTAGTAGGAGAAGTTGAGCCCCATAGACTCGCTAGGGTGCAAGAAATCTCTAGTACGAGAGGTTGAGCCCCACAGACTCACTGGGTGCAAGAAATCTCTAGTAGGAGAGGTTGAGCCCCACAGACTCACTGGGTGCAAGAAATCTCTAGTAAGAGAGATTGAGTCCCACGGACTCAGGGAAAGATACTTTCTCCAGGACAGGAAATATAGTAAGTAAGATGAAAGATAGGAAAGATTATGATCATGATAATATCTCCTCTGATAGTCCCGTGGGCCTAATGTTAGAATATTGGAAGGATAATGGAAAGACCAAACACAAGAAAAAGCAGCAAATGATAAAATACTGCTGTTTTATTTGGACTAAAAAACCTTCCTCTCCCCAAGGCAGCTGCCACCCCAGACCCTTCCCCTACTCGTGTTATTCCTCCCCGCTATAATCCTGAGTGTCACCCCTCAAGAGGACTTCAGCATGAGATAGAATAATGTAAGAAAGATATGTAAAATTTTCATTTCCTCAGCACCTCCAAAGAGTCTGCTCTCTTTTTCCCTTAAGGGAAGTGCCTCTTGGAGGAGGAGGTGTTGGCTTTGTGAATGCCCCTTAACCAGCTAGAAGTCTGAAACCTAAAAGAGAAGCTTAAACCACTCTTAGATGACCCTTATGGAGTGTCAGATCAAATCAATCAGTTTTAGAATCCCAGTTATATACTTGGGCCGAGTTAATGTCTATCTTAGGCATCTTATTCTCAGGAGAAGAAAGGAGCATGATACACAGGGCCACCATGACTGTTTGGGAAAGTGAACACCCTCTTGGTCAGAACGTCCCAGTGGCTGAACAAAATTCCCAGCCCAGGATCCCCAATGGGATAACAACAAGATAGCCCATTGAGGAAATATAAAGGACCTTAGGGAGATGGTAATAAAAGAATTTGAGAATTGGTGCCCCACACCCAAAATCTTACCAAGGTCTTTAATATAAAACAGGGAAAAGATGAGGGACTGACAGAATTTTTAGAAAGGCTTAAAATGCAAATGAGAAAATATGCTGGCCTAGAATCAGAAGACCCCCTTGGACAAAGAATGTTAAAGCTCCACTTTGTCACCAGTAGCTGACCAGACATTACTAAGAAATTAAGAACAAATGTTTCAAATAGGGAAAAATAGGTCACTTTAAAAGACAATGTCCCCAGTGGGAAAAGGAAGAATGGCTTCTGAAGAAGACTAGGGAAGTCAGGGGCTCTATCTTTTTATCTTGAGTCCCACAGAGTCCTTAATACATTTAGAAGTGGGACCTAAACCTGAGCTTATTACCTTTTTAATTGCTTCTGGAGCAGTTTGCTCCTCAGTTTGTTATCTTCCATCTAGTGTAACTTGTTCACAAGAAGAACTTTTTATCTTAGGGGTAAAAGGAGAAGGATTTAAAGCAAAAATCTTAGAGGAGACAGAAGTGAAATATAAAAACCAATCAGCTAGTATCAAATTTGTTAATTCCAGAAGCAGGGACAAATCTATCAGGAAGAGATTTAATGCTAAAATTAGGCGTAGGTCCCCAAATCAACCATGGAAAATTCCTCCCCTCCCTAAACTTGCTCACCACTGCAGACAAAGAACACAGTCATCCCAAGGTACGGTCAAAAGATGTGAATTGAGGAAAGTTACAGATTCTGTCATTCATGTTAAATTAAAAACCCCTGGGGAAGTAGTAAAGCGAAAGCAATATCCTATTCCTTTAGAAGCGAGGGTAAATTTAAGACCACCTATAATTGAAAGTCTTCTTTGTGATGGGCTTCTTGAACCCTGTGTGTCACCCTATAACACTCCAATATTGTTTGTAAAGAAGCCAGATGGGTCATACTGGTTAGCACAAGACCTTAGAGCTATTAAACAGATACTCCAAACTACACACCCTGTTGTTCCCAATCCTTATACTATTATCAGTAGGATCCCATACAGCCACCAGTGGTTTACAATACTAGATTTAAATGATGCCTTCTGGGCTTGTCTGTTAGCAAAGGACAGCTGGGACCTATTTGCCTTTGAGTGGGAAGACCCTCACTGTGGTTGAAAACAGCAATACCGATGAACAGTCTTATCCCAAGGATTTATGGAGTCTCCAAATGTATTTAGTCAAATGTCAGAACAAGTGCTAGAGAAACTTTCCCTGCCCTTGTGCATATGCCTCCTCCAGTACATGGATAATCTTCTAATTTCAAGAGATGATAGAGAAGGAGTAGCAGTCTTCTCACCCCTTGTCTTAAATTTTCTATGGGATGAAGGGTTAAGAGTCTTGAAAAACAAACTCCAATTTGTAGAAACTGAAGTAAACATACTTAGGGCATTTAATTAGCAAAGGTAAACAGAAAATTGGGCTTGAATGGATTGAAGGAGGATTAGTTGGATACTGTCTTCTATGGATAGACTCTTAGGCCCTAGAAACAAAACCCTTATACAAAAAGCTCACGCAAGACAAGCCCGAACCCCTCATTTGGCAATTACCAGAAATCCAACAGATGGAAAGGTTAAAACATCTATTAGTAACTGCTCCTGTCCTAGCTTTACCCTCCTTAAGCATCCGTTTCATCTTTTTGTCAATGTAAACAAGGGCATAGCCTTAGGAATACTTACTCAAAAGCATGAAGGCCACCGGCAACCCATAGCCTTCCTATAAAAATTCTTGACCCAGTAACCCTCGGATGGTCCAAATGCATTAAATCTGTAGCGGCAACTGCCTTGCTAACAGAAGAAAGCAGAAAAGTAACTTTTGGAGGAAACCTCATTGTGAGCACACCTCACCAGGTCAGGTCTGAACTATCCTAAGTCAGAAGGTAGAAAGGTGGCTTACTGACTCAAGAATTTTAAAATAAAAATGTTAAATATCTTGTTATATCTAAAAGATAGCTTCACATTTTCTATTTTCTTGATTCTCCAACAAGAAAAAGATGACTTAACCCTAACCACTGATGATTCACTTAACCCTGCTGCCTTCTTAACAGGAAATCCCCAGAAGAACTTGGGCATAGATGTTTAGATAAACTCCCTCTCAAACCGGAAGATACCTTTTTGTAGATGGTTCTTCTCAAGTAATAAAAGGGAAAAGGCATAACAGGTACTCAGTAGTAGACGGAGACGCCCTACCTAATGACTGGTCTGTGCAAGCATGTGAGTTGTTTGCACTAAACCAAGCCTTAAAATTTCTGCAAAACCAGGAAGGAACTATTTATACTCACTCCAAGTATATCTTTGGAGTAGTCCACACCTTTGGGAAAATTTGGGCAGAGCGAGGCCTCACTAACAGTAAAGGCCAAAACTTAGTCCATAGAGACTTGATAATCCAGGTACTAGAGAACTTACAGCTGCCAGAAGAGACAGCAGTTGTTCATGTTCCAGGTCACTAGAAGAATCTTTCCTTCGAGAGCCAAGGGAATAATCTGGCTGCCCAAGTAGCCAAACAAGCTGCCTCTTCTCAAGTAGCACCCATTTTCCACCTAGCCCCTTATCTTCCCCCTCCAGCTGCAGTCTCTATCTTCTCCCCTATAGAGCAAGAAGAGTTTAAAGAAATAGAAGCCAAAGAAAGCCACCAGAGAAAATGGCACTACCAGACAAGAGAAATGCTGTCTAAGCCCCTCATACAAGAGATATTGTCACAGCTACATCAAGGAACTCACCGGGGCCCCCCATGCTAGGTGTGATGCAGTCCTTAGAGTTTATAGAGGCATAGGAATTTATACCCTTGCTAGACAAGTTGCAGATAGTTGCATAGTGTGCAGAAAAACCAACAAACAAACCCTAAAGAAAATAGGAATACCACGATGTAGCATATGCCCTCATTAGGGAAAGTAGAAAGGCCTATTGCCCTGTTGAGAGTGTGAACTGCTCCCTCAAAAGACAGGCCTATCCTCTTATGAGATGCTTTACGGATCGTCTATCTACATTCTGCTTCTGATCTTCCTACATTTGAAATGAAAGATCAATTTCTTAGAAACTATGTATTAGGCCTATCTTCTACCCTCTCCTCCCCTAGGACTCCAGGCCTCCTAGCACAAACTCCATCCCTTGAATTCCCAGTTCATCAACACCAGCCCGGAGATCATGTCCTTACCAGAAGCTGGAAAGAAGGAGAGCTTCAACCCACTTGGCAAGGACCTTACCTAGTGCTCTCACAACTGAGACAGCAGTCCAGACTGCTGAGAGAGGATGGACCCATCATATCCGAGTCAAAAAGGTGTTACCCTCTCCAAAGTCATGAACTGTTGTTCCAGGACCTACCCCCACCAAAGTAACATTCCTCCTCCTTGTTTCCTCTTTCCCCCAGCTACCCCACATCTTATTATTAATATTACCAAGTCTAGCTCACCTCAAACTATCACTTCTGATGCTTGTCTTGTCATATCCCGTGGAGATCTGCAAGGTCAAAGCCAACTGTCTACTTTAGAAAAGTATCTTTGTCCTTCCTGGCTCTCCTCAGACTGGAAATCTGTTAACCAGGGTCAATTAGTCTGGGAAGATTTTAATGGAGAATCCACTGATTGGGAATCTTTTCCTCCTAAAGCAGAGCATCAGCATCTCTGCTGTAGTTGGTCCAAAGTTCTATGGACCACCAAAAACCAAGGATGGCCTGCCCCAATGGGTAGTTGCATATTCCTAAAACCATACATTTATTTCACTAAAAGGAGTATTCCTCCCAATTGCCAATATAACCAGTATAATTCTGTACAAATTTCCACTACTATCCCAACTTCCCAAGGTTCTTACCCTTCCTTGACCCATTTTTATGGTATAGGAGCAGAATTCTCAAGGACAGACCCTATAGGATATTTCAAAATGCACTTCATTGCCCCTCCACCTCCTTCACCCCCTTCTCCCTTTCCTCCTAAACCCTCCACTAACCAAACTTTTTCTCGCTTCACCCCAATGATAAAGCTAAAGTAGCCATTGCAGAAGTTAAAGATTTAAAGCAAACTCTAGCTATTCAAACATGATGTCAAGATGCAAATGCCTGGTTAGAATGGATTAAATATTCTGTCTGCAGGCTAAATAAAAGCAACTGTTACGCTTGTGCGACAGGTAGGCCAGAAACCCAAACTGTCCCCTTCCCACTTGGATGGTCATCTGATCAATGAGGCATGAGCTGTATGGTAGCTCTCTTCCAGAACTCCACAGCCTGGGGTAATCAGTCATGCAAGACTCTTTCACTGCTGTTCCCTGAAGTCAAAAGCCCTGCAGGTCAGTGCCTGAGGGCCATCCCGCCTCCAGCCCCTGAAGTTAACTTCACTTAGTGTCTTTCACAGCAGGGGTAAAGTTAGCATTCCCTGGGGACCTAACAACAGGGTGTAGTGAAACGAAGCCTTTTCAAGAGCTTACTGATCAGTCTGCCCTTGTTCATTCCTGAGCAGATGTATGGTGGTATTGCAGGGGACTATTGCTGGGTACTCTGCCAAGTAACTGGAGTGACACTTGCACTCTAATTCAATTGGCTATCCCTTTCACCTCGGCGTTTCATCAACCAAGAAAGTTGAAGACAGAATATCTTAAAAAGAGAGATGTCCCTCATGGACCCTTTGATCCTCATGTTTATATAGATGCTATCAGAGTACCATGAGGGGTACGAGATGAATTCAAAGCCTGAAATCAAATAGTTGCAGGATTTGAGTCTATATTGTTCTGGTAGTCAACTGTAAACAAGAAAGCAGCTTGGATAAATTATATCTATCATAACACTTTGCTAATTTTACTAGAGATGCAATTAAAGAAATAGCTGAACAATTAGGCCCTACCAGCCAAATGGCCTGGGAAAATAGAAGAGCCCTTGACATGATATTAGCTGAAAAAGGCAGAGTGTGTGTCATGATTGGAGTTCAATGTTGTACTTTTATTCCTAATACCACCACCCCTGATGGAACAATAACGAAAGCCTTACAAGGCCTTACCTCCTTATCAAATGAGTTAGTTAAAATTCTGAAATAGATGACCCCTTTACAAGCTTTGTGGAGAAATAGTTCAGGAAATGGAAAAGAATTATGACCTCAATATTCGCCTCTCTTGTAATCGTTAAAGGTGTGCTCATTCTTCTAGGATGCTGTATCATAATCCTATATTTGTGGTTTAGTGCAAAGACTTACAGAAACAGCTCTCACCAATACCTCCTTTAGTTCACCCCCACCTTATTAAGATAAACTCTTCCTTCTTGACACCCAAGAAGAACATCAGAGCCTAGATATGCTAAGGCATTTTGAAGAGTAAAAAGTATAAAATCAAGATGGGGAAATTATCAGAGATGTAAATTCCTGTTCAAAAAGCTTTATTTCCCTGTTCTTTGTTTCTTAAGACCAACTTCCTTGTCTCCTAGCTACCTGATCTGTAAACAACCTTCCTGCCTTTGCTGTGCCCAGACAAGTCCAGATATGCCTTCCTGCCTAGTAATGGACAGTCCGTCTTCCTTCCCACCTAATAGACCCTATTCAATTTTAAACCTTAGCCAATCAAGTTAGCTTAGATGGTGAGGCCCAACCCCAACCAATGTGGAAAGGACATAGAAGTGCCAGGAACTACATTAGGGATAAAAACCCCTGCTCCACCCTGCTCAGTGTGTTCTTGAGATCATGACTGGCGCTAGCTGCACCCTTCTGCAGAAGTGAATTTGCCTTGCTGGGTAATTTTCTGCCTATGTGCTGGTTTTCTTTGCAGCACTAGCACTTGTTTCTAACATCTACCTATGACATGGGAGCTTCCTCCCCACTTCAAGTTGTCCTGCCTTTCCCAGACCAAACAAATGTTCATCTTGCATATGTTGATTGATGTCTCATATTTCCCTAGAATGTATAAAACCAAACTGCTCTGACCACCTTGGGCACATCGTCAGGACCTCCTGTTGCTGTGTCATGGGGGTGCGTTCTGAACCTTGGCAAAATAAACTTTCTAAATTAACTGAGACCTGTCTCTGATTTTTGGTGTTCATAAGGCTAAGGCAGTATTGTCTCAGGGATTTTTATATTTTATTATTTTGTTTGGAAGGAAGCAGGAAGTCGTTCCCCTAAACACTTCCCCAACTTGGCATTCTTGAGGTGGCTCTGAGCTCCCTGGCCTCTGGGGATGTCTCCTTTCTCTTTTTTCCTCATTGTCTGGCACATAGAAGAGAGAGAAACAATTTTCTATTTTATTTTTTAATTTTAATTTTATTTGAGATGGAGTTTTGTTCTCGTTGCCCAAGCTGGAGTGCAATGACGCAATCTCAACTCACTGCAACCTCTGCCTCCTGGGTTCAAGCAATTCTCTTGCCTCAGCCTCCCATGTAGCTGGGATTACAGGCATATGCCACCACCCCTGGCTAATTTTGTATTTTTAGTAGGGATAGGTTTCACCATGTTGGTTAGGCTGGTCTCAAACTCCTGACCTCAGTGATCCACCCGCCTCAGCCTACCAAAATGCAGGAGTTACAGATGTGAGCCACTGCACCCATCTGAAAACCCATTTTTTAAAAATTGTGAGGCTGGGCGTGGTGTTGAATGGTTGTCATGAACCCAAGATGCATGCTCTTCAGTTAGATCAGTGGTTCTATCCCCTAGGGGATACCTGGCAGTATCCATGCCATCACAGTGAGCCAATATCATGCCATTGCGTTTCAGACTGGCAACAGAGTGAGAATCCATCTCAAAAAAATTGTGAATACACTTTATCATCTAACAATCATATTTGACAGAAAATGATTCAAGCAATTCTCCCACCACGGTCTCCTGAGTAGCTGGGAGGGACCATAGGCACGCACCACCACACCTGGCTAATTTTTTGTATTTTCTGTTGAGAGAGGGTCTCACTGTATTGCCCAGGCTGGTCTCTAACTCCTTGGCCCACCTTGGCCTCCCAAAGTGCTGGGATTACAGGTGCGTAAGTCACCATCTCCAGCCATGATTTGTTTTTATTAAAAAATCTATATTTTTCCTTTCTGTTTAAAGAAAGAAAAGGTATGATTGAATTAACATTACTGAACTAAAAACTAGTGTAGCATATTAAACATTTAAGGGTGAAATCTACCAATGCCTGCAATGTACTGAGAAATGAATAAAAAATAGCTTGAATGGATACTTCTGGTTAGTGAGATGACTAATGTAAGGTGTTTTTCCCTCCCTCAGGAACCTGCATTTTGAAAAATCTGGTCCCTGAGGTTTTCCTTGTATAAATTTCAAAGAAAAGTCAGATACTCTGGTAAAGATGTGGGAGCTATCTGGGGACATGGATCCTATGTCACTACACACCACCCAGGAGACCCCACTGGGTCTGAGGTGCCCTCTCTGAGGATAAAGCCAAGCCTATGGAAACAGTGCTGGACAGATGCTCTGGGCAGAGAGAATAAAAGCTAGAAGAGCCACATGAGATGAGGGCTTGTCTGCAAGGAAGGTGGTCACCTGCAGGTCCTCCCTAGTGCTGCGTTCTCAGATTAGCAGCCTAGGGAGAGTTCCAGAGGCAGGAGCTGGGTCTTCACCCACACTCTGTGCTCTGCTGCTTACCGGGATGTGTGTGTGTGTGTGTGAATGTGTGAGTGAATGTGTATGTGCATGTGTGTGTGTGAGTGTACATGTGTTACTATGTGTGAGAGTCTGTGTATGTGTGTATGGGTGAGTGTGCAAATGTGTCAGTGTATGTGTGAGTGTGTATGAGTGTGTGTGATGTGTGTATGAATGTGTGTCAGTGTATGTGTGTATATGTGAGTGTAGATGTGTGTGTGGTTTGTGAGTGTGTGTATGAGCATGTATGAGTGTGAGTATATGTGTGTGAGTGTGTAAGACTGTGTGTGTGAGCATGCGTGCCTTGAGTAAACAGCTTTGGGTGCCAGTTTTCTCACCTTTAAAGTAAGGAGAATAGTAAGCCCTCCTGTCTGGGCCGTTGGGAGGATCAATGGAGACAGTGGAGTGGGAAAGCTCTGCGATTACTTAGTAAAAAGCAGAAATGGACTCTTCTTCTCTAAGAGTGTACAAGCAAATCATCATTTTTGAATTAAGGCAATGACTACATTCTGAAACCATTAAGTGGGAAAGGGCTTTGACTAGAGTGATTATAGTCTAATCCCATCAGGCCCATGTTCCAGCAAACAACCCAGTCAGCGTTCCTTGCATATCGTGCCACACCAACAGGGGCAGCTGAAACAGCAAGGAGCCAAGCCCCAGGGCTGGCGCTTCTCACACATCAGTTACTAAATGCCCACAAGCCCAAGAGGAATGAATATCTGGTGATCCCCGAGGTGGAGGGGAGGAAATGGTCAGCTCCAGCTCAAGGGGTGAAGCAGCTTACTCAGGGTCACACAGCTGGCACACAGCTGGGAAGTGGTTGCTGAAGTTAAGGTATGGACCTAGGTCTATCTAATTCAGGGCTTCTATCTTTTTTTAATTTTTTTTTATTTTTAGATGAAGTCTCTCTCCGTCACCCAGGCTGGAGTGCAGTGGCATGATCTCGGCTCAGTGCCACCTCTGTCTCCCGGGTTGAAGTGATTCCCCTACCTCAGCCTCCTGAGTACCTTGGACTATAGGTGTGCACCACTATACTCAGCTAATTTTTGTATTTTTAGTAGAGGGGTTTTCTATGTTGGCCAGGCTAGTCTCAAACTCCAGACCTCAAGGGATTTGCCTGCCTCATTCTCCCAAAGTGCTGGGATTACAGGCATGAGCCACCATGCCTGGCCCTAACTCAGGGTTTCTTAACCTTGGTCTTAGCATTGACATTTGAGCTGTATGATTCTTCATTGTGGGGGGCTGTCCTGTGTAATGGGTGATGACGTTTAGCATCATCCCTAGCCTCCACTCACTTGATGCCAGTAGCTGTCAGCTCCCAGTCATGACAACCCAAAATTGAGAGGCCCAGGCGGGTGGATCACCTGAGTGGACCCAAAAGTATGGGTCCACTTTTCTACTTTTCCCTGGACACTTTATAGTTAGAAATTTCTCTCATGGTAATTTAAAATGTAAATAAAGATTTATGCACAGAAATGCTTACTGCAACATTAGTTTTGATAGGAAACAAAGGGAAATGAGCTGGCATTTGGGAACTAAATGTATCTGAGGTAGCTACAGAATAGATTATCATGGGGTCATTGATAATCATTATGGAGCACCAGAAATGAGATGGGAAAACGCTCATGATGGAATCAAATTTATAAAAGATGTGGTTTATTTGTACAGGACAACGTCAATACCATTAACCAACAGGCTTCTATCCAGGGCGAATCTCTGTTATGTTACATCAGCCATGGTTTTCTCTGCGTACTGGATGATACTTATTATCTTTGGTATTTCCCAGGATTTCAACAATGAGATTGTCTTCATTTTATAATAGGGAAAATGAGAGCTAACTGCATTCATTTTGGAAAAAAAAAATAAAATAGATTCCTTTAATAAACAAAATAAAAATAAAGAAATGTTTTCCACATGCTTAGCACAACTTCTATTTTCTCTAGTACAAAGTGAGAGTTTGGGATTCCTTTCTTGATTTATTCTAAACTGATTCACCTGCTACTCCCCAGTGCAAACTGCTCTATCCTCTTCCTCATTTGTATGGCTGGTTATTCTAGTCAAGTAAGTCAGAACACTTCTTTGACTTAATTCTGAGAAAGAGGCACCATGCATGAGGGTGCTCCAGTACTGCACAGTCTCATTAAGTCTGGCCAGGTCATAATTTCCATGAAACACCCAGGCTTATCTATTTCACCAGTTGTGATGAACAGAGCAGACTGCAAATAGCAAAATTCCATTATGAGCTCAGTGTTGCAGGAACCTGACTGACTCAGAATCTAGGGGAGTTCTGGCTTCAGTCTCTGGGTAAGATGCAAGAAGCAGATGACCTTGTGGGCAGGCAGTGGCCCCAGTGGCTTTTCCAGGGGTGGAGGTACATATGTAAAGAGTCTACAGAGTCAGAGAAGAAAAGCTACTAAGAACAGAGGACTGTGTGTAGAGCAAGAGGGAGTGGTAGGGACTGGGGCAACTTGGAGAGCCCGTTCTCTGCTTTAAGAGTACAGCTGCCACTCACATGCCACCAACTGCTGCAGACTCAGATCTGCCTGCTTTTAAAAGGAAACAAAATCTGGAGTTTTTACATGAAATTTTAAAGTTTTTAAATGCTATCAATTATTCAATTGTTTCATTTATCTCCTTGAACACTCCCCAGGGTAAACAAAACCAATCTGGGGGATTTGACCTGTGAGCCCCCAGGTAGGAACCTCAAGCTGGTTCGTAGGGGATGTAGAATGCTGAATATGAGATAATGACCCAGGAGTGAACACCTTTTGGGGTATTTTCCCAGTTCAAGTCAAGCTTCCTCTCTGAGAACCATCATCTCACCTAGGGTGGGCTCTGGCAGCCATAGCCATGCCATGTAACCCTGATCCCTGGGCACATGTGATTGAACCAGAAGTTGTCCCCTGACCCAGAACAGATCAGTCATCCCAGTTCTCTGTTCTGGAACACTGGAATTGGAGTTGTCCCATAAAGACAGTCTGTTGGTCTCATATACTAAAGTGGTGAGTAAGTAGGGGGTGGGGGGCTGCCACTGGGGGCAAGAGGGGGAGGGTTGTTCACCTCTGGGAATGCTGAAATAAAGGAGGGAATAGAAGAAGGCAGCAGACACAATGCAATAATTCATATGCTGGAACAACAGAGATCTACCTGCAGAAGGATGAATTTAGACCTTTCCCTCATATCATACTAAAAAATTAACTCATAATTAATGATAGTCCTAAATGTAAGAGCTAAATCTTTGTGACCTTGAGTTAGGCAAAGATTTCTTAGATATGACACCGAAGGCACAAGGAATTTCTTAAAAACTGCTAAATTGGACTTCGTCAAGATGAGAAACTTTTGGGTTTCAAGAGGTACCACTAAGAAAATGAAAAGCTACAGAATGAAAGAAAATATTTATAGGTCATGTATCTGATACATCATATATCTGATGTATCCAAAATATAGAAATAACTCTTCCAACTCAAATCATAAGAAGATAAATAACCCAATTTATAAACGGGCAAAGGATTTATACAGACATTTCACCAAACAAGATACAGGAATGGCTCAAAAGCACATGAAAAGATGTTCAACATCATTAGTCATTAGGAAAATAAAAATAAAAACCACAGTGAGATAGCACTTCACATCTACTAGGATGACTATAACTTAGAAAGAAGGACAGTAACAAGTGTGGGTGAAGATGTGGAGAAATAAGAATTCTCAAAGTTCTTATTTTCCACATGCACCAGGCCCTGTTTAGAACTGGCAGCATTTAATTCTCAACTTGCATATTAAATACACACAGGATAGAAGTACCAAATCTGATTCCCCAACAATTTATGGACCCTTGAAAGCTCAAGACTGAAGCTTGGCTTGTAAATTTCTTTGGAAGGCTTCATAATTTTCCTACCCAACCAGTTACCTGATCTGTCTGTGCCCCACCCAGTCAGCTAACCTGTCTGCGCCTCACCCAATCAGCTGATCTGTCTGCCCCCCAACCAGTCAGCTGTCTGTTTGGTAGAAATGTAAAATGGTGCTGCTACTGTAAAAAGCAGTCTGACAGTTCTCCAAATGGTTAAACATAGTTACCATATGACCTGCTTCCACACCTAGATATATACCCAAGAGAACTGATAACGTGACCACAGAAAAACTTGCATGCAGATATTTATAGCATTATTCATAACAGCCAAAAAGTGGAAAAAGCCCAAATGTTCATCAACTGGTGAATGGATAATCAAAATGTGGTCTATTTGTCAATAAAGAGGAACAAAATACTGTTCCAAGTTACAGCATGAATGAACTGTAAAGCATCATGCTAGGTGAATGAAGCCAGAGGCAAAAGGCAACACATGGAATGATTCAATTTATGTGAAATGTCCAAAATAGGCAAATTTATAGAGACAGAGAATAGATTAGTGGTTGCTTGATAGTGGAGGGGGAACAGGAAGGGATCTTTTGGAAAAGACAGAAATGTCCTAAAATTGGATTCTGATGATGATTATACAACTCTGTAAATTTACTAACAATAACTGGAGTTGTATGATTCACTTAGAATGGGTGAATTTTATGATACGTAAATTACACCTCAATCAAGTTTTTAAAAAATATTTTCAGTGGACTAAGAAAGAGGCTGCTTTGGGTTCCAGATCTCTCTGTTTTAAAAATCTATTTCATTACACCAGATTCTGGGAAACAGAATCAATTATGAGATTCTCAGTGTCATTTAAATGAAAATAAACTAGTTGCTTAGCAGAAGAACTGCTTTAGTCAGAACCAAGGTTTAGATTAAATAGATCTCATGATTTCTTGTAAAAGGGGCAGGGAGATGTTATGGGTAACTTCTAACTTAGTCATCAGAAGTGGAAGGAGAGAAATGACTGAGCTACATCAAACCCTTTCCTCCTGCACGTCTGTGATCTTCTCTCATTTTATACTTTGGTTTAAGGGATTGAACTTGCTTGATTGTTTGTCTACTCCCTACAACCCCCAGCCCTGGGGTGACAGGCTTGGATTATTAAAGCTCAGTGAAAGAAAGGGAAGCTGAAGGATATTGTCACTAAATGGCAAAAAAGCAGCATTAAAAGCCCAGCTTAGTTATCTCTTACCTTCTGACCCCAAAAAGCAATGAAGAAAAAGAAAAGTAGCATTTTCTGGATTGCATCAGGCTGGGAGATTTGCCATATTGCATCATTTAATCCTCATCTTGCTGGTGACCTCATGAAAATAATTCTGCCACAACCTCCCATTTTAATGATGTGGAAACAGAGGCTTCTGGCATTTACAGGGCTTGGTGCCTGCACTAAGAGATTCCAGAGTGACTGAAGAGCAAGTTTCACTTAATGGTCCAAGTGGCACCCATCTGCTAAGATCTATGAGTAAACTTCACATACTCTCCCCGCCCCATCCTCTTTTTCATTGTGAAGAGAGGGATATAAATAAACACTTTAAATAAAGATTCCAGGGAATTGAAAACACGGACATCCTTGCTAACAGGAGAAGAGGACACAATGCATATACCATCCTCCTTTTCACGGTGAAGTCAGGAAAATAAATAAATGCTTTAAATAAAGATTCCAGGGAATTGGAAAATATGGACATCTGTGCCAACATGAGACAACGACACAGTGGTCATGCCACCAAACCCAGCAAATACACAAGTATCATTTCAGGACATGATGAATAATGTTTTCATTTTGTTCTGACTCCTTAGAGATTAAAAACTCTGAGGAAGACCAGAGTTATTTGGGCTGTTCTCTTCTTGAGGCAAAAGAGAGTGATTGATGATATTGAACTAAATAGAAGAGCTGGCAGGAGAAAAAGAAGAGGGAGATGGGGCATTTATAAGAGAGAGCTCATAGGTGATTAGGAGTTCTTGTAACTTTCGTCTTTCAGTCAAGTGACCTGATCAGGGACACCTGCCTGCACCTGCCACCTCATCCCACACCTGGGGCTCTTTAGCACCACCTGCTGGTTGAGCCCTCTTGCTGGTTCTGGGGCCAGGCTATTTATATATAGGGGTTATTTATATATTTATATATATGAGTTATTTATATATAGGGGCATAGATGAGTGTGAGTCAACCTAGCTCCTAGTTCTATTCTGATATTCATAGATCAATCATTTATTCATTCATATATCCATTCATTCTCCTTTTCTTTCATCAAACCATCCACAAAATCTTCACTGATGAATATTCTTGCCAGGTACAGATATTATGATAGCCGAGGGATGAACACAGTTCCTATTCTCATGGAGGTGCCAGCCTATACCAGTAGTTCTCAACTCTGGCTGCCTGAGAGCTTTTTTTGTTTGTTTGTTTTTGTTTTTTTGAGATGGAGCCTCGTTCTGTTGCCCAGACTGGATTGCAATGGCATGATCTCAGCCCACTGCAACTTTCACCTCCCTAATTCAAGAAGTTCTCCTGCCTCAGCCTCCCCAGTTGCTGGGATAACAGGCATCTGCCACCATATCTGGTTGATTTTTATATTTTTAGTAGAGACAGGGTTTCACTGTGTTGGCCAGGCTGGTCTCAAACTGCTGACATCAAATGGTTCGGCCTCCCAAAGTGCTGGGATTACAGGTGTGAGCCATTGCGCCTGGCCAAGAGCTTTTAAAACATACTGAGATGTCTCCTTTCAGGAAGATTGGGTAGAGGTACTTTTCTCTATTCTTCTGCTAAGTACAACTAAAACTCTGGATGTTATATTTAAAGCAAACACAAGAAGACTGTGACAGGTGGAGAGGCAAAGGCAAAGCAGTGAGGAACATTGGGACCCAATGAGTGACCCTGTGATGAGTTCCTAGGGATTTTGTGCAGCCACATAGATCAGAGACTTTGAGCTGAAGAAGCTTGCAGCTCAGAAATGCCAATCGGCACAGGCAAAACAAAAGCCTGCTGTGTCTTGCCAAGACCGGGAAAGGGGCTGCCTAGCAATAGAACACTTTCAGACAGCACCTGCTCTATTTCAGCCAAACACCATAGAAAAATACTGTGTCCTGGTCCTGTCCTAGCCAGATGAGGCTAAATGGGGAGGGGAGCCAAGACTTCCATCCTTGTTGAGCTCTAATGAAGTGACTCAGCTCCCCTTGCTGGGGTGGTGTTCCTGCCATTCCTAGCAGGGAGCTGGGACTTGCATCCTATCAGATGGTGACAAGTCCTGCACCTACCACCACAGTGTCAGTAGGGGTGCATGGGGAGCAGTGAGGAGGCACTCTCATCCCTCCCTCCCAGCTGGGGACTTATCTGCAGAGGCCTAGTGGGGAGATGGAGCTCCCACATCTGCTCAGCAGTAATGAGGAATCCACGCCCTTCAGGTGTCAAGAAAAGCCAAGTGGGGAGCCAGGACATCTACCCTCACCTGGAAGTAATGAGGCAGCACACTCTCCCCTTGTGTCCTCCAGCTTCCCCTGCTATGGCAGTGTCAGTCAAAACCAGATAAAACAGGAGATTTAAATTTGATCCTAGGTCTCATAATACCTAAAATGTCCATATTTCAATTGAAAATCACTTTTCACATCAAAAAATGAGAAAGGATTTCAAATAGGATTTTTAAAAAGCAATCATACTTTGGAAGGCTGAGGCAGGAGGATCACTTCAGCCCAGGAATTTGAGACCAGCCTGGGCAACATAGCAAGACCCCATCTATAAAATTTATTTTTTTTAAATTAACCAGACGTGGTGGTGTGCACCTGTAGTCCCAGCCACTCGGGAGGCTGAGGCAGGAGGATTGCTTAAACCAGGAGTTTGAGGCTGCAGTGATCTATAATTGTGCCACTCTACTCCAGCCTGGGCAACAGAGCAAGATCCTGTCTTTAAAAAAATAAAATAAAAATAAAAGGATAAATTTAAAAATGAATAAAGGAATTAATAGATTCCAAGTGTTAGAATGGTCTGACAACATTTAAAGTAATCATTATAAAAATGCTTCAACATGCAAATGTGAACATACTTGAGACAAATGAAAAAAAAAGTCTTGGCATATAAAGAAGAACCAATGGGAATTTAGGATGGAAATAATAATTGAAATAAGAACCCAATGGAGGGGCTCAAAAGAAAGATGGCAGGAACAGAGGAAAGAATCAGTGACCTGGAAGATACAACAACAGAAATTCCCAAATCTGAACATCAGAGGGAAAACAGACTAAATAAGTAAATGAATAAATAAATAAGCAAACAGAACCCCAGGGTCCTCTGGGACTATAACAAAAGATGTAACATTCATATAATCATAGTCCCAGAAGGAGATGAGAAGGATGGTGGCAATGATAATGTGCTTTGAGAAATAATGGCTGAAAACTTCACAAATTTGGCAACAGACCTAAACCTACAGAATCAAGAAACTATTAATCAAACAGGATAAGCCCCCAAATATACATCAAAACACATAATAATTAAGCTCCTGAAAATGAAAGACAAAAAAATCTTGAAAGTACCAGAGAAAAACACCTTACCATAATGAGAATGATAGCAGATTTCTCATAGAAAACACAGAGACAAGAAGAAAATGGCATTATATTTTTCAGATGCTGAAAGAAAAGAACTGTCAGCCCAGACTTGTACACTCAGTGAAAATGTCTACATAGAATAGAGGGAAATCAGTACATTCTCAGACGAACTTATACAGAACTGTGTGCTGAAAGCTACAACGTGCTGATGAAATAAATCAAAGATGTAAATAAATGGAGAGTGTTTATGGATCGGAAGTCTCAACAGAGTAAATACGTCAATTCTTCCCAAATTAATGTACAGATTTAATGCAATTTTCATCAAAATATCAGCAAGACATATAGACAAGACTTTTCTATAATTTATATGGAAAGGTGAAGACACTAGAATAACTCAAATAATTTTGAGAAAAAAGAGAATAAAATGGGAGAAATCAACCTACCCAATTAAAAAACTACTATATATTAATAGCTACAGTAATCAAGACTGGTATTGGTGGAGGAATAAACACATAAATCAATAGAACAGAACAGAGAGCCAAGAAATAGAAACAGAACCACACAAATATTCTCAAGTGATATTTGACAAAGATACAAAATTAGTTTAATAGAGGACGGAAAGTATTTTCAACAAATGGCGCTGGCACAATTGGACATCTCATGCAAAAAACTGAACCACAACCTCAACCTCATGCCTTGTAAAAAATTAACTCGAAATGGTCCACAGACCATTACATTGAAAATGTAAACTACAAAACTTATAGAAAAACACATTAGAGGAAATCTTCAGGAACCACAGCTAAGCAAAAAGTTCTTAGACTTGTGACTAAAAACATGATCTATGAAAAGAAAAAACAATGAATTGGATCCCATCAAAAGGAAAAATTTTGTTTTGTGAAAGACCTTGTTAAGAGGATAAAAAGATAAGGAGAAAATATTTGCCAGCCACATATCTAACAAAGGACTAGTATTTAGAATATATAAAGAACTCTCAAAACTCAACAGTAAAAACTAGACAATCCAATGAGAAAATGGGCAAATGACATGAGAAAACATTTTATCAAATAGATTATACAGATGGCAGTACATCTGCACGTGAAAAGATGTTCAATATTACTAGCCATCAGAGAAATGCACATCAAAACCACAATGAGATATCATTGCACAGCCATCAGAATGGCTAAAATAAAAGGCAGTGGCAACACCAAATGCTGATGAACACTACAGAGAAACTGTATCACTTATACATTTCTGGTGGGAATGAAAATGATACAACCATTTTGTAAGAGTATGACAGTTTCTTATAATACTAAATGTATAACTACCATATATTTGAGCCATTGTACTTCTGTATATTTATCCTGGAGAAACTAAAACTTATTTGCCCACAAAAAAAACCTGAATGTGAATGTTTATAGCAGCTTTATTCATAATAGCTCAAAGCTGGAAACAACCGGATACCCTTTGATGGGTGAATGAGCAACCAACTGTGGAATACTATGCAGCAGTAAAAAGGAATGCACTAGTGCTATTCCCATCAACTTGGATGAGTCTGCAGAGAATTATGTGAAGTGAAAGAAGTCAGCCCCAAAAGGTTACTAACTGTATGACATTATATAACATTCCGGAAATGACATAATTATAGAAATGGAGAACAGATTAGTGGTTGCCAGGGGTTAGTAATGGGGGAGGTGAGAGGAAAGGGGATGTGGCTACAGAAGGAACTCTCCTGTACTTGATTGTCTTTATGTCAATATGTTGGCTGTGATATTTTACTAGTTTTGCAATATGCTACCATTGGAGGAAATTGAGTAAAGTATATGCAGGATTGCCTGTATTATTTCCTACAACTGAGTGTTCCTAAAAGGCTTAATGTAAGAAAACTCACACTGGCTGGGCATCGTGGCTCATGCCCGTAATCCCAGCACTTTGGGAGGCGAGGCAGGTGGATCAGGAGGTCAAGAGACCGAGACCATCCTGGCCAATGTGGTGAAACTCTGTTTCTACTAAAAATACAAAAATTAGTTTGGCATGGTGGTGCATGCCTGTAGTCCCAGCTACTCGGGAGGCTGAGGCAGGAGAATTGGTTGAACCCGGGAGGCGGAGGTTGCAGTGAGCTGTGATTGCACCACTGCACTCCAGCCTGGCAACAGAGCAAGACTCTCATCTCCAAAATAAATAAATAAATAAATAAAAAGAAAGAAAGAAAAAAAAAAAAGAAAGAAAACTCATACTTATCCCTTGGCCCCACTCCCAGACTCCCAGCCACTCTTGTTTAAAGGTCCTCAGGTGATCCAGTATGCAACCAGGATTTAAAAAGTCACTAGTCTAGCCAGTGATTCCTGAACCCTGAAGTGCAAATACATTTTCTGAGTCTCATTAAAATGGCTCAGGAGATCTGAGGTAGGGCCAGAGATTCTGCATCTCTAACAAGCTCCCAGGTGATGCCCATGCTGTTGGCCCACCAACTTCACTTGGAGTAGCAAAAGCTTCTACACTGCGGTTACATCCATGCTGGGTTCATAAGAATTATCAGAGCAACTGTGAAATATACGGTACACTGGGATCCAGCTTAGTGGATTCAGTAGGATCCAGTAGGTCTGGACTGGTACCAATAACTGTGTGTTTTTTAATAGCTCCTCCGGTGAATGTGCTGCCCAGCCAGGCTTGGGATCCAGCAGCAAGCTGCGTCTTGCTCCCAGATTCCTCTGTGTATGAGCTCACCTTAGCACCCACAGCCAATAATGGAATTCAAAATTATTGTCTGCATGCGCAGTACTTTCACTGTCTTAGACCTGGGGTCAGGCCCTGGGACTTGGTCTCTCTCATCTGCCCCTAAACCTACCCAGTGGGCTTCAGCCAGTGTCACCTCCCTAGATCCAGTATCTCCTGTCCGTCATTGGCCTTCTAGAGGCCAGCTGTCTACTCCATTTGTTCATCATTTGGAGGCTGCATTGGTCCAAGCTCAAGTTTGCTCTCATCTGGGATATTGCAACAGCCCCCTAACTGGCCAGCCTGCTTCTAATCTCACCCGCTCCAGTCCCCACCCATGTCAACTGCAGGCAATCTTTCTAAATCCACATTTCTCTCCTTCAGTTACTTATTCCCATCACAATTTTTGCTGATCTATGTCTTTCCTATACCACCATTTACTTTATATATAAGTGCATTTACTTTATATATAAGTGGATCCACTTTTTTTTAATTTAACTTTATTTCACTACCACATATCAAAAACCAGTTATCATTTTTTTGTTACCTACAGAACTTTCCATAGGCATAAATGACAATAGAACAATGTGATTTAATTCTAGCCAGACATTGTGAGAAAGGCTCTGCTTTGTTAAAGAGTAACCTTAGCAAGATAAGATGTGTATTAATGACCTACCAGCACCAAATTGAGATTCTCTTGGAGGTAATCAGAAGGACTGAAATATACAAATAAGACTTGAAAATCAGTGTCACTCAAAATTAATTAATGGTACATCTCTGTACCATTTAGAGTCACTTCAGGTAACACCCAAGATGTGGTAAACACTGTTTTAAATATATTGTTTTGTTCCTAAATGCCTTGAAGGAAAAGTTCAAACTCCTTAGGCTGTTGGTATGCCATTTCCTTCACGTTTTGACCCACTGCACTCCAGTAAAAATGAGCTCGCTGTCCCCAAACACCCCAGGTTCTTTCCGTTTTTGGGGGCTCTACACACGGTATTCCCTTTTCAGGGAAGAGGATGTATCTTGCAGACTGGCACTTCATTTATGTTTACTATTGTCTACTTATGGGCCTATTTCAGATGCCACCTGAAACAAAGTAGGTGAGAAGAATGAAAAGGAGGAAGCAGATGTGGAAAGGTTGACAAAGAAGATGGGAAGAAAAAGGAAGGGAGGGAGGCAGAGGGAAGGAAAATATCGATGAACTTCTATTTATTCTACAAAGCTCATCTTAAGTGTTCCTTCTTTTTTAAAGCTTTCCTGTATCCTTTAGCCATATCTAAGCACTTCTTCTTCTGGGTTCCCACAGTATTGTTTCCGTATCTCTATTAAGGCATTTAACACTATGTTCTTTTTTTTTTTTTTTTTTTTTTTTGAGACAGAGTCTCACTCTGTTGCCCAGGCTGGAGTGCATTGGCACGATCTCGTTTCACTGCAACCTCCGCCTCCTGGGTTCAAGCGATTCTCCTGCCTCAGCCTCCTGAGTAGCTGGGACTACAAGTGCATGCCACTGCACCTGGCTAATTTTTCTATTTTTTTTTTTTTTTAGTAGAGATGGGGTTTCACCATGTTGGCCAGGCTGATGTCAAACTCCTGACCTCAGTAATCCACTCACCTCAGCCTCTCAAAGTGCTGAGATTACAGGAGTGAGCCACCGTGCCTGGCCCACTACATTCTATAGAATGAATTCAGGTATCCTTCACTTATACTTGGATCCCTACAAGGGGAGGGGCACTGTGATATTCATTTGTATTTCCAGCACCTAGCCCAGTGGCTTTCAAACTTGGCTGCACACTGGAATCATAAACAGAGCTTTAAAAAAATACTGATGCCAAGGACTCACCATTCCTGGACTTGATTCTGATGTAACTGGTCTGGGGTGTATCCGGATTTCAGGATTAAAAAAAAATTTGTTAGAGACAGGTTCTTGTTCTGTTGCCCAGGCTAGAGTGCGGTGGCACGACCATGGCTCAATGTGACCTTGAACTCCTGGCCTCAAGCAATTTTCCTGCCTTGACCTCCCAAAGCACTAGGATTACAGGCATCAGCCACTGTGCCTGGCCTGGATTTTTAAAAACTCTCCACATGGTTCCAGTGCAACCAATACTGTGAACCAGTTTCCTAACCAAAGCTGAATTATAGTAGGAGGAGTTCAATAAGTGATGAATGAGTAAGTAGAGGAATCTGCCTCTAATGCACCACAGTTCTGACCCAACATGACCACATTCAGAGTTTCATGTTATGCTAATTCATTAATATATTCAGGAACTATTAATTAAACAATAATGTAGTACGAGGTATTATGCTAGGCCAAGCCACTAGAGATAGAAATGTGAATAAGACTCCCAATTCTCCCCTTGTTTCTGGTATGCCTTAGGGATGGCTGGGGCCTGTCTTAGTTCATCCAAGAATGTTCTGTCCTGCTAGTTAATTGGGCCAGCTCCAACAGCAATCATTTCCCTAGTGACTGATAGCAAATCTTACTTCTGGCTGCCTCCTTGGGCAAGTGCCAGCTAAGGACAGACTCTATTCACTCTCAGAGAGAGGAAGTTCCTAGTGGGTGTGGGCAAGTCAAGAAATCACACAAAAAGTGGTCTTATCTTGATTTCTCCAAGCACTGCAGAAGTGAAAGGGAGATGCTTAAGTGTAGACTGAAGTCCTGTGCAGCTCAGACAAACCTCCTTCTGGGTGTGTATTTACATAAAGAAAATATAAGGTCGGGCATGGTGGCTCACACCTGCAATCCCAGCACTTTGGGAGGCAGAGGTGGGCTGATCACCTGAGGTCAGGAGTTCAAGACCAGAATGTCTCGCTCTGTAGCCCAGGGTGGAGTGCAATGGCACCATCTCGGCTCACTGCAACCTCCGCCTTCAAGTGATTCTCGTGCCTCAGCTTCCTGACTAGCTGGGATTACAGGTGCCCACCAAGACACCCGGCTATTTTTTGTATTTTTAGTAGAGACGGGGTTTCACCATGTTGGCCAGGCTGGTCTCCAAATTCCAACCTCAAGTGATTCAGCCACCTTAGCCTCCCGAAGCGCTGGGATTACAGGCGTAAGTCACCGCACACGGCCTCATGGTACCACATTCAAAAGAAATTCAAGTCTAACATCTAGAAAATAAAACGATACGGAAAAGTAACTTCGACCCTTACTGAAGACTTTCCAAGAGGCAAAACCATCACAAAGAACTTCTTTTCCCATCTGTCACCCCACAAAGCCAGCTACAGCGTCACCTGCTCATCCTCAAATCTCCCTGCCCACGCTCTCAAAAATTCAGCTTGCCTTGGTTCCTCTTTAATTCCCTTTTCCCTTCTCTCGCCCACTCTTAAATCTTTCTGATTTATTGAAGAGTATCATGTAATTTCTAATATAAATCAACTTAGCTTTTCTAGTACTGTCTTTTCTTTATTCACTACTCCAATCAGCCTGGCAAATGCCCAAGAGATAAGCAAACAGGTCTACTCTGGAAACAGAGGGAGAGGGCTGGGCAGTGGCTAGTTATATATCAACATCTTTGACCCATCACACAGAGCTTTTTCCACCTGGACTCATCTTACTGTGTAGCCTCATCTCTGATTCTCCACTCCCCACAAATAGGCCCTGCTCATGTACACTCCATACCTTTGCAAATGTGGTTCTCCTGCGGGAAATGCCTGTTCCCATCCTCTTACCCTGGCAAGACATTCAGTTAGTTCTTTATGACCCAGTTCTGATGTCACTTCCTTTTAGCCATTCCTCAATCTCACTGGGCAGGGTTAATTCACTTCCTTCTCTAGCGCTTTGCTGAACTCTGCACAGACCTCAATTACAACCCTTATAAAGCTGGGCTGTGGCTAGGTACGGTGGCTCATGCCTGTAATCCCAGCACCTTGGGAGGCCAAGGCAGGCAGATTGCCTGAGTTCAGGAGTTCGATACCAGCCTGGGCAACATGGCAAAAACCCTGTCTCTACTAAAAATACAAAAAATTATCTGGGTGTGGTGATGTGCACCTCTAATCTCAGCACTTGGGAGGCTGAGGCATGAGAATTGCTTGAACCTGGGAAGCAGAGTTTGCAGTGAGCGGAGATCGTGCCACTGCACTCCAGCCTGAACAACAGAGCACGACTCTGTCTCAAAAATAAATAAATAAATAAAGCTAGGTTATAATCCTTTAATTACTGATGAGACTTTTTTCACTAGACTGTGGGTATCACATGTGGGTTGGAGTCATCTCTGTGTCCTCAGAGCCAAGAACTCAGGAGGCACTTAATGAAGTTACTGAATGCTCCAGAAATACGTTCCCATCACTAGGTGCTCCAAAGAGGCATTCACCTGTCCCCTCCTCCCTGATCATCCCTCGGGGATACTTGGAGTGCCTGCCAGATCAGAGTTTCAGAGATCTGCCCTGGCAGTCACCTGACTAGGCCTACATATCCTCCCATGTCTGGCCAGCCTTTTAGAGAGCAGTCTGTCCCTCTCTCTGACTCCAGCTAGCCCTGGTTCTCGCACAGTCAAAAATAAAAGGAGTTAAAAGAAGCCAAGCGATTAGACAAGGAAAGGAAATGAAGGCATCCAGACTTGAAAGAAAGAAGTAAAACTATCTATTTGCAGACGACACGGTCTTATTTGTAGAAACTCCTAGGGAAACTACAAGAAAACTTTTAGAACTCAAAAATGAGTTCCAGGGGCCCAAGTCCTCAGTTTGGCCTTGGAGGGGCCCCTCTGTCTTCTGGCCCTGCTCCCCCTTTCCTGCGGCACTTCCCAGCTCTCAGCGCCGCAGGTAGAGCACCCACTTCCATGCTGCCTACTTTCCCCTCTCTGCTACCTGCCTGGGCAGAGCCTTTGGAGTGCTTCTGTCTCATCCTCACCTCATTCCTAAAGTCCTTAAATAAGGGGCATATTTATTGAGGCTAAGAGTTGGACCTGCGTTATCTCATTCAATCCCCACAGCAACCCTCAGGAGTAGGAACTGTAATTATCATCCCCATTTTTCAAATGAGGCTCTGGGAACCTACGCCCCTGGTCCAAGCTCACATAGTTATAAGGCCCACTGGGCTTTGAAGTAAGGGCTGCCTGACTCCAGTATCCGATTTTTCTTTTTTTTTTGAGACAGAGTTTCACTCTTGTTGCCCAGGCTGGAGTGCAGTGGCTCCATCTCAGCTCACTGCAACCTCTGCCTCTGGGTTCAAGCAATTCTCCTGCCTCAGCCTGCCGAGTAGCTGGGGCTACAGCTGTGTGCCACCATGCCCAGCTAATTTTTTGTATTTTTAGCAGAGACAGGGTTTCACTGTGTTAGCCAGGATGGTCTTGAACTCCTGATCTCATGATCCGCCCACCTTGGCCTCCCAAAGTGTTGTGATTACAGGCATGAGCCACCACACCCAGCCCCAACCCGATTTCTTAATTGAAAGTTGGAAAGAGAAGAGAGACACATCCCCTAGCTAGATGTGTCTCTTCCCTTCCTGACCCAGACTCCAAGGCTGATAACTTATCAGTGTGTAGAACTGACTCTGTACTGTGATCTTCTCTCCCCTGTTTGGCTGCTAGATCCTTGGGAGCAGAGGCCATGTCTTAATCAGCTTTGTGGCCTCACATGCTAGAACTGCTTGGCATATGGTAGGCATACACATTACAGGGCTTCAGAAAGAGTGAAACGAGATGGTTGAGGGACAATACTCTAAAGAGAACTAATGTCTGTTCCCTTTTGTATACACAGGAGAAATGGCCTCACTCATATTTGGGGTGACAGCATGATGTGGCTGAACATATTATGGGGAGAAGGCTGTCCCCCTCCTTGCTGACAGTGCCCCATGTGTCCCCTCAAGGCTGCAGAAGAGCCATCCTGGAGAGAAGGGCCCAGTCTTCCGGGCAGGGATTTGTGCACTCATCTTTGTTTACTGTGTGTCTGGCACAGTAAAAAATATTTGTTGAATGACTTTGCTGTGTGACTTTGAACCCTTCTCTCAACTTCTCAAGGCCTCCTTCTTTAAACAAGGGGGTTGCTCAAGATCAGGGATTTTTCACACATTTCCCCTCCCCGCTTTTCTCGGTAGTGCAACTACTGGTTTATGTAACAATTTATATAAGACAGATAGAAGCAGCTTGCTGCAGTAGCTGGAGTGGAGAGGGGAGATGCAGAGCCCTGTCTATTTGACACCTCCTCTTTGCCCCAGACTCACCAGAGGCCCTTCAGAGCAGTTTGAGAACAGTCAAGCTGGAGGAACTCGAAAGGACCTTAAAACTCAGAGAGCTCTGTAAGGAGCATCTACATTTTGAAAGGGTGACTCTGAAAACAGAAAATCCTTTTCCACACATTTGGACAACTATTATTTAATGCACTTGAATGCTGGAATGTAAGGGCCTTGATTAGGAGCAGAAGGGTGTAGTGTGGTCTTAGGATGGAGAGTTGACGTTTCCCAGGGACTCCAAACCCCCCGGGTCTAGGGTGCCACTAGTCTGCCTTACCATTTGTGCCAGTGAGCCCTGACGCACAGCTTGCCAGCAGACACTCGGCCGCTGTACTTTCCTGTCAGCCTGCCATCTTCTTCTAATTGGGTATCTGCTTCACTCCTACTTTTTCTCTTTCTTTTTTCTTTTTCTTCTTGATTCAAAGTTTTGCTCTTGTTACCTAGGTTGGAGTGCAATGGGGTGATTTTAGTTTACTGCAACCTCCGCCTCCAGGGTTCAAGCAATCCTCCTGCCTCAGCCTCCCGAGTAGCTGTGATTACAGGCAAGTGCCACTACACCCAGCTAATTTTGTATTTTTAGTAGAGATGGGGTTTCACCATGTTGGCCAGGCTGGTCTCGAACTCCCAACCTCAGGTGATCTGCCCACCTCAGCCTCCCAAAGTGCTGGGATTGCAGGTGTGAGCCACTGCGCTCAGCCGACTCCTACTTTTTTCCATTGATTTTCCCCTCCTCTTGTTTTCCAGAACTCACAGAAAACTTCCACTGGTTCTAAGCAATTTACATAGTGCTGTGAACTTGCTGGGGGAAGTTGAATAAATGGATGCGTGATAGACAAATAGCCCTAGATTTTGGCATTTTAGTTAAAATTCTGCACAACACCTGGGATATATAATCACACAGGAACCACTTAGCTTCTTATGAAAACAATCATGGAGTCAAGGAAATGGAAAAATCATCATAGTTTTCATAAATCGTTCCCATGAGGACCTGCTCAATGCCGGGAAGTTACAGCTGTGCGCACTTACAGCTGTGGCTGCACCCACCCTCACTCCCACCCTGTCCTGTGTCTCCTGCTACCTTGCTATTTACCCAGTTCCTGAACAGATTCCTATCCAGGCTGTAGGTGTTCAAGAGAGCTATTAACTGACTATTGATATCTAGTGGAGGTGCTCCCCTGTACAATCAGAACAACCACACTATCACTGGAAGAAAGTATTACTGGACACTTTTAAAGAGAAACTGATATATTCATGTTCATAGCAGCATTATTCACAATAACCAGAAGGTGGAAGCAACCCACATGTCCATCAGCAGATGAACGGGTAAACAGAATGTGGTCCTCACATACCATGCAACATTTTTAAGCCTTAAAAAAGGAAGGGCAGGCTGGGCACGGTGGCTCACACCTGTAATCCCAGCACTTTGGAGGGCTGAGGCGGGCGGATCATGAGGTCAGGAGTTCAAGACCAGCATGACCAACATGGTGAAACCCAGTCTCTACTAAAAATACAAAAATTAGCTCAATGTGGTGGCATGCACTTGTAATCCCAGCTACTCAGGAGACTGAAGCATGAGAATTGCTTGAATCTGGGAGGTGGAGGTTGCAGGGAGCCGAGATTTCACCATTGCACTCCAGCCTGGGCAACAAGAGTGAAACTCTGTCTAAAAAAAAAAGGAAAAAAAAGAGGAAGGGTATCTGGCATGTGGTACCACCTCGATGAACCATGATGAACCTTGAGGGCATTCTGCTAAGTAAAATATACCGATCAGAGAAAGAGAAATACTGCATGATTGTACTTATATGAAGTCCCTAGAGCAGTCAAATTCATAGAGACAGAAAGTGGAATGGTGGCTGCCAAGGGCTGTGGGAAAGAGGAAAGGAGAGTTAGTGTTGAATGGGCACAGGATTTCAGTTTCGTAAGGTGAAGGGCTCTGGAGGTGGATGGTGGTGATGGGAGGGGACAGGTGCATGGTTGTGAATGTACATAAAATGGCTAAAGTGGTAAGTATTAGGGATATTTTATCACAATTAAAAATAAGTAAATGAGAAACTAAACAGCTCCTTAAAGCCCTTTGACAAGGTCTAAGATGAAAGGATTTGTCAATTAAGGGCATCTTAAGAAGAAATCCTCTTGGGAATTCATGGTAGACTGGATGGAGGTGTCTTGTAGTAGAGAGCAGTGCATTGATTGTGTTGTTGCACCTTAAACCAAATTTTCTTATACACTCATATTCCCACGCCTAGGTACTTCAGGGGGCAGTGACTCCAGAAGCTCCATTTAACATTTGACTTGATATTTCCTTATCTCAGTTAAGGAATCGGGGATTGGTCTCTTATGCTCCTGGGGAAGCAGAAATCTGAATAAAACCGACTATCTTGAGGTTGGTTGTCTTTTTTTGTTATTGACATAGAACAATCAGAAAAACATGAAATGCAGGAAAATAATGTGTGCATTATGATTCTACTTATGTAAAACAGAAATGCAGGGGGAAAAGTGAATCTTTGAGAGGTAGGCAACCCTTCCCTGGGGTTGCTATAATGAACCTCAACCTGTCTGTTCTTTAAGTTCAGCACAGCCTGATAAAAGAAGGCAAACAAAGTTTACAAGACGCAGTCTGACAAGAAGGGTAAAACCAGCATGATCTTCCCTGCACTGGATGACAGAAACCAATTTACTGTCTCAGTTGTGTGTCTGGGGCACATTTTCACCTGCCGGGTTGCAAAGGGAAGCCCTGCAACTCCACACCTCCTCCTGCTGGCTGCCTGCTGGAGTAGCTGCAGGCTCTGGAGTGGGTTGTAGGAGACCCAAGTACCGGCAGCCTCATCCTTAAGCCACTTTCATCCCAGCAAGCAGGACCCTCCTCCTCAGCAGTACTGTTCTCACAGAGGACAGGGGATTCTTGGGACAGTTATGAGGTAACCAGCCTGAGAGACAGGTGGCTTTACCAAGACTACACAGTAAGTCAGAGTTGGAGATGACAATGGCACTTTGGGTTTCTTAGACCCAGGCCTAATTCTTTTTGGAACCAAACAACTAACATTTATAGCAGCTACCCCAGGCCAGGCGTGGTGCTTGGGGATTGATAGGTATTGTTTTATTAAAGTCCCACCACAATGCTAGGAGGTAATTAGTGTTATAATTACTTTTCCAGATTACTTTTACTGAGTCTTAGAGAGCTTAAGTAATTTGCCAAAAGTCACGGAGCTAACAAAAGGCAGAATCTAGATTTTAACCTCGGTCTGTGTGACTATCTGTTTGTATCTAGTATTTCCTTCCTTCCTTTTTCAGAAGACTTTTGGTAAAAAAATTAAGTTACCACAATGAAAATAAATAAATGAGAAACTAAACAGCTCCTTAAAGCATTTTGACAAGGTCTAACATTAAAGGATTTGTCAGTTTAAGGGCACTTAGGAAGAAATCTTCCTGGGAATCCAGGGTAGACTGAATGGATGTGTCTTGTAGCAGACACCAGTGCACTGACTGAATTGTTGAACATTAAATTTTCTTTTCTTTTTTTTTTTTTTGAGACAAAGTCTCACTCTGTTGCCCAGGCTGGAGTGCAGTGGCGTAATCTCGACTCACTGCAATCTCCACCTCCCACGTTCAAGTGATTCTCCCACCTCACCTCCTGAGTAACTGGGATTATAGGCATGAGTCAGGGTGCCAGCCAATTTGGTATTTTTAGTAGAGATGTGGTTTCACTATGTTGGCCAAATTGGTCTCGAACGCTTCACCTTGTGATCTCTGCCAGCCTCGGCCTCCCAAAGTGCTGGGATTACAGGCAGGAGCCACCACATCTGGCCTATTTATTTATTTTTAATTGTGGTAAAATACCTACAGCATAACACTTACCATTTTAACCATTTTATATGTACAGTTCAATGACACTAACTACATTCGCAACCACGCAAGTAGCAACCACCATGCACTCATCACTACCATCCATCTCCAGAATTCTTATAATAATCCATTAATTCATGTGTTAGGTTTGTATGGTTTTCTGGAGTCACTGCCCCCTGAGGTATTTAGGCATGAGAATATGAGTGTATAAGAAAATTTAGGCCAGGCGCGGTGGCTCATGCCTGTAATCCCAGCACTTTGGGAGGCTGAGGTGGGTGGATCACCAGGTCAGGAGTTTGAGAACAGCCTGGCCAATATGGTGAAGTCCCGTCTCTACTAAAAATTCAAAAAATTAGCCAGGCATGGTGGTGGGTGCCTGCAATCCCAGCTACTTGGGAGGCTGAGGCAGGAGAATCGCTTAAACTCAGAAAGCAGAGGTTTCAGTGGGTTGAGATCTGGCCATTGCACTCCAGCCTGGGCAGCAAGACCAGCCTGGGTGACAAGAGTGAAACTCCATCTCAAAATAAATAAATAAATAAATAAGTAAATAGTGGCTGGCCGTGGTGGTGTACACCTGTAATCTTACCACTTTGGGAGGCTGAGGTGGGCAGACTGCCTGAGCTCAGACATTCGAGACCTGCCTGTGCAACATGGTGAAACCCCATCTCTACTAAAAATATAAAAAAATAACAGGGGCCGGGCGCGGTGGCTCAAGCCTGTAATCCCAGCACTTTGGGAGGCCGAGGCGGGTGGATCACGAGGTCAAGAGATCAAGACCATCCTGGTCAACATGGTGAAACCCCGTCTCTACTAATACAAAAAATTAGCTGGGCACGGTGGCGCGTGCCTGTAATCCCAGCTACTCAGGAGGCTGAGGCAAGAGAATTGCCTGAACCCAGGAGGCGGAGGTTGCGGTGAGCCGAGATCGCGCCATTGCACTCCAGCCTGGGTATCAAGAGCGAAACTCCGTCTCAAAAAAAAAAAAAAAAAAAAAAAAAAAAAAAAAAAAAAATAACAGGGTGTGGTGGCTTATGCCTGTAATCCCAGCTACTCAGGAGGTTGAGGCAGGAGAATTGCTTGAATCTAGGAGGTGGAGGTTGCAGTGAGCTGAGATCACACCACTGCACTCCAGCCTGGGTGACAGAGTAAGACTCTGTCAAAAAAAAAAAAAAAAAAAAAAAAGCCAGGCCTGGTGGCTCATGCATATAATTCCCGCACTTTGGGAGGCCAAGGCAGGTGGATCATCTGAGGTCAGGAGTTCGAGACCAGCCTGGCCAACATGGTGAAAACCCATCTCTACTAAAAATACAAAAATTAGCTGGGTGTGGTGGCTCACGCCTATAATCCCAGCTATTTGGGAGGCTGAGGTGGGAGAATTGCTTGAACCTGGGAGGCAGGGGTTGCAGTGAGCTGAGATTGCGACACTGTACTCCAGTCTGCGCAACAGAGTTAGACTCCATCTGAAAAATAAATAAATAAATGAGAAAAAGAACTTTGCTGTGTGTGCCTCCCATGCGTCCCATCCCACCCATGGCCCCTGTAAGAAACCACCGTCCTGACTTTTAAGGAATCAATCTCGTGTCTTTTAAAATTGTTTTATTACTCAAATGTGCATCCCTAGATACCACATTCTTACCATTTAAAAAATTTGCTGCCTTTTAATTCTTTTTAAATTTATGGGTTCCTCATTCATCCTTTCAGTTCCTTATACTTTTTCCATGAAAGAATCTGGAAGTTTGACTGTCGCATCTCCCACAGCCCGATGTTGCTGACTGCACACTTGAGGTTGTGTTCAACACACTGCTCTGTCGTGCGATCATCCTGTGAATTGCCAGCGGAAGCCAGAGACTGGCTCAGGCTCTGGTTTGATCCCTTTGGTAAGACTGCAGGTGGGGCTTGGCTTCTTTAGGTGGCATATAATGTCTGGTTGTTTCATTTTCTAATAATCTTAGCAGCTGTTAATAATACTTAATCCCTATATCTATTCCTCTATTTCCTTAAAAATTTAAAAAAGTTTTCTAATTGTGTAAAATATACATAATACAGAATTTACCATCTTAACCATTTTAAAGTGTACAGATCAGTAGTGTTAAGTACACTCATATTGTTGTGCAGCCAATCTCCAGAACTCTCCTTATCTTGTAAAACTGAAACTATATTTACTGAACAACTCCCCATTTCCCCCTCCCCCAACCCCTCGCACCCACCATTCCACTTCCCTTTTCTTTTTCTTTCTTTCTTTTTTTTTTTTGAGACCGAGTCTTGCTCTGTCACCCAGGCTAGAGTGCAATGGTGTGATCTCGGCTCACTGCAACCTCTGCCTCTGGGGTTCAAGTGATTCTGCTGCTTCAGCCTTCCAAGTAGCTGGGATTATGGGCACCCACCATCATGCCTTGCTACTTTTTGCATTTTTGCAGATGGGGTTTCACCATCCTGGCCAGGCTGGTCTTGAACTCCTGATCTCAGGTGATCTGCCTGCCTCAGCTTCCCAAAGTGCTGGAATTACAGGTGTGAGCCATCAGGACTGGTCTCACTTCCTTTTCCTTTCTGGTTTTTTTTTTAGACAGAATCTAGCTCTGTCACCCAGGCTGGCGTGCAGTGGTATGATCTTGGCTCACTGCAACCTCCGCCTCCTGGGTTCAAGCAATTCTACTGCCTCAGTCTCCCAAGTAGCTGGGATCACAGGCACATGCTGGCATGCCCAGCTAATTTTTTGTATTTTTAGTAGAGACAGGGTTTCACCATGTTACCCAGGCTGATCTTAAACTCTTGACCTCAGGAGATCCACCTGCCTCTGCATCCCAAAATGCTGGGATTATAGACGTGAGTCACCCTGCCCGAACTCCACTTTCTGTCTCTATGAGTTTGAGAACTCCAGGGATTTCATATAGGCAGATTCATATACTAGTCCTTTTGTGACTGGCTGATTTCTCTCAGCATAATGTCCTCAGGTTTCATCCATGTTGTAGCATATGACAAGATTTCCTTTCTTTTTGATGCCAAATGACATTTTATCGTATAAATATGCCACATTTTGTGTATCCATTCATCCACTGATGGACACTGTCTGTTTTCACTCTTCGGCTATTACGAATATGCTGCTGTGAACATGGGTGTATAGACATCTCTTCACGGCCCTGCTTTCAATTCTTTTGGATATATACTCAGAAATGGAATTGCTAAATCACATGGTAATTCTATGTTTAATTTTTTGAGAAGCTGTCATACTGTTTTCCGTAGTGGCTACACTGTTTTAGATTCCCATCCTTTATTCTCTTTTATTGTTCATTTCCACTGCTCACCACTCAGGGAGTGTTCAGTGCTGTCAACTACCCATATTGGGATCTGAAAGGTAATGTTCCCTCTAATGGTCCCAAACTGGGAACTGCATGGAAGTTCAATAACAGGGGATCCATTAAATGATAGATCCCTAACATGGAATCCCAGGTAGGCATTTCAAATATTGTTGTGGAAGAGTACTTGATGACATGAAAAGATGTCTCTAATACTTGTTTAAGTTAAAAAAGAAAGGAGGCTACAAAACAGAATGTGTATGTGTACAGTAATCCATAGTTTTGGTGAAAAGACGACTGTGTATTAGTAGGAGGAGCTCTCTTAACTGACCTTCCCTTAACTGATTCACTGAATTAGCCAAAGTCCCTCACCCCTGCCACTTGTAAAACACAGTGACCCAACAGTTTTTGCTTTTACACCCTCTGCTCCCTACCATTCAGTTGTACAGTGAGTAAGAGTCACCTCAGTCCCAAGTTAGTCGTCAAACTTGTCTATTCCAGTTGTATTATATATAGTATGAATGAATTGTACATGACACAAGAAGGTAAAATATGAGTGCAAAAAGGTCTCCATGAGAACAGAGTCAAATATTTGGAGAAGATGCCTTAAACTAGTATTAAGTTAGGGGTGGATGAGACAAGGGTCAAAGCCTGGGACACCACCTCTTGGAGGGGAATGATCTTTCTGAGTTATCACGCTGAAGCATCAATTCTTGTCACCTTTATTGTCCTCAATTTTCACAGCTCTCTACGGTAAGTGGCCAGCCACATCACACTCACCAACTATGTACAGTCAAGAGACCATTTTTATTCTGCTGCAAACCTTCAGGTCAGCATATTATAGGTATATATAGAATTCATTCCTGCAGGACCAAATATGTGACGTTTGTCCTACCATTCTCCCATCCTAAACCCATGGCTGATATCACGAACCCATTACCAGATTCTATCCTGCTAAATCCACACTGTAGTATCAGAATCCTCTGGTTAGCCACAACAAATCAACTGGAGCTGACATGTCATGTGACATGAAACCTATGCTGCCTCTCCAACCTCCTCAGGTCATAGAAGGCTTTTAAAAAAATCAGTAGAGGCTAGGAGTGGTGGCTCACACCTGTAATCCCAGAACTCTGGGAGGCCAAGGCAGGTGGATCACGAGGTCAGGAGATTGAGACGAGACCATCCTGGCCAACATGGTGAAACCCTGTCTCTACTAAAAACACAAAAATTAGTCAGGTGTGGTGGTGGGCACCTGTAGTCCCAGTTATTCAGGAGGCTGAGGCAGGAGAATCACTTGAACTCAGGAGGTGGATGTTGCAGTAAGCCAAGATTGTACCGCTGCACTCCAGCCTGGCAACAGAGTGAGACTCCATCTCAAAAAAAAAAAAAAAAAAAAAAAAAAAAAAAAAAAATCAGGTGGAAAATTAAACATATACAAAGTGTCTAAAGTCCTGGTCCCTGGGCCCCTGACCTAACTATACTGTTTCGTACATGGTAAGTGTTCAGTGTTCATTGAATGAATGAATGACAATGCATGGTCTTCTGCTTTCCAAAGCTCACCATTCAGTCTTTCTCCCTCACATCATCCTTGTTGTGATTCCCTGACATCTGTACTCTGAATTTCTTCCCAGTCTACAGGACAGCAGAAGGCCATAGTGCTCAGAAATCCCACCATTACCAACTGGTTTCTTTTCAATGTGAGGGTTCTTTGCAGGTGACCTCAATTCTAGAATCACAAACACCTAATAACTTCGGCCTGTCTCCAGGAGGGTTGTGACACATCAACAAAGTGATTCTCAGAAGACCTGCGAAGCACTCTGCCCCAAGAAGGAGGCTGTAAATCAGACTTCTTGTTTTGTGCCACTGTTGTACAGCTTTTGGAAAGCACTGGCCAGCCTCTCTTCTTCCAGAAAGGAAAAAAAGGCTTCTATCTCCTCATTCTGCTTTCCCCTCCCTGTCCTGTTTTGCAGTCTCTGGAGTTCGGGAAACACACCTGACCTGTCCCTGAACATCTCCCTTCTGACTCTTTGCTCGAGCTTTTCCATCTTCCCACACCACCCTTCCATATTCCCCATGCTGACCCACTGAGATCCTGCCCGGCCCCAGGCCCAGCTCAGATGCTACCTGCCAAGGAGCCTCTCCTCATTCTAACCACTTGGGCAGAAAATCTGCCATGTCTCCATGAGACAGTCCTTTGCAAACACCTTTGATTTTCTTGAGCACATTCTATCTTATTTTGCTGGTCTAAGTGATAACAGTCTAGAGCAGCCACCGTTTATTGAGAGCTTTGAGTGTGCTAGTCACCATGCAAATGACTTACATGCCATTATGGTCTGAATGTTTGTGTCTCTCCAAAATTCATGTCGGAGCTTTGGGAGGTCATGAGGGCTCCACCCTGATGAATGGGATTAATGCCCTTGTAAGAGAGGCTCCAGAGGGCTGCCTGGCTCTTCTGTCTTTCCTGTCCTGCGAGAACACATTGTCCCTTCCATCTCTTCCATCACAGGAGGATGTCTAGATGATGCCATCTATGAGGAAGGAATCCTTGCCAGACATTTAACCTGCTGGCACCTTGATCTTGGACTTTCCAGGCTTCAGAGGAAAGAAATTTCTGTACTTTATAAATTACCCAGTCTCAGGTATTTTATTAAAGCATACAAACAGACTTGTATTATCTCCTTTATCTTGCAAACCTCTATAGCCATGTCCATTTTATTGACACAGGAATTGAGACTCAGAGATGCTAAGGAGCCCAAGGCCACACAGCTAGTAAGGAACAAGGCAGGCATTCATTCATTAATTCGTTCAATCAACCAATATTCACTTATTTATTAAAGGTCGATAAGGTGCTAGTCATAGTCTAGATGTTGGGAAAATAACAGTAATTAAGTCAAAGTGCTCATCCATGAGGAGCTACCATTCTAGTGGGAAGAAACATATCCTAAAGAAAAATACAAGTAAATAAATGCTGTGACAGGCGGTGATAAATGCTATGAGGAAGAAAGAGGGTTAGTGATGGCTGAAATGGCTCTGCTGTTTATAAACAGTGGTCGAGGTGATCGGGCAACATTTGAGCAGAGATCTAAAGAAAGTGAGTTGAGCAGAGATCTGCAGGAAAAAACATCACAGGAGGTGGGAACAGCCTGTGCAAAGGGCCTGGGGTGGGTGCATCTTTGACATATTAGAGAAGCAGGAAGTAGTTCAGTGTGGCTGGAGCTGAGTAAGTGAGGGGAGATAAACTTAAGTGACAGGAGTTGGATCACGGAAGGCCTCATGGATATGGCAGAAACTTTGGTTTTGAGTTTGATTAAATAGGGAACCACTAAAGGACAATTCCCAGAGCCCATGTCCTCAATTGCTATACTACTGATGGATTACATGAATAAATGCCAAAAGGTACTTGGGGACGTTTTTCTCATTAAAACCAGCAGGATGGTGGCCAGAGAGTCTAGAAACCATCCATGAGAGGGCAGGATGTGGGCTAACAAGGAGGGCTAATTAAGAAGGGGGGAAATGCCTGTCACCTTGCTTGCTAGGAGTCTCTGTGGCTCCCACAGCGCAGGACTGGGTGGGGCCCTGTGATGGCCCCAGTGGGTCTTCAAACTGGATTTGCAAAGCGTAAATTTTCCAGACCTGCCCCAGATGGGTCTCAGCCCTTCTATGAAATATGTCCTTTGCTAACAAGAGGCAGTGAGAAAAAGCCAATGTCTGCAGTGACTCACCAGAGAGAATTGAAAATTGTGCCCAGACTGGAAAAGAACCCATCTGAAAGTGACACATTTGCTTCCAATACACACACACACACACACACGCACATACACACACACACACACATAAAGCTTTTTCTTTTCTTTTGCCTTCTCATTTGAAGTAAGGCAGAGCCTTCTCACACACACTGCCTCACAGCAGGATGGAAACCAACTTCTGAAATTCCTGTCCTTACGCCTGTCTCAATTCTCTCAGAGGCAAGAGGACATCATATCTGGGGATGTGGCCAGCCCCCATCAACCTAAGGAGGAAGTGCCATCTGATGGCAGGACAGCAAGCATGTGCCCTGGCATTCCCAGGACAATCCCAATAGCAAATATTCTTCTGATCGGTTGCCCCCCACTGCCAACCAACCAGTTATTTTCAGACTTGGGAGTACATAAGTTAATATGCTGATTCTGGGAACTCTGAATCAGGAGGTCTGGGAGGAAGCCTTGACACTGCATTTTAAATATAGAATCTCCAATGATTCTGATGCAGGCGGTCTAAGAAACACTTCCCCAAACCACAGGAAGAGTCCTAGTAGCCCCAGCCTTCTGGATCTATGCTTAAAAGATGAGGTGACCCCAATCCTTTCTCAGACCACAAAGAGGCATGTGTTAGCTCCTGGCAGAGGTCAGAATGCTCCTGGCCAAATCAGAGTGGTAGAGAGTCTTGAAATCCCAGTCCTTGCCTCTGTCCATCTCAACCCTCTTCATTTATCTTCCTGACTTGAGCTTCTGGACTCTGCCCAGCATTTGCTCTCTGGGTCATAGCCAGGAAGGCCCTGGTGCTGGGGCATGGAACTGCCCTGGACCCTGGAGACAAGCCATAGCTGGAGAAGGGGGCAGACCTTGCCTAAGCCTCGGATCATAAAGTATCACAGCAATGCCTAATTGTGATTATGAAACACCTTCTTAATTTGTTGAATCTACATGTTGACAGTAGGTACTCCCTTAGCAGGCGGAAACAAAAGGGCCCTGAGTCTATTATTAATGTAATTTACTGGAATAAGGAGCCACCAGATGCAGCCCTGGCTCGCACCCCTTCCTCATGAATTACAAAGCTGGTCTGAGGGCCCCGTTAGTTGCTGGCTTTGGGCACCAAACTTGCGAATTAAAATCTTCCTGTGGTACACTCCGCTTCATTCAGGTCCCTGCTCAGATGCCATCTTCCTTACCCATTGGTTTAAATGATTCTCTTTCCCAATGCCCCTCTCTTGCTATTTCTAACCTCTTGGCCTGCTTTATTTTCCTTCAAAGCATCCACCACTACTTGAGTTACGAATTGACTTATTTGCTTGCTACTTTATCATCTGTTGCAATCCTTCTAGAAGATAAGTTCTTTAAGAACTGTGATCTTGTCAGGTTCAACATTGTATTTTGATGCTTTGCACATAACAGGGACTCAACTGATAGTTGCTGAATGAATCAATGATAAATGAATGAATGTTGTCATACTCTGAGGGTTCTGGAATCACTCTAACTGCACGATGCTCTACTTATTATCCAGTGGTCTTTGGGGACTAAACAGATACACCAAAAATAACAACAGTTGCTTTTTTTTTTCTTTTGAGACAAGATCTTGCTCCATCACATAGGCTGGAGTGCAGTGGCACAATCTTGACTCACTGCAACCTAAGCCTCCTGGGCTCAAGTAATCCTCGCACCTTGGCCTCCTCAGTAGCTGGGACTGTGAGTGCACACCACCACACCTGACTAATTTTTGTATTTTTTTGGCAGAGATGGGGTTTCAGTATGTTGCCCAGGCTAGTCTCAAACACCTGGGCTCAACTGATCCAATCCACCCTGGACTCCCAGGGTGCTGGGATTACAGGTATGAGCTACTGCACCTGGCCAATAACTGCTTTTATTTAGTGCTTACTATGTACTGGGAGTACACACCATCTCATTTTATCCTCAGAGTAGTTTTGCAAGGTTGAGATTATTAACTCCATTTTTTAATTTTTTGAGACAGGGTCTTGTTTTGTCACCCAGGCTGGAGTACAGTGGTGTGTGCAATAGTTCACTGCAGCCTTGACCTCCTAGGCTCAAGCAATTCTCCCACTTCAGCCTCCCGAGGAGCTGGGATCATAGGCACACACCACCATGCCCTGCTAATTTTTGTATTTTTTTTTTTTTTGGTAGAGACAAAGTTTCACCATGTTTATCAAGCTGGTCTGAACTCCTGGGCTCAAGTGATCTGCCTGCTTTAGCCTCGCAAACTGCTGGGATTACAGGTGTGAGCCACTGCATGTGGCCCTATTAACTCCACATAAGAGATGTGAAAACCAACGGCAAAGTCACCCAGCCGGTAAGGGAAGAGGTGAAATTCAAATTTAAGTCATCTAATGCCAAGGTCTTCATTGTGTCTCATGACAACTGCATTTGATGTGATCTACCTTGTATTGACACTGGGATAGGATCCAGAGACAAGCAAGAGAAGCCCCTAACCCCAGGAGTTCAGGGTCTACCTGTGCAATTAGAGTTCGCCTCCACATCTGAGCCCCATCTCTTAAGCTGAACCTCAGCTCCCTCCTCTGTAAAATGGAGTAATAATTCAGAAAAATAATGGAGTACTAAGTTACCAGTCTTCTGCTATGTGAGATCACAGCAAGACGCAGCCACCTGCAAGCCAGAAGAGGCCCCATACCAGAGCATAGCCACGGTGGCACCCTGATCTCACACTTCCAACCACCAGACCTGTGAGAAATCAAAGTCTGCTGTTTAAGCCACCCAGTCCATGGTATTTTGTTATATATAGCAGCCTGAACTAAAACAGTAGTGATTCTGGAAGTTAGGGCTAGTAGCCAAACACTGTGAACCACTGATAACTTTAATTCCATCGCACAGACCAGAAGTAGTTTTATTATCAAGCTAAAGGCACAAAGAAAAGAGTCAAGAATCTCTAGGCAATTAAAAATTACTGTCACGGGCTAGGTGTGGTGGCTCAGGCCCATAATCCCAGCACTTTGGGAATCTGAGGTGGGAGGATCACGTGAGGCCAGGACTTCAAGATCAGCCTGGGCAATAGAGCAAAACCTACCTCTAGAAAAAATATAAAAATTAGTCAGGCATGGTGGTATATGCCTGTAGTCCCAGCTACTTGGGAGGCTAAGGTGGGAGGATCGCTTGAGCCCAGGAGTTTGAGATTGTAGTGAGCTATGATCACACTACTGCACTCCAGCCTGGGCAACAGAGGAAGACTCTTAAAAAGAATTACCATACAAATCAATTGTTTTCAAATCTCTCTGTTAATAAGTATTTCCTGGTTGGGCTGTTTAGATTTTAGCATCTACATGAGCAGTGCAAGGCAGGTGAGGGTAAAGGAAACTGGCATCTCATGGGGGTGGGGGTGATGCAAATTATTGCTCTCTGTGGGAGGTTTTGTAGCTTTTACTCAAAACCTTTAAAATGTATTATTCTTTAGCTCTGCAATTCTATTTCTGAGATTCTTTCATTCCACAGGGTCCAAAAAGATGTTCACTATAGTATTGTTTTCATTATTGGAAAATGGGAAGCAATATAAATGCAGTCATTATGAGACTGTTCCCGTGTTGGCACCCAAGAACCCCGGGATGGTATGCGGGGATTAATAATCACGTGGCTTTCTCTGCTCACATGGGAACGTGTCCATAATAGTTTGTCAAATTAAGATGACAAAATGATACATAATCATATTTCTGTAACATCGTATGTATGGGTGTGTATGCCTGCAGAAAAGTCTACAAAAATATTCTCTGGATTGCTCACAATGGCTTTATCTTGGTAGAAGGATTTCAAGTGATTTTTTTTTCAAACTTTTGATTTAAGCGATAGTGTTATGTTAGGAAGCTAAGCCAAAAAAACAACAACAACAAAAAAAACACTGGAGTGGCCGGGCGTGGTGGCTCATGCCTGTAATTCCAGCACTTCGGGCGGCCAAGGCGTGTGGATCGCTTGAGCTCAAGAGTTGGAGACCAGCCTGGCCAATGTGGCAAAACCCTGTCCCTACAAAAAAACACAAAAATTAGCTGGGTGTCGTGGTGCATGTCTGGAATTTCAGCTACTTGGGAGGCTGAGGCATAAGAATAACTTGAACCCGGGAGGCGGAGGTTGCCGTGAGCCGAGATTGTGCCACTGCACCCCAGCCTGGGCGACAGAGCGAGATCCTGTCTCTAAAAGGAAAAAAGAAAAAACTGGAGTCAATCTAAAATTGTTTTAAAGAAAAGTGTTGAGGAAATAATAGAACAGGCAGAAAAGAGATGTGACAAAATGGCGAAGGGGAGTGTGAACGTTTGGCAAACACAGTTTTAAATTCTTCATCCTGTTTTTGCGTGGAAAGACTGTCTGCTCTTGCTTCTAAGTGATAAACTTCTTAGTGGGAAAACCTCTTCCTTTTATTTATCCATTGACCCAGTTTTGATGGTCCATGACACCCACACTTCCTGACAGATGTCGGGGCATGGGCCAGACAGGCCCGCTGGGTACATGGGGATGCCCACTGCCCTCCCTCGATCCTGCAGTGGCTCCCTAGGGCCTCCAAGTGGGGGAACAGTTCCCGTTGATGGAAGGATCACCAGGTACAGAAACTGAGCTGAAATTTCTTGTAGACCTTCTCACAACCACCCTAGGAGAGAGGCCTTTTGATTGCCGCCATTTTATTGAAGAAGAAACTAAGGCTTACAGAGGTCAAGGGTCTTGTCCAAGATCACACAGCAAGTAAGTAAAGGAGTTCACACTCCAGTTCAGGTCGGCCTCTTTCTAGGACCCACCACTCTGAACCTCTAGTAAGTTCTGCCTTCAAGGGTCAGCATGACCTGGCCTCTGTCTATCTTTCCCAACTTCCCCTCCCACTGCCGCCCCTGCCCACCATCAACCGCCAGGCCCCAAGCTCCAATACACCCTAGTATCTCACACCTTTGTGCCGCTGCACCTGCTGACCTGCTGTTCCCTCCCTGAAGTCCGTTCCACTGCAAACCTCCAGAGACTTCCATCCATCCTTCAACTCTCAGGCCAAGTGTGCCCCTCTTGTAATCCCTCCTTCCTTGACTCCACCCTGAGAAGACAAACGCCCTCCTCAGATCAGCCCACACTCCTCCTCCAACTTCCCCCTCCTCAGCTCGCCCACCCTGTTCTGTCGACTTTCCCTTGTTTGTCCCTTTCTACAGGTCTTTGTGCCCTTCAAGGGTGCAGATACTGGTCTCTGCATTCCCATGTGCCAGGCATAGGCACCTGGGCACTATAGAAGAGGCTGACCAGAAGGCTTAAAAATGAGTTTGGGGCCGGGCGCGGTGGCTCAAGCCTGTAATCCCAGCACTTTGGGAGGCCGAGGCGGGTGGATCACGAGGTCGAGAGATCGAGACCATCCTGGTCAACATTGTGAAACCCCGTTTCTACTAATACAAAAAAATTAGCTGGGCACGGTGGCACGTGCCTGTAATCCCAGCTACTCAGGAGATTGAGGCAGGAGAATTGCCTGAACCCAGGAGGCGGAGGTTGCGGTGAGCCGAGATCATGCCATTGCACTCCAGCCTGGGTAACAAGAGCGAGACTCCGTCTCAAAAAAAAAAAAAAAATGAGTTTGGAAGTTAGACACACAGGGTGTGACTTCCAGGTACACCCCTTGCCCGCCGTGTGACTCAGGCAAGTCACTCTTCCTCTCTGTGCCTCGGTCCCTGCATTGCCGTAAGAATGAAATTACATAATTAAAGGTAAAGTACCTGGCACAGTGAGCAGTCCACAAATCTTAGCTATAATAACAATAATGTCAGTCAAGTAATTTACTTAGAAACAAACGTGGCCACTAAAATGGAGGGGGAGTGAAGAAGTGGAGTCAAGTGCTGGAGGGAAGTCCAGGCTGGCAGGCCAACGTTAGTATACAAAGATGTGAAAACTGGCAGGCTTGGTGTGGGCTCACGCCTGTAATCCCAGCACTTCGGGAGGCCAAGGCAGGTGGATCACCTGAGATCAGGAGTTGGAGACCAGCCTGGCCAACATGGTGAAACTCCATCTCTACTAAAAATACAAAAATTAGCCGGGTGTGGTGGCATATGCCTCTGATCCCAGCTACTCGGGAGGCTGAGGCAGGGTAATTGCTTGAACCTGGGAAGCAGAAGGTGCAGGGAGCCGAGATGGCACCACTGCACTCCAGCCTGGGTGACAGAGAGTCTGTCTCAAAACAAAAAAACAAAGATGTGAAAACAGCCAACTACCAGGTGGCAACCCATGCAAGAGGCCAGCTGCTGGGTGTCCCCCAGCTTCAAGCCAGACAGACTTCAGGGACTGGGCATCCAGGGCCTGGGGAAGGTTCAGCACCCAAATGGCAGCCATCTGGTAGCAGCAAAAGAAAACCGATGGGCCAGGCGTGGTGGCTCACGCCTGTAATCCCAGCACTTTGGGAGGCCAAGGCAGGCAGATCACAAGGTCAGGAGTTCAAGACCAGGCTGGCCAATATAGTGAAACCCTGTCTCTACTAAAAATACAAAAATTAGCTGGGTGTGGTGGCACACACCTGAAGTCCCAGCTACTCGGGAGGCTGAGGCAGAAGAATCGCTTAAGCCTGGGAGGGGGAGGTTGCAGTGAGCTGAGATCGTGCCACTGTACTCCAGCCTGGGTGACAGAGCAAGACTCTTTCAGAAGAAAAGAAAACCTGTAAACCTGGGGGCTGAGCTCTTACCGACGTGAAACACGTGCTGGGAGAGCTCATGAAAATGTCCACCATTCATATGCCATGTGCTTGCTGAGTGAAATGGAAATAATTCATTTCATCCTCATGGCAGCCTTTCTCAGCTGATATTGTTATCTCATTTCAGAGAGGACTAAAGTGAGGCCGAGAGAAGTTAACACACTTTTCCAAGGACATACAGCTAGCGAATGGTGGAGCTGGGATTTGAACCTAGGCAGTATGATTCCAGAGAACTGCTTCAGGCCCTCCTGCTCAACATCAAGGGGCCAGGGCAGGGCAGAGCCTACAGGTGGGACTCTAGGGGTCCAGAACTAGGTGATCTTCACACAGGGGATCACATGATGCTAGCAGCTTCTATACAATGCATTCTATCTAGGGCAGGTTGTCCTTCTCCAGAAGGAAGGTTTGTCCCTGGAGACTGGCCAGATGTAGCCTGGTGGGTGGCAGTGCATACATTCCCATCTCTCAGACCTACCTACCAAGAACGGCTGCACTGATGAGAGTCCTGTGTCACTGGCAAAATTGCTTCCAAATTGCCTTCTTCATTAACTGTGCAAATTTGCATCTTAATTAGGCTTAATGGAATACAATTACCAGACCCACGTTTCTCTCTCTGATTTCAAGCAAGGATGCCACAGAGACAGGCCAGAAGCCAAAAACGTGGGGCTGAAGGGAGCCTGGCTGGGCTCTCTCTGCAGGAAATCTCACATCTGGGAAAGCAGGGGCCAGGCACTACTCAGTGGGGACTGCACCTGGTGCATCCAGGCTCCTGAACTGACTGCACCTGGTGCATCCAGGCTCCTGAACATGGGATTTGGAATTGGGCTTTGGGAAGCCTGCCTCTACCTCTGACCAATGGAGGACTGACCCTCTCTGAGCCTCTGTTTTCTCATTTGTAAAATGGAGATGGTAATAATATTTACCATGAGGTAGCTGCAGGGATCAAAGGTGATCATGTGCGTGTTAGCACCTGGCATAACACCTTAAACGTATAGTTTGTTCTCTTTCTCCATGCCCTCCCTTTTTGAGGCACACGAGATTGTGTAGAACTGATGGCTTTCCCCTTTGGTGATTCAGTGAGGGTCAGCTTATTTCATCCTCCCTTCCATGCTCTGGCTATACACCCACCTCTGAGACCTGGGAAGGCTCTAAGCTCCTTCCTGTCTCATGGGCTTTGCAAGTGCTATTCCCTCTGATTGGAACACCTGGCCCCTGGTTAGTACCTACTTATCCTTCCAATCTCAGCTTGAATAGCACCTTCTCCAGGAAGGCTTCCCTAGCCCCAGAATAAACTCTCCTAACATCATTTATCTATGGGATTATTTAGTAAGTGTCCCTCTCTCCCTCACAGTCAGTAAGCTCCATGAGTGGAGGGGACACTTCTATTGTGTTCTCTGTTGCATCTCCAGCTCCTGGTTCAGGGCTTATCACAGAGTAGGTGATAAGCCTCCATTCATGTCTGTTTAATGGATGGATATGAACATCCCATTGAGCCTCAGTGAATGTCAAATGGGAACCATAATCTCATCCTCATGGTACTGTGAAATTATTAAATGATTTTTGGCACACAGTAGGTATTTGTTGAATGATATACCTATTCTCCCATTCATTTTGATTAAGGAAAAGTTAGAAGCAGGCATCTAGCTAGCTTAAAGGATAGCATCTTCATGGATAGGAACACCCAATATTGTCTAGATGTCAGTTTTTACCAACTTGATTTACAGATTTAATGCAACCCCAATCAAAATTCCAGCAAGTTATTTTGTGGATATAAGCAAACTGATTCTAAAGTTTATATGGAGAGCAAAAGACCCAGAATAACCAACACAATATTGAGGGAGAAGAACAAAGTTGGCAGACTGACACTATCTGACTTTAAGACTTACTATAAAGCTACAATAATTAAAACAGTATGGTATTGGTGAAAGAACAGATAAATAAATAGAGCAATGGAACAGAATCCAGAATCCAGAGACAAACCTACATAAATATAGTCAAGTTGTTTTTGACAAAGGGGCAGTCAATACAATGGAGAAAAATTCTTTTCAGCAAATGGTGCTGGAACAACTGGACATCCACATGCAAAAAAGTAAATCTAGACACACACCTTACACCCTTCAGATGAAGCAACTCGAAGTGGACCATAGGCCTAAGCATAAAATGCAAAACTATGAAACTCCTAGAAGATAACACAGGAGAAAACCTAGATGACCCTGAGTGGGCAATAATTTTTTAGTTTTATTTTTTATTTTACTTTAGGTTCTGGGGTACATGTGCAGGTCATGCAGGATTGTTGCATAGGTGCACACTATATCGGGCATTTCTCCCCATGTTATCCCTCCCCACCCCATGCTGTCCCTCCCCCAGACCCCCCAACTGCCCCTAGTGTGTGATGCTCCTCTCCCTGAGTCCACGTGTTTTCATTGTTCAACACCCACCTATGAGTGAGAACATGCAGTGGTTGGTTTTCTATTCTTGTGTCAGTTTGCTGAGAATGATGGTTTCTAGACTTATCCAAGTCCCTACAAAGGACATGAACTCATCATTTTTTATGGCTGCGTAGTATTCTATGGTGTATATGTGCCACATTTTCTTTGTCCAGTCTATCATCGATGGGCATTTGGGTTGGTTCCAGGTCTTTGCTATTGTACACAGGGCTGCAATGAACATACGTGTGCATGTGTCTTTATATTAGAACGATTTACAGTTCTTTGGGTATATAGCCAGTAATGCGATTGTTGGGTCAAATGGAATTTCTGTTTCTAGATCCTTGAGAAATCGCCACACTGTCTTCCACAATGGTTGAACTAATTTACACTCCCACCAACTGTGTAAGAGTGTTCCTATTTCTCCACATCATCTCCAACGTCTCTTGTCTCCAGATTTTTTAATGATCGCCATTCTAACTGGCGTGAGATGGTATCTCAATGTAGTTTTGATTTGCATTTCTCTAATGACCAGTGACGATGAGCATTTTTTTGTGTTTGTTAGCCTCATATATGTCTTCTTTTGAAAAGTGTCTGTTCCTATCCTTCTTTTGAATGGGGTTGTTTGTTTTTTTCTTGTATATCTGTTTTAGTTCTTTGTAGATTCATGATATTAGCCCTTTGTCAGTTGGGTAGACTGCAAAAATTTTTTTTCAATTCTTTCGGTTGCTGGTTCACTCTAATGATGGTTTCTTTTGCTGTACAGAAGCTCTGAATTTTAATTAGATCCCATTTGTCTATTTTGGCTTTTGTTGTCATTGCTTTTGGTGTTTTAGTCATGAAGTCCTTGCCTATCCCTATGTCCTGGATGGTTTTGCGTACGTTTTCTTCTGGTGTTTTTATGGTGTTAGGTTTTATGTTTAAATCTTTAGGCAATAATTTTTAGACACAATACCAAAGGCGCATTCCTTGAAAGATATAATTAATTGAGCAGCTGGAATGCAAAATCGTACAGCCATTTTGGAAGACAGTTTGGTTTTTTCTGACAAAACTAAATATACTCTTACCATACCATCCAGCAATTGCACTCCTTGGGGTTTACCCAAGAGTTGAAAACTTGTTTCTACACAAAAACCTGCACATGGGTGTTTAAAGCAGCTTTATTTATAATTGCCAAAACTTGGAGGTAACTAAGATGTCCTTTGGTAAGTAAATGGATAAACTATGGTTCATCCAAATAATGGGATATTATTCAACGTTAAAAAGAAATAAGCTATCAAGCCATGGGAAGACCTGGAGGAAATTGCAATGCATACTATTAAGTGAAAGAAGCCCATCTGAAAAGGCTACAGACTATACGGTTCCAACTGTGTGAAGTCTTGGAAAAGGCAAAACTTTGGAAACAGTAACAAGACCAATGGTTAGCAGGGATTGGCCGGGGAAGGGATGAATAGGCAGATCACAGAGGATTTTTAGGGGAGTAAAAAATGTGTGGCATTATAATGGTGGATACATATTATCCATTTGTCCAAACCAACTTTAAGTGCAACATCAAGAGCAAGCCCTAGCAGAAACTGTGACTCTGGGTGACAATGATGTGTCATGTAAGGTCATCTGTGGTAGCAAATACACCACTCTGTGGGGATGTGGACAGTGTGGGGGGCTGTGCATAAGTGAGGACAGAGGGTACATGTAAATCTCTTTATCTTCAGCACAATTTTGCTGTGAATCTAAGACTGCTTGAAAAAAAAGTGTTTGTTAAAACAAAACAAAACAAACAGAACTAAACACCTTGGCTAGAGGATGGAGGCGGGTAGAGGCCAGGAGGCCACCATGTAGGGTCAGGATGTTAAAAGCTGAAAGAAGTCTTAGAAATTATCTAAAGTGGTTCCCAAACAAAGGTTCCTTTTATTTTTATTTTTGAGACAAAGTCTTGCTCTGTCACCCAGGCTGGAGTGCAGTGGCTCCATCTCAGCTCACTGCAACCTCTGCCTCCTGGGTTCAAGCGATTCTTCTGCCTCAGCCTCCCGAGTAGCTGTGATTACAGGTGCTCACTACCAAGCTGGGCTAATTTTTATATTTTTAGAAGAGATGGGGTTTTGTCATGCTGGCCAGGCTGGTCACGAACTCCTGACCTCAGATGATCCGCCCACCTTGGCCTCCCAAAGTGTTGGGATTACAGGCGTGAGTCACCATGCCCAGCCTCAAAGGTTCCTTTTAATCTTTCCCTTTATTAGAAATTAGAAATAATTTTATCTCCTGCAAAACTCAACTCACGTATTAAGGAAGAATCCATTTTCCCCACCTCTGAATTCCCTCAAGACCTCCAGCTCTTCAGTCCTGGTGCCTGCCTCTGGTGAGAGGAGTAGGCAGAGACGGCCAGCCCAGGCAACTTGGCAAAACAGGAGGCTCCCCAGCACTGCCCCAGGCCCAGGTGGCAGATAAATTACTTCCTTTAATTTCCTAGAAATGTTAACAATAGCCTGGACTTCACAGAGAGGGGCAAGGTCCCTGCTTTTATTTTTCTGAGCTGGACACGCTTCCTGTGAGCAGCTCAGCATGTGCATAACAAGGCCCAGACAGAAAAGCTTTCTTCCTGGGCAGGTCCTCCTCGAGGGTGTGGCAACACCCCTGGCAACACCTGGAATTTTCAGACAGCCCTTCACCAACTAGTCTGAGGATATGCTGGATTTTCAGCCTGTTTCTTGGAAGCCCATGTTCAACCTCATGTCCTTATGAACCTGCAGAGGTTTCTCCCACTCGGATCCCCACTCTCAGGCACACACCCCATAGCATCCAGGACACAGTGACTTCCTCTTAACTCCTTCCCCTCATGCCTTTCTCTGCCCCTCCCACCACCCTCTACCGTTCCCCAAGTCTAGTCTCTCTGCTTTGCTCTGGCTGCACAACTACTCACCACCCCATAATACCCAGTGCCCTTTCACAGTCTGCAGCTTGTGCACATGCTGTCCCCTTTGCCTATAAGAGGGCTTCCTCCGTCTGAGCACCTGGCAAACTTCCATACAAGCAGGCGGAGTCAAATCCTTCTCCTGTACATCAGGGGCTTGCTTCTGTTGGCCCCTCTCGGGCTGTAGGGTGGTTGGTTTATGTGCACTCTGCTTCCCCTTCTAGACTGAGGGATGCTCTGAGAAAGATGGCACGCTTCCTCTGTTTGAGCTCCAGCTTGAACGGGGTCAGTAAGTAGAAGTGGGCCTTTGGAGGTCTTGCTCTAGCGAATCCCCTAAAACTGCACACAGCATTTTGAGGGCAGGAGCATCTTTCTGAGGAGATGCCCTCAAAGGAATCTATTACCCCTTAAAAAACAAATAATTCTACTCTAGACCCTCAGCATCTCAATGGAAGGGGATCTGTCTAATCCCTTCCTCTGTTTCATAGCCCTGTACACAGTAGGCCATTACTATAAAATGATATCAAGTCATGGAGTTTTTTGAGCTGGTGATCTAGTCCAGCCTTCCCATTTTGCAGATGAAGGAGCTGAGCCCAACTGCCTTACTCATTTGTAAGCCAAATGGAATGATTAGGGGAAATGCCTTTCTGCTTAGGAGTTAGGTAATGGTAATATGTTAGTATTAATTTCCTCATCCTTCCATGTATTCGCTAATCATTTTTCAAGTGCCTACTTTGTGCGAGGTATAAGTGTGGGGATGCAGAAATGAACAGCATATAGTTCCTGCTCTTGGAGAGCTCACAAGCTTCAGGGAGAGATGAATGCCTGGATCATGGAGATGCCAGACAGAGGAGGGAGGAATGATTTCTTGGCCAGGCCTTTAGGAAGGCTTTGTGGAGAAGTGGCATCCGAGTTGTGCACAAAGGATGTCCCAGGCTCTTCAATGCCAGAGCTGAGCCCATGTCTCTGCTCTATTCTCCAAACAATCAAAAGACCGTATGGTCTCTCTATGGCAAAGTCATTAGGATGATCTAGGCTAAGAGTAATAGAAAACCCCAACTCACTTGGCTTATGTAATAAGGAAATGTATACTCCCTCTAATGAGAAGTCCCCAGTTAGGGCAACTCCAGGGCTGGTTAGTTTCACACCTTAAAGACATCATCAAGGACTCCTGTCCTCTCCATCATTGGTTCGGCCATTCTCAGTATCTGTCAGTTTTGTCCTCAAACCAGATCACCTCCTGGTCCACAACGTGGCTGCCACAGTACCCCGGAGGTTATACCTAGACACAATAACATCCAGGGATCTTTCTCTCTGTGTCTCTCCTAAGATCAAGGAACTTTTCTAGAGGCACCTGGACCCCAGCCTCACCAACCTCCCGCATGTGTTATGCCCACTACTGAACAAATCAGCAACAACAGGATTGGGTTTCCCATGATGGGCTGAGCTGAGAATGGGGTCACCTTCTCCAAAGGGTAGTTACCTGAACAAGATGAGGCAGGGGGATAGCTGCCAACTGTGACTATCACACGAACCAACCCAAATGGCCATTTCTCAGGTTCCTCATCTGGGGAACACCTGAGATGGAACCAGCAACGTGGTCAACTGTACATCTCTCCAGTCAAGCACGCTCTTAGATCAACAGCAAGTGACAAATATGCCTGTGTGCCTAATGTGTGCCCTGCAGACTGTCAAGGGCCAGACAGGCCCAGTCCTCTGCCTAGAAGGGGAACAGATAGGCAGACAGGCAATGACAACACTGCGGGACAGGTGCTGCAGCAGGAAAGTGGGGACTGTGAGAGTACTGGGGAGGCAGCTCACTCTGCTCAGGACAGGAAAGGCTTCCTGGAGGACGCATTGTCAAAAGCAGGGCCTGAAGGGAGAGCGGGCATTAGCTGGGTAAGGAGATAGTGGGGCACTGCAGGCAGAGGGAACAGCATGCGAAAAGGCCCTCTGGTGAGGGAAAGTGAGGCAGCTCTTGGGACTGGCAGTGTGCTTCATAAGTAACCAAGACCTCTGAGCCAAGGAAATTTGCTCAGATCCTGGGGTCACCACTAATGGAAAATACAACCATAGGCAAACTGCTTAACCTCTCTGTCCCTGAACTATTTCACCTGTAATATAGAGATTAGACGCTTGTAATCCCAGCACTCTGGGAGGCCAAGGCAGGTGGATCACTTGAGTCCAGGAGTTTAAGACAAGTCTGGCCAACATGGCAAAACCCTGTCTCTACTAAAAATACAAAAATTAGCCGGATGCGGTGGCACCCACCTGTAATTCTAGCAACTCAGGAGGATGAGGTATGAGAATTGCTTGAACCCAGGAAGCAGAGGTTGCAGTGAACTGAGATGGTGTCACTGCACTCCAGCTTGACTGATGGAGTAATACTCTGTCTCAGAAAAAAAAAAAATACACACACACACACACACACACACGTGTGTGTGTGTAGAGAAAGAGGGAGAAAGAGAGACTACAATACACAGGGTAGTGTGGGGTTCAAAAAAGGTCACTTCTATAAAGCTTTCACCACATTGTACATTCTTAACTATTGCAATTATCTTCTTATGGTTATTATGAAGATGGTCAGCTCAGTCAGCCCTTTTTTTTAAAATCCAGATAGAGTCTCACTCTGTCACTCAGGCTGGCTGGAGTGCAGTGATGCAATCATAGCTCACTGTAACCTTGAACTCCTGGGCTCAAGTGGTCCTCCTGCCTCAGCCTCCCAAAGCTCTGGGATTATTGCCCAGTCTTTATTAGGGATTTTGACAGGAAGTCCTCACTCTCCTTTCTCTATCTCAGAGAATGGCCCTACCATCTACCTGCATCTCTAATCCAGAAACCAGGCAAAAACAGACATTCAATGAATAGCAGTGATTATTATAATAATAAGAGCTGGGTCTCTCAGTCATTCACTTGCTACTGTCATTTTGTCCCTTCATTAAATAAAATCCTGGCAGCAGAAAAATGGAAATGATATAGATCAGAGGGAGAGAATGTTTAGAGCATGGGGAACTGGAATGTGGGGGGAAAGGGGATGGAAGCTGGTTTGGGTGTGCCTTTGTGGGGAAGGGCAGACACTCAGGGGAAGGAGCAGGCACTGTGGGCCCGAACTCCTCGGCGGGCAAGGTAGGCGGTGTGCCAGGACAGGACATATGAAGATGCAAACAGCAAACTGCAGCTGTTAGGACCTCACAGCTTTGCAGAAGTGGAGCCTGAACCCTCCACTTCCTCCATGCTAAAGCTAGTGAAAGGAGGTAGATGACTGAGGGCACTGGGGAGTAATGAGGGCCCAGGGAGAACCGGGCAACTGAGTCTTCAGCTAAATGGTAGAATAAATGATGCCGAAAGACAAGCAGAGTCGGGAGCAGCCTCTGAATTTCCCAGGCGGGGAGAGAATGGAGTTGAGAGACACACTGGCAATTACCAGCTAATAAAAGGCCGAGCAGGAATTCCCAATCACAGACCTGCCAAATGTGGTCCTTCCTCAGTTCCCAAGAGTTAATGCTGAAGGGTTACAAGCAGTGTGCAGACAGCAAAGGAGCCTTCAATGAGCTGTCTTTTCCCTTAAATTAGCTTTGTGGATGTATGCCCTGACCCCAGAATGTAACCATGTACTGTAATACTTTTAAAGATGGTCTTTAAAAGGCACGTTTACAGTGATGACCAGTGATTACAATTGTGAAGTCATACTTTCCAGAAATGATTACTAAATTGAATTGCATTTCTTTACCTATTTTTTATTGAATTCATTGAGTGACTGCTATAAACATCCAAACTGGCACTGAGGTCATTTTCAGATCAATGTGCCTTTCTCAGACAATATCTTTTGTTTAAAACAAAATATTTATAGAGCATCCTATAATATAAAAGGCTTCGTATGGCCCCTTTTCTGGGGGATAATTTTAGGGGGAGAAACATCTTTGCCTATAGATGCCAGGCACTGTACCAGGCACTGAGGTTCTAGAACTGGGCAAAACATCCAGGGTGCTGCCCCTCAGGAAGGTCACAGCCTAGGAGAGAAGTCAAACACAAGGGAGCATTATAAATGGAAAGAAATCAAGGGCAGTTATAGGAGCATAAAAAAGGGTATTCTAACTCAATGCTGCTCAAATTTAACATGCTCATGAATCACCGGGGAATCTTGTTAAATTTCAGATTCCAGTTGAATAGGGCTGGGGCCAGCCTGAGATTCTGCATTTTTAACGAGCTGCCAGGTGATCCTGATGCTGCTGGTCTGTATGCCACACTTGAAGTAGCTGAACAGCTATGTATGATTGGGGACATAATATCCTGTGACAGCATCACACACAGTTTCCAAAAGGCAGCTTCTCCAATATTTCATATGCGCTAGATGACTCAATAAATGGCTTAAGGATTAGCTTCACCATCAGTAGGGCACCTCTCACGTGCTAGGTGAATAAACAGGCAGACCTCTATCCTAATGGAGTGAGCAGCTGAAGAGGGGTAGACAAGTAAAAATCAAGGATAATCACTTGAACCTGGGAGGCAGAGGTTGCTGTGAGCAGAGATCATGTCACTACACTCCAGCTTGGGCAACAGAGCGAGAGACTCGATCTCAAAAAAAAAAAAAATTGGGGAGTCTGAGGTGGGTGGATCACCTAAGGTCAGGAGTTTAGACCAGCCTGGCCAACATGGTGAAACCCCGTCTCTACTAAAAATACAAAAAATTAGCCAGGTGTGGTGGTGGGTGCCTGTAATCCCAGCTACTTGGGAGGCTGAGGCTGAGAATTGCTTGAACCCACGAGGTGGAGGTTGCAGCAAGCTGAGATTGTGCCGTTGCACTCCAGCCTGGGCTGTAAGAGCAAAATTCTGTCTCAAAAAAAAAAAAAAAAAAAATCAAGGAATCAGACTAATACAGTGCCTCTGTGACAAATGTGAAGAGTGTCTGTAAGTTGGGGACGTGACCTGGTTAGGGAGGCAGAAGGGGGAGGAAAGAGTGCTCCAGGATGCAGGAATAGTACAGGCAAAGGCCTGGCTGAGGGGCCTGGCTGAGGAGCTGGGTGACTGCAGTGAGGCTGCGCAGGGCCAGGGAGGGATGAGGCTGGAGAGTTAGGCAGAGGCTGGACCATGCAAGACCGTGTGGAGAGTTCTGCCTCCAGTCTAAGAATGCCAGGGGCACCAAGGAGTTTTAAGAGGGAGGAGGGAATACAGCCAGATTTACATTTTGAAACGATCACTCTGGCTGCAGGAAAGAGAATGGACTTGGAGGCGCCAGAGTGCCCTGGGAGGGTGGAACTAAGTCTGAGACAGAAAACATTTTAGTCTCTCTCTGGTGGTCATAAAACTCCAAAGCTGTTGCTGGCTGCTTTTTTGCCACAGGATGCTGGAAACAGTGACACAGTCTGCTAAGAACAGAGAATGAATCAGACACACAGGAAGTAACCGGAAGAGAGCGTGTTTGGGGTGGGGACAAACATGGGATAGGGGGATAGGGGGTGGTTTGCTCATTTCAGCCCCTGGTTCCAGCCCTTTCTGAAGCTCATCTGCAGCTCTGCCTTGATTTCTTTGGGATGCCTTTATATCCTTACAAGGAGCAACTTGAGGTCGTTTGAGTCCTGGATAATACACCTGAATTGAGGCTTTCAAAAGGGCACGAAGCAGGACACCAGGAAGAGGTTCTCCAGATAGCTTGTTTCATCCAATACGGTCATGAGAGTCACATGGTTCTGATGAATACATGTAGACTCTTAAGCTTCAGTGCAGTCACACTAGGTCATTCCCACCCCCTATGCTGAAGTGGAGGGGGTTTCCAGTGATGGGGGGTCGAGGAACCACATGGAAGATATGCCTCTATATGGTTCCAGCTGGAAGCACAGTTGGCTTTCAAAGCCAGCGGCTGAGACTGTCCTGCTAACCCCAGGCACAGCTCTTTATGGCTTCCCCTCATGTTGGCACTTTGGGTTTGATTTACAAGGGACTAAGAGGAAAAGGATCTTTTTAAAAGGAAAACAACTTTGCAGAAGCTGTCTGTTTTCCAAGGAACCACTTTTGACGATGTTTTGCTCCTCTTGGTTATGGGTAACAAGAGGATGCAGGATCTGAGATTCTGCTTAAAAGGAAAATGTCCTGGAGGGATGTCAAACTGACCTCTCAAAGGTTTCGGCTGAATTCGTGATATTGATGGGAAATCTATTTCAGTGTCTCTAAGAGGGAGGGTAGTGCTTCTCTTGCCAGGATGTCTCTGGGGAATCTGGAGCACCCTGAAGTATGGTATGCATAGAAATGTTGGTAAGCACAGTTACGATTTTTTCAGTATCTCACAAAGAAACTGTTGTTTTAAGGATTATGCATCAAATTTAAGGTATATTAGAAAAAAACATATCAAACTGGTAATTTCACAGCTTTTATTGCTCAGATGAGGCTTACATTAAAAGTGAGCTGACTTTATTTTTTATTTTGAGACAGAATCTTGCTCTGTAGCCCAGGCTGGAGTGCAATGGCATGATCTTGGCTCACAGCAACCTCTGCCTCCTGGTTCAAGCCATTCTCCTGCCTCAGCCTCCCAAGTAGCTGGGATTACAGGCACCCACCACCACACCCAGCTAATTTTTTGTATTTTTAGTAGAGATGGGGTTTCACCATGTTGGCCAGGCTGGTCTGAAACTCCTGACCTCTAGTGATCCACCCCCTCGGCCTCCCAAAGTGCTGGGATTACAGGCGTGAGCCACCACACCCAGCTGTGAGCTGACTTCAAAAGTTATTAAGTAAATAATAATGCAGTTGGTAAAGGGGGCAAAAGTTGTGAAATGTATGTAGTGTTGAGATGAAGCGTGGGTAAGTGTCTGGCACAGAGTCTGAGACGGTGTGGGAGCCAAAGGTGATACCACTATTTAATGAGTGCCTTTGTTATCTCTAATCCTGACAACAAGCAGGGTGGGAATTGTTGTTCCTATTTCACTGTGGAGAAAACTAGTCTTGGAGAAATGAAAGAACTTGCTCAAATGTATACAGTCAGAAGGTGCCCTAGGTCTGTTTGCTCTCAGTTCCCTGACTCTTTAACTACATTGTACTGCCCTTAACAAGAAAGCACCCTCTCTCTCTTCTAGAAAAAAACAGGTGTCCTTCATACAAGCATCTCATAAAGGACCCAGGTCTGGGGCACAGCCCATTTCATCCCTGGGAGAGATGAACCCAAGACAGCAAGGTCTAGCTCTGATGAATGAAGGGACAGAGAACTACAAGAAGACTGGGTTCCATCTAGGATGGGAGGGAGGCCTGTTGACTGCCCATCTTATCTGCTTAGATGATACTTGGAGATCTGACTTAATTGTTGCAAATGCTCTATGTAAAATTTTTTTTAGAGACAGGGTCTTGCTACATTGCCCAGGCTGGTCTCAAACTCCTGGGCTCAAGTGATCCTCCTGCCTCAGCCTCCTGAATAGCTGGGACTGCAAGTGATTACTCTTACTGAACAAACAAACAAAAACAAGTGCCTGTGACTTAATGCATATGTTCACCAGAAGGTCTAGAATGTCCACAACAGCCCTATTTTTCATCACCCCAAACGGGACAGCCTGCACCTACCTCAATAGCAGATGCATACGTTTGTGTATATTTACACTGTGGAATATGATACATCAATGAGAAAGAATGAACTACAGCTATACACAACAGCATGGATGGCTATCACAAACATAATTAGAGCTAAAAGAAAAAAAAAGCCAGTGCAAAAGCAGGCAAAAGCAATCTATATTGTTAAAAATCAGGATAGTGGCTGCCCTGGAATGGGGCATGAGGAGGCTTCAGGGTGCTAGTCATGTTCTCTTTCTTCATGAGGACGCTGGTTACACAGGTGTGTTCAACTGATAAAAATTCACCCAACTGTGCATTTGACATGTGTATGCTTTTTTTTTTTGAGATGGAATTTCTTTCTTGTTGCCCAGGCTGGAGTGCAATGGTGCGATCTTGGCTCACTGCAACCTCCACCTCCCGGATTCAAGTGATTCTCCCGCCTCAGCCTCCCGAGTAGCTGGGAATACAGGCACGTGCCACCATGCCCAGCTAATTTTGCACTTTTAGTAGAGATGGGATTTCACCATGTTGGTCAGGCTGGTCTTGAACTCCTCACCTCAGGTGATCCACCCACCTTGGCCTCCCAAAGTGCTGGGATTACAGGCATGAGCCACTGCGCCTAGCCATGTATGCTTTTATGTATACTATATTTCAATAAAAAGTAATTACTACCATCACTGCTACTAATAAAGGTCCATGGATAGGTGACTGATCACACCCAATGGACAATGTCTGGGCAGTGGGAGTCAGGATGAAACCCAAAGGGATGAGGGCTCAAACCACTTCCATTTTTGTCCACCATAGTCTTTTAAACAGGCTTCTTTTGCCCATAAGAAGAGTCTAGCACTGCACTCAATTCAACAAGGTCAAGGGCCATGCTACTCCCAGAGGGATGTTTGGAAATTCATGGGGTCATTTTTGTGGTCCTAGGGACCAGGGTTGCTATAGCATTTAACGGGCTGGGCCAGGAATGCTCAGGGGCTCCCACATTTCTTGGTTGAAGAATTATCTCCCAACATGCCAACTGTGCTCTTGTGAGGAAAGGCCTGAGTTAAGCCATGAGGATCGGCTGGACTTATATACTTAATTCCTCTAGTTAGTTAGCAATGATGTGATAACTGAGTCTGAGGCTGTCTCCATGCAGCCCCCAGGGTCTGGGGACTTTGACGCTGACTATATTTCCTGTAGAAAGAGCACAGTCGGGTGGGAGATGCTTATGAAGATCAAACAGTTGCTCAGAATTACAGATTCTCTACTTGGCTTCTGTAGACACTCAGGCAAGTTAAGAGATATGGTTTCCCGAACCGATCCCATTTTCAGCCTTTCACTAACACCTGAAGTTCCTGGAATCTGGTTCTTTGGTGCTATGGGAAGGGGTGGAGGCAGGTCTTTGACCTCTCCTTTTCCACCAGACATTTCCTTTGCTAAGGACCTTGCAGGTGTGTTGAGAAACTAACATGGCTCATGCTTGACATGTGACAATCAAGGAGTTGCTCATGGCTCCCCACTCCTTTCTGTGCACTGCAGGTTTCAGTAGCAGGATATGTTGACTACAAGTGTACACCCCGTTACAGATAATTAGGTCCTGGTCAGCACAGTTGGACATGTCAACATTCTAATTTCTTAAGTGTTCCCGAACTTTGATTCCCTAAGCAAGACAAAGCAACTGAGGAGGGAGGAAGTATTGCTCAGGATGCCAGATTCCAAGACCAAGAAGGTTGCTGGCCACTGGGCCAGAGGTGGAGGCTTCGTGGTGCTGAACAAGGGATGAAAGGGCATGAACTCTGAACTCTTCCTCCCACACAGTGGCTGGCCCGATACCTTGTCCTCAGGAGACTTGAACAAGAAGCTCAGTCAGTGGCCTTGGAGGCACCATGTGTGGCAAACACTGAGGCCCAAGTGTGGACCAGGAAGGAGGGTCTTCCTGTCTCACTTAGAGGCCAGGAGGGTTTCTGGAGCCACAAGTTCAGAGTGACTGGCTGCTCAACGTGAGCAGAGTTCACTGCAGTCTCAACCTCCGGGTTCAAGTGATCCTCCTACAGCCTGCCCAGTAGCTGGGACCACAGGGTGCACCAGCTAATTAAATTGTTTTTCCCTAAAGACAGGGTCTCACTATGTTGCTCAGGCTCGTCTTGAACCCCTGAGCTCAAACCATCCTCCTGTCTTGGCCTCCAGAAGTGTTGGGATTACAGGCGTGAGCCACTGCGCTTGGACTAGTCAATGTTCTTTGGGTACTTACATTCCCCCTTTGGACTTTTTGGGCTGGGACAGCTGATTAAGGGCAGGTCCAGGGATTCCTGGGTCCCGGACTAAACATCATTCTGATGATACCCTTGCGTAAACATCTATCAGGGTGTCCCAAAGGTACCCTAGAACACACCAGAAAGGCTAGGAGACTCCTGACTTCTCCTGATCACAGACTCTCAGAGGCACACCATTCCTGCTCATCTCTCCTCCAATGTCCTGCATTTTTACCACTCCCACTCCTTTAGTGACCATTTTTCTTTTCTTTGTTTTTTTTTTTGAGACAGAGTCTTACTCTGTCACCCAGGCTGGAGTGCAGTGGCACGATCTTGGCTCACTGCAACCTTTGCTTCCTGGGTTCAAGTGATTCTCGTGCCTCAGCCACCTGAGTAGCTGGGATTACAGGTGTGCGCCATGACACCTGGCTATTTTTTTTTTCATTTTTAGTAAAGATAGGGTTTCAGCATGTTGGCCAGGCTGGTCTCAAACTCCAGGCTTTGGCCTCCCCAAGTGCTGGGATTACAGGTGTGAGCCACCACACCCAGCCAGTGGCCATTTTTTACAAAGAAGAGTATGTGTGTGTTTTCAAATTATTGTCATAATATCATTCCATGTGAGCAGTTAACTTTTGTCGCAGCAAAACAACAAACCATTACCCATCATGGACCAGAGGGGTCCCTAGAGAACTGTGAAACTTGTTACACCCACAGATGCCAAGGATCTCATTGTAATACTGGCCAATACTGACTGGGAGCGAATGATGTCCCCAGCACTATTCTAAGCACTTTCTATGTATTAGGTTATTTATTTCTTGAGGTAAGTACTATTATCTTCCCAATTTTACAGACAAGAAAACTGAGTCAGAGAAATCAATCTCAGGTAGTTATGAATCCAGAGCCATTCTCCTACCCACTCCGCTGGTCTATGACGTAAGCCTGATAGTGTCTCCTGGACTCGGAAGGGTAACACATTAGTCTGAGAATACAGAAATCTGGGGTTACATCCACACAGGAGACACGTGACTTTGCACAGACCACTCAACCTCACTGAGCCCATTCTGTAGAACTGGGGGCAAAACCTTCCCTGCTCACTCAGAGGGTTTCTGGGAAGGTCAGAAGAGATAACTGATGCAAATATACTAAGTTTCTAAGTCCTGCACACGCTGTAGAAAAGTCAGGTATACGTTATTTCATATTTGGCAAACTTATGCATGAAGGAACAGGAATGAGGAAATTAAGTCTAATGATACTCCTGTCTTCGGAAGCACTTCAGATCTTAAAGGAGAAGAAAAACCAGACACCCACTTTTCTCTGTGGACTTGATCTGTTAACATACGTCTCTTCTAAAATTAGGATGATGCTATTTTGGCTGTCTTGGTTTTACATCCTCTACTTTTCACTGAACACGATATTGTGAGCTTTTCCCCCATGCCATTATATATTTTTCAAGAACACGATTTTTAATAGCTACATAAAATTTCTATCATACAGATTTGCCATAATTTATTTAACCATTAACTTACTGTTGAACATTCAAGTGTTTCTCATTTTTTAATATAAATAGAATTGTAATGCACATCCTTGTGTATAAATCTTTGGGTGTATATCTGATTCTTTTTTTTTTTTCTGAGACAGTGTCTTGCTCTGTCACCCAGGCTGGAGTGCAGTGGTGTGATCTCAGCTCACTGCAACCTCTATCTCCTGGGTTCAAGTAATTCTCATGCCTCAACCTTCTAAGGTAGCACCATGCCTGGCTAAGTTTTGTATTTTTTGTAGGGACCAAGTTTTGCCATGTTGGCCAGGCTGGTCTTGAACTCCTGGCTTCAAGTGATCCACCCACCTCAGCTTCTCAAGGTGTTGGGATTATAGGCATGAGCCAGCACGCCCGGCCTGATTCTTTATGATAACTTCCTAAAAGTGGAATTATAGAATCAAAAGGCATGGATATTCTTAAAACTCTTAATATACATAATCAATTGCTCTTCTTCTTCTTCTTCTTTTTTTTTTTTTTGAGATGGAGTTTTGCTCTTGTTACCCAGGCTGGAGTGCAATGGCGCGATCTCGGCTCACCACAACCTCCGCCTCCTGGGTTCAAGCAATTCTCCTGCCTCAGCCTCCTGAGTAGCTGGGACTACAGGCGCGCGCCAACACGCCCAGCTAATTTTTGTATTTTCAGTAGAGATGGGGTTTCATCTTGTTGACCAGGATGGTCTCGATCTCTTGACCTCGTGATCCACCCGCCTCGGCCTCCCAAAGTGCTGATTATAGGCATGAGCCACCGCGCCCGGCCCAATTGCTCTTCTTAAAAGCCATGCTGCTTTATGCTTTGATTGTATTCTTATCAATGCTAGATACTGTCAATTAAAAAAATTGAATGTCAATTTGATAAAGTTAGACAATGATATTTTATGTGTATCCCAATTTTAATTTACTTACTAATGAAGGTGGCTATTTTTCCCCCAAATATTTTCTGTCCATTTGTATCTCTTTGCTGACTTGGCTTGAACAACATCCCCTTAAAGAATTATTTTGTATGTTACACACAGGAAAGCTTTGCATCACACATTTTAATAACAGAAAAAATGAGATGAAATTGAAATGTTCAGCAATCAGGAAATGTTAAGTCAATCAAGGCACAAGCAACTGATGGAACGTTATGCAACCATTACAACTGCTACAGAGACTTTGGCAATATGGAAAAACACCTAGGACATATGTTAAAGAAGGAAGAGCAGGACTGTCTGGGCGCAGTGGCTCACGCCTGTAATCCCAGCACTTTGGGAGGCCGAGGCAGGCGGATTACAAGGTCAGGAGACGGAGACCATCCTGGCCAACATGGTGAAACCCTGTCTCTACTAAAATACAAAATATTAGCTGGGCATGGTGGTAGGCTCCTGTAATCCCAGCTACTCGGGAGGCTGAGGCAGAAGAATTGCTTGAACCCGGGAGGTGAAGGTAAGTGAGCCGAAATGGCGCCACTGTACTCCAGCCTGAGTGACTGACAGAGCAAGGCTCTGCCTCAAAAAAAAAAAAAAAAAAAAAACAGGATAGAAAACAGAATGTGAATCATAGGATTTAGGGTTGGGATTTCTGAAGATACTCTTTTTCCTTAGTTTAAAATGTTTTGTAATTCTATTATATAACCTTTATAGTTAAAAGAAAAAAATATAAGGACAGATTTTCAGTTGACTTTCCAAATGGTCCACCCGTTTCCTATACCGTTTTAACAAACATCTGTGTTTGTGACACAGGAGACTGAAAACTCTTTGCTTGCTTAAGTATTAATAATTCTGTTCAGCAGAGAAAAAGGTATCTTTCTCAGTAGTAGAAAGCCAGGGCTCACACTGATGATCTTGAGGTTGTGTTATTCCAGGCTAGAGGATCCCCTCTGGCCCCACCCTCCTCTGAGGCTTGGGAAAAGGCAGGTCTGGAATTGCATAACCCTGAGAGCCAATGGAAGGCAAACTGCATAATCTTGAGGGGTCTCCAATTGACTAGGGAGGAGAGGAGATGGAGTAGCTCCTGTTAGAACAAGCAGGAAGCCTTCCAGACCTGCAGGGCCAAGGATCGCCTAACATTAGACACAGATGGGCCTGTTTTACAGATAACAAAATTGAGCCCCATAGTGAGAATTTCAGTCACTAGGATGAGCATGTCTGTGACTAGTGTCCTGTGTATCCTTCCAGGACTAGACTGTGCACAAACAAGCGTGTGTGTGTGTGTGTGTGTGTGTGTCTCCACACATAAACAAGCTCTTTTCTCCTCCTTCTCCCTACCTTCTCTCTTCCTTCCTTCTTTCCGTGTTCCTCCTTCCTCCTTTTGTCTTTCTCTCCCTTCCCCCTCATTCCTTCCTTACTTGTAAACAAATGGTCTTTGAAAATCATTCTCTAAGAGTTCACGTGGACTGGCTTTGTTATTTTCACAGTTGCAGAGTAAGGCATATATGGATGTATATCAACCTTTATCTAACTAGTACCCTGTGGGTGGATATTTACAACTGTCTCCAAGCTTTTCCATGCCAGACTCTCTTCATACAATCATCACTTCACATGTGTGGATGAAGTCCATTAATCTAGAATGGAGTTCTAGAAGTGGTGTTACTGGGTCAAAGGATTTGTGCATTTAAGATTATGTAAGCTCCAAAGTGCTCTCCATAGACAGAGGCTAGACTATTCATGGAGCAGTTTATGAGAGTGTCTGTTTCTGCACAAGCTTAGTAACATAATGTCTTGTCTAACTTTTAAATCTTTGCTAACCTGACAGGCTAAAATACGGCAGCTCGTTGAACTAACACTTTTTATAATGGGAGAAGTTGAGCATTTCACACCTTTAAATGCCATTTTTATTTCTTTTTCTGTTCATGTTCTTTGACCATTTATCTGTTTTCTTATTGATTGGTAGGGACTCTATATATTAAGAAAATTAGCTCATGTTTGGATATATGTTCATGGCCAGTTTTTCCAGGTGACTCTTTTGTCTTTTGACTTTGCTTATATACAGTATTTAGAGTATTGTGATGAAGACATTTAAACTTTGTAGGTATTAGAATTTATAAAAACTTTTTGGTGTACTTCAGATTTTACATTATAGTTAGAAAGGCCTTCCCTGCCCTGAGATTATTTTAAGAACACCATATCTTCTAGTACTTGTATGATTTTATCTGTTTTTTAATTTAAATTTTGGATCTATCTGGAATTAATTCTGGAGAAAGGAGCTGCAATCCAGCTTAATATTTTCCAGGTGGTTCTTAAATTGGTCCAAGTCCATTTATTGAATAATCTGTCTTTTCTCCAGCAATTTGCAGTGCTACCTTTTATACATACTAAATTCCTATCTGCATTTGAGTCTGTTTCTGAACTCTCTTCTGTGATGCCTCCCTGCCTGACTACCTAGAGCAGAGCCAGGCACTCTCAGACCTGAACGTGTTAGCCCAAAACAAGCCTGTGGGACAAATGAGACTAGAATCCAGGTCCCCCAGCCTGTGCTACTTAGACACCCATAACTACATGGTGATGATCCCTTAACCCTGTGAGAGGAATCAGAGTGGTCTCAGATCCTGATCCTCCAAGGCAGAGAGAAGCTCCAGGCATTACATTCAGTTGTTCATTTACTCAGAGACAGTGAGTGACTCAAGGAGTAGATTACTCTTGGGTAAGTTAGCTCACCTCCTGGGGCCTCAGTTTTCACATCTGCACAATGATTATAATAATATCTACACTATGTGGCAAGGATCCACTCATCTGATACCTGGCAAAGGTGCAATGGTAAAAGCTGTGGTTATGATGACTAAGGGCACTGGTGTGATGGCAGAACAGCTCTCTCCTGTTCCTAAGCAAATAATGCCCATCACTTTGGCTGCAGTTTAACAAGGAGCAAGCAGCATAGATTTTTGACAGCTGGTCAATACATCTAAAGGTCTGGCTGCCCACATCCAAAGGGTACAGAACTCCTACAGGCAGATCCCTAGAAAGAGGAAAGTGTGGAGTTGTCCAGATGCCAAGCTTGACTTCAGAGCCCAGCACTGAAAGGGCTTAAAATAGGGCTTGATCTTGGTTGGGAGGGAACCAGGAACCCACTGGGCCATGCAAGATAGGCAGGAGGAACAAGGGAATTCTGGGCAGAGCAGAAAATCTGGAAGGCAGTTAGAGGGGGCTGGAGGTTGGGGCTTCCACAGAACACCCAACAAATCTGGTGATGCCATTCCTGGAAGGCAACACATTCATACGTGGAACTGCCACCTACCCCCCAAGTGCTGGAGGCCAGGGAAATCAGGCACAGAGCCCAGAAGTCACTGTAAACAACGTCTCAGAGTGCCCACATTCCAGGACACGAATAACAGGCCCACTCCACCCCCTCCACACACGTGTGCCAACATGACACCTCAGGGTTTACAAACGCCATCACCACTGTTGGCCTGTATCATCAGAGCTTCCCCAGGAGGGAGGGACTGTCATTATTCCCATTTTCCAGATGGGCAAATGAAGACTCAGATGGAGCTCACCACAGCCCAAAGTCAAGGTGACAGAAAGTGGCAAAGTTACAACTCCGGTCTTTTCAGTCTAAAGTCCAGACCACAAGGCACTGTAGACAAGGGCCAAAGTGGAGTGTCTGGTTAGTCCTCTGGTTGCTCAATAAGCATGCACGGAGCACCAACTTCATCCTCGATACTGAGAGTGCTGGGTATACAGAGGCAGATAAGACACGGTTCTTGCTCAGAAGGACCAAATAAATAATTCCCATCCACTGCCACATTTAATGGGTATACACAGTGCTGTGGGAAGTCAGGGGAGTGACTGACTTACTACTTTGAAACTTCAGGGAAGGCTGCCCAGAGGAGGTGACTTATGAGACAGAACTCAAAGGATGTTTTCTCCAGTAAGGAGTGGTTTCGTCCTCAACAAGTGAAAGTGCAGGTTCCTGAGTCTCAGAGCTATGCTCCAGGCTCCTGACCTCGCTGGCTATCCTTTAGAATTTCCAGGGATGCCTTACTCCAGACCTTCTGAATCTGAATTTATAGCACTAGGGCCCAGGCACTTCATTTGTTTTTTCACAGTCCCCAGGTTTTTACCTGAGGATGTATATTTGGGGCCCGAGATACAATGGGAAGCTACTAGCAGGGTTTTTTTTTTTAATTAGTATTGTTTATTTTAATAAAAACTTTAAATGCAATAGAAAAATAAAGCCAGAAGTCCAAGGGTTAAACCTCATGTCCACGGAGCCTATCAAAATTAGCATGTTTTTTTTTTGAGATGGAGTCTCACTCTGTTGCCCAGGCTGGAGTGCAGTGGACCCATCTCAGCTCACTGCAGCCTCTGCCTCCCAGGTTCAGGCGATTTCTCCTGCCTCAGCCTCCTGAGTAACTGGGATTACAGTCGTCCGCCACAATGCCTGGCTAATTTTTATATTTTTAACAGAGACAGGGTTTCACCAAGTTGGCCAGGCTGATCTTGAACTCCTGACCTCAGGTGACCCACCTGCCTTGGCCTGTACTGGGATTACAGGAGTGAGTCATTGCACCTGACCAAAATTAGCCTGATTTTTTCCTTTGTGCTTGGAAATCATTATCTGGGCATGTTAGGAAAGTGCTTCTCTCCCTCCAATAATGCCTGACACTTATAGGGAAGGCTTTAAGCTCTGAGAATTTATGCCTGTCTGGAAGAAAGCCAACCTGAGACACAAAAGAGGGTAAGCTGTGCTCCACTGGCCATTCTAAGAGAGGAAACTAGACATTCAGTGGTGAAGAGCTTGGACCTGGACCGCCTGAGTTTGGATTCCGTTTCTGCTGCTACTTCTGAGTGGTGCAATTTTCTTAACCACTCGGTGGTTGGACAAGTTTCTTAACCTCTCTGTGTCTCTGTTTCTTCATCTGTAAAATGGGGATAATAGAAGCATCTGTCTCATAAGTTGTGTGAAGATTAACTGCATTCATCTACGTAAAGGACTTAGAATAGTGCCTGTCAGATATAGTAGGTTTTATCTAACAATTTGCTCTCATAATGTTAAGCTTTAAGCTGGAAGGTGGGGGCTGGCCATGGTCAAGACTGGGGGTCTTTTAATCCTGTTTTCACTTGGCACCCTCTGCCGGAGCACTGGCTCTGTTCATTTACTGTGCCGGGCACTGGAGATGGAGCAGTGAATGAGACACAGTGCCTGACCTTAAGAGGTCCCAGGCTTGGAGAGATGGCACACATAATCACACTACCTGCCTCTCTGAGAAGCAAGGACCTGGAACAGGATGGCCAGCACTTAAAAAAAAAAAAAAAAAAAAAAAAAAAAGGACAAGCTTTCCAACTGTCTGGTTTCATCAAAAGCTTGCTTGAAATTTCTAGCCTAGAATATGGAAAGGGGAACAGGGTACAAAACGATGCCTGGAAATCAAGGAAGGAAGGTCTTCCTCAGCAGTGGGATTCACCCTCATACACAGGCATGCCGCTGCCCGGGCAGGGCCCATGGGGAGAGCAGGACAAATTCTGTAGCTGGGTTTGCCTAGAGAAGGATTTCTCAACCTCTGTACTCCTGGCACTTTGGGGCAGGATAATTCTGTGTTGGGGGCTGCCCTGTGCATTGTAGGAGGTTCAGGAGCATCCCTGGCCTCCACCTACTAGATGCCAGTAGCACCCTCCTTTGCAAGTTCTGACAGCCAAAAATGCGCCCAGACATTGGCAAGTGTCCCTAGGGTCAAAATCACCTCTGGATAAGAACCACTGCTTTAGAATCTGAGGTCTCCTGCCAAAGAGACACCTCCACCTGACCCTGCTGTAGTGAGGAGGCAGATCGGCCTGATGTACGGGAGAGCCCCAAGGAATCCTTGCCCCCCAAACTCAGCACTGTCTAGGCTGAGGTTGGCTTGGACATGGTTACATTCCAAGCCTCCCCAGGCCACCACTTTAAAAAGGTGGGACTGGGCTGGGTCTGGATTGCATTAGAAAGTTTCAGTTCTAGTGGGTCTAAGAGGTGACGAAAGCATCAGAGATGGCCAGGGGTTGTGGGGGAGGCGAGGATGCATTTTCTATTTTCTTCAGGTTCCTTTGTGGTTATTAGAACATTTCTGGGCCAGGCACGGTGGCTCATGCCTGTAATCCTAGCACTTTGGGAGGCCAAGGCGAGTGGATCACAAGGTCAGGAGTTCAAGACCAGCCTGGCCAAGATAGTGAAACCCCATCTCTACTAAAAATACAAAAATTAGCTGGGCGTGGTGGTGCGTGCCTGGAATCCCAGCTACTTGGAAGGCAGTGGCAGGAGAATCACTTGAACCTGGGAGGTGGAGGTTGCGGTGAGCTGAGATTGTGCCACTGCACTCCAGCCTGGGCAACAAGAGCAAAACTCCGTCTTGAAAAAAAAAAAAGAAAAAAAAAGAAAAAAAAAGAAGAAAGAAAAGAGAACATTTCTGATATAATAACAATAAACAGCAGAAAAGTGCTTTATAAGGGTCCCGGGATATGGCGTATCCCAGGAGGAAAGGTGTGACAGCAAAAGAGAGGACAAGAACCGGGGCTGGAAAATCCTGGGTTTGATACTGATTCTGTCATTTCCTAAACATGAGCCCTTGGGTAAGAAACTTCACTTCTCTGAGTATCAGTTTCTACCTCTGTGAAATGGGCAGGTAGGAATATCTCAGGGCAGTTGGGAGGACTGAACAGGATATGGGCTGGATGCTTTGGGGCAGTGCTTGCCGAGGTAGAAGCTCCATGGAGGCGTGTTGCAGCACCTTCCCTCCCCTCTGTTTCACAGATGCATATGCTGAGATGACCTGTCCACAGGCAGACAGCTGGGCTCATTCTAGATCTGCTGAAAACCACTGCTGAAGGCCTGAGCAGGAAGTAACTTTCCCTCCCTGGCCTGAGTTGCTTCATCCATGAAATGGGTAGATAGGGGAGAGTCAGACTGAATGATATCTGGAAGCTTATATGACCCTGAAGTGCCATGAATTAAAATAATGTTTTGGCCGGGCACGGTGGCTCATGCCTTTAATTCTAGCACTTTGAGAGGCTGAGGCTAACAGATCACGAGGTCAGGAGTTCGATACCAGCCTGGCCAACATGGTGAAACCCTGTCTCTACTAAAAATACAAAAATTGGCAGGGCGTGGTGGCATGCACCTGTAGTCCCAGCTACTCAGGAGGCTGAGGCAGAAGAATTGCTTGAACCTGGGAGGTGGAGGTTGCAGTGACCCGAGATTGTGCCACTGCACTCCAGCCTAGGCAACAGAGTGAGACTCTGTCTCAAAAAAAAAAAAAAAGAATGTTCTATTAATGATAACAGCTAACAGCCACCTGATATATGTCAGGCCCATTATGTACTTTTTATTTAAACATAGCAAGTTACAGATGAGGGAACTGAGGCCCTATATATCTGATAAGAGACTAATATTCAGAAAATATACGAATTTTTCTGCATTAACAGTGAAAAGACAAATTAATTTAAAAATGAGCAAGGGATCTGAACAGACATTTATTCAAAGAAGATATATAAATGGTCAGTAAGCCCATGAAAAGATGCTCAACATCATTAGCCATCAATGCAAATCCGCAATGAGATAGTACTTCCTACACAGTAGGGTTGTTAAAATCAAAAAGAGAATAACAAATGTTGGCAAGGATGTGGAGAAATCAGAACCTTCATACCTTGCTAGTGGGACTGTAAAATGGTCCAGCCACTTTGGAAAACAGGAAATTCCTCAATATGACTGTGAAATTCCACTTCTACATTATATATATGCAAATGATATATTGTATATATGTATACATATTTTATTATTACTATTTTTTGGAGACAGGGTCTTGCACTGTCACCCAGGCTGGAGTGCAATGGCACATCATGGCTCACAGCAGCCTCAACCTTCTGGGATCAGGAAATCTTACCTCTCAGGCTTCTGAGTAGCTGGGACTACAGGCACATGCCACCACGCCTAGCTAATTTTTGTAGAGATGGGATTTTGCCATATTTCTCAGGCTGGTCTTGAACTCCTGGGTTCAAGATATCCTACTGCCTCAGCCTCCCAAAGTGCTGAGATTACAGGCATGAACCTCTTCACCTGGCCGTGTGTGTGTGTGTGTGTATGTACATGCCCGAGAGAAGTGTATGTCCACACGGAAACTTGTTCATAGCAGCATTATTTATAATAGCCAAAAAGTAAAAACAATCCAAATATCCATCAACTGATGAATAAATAACCAAAATGTGGTTAATCCACACAATGGAATACTATTCAGCAATAAATAGGAGTAAAGTAGCGATACATGCTACAGTGTGGATCAACCTTAAAAACATTATGCCAAGTGACAAAAGCCAGTCACAAACACCACATATTGTGGGATTCCATTTGTATGAAAGGTCCAGAGCAGGCAAATCCATTGAGGCAGAGAGTAGAGGTTGCCAGGGGCTGGAGGTGAGTGTGGTGTAGGACAGGAGTCCCCAACACCTGGGCTGCAGACTGGTACTGATCAGTGGCCTGGTAGGAACCAGGCCACACAGCAGGAGGTGGGCAGTAGGCCAGTGAGCTTTGCCACCTGAGCTCTGCCTCCTGTCAGATCCGCAGTGGTAGAAGATTCTCATAGGAGCTTGAACTTTATTGCGAACTGTGTATTGCGAGGGATCTAGGTTGCACACTCCTTATGAGAATCTAACTAATGCCTGATGATCTGAGGTGGCACAGTTTCATCCCCAAACCATCACCTGCATGCCCCCCACCATCCATAGAAAAATTGTCCATGGATAAACTGGTCCCTGTTGCCAAAAAGGGTGGGACTGCTGGTGTAGGAGGATATGGAGAGTGAGTGGAATGAGTAGAGGCTTTTTTTTCGAGGTGATGAAAAAGTCCTTAAGTTAGATAGTGATGATGGTTGCACATCTCTATGAACATACTAAAAACCACCGAATTGTATAGGTTAAACAGGTGAATAATATGGTATTTGAATTACATCTTAATAAGGCCATTTAAAACACAAAAGAGGGCTGGGTGTGGTGGTGCATGCCTGTAATCCCAGCGCTTTGGGAGGCCAAGGCAGGAGGATCACTTGAGCCCAGGAGTTTGAGACCAGCCTGGGCAACACAGTGAGACCCTGTCTCTACAAAAAATTAGCCAGGCATGGTGGTGCATGCCTGTGGTCTCACCTACTGAGGAGGCTGAGGTGGGAGGATTGCTTGAGCCCAGGAGACTGAGGCTGCAGTGAAACATGATCATGCCACTGCTCTCCAGCCTGGCTGGCAGAGTGAGACCTTGTCTCTAAAACAAAAAAAAAAAAAAGAAAGAAAAAAAAGCCACATGCACACACGTGCACAAAAGCAAGAAATTGAGGCCTAAGGAGGCAAAGAGACTTACTCAAATCAGTGTTTTCAGAACTGAAGTCAGGTCCCCCAGCTTCCAGGGTGAAACCCTTCTGGCTGACTTTCTTTTTTTTAAATTTTTTAATCTTAATTTTTTTTTTGTTTTTTGAGATGAAGTCTCACTCTGTCGCCCAGGCTGGAGTGCAGTGGCTCGATCTCGGCTCAGTGCTACCTCCACCTCCCGGGTTCCAGCAATTCTCCTGCCTCAGCCTCCCAAGTAGCTGGGATTACATGTGTGCACCACCATGCCTGGCTAATTTTTGTATTTTTAGTAGAGATGGGGTTTTGCCACATTGGCCAGGCTGGTCTTGAACTCCTGACCTCAGGTAATCTGTCTGCCTTGGCCTCTCAAAGTGCTGGGATTACAAGCGTGAGCCGCCACATCCGGCCTGGCTGACTTTCTTCTGAAAAGAGGCATTAAAGGAACTGTGGACCTATTACACGCCAGGCAGTTTATGTGCACTATTTTACTTAATCCAGCCAACATCTTTAAAAAGTATGAGTTCCTAATCCACAGTTACAAGGGAGAAAGCTAAGGCTCCGAGAGGTGAAGTGATTTACCCAAGCTGCCGTCTTAGCTCAGGTTCCCCAGATGCCATTCCAGTGACAAGGGACATAAGAAGGAAGGGCTCTTGGAGAAAGCAGAAAGGGTCTGGGTGGAGGGCAAAAGCCTGTGTCATCCTATGGAGGATCCTGAAGTGTAACTCACACCTTGGAGTAGGCCCAACCAAAGCAAGGGAGGTGGGATTTCATGTCCCTGGACTCAACAGTCATCCATCAAAGGCCGCAGGGGGTGGGGTGGAAGGTGGAAATTCATGGGCATTTCTGGACTCTGCACTTGCAGACAAAATGGCTCCCAGCCTCACAGCACCCCGCTGCAGAAAGATCACAGGTGCATGCCTTTGGAGGCAAAGGCACAGTCAGGTTGGAAGAGAGTTGTGCAGAAACTGTAAAGGAATCCAAGGGGATTTAGGCAGAACACCAACACTGTCACCTCCAGGCACCTAACGAGGAACTAAAGAACCTGGGATTTGAAACCACATTTGTCGCCAAAGCCTCTTCAAGAAGAATCACCCATAGGCGAAGCCTGGCAGCAATTCCCAGTGTGTGAGTCACAGGAGAGAGGAGGATGAGCTTGAACCAGAAGGAAAGGAGGGCTGTGCCCAGCAGTCAGAAGCTGGACAGGGACTTGAACCTGGGCACCAGAGGGGACAAGAGAGGAATAAAATATGCATGGGGTAGAGTGATGGGTACTGAAGGACGATGACAGGGTCAGGCGAGCAGCACCCTTCCTCCATGGCCTGGATCTAAATGCCATCACACCACCTCTTCTCTGCTGCTGGAAGCTCTGGCATGGGAGTGGATGGAGCCAGAGGACAGAGATGATGGCAGGCTGCATGCATGTTGGGAAGAAACCCTACCGAGGGAACTCTTCCGGACAAATCTCTTCAGAGGGAGGTGGGGTGGTAGCAGGAACACTCTGACTCCTGCCTTTGTGCCAAGCAAGAATCTGCTGTTTGAAGAGAGGACATCAACAGTTGGTGAATCCCGGGTGACTGTGACTTGCTCCACTTAGTCACTCAGTACAAGGGGTCTGTTCTGTGAGCAACTTAGCAAGCAAAGTGAATTCATTCCATCAAACATTCATTCATACTGCATTGATTAATGCCTGGGAGGTACCAGGCTGGCACTATGTTGGACACTGGAGGGAAGGGGGCTGGGGGCCTTAAGATAAATTGAACAAAGTCTCTGCTCTCAAGGAGCTCAGAACCTACCAGGAAAAATAAACACATCAGGGATCACAGCTCAGGGGGATAAGTGCTGTGGTGAGAGTTATGAATGCGAGCGCAGAAGCCCAGAGGGGAGGATACGCCTTTCCCCTGGAAATGGGGATAATTCATGAAAGAGGTGATGTTTGAGTTGGGATACACAGGAGTTCATCAGCAAAAGAATGAGGGAGTGCATTTCAGAGGAACTTGGCTGACGGGCTGTAGATCTGGGGTTGCACTTGAGTCCTGGTTATGCTCTGGACACTGCATGATGCTACCTCTAGACTCCCATGCCATTAGTCCCAAAAAGTACAAGCTTAACTTTATTTATGTATTTATTTATAGAGACAGGGTCTCGCTATGTCACCCAGGCTCGTCTTGAACTCCTGGGCCTCAAGTGATCCTCCCACCTTAATTAGCACCCCCAAAATGCTGGGATTATAGGAGTGAGCCACTGCGCCTGGCTACAACCTTAATTTTTTTTTTTTTTTTTTTTTGGGACAGAGTGTCACTCCATCATTCAGGCTGGAGTGCAGTGGTGCAATCTTGTCTCACTGCAACCTCTGTCTCCCAGGTTTAAGGGATTCTCAGCCTCCCCAAAAGCTCAGATTACAGGCATGCGCCACCACGCCCAGCTAATTTTTGTATTTTTCATAGAGACAGGGTTTCATCATGTTGGCCAGGCCAGTCTTGAACTCTTGAGCTCAAGTGATTCACCCACTTCGGCCCCCCAAAGTGCTGGAATTATAGGTGTGAGCCTCCATGCTTGGCCTACTATCTTAATTTTTTTTTTTTTTTTTTTTTTTTTTTGAGACAGAGTCTCACTCTGTCGCCAGGCTGGAATGCAGTGGTGTGATCTTGGCTCACTGCAACCTCCGCCTCCCGGGTTCAAGTGATTCTTAGTAGAAACAGGGTTTTATCATGTTGGCCAGGATGGTCTCGATCTCTTGACCTTGCGATCCACCCACCTTGGCCTCCCAAAGTGCTGGGATTATGGGCATGAGCCACCATGCCCGGCCTTTTTTTTGTTTTTGTATTTTTAAATCATCATTCCTTTGTGGTTCTCTCTGCCTTTTCACCACAGAAGCTGTGTTTTTCTCTTCTCTAAACAAGTCCATGTCAAAAGAAGTCCCAACAGACAGACATTATCTCCTGCCTCCTGGGTCTCTGCATTCAGAGACCCCAGAAAGACCCTGAACCATGCCTTTGGCAATCAGAGGGAATCAGCTCTGAGGAAAGCCTCAAAGCTCTGGGGCAGAGTTGCTGGTGCTGAGATGGCCTCTCCCAGCTTCAGAAGACTCAGGGGTATCTCCTCACACCTCCTGCCCCAGCTGAGTGATTAGAGATCCCTAGAAGTTGAGCCATAGTATCTGGTCTTGGACAAGTGCTAGCGGGTATTACTGAGATGCTGCACACATGATGCTGCCCTAAAGAGCTTCACAGTCTAGCTACGGAGACAGTCACGTAAAAGATAACTACAGTTCAATGTGGTACATATTGACTGTGAAGTTTCTACTGGAGGTTGTAGTTCTTGGAGTTTGTGGGAATGGTCCACTAATTCTGCATGGGCAAGATGTGAAGCCTTCTGAGAAAAGTTAACATTGGAATGGGGTATTGAAGGATGAGTAGGAGTTTTCCCAGGGCTGAGCTAGACCTTCAAGCCCTACTCCTCATTCCTAGCCCTACAACTCTGGCGTGGTTATCCCATGCCTGAGTGGCAGTCTTGGAGGAAGAGGAAATGAAGAAAGAACTGAGGCTGAAACACAACTCTTTACACCTGGAAGAGTCTGTGTTTGGACTGAATCCTGGCTCAGACACATTGGCTTCCCCAAACTGTCTCCAAAACGCAAAATCAGTATTTCTCTGAGTCTCACAGAAGATGAATTCCTCAGGAAATTCCTGTATGTTACATGAAAAAAGGGACTCCAAGATCAAATAAATTCACAATGTTAAATCAAGCAGATTTTTGCTGCAGGACTTCTCAGAGCCTTTAAGAGTAAAAGAAAAACTAATTTATATATTTAAAATAAATTTGTATAAAGGATAATCTAATAATAAATATCAAAAATATAATTATTATTATTTGACAGGTACCCTTTATTGACTATTTCCTAATGTGCCAGACATGTGCTATGTATTATCTCAGTAATTATCATAACTTTATCTCATCAGCACTGTCATTATTTCCATTTTACAGACAAGAAAAATGAATCAACCCATGAAAAGTTCATTTTCCAAGATCATATAGTAAATGGTGGAGCTGAGATTCAAAGCCAGGTACTCTCTGACCCAAATTATTCCACCCTAAGAAGGGCATATGATATCCAGCATTTCAAGCTTACTCAGACAGGAAACCTCTTTATCCGGGGCCCCACAGAGCAACTTTGGAAAACACTGCTCTAGTTTGCTCCTAGAAGATTTGCCAAAAGCCACAAAAGTATTTTCAAGGTCTTGCTTCTCTTGCTTTCCCGTTTCAGCTGGGCCTGGGGGTCCTGAGTCCCTTAGCAGGCCTCAGGTGCTAGTGTGAGCATAAAGAGGGGTTCCCAGAAGTCGAGTTTCAAGCAAGCAGCTCCTAAATTGTCCAGATCTAAATAGATGACTTCATCCATCACATATAACCCATAGAGAGTTCCAAGTTCTATTCTCAGTTCTAAATTCTTGCTTTAAACTTAGCTGTGGCTTAAGTCTTTAGCAGACGAAATAGGTAATAAATTCAGAATTCCTGAAGCCACTGCCTGCTTAGCAGGAGAAAGCAGTGGCTCTCTGAGGGCTGGGGCAGTGTGACCTAACAGGGCCACTGCCTGGACCCAGGCCTTATCTTTCCCATTTGGCCCCTATACCTCCATGCTGAGATCACCAGACTCTCATTGCCACTACCTCACTGCTGGCAGAGCAGTGTCTAAATAAAAAACATTGAACTTGACACTCCCTTCCTCAGAATTCTTCAATGGGTCCCTAGTGCCCTAGCAAAAATCCAAAACACTCGCCCTGGTTTTCAAGGTGTTTGGAGATGGGGGAGACTGTGTCACCATTTTCCCTTTCTCAAGAGAACACACAAATGAACAAATGTAGGCTGTGACACAAGTGATACACACAAGGTCTAGGTGCCCTGTCCTTGAAAATAAATCAGCTCATGGAAGAAGCCAAGTAGCACCTACAAATCTCTTGCACAAACATATCTTCTCTGGAGACCATTTCTAACACGGAACAGAGAGAAAAGTCTTCCCCTTACTGAGTAAGCAAGCAAGCTGAGTTTAGATATCCTACTTCATCCTGCTCCAGATGAGACAACAGAGATAGGAACGGAGGTCACCACGGAACCCAGGGAGGTAATAAAAGGGGTTCACACATCTTTTGAGAGCAGTCCCAGAGTTGGGGGAGTCCCCTTCTAGTCCTCTAAGAGCAATAACACATGGGCTATTCAGGGGTCCCGGACTGCTTGAAGAGTGAGAAGTTCATCTTTGCCAGGATGCTGGAAGCAGATGTCTGAATGCTTCTTGGCACTGCATGAGCTAGCCCAGTGCATTTCAATCTGTAAGGCAGGGAGTTTGTTGAAATGCAGATTCTGATTCTGCAGGTTTGGGGTGGAGCCTGGGACTCTGCATTTCTTAAAAAAGCTCCTGAGTCACATTGGTGCAGTGGGGGCCACTGCATGATGAGCAAGATCCCAGAGAATGAACGGGCTCACAAAACCCTGCAACCCTGGCCAGTCACGGTAGCACACGCCTGTAATCCCAGCACTTTGGGAGGCCACGCCAGGTGGATCACTTGAGGTCAGAAGTTTGAGACCAGCCTGGCCAACATGGTGAAAACCCAACTCTACTAAAAATACAACATTAGCTGGGCATTGTGGTGCCTGCCTGTAGTCTTAGCTACTTGAGAGGCTGAGGCACAAGAATTTCTTGAACCTGGGTATGGGAAGTTACAGTGAGCTGAGATTGTGCCACTGGACTGCAGCCTGGGCAACAGAGTGAGACTCTGTCTGAAAAACAAACAAAATAATAAAAAAGCAAAAACAAAAACAAAGAACTCCAAAACCCTGCTACTCCTCTTGGTTTCCTGGTGATCCTCAAACAGACTCATTTCCACGAAGAGACTCTAGGTTAGAGAAAGACAGGGAGGGAGGCAATCCCTAACTTTGAAAGGTCCCCCAAAAATATGACCTTGCTTATCTCTCTAGTTTGTTCATCTCCCACAACCCTGCCCTTAACCTTGACTTCACGCTTGACTTTCACCTACCTCCTGCTATTTCAGACCATCATACTCTGCTCAGCTACACCTCCTGCCTGAAAGCCTTTCTCACCTTACTTAGCTGAATTAAATCCTATTCCTCTTTGAAATTTTCCTGGCATACCTCCTCCTCCTCCAGGAAGCTTTCCCAGGGTCCACAGGCTGAGATAAGTGCTCCCTGCTAACTTCTGTGTGCTTGTAATCCTTGTGTTCATGTGATTATGACACCTATCTTGAATCCTGGCTCTGCCACTGACTGGCTGTGTGACTCTGAGAATGTCCCTTCCCCTCCCTGTGCCTCAGTCTGTGGAATAGGATCATAGTGGGCTCCTTGCCCATGGAAGACTGCCTGTTCCGGTTCCGCCTTCCCCACCAGGCTGCAGGTTCAAAAGCATGGAGCATGCTTTGTCCCCATTTATCTTCCCACTGCCCAGTGTGGGGTGTGGCACACAGTAGGTGTGCAAATAGTTGTGTGTCGAGCTGATTCAAAGCTGGCGACATCTCCAAGGGAAAAGTTCAGCAGCTTCTTTCCATCTCTAAGACAAATGACTTAATTTTATAAATAAAGATTGTTTATGGTTTGCTTTTCTGCTTCCTTCTTTGTTCCTGAGTTTTAAAAAGGCATGAAATGACAGTCATGATCTTGAACTCCCAACCTCAGGTGATCTGCCCGCCTTGGCCTCCACAGTGCTTGGATTACAGGCATGAGCCACCATGCCCGCTGGACAGTCATGATAATACGGTTTGCAAGAGCTTGGCCTGGGATAACTTATGGAAAGCAGCTCCAGCTTTCCACCCCTTGAACAGATCATAACACAGACTCAGAGGGGTCATTCACCTGTCATGCAGTTCGTTTGTGGTGGCAGAGCAGGGATTCCAACTCAGCTCTGGGTGGCTCCAAGGCACCCTTCTGTTGAGTTCTGGGGCCTGCAAAGCTGGGGAGAGGGGGACCTAACAAGGTTGTATGCTGCGGGGAGGAGGAGGAGGCAGTAAGAGTTGCGGGATAGGGTCCAAGAGGGCTGGGGCATGAGAAGGGGGATGGGAACCTTTTCTAAGGATGAGGTGTCAAAAAAGGATCTAGTTATTAAAGGACACCTGGATGAGGAGGACCAGGTCCAAACCCCAAACGGAGTGGTTCTTGTCTGTAAGACAGTGAGCAACTCACGTGGATATTGATTCGCAAAAGTAGCCAGAAGGCTCATCAGCTTTGTCTTGATGGAGATGGGGTGGGGAGCTTTATCAAAGGGAAATAGAATGTGTTGCCTCTTGAAGAGTGCAGAGAGGAGGGCCGATGAATGAGGATTTCTAGAATGAGTCACATCCCGGCTCCAGCCTGCCCCGGCTTCGTAGGTGGTGCTCCCTACCACACACTTCCTATAGGAACCAAGTCCCCCCGCCAGCCTTTGTCCCGTCCACCACTTTGTCTTCCCACCCCTACTCTGTGCTCTGAGCCCTCCCTGTTATAATGAGCTGGATAAGGTGGGCCAGGAGTGTGAGCAATGGAATGACGGCCCCTCCTCACTCCTCCAGGCCTCTTTTACTTTCCCCATCTTTTGGTTTCCATGACAGCAGCTGGCAATGAGGCATCTACTTCAAACTGCTGGCAGGGATGTCATGCAGGAGCCCGCGACACAGGGCTGGGGAGCGAGGGAATGGAGCCCCTATCTGTTAAGCACCCACATATGGGTTCTGTCTGACTCTACATCCGTCACCTCCCTTAGTCTTCACCCCCAACAGGTGAGGAGCCCAGTATGATCCTATTCCACAGATGGGGAGACTGAGGCACAGAGAGAGGAAGGGACATGCTCAGTGTCACATAGCCAGTCAGTGGCAGAGCCAGGATTCAAACTCAGATTCCTGCAGGCCTCGAGCCCAGGTGTTTAATCACTACACCACCCTGTCCTGTGGCTCGGGGTCAGTGGTTCAGGCCTGAGTTCTGCTCCTTGCTGCTGACCTGTGAGTGAATCTCTTCATTCCCTGAGGCTCTGCAAAATGGGACTGAAAGTCCCATTGCTCTGTGGGGCTGTGAGGATTTAAATAAGTTGGAGAAAACCCCAGGCTCCTGGTTGGAGCTCAGTAAAAGGGTCTCTTCCTTCATTTCCAACCAGAGAGAACTTACTCCCCAGTTCCTGGATGGCACATGGCTAGTGGGTATCCCAAAGCCATGGGGCAAAACCCATATTAGAGGAGTTCTTTACACACAGCCTGCACCCCCAGCCCCGGGGTTCCTCACAGCAGGGGCACCTGTCATCATTGTGTGTCCACTTTGTGCCAAGAGTCCTGCTAGGGTCCTGCATACTCACCGCCACCCCGGGACGCAGACACAAGGATTACGCTCATGTTATAGATCAGGCAACCCACTGTGGCACCATGCGGCGTAAGTTGGAGCAGGCACATCAGAGATGTCCCTTACGCTCAGCCCTGCCTTCGAAACAGACCTGGAAGCTGTTCGCTTCTCACTGCCTGCACATTGCACCCTGGCCTAGGCCTCTGCCATCCAAGCTTGGATAGCACTGGCCTCCAGTGGGGTCCCCACCTTCCTCTGTGTGTCCCCCACACATCCCATTGCATCCTTGCAGGCTGAAAACCCTGCAGGCTCTCAGTGTCTTCTGAAAAGAGCCGAGTCCTCCTAGTGCTGGCAGTGCCCTCCACATCTGGCCCAGTGACTTCTGACCCCATCTCCTACACTCACCCTCACTCACTGCACCCAGCCACTCTGGCCTCCTCACTCTTTCTGGAACGTCCCAAACCACTTCTAGCCAGGCCTTGCTGTCCCTTTTGCCAAGAATGCTTTTCCCTCAGATATGAACACGCATGCTTCAATCCTCCCTTGACTTGAACGTCACCGATCCCACCCTATATAGAAGGAACCCTCCCATTCTTCCACACGGTGCCAGCTCATCTTCACACTGCGTTTCACCTCACACCTTGATTCATTTCCTGCATGTCCCTCTGCTGGGGTGGAAGCCTAGGAAGGCAGGCTCTCACGCCTTGTGCATCCTTGTATCTCAGCACCCAGAACAATCCCTGACACCTACTGGGCAGAGAAAATATTAACTGTTGATAAATATTTGTCAAGTGAATGGGCAAGGCCTGCTGGGCCCCTCCCTCTGAGGAGAGCTGAGCACGTGATGTCATGACCCCGTTACTGGGGACTGGACCACCCGTGAGCACTTGGCCAAAACAGTCATTCACAGGCTACCTACAGGGCAGCCTACAGCAACATTTCTGGCCAAGCGGATACCGACTGACTGAACTAAACAAATTCCCTCTTAGGAAGCTGAGTATGAAACATACAGTGAAGTAGCAGTTGATTGGGCTCAGGGGCAGAAATCAAAAACCATGAGGCTCCACAAACCATGAACTACAGATGTCATGGGCCTGGAGGAGCCGGGGGACAGCAGGTGTCACGGGCCTGGAGAATCCAGGGGATAGCAGATGTCACGGGCCTGGAGAATCCAGGGGACAGCAGGTGTCACGGGCCTGGAGAATCCAGGGGATAGCAGGTGTCATGGGCCTGGAGAAGTCAGAAAGTAGAATGCAGGCCTTACCAGGGCAGGAATGCTTGTCTGCTCTGTTCTGCAGGAATACCATGTGTCTAGAGAAGCGCCTCGTATACCAGAGGTGCTCAATCGATGTTGTTGAATGAATGGTGGAGTGGAGAATAGAGGAGTTATTTGGTACGTGCATGGACTGGGGAACTTGGGAAGAGCATTTCTCCCCTTCTTTCTTTTTCAGCAGCTTCATGGAGTAATCATTCACATATTTTAGCATTCACTCATGTTGCTATGTAGTTTTATCACAATTAAAAAATATCCCAGAATTCACTTGTTTTAAGTGTACAACTCGATGGGGCCGTGGGGTTTGTGTGGGCTGAGAAGGTGGGCGCACATGTGGGCCGTGGAGACAAGCTGATGAGAATGCGTAAGATGTGTCTGGGGAAGGGCTGGTTGCCCAGTGTGGAGGGACCAGGGTGCACAGCGCCTATGGGGCTCGGCTTAGGGCCAAGATGCAGATCATCATAGTCCTGACCTCACAAGGTTGTTTAGGAGAGCAAATGAAGCGACAGATACAAAGTTCTCAGCACGAAGCCCAGTACATAGGAGACGCTCAATATACGTCATTATTCCCTTACTCTGTGTTAGGCAATGCCAAGAAAGCTTGGGAGGGCAATATTACAAACTAATAAGCACAGAAGCTGGGCTCAGCTCCAAACTGCAGTGTTTTCAGAGTAACATTTAGTGCACAGACAGACACACGGCTCTGTGTCTGGGAAGAAAGGAAGTAAAATGCATTCATCAGAAAAATGCTTGATTCCAGAGAGAGGTTTCTCCTAGTGACCAACGCAGAGAAAGCCCTCTGTATTCAGAACTGGCACAGTGAGATCACCGTTACGATTCTTGGCACTGATGGTGCAACCTGGCCCACTGTTAGTTCCAAACTTTGAATGTCCAAATCCCTGAAACTTACACAAAGTTTGTGCTTCAATCTACAGAGCTAATTGATCATTTGCTTTTTCTTCTCTTCTTGTGTGTATGTGTGTGTTTTCTCTGTAACAGAGAAAAAAAAAAAACTACATCTCTGGGTATCAGGGAGCAATCAACATCAGAAACTCCAGGATTAATTTTGTGACTTATTCCTGTTATCCAGCCTGGAACTCAGGAAAAAGGATATATGCCCGGTACCTAGAAATAGCCACTTTTGACATTTATAGGTGGACGGAATTAAGGGTTGATTGCAATGTGAGATACCAAGCAGAGAATGAGAAGGATTACAAAGTGCTGGGCTATTGCCCCAAATGTTTCAGGCAGTTAGCATCATACTTTGAGGGGGTTTGCAGCACAATGTAAAGGAGTCAAGGGTCTCTGTTTCAACCTTGCTACTTATGAGCTGCGTGACATTAGGCGAGTCACTTAGCCTATCTGAGCCTCTCTTAGCACTGTGTTTTCTCATCTGAGAATGTCACATCCTGCTTTGTTCTTACTGGTCTAGCAGCTGTCTTCTTTACTTTGTCACCCGTAAGGGCAGCAGCTGTGTCTGTCCTAGCATCCCTACCACACAGCAGGCACATGATTGCCATGAACAGATTCCAACTCCTGTTTTACCTTCCTGCACCTCGCTGCTGGGACCCTTCCCAGTTGGGTGTGGCAAGCAGTTCAAGTCCATTCAGTTCAGCACCAAGAAATTCAGTGAGAACTTGTTCTTCTGCAGGTCACTGCTCAAAAGTCCTGTGTCTGCATTTGACCCAAGAGTGAACTGCCCAGCTGTTCCTGTTTCCAGCTTGATTCAAGGAAGTAGGGTTGAGAGAATGAGTTCCACTGAATTGGAGAAGCTATAAATTTTCTATTCCCGCAAGAACTGGAGTGACTTCTATTAATATCCAGTTATCAGAATGCACAACACTATCTATATCTATAGCCCTACGTGGCAGAGAAAAAGTAGGCGTGGGGGAGGAAATAGCTTATCTTTGTGTGCAAAATTTTTAGGAAAAAAAACACCATAAATTACCATCTCTCGAGGAGTTTCTAGCCTGGTGGTAGAAACAAGTAAACCAGGTATTCATTTTGCATCCTGATGAGTGCACAGTGCCATGGAAGCATCTAAGCAAGCCTGGGGGATAAGGATTTAAATGAAAGAAACAATACTGCCCTCAATCCACCCCTTTCTTCTTCATGCCTACCCATCACAGCTCCTTTCCCTTCTTTACACAGAATATTCCTTTGGTCCCTACCCACCTTGAGCATCTTAATTACTTCCTGTTAACCTCCCTGTCACTCTCTAAAGCTTGGCCAGCCCCGGCCGTGTGCTCTTTCTGGAGCATCCCTTTCCACCTCTGTACCTTGGCTCAGGCCAACCTCTATGCCTGGCTGTCCTCCCTCCATGTCTTTACCCATTGATCCCTTATATTTCAAAGTCCTCGTCACTCATTCATTCATTCAACAAGTATCTCCAGAGGGAAATCAGTTACAACCTATGTCCTCAAGCTGCTCACAGCCAAGGGGGTGGGGGGCGATGATGACAATAAGGACATGTATGAAAGATGTGAGTCCAGAAGTGGTGTGAGGCCAGAGAAAGATCCTAAATCCAGCTTTAGGGGTAGGGGGTGTTCAGGGAAGACTTTCTGGAAGAGCATACCTCTAACCAGAGTGCTGAAGAATTAGGTGAAAAGAGAGAGAATTAGGTGAAAAGAGGTACATATAAATACATAAGAACACATATAATCATAGCCATCGATGTGACTTATGATTGTATGTGTTCACATGTACTCATAACCTATTGTAATAACTAGTATTTATTGGATGCTACTAGGAGCAGCACTGCTGGACTAGTACATTTGATGCATTAACTTTGTAGGGGTGTGGTCTATTATCATTCCCATTTCACAGATGAGGAAGTTGAGGCACAGAGAAATTCTGGACTTGCTCCTGGTCATACAGTGACTAAGTGGCAGAGCTGGGGTTCAAACTCACTGGAGTCTCCCAGCCCATGTTTTGATCACTGTACTCTGCCATTTGAGGCTGACCAGGTCATTCTGCCACTTGCCCTTGTCCAATGTACTTATCATGACATCTTTCCAGATGGTACAACTCAGGTTTCCTTCTATTTAATGGCTGCAGGGAATGTCACTGGATTTTGAGCAGGAAAGTGAAATGGTCAGATCTGTCCCTGGGAAAGGGACCTCTAGGGACATGAGGGGCCTACCTGGAGACAGAGAAGCCTGTGTTGGGGGTGCAGAGGAGGATGAGGCCCATGTTCAGGCTGGGATGGGGAGATTCACAGTGGGAAGGAGCTCCAGAAACACGGTGCTGCAGCGGGATGCAGCAGTGACCACCTCTAGGGTGATCAGAAGGGCAAGAAGGCAGTCGGGAAGGTTGTCTCAGGATCTCTTTCCCAACTAGACCTCTTCCAGGTCTGCACATTTTAACCCCCACTAAGCACGCTCCAGCTAGCACTTCCAATTAAGAGAAAGCGAGCAGCAGCTTCAGTTCCACTAAGATGTGCAGATGTGGTGGTGCCTGTGGAATTCTTAATTCTTTGAATAATCTTTGCCTAGGAGTTTCACATCTATTTTGCAAAAACAAAACAAAACAAAAAAAACCCCCAAACAAAACAAAACCCAAGAATAACCACATATTACCCAAGAGCATTGCTTTAACTCTGCCTCCTAGTAACAGCCCATCCAGCCTCACCACACCTAGCCACCCATCCAGTCCTAGGCATGGACTCCGCAGCAGTCTCCATCTGTCTGTTTCTCTCTTTGGCCACTGCCAGTCCAAGTGGCCATCCTCTCCCATCTGGATAACAGCAATAGCCTCATTACTGGTCTCCCCAGTTACACTCTAGCATAAGTTACTCCATGTCTGTAGCCTCAGTTGTCTCATCAATAAACTGGGCACACGAATGTATCTCGTAGAGCTGTTGAGAGGACTGGGTGACATCACAAATGGAACGCCCTGGAGTGCCTTCTCAACAGATGGCAGTGCCTTTCCTCAGTCACCAGGATGGGAGGGTCAGAAAGGTCAGGGACTCTATTTCTCCCATACCCTGCTGGTCCAGATAATAGCAGGTGCTAGGGACCTCTGGATCACCCCAACCCCCTTCCCACACTCCCCCACCAAGGAGAGGAAAATTCTTCCTGCCCATTCCTCATATCTCCTGCCATTCGATGGGAGCTTCATCACCTTAATAACCCTGGCCCCTCTCCAGCTCCTCACTGGCTTCTCCCCTGGTTCCCTGCATGGTGCCCTGTTTCTGAGTGAATCTGAGAGATGAAACAGGCAACTATAACTCAGCCCTTTCTTTTGGGAGCCAGTGTGCCTGCAGGGAGCAGGCATCCTCTCCAGGAAGGACAGGGAGGGGGCACCCCCGGCACAGCCCAGCACTGCCTGTACCTGAGTGGGCAACTCAGCCCATCCTGGCCTTTAGCATTTGCAAGCCCACATGCTCCATTGTCGCTCTGATTAGTAATAACCGTGACATTTTGTTCTCCAGCTGCCTTGCCTTGCCTTTTGTTTTCATTCTCGATTGGCACAAACTCAGGCTGGGCAAAGGAGTGCTATTTATTGGCCCTTCCAACCCGTCCCCCGACAGGAGAGACCAGTGGGAGAAAACCCCATCTTGAGGTCCTGACTTGTTAATGGAGCTTTTCAAGGCTTGGTCAAAGCCGGTGCCGTGAGAATCAATCAATAAACGACTGACAAATATTTACTGAGCTCCTGATATAACAGGGAAAAAATCTTACCCTGGCCCAGTGTTTCTTATCACTTTCAAGATGCCTAGAAAGCTGTTCCATTCAAAGGTTTGTGAGCACCATGAAGTGCCAGGTGCTGTGTTATGAATGCAGACCCTACCTGAGGCCCATGTTAGGTTCATCAGGGTAGCCCCGCCACTCAAGCAGCCAGACGCCCAGGACGGAGGAAAGAAAACCAGGCTTCCCATATGAGCCTGGGATCAACAGTCACATCCACAGACTCTCCAGACCACAGGTGTGGACCGGTGGTGGAAATGCGCCTCACCTGGACCCAGGGCAAGGGGCAGCAGGATGTACTTATTAATGATGATTAGTGATTCTCTCCAGGAACAAGGAAAAGCTAGCTAGTAAATAAAAGGAACGCTCCTGAAAGAGAAAACCAAGTGAAAATTGCCTGGAAAAGTCTGAAAGAAATGAAAAAAGAAGGGAAAGCAGATGCCTTTGCTAGCTATTAAAATACAACCTATAGGAATAATCATCAAATCAGCATGGCACAGATCCCCAGTCCTCCTCCTGTGCTCTGTGACGAAGAACCACATCAAAGACTCTCTTGCTTGTCCACCGACTTCTGGTTGGGTTTGGCCACAGGCAGGGCAGGAGGAGAATGACATTGAGTGTTTATTCCCTTCTCTTGCCCCTCCAAACTAAGAGGCAGAAACAACTCTCCTCTCCCCATTGATATCCTAGGGTACTGCACTGTCCCATGTTAGTTCCCCAGACCGAAAAGTCTATACAAGGTAACAGGCCCTTTATAAAAACCCTTCTCAATCACCCAGTTAGCATGTGCCCTCTGTTTTTTGCCATGGCCCTATCTGATAGTCAGCTGTTAGAATCAGCAGACGGTTCAACAGATCAGAACAGACAGCCCAGAAAGAGACCTGCTGCCAATGACTGGGTTTCCAGGTTACATGCCCTAAGGCCAAGATAGAGAACTGTGCAAATGGTGTTCCCTAGAGTTGAGTGCGGTGATTTGGTGGCTCTGCCTCCAAAGATATATTGTAATTTAGTGCTGCTGCAGGTGATGGAGGAAAGAAAGGTGGGGAGCAAAGGAAGAAAGATTTAGTAACAGGAAGAGGAATAGGATGAGGACCACTGGTTAAGTATGTGAAAAGGAAAATTAATTTAGACTTTTATCTTTCTTCAAAATCCAAATAGGTTAGAGAGTGATAATTTAGTCTAAAATATAAACCCATTAAACTAATGACAATGAGAAACCTTGTTTTTCGAATCTGAATAATAGGAATAGGAGTAACTACCTCATAGCATTGCTATGGGGGTTAAGAGAGATGATCCAAGTTAGGACAGTGCCTGGCACTTTATTAAAAAGAGAACTGAGGCAAGATTCCAGCTGAGAAACTTGCTCAAATCTAGTTATCCTAGGGGTGGGGAAAGGGTGAATTGGCAGAAAGGGGCACAGTCCTTAGGTCATAATATGGAGATTCCACAAAAACTGATAACATGACAGAGAAGGAGAGCCTCTCCTAAAAACTGGCACAGGAATGGTCAATGGAATTGGATTGTCCCTCAATCTGTGGCCACCAGGGAACAAAAATATACAAGTATACTGTCTGCAGCAGCCGCAATTTTAGAAGTGAATGGAGACTTCAGAAGATATTAGGGTTTTATCCTGGGCTGAGTGCCCTTCATCTGGATGTCTGGTTAGGAGAACTCTCATCCAAAATTCAAGGCTGGGCTCTCCCATGACATTCAGGACAGACAGGTTCATCTCTGTTTACTTCCACCAGAGGCAGGGTGAGCCTCTGACTGGTAGTAAGTTCCTCCTTCAAAACTGGCTTTCTTCCGCACTCTCCACCTTAGCATTTATCCACTGGGGCCTCACTGGTGAGTTTCATTGAATATTCAAGGAAGAACAACACCCATCTTGTGCAATCTCTTCCAGAGAACAGAAAACTGGGATCTTGCCCACTTCATTTTGCGAGGCCAGCATAACCTTGGTACTAAAGCCTGAAAAGTAAGCATGAGAAAGGAAATCACCAGTGAATATCACTCACGAATGCATCATTTTAAAATCCTAAGAAAAAGGGTTTGTAAATATAAGCTGGCAATAATGATGCTACAAGATGACTCAAATTGGGTTTATTCCAGAAATGTAAAAGTCGACGTCATGCATCATGTTAACAGATTGAAAAAGAAAAATCATGTGACCATCTGGGCAGATGCAGAACAAGCATCTGTTAAAACTGTACTTCCATTTATGACTAAAAATAAAAGAAACACTCAGCAAACTGGGAATAGAAAGGAACTTCTTTAATCTGATAGAGAGTATCTACCAAACACCTAGAGTAAACATGATACCTCATTATCAAATGTGGACAGCTCTTCCATAGAGCTTCAAAAGACAATTTGTCCACTGTCTTTGTTTTGTTTTGATTTTTGAGACAAAGTCTCACTCTGTTGCCTACGCTGGAGAGCAGTGCTGCAATCTCAACTCACTGCAACCTCTGGCTCCCAGGTTCAAGCGATTCTCCTGCCTCAGCCTCCCAAGTAGCTCAGACTACAGGCACACACCACCATGTACAGCAAATTTTTGTATTTTTAGTAAAGATGGGGTTTCACCATGTTGGCCAGGCCGGTCGCGAACTCCTGACCTCAGGTGATCCACCCACCTCGGCCTCCCAAAGTGCTGGGATTACTGGCGTGAGTCACTGCGCCCGGCCATTTCTTCAATTCATTATTGTACTGAGGTCTTAGAAGGGTAGTAAGGCAAGAATAAAAAGGAAAGAATAAAAGGATTAGAAAGGAAGAAACGAAACTGTTATTTGTACTTCTTACAATGATATAAAGTGTTTTCAAAAGAATCTACAAATACATTTTTTTAAAATTAGTAAGAGAGTTTAACAAGATTTCTGGGAGAGAGAGATCCAAGATGGCTGATCACTAGCAGCTCGGGCTCGTAGTTCCCAGTGAAAGCACAGAGAACGAGAGGACGCCACACTTTCAGATGAATATTTGTTGCTCACGGACTAGGAGATTCCCAGCAGAGGAGCCCCACAGGTTGCCAGGGCGACTCTTGTGGCTGGCGCGGCGGTTTTGCTGGTGCCTTAGTGCGCCAGTTTTTGGTGCAGAGTCTGGAGATTCCCGGGCAGAAAAGCACCATCAATCTTAACACTGCTGTTTTGGCCGGCGCAGTGGATTGCTCAGATTTCGGCACTGGGAATCAACAAGTTGGACGTCTGCTCAGAGACCCAGTTAGAAAGTCGGTAATTACAAAGTCAACAGACGGATAAATATATAATGAAGGGAAGAAATCAGCATAAAAAGGCAGAGAATACTCAAAATCAGAATGCCTCTCCCTCTACAGGGGATCGCAGTTCCTCATCAGTAACGGAACAAGGCTTAATAGATTACGAGTGTGTTCCAATAACAGAAGCAGGCTTCAAAACGTGGGTGATAAGAAACTTCTGTGAATTAAAAGAACTTATTCTAACCCAATGCAAAGAAACTAAGAACCTTGAAAAAAGGTTTGATGAAATGTTAACGAGAATGGACAATTTAGAGAGGAATATAAGTGAATTGATGGAGCTGAAAAACACAACACAAGAACTTCGCGAAGCATGCACAAGTTTAAACAGTCGAATTGATCAAGTAGTAGAAACGATATCAGAAGTCGAGAACCAGCTCAGTGAAATGAAACAAGACAAGATTGGAGAAAAAAGGATGAAAAGGAACGAGCAAAGTCTCCAGGAAATATGGGACTATGTGAAAAGACCTAATTTATGTTTGATAGTTGTACCTGAATGTGATGAAGAGAATGAATCCAAGTTGGAAAATACTCTTCAGGATATCATTCAGGAAAACTTTCCCAACCTGGCAAGGCAGGGTAGTATTCGACTCCAGGTAATACAGAGAACACCACAAAGATATTCTTCAAGAAGACCAACCCCAAGGCACATAATTGCCAGATTTATTAGGGTTGAAATGAAGGAGAAAATACTAAGGGCAGCCAGAGAGAAAGGTCAGGTTACCCATAAAGGGAAACCTATCAGACTTACAGCAGATCTCTCAGCAGAAACCCTACAAGCCAGAAAAGAGTGGGGACCAATATTTAACATCCTTAAAGAAAAGAACTTTCAACCCAGAATTTCCTATCCAGCCAAACTAAGCTTTATAATCGAAGGAAAAATTAAATCCTTTGCGAACCAACAAGTACTTAGAGAGTTCACCACCACCAGGCCTGCTTTACAAGAGCTTCTGAAAGAAGCACTATACATATAAAGGAACAACCAATATCAGCCTTTCCAAAAATATATCAAAAAGAAAAGAACATCAACACAACGAAAATTTACACTAACTAACGGGCAAAACAGCCAGCTAGCATCAAATGCCAGTATTAAAGTTATATATATTCTAATCGGATAAAAAGCCAAAACCCATTGGTATGCTGCATCCAGACCCATCTCACATGCAATGATACACAAAGACTCAAAGAGAAGGAGGAAGATTTATCAACCAATCAGAGAGTAAAAATAAACAAATAAATAAAAACCAGCAGATGCAATTCTCGCCTCTGATAAAGTAGACTTTAAAGCAACAAAGAGCAAAAGAGGCAAAGAAGGACATTACATAATGGCAAAAGGATCAATGTAACAAGAAGAGCTAACGATTTTATAGATCAACAAGACAGAAAATTAACAAGGACATCCAGGACTTGAACTCAGACCCGGAACAAGTAAACTTAATAAACATTTATAGAACTCTCCACTTCAAATACATAAAACATACATTACCACCTCACACCTATTCCATAAGTGACTACATAATTGGAAGTAAATCACTCCTCAGTAATCGCATAGCATTTCGTAGGTTTAAATGAAATATTGGTTGGCTGCTCGTTTGTTATTTTCTTCCCTTATTCCTTCCTGTTTACATCAAGTATAATTATTGGTATAAAAGAGGTTTTCAATACCCATTACTAAACTGCATTCTAGCCTGGGCAAGAAAGCAATACTCCCATTCTCTCTCTCTCTTTCTCTTCCTTTTACCTCCTCTTCTTTATTCTTTTTCTTTCTTTCTTTCTTTCTTTCTAAAAAAAAAAACAAAAAAAAAAAAACAAGATTTCTGGATATAAGATCAATATGCAAAAGGCAAGCACATTTCTCCAACAAATAACTAACAGAGCACTAATTTATCAAAAATGTATAATAGCGTACAAATTATCAAATAATAGAAATATATCTAACAAAAGATATAAAAAAAAACCAAGGGAAAATTAAGAAACTATGCCACGAAATGTTAAAGATGTTAAAAATATCCTAAATAAGTAGAGAGATATCATGTTCATGAAAGACTAAATACTACACCTTCCACCCTCTAGAAGGCAACAGAAAGCTCAGTGTAACAGCTGGTATTTAGAAATCAGAGCAACCTGGATTTATATTCCAATTTCTGCTGCTTCTAAACTCTGTGACTTTGGACATTTTGCCAACCCCTCTGAATCTATTTATTCTCTTATAAAATATGGATAATAATTTCTTGTTAGAAGTCAATGGATAAGAGAGCACTTTGCAGAGTGCCATATAAATACAGGACATTCTTACAACTAGGATTTTTGCCCCTTGTTGGTCTAAGGGTGGGGAAAAAGTGAAATGTCCCAGACTAAGCCAACTTGCTTGCTTATGCCCATCTATATGCCATCAAGGGCATCGCTGAATGTTTACTCTGTTCATAACATTTCTTCATTTGGTCCTCACAGCAACCTGTAAAGTGGGTGCTATATTAGCCCCGTTTTACAGATGAGAAAGCTGAGACCCAGTTAAGCAATTTGTCATTCACATATTCATCCATTCTGTAGACATTCAAGAATACCTTCTATGTGCTAGGAGCTGTGAATGTCCTGGTGCATAAGACAAATGTGCTCCCTGATCTATTAGAGCCGACATTATGGCTGGAAAAACAGTCAGAAATCACACTTCAATGAACACACTGGCAGAACTCAGATTCAAACTCAGGTCCGTTGGAATCCAAGTCCGTGCTTTTAAGAACTCCTTGGGGGCAGTTTCCTCAACCTCTTTTGCTCATTCCTCTGTTGGAATGTGATAGTTTCTAACGTGCACTCTTCCGGCAGCAGCAAGTTTCAATGGCCCTCACCATTCAAGCTGCTGCACAAATTGAGAGCTGCCAGCTTTGATCCTGGCCCATGTGATCCCCCTGCATTATCACTGGAGAATTACAGCAGGGAGGATGAATGCATAAAAGAGGCAGGCATCCTGCTCCCCCCCGCCCCAACAGCATCAGCAGCATTGTTCCCGAAGAGTATGCGTCTGAGTCCTCCACAACCATTAATGGCAGAAGTGAGTCACTTATAAATAAGATACGGGAGCTTTATTATAATTACATCCCAAGATTCAGAAATGCTCAGCGTCACTGTGAAAGTGAGGGCAGCAGGTGACTGGGGCTTGAATGATCCTCTGCCAGGTACATCTTTCAGATAAAACATCTTAGATCAGGAGCAATTAGAGCTAATGCCCAGCCTGAATGCTAATGAGAATCACTTACAATTGCATGTAATTCTTTGCCATTTATACCATCTGCTTTATTCCTTCTTTTCTCCACATTTCCAACCTAACATTAATCCGGAGAAATAGATACTGGCAAACAGAACTAATGGCCATTTTGCAGATGAGGAAACCGAAGCCCATGGTCACTCGGTTCTAAGGGCCAGAGCTGAGGTTCCACCCTAAGCTTTCTGTCCCTCTAGAAAACATCTGATTGAAAACGGTCCCAATCCATGCTCCTCGGAACCAAGCCAGAGTACAAAGTTCAAGCTGCACTGTGCAGCAGCAATATCAGCCACACGAGTGACACTCATGACAATGCCCAACGCCTGCTGAGTGCCTAGCAGAGTGTCAGAAGTTTATACAGGTCCACACTAAGACTTCAAGTTTCAGGCTATTTAAAGCTTGAGACTACAGTAAGACTTCGGGGGCACACACTCTATCTAACCAGACCTGCTGTCACTTTACAGATGAGAAGACAAGAGGCCTGCAGAAGCTGGGCAATTTGCAGGTGGCAGAGCCAGGATACAGAGCTGGTACTGTTTGACCTTAATAGCAACAATAATAACAACTGACTCTTAACACTGACAGGTATTACGTGGCACCACTCAAGTGCTTTATGAACATGAACACACCGAATTCTCTTACCAACCCAGGGAGGAAGGTGCCAGGAATACCCCCATTCTAAAAATGGAGAAACTAAGGAACAGAGCCATGTAGCAACTTGACCAAGGCCACAAAACTCATAAGCGACAGTCCTGGGATTTGAACCCAGGCAGGTAAGCTTCAGAATCCCACACTCTCTATGTCTTTGCTATGTGTTTTCTCTGCTAAGGAAAAGCCAGACACTCCATTGTGAAGAGGAAAGTGCGAACACAGAATTCAGAGAGAGCTGAAGAGGAGGAGGCTCACATACAAGTCCCTCCTCCCTTGGACACTCAGCTGAGGGCTAGGAAGGACCACTCCCAGCCCAGCATTGGCCAAACTACTCTGGGGTGCAGGGTCTCTTGGCAAGCAACTCCGGCCTCCACCCAGCTCTGAAATCATGGACAGGTGGCACATGCCCATCTCCTGCCTTCACAGGATTCTCTGTCACATTTGAAAACAAAATCAATGCCAGATATCCCCTGCCCTTCTCCATAGACTCTCCCCAGGAGAAATGCCTGAATCACACTGGGGATTTACATGGGGCTGTCCGGGATTCCTGTGAACAGCAGACCTGCTACTTGGCTTCCCTCTATTCACCTCTGCTGCTGCCAGCCACAAGCACAGAAGGACCTAAGGTCCCATCGGCCACCTGAGTTTCATTCATAATCTAGAGGGAGTCAGGCAAGATGGGTGTTCAAACTCCAACTCTGCCATGGGCCAGCTGGGCAATCTTAAGCAAGCCACGTAACCTCTCTGAGCCTCAGTAGACTATCTGTTCAGTAATAGTAATTACCTTGCAAGAATGGTGTGAGTATTAAGTGAAATAATGCATAATGATGCTCTCATGTGTCCACCCTCCCTCTCTCCCAGTCCCTGCTGGTTTTTGGCTGTCTCCAAGACCCTTCCTATAAGTCCCTCAATTCCCCTCTCCTTCATGTTCCAGGGACACAGTCTGTCTGTGCTCCTGTCACAGGTTTCTGGCCCCTCAATCATAAAATGCGATCTTCAGGCACCTTCCAGCCTGGGAACCTTGCTCACAGGGACTCCCAGGCTGCCCCCTCCTGTCTGCTCCAGTCTGAGGTGGGAGCCCTCTGCTGGAGGACAGCCACTCTGCCTGGAACATCTCTGCATGACCAGCTCCCAGGCAAGCGGACATCTCGGAGGGATCAGGGAATTAGGAGGGGAGGAGTGGGATCTTCATGGAGGACTGGGGGTTAGGGGGTGGGGTAACAGAGAGGGAGAGGTGGCTTCCTTGAGGAGCTGCTGTACTCCGGCTCCTGCTCCTGGCTTCCTGGCCTCCTTCCAGAAAAACTGAGAGCAACTTCCAGAATCTGATCTCTAAAAGAGCAGCCCCGGTGCGCTTCTGTCACCAGAATCCACTCCCTGGCCATAATATCCACTCATTCTCCCAAAGCATCCTCTTTCGAGTACAATGAGGAGGAGGTGATCCGCCTCTTGCTCCACACCCCCAGGTGCCACCAAACTGCAGGAGGAGGGTGGGTGGTGGTCGGGACACTCCCCACCTCCGACTCCAGGTGACACCGAGCCTGGGGCTCACCCCAGTGTAGTCAAGTGATTTGGGTCAGGATGACTCCGATCAAAATCCTGGCTCTCTCCCTTTAACTAGCTGGTGCTCCTGGGCACAACTTTGCCTCCCCGAGCCTCAGTTTCCTCCTCTGTAACATTAGTATAACAATACCCGGTTCGTCGAGTTACAAGGAGAATTGCAACAGATAACGTATGCCCAAAGCCTGGCACAGAGAATGCTCTCAATCGATGGGCTGGCACTAGGGTTAGCAGCAAACTCAGACCATGAGGAGGCTCAAAGAAAACAAGGCTCCCTCTCTGCGCACCGGACCCCAAAGACCGACGCTCGGGGCGCGCACCCTGCCCAAGCCTGGGGAAGCTAAAGGTGTCTGCATGTCGAGTGCTGGGGCCATAATGCGGAGAGGGGAGCGGTGCCACCGAGCGAACTGCGCTCCGCCACCCTACCCAGGCCACCCGCGTCGCGAGGGTACTCAAGCGAGCCCATTTCAAGCGGCCGGCTCCGGGGGTCCCCGCTGCCCCGCAGGGATGCCCGGATCCCAGCCTTGCCAGCGCACAGCCTCGTCCCGCTGCGGCGGCCCCGCTCCCGCCCAAGCCTGCGCCCCGCTGCGACTCACCGGCGCTGGCTCCCGGGAAAGTTTGGTGGTGCGGCTGCCAGGCTGCTCGGTGTGCCTCCAGGGCGGCGGCGGGGGCGCAGGGGAGAGCTCGGGGAGGCGGGGCGCAGGAGGAGGAGCCGCGCCTAGGGGCCCACCCGCAAGCAGCGGGGAAGGCCGGGACCCGGGACCTGAGGGCCTGCAGCGCCCCCGCACCCGGCTCCACGCGCCCAGGGCCGCCCCCGCCGAGAGTGGGGACGCTAGGGGCGCGCCTCTCGCTCGGACACCCTCTCCAGGCTTTCGCCCCAGGTTTGGAGCTGCTCCCGCTGGGTACCCGAGCGCCGGATCTGCGCGGTGGATGGCTCCTTGGGTTTGGAAAGAGAGGTGGCAGAAGGGTCAGAACCTTGGTGAGACAACTCCTTCCCCACCCACGCACTTGGAGGCACACAAAACGACAGACACAGATAAATCAAGACAAACAGGCAGAGATGGAAATAGAGATGAAACGATGGTTGGCAGAGTCAATCACAGGTAGACTGAAAAAGACAAATAGTGATACCTGTGCCCTCATTCCTGCTAGGGGCGCCAAAATCGAAAAAGGCAAAGTCAGACAGAGATGGAACAAGATTGACAAATAGGGACCCTACCCCTAGAGGCTTCGTGGGGAACTAAAGAGACCCCAGGGTCTGCAACCTCACACTTCTCTTCTGTTTCTCCCTAGCCCGTCCTGATGAATGGGTCCGCATTTCAAAATAGGCTGTGTTTTAATTAGCATCCTGTGCCACCTTGGGCAGCGAGGAGAGGGGAGGGGTGGGGTTAGGGTGAGGCCCCTCCGCAGGTCCCAGGGAACTTCTGTCCCTGGCTCTGGGAGCCTGAGGATTCTTCCTGGCTGCCTTCCTTTCCAGAGCTGAGAGAGAGAGGTTGAGTTTTTTCTCCCTCCTCGGCTTCTAGAAAACTCCATTTGAACCTCTGAACAGTTATGGCTTCAGATCTTACCCCAGCACTTGCGAAGGACGACCCAAGCTCACAGGGAGGGGAGGGTGTTTGAGAAGGTGGGACGTGGTGGGTTAGGGTGTGAGGGTTAGGAGTCAGAGGGGCATTTAAATCACCTTCCAGTACGAGCAGTCGCACCAGCACTGGTTGTGGACTGGGTCTGAGGCCCAGCTTCATAAGCTGTGTATGGTAGGTGCATGGTCCCCTTTCCTGGTCTCAGGGCCCATGTCAGTAACACGGGAATTAATAAAGACAGGTGCCATTGTGCCCACGTCAGTAACACAGGGGTTAATAGACAGCTGCCATTGTGCCAGATGTTCTTCTAAATGCTACAGGTGCTTACTCATTTAATCCTCACAACAATAATAGGTCCTAGTAGGTAGGAACTATTATTATCCCTATTTTACAGATGAGAAAATGAAGGCACAGAGGTTGAGTAACTTGCACAAGGTCACACGTAGGAGAACTGAGCACCCACCCTATGCAGCCTGGCCCCAAGGTCCAAGGTTCTGTTACATTATAACTTCATCTCAGTGGGGCTGTTGGAAAGTTTCATGATGCCATTTCTGTAAGGGGCTTAGTGCTCCATAAATGGTAGCTCAGAGATCACTGATCCCATCTGCAAGGTGGGGATTAAAGGACCTTTATCTGCCCAGAGATATGGGACTCTTGCTTTGGGATAATGGTAGGCCATGTCACTGTTCTGGGCATTATGGATGTGAGAGGTCAGGGATGTCCCATTTGGTTTTCTGGCCAGCCCTCTGCACATTAGCACAACCCCACAGCCAAGACTCACCCCGGATCCACATAAGCCCTCTCCCAGGCCCTGGTGATTCTCCAGGGCCTCCATATTTTACACTTTACCAGACTAATGCACCCTTTGGAACTCAGCAGTCAGGATAGCAATTGTTATAAACTCTAAAGGAAATACATTTCCTCTCTCTACAACTGCAGGGCTTACAGGAGGTGAAGAAGTCGGGGGGGAAGGGGGCAGGGCAGAGGGAAACCTGGGAAATGGCTGTGTCCACTTTCTCTCTCTCTTTTTTTTTTTTTTGTGAGCCAGAGTCTCCGTCTGTCGCCCAGTCTGGAGTGCAGTGGTGTGATCTCGGCTCACTGCAACCTCCACCTCCTGGGTTCAAAGGATTCTTCTGCCTCAGCCTCTGGAGTAGCTGGGACTACAGGCACACGCCACCAAGCCTGGCTAATTTTTTTGTATTTTTACTAGAGACAGGGTTTCACCATGTTTGGCCAGGATGGTCTCAATCTCCTGACCTCGTGATCTGCCTGCCTCGGCCTCCCAAAGTGCTGGGATTACAGGCGTGAGCCACCGCGCCCGGCCGAGGCTGTGTCCACTTTCATCCCTCCTCTCTCCATTCTGCATTTCAGCAAAGGCTTGGTTATTTGGAATTCCTCCCCAAAGTTCCACTTCCTGGGCTAGTTTTAGGCCTGCTAAACCCATAGTGATCAGCACTTTTAGAAACAGCACGTTAGACGTGATTTCAAGCCCCTAGTAATCAGGGTGTGTGTTGTTTTGCTGTGGCATTTGGAACTGACAGATCAGGAGGTACCCCAGGCTGTATGAAGGATGGGGGAGCAGGAGGGCATAATCAACTTACTAACAACATACAGGCCACAGCAGAAAAACAACAGCTAACCCCATGCTTACTGCTTACTGTGTGTCAGGCTCAATTTAAGAGCTTTACGTAATTAAATAATACATCGATTCCTCACAATTCCATGAGGTAGGTACTATTGTCATCCCATTTTGCAGACGAGAAAACTGAGGCACAAAGAGATGAAGGAGCTTGTTCAGAGTATACAGCTAGTAAGTCTTCCCAAGATCAGACAGGTGGGAAGCAGATGAGCCAGATCTGGAGCCTAGAGCAGTCTGGATCCACAGCCCCACTCCTACTTCTGTGCTTTGTGGAAGAAACAGAAAAGGGGACAACCTCAGTCCCTGGGTAGAGACTGAAGGTAATGAGAAGAAATAAGTAGATTAAAAATACCTGCTCTGTCGCTTACTAGCTCTGTGTTTACTTTGCTGCTCTGAGCCTCAGTTTCCTCATCTGTATGTAAAATGAGAATAGTAATGTTTGTGTCACACCCAGAATTTTAGTGATGGGCTGGGCATGGTGGCTTACCCCTGTAATCCCCAAGAAGGACTGGGGAGGCCAACGTGGGAGGATCACTTGAGCCCAGGAATGTGAGATTAGCCTGGGCAACATGGGGAGACCTTGTCTCTGCAAAAAATAAATAAATTAGCTGAGCATGGGGGCACCAGACTATAGTCCCAGCTACTCAGGAGGCTTAGGTGGGAGGATTGCTTGAACCTGGGAGATCAAAGCTGCAGTGAGATATGATTGAACACTACACTTCAGCCTGGACCACAGAGCAAGACCAAAAAAAAAAAAAAAAAAAGAATATTCATGACTTTTAGAAAAATTAGCATCTTAGACAGCATTTCAAGCATTTAGACATGATTTCAAGCCCCTGGTAATCAGGGTGTGTGTTGTTTTGCGGTGGCGTTTGGAACTGCAGATCAGGAGGTATCCCAGGCTGTATGAAGGATGGGGAGCAGGACAGCATAATCAATTTACTAACAACATACAGGCCACAGCCTTTTGATTGCAGGTAACAACTCAATTATAACCAGCTTTTGTTAAAAAGTTCTTAAACGGAAATGTTTAGGAGGTAGGCCTGGATTCAGATGCTTCCAAAAGCTCAAAGGTAATTGTCATGAATCTGTCTCCCTCTGTGCTGACTCTGTTTTCTTTTCTGTCAGTTTTATTTTATACATATGTGCCAGTTTTATTAGCAGGCTGGCTCTTTCCACAGGGAGGTGGAAATGGCTAAACAACCTGAAGGCAAAGATATCACATCTTTCTAAATACTTCCAGCAAAAATCCCAGGGTCGACTCCAATTAGCTTGGCTTGGATCACATGTCCAGTCCTGAAACCATTATAGTTGTTTTGGTTGGCTAAGCCTGAGTCACATGCCTGTGTCTGAAGTCAAGGGGTAGGGTCAGCCCTTGCTAGGCCGCTGGAACTAGGAGTGGGTGAGAGACGGTTCCTTAAAAGAAAATCAAGGTGCCATTAGCAGAATAACTGGGGTCCCAGACAGGCAGGAACACAGATGCCCTCTCCCTCACAGTGCTGTTGTCAGGATTAGATAAGCTCACGCAGGCAAAGTGCTCAGCATGGTGCTTGGCTCTGGTAGATGCTCAGTAACTGAATCCTCTCCCTTCCTCCCTCCTGTAGGAAACAGGAATCGCGGCTCACCAAATCCAGCCGAACTGCTTCCTTGTTCACATGGGGAAACCAAGGAAGGCCCAGGGAGGGGAAGGGACTTGCCCAAGCTGCCTAGCTAAATAGCCACAGAACCCATGTCCCCCATCTCTGAAACAAGTTCCAGTTAAAGTCTTCGCTGATAATTTTAAATCCTCTACTAACCAAGGGAGTCATCTTTGCATTTGCACAGGGGAGATGGGAAAATCGCAAAGCCCTTAAGGTCCAGAGGAAATGAGTGTCACTGAGTTGGGCTACCAGGCTATGCAACAAGCTGAGGACTGGGAGGTCTGGGCAGGGAGCCCAGTCCAGCTCCCCACCCATCGCATCATGGAGTCAGCCATTTCCTCTGGGGACTGCACCCACTGGGTGCTGAGAGATTCAAATGGTTCTTTTATATGAAGCTGCCCCAAGTGGGCAAGATGGCCCTTCTCTTGATTTATTTCCTGCTCACATTATGAGAGTCAAAGTGCATCCTTCAGGACCAAAGTGGCCCAGGGGCCAGCATGTTATTAGAGTGATCAAAATGTACCATTTTCAGTGTGGCCCTAATTCAGTTCCAGAGTTTTGGCTTTCACTTGCTTTTACTTATCTGTATTTTCTAACATTTCTTTATCAAATTTGTATTATTTTAGCAATTAGAAAAAATGACCAGTAATTTTTATAAAAGGATTTGTATTTGATTTCCTTTTAGAAAGGCACTTTCATTTATTAAAAGATCACAATGAGAAGTGAGATTAAATTGATCTTTCTCTCTGGCAAGGATGTGCAGGGAGAAATGGGGAGGTTAATGCTGGGAGCAGAAGCTACAGCTGCAGAGCACTGCATTGAATGAAGGCTGGACCAGGAGGTGGGACCAACTGGCTCTGTGCTCCTAGGCAAGTCACTCAGTGTCTCTGGGTTTCTGTTGCCACATCCAGGCAATAGATGTTTGGTTTCGTTATCTCTGGAGTTCTTTCCAGAAATTCTCTGTTATGGATATGGTCTTTGAGCTCCAGTGAATGTTCATATGTCCTGTAGGAGAACATGTAATGGCTCAGAAATGTGTTCAGCATAAATTCCGTTTGTCTTTCCAGCCCTGTGAGAATGCTGAAAGTTCTGCTTAGCTTCTCTGCTTCTTAGCATTTGCTTTCTTCTCAGTATCTCAGTCTCTTGATTTAGCTGTTTATGAATTGGCAAATTCATGGAAAAGAGCACATAGAATGTCAGGCCCTCGCATGATGCATTTCTCTTCACTCTGAGATCTTGATCCCTCAAGTTCTGGCTTCCTGGATAGCTCTTTCGTGCCTTCTAACATTTTTATTTTCTTTGAACAATTTTACCCAGGTTTTCTAATTGTTTATGGAAAAGATTGATCTTTACAAGCTAGTTTTTTCTTTTTTCTGAGATGGAGTTTCTCTCTTGTTGCCCAGGCTGGAGTGCAATGGTGTGATCGCCGCTCACTGCAACCTCTGCCTCCCAAGTTCAAGCAATTCTCCTACCTCAGCCTCCCAAGTAGCTGGGATTACAGGTGTGCGCCACCACGCCCAGCTAATTTTTTGTATTTTTAGTAGAGATGGGGTTTTACCACATTGGCTAGGCTAAACTCCTGACTAGAGGTGATCCACCTGCCTTGGCCTCCCAAAGTGCTGAGATTACAGGTGTGAGCCACCGTGCCTGGCCACAGGCTAGTTTTTTCATAGGCAAAAGCAAAAGTTTCTTCCTGTGTTATTAAGTGAAAATGGCTGATTACAAAATGGTATGTACAGTGGGCTTCTATTTATATGCAAAGCATGCATATGTGTTTATGCAGAAGAAATAAAGATCAAAAGCTATACACAATGGCTATCTCTGGCTAGTTTAAAAAATGTTTTTCTATAGTTTGCAAATTTCATATAATAGACACTAAGAATGTCCAAACTGTGTTGACCTTTGTGGCCATTTATACCTGTGTTACAAATGGGGAAACTGAGGTCAAGAACATTTAAATTTATTTCAGTTGAACAATTTTTGGAGGCTTGCTGGAAGCAGAGAGCCATGCTATGGACCACAGAGCAGCCAATGTGTATTACAAGCAAGGAACAGCATGCAAGGGCACTCACTGCATCCCAAGAGAAGTTGACTGAGAGAAGGTAAGTGTGGGGAAAGGACAAACGACGAAGCCACAAACATCAATGGGAGTCAGATCTGACAGCCACACAAACCAAAGGGAGGCCCCAGGGAGGCTCTGAAGAGTTGTGATTGGAGTTGGACTTTAAGGATATCACTCTGGAGGAAGGGAAGAGGGCGGTTTAGAGGTGGTTGCAGTCATCCATAGATGGGGTATGTGGCCTGAGCTAGGGCAGGGGCCATGGGGATTGGGGTTGGGAGAGGAGTGTCCAGTGATACTTAGGAGGAAGATTTTGGTAACTGGGAATATAGGAGGACAGGAGAGGAAATTGTTAAGGAGACTCATGGGTTCTTGCCTTTCATGGCAAGGTAGAGCCATTTATTGAGAAAAAGTTAGGAGGAGGTACATTTATAAGTTGTGGTTGGCCAGATGTTGTTTTTCTCTGTTCGGCTCCTGCTTCCCTTTTTGCTTAAGACAAAACTGTTGGTCCCGGGAAGCCCTGCTCCTCCCTGCCCTCAGGCTATGTAGTTAAAGTGGTGATGACCCCATCTCTGGGCTGTAGGACATGTGATAATGGCCTCTAGTTCCAGCTTGAAGATGCTGCAAAAGACATGATTTTATTCTTTGCCATGGCTGAGTAGTATTCCATGATGTGTGTGTATGTATGTGTGTGTGTATACATATATATATACACATACATATATATGCACACACACCTATATACACACACACATACATACACACACACCTATATACACACACACATATATATGCACACACACCTATATACACACACACATATATATATGCACACACACCTATATACACACACACATATATACACACACATATATATATGTACACACACCTATATACACACACACATATATATACACACACACCTATATACACACACACATATATATACACACACACATATACATATCACATTTTTGATCCAATTATCCATTGATGGACACTTGGTTTGATTCTATGACTTTGCTATTGTGAATAGTGCTGCAAGAAACACACACGTGGTGCAGGTGTCTTTTGGATACAGTGATTTATTTTCCTCTGGGTAGACAGTAGTGGGATTGCTGGATCAAAGGGTAGTTCTATTTTTAGTTCTTTGAGAAATCTCCATACTGGTTTCCTTAGAGGTTGCACTGATTTACATTCCCACCAACAGGGTATAAGTGGTCCCCTTTCTCTGCATCTCTGCCATCATCTGTTGGTTTTTTACTTTTTAGCAATAGCCATTCTGATCGGTGTAAGATGACATCTCATTTTAGTTTCAATTTGCATTTCTCTGATGATTAGTTATGTTAAGCATTTTTTCATGTTTTTTAGCCTCTTGTATATCTTTTGAAAAATGTCTTTTCATGGAGGATGTGCATTTTGGGATGGAGCTAGAAGATAACTAAACAAAATCTGGCTTGAAGGGCGAGGATGTGTTTCAAAAGGAGAGAACAGCACAATCAAACCCCTGGAGGCAGGAAAGAAGAGGAAACACTCAGGGGATGGTGAGTATTAGATGAGTCTGCAGGGAGATTCATTTGCAGGGGTCAGACCAGGGGTCACCATTCATTTACTCCTCTACAAGGGAGACTGGAAGAGTCAGACCAGAAGGATCTGGAATGCCAGGGTGAGTTTGGATTAACCCGACCAACGAACCTGTGTACTAGAATAGGCATCTGGATGTTCCAGGGATGTTTGGGAAAACTCCCTGGGGAATATAAGGAATGGCTTCTGGGGTCAGAGCTCCGTGTTGTCTTTCCCATCAGCTGGCTTCCCTGGAGCCAACTTCCACCTGCCCTGGTCCCACAGGAGTTGGCTAGTTGGAGAGCTCAGAGACTGGTGGAGTGTCCCAGTAATACAGGGTGGTAATGTCCCTCCCTTCTCCTTCCCCAGGTCATACAGCCTTCTCAGGCTGAGTTATCTGGAGGTCTTGACCAAAAAGAACTAAGACTCTTGCCCTCTGCAGCCAACTCTCCACACAGCAGTTGAGGACCCTATGGACACACATCAGAACACTCTCACTGCAAACCCTCCGCTTCTTACCCTACTTAGAAGCAACTTTGCACACCTCCCTGTGGCCTATGAGGCTTCACATCATCTGATCCCTGCGCCTCTCTGTCCTCACCTCCTTTCACTCTTCCCTGGGCTCACTGCCCTCCAGCTCTTTGCAGCCCTGCAAGCACAGCAAGCTTTTGTCCTGTCTTGGGGCCTTTGCACTTGCTGTTCTCTATGCCTGGGACACTCAGTCCCCAGATCTTGCCACGGACACCTCATCATCATTCAATCTCCACCCCCTCCAGATGGGGTCTTGCTCTATCGCCCAGGCTGGAGTGCAGTGGTGATCTCGGCTCACTGCAACCTCTGCCTACCCGGTTCAAGCAATTCTCCTGCCTCAGCCTCCCAAATAGCTGGGAGTACAGGTGCCCGCCACCATGCCTAGCTAATTTTTTGTATGTTTAGTAGAGACAGGATTTCACTATGTTGGCCAGGCTGGTCTTGAACTCCTGACCTCATGTTCCGCCCACCTTGGCCTCCCAAAGTGTTGGGATTACAGGCGTGAGCCAGTGCACCTGGCCTCATCATTCAATCTTTGCTCACTTGTGGCTCATTGGAGAAGGCTTTCCTGGGTAAGGTAGTGCCCCTGCCTATCACTTGGCTTTCTTAGTCCTCATCACTATCTCTGATAGTCTTTTTCTTTGTTTATTTGTTTATTGTGTCTAATCATCCATCTGAATCCAAGTGACTCAAACACAGGGTTTCTATCTTGTTCCTCACTGTACCCCCAGAACTTAGAGCAACGATTGGCCCATAGCAGGTCCTCAATAAATGGTAATTGAATGGATGATCTGCATAGGCAAGGTCCTTAGGCAAACAAGGCAGCAGGGCCCAGAGAAGAGAAGGGACTTGTCAAAGGTATCCTGCAAATCAATGTCAGAGACAGACCTAGATTCCAGGACTACTGTCACTAAGGTCAGTTCATTTTCTGTAATTCTCTTCCACCCTTTTCTGCTAAAGGGGCTGCCAGTCTTTGGTGATTTCCCCCTCTGGTGCATATGTCAGGGTAGAAAGAGCAGTGAACTAGAAGCCAGGGGACTTGGGAGCTGGTCTAGCTCTGCCACCACGTATCTTGTAGACTGAGGGCTCCTTGAGGGCAGAGGAGATTACCTATATCTAGTACAGTTGGTGCTCAGATAAGGCTTGTTGAACAAGTAAGATTTTGCTTGCATGAAGATAATGGGTGCCAACACAAGGCAGTGGTTAGGAGCTGGGAACAGGAGCTAGGCAGACATGAATTCAAATCTTGGCCGTGTCACTTTCTAGTTGCCCTACACGTAATCACACATGAAGAATGTACACAGCATCATCTATGATACCTTGTGTCCAGGAGGGCCCTGACACCTTCTGGTATTCATGTTCTTGGGTAACCTACACTGAATTAGGGGTGATTTGCATGACCAACAGAACACTGCAGGAGTGACAGTGTGTGACTTCTGAATCTAGATCACGAAAGTGTGGCTTCCACTTCGGACTCTTATATCACCTACTGGGGGAAGCCAGCTGCTATGTTGTGAGGACACTCAAGCAGCTCTGTGGAGAGCCTCATTGGGAGAAGAACCAATGCCTCCCACCAACAGCCAGCATCAACTTGGGGCATGTGAGTGAACCACTTGGAAGTGGATCCTCCAGCCAAGTCAAGCCTTCAGATGACTGAAGCCCCAGCCTCATGAGTGACCACAGGCTAAAACTGCCCAACGAAGCTGCTCTGAAATCCTGACCTCCAAAATTATGAAAGATAATAAATTATTATTATTTTAAACCACTACATGTTGGGGTGATTCATTATGCAGAAAGATAACAAATACATCACCCTTGTATTCATTCCTGATGTTTGTTGGGAGCATAGTATGTGATTTTTCATTTAAATTTCCGATAATGCTGTGAGATAGATACTTTTATTATCCCCATCTTGCAGATATAGAAACTGAGGTTCAGAAAGAGTGAAATCTCTTCCCTGCAGAGTCCCAGACCTTAAGGATTTTATGGTCAGATCTGAGAGATAGAAGCTCAAAAACCTGTGAATGCAGGCAAAATATGGCTCTGAGATCCCATGAGGGAGAGAGGAATTTTGGATTCTGGCTCCTACTTGGGCCTCATAGCTTGGGATGACAGAGGGTACACTTCAAGGCAGCAAACACCCTCCCTGCCCTTGAGCACCTGCTTAATCAAGGGAACAAAGTTCAGATGCCTATGCATAATGTGTGGTAGTTCTCTGCAGAGAAATACACACAGGCATGTACAGTAATGATGAAAAGCAACAACCCATTTTAAGGGCTTGGGACTTTGCACTTACAAAGCCTTACACATCCTTAATTCCACAGAATCCCACCTGGCAGGTAAGCATGGCCCTGTACACTTTATAGATGGGGACACTGAGGCCAGGGAAGTTGTGGGATTCTTGCAGAGCCAAGCAACCTAGAAGTGGCAGAGTTCAGGTAAAACCCAGCAACTGGGTGTTTTTTACAAGTGCTAAGGGCATAGCAGGAGGAAGGCAGGGCTCCTCTGAGGGAGGTTCCAGGAAGAGGTCAGCCAGGGGCAGGTTCTGAGAGTGGGGAAGTGGCTTGGGGAAGAAGATGGTGCCTGGGAAGGTCTGAGAAGAAGCAGAGTGACTCCCTAGGAGGCTCCCAGGGTATAAGGGGCGAAGAGGGGAACATACCTGGAGCTGAAAGAATGAGCAAGCCTGGGCGTGTGGAAAAGGCTTGGTACATTAGATGGAATTGCAGCTGGAGGGTGTGTGTACAATGAGAGGTCTTGGTATTGGGGCCAAAGTCAATTGCTATGCCTAAGGTGGGAAGAAGAGGCTTATTTTGCTTCTTGGGTGGGAATCATTCCTGTGATTTAGTTCTCCCTGGGGGTGGGGCTGGGGTTTCATCCAGCCTTAGCAAATGCATTCAATCTTTACTCTGTCTTTCTGTAAGATGCAGTGGGTAGAGGTCCAGATGTGGGCAGAAATTTTTATGTCCCATCGCAGGGCAGCTAAGAACAGCTGCACAGTTTGTTCACTGCACATGGGCACTAGGCCAAAATGGACTGAAATCTGGGCTGCCCCTTGTTTGCTAAGCCATCTGCTTGCAAGGCTGCATGTGCCCAGAGGGAATGCTTCCTTTTTCTTTTCTTTTAAAAAATTGTTTTTTTATGAGCTAAAATTCACATAACAGAATCTGCCATTTAAACCACTTTAAAGTATAAAATTCAGTAGTTTTAGTATATTCACAATGTTGTGCAACCATCACCACTATCAATTTTCAGAATATTTCCATCATCCCAAAAAACAACTCCATGATTCCCAATTCCCCCCTTTCCCCATCTCTTGGCAACCATGAATCTGAACTTTCATATAAATGGAGTTCTATAATTTGCTGTCTTTTGTGACCGTCTTCTTTCACTTAGAATTAAAACTTTTCAAGTTTTACCCATGTTGTAGTATGTGTCTGCACTTCATTCCTTTTTATGACTGAATAACAATTTCATTGTGTGACTATTTTACAATTTGTGTATCCATTCATGAGTTGATGGACATTTGAGTTATATCCACTGGCTGTTAAGAACAGGCCGGGTGTGGTGGCTCATGCCTGTAATCCCAGCACTTTGGAAGGCTGAGGTGGGCAGATCACCTGATGTCAGGAGTTCAAGACCAGCTTTGCCAACATGGTGAAATGCTGTCTATACTAAATACACAAAAATTAGCCAGTCATGGTGGCGGGTACCTTTAAGCCCAGCTACTCAGAAGGCTGAGGCATGAGAATTGCTTGAACCCAGGAGGCAGAGGTTGCAGTGAGCTGAGATCGCACCACTGCACTCCAGCTTGGGTGGCAGAGCGAGACTCTGTCTAAAGAAAAAAAGAAGAATAATGCAGCTATGGCCATGCACAGTGGCTCACACCTGTAATCTCAGCACTTAAGGAAGCTGAGGTGGGAGGATTATTTGAGCCCAGGAGTTTGATACCAGCCTGGGCAACATGGTGAAACCCTGTCTCTATAAAAAATAAAAAATGTAGGTTGTCATGTTGGTACACACTTGTAGTCCCAGCTACTTGGGAGGCCAAGGTGGGAGGACTGCTTGAGCCTGGGAGAGGAAGGCTGCAGTGAGCCGTGATCACACCATTGCACTAAACAAACAAACAAGCAGCCATGAACATTCTTTTTTTTTTTTTTTTTTTTTTTTTGAGATGGAGTCTCACCGTATCTCCAGGCTGGAGTGCAGTGGTGCAATCTTGGCTCACTGCAACCTCTACCTCCCAGGTTCAAGTGATTCTCCTGCCTCAGCCTCCTGAGTAGCTGGGACTACAGGCATCCGCCAACATGCCCCGCTAATTTTTGTATTTTTAGTGGAGATGGGGTTTCACCATGTTGGCCAGGATGGTCTGGATCTCTTGACCTCGTCATCCACCCACCTCAGCCTCCCAAAGTGCTGGGATTACAGGTGTGAACCACCGCGCCTGGCCCTGAACATTCTTGTACAAGTTTTTGTGTGAACAGATGTTTTCCATTTTTCTGGGCATATACCAGGGGATGGATTTGTTGGATCATGTGGTAATCCCACGATTAACTTTTTGAGGAACTATCAAACTGTTTTCCAAAGTCACTGCATCGTGGTACATTCCATCTAGAAATGTTTGTGGGTTCCAATGTCTCCACATCCTTGCCAACATTTATTACTGTCCATCTTTTTATAGCACTCCTGCTGAGTGTGAAATGGTACCTCATTGTGGTAGGCCATCTGTGTATCTTTGGAGAAATGTCTGGTCAAGTTCTTTACCCATTTTTTGGTTGGGTTGCCTGTCTTTTTAGCGTTCAGTTGTAAGAGTTCCTTGTGCATTCTGAATAGTACACCTGTATCAGCTATGTGAGTTGAAAATATTTTCTCCCATTCTCTGGGTACTGCCTTTTTCTTTCTTTCTTTCTTTCTTTTTTTGAGACGAGGTCTTGCTCTGTTGCCAGGCTAGAGTGCAGTGGCACCATCTTGGCTCACTGCAACCTCTGCCTCCCGAGTTCCAGCGATTCTCCTGCCTCAGCCTCCAGAGTAGCTGGGACTACAGGCTTGCACCACCTCGCCCAGCTTTTTTTGTATTTTTAGTAGAGAAGGGTTTCACCATGTTGCCCAGAATGGTCTCGATCTCTTGACCTCGTGATCTGCCCACCTCGGCCTCCCAAAGTGCTGGGATTACAGTGCCTTTTTCTAATTTACACCGGGGCTCCTTTTGGGCTGGTAGGGATCTTAGTACCTCAGCCAGAGCATCAGACACTCTCACACCATAACAAAAGTGCATCGGTGGCCTAAACTCAAGGGGACAACTCAGTACCTCAGTATCTTTACAGATGGCCTGCTATGTGCCAGGCATGGAGGGTGTGAATCTGAAGGGAAAGGTCCCTTGCCGCTCATGTTCCTCATCCTTATGAAGGACGAAATCAATCACTCAGACGCTCAAGCCAGAACACTGAGGACTGACTGGACTCCTCCCCCATCACTCCAGCATCCAATCAGCCATCACAACCCATGAAGACTCCTCCCCCTCACCTTGTGCCACCATCCAATCAGCCACCAGAGCCCATGGTAACTCCTCCCTATCACCCCAGCATCCAATCAGCCACCTCAGCCCATGGTGACTCATCCCCCATTATCCCAGCATCTACTCAGCCCCCAGAGCCAGTCACCCCTCCTTTGTCTTCCCCACCACCCAGCCGAGTCTAGGTGGTCACTGACTCTCACCTGATTGATTTCAGTAGCTTCCTGTCTCCAGACCTCAGGGTTTTGCTTCTCGTAGTTCATTTCTCCATCAGTGCCCGAGCAGAGTGCTTTTTCTTAAATGGAAAATCCCATTAGGGAGCTCCCTTGCTGACAACTTCTTTACGGCTGCTGTCAAAAGAAAAAGCACACGGAAGCCGACAGCTCCGTGTCATCTGGCACCCGCTGCTGTCTCCACTCCCCTTCTTGAAGTGACTCAGTCTGACTGAACCGTCAGCTTCCCAGCCCATCCCGCCTCCAAGCCCTGCAGGCATGGTGTGCTCTGAAATGAGGGATAATAAAGAAATGGGTCAGGGATTCCCAAAATAAGTCATGGGTTAGGCAGTAACTTGTCAGGCAGGAGCTGGGAGTTTGCCAGGGGCAAGGTAAGGATTCCGATTAGGGGAGAGAGCCTTGCTCCTGCCTGTGCAGGTGCTTGGACACACAGGCCTGCCTTGGCGCTTATGAGTCACCCGAGAAGGTGTGCCTAGAAATGGCTCTCCCGGGTGTGTGAGAGCCTGAGTCCAACCTAGGGGTTTGGAAGGCGGATTCAGCTGCCTTCCTTAGATCATCTTAGGATCTTCAAACCCCAGCACCAACCCTGCCATACCCCCATGCAGAACATGTCTAGAGAAAAACTATGTTTTTCATATGGTGTTTCACAACCATTTTGACTCTGTTCACTTGAGTCATGACCTTGAATGCTGAGAGCACTCTCAATGCTGCCTGGCAATTATACTCTGCTCCCCTCATCATTCTCTCTCCAGCTCTGCTAGAGACTGACTCCTCTCCTGACCTGACTGCTTCCTATTCACTGGGAAAATGGAAGCAATTAGAATGTCCTGAGACCCCACCACACACCTCCCTGTCCACCAGCATCTCCACCCACACGCTCCACCAGAGATGAATTGATGGTGCACTTACGTGTCTGTACTTGTGCCGTGGACCCTGCGCCTTTCATCTGCTCAAGGACATCTCTCCAGCAATTGCCCCTCTTGCTACAGCAATCATTTTTTACCTCCTTTGGACCATTCTCATCAAGCATACACAATGCTATTATTTCTCCCATCTTTGAAACAACAACAAGAATACTACCAACAAAAACCCTTGCTAAGTTTTAGGTCAGAACTGACACTGTGTTGGTTCTGCCACATTCTGTTGGTTAAAGCAAATCACAGGGACAGCCCAGATCAAGGGGAGGAAATACACAAAGACTTGAATACCAGGAGGTGAGATTCTTTGTGGGCCACCAAGCCACAAACCAGCACTCTCCCCTTTGCAGCAAAACTCCTCTAAAGAGCTGTCCATCCTCAATCTCTCAGTTCCTCCCTCCCACTTTTCTTAAATCTATTCCAATCAGGCATTCACTCTCACTGCTCCATTGTTGCCCTTCATCAAGGTCACCAATGGCCTCCACATGGCAAGATCCATGGGCAAGTCTCAGCCCTTATCCTACTGGGCGTGGCACAGTTGACTGTTCCTGCGTTGCGTGATTGCAGGGCCTCATGCTCTCCTAGTTTTCCTACTACCTCACTGGTCTCACTCCCTGTCTTTTCTCTCCTCTCCTCAACCTCTTAAGGTTAGGATAACCTGGGGCTCAGTTCTCTTCTCTTACCCATCTGTATTCACTCTCTTGGTAATTTCACCCAATCTCATCACTTGCAATATCATTTACATGTGACTCTCACATTTACATCTCTAACCTCGACCTCTCACTTGAATTCTAACTAATAATACAACTGTATTTTTGAGTCAGAGTCTCGTTCTGTCACCCAGGCTGGAGTGCCGTGGCACAATTTCGGCTCACTGTGACTCTCCTCCCTCAGCCTCTCGAGTAGCTGGGATTACAGGTGTATGCCACCATGCCCGGCTAATTTCTGTAGTTTTAGTAGAGATGGGGTTTCACCATGTTGGCCAGGCTGGTCTCAAACCTCTGACCTCAAGTGATCTGCCCCCCTCGGCCTCCCAAAGTGCTGGGATTATAGGCGTCAGCCACCACACCTGGCTTCTGGCTGTTTTTTGACATCCCCAGTGGGCAGCCAATGCTCATCTAAACCCTTTGTGTCCAAAACCAAACTCCCAATTCCTCCCTGTCCCTTGACCTGACCCCAGATTTTCTCAATTAAGTTGATGACAATTCCTTTCTTTCAGTTGCTCAGTCCCAAAACCCTGGCATTAAACTCGACTCCCTTCTTTCTCTCACACCCCATGTCCAAGCCACCATGAAGAATGGATCTACTTTCAGAATGTATCCAGACTCTGACCACCTCCTCTCCTGATCAGAGCCACCATCCCTTCTCAGCTGGACAACTTCTTGTGCCTCTTTCTAATTCTTTCCTGACTTCCTATGGTTTACTGATTTGCAACAAAGTGGCCAGAGAGATCCTTAAAAAATCTACCCCAGATTGACCAGGTGCAGTGGCTCACGCCTGCAATCCCAGCACTTTGGGAAGCTGAGGTGGGTGGATCACGAGGTCAGAAGATCGAGACCATCCTGGCCAACATTGTCAAACTCCGTCTCTACTAAAAATGCAAAAATTAGCAGGACATGGTGGTGTGCACCTGACAAAAATTAGCTGGGCGTGGTGGCGTGCACCTGTAATCCCAGCTACTCAGGAGTTTGAGGCAGGAGAAGCGCTTAAACCCGGGAGGCGGAGTTTGCGGTGAGCTGAGATCGCGCCACTGCACTCCAGCCTGGGCGACAGAGCAAGACTCTGTTTCAAGCAACAACAACAACAAAAACTACCCAGATCATAGCCCTTCTATGCTCCCGTGTCACTTGGCATAAAAGTCCTCATCATCACCTACATGACCCTATGGAACCTGGCCACCCCGTGACCTCTGACCCCCTTGTACCGCCCGCTTCACTCTCTGCTCCTCCAGTCACTCTGGCTCTTTTGCTGTGGCCCCACAAACATAGCAGCACATGTCTACTCCAAGCCTTTCCCCCACCTGGGCAGTTCAAGCCCCACTCTCTGCAGGCACCTCTCTTACCTCCTTCAAGTGTTTGCTCAGCTTCTCAACGAGACCTTCCCTGACCTCCCCACTTAGACTTGCGTCCCACCCCTACCTCCCTGCCTTTCCCACTGTTTCTTCCCTGTACTTTTCTCTTGTTTGTTAGCCCTTAACTTTCTAACATATTTCATAATCTACTTATTATGGTTATTGTTAATTGTCTATCTCATGCAGCTAAAATATAAGCTTTGCAAGGGGAATCATCTTTATTTTTTGCTCACTGATGTATTCCAAGTGTCTAGAACAGAGCCAGGTACAGAGAGAGTGCTAACATTTTATTTTAAAATTGTACTGTAAGCATCTCAAATTCTTTGTGACACAAGGCAGGGCACAGACAAATTCATTCTTTATCCACCCATCCACTTGTCCAATTGATTGCCATGCATTCCTCTCCATCTATTCATCCATTTATCACCCACACAACCATCCATTCCTGCCTGTCTGTCTGACTGTTCACCTGTCCCTCTGTCCCATTCAACATGGGCCCAAACAATCTTTAACAAACATTTTTGGAGCATCTACTGTGAGCCAAGTATTGTGCTGGGTTCTACAGTCAAATGCATGACCATAAGACCCAGATGTGTGGGACAGGGAAGACAGACATGACAACTAAGCACTATCTTACAGAGCATAATTGGATAAATAACTGTTCCAGGATGTTTGCATAAGAAAACCCAACCCAACCCAGGGACTGGCATCTTAAGGTAAAGAACAGCGACATAAGCAACAGCTGGAGAATTAGCTGGGTGGAGGGGGCTGGGGATGGAGAGGGGGAAATGCTTGCTTGGTGCATTCTCCTTGCTCCCAGGCTGCCTCTGGCTAGCACTGGACCCAGATTTGGGACATCTGAGTTCTACTTCCCTCCAGGTCGCTAGGCACCAGTTTCCTCATGCTGCAAAATGAGATCCCAGCGCTCACCTGACACAATTAGCTAAAGCATGTAGAAAGCTTCTTGCAACCGTGGTTCTTAACTTGGCCACACACTCTCATACCCCGGGGAAGCTGATGGCTAAGCCCCACCTCTGAGCAATTAAATATAAATCTCTTGGGGTGGGGACTGGGCATCGCTGTTTTTTAGAAGTTTCCTGGGGATTCTAATGTGCAGCCAGGCTTATGCACCCCTAGAGCTAGAGCAGTTTAATCAATGCCCTTTTCTATTTAATTGATCTTGAATATTACAGCTGGAGAAAGGCAAATTTAATTAGTGGAGGCCAGACATTTGTGAAGATGCAGATGACAATGTCTGGATACTTTCAACAGTTTCACATGTCGTGTAATTCTTGTTATACCTTTTCTTGATTTAGCTTATGCCATGGATGAATCTCATGTTTATAAGGCTGATTTTGGATGGGAGAGTTAAATGTGGGTGCAGGGGAGAACGTAAGAGTTGGTGAGAAACTCACAGAGGTTGAGACCCAGAGGGAAGGTAGGGGAGAGAGGGAGGGAGAGAGAGAATGATATTTTCCAGAGTTAACTGGTCAAGGTGGAGAAATGGAAAAGAAAAATCTGTGAAGGTATAAGGGCACTGGCCAGAGACTGCATTTCTCCACTACCGGCTGTGAGCACTGGAGGAGGAGGCTGGGCAGGGTCTCACCTCCTTACCGAGGGAAGCAGGGTGTCTTGGCCAGCACGAGAGAAACAGAGTAGGGGTCCCACATCACAGGGCTATTGCAGTGGCTGGAACGCCGGTTCAGATCCTTTAAGACAGACACTGAGACAGTAGATGTGCAGGGGATTTATTGGGAGGGCTCTTGTATGCTATAGTACACGTGCTATGCACAAAGCTCTGCGCTAGGCCTTGTACATGTGACAGTGAAGAAGACAGGCATGTCCCTGCCCTCTAGGAGCCAGGGAGACAGACATTATACCTTCTCAGTCAATTTTGAGCAGCTCTGTAAGTCTATAATAGCTGGGGTGACCATATGATTTACTTACTAAGCCTGGAGCCTTTAAGAGTAGAAGTCGCTGCCATTAATAATTACGCCTGGACAACTGGCATAAACTGGGACTCTCCTGGAGAAATTGGGATATACAGGGATCCTGAGATATAGAAGCAAGACCTAGTCCTGAAAATCACAGGTTTTCTTGAGAAAGGGGAACTGGAGCTTGAATCTGGAGGATGTGTAGCAGTTAGCTGGTTGCTTCAGGATCCCTTTACATGTTCTCAAAGCAGAGGGACCTGTCTTGGATGGCTGCCACCACGGCGTGGGCTGACTGTCTGACAATTGATTCCTCACTGTTGTAGGGACTCCCACATCAGGGATGTTGCCTTTGTCTGAGAGAGCTCTGTCTGCAATTCTTTATATGGCACTGAAATGGAAATGCAGGGCACCCGGAGAGTCTGTCAAAGTCTTTCCCTCTGCCTTCTACTGTGTCATTCAGGGCAGAAAACAAGGGGCCCTGGCGGCATCCAATTATAACCCACCTCTACCTTTTTTGAGAAACTGATGGACCTGTTTTCCCCTAATCTTTTTTTTTTAATGATAAATATATGTGACATAAAATTTACCATCTTACCCATTCTTTTTTTTTCTTTCTATGAGACAGAGTCTCTCTCTGTTGCCCAGGCTAGAGTGCAGTGGTGCGATCTTGGCTCACTGCAACCTCCACCTCCCGGGTTCAATAGATTCTTATGCCTCAGTCTCCCGAGTAGCTGGGATTACAGGCAAGCATCACCACCACGCCTGGCTAATTTTTGTATTTTTAGTAGAGATGGAGTTTCACCATGTTGGCCAGGTTGGACTCATACTCCTGACCTCAGATGATCTGCCTGCCTTGGCCTCCCAAAGTGCTGGGATTACAGGTGTGAGTCACCACACCCGGCTTATCTTAACCATTCTTAAGTGTGAAGTTCTGTGGCATTAAGTACATTCACAGTGTTGTGCAAGCATCACCACCATCCAGCTCCAGAACATGTTCATCTTCAATTGAAACTGTACCCATTACACTCCTTATACCTCTCCTTTCTGACTATGCTGAGTACCTCCTATTAATGGAATCATATAGCACTTGTCTTTTTGTGACTGGGTTATTTCACTTAGCATGATGTTTTCAAGGTTCATTCATGTTGTAGCATGGGTCAGAATTTCCTTCCTTTTTAAGGCTGAGTAATATTGCATTGTATGGAGAGACCACATTTTGCTTACCAATTTATCCATCAATAGACCCTTGGTGGTTTCTACCTTTTGGCTATTGTGAGTAATGCTGCTATGAACTTTGGGCATACAAATATTTGTTTAAGTCCCTGCTTTCAACTCTTTTGTGGATAAACCCAAAATGGAATTGCTGTATCATATGGTAATACTATGTATAAGTTTTTGAGGATGTGTCATTCTATTTTCCACAGCGACTGCACCATTTTACATTCCCACTGACGGTTTACAAAAGCTCCAGTTTCTCCACATCTTTGCCAATACTTTTTGTTTTCTCCCCTATTTTTTTAGGAACTTATTTTTTTTTAATTTTAAGATAATTTTAGTTTTACATGTAGCTACTTGTAAGAACTACTATGGAGAGGTTCCGCATATTTTTCCACCATTTTTCCCCAGTTAACATCTCATGTCACTATAGCACCATATCACACCAGAGATATTGGCATTGATGGAATCCACTGACTTTATTCAGATTTTGCCAGTTTCACATGCACTCATTTCTGTGTGTGCATGTGTATAATTAATGTAATTTGATCACATAGGTAGATTCATGTGACCACCACAGTCAAAATACAAAACAATTCCATCACATGGACACCTGAAAAGAATTTAAAAACCACTAGGTTTTTTTTTTTTTTTCTTGTGAGACGGAGTTTTGCTCTGTTGCCCAGGCTAGAGTGCAGTGGTGCGATCTTGGCTCACTGCAATCTCTGCCTCCTGGGTTTAAGCAATTCTCATGTCTCAGCCTCCTGAGCAGCTGGGATTACAGGTACCAGCTAACACACCTGGTTAATTTTTATATTTTTAGTAGAGATGAGGTTTCACCATGTTGGCCAGGCTGGTCTCAAACTCCTGGCCTCAGGTGATCCACCCACCTTACCTCCCAAAGTGCTGGGATTGCAGGTGTGAGCCACTGCACCTGGCCAGCCACCTTGCCTGGCCTAAACTTTGATTTGGGAAAAATTTAAACTACACAAACGTAAGGAGCATAGTATAATAAGCAACCATGTACCATCACCCAACTTCAAAACTCCCCATGTCCAGTTTTGTTTCCTCTATAGCCTCACCTACCCTCATGCTATTTTGCAGTATATCTCAGGCTTTTCATCATTTCAGCTGCAAGTATTTCAGAATGTAACGCTAAGAGACAAGGACATCTTCTTTTAAGCAGAACCGTAACACTAATATTATGCTCCTTCCCCTGCCCCCAGCCAACAGTCATCTCTGGAGATTTTACAGGGAATTTGCAGACATTATAGGTTCTCCTTCTCCACCAATGACAAGCAAGCCATGTCTCAAAAGGGGCACACACAGGCTGCGGATCAGTTGCTTAAGGATGCCAGCAGAGAGTTACAATTTCTTTTCCTTTCACATCTGGCTCAGTCTGTTTTCTGTTGCTTACAGAAGAATAGCTGAAACTGGGTAATTTATAGAGTAGGAATTTATTTCTTCCAGTTCTGAAGGCTGAGAAGTCCAAGTTTGAGGGGCTGCATCTGGTGAGGGCCTTCTTGCTGCTGGGGACACGCTGCAGAGTCCTGAGGCAACTCGGGGCATCACATGGTGAGGGGGCTGAGCATGCCAGCTTAGGTGTGTCTTTCTCTTCTTAGAAAGCCACTAGTCCCACTCCCATGATAACTCGTTAATTAATTAACCTATTAATTTACTAATAAATGAATGGATTAATCCATTCATGAGGTCAAAGCCCTTATGATCCAGTCACCTCTTAAAGGCCCCACCTGTCAATACTGCCACATTGGGGATGAAATTTCACCATGAGTTTTGTGGGGGACAAACATTCAAACCATAGGACCACCCTACAGCCAAATCTTATTGCTCTACTTTCAAGTAGAATTACTATCCAACCACGTGTGACTAGCTCACTCCTCTCACTCTTGTTCCAGCCTCATCTTTCTTCTGGACCTCTGCAGCAGCCTCTTCCCTGACTTTCCTGACTCCACCTCTGCCCTGGTACCCTCTGTTCTCTGCAACTCAGTCAAAGGGAGCTCTTAAAACCTGTCAGATCATACCCCTTCCCAACTCAGTATCCTTCCAGGGCTTCTTATCTCATGCGAAAGCCAAGACGATAGGCCCTGCACAGCACCCTGCTCTCTTCTGATTTCCTCCTTCCCTCTCTCGCTCTGCCATGGCCACAGAGGCCTGTACGCTCGTGCTATTGCGTGGATGCAGCAGGCACACTCCTACCTCAGGGCCTTCGCCCAGGCCGTCCCCTCCGCCCAGGGTGCTCTCCTGCAGGCATCACTACCTGCCCAGGCCATCCCCTCCGTCCAGGCCCCTCTCCTGCAGGTGTCTACTGACTTGCCCAGCCCATCCCCTCTGCTGGGGGCGCCCTCCTGCAGGCATCACTGACCTTCTCCTTGCCTCCTTTGGGGCTTTGTTCAGTGTCCTGTGAGAGTCTTTGGTCCATCCATCCAGATCCACTCAATAGCATGTCCACTCTGCTGTGCTCCAGGTGCTGATCAGGATGAAATCAACATCCTCCCTGGTCCTCTGGCTTCCACCGGTTTGGCCCATGGGGGTACTGTGTGAGCATTGACTGAGGGAAGAGAGGAGTGAAGCCAAGGCATTTATTCCCAGGCTTGCTTCCCAGGCTACTGTCAAGTGGCCTCTCCATACTGCCGTCTCTCTTTGTGATCTGTCCCGTGTCCTCCCCTTCCTGCCACAAGAGGAGAATAGCCCCACTCTCCCTGTAGTTTCCCGCCATCCTGCCCACGTTGCCGTAAATAGTCCCTTTCCTAACTCTCCTTCAACAACCCACTTTCTGTTGGGCCCTGACTGATGCAGTGATCTTCTCAGTGAGCTGTCCTGGTCACTCTATCTAAAACAGCACCCTCACTGATGCCCACACCATCTCTGCAATCCCTGCTTTCTGTTCATCAACATTTATCACCACGTAACATGGTATCTTATCTATGTTGCTTGTTACTTGCCTCCCCCAACTGGGACAGTCATGTCCTGTGGCACAGGCTGTGCACTGCACAGCCACAGAGGTCACCATTCTCACTGACTACAATGTGATGCAGCAATGGCAACTCCTGAAGTTGGACAACAGGGTAGCCTTGCCCTCCACTGGAATATAAGCTCTGCTTTTTCACTTCTGTTTCTCAAGGGCTTGCAACAGTGCTTGGCATGCAGTAGGTTCTCACAAAATTGTCTTTGATGAATGTTAATCCCTTTGGCTTCCCATAAAAAGGGAGAACCTTGATAATATGGTATTAGGAGGCCTTAGTGAATTTTCTGATGGTTTCCTTTGATACTGTGAGGCCCCTGGGAGTAGAGGCTGCATCTTGTCTGGTTTATCATCTGTGGTGGATACCATTGGTGCCCCTCCAGTTTTGAGAATTGTCCTCAGCCAAAAGGGAGCCCCCTAGATATGGTTTGGCTGTGTCTCCACCCAAATTTCATTTTGAATTGAAGCTCTTACAATTCCCATGTGTTGTGGGAGGGACCTGGTGGGAGGTAATTGAATCATGGAGGTGGGTCTTTCTCATGCTGTTCTCATGATAGTGAATAAGTCTCACGAGATCTGATGGTTTTATAAAGGGGAGTTTCCCTGTGCACGTGCTCTCTTCTCTTGTCTGCCACCATGGAAGACACGCTTTCACCCTCCGCCATGATTGTGAGGCCTCCCCAGTCACATGGAACTCTTTTTACTTATAAATTACCCAGTGTGAGGTAACGTCTTTATCAGCAGCATAAAAACAGACTAATACACCCCTTGTTTGAGAGTTCCTGCCTTTCATACCCAGGACAAGCCATGGCCAGTGACTGACATAGGATACCAATCCTGCCTCTTTACCAACTCAGTGGTCCTACCCTGAAGAACAGGTTGAAGCCAGCTTCTCTCAGAAATCACACCCTCACTTAGCTCTCAGCCCCACCTGACTCACACCTATTTGTCCTGAACGCCTGGCATAGGGTCCAGCACACAGCAGGTGCCAGGAAGTATTTCTGAATGATCAAATAAGTCTGCATGAGCTAGCTTTCCACCTCTGCCACCCACTAGCTGTATAGCCTTGGCCAAAATCAGTTTTTATCTTGAGCCTCAGTTTCCCAAAAGGCCAGGTGGGGATATTCTTGTCTACTGACATGACCTTGCAGAACTGGGAGAGACCAAGACTGGCTGTGAGCATTTAGAATGCTCCAGGCAGTGTTAAAGCTTTCACATCCCTTATTTCCTTGAATTTTTCAATTTTGTGTGATGGGGGCAAGCAAACTCCTCACCCTGCCCTGCTTGGTGTGGGTCTGAATGTTAAATCCTGTCTATTCAGCTCTCTCATTAGCTCCTGGTGGGGTGGCTTTGTTTCATGCCCTCTTTCTCCCAGGGGATAGGGCTCAGAGGCACTTTGTGGATGCTTTTTGCTTGATTGAAAGTGCTTTTGGAAACAGGAGGAATTTCGGGAAGGAGGGTGATTTATGAACCATTAGGTAATAATGCCACCCACCATCACTGCAGTGCCAGACTGGCTTCTCTTAAGTCGGCTGGGCTGGGGTTAATTAGCTTTTGGATTTCTTAGCTGCAGGGTGTCTCTTTAATCATCTGCCACCTGGCCCCTGTGCAGCCCTGGTGGGAGAGAGACCTCTAGAAGCATGAGTTGATAAAAGGCCAGTCTTGCAGAGGGAGAGCCCTTCAGAGCTGCAACCACGCTTCAGCAACCAGCCTGCCCACTTGCCTGCTCCCTTTGAAGAAACTGAGGCCCAAAGAAGTTGGGCCTGACCCAGGGTCCCTTGGTAAATGGCAGAGTGAAGATTACAACTCAGGTTTCCCGTGTTAGGGTCTGGAGTTCTGTCTGCTTCAGAATCCCTCTATCCCTTCCACTCATAGACCCCTGGCATTTAGGGCTGGGAGGCTAAGCCTTTGAGGATGACCAAGCCAGAGGCAGACCCTCCTCTTATGGGGCCTCCACTGCAGTGGAGGATGCCATCAATCAACAGGCGAGCAAGCAAATACATTGCTAATGGCCAACAGGAGAGGGCCATGAAGGAGACAGTGCACTGAAAGGAACTACTGTGGACTCCCTTAAACAGGGACATCAGGGAAGACATTTCTGAGGAGGTGACTTCATTACCCTAAGGCAACAAGAAGTTGTTCTTTACAGAAAAGTGCTAATAAAGATAAAATAGTAGAAGGAGAATATCATAATTTTGCAATCCCCAATGGATTAATGTATCCAGACTTTGTGTGCCAGTGGCTGCAAACCTCACAGAAGGAGAGGCCAGGAGACACTCTGTGGCTCCTGGTGGAAGAATACAACACCTTGAAGGGAGCCTTACCAGAAAATGGAACTTAAATCTGATCAAGCCTCTAGCCTGGCAATTTCCAATGAAACGTCAGTGGGAGTCACACATGTCATGCCTGCAATTAGGAATTTTCTAGAAATCACATTTTTAAAAGCACAAAGAAAGAAGTGAAATTGATTTTAATAATACATTTTATTTAACTCAGTATATCCAAAATATTAGCTTTCCAGGATATAATCAGTAGAAAAAGTGAGCAATGTAATAGTTTCTCTTCTTTTCTCATATGAAATCTTTAAACCTGGGCTGTATTTTCACAATTTCAGCACATTGCAATTTGGACCAGCTGCATTTCAAGTGCTCAGTAGCCACATGTGGCTGGTGGCCATGGCACTGCACAGCACAGCTCTAGATCAGCTACCAGCTTCCAGGAAATTCAGAGGACAGAGGAAAATGTTAAACATGTTAAACAACACCACAGGGATGCAATCAGCAAAACCTAGATCGTGGGAAACTCTACAGGAAAATCATGCCAGCTTTTTTTTTTTTTCCCAGACAGGGTCTTGTTCTGTTGCCCAAGCTGGAGTGCCATAATATCTCACTAAACTTCAAACTCCTGGGCTCAAGCAATCCTCTCACCTCAGCCTTCAAAGTAGGTAGGACTACAGGTGTGTCCCACCATGCCCAACTAATTATTTAAGTTTTTGTAGAATGGGATCTCACTGTTTTGCTCAGGCTGGTCTTGAATTCCTGGCTTCCAGCAATCCTCCAACTTCAGCCTCCCAAAGTATTGGAATTACTGGCAAGACTACTGCACCTGGCCTTTTTTTGAGGCATACCTTAAAAGGTGGAGAAAGCAATGGAGAGGGAACCTATAAATGAACAGAGTCTTCAGACACATATCTAGCAGTCACAGTGGGTGAACCTTGTTTGTTTTTTGGTTGAAAGAAACCATCTTTAAGACATTTTATAATGTTTATGGAATAATTGGAAATCTGAATGGTGACTGAATATTTGATGATATTAAGGATTTATTTGTTTTAGGAGTGATAATGGTATTGCATTAATTTTTTTAAAGTTGTCACTTAGAGAGATATACTGAAATATTTATGAAGGCATACTGAAATTATATTGTCTGGAATTTGCTTCAGAATTATATGGGAGGGGGAAAATGGGTGGGGTGAAATGAAGTAAGATGGATAATGGGGGATGCTGAGTAGTGGATACATCAGTGTTTATTATATGATTCTGTATAGTTTTGTATGCATTTGAGGTTTTCCATAGTAATGTTTTTAAGGAAATTGGGATGGTATTGGAAAGGGATATGGATAGTGGAGGGCAGAGAGGAAGGTAGAGATGCCTGCCTTGTTTTTCACTATTTCATAGCATCTACACAGACATGACGCATGGTGGGTACTAAGTACCTTTTTCCTTTTTTGCAGTTATTCTTGTTCTTAAGGATTTCAGGATATATCCTACCAAGGATGTATAATCAAATTACTGTTTTTTTTAAAAATAATTATTTGTGTGGTTGGTTTTTGTAGGTTTGTTTCATTCTACTTTACCTTTAGTGTTTTTTTTTTTTTATTTTGGTTTTGTCTTACATTTGTATAAAATATTTGGATGGATACTTCCCCACTGAAACCTATACCAGGGCACATCTAGAATCATTTCCTGACAATTTCCCTTTGATGGCTTCCTCCACTCTTTGGCTACAGCTAATGGGAGTAAAGCATAGGATCCTCCTTCTTCCCTGAAGGGGTGACCCATGGCCCATCAGCCAGCCCTCAGACATTGCTTTGCTTTCTGCCTTGGCTCCAGCCGGGTTCTCTAGCCTTCACTTGGTTCTGAGCCCCTAGTATGAATCCAGTAAATTCCCTTTGGCTTACATTAATATTAGCTTGAGTGCATTTCTGTTGCTTGCATCCTAAGACCCTTAACTGAAGCACAGACCGTTAGTCACAAACTGAAGAATTAATTATTTCATCCCAAGTCTGATAAGACAAGCCAGAGTGCTAGGAAAGCCCAGAACCATCTCAAGGGAGAAGTGAGCTCTGAGAATGCCCTGAGTCAGGCAAGCTGGAGAGGTGGATGTGGCCTTGGAGAGGCAGCCAGGACACCTGTGTTGGAGGCTTAGCTGGGGTGGTTTATGTTCCTGAGGCTCCATACCTGGTGGTTTCAGCCTGAGGGCCCCAGAGCCTGTGCATAGGCTGATGCTCCCTGAATATTCCAGTCCAAGCCCTCCCATTCCAGCTTACATACCACTATTCATGACATCCCCAGAGTTGAGGGTTTGTGATTTCCGCACAGCTTTGTTTGCTATTTTGAAGAAAAACCTTTGAGGTTCAGGTCTTTTTTTTTTTTTTTTTTCCCCATATTAAGTCCTCTTGAAACTATCTCTGGGCAGGCTAACTAAAATGGCTGGAGGGGTCAGGCCAGGTGTATGGCAGTAGGAACGGCTGGTGAATGGGGAGAACTTGAGAGTTTCTGCTGTTAGGTTCTAGTGATGGTTGCTATGTAAGAATGAAAGCTCAGTGTGGCCAGATATCCTGGGTTTTCATGAAAACCTGAAAATTAAAAAATTGATGTAAAGTTTTCTTTATTTTCAATCAGTCTGAAGGTCAAATAAAACACATCTGTGGTTAATATATCCTGTAGACCATCAGCTTGAAACTCCCAGCCTACCATTGACATCATGTGCTTCCTTCTCAGTGTAGTCAATGCCTATCTGCCTATTTGCTTTTCTCATAAGACTATGAGCTTTGAGAGGGCTGAGATCATGATTCATTTGCTTACAGCCAAATCTTGCATGCCTCCTGGCATATACTATAGCTCAATATATGGATAGATGGGTGAATCAATAGATAGATGGATGAATGGATGGATGGATAGGTGGATGGATGGGTGGGTGGACAAATGGATGGATTAAAGGATGCGTGGAAGGTTGGATAGGAAGGTGGATGAATCAATGGCTGGCTGGATGAGGAGCTCACAATCATGGAGGAAGACAATGCATAGATATAAATCAGTACCATATAAGATGAAGAGGAAGAGAGACAGAAGGAAGGCGACTTGATTTCTCAGGTTGGATGGTTATACTGTTAGCTACTGGCAGGCTCTTCTGTCAGAGTCCACGAGGGCCAGGCTGTCCCTTCGTGGAGCTGCCAGACCTTGGGTTTGGACAGTGTCTCTGGAGCACTAATTACACGCAGGGTAAGGGATGTGCTTTCCTTGATCCACAAAGCTTACTGCCTGTGGTTGCCCACAGCTGGGGCCTGGGGGCTGTGGCCTTCCCTGTTCTCTCTCCTTGCCTGGCCTCTGAGTATCTCTCTCCCTCAGCCTCAGCAGGGAAGCACCTGCCTGGCCCCCTGCTGGTCCCCGCCCAGGGTATGGAAGTCGGGGCTCCCTGGCCATGATAGCGCAGAGAGACAGGACTTGTCTAGCTGAGAGGGGGTCTCCCATGGGTCTTGATCCCCCTTAGCTTCCTGCTGGCTTCCTTTGGGTGCTGGCAGGAGCTTCTTCCTTCCCTGCTTCACCACCTTCTTGGCTTTGAGGGCACAAAAAGTCTCACCAGTTGTTATAACACCCACCACCTTCTTCCACACTTAGCTGTCTGTTCCCTCTTAGATAATGGATCTGCCTTCCAAGTGACCAGTCCCTTTAAGCTGGCAGGCCACTGGCCCAGCCTCTGGCCTCAGAGATTGGTTTCAGCTCTCAATGGCAGTATAGTAATAGTAGCTGTAGTGTTTTAAGCTGTTATTTATTGAACACTCACTGTGTACCATATCCCAAATAACTCTTTGCAAGCACTATGTCACTTAATCCTCACAGCGACACTGTGAAATAGGGAATATTGCCCTCAAATTGCAGCTAAAGAAAAAACTGCTACAAGTTTATTTTAGAGCAGGAACCCAGGAGCCAGACTGCCTGTGTTCAAATCCTAGCTCTGCCAGATGCTAACCACACAGGCAAGTTACTTAATTTCTCCATGTCTGTGTCCTCATCTATAAAATGGAGATGATAACAGTGTCTAGAGGAGTGTCTGTCATAGATCAAGTGCTTGTCTTGGTTACCCCAGAAGCAGTCCCTGAGACAAGGATACTAGTGTAAGTATTTTGTTTAGGGTGATTTGAAGTAGGGAAGGGAAGGTCACCAATAGGGGTGCTTTAGGAATTGAGTTGCTACTATGAGCACCAGGAAAGGAAGCCTGCTAGGAGCCAGTACAGGCACACACCTCTAGTTATCCCCCCTGGAGGGGTGATGGAGGTGGGATATTTATCCACCAAATCCCATCAGTCCTAGGTTGAGGGTTGTTCTTGGGTGGGGCTGAATTCCCTAGCACTTCTGTCTGACTCTATGGGTTTTGAAAAGTCAGAAAGTCTCGGGCCAGGTGATATGGGTGCTGGCAGTGGGGAACTGGGTGAGTACTGAAGTGCACAGAGGGAGAGGTATAGCAGGGCACCCATGGTGTCTGCTACAAAGCTAACGGATGCTTGTTGAAAGAATGAGCAAAGGAAAAGCTACTGTGATAGGCAGAGTGGCCTCCGCAATATATCAATGCCCTAATCCCAATGGCTTATGAGTATGTTATGTTACATGGCAAAGGGCTGTAGCAGATGTAATTAAACTTACAGGTCTTAAAATAAGTGGATTAACCAAAATTATCCTGGTGGCCCCAGTCTAATTACATGAGCTGCTAAAGGCAGAGAACTTTCTCCAACTGCAGCCAGAAAGATGCAACAGAAGAAGCTGGAGAGTTTGAAAGCCTGTGAGAGACTTGACCTGCCGTGGTTGGACGGAGCACATGGAAAGCAGGAGAGGAAGGTGAGCAGCCCTAGAATCAAAGACTGGCCCCAGCTGATGGCTGGCAGTGAAGTGGACCTCAGCCCTACAGCTGCAGGATCTGAATCTGAGCTCAGGTTCACTTGGAAGTGACTTCTCCCCAGAGCCTCCAGATAAGAGCCCAGGCCAGACACCACCTTGATTTCAACCTGAGAGACCTTAAGCAGAGTACCTGGCTGAGCCCCCTGGGCCTCTGACCTGCAGAACTGGCAATAGCAAGTGTGTGTGTGTGTTTTTTTTTTTAATTGAGACGGAATCTTGCTCTTGTCACCCAGGCTGGAGTGCAATGGCATGATCTTGGTTCACTGCAACCTCTCCACCTCCCAGGTTCAAGTGATTCTCCTGCCTCAGTCTCCCGAGCAGCTGGGATTACAGGTGCACACCACCATGCTCTGCTAATTTTTGTATTTTTAGTAGAGATGGAGTTTTGCCATGTTGGCCAAGCTGGTCTCGAACTCCTGACCTCATGATCTGCCCGCCTCGGCCTCCCAAAGTGCTGGTATTACAGGTGTGAGCCACCGTGCCTGGCCAAGGCTGTGTTGTTTTAAGCCACCAAGTCTGTGGTGATTTGTCATAGCAGCCCTTGGAGACTCGTATGGAAACTGAAGGTCAGAATGGGCTTGCCCAGTGCCACACACCTGTGACACAGCTGGGGCTCAGAGGAGGCAGCGCTGCCCCTGTTCTCTGAGGGGCAGGAGGGGAGGAGGATCCTGAGAGTGGCGCTGGAGAGGTCGAGGGTAAGGAGAGTCACAGGGTGCACTTGCTGACTTATCAGTGTGGCGCTGGCTGAGAGAAATGGACAGATTTGGGCTCCAAGTCTCTGTGATGAATCAGCTGCGTCACTTTCAGCAAACTCACATTACTTCTTGAGCCTTGATTTTCTCATTTGTGAAATGGGGATGACGACACAACCTTATCAGGGCTGACAGTGCTTCTCTCTGATGAGGAGAGATGCAGCAAGGATTAAAGAAGACCGTGTTTGTATAGGGCTGTTTTGTGGTGCCTGGTGCATGGCAAGGGCTCAGTCAACTTTGTCCATCCTTACCGTCATTTGCTCAGGATCTGTTTTGTGTGGGGCGCCATAGTGGCTCCCCCATGCACACAGCCAGTCTGAGGTGAGTATTACAATGCCCACTTTATAGATGAGGCAACGAGGCTATGGAAACTTGTCCACATCACACTGCTGGGCTCAGATCTGGCTTTAAATTCGGCTCCCCTTGAGTCCCCAGCTGTGTCTGCCCTGGCACCTAGCAGTCCTGATGTGTGTGCTCAGGGCTTTACCAGCTAAGCCTGGGGAATCAGAGCCTTCCTCCTACTGCCCTGAGGGCAGCCAGGTCAGTCCCAGATGGCCCAAGAAAGCTTTCTCCTTCCAGTTTAGTTTTTGGTCTGGTTATCTAAGTCCCGTCTTATTTTGGCACCAGAAAAGGGCCTCCTGGCTTCATTAAGCAAACACTCAGAGGGCCTTTGTTTTATTAATCTCTGTCCTGAGCAGGAGGACACGGAGCTGGAACAGGGCTTAGCCAACCCCTTGAGGAGGATGTGGTGTCGTGAGGAAGACAGACATGAGAATAATTGCAGTGTGGTATGCCCAGGTTATGAACCAGATCTGGACAGGGATGGTGATCCTGGTGATGGTGATACTAACAAACAGACCATATTGGGATTGCTTCCTATTTGGCTAGTGAGGAGATCATAGTATTCCAGGGCATTGCATTCTAGTCAGATGTGATAAAGAGAAAAAAAATGATAAGGAGGGAAGGAAGACAGGAATGGTGAGAGAGGGGTGTTGAAATTTAGCTTGTTTCTAGGGGAGGCCTCTCTGGGAAGGCCCATATCAATAGTCTTGAAGGAAGTGGTGGAGGAGCTACGAGGATACCCAGGAAAGATTTCCCCAAGCACAGGCAACAGTGAATTGAAAGGCTTAAGACTGAAGAGTTCCTGGCTTGGTCCAGAAACAGCAAGGAGGCCGATGTGGCTGGAATGAAGTAAGGAGGAGAGGGTGGGGCCCTTGATAGCCAGGAAGGACTTAAACCTTCATTCTGAGATTGAAAGAGGGGAGCCACAGGGAGATCTCTGAGCACGCGAGTGACATTGCATGAGGTATCAGGATACCTCCTGATAGGTGGGGGACAGGAAGGCTGTTAGGATGCCACTGCAGTCATCCTGGTGGGAGATGGAGATGGTGGTGCCTGCGCCAGATGGTAGTGGTGAGAAGTGGGTGGCTGCTGGATACAGGAATGAGACAGATCAATATGAACTGATGTGGAATGATCTGAGTCATACTGTTACACCGATAAATCAAGATGCAAAGGACAGTGTGTTAGCCCACATTTTCCCAGAAGCAGATCTTGAGAGGAAGGGAATGAAAACAGTTTATCCCAGGAAGCACTGGGAGGGGAGAGGGACGAGAGACAGGGAGAGGAGGCCAGCAAAGGTGTGTTATTGAGGTTATTGCTTTGCAAAACTGGGGCTCGATTCCTGTGGTGTAGGATGCGTCTCTTAGTTGTCCCAGTAGGAGAGGCAGGAGAACAGTGCAATTATACCAACTCCCACGAATCGCTGGTTGAGATTGGCCCTTAGAGGGGAGCACTGACTTCCTGGCACTTCAGCCTGCTCGGTGCAAAGAATATCAGGCACTGGGGTTTGAAGCAGGGTTGGTGTTTATAGAAATGGTGCCTGGGTGGAAGACCTTGCTGGTGTCTGTTATGCAGTGTTTCTGGTGCACTGCCATTTCCATATTCACCAAGGAATAGATCTTTATATGCATATAGAGAATAGCTCTGAAGGGACAAATAACATTCTGGTGTTGCCTCTGGGGAGAAGAAGTAGAATATTTAGGGTCAAGATGGTTGAGACATTCTTCACTGTGTAACTTTCTATGTACTTTTAATTTTTTACTGTGTGTTTTAATTTATGAAATTAAAAAATGATGATAGGAATTTCATGTTCATTCATGGAGGAGTGACCTTTGAAAAAAGAGAAGCACCTGAGGGCATGAGGGAAGTCCCAGGTTCCCTGATATCTAGCCTGGGGACACTGTCCAGGCCACAGTGTGGGGTGGTGGCAGAGATTGGAGTTTGAAGCTGCTGGAGCAGGTGACATCTGCAGGGCAGAGTACCAGGGAGGAGAGAGTTAGGCAGGGAGGGTGGCAGGGGAAGAAGAAGTCTGCAGAAGGGTTTCTAGTAGGATCTTGGCCAAGGGCTGGTATGCACATGCACAGGGTGAGACTCCACGAAGCCCTGCAGACAGTGAATGCTGTCACCAAGAGCTGAGTGGAGGTCCTGGTGGTCACATAATGCAACTTCATCCCAGCCAGAGAGGACAGGCCTCACTGAATAGCTGGGACAATGAGTTGAGACCTCAGAAAGGCCACACATTAGGCAGAAGGATTAAGCATGAGGGCCACATTCTAGTACAGAGGACAATAGCAAAAAACCCTAGCCATAACCAAGAACAAAACCAAACCCGACAGGGCCAAGAGGACGTGCTAGCAATTTAACTGCCTGTCAGAACAAAACTCAATACTCTCTAAAGGAAGAAAACCTGATCTAAAATTCCTACAGTGTCACCAACAATGTGAAGAATAAAATGAAATCACTAGACACGTGAGGAAGCAGGAAATTCTGATCCACATAAAATTAAAAAGCAGTTAAGAGATACAGACATCCCCAAATGATCAGGATGTTGGAATTAGCAGATAAAGACCTTAAAATAGCTAGTATCAATATGTCCATAAACTTAAAAGATGAACTTTAGAGAGAACAGATTAGAAATCCAATAAAGACATGGAAAATAGCTAAGAATTCTAGAACTGTGAAATACGATACGATAAATAAGAAATTCACTGGGTGAATCTAAGAATATATTGGAGACTGCAGGAGAAAAGGGTCAATAAGCTTAAAGACAAATCAACAGAAATTTTCCAATCTGAGAACAGGAGAAAAATAATATGTTAGTTATTGATTGAATTTTTCTTGATTGATTAGCTTGATTGAATTTTTCTTTTTTTGATTCTAAGTCTCACTCTGTTGCCCAGGCTGGAGTGCAGTGGCACAATCTCGGCTCACTGAAACCTTGACCTCCCAGGTTCAAGCCTCAGCCTCCTGAGTAGCTGGGATTACAGGCATGTGCCACCACCCCCAGCTAATTTTTTTTATTTTTATTTTTAGTAGAAACGGGGTTTTACCATGTTAGCCAGGATGATTTCCATCTCCTAATCTCGTGATCTGCCCGCCTCGGCCTCCCAAAGTGCTGGGATTACAGGTGTGAGCCACTGTGCCTGGCTGATTGAATCTTCAACAGGGTGTACGTAGATCAAAACATAATATTGTTCCCCATAAATATACACAGTTATTATTTGTCAATTAAAAATAAGTTAAAAAAATCTGAATAACAACAAGATAGCAAAAGAAAATGAACAGAGGCGCAGTGACCAGTCTAATAGGCATCTAATTAAAACTTCAGTAGGGAAAGACACAAAGAATGTGGCAGAAAAAGGCTGGCATGGTGGCTCAGGCCTGTAATCCCAGCACTTTGGGAGGCCGAGGTGGGAGGATCACTTGTAGGCTAGGAGTTCAAGACCAGCCTGGCCAACATGACAAAACCCTGTCTGTACTAAAAATGCAAAAAATCATTAGCCAGGTGTGGTGGTGCATGCCTGCAGTCCCAGCTGCTCGGGAGGCTGAGGTAGGAGAATCAGTTGAACCTGGGAGGCAGAGGTTGCAGTGAGCCAAGATCATGCCACTGCACTCCAGCCTGGGTGACAGAGTGAGATTTTGTCTCAAAAAAAAAAAAAAAAAAAAAGTGGAAAAAATTTCAAGAGATAATGGCTGAAATTAACCTAATCTGATAAAAAACAATAAGCACAACAAAAAACAATCCAATTTATAAATCCAAGCGGCTCAGTAAACCCTAAGCAGGATAATACACAGAGCACCTCACTGTGGTCCATCAGAATCATACTGATGAAAATCAAGGATAGGAGGACAATCTTAAAGGCAGTCTGAGAAATAAAGACATTGCCTACAGGGGAACCATGGTATGAATGATGGCTGCATTTTTACGAAGAACAATGATGGCCAGAAGACAGCAGGATGATGTATGAGTCCATTTCCCTTGCAAATAAAGGAATACCTGAGGCTGGGTAATTTATAAAGAAAAGAGGTTTATTTGGCTCACAGTTCTGCAGCTGTACAAGAAGCATGATGTTAGCAACTGCTTTTACTAAGGGTTTCAAGAAGCTTCCACTCATGGCAGAAGCAGACGTCATGTAGCAAGAAGAAGGAAGCAAGAGAAAGGGGAGGGAGGTGCCAGGCTCTTGTTAACAGTTAGTTTTCATGGGAATGAATAGAGAAAGAACAGGCTCATTATCTTGAGGATGGCACCAAGTCATTCATGAGGGATCTGCCCCCGATCCAAACACCTCCCACCAGGCCCCACTTCCAACACTGGTGACCCAATGTCAACATGGGGTTTGGCAGGGCCAAACAATATCCAAACCACAGTAGATGACATATTTAAAGTGCTGAAAGAAAAACTATCAAACCATCACGTACACAGTGAAAATATCCATCAAAAATGAGGGGTTAAAAAAAGACATTTTCAGATCAACAAAAGCTGAGAGAATTTCTTGTAAGCAGAACTTGGCCATACGAATTGCTAATAGAGATTCTTTAGGCTTATGGTAAATGATATTGGATGCAAACTCAGATCCACAGGAAGAAATGAAGACCCATGGAAATGGTATATGTGTGGGTAAATACTGTTGCCTCTCCACCCCGTGCCATTCCCATCCCATGCATTTTCTCTGGTCCTAGTTTCCCCTCTTCCTGACCACCCTGAGGTTTCATGGAAACCCCTTCTCCCTCTTAGTCCTTTAAATGTGAGGGCTATGTTCATGCCCCCAGAAGGTAAATATCCCCCATTGCTCCAGCTGGTCTTCATATAAAGTGGTTTTAAGTCACTAGCCAGTCTGGCCTCTCCTTCAAACATGCTCCAGTTTATCTAAATCAGGTATTGCAAACTTAATGCTTATGGGGGCCAAGCAAGTGACACCAGTGAGGGAGGTGGGTGCAGTATAATAACAGGGAGTGGTGGGGACTGTGGCAAAAGGAGTTTCAGCCAATTGCTGCCATGCAGAAGAGAGGCCCCAGCATTGTCAGACCTCATTTTCCAGTAGAAACAAAGAATGTGGATTTATATTTAAAAGTCTGTATATTTTAAGTTGATTGTTAATTAATAATAAGACTGAACTATATGCGTTAACACTATGCAGGCCACCAAAAACCTTTGGGCACCAGCATGCAATCTCTCATTTACAGGCATCTTAAAATGTGTTATCTAAAACTGGATGTGACATTCAGAGGTGGTGGCTAACCTGTCCTGTTAATCCTTCCTTGGGAAAGCATATTTCCTCCTTCTCAATAGCCACTATTTCGCGTCTCCACCTCCTGTACCAGGCCCAGGCCCACAGTCCTGACCAGCCAGCTCTTTCTCCCTTTTCAGCCCCTCCTCACCACTACCGCCCAGCACACTCTATCACTCAAAACCCTGCCCTAACACTTCAACAAAAGGGGTGGGGGTAAATATAACAGACAATTAAAAAATATTCTCTTAGTTTCTTTAGAAGACAACTGATAAATGCAAGAATATTAAGATTATATTATGGCATTATAATATATGTAGAAGTAAAATATAAAACACTAATCCTACAAGGAATGAAATATTGTGTGTGTGTATATATATAGATTTGTATACACATACACATACCATTGTAAGAAGACATACACTGTTCAAAGGATCATATATTTGACATGAAATGATACAATATTCTAAGTAGACTGTGATAAAGACTCATATTGTAGTTCCATTAAAATCTAATACAAAAAGGTACAGCAAAGAAGACAGTGGATAAACTACAATGGAATATTGAAAAATATTTAAGTAACCCAAAAAGAGGTATGAAAGGAGGAACAGAAGAACAAAAAGCAGAAAACTATAAAATAATAAGAAATTGGTAGACTAAAACTCGACTCTATCAATAATTACATTTTGTGTAAATGGACTAAACATTCCAGTTAAAAGGTGAGATGGTCAAACTATGTTAAACAAAGGTAAGACCTCATTACATCCTGTTACAAGTAGTAGTCTTATTTTTTTTTAGATGGAGTTTTGCTCTTATCGCACAGCTGGAGTGCAATGCTATGACACAATCTTGGCTCACTGCAACCTCTACCTCTTGGGTTCAAGTGATTCTCCTGTCTCAGCCTCCTGAGTAGCTGGGATTACAGGCACCTGCCACCATGCCTAGCTAATTTTTGTATTTTTATTACAGACGGGGTTTCACCATGTTGGCCAGGCTGGTCTCAAACTGCTGACCTCAGGTGATCTACCAGCCTCGGCCTACCCCAAGTGCTGGGATTACAGGTGTGAGCCACTGCATCCAGACACAAGTAGTATTCTGAAAATATAAATATACAGATAGGCTGGAAATCAAAGGATGAAAGAATATATACCACATAAACTGTAATGCAAAGAGAGCTGGTGTTACTCCACCAGGTGCAGTTACTCTGTAAGCCAAAGAAAGCTGGTGTTACTCTGTAAACATCAGATAAAGCAGACATTAAGATAAAGAGTACTATCAGAGATAGAGACTTTTCATAAGAATAAGAGTCAGTTCAGTTCCAAATGTATTATGCACCTAATAACAGAATTTCTTGATAAATGAAGCAAAGCCCTGTGCTTAAGGGAAAAATAGATACATCTACCATCATGTTTGGCAATTTAACAATTCTCTTGGTAACTGATGGAAAAGTAGACAAAAATCAGCAAGGATATAGAAACTTTGAACACTATCAATCACCTTGCACTAACTGACATTTATAGAACCTACACAAAATAATTGCAGAATACTTATTCTTTCCAGATGCATAGAACATTTACCAAGATAGACCATAAACTGGGCCTTAAAATGTCTTGATACATTTCAAAAGATTAACAGTAAGTAAAACTAGAAAAATTTATAAATCTCAGAATTAAGCAAGAATTCTAAATAAGCCATGGTCAAAGGAATCACAAGGAAACTAAGGACATTTTTTGAACTAAATGATAATTTTGATAGGCAAAATTATATGCTGCAACTATAAATGTTTAAATTTATAGCTTTAAATATTTACATTAGGAAACAAAAAGGGTTAGAATAATGTAAAATGGAGAGACACAATGTGTTCATGGATTAAAAGACACGATTGTTAAGATTTCAATTTTCTGTAATTTTATATATAGATTACCTGCAATTCCCTCTAGAATCTACCAATTTTTTTTTTGGTAGATGTTAAGTTGATTCTAAAATTTGTATGGAAAAGTGAAGGAACTAGAATAGACAATTTTGAAAAAGAACTAAATTGGAAGATTAACATTACCTGATTTCATGATTTTTATTATACAGCTACAGTAAACACCATGAGTCATTTGCAAAATGATAAATATATAGATGAATGAAAGAGAATAAAGAGTTCAGAAAGAGACCCATAGACACGGCCAACTGGTTTTTGGCAGAGGTGCAAACACAATTCATTGGAGAAAGGGTAGTCCTTTTTTTTTTTTCTTTTTTTTTTTTGAGACGGAGTTTCGCTTTTGTTACCCAGGCTGGGGTGCAATGGCGCGATCTCGGCTCACCGCAACCTCCGCCTCCTGGGTTCAAGCAATTCTCCTGCCTCAGCCTCCCAAGTAGTTGGGACTACAGGTGTGCGCCACCATGCCCAGCTAATTTTTTTTCTGAATTTTTAGTAGAGACGGGGTTTCACCTTGTTGACCAGGATGGTCTCGATCTCTTGACCTCGTGATCCACCCGCCTCGGCCTCCCAAAGTGCTGGGATTATAGGCGTGAGCCACCGTTTTTTTTTTTTTTTTAAATAGATGATGTAGGAAAAATTGGATACCCATATGTAAAAAGGCGAATTTCAGTCTATACATCATACCTTATATAAAAATTTACTCAAAATGGAAAAGAGACCTAAATGGAAAACATACAACTCTAAAATTTGTAGAAAACGTAGGAGGAAAAACCCCTATGAATTTGTAGAAGAAAGTGCAGGAGAAAACATTGCTGTGGCTTTGGTTTAGGCAAAGAGTTCTCAGCTATGGCACCAAAAACATGAGCAATGAGAAGAAAAGATTGTCTAGACTACACCAAAATTAAAAACTTTTGCTCCATGAAAGCCATTAGTAAGATAATGAAAAGATAAGTCATAGGCTGAAAGAAAATATTTGCAAATCACAAATCTCACAGAGGACTTGTGAGCAGAATATACAAAGAACTCTCAAAACTCCACAATAGAAAAGGAAACAAACAATTGAATTGAAAAATGGAAAAAAAAATTTAAACAAGCTCTTCACCAAAGAAGACATGTAGATGATAAATAATCATATGAAAAGATGCTCAATCAGCATCAGCAGTTATTAGGGAAATGTAAGTTAAAACCACAGTGAGATACCTATAGGAATGGCTAAAATAAAAATAATTGACAAGTGCTGCCAAGGATGCAAAGCAACTGAAATTGTCATACATTGCTGATGAGAATAAAAAAATGGTACAGCCACTTTAGGAAACAGTTCAGCAATGTCTTATGCAATTAAACATACACTTTCTATACGACCCAGCCATCCTACTCTTAGGTATTTACTTAAGTGAAGTGCAAACTGACGTTCACACAAAAATCTACATGTGGATATTTATATTGGCTTTATTCATTATTGCCAAAAACTAGAAGCAGCTAAATGTTCCTCAAATGGGAAAGAGATAAATGATCTGTGGCACATCTGGAGGGCATTACTACTAAGCAAGAGAAAAGAAACAAAACATTAATACAACATGAATGAATTTCAAAGGCATTATGGTAAATGGAATACGTCAGAATTTAAAGTTTACATACTGTATGATTCCATTTACAGGACATTTTGGAAAAGGCAAAACTACAGGGACAGAGAATAGATCAATGGTTGCTAGGAGTTAGAGGAAGGGGAGAAATTGTTAACTACAAAAGGGTGGCAAAAGGGAATTTTATTGTGTATATCTTAATTGTGGTTGTGATTTCACAACTTCATGCATTTGTCAAGATCCATAGAACTGTATGCCAAAAGAGTAAATTTTACTATGCAAACAAAAATTAAAATAAATTTTCATTTTAAGAAGCTATCAAAAAAGGAAAATTAAACCCAAAGAAGGTAGAAGAAAGGAAAAAAATAAGCAGAAGCAAGTAGGAAAGAGAAAATAACAAAATCAGTGCAACATAAATTTAATGAAAAAACAGATAAACCAAAGAGAAAATTAACAGAGCCAAAAGGTGATTTGTTGTAAATATTAGCAAAATTGATAAACTTTAGAAAGAATGATCAAGAAAAAAGAGAAAACCTAAGTTGTTAATGTCAGGGATGAAAAAAAGGATAGTACTAGAGATTCTACTGATTTCAACCAGGTAAGGTAGAAACATTATGAACAACTTTATTCCAATTCATTTGATAGCTTAAAGTTGACAAACAGAAAAATACAACTTATAAAAATTTCTCAAGAAGCAATAGAAAATCTGTATCAATAAAAGAAATTGTACTGATAGTCAAAAACATTCCCACAACAAACTCAGGTCCAAATATTTTCAGAGGTAAATTTCACTAATCATTTAAAAGAAGAAATAATATCGACCTTATACAAATGATATCAGAGATTAGAAGAAGAAGGAATATTTTCTATCTTATTTTATGAGACCAATACCCACTACAAACAAGACACAGAAATCTTCGACAAAATATTAACAAACTGAATCTATCAGTATAGAAAAAGGATGACATTTATTTGAAGATTTGAAATCTTCAATGAAATAGTAACAAATTGAATCCAGCAATATAGAAAAAGGATAACATATTCATTTGGTGTGCTAGGATTTGTCCCAGGTGATGCCAGATTTATTTAGCCTTTGAAAATCCATATGTATTTATACATTAACAAAATAAAAAAGACAATATGATCACTTCAACAGGTGCAGTAAAAGCACTGACAAAATTCAATACACATTAATGTTTTAAAAACTCTCAGCAAACTAGAAATAGATGAATATTTCCTCAATTTGATAGTTACATCTATGGGAAACCTACAGTTAACATCACAGTTAGTGGTGAAGTGCAGAACACTATCCTTGGAGACTTAGCGCAAGGCAAAGATGTCGACTCTTATCTCTTTTATTTAACATTGTATTGGAGGTTCTGGCCAGTGTAATAAGCCAGGAAAAGGTAATCAAAAGCATAAATATTAGAAAGAAAAGAGTCAGACCACTTCTGTTTGCAGAAAAAGTAATCATTTGTGAGGAAATCCTAAGGATACTACTAAAAAATGTATCAGAAATATTAAGTGAATGTAGCAAGTTTGCAGAATACATTAATATATACAAATAAATCATACTTCAATACATTAGCAGCAAAAATAGAAAAATAAAAATTAAAAGCAATATCATTTATAATAGGATCAAAAATATTAAAATATTTAAGAATAATTTGTTTTGTTTTTAGAGACATGGTCTCACACTGTCACCCAGGCTGGAATACAGTGATGTGTATAGCTCACTGTAGCCTTGAACTCCTGAGCTCAAGCAAACCTCCTGCCTCAGCCTACCAAGTAGCTGGGAATGCAGGCATATACCATCACTCCTGCTTATTTTTTTAAATGTTATTTTTTGTAGAGATGGGGTTTTGCTTTGTTGCCCAGGCTGTCTCAAACTCCTGGCTTCAAGTGGTCTTACTGTGTTGGCCTCCAAAAGCTCTGAGATTGCAGGTATGAGCCACTATACCTGGCCTTAGGAACAAATTTAATGAAGGATTTGCAAGACTTCTACCTTGAAAACCATAAAACATTAAATAAAAAAAAAACCAAACACCAGATACATTAGATTGGTGCAAAAGTAATTGTGGTTTTCGCCATTCAAAGTAATGGTGGGCCGAGTGCAGTGGCTCATGCCTGTAATCCCAGCACTTTGGGAGGCCAAGGCGGGCAGATCACCTGAGGTCAGGAGTTCAAGACCAGCCTGGCCAACACGGCAAAATCCTGTCTCTACTAAAAAATAGAAAAATTAGCTGGGCATGGTGGTGGGCACCTGTAATCTCAGCTACTTGGGAGGCTGAGGCAGAAGAATTGCTTGAACCCAGGAGATGGAGGTTGCAGTGAGCCCAAATGGTGCCACTGCACTCCAGCCTGGGTGACAGAGTGAGACTCCATCCCCCTCCCACACAAAAAAAGTAATGGTTAATGATTAATTGCAGCAAAACTGCAATTACATTAATTACATTTGCACGAACCTAATATCATGCTCACGAACTGGAAAACAGTAGTGTTAAAATGTCAATTCTCCCAAAATTGATTCAGGCATTTTATGCAATACCAATCAAAAATTTTGGCAGACTTTTAAAATGTATATAAATTGACAAAGTGATTCCAAAATGTATATGGACATACAAAAGATCTTGAATAAGCAAGACAATCTTGAAAGAGTATAATTAGCAGACTCTTACTGCCTGATTTCAAGACTTTCTATAAAGTCATGTAATCAAGACAGTATAGGATTGTCACAGTGATAGATTAGCAAGTTAATCAAATAGACTAGACAGTCTAGACATAGGCTCACACATACAAAGATAACTGATTTTTGACAAAAGATGCCAAGGAATGTCAATGGAGAAAATAATTTTTTTAAAAAAGTGGTGTTGGAACAACTGGATAATCCTATGGAAAAAGCGAACCTCAATCTCTCACACCATACAGAAAAATTAATTTGAGATGGCTTACCATGCTATATGTAAAGCTAAAACCACAAAGCTACTAGAGAGAAAGTAGGCTTTAAAAATATAGAGACAGAGAAGGACATTTTATAATGGTAAAAGGGTCAATGCATCAAGAAGACATAACAATTACAAACATATACACACCTAACAACAGAGCCCCAAAATAGATGAAATGAAACCTGACAGAATTGAAGGAGGGAACAGACAATTCAACAATAATGTTAGAGACTTCAATACCACACTTCCAATAATGGATAGAACAACTAGAAAGGAAATAGAAGACTTGGGCCATATTATGAACGACTAGATCTAACACATATTTATAGAACACTTAACAACAGCAGATTGCACATGTTCTCAAGTATGCATGGAACATTCTCTTGAATAGAACATATTAAGGCTAGAGAAGGAAGACGGGAGAGAGCGTTCTCTGACCTGTTTCCTTTACCTAAGAGAGTGAATTTGGAATAGTCACTGTCAAATTAGGCATCCCCAAGATGATAGGACTGAGGCCGCTGGAGCTGGAAGAGTGTCCTTGCCCCAGTGCTGGGACTTTCGGACAGAAAACAGATGGACGGTCGAGGAACCCGGATGGAGGCAGTTCTCTATCCAACTTACTATCCAGGAGAGTCACAGTGATTCTCTAAGAGGCTACATTGATGTCTAGTGAGAGGTCTAACTCAGGCTCAAGCCCAGGTCCTCATCATTCAGTCACCCTTTGAGGACAGAGAGGTAGCCATCACATTGCTGCTGCTATACAAAAATTTCAAGTACACTGGCTGCAGATGATAAGAATATTTCAAGAAGCCAACCTGCATCCGGCTATGAACAACTTTAAGGAATATACATAAGAAAGCAAATAATTGGGAGAGATCTAAGATGGCTGGTTAGGAGGAACTCGGGATTGCAGCATTTTTGCAAAGCATTTTTGAAAGCAATTAAGGAATACCTAATAAGTGGAAATACATTTGTGTTTACAGTTTGGAGGGCTTAGTATTGTAAAGATGGTAACACTGCCCAAATTTATTCACAGAGTCAATGCATTCCCTATCAAAATTATAGCTGCCTGTTTTTGTTGTTGTTGTTGTTGTTTTGCAAAAAACTGACAAGCTGATTCCAAAATTCATATGAAAATGCAAGAGACACAAGTAGCCAAAAACGTCTTGAAAAAGAACAAAGTTGAATAAATTACACTTCCTAATTTCAAAACTTACTTCAAAATGACAATAACCAAGATTACATGGTACTGGTATAGGCATAGACATGTAAATCAATGAGACAGAATTGAGAATCCAGAATATTGCCCCACATTTAGATTAATTGATCTTCAACAGGGAGCCAAGACAATTCAACGGGGAAAAAAAAGACTTTTCAACAAAAGCTACTGAATAGCTCCATGCAAAAGAATGATCCTACCTTACACCATATATGAATTAGGTCAAAATAGATAATAAACCTAAGTGTAAGAACTAAAACCATAAAACTCTTAGAGAAAACAGGTATCAATTTTCATGACCTTGGACTAGACATCAGTTTCCTATATATGACACCAAAAGCACAAGCAACAAAAGAAAAAAAAATAAGTAAGTTGGAATTATTTAAAAATTAAAAACTAGGAGAGAGATCCGAGATGGCTGGTTAGGAGGAGCTCAGGATTGCAGGTCTGAGTGAAAGTGCAGAGGGTGAGTGGACGCCGCATTTCCAGATGGATTTTTACCGCCCACAGACCAGGAGATTCATAGGCGGAGGAGTCCCACGGGTCGCCAGCATGGCTGTTTTGGCCGGCACGGCTGTTTGGCCTGCACCCTGCTGCAGGGGTTCCCAGTGCAGAGTAAACTAGACTGTGTCCCCTCTTAGCCAGCAAGGGGAGCTGAAACGGGGAGCCAGGCCAGGAGATTCCCGGGCAAAAAAGCGCCATGAATCTCAGAGCCATGGTTTCAGCTGGCGCAGTGGCTCCTGGTGCAGAGTAAACAAGACTGTGTCCCCTCTTAGCCAGCAAGGGGAGCTGAAGCAGGGAGCCAGGCCAGGAGATTCCCGGGCAAAAAAGCACCACAAATCTCAGAGCCATGGTTTCAGCCGGTGCAGTGGGTCGCCGCATGGGAAATCACACAGATCCTGGCACCTATTCAACAGGCGACCAGGTCACCTGGTAGAGAGCCGACTGTTCAACTAAAAAACAAAAGGCTCTGAGGCAGGGAGCCAGGTGACCAGGCCCAGCCGGTCCCACCCCCACAAAAACAAAAACAAAAACAAAAAAACAGCAATTGGAAACGCTCTGGGTTGAGACTTTCATGGCAAGCACAACTGAACCTGGGATGGTCCAGCTCTGTGGAGGAGGGGTGTCCACCATTACGGAGGCAGCCTGTGGTTCCCGAGGCAACCTGCCATCACCAAGGCAACCCGCCATTACAGAGAGAGTCCATCACTACAGAGGTGGGCCAACATAGCAGAAACAGTTCTAACTACACCCGTATAAACAGGACTGCAGGGAAGTTCACACGGCAGCTGGGCGGAGCCCACAGCAGCTCAGCGAAGCCTCTGCAGGCTGAGAGTGACTAGGCTGCCTCTTTGTGGGTACAGAAAACGGCAGCAGCACAGCGGAAACTCATAAAGCCCAAACTCCCTGGGACAGAACACCTGGGGAAAAGAAAAAGGGGTTTATGAGTTCTGCTGCTGCAGACTTAAACTTACCAAAATCAGAAAGTCAACAACTACAAAGTCGACAGGTGGATAAATCCACAAAGATGGGAAGAAACCAGCACAAAAAGGATGAAAACACCCGAAACCAGAACACCTCTCCTCCTACAAGGGAGCACAACTCCTCACCAGCAAGGGAACAAGACTGGATGGAGAATGAGTGTGATGAAATGACAGAATCAGCCTTCAGAAAGTGGATAATAAGAAACTTCTGTGAGCTAAAAGAACATGTTCTAACCCAATGCAAAGAAACTAAGAACCTTGAAAAAAGACGTGACGAAATGCTAACGAGAATGGACAACTTAGAGAGGAATATGAGTGAATTGATGGAGCTGAAAAACACAACATGAGAACTTCACGAAGCATGCACAAGTTTCAACAGCCGAATTGATCAAGCAGAAGAAAGGATATCAGAGGTCGAAGATCAACTCAATGAAATAAAATGAGAAGGCAAGATTAGAGAAAACAGGGTAAAAAGGAATGAACAAAGTCAACAAGAAATATGGGACTATGTGAAAAGACCTAATCTACATTTGATAGGTGTACCCGAATGTGACGAAGAGAATGCATCCAAGCTGGAAAATACTCTTCAGGATATTATCCAGGAATACTTCCCCAACCTAGCAAGGCAGGCCAATATTCAAGTCCAGGAAATACAGAGAACACGACAAAGATATTCCTCTAGAAGAGCAACCCCAAGGCACATAATCATCAGATTCACCAGGGTTGAAATGAAGGAGAAAATACTAAGGGCAGCCAGAGAGAAAGGTCGGGTTACCCACAAAGGGAAGCCCATCAGACTCACAGCAGATCTCTCAGCAGAAACCCTACAAGTCAGAAGACAGTGGGGGCTGATATTCAACATCCTTAAAGAAAAGAACTTTCAACCCAGAATTTCATAACCAGCCAAACCAAGCTTCATAAGTGAAGGAAAAATAAAATCCTTTGTGAACAAGCAAGTACTCAGAGATTTCATCACCACCAGACCGGCTTTACAAGAACTCCTGAAGGAGGCACTACACATAGAAAAGAACAACCAGTACCAGCCACTCCAAAAACACACGAAATGGTAAAGAGCATCAACACAATGAAGAATCTGCATCAACCAATGGGCAAAACAGCCAGCTAGCATCAAAATGACAGGATCAAATTCACACATAACAATATTAACCCTAAATGTAAATGGACTAAATGCCCCAATCAAAAGACACACACTGGCAAATTGGATAAAAAGCCAAAACCCATCAGTGTGCTGTATCCAGGAAACCCATCTCACATGCAAGGATACACAAAGGCTTAAAATAAAGGGATAGAGGAAGATTTACCAAGCAAATGGAGAGCAAAAAAAAGCAGGAGTTGCAATTCTCATCTCTGATAAAATAGACTTTAAAGCAACAAAGATCAAAAGAGACAAAGAAGGACAGTACCTAATGGTAAAAGGATCAATGCAACAAGAAGAGCTAACGATCCTAAATATATATGCACCTAATACAGGAGCACCCAGATACATAAGACAAGTTCCTAATGACTTACAAAGAGACTTAGACTCCCACACAATAATAGTGGGAGACTTCAGCACACCATTGTCAATATTAGACAGATCAATGCAACAGAAAATTAACAAGGATATCCAGGACTTGAACTCAGACCTGGACCAAGCAAACCTAATAGACATTTACAGAACTCTCCACCCCAAATCCACAGAATATACATTCTTCTCAGCACCACATCACACCTACTCTAAAATTGACCACATAATTGGAAGTAAATCACTCCTCAGCAAATGCAAAAGAACGGAAACCATAACAAACAGTCTCTCAGACCACAATGCAATCAAGTTAGAACTCAGAATTCAGAAACCAACCCAGAACCGCACAGCTTCATGGAAAATGAACAACTTTCTCCTGAATATTGACTGGATAAACAATGAAATGAAGGCAGAAATAAAGATGTTCTTCGAAACCAACGAGAATGAAGACACCACATACCAGAATCTCTGGGACACACTTAAAGCAGTCTCTAGAGGAAAATATATAGCAATAAGTGCCCACATGAGAAGAAAGGAGAGATCTAAAATTGACACCCTATCGTCAAAATTGAAAGAGCTAGAGGAGCAAGATCAAAAAAACTCAAAACCTAGCAGAAGACAAGAAATAACTAAGATCAAAGCAGAATTGAAGGAGATATAGACATGAAAAACCCTACAAAACATGAATAAATCCAGGAGCTGTTTTTTTGAAAAGATCAACAAAATAGACAGACCACTAGCCAGATTAATAAAAAAGAAAAGAGAAAATAACCAAATAGATGCAATAAAAAATGATAAAGGGGATATCACCACAGATTCCACAGAAATTCAAACCATCATCAGAGATTATTACAAACAACTCTATGCACATAAACTAGAAAACCTGGAAGAAATGGATAAATTCCTGGACACTTGCCTCCTCCCAAGCCTAAACCAGGAAGAAGTCAAAACCCTGAATAGACCAATAACAAGGTCTGAAGTCAAGGCAGCAATTAAGAGCCTACCACCCAAAAAAAGCCCAGGTCCAGATGGGTTCACAGCCTAATTCTACCAGACATACAAAGAGGAACTGGTACCATTCCTTCTGAAACTATTCCAAACAATCCAAAAAGAGGGAATCCTTCCCAAATCATTTTATGAGACCAACATCATCCTAATACCAAAACCCGGCAGAGACTCAACTAGAAAAGAAAACTACAGGCCAATATCCGTGATGAACATAGATGCAAAAATCTTCAATAAAATACTGGCAAGCCGATTACAACAGCACATCAAAAAGCTTATCCACCATGATCAAGTAGGATTCATCCCAGGGATGCAAGGCTGGTTCAATATACTCAAGTCTATAAATGTAATTCACCACATAAACAGAACCAAAGACAAAAACCACATGATTATCTCAATTGATGCAGAGAAGGCCTTCGACAAAATTCAACAGCCTTTTATGCTAAAAACCCTCAATAAACTAGGTATCAATAGAACGTGTCTCAAGATAATAAAAGCTATTTATGACAAATCAGCAGCCAATATCATACTGAATGGGCAAAAACTGGAAGCATTCCCTTTGAAATCTGGCACTAGACAAGGATGCCCTCTCTCACCACTCCTATTCAATATAGTGCTGGAAGTTCTAGCCAGAGCAATCAGGCAAGAAAAAGAAATAAAGGGTATTCAATTAGGACAGGAGGAAGTGAAATTGTCTCTATTTGCAGACGACATGATTGTATATCTAGAAGACCCCATCATCTCAGCCCAAAATCTCCTGAAACTGATAAGTAACTTCAGCAAAGTCTCAGGATACAAAATCAACGTGCAAAAATCACAAGCATTCCTATACACCAATAACAGACTTAAAGAGAGCCAAATCAAGAACGAACTGCCATTCACAATTGCTACAAAGAGAATAAAATACCTAGGAATACAACTAAGAAGGAACGTAAAGGACCTCTTCACAGAGAACTACAAACCACTGCTCAACGAAATAAGAGAGGACCCAAACAGATGGAGAAACATACCATGTTCATGGTTAGGAAGAATCAATATCATGAAAATGGTCATACTGCCCAAAGTAATTTACAGATTTAACACTATCCCCATCAAGCTACCAATGACCTTCTTCATAGAACTGGAAAAAACCACCTTAAACTTCATATGGAACCAAAAGAGCCCGCATAGCCAAGTCAATTCTAAGCAAAAAGAACAAAGCGGGAGGCATCACACTACCAGACATCAAACTACACTACAAGGCTACAGTAATCAAAACAGCATGGTACTGGTACCAAAACAGAGATATAGACCAATGGAACAGAACAGAGGCGTCAGAGGCAACACAACATATCTACAACCATCTGATCTTTGACAAACCTGATAAAAACAAGCAATGGGGAAAGGATTCCCTGTTTAATAAGTGGTGTTGGGAAAACTGGCTAGCCATATGCAGAAAGCAGAAACTGGACCCCTTCCTGACACCTTACACTAAAATTAACTCCAGATGGATTAAAGACTTAAACATAAGACCTAACACCATAAAAACCCTAGAAGAAAACCTAGGCAAAACCATTCAGGACATAGGTGTAGACAAGGACTTCATGACCAAAACATCAAAAGCATTGGCAACAAAAGCCAAAATAGACAAATGGGACCTAATCAAACTCCACAGCTTCTGCACAGCGAAAGAAACAGTCAATAGAGTGAATCGGCAACCAACAGAATGGGAAAAAATTTTTGCAGCCTACCCATCTGACAAAGGGCTGATATCCAGAATTTACAATGAACTAAAACAGATTTACAAGAAAAAAACAAACAAGCCCATTCAAAAATGGGCGAAGGATATGAACAGATGCTTTACAAAAGAAGACATACATGAGGCCAACAAGCATATGAAAAAATGCTCATCATCACTGGTCATTAGAGAAATGCAAATCAAAACTACATTGAGATACCATCTCACGCCAGTTAGAACGGCGATCATTAAAAAATCTGGAGACAACAGATGCTGGAGAGGATGTGGAGAAATAGGAACACTTTTGCACTGTTGGTGGGAGTGTAAATTAGTTCAACCATTGTGGAAGATAGTGTGGCGATTCCTCAAGGACCTAGAAATAGAAATTCCATTTGACCCAGCAATCCCATTACTGGGTATATATCCAAAGGATTATAAATCGTTCTACTATAAGGACACATGCACACGAATGTTCATTGCAGCACAGTTTACAATAGCAAAGACCTGGAACCAACCCAAATGCCCATCGATGATAGACTGGACAGGAAAAATGTGGCACATATACACCATGGAATATTATGCAGCTATCAGAAACGATGAGTTCGCGTCCTTTGTAGGGACATGGATGAACTTGGAAACCATCATTCTCAGCAAACTGACACAAGAACACAAAATCAAACATCGCATGTTCTCACTCATAGATGGGTGTTGAACAATGGGAACACATGGACACAGGGAGGGGAGCACTATACACTGGGGTCTGTTGGGGGAGTTGGGGGGGACAGCGGGGGGTGGGGAGTTGGGGAGAGATAGCATGGGGAGAAATGCCACATATAGGTGAAGGGGAGGAAGGCAGCAAATCACACTGCCACGTATGCACCTATGCAACAATCTTGCATGTTTTTCACATGTACCCCAAAACCTAAAATGCAAATAAATAAATAAATAAAAATTAAAAACTAAAAGCTCTTAAAAATTAAAACTTTTGTGCTTCAAAGAACACTATCAAAGAAATGAAAATAAAACATGCAGAATGAGAGAAATATTTGTAAATCATATATTCTGGTATTTAGAATATAAAAAACTCTCACAGCTCAATCATAAAAAGACATGTAGCCCATTTTTAAAATAGCAAAGGCTTTGAATAGCCATTTCTCCAAAGAAGATATACAAACAGTCAATAAACATGAAAATATGTTTAACATTATCAATCATTGGAGAAATACAAATCAAAACCATGAGATACCATGTCACATCTAATATGATGTACTACAATACTATGATATACTATGATGGCTACAAAGAAACAAAACAGCAATAACAAGATGCCAGCAAGGATGCAGAGAAGGTGGAACTCTTATACATTGCTACTGAGAATGTAAGATGGTGCAGCTACTGTAGAAGAGTTCCCCAAAAGTTACATGTAGAATTACCTTATGACCCAACAATTCTGCTCCTAGGTATATACCCAAGAGAATTGAAAGCATATGTTCATACAAACACTTGTACACAAATGTTCATAGTGGCATTGTTCATAAGAGCTAAAGAGCAGAAATAACTAGATGTCCAGCAACTGATGAATGGATACACAAAATGCAGCAATAGGCAGGGTATGGTGGCTCATGCCTGTAATCTCAGCACTTTGGGAGGCTAAGGCAGGTAGATCACCTAAGGTCAGGAGTTCGAGACCAGCCTTGCTAACATGGTGAAACCCGTCTCTACTAAAAATACAAAAATTAGCCAAGTGTGGTGGCAAGAGCCTGTAATCCCAACTGCTTGGGAGCCTGAGGCAGAAGAATTGTTTGAACCCAGGAGGTGGAGGTTGCAGTGAGCCAAGATCGTGCCACTGCACTCTAGCCTGGTGACACAGTGAGACTCCATCTCCAAAAAAAATGAGTAATGATAAAATGAATGAAGTACTGATAAATGCTCGACATGAATTAACCTTGAAAACATTATTCTAAGTGAAGGAAGCCAGATGCAAAATGTTGCATATTGTATGATTCCATTTATATGGAATGTCCAGAATAGGCAAATCTATAAAGTCAGAAAGTAGATTAATAGTTGCCAGGAGCTGTGGGGAGAGGAGATTTAGTAATGGCTGCTAATGTCTATGAGGTTTCCTTTTGGGTGATGAAAATATTCTGGAATTAGGTAGTGGTGGAGGTTGCACAATCTTGTGAATATATTAATAGTAAAAGAAACTTTCATCAGAGTGAACAGGCAGCCTATAGAATGGGAGAAAATTTTTGCAATATATCCATCTGACAAAGGGCTAATATCCAGAATCTACAAAGAACTTAGACATATTTACAAGAAAAAAACAACCCTCTCAAAAAGTGAGCAAAGGATATAAACAGAGAGTTCTCAAAAGAAGACATATATGCAGCCAACAACCTATGAAAAAAGCTCATCATCACTGGTCATTAGAGAAATGAAAATCAACCACCTTGTGAATATATTAATACTAAAAGAAACTGTCATCAGAGTGAACAGGCAACCTACAGAATGGAAGAAAATTTTGCAATCTATCCACCTGACAAAGGGCTAATATCTAGAATCTACAAAGAACTTAAACAAATTTATAAGAAAAAACCAACAACCGCATCAAAAAGTGGGCAAAGGATATGAACAGACACTTTGTAAAAGAAGACATTCATGCAGCTAACAAGTATTAAAAAAAAGCTCATCACTGGTCATTAGAGAAATGCAAATCAAAACCACAATGAGATACCATCTCATGCCAGTCAGAATGGTGATCATTAAAAAAGTCAGGAAACAACAGATGCTGGAGAGGATGTGAAGAAATAGGAATGCTTAAGTAGCTTATGATTAATTCAATTTTTATATATTTGACCTCATATCAATGTATTCAATGAATTAGAAGAAAGTACACGGACAATGTTAAATCCAGTGTTCTCCAGGGAGATTTAAGACGAAAGTACCAATCAAAGATGCACCATGACCACCATCCTCCCTGCCAGAGATTCTCCAGGGAGGTTCCATCCTCCAATTACTGAACGTCTCCTGGCGAACATGTTAGATACAGAACAAGGAGAATCCCACCTTGGAATTGCATTATGTGTAGCTTAGAAGCACAAATGAGTTAAGAAAGGTTGACTTCTAGAATATTTTACTCCTATTCATAAGTAAAAAAATTAGTTAACATAAAGTACAAATAAATCACAAGACTGTTCTTAAATGGGCAAAAGACTTGAACAGATGCTTCATTGAATGATATACACCAATGGCCCCTGAGCATGTGAAATGCTCAACTTCATAAGTCATCAGGGAAATAGCATTTCTGAAAGCAAACGCATTGAAAAGCCAAACGTTTCTGAGGATATAAAGCAGCTGAAATCATCAAATATTGCTGGTAGGAGTAGAAAATGATAGACCCATTTTGGGGAATAGTTTGTTAGTCCCTTACGAAGTTAAACACCACCTGCCTTATGATCCACCATTCCCCTCCTAGTTATTGATCCATAAGAAATGAAAACATGCCCATAGAAAGACTTGCTCAAGAATATTCATAGCAGCCTTTTTTCATAACAGCCAGAAAGTAGAAACAATCCAACATGTACCACAGGAGAATGGAAAACAAATTGTGACATATTCAGACATGGAATATCGCTCAGTAATAAAAAGGAAGAAGCTACTGTGACCTGCCCTACATGGATGAATTTCATACACATGATGTTGAGTGAAAGAAGCCAGCCCCTCAAAAGTACTTACTTTGTAGTTCCATTTATATGACATTCCACAACAGGTTCATCCATATGTACCTGTTAGGATATACCCTTTGATGGTGACAGAAATCAGGACAGCCATTGCCTAAGGGGGTTAACTAGAAAGAAATATGAGAAAACCCTCTGGGGTAACAGAGTGTCCTATATCCTGAGAACTGTGTTGAGCACACTCTTAGCAAAATACATTTATCTGTGACCCAAGATCTATGCATCTCAATAGATGTAAATTTCACTTCAATTAAAAAAAAATGTAAAAAGTGAGAGGCAGATGTGATGACTGAAGGGACAGTGCCTGGAGCCCAATCAGAAGAGCCAGGATTTCAGGGCTAAAGGGTTTGACTCTGGTGTTCTAGGGCCCTGGGGAGCCATGGGAGGTGTTGAAACAGGTTGCAGGAGAAGCTGGCTCAGTATTGCCATGTGTTCTGGGGACACTCTGGCTCTGTTAGCTCAGCTCTGCTGCTTTGGTGTCTGAGTCAGCTCAGCCCCCAGTGTCTGGGTTTTCTCATCTGCCTCCTCCTTCCTGCAGCACCTTGGAAAGCTTGTCACTGAGGAGAGGCTCAGCTGGAGGCAGGGCACCCTTGGCACCCCTCTCCCCACAACTATCCCCAGTCCCCGGGGAATCAGGAGTGAAGAGCCTCCCCCACAGCCACAGCCCCTGCTTTCCTAAGCAGAGCGAGACGGAGGCTTCTGATACATGTAATTTGGAGTGTTAGCCGCCAGCCCAGCGCCCGCTCAGGCTTCCTCCCGCTTAGCGTGGGTGATGACTCACTGCGGGGGAGGAGGCAAGAGATGCCTGCTCTGCCCAGGCAGGTCAGCTGCAGCTGTGGGAGGAAAAGCTGCTCATCCCTGCGGGGATGTGGGGTTTCCGCTCCCAAACTGTCTGCTTTCTATTCCATCCAGGCAGGATGAAGGAACAGAAAGGGTTTGAACTTTGGGGACAGACCAAGCTGGAGGTCCTCCTATGCAAGCCTCAGGTTCCACATCTGTAAAATGGAGTGGAGGCACCTTAGGGCTTTGGGTACATGTCAGTTATTGAAAGGTTGCTCCTTAGGAAAAGGTGTGAAGGGGTGGGAAAGCAGGATAGAGAAGGGGAGTTGGCTGAGCACTGAAGCAGCCTCAGGTTCGTCTGGCTTTGGTCTGACCTGCTGCAGGCTGTAGAATTGGTCATACCCTACAAAGTTGCTCCTGCCCCAGCTGAGATAGGGGCAACCTTTTGCACCTCCATCAGTCATTAATATGGGATGCTGTTGGAGGCTCCCAACCGTGTATGCTCCTGTTAACAGAGACAGGAGAACAGGGACAGCTGCAAGCTGTTAACACAGCTGGACAGTAGGCACGCTGACTTGGTTCAGCGGCCCCAACGGTGACTCCTATAGTGGGTAAAATACCCACTGCCCAGAGCTTTTGTGAATTCACAAAATAGGCAGTGAAGAAATAGTAACTATTTCAGCTGCATGAGAAAGAGGACCTAGGACCATAAATGTGTGTGCCCTGCCTACTATAGATTGAACATGGCTGGACCCAGGGCAGGCTGAGAATCCAGTCTATGTGTGTAAGCAGGAGCAACAGTAAACATACTTAACAGTCAGAGGCTGGCAGAGCAGCTGGGGCCTGGAGGCTCCCTTTAGTTCCTGGATCATAAGGAAGTTTCGAGGTGACCAAGGAAGGTGGTTGGGGTAGTGGTGGGAGGCCTTCAGGGACTTGGGACAGTGGCTGTCTACCATCCGGTGTTACCAGCTTGCCCATCATTCTGCCTTCCCTTGATGCACCTGGAAATGTTTGTGCACACTTATCCTGAGCCAGGCCATATATCTCAAGGGAGATGTGGTCACCTGCCTGTAAGGCCGGTTACCTCGCCGGGAGCTCAGACACGCCCACCCCCTCCCCGCTTAGAAACCATGTCACCACTCCATGGCCACTTTTGCACTCAGCACACACATCTGCACTCAACACTAGCCTCTGCACTCAGCACCTAGCTGACCGTTGAAAAACCCTGCCAAAATTTAAAAGAAGCCCCGCCGAAACCTGCCCAATAGCATTTTGCCCCGTCCAGGTCCCACTCCCCCTGGGCGGCTCGCTCACCAGAAATCCTGCCTACCTGCCAATAGCAGCTGGCCCCGTCCACACCCTACTTCCCCACAACCAATCAAAATGCCTCCACTCCCTATAAAACCCCACGTCTGAGGAGTTGGGTGTGACTTCTCCAGCCCCTCCTGTCAGACCGCAGAACCTCACCCAGGAGCCGATTAAATTTCTTTATTTCAATAACTGGCCTCAGTTGCCTCATTCAAACCTCGCTTGCTTCATTTAAACCTTACAAGTGGTGCTGAAACCCGAGGGGTGTTGTAAGACCCCTCCTGGGGGAAACTGACTCCTCCACTCAAAGCCGGACTGGGGACCCGCTCCGCTGCAAGGTAAGACTTCTGTTGCCCATAACCCCTCCCACTGCTTGCCTCGTGGACTCCCCACTCGTAATCACAGCCATGTCGGGGACTCCTTCTCATCTCTTGCTGTGGGTCCGGGACCCTGGCTTCCCACCAAGGGCCCAGGGCCCTGGCCTCATCTCGAGGACCTGAGCATAGAGGAGACATCCCTACACTCTTGTCTTCTCCCCGTAGGGGGTTTCTCAGGGTCAGGAATCTGTGGAAGACGTCCCCAGCTTCCTGAACCCTCCGGCTTCAGGTTGGAAGTTCCAGGAGCTTCCCCTGTCAGCCTCCGGTGCTCGGTGGCGTGACACTGAGTCGCACTTCTGATCACCTCTGTGGCAGTGGCTGAGGCTTGGGTAGTCAGATATCCTGTTTGCCAACCCGGACCCTGCCCAGGAGCAGGACCAGACCCCTGGCTGGTGCCATTAAAACGTCAGTTTCTTTTCCTAACCTCGGTACAAGTGAGCGGGTAAGTGAGTAAATTCTAAGCAGCAAATTCAGATTCGGCTGTATTCTCGGCTCCTGTTTCTGCTCCTATCTCCTAGCTCTCCCTCTCTCTCTCTCAAGATGGCTGCTGTTTCCCGCTCCTAACTCTCTCTCTCTCTCAAGATGGCGGCCATTTCCCACTCCTAACTCTCTCTCTCTCTCTCAAGATGGCAGCTGCTTCCTGCTCCTAACTCTCTCTCTCTTTCTCTCTCAAAATGGCAGCTGTTTCTCGCTCTTAGCTCTCTCTCTCTTTCTCTCTCAAGATAGTGGCTGTTTCCCATTCTTTATCTCTCTCTCTCTCTCTCTCTCTCTCTGTAGATAATGGCTGTTTCCTGCTTAATAGAGTAACTGTACTTTCAGTTTCTCTTCCTACCCCCAGCACGAGTGAGTGAGTGAGTGAGTGAATTTATGTGTAGTCCCATGGCCTAATGGCTGCGGGGCTTGTGTGGGCCTCAATCCGCAGTTCCACGGGGACGTCATAAGGCATAACGGTGATTCACCTCTGGACTAAAAGTTCTGAGGTGACCAGGCCTGGGGGTTATACGGGTACACCTTAGCCAAGATGCCCTGAAACATCCCTTCAGGGACGTGGCCAGGAAGGCATCAGACTGGTCTCCCATCTGGGGGGCACCCATCCCTCATCCATCAATCCTATATGTGGTTCTGTCTTTATTGTAGATTCAGCAGTTTTGTTAAACTCCTGTCAGCCAATGTACAGTGGTTTAGACCAGCTTCCCTTAAAGTAGCAGATATTCTACAGTGGGTAACAGACCACTGGCTGCAGGGAACCTTTACTGAATTCAGGCCCCTAGAAGTAACTCTGTTCTCTTCTTTTCTCTTACTCTTCTATCACTGAGGTCTCACTCCCTAGCCCTGTTTTTTCTCACTTCCTCTAATTCTTCCATGTGGCAGATAGTTCTAGCCCTGTCTCTTTTTATCTTCTTCCTTATTATAATCATTGCAGCCTGTAAGTTCTCTCAGCCACCCACTCCGGGAAAGGAATACTTCTGCCCATGTTGAGTGTAATATCTGTTCCTATCACTTCCTCGCCTCTGACTACCCCACAAAAGCCAACTATGGGTAATCAGGAGTCCTGCTTAAACCCCAAGTCAACTATGGGTAATCAAGAGTCTCGCCTAGACCCCAAGTCACCATTAGGATTCCTAGTCCAAAATCTACCCAAACTGGGTCTTTCCATAAAAAAGAAAAGGCTGCTCTCCCTCTCCACTGTGGCCTGGCCACAGTACTCTCTGGATAACCAATCTAAGTGGCCTCTGGAGGGCACACTCCACTTCAATGTCCTGACAGATTTAGATAACTTTTGCCAAAAAAACGGTAAATGGTCGGAAGTCCCCTATGTCCAGGTTTTCTGGTATCTGTGATCCCAACCTGCCCTCTGCTCTTCTTGTTCCTCCACCCAGGTCCTGTTAGCCAAAACCCTACCTTTGCCCTCAGCCCTGCCCAGCTCTGCACTCTCCGAAAACCCGGAAGACATGTCCTGCCCCGCCTGCTTTACCAACCCTCCTCCTTATGCAGGGTCTCAACTCCCTCTTCCCCTTCTCCTCCCCAAAGCCCTAATATGACCTCCCTCATCAGTGCTTGTACCCATTCTCATGACCCCCAACTCCTCTGCCCTTTGCGTGAGGTAGCCAGGGCCCAGGGAGTTGTACAAGTGCATGTTCCATTTTCTCTCTCTGACCTATAGGCTATCGAAAAGCGCCTAGGGTCTTTCTCCACTAACCTGACTGCCTACACCAAAGAATTCCGCTATCTTACCCAGGCGTATGACCTAACCTGGCATGACACATATGTAATCCTGTCCTCCACCCTTACTCCAGATGAGCGTGACCGCATTCTTACAGTGGCCCGAACACATGCCAATCAGGTACATCTCACAAACAATCAAATGCCAGTAGGTGCAGTGGCGGTCCCCGAGGCCAACCCTAATTGGGACTATCAGACTGGTCAAGATGTCCACTGCTGCCAAGACCAAATGCTACAGTGCCTCCTAGTGGGCATGCAAAGCGCAGCCCAAAAGGTAGTTAATTATGACAAGTCAAGGGAAATAACTTAGGGACCTGATGAAAACCTAGCTGCCTTCCTTGACTGTTTAACTAATGCTATGATCCTCCATACCCGGCTGGATCCAGCCTCCTTAGTGGGGGCTACAGTCCTAGCCACCCACTTCATCTCACAGTCGGTGGCTGATATAAGGAGGAAACTTAAAAAAGCTGAGGAGGGTCCCCATACTCCCATACGGGACCTGGTAAACATGGCATTTAAGGTTTTTAATGGCCAAGAGGAAAAGGCTGAAGCCACCCAACAGGCCCATCTACAGCAAAAGGTGAGCCTCCAAACCCAAGCTCTTGTAGCAGCCCTGAGGCTGGCAGCCCACCGAACATCTGGAAGAGGGGGGTCCATTGAAACCCTCAAGAAATTATTCAAGGGCCCCGCCCAGGCCCTGTTTCAAATGTGGTCAAGAGGGACATGGGTACAGCAGTGCCCCTGTCCTCGTCCACCTCCCGGACCCTGCCCAAGCTGCAAACAGGCTGGACACTGGAAGGTTGACTGTCCATCCTGGACTATGGGCTCACCCCCCACACCTCTATGTGAGGGGCAGGCCGGTCCGCAGGAAACAATCCCTTCGCCTGAACTTCTTGGCCTTCTGGACGACTGACGCAGCCCAGGCTTGAGGACTCCCATCACCCTTGCAGAGCCAAGGGTAATGCTGCAGGTAGCGGGTAAGTCCATTTCCTTCTTAGTGGATACGGGGGCTACCTATTCTGTATTGCCTTCCTACACAGGGCCTAGCATATCTTCCCAGGTCCCAGTCATGGGAATTGATGGAAGGCTTTCCTGTCCTAATCAAACCCACCCCTTAGCCTGTATCCTCGAAGGACACCCCTTTTCTCACTCTTTTCTAATCATACCCTCATGCCCTGTTCCCCTATTGGGACGAGATATTCTCCAGACTGTGGGGGCCACTCTTCACCTTACTGGCCCCCCATACTCAAACCCATCACTCGCTCACCTCCTACTGCCCCTCCTAACCAACCCTACGCCTAGTCTCAACCCCTCACCTCAACCCCCTATCCCTCCTGATGTGGTTAATCCCTTGGTATGGGATACCTCTAAGCCTGTAGTGGCCAGACATCACATGCCAGTTAAAATACTTCTTAAAAATCCTACCCACTTTCCCTCACATCCTCAGTTTCCCATCTCAAAAACACACCGCCAGGGCCTAAAGCCTATCATTACCTGACTCCTAGCCCAGGGGCTCCTTATCCCCACCAGTTCCCCTTGCAACACTCTTATCTTACAGGTCCAAAAGTCGTGCGGTGACTACCGCCTAGTTCAGGACCTACGCCTTATCAACGAGGTGGTGGTACCCCTCCACCCTGTAGTCCCCAACCCATACATCCTGCTATCCAACATTCCCTCCACTACCTCCCATTTTACAGTTCTTGACCTCAAGGATGCCTTCTTTACCATTCCTCTACACTCTGAGTCTTACTTTCTCTTTGCCTTCACCTGGACTGATCCAGATACTAACCTGTCACAATAGCTCACCTGGACGGTCCTGCCTCAGGGATTCAGAGACAGCCCCCTTATTTTCAGACAAGCCTTAGCAGCTGACCTTAGCTCCTGCCCTCTCCAACCCAGTCTCCTTCTTCAGTATGTGGATGACCTGTTACTTTGTAGCCCCTCCCTCTCCCTGTCTCAACAGCATACCGCCACTCTTCTTAACTTTCTGGGATCTCAAGGGTACCAGGTATCTCCCTCCAAGGCACAGCTGTCAGTCACCTCAGTAGTTTACTTGGGTATTCGCCTCACCCCTAAAACTAAAAGCCTGACAACAGATCACCAAAAGGCACTCCTTTTGCTACAGCCTCCAGAGACAGCTGATCAAATTCTCTCCTTTTTAGGGTTTGTAGGATTCTTCCACCATTGGATACCTAATTTTGTCTCTCTAGCTAAACCTCTATATGTAGCTACTGAAGACATACCCATGGGACCCCTCTCCCACCCTAGGGTAATAAAACAGGCTTTTAAAACCCTACAAACTGCCTTATCCATGGCACCCTCACTCCAACAGCCAGATCTCAACTGCCCCCTTCCACTTGTTCACTGATGAAAAACAGGGAATTGCGGTTGGGGTCTTAACCCAACCCCTGGGTCCTGTGTACTGTCCAGTAGCCTACTTATCAAAACAACTCGACCCCATGGTCGGGGGTGGCAGCCTTGCCTGCGGGCCCTGGGAGTGGCAACATAACTCACCAAGGAATCCCTAAAACTTACCTTGGGCCAGCCAATCTCAGTGTTTTCTCCCCATCGGCTCACCGACCTTCTCTCTCACAAATCTCTCGCTCACCTAGGACTCTCCCATCTACAGGAGTTTCATCTACTCCTTATTGAAAATCCTTCAGTCAGCCTTCATCCCACTTCTTCACTCAACCCGGCTACTTTGTTTCCCCTTCCATCCCATTCGCCCTCCCCAGCCCATTCCTGTCCTGAACTAATAGATACATTTGCTACATCTCAGGAGGGCCTGTCTAACCTTCCTCTCTCTAGCCCAGACCTTACCTTTTATGTAGATGGGAATTCAATAGTGACAGCCAAGGGAGACGAAAAGCGGCCTATGCAGTAGTCACAGATTCAGCCACCCTCAACGCACGTCGCCTCCCTGATGGAACCACATCACAAAAGGCAGAGCTGCCTTAACCCGAGCTCTCACACTAGAACAGGGAAAGCGAGCAAATATCTATACTGACTCAAAGTATGCTTTTCTTATTACCCACTGCCACTCTGCCCTTTGGAAAGAGTGGGGATTCCTTACCACAAAGGGGTCCCCCATAGTCAATGCTACCCAAATCTCAAATCTCCTGCAGGCCCTGTCACTGCCCAAAGAAGTTGTTGTCATCCACTGCCGGGGGCACCAGTTCCAGCAGGATGCCGTTTCTCGGGGCAATGCAAGGGCAGATGCAGCAGCGAAATCCTTAACCAGTACCAGGCTAGCCCCCACTCCGGTCCTGTTCCTCACCACTACCGTGCCGCTGGTTTACTCACCATCGGAAAAACAGGCCTTCATATTAAGAGGGGGAACCAAATCTAATCAGGGCTGGATCTTCCTAAATAACAGGATTGCCCTTCTACGGGAACAGGCCCCCTTGAGATGAATGTGACTGTTGATGATGGTGGTGGTAATGAAGGTAATTAAGATGATGATGCTGATGGTAATGGTGATGATGGCGCTGATGGTAATGGTGATGGCGATGATGAAAGTAATGATGAAGGTGATGATGATGATGATGAAGGTGATGAAGGTGGTGATGAAGGTGGTGATAAAGGTAATGAAACTGATGATGGCGAAAGTGATAATGAAGGTGATGGTAGTGATGACTATGTTGTAAGTGATGATGGAGGTGATGGTGATGATGGTGAAAGTGGTGATGATCATAATGAAGGATGATGGTGAAGGTGATAATGCTGAAGATGGTGATGATAAAGGTTGTGGTGATGACAGTGAAACAACCCCCAACCTTTCTCTTGGTTAACGCTAGTCGAAGCCATAAACTTCACTAATTGCTTTTTATGTGCCTCCCTTAACAAACCCCCTTAGCCGCAGTTCCCCTCTGGACCGGGTTCAACCTGTTGCAATCATCTACAGGGCCTGATACCACCCTAATGGGTATCCCACTGTTCAAGGTACACTCCCAAAATCTCTTTCTCTGCTACGGAATGACCAACACCTCCAGCTTCAACACAACTGCAAAAGCAAAATCCACCCTTTATGCGCCTCCAGGAGATACTTCTGGTGTAATGGAACCCTAACCAAAGTTATAAATGCCTCCAAAGGTATACAGGCAAGCTGAGCTCCTATCTCTCCTTACACCTCCCCCTGCTCACCAAAACAAATGAGCTGTCTTCCTCCCAATAGTAGTTGGCCTCTCCTTAGCATCCTCTTTAGCGGCTGCTAGAACAGGAGGCAGAGTGATGGGCTACAGTGTCACCTCAGCCACTCGACTGGAAGACAAGCTCCGTGTGACCATTGAAGTGTCAGCCGCTCCCTGGCCTCCCTCCTATGACAAATCACGTCACTGGCCCAGGTAACTCTCCAAAACTGACAGGCCTTTGACCTACTAATGGCGAAAAAAGGAGGTACCTGTCTGTTTCTTCAGGAACAGTGCTGCTACTATATGAATGAATCAGGCCTGGTAGAAGAGAATGTCAACACTCTCCACCACCTCCAAGAAGACCTCCGTAAAAAGCAAAATACATCAGTCTTGCCTCTCAGCTGGTGGCAATCTCCCATGTTTACCTGGTTGACCCCTATCATCACTCCCATCATCATAATCTGCTTACTACTACTAATAGCCCTTTTCCTTCTCAGGTTCCTGCAAGCTCGTATGCAAGAGATTGGACGAGTGGCTGTTAACCAAATGTTGCTTCACCCCTATGTCTGACTCCCAACTGAGGCACCAGCCAACTGACCCATCCCCCTCACTCTGCCCCTATTCAGCAGGAAGTAGCCAGAAAGAAGTGGCATCCTATATCATCAAAAGGGTCAGAATGTAAGGCCGGTTGCCTTGCCGGGAGCTTGGACATGCCCACCCCTCTCCCCGCCTGGAAACCACATCACCACTCCATGCCCACTTTTGCACTCAGCACACAAATCTGCACTCAACACTAGCCTCTGCACTCAGCACCTAGCCGATGGTTGAAAAACCCCGCCAAAATTTAAAAGAAGCCCCGCTGAAACCTGCCCAATAGCATTTTGCCCCGTCCAGGTCCCAATCCCCCTGGGCAGCTTGCTTGCTGGAAATCCCGCCTACCTGCCAATAGCAGCTGGCCCCGTCCATGCCCTACTTCCCCACAACCAATCAAAATGCCTCCACTCCCTATAAAACCCCACGTCTGAGAGGAGTCGGGTGCGACTTCTCAGGCCCCTCCTGTCAGACCACAGAACCTCACCCAGGAGCCGATTAATTTCTTTATTTCAATAACTGGCCTAGTTGCCTCATTCGAACCTTGCTTGCTTCATTTAAACCTTACACTGCCTACACTCTTGCCCCTGATGTCTCTCTATTATGTGCAACTTGAGAACTGGCCACTGGGCATTACCTGGTCCATCCAACACAATACTCTATTTCTGATGGGGCTTTCCAGAAACAGTAAGTTAGAAATGTCCCTGGGATGTCTATATTTTCTTCTAAAAGCCCACTGTACTTCATGTAAAGAAAGAACACTGACTTTGCAGTCAGACAGACCAGGGTTTGAATCCAGCTCTGCTGTTTGTGGGCTGTGTGATCCTGCTTGAGTTGCTCTACCTCTCTGAGCCTCAGCTTCCTGCTCTGTCGAACATGGATAAACTATGATGCCTGCTCAGAATGGCTACTGGGAGGATTGGGAGCTATCATATATTGTGTTTAGCAGCAGGTAGTAGTAGGTTCTTGATAAATTTTAGCTTTTTCCCCCTTTTTCTCTTCTGAAGTGATTCCACTTTCATAGGGTCACCACTCATACTAGAGGGGCAGGCTTTATCCTGCTTCTAGATCCTAATGGACCCTTTTAGTCTCTGGAGAGGAATACCTTGTCCTGTTAGTTTCAGGCCCCAATTCCAGGAACTGCACCACAGAGGCTTAATTACGTCCTAAGAAATAGACATAAGCTATTGTTACAGGATCCTTGGGGTGTCACTTCACCACCTGGAAACCTCTGTGCTCAATGGCATCTTTGCCTGAGTTTTGCTCTGGCCCACCAGGCTTGCTTCTCCCACGGAGCCTGGAGGGCTGCGCTTGGCTCACACTACCAGCCTGAATCTCAGGGGTGAGCCAAGTATGGAATGGTGAGGGGTGTGTGAGTGAGCATGGGGTCTGTCCACTGTGCACAGCCAGGCACATCTGCTATGGTAGGGCAGGCAGCTCCAGGTGCTGGCATGGGTGCTGGCTCCCTGGGAGACTGCAGCTGAACCAGGCATACCATAAGCAGCTTCCATGGCTGACACTGGGGAATGCAGTGGTGCCTGGAAGCTTGGAGACACCAGGAACCTCAGAACCCTAAAGAGGGGGTCACAGTCCTGCCTCAGGGAGTGTCTAGGTCTAGGCTCCCCAAAGGGCTACAGCTCTTTTCTACTTCTCTCCTCTCCTTGTCACCCACAATGTGGCAAGCAAGAGGCATGTTTCAGCTATTTGTGTTACAGCTCTTTTAGCCCCACCATTTGGCAGGTCCCAAGTTCTTGTCCTGGGTCCAAGAAGAATGAGGTAGGCAGACAAGTGGAGGAGGACCAAAAAGAAAAGTTTTATTGAGTGATGGAATAGCTCAGAGGAGACCCACTTGGAGGAGACCCGTAGTGGGTAGCTCCTTTCTATAGCCAAGGTGTCCTGATGATTGTTCGGCTCCTAGCAGAGAGGGTAGCTGCTCTCTGCAGGCAGGTCATCCCAACAGGATGCCTGCTCCTGGCTCCCTATGGCTCCATGGAGCATCAGCACTGCCCCAGGCCCAGCTACACCTAGGGGCCCCTCTCTGTCTGCCCCTCAGTGCCCAACCGCACTGCTCCCCTGCAAGCAGGTCAGTCAGACTAGCTCCATCGTGGCAGCTCCCAGGGTGGTGGCGTCTGGGGGGCTTCCGCAGGCAGGCTCTGGGGACTGCCTGCCTTCTCTCTGCATTTTCCCTGCAGTGGTGGTGGGCAAGGTGCAGGTGGCATGGCGGCCCCGGCCAACACTGCACAAATGAACCCAATGCTCTTGGGGTCGGCTCTGCTCCTGAGTCCCAGCTGCACCTTCCACCGGATGCTGGCAGGCTCCTGAGATGCAGCAGGGAGTGAGGTTGAGGCCGTGGTGGAGGCTCCAGTCCTGGGAGCAGGTCCTGTCCAGCTATGTGAGGGTGGGGGTGGCACAGTGGGCTGCCTTGGGGATGTGGGGCACAGGAGTTCCACTGCCACCACTGCTGCTCCTGCAGTTGTTCCTGCTGCTACTGCCTGTGACTCCTTACTGCAGCTGGTGTGGTGGCAGCGGCTGCTCCGGATGGCTTGCCACTGCCATCACTGTTAGAAGAGTGTGCTCTTTGTGCCCCATTCAGCTGTCCCTTTCTTGGAAAGATGTCCTGGCCATGGGGGTGTCTTTGCCAGTAAGCTCTGTCCTTCGGAATCCTGACAGGTTGGGGAGGAGCTTTACTTGAAACCTGCCATCAGAGATGTGGACTTCAAAGGGGCTGGTGGGACATGAATGTGGTGGACACAGGGTGGGGCTCAGACTGGGGGTGAAGGGCAGATGCCTCAGGAGGTGCTTGGAGGCCACAGGCTGGTCAGGGCCTGAGGCCAGACATGCGGGCTCCCCATCTGTGCTTTTGGCTGTGCTGAGATGGGCAGGGCTGGGTGGGGATGCTGCGCATGTGGAAAATAGCTCTGGCAGCCCGTGGGGGCAGCCAGCCACATTCCCGCACGTGTCCACACCACATTGTGCTGTCATAGCTTCCCCGAGGTGTAAACGGACGTCCTCCCACCAGAAGCTTGCTTTTCTCTGGTCTCCGGGACAAGGTGGCACTTCCCAAAGCTTGGTCACATTGAAACCAGTTCTTATCAGGAGGGATCAGATCATTTTTCTTCCTTTTAGAATATGATCACACCCAGGGGATAGACTTTGTTAATTGTTTTGTGAAAACTTGGCATTTGGATACTTCCTAATGGTTCTTATTGTGCATAGTTCTGGAAGCAACACACTACATGCGTAAAAATATATAAACATTTACATATGTATATATTAGGATTTAGATATAATTGTATATTAATAGTATCTTATTGCATTATGATTACAGTACAATGAAATGAGTACATCTTAGGTATATGGCTTGGTGAATTTTTACCTCTGTTTATACTGCTGTAATCCCTGCCAAGATCAAGGAGTAGAACATTTCCATCTCCTCAGAAAGTTCCCTGTGCAACTTTGTAGTAAATAACCATTACCCACCACCTACTACAAAGCAACCGTCATGTGGCTTTTATCACTAAGTTCAGTTTTGCCTGTTTTTGAACTTTGCATGATGGGATCATGGTCTATAGTCTTTTGTGTCTAGTTTGTTCAATTATTTTGAGACAGGGTCTCACTCTGCTGCCCAGGCTGGAGTGCAGTGCCCTGATCATGGTTCGCTGAAGCCTTGACCTCCCAGGCGTAGGTGATCCTCCTACCTCAGCCTCCTGAGTAGCTGAGACCATAGGCATGTGCCACCACACCTGGCTAATTTTTGCTTTTCATTTTTTCATAGAGGCAGGGTTTCACCATATTTTCCAGGTTGGTTTCAAACTCCTGGGCTCAAGTGATTCACCTGCCTCAGCCTCCCAAAGTGCTGGGACTACAGGTGTGAGCCACCATGCACAGCCTGTGTCTAGTTTCTTTCACTCATCAATAATGTTACTTGAAATTCATCCATGGTGTTGCATTTTACAGTCGCCATTCTTTTTTTTTATTGCCGAATAGTATTAGATTATGTGACCATACCACAATTTGTTCATTCAATTTCCAGTTGTTGGACAAGAGCCAATTTAGTTTAAGCATAATAGACATGGGGAATATTGAATCTCAGTAAACACAGTATCAGGGATGAATGGAGGGAAACTTAGAGATCATCTGTCTAAGCTTTCTTGTTTTGCACATGAGGCCTAGAGAAGGAAAGTGACTAGTCCAAAGTCACAGTTTTGTCAGATCAAATCTACTTCTCTGGCTAGTTGGGGCTGTTTATTCGCACCCCCCACCGCCCCTCCGCCGCATAGCTCACTGTATCTCTTAATCAGATGTGAAAATGTTAATCCTTTACTTCCTAAAAGGATCCCTACAGTTTTCTACAGTTTTTCTCTTCTTTTCTTTTCTTTTTTTTTTTTTTGAGACAGGGTCTCACTCCTGTGCTCTAGGCTGGAGTGCAGTTGCACAATCACGGCTTACTGCAGCCTTTACTTCCTGGGCTCAGGTGATCCTCCCACTCAGCCTCTCGAGTAGCTGGGACTACAGGCGTGCACCACCACACCCAGCTTATTTTTTGTATTTTTAGTAGAGATGGGGTTTCGCCATGTTGTCCATGCTTACAGTTTTTCTATGTATACAATCCCTCAAGAGTATATAATACAATTTACTTCCAAGGTGTCAAAGACTTGTCTATTATGAAGTGAGATGGATTTATAAACGTGCATAAAAGAGAAAAACATGACTCACAAGAAACAATCTGTTTGCAGAAAGGTCTGGCATGCCAGAAAACACAATACAGGGGTGAGTGTTTTTCGGGTAGCCTTGCAGAGATGCTAGAAACCCACCAGCCCCCAGATATCATCCCAGGAGTGAGCTCCTTTATTTATTTCTATCTTTTGACTCTGAGAGAAAAGCCACAGAAATTCAAATGAATCTGGGTTCAAATCTTGGCTCAGACCTTTTGCACTGTCTCACCTTGGACTAATGACCACTTCTCCGAGTCTCAGTTTCCCCCTCTGTAAACTGGAGATGATAGTAGCATCTGTCTCATAATGGTGTTGGGGAACACATTTCTTGGCATGCAGTGGATACTTAATACATCCTTCTTGATTTTAAATTTGGATTTACAGACAAGAGTGGCTTGAAGACGGGGGCAGCTCTGGCAGAAGCAAAGGTAGGGAAGTGTGGGTCTGGGCGGGGGTGTGTGGGAGGCCATTTTCTCCCTATGAAGTTTGACATTTTCCTTGGCAACAGCTGTATGCCTTTCAGGTCTCTGGCGCCTGGCCTTGTCTGTCTGCTTAGATTTCCCTAGGGTCCTATCTCAGAAATGGAGGCCAGGAAAAGGGCAAGGCTTGTGTGGTCTGGAGGTCATGGAGCTGGGCCTTGGTGGTCACATGGCCTTGGAGTGGAGCCCCAGCCTGGTGCTGAGGCTGGGGGATGAGCCACAAGAAAAAGAGAAAGGCCATAAGTAGGTAACTGCCGTGTTTTCATGGATTTTTCAAGGCCTCAGGAGACCCTCTAGAATGGGGCCTCAAGATTTGAGGTATCTGGAGCAGAAGACGGAGTGGGCTCACTGGGCAAGCATGGGTTGAGATCCTTGCTTCCTCATCAACTAGCTGTGTGGCTTTGAGTGAGTAGTTTTCACCCACTGAACCTATCCCCATTGGGAGAGTTCAAGGATCCAATGAGACAACAGCGGGAGGATGGCAAAGAGTCCTTTGCCCTGGTCTAGCTGATGGCTGAGAAGTGTCCAGCCACAACTCATTGACTTGCTAAGTTACCGAAACCCCCTCAATCCCAGATCCTGGGCAAGCCAGGCAGTTTCCATAGGCATCCCCATAATTCACCTCCTGTCCAGCCCCCGGGCAAGGTGATAAGCTTAGCACATGTGATGGAAGAACATGGCTGTTGGTCTCTCATGCAAAATGATTTTGGGACTTTCCTGGTGGCCAGATATTGTTTGCTAAGAGCCCTGAGCCATGCCTTCCCTTGAGTTTCTGTCACTTTAACTTTAAATGGGATAATAAATGCACCTATATTGGAAGGTTATTGTGAGGATTAAATGGAGGAGTAATGACTGCAAAGCACTTAACAGAGCCCAGTTAAGTGCAGTAGTTAGGAGAATGGGCCCAGGATTCAGGCTGGGTTCAAATCCTGCCTCTACTATTTCCTGGCTGTGTTAACTTGGGAAACTGCTAGTTTTGGGCCTCCATTTCCTTATCTGTAAACTAGGGACAGTACTGGAATCCATTTTATAGAGTAGTTGGATAGCACTGAGAAAAAAGATGTGGAAAAATAAAATGATTGGAGGCTGACCAAAGGTTGTTAAGTGGTAGGATGCAGACATCTTCTGGGTGGGCGACAATGGTTAAGAATTCTGTATTCTTCAATTTTGCTGTCTACCAATCACAGCAATCTCACTGAGCTTGACTCAGTTATAGCAATAGAATTGAATTTCAGTGATACTATAGCAGCTTCTTTTTTCTTTTTAAAATCATACTCTTTCTGAAACACGGTAACTGAAAAGATTTAAACTGTGTTTAGCCCACGTGAACCTGAGCAAGTTACTTGCCCTGTCTGTGGACCTCACTTTCCTCCTCTGTAAAATGCGGGATAATTATGCCAACCTTGCAGGGTTCCCCTGAGGGTGAGATGAGACACTGGGGGCCCAACTCCCAGCCCACTCTCTGGCCCATGATCCTTTTCCCACAGACTATGGTTTCCTGGCTTGCTGCTGTGCTCTACAGTTGCCATGGTAGGAAAATTCCGGCTCCAGGGCATTACGACAACTCTCTGCCATGAATGGAAAGTTGGTGTGTGCTCATTGTTCTGCAGGCTGTCTGCACGTGGACTCAAGGACGAGGACTGGGAGCGCGCCTGGGTTTCAGGAAACCATCAGGATTCCTGGCTCCTCCAGACATCTGGAAACCTGGCAAAGGAGGCCTGTTCCAGGGAAAGGCAAGGCATCTGGGCTTTGGTGTCAGACAGACCTGGGCTTGATCTCAGTCTTGTTCATTTAAAAATGCATGCCATTGGGCAGTCTCTCTGGTCCTCAATAACAAGATAACAACAGCGTTTTGCCCCTAAGGGTTACTAGGGCACTGTGTTTGTGCCCAGTAAGTGCTGTCTTCTATTATTGCTGTTAGAGATAAAGATGGGCTCGACATGGTTTATTGATAAAATAACGAATGCCCAAGCAGAGTGAGCAGAGCCAAGACTTCCCTCTCATAGCTCTTCACCAGGGTCTGGGGAGTGGAGTAGGACACAGGTTAACATACTGACATCTGATGATGTCAATCAATTCTTGGCAAGTGCTTGGCAAGTAGTAGATGCTCAATAAATGCTAATTCTTGCTCCCCTAACCTCACACAGGTGGTCTGAAAAGACCTCAGAACTTCTTTGGGCATGGCAGTCATCACTTTCTTCTGCTGAGTCCTTTAGGAAATTTAAGGGCTTGTGGTCTCCTTCAGCCTCCATTGTTTGGAACTAGGGCACCTTGTTCCAAACAGGCAGGGAAGGAAACTTACCAGGGAGACTTTCAGTGGCTTCGCCCATGTGGCAGAGCTGGTATGTGGTAGCAACTGTGTCCACTCTGTCTGTTTGCCATCCATCATTCATTCATTCAAGGAATATTCTTTCTTTTTTTTTGAGATGGAGTTTTGCTCTCTGTTGCCCAGACTGGGGTGCAGTGGCGCGATCTTGGCTCCCTATAACCTCCACCTCCCGGTTCAAGCAATTCTCTTGCCTCAGCCTCCCAAGTAGCTGGGATTACAGGCACACGCCACCACACCTGGCTAATTTTTGTGTTCTTAGTAGAGACTGGGTTTCACCATATTGGCCAGGCTGGTCTTGAACTCCTGACTTCAGGTGATCCACCCACCTCAGCCTCCCAAAGTGCTGGTATTACAGGCGTGAGCCACGATGCCTGGCCTATTCAAGGAATATTCTTGGCACTGTCAACTGAAGAATGATGAGGTTCACACATTTGGAAAGGAGATCTTTATTTATCATAAATGGAAGCAGCCTGCAGGCCAGCCATCCCACAGGCTGGGCAGCATGGCCTCTGGCTCTGCAGAGAGCAAGCAGTTTGAGGGAGGGGTAAAGGGAAAAGGAACTTATGCTGAGTGAGGGGGATGAATATACACCACTTAACCAGCGACCAGAGAAGCCATGAATATTGATAAAAGGAGAAACATGTACATGTGTGGTCCAGCTTCATGCCTCTTCAAGGATTGCATGTCCAAAAAACGATAGCATTTGTATGATCCATGAGGGTGGAATTTTTGGCCCTCAGACATCAAAAGGTGAAGCAAAGGAATGAAAACCCGCACTGCATATCCTCCACATGTTGGTCAAATCTGGTCCAGAGATGGTCACTGGTCATTGGTGCTTTTTTTTTTCTTTTATTTTCTTCTTCTTGTTTTTAAAGCTGGAGGGTGGTCAGTTTTTGGGAAGAGATGCCCTTGTGAAACTGGTGAGCTGTCACATCAAAACTGCAAAGAGGAAGAAGGAGTCTGGTTATGGCCTCAGACGATTGGTTAAAGGTGATAAAGGAATGAGTCGTCTGTTTCTTGTTTTCCAAAACTATTATCTGCTTACTCCTTAGGAAGAAATTCTTATTAAAAATTAATAAGAGACCGGGCACAGTGGCTCACGCCTATAATCCCAGCACTTTGGGAGGTCGAGGCAGGCGGATCACAAGGTCAGGAGATGGAGACCATCCTGGCCAACATGGTGAAACCCTGTCTCTACTAAAAATACAAAAAATTAGCTGGGTGTGGTGGCACACACCTGTAGTTCCAGCTACTTGAAAGGCTGAGGCAGAAGAATCCCTTGAACCCAGGAGGCAGAGGTTACAGTGAGCTGAGATTGCACCACTGCACTCCAGCCTGGGCGACAGAGTGAGACTTGGTCTCAAAAAAAAAGTAAGAAAGAGGCATACTGAGATGTGTTTGGCCTCCTGTCCTGTCATGGCCAGGAACTTGGTTTCTAAGGTTTCTCCTGGGTCCCCTTGACCAAGAGTGGGTCTGTTCAGTCCATTGGTGGGGCTTAGGATTTAAGTTTTAGTTCTCAGCACCTACTATGTGCTCTGAGCAAAAGTGGTTAACAGGACAGACTCATCTCTGCCTGGGGAGTTTATAGTCTACTTGGGAAAGAGATATGAGTAAGTAACTGCACCAAAAGTTTCTTAATCACAAGGCCATTAAGTGCTGAGAACAGGAAGTGCAGGGAGCGGCCAGAGTGTCCAACAGGGTGACCTAGCCTCCTCTAAGTGGTCAGGGAATGCCTCCTCATGGAGGCTCATTTTGAGCTCCCCTGAGAGCAGAGCCTGGAGCAGAGCCTTAGGTGTGAGGGATATATTTGGGAGGGGACCTGGGGAGCAGCAGGGGAGGAGTGGGGAGGTGAGGCCGGGCAGGAGGAAAGCCAACATAAAGGTTGTGGTCAGGGTCATTCCTGTGGGCAGCTGGGCCAGCTACGCCTGGGACCACCTGAGGAGGGGACAGAGGGCATCCTGGCAGTGTACATGCAAAGGGACAAGGGACAGCACCAAGGGAGGCCCAGGCAGTTCTCCCAGTGTCCTTCTAGTCAGAGGAACCCAAAGGCAGCCGTCCAGCGCATCCAGAGTTTGGGCCCAGATGAGTCGGCTGCAGCAGGAGACGTTTTCCATGTAGCTCGGAGGGCCTTAGGGAAGTATTCCAGGCAGAGGGACAGCTCCTGATTCACCAGCCTGCAAGAGGGATGGCTCATCTGCCACAGCCTGGCCTGGGCAATTCTGCCGGCTCCCCATCTTGGAGTGGAAGCATTTCCTGGAACAGTACATCTTCCGGACCCCACCCCCAGCTGCATGACTCAGAATGTCAGCTGGAGCACTTTTTCCACCAAGTGCCTCCTCTGAGGGTCTGACTGAGGCAGGCAGGGGTGTCAATGAGAAGTAGGTTTGTAGATGTGCTCCCTTCTCTGCTGTGGTCTTCCTGCTTCCTGGACAAGCTTCAGAAGGCAGGAAATCCCCAGACTATGGAGGCAGCTATGGAGGACAGAAGGCTGTCTGGGTCTGGGGTTTGGGCCATGTGAGACAGCTCTAGAAAGCCTTTTGGTGCCCACAGAAACCCAAATAAAAGGAATGTATGGCGTAACTCTCTCCAATGAAATGTAGGAAGCCTGAGGCATTCCCACCCTTGTCTGCTCTCCCTAAACTATCCTGTGTGCCATGCTGACAGCTTCTGGCCAGGGGCCCAGTCCAGGAGATGGAAAGAAGATACCTGCAGGGAGGTGGTAAGCTGCATTTTGGTCCCTCCCAAATGACACAGCGAGAGCAGTGGTCAGGAGTGAGGAGATCTGGTTCCAGGGCCAGTGACTCCTTGAGCCATTATTGCAAAAACACCTAAGCCAATCTGAAATGCACAACTCTAGGCTCTTCTTGGTGGCTAGCGGTGTTAGCCAACAATTAGCAGTGAATGAGGACCTGCTGGTTCCCCCAGTCTTGCTACCAGGTTCGCATGAAAACAAGTGTGAACGGAATTCTGCCCTTACAAAGACATGTAGTAGGCCACTGTTATGAGCAAGCAGGTCCCAGACAGTTCATGCAACATGTATTTATTAACTCAGCAGATTCAAGAATATTCCAGAGTCACATTCTGTGACTGCTACAGGTCACATCAGGCAACGAGAATCAGTTTTGAGATGAAGTCTCACTCTGTTGCCCAGGCTGAGGTGCAGTGGCATTATCTTGGTTCACTGCAACCTCCACCTCTTGGGTTCAAGAGATTCTCCTGCTTCAACCTCCCAAGTAGCTGGGATTACAGGTGCATGCCACTGTGCCCTGCTGAGTTTTATATTTTTAGTAGAGATGGAGTTTCGCCATGTTGGCCAGGCTGGTCTCAAACTCCTGACCTCAAGTGATCCACCCGCCTCGGCCTCCCAAAGTGCTGTGATTACAGGCTTGAGCCGCCGTGCCCGGCCTGGATTCTTATACATGGTTTGTGCCAGGGGAGCAAGTGCCTCTAAAATATTTTAACTGAGTGATATATTCCGAATCCTGTTAATTTCATCAACAAGCACCTGTTTCCAGCATCCATTAAGCTGGCCAACAAGCCACTGATTTCACCTCTGAAAACTCATTTACTTTTAACAGTCATTAGGCTAATCAGCAGAGCCACTGGTGTTGATCAGCACTAAAGACAAACGAAACCCTTGTCCTCGTGGCTTCTGGAGCCAGTGAAGATGACACTGCAGTGAAAATGGCAGCTGGTCGCCCCTGGACTGTGAATTCTAGCAGATGCAACTGACTACACTGGAGTCGTAGCTAAAAATCAAGAACACACGTTTATATTACATCATCTTCTCTGAAGAATTTTCAGCTTCACTTTGGACATTGTCGTGGTAACATTCTGATAGTCAACTCTGACATTGGCCCTTGTGTCCCTATCTCTAATGTGCCTAATACCCCATGCCCTTGGCACAGCCTCCTGCTCTGTGGCAGAATCTGGAGTGAGGCTGTTCTGGGATCTATGGATGACACTGGGGATGATGCTGGTCATTTTCTAATGTCTCCCTTTTTCAAGAGGTCTCAGGGTGATTATCCTTAGATAAATGTGCCTGTTCGGGTGCGGTGGCTCATGCCTGTAATCCCAATAGTTTGGGAGGCTGAGGCAGGAGGATCATGAGGTCAGGAGTTTGAGACCAGCCTGGCCAACATGGTGAAACTCCATCTCTACTAAAAATACAGAAGTTAGCTGGGTGTGATGGCATGTGCCTGTAATCCCAGCCGCTCAGGAGGCTAAGGCAGGAGAATTGCTTGAATCTGGCGGAGGTTGTAGTGAGCTGAGATCGCACCATTGCACTCCAGTCTGGGTGACACAGCAAGACTCTATCTTGGGAAAAAGAAAAGAAAAGAAAAAAAAAAAGCCTGTATGCTGCCAGCAGAACCAGTCCTTACCTCTAAATACTCTTTTGTCCAACTGATCACTCATTTATTTATTAACAAGTTGTTTTGGGGTGGGATTTCCATGTCTGTGCTAGGGCTACTTTTCTAGCACAGTGTTGGAGCTCAGTAAATGTTGGATGAGTGCATGAAGAATGACAGGAGGGGAGAAAGGGACTCGGGGCTGTGTGCAAGAGAAGCAGCAGCATGGTGTGCCTGCGAGGCGGCTGTCCATCTCGCAGAGACACCAGCCCTGCCCTCCAGAGGTTCCCTCAGCCTCTCCATCTTCATGTTTCTCCCAGGTTGGTGTTAAGCCTTTTGAGAGAGGCTGAATTAAGTGCTGGGCTCCCTTCACTGCCTAAATGCCCCATGAGAGCTGTGCCAAGCAGCGGATTGCTAGAGCGTGAGGCTCTTTTCATTGTCTGATTTGCTTGGGCGCAGGTTCATTTCTGAAAACCTGAGGCTTAGTGAGGTTTCATGGATGGAAGGGATAGAAGAGAAGGAAACAAGACAGACCAACAGACACAGAGAGCCACAGCCTGCTAATATGTGCTGAGCACTCAATCCATGTCGGGCATACCGTTAGGCCCTAGGAATTCAGTGATGTAAGAGACAGAATCAGGCCCTGCCCTCAGGGAGCTTAAAGTCTAGAACAGGCATAGGCAAAGTCCCGCCTGTGGACTGATTCTGGCCTGCTCCCTGTTCTTGTAAATAAAGTTTATTTGAACACAGTTGTGCTCATTTGTTTGAGTGTTGTCTAAGGTTGATTGCACTCTGTGGCAGAGCTGAGTAGTTGCAGCAGGGACTGTGTTGCCTATAAAATCTAAAATACTTACAATCTGGCCCTTTATAGAAAAAGGGTGCTGACCCCTGGCGTAGAGGCCAAGAAGATACAAACAACCAGAAGCAGAAAGAAGACTGAAGTCAAAATACACACAGAAAATGAGAGAGAGAGAGAGAGAGAGAGAGAGAGAGAGAGAAAGGAGGCCCCATAAATATGTGAGGTGGGAGGGCTGCAGTTCCCACAAATATTTCCATTTGTCATCCTTTACTATGACAAAACTCCATCAGTAGCTTCTTCCTTAGGGATAAGCATTGCTTTCACAAATATTCCCCTGAGAAGAGTTTTTCATCCTCAATTTATACTATGAGTATGGAGTAGCTGTAGAGATCATTCTGGAGGCAGACAGGGCTGCTGAAGATTTCCAAAAGCCAGGACGGAGGGAGAAGGAAGGCGGAGTCTTATGGGTGGGAGGTGTCTGGGTAGTGCAGAGCACCACGGTGTGCATGAGCAATTGTGTTGTTTGTCCAAGATGAGACTATGCTGGGTGTGTCTCTGAGCTGCTCTGCGGTTTCTCAAGGATGGGATTCTATTTGTGACCACAGGAGTCACTCGCTGCCTAAGAGCAGAGTTGTGATTCCTCTTCCATACCTGACATTGGGCAGCATTGGCTCTTGGGGGTGCCCAGGTATGTATGTGAACGCACTGGTGTGTGTATCAGGAGGGAGCCACATTTTGCAGGGAAGGGCGTTCAGTTTATATAATTTGGGGGACACACTTTAAGGAAAAGATTTCAAAATTATCAATACTAATTTAGGTATGCATATGCATATTTAGAATTTACAAAGAAATCATGTTACAAAATTTTAAAAAATTGACAAGGGTCAGAAACATCACAAAATCTAGAAAAATAATATATGTATTAACTTCCCGATACCCTCTGAAATGCATTTCATGCTATTTTTTGCCATATACTTTTCATGTGTTTATGATTTTTAATCTTTTCTAATAGCAAAAAGAATGATGTTGGTCTTTCCTCTGACACAGTCAATTGAAATTTGTTTTTTCACCAAGAGTTAGGATGCACAAGATGTAACTTCATATACATACTTGCCTCTTACAGCACAGCCATGTGGTTGGGTCCTATAGACTCAAGAATTCTGATAAATTCAATTTTGTATGTTTTCCATCATAAAATAAAAATGTCTGATGTATTTATAATGCTATATTTTACCTTACTGGGGAGATGCTGCATTATCAAGCAAATTCCCAAATGGAGAAAAAATTTTGATTAGGTGTCAGTGAGAATTGAATCCAATTATAATACTGTCTGTGATGATCTAAAGAATTTTCCATTTCCATTTCCAAGACTAATTTCTGGCTCTGTCCATTTCCAACCCTGTTTCTCTTCTTTGGCCCACACCTTTCTGGCACTGGGCACTAGACCACACACCGAGATATTCTGATATAGCCATAGGCCTCACTCCTTCATGTCATGATGCAGGGCAAGTTGGCAAGGGGACAACAGGGCTATTCTGGAGGCCACTGCTATGCCAGCGTCCTAGTCTATTTTGTGCTGCTTATCACACAATACCTGAAGGATTTATTTCTTATATTTATGGAGGCTGAAAAGTTCAAGTTGAGGACCTGCATCTGGTGAGGGCCTTCTTGCTGCTGGGGACTCTCTGCAGAGTCCCAGAGTGGCTCAGGGCATCAGGTGGCAAAAGGGTTGAGTGTGCCAGTTTAGGTCTTTCTTCCTCTTCTTAGAAAACCACTGGTTCCACCCCCATGATAACCCATTAATCCACTAATCCCTCAATGGATTAATCCATCTATAAGGCCAGAGCCCTCATAACCCAATCACTTCTTATAGGTCCCACTTTTTAATATTGCCACATTGGGGATTAAGTTTTACCATGAGTTTTGGAGGGGATAAATATTCAAACCATAGGAACCAGAATAAATAATAATAACCTATATATGGAAGAGGTAGTGAACCACATCCATATAGCCCACTGATCTCCAACTAAATGTATTGCCAAGTCAACTGCCCCCAAATGCCACCTGTCATAGGGGGAAGTGTGAGTAGAATGAGTCTTAATCAGTTGTGACTAGAATGGTTGCTTTTCCCAAATGTCCATCATCTGATGCATGGACAAACAAAATGTGGTATATCCAAACTATGAATTATTCTTTGGCTACGAAAAGGAATGAAGCACTGATACCTGCTGCTACACATATGATTCTTGAAAACATATGTGAAATGAAAGGAGCTAGACATAAAAGGCCACAAACTATATGATTCTGTTCATATGAAATGCCCAAAACAGGCAAATATATGGAGTCAGAAAGACTAGTGGTTGCCAGGGAGAAGGGAAATGGGAAGTTACTGCTAACAGTTGGTTTCTGGAATGATGAAAGTATTTTGGACTTAGATAATGGTGATGGTTGTACAACTCTGTGAATATACTGAAAACCACTGCATTGTACACATTAAAAGGGTGAATCTTATAATATGTGAATTATATATTTCAATCAAGCTATTATTTTAAAGAATTTTATTTTTGAGAGTTTTACAAAACCATGTGACTAGGTAAACACATTGCTAGGGCCTACTCCCATGATAAATTCCCCTTTGGGAAAGTATCAGTTTGGGAATGTGTATCCATTACCTGCCAGTAGATACTGTGTAACCACCAACTACAGAACTTTAGTGGCACAAAACCTCAGTGGCACACTACAATAGATATTTATTTGGCTCACAGATCAGCTGGGCTCTGCTGGGCAGTTCTGGTTTTAGCTAGTCTCCCACTTCTGATGGTTGGCCAGAGGCTATCTGATCTGGGCTGGCCTCAGCTGGGTCAAATGAGGTACCTTGGTTCTGCAGCAGGTTTTTCCTCCTCTACATCCCAAGTATGTTTTCACAGTGATGGCAAGGACCAAGAGACAGAAGCAGAACCACACAAGCACTTTCTCAAGGTTCTGCTTGCATCGTGTTTGCTAATATTGCATTGGTTAGAGCAAGTTACACAGCCAAGCTTGGATTCAGTGGATGGGGAAACAGATCTTCCTTCTCAGAAGAGAGGAACTGCAAGGTCACATGTCAAAAGAAGTGACTTCGTGGAGGGGCGATGACTCAGAACCATGAAGACAATTAATTTTACATCTGCTTGCCTGTATATACCAGTGCCTGCACAAGTGTTTGCAGATATACGTGTTTATTGGTGAATATGAGTGTTCAGGAACCTCCGTGTACATGTGAGGCTGTCTGTGTGTACACTTCCTTTTGATGTATCTACATGTCCTACATGCATGCACACATGAACAATTTTGGAAGCTCTTCTGCTTGTGTGTCTGTGCAGGTGTGAGCCTTCCCAGATAGATGCCAAGTATAGTGGGCCATAGATTGTGTCAAGTAGAGTGGGCCAATGCATGTGCTCCCAAACCCCCACACCAATGGGATTCTGGGGGCTCTGGGTCCTTGTCTGTCACTTGCCCAAGACAGGCAACTGTTAGAGAAGCAAGAGTATGGGCTTTAAAATCAGGAAGGCTGGATTCAAACACCAGCTCTCCCACTGACTGGCTTGGCAGGAGATACCCACCCTAGTTTTCTGATCTGTAAAATGGGGATACCACTTCCTGGTTTTCTTGTGTGAAAGGGCTTTGTAACATGCAGTGTGCCACAGCTCTGTTAACCATGAAGATGCTGGGGAAGTGAATTTCCCTTCCTACTCTGTGCCTCAAAGGCTTGACCCCTTTCCAGATGCTAAAACTGGAGGTGGCTCTGCATCTCTTAATGTGTTGCCATGGCAATCACTGCCTTCCGCTCTTCTGTCAGCAGTGCTGGATGGGGCTCTCGTGTCCCCTCATTGCTGGGCCCAGAGTGAGGTGGAGGAGGAGCAGGCTCACCCGAAGTCCCTTTCCTTCTGAATCAGGTCAGGGAGAAGGGAGGATGTTGGGGGCTGTTAACTGCTGTTGTTGCTCTGCTCCCCTTACCACGCCCCCTCCAACAGCAGCTTAGGGGGGTCTTAGGGCAGCCATTCAGACATTAACGAACCTCCAAATCACCTGAGCAGCTTCAAACAATGCAGACTTCTGAGTCCCACTCAGAAAGTCTGATTCAGTAGGCCTGAGGTACCGGTGTTTTCAGTGTACCCTCCAGGACATTCTGATGGGGGAAGTCCAGGAACCACACTTGAAGAAACCCTGCACTAGGGGTACAGGGCCCGAGGCAACCCACTGACTTACGCTGCCAGTCCCCACAACATAACCAGTCTCTTCCTTTATTCATTCACTCACTCATTCATTCACCTACTCACTTGTCAATGTATTCCCTCACATCAAACCACATTTAAATAATTGTTTAAATCACTCACATTTAAATAATCACTCCCTCATTTATTTACTCATTTATTAGAACAAACATTTATTACCATCTTAAGCTCTGGGAGATGGAGAGATAATTACAGACACAGTCCCTGCTGCCCTACAGGAGGTTCCAGGGAAATGTTTTTCAAACTGTAGCAAAATGAATTTAATGGATGGACTAACATGTTTTTTAAGAAGGAAACAATAGATTATAATAGAAGATAACGTGCATAGCAGGCAGCAGGGGAAAATGATTTTTGGGAAACCTTTGTATCCACTGTGCATGCGAGTGTGGGAAAGGGATCTCAACGTGCAGTGTATCTCTGGGCAGAGTGCTGGGGGCGGTGGGCATAGAAGCAGATGCCAATACTGCATGCTGGGTGCTACAGTGAAGATGTGCTGGGGGTGTTGGCGGAGTCCAGTCCCTCTGCCAGGTGACACAGAAGCTCCAGGGGAGCTTCACACAGAAAGTGCATTTGAGCTGGGGCTTGAAAATGTGCAGGAGTTTTCCCACTAAAGACAGTGGAAGGCGACCACGGGCAGAGGGAAGAGCATGTGCAAAGGCACAGAGGCGGGAAAGCGGTGAGGAGCTAGGTGACTTGGTGGGTCTGGAGCACGGGTGGGGAGGCTGGAGGGTGAGAGGCTGGATCCTAAAGGGCCTTGGGTGCCAGGGAAAGTGCTGGATTGTAATTATGACACCATCTGGAGCCACCAGAGAGAAAGTAGAGGGATGACATGGGCAGAGTAGCATTTTAGAGAGACCACAGCAGTAATGTGGGTGGAGAGGCCAGTGGAAGGTTCTGCTGCTTTGCAGCAAGGGGTGGCAGTCATGGGAGTAGGGTGGTGGTTTGTGGTTGGGGTTGTGAGATATGGATACACTTAAGAAGTGTTTTAGAAGGTAAAATAAACAGGAGCTGATGTCTGTATATGGGGAGGGAGGATGTGGAAGTGTCCGCCTTGATGCCTGGGTCCCTAAGGTGGGAAGCTGGGTTGGAGGGGAATCTGTTCACTGAAATCAGGTCCCTCAATTTGTTACAGAAACACCAGGGGTTTGATGTAGGTCCTGCTGCTTTCCACGCAGAAAGCCAATGACTGAGATGATGAGTATTGCCAAGGAAGAAGGCTTTAGTCAGGTGCTACAGTCCAGGAGGTAGGAGCCCAGCCTCAAATCTATCTCCCTGACCTATTACAACTGGGGCTTTGTATAGCAGGGAGGAAATGTAAACATGTGTGAGAAAACAGGAACTAGGGAGGGGCCAGAAGCAATCAGGAAAATGAGCGTTATTATCTGGTGTAGTGAGCTGATGAGTTTCAGTTCTTTGATACCTTTTTGAGAGGCCTAAGGTTCCTTTCCTGAACAAGGAACTCACATAAAACAAATGTTAAGTTTTAAGCTTTACGCCCAGAAAGATCAATTTCTATAGTTATCCATTAGAATAGTCTATGGGGCAATTGGGCTGGTTTCAGTCTCTCCTTTCTATTGATCAATTCCCTAGTCATGAGAAATCTGGTCTCAATCTTTCTGGTTGCTTCATCCTGAGGAGGGGTGTCCTAGGCAGTGCCACACCATGGGTGACCATGTGGCCACCCAGGAATCAAAGGTTAATCTAATACAGAGTTTTTTTCTGACACACAATTTCTCTCTCTCTAGTTCCCACTTCCACCAAAGACAAATCACAGCAGGACCAATCTACCAACAAATTAAGCTTCACTCCCATATACTTGGCCTGATAACCCACAAAGTCCAACAAGAGTCATTGTTTATATAGACTCTCCCAAATTGGTTTTGCTGGAATCTGTCACAAGGCCATTTTAGTCAAATCCCTGAGAAAATAACCAGTTACTCCAACCATGTCCCATTACAAAACAAAACATGTTGTTATTCATTGTATGCAAACAAGCACATTACCATGAATTAAGAATATTCACAAAGAGTTTCAACATTCTGGATAAATTAAGCAGAGAGAGAAAAATATCTCTCAAATTCTGTTTATGAAAGTATACTCCATTCAATGGCCTTAAAGTATATTTCAAGGCTATAAATAGCTCGAAAGAAAAAGATTCTCTAGACTCAAAAAAACAAAAAGAATCAGCAATATTTCAAACAACATAAGCCATAAAAAATTATTTCTATCTCCCATTAGTTCAGTCCATGCCATCACCTTCTGCTCTGCTTCATATTGGGTTAGCAATCTTTACGAGCACATTGGCCTTTCAAGTAGTGCCCTGGAAATTCTCTCTCTAATCTAATGGCACAATCTCCAAAGTTATCAGAAACCTGCATTCAAGAGTCCTTTTCATGAACTCCTCCAAAGAAGCAAGCTTTGGACTGTAGCTGATTGTAAGTCGCTTTTTTCTTTTGAGAAGGATCATAGCAAAACATCAATTGTGGATGACAAAAGTCTGCAGACAGCCATAATTAAAGACATAGTTGACAAGGAAACAATTATTTCTGTGGCATAAAACAATTTAATATAATAATAATTACTACTGACAACACATATTGAGGCATAACAGAATTTTAGGAATCTCATACAATCCTGGAACACATACCAACAATACATCCATATAAATATAACACAAAGGAAGCAAAATATCACCTCAGATTTGCCAATGCTACCTGCATAATCCTAACATAACAAATAACCCTGATATGTCTCTCTTAGACTTCAGAGAACCTAATATCCAAGAAAGTTAGTTTAGGGTCAAGAGACTGAATGTAGAACTTGAAAGTTTGCCCTTGGAAATTCTGCCAAATATCACAGTTTCAAGCACAAACTAATATCATAAGTCACTGTAAAAATAGTCATTCATTTAGCAAAGGTGGTAAAATAAAAACATTTACCTTTTGATAGATTTAGTTTCCCAAACAATAAGACCTAATAAAGACAGCATGAGGCCAACTAAATCTGTCTCTCCCTGCTCTGCATTCTCCCTGTGGTGTACTAAGAAGGTCAACATAACCTTTTATCTCTCAGTATTATACCAACATTTTATTCAAAAGAGAAAACCATATTTTACCTTTGTATGGTATATTACTAATGTTAAAGCTAATTTTATTAAAACCTCATAAAAATCTAATTGTATTCAGTTTGACCATAACGTGAGGCTTTCCTAAACTTTTAATAACTGTTTCCAATTTTCTATTAAAGAACGGATAAATGTTCCAAGAAAACCCTGTCACCCCAACACATGGGTCCAGATGCTGGCCTTGCATCAGTGGGCTTTTGATATTAATGTTTAATTTTAGAAAAACTCTGAATTAATCTCATCCCTCAAAATCAGCCCTTACAAGTTCACAAGCCTACCTCTTCTGCAATAGTCTCTGGGTCTAGAGGGATTGAATAGTTTTAATTTCTGGCCTGTGTCTCACAAAAATGGTTCATTTTTACTGTTACCTTCTTCCAAGTCTGAAGATGAGGCTTCAACTGGTGTCAATGCTCAAAATTTAGCAGGGGCTGGTGCCTTCTTCAGACCCAGGAGTCAAAGCCCTGCAACTTAACAGCACAAGCATTCATTAATACGATGTTTATATCACAGAAAGTTCTATCAACCTAACATGTTACAAATTAAAACACTGAAATTTGGCATTTAGGAGTTACTGCATGTAACACTTCAAACCACTGTATTAAGTAGTTAGGTTACTCACTGCATGTTATCTAATTAGTATTAGCTAGTATTCTAGTGACAAAACTGTGACCAAATGGATCAAAAAGTAATAGGTCCCATGGCAAACTTATAAAAGTAAAACAGCTGACTTTTCTCTCTATCATTAAAAAAATGATAAATGCAAATGTCAGTTTTGTCAATTCAGTAAGAGGATAAATCATCTCTTTTCACTTAAATATCATACAACAAAACAAGGAGAAAGTAAGGACAAACACACAGTAATTTCTTTTTAGCATTTTAAAAGAGCATTATGGGGGTGGGGTTGGGGGGAGATCCAAGATGGCCAAATAGGAACAGCTCCAGAGTGCAGTTCCAGTGAGAACAGCACAGAGGGTGAGTGCTCACCACATTTCTGAACAAGTTTTCACTGCCTACAGACCAGGAGATTCCCGGGCCGAAAAGCGCCACAAGTTTTCAGCACGGCAGTTTCAGCCAGTACCAGTCGGTGCACAGAAACTCACACAAGTCTTGGTGGCCTTTTCGACTGGCGCCTGGAATGCCTGGGAGACAGAGCTGCCCATTCAACTCAAAGGGAGGGGGCAGAGACAGGGAGCCAGGCGAATGTGGCTCGGCGGGTACCACCCCCATAAAACAAGCAATCTGAAACCCTCTGGATTGAGAGTTTTGCAGCAAGCGCAGCTGGACCCAGGACCGTCCTCCAGCTCAGTGTGGGCGAGGGCATCACCCACTACCAAGGCAGTCCGCCACTACTGAGGCAGTTCATGCAGCAGCTGGGCAGAGCCTGCGGCAGCTCAGCAACACCTCTGCTGGCAGACTGTGACTAGAGTACTCTGTGCGGGGCAGGACATCTATGAAAGAAGGCAGCAAAATGACACAAACTTATAAATAAAGCTGACCTTCCTAGGACAGAGCACCTGGGAAAAGAGGCAGTTATAAGTTCAGCTGCAGCAGACTTAAAGGTACCTGCCCAGCAGCTTTGCATGGAACAGTGGAGCTCCCAGCACAGCACTTGAGCTCCTATAAGGGTCAGACTGTCTCCTCAAGCAACTCCCCAAATCCCATATACCCAAAGAGACACCTCATAAAGGAGAGCTCAGGCCGACATCTGGTGGGTACCCTTCTGGGACGAGGATAGCAGAAGAAGAAACCAGCGGCAACCCTTACTGTTCTGCAGCCCCTGCGGGGTCTGGAGTGGACCTCCAGTGGTCCTGCAGCAGAGGGGCCTGACTGTTAGAAGGAAAATTAAGAAGCAGAAAGAAATAGTTTCAACATCAACAAAAAGGACGTCCACTCAGACACCCCATCTGAAAGTCACCAATTACAAAGACCACAGGTAGATAAAACCACTAAGATGGGAAGAAACCAGTGGAAAAAAGGATGAAAACACCAAAAACCAGAACGCCTCTCCTCCTCCAAGGGATCACAACTCCTCACCAGCTAGGGGTCAAAGATGGATGGAGAATCAATCTGATGAATTGACAGAAACAGGCTTCAGAAGGTGGGTAATAACAAACTTCTCAGAGCTAAAAGAACATGTGCTAACCCAATGCAAAGAAACTAAGAACCTAGAAAAAAGGTTAGATGAGATGCTAACTAGAATAAACAGCTTAGAGAAGAATATAAACGGCTTGATGGAGCTGAAAACACAGCACGAGAACTTTGCAAAGCATACACAAGTTTCAATAGCCAAATCGACCAAGCAGAAGAAAGGATATCAGAGATTGAAGATCAACTCAATGAAATAAAATGAGAAGGCAAGAATAGAGAAAAAAAAAGAGTGAAAAGAAACGAACAAAGCCTCCAAGAAATATGGGATTATGTGAAAAGACCTAATCTACATTTGATAGGTGTACCTGAATGTGACAGAGAGAATGAATCCAAGCTGGAAAACACTCTTCAGGATATTATCCAGGAGAACTTCCCCAACCTAGCAAGGCAGGCCAACATTCAAGTCCAGGAAATACAAAGAACACCACAAAGATATTCCTCAAGAAGAGCAATCCCAAGACACATAATCATCAGATTCACCAGGGTTGAAATGAAGGAAAAAATGCTGAGGGCAGCTAGAGAGAAAGGTCGGGTTACTCACAAAGGGAAGCCCATCAGACTTACAGTGGATCTCTCAGCAGAAACCCTACAAGCCAGAAGAGAGTGGGGCCAATATTCAACATCCTTAAAGAAAATAATTTTCAACATAGAATTTCATATCCAGCCAAAACTAAGCTTCATTAGTGAAGGAGAAAGAAAATTCCTTATGGACAAGCAATTGCTGAGAGATTTTGTCACCACCAGGCCTGCCTTACAAGAGGTTCTGAAAGAAGCACTAAACAAGGAAAGGAACAACCAGTACCAGCCTCTCCAAAAATGTACTGAATGGTAAAGACCATCGACACAATGAAGAAAATGTGTCAACTAACAGGCAAAACACCCAGCTAGCATCAAAATGGCAGGATTAAATTCACACATAACAATATTAACCTTAAATGTAAATGGACTAAATGCCCCAATCAAAAGACACAGACTGGAAAACTGGATAAAAAGTCAAAACCCATCAGTGTGCTGTATTCAGGAAACCCATCTCACGTGCAAGGACACACATAGGCTAAAATTAAAGGAATGGAGGAAGATTTATCAAGCAAATGGAAAGCAAAAAAAAGCAGGAGTTGCAATCCTAGTCTCTGATAAAATGGACTTAAACCAACAAAGATCAAAAGAGACAAAGAAGAGCATTATATAATGGTAAAAGGATCAGTGCAACAAGAAGAGCTAATGATCCTAAATATATACGCAACCAATACAGGAGCACCCAGATACATAAAGCAAGTTCTTAATGACCTACAAAGAGACTTAGACTCCCATACAATAATAGTGGGAGACTTTAACACTCCACTGTTAATATTAGACAGATCAACGAGACAGAAAATTAACAAGGATATCCAGGACTTGAACTCAGATCTGGACCAAGCAAACCTAATAGACATCTAACAAAATCTCCACCTCAAATCCACAGAATATACATTCTTCTCAGCACCACATGGCACCTACTCTAAAATTGACCACATAAATGGAAGTAAATCACTCCTCAGCAAATGCAAAAGAGTGGAAATTATTACAGTCTCTCAGACCACAGTGCAATCAAATTATAACTCAGAATTAAGAAACTAACTCAGAACTGCACAACTTCATGGAAACTGAACAACTGGCTCCTGAATGTCAACTGGATAAACAATGAAATGAAGGGAAAAATAAAGATGTTCTTCGAAACCAACGAGAATGAAGACACAACATACCAGAACCTCTGGGACACATTTAAAGCAGTGTCTAGAGAGAAATTTATAGCAATAAATGCCCACCAGAGAAGCGAGGAAATATCTAAAATCGACACCCTATCATCAAAATTGAAAGAGCTAGAGGAGCAAGATCAGAAAAACTCAAAAGCTAGCAGAAGACAAGAAATAACTAAGATCAGAGCAGAACTGAAGGAGATAGAGACACAAAAAAAACCCTCCAAAAAATCAATAAATCCAGGAGCTGGTTTTTTGACAAGATCAACAAAATAGACCACTAGCCAGATTAATAAAAAAGAAAAGGGAGAAGAATCAAATATATGCAATAAAAAACGATAAAGGAGATGTTATTACTGACTCCACAGAAATACAAATTACAATCAGAGATTACTACAAACAACTCTATGCACATAAACCAGTAAACCTGGAAGAAATGGATAAATTCCTGGACACTTGCACCCTCCAAAGCCTAAACCAGGAAGAAGTTGAAACCTTGAACAGACCAATAACAAGGGCTGAAGTTGAGGCAGCATTTGATAGCCTACCAACCAAAAAAGTCCAAGTCCCGATGGGTTCACAGCTGAATTCTACCAGACATACAAAGAGGAGCTGGTACCATTCCCTCTGAAACTATTCCAAACAATATAAAAAGAGGGAATCCTTCCCAAATTATTTTATGAGACCAACATCATCCAGATACCAAAATCCGGCAGAGACTCAACAAAAAAAGAAAACTTCAGGCCAATATCCATGATGAACATAGATGCAAAAATCTTCAATAAAATACTAACAAACTGATTGCAATAGCACATAGAAAAGCTTATCCATCATGAGCAAGTAGACTTCATTCCGGGGATGCAAGGCTGGTTCAACATACACAAGTCTATAAACATAATCCACCACATAAACAGAACCAAAGACAAAAACCACATGATTATCTCAATAGATGCAGAGAAGGCCTTTGACAAAATTCAACAGCCTTTTATGCTAAAAACTCTCAATAAACTAGGTATTGAAGGAACATATCTCAAAATAATAAAAGCTATTTATGACAAACCTACAGCCAATATCATACTGAATGGGCAAAAACTGGAAGTATTCCCTTAGAGATCCGGCACTAGACAAGGATGCCTTCTGTCACCACTCCTATTCAATACAGTACTGGAAGTTCTAGCCAGAGCAATTAGGCAAGAAAAAAAAAAGATATTCAATTAGGAAAAGAGGAAGTCTAATTGTCTCTATTTGCAGATGACATGATTGTATATTTAGAAGACCCTATCATCTCAACCCAAAGTCTCCTGAAACTGATAAGCAACTTCAGCAAAGTCTCAGGATACAAAATCAATGTGCAGAAATCACACGCATGTCTATACATGAATAACAGACTAACAGAGAGCCAAATCATGAGCAAACTCCCATTCACAATTGCTACAAAGAGAATAAAATACCTAGGAATACAACTAACACAGGATGTAAAGGACCTCTTCAAGGAGAACTACAAACCACTGCTCAAGGAAATAAGAGAGGACACAACAAATGGAGAAACATTCCTTGCTCATGGTTAGGAAGAAACAGTATCCTGAAAATGGCCATACTGCCCAAAGTAATTTATAGATTCAATGCTATCCCCATCAAGCTACCTATGACCTTCTTCACAGAACTGGAAAAAACCACCTTAAACTTCATATGGAACCAAAAGAGAGCCTGCACAGCCAAGACAATCCTAAGCAAAAAGAACAAAGCCGGAGGCATCACGCTACCTGATTTCAAACTATACTACAAAGCTACAGTAATCAAAACAGCATGGTACTGGTACCAAAATAGAGATATAGACCAATGGAACAGAATGGAGGCATTGGAGGCAATGCCACACATCTACAACCATCTGATCTTTGACAAACCTGACAAAAACAAGCAATGGGAAAAGGATTCCCTGTTTAATAAATGGTGTTGGGAAAACTGGCTAGCAGTATGCAGAAAAGCAGAAACTGGACCCCTTCCTGACACCTTACACTAAAATTAACTCCAGATGGATTAAAGACTTAAACTAAGACCTAACACCATAAAAACCCTGGAAGAAAACCTAGGAAAAACCATTCAGGACATAGGCATAGGTAAGGACTTCATGACTAAAACACCAAAAGCATTGGCAACAAAAGCCAAAATAGACAAATGGGACCTAATCAAATTTCAGAGCTTCTGTACAGCAAAAGAAACAATCATTAGAGTGAACTCTAATGCAACCAACAGAATGGGAAAAAATATTGCAGTCTACCCATCTGACAAAGGGCTAATAGCCAGCATCTACAAAGAACTAAAACATATTCACAAGAAAAAAAAACAAACTCATCTAAAAGTGGGCAAAGGATATGAACAGACAGTTTTCAAAAGATGACATATATGAGGACAACAAACATAGGAAACAATGCTCATCATCACTGATTATTAGAGAAATGCAACTCAAAACCACATTGAGATACCATCTCACGCCAGTTAGAATGGCAATCATTAAAAAATCTGGAGACAGATGCTGGAGAGGATGTGGAGAAATAGAAACACTTTTACACTGTTGGTTGGAGTGTAAACTAGTTCAACCGTTGTGGAAGACAGTGTGGCAATTCCTCAGGGACCTAGAAATAGAAATTCCATTTGACCCAGCAATCCCATTACTGGGTATATACCCAAAGGATTATAAATTATTCTATTATACAGACATATGCACATGTATGTTCATAGTGGCACTGTTTACAATAGCAAAGACCTGGAACCAACCCAAATGCCTATCAACGATAGACTGGACAAGGAAAATGTGGCACATATACACCACGGAGCACTATGCAGTCATAAAAAATGATGAGTTCATGTCCTTTGTAGAGACATGGATGAATCTGGAAACCATTATTCTCAGCAAACTAACACAAGAACAGAAAATCAAACACCACATGTTCTCACTCATAGGTGGTGTTGAACAATGAGAACACATGGACACAGGGACGGGAGCATCACACACCGGGGTCTGTTGCAGGTGGGCCAAGGGAGGGACAGCAGGGGAGTGGGGAGGTCAGGGAGGGATAACATGGGGAGAAATGCCAGATGTAAGTGAAAGGGGGTTGGAGGCAGCAAACCACATTGCCATATGTGTACCTATGCAACAATCCTGCATGATCTGCACAGGTACCCCAGAATCTAAAGTACAATAAAGTAAAATTAAAAAATAAAAGAGCATTATCCACATTTCCAAGACTGGTTTCTAGATACAGTACTGAGAACTGATTAGGTAACTTTCACCACCAAAATCTTCAAACTACTGCAACAGCTGCACGTATTCTGTTTCCAAGTACACACATGAAGGCCCATCAGTGATAAATGGCTTGGGATCAGAGACCACTGGAAGGTCTCACAATTTTTTTTATTACTACTTAATCCAAGTGAATGTTCCTTAATTTTAATAATGATAAACACAACTAAATCAGTTTGAGAGAAATCCCAACCAATATAATCTCCCTAAGGACAAAGCCAGTCTTTCTTGAACATTAAAACTGTACCCATAACACAGTTTTTCCTCATTAAAGGAAAAGATCTGAAACCATCTCAAATCATTGATTGAATTGAGTTACCTTGGAAAGAAACATCACTTAAACATTTCTACCACTTTTAAACACACCTACTTTTCCAAATAACAAAATATGTGATGTACTATTTCTGCTCAGAACTTGTAAAAACAAGTCTTTTATTTTTGCCAGGATCCTTAAAGCTCTCATAGATTTCAACATCATCAGAGGTAGGCAAAACAAACGAAATTCCAAATGGCTGCTGCACTCCATCAATTCCTGTGGGCCCAACGAAGGTAGCCTAGTAATTCTAGCTAAATAGAATAAATGACAACTTGCTAGAAATTCATAGGAAACAAAGTAACTATTCACAGAACCAAATAAAAGCCTTCCACTAGATGCTAAAAAATATTGATGTATATTCATACACAAACAAATCCCAAAGAAGAACAAACAACAAATAAAAATTAGAGGCAAAAACAGGCCAGGCACCATGGCTCATGCCTGTATCCCAGTATTTTGGGAGGCTGACGCAGGCGGATAACTTGAGGTCAGGAATTTGAGACCAGCCTGGCCAACGTGGTAAAACACCATCTCTACAGAAATACAAAAATTAGCCAGGTGTAGTAGCATGCGCCTGTAGTCCCGGCTACTCGGGAGGCTGAGGCAGGAGAATTGCTTGAACCAGAGAGGTGGAGGTTACAGTGAGCTGAGATTGCATCACTGCACTTCCAGCCTGGGCAACAGAGTGAGACTCTGTCTCAAAAAACAAAAAGAAGCAAAAATAAATAAATAAATAAATAAATAAATAAGAAACTGATCCCCAACCTTGCCCCCACTCGGTCTACCCTGGAGTTTACAGTGTTATCTGGAGCCCCCAAAACCCACATGATGAATATTTTATTCCTGATACACAATTCAGTATTCCTTAAGTCCACCAATATCACCATACATCTTGTGCAATCAAGAAATTCACTCTAGACACATGACTAGTATTAGTAAGTATTCTAGTGCAAAACAATTATCAAATTCTTTTTGCATTTCTTTGCAATATTTCTTATTTTACCTTCATCAATGAAATGAGATAGTTCCCTTGACCCTTCTGTGGGATTTATGAAGGAGTGGCTTTCTTAATCAGTCCACAGCTCTCAACCCCTGGGAGCACACAGGAGAGGGGTGCAGAGGCCGGGAGGAGTGCTTCTGGGCAACTGGCAGGAGCAGAACTCTGTGCAGGCCTGCACCAGCGTCTAAGGGTTGTCCATGACCCCCAGAGCCCTGTGTGTTACCGTGTACTCTTTTAGTTTTGCTATGCATGGACAGCTTAAGTGTTAGACAGCTCAGTGGAGGGTCAGTGTGACAATGTCTTATACAAGCACCAGGGTCCCTGTCCAGTGTCCAGGAGGAATCAGGTTGCATGAATGAATTGAAGATGGTAAATGCTGAGGATATTATTGCTAATAAAGGTGACTCTCAGTGGGATGTGAAGCTGGAAAGGGGATGGAGTGGGAAGGTAGTCTTCCCCTGGAGTTTGGCTAGGAACTCTGAGGTCCCACTGTCAAGCCCTCCCTCTGAAGTCAAGCGGCTTCTCACTGATGTCACGCCGCTTCTTCTCTTCACTCCTCTGCTGCACTACTCTCTGCCAGTGGAGACTGGGGATTTTATGGGTATAGGATGCGGGAGAAGCAGGCTACAATAATTTTGGAAAAGGCAACATTTGGGCAGGAAAACAAGAATACATGTTCTCACTTTGGGCCACGGATCCAAGCTTGAGAGTGAAGCCCTTGCCAGGGACCCTGCTCTTTTTTACCTAGTATTTCCCTGCCTTCTGTTCATATCATCAAGACTAAGAGGTTATGAAAAAGTTAACTAGTTGAATATCTCTGATTCTCTCTCAGGTTTTAAGTAATATTTTATTATCTAAACTTTTTCAACTTTCTATTTTCTCTGTATGTGCATGAAGAGAAACACACAAACGGGAAAAACTCCATCTGACGTATACAGACCATCCACGACACGACCAGGCTTTGTGTTCAGTCCCAGACTTTCTTCTTTTTCTTTTCATAGAAAAAACAGTCATTTTACTCCAGGAGAAAATTTAACTATATAAGATACTCTCTCATACAAAATTATTATCTTTTCTTTGTCATCTTTTTTTCCCCAAAAGTACATCTTCATATTCAATTTTCTTTACACCTCTCTCTCTTACTGGTTTCTTACTACCTTGTTTCATAAACAACCATTTTCAAGTCCATAATTTGAATTAACTTTTAGATAACTTCTGAACTAGATAAAATTATGCTTTCTCCCACTAATAATATCTTTTTTTGGGCACATTTTATATATAGAATTACATGTTAACTAGAATTCTTACCCTAAAATTCTAGTGAAACCCTAGGAACCAAGAAATTATAACAACCAGATACTAGCATTTTATAGATGAGAACAATTCCATAATTTTTAGAAACATATTTCCTCATATCATAACCCTTTCTTAATCGAAGATGATCCAGATAGCCAATGAGTATCAAAAATAATTTTAAGGTTTTTAATTACACAAAAACTGTATCTAAAACCTTTATCCCATTTACAAGTACTCAATCCTTTCATTTTTAACAGTTTATCCAGATTACTTCTGAAAACAGATATTAGACACCATCATTTAAAGTTAGTTATTTCCTTATTAACCATTTTATAATCTGTGACTATCAGGTGTTCACCAAAATAAGAATCTTAAAGTTAACTACATCAGTATTTTCACCAGCAATTCAGAAGATTCAGCTGTTTTCATTAAACCAGTAACAGTCTTAGTTATCAAAATTTTGCACAAAGATCATCTTGTTTTGGCTGGGTTTCTAGTTTTATAAGCTTCTATGCCAAACCCTGACACCTCAAAATGTCTATCAGAGACAAACATAAAATCCAGACAAAAATGTATGCTATCAATTCTGAAGACAATTCTATTTTTATTTTACCAATTTTTTTTTTGAGACAGAGTCTTGCTCTGTTGCCCAGGCTAGAGTGCAGTGGCACCATCTTGGCTCACTGCAGCTTCCACCTCCCGGGTTCAAGTGATTCTCCTGCCTCAGCCTCCTGAGTAGCTGGAATTATAGGCATGTGCCACCACACCAAGCTAATTTTTGTATTTTTAGTAGAGATGGGGTTTCACCATGTTGGCCAGGCTGGTATCAAACTCCTGACCTCAGGTGATCCACCTGCTTGGTTTTCCAAGTGCTGGGATTATAGGCATGGGCCACCATGCCAGGCCTCATTTTACCAATAATTTTAAAGCCACCATGTTTAGCAAACATCTACTTAACTCATGTGAACTTGTGCAGACTTATTTTCTTAATTTTTGAGCACTCTTTTATTTATAAGCCAGTCTGGTAGATATGACATATACTTAGATACACATAAACACATCTAGACGTGTATACACACACAAAGATCCAACAACTTTTATAATACCCTGAAACTCTGGCCATGAGATAGCAATACAAACTCACTGGTTTTACATGGTTATATTTCGTTTGTCCCAGTAGGTAATTCAGTGAAGGTTGTGAACCAAATCTTGGGTAAAGCAGTTTCCATGGCAGTTTGCTTTTTAAAGGCCCAACCTCTCCAGACTCCAAAGAACACTGGGGCCAAACAGCACCAAGGTAGAGCATCACATACTAACCAGGCCCAGCCCTGCTTAGAACAGCAGCACAAAAGCCTGGATACATGGAACGCCATCTCACTCTCCCATTCAACAGCAAACTCCAAACTCCAAACAATACTGGGGCCAAAAGTACTGCAAAATGATATCAGGTTTACCAAAGTCTAATTTCCCATCACACACACACCCGCACACGCACACACGCTCCCCAGAACACAATCCAACTGCTGCAGCAACAAACAAGCCCCCGAAGTGTCCACACCAAAACAGTCAGGGTGCTTCCCTTTCCCTGTTGGGCTTGTTCAAACGGCAAATGGAAATTCTTTTAAAAATTTCCCAAACTGAGAGGAGCAGATCCTGCTCTCTAGGCCCACAAAGGAGACTCACCTATATGGATGTAGATGTCAAATTTCCAAGGCAGGTCTTCCAAGGTAATCAGGAACACGATTGGGACCGGCTGTGGCAGAGCCACAGCAAGACTGAAACTCATCTCCAGTCAAAATTGGGTGGTCAGCTGCTTAGGAGGGCTTCTGAGACTCCCAGCCCACCGCCACGAGCTCACCACACAGAAAGTCAATCACTGAGATGATGAATCATTGCCAAGGAAGAAGGCTTTCAGCAGGTGCTGCAACCCAGGAGATAGGAGCTCAGCCTCAAATCCATCTGCCTGACTAAAACTGGGGTTTTCTATATCAGGGAGGAAATGTAACAACGTGTAAGAAAATAGGAACTAGGGAGGGGCAGGGAAGCCATCATGACAAATGAGGGGTCTGCTATCTGGTGCAGTGCTCTGGTGAGTTCCAGTTTTTGGATACTTTTTGAGAGGCCTGAAGGTCCTTTCCTGAAGAAGGAATTCAGGCAAAACCAATACAACTTTCAAGCTTTAAGCCCAAAAGGATCAATTTCTATGTTTATCAAAAAGAACAGTCTATGGGACTATTGGGCCAGTTACAGATTCAGCCCTTCCTCAGGGCGGCCACCCGATTTCAGCTCAGTCTCTCTCCTTGGGAAGCAGAGGTAGTTACCCAGCCCTCCAAATAAAGAGGGGGGAGGTTTTATAACTTTATATATTTTTTGTTTTATTTTTTTTAATTGCTGGGCGGCCATGATGGCACATACCAGTAGTCCCAGTCACTGGGGAGGCTGAGGTGGAAGGATCCCTTGAGCCCAGGAGTTTGAGGCAGGCATGAGCTATGATTATACCACTGCACTCCAGCCTGGGTGATAAAGCGAGACTTCGTTTCAAAGACAAAATAAATAAAAAGTAAAATTGAGCCAGGAATGGGGGCTCATTGTGGAAATCATAGCACCAGCAGGGTGCTGTCACTAATCTGATTTCCTCCATACTAAGTTCCTGGAGGCTTACACGTCCCCTCCCCCTTGACGTCGGGCATGGCCTGTCTTGAATTCTGGCCATGAAATATGAGAGGCAGTGATGAATGTCACTTCCAGTCAAAAGCATTTAGTTGCTGCTGCTCCACTTTTCACCGCTCTCTAGCTGGGACGCTGCGGCCTCACAAGAAAAAGATAGGCTTTGTAAAATCATCTGAGTCTCTAAGTGAAGGGCCCCGCCCACCCGGGCCAATCCCTCTTATTAGATAATGTGAGCAAGCAATAAACTTGTGTTGGCCAGGCGTGGTAGCTCATATCTGTAATCCCAGCACTTTGGAAGCCAAGGCGGGCGGATCACCAGAGGTCGGGAGTTCAAGACCAGCCTGACCAACGAGAAACCCCGTCTTTACTAAAAAATACAAAATTAGCCGAGTGTGGTGGCGCACTTCTGTAATTCCAGCCACTCGGGAGGCTGATGCGGGAGAATGGCTTGAACCTGGGAGGCGGACTGCACTCCAGCCTGGGCAACAAGAGTGAAACTGCGTCTCAAAAAAAAAAAAAAGTTGCTTAAGCCACTGAGATATGGGGTTGTCATGCCACAGTACAAGACTCTGGCTTCCCATCCCCTTCAGAGTCCAAGCCCAATTCCTCCCACCAAGACCTTCACAGCCCTGCACCACCCGCCCCGCTGGCTCAGTGCGCTCCAGGCTTCCTTCTGCCTGAGTGCCTTTCCCAGTGCATCCATGCGGCTCCCCTTTCACCTTCCTTGCTCCAGGGTCGCTTTCCAGCAGGCCTTCCTTGGTGCCTGACCATCTACACGTCTAACTCCTGAGCACACACTTCTCATCTGCCTTCGCCGCTTCATTATTTTTCCATATCCCCTTCCCCAGCATAATGCGCACTTGGTTCCTCTAGGTTCCTGCCTGCCTCCCCACCGGAATGGAGCCTCCCCTAGGGGAGGGCAGCGGGTCTTGTGGGCTTTTGCGACTCCTGCTGAGTCCCCTGGGCCTGGCAACCAGGAAGTTCTCAAGGAAACACTGCGGAAGGGATGGGGGCGTGGGCTCAGGCAGGCTTCCCGCAGCCCGGAGGAGGGGGTGGACGGCCCGGCTCCACACAGAGCGGGGAGCTCACAGCGCCCAAAGTCCCACAGCTGGAAGTGACCCGCAGGGCCAAGCCTCTAAAGCTGGCCTGCCCGACTGACAGCAGCACCTGTCTGCCCGAAGCCTCCGGCCCAGCCTCGCTTCAGGTGGTACCGCCAGCCCGCGCCCCGCTCTCCAGCCTGGCACAGACTCATCTGGGGAGGCTGGTTCTGCTGGGGCGTCCGAGTCGGGCCGCGACGCCACCTGCTGGACGCACATCCATCTGCACCTCCAGCAGCCGGCGCAGATGGGAGAGGAAGACCCTGCTCACACCCTAGGATTCGGCTCACACCCCAGGATTGAGGCCCTCAGAGGGTTGAAGTGCGTGCCTCAGGGTGTGAGCCGAGAGACAACACCGTTCCATCGTGTGGTCACAGCATGGTTAGGAGCTTCAGGGCTGGGCTCTGACAGACCTGGGTTCACTTCCTGCCTGGACCACTTTGTAGCTGTGTGACCCTGGGCAAGCCCCGAAGCCTCCCATGCCTCATCTGTGAAACTGAGATGACACCTATCAGAACGAGCTCTCCCACCTCCCTCCAAGCCATTCTCCATCCTTTCACTTTGCCTTTTTCCCCCTTTATAGCACGTACCACCATCTGACATTTTAATATCCCTTGTTTACTCTCTCACCCACAAAATGTCAGCTGTAGCACGGTAGCGACTTAGCTCACTGCTGTATCCCAGAAGCCGCAGGCAGGGCCTGCCAGGGTTAGGGCTTCATAAGAACACTTCCCAGTTGAAACACACTTTGCACAATGATGGCACATACTAAGTATTCAATAAATTGGTATTATCTTCATTATGCATTCATCAATTCACTGATGCATGCATTCATTTCCTCTTAGTTGATTCACTCACATGTAGCTATTTTTTAAATTGAGGTGAAATTTATGTAACATAAGATTTGCCATTTAACCATTTTTAGGTGCACAGCTCAGCGGCATTGAGTCCACTCACATTGCTGGGCAGCGTCACCACCATCCATCTCCAGAACTCTTTTCATCTTTCCCAGCTGAAACTCTGCACCCATGAAACACTCTCCTTGTTCCCCCCACCCAGTCCCTGGAAACCACTATTCTACTTTCTGTCTCTATGAATTAGACTGCTCTAGGGATCTCAGTGGGTAGAATCGCAGAGTATTTGTCCTTTTGTCACATTTGTTTTGGAGCCCCTACTACATACAGAAGGAGTTCTTATAGCACTAATGTGAGGATTGACTGAGATCAATGCAGGTAAAGCATCCAGCACAGGGCAAATCACAGACGGACAGCCCAGATGACATTAGTGCCCCATCACCTGCACCTTCCTCCCGGAGCTGTGAGGTGAGGTCGTGCTCTCACCCTGGCGGGGAAGTCTCACCTTGATTTCCCTCTGTGGCTGCTATACTCTGTGTAGACACCAGATGACAGACTTGTACCATGGAGATGGCTTTGGCTGCTGCCCGCAGAGGGGAGCAGAGAGAGATGCTGGGAAAGAGGGAGCCTGTCTGGGGCTTGGGGGCAGCCGGAAATGATGAAGAAAAAGGGTGCTGTGGCTGAGACACAGGGGCCTAAATCCCCCAGGGTTTGAATCATATGTCAATAGCAGGGACTCCACAGAGAGGAGGAAGAGGAGAGGAAGGGGCAGCATGTTGTAGCGGAAACAGCAGGGGGGTTGTTGCTGAATACTTGGGGAACACACTCAAACCCAGCCTAGCCACCTTTCTGCTGATGGGTCTTCTGATAGCCACTCTGCCGAGTTGCTGAGGAAATTAAGTGAAGAGGCTTGCTGAGGCTCCCAGCACATGGCAAGGCTCTGTGGGGACTGATGCACGGGAAAGAGAGGCTCCCTCTGGGACCATGACACAGCCAGGAGGTGAAGGAATCATTATCCCTCTTCACGCCACTCAGCGAAGGCCACTCCGGCTCCTACTTACTAAGTTTTCACTGTGTGCAGACCCTAAGCCAGGCGCTGGGCAACCAGGGATGTCAGTGTGTCTCCAGCCCCTGTCCAGCCTGCCAGTGGGTGGCACAGGAGAGCCTGGGTCCTTGGGGTCCTCCCCCAGCCACTTCTCAGTCCCAGCTGCTTCCAGGAGCACTTTGGTCTCCTAAGCAGGAGTGGCCAGGCAGGGGGTGTCATATGCCCACTTTACAGATTCCTCTCTGCTCTCAGAAACTAGTTTTTATTGGCCACAAAAAGTCTTGTTTAAGAACCCAGACACAAAAGGTCACAAATTGCATGACTGCGCTCTTTGAAATATCCAGAAAAGGCGAATTCAGAGATTTGGAGACAGAAGGTAGATTAGTGGTTTCCAGGGGCTGGCGGGGTTGGGGGACAATGGGAAGAAACTGCTTAATCGGGTTATCCTCTGTGTATCATGAAAATGTTTTGGAATTAGACAGAGGTGGTGCTTGTACAACACTGTGAATATACTGGATTGTTCACTTTAAAGTGTTAACTTTACTTTATGTGATTTTTTTTTTGAGGCAGCATCTCACTCTGTTGCCCAGATTGGAGTGCAGTGGCGTGACCTCAGCAAGAACATGGCACAAAGAAATTTCCAGTGTGGCTGGAGTTTAGCATTGAGAGGGGAGAGAGCAGTGACCGAAGGATGGAAGAGGGACTCACAGACAACCTCAGAGCAGGTGGGTAGGGCTTCATGGGTCAAGGCGAAGAGCTTGGATGGTGGGAGCCATGGAGGGGGTGTTTAGGCCAGAAAACAACCTGATAAGGTCTGCATTTTAGACTAATCCCTCCGTTGCAATGTAGAGGCTGGACTGGAGGGGGCAGGCCAGGAGGTGGATGGCAGGGAGGAGCCGGGTGAGGAGGAAGAGGCATTGGGTACAGGTGCATTCCTGGGAGTGTCCTCAAACAAGACCCAGCTGGTCCAGCAACAGGTGTTCTCACTGGACCGCTCCCATTCCAGCAGCCCTTAGCAGTGCCCCTTCCAGCTGCCTGCGGCGTCCTTGCTGGGATCTGAAGCCAGGGTTCATCACTTTGAGTGATGTGGTAGTTGGGGCTTTGGGGCCCTGCCTCTGGCTGCACCATGGGCTCTGGGTGGCTGCAGGGGCAGGGAGCGGAGTAGAAAGCGGGCAGCCTGTTCAGGGGCAGGGGTCTGGAACCCACAGGGAACAGGCCCGTCCCCCGTGCCCCTCCTCCCTCTCCCCTCCCACAACCCCTCCCGCAGACCATTCCTTACCTTTTCTTACTCCATTGCCTCCCTCAGAAGGGACCTGGCTATGAGTCTCATTTAACAGGCGAAGAAGGAGGGAAAAGTGTCTTGCTCCAAGGCACACACCTAGACAGCAGCAGAACCAAGGCTTGAACTCAAGCTAGCCTGATCCCAGAACCCCTGGTCATTCAACTCTACCAACCACGCCCTTAATACTCACCATCTTTAAAAAATTTGCTATAGAATACCATCCACGCCTACATGTCCACACCGATACATCCACAATGAGAAGCAGAATATTAAATAAAATGATAGCCAAGCACGTGGGCTATGGAGTCACAGGTCTTGGGTTGGAATCCTGGCTCTTCTCCTTAGTAAAAGCTGTGTGACCTTGGGCAAATTTCTTAGCCTCTCTGTGCCTGTTTTTGCACGTACTAAGACGGATAATGAAAGTGACTACCAGGTGGGGTGTTGGGATGAATTAATGAGTTAATCTGTATAAATGTAAAATGTCTTAGTAACAGCTGACATTAATTGAGGGCAGGCCAAGCAGATACCATTCTTACACTTTACACGTGTTCATTAATTTAATCCTCACAACATAGCCCTGTGAGGCCTGCATCACTGCCAGCTCCATTTTACAGATGAGGAAGATGAGGACCAGAGAGGGGAATTAAGTTCCCCTCAGTGAATATAGCTAGGGAGTAGCAGAGTCGAGATTCAAACCCACACATGGACACAAGGAGGGGAACATCACACACTGGGGTCTGTTGTGGGGTGGGGGGCTAGGGGAGGGATAGCAGGGGGTGGGGAGATTGGGGAGGGATAACATTAGGAGAAATACCTAATGTAGGTGACAGGGGGATGGAGGCAGCAAACCACCATGGCACATGTATACCTATGTAACAATCCTGCATGATCTGCACATGTACCCCAGAGTTTAAAGTATAATTTAAAAAAAAGAAAAAGACCAAGTTGCCAAATCCGCAGTCTTATTGATGCACCCCAGGAGCAGCAGTTATGTTCCACAGAGGTTGACTGTATGATTGCAACCACCACCACCACCACCATCACCACCACCACCACCACCACCACCGCCACTACCACCACCACCATCACCACCATCACTGCCACTACCACCACTACCACCACCACCACCACCACCACCGCCACCACCGCCACTACCACCACCACCACCATCACCACCATCACCACCACCACCACCATCACCGCCACTACCACCACCACCACCATCACCACCACTACCACCACCACTGCCACTACCACCACCACCAGCACCGCCACAACCACCACCACCATCACCGCCACTACCACCACCACCACCACCATCACCACCATCACCACCACCACCATCACATCACCACCACCATCACATCACATCACCACCATCACATCACATCACCACCATCACCACCACCACCACCACCGCCACTACCGCCACCACCATCACCACCACCACCACCACCACCATCACCACCATCACCACCACCACCATCACATCACCACCATCACATCACATCACCACCATCACCACCACCACCACCATCACCACCACCACCATCATATCACCACCACCATCACATCACATCACCACCATCACCACCACCACCACCATCACCACCACCCACAATCTTGCGGGAGGCTGCAGCCTTGCTGCCAGGGTGTGATGTAAATGAGACACAAAGGCAAGGGCCTTCTTTCCTTTGGACTGGGGCTGGGTACGCCCTTCCACCCAGGGCCTCTGAGAAACGGACTCAAGAGAAGTGAGCATGGTCCTCCCTTTTCTTCATTCTGTTCAAACCGAAAACCAGAGAAGCCAGTCTGACCCTGGGAGCAGAAGGGTCACGGAAGCCTGGAGACTCGGAGCTTTGCTTGGCCAAGCCCAGAGCCTCATTTCCAGACTTGATCTGCCACGCTGTCCCCTCCTGAACACCCCCAATGGCTAGTGTTAGCGACCATCCTGTGGCAGCTCTCTTAGGGGTCCTGGGTTCTAATTATCAGGGCCCTCTGACATCAGCCGCCCTTTCTTGGTGCAGCTAGAAGGCCCCGGCCCTGCAGGAGCCTGATGAGGGATGCAGGGGTGGGAGGCTGCTCCCTCACCACACCTCTGCTGCCCTGCCCTACCCAGCCCCGCTGTCAAGGATGCCTCCCTGGCCACCTTCACATTTCATCAGAAGGGGTTTTAGAGCCACCTTGATCCTCACTTTAATTAAAAGGAAGCGTCCTCCTGGAGCTGTTGCGCTGGATTTTCTTTTCCTTCTTGGAATATTTGTTCCGCCTCTGAGCCGGAGCCTGGTGCCTGGTTAATTGAAAGTTACAGATGAACAAGGACATGGCCCTCTTGGGAGGGGACAAGAAGAGGCACAAGCTGGTGCTGGTGCCACGCTTTTCTGGTGGGGAAGGGCGTGGCCATGGCCTAGGGGAGAAGGTGGGCAGAGGTTTAGAGGTACCTCCAATGGATCAGAGCAGGCCCCACTCCAGACACCGCAGCCCCTGATGGAAGTCCCAGGCCCCAAACGCCCGAATTCTAAATAACTCATGTGCTTACTTTCTGCAGAAAAATGACAAAATAGAGCAAAATGAAAAGCCCACAGTGCTCCAGGCCTCCTGCCAGCTGGAGATAATTGTTGCTAACACCTGAGCATGTACAGCCTTCCGGAACTTTTTGGACACTTTGCACAAACAAATGGTTTTTATTGCCTCCTGTCCTTCTTGATTATAAAAGTGATAGATGTTCATTGGAAACAGCTTGGAAAATAGCTTCTTAAAAGTATACAAAAACTTTAACCATCCACCCATAATGTCATACCCAGTGGCTGGTGTGGGCCTGAGTGTCTGCTCTGGAGTCAGACAATCCTGGCCTTGGTGAGGACTTTACTTTCCTCTGCCTCAGTGGTCCCATCTGCAGAATGGGAATGATACCATAGCGGCTGTCTCAAGGGGTTATTATGAGCAGGAAAGCATCATGACATGTCCTCCTAGCCCTGCTCAATAGGTTCGACCCAGTATTGCTGCACACATCCATAACCCTGGTGAGGGTTCCTTCAGGTGTATAATAATATGCAATACAGCACAAATAATATTGTGTGTATATAGTTTTGTATTCTGTTTCTACACATCCTTGAATTTTAGACACTTCAGAAAAATGGTATTTAGTTTTCTCTTACAGTGTTACTTTTAATGACTGAGCCACGTTTCCTGGTCTGGGAGTGTCATCATTTATCTACCAACCCTATTGCTGAACTTCTGGGTGCATTCCTTTCTTTAGTTGACATTGTTCAACATGATACTGCGATGCATATTTTTGAGTACAAATTTGAGTTAAGGTCTCTGAGTATGTCCCTAAGAAAGAGATTCCTAGACGTAGAATTCATGAGTTAAAAGAAATACACAGGCCTGGCACAGTGGCTCACGCCTGTAATCCCAGTACTCTGGGAGGCCAAGGCGGGTGGATCACCTGAGGTCAGGAGTTAGAGACCAACCTGGCCAACACGGTGAAACCCCATCTCTACTAAAAATACAAAATTAGCCAGGTGTGGTGGCATGTGCCTGTAATCCCAGCTACTCTGGAGGCTGAGGCAGGAGAATCACTTAGAACCTGGGAGGCAGAGGTTGCAGTGAGCTGAGATCACGCCATTGCACTCAAGCCTGGGTGACAGATCGAGATTCTGTTTCAAAACAAAAAAAAAAAGGAATACACATTCTTACTACTGTTACCAAATTATGATCAGAGAGTTTAAAAAAATTGATCTATGCATCTGTCTTAAGCCTCTGATGTGTTTATTTCTCAGCATTCTTCCTGATGCTGCCAATTATGATGTTTGAAAGATCTGCAGCCTTGACGGGTGAGGAAGATCTTTCTGGTTGCTTTCAGTATTTGGTGACCAGTGAGTACTTTGGTATTTGATGATGAGTATTTGGCAGTTGAGAGAGCAAGTTTCTCATCTGTTTGCACCTCTGGTTTCTTTCTTGTAAATTGGGGACAATAATAATATTTATTTCATGGAGATGTTTTGAAGATTAAATGAGTTAATACACATGAAATTTTTAGAGCCCTTCCTGGCAAATGCCAACTAAACCTTAGTGGACATCGTTATCTTTGTTGCTGTGGTTGCCAAATTCCACAGGCATAATTCGGGGCCTGCCTCCTGATGGAAAGAGTGCTGTGTGATTTCATGGAAGTCTCTCGTCCTCTCTGGTCCTCAGTTGGGGCTGAGAACACCTGTGTTGCCTGCCTTGTAAGGTTGTCGGAAGGACTGAACAAGGACTTGCCTCTCCAGAAGTGAGCGTGTGTGGGGATTTACTGTCTCTCTTCTGGCTTCATGGGCCTCAGGTTCCAAAGAGAGAGTCCAACAAGTCTTCCTGGAGGAAGAGCACCAAAGCCAAGACTGAGGGAGAAGTTGGAGTTAGGCTGCTGGAGGAAGGCAGGCGAGTGCTCCAGGCAGAGCAAACATGCTGTGTAAAGGCCAACAGGGGAAAAGCAGGAGAGTTTGAGGGAACTCCGTGTGGGTGAGCAGACACGGGTGGCTGGGAGAAGGGAGTGGTGAACAGTGAGAGAAGAAGCAGGAGCTTGAAAACAAGATCTTAGCTGGAAAGCTCCCCAGACGCCACAGCCCCCTGGGGTCTCCCTGTCCACTGAACTGTCCCGCTCTTTTGGTGGGACAGCCCTCGTATTGTTATTCTGAACGCACACCTGTGACGCAGGAACAACTAGAATGTCCACTCCAAGGTGGGGTGGGGACTTTCTAATTTTTTTCTCTAAGCCTCGATGTCCTGGGGGATTAGACGGGAACAATAATAGTCCCCAACTCTTACAGTTGTGCCAGTGTCAAGGTGAACAGCAATGTCACCTTGGCTCAGCCTCCATCTTTCTGTTTTGTCATCTAGCGGGGCTGGCTCATTTCCTTGGCATTATAGATGCCAGCAGAAATTCCAGCATCTTCACCCAGTTGTGTGGAGAGTCAGAGAAGGGGGAGGCTGGCCTTCAAGCATATGCATCTTGAACTCTTAATCAAAGTATAACATACATAAAGACAGGTGCAGAAAAAAAAATAAGCGTGCAGCTCAGTTGCTTTCCTGTAACTAGCACCAGATGAAGCAGCAGAACGTCACCAGCCCTGCAGGAGCTCCCATTGCCCTGCCTTCCAGTCGCTACCTTCCAATAAGGGCCACTGATCCCCTGAAATCTAACAGCACAGTTTACACCAGGCTGCTTTTAAAACACATCATTATGAAAAGTTTTAAACACACAGGAAAGTTGAGTGAATAATAGAGTGAGCACCTGCATACTTAACCATCTAGATTCTACCATTAGCATTCTGCATTTTACTATAATTATCTTATCTTCATTCGTTTATCCATCCATCTATCTATTCATTCATCTCCCTCTTTCTCTTTCTTTTTTGGTCCAGTATCTACTCATAAGAGCAAAAACCTTTCCTGTTTCACTTCCCTGTGTCTCGTCCTCACACCTCATTGGCCAGAATTGTTCCCGTGCCCATGACACCACCAATCACTGCCAGGGAAATGGAGTGGCACGAATGACGTGGATCAGTCATGCCCTGGAATGGGGGCAGAGCCCTGCCCCCCACCCCTCTGTAGCACAAGGCTGCCGATACTTGAACAAGATCAGAGTCTGGTATTGAGGAGGAAGAGAAATGACTGCTGCTTTACCATTCAACTGAGTTTTTCACACCATCTCCAGAGACCACCTCGGCAGGCAGGAAAATAGGCTGTGTGGGACCTGAGCATCCCCCAGGGAGAGGAGGCGTCTCCTGCACGGCTGTGAGTGGGAGCCGACAGTTGGCTTCCTTGCCTCATTTGCTCCCCCGATGTTCCCCTTGGGCTTTGGCAGTTTCAGGGAGCTCAGGGAGCAGGGAGTAGATCAGCTTCTCCCATCAGGTGATGAGGAAGGCAGGACGCCTGGCCCAGCCCTGCCTTTCTTGGCAGGCCAGGTGAGTTGGAGCTGAGCCCCACCCGTCCCTAGGGTTCTAACACGGGTGCTGGTGTCAAGTTGGAAGAGGAGCAGGAGCTAAGAGGTCGGCTCCTGAGCACATAGCACCTAGCATATGTGCCCCGGCACGTCACAAGTGCTCAGGGTACGTTCTCCTAAGTCAGTGTTTTCTAAGATTGATCCTGGGCTTTGGGCAAGTTTCTGCTCCTCCCAAGGCCTCAGGTTCCTCATCTACAAAAATGGGAAAGTAAGGAAAAAGAACAATTGATAAAGCATCTCTGTCCCATCCTTTTAGGCCTTCTCATCCCTGGACTAGGAAACAGTATCTGTCACTTCCTCCAACCCTTCTCTCACTGTAAAGGACCAGAGAGAAAGAAGACCTCTGGACCCATGAGTCTCAAAGTGTGACCACCCAACCAGCAGCTTCAGCAGCATCTGAGAACTTGCTAGATACACACATAGTCAGGCCCTGCCACACGCACCCAGGCCTCCCAATTCCAGTGATTTCTATGGAGCTTGAGAAACACTGAGGTCCCCAGGTGACGCTCTTGCTGCTGCTCTGGGACTGCGCTTTGGGAACCACTCAACCCTGACTGCATGCTAGAATCACCAGGAGCTTAAAAAAAAAGGTGAAGCTCAGCCCTTCTCCTAAAGATACCGAGTTAATTGATCTGAGATGGAGGCCTAGGTGGTTCCAACCTGAAGCCAGGGTTGAGAATCATTGTTTTCAAAGCTTGGGGGAATGCTCTGTCACTTAATTATCTACCTACATTTATGTGTGCATCGGTTCATTCATTATTTTGTGTGTATACTTGCATGTTTGTTTCTTTGGGGAAGCATGTTTAATGTGCCTTTCGGTATTCTCACTGGTTTCACCATGTTGGCCAGGCTGGTCTTGAACTCCTGACCTCATGATCCACCCACCTCGGTCTCCCAAAGCACTGGGATTATAGGCGTGAGCCACGGTGCCCAGCCCAGTCAATGTTTTTTAAAGCAACTCACTTCATCTCTCTAGGCATCGTTAAGTGGGAGTAATTAGACCTGCCCTGTGGGTTTTCATAGGTATTAATGACACAGAGGTTAAGCAGCACTTAGCTGGTGTGTATTGCAAAATGCTGGCTCTTAGGAATAGGAAACTATTAATAAAAGTGGATCTCTTTTAATCATTGACATGTAGCAAATTCTGTGCCAGGCCTGGGGACACAAAGACAAATTGAGACACAGTCTCCCCCAACAACCTTTGGCCCCCAAGAGACTCATAGGCTGGGGTGGGAGGAGCACAGTGGGAAGAGCTTTGGAGCGTAGGAGGGTGCCCGGCACAGCCTGGCAGACTCCCGGGAGGTGACTTCTCAGCTGGGCCCTGAGAAGTTTACCAGGAGAAGAGGGGCAATGACAGGGAGGGGGGAATGAGAGTGTGCGAGTGGGGAGGGGCCCTGGTGCAAACTAGAGCCTGCGCGCCCTTTCACCATCCCCCTGCCCACCGTAGGAACCTGCTCCAAACCCTGTTCCTAGATTGTTTTTGTGTTTATTTAAAATAATGCTAGACTTAGAAGTTGTAAAACTCACCCAGGGAACAGTGGCTCACAGCTGTAATCACAGCACTTTGGGAGGTCGAGGCAGGCAGATCACTTGAGGTCATGAGTTTGAGACCAGCCCTGTACAACATGGCCAAGTGTGGTGGTGTATGCCTGTAGTTCCAGCTACCCAGGAGACTGAGGCATTCTTTCTTGTGCTCTCTCTCCACACACATACTACCTATGTATATACTGTATTATTACTCTTTTTTTTTTTTTTTTCGAGAGAGAGTGTCACTCCGTTGCCCAGGCTGGAGTGAAGTGGCAGGATCTTGGTTCACTGCAACCTCTGCCTCCCAGGTTCAAGCAATTCTCCTGCCTCAGCCTCCTGAGTAGCTGGGATTATGGGCACCCACCACCATACCCAGCTAATTTTTGAATTTTTAGTAGGGATGGAGTTTCACCATGTTGGCCAGGCTGGTCTCGAACTCCTGACCTCAGGTGATCTGCCGGCCTATACTGTATTATTTTTTTCTGAGTCATTTAAGAATAAGTTGTAGCCGGGTGCAGTGGAGCATGCCTGTAGTCCCAGCTACTCAGGAGGCTGAGACTGGAGGATCGCTTGAGTCCAGGAGTTCTGGGCTATATGTGCTATGCTGATCGGGTGTCCGCACTAAGTTTAGCATCAGTATAGTGACCTCCTGGGAGCAGGGGACCACCAGCTTGCCTAATGAGGGGTGAACCGGCCCAGGTCGGAAACAGAGCAGGTCAGAACTCCCATGCTGATCAGTAGTGGGATGGCGCCTGTGAATAGCCACTGCACTCCAGCCTGGGCAACAAAGCAAGATCCCGTCTCTAATAAATAAATAAATAAATAAATAAATAAATAAATAAATAAATAAGTTGTAGACAAGTTTCTCCTTTATCCTGAATACTTCAGCATGCACTTCCTAAATACAAGGATGTTCCCGTACATAATCACAGTGTATTGATCAAGATAATGTAATTAACATTCATACAATATTATTATCTCATCTACATATCTTACTCAAATTTCGCCTATTGCTTCACTAATGTCGTTTACAGCAAGAGAAAAATATTGTTTCTGGTCCAGGATCCATTTCTGGATAACATTGCATTCAGTTGTCATGTCTTTAATCTGAACAATTCTTTGGTCTTTGTCTCTTATGACCTTGACATTTTTCAAGAGTATAGACCAGTTTTTTTGTATACTGTTCCTCAATTCTGGTTCCAGGATTGTTTTAAACAGTATTTCTTGATGTGATGTGTGGCTGACTTTCTCCACTAGGAAGGCTTGGGGTGCTTATTAGAATGCAATTTCTGGGCACCAGCCTAGACTTCCTGCACCAGAGTGTCTGGGATGGGGTCTGGGTATCAGCTTTCTGCCCAGCACTCTCTCTGATTCTTAGGTGCACTGCTGAGTTAAAGCTTTCTTCCTCTGAAGATGCAGCTAAGATCTGTGCACTGGCCTTCTGGGAAGGTGTCCCCTGGCATGGTCCTTGTAAATTTAGTCTCTGCATTTTACCCTGAAGCCCCTTGCAGGCCCACGAGGTCAGTACAGGCCCTTGCCTCCAGAGTGGCTGGCAGAAGATGTGGGGCTAATTCCTGAGGCTAAAACCACCTTGGCAAAAATTGTAGTAGTAAGAGAAATCGAACATACCTGACTTCATCTTGCTTCTACCAGGCTAGATTGCTTTTGCCTATTCTTGTGTGGTGGCCATAGTAGCACTTTCCTGGAAGGTAACAAGGTTAGAGTTATGCTAGAGGCCTGAACTTTGCTAAAGAATAGGTTGAACCATAACTATCCATTGCATGTTTAGTTTGCTTTCCTTCTTCCTTCCTTCCTTTCTTTCTTTCTTTTTCTTTCTTCCTTTCTTTCTTCTTTCTCTCTCTTTCTCTCTCTTTCTTTCTTCTTTCTCTCTCTCTTTCTTTCTTTCTTTTCTTTTATCATACTTTAGTTTGCTTTTCTATAAATTGCTTACTGGCCCAGAGTCACATAACCAGAGGTTGCAATATTTGTAACTTACCCAAGTTCTCTATAGATAACGTCACTATTGTGAGACCTAAAGGACTGGTATTTGAGATATTTTTCAGATTTAGCATTTCAGGAGATCAAGAGATGCCATGTGGTCCTGAAATCCCCTCACAAGAACTGACTCAACTGCTCACAGACAGTTTACAGACCCTTGTGATTTTGTCCCCAGCCAATTGTTTCAGTTTCCCAGCCCTCTGCCTGCCCAAGTGCCCTTAAAAACCCTTAGCTTCTGAATTCTTGGGGAGGCAGATTTGAGAAACATCTCCCATCCTTCTGTTAGTTGCCTTGTGATAATTAAACTCTTTCTCTACTGCAATGTCGCTGTCTCAGTGTTCAGGCTTTATCTTGCAGTGGGCAAGAAGAACCTCTTTGGGCTGTAACAAGACTCCAGCAGGAAAGGGGAAGAAGCCCCCCACATTGATGCCATGGGCTTTTCCTGATACCCCTCTTGCCTTAACTCTGCTTGGTCTTAGATCTTTGCCTTATGCCCTGTGCCATGTTTGTCCCCCTGGGGGCCTCTGTGCTATAGTGGAAGGATCTGGGCTCAGGTGTCCAGTCCCATGACTTATAGCTGTGTGGCTTTGTGAGAAAGTTCCTTTTTCTCTCTGAGCCTGGGGATACTCATCTATAAATGTAGGTTAGTCCTTTTTGTGTTGCTATCAAGGCATATTTGAGACTGGGTAATTTATAAAGAGGTTTTTTTGGCTTACAGTTCTTCAGGCTGTACAAGAAGCATAGTGCCAGCATCTTCTCAGCTTCTGATGAGGCCTTAGGAAGCTTTTACTCATGGTGGAAGGGAAGGGGAGTCTGTGTCACATGGCAAGAGAGGGAGTGAGAGATACCAGGCTCTTTTAAACAACCAGCTCTTGTGCAAACTCATTACTATGGGGAGGGCACCAAGCTATTCAGGAGACATCTGCCCCCATGACCCAGGTCCCACCTCCAACATTTGGGATCACTTTTCAACATGAGATTTGGAGGAGACGAACATGCACACCATATCAAAATGACAATAATTACCTGCAATTTTCTGTAGGCTTGTGATGAGGAGTAAACCGTATTCCATGAGAAAGTGCTGGGCACATAGAAGGCATTCAGGAAATATGGACATCTTTTCCTTGCCGCCACATTCCTGTAATTTGGAGAACTGCTGTGGGGAGTACAGTAGGCTAGTGGCCCCAAGTTGCAGTGCCTTTGGGATGTCCCACAGTGTTGAGCCAAGTTTACACTCTCCCTGGCAGCACCCAGTGGAGTTAATTCAATGTGGAACTTTTCTTCAATGTGGAACTCTTCTAAGCACAGCCTTTGCACTGAGGCTCCCTGGTGGGCTGGCTGAGACTGCCCCAGCACTACACAACAATCTGTGTCTCTTCCACCCATGCCTCCTTCCTTCTCCTGCTGTCCAGCCATCAATGTGGCCAGGTCCTGCCTGGCCCTGCCCTTTCTCTCTTGTGTCATTTAAGTGAGTTTACCTCAATAGCTAGAAGAAAAGATCTGAAATATTCCCAACACAAAGAAATGATAATCATTTGAGGTGATGGACATCCTAAATGCCCTGATTTGATCATTATACATTGTATACATGTATCAGAATATCACATGTACCCTATAAATACATGCAACTATTATGCAACATTAAAAAATTTCAAGGTGTTTACTGCTACATTTGTCTTGGCATCTGCTTCCTGGTGGACCTGAACTGACATCAACCTCAAGTAAAACACCAAGACATTCTCTTTAACAGCATCAGGTGAAGCATCAGTAAACACATCACTGGAGCACTTGATTTTTCCTTCGCCCATGTTAGGATATTATTAGAGTTGTCTGTCACGGTTGGTCTCCTCACCCATGTCCCATTAGCATTTTTTGGTACAGGAAAATTTTCCTCCAAAAGCAAAATATACACAGTCCTTAATTGTATGTGCATTATAATGAGATGCCTTGTCAGTAAATTGTCCTCCTCCACATTGACAAGCCCACGTGATTTTGTGTGCCTTTTTGTTTTGTTTTGTTTTGTTTTTAGAGATAGGGTCTCCTTCTGTTGTCCAGGCTGGCATGCAATGGTGAGATCACCGCAACCTTGAACTCCTGGGTTCAAGCCATCCTTCTGCCTCAGCTTCCTGAACAGCTAGTACTACAGGCATGTGGCATAATACCTGGCTAACTTTTTAAATCTTTTCTGTGCAGGCTGATCTCGAACTCCTGGTCTTAACAACCCTCCTGCTTTGGCCTCCCAATTCTGGGATTACAGGCATATGCCACTATGCCTGGTCATGACTTTGTGTATTTAAAAATACAGTTTATTATGTATTTCCTATTATAAAAATAATGCCTGTGTCTGACACAGACAAAGGTGCTGGATGTCAGAGTGCAGGCACAGCGGAAGCCAGTGTGCACAAAAATGAAGATGGAGAAGGGACCTCAGTGCTACAGCTGGAGCACTGACATGGGGGGTCACCCATACCCCATGGGCTGGTCCTGAGGGAGACGTGAGAAAAATCTTGCAGGGTGGTTGGTACAGAGCCTCAAACTTAGTAGGGCCTGAATGAATAGTTGTTATAATTACCACTGTTGTCATGACTGCCACTACTTCAACACCTGCCTTCTCTGAGCAGCTCTGACAGTGACCCAGTGAGCCTGAAGGGTGTCCCAGGGAAGGTTCCATGAGGATCATAAGAGGGCTGGTTTGTGAGGACGAGAGAAGAGTAAGCAGCTGGCGCTATTGCATGGTTGCAAAAAGTCATCAGAATGGCCCAATCTCAGTGTTTCCTGTGTACCAGGCCCTGTCCTAACCACTTGACACTTATCAAACCATGAATTCTACCCAAGAGAGGGGCTACACCAACATAGGATTGGAAAAGGGGATGGCCAAAAATGTTTTCCCAGCCTTTAACTCAAACTGTAAAATGTTTGGAAGTAGAGAAGCCAGGAACTAGAAAACAGAAATACTTCCTTGGGAAAAGAGACTATCTATCTATCTATCTATCTATCTATCTATCTATCTATCTATCTATCTATCTCTATCTACACACGTACATATGCATATATCTATACATACAGATACACATACACAAGTACATACTCATATACATGTACATATACATATACACATATACCTATCCATATACATCCTGTGATTTAGTTCCCTAAGGTTTAATATGTATTTGCAACATACATAACATAGTGTTAATATCCTCAAGATATTAAAAACAACTCTTCCAAACAAATAAGACAAACACAAAAACAGGATGCTGGCTGGGTGCAGTTGCCCATGCACTTTGGGAGGCTAAGGTAGGAGAATGGCTTGAGGCCAGGAGTTTGAAACCAGCCTGGTCAACATAGTAAGACACAGTCTCTACAAAAGAAAAATTTAAAAATTAGCTGGATGTGGTGTCTCGTGCCTGTAGTTCCAGCTACTGGGGAGGCTGAAGCAGGAGCCCAGGAGTTAAAGGCTGCAGTGAACTGTGATTGCATCACTGCACTCCAGCCTGGGTGATAGAGTAAGACCCTGTCTCTAAAGAGCAACAAGATGCTCATGAGCTATAAATTCACAAAATAAATACAAAAGGCCAGAAAGGACATGAAAGAAATGATCCAGCGTCAGTAAAATTCAAAGAAATATAAGCCAACTATTAAGATATCTTTAGCTGTGAAATGGAAAAAGATTTAAAAAAAATAGTAAGAGCTAGTTTTGGAAAAGGAGTGGGGAAATTATCACTACCATATACTTCTAAGGGGAATAAAAATGGTCACCACTTTCCCTGAGGACAGTTCGGCACTAGGTATGAGCGGCCTGAAAATGCACAGACTGCTTGACTCAGCAATTTCACTGCTGGGAGTTTATCCGAAAGAAATAGAGATGTGGACAAAATTTCAGCTTCAAATCGGTGAGCCATTTTCATTATATGTATTAGTTGTATCAAGGGTTGTGGTCACCCAGCCTGGAAAATGTTTACTCCTCAAAGCGAACTTTGGTTTTAAACAAAGGGAAATACAAAGTCTGCAGCCAAACATTTTGTGAGACATAAACCCCACCTGAGGTCCTGAACCTGTGAAGGTCCCTGGAAAAGTCAATGGGACATCAGAACCTTTTTTTTTTTCCATATTATAGAGCCCAGAGGAAATCACATAATTACAAACCATCCGGGTAAGCTGAGGACCCCAAATGCCACATTGCTTTGCTTTTGCCTGGAATGATATCAGCTTAGTGCTGTCACCCTGGTTACCTCATGCTAATCAGGAGTTCTAATTAGCAGCCACATCTGATTAATAAAAAGGGGGAAACAGCTTAATTATTAAGCGACAGTTTGGTAGACAAAATCCTTCAAAACATGGAGCTCTGTGTGGGGGGATGGACCCCGATTAAAGAGGTTCTTCTAAGGGAACATTTCAGGAACCATTGCTGTAATAACAGCACTATTTTTTAAACTGCTCAGTTTGGGTTAGGCACCATGCTATGTGCTTTCCTTGTTTTAACTCATTTCACTTTAACAACAATTTTGTGAGGAAACTGGGGCACAAAGAGATTTAAGCAACGTGTTCAGAGTTGCTGAGAGAGTGAGCAGCAGAGCCGGAACTCACATGGAGAGCTGTCTGACTCCAAAGCCAGTGCCTGTGATGCTGTTCCATCACCATTCCTTGCCCATCCATCCATCCCGCCATCCATACATTCATCTGTCTGCCCATCCATCTATTCATTCATTCATTCATTTGTATGTTTGTTGAGCTTCTACTCTGTGTCAGGCACTGTTCTGAGCATCTAGAACATGGTAGTGAATTAGCAAAAGTCACCATCTTCCCAGAGCTTCCTTTATCTTTATTTTATTAATTTTTTTGAGACAGAGTCTCGCTCTGTTGCTCAGGCTGGAGTGCAGTGGCACGATCTCGGCTTATGCAACCTCTGCTTCACAGGTTTATTCGATTCTCCTGTGGGGGATTATAGGCACCCCCCACCACGCCCAGCTAATTTTTATATTTTTAGCAGAGATGGGGTTTCGCCATGTTGGTCTCAAACTCCTGACCTCAAGAGATCCACCCATCATGGCCTCCCAAAGCGTTGGGATTACAGGCATGAGCCACTGTGCCCGGCCCCAGAACTTCCTTTATAGTGGGGAGAGACAGACATTAAATTAGTAAGCATGTGAGTGCTGAGAATAAGAAAAATAAAGCAGGGCAAGGGAGCAGAGAGAGATGAAGGAGCATATTATTTTAGCTAGGGTGGTCAGGGAAGGCCTCTGTGAGGAGGTGACAAGTGAGCAGAGACCTGAATGAAAGGAAGGCCCAGTGGTAAGGACAGCCAGGGAAGAGCAGACCAGGTAGAGAAACTGCAGACTCTTACTTTCCAACTGCCCTACAGTGGTCTAAGGTCCATTCCTGTAATAGAGCCCCAATTCCATCACATTCAGTGGCTCCACTTCCCAGGCTGAACCTTGACTGACGTGACTTAGTCAAGACCGTTAACTAACCTTGACTGTTAAGATAAATGTGGTGACATGTTAACAACGGGCGAATCTGGGTGAAGCATAGATATGTCCACGGAACTATTCTTACAACTTCTCTGTAGAATTCACATTTTTCTAAATACGATTTAAAAAGGTAAAAATGTTGAGGAAGCAATCAGTGAGTGAATGAATGAGTGCCGTTGTTCACTAAACGTACTCCTACTTTCCTGCAGTTTTAGATCTTTATTTAGTTGATCCCATGCACACTGAAGGCCCCTCCCTCACGGAGCACACAGTCATTTTCTATGACTCATTCTGAGACTCTGGGGAGGTCCAGCTCTGTTTTGTTGGGTTTTGAGCCCAAATCTCTCTCTGCTGGGGAAAAACAGTTTTGTGTGTATGTGTTGTGGTTCTGATGAAAGAGGATATTGTGCCCCAACCCCAAAGAATTGAAGGTCTGATGTTGTATATCATAGAACCTTTATTATTTATCCTCTAAATTCTTAGAAACTTACATAACGCCCGTGCTGTAGTTATGACACCATTTATAGACATTTAAAATGCATCTTCATTTATAAATATTTTACATTTGGTCCATAGAACAGATAATTTTACTAAATAATACTGTATTTTTTAAAACAGGCTCTGTATATACTTTGAATATGTATATATTACATATATTTTTATATAGAGATAGATTTACTTGGTGTTCTCAGAATAAATCCTTATTGCAAAAAAAGCATATATGATAATACAATATCTTCTCCCCCCCGGGCAAATACTAAAAAAATGTTACACATATTCACAGTTCTCACAGTAATTGTACGACACTTAATATTGTGCTCTATAAGGTAGGTTTGGATGGAAATCAGTTAGGGGATTTCTTGCCAAACATCTCACTTAGAATTGCTTACAAACATTAAATACACTGCATTTGTCTTAGAGAGACTTGTTCTCAGTTTCACATTGAAGAACAAAGAGAAAGTTGGAAGTTCTTCCTGCCCTTAGTCTAAAGGAGTTCACACACAGATGGGGAAGTGGGACCATGAGACACAGTGAGGGGTTCCTGTCATTCTAAACACTATAATTTAACAATACATATGATTCTGATCATGGATTCACCAGCTGGCATTGGGGATGCCTTGGCAATGGGACTATTTTACAGATGACCTCAGAGGAAAAGGTTTTAGATTTCCTATACAATATCAAATGAGACCCTATGTGCCACACGTGAGGATGAATGTGCATATGATGCGTTCATATGTATACACATATTTTTTTCTCTACAATAATGTGCTTAATATTCTGAGGGTAATATCTTATTGCAAGAACTGGTATGCTGGTCACTTTCGGATGAGAATGACAAGAGATTAAAAACCCCACAGTCACAGTTATTTACCATAGTTATTAAGGATTAGTCATAAAACACGGCTTGTGAGCTAACTAGCTAAGGAGCTACAGTGCACAACGTACGATTTGCTATGTGGGAACTCATCTTCCTGGCAAATGAGACACGCGGAGCTACTGGAGCTTGCAAGAAACTGTCTTCACTTGAAGTGCCGCCGCCACCACAGAGCCCGATTCCGGAAAGGAACAAATCATACTTCCCAATGAAGCAGTTTGAATCTCGGAAGCACATTGCGGGGGGTTCTCTGGATTAACGCTAGCTCCTCAGTTAGTGGGCCGGGTGGGTTTCAGTGGCAGTGAGGAGACTCCTGCTGAGGAATTTCAAGGAAGGTGAGGCGGCAGCAGCTTGGGGCGGGTGGCAGTGAGGGTGGTAGTTTAAGAAGGAGACCGAAAGATTACTGGATCCGTCTTGAGTGTCGGACAGATCCTTCACCTTGATTTCCCATGCAACTATTTTGTACTCTGTGAAATTGGGCAGCTTAAGAGAAACTGGAGCTCAGGTATGGGAAGTTTCCCCAGTAGGACCTGAGGCCCCTGGAATGGCGATAAAAATAGATCAGTTGTGCTTGTGGCAGTTTTCCAGCAAGCAGGGTTTGTCTGGACGGATTGCACTGGGCCAGGTCCAATCAGAATGGCCCGGCGGGGAGGGGACAGGGACATTGGGCTGCAGAATGCTCATTCATTCAGGCAGCGGGGACAAGGGCACGCTGCAGATTGCGGGAGAAGCGGCCCTGGGAATATCGACTGAGGCCCCTGGGTTTTTTTTTTTTTTTTTTTGTCCAGCTGCCTTGGAAAGGAGAAAACAAAAAACACGAAAGCCAGAGCTCTGCTGGCTCCTGCTACTTAACAGCAAGCGTTCCTGGGAAGTCTCCATTGTACAAAATGCCCTTTTCCTGTGCATGGAGCAGCGTTCTGAGGGAAAGGAACTCCTGCAAAGTCCGAGATAACAGTCATGGGTTTCGGCAGTAACAGAACAGTCAGGAACAGGTCTAAAAGCCAGGAGCACGTGTGGCCTCGCTGCATCACGCTCCCTGGAGGGATAAAAATGATCTACCGTGGTGGTTACCAAGTCCGATTGTGGGATGCTGATGGGGCCTAGATTAAAAAGGTCACCAGCCCACCAGGTACCGGAAGCCACTGGGTATCCTTGCCCATGGCAGGGCCCACCCAGGGGTCTAACTGTCCTCCCACCTCCCCTCTCTGCGTGGTGATGGTGTCTGGACTCGCCACTCGAGGTAGGTTGAGATAGAAGGTATCCTCAGACATCAAGTGGTGGTCGTGCTCAGCCAGGTTGGGGGGTGAGAGTGTCGGGTCGGCGAGCGGCCCCCACCCTAGATGTAGGCCTCCTTGCTGGTGGAGCTGCCGGCCTGAGGCTGCTCGGGACCATTCTCTGGGCGAACAATGTCTTCGCTGGGCTGGACCATGACTTGGATGCGCTGTGGGCACCGGGGAGGAAGGCGTGAGGCTCTCTGGGGAAAATCCCAGGCTGGGATGGTGGGAACAGGCTGCTTCCTTCTCTTGCCCTCTCTTCAAGCCCATCCTGTCTGCTCTGCCTCCAAACTACACCCAGACTCCAGGCACAGCCCCACATCCTGCCCCACATGGGCCATGCCACAGCCCCTCTCACTTGGGTTATTGCAACAACTCCCAGCCCTCAGCTTCCACTCCCGCCTTCATTCTGTCCTCTCACCCCTTCATTCTGTCCTCAACACAGCAGCAGGAGAGTTCTGTGAAAACCAGACTCAGATCACGTCCCTCTACTACTCAGGACCCAACAGAGGCTCCCATTTCACTGACAGGCAGAGCCAAAGTCCTCCAAGGCCTTACATGACCTGGCCCCTGCCACCTCCCAGTCCTCAGTGTCCTCCCTTCTCCCTCGTGTATCCATCCCATCCGCATGGGACTCCTCGATGCCCCGCAAACACAACAGGCACGCTCTCACCCAGGGCCTTTGCACGGGCTGCACCCTCTGTCTGGCACAGTCTTTCTCTCAGATAGCGACAGCCCACTCTCCGCCTCCTAAGTCTTGGCTCAAATGTTTTGCCTTCTCAGTGAGGCCTCACCCAGCACTCCCTAAACCCCCACCTACTTGATTTTTTTCTATAGTGTTCTTCCCACCTCACATGTTTTTTTTTGTTAGTTGCTTGTCTTCTTCTACCAGAATGGGAGCTCTAGGAGGGTGTGACTTCTGCTTATCTTGTTCATGGCTGTGTCCGCAGCATGGACAGTCCTGTCTGGCACATCATCAGGGTTCCGTCCATGTGTGCAAAATGGACGGATTCCCCCACTGCCTTTGCCATCCTGCCCCATCAGCTCACACCCTGGCCTCAGGTACGCCCTGGCCCTTCCTACCACTGGGCCTTTGCACAAGCTGTGGTCTTTTCTGCAAGGGCACCCCCTTGACCTCTCATCATGCCAAGCCCCAGCTGCTGTTTGAGGCTTTCCAGTGGATCATGGAAAATGAAAGCTTTGGATCTACAGTGGGAAGAAAGGGCTGCAAGCCCTGGCTCTGTTCATAGCTTCCTGAACTGGGAACCTGCTTGTCCAACCCCTGTGGTTCCTCAGTTTCTCCATCTGAGGTTAGAGGAGGATGGCCCAGTAACTCCGGGCCTGCACATAACCTGCAGCCTGGCTTCCCTGTGCCTTGGACCTGAGAGTGCTTCCCCTGGGCCTGGCAGGTGCATCTCCCGGGGAACTACAGTGGAGAGCCTCTTGTCCAGGGCCCTCAGGGACAGCCCCCACGCTCTGACTCTCCACTCTTCCCAGTGGCATCTTCTCAGCCTGCACACACCTCATCAATGTCTCTTTGCCTGGCCCCTCCAGCACTCCCTTGCTCCCTCAAGAATTCAGTGCAGTTTAACAAAGTGCAGGCATGGACAGAGAACCCTATGTGATGGTGAGGCCCTTGCTGGGGGCAGCAGGTCTTTTGTGCTCTGTCATTCCTTGTGGGTAAGATCACATTTTCTCTATATTAACCCTACAAATGAGATCTAGAGTGAGCCTTGGGCAAATGTGATCCCACCCTCCATCTGTTCCGAGCCCTTCATGATGCCCCACTGCCACCAGGATAAAGTCCAAAGTTCTTGTACTGGTTTTCAAAGGCCTTCACGATCTGGCACACCTTCTTACATCCCAACCTCATCTCTTGTCATGCCCCCTCCTCACGCCTCTTTCCACTTTACCCTCCAGCCACACTGATCTCCCTTCAGTTCACCCGATGCAGTTTATACCCCTGGACCTTTGCACATGCTTCCCAACCTCTCCTCCCCTCCCTCTTCTAGGAATCTTCTTTCTGCTTCTACTTTTAAGTCTGGTTTATCCTTAGGCCCTCTTCTGGAGATCCTTCTTTAATCCTCCTTAAACCAGGTAGGGCTGAGGCAGGGCTATTTGCTCCCACCCCCCTGGCTTGAATTCTCTACTGTCTTTGGCTGTTGGCTTGTCTGTCTCCCCAGCTAGACTGTGAGCTCCATAAGGGGTGGGGCTGTTCCTGGCACAGTGGGGGAAGGGCACTGGCAATTTGGAAGGTGGGAAAGGGCTTACCTGCTTCAGAGAGCCTTTTAAGGTGAGGAACATGTAGGCCATGTACCCGGGGATGAGGACCATGGAAGACAGAGCCATGAGCCAGCCCACACCTTGGCCCCACTTGGGGAAAACGTAGCTTCCCATGGTGAGAGGTGTCATCTGCACAGCACTGAAAATGAACACACCCTGGAGAGGGTGGAGGGGAGGGCATGGATGGGGAGGAGTCAGTCACAGAATGGAGCACTCTGAAGCCAGCAGGCTGACTGCCTTCTACCCTTGCCTGGAGGCTGACACAGCACCTTATGCACTGTTAGCACATAAGGTGCCTTTGTACATAATAGAAAAAGACATCCTCTCAGGGAAGATCAGTAGGAAAAGGCGACCCCTCCAAGGAGACTAATTAGAAAAGGGAACCCTTTCCTCCAAGTTCCCTAGCTTCGAAAGCAGAGCAAGGGTGAAGTATCAGCTCCTGGTGTGCCACTGGCAGGGTCCCCTTATGTGGGACACAACATATGTAGTGGCTCTGCCCCCACCTCAAGGACCTCGAATGGCCCCTCCCAGGCCTGCCCCTCCTTCAGCTCCTGCTTGTGGGAATGAGGGACCCTGAGAAGAAGGGTCTGCAAGTGCCAAGAGCTTGGGTTTCGGAATCAGGCCAGCTTGCTTCGAATCTCAGCACTGATTAGCTGGATGATGCTGGCTAGGTGAACCCCAGATCCTGCAGCAGTAAAGCGGCACAATAATGCCTCTTTTCTGAGGTTTGTGAGGGTGATATATGTGTCCTGTACCATGCAGAGTGCAGAATAGATGCCCAACAGATGGTAGAGGAAGTATTATTTAGTAACAGGGTTTCTGGGGACCTCTTCCACCTGCCTTTGGACCTGAGTCCCCCCAGGGCTTGGTCTAGCCTCATTCTAACAGGGCTAATCAGGTCTTCCTCTTACCGCCACAATGATTGGGGTGAAGAAAGACCAGCAGAGTTTCCACCAGATGCAGGGCCTGGAGCCAACCATCTCTTGGATATTGTCATAGAATCGGTTGACACCTGTGACATTGGGAGTAGGAGAGATGGATGAGATGTGGGTACTTTAGGGTCAAAGCCTGGTGCTACCACTTTCTCATAGTATGACCACGGGCAAGAAACCTAACTTCTCTGAGCCTCAGTTTCCTTGTCTGTACCATGGGGTTAATGCTCAGGGGGTCCTCGTTACTAAGTACTTTTCAATAGCCCAATTCTCACAGCAAGTGTGTAGGTAAGCAAGTAACTTTATTGTGACGATATCTATCAACAAAAGGATATTGACAAGATAATCCCCCCACACCCCTGCCACTCTCAATGTCCCTCCCACTCTACATCTATCCCAGCCATTCCTTCAAAGGCTTTCCTGGGCAGGGGCTGTTTTTCCCTGATATATAGTTGCTATAAGAAACTGGTAATCAGTTGCAAAGAAGAACTGCAAATCTCACAAAAAAGAAAAACCCTAAACCCACAGGGTATCTTGAAGTTCACCAGAGTGGCTTTGGGCACTGCTCACATTACAAGCAGAGCCACTGACCAGTGAGGATCTGACCATGTTAGAACAGTTAGAGAGAAAAGGTGGTACTGGGAGTGTAAATTAGTACAACTTTTATGGAAATCAGTACAGAGATTTCTCAAAGAACCAGAAATAGAACCACCATTTGATCCAGCAATCCCACTACTGGGTATCTACCCAGAGAAAAAGAAATTATTATATCAAAAAGGTATCTGTACTCATGTGTTTATTCACAATAGCAAAGATATGGATTCAACCTAAGTGTCCATCAGTGGATGGTTGGATAAAGAAAATATGGTATACATACACAGTGGAATACTATTCAGCCATAAAATAGAATGAAGTCATGCCTTTTGCAAAAGCCATCATCTTAAGCAAAACAACTCAGAAACAGAAAGTCAAATACTACGTTTTCTCACTTAAAAGTGGGAGCTGAACACTGGGGACAGGTGCACATACAGAGTGGAATAATAGACACTGGGGACTCAGAAGGGTGGGAGAGTGGGAGCTGGGGTAGATGGTGAGAAATTACTTAGTGGGTAGAATGTACATTATGTGGGTGATGGGTACACTTAAAGCCCAGACTCTGCCACTACACAAGATATCTATGTAAAAAAATTGAACTCATATCCCTTAAATTTATACATATATAAAAAAAGAGAAGGGACAATGACAAGGCAGATGAGGTGGCAGATATTGCAAAGAGGGGATACAGAATATTATGTTTCTTTCAAGACATTTGCTCTGCTGTGACAATCAAATGTGCAGGAAAGGATGTTGTCATTTTTTACTATCATGCAGTTGGCTTAAGAAACTTAGGCCACGAAACAAGCAAAATCAGTGTTTCTTTTGTTATTTAAGATAGTGCGCACTTTTCATTACAGCCTAGCTTTTTAAAATATATAACTTAAAAACTTTAAAAAATGGTTTTGGTTTCTCTTTTCTGGATAAAATCTCAAAACCCTTTTTATTCCAAAATTTATAAAGAAATGTTGGCACCTATTTTAAATGAATTCATTTAACGGCTCTTATATCTTCTAAACATGGGGGCCTCCTGGACTAACCTTACTGAATTGTAATGTAAAGAATAAATGAATACATAAATGTAGGGAAAATACTTGGTGTTCAAATTGTACTTGTTGAATGATGATTGAAGAAAGGAATGAATGGATGAATGAGTGAATGAATAAGGGAGGAGGGGCTGATACTCACCGTAAAACCAGGAAATAGAGACACATTCAAAGAACACGAGAAAAAGCAGGCTCATGCCACTGGCAGAGTAGTAATCGAAGAGTTTGAAGACGTAAATGCCTCCCTGCAAAAGAAAAAGAGGTAAGAACAGGTGCACTTCCCCCGGTGCCCATCAGTGGATGGCAGCCAGTTCACAGATGACATGGGCTCTGGAGGCTAATGGGGTTGGGATTAGGCTGCATTGCAGCAAGAAGGCTTCAGGATAGATTAGATGAAGCACTGAGGGCTTTGTGACCATGAGAGGACATGGAGTTTGGCAGTCTGGGGATTGGGAAGGAAATGTTCAGGTGGTAGAGGGAAATGCCAATTTCTGGTAAGGCTGGAGGGCAGAAAGAGAAGTTGGTCACCAGGGCCATCTGTTTACGTGTAAATCAGCCATGTCTCTCCCCTGCTTAAAATCTTCCATGGCTTAAATGAGACAATAATGTAACACATAAATAAGCAGAGAGAGATCCCATCCCATCCCGTCCCATCCCAGCCCAATGTCTTGGCCTGCAAGGTCTGCATGGGCTGGTTTTGATCTTGCACCCACTGCCTCACTCCCTCTGCCTCCACCACACCGGCTTCCCTCCTGTCCCTCAAATGCTTCAGGGCTTTTGCACCTGCTCTACTCTCTTTCCCCAGATCTTCCTCTGGCTGGCTCTTTCTCATCATTTAAGTCTCGGCTCACTTCCTTGGAGAGACAGACCTCCCCTGACTACTCATTTGAGGGAGCGCCCCTCCTGTCCCACTGGTCATTCTCTATTCTGCTATCCTCTTTTCTCCAGGGCACCTGACACTCTCCAAAATCATCTAATTTGTCAGTCTTGCCCACCAAAATGTAAGCTCTAAGAGAGCAGACACGGTAGTATCTGTCACATTAATTGCCAAATTCCCAGGGTCATGCCAGGCCCATAGTAGGTGTTCAACAACTGTGAATGAAGGGATGAATGAATACTAACTCTGGAGCAGAACTGTGTTTGGATCTGGGTGGTGATTCGTGGATTATAAAAATCAGACCCACAGGGCTGAACTCATGTCGCTAGAATTGTTCATATTTATATTGTACAATGATAAATATAATTGTATAAAATGTAGAGTAGAAAACAAATATACTATAAACAATTATATTATATATATATTGTACAATTCACCAGCTATGTGAGCATTTCTCATTCATGTCAATACAAAAGAAAAATGAGAATGAAAGAAAGCTTTCAGCAGTCTCAACTTCAAAGGCCCAACTCCAATTTGACTTTGTGGCTAATTTCTGTGGGCCTTTCAAAACTCAATTCCTGCATCCCCTCCTCCAGGAAGCAGTGCCCGGTGCCCCCAAGCCAGTTCAGCACTGCATTCTCTAGCTCTGTCCTATGTATCCCAGCCAATGTTTGTGTCTCCCACCAGCCTGGGAGCCTCTGGAGGGCAGGGACCGCATCTGACTCACTGTTATGTGCCCAGAGCTTGGCACGGAGATGATGCTCAATAAAGGCAGGAAAGGTGGTATACAACAGGGGAGGGGGAAGGAGGCCCTGGGCGTGGCCCTGGGCAGTGCTGGGGGAGTTCCAGGTGCTTACTGAGCTTACCTGAGTGATGTTAGAGAGGCCGATCAGGTAGGAGATGATGCAGACAGCAGCGATGAAGAGCTCCCTGCGGTTGCGGAGGAGCCTGGGGTACTCGTCCACCAGGGCTGTGATGAAGCCCTCCACAGTGCAGAACTTCAGGAGGGAACAGAGGTCAGCCACCTGCAGCAGCCCCAGCCCCAACCCACCCAAAGCCTGGAACTCTAAGGAAAAATGGAGGCCCAGCAGCACCGAGCCAGGAGAGCCCAGGGGCCAGCCTGATTCTGCCTATAACTCACTTTGTGACCTCAGGAGAGTCCCTTCCCTCTGGGAATCAGTGTCCCCTTCTGGAAAATGGAGAAGGTGGCTGAGCTGTTTCCTGAAGTTCATGCAGTGGAACATTCTAGGGGCCTGGAATTTTTGGTCATCTTCTTGGCAGCCAAGAATGGCGTCCTCTCCCTGCTTGCTCGGGGACTGAGAAGATGGGGTGGGGAGGTCCTGGGGTGCCCTGGGCGCCCTCACCTGGCTGTCAATGCCCAGCATCAGCAGCATGGAGAAGAAGAGGATGGCCCAGAGTGGGGAGATAGGCAGCTGGGTCACTGCCTCCGGGTATGCCAGGAACGCCAGCCCAGGGCCTGAGCAGAAAAGGGCAAAAAGAAGAAAAATAAAATGTCCTCAGCACCTACAGCCTTCCCAGTACACCACCATTTTCTAAGCCTTTTTTCATTTCATCTTCAGAGTAACCTTGCGAGTGAGTGTTGTCAGCCCCTTTTTCCAGATGCAGAAAGAGGGTGGAGAATGAGGAGCCATAGTAATTGTGCCCAGAGGCAAGAGGACCAGTGAGGAGCTGTGGCTATCGTCTGGACCAGGGACGGTATGGCCTGGCCAGTGGTGGGGATGGTACAGGTGCAGAGAGGTGACCAGACAGAGAGATGTGTGGGGGGCCAGAAGGGGCAGGTCCTGGTATTGGCTGGCTTGCAGGGTCAGAGTGAGGGAAGAGTCCTGGACGATGCTGAGGTCTCCACCCTGGGGACCGGATGGTGGAACCCTTCTGTGATGGGGAGCATAGTGGAGGAGAAGACTTTGGAGCAACATGTGTTTGGCACGTGTTGTGTTTGAGTACTTGGTGGAGGTGTCTAAGAGATCAGAAAATCTTGGAATGAGAAGGAGACTGTAACCTCCCTGGGTCTGGCTCTGGATGGGCACAGGGTAATGGCTGCAGAGTTGCAGAGAAATGAGATGGCAGCTGCCCTTGAAGGGGAGACTAGAACCTGAGCAGAGAATTCTCCTTTCACAGGACCAGCCCATTTCTTCAAGGGACCAGTCGTGTGTCCCCCATGAGCCTCAGGGGCCTCTGCCCTGCACACAGCGGGCTCCTCCCCTTGGCTGCTTGCCTGGCCGTGCAGGGCAGGGCTGTCCGGGGTTTTCCTTGGGCTCTGCGGCATTGATGGCTGTGTGGTGAGCAGAGTGGACATGGCCCACTTGGTGAGAACATTTTTGGAGCTGAGACAAAAGCATAGATTTGGGGGTCTTTGTAGTATGGTGGTGAACATGTCTGAATTGGACCAAAGCTTATATGCCCAAGGCAAGAGTGGATCGTCTCCCCAAAAAAGTCCAGGATTGTGCTGGAAATGGCAGTATGCCCAAGAGACTAAGACCCAAGGCTTGGGAGTCAGCCAGACCTGGCCTCCAACTCCAGATCCACCATCTTCCCAGCTCCATGCCATTGGGAGTGAGTCTCAGATTCCTTATCTATGAAATGGCTAACCATAGCATGTATTGCAAAATGTTGAGAAGAATCGCATTGCATGGCACATAGGGAGTGTTCAATGCCAGTGAGCCACAGTGGTGGTGGTAATGGTGATGATGGCAAAAGCCAGCATGGTTAATGCCCCCATGCCAGGAGCCCGGCCCCATACAGTGTTGCGCTGACCTGAGGCCGCCACATCAGCAATGGACCTCTTGGTGACATGGGCCATGAAACCCACGATGGAGAAGATGACGAATCCTGCGAACATGCTGGTGCACGAATTGATACAGCAGACGATGATGGAGTCCCTGCAGAGGGAGGGGCGGGGTCAGGAGGGTAGGGCTGGCAGACAGTGTAGCTGCTGGCTGTGGTTACGGAGGGGTGGCCCAGAGGAAGGGGCTGGGAATGGGGCTACACAGTGGGCCCCAGAAGTACAGGCCCTAAGAGCAAGCTAGGGGAGGGCAGAGCCAGAGAATCAGGGTCAGGGAAGGGCACAACAGGAATGTCTGTGTCTGAAGAAGCAGTGACATAAAGGACTGGCTCAGGGAGAGGTTAAGCTGAGTGCAAAGTGGCCAAAGAGGGCCCTAACACGTGAGTGTGGGCGTGGACTCGAGGGGCTCGTCCAGGAAAGAAGCGGCTCCTGCAGCTGTCTGCTCGAACCTGTAGACGTTGTTGTGGAAAGAGTTGTAGCTCCCGAGAGCAATCAGGGACCCCAGGCCCAGCCCGTATGAGAAGAAGATCTGGGTGGCCGCATCCAGCCACACCTGTAGGCAGAATCATCAAAGACTGTCAAAAGTAACCAACATAGCCAAAGCTCCCCACGGCTTTTTCTGCGTGCCCACCAGCTCTCCCTGGTAACAAACCTGGTCTACATTGAGGGTCGGAAAGATGCAAAAGCTTGTCTCAAAGCTGCTAAGTCATGGCTCAGAACCTAGGCTAGAGGGGTGCTCACCTCGGAGTCAGACAGTTTGCGGAAGTTAGGCGTGATGTAGAAGAGGATGCCCTCCTTGGCTCCGGGCAGCGTCACTCCGCGGAAGAACAGGATGATCAGCATGATGTAGGGGTATGTGGCTGAGAAGTAGACCACCTGGGAGGAAAGTGGGTGAACTGGTGATGCCTCCTTCTGCACACCTTTGCTTCCTCCTCCCCCATTTCCCCTACATCCATATCTGTTGTGGCTCTGGGCTTGATTCCAGTTCTTCCGCCTCCAGGAAGCCTTCCCAGATCTCTGCTCTCCTTGGCCACTTTTCTGAAGCTCCTCCTTGGAGTCTGAGCCAAGCAGCTCACATTTGGTTTTCCCCTTCCCCGTCCCCTCCTATTTTTTGACATCTAAATTATCCAAGGAAGGCATGTGGTGACAGAAAAACTTTTAAATTAGACATGCACACACACACATACATAATTTTCCTTCACCAGCACCTAGAATTAAGCTTTGTGGAGGGCAGGGCTTGTGTTGTTCACATCTCCGTTCACATCCCCATATCTAGAACAGTCCACCATATATAGCAGACCCTCAATAATTGTCTGACAAGCACATAAATGCATGGATGTTCTCACCTGAATGCTCCTCTGAAACTCTCCTTTACAGATGTGCTCGCATTTTCTCACAAAATGAGGTTCAAATTAGGTACTTGCCTTTCCATGTAACATGTTTAGAGTTAAAAAACACAAGCACATACAGGTTTGTTTCCTGTTTTGTTTACTAAACATTGTTTTATTGCCTCATGAACAATTTGACATTTTAATTACACAAAACAGTCCCTCAGAAGGCCCTACCATTCTAAGTTTCCCCACTGTTATGCATTTAGGTTACCTCCAATTTTGTGACTCTAAATAACACCACATTAAACACCCCTGTACATAAATCTCCTGCTACAAAATTATTATACCACTCTTGGGACAAATTTGTAGAGGTGGAAATACTGAGTTAAAAGGAATAAACTCATCCCAGGCTTTTGATCCATATTAGCTTGTTGCCTTCTAGAAATGGAACTTTACCTGGCATTGCAGAGAGTGTCTTCCTCTCACAAGGCCAGCACTAGGTATCCTCATTTAAACAATTATTTTTTGCCAAATTGGTAATCATTGTCCAAAATTGCATTTCTTTGCTCACTAGTGTGGAAGAGCAATGTTCAAGTTCAATGACCTTTATATCTCAGAGTCTAATATGAGCCTGCTTCTTGGTCAGCATGGACAGTTCACCGCCTTAGCTTCACCTACCTGACTTGACCCCAAGATTCTGTAGGATTAAGGAAGGCAGTCACAATCCACAAGAAAACTCATTGTGCTTGAAGCTAGGAAAAGGGAAATCAAACTCATCTGTGCCACCCACGAGCTGTGTAACTGAGGGTCAATGTCGTAGCTTCACTTTCTCTTGTCTGGAAACTGGGCACAGTCACACCTACTGCTCAGAAAGGTGGGTCACATGAGGACATACAGCAGGCTTATTATGTGTCGCCTCAGTCTCGTACTTCCCTGTGCCTTCTGTGTTCAGCATGAAGACAGGCACACAGCAGGTATTCAGTAAATGTTTGTGGATGGATTGGTTGACATCCTCAATATATGCAGTGAGGGGGCCCTACTCTCTGTCCCCAAGAAGTGGCCAGACTCCTAATGTAGCAGGAACTCTAATTACCACTCCAAGATGATTATAAGTAATACTATGTATTGAGTGCTTACTATGTGTAAGCCATATGTTAAGCCTTCTACTCATCTCCCTCAGTCTCTGTGATGACCCTGTAAGGTACTGTTATTGTGACCATTGAACAGATGGGGAGACTGAAGCTCAGAGAGGTGAAATGGCTTGCTCAAGTGCACACAGCTAGAAACTCAGGGACTAAGATTCAAACCCTTCCAAAGCCCATAAGCCCTATACTTTTCTGCTCCCTAAAGTTAGACTGGGAGATGCTCCTGCTCTCTTTCAGCATCCCTAGTCCTAGGAATGGATCAGAGATATTTTTACACCAGGCTTGGATTTGAGAACTCAGTGGGTCCAGAGTTCCCACTGCATGAAACTAGGGCAGCTTTTCATCAGCTCTGCCCATACCGAAGTGTGGAATTTGTTAAGGTTCTGCTTGGTTCATTTCTACTACTGCTTCTAGCACCGTGAGTCCGCTTCTTGGGTAGTTCTGACCTTCCTGCTGCCCGGCTTATTCAGTACAAATCCCTTCTCTGCCCTTGACTTGCTGTAAGATCTGAGTCAACACACTTCCCCTTCAGGTCAAGGTCAGTGAGAGACTCTGCCATCTTCTGTCCCAAAATTCTTGGCGTAGGGCTTGGAAGGGAAAAGAGGTGGGGTAAGGCCAGTTTTCCACCTCCCAGGTGTTCCCAGGCTGGACATCCCAGCTTGGCATTTGCTCTGCACTTGCTGATAATAAAAACAAGAGCAGGGCCGGGCGTGGTGGCTCACGCCTGTAATCCCAGCACTTTGGGAGACCGAGGTGGGCGTATCACAAGGCCAGGAGGTTGGTACCAGCCTGGCCAACATAGTGAAACCCTGTCTCTACTAAAAATGCAAAAATTAGCTGGGCATGGTGGCCCGCGCCTGTAGTCTCAGCTACTCAGGAGGCTGAGGCAGAAGAATTGCTTGAACCCTGGAGGCAGAGGTTGCAGTGAGCTGAGACTGAGCTACTGCACTACAGCCTGGCAACAGAGTAAGACTCTGTCTCAAAAAAAAAGCAATAACAACTCCCTTTACTAGGTGCTGAGTGCTTGACAAAATTACCATCTCATCTGATTATCATAATGAACCAACAGATAAGTATAATTATTAGTCCCATTTTACAGAGAAGAAAACTGAGTTTCAGGGAGGCAAAGTGACTTGCCTGAGCTCACAGCTAGTAAATGATGAGGTTGGGATCTGAACTCATGGACTGTTTAATACAGAGCCTGAGTCTTTAACCATTAGCCTGTTCACCTCTGTTGTTCCTCAAGGGCTAGCATGTGAAGCTGTCATCTCTGGAGCTTCTGTACCTAGCACACGGTTTGATGCAGAGCAGATGCTCTGGGAAAGTTTGTTCAACAGGCCGGGAACAACATTTGCCTTCTGTTTTGAGATGACTCTGTTGTGCCCAGTGGAATCCCATGGGACTTGCTGTGAGCTTGGCACTGTGCTACATGCCTGACTTGCACTATTTCCTGTCATTGTAACCACCCTAGAAGGTAAGGTGATGTTATTATTCCCATTTTGCAGTAAAGGAAACTGACACACACAAGTGATGAAGGGACCTGCTTAACTCAAGGTTGGATGGGCCTCGTGGGAGTTGTTGGGCAGAGCTTCCTTTGTAGACCCGTTCCTCTCTTCAGTGCCCGCCTGTCCCCACTGTGCACATATATCCCTTACCTTTCCAGTCCAGCCGACACCCTTCCAGATACAGAAATACACCAGGATCCAGGCGATGGCCAGCGTGATGGCCAGTGGCCAGCGGATCTGACCTGGCTTATCCAGCCCGTCTGTCATCTGATGCATGTTGCGCCTGGTCAAACAGTGGAGGGAGGAGAAAGTCACATGGAGCTGGTGGGAGCTGGAATGACCCATGGGTGCCCGGGGCATGGCCACAGACGATACCCTCCCCTGGAATTGTGCTGACACCACCATCACCGTGATTCAAGAGGTGGCTGGGGACTGCAAGGCCCATTATACTAATCAGTAGAAAGTGTTGTTTGGTCAAGAGATCAAAGAGAGCAGGACCTGCCAGGGACTGAGTCAGCCACTACTGCTCATCTGATGGCCCAGTGGCCCCCTAGTGAGACCCTGCCTTCATTTTTGCTCTGTCCCCTCTCCAGCCCCAGAGAACCTTCTAAATTGCAAGTCTGATCATGTCACTCCTCTGCTTACTGCAATGAATAGCTCCTGCTTGTTCTCAGAATGAAGCCCAAACTCCCCGGCCAGCCTTTCAAGGCCCCTGTGTCTCTCCCTCCTCTCAGCACTCGCTGCAGCCCACTCACTAGTGCCTGGCCTGGCCTCACCTGCCTCCCAGCCTTCACACTCTTCCTGTCCAGCACCTGCCTGCCCTGCAGTTTTCTCCTCTAGATGCCACCCCCCGCCACCCAGGCTGAACCAGGGGCCTCCCCAGGGTCCCCGCAGCCCAGCTGCCTGTGCTTCCCTCCTCTCCGCACTGGCCGCCTGGTGGTGCCATTGCCTGCTTGGGCATCCGTGCCTTTCATCCGCTGGCACATAGTAGGAGCTCAAGAAGTGTTTATTGAATAAATGGTTGAATGAAAAGTCCGAACATGCCTGAGAGCTGAGTGTGGGAGATGCCGGGAAACAGAACTCGCTGCAGCAGAATTTGATTTTTATTTGTAAGAAAACAGTGTAGCCACGGACACTGTGCCACGAAGAGATCAGGCAACACTGATTCTGACACTGCCTGAGAGCAACTCCTCCTGGGAGCTAATCCAAGGTGCTCTGGGAACTTCTGGACTGCTCCCGGATCCGTCTGAGCTGTTCCAGCACAGGCGCTTCCTTCATGCCAGAGAGATTTGGGCCCCAGCACCTCACGTCACATCAGTGCCCCCAACACACATTGCTACAAGGTACTCCCCTGAAGATACAATCAGCATGGTCCTCACTATGGCCAGAGCGTGTGTGCATGTCTATTCCGCGTGACTCTAGGGTTTGTAAGTAGATCAGCCTGGTTTTCAGGATGAATCAGGATGAATCAGGATGTGGTTGACCTCTCCAGGTGATTCTAACTGGCTGTGCTGGTTATTCCCCTCCATTTGCCTCTTTGATCCACTCTCTCTCTCGACTACTCTGTGCCAGGCTCCAGATGCTGATGGCTATGGCTATATTATCTTGCCCCCTGCTCTCTGGCTTCTAGCTGGGTTTGACCAGTGGGAGGCACTGGCAGGATATTAGAGGCAGAGATGTTGGGGAATGTACTCTCCCTGCTGGACCGAGGCTCTGTAGGTAGCTGGGTTTCCCTATCAAAAGTCAGAGCTTGTGTGTCTCATGGCTCCATCTATAGTCCAACACTTTCTGGGGAGAAAAGGCCTTCAGCATCCCGTGTGGCTGCCCTAGCCCTGCCATGACTCTGCAACTATAGTCATGTGTCACTTAACAACAGGGATACATTCTGAGAAATGTGTTGTCAGGTAATTTTGTTGTGGTGTGCATATGATAGCGTGTACTTACACAAACCTAGATGGTGTAGCCTGCTAGACTCCTACGCCATATGGTGTGGCCTATCGCTCCTAGGCTACAAACCTGTATAGCACATGACTGCAGTGAATATTGTAGGCAACTGCAACACAGTGATTTCTGTACTAGCCATGTCTAGATGTAGAAAAGGTAAAGTAAAAATCTGGTATTATAATCCTATGGGACCACCATTGTATATGTGGGCCATGATGTGACACATGACTGTAGCCCCTTTACCCACCTCTTCTGCTCCCCCTCTGAGGGGCCCTCTGTCTCCTGCCGGGCTCTGGTTGTCATGCCCGTCCCTGCCATCCCCCGACGGCCCCATACTCACTCCCAGAACTCCACCACGGCGCTGGTCATGTTGGTGGTGTTGACCATGCTGTAGTTAGAGAAGCAGCGGTCTGTGTTCCAGGGGTTGTCACACTGTTTCCACGGCAGCGTCTGCAAGGGCACAGTCATGAGGACACATCCCGCTGGGCTCCCAGGGGCTGGCATGGGTGGTCCCAGTGCACCCTGCCCACCCTCATGGTCCCCAAGCCTCTGAGAGGCAAGTAGCATTATGATCCCCATTTGACAGATCAGAGAGGGACAGTGACTTGCTTGAGAATGCACAGCTACTAAGTGCCAGAGCTGAGGTTTGAACCTCAACGTCTTCACTATAAGAACAGCCTTCCAAGCTGCAGCTGGGGCTACCTCCCCACCATGTGACCCTGGGTGAGAGACCTCACTCGTGCAACTCTGCACTAGGATAACAACAGCAAATGCAGGCCTTGTTCTCTGCCAGGCACAGTTCTAAGTTCCTTACACATATCTGCTCCTTAATCCTCATAACAACCCTATGAGGTGGGTTTCACTTTTGTTTTCTTTCATTTTTTTATTATGATAAAATGCCCATAACATTTACCATCTTAACCATTTGTGAGTGTAGGATTTAGAAGCATTAAGTATATCCGTAATGTAGCTCCCTTAACCCTGCCGCACCTCTGCAAATAGAGTCATGTGTCACTTCACAATGGGAACACGTTCTGAGAAATGGGTTGTCTAACACTGTCACCATCTATCTCCAGAACTTTTTGCATTTTGCAAAACTGAAACTCTACCCATCAAACAACAACTCCTCACCCCCTACCCACAACCCCTGGCAACCATCATTCCACTTTGTGTCTCTATAGATTTGACTACTCTAGGGAACTCATATAAGCGATATCATGCAGTATTTGTATTTTTGTGACTGGCTTATTTCACTTAACATAATGTCCTCAAGGTTCATCCATGTTGACACATGTGTCAGAATTCCTTCCTTTTAAAGACTGAATTACATTCCATTGCATGTATAGACCACGTTTTGCTTATCAATTCATTTATCAATGAACACTGGTGTTCCTTCCACCTTTGGCTACTGTGAGTAGTGCTTCTATGACCAGGAGTATACAAATATCTCCTTGAGAGCCTGCTTTTAATTCTTTGGGTATCTACTCAGAAGCAGAATTGCTGGATCATATGGTAATTCTATGTTTAATTTTTTGAGGAGCTGGGGCAGGTTTTAATTTTATTTCCATTTTATAAATGAGGGCACTGAGACTCAGAGAGTTTAAGTCTCTTTTCTGAAGTTGCACAGCTGGTATACAGTAGAGTCAGGATTTGAACCCAGGCTGTCTGCATCCATATAAAATGGGCTAACAAGACCCACTTGAGAGGGGTGTCATTAGCATTGGATGTGAGCCTACAAGGAGTGCCTGGCCCAGAGGAGACGCTAAATTTGCGAGGCTATGGCTGTTATGGGGAGACCAAGGCCCACAAAAGATAAACTAAGTTCCCCACTCCTGGAGGAATGGCCTTGTCAGCAGAGTGGTGGCTGTGGCAGGCTGAGGGTGGGCTCTGGGTGTGACTCCTGCTGGACGAGGTGGTCAAAGGGACCACTCACCGTGGTGAAGGAATTGTACAGGTAGTAGATGGCCCAGGAGATGATGACGATGTAGTAGATGTTCAGCCAGAATGATAGCACAGCAGCCGCAAGGCCCACGCCTGGGAGCAAAACAGAGTCATGCATCCATTTAATACAGAATTGACGTGAACTGTCCTGGCGTGCTCCACAGCTTCTACAATCTTAATGATCTTGGAGACAGGCATTACTGAGGACACTGAGGCTAAGACAGAGGCAGTGACTTGCTGAAGGCCATGTACATCTGGCAAACCAGGGGCCAGGACTCATGTCTTGGGCCCAGTGCAGGCTGGTGGCAGGGAGCGCTGGGGTCTCAGCTTGTCAGGCAAGGTGGGGCCCAGGCCCTCGGTCAGTGAGCACAACTCACCATGTGTCTACCTGGGTGCCTGTCAGGCACTGAGCATGAGGCAAAGAAAGTCACACCTAGCCCTTGCAGGGGAAATAAATGGGCTAACAGGACAGAGCAAGCTGATGTGCAGGGGACTCTGGATTGGGCCTCTCCACGCCACCTCCCTAGTTTCTGACTGGCACAGTATTCTGCCACCTGGCCCCTTGCAATAGCCCTCACTCTGCTCAGACATGCACCTGGTGGGCGGATATGTAATGTCAGCACCAGTCTGCGTAGACAGCTCCCTCTCTCCAGAGGGGCAGGAGTGTGTGTGGGCAGACACTGCCCAGGGCCCCGCTCTGCAGACTTACCCTTGAACATAGGAGCCAGCTTCCATACCCCCAGCCCCCCGATGGACGTGTACTGGCCCAGGGAGCACTCCAGCAGGAAGAGAGGGACCCCCGCAAAGATGAGTGTCAGGAAGTAGGGGATCAGGAAGGCTCCTGCAGGGTAAAGAAGACAGATGCTCGTGGCCCCAAGACTTTCGAGACCCACCCTGGTGGAGTGCCATGGTTCTGTGTCCCCATCCAGGATTTCTTTATACCTGTCACAAAAGTAGGACCCACAGCCAAACACAGGCCCAAGGACAGTCTTACGCAAAATACATCCCTTGTTTTTTTTGCAAATGAATAGATGAACTTCTTGGTATCATTAATGGAGGACAATTGTCCTTTCAGAATCTTGATAAAGGGACATGAAGCAAGAAATGGGGCTTGATCCTCCCTCTGGAGTCTTTAGCGGGGCTTTTCTCCTACAGTTGGCCCAGAAAAATGCCTAAGCAGGATCCTTTCTGCAAGGTCCAGACCAAGCCAGGAGGTCCCCAGGCCAGCACCTACCACCACCATTTTTCCCGCAGAGATAGGGGAACCTCCAGACGTTGCCCAGGCCGATGGCATAGCCCACGCAGGACATGAGGAAGTCGAAGCGGCCCTTCCACGTGTCCCGGTCGGGGAGGTCTGCTGCCTTCTTCTGCACCTTGACCACCAAGGTTTTGGGCTTGTCATTGGCCACAGGGGCCTCGCTGACCTCGGTGGAGATCTGCCCATCGGCCACCTTGCTGCCGTTGGTTGCCATGTCTCGGAATTTGGATGCAGGGGTCCTGGCAGATGGACGTGCGATGTCAGCCCCAGTCCACGTGGACAGCAGTTTTGCGGCTCAAGGTCACCCTAGGAGGACAGGGGTGGGGTGATAGACACAGAAAGAGAGTAGGACCTTGGAGTTGCCGCACCCCAAAATGACAAAAACAAAATAACCCACACACCAGCTAGGGGCTTGAAAAAGCTCTCCATAAGCCCTCTTTCTCTCATCCGCCCTTGCTCTCGGAGGAAGGAAGGTGACTTTTGTTTCCAAAGACACAGCGATGTTTCCTGGCCTAACTTCAACTCTGGCCATCTGTGTCCAACCCTCTGTTGTATGTCCTGCTCAGAGGAGAAATCTGAGGCCACCAAACTTCCAACAGGAAATATTAAGTATTTAATCATAAAATCTTTAACTTTGCCTACAACGATAAAATTGGGAGACTTGTCACACTCTGAGGCCATACTAGCCATGGCCAGGGCAAGCAAGGAATGAGCTCAACCTGTGGCTTGCGAATGGGGAGAAAGTTGTCCCCACTATTCCCACGATGGAGGGTCCGGGTGAAGACGACAGAGCCTAGGAGTTACAACCTCTGATCACAGTCCACTTTACCACTTTTGAGCTGTGTGACTATGAGTACACTCAACCTCTCTGTGCCCCATCTTTAAAATGAGGACGACACTGGTACATCTCTCACTGGGTTATGGGAAGCCCTGAGTCTATACTTTTAACAAACTCTGCCAAAAGAGATTCATATGCTGGCAGCCCAGCCCTGGCAGCTGAGGAAGGACCACTGGTTTAGATGAACTCTTTCAGCCTTTAGTCACCCCAAGATTCTACTGACACTCTGCAGCCTTCTTACCTCTTTAGTTCCAGGGGCAGTATGGGGTACGGTACAGTGGAGGAAATTGGGCTGAGACCACTCCTGAGTTCAAATCTCCAGTCTGTCTTCTACCAGCTAAGTACTACTGCTCAGTACTACTCTCAATACTACTACTAAGTACTGCTCTTGTTGGTACTCAGTTTCCCCATCTATAAAATGAGGGCAATCCCCTCTGGCTTGTAGAGTTGTGTCAAAACTCAGCTGTAATTGCTGCAAATGTGCTTTTCCCTGGCCTGGTTAAGAGGGAGAACTCCACTCACGGATGTTGTTTCTGTGGCTGTTGACATTACCTGATGGTCGTCGGGGGTGGGTCAGCTCCAGAAGGGCTCCTTCTGCCACCCTGGGTGAGAGCCTGCAAAGTAGAGAAGGGAAAGAGAGGAGTGACAGTGAGGCAGCGGCAGGGCAGGCAGGCAGGCAGCTCTTACAGAGAACAGCAGGGGTGCGGGAAGCCTGCCAGGGCATCTGGGCTGTGCATGTGTCCCGCAGAGCGTCCCCAGCCAGGGTGGCCGCAGCAAGTCCATGCAGCATGGCACTGGCCCTCGGGGTGCCGGGAACATGCAGGACTGGGACCCGCTGCCCTCGGGACAGCTGTGGGGTGGGATGAGGGCAGTGTGGAGAAGATGTTCCATAATTTTATCAGAGGAAAAGAGAAACCAACAGAGGGGCTGCCGTTCTCGGGGTCCCAGTGGGAGCCAACGAATACAGCTGAGACTTTTCTCCATCCTCCATCCAAACTTTTGTAAATGTTACAAAAAGACCACGTAAGAACACAAGAAAGAGCACCTTGTTTTGGGGTGAGAAAAGCAGGTATCCAGACAGTTTATTTCAAATTATCCCATTTTCGCCCCTTCCGCACAAATCTATTTAAAAAAAGGATATACCCAAAGATGGTTACAATGCTTAGTTTATAAGTGATTTTTGTTTTCTTCTTTGTGCTTTTTTATTTCTATAATGTTCCATAAAAGTGATTTAATTTAATAAAATAACACAAAATAAACTTATGGAACCCTCAGAACAAACCAGAACAAGTGAAGCACTGGTCTGCAGACTGTCAGAGGTGGGAGCTGCGCCAAAGCAATGCCACGTGGCCCTGGCCCTCCCCCCGCAGCCTCCTCCCTGCAGCTTTGCCCGGCAGGGTCCAGTCTGCTGTGCACTCACCCTCCAGCCCGTCACATGCAGTCCCCATTACCAAACACCATCATCTCCTCCCAGAGTTCACGGAGAACCAGGCCATCTTCAGATAATCCAAACTTTCCCGCCACCCCTGCTCCTCGCTCTCAGGGATGGCCTGCTCACTTTGAGCTCCTTTAAGGCACACAGGCTGGTCTTGGATGCCCATCTAGATCCTGGTCTGGGCACAGCAATGTCAGAGAGAGCTCTGGACTCAGTAGGGCGCCTGCCTCCCCTCCTGGAGAATGGCAGGAAGTAGGAGGTGGCCGATTCTGTGGTCTACCAGGGAGTCTTGGGATACGCAGGAGAGAGCAGCCTCAGCCATTAACTGTCATAACAATGATGCCCTTAACTGTCCCATGATCTAACTTTGTGGGCTTCGGCTGCCATATTTGTTCAAATGATCCAGTCATCTCAGACCAGGACTGACCACCTGACCCAGGCTAGCCAATCAAACTCCTTCCCTGAGAATTTGGCATGGGACCCAGGAAGAGGGGCAGTTTTACCAGTGACTTGGGGACTCTGGGGCAGCCATCCTCTGCCCATCTTGTACTTAGAGTGAGAGTTGGTCTGCTGAGGAAGGAGAAAACTAGAGCTCAAAAGAGAGAGAGAGTGTGTCAAAGCTCCTAGTTTGCAGTTCCAGGCTTTCTTCAGACTAGTGCTTGGATTTTACAAAACATTCCCACAGTCATGAAACAGATGTTTTGCTTACGTTGGCTTGGGGGTTCCTGCTGCAATCTTAAATCTCTGCACCGTTCCTCTGGTTCACCAGGAAGTTCATTCCATGAGTTCTTCTCCATGACTATATTGAGCACCTCCTCATGCCAAGCCCTGAGCGATCAGAGATGGTGGCTGTTCTGAAGACCTCACCGTAAAGAAGACATATGTGTGATTTCCAATTTCTGGAATATGGGGATATGTATTCAGATTCAGCCAAATGCCTATAACCTCCCTAGGAAGAGCTACATGACTCTACGTGGAGTTTTCCTTTTAGAAGATGTGGAACATATGAAGATAAACAAAATAAAGCCATGATATAACTCATACTTCTTTGAGGATTTAGGACTGAGAAGCCTCTTTGACTTACACAGCAGCAAAGCCACCCTGGTGCTGAGTCAGACAGACCTCAGCTCCCTCCAACACCTACTAATGCTGGGTCAGTTACTTCTGTAAAATGGGAGGATAATAATACTCCTTTAGAGGGTTACGGTGACGATTAAATGAGATCAGGTATGTAAAGCATGTAAAACTATGCCTGGCACCTAGTTAAGGCTTAGGAAACCTCAGCCATTGTTATCACTGCAATCGCCACCATCTGGGTATGGATCCGTTGTTCTTAATCTGGCATTCGTAACTTCCCAGAAGCTATAACAACAACAGTAACAATACAGACTAACATTTATTAAGGGCTCACTATTCAGGTTTTTCAGTGTCTCCAGCATTTTAAAAACTCTAGTGGCGATCATCCTTTTCATCCCCCTGGGGAATACCAGCTGACAGAAACGTCAAGTTTTTTGGTTTGGGGCACTCTTTGTACCAAGGCAAAGAGGTGTAGCTCAGCATCTTGGGCCAGTCAGAAGCTGGGAATGGTATCTTTGTTTGTTTAGTTAATTAAAAAAAATTATTCTGTAATAAAATCTGGTATAAAACAAAATCCCAAACATCTAGTCCACGGGAGGAAATTGATAAAGAGCCGCCTGCTAGTGAACACACCTGGCACCCAATGCTGAAATGGAGTGGTCCCAGGAAGTGTGCCTCACCCACACACCTGGGTGAACAGTGCTTTGGCAATTTTAATTCCTGGCACTTCCCTCTCCTATGAAAAATAACGAAGAAAGCACAGCTGTGTGTGAGTTCACGGCAAGGTAACCTGGCTGTCTTTCTAGGACATTTCTCCGAAGCAGAAGCAACCTTTGTGCGAGTTGTGACTTCCTTTCCCGAGACACACCCCTGTGTTTTGTGGTTCTTGGGGATTGTGTTGGAGGACGGCTCTGTGGGTCTGTATTGGCAAGACCACGCGTTTCTTCCAGCTTATCCTGAGTGCCAGCCTGTGACTGCCTCCTTTACCTGCTGATAGAGCAAGCGGAAGGAGCATCTCTCACCTTCTCATAATTTGGGCATTTTTCCAAAGCCTTCTTCCAATGTCTTCCAGTTCCTCCTCATCAGGTGACAACATTCTGCAGACCCAGAATCCGGCTCCACATTCCTTTAGGTGCATACTATACCACGGTTAGCTTAATTCCATCAAAGCCACATTCAAAGGGCACACTAATGTCAGACCACCAGTGACGACAAGTCAAGTCCTCTGTACTCACTAACACATTCATTCTCCAAGTATTTACTGAACACATGCTATGTGCTGAATTGATGATGGAGCCATCTCTTCAAGCATTTTGTATTCTGAACTACACCCTGGTCACCAGAGTCTGAATCAGTGAACTACCAGGTTCCAGCAGAAAGATTCATTTCTGTAAATACTTACTGAGGCCTGCTATGTGCATGGAGCTGGGGTGGACACTCAGGATGTGAGAATTTAATAAGATAAGAACCTTACCCTTGTCAAGGTCATGGCCTAGAAGGAGAAATATTTCTGCCTATAGCTGATCATAATACCCTGTGGTAAGTGTAAGAGGTGTAAGAAGAAGACATAGTAGGCCTAGAAGAAATGCGTTAATCCAGCCAGAGAAAGTACCCTAGGTGAGGGGTCATTTGAGCAGGGCTTTGAAGGCTGAATAGGTGTTCATCAGGTTTAAAAAGAGAGAAAAGCTGTCCCAAGTGGAGGAAAATGCATGAACTAAAGTATGAAGTGTGAAGCTGGGAAGGTCAGTGTGTGAAGGGCCTTGGACACTGGGCTAAGGAACTTTCGGACTAGTTACAGGGATGAGGCAGGGCTGATAATGGGATCAGATTTGTAAACCAGAAGAAGACTCACTCATGGGGCCTCTGGAAAGGACGGAGTTAGTGAAGGACACTCCAGGCAGGAAGATGGTGAGATGTTCCCAGGATACCCCATCCTTCCTCAGTGTATGCTCTATGACCAAGTGTTAAAGCCATTGATAAAAATGAGGCCAAACCAAGCACAAAGAACTCCTTTGCCAATCTCTGAATGACAAGATGCTTTATAAGAGAAAGAAAACATGTACAGTTTGGAAGCCCTACATCAGAAGTGGCAAAATGGGTCAAAACTGGCCCTTGGGCTTGTTTTATTTGGCCTGAGCAAAAACAAAACATATTCAATCGAATTAGGAGCCAGAAATGAGACTCTCTGGGATACGGTATTTCAAACAGAGGGAGGAGCAAGTGCAAAGGCCCTGAGGCAGGAGTGAGCCTGGCACTGTTGAAAGACACCAAGGTGGCCAAGGTGGCTGGAGTCCAGTGTGAGAGGAAACAGATTCAGGCAGAGGTGGTGGGCAGGGGCCAGGCCACACAGGTCTCAGAGGCCACAGCAAGGATTTAGGTTTCATTCTAAGTGGGACGGGAGGAAGTGAGGGGTTGAGGTAGTGGGGGAGATCCGACTTATGGTTAGTTTAGGAGTCTCCCTCTGGCTGCTGAGAAGGGGCTGCAGAGGGGCAACGGGGAAGCAGGGAGACATGTTCAGAGGCTGCCAGTCCAGAGGGATGATGGAGGCTTGCACGGAGGTGGCTGGATGGGCAGAGGTGGGGGGACGTGGCATCAGCACCCAGGATCTATTCTGGAGGTGGGGCCCGTGGGCCTTGCTAGATGATTGGCTGTGAGCAGCCCAGTCCTGGGCCAGATGGCAGGCCAGGGGGAGGGGAGTGTGTGGAAGCCACCTTGGACAATCTCTCTCTGTCCCACTGCATCACAGAGACGGGTGGCTGCTTGGGGTGGGGACCTAGGCAGAGACCGAAAGGCCAGGGCTGGAGTCTCAGGGCTGCCATTGTCCCAGGCCATGGCCCTGCCATGGGGTAAGTGGGGAGCCCTGAAGAGCCAGGGAAGCGAGGAGGGGGAGCAGTGGGCCTGGTAGTAGGGCCTGCTCCTCCCCTCCCCCGACCCCAGTCCCACTCCCTCCTTGAGGCTGTACTCATGCCTGCTTTGCTTTGCTCTCATTGTGCAATTACAGAAATTAGAGAGGCTTGCATCAGACTGCAACCACTCACTTTGCCTTTATTTCTTTTTGAAACTCTGTGGTTCAAGAAAGAAATTAATATTGAGCTTGGCTTCATTCCAAGGGGAAACATAATACAGTTTATTCTCTGCCTTTGGGAAGAATGCTAGGCTCAATTCATTGGACAAGGCTTTATTGAGCATCTGTTGTGTACTCAGACTCATGCCAGCTCCTATCGAAGGAGAAGAGCTAGCACTTATTGAGCGCCTATTGTGTGCCAGGCATTTCGCAGGCACTATATCATCCAGGCATCATTCCATCTGTGTAAGCCAGGGCCACATCACCCATCTGACAGATAAGGAAACAGCCTTGCCAGCCAGGGGCTATTGTTAAGGAGTCTCAAACCACCCAGCAACTCATGGCCTTGCTTCTCAAAGTGCGGTTCTTTAAGAGACAGCGTCAGCATCACCTGGGAGCCTATCAGATGTGCAGAATCTTGGACCCCACTCAATGAGAAGCTGATTTTTAAGCAGGTCCCATGACTGAGGCACATATGACAGCTTCAGAAGCTGTTAAGTCAGGGATGACCCAGATTATTTCATGGGACTTCATTCAAATCTCTGTGTAATAGGTCTAGATCTCTGGCTTGCTTGAATCCCAATTTTCTCATCTGTAAATGTGGATTTCACAGAATTGCTCTGAGAATTGCATGATAATGCATGGAAAGAGGCCAGCCAAGGGCCTGGCACACAGGAAGTGTCAATAAATAGCAGCTTAGGCTGCCACTCAAAGAGATGAATGGCTGCAAAAGTGCTTTGTAATTGAAAAATGTTATACAAATGTGAAGACCAATTAATAGTGGATGATCAGGCACAGAAGGTTAGAGGGAGGTTGGGACTGTGGGAACGACAGGTGCTTTGGGCAGTGCTTGCCACGCGCTGTCCTGGGTCAGGGAAAGCTCCCTGAAGAAGGTGCCCTGATGGAAAGGGAGCCGCCAGAGAGGGTCTCCGAGGCCTGGCATTTTAACAAGACCTCAGAGGCCATCTGGGCCTGCAGGGGGATGGAGGCTACAGGAGAGATGAATTAGTCGGGACAGCTTGGGGTCTAAATGGGAGGCCTCATTCTTGGATCCTCAGCCCCATGCACAGTGGTGCTTAGGGCCGAGACCCAACTGGCCTCCTTCCTGGTCCAGACTTGCTCCATGCCAAACTGGGGCACCTGGTCTACCATGGCATTCTACAGATGAAGAAAAAAACCCAACAAAGATTGGTGGCTGGCCCAAGGTCACACAGCACGAGAGTGGTCTGAACCATACAAACTCCCAGCTCCCAGCTCCCCACACACTCTTACTCAAGAGAGGAAGGAAAGCAGTTTCACACCTTGGTATAAATCTCTCAGCTGCCTCAACGTACCTGAGAGGGAATTTGCAGAAGCAGGTGTCTTTGTCAGTAGCAATTACTGCATGCTTACTCTTCACAACATCCCACTGTGACTTTCAAGTAAGCTACTTATTTTCTCAAAGTTTTTGTTTCTTCATCAATTAAGGAGGTCAATAGTAACCACCTTCCACTCCGTGAGGACTGGATTTGAAATTTCTAGCACCATGCCCAGTTCAGCAGGTGCTAAATACATTGAAGCTAATGTGATCACTGGTGCCATTTTGCAGATGATGGCACTGAGGCTCAGTGAGGTCAAATGACCTGCCCAAGGTCACACAGGACTTGACTCAGGCCCTCTGACTCATAGGTTAGTGCTATTTGCTTGCCCAGGAAGTGCCTCCCAGGCACTGGCCTGTGTGAAATTCCCTGAAGCCATTAGACCTATTGGACCTCATGACCTGACCTGCTCAAGCATGCCTGCTGGGTGCCACAGGGAAAGAAGTGTGACTGCATGAAGATGAGTTTCCCTGGCCTCACTGCCCCAGAACAGAAGAAGAAATGGAAGCTCTAGCCCTTCCCCTCTGCTCTTAGCCTCTGAGAGCCTAGAAGTCAGTTTTCTAGGATACCCCTGAAACCGCAATGTGGAAGAAGGCCAGAGGACATCCCCACCCCAACAACCCAGGAAAGAACAAATTCAACTTTGCAATTATGGAATGTGATAGACTCATCCAATGGTGAAACAGACTTCAGGAGCCACGGTTCTCCTTCTGCAGCCACCTACAAAAAAGAAATATTCCCTGGCTTTTCATTAACAAGGGGTGAAAGAAAAAGAAGCGCTCAGTACAGGGAGGAAGTGAGCTGAACACATTAATGTGCCAGGGCCCACTCTAAATGGTTTTTGTCTATTATATTGCTTTTATCCTCCATTTTACTGATGGGTAAACTGAGGCACAGAGAGGTTAAAATGACCGGCCAAAGGTCTCCCAGTTAGGAGGTAGAGGTGCCAAGCCTTGACCCAAGCAGCTGGGCTCCTGTGTTCAAGCTCTTAACCACTCTTCTGTCTCTAATGGGGTCCCTGTGGAACCCCCTCAAGCCCTCCATACTTGTGATGGGCCTCACAAATATGGCCCATCTCCAGCAGCCACCTCCCTCCAGGACAAATCTCCACAAGGACAAGGCCTGCGGCTCTTTCTAAGAAACCCAAGGGAGGCTGCTGGCATGACAGCCTCTGAGTTCTGGCTGCAAAAAGGCTCCTATGGTTGTGCTGGACAGGTATCCAGGGAGCCCTGAGAGGTCACGTGAGATTCTGGCTGAGCTGTGGGGCTGGAAGGTCTAATCAGAGTCCCCAGGAGGCAGCCAGCCTCTGGGGGCAGTACTCCCCTCTTGGAGACCCCAGCTGTCCTCCAATTGCAGATATGGCCTGTGCCTTGCAGCTGCCGAGAGGGGCTGACCTGAGGAGGAAGGGCAGTTAGCTTGACACCCTGAAGTCCAGTAGACACAGGTTTGAAATCTCACCCCAAACTTACTAGCTGTGTGACCCTATGCCAGTTCCTTCCCCTCTCTGTGCTTCGGCTTTCTTCTGTGTGCAAGCAGGAGAGTCAGACTCTGATTTCTAGCTCTGCCTCACTCTAATCCAATTCTGCTTGTCTCGCTCACACAATCAGCACTTTACTAATGTCTGTTCTGACCCCTAATTATCTGTAATGCCCAACTGAGCACTTCATTTTGTCAAGGCAATTTTCAATCCCATCCACATCAACTGTGCACCTCCGGGGAGCCGAGCCTCATGCTGGGTGCAGAGGGACAGAGAAGTAAGTTGGAGTCTGAGTCCTGCTGCCACCGAGCTCTCAGGATGGCTGGGAGATGGGCCATGGACAACCCACATCCATGGGGTAAGTCTTCCACAGCACACAGAGAAGGAGAGGTGGCGCCCTGTAGTAGCAAAGAGCTCTGATGCAGGAAAAGAGATGTGTCAGCATCACCTGGGAGCCTGTCAGATGTGCAGAATCTTGGACCCCACATTTCTGCACATTTTACCCTGTAATGAGAATGATGATCACACCGAAGGCTGAGGAAGTGCTTAACATGTTTACTGCATTTCATGGATGATTGCATTTAACTCTCACACCATACAGATGAGGAAACCGAAGTTCAGACAGTAAGACAACTTCCTGTGGTCTCAGATCCCGGACACTGCAGTTTGATTCCAAAGCCCATGTTCTTAACTATCCCTCTCCACCGTGGGCATGGGGTGGTCACCAGGGCTGCCGCCTAGGCCCTGGAAAGTGGGGAGATTTGATGTGATGGTGACTTGGCAAGACTGCCCAGCAGCTGTGTGGCGAGGAGGAGAAGAGAGGGAACATGGGTGGAGGTTGCTGTCACAGGGCTGGTGAAAGGATGAGAGATAGTGCCTGAGCCAGGACCATGGTGGGGTGAGGAGGAAGGCCTGGTCACCCTATACGACATGGCTTCTCTCCTAATTTCAGATTCTTTTGTCTTAGCGTCCCAGCTGCACTGTCACCTCTGTAAGAACGGGGCCCAGGTCTTCCACCTGCTCTGCTTCCCAGATAGCTGGCAGCTTGCACAGTGCTAGATATGTGTGCGCTCTCTTGGGTTCTGCACTCTATGGCAAAGGACATTGTTCTTACAAGGCCTCAGCACAGAAACATTTGCTTCAGAGAAGGTGGCAGGTCTACAGAGCAGTGGTGTGCTGGTAAGCTTTAACAATGGGCTCTCAGGAAACAAAACAGAAGACTCAATTTGCAGCACCTGCTGATTTCTGTGGTGTAAACACTCCCACCATGGCCCGTGAAAGGTACTAATACGAGGTCACAGGATTGAGTACGCGTGCCATCTGTGAGCGAGGTCCAGCACACCACTGCTCCTCAGGCCTGTTTCTTCTTGTGAGGCCAGTGAGGTATGTACTCGGGCAAAAACTGGCCTTGCTTCCTGGTGGTTTAATGCTGGAAGCCCTCTTGATTGCTTCCTGTAAGGAAAGTCCTGGACATCACCCCCTGGGCTGGCCCTGGAGCACATGCTGGGGCTGGAGGGTGCCCGCGGAGATGCCTGCTGTGGGATGAGGAGCATCGCACTCTGGGATCAGACATGGGAACTTGGAGGCATCCCCCGGGTGGGTTTGAAGGAGTGGAGAGCGATGGAGAGAGAGGAGGTTGAGAAGGAGGGGGAAGCAGAGAAAAGGAAGTGGAGGGAGAGGAGGAGAGAAACAGACAAGGAGAAAGTGGGGATAAAGGAGCAGAGTGATGAGGAGGAGAACAGGAGGAAGAAAGGAGGAGCACAGGAAGGGATCAGAAAAAGGAAAGAGGAAAAATGGGCAGGAGGAAGGAAGGACGGAAGAGAAAACAGATGTGCCATTCACTGCTCATAAGCTGCGCAAGGCTCCACTGTGGTAGCTCACTGAACCCAAGGAGGGAGGGAGGGAGCCTACCTTTCAGCCACGAGAAGCCTGAGGTTGGCAGAGCCCAAGGTCAAAAGTGGCTGAGGAGCCGGGATTTGAACCCAGGCTGCAGGGCCTCTTCCACTGACTTCCTAATTAGCCAGCCCATTAGTCTCAACCTTCCACACAGGGCAGCTGCCTCCCCATGCCAGCTTGAGGGATCCATTGAGAACCCACCCTGTGCTGGGCACGAGGGGGAGCCCCTGTGGAAGAGGTCCGAGTCCCCAACCTCTGCTCCCTGACCGCCTGTTCCAGGCTCCTTTCTTCCTCCTGCCTCTGATGAGTGTGGGGCTTTCTGGGGGACTTCAGTTCCAGGGGATGCCTCTGTAAAAGCCCTGTGCTCAACCGGCCAGAAAGGATTAACTCAGACCAGGAAATAAGAGCGGCATGATGACCTTTTGCCATTCTTTTACATCGCTCTTTGCCTTTTAAAACACACTTGTAAGAAGCCCGTGGGGTTAAAATATTCATTCCTGTTCAAGATGTGCTTGGAAGGCTGTGACGGGCATTAAGATAAAGGCCCTTTAAGAACTCAGATTTGGGGAAAAGAAATAATAACGCTGCCAGAGCTGCCTGATCTAAAGGATGAACTAAATAAGTCACGTGCAGGAGCACAGCCCAAATGGAGAGCTGGCTTAGCGTCGCAGAAGCCACATCCATGACAGTGGCTGCAGACAGTTCCACGGCTCTTTATCAAACGTCCACACCTGGGACTCCATTTCTCTCTCGAGACAGCTCTGCACGCTCTATCAGCCCCCTTCTAGAGACAATCAGGCTGAGCCCCAAAGAGAAACTGCCTGGACCAAGATCATACAAGGTCACGATAAGAACCACCAGGGATCTCAGCATGGTGGTTTGGGGCCGAATGGATCCCACAGATATGTTTGGTTGAGTGGTATCAGATTTGAATTTTAGAACTTGAACTTGCATGCTTTGGAGAAGGGAAGTGGTGCATGTGTTTCCTAGTTTACTACAAGTCCCACCATTACTGTCATCCTATCCCTGACCTTTTTACTCACTTCTGTGATCCGTCTGGCCCTAATGGCCCTTGAATTTGCAATCCTTGTACACATGGTGCAATCTACTGAGTGACTACTCAGTAGAGCTCTTTCTCTAAGCAGTGGAAGATGGATGAGCTTAATATTGCCCCTTCCCTAGGGGATACGTCAAACGCTTGGGGGTGGTGAAGTTTGAAACAGCATGTTTGGTGTTACAACTTTATATTTGGGAAACAACAAATCCTATTGTTTTCTTAATAAAAGCTCCTTTGGATTTAAAAAAATGCAGAGAGACTCTGCTTTAGAATATTCTGCAAGAATGAGGGAGGCGTGTATTTTCAGAGTCAATTAAGGGTCAGATTCCAGGGTCAGAAATATTTTCCCACATTATAAAGGCTAATTTTATTTTTAAAAGACTCAAATGCTCACATTCACCAGTGCATCTGCTCTTGACTCACTTGCTTAGCTTATGGTATAGATCCCCTTGTTTTTGTAAAGTATAAACTCCCATGTAGCAAGAACAGCCTACCCATTTGGTAAAATCAGATTTTTTTTTCTTTCTGAGACAGGGTCTCACTCTGTAACCCAGGCTGGAGTGCAGTGACAGGATCTTGGCTCACTGTAACCTCTGCCTCTCGGGCTCAAGCAATCATCCCACCTCAGTCCCCCTAGCTGGGACTACAGGCATGTGCCACCACGTCTGGCTAAAAAATCTGATTTTTATTGTGTAAGTCCCATGAACGACGAGCAATGCCTTCCTCTGCTTGCCCCTGTAATGGCTCCTGACAACCAAACTCCAGATCACTCTATGATACCCCAAGCAGGAACGCTTCGTAAGTGTGCTCATTGTTCATGGGACTTAAAATTTGTCCTTCCTCATAGGCAAGGACACCTAGTTTTGAGTTTCAGCTCTGGTTCAGTGCTGTGTGACTACAGGTTAGTCACTTACCCTCTCTGTCTAAAACAGAAGTGATGACACCTACTTTTAGGGCTGCTATGAGGATTAAATGGGAAAATATGTAGTTAGTATAGCATCTGCGACATAGTAAATACTTGATACCTGACAGATATTATAATAAACCACCTGATCAGGGTTATCATTTATATTTTTAAATAGTGATGGGAAAAAGTCCTGAGCAGAAGACCAGTGTTACCTTTACCTATAGGCGATCAATTCAAGGGAATGGTGGGAGTCACTGGGAGATGCTGATCAAATCAAATTCTTAGAACAAATTGTTTATTAAACACGATTCCCAAAGTGGATATGTGTATGTATCCTGCAATTTAGCACACCCGCTAAAATCCTGGTTAAATGTCAACTGTCTTTATTTGTTCACTGAATCAGTCTCCCTGACCCCTCTCCTCCTTGCATGAAATAGGGGTGTCAGGATCCAAGGTACTCAGCTCATTGCCTTATAGCTTGGCATCCAGCCCCAGGAACAGCAACAAACAAATGACCCTCTCTCTCAGGGGACCCAGAAACAGGTTGCTACCTCTGGGGGTGGATTTGCTCAAACAGGTTTGCGGAAACAAACAAAATGGTTGCTTGCATCTAAATCATCAGGATCCCAGCTCTCACCAGCGCTTTTGAAACAGCCAAATGCCTGAGTCCAGCACCCTCTTTCCGCTTCCAAAATGGAATGGGGTTGTCTGCCAGCCTGCATCTTTGCCAGCATGCAAATGCTGCACTTTGGGGTTTCACAGGGTATTAACCCCATGTTCTCCAATCCCCGATTAGGGAGGTAAGTATACTGCACCAGCTGCGCAGAATAGAAATTAGGTGTGAGAGTGTTTATTTTCCAGAAGGGTTTGCAGCATGGAGTCATTTAGATAGCTGGCATAGAGAAAACACAAATTCCCCCAGCGAGGTGTGCATATAGGTTTTTAAGGACAGTACATTTGCAGTGAGGTACACCATTCACACTCTTCAAATGCAAAATATTTATGTATATTTTTGGTGATGGAGCTGTTCATTTGTTCTAGTGCTATTTACTAGCCTGGAATGAGGAGCCCTGATATGTATCATGCGTATACTGAGCCGGTTTCACTCTTCCAGTACACAAATTACAAGCTGATACGTGGTTGGGAGTGGAGGCTTCTCTTAGCCTCTCCCCTTTGGTTCATAACAACAGCTGCTGGTGACTGAGCTATGACCAGGATTGGGGTTTGATGCTTTATCTGCCTTGCCCTATGCAGTCTCGCCACAATCCTATGAGGCAGGTGCTGGTATCATCCCCATTTTGCAGATGAGGACACTGAGGCTCGGGGGAAAGTGACTCACCCAGGATTACACAGTTTAGGAAGTGGCAGGGAGAGATGTAACTTCGCTTCCAAAGCTGATGCTTTTAGCTACACTGATATTCTGTTTTCTCTTCCTCTTCGGCTGGAATTGTCATTCCTGGCCCATGTGGACCTCCACGAGGCCTTAAGACTTTGGAGAGGTCTAGGTTCTATAAGTGCAGGGCCCTGGCACACCCCCTTCTGAGACCCTATTCCATTAACCACTCCCTGCTCCTGTAGGGGAACCCCTTCCAGGCCCTCCCTGTAGCCTAGGCCCCCCATGTTGGTTGGAGGTATAATCCCAGCTCTGGCTCTTTCCTGGTTGTGTGGCCTGGGGTGAGTCACTTCACCTCTCCTCACCAGACTCTGCACCTCCATGAAGTGCAGAGAAGTATCCCATTCTGACAAGGCTGTAGGAAGGGTGGATGTAGGGGAGGCAAGTTGCTCTGAAGCTGCCCCACCCCTACCAGCCCCGCACCTCCTTCTTGGGGAAGCTCGAGCCCTAGACATGGTCCCCTCCACTCTTCTCTTGTGCTCACTCTCACTCCGGCAGCTCCCGAATCAGCATTCAACACACATCACTCTGCCTTGTGCAACGCCATTATCTCCCGAGGACACAGGCTCTGTTGTCACGGCAACCAGAGTCCTTCCACCAACTCTGTTTAATAATTTCTCAACGGAGGAGCTGGGCTGGCTTGGTGCAAGGGAAAGAGCACTGGGTTAGGGGTTAGAAGCTCTGGGTCCTAGCATCTGCAAGGCCTAGGACTCTTCCTCTCTAGGTCTCAGTTTACCCATCTATAACACAGGTATGTCTGAAATGGATAGGTTTTGTTACTTTCTCTAGCCTAGAAAAACCTGGGAAATAGCTTTCCAGGTTCAGGAAGCTGGAAACAAGTGACCTGAGCTGCTGGAGATGACTTGGGGGTTGAAGTGAGATTTGAGTGAGACCCACAGGAAGAACCAGACACTGCCTTTGGTGACCACACTCTCTCCCTCTGCTGAATTTCCTCCAGAATGTCACTCTTCAGACATTTATGAGGTCTCTGTGATTCTCCAGATTCAGGGCCAGGGTTGGTTAGAAAACAGTTCTTTTGCCTGCAGCCATCATAGCCCTTATTCTCCCCATTTTGCAGATGTGCAAACTGAGACTCAGGGAGGGCAAAGGAGTTGCCCGTGATGCTTCAGCAAGTGGAAACGCAGCTCTTCACCCACATCATGCCTCCCCTCAGAACCTGAGGCTAAGACGTCCAGGAAGGTCACGTTGCTTGTACCTGGAGAAGACAGCCTGACCCTGGCCCAGTCCCTCTGCCCACCGATCTTGCTCTGGCCATCATCTGTGTGGCCTCTGGCTCTCATTCAAGGAACCAAGTGACACAGAAGCACCCACTCTGAGACTCCAAAGACACAGCATTCCTGCTCTTAAGGAATCTACAGTTTTGACTGCCAGTGGATCTTTAAAAGGCAGCAATAGCACCTGGTTTCTTTCCACAATCCACAATAGGACCTGGCACACGGTAGGTGCTCAGAGTTTAATTTGGTCCAATTGTTTGCCCACATCTGCCCCTGAGGATAACTAGTCTAGGCCCCCAGGGGCCTCTAAGAAAATCTCCCAAAGCAGCCACTGATCCATGTCTCCAAGGAGCTGCTTTGAAACCTGAGCTGAAGATGAAGAGGGGTCCATGACCAATGAGGGGACCTTTACTTTGTGACTCCTGTCTAGCTCCATTTCTGGGGAGGGGGTTGTTCTGCCTCAGCCCAGGCTGATGGCACCACTTTTAAGTACAGCCGTTGCCAGATCAGTGGTGCTATTTAACTCCTCCAGGGCTGGCATTTTCATTTAATACCCGTGGAATAATTAACAGTGCTGCATCTGCTCTGTCATTAGTGGCATTCACTGCCATTTGGAGAAAGGGCTCTTATCTTCCTCAGTCATTAGTCTCGGGGAGGCTATTATGGGGGAAATGGAGGAGGAGAGGAGGAAGTGGGGCATGCAGCTTCCCTCCCCTTGCCTGGAGAACTGGCGCCTGGCGCGGGGAGCAGCCGATCGTCCCATGCAATGGTCCAAACCCCTTGGCTGTATGAACTGAGCATGCAAAGCCAAGAAAGGGGAAGGAACCTGCCCACAGTCCCTCACAGGCTCGAGGCCCGGCAGGAGATGGCTCTCCCACTTCTTCCTCTGGTCTGCAAGCCCAGGCCTCGGAGCCCTGCAGCCTGGGATCTGATTCCCAGCTCTGCCTCATGTCAGTGGTATGACCTTGGGCAACTTCTTGAGCTCCTTGAGCCTCAGTTTCCTTATTGAGGATCCTGGGACAATGCTTGTGAAGTGCTGGCTCAGTGCCTAGGTCACAGGCAAAGCCCAAGACTGAGGGATGCACATATCAGATCATTCTGTGTCATTATGCTGGACCAACCTGCTAAAAATGCATATGTCATACATGCATGCATTTAAATTCCATGTTTAAACAATACTCTTCAGTAAGATGACTTCTTCCCTTTCCCCAGGTCTACTTTTTATTTTTATGTTTTAAATCATAGGTGGGTCCTTGATCTTGAGCTCTGGTAGCATCTGACTTGGACGGAAAGGGGCTTAGCTCAGGCAGCAGTGAAGGCTGACTGCACGACGGCAGCTGAGACAGTGCCCGGGAAGCTGGTGGCTTTTGCTTTTGGTCACTTTTCTTTTGTATTGCTTTTACTTTTTCTCAGCTCTTGCATGGCACAGCCAGAAATGATGAATACAGAGAAAAAGCCCTGGCCCCTCCACCGTTATCCTGTCTCAGGTGCTTTTCCGAACGAAGCAGCATGGTGTTGACATCAGCAAGGCCTGGGTCCAAACTTGGTCTGTGCAACCTGGGGCAAGTGACTCCAGCACGCCTGGGCTCAGGGTGTCCCTCTGGCAGATGGGGAGAGTAGCACCTATCACCCAGCATCAGCCTCGGCTCAGGAGCCAGTGCCCAGAGGCCCTCCAAACTCATGGTCAGGGCTGAGCTGGACAAATTCTCTCTCACCATCCAGCCAGGCAACTAGCAAACCCTCAGGTCTCTTGCCCACCCCTGCGCCCCAGAGGGAAGCTTCTAGAACTCATGGTATTTCACAGTCTTCAGCATGACAACAGTCCAAAGGCAGAGGGGAGTGGGTCATGGCCAGGGTCAGGTGGTTTCCATCCCATATCCCCTCCCCATCCCTGCCCTCTTGCCTGGGCATGGCTCAGAAGCATATAGCCTGCTTCTCCAGTGGGTCTGAGCTGAGGCTTATATACGAACACTCCCCTTAACCTTCCTGGTTATCAAGGCCTTTAGATCCTTCTGTGAAATCTCCTGGCGGCCCCTGGTGTTCATTTCTCCCCTCGTTCATGGAGAAAAGCAGGCTTGTGTGCCCTTAGGTGTTTGAGAGCAACCATGGTGACTGCTGGGAGCTACCAGCTAAATGATGACACTTTAGACCCCAAACTCTGGGTATAACCAAGGAGATGGTCATCTCTGGACAGAGCTCAGGTAAGGCTAGGAAAAGATGCCACAGCCCTTTTCTCCCGAAGCTCACAGCCGTGCCTTCCCACGCTCTCCTGTATGTCTTGATCTTTGCGTGCTCTGTGCTCTGCCCTCCTACCAGATCTGGCCTCATTTGGGCTCTTTCTCAAGGGGCTACCTGGTGAACTTGGATTTCAGCCTAGTAAAAGTGATTTCCATCAGCTGGGAAACCAGGGAACTGAGATGAGGAGTGAGGGCTCACTGAGCCACAGTTTCATCTTTTGGATGTAATAATGGTACTAATAATAACAATAAAATTATCTTCACTTGAAGCTCCCAGGGCTGTCACAAGCTTCAACTGAGAAAACACTTTGAAAGCTGTGAAATTCTACATAAATGTTAACCTGTTCATGTATGCACATGTGTGCAAAGGAGCCTCATTTGGGTCAAGGTCATTCTGATTTGGGCTTTATGAGAAAACTAGCTTAAAAAAAAGTCACTCCTTATTGGTTAGAGGATTCTTCTTCAGGATGTCAAGGACCATATTTTCTTCCCCTGGAATACTTCATACACGATCAAAAGAAAGAGCAGTTGCAAGAGCATTTTTAGCAAAGTCTAAAGTGCGGTTCTGATGACCGGGAGTATCGTGATCAACGCTGAGTTACAGCAAACTGCAACAAAATGTCTTTGCTCACCTCCCTGTGGCTGCCGGCCTCTCCCTACACAGAACCTCCTTATCAAACAACACATCCATGAAAGCAACCTGCTGTCGATGTTTCAGGGCATCTTTGACCTTGAATGTCCCTCTAGCCAGGGCTCAGTTATCTCAAGAGCTGGCGTGAGACACAGATCTTGCAGATACCAGGCAGCCGACAGGTGGGCAGAGCTGCAGGTCACCGTCCAAGGCAGCCACTGACTCCTGCATCCCCAAGCCTGCTCTGTGTGCCAGGATCTCATCCAGCCCCAGCAGCCAGGGGGCCCCTTTCACAGCCAATGGGGCCCCTGCCACCCTAACATGGCCCGTTCCACCTAGCTGCACATCCCCTGCTTTCAGAGCACCACAGCCAATCTCTCTGCAAGACCTGGCCTCCTTGTAATTTCCAATTTGTGAGAAATGTAAAAATAGAAGGCCATTTGCTGCAGGCATCTTGCATAGAACCGGATGCCACTTTTGTGTCATGTCAGATCACGGTAAACGCAGCTGATGGCTTTGTCAGGGCACTCTCAATAGCTTCTTGAGCAGCAAGACGGTGGGGACAAAATTGAGAGACACCCGAGAGTTAGGGAAAGATGGCTGAGTGCACGACATCAGCACTAGCTGCAAATGAATTTCAAATCTAGGTCCCAAATAGGTTGTAACAGGCTGGACTTCTCAATTTGAACCCCAGTTCTGCAGCCTAGCAGCTGAGGGACCTTGGGCACAAATTCATCTCTCTGTAAGTCAGCTTCCCCAGTCATCACACAGAAGCTATCATGCCTCCTAGAGCTGTGGCAAAGCTCCACAGATGGACTGGATGAGGAAGTGCTTTGTAAACTGTGCAGCTCCTTAACTAGGGTGGAGGTGGCTGGGGTGGTCATGGTCATTGCCAAGTAAGCAATGTCAGGGGCTTTTCAGTGGCAGGGATTTAAGCATGCTGTGACTGAGTCTGGGCTCCAAGGCTATTTACTAGTCCAGTGATCCTGCAGCAAGTGCCCTAGCCCCTCTCTGCCTCAGTTTCCTCACCCTTACAGGGATCATTATGCTACATATCTCTCACGGTTTTGTGAAAATTAACTGCAAGGATATAAGTAAGGCACACAACACATTCCCTGGCATTTGCCAACATGCAGTAACTGACCGTTATTACTATGTTTGATACTACTGCCACTGGAACAATATTTAGTGTTTTTTCCTTTTCTGTTTATGACTGAATTCCAGGTCTCTGCTGAAATATCACAGCTTGCATTCACACCTACTGCCTATGCTAGGCAACTCTCCTCTCTGCTACTGGCCCTCTTCCCACTGACTCCACAGCCCCTTCCCCTGACCCCAGAGGTCTTAGTAGCATGGAGTAGATGGAGATGCTGGATGTTCATATGCTCACTGAGGCCCATTTCCTGGGAAGTCCTATTTTGGAGTGCACATCTGGCCTCCCAACCTTTCCTTTCTCAAACACCAACCTCTTCCTCTCCACCTCCCAGGGCCCTTCAGAGAACAGGGTAAAGTTGGCAAGAAGAGCCACCTGTGTAGGACCCATTTGGGAAGCCAGCACCGAGGCACACCAAGCCACAGAGCAGTGGATGCATGACGGTCTTTTCAGCTCGTGGGGACAGCGCCCAAATGCTCTTGGCAACTGGAGTCAATTTGAAGTTGCTGTCATCCAGCGGGGCTATACCCTGCCCGCCATTCTCCAGGCACAGAGAAGCTCAGGTGACATTGCACAGTTGAATGGAAGGGGCAGTCCCAACACAGGCATAGACAGGCCAGCTGACGCTCACATTTTAGTTTCCATTTGGGCAGAGAGGCGATGAAGTGGCTCTAACTGGGTTTGGCATTGGGACTGTGGCTGAGGAGAGGGGCTGCTGGGGCGGGGTGGTGGCCAGGGGGAAGGTGGGCACGTCTTGGGCTAGGCAATGGGGATGGGATCTGAAGGACAAAGGAGATGGACTTCAGGATGCAGGCAGCTAGAGGTGGTGGCAAGGCTAAATCAACTGTCATTAACACTGCCTGTGACCCACAGACAAACAAGAGGGGGGAAAGACATCTCCAAATTCCAAGTAGCGTGGAACCCTATCTCAGCTGCTGAGCTCACAGCCAAGCCAAGGAATTGTCTTTGTGCAATGGTAAGAAGCAGCCTGATATTGGTGCTTTATTTAATGGTGCTCTCAGCATGTCATATGCCACCAAGGTAGAGGACCAGACACTGCTTCATTGGCAGGCCCATGGGAATTCTCACCCTATCACTGCACTTTACGGTTGGAAAAACCGAGGCCCAGAGACCCACGATAGGACACAGTTGGCTTGGAAATTAGAACAGTAGGGTTGAGATCCCTGCCCTTCCTCCTCCTAGCTATGTGACCTTCGGCAAGTCACTTCCTCTCTCTGCATCCAGTTTCGTCGCCTCTGAAATGGGAATTAGAATAGTGCCTGCTGCACATGGTTCTTGTAGGAATGATAAGCCCTGGCACATTGGAAGCTTTGGGTACTCCATTCCTTCCTTCCAACAGGAACGAGAACGTACCCAAGGTCACCTGGCCAGAGATGGCAATGCCCCAGCTCAAAGCACAACCTCATCCGGGCACATTCATTCCTGGCTATGGACTAAGGGGCCACATTTTATAGGCTACCTGGTTTAGTGAGACAGGTAGAGATTGCAGGTAGGTCCATGCCAGTGCTAGCATCACCTTCCATCCATGCAGGCTTTATTCTAAGAGATTTATTGAGGTCCTGCTGTGTGCTGGGCCACGTGTAAACAAATTTATAGCCTCTGCTGCTCTGGGCTCACCAGGCATGTAAAATCCATGGCAGACAGGAGAGAGGTGGCCACTGTGCATCTTTCAGTCTTGATGGACTTGATTTTGCCTCATCTTTACCCTCTAAGCTACCTACTCCTTGGTCTCTAGACATCCTTCCCAGCCCCATCTAAGTTCCTGGAGAGTCGCTTCTCATCAAGCCTCCAGACCTAAAATAAAGGGTCCCGCATCAGGACAGAGGGTCCCTGATTTTACTTCCAGAGTGGCTGCCTCTCTCCTGCGAGTTCCTAGGGAACCCCACTTTCCAGATGCTCTGCCAGGCAAGCCGGGCTGTGTCTCTCTGCCTGGGACTCACTGTTTGTCCTCCAAGGACTGGCCACTGAGCCAGCGCTTGGCTGGAGACAGAGCTCTTTGTTTGCTGCCTGCCTGACGATTTATTTCTGAGGCTCAAGGGAGGCTCAGCCATTTTGCCAGGGCTGCTCTGGGAAAAGGTCCCTCTCACTCCCCAAGGGACTCACACTTCTAAGGGCAAGTTCACTTTCCCCTTCTCTGCCTTGGGGAGGGTCTGCGCCTGCTTGGACCAGACCCGGATCTGGAGCTGGGTCAGTCCTTCCCAATGCACTCCAGAGAGAAAGAGGTAACGTGCAAGACGCCAGTAGTTTGCACTGACCTCTTTTGTTTTGGAATGTGGGGGATTTGGGTAGCCTTTTTAGGCTCCCTTAGGAGGACACTTCCCCCAAAGTTCCCAAAGACACAGAATCCAGGCACTATCCAGCACCCAACATCCCCACTCTCTTGCCAAACACCCACCTTGTGTGTCACAGAAAAACAAAGGTAGACCCCCAATGCAACTCAGTCTGACATGATCTATGACTTTTGGGATGTCACAAAAGCCCAGGAGCCATTTTATTCCCTCCCTTCCCCAACTCTCCCCCCTTCCTTATCTTCATGCGGATAAGGCTAAGCTTCCTGGGAAAGGGAATGTGCACTCCAGCCCCACAACGGGAAGGAATGCGGCGTTATCATTTGGCTTTTAAAAAATCCAATTTTCTCCTTGAGGTTCACGTCTACTTTAGGAGGATATTAGCTCAGAGCCTCAATAGCGGACTGCCCGGTCTGAGTTTCTTGTCGGAAGACAGAGCGAAGCGTAGAACAGGACATCTGTGGGTGTGACCCGTGGGGATATGTGCTCAGAACCCAATAGGCACTGCCCGGGGCTACTGTCCTGAGCAGTGTGGCCCCGGGGAGTAAGAAAAGCAAGAAAGGGAGCGCAGCTACCGAAGCAGCGAGGAGGCACAGTCCTCCAGCTCTCTAAGGGATCTCCCGCACCCCACATCCCTGGGGGAAAGTCAGGGCTGGGAGAGCGCGGCGCAAGCTTCGGTGCGCACAGCCCAAGCCCTGGTGTGCTTTTAAGTCAACGTTTCTGAGAGCTTGGGCCGTCCCGGGATGGAAAACGAGATGTCCCATCTTCAAGTCACACCGGACCCCGCCGTAGCCCCGTAGAGAACAAATGAGGGGCATAGCTCTAACTCGGCTCAGCTGAGCCCACGATTGGGAAAGTGGAGCACGGTCCCCTAACGCAGTTAGTATCATTCACTCCATCGTCCCCTCCATCCCCTGGGGACTGAATAGGGCGCTTCGAAGACTCCAGCAGAATCCAGCACCAACTTGCGAGGCCAGTGGGGCACCGCGGGAGGGAAGGGGCATGCAATTCTTGCGACCCTCGGTTCGGTTCGAGCCTTCCTGCCTCCCGCGTGTTGCGGGGGATGAATGGCCTGAGCGCCTGTCGGGGACCCAGCGGCGCCCCTGTTCCTTCATGTGGCCCCAGGGGAGGTGCGGCGCGGGCGCTTGAATCTCGAGGTGTCCGCCCCCCACCCGGCCCGGCTAGCGGCGGCGGCAAGCGGCTCTGGCCAGTCTTGCCCCGTTGTCCCAGGCTCTGCGCCCCGTGCCCCGACGCCGGCCGACCGTTCCTACCTGCGGCCGGGGCTGCCCTCCCCAGGACGGGAGCTGCGCGGGGCGGCTCGACCGCTCCGGTGCGCTCGGGACGCGGGGCCGCTCGGGCTTGGGCTGCGCTGCGCTCCAGACTCCTCGGCTCCTGGGCTCCGCGCAGCTCGCCCGCAACCTCTCCGCTCTCTCGGTCTTCCGAGGGCGGGCGGAGGGACGCGGGGAAGGGAGAGGAGGGGGGAGCGAGACCGGAGGAATGGAGGGGGAGGGCGGGGCCCGCGGCTCACGGAGCCCGCCCAGCTGGGGGAGGGCCCTGCCCGCACCACCCGCCCCCGCCCGACGCTACCCCGGCCCGCGCCGCGCGCTCCCTCCGCAGCTGCCTCCTGCAGCTTCCCCGCCAGCAGCCTCTCCCCTTTTCCCTTCACCTCCTCTCGCCTTCTACGCCTCCCCTCTCCCTTCTTTCTCATTCTCCCGCTCTCTTCTCCCTCCTTCTCCCCTCTCTCTTCCTCCCTCCCTCTCCCCACCCCCTCCTTCTCTCGCCTGCCCCGCCGTCCCCCTCCTGTCTCTCTCTTTCCTTCTCCTTCCTTTGACGGCTCTTCCCGGCCTCGGCCTGGGTCATCAGCCTGTCTGCCTGTCCGTCTTGGTCTCTGTCTCTCTGTCCTTCACAGCATGCTCTCCCCTCCTGGCTGTTCTCCTTCCACCCTTTCCGCTCTGCTTCTGTGAGCCTGTCCTTTCTGTTTCTCTCTGCCTTCGTCCTCTTCCCGCCCTCTGTGGGTCGCTGTGGGTGGGGGTGAGGCCCCTGCCCCCTCCCTGCTCTCGTCCGAGGGCAGTGTCTCCTGTCCTTACACCTGGAAACACAGGCCTGGTCTGGGGTGACCAGGCTCTGCGTACCAGGCTGGGAGTGTGTGTAAGAGTGGGGGTGGGAAGGACGCCCTGTCCACTGCCAACGGTTGGTCATGGAGACACAAGTGGCTGTGTGTGCAGATGGACAGATGGGGAAACAGGTTACTTAAAAGGGAAAACAGGGATGGTGGCAGGAGCCCCAGACACCCTTCTCCCAGTTGTTGAGGTTCGAGGGATTCTCCCGGTGAATTCCCCTTTCCAGCTAATCCCAACCCACCACATAGGGACCCCTCACTTGTCCTTACCAACTCCTGACCTCCCCACCCTCTTTTATAAAGGCTCCTGGGAATGGGGCCACATCTGCCCTTCCCTCTGGCCTCCCCAGGAACTCAGAGAAAAGATTCCTTCTCTCCAGCCCTGACCTACTCTTCCCCTACTCTCTGTGTCCCCAGGGCTGGCCTTTGCTGATGGACCTCCCATCCTCCACCCCACCTAACCTTACCTCCTCCCTGCTTTCATCCATCCTCAAGTCCCTCAAGGTAGTGCTCTCCAAGGTCACCCTGACTTCTCCTGTCTCCCCACACTCTCATTCATGAGCAGGGAATCTTGGTGTTTCTTGACCCATCCACCTCCCACCACTGATCACCGGGTTGTATGTGCCGTGGATCTCCATTGGTAGTTCACAAATAAATATTTACTGAGCTCCTCCTGTGTGCCAGGCACTGTCCTAGGCTCTAGGGACAGAGCGATGGGCAAGACAGGCCACAGCTCTTAAGGAGGTCCCAGTCCAGTATGGGAGACAGGCTTTCATCAAGTAACAACCACACGATCCCAGAATGACAACCTCTGCCAGGAGTACACATGCCAGGGATCTCAGTGCAGCGTGGGATGGTTTGGGAAGGTTTCCTCAAGGAAGTGCCATTCGAACAGAGGTCTGAAGGCTGAATAGGAGCTGTCTGGATGGAGATGTGGGGCATAGACTTGAGCGGAGATACCAGGGCAGCAAGAATGAAGGCTACTTTTGCTTGTCTGACATTCGTTTCAACTTCTTTGGGTGACAGAATCTCAACTTTCATTTGGGAAACTTCCCCTCCTTCATTCATATTCATATGGTTGGGTGGGGTGCCCTGCTCCCGGAGATAGACATGTGACCCAGGGCACAGACAATCAGAGCACGTCACTCTGACCTCAATGAGGGGACATGTGACATTTCCTGGGCCAATGAGAACTCTGCCTGGGACTTTTGCTAAAACTATTGTCAAACAGAAGCTCAATCTCCACCGAGGCTTCCAAGTGTAGAGATGTTGGCAGCCATCTTTGTAGAACTTGAGCAGATCCTACCTGAAATGAAGCCAACATAGAGGAAAGCAGAACTGAGAGGCAGAGACTGGAGTGAGTCCTGATGTCTATCAAGTCCCTGAATCCAGCCATACCTGAAGGCGGTGTCAGCTATTTATATCATTAATTTGTTTTTCCTATCCTACACAAGTTTGAATTCAGTTTATGTTGTTTAAAGCCAAAATATTCCTCATGAGTCCAGTGTTGGATTGAGAATAACGAAGCATTATAAAAAGGAAAAATAATAGCCATTCCCATCCCCCTTTTGTCCTTCATGTTTTCTGGGTACCCCCACTCACAATTGTCTCTCTTTTTTTCTATATTGCTGACCAGGAAATGAATTCCCCTCTCTTTTCATCCCTCTAGATTTGTTTACCTACATATGAAAGTGAACTCTAGCTGTCAGGTCAATTTCATAGGCCAACCATAGGCTTGAATTATCTCTGTGACATTCCGTGCCCCCGCTGACATTCCCTGCCCCTGGCCTACATCCATGACTGTCCAGCATCTGCCCGCATCTCTGCAGGGATAGGGAGCTCATTGTTCCATCAGGAAGATGGTTTTCAACAAACTCTTATCACAGTAGAGCTCTGAGAGCTGTCTCTGGTGCAGTGAGACTTCAGATAGGGACACTATATTGTGACGTTGCATGTGGGGCATCCAGTGCTCCTTCAAAAAGCCTGAGTTAAAGTCTTTCAGAGAACTCATATGCAAACCTCCTGAGCTGGGGCTGTGGGCTCTGCAGATTGGGGTTTCCAAAATGTAGGCAACCAACCACGGAAGGTAGATAGGACAATTTTCAGGGAAGTGGAATAACCTGGAGTGACACAGCTCTTCCCGTTCACTGCCTTGTAACATCCTTGTGATTTGTGTCAATGGGCAAGTCTCAGGTTGGTGCTAGCTTAGTCTTTAACACCTCTCCAAAGCACTGACTAATCCCGTTTTAACTGAGAGGCCGCCAGCTTTGGTAGACAACACTCTCCAGTTAGAATGGAATGCTTTGCTCATTTGTCCTTGTATTTATTTTAATGGAGACCTATTTCTGGCAAGTAATATTGGTCTTCTAGTTATAGCGTGATGTAAAGTTTCCTTTTGAGATACATTTATTTAATCTAAAAAAGGAAAATATTTAAGTAAATAAAAATAGACGTGGTGTGCAGATTTTTGCAAAACTCTTGTGGCTGCTTTGCAAATGACTAAAGTTTAAGTAGCCTAATTTAGAGAAACATTTTATCCATGTGTTCATTCACTTGACAAATATTTATTGAGCACCTACTGAGTACAAGGGATGGGGGAGGACTAGACAAAGAGACAACATAGAGTCTTTGAGAGAGGGAAGGACTTGAGCGTGGAAGGCTCACTTGCCACGTTAAGGAGTTGGGCCTTGACCTTGAGGGGCACTGGGGAGCCACTGAGTGTTCTGGAGCAAAGGAGCAGGCAGGGTTTAAGAAAGCTGAAACTGGCCTTGTATGCAGGATGGATTAAAAGGGAGAAGATCAGAAGTGAGAAGATTGTCAGGAGGCTGCACTGTAGGTGTGAGCAAGGAGGACCTTGTGCCCAGCAGGGTTCCCAGTGCACAGTAGGCACCCAATAGATGATGGAAATGATGATTGTGAATGTCATTATCATAGCCCTCTCTCTTCCTCGACTTGGGAGAGTTCACTGAATCATAGACTCATGACCATTAGACTACAAATGGTCCTTAGATATTAGCTAGTTGAAGGCTTTTGCAAGTAAACTGAGGCCCAGAGAGAGGCACTGACTTCCCTGAGGGCACTTAGCTATCTGCTGGCAAAGCCATGAAACCCATGCCTACTAGCTACTTTTTCGAGCACTCGCTGCATGGGAATGGTGGATACATGGGGAAAGAGGTGTAGAGAGGACGAGTCACTGGCCCAGAGACCACAGTAGGAGAGGAGCAGAGGCTGAATCCCAGTTTAGGCCTGGCCACCGCCAAAGCCAGGGCTCTGGGCCCGGAAGCTCATGAATCCAGCCAGGGCGCTTTCCTGCTGCCCCAGAGAGCCTCTCATCAGGCCACAGGTGACGCTGTGCGAAGAGTCCCAATCTGGTAGTCAGGACGTCCAGACTTGTTGCCATCCTGCTTTGCTCTCTTGCCCTTTGTCCAGGCCCCCTGTCCAGGACCCCATCCGCTGCTCATAGCAGACTCTGTCTCCATGACAACCAAGAATCCCATCTTCCAGGCTTTCCAAAATTGTAGTAACACTGAGAAGCCCCCCTTCAACCTAAAAAAAAATCTCCGGTAGGGAATTGGGCCTTTGTTTTTTGTTTTCAGAAGAAATGCTATGACCTTAACCACACCCCCATCCATGCCAGAAATTCCCGCACTAGCAAAAGGAGTCCCTGCATTAATGTGTGTAACCGCTTGAAAAACCACAATAAGCCTTGCGGGAGATAATAGGACATAAGTTCATTTTATTATTCTGTCCCCGAGTCACTCTGGGGCAGCTCTTGGACAGCGAGGCCTGATTGCTGAATGTTCAAATATTTATGCATGTCATACCATGCGGGGATCAATACTTAAACATTCAACAGGTGGATGCTTCCAGATGGGCAACGCATGAAAAGACAGGACAGGAGCAGCCATGGAGATGAGCCTGCCCCCCCGGAGACAGCTTCATAAACACTTGTCCACGGCCCATTATACTAGAGGTATTATGCTGACTTTGAACTACAGCTAGACAGACCCTGGACATGTGACCTCCCCTTTCTAGGGCCCAGTTTTCTCTCTATAAGGTGGGAATGATAGTAGTCTCTACCTCACAAGGTTGCTTGGAGAAAGCCAGCTAACACCCTGGTATGTGGTAAATGCTCAGTATATATTAGTTATTCTGCTGGTAATTGCAGGGAATCTCCATGCCCTACCTCCCCAGTTGACAAGATTCTAGTTGAGGTTCAAGGTCATTCTCAAATGCGACCACCTCTGAGAATCTTGACTGATTTTTGCCCAACTGCATATGATTTCTTCTCCACTGAAATTCCCACACAGACCTTACTACTGCCTTCCTTCAGCTTCTTACCATTCTCCCTTTGGTCGGGGCAGGGACTGGTTGTCCCTTGGACTACAGCACACGACAGGGCTCAAAACTTGTTAACTGTGACCCTTGCATCCTCTTGCGGAGTGCCCGGGACTCTTGGATTTCCTTCCACACTCATTGCCTGCATCTAGCCAAATGAGGCTACTTTCAGTGCCCCTCAAAAGGTTTCCACCTCTGGGCCTTCATATATGCTATTCCCTCTGCTGGAAACACTGTTCCCTCATCCTCTTCTGCTGTCTTTCAGGATTACAGGCATGAGCCACCACGCCTGGCTGGAAACGTGCAATAAATATCTCTTGAATAGATGAAAGCACTAAGGAAAACCATGCATTTGTGTCTCACACAAGTATAAATTTTTGAGGGCCTGGGCATCTGCCCCTCAATGGACAGGATGTGAGGAGCAGGGCTCAGAGTTTGAAAGCTCTTATTTTTTCTCCCCTGGGAAGTGCCAGGCTCCTGGGAATAAAACCCTACCCAGTTGGCATGGATCGTAATGTTACTGGTCAGCTGTAGGTGTCTGACAACTAACCCAGGCTGGATCCTGTGTGCTGGGCACTGAGGACACCGATGCATGTCTGTCTGGAAACCTAAGGCTTATCTGGAGGGCAGCGTTGGGCTGGAGGAAAGACAGGCCTGGAAGGAAGACACAAACAGGCAGTCCGTGCTTTGGAAAGAATGTGGGCATCGGGGTGGGAAGACTGGATTCACATCCCAGAGAATTAACCAGGAGCTACACGACCATGGGCAAGTCATGTCTTTAAAATACCAAGTAACTATCTAAGTATTTGTGGAGGTTCTCTTAGTGCTGGAACCATTCACACGAACCATTGCAATCCTTCTCCAAAAGACCCCATAAAATGGGTGATGTTATTCTCATTTTATAGATTAAGACTCCGAGGGTGAAACAACTTGTCCAAGGTCACACAGCCAGTAAAACCTGGTTTAAACCCTGGTGAGCCTCTTATTCTCTTGGGGCGTCTGTTTGGGAAAGGCACTCATTTCTTCAAACTGGTCTGTTTCATGGTCTATGAAATGGGAATGAGATAGAGACTCCTAGTATGGCCCTGAAATCTGAATGAGGTCAGCTGCAGCAGTGGTAAGGGCTCAGTAAATACTGGCTTGTATTGACTAACATGCAAATAACTAGCATTACCTAGAGCCTGTACCAGAGAAAATTCAAGCAGCTGTATTTACAGAAATCCTCAACAAGCCTATGAAGTAGGTACTATCAATAGCCCCATTTTACAGGTGAGGAAACAGGCACAGAAAGGTTAAATCGCTTGCCCAAAAGCACACCAGAGATTCTCAGTCAATACATCACCCCAAGAGGTAGCCACTATAATGATGTCCATTACCATAAGTTAGTTTTGCCTGTTCTTGAACTTCACACAAATAGAGTCATATTCTAATGTGCCTGGCTTCTTTCATTCAGCATCATGTCTGTGAAATTCATCCATGCTGTTGGATGTAGCAATCATTTGCTATTTTCAGGGCTGTATAGTATTCCCTTGTATGGATATACTGCAGTGTATTTATCCATTCTCCAGTTGATGGACATTGGGTTGTTTTCTGCTCCAGGGTACTCTAAATAGTGCTGCTGAGAACATTTTTATACATGTCCTCAAGTGCACATGTGAATGCACTTCTGTTCAGTGGTTCTTCTTTCACACTTGCCTATTTCGTGAAAAAAAGCCATGCATTTTTAGGCCGAGACTCACTTGCAGAATTGTCTTTCTAATACCTAGAAGTAGGACTGCAGGTCCTGGGGAGGTGTGTGTTGAACACTGGTAGATGTGCCAGCAGCCCATTTAAGAGCTCTGAGTCTCCATTACTAAGAAGCCAGACCTGCTCTTTCAACAAGGAGGGCTCCTGAGGCTGAAGGTGGCGTGTGCAGGGCTCTGGCTCCACATCCATGGTCTGCAGCAGTGTCTTTGACTCAGAGGGTTCAAAGGCAATTTAATTTCTCATCTGACAGCCCTGATCCTTAACCCATCAAAATGTTTACCCATTGCGATTCTTGTTGATCATGCATTCTATACAGGCACCTTTACTTACATTAAAAAAAAAAGTTTTTAGTGCCTGCTCCTTCTGAGAAGTGGGTAACCGAGGTGACAGTTGGACATGTCACCAGGCCCCTTTCCCTATGGCCTTGGCAGTCAGGGACCTGTGAAGGCCTAAGGGGCTGCCGTCTACACCAGGGAGTCAGCAAACTTCCTTGGAAGAAGACCAGATAGTAAATGTTTTAGGGTTCGCAGGCCATGAGGTCTCTGTTGCAATTATTCAACTCTGCTGTGTAGTGCACAAGATAATATATAAGCAAGAATGAGCATAGCAGTGTTCTAAAAAAACTTTAGTCACAAAAACAGGTTGGAGATTTCGCTGCAGATTTGGCTGATAATTCATAGTTTGCCGACTCCGGTCTAGACTGTCCTCAAGTGTAATCCATGGACCATCAGCTGCATTGGCCTCACCTGGGAACTTACTATTAATGCAGAATCTCGCCCCTTCATCTCCAATCTGTTTAATTAGAATCTGCATTTAACAAAACCCCAGGAAACGTGTGCACATTAAAGTTGCAGAAGCACTGGCCTATGGCAGAATTTTCCCTAGTGTCAGATTCTACCACTAGAGGGCCAGGAGGGGATTCCAGGTGAGACCTGGACCCGGCACTAGACGACAGGGACTCACAAACGTGGAAAGTGACTTCCTCTGCAATTCACACCTAATCCTTCTGTTCACATGAAAAAGAAATTCTCGCCGTGGTGCTGCCGTGGATTTAACGCCTCTCCAATCCTTGCTAATCTCCTTTTTCAATAAAGACAGAGCGACCTCAGCTTCCGTCCTGAAACTGAGTCTGACTAGAATTTAATACATTGCTCTTTGTTTGTATTTTTGTTGTATTTATTTTAACAGTTTCTGTTTTGGCAAGGGATACTGGCTTTCTATTTGCAGTGGCAGTGGTGGAATGTTTTCTTTTAAATAAGTTTATTGTAGTTTAAAAGTAGGGATTGATTTAAAGAAAGGTATTAAGTCAATGACAATCTGAGTACTGTGCAGACCTGGCAAAATTCTAAGAGTGGCATGAATGTTTCAAAAAAAAATAAAAAACAAACAAAAAAACCCTTTCCGATGTGGTTTGTGAGTCACGAAAACTTAGCATATATTGTCAGGGGAGGTGCAGAGAGTGGGGTCCGGCACATCTGGATTCCAGCTGTCACTCTAACATGTGCTTTTGGGCAAGTCACTTCTCCTCTTGAACTTCTGTTTGTTCAGCTGGATTGTCACGGGGGGTGGTAGAGGACAGTGGGCCCAGTCCTGGGACCCCAGTGATCCCTGGATCTTCCTGTGGAGGTGCCTCTGGGAGGCAGTTATGTGTGAATGATATTTCCTTGTGTGGATAGAGTTCCCCCCATGCAATTAAACTCTGATTGCCCACCCTGGTAGCTGGCTGAATTATGCACCCTACATTGAGGGGCACGATTTGAGGGACCCAAGGGTCTCTATCTTTGATTCAACCAGTACAGCTGCACTTTTGTAAGCTGGACTTCTTCTGATTATTTTGATACATTTTTTGTGTGGCTAAAGATAAAAACTAGAAGTAACTGGCCTTAGGATGTCAAGGGGCCATCTGACTCATTCAATTAAGATCTAGAGCGTGACTTCATCCCAAATTCCTTTGCTTGCAGGAGATGGAATCTGAGCTCAAACCACCTGAAACACCAAATGAAATTTATCGACTTGCACAGCTCAAATGCCAGGAGTGTATCTTGTCAGCATGACTGGATCCATTTCTCAGCTCTGCTTCCCTGAGAGTTGGCTTTATTCTCCCCACGTGTTGACAGCATGGCTGTCAGCAGTTCTAGACAAACACCCTTATCCTCCCAAGAGGAAAGATTCTTTCATTCCCAGCCTTCCCAGAAACTTCCTAGGGCTGGTTCTCATGGGGCTAACTCGGCCTACAGACTCATTCCTGAGCCAGTTGCTGTGATCAGTGGTATTTGTCTTTTTTCTGGCTAAGCTTGAGTCACATTCACCACGTGGGGTGGGGTGATATTAACCCACCTGAACTATATGCCGGGTAGTGCCAGCTACTATACTCCACCCTTTGTGTGTATGAACTCATTTAATCTGCACAAGACCCTATGGGGCAGGTCCCATCCTTGTTGCCCGTCATATAAAGACTAGAAGCTCAGTGAAGTGAAGTACTTGCCCTAGGTCGCCCACGCAGGATTCAGATCTACACATTCTTAACCATATTCTCGACCATGATACCATCCTGTGTCTTGTTAGGACTGCATTTGGAGAAGTAATTTCCTACCCCCATGCCCAAATTGAGGGTTGTAACTAGATCAGGGAAAACGGTTGCTGAACAGGCAAAACGTTTATATATGTCCAGATACCACTTGAAAGAGTTTGAACTTAGTCTAGAATCCTGGAGAAGGATGTGATTCAATCAAAGTTTTAGAAAGTTCCTTCTAAAAGACATACTATTGGTGACCAAAGCTGCTGTTAGACTGTGTCTGATCTCGGCTTCTGGAGGCGATTATTGTTTGGTCTTACCCAGAAGCATGCCCTGAGATGAGGACTTGAGTGCAGGCAGTTTATTTGGAAGATGCAGGGAACCTGGGTAGGGAAGTGAGATTGGGAAGGGAAGGCAGCCAATATAGGGTATATGATTGAGCCAGCTACCAGGTTGGGCAACCGGAGTTTAATTGCCTGTGGAAACGCTAGGAAATAGTGTAGCACATGCACTTCAGAATTATCCTACCCAAGGAGGGAGGGAGCTGGGGTATTTGTACACCAACTCCTGCCAGACATCAGTTGAGGACTGCTTCTCAGGGTGTTAGTTTCCCAGTCTTCTGGACTAGCAAGCACTTGGGCACAACAGCCTTCTGGGGTTGTAGAAAAGCCCCCAGGCACAAAGATGCAGATAACGGTGGTGGGAGGTCGGCCAGGCCAGCTCGGAAAGATAAAGTTCAGCGTTTTGAGTGGCACACTGCATCTCCTTTAGCGGGAAAAGGGTGGGTACCGCAAAGGTAGCTCATGCCTAATGGGGCTATGTCAGTGAGCCTTACCCTTGTTGCCCATCAGATAAAGACTAGAAGCTCAGCAAAGTGAAATACTTGCCCTAGATCACCCAGGCAGGATTCAGATCCACACACTCTTAACCATAGTCTTGCCTGTGATACTCTTCTGTATCCTGTGTCCTGAATTTGGAGAATTAATTTCCTACCCCCATGCCCAAATTGAGGGTTGTAACTAGACCTTATTTTCTGGGATTTTCACCTTCCAAGAGTAGGGGTAGTGGAATCCAGGGGCAAGAATCCTGGCCTTGGAGTCAGAAGTCCCCAGTTCCTCTAGGACTTCCTAGCTGGGCCTCAGTTTCTTTCTTGCATGGGCACAGCCATGAACACCCAAGAGAGGAGTTGAGAGGTGGAAGGAGTTTGTGCACTCCAGACCTAGCATGGAGTGGCTGTCCCATTAAGGCTCATGGCATCTACACATCCCTATCTTAGGAAATCCAGAAGCAGCAAATGCTTGCTCTGCTCTCATTACTTGCCATGAGAATGGCAGCTAATCACAATATCATTATTTAGGAGGAACAAAATATGGATTCAGCATTTTTATCCCAAACGGAAGCTATTGACATTCCTAGAATAGTTCTGGGAGAGGGAAAGCCCACCGTTAAACGCTCCTTCAGAAACAATTGGCAATCAGTGGGCCAGGCACAGGGCCAGCACTGAGGTCCTTTCTGGTCCTCTCTGCTAAAGGAATGAAGCGCTCCATAGGAGGCCAGGGCTTCGGGCATCGGGCACCAGGACAGGAATTGAAATCTTAATGGGAGAGAAACCTGCAGAGCCCTTGGATTTCTGCTTGTCTGCCCCAGGCTGATGGGGGCTGGAGAGAGATTGGCAGGTGGGAAAGGAGAGGACCACAAGGTGTTTCTGCACCTGTTCCCTTCTTACCCCCTTCGTCCCTTCCCCCTCCCCTCCTCTCTCTACTTCTAATTTTAACTTTCATTCTCTCTTTCCCCCACTGTCTCTCCTTTGTTTTCTTGTTTTGTTCTCTTTCATTTTCCCTCTTTAAAAGTATTAATTACAGGCCAGACGTGGTGGCTCATGCCTGTAATCCAAGTAAGGTGGGGGTGTTGATTGAGTTCAGGAGTTTGATACCAGCCTGGACAAAATAGCAAGACTCCACCCCATCTCTACAAAAAAATTTTAAAGGAATTAGCTGGGTGTGATGGCACACAAATGTAAAGAGGCTGAGGGGAGAGGATCATTTGAGCCCACGAGTTTGAGGCTGCGGTGGGCTGGGATCATGCCACTGCACTCAAGCCTGAGTGAGACCTTGTCTCTAAAAAAAAAAAAAAGAATAGGCTGGGTGTGGTGGGTTATGCCTATAATCCTTGTACTTTGGGAGGCTGAGGCAGGTGGATCCCTTGAGGCCAGGAGTTTGAGACCAGCCTGGTCAATATAGCAAAACCCTGTCTCTTCTAATTAGCCAGGCGTAGTGGCACATGTCTGTAATCCCAGCTACTCAGGTGGCTGAGGCATGAGAATAGCTTGAACCCAGGAGGTGGAAGTTGCAGTGAGCAAGATCACACCACCACACTCCAGACTGGGTGAAAGATTGAGACTCTGTCTCAAAATAATACTACTAATAATTATGTAAGCATTTCAGGTGTTTACCACTTGTAAACTATTATAACATTTAAGACAGAAGTTCCTTTTGATCATCACAGGTAATCATTGCTCACTCTTCCTCCCTTCCCAGATAGAACCACAGTGAACTGTTTACGGCATGTGCTTCCAGGCTTAGTTCTTCCTACTTGATTTCATCCATATGTACCTAGAAAAACATATGCTGGTGGGTGTTTTCTGTTTGTGTGTGTTGACATTATAAAAATGGCATCATACTAAGCTATCATTGGGCCACTTGTTTTTCTCACTCAATAGTCTCGGTGATCTTTGCACTTTGCCATGCCATAAACAGATCTTTTTTTTTCTTTTAACTGTTGTGAGTGTTTCAGAGTGCAGCCTAGAGGTGCTGCACGCACTTCCCCATTGATGGTTATTCAGGCATCTTCAATTCTTTGTCATTGCAAACTTTGTCATTGCACATTCACTGTGTCCTTTTTACAAAATAAGATCCCTTGGAGATACACCTTTTTTTTTTTTTTTTTTTTGAGACGGAATTTCGCTTTTGTCACCCAGGCTGGAGTGCATTGGCACAATCTCGGCTCACAGCAACCTCCGCCTCCCGGGTTCGAGTGATTCTGCTGCTTCAGCCTCCTGAGTAGCTGGGATTACAGACATGCACCACGATGCCTGGCTAATTTTTTGTATTTTTAAAGTAGAGACGAGGTTTTACCATGTTGGCCAGGCTGGTCTCCTACTCCTGACCTCAGGTGACTTACCTTCCTCGGCCTCCCAGAGTGCTGGGATTATAGTCACGAGCCACGGTGCCCAGCTGATACACCTCTTTTAATACAATGTCAGCTGCTCATGGGGACCGAGAAGGGTGACATGTCTCCATGAGATTGCACACTCATCACAGAGAGGCAGTCATGCCTGCATCTAGGTCTGCCTGGACATGGCTGCCAGGTTTCCCTGGCAGGTTTGGGGCCTGCTTTCCTTGCGGTAGACTCCTTCCATCTCAGACACAATGGGGAAGCCTGCAGTCTTCAGAACACACAACTGAGCTCTTCCTCTTCAGAGAACAGGAGAGAAATAAATGCCTCTCATTCTTTTGGGGTGAGCCTGCCGGTCATCATGATTTCTTGGTCAGGGGGCCACATGCACAAGTCCCTTTCTTCAGCAGTGGGGAGAAGGTCAATGCTTTGAGGGAGGGAGTGTGGTACAGCCCACAGCCTGTTTACAGAACCCCCGCTCTGTCTCCAGGCACGGGAATGTGATGCAGGAGCCCTGGTGAGCAGAGAGGGGAAGAGGGCGAAGGCTGAGGGGAGGTGGGAGGGGCTGTTTATCACTGGCACAGCAGCTACCTGCTTTTCACTTTAAAAAGCACCAGGATCAGGAGGGCGTGGGGTGGGGGCTGGCACAGGAGGCGGGAGAGAGCCAGGCATGAACTTGGCTTCTGTCGCAGCTGCGACTCTGACAGGTTTAGGGCTGTCTGATGAAGTGTGCATCCCTTATTTGCATGCATTTGGAAGAGGAGGAGGAAGAAGAAGAAAAGAGAAGGCAAAGGAGAGCCTGGGATGGTAAGAATCCTGACATCTAACGACATTTTGTTTTGTGCCATGGGCCGTTCTAGCATGCTGATATATAACTCTTTCTGAGAATAATGCTTTTAAATGCATAAAATACAATATACAGGGTAACAAAGGAACATGGTTATCAAAAGACTTTAGAAATCAAATTTGTGACACATACATATATGTACGTCTCCCTCAATGCATTCAACAAGATCCAACATTGGATCTAGTCACTACTGTGATTTCGAAGTCGTGATGAATGTAAACAATATTGAAAAGATTGCTGTAACAACTGCAAGGTGATAGGAAAACATACGTGATTGCTGCTGGCTGCAGAGTCATAGGTGCAGCTAACACCACTGTGGCTTGCTATCTTTATTCTTACTGTAAGGAAATGAATGGGAATAAAGCTGTAATGTTTTCCCCATGCAAGTTCACAGACCTCCTGAGTTCTCTCTGTACCATGGCAGGCCAGGAACTCCTGGACTGGGCTGTCAGAGGAAGGGGCTTTGATGGAAGCTGAAGAGTCTCTTCCACAGGGGTCTCCATGAGGCCCTGAGCCCAGGTGGCTCTGCCCAGCCCTGGGGGACAGGTGTGAAAGAAAGGGGCCCTTTCTTGTCCCCAGGTATGCCTAGCTACAGCATCAGTCCAACATCTTGAGAAAGCTGGGGAAAGCACCTTGAGCCCAGGCATCAGCAAGGACAGCAGATGTGGATGCTGGAGACACAGAGCGTGGCGGCTGCTACAGGCGACTGGTGCTGCCGGGCTGGTTAGTGAGCACCTAGGAGATGTCTCCTGGGGCTTCCCAGACATATTTGGGTGAAATTTTCAGGTCAAACTAGGGCCTACACGCTAGTGAATTGTGAATTACGCCTGTTACGAGGGCTCCTGTTACAAGGGGAGGAGATACAGTAGTAATAATTGGTGTTTGTATAATATTTTACAACGTAAAAAATGACTCATGTTTCTCAAGATACATCAATGGTTATCCCCAAATTCACAGATGAGGAGGTTGAGGGCCTAGAGAAGGACAGGGATTTGTTCAAGGTCACACAGTTAGTGAATGACGGGGCCAACTCAAGTCTTAGACTCTTAGTCCAGCATAAAAAAGTGGAAGAGATGAGCCTGAGAAGGGAAACTAAGGAGGGACCACTGGGTACCTTGAGCACGAGACTGAGGCATAAGGACTAAGGACGTGGTTCTGGTGCCAATGGGGAGCTAAGTAGGTGTTTTGAGCAGGAGAATGACTTGGAAGCTTGCAGATAATTAATCTGGTGATGGTGTGTGGTGTGGGTTGGATGGAGGGGACTAAGAGGCACCCAGGAGGTGGCTATTATTATCCAGGGAGGAACAATGACATCGTGACAAAAAAACTTTGAGGGCAAGCTCCATACAATGAACCCCTGACTGTCCACCTGGAAGGGCCACATGGACATCTGGTGGCATCTACTCCCAAGGCTGTCCCATACACCAAGGTGCATGTCATTCACCACACAGGTGTCTGTCCCGGGGGTGGGGGGCGGGATGTGGGCTGAAATCCAGTCTGTGCTCCACTGACCAAGCCAAAGTGTGGGGCTGCATCCACCCAGGGGGGTGCTGTTCTAATTTACACGAACGTTCATGATATGCAAGTGCTGCCCTGTACATTGCCCTTTCTTTAGTAGAGATGGGGTTTTACCATGTTGGCCAGGCTGCAGCAGCACCCCAAATTTCCACAGGAGTACCACCCTTTCACCCTGTCCAGGTCATATGGTTTAGGTGGGGCTGAACTCACCTCCAGCTCTAGAGATGGGCACATGACCCAAGCCTGGCCAATCAGAAGAACTTTGTCTCTTCCACCACAGTGATTGGTTCAGGGAGGAGCACATGATCCAAACTAGTCCAATCAAAATTAATCCTGGAACTCTTGATGCCGACAGCCTTGTTCCCCCCATAAAAAGGATGTTTAATAATTCCTAATGATATCATTTGAGTCCCTGGATCCAGCCATGCCTGTTGTTTCCCTGGGACTTTTATGTGACCCTGTGAGCCCTTCTGACCTAGATAATGTTTCGCTTACAGCAGTTGGCATTGGGATTTCATTGCTTGCAACCTAAAGTGTCCTGACCGATGTATCAGAAGGGTCACCTAAGTCACAGGAAACCAATCTATAGCCCACAGGCCAAATTCTGCCTACCACCTGTTTGTAGTTAAAGTTTTACTGGAACACGGCCATGCCCATTTGCTCGAGCAGAATTAAGTAGTTGTGACAGAAGCTATAGGGCCCCCAAAGCCTAAATATTTACTGTATAGCATTTTAACAACAACAAAAAAACATCACTGATCCCTGACCTAGATTAATGTCTTTCTTCATTAGGGTGGAAACCGGGGCCTAGAGAGGGGCTTGCCTACAGTTGAGGCAGAGCCAGGACTAGAAACCCGGTTTTCTGACTCCCAGCCTAGAGCCCTTTGTGCTCTCTCTTTTTGTCTCTCAGGCAGTGCCCCTAAATGTCCATGGGTCTCATAGGGGTGTTTGATTCACGTGGCAGTTGGATCCCTCTGCTAATCTGAGGCAAAATTCTTTTCTGCGGCCTCCCTGTGATATACCCAGGAGATGCAGGAGCGGGGAAATTGAAATCCATAAATAACCAGGCCTCACATTCTAGCCAGTCCAGCCTGCCTCCCCGAGGGACTTGCTATCTGGAGCTGGAGCTGACACAGAGGTCAACTGCCCCATTTGGGACAGTATCCAAACCCCACAGATGCTCTCCTGGCCATGGAGCCTGGGTCCAGAGGAAGGCCCTGTTGTAAAATGCTTTTTCCATCCTCTGAGACTCCTCCATGTTGTCTTTTTTTTCCCCTTTTTTGTGGAGAACAGAATCTCCCTATATTGCCCAGGTAGATCTCGAACTCCTGGGCTCAAACTCTCCTCCCACCTCTGCCTCCCTAAGAGCTGGGATTATAGGCATGGCCACCATGCCCGGCTGACTCCTTTATCTTAAAGGGGCCAAGAGATATTTGGGAACCTACTTCAGGCATCAGGACTGGGAGAGCTCAGAGACATGAAGGATGGGCAGTCGGAGAAGGCTCCCTGGAGGAGGTAACCTGGTGTATTCAAAGATGCAATAAAAAGTTCTTGAAATCCTTTGCTCCCTTGCTAAAACCCTGTCCTCCCCCAGCTGCCTACAATCCAGCCACAGGGATGTGCCCTGAATATGCCAAGCCCATTCCTCCCTCTGCCAGCCCCACCCTTCTCTCAGAGCTTTGCATGGATGGGATGACTCCCTTCATTGTTTGGGTCTCTGCACGTTTGTCACCACCAGCCTTCCCAGACCACCTTTCTGGCAGCTGCTGTCCAGCCTGAGTCACTCTCTATCTTGCCTTTCATTTTCATTTTCATTTGCTTATATCATTGGCCTCTACACTAGTACCTGGCCTGGGCGGGGGAGATCAAGGATCTTTGTTAAGTGATTAGCCCAGGATGTAGCAGTTAACAGGGAACCTGGAGTTCAGCAGTGGAGATGCGGTTGCCTTGTGGAGTGAGGGGTGCTATTCCACCTTGGGTGGGGTAGGGAACCACGGGGTCCCTGTTGTGGGAGTACTTTGCTGAGTTGGTCAGGAGTTCACCAGGGAAAGCAGGAAGGAGAAGGAAAGGGCTCCTGGTAGGGGACCAGGGAGTAAGGAGTGTGGCGGGTGTGAGGTGTGAGGAAGGGAAAGAGGAGGAAGCTTGGGGTGACAGGGCTGGAGAGGTGTGCAGGCCTCCGTAGAGCATGTGTGAGACTGAGCCTCATTCCAAGGGGGATAGGGCATCAGGGCGGGCGGTGGTTGAGATGGGATTTGACAAAATCACCCACAGTTCAGAAGGCTGGTTTCAAGGATATATTAGAGGCCAGAGTCAGGGCCAAGGGGAGGTCTATCTGAGGGAGGATCTCTCCCTGGGAGAGGACTGAGTGTTCATCTGGATCACCTGCTCCCCTCCCTCAGCACCCACACCCAGGGCTCCTGTCCTGCCACGGCCCCTCCAGTCTGTTGGTGTGGCTGGCTTCCTGGAGGTGGTGACCTGAGCAGTCTGGACCCATTGAAAAAGGCTGAAAAGGAAGTCCTACGTATAAGCCCCGGTTTAACTGTAAGTGGGTTGTGTGAGGTTGGGCACCACTCTGAGTCTCAGTTTCTTCATCGGCCAAATGGGAACAATAGGAGTCCCTATCTTTTGGGTTTCATGACAGGTCAATGAAACATGTCAAGTGCTGGCACAAAGACCAGCACCCAAGGACCAGCACCCAAGGAGTGGCGATTCTCTCAGTGATTATTGGGGGCTGGCTTTTTCCCACTGGAGGCCTATTTAGGGAAGGTAGGGACAGACTAGGAGGAGGGAAAAGTTGCTGGAGATTTGGGGGAGTCTGAGGATTAAGAGACGTATCTTCTGGGGAAGCTCAGGGCTGACCAGTCTCCCACGGGGCTCCTAACCCTCAGGGCAGCTCCTAGAAGGACAGTCCTGAAACTGGGAGGTGGACCCCGTCCTCAGAGTTGGTAGCTAAGGACAGAAGCTGTGCATGTTGGTCCTGCCACCATTCCTTTGCAGCCACAGTGTGCAGGCCAGGTGGAGACAGCCACCTTGTGGAAGGTGACAGATGGCCACAAATGAGGGGTGAATAAACCTGCTAAATCATCAGCTGGGAAATTGAGCATCTCACCTCCCATCTGCGAGAGCCTCTTCCCTGTGGAAGGGAGCGTATGCTCAGGTGTGAATATAGGGGGCATTCAGTATATATACAGACAGGCTCAGACAGTGCTGTGATGAGGGTCAGGATACACATGCACACTCCCTTCCCACATTCTTCCCATCACACGCGCACTGGCACCTGTCCATTGGTCCACAGGCTCTTGCACACAGCGATCACACATTTTTGTAATCCAGAAACATCAGCCTATATGTGTTCACACCCAGAAGCAAGACACCCCAAAGGGCAGATTTGCACACTGGCTTTTTCACTTGGACCCACGTGCAAGGGAGAAGGCAAGGAATCCATGTGCTTTTCCTCATGAATTACAGGGGTGCAGGCTGTGTCCTTGTTCCCAGGTATTTCCTGGCCGGATGCCCCAAGGGAGGATTCCACTTCCCATCCTGTTTAGTCAGGCTCGGCTGTGTGTTCACTCTAGCCGTAGAATAGGGCGGAAGAGCTAGATGTCGCTTCTGGGCAGGAGACTTAAAAACCAGCTCAAGCCTCCTTCATGCTCTTTTTCCCTCTGCCACAGCAGATCCGCAGCATTCCAGCCAGAGGCTGCCCATTTACTCTAGGTCCTGGGGTGCAGCTGACAGAGAGCAGAGCCGCAGGTGACCTGCAAATTAACCGGTAGATGCTGAGATGTTAATCTGTGCTGCTGTGAGCCACTGAAACTGAGGGCCATTTGTAACTGCAGCGTCACCAGCCTTAGCTGACTGAAACAACATCCCCACTCCCGCTGGGTTCACACGCACCACCCACAGACTCACACTGGCCTCACATCCTTTATACACATCCACACACTCATGTACACTCACACTGGGCATGTGTACACACACACACTCCTGCTGGACTCACACACGGGCTCACGCTAGGTGCACACAAGCACATTCCCCTGAGCTCGCACACAGCCTCACACTCTCATACACACTCACACTAGGCGTAGGCACACACACTCCCCTGGGCTCACGCACTTTCCCTAGCACACTCTAGGTGGGTCTGACATGTAGTGCCTCCAGCCTCTGATTGGGACCAGAGGTGGGAACAGCATGAGGTAGGAAGCAGATGTGGGCTCCCTGGTGGAACTGCAGTTGAATGATTTCATAGAGGGGGCTTTTATGTTGTCAAAGGACGCAGACCTCAACCTTGGCTGAGTGGGCAGTTTTCTGAGAACAAGGAGCCTTTCCTGGGGAGTCAGGAGTTGGAAAACTTGGCTTTGAGCCTCCTGTGGCTATGTGACCCATCACTGTCCTTGGTCTGCCCCTCTCTGGGAACAGGAATGACTCTGAATCCAGAAAGGTAGGCTGGTCAAATACGAGTAACAATAAACCGCCCAAATGCAACCTTTGCTTCTCCTGGAGGGCACTCACTGCATTCCCAGTGCTCAATTTGTGAGTCTGGTTCATGAAATCCTCCCAGCAGCCCCTTGTGGGCGTGTGTGGGTTATATTCCCCTCAACAGATATTGGTGGGTGGCTTCCAGGCTGCAATACTGTGCTGGATGTGGTCGTGGTGATACCATCCTGATTCCCTCCATAGACACACCTGACTAGACCCTATGGCAGGAGGGGGCAGGCGTGATCTTGGGAAGGAGGGACGTAGGCATCCTGAGGCTCAATGGCCACGTCCTGTGGGAGTTTGGGAGACTCACCTCTGACAGGGCTTCTTGAGCTGACTTCCAGATGCTGGTGAGGGATGGGCTTTGATGCCAGGAAGACCTGGATCCAAGTCACAACTCCTTTACTTTCTGACTGTGGGGCCTTGGGTAAAAGATTTAACTTGACCGAACCTCAGTTTCCTCATCTGTAAAATGGATATAATCATTGCTGTAATTATCGTTGGGTTGCTGTGAGGATGAAATGAGAAGATGCTCAGAGTAGGTGCAGGCAGGGCCAGTCTGTGCCTCTTTACTTGAAGGCTACTTTGATGCTTCTTCTTCCAGGAAGGCTTCCTTGATTTCTTCTTCCAAACTCACAGAGCACTTTGCACCTGATTAAAACACCTGTTTACATTCTGACATAAATTATTGTCCACTCATGCATGAATTTGTTCAGCATCTTGTTAAGTACCTGTTAAGCAGGCTCTGGGCTAGGGGCTGGGGTGTGGAGTTGAACAAAACGAGAGTGTAGCCCTCCCAGAAATGACCTCCCATTGACCTGTGATCAAGCTGAGGGCTGTGGCTATGCTGTGTTCCCCTTCCTGTCCTTCCTTCAGCCTGGACGGGGCCAAGAGGAACAGAAGAGGGAGGGCTCAGGCCTCAGTTGAGCCCAAGCTTGGTTACATTCTCGCTAAGTGGCCTTGAGAAAGCCCCTGCTCCTCCCTGAGCCTCAGTTTCTCCATCTGCAAAATGGTGGGGTTGGAAGAGATCCTCTCCAAATGCCACTGGGCTCTGTCACTCAAGAGCTACCAAGAATGAGTCTGTCCTCACTGGAGACCTAGAGCCCACCCACTATGCTCACCTCCCCCAGGCTCTGAGGGTGCCCTGCCAAGGGGAGTGAGGGAAAGGTTCATGCTGGAGCTCTCAGGAGGCTGTCCTTTATTCGGAGTGGCTTTAATTAGCATCTGCCGGCTGATCAGAGTCTAAGTATTAATGAGCCATTGAGTCAGAGCCAGTTTTCCAGTGTACTGTGTTTTTGATGAATTAATCACTTCTGACAGCTCCAAACACCAACTCTGTGCCTACCCCAAGCAAGGTTGGGGTGGCCATTGGCTGTGCCATTCAGGGCCTAGGCTGGTCAAGCTGCCCACAGCACCTGCTACCCCATAAGCATGTCCAGCAGCCCAGCCTGGGCCCTTGGCCTCCTCCATCTGGATTCAGCCTCTCTCTCCATCCCACCCATCACTTTTCCTTGCTCCCCAATCCACTTCCATAGCGCTGCCAAGTCACTTGGCCTCCTCGCTGGAATGGCAGCTTCTCTCCTTACTCCTGCCCTCCAATGGAAGGAAATAACACTCTCCCATCTTTTGAGCAACAAAGTGAGGAAAATCATATGCTCTCAGCACTCATCAGCAGATGTCCCCCAAGACAGAGGCCTGTTTTATTTGGATGAATGCCTGTATAATTTTGGGGGAGACTAGGGGTAAGATGGCCAATGGGAATGCTGGACTAATTACCACTTGAGGGATGCACATTGAGGGCAGAGCGGAATTGCTCCAGCAGTAGAGGGGATTTTTAGAGACTGCATAGGAAGAGAAAAGAAGAGATGTGGGCACACTCTGCCTTCTGCTATGTCCTCCTTGAAATTCCATGGCTGCACCATGTCCTTTCAGACCCCTGGGCCTTTGCTTAAGCTCTTCCCTTCACCTGGAATGCCCAGGCCTCTCTTCTTGGCTTGAGAAAACTCCTAATTATGCTTTAAAAACCCAGCTCCAATGTCTACTCTACCTTCTACAATGAGGTGTTTCTGAGTCTCCACTCAACTCCAAAAATATTGCCTCTGAGGCACTTATAATCTTGTTCTGGCTCTGTTGATGTGCACATCTGCCTTCCCTGGTGTCCTGCCTGAGAGCTCCTGAGGGTAAGGACCATGTCTTATGCACCATTGTGGCCCCAGGGTCAGGCACAAAGCATGTCATGGAGGGGTGTGCAGGGAATTGTGCAGGAATGAATGGAATTAGTCAAATCCCTGTGGAAGATTGAAGGGATGTCCTTTGGGAATAGTTGAAAACCTTCACCCTGGATTTCAGTTGTGTGTGCCTCCTGGGCTAGTAGCCCCCTGTGGGCAGGGCTGAGAGGTCTGAGTCCTCTTAGGTTCCATAGCATGACCCAGCTCACGGGTGGTGGGTGAGTGGAGAAACCAGGGCACATGGAGCTGAGTGATGCCAGATGACTGAATCAGAGGGGAGCTCAGGGGGCTAAAAACAGGAACAGCTCTGCCTCCTTCACCTGGTGTCTTTCTCTCTCCAGGCTCCATCACTCCCCTAGGCCCAAAGCCTGGGATGCATCCATTTCAGGCTGTCCAATCTTGACCATGCCAAGAAGTGAGGCCAGAACGTGCCCTCCATTGGACTGTTGCATGTAGGAAGAATCAGCATTAGAACGCAGAGCCCCAGCTCCATCACTTCTCCACTCTGTGTCTTTGGGCAGGTGACTTAACCTCTCTGAGCCTCATTTCCACATCTGCAAAATAGGCCTATTGAGAGGAATTACTTCATAGGGCTGTTGTATGGATTCAGTGAACTAATGGATTGAATAGAAAGCATTCAGCAATGTGTCCTTCCTATAGTTGATGTTCATACAAGGTTCTTCCTTTTCTTTTCTTTTCCCTTCTCTTCCTTCATTTTTCTCTCCTTTCACTTACTGTCTTTCTTCCTTTCTCTCTAACTTCCTGATTTACAACACAAAGGCAGAGGGAGCGGGGAGAGAGAGGAAAAAATGCTTGATTCAAAATGCTCTGGTTGGGGGTAGATTTCAGCATCTGTCAGCCACATTTTTGACCAGTACCCCTAAGGTGTCTTCATAGGCATCCATGGATGTCCCCCACTTCAGAGCAGGGGTGCCTTCATCTCTGTGTTATTATTTCAGCAACTGTGTGGTGTTTTTGAGTAAGAGTGTCATGGCCTGGGCTCCGCAGCCCAGGGGCTGGAGGAGGATGAGAAGGACTCCCTGGGATGGCCCGAGGCTCTTGAAAGCAGCACTCTGAGGGACAAATGTTGTCACAAGGCTTCTGATCATCTTCTGCGCAGGGGCTTGCTTTCATGTCTGTGATCACAGCTGCTCCCTGGGGCTGTGCTGGCAGGGTAGGAACACAGGGGTGGAGGGACAGCTGCAGACACAGCCAAGACCAGCATCTCCCGCCAGGCCCAGCTGCTATCTGCTGGGCCCGAATTCCAGCCTCTGCAGTGAGGGCTACACCAGCTTTCCTTTAAACTCTTGCCCCTTGTCTCTCCATTGAAGTAAGTGGCTGAGACTTATCTGTGAGAAGGTATAAGGACACTCATTGATTCTTTCATTCACTTGCTCATTCATTCATTCATTCACACATTACTTTATTTTCCTCTCAGCCTGGTAGCCACAGTGACTGTTCAATGCGAGTCAGACCACATCACTCCTCTGGTCGGAAACCACCTCACTCAGAGTAGAAATCAAAGTCCCTGCAGTGACCTGCATAACCTGGCCCTCATCCCCTGAGATGACCACATCCTTGTCTCAGCCACACAGTCCTCCTGGCTCTTCCTGTTCTGGACACCCTGGGGGCAGACTCTCTTTTTTTGAGATAGTCTTGCTCTGGTGCCCAGGATGGAGTGCAGTGGTGTGATCTCAGCTCACTGCAACCTCCATCTCCCGGGTTCTAACAATTCTTGTGCCTCAGCCTCCTGAGTAGCTGGGATCACAGGGGTGTACCACCACACCCAGCTAATTTTGATATTTTTAGTAGAGATGGGATTTCATTGTGTTGGCCAGGCTAATCTCAAGTGATCTGCCTGCCTCAGCCTCCCAAAGTGCTGGGATTACAGGCGTGAGTCACCGCGCCCGGCCCTGGGCAGACTCCTTCTTCAGCATTTTGTACCTCCTATTCCCTCTCCCTGGGACTCAGTGCCCTCAGGTAGCCACATGCATCCCTTCTGCCCTCACCTCCTTCGAGTCTTGGCTTCAATGCTGTCATCTCTGCAAACGCTTTTCTGATCACCCTATTGAATTCTCTACCTCTCCCCACCCCAGTATTCCCTGTTCCCTGTCCCCTTCTCCATAGCATTTACTGTGTTTTAAAATCCCACACATTTTGTTTACTGTTTTTTTACCCTAGAATTTAAGCTATATTAGGGCAGGAATTTTTATTTCTTTTGTTTGTCTATCAGTGATGAGACCTTGGGAAAGTTAAGTCATCTCTATGCCTCCATTTCCTCAGCTGTAAAATGCAGACACCACCTCACAGCTCTGTTGCTGGGGCTATAAAGGGAAGACCTGCAGGCACAGCCTAAGCACATGTGCATCATGGGAGGCTCCAGCCTGCTGATGGTGATTAATTGATTAATGGTGCACATCAGGTGATGGTGGTGTGGGTAGCTCCCCCTGCAAGGCCCTTCACCCCTCCACCCAATGGCTTTCTCTTGGCTGCGCAGGGGAGGCTGGACATGTGGGAGATTTTCAGCCCTGGAGGCAGCCCTTGGCCAGCGAGGGAGAGGGACAGGAGTGGGAGGATGGGTACCCAGCTTGCTGCCCTTTTGTGGGATGGCTTCAAGTTGGGGTTTGCGTGAGAGGGATTGAGACCCTGTTGCTGCTGGTCTCAATCCCTCAGACCCTGCTCTGAAATAGACTGTTTATTTCCTTACCTTCCACTCCTCCCTGCCCCATTAGTGTTTCCTTCTAAATTAACCACTTGCTTGTCTCAAGGTCTGTTTCTGGGGGAATCCAACCCTGAAAACAGATGGACTCTTGGGTGAGCACTTCATGGAGAGATTCACCATCCCTTCCCCACCAGTTCAGCCAAGCTCCTCCGGCCAACAGCTGTGGTTTTCTTAAAAGTGCCCTTGGGGTTTTCCTGTGAAATTCTACCTGGGCCACATGAGAGAGGAGGAATTAATGAAAATAGTGGAGCATTTTCTTCCCTCCAACTAGAACTGTCATTGGCTTCAATGACTGGCGAGTGTTTATTTGGCAGAATCAAAAGACTACTAAGAGGAGAGTGTCTTGTGTTGGGGGATAGCAGGGGGATCCTTCCATTGAATCCTCAGGTCATATGTGGTGTGGAGAGGGATTTGAAATATGCTGGGCCTGAAATACAGGAAGAGCTCCACTGGCTCCTGAACTTATGGCTATGGACTCAAGTGTTCATTCATTCATTTATTCGTCATAATTTTATGAGCCTCCACCCCACCTGCAAGGGTCCAACATTGCATCAGGGAGCAGGACAGACGTAGCCCTAAGACAACATGGCCACCCCAAGGGCTGTGGTAGCTCCAGGCCTCAGGAGTCTAGGAGTTTATTAGAATGGGGCCCTGGGGAAGGGAACTGAGCCCGCCTTCCCAGGATCCCTAGCACTGCTCTGGGCCGTGGCAGCAGTAATCACTGTTTGTACCTTTGGCTGGTGGTGTTGGTACCATCTTGGCCACAACGTGGAGGTCTTTTTATGCCTCCTGGTCTTGCAAGGTTCCATAATTATTCACTTGAAGGGAATAGAGCTGTGATGTGATTTGCTAATCCAAGTAGAGAGAAAAACCAAGTCCTGGCTTCTGCCTTGTTATGCAGAGCCTGTGTTCCCAGAAGAAAATCAAGGGTGTAGAGAACCAAGCCTGAGAAAGAAATTTCTAGTGAGAGTCAGAGAGCGGCCCAGAGCCCATGGGATGGAAACAAGAGGTCTTTAGGGACAATTTATGTTCCAAGCTTAACTTCCTAGATACAGCTGTTTGGTTGCTTGCACTCCACCAAACCAGCTGTCTGTTGTAGAGCGGGGCGCATGTGTGTGCATATGTGCATGCATACGTGTGTGTCAGGAGGGGGATGGCAGTGTAGGATAATGGCTCAGAGCTTTGGGCCTTTGGAGCTAGGTAACCAGTAGTAACAGTGAACCTCTGCCTAGTACTGACCATGTGCCAGGGACTGTGCTGAGTGTGCTACATGTGGAATTTTATTTAATCTTCCCATCAACTCCACAAGAGAGTGTATTAGGCAGGGTCCTGGTGGGAAATAGAAGACGCATGCGTGGGGGGAATTAAGGAGCATTTAATGAGAGGATGATCAGGTGTCTGAGGTCAGCAACCCTGGATCTAAGTGGACCAAGGGAAGGAGATGTTTGGAACATTGCAAGAGTGGTCATGCTCTTGCTCTAGGAGAGGGCTGCCTGACACAGCTGTGGCTTCCACACAGGCTTCCATGCAGGGGCAGAGCTGTTGCTCCCATGCAGGGACAGAGATGTGGCCAAGTTTCTGTGACCCAGCAGGGAAGGAGCAGGGGAGAAGACATTCCCCTGGGGAGTAGGTAGCATGACCTTGGACCCAAGCACCCATTCCTCCTGCTCTCCTGTCCCCTGCCAGGGCCTCCCATCAGCTGAACCTAACCATACACATCAGAAGACAAAGGAGCCTGTCGGTGTAGCCCTCATAAGCCTGCTGTGTGCACCATACTGTGGGTGGAGAAGAGTGGAGAGCAGGCCGAGAAGGGAAACAGCATCTCCGGGACAGGGAGGTGTGTTATCTTCTTATGATTTGAGGGGCCCAGTGCTAAATGAAAATGCTGGCCCCCTTGTTTAAAAATTACTAAGAATTTCAAGACAGTGATTGAGGAGCATAGTGTGCATAAACTAAGTCACATACTCATGGAGCCTGCCTTGTTTCCATGTTACAGATGAGGAAACTGAGGAACAGAGAGATAAGGCACTTCTCAAAGACAGTTAAGAGTCCTGGCTCTGCCTCTTTCTAGCCGTGGAGCCTCAGACAAATCACTTTACTAATATGCAGGAGGGCCTCAAGACATCTAAGAACTGTGGAGTCCTTGCTAAGAAGGAGCAACCAGGGGAGGCAGGCCAGGACCACACCTTTGGAAGCTGTCCAGGGTGCTGATACATTGGGCTCCCCGGGACCCACACAAATCATGGATGCGGAAGTTGGCAGGAACTTTTGACATAATCTGCTCCCATTCCCAGTCTGTTTCTGGCCTCATATGAACATCAGAGCCATGAGTCCTGCAGTGTTATTGTCTGGAGTTGGAGGAGTGAGGTGCTGAGCTGGAAAGAACACAGCACTGAGAATCAGGGAGTGGGGATTCACCAAGAGCGGTGTAAACATCACCTCATTTCATCCCAACCAGCTGTTAGAATGACCATTGTAGCCACAGCGCCACACCGCCAGCAGCTTTACTGAACACTTACTGTGTGCCAGGCATAACAACTGCACAATTACTCTATCATGAAAGTGCTGATGCCATCCTCACTTACAGACCAGGAAACTCAGGGTGAGAGAGAGGAAATCACAGCTGAAAATGCTGGTGTTAGGGTCCATAGAAGCAACCTTCAACGAATGATGAATGAGGATTAGATACGAAAACACACCCAGCATCCTCACCTGTTGGTTGGAGATAACTCTGAGGCATGTTCTACACTTTCTCCCAGTGTTCCCCTGTGGGATTAGCCTCTCGGTGCCCACAGCGGGACCTGGCTGGACATCACATCTGCTGTTGGCCTCTGTGGCTTCCCCCGTCTCACTTTCTGTGAACTCCATCTGATAACCACATCCTTGCAGCCCCTCCCACACTGTATTCGTGTTGGTCTGTGTAGCCAGTAGAATATGACAAAAGTGATGGTATGTCACTTCTGAGATTAGGCTATAAAAGACATTATAGCTCCCGTCTTAATTTCTCTCTCTCTCTCTCTCTCTCTCTCTCTCTCTCTCTCTCTCTCAGGCCCTCTCTCTGTGATTTCTCTATCTCTCAGGTCACTCACTCTGGGCAAAATCCTGCTTCCATGTCCTGGGAAGCCATATGGAGAAGCCCATGTGAGGAGCTGAAGCCTCTGGCCCCAGCCAGTGATGCATTCAGGCCTGCCAATCATGACCTGAGAGAGCTTGGGAGTGGATCCTCCAGCCTTGGTTAAGCCTTCAGATGACTGGAGCCCTGGCTGACTCCTTGACTGAAACCCCATGAGGGTTCCTGAGCCAGAACCACCCAACTAAGTCACATACAGATTCCTGACCCTCAGAAATGATTAGATAATAAGTCTTGGTTGTTTTAAGCTGCTAAGTTTGGGGATAATGTGTTATACAATAGATATTAATACATTTTCTCACTTCATTATCAGTATGTCCTGGGTTACCTCCCAAATGAACTATTTAGGCTTGAATCCTTATTTCAGAGACAGCTTCCAGGGGAACCCAAATTTAGTCTGGTAAGTGGAGAACCAGAATTCAAACCAAGAGCACATGAAGTGACTGCCCAAGAGCCTTGCACTGTAGATGTGTCGGCCATTCCTGGCTTCCACCCAAGTGCCTTGGTGATAGGGACCAGCTCTTGAAGGTCCTCAGCTCAGTGCCTCCCATGTGCTAGGCGCTCAGCATGTGATGCTTCCCTTCTATTTCCTGCCCTCTCTTATAGAGGCTTGGCTTTGTCAAGCTTAACTCTCCTGTATTAGACTGAAGCTTAAGAGCATGACCTCTGGATTTAGGTTTCCTGCATTCAAATCCTGGCTCTGAGACTCACTATTGGGTTGATGTTGAATAAGTTATTTAACCATTTTTCTGCCTCCATTTCTTACTCTACAAAATAGGGATAATAATGCTACCTACCTAACAGTCTCCTGAGGAGGACAAAACAAATGTGTCCATACCCGTGGTAAACTGCCAGCACACAGCAAGTCTAGAGAAGGGTTGCTTTACTCTGATTAGTTCATGCCTCTCCCTAGTGTCCCCGAACACATCCACCAGATGGGTACAAATATCAGGCAGTCGATGCCTGCCATGATTTGAGCGATGACTTTGAGAGATGATTGTTTCTCAATTCCCAGGGCCCCCTAGGTATCTTTACCAGACATATATGACTTTGAATGAGTTCTCATCTTACCTTGACAACCCAGACAGCAGACCTTTTTGGGAGTGGGAAGGTGGATAAGCAGCTTAGAGGATGGGAGTATGCTTTGTGAACTTCACTTTTTTTTTCTTTTTGCCAAGAACAAATCCTGGCTGCCTTCCCAGCAGGTGCTCAGTAAGTACACATCAAAGGGATGAATTGAAGAAATGCCAAGATGAACATCCCTGCCTTGAAGACGGGTGCATTTTACATAAAATACCATCTCCAGAAGCACTTACAAAGTAACACCTCCAAATACACAGGCAATTCCTGCCCTCTTCTCCTCTTCCTTCTGTGCTGGTGGCCCCCAACTTCCTGGCTGGTGTTGCTCTCTCCACTGGAAACCCTGAAGGCCCCATAGTTCATATTAATCTCCCACATTGGGTTAGGAATATTGACACATTTATTCCCTGATTATGCTAATTAACTAGTTTTTTTTTTTTAAGGAGACAATTACTACCTTCAGTTTGACAGTTTCTAACTCCATTAGCAGTCACAGCTGCCAGCATCATGGTGCTGATTAGTTACCTTGAATTGCTCGGAGAAAGACAATTATTGTCAGACTGCATCCCCAGCCTTTCTTGCAGTGGAGGTGATGGGGCACTGGGCTCTGTGGTTTCCACAATGAGCTGGAGTCTAGGGAGGCAAGGCCACAGCTGGCAAAGTCACCAGCTCTGACTGTGGTCTAGGCAAAGGCAATTAGGTTGGAACAGGATGGGTGAAAATCCAGACAGTTGAGGCTGCTGCTCTCGGATTCAAGGAGCCATGGGGACAGGAAGCGATGGATGTTGGGGCAATTCCCACCGCTTGTCTAGCGCTCCACGTGGACCAGGGACCTAGGTGAAGCTGATGGACCCGTTTTCCGCATGGGCAACGCTTTCCATGGCTTCAAAACACTCTGTGCCCAGGGTCCATGGTTTCTCCTAACACTTGGCTTCCAGATTCTGGAAACTCATGGCAAACTATTCCCACAGCCTGTAGCATTTCTTTTTCCCTTCTGGTTTTAAAATTGTTTAAAAATCTCTCTCTTTTATTTAGGAGAGATCTTGCTCTGTTACCCAGGCTGGAGGGTAGTGGCATGATCACAGCCACTGCACTGCAACCTCAAATTCCTGGGCTCAAGTGATCCTCCCACCCTAGCCTCCCGAGTAGCTGGGAATACAGGTGCACACCACCACGCCTGGCTAATTTTTTAAAAATTATTTTTTGTAGAGACAGGGCCTGATTATGTTGCCTAGACTGGTTTCAAACTCCTGGGTTCAGGCAATCCTCCCACCTCAGCCTCCCAAGTTGTTGGGATTACAGGTGTGAGCCACTGTGTCCATCCTAATTTTTAAATTTTTTTTTTGATAAACGTTTTTTTCTTTTTTATACTGTCACTGAATAGGTAGGCTCGTGACTTATTAATAGTTCACGGGAATGATTTCATACACTTTTGACAGTTCCATAATACTTCTGACAGTTACACACTTTATTTTTGTCTCTGAGGGTGGAAGGGGCTCAGGCACCCACCCAGAGCTGCCTTCCCCAATGTTCTGCTTATGAGTGGTGGATGCACTTACGGCAGGGTGAAGAGGAGGCCCCCAGGAACTCACTTTCCACCTTGCGCCAAGGACAAGGGACTGACCAGTGCCACCAAAGGGACAGTAACGGGGGAAGGTGGGAGTCTGGGCCCATAGTCTCTGGCTCCCATTTCATGTCATCTTAGCTATAATCATAGTCCTCCTTTAAAGCCACTTTCTCTGTGCAAATGCTGGGCTTTATAAAAGCATATTGTGCTCATTTTCCCCCCCAACACCTAGTAGAATCCTGAGGAGGAGAAATCATTGGCCCATTTTACAGATGAGGATACTGAGACCTTTTCCCAAAGCCTGTGAGTAATGGATCCAGGATTTGAACTTCAGACTCAACATAAACTCCCCTTCCCTCCACACTCCACTACCCCATCTATCGAGTGGGCTCTTAATCCCTACCTCCTGGTTGTGAGGACAAGAGGAGATGACATCTGTGAACACATATGGTAGCAGTGACTGAGGTCCTTTCTTCCCTGTCTCCTACTTGGTCCATCCCATTGAGAGCAACTCTGTCTCCTCACGCCCTCACCTGCTCTCCCTGGACCTGACTGACCAGGCCTGCAGTGCAGAAAGGTGACCTGCAGGCCCCTCGCTCAGGCAGAGGGCACCTTGGATCCCCTCTGCCTATTCGTAGTTGTGGCTGGATTGTCTGAGGGCCCCTAGGCCATGCCAGGCCACAGTCTGGAGGTTGAGCATAACGTGTGCACCTGCACACGCGAGCCCCACACATTCAGACGCCGGCTCTCATATGTGCACGGGGCATGAGCACGCATGTGGGAAACTGTGTGTGGACAGACCCTGGCCCCCGGCCCTTGCATCATCACACACTGCTCTGGGCAGACAGAAGGCAAGTGGTGGGAGGAACCTGGAGGATGAGGAAGGGATTTGGACTGAAGTTGGGGGAAGAAGAGGCCCTGAGGCTGGCAGGGAGGGTTAGGCCACCTAGGGAGCATCCAGACTTCCCCTAATACCTGAGTCATCCATGCCATAGGTCACAGTTCACAAAGATCCAACCCACTCATGGAGCAGACAAAAGAACCAAGACCTGAAGGACGGCGATGGCCTGTGCAGGGCCACACTGTGTGCGCACGACAGAGCCAGCGCTAGGACCCAGGCTCCTACAACAGGCGCAGGCTCCCCTGACATCAGAATCTCAGGCAAGGACTGGTTTGAGGTGGTTCATGTGAGAGGTGACACCTGGGAATAGGAGTGACAGAGCAGGAGGAGTCGGGCAGGGAGAGAGAAGCCAACACAAGGCCGTGCGGTCCAGGCTGCCTCCTTGGCAACAGGGATGCGAATCTGCCAGGACCTCTGAGGGGCAAACAGAAGGCCTCCCACAATTTCCCATCAGCTCCAGTTCCCTATTGCCAAGGGGTGCTAACTTCCTGGGACTTCCGAGCTGCATGTGCATGGGACTCTGTGGGCACCCCCGCTACTCCACTGCACGTAGGCAAAGACTCTGGCACGTCCTTGAGCATAACCTGTGAGTGCAAAGGAAGAGCCTGCACAGACAGCTGTGGTGAGATCAGAGAGGTCAAGAGCAGAGGTGTCAAATGCGTTCCAGCAGCAACACACACCTGCATCTCCATCTGCTTTCGTTAGGTAACTGCTTGATAATTCAGCTCAGCTGAGCTACCTGCCCCTGGCAGGATTGTTCTCTCTGAGTAGTAACCCAGAATTCCCCCCTTATTTGTGGGGGATACTTTCCAAGACCCCCAGTGGATGCCTGAAGCCAAGGATAAAACCAAACTCTATACATGCTATGATTTTTCCAATACATACCTATGATTTATCAATTAGGTACAGTAAGAGATTGACAACAATAACAATAAAATAGAACAATTGTAACAACATGCTGTAGTCAAAGTGATGGAATGTCTTTCTCTCACTCTCTCAAAATACCTTATGTATATAATATTTTCACACTGCAGTTGACTGAGGGTAACGGAAACTGCAAAATGTGAAAGTGCAGGTAAGAGGGGATCTAGCATAGCGGCTGCTACTCAGTAAGTCTCTGCTGTGTGCCAAGCCCTGCTCTAGTCACTTTGTTTGTATGAACGCATTTAAACCTTCCTACGGCCCTGCGAGGTCAGTGCTATTATTATTGTTTCAGTTTAACATACGAGAAAACTGAGACCCAGTGAGTAAGTGGCAATGGTTGGATATGAACCTGGCTCCAGAGCCTGAGGCTCTACTTCCTTTCCTATGAGACCCCAAATTCTAAGTTGTCCACCCCCAGGAGGAGTCCTGGGGCATTTCTACCTCAGTAGCCTGTGGCCAGCTGCTGGCTCTGGACACTTCCTGGGGAGGGTTATTGGGAAGAGCGCGTCCCTGGTACTTATGGGAGAATGGGCTCCCTGGCCCTCAGGACCTGCAGGTGTCCCTTCTAATCCCTCAGGCCTGCCACTCTCTGCAGGCCCTTCCTGGCTCTCTCCCTCTGCCTTTAGCTACCCATCCATGGCTGGTGGGAAAAGACGCTCACATCCTGGCAATGTGGACTCAGGAACTCTTGAGCGATAGCTACCCAGATCAAGTGGCCTCCATGGCTCAATTCCCAGCAGCTGTGGCAGGAGAGCTGCTAAGTCACAAATAGCCAGGAAGCTCGCCAAGCCACAAGTGCCACTGATTGCTTCTGAATGCCCCACTCCCTAGAGCTCAAGGCCAGCTCCCCTCACCCCACTTGGGCAGTGGCCGAGGCTTATCAAGTGAGCAGATGCTGTGGGCAAGGCAGCGTGATGTGCTGGGGCCCCTGGCCTCCCTCCCCGGCTGGCTGACTTTGGGTTCAGCACCCTCCCTGAGACCTTTCTGGTGAACAAAGGGCTTAGACTAAGCCAGGTGTCCTCCACGCAGGGTCCTGGATCATGGAGTGGGGTGAGAACCTGTACTGGGATCGTCCATCCCCTTGTCGGCGAGCCCGGAGCTCGTGCGTCTGCTTCCCTGCTGGGTTGAGGGCCCTGCACACAGAAAGAAGCTCAATAAACACGTGGTGGGTAAGTTCACATACTGTTCCCGATTATCACTATGAACATTTTGCACTGGCGAGAGCTTGCTCTGCCGAGGCTCTGTTTCAAACATCGATGCACATATCCTCACGTAAGCCTAGGCGGTGAGCGTCTCCATTTCACAGATGAAGAAAGTGGTGGAGATAAGGCAGAGTCCTGTCCCAAGTCACACAGCCAGGAGGGCAGAGCCAGGATTCCTGCCCAGCTCTGGCCCCCTCCCAAGCCTGGCTTGTGGCCTCTGTTACACGAGAATAATAAGCATCACTGCTATTGTTTATGGGGTGTTCCTCCCTGCAAGCCCCAAGCTAAGATTTGTGTAGGCACCATCTCATTGAACCACTTTATGGGTCGGAAAACAGAGGCTTGGAAGAAATGGAGCCAGTTGCACAAGACCATGAAGCCTGGAACCGGGGAAGCTGGGTCTGGAACTGCATGTGGCGGCCCTAAAGCCTGTACTGTTCTGACCACCGCATTGCTCCTCCATCCCCACATAAGCCCCACTGCAAATAAAGTCAGGATGGTGGGTGGCAAATTCTCCTAGAACATCCAGTGCAAACCAGAAGGCCCTCCCTGCATCCCCCATGGTCTCTGCTTGGGTGTTCAAGCCTCCTTCTCCCTAGACTGGCAAGAGGTAGAAAACAGGGTCAAAGGCCCGAGCGGGATGGGAGAGAATGCGAGATGACTGTCCCATGGCCAGCAGGCCTTTGGGTAGGAGGAGCTGGAAGTGGGTTAGTGTCCAGGGCAGTGCTGACCCACTTTGGGGCTTGTTTTCTGTCTGTAAGCCTTTTTCAGGTCCCTCCTCCCATTCCTGTCAGACTGGGGTTGCGGGCTTGTCCCCCACCCACACGGGAGCCAGGGACACTGGGAGGATCTTTGTCTCCTGCCTCTGCCTCTGCTGGGCGGAACATGTGCCTGACACCCTCAGTCACAGCCAAAGAGACCTGCCCGAGAGATTCCAGCATGCTCATCTGAGCAGAGACAAGGAGCGGCTCACCGGCCCTCGGAATTATCCGGGGAGCCATCATGAGCCTGTGTTTTCTGTCTCCACATCCGCAAGACAGGTGTGCCTCAGAGACAACTCCTCAAGGCCTGCCATTGATTAAGCACTCACTATGTGCTGGGAAATTGACATACCTTGTAAAGATTCCTTGCAGTGGTTGGAGGGATCAGTGTTACATTCAACTTCCCCATGAAAGATGAGGGGAGGGAGGCTCAGAGAGGTTAAGCAACTTGCCCAGGATCACACAGTGAGCCTCCTAGGATTTAAGCCTGGGGTTTTCTACTTCCAGAGACCTATGTTTTTCTTCTGTCCTCTGCTGAGGCTTGCTTGTGGTTCCTGGTCACAAGGAAGCTTGTTAAAAATACAGAATTCCCTGGGAGATCTGGAACTGGCAAGTCAGGGATGGGTGTGGGAGTCTAGATTTTTTGGAAGTTTCTGGTGGGATAAGCTGTGATTCCTATTCTAGTGTACGTAACAGAGGTCACAAAGCCAGGCTTGTGGGTGGCCAGGCCTGGGCAGGAGTCCTGGCAGCAGCCCCATTTTAAGGAGGAACCCATGTGAATGTAGAGGGTGAATTCAGGGTGTGGGGTCCTAGTAGCCAGGACCAGCTGTCCTTCTGTCATTGCTTGGGTCAAATTCCCAGGATTAGGGAACACAATGGCAGAAATGCCTGGAACGTGAGGGAATTTATTCTGTGAATGTCAGACCGCCTTTAAGCTCTTCAGGTTCAATCCCAGCAGGTTTGAACCTCTGTTGAGAGTCTGCCGGGGGCTGCATGCTGGGAAGGCAGCAAGGAAATGTTTTTGCAGCTGCTGCTTTGAACGCAGGCTGAGGCCCCATCTGGCCAGAGGACTCAGACCTGGGCTGGGCTATGGTCATGGGTTCCCTGAAACGGCCTCCCTGGGAACAGAAGATGCATGGCCAAGTGTCTGGCTCTGGCATGTCGTAGGCCCTCAGCAAAGTGCAGGAATGGTCTGCAGTGCCCAAGGCAGAAACCGACTCACCTGTGGTTCTCCCCTTCTCCATGCCCCTGCACCTTGACCCATCACTGGCCCTGCTCAACTGCCTGAGAGCTCTGTCGTGCCTCTCCCCGGCTCGAGACCCTCCTGTCACCCTGGCCTCCTTTCTGCATTCTAGTCCCCTATCGCTGTGTCCTGTGGAGGGATTTCTACCACAGTTTCCTCTCTCCCAGATGCTGCTCTCTGCTTGCCACCTGGCTGGCTCCTTCTCCCCACAGGGTCTCTCTCAGGGTGGCCTCTGCCCACCATCCCATCAGGAGCAGCTGCACCCAGCCTTAGGATTCCCAGGCCCAGGGACCCTTCTGAGCGCACATCATTGCCATCATTTATTTACTGATGGGTGTATTTCCTCTGTTGCCCCATAAGGCGAGAAACAAGCGTCCAGTATGGTGGCTGGCTCAGAACACTGTTCAACAAGATTTTGTTTAGTGAATTAATGAATGATTAGTGAGTGATCTCAAACCTGTGCTGCTAACTGGGGATCTTTGCTCCTGCCCCTGGCTCACTGCTGTTTCTGGATCCTTTGAAAATGGAAGACAAAAAGGAACAGATATATCAGAGTGAAAAGATGACTTTGACAAAATACAGAGAGATCTGGGAAACAGCGGTTCTGGTGAGAGTCCTCAAACCTATCAAAACAGACACACAAAGGCTGTGATGAAGTCCTTCATCCAAAGAGGAACAATGAAAACCAGCGCAGCCAGAGTGGCTGGGCAGAGAAGGCTGCCTAAGGCCTGGAGTCAGGGGACACTTGCTCCCCTAGTAAGGCCTCTGGGCCCCTCCTTGAGGTTTGGACAAGTGTGCCAAGACCTGGGCCATGTGGAGCTGACCACTGGTGGGCAACCGGTGCCTGCTCCCCTGCCCTCAGCTGCCAGGGCCCCTCCACTGTCATCTGTCCCTCCTGAAGCCCTGGTGGTTACTGCTCAACATTGAAACTGCCTGTGCTCCTTGGCTGGGTCTGGATTGATCATATTTGAGATGAGAAGATCAAGAAGATGATGGAAACATTTCGGGGGAGAAAAAAACTAAACAGCTCAACAGGGAAAATCAGCATGTGTGTATGTGTATGTGTGTATGTGTGTGTTGCATATGTGTGTGTAGTGTGTTGCATGCATGTGGGTGCATGTGTATGTGTGTGTATGCAGCATGTTGTGTGTGTGGGTGTATGTGTGTGTATGTGCATGTGTGTATGCAGTGTGTTGTATGTGTGTATGTGTATGTGTGTGTAGTGTGCATGCACGTGGGTGCATGTGTATGTGTGTGTATGCAGTGTCATGTGTGTGGTGTGTCTGTATATGTACATGTATGTAGCATGTTTGTGCATGTGATGCATGTGTGTAGTATGTGCATGTGTTATGTGTGCACACATGTAGCATGTATATGTGAGTGTGCACACACATGCATGTGTGTGGTGTGTATGTTTATGTGCATGCATGTCATGTGTGCACGTTGTGTGTCTGCACATGTGTGGACATTTCCCCGGAGCTTCTCCTTTCAAATCTCACCTCCTCGTTTAGAGCATCTTTACGGGAAGCTCTCCTCACATCATTCTCTGCACAGCCCCTCAACACTCATCTCCCAGTCCATTGAACAGTAAACACCACAATGTCCTTCCTAATCCAGGCCGAGGACCTGTTCCTACCAAAGGATGTCCCAAGTGTAGACTCACTGCGGTGGGGAGACTTTCCCTCTCCTCTTACCCACATCAGCTGCTCCTAAACCAGCTGCATCCATGATGGGGTGGGCAGACCATGGGGAATAAAAACGAAATCCACAGACACTCCTGAGGGCAGAACTCGAGCACTGATGCTAACCTGCTTACTTGACAGATGAGGAAACCGAGGCCTGGGGAGGGGAGGGACTGCTCTTGCGGGGACAGTTAGGGGACAACCTAGGGGCAGAATCCTGTCTCTTGATTCAGTTTAAAGCTTGAACTACTACATTGCCCGGCAGGGGAACAACACAGGTTACAATTCACGGCCCAGAGCAGTGTTCATTCATTCATTCATTTCATTCATTCACTGATGCATTCACACAGCAATGCTCCCTTACTGCCAGTTACACACACTTGCTAAAAGCATCTACTGTGTGTCAGGGTGACAGAGCCACCTAAGCTGAGACCCTGCCTGGATGGGGAGACTGGGTGAGCCCTGAGGGAGGAACTCAGATCTTCTGTGCTGTGCTGAGGGCAGCTTGGGAAGGGAGCTCCCAGGGCCTGGGGTGAGTGGGGTTCATCATGGGCCAGTGCCTGGCAGGTCTTGCACAGGGTTAGAGAAGCTGGGACCAGGAGATGCCATCAGATCCCACGGTAAGTGCCTGGCTTGGGAGCCAGTGACTCTCCCCGTGTTGTGGGGGTGAATGAGCTCACTTAAGAGCGTGTTTTGGGGGAGCCTTTGCGAGTTCTCCCCTAGCAGGCATGATGGAAGCAGAGCCAGCGGTGGGGGCTGAGCTGGGGGAATGGGAGGAAAAGAGAAGAGAAGGAGAGAGAAGACTGCTGACTCCACACCTCCCCGCAGCCAGCAAGACACTCGCGCACACATCGTGGTGGTTTCCAGGCAACCACCCCCTCCAGCAGATACCTGTCTCAGCCCCGTGGGTGACCACCTTTTCCATCCTCCTTCCTCTACACCCAGGGCCAGTGAGTTCTAATTCTGGCCCCTTCCCTCAATCCCCCGCCCCCGAGAGTTAAAACCATTTGTGGGGCAAACATCTGCCCAGGAATGGAGCAGCTGGCGAAACTGGAACTGAGGGAGGTGTGTTGGGGGCGGAGAAGGCCTGCGTGTTAGCCTGCCTGCTGCCAGGCCCTGGATGAGGGACAAGAAAGGAGTGAAGGGTGGAAAGACGCCCGAGTGCCGCTCTGTGCCTGGCACCCAGGGAGTTCTCGCACCCACTACTCCATTTAATTTTAACAGGAAGGGTTTGATTTCCTCAGGTCTATTCTATACACATAAAATCTGAGGTCCAGAGAGGTAGAGGAGCTTGCCCACAGTCACACAGCAATACAGCACAGAGCTAAGACCCAGAGGTCATCTGACTTCCAGGCCCCATGCGTGCTTCATTCTACTGCATCTTCTCTCTGGGCTTCAGTTTCTCCATCTGTAAAATGACAGGGTTGGGGTAGACAGGAAATGATAACTGGGTCTATCTTGCATGCCAGTGCTGACCCATTGCTGCAGCAGCTGCTTGACTGCTGTGCTGAGAATTCTGAGGCTAGGGCTGGGTGGGTGGGAAGGAGAACGGTTGGTGCTTGGTGACGTCTGCCCTGGGCTTGGGACTCAAGGGTAGTACGTATGCCCCATGTTAGCTGGCTTTCTATAGGTCCTGACAGCTCTGACATCTGGCGCTGGATTGTGTTAGCCCACATCCAGTGACCTTGGACAAGTCCCTGCTCATCTTGGAGGTTCTGACCCTCACTGCACCTGACTTGGGAGTAGCGTCCACAGGTCTCTTTGTAAAGGACAGAGCCAGCTGTTTCCACCTCCCTCTGCTTCACCTCTGTGGGTACCCTCAGCAATGAGCAGCTGTTGCCTAGCAACAGGGGGTAGGGGGTGGGGGTCTGCAGAATCCTGGAGTCTGGGCAAACATCCTGCCTGTCTCCCACATCCCACACATGGGCCCTGAAGAGCCCATCTGTGCCAACCTCAGGAGGATCCCCAGAGTTGGGACCCAATGCCAGGTGATGGAGGGAGACAGGTTTGGAGGAGCTGCGCTGCTGAGTTCAAGTGCTGGCCTTGCTGAGCATGCTGTGAGATTTGGGGCAGTGGCCTCACCTTCCTGGGCATTGGAAGAATATGGCAGCAAGTCGTCCCCGTCCTCACTGGGATGGCAGGTGTGGAGGTGCCTTGGGAGTCTTAACCTTGAAGTCCCCTACTTCTGCTGAGGGTTCATTTAGAAATTCATGGCTCAGATGCCCAGCCCACTCCCAAGATGTGAAGTCTGGGGTCAAGCCCAGTCCCTGACTCCCTATTCATGATGCTGATGGCCCCCTGTGTGTCCAGCTTGGTGCCAAGCACTTTGATACATGAGCTCCCTGGATTTTCACAACAACCCCAGGAGGCAGAAACTAGCTTTATCTTCATTTTACAGATGGGGAAATTGAGGTCCAGAGAGGTCAGATGACTTGCCCTGAGTCACACAGCCAGGAGGTGGCAGAGCCAGGATTTGAACCCAGACCTGTGTGACTCCAGAGCCTGTGCTCTTGAACCTGCACCTGATGAGGCTTCCCCTAGGTCCCCATTTTGTTCTGAGCCTCCTCTCACCACAGCTCTGGCATCCTCCCCACTCCCCAGGTGCTCTGCTCGCTCCAGGACTGCAGGGAAGGACTTGTGAAGGCCATGTCTCCCTCCTCCTCTTCTTCCTCAGGATGGAACGTTGGGGCCACATCCCCAGGGGCTGCAGGGCACTTGCAGCCCTCCTCAGTATGGTGCACAGAGCGGGGCGTCAGAGAGAGGGGGAGAGTTTGAGGTGGGGAGATAAGCAGTGTGGAGGTAGCAGACAGGGAGGGGTGCCTAAAGACGGGAGGAGGAAGTTGAGGCAGCAGGAGTGTGGGGAGGAAAGGAAGGAGCCTGGGGGAGCAGGGATGGGGAGGAAGGAGAGGGAGAGGGAGAGGTGGGAGAGGAGCAGAGGTGCTGAAGAGGAAAGGATGCAGTAGACAGAGGAGGAAGGGAGTGGGAAAGGGGTGGGAGATGCCTGAGAGGCGGCTCTCTGAGTAGACAGCAGAGGGGAGAGAGCTGATGCGTGCTCCTCAGGGGCTGCAAGGCCCTACCAACCAGGAGTCAGAGGCCTTCAGATTATGCCACTTCCTAGCGCTGTCCAGGACCTGGGGGCCAAGTGGAAAATCCAATGAGAACTCCGGTCCCTGAGCCAGAGCTCTGAAGCCCCCGCTGTTGCCAATAGGCCTTGGCTTAGGCTGCCTGGGATTTCAAGGACCCAGGCCAGGTCTTCAGTGCCCCTGGCTCCCCACATCCCAGGAGGGTGAGGCTGCCTGGTCCTAGAGAACCACAGGCTCTCCTAAGGAGGGAGGAGGATTCAGGGAGAAGGACCCAGAGCAGACAGCCTCTCCGTGACCTCCCACCAGGTGGATATGCAGAATCTGACTGTGTTCCTCCCTAGGCCGGGAGCTCAATACCCCTGGAACAGCACAGTTCCTCCCTGAATAGTTCCAGTAAGTGAGGGCTGAGCTCTGCCTAATGAATGAGCTAGAGATAACTGGAAGAAGGGAGACAAGATGCCTTATACAGGAACAAAACATGGCAAGGCAGAGGCCCTCTGGTGGACAGGTGCAGAGTGGATTACAATCTGAAGTCTGAGAGAAGACTAGGGAGTTAGTGGTGTAAAATGAGGCTGGAGAGGGGACGGGGGCCAGCCTCTGAAGAGCCTTGTAGGCCACTATGTAGGGTTTAATCTTAATATTTGCAGCAATAGGGAGCCATTGATGGTTTACATTGGGAATGGTGAGGGCTGGAGTTCAGATTTGCATTTCAAGACCATTCTATCTGCTGTGTAGAAAACGGACCAAAGTGGAGGGTGGAGGTGGGCACTGTGGCCACAGGGAGTCCTGGAAGGAGTCCTGTAGTGGTCCAGATGTGGGGTGATGGGGCTTGGGCTGGGGGGGGTGGGGGTCGCAGGGGTGCAGAGAGGCCCCTTTGAGAGTAAACAGGTAGGTCTTGCAATGATTGCAGTTGCAGGGGCGAGGGAGTGTGGGATAGGATTGATTGATGTTTGGGTTTCAGGCTTGGGCGACAAGATGGTGAGTTAAAGGGAGGGGACTTTCCCCAAACCACTGTCCCTCTGGTGTCCACTGTCACCTGAAGAGTATCTTAAAATACGGATTACTGGGTCCATACCAGGCCTCCTGATTCCAGATCTCTAAGGACAGAGTTGAGAATCTGCATTTTTAAAATGTGCTTCCAGGAGAATCCAAGAATCACTCCATGGCCAGTGGCATCCTATTTTACAGAGGAAGAAACAGGCCCCACGAGGAGAAGAGACTTTTCCAGGATCACACAGGACAAGTATAGTAAACATAACCAGCATAAGAAGTCTTACAAGCTGTTCCCACTCATAGCTTCCATTCAAACGGGCGCAAACCCCGAGCAGGCTGCGGGGTGGTGGGAACACTGGCTTCTGCCTCACACAGAGCTTGGGTTAAATCTGACATCGCCATTCCCTCCTTGCGAGACACAAGGCAAGTCACATCACCTCCATTAACCTCAGGGTCCTCATCTGCAAAATGGGCACAAAATATGTGGTGAAAAGATAGTTGTGGGGTTTGCCTGTGGTGATGCGCCCAAAGCAAGGGTCAGATGCCCAGAGCCGGGAAGTCTACCAAGGCAGCCTGAAGTGCAGCCAGAGGCATGAATGGGCTCTGTGAGTTTGTGTGTGTGTCTGTGTATGTGTGTGTATGTGTGTTCAAGTGTGTGTGTGCGATGGGGTGTTTTGAAGAGCCACTTCCCCTCGCCACCGACCCGTCACAGTATCTAAAAGCCCACCATGAGCGCCACATCCCGCCACATACTATTTTGTTCCATACCTTTCTGAGGCCAGAAGGATTTTGCAGAGGAGGAAGTAGAGGCCTGGGAGAGGGAAGGTCATCTGCGCAAAGGAAGCAGGAGGACTCTAGCCCATGTGTGCTGCACCACTCACCCGGTCTCCTGGTCTGGTGGCCCCTGGGTGATAGCGGGAGCTGTGGTGGGGGAGCAGGAGCATCTACTCCGCACACGGAGCCTGGGGAGGGGGCTGGGCAAGGCGCCCGCCACAATCAAGGCGCAATCAGCGCTAATCAGCGTGTTCTTGAAATAGACCCAACTGGATGGGGGAAGCGAGCAGCCGCCTGGGTTTGTATAGCGGCAATCAGAGGGAGGCAATTTTAGATCCGAGGGAACAACAGCTCTTTGTCCATGCGCCCAGGGACTCTGCCGAGCTCTGCGGAGCCCACTGTGGGTTGGAGATAAAAACACCCCATCAGGCCTGCAGCTGCCCTGGCCCAGGAAGCGGGGGGCATGGAAGCAGTGGGTCCAGCTGCCTCTGGGATGAAGTCCAAACCCTCTAGCATGGTAGCTGAGTACCTACTGTGTGCTGAGTGCATGGACACCTGCCTCTTTTGTGAGAGTGGCCTCCGTTTTGCAGGGGAGGAGATGGAGGCTTAGAGAGGAAGAGGTTTGCCCAAGGTCACTCAGCTGAGCTGGGACGGGAATCCAGTCCATCTGGCTGCATAGCTGTGTCCATTCCTTTTATGGGGCCAGTCAGGCCCTGGGAGGCATTGTCTTAGGTTAACATAATGGACCCTAATGGAATGCCCAGGTCTTACAAAAATCCTGAGGCTTGGAGGTTTCAATTTGTAGATGAGCAAAGGGAGACTCAGAGAGGTGAAGAGACTTGCTCAAGGTCACCCAGATGGTATAAGAGATAGAGCCATGATTCAGACCCACACCTTTGAGATGTCAGAGCCCATGGGGCCTCCTTCCTCTCCCCACTGAGCGATGCCTGGTTGTCAGGCAGCTGGCCCTGGCAGTGGACATGACAGGTTTTTGGCGAGCCAGCACCATCCCCCATCTGTTGGCAGCCCTGATTTCCTTTTGGGGTGGTAACTCTCAGGCAGAAGGGAAGTTCCCTGACAATGATGGGCTCTGGCTCAGGTCTGCCATAAGTGCTAACAGGCATGAACTGCCCCATTGCCGGGGTTGAGGGGAAGGCACCTTGGAGGAGGAGGCAGGGCAGGTGGGCCAGGGCAGCCCAGGGGATGGTGGGAGGTCAAAGCAGTGGCTAGGGTGGAGGCAATGAGTGGGCTTGAGAGGTTTAAAGGAGGAAGAGCCGATGAGACTCACCAGCAGATTGAATGCAGGGAATGAGGAGGTTTTCCCGCTTGACAAGCTGGCCCCAAACCTCAGTCATCCTCGACTCCTCTCTCTCAATCCACCAGGAAACCCTGTTGGTTTACCTTCAAAATATACCCAGAATCAGATCCCGTCTCCCATTCTCTGTGATTCAACCACCATCATCTCTTTCCTGGAGGACAACAGCCTCCTCCTTGGTCTCCATGCTTCTACCCAAGCCCCTGCCAGCAGCCCAAGGGGCCTTATTAAAACAGGAGTCAGAGCAGATCCCTTTCCTGCTGAGAATGCTCACTCATCCCCATCGCACATCTGCACTGGCCTTGGGTCCCTCTGTGATCTGCCCACCACCTTCTGGCCTCCCCTCCCACCAGGTCCCCACTGCTTACTTTGCATCAGCAACCCTGCCCTCCTAGCTGCTCCGGAAACACTGCAGGTGAGTGCCCACCCCAGGACCTTTGCACACATTGCTTCCTCTGCCTAGATGCTCCTCCCGGGACAGCCACTGCCTCCCTCCTTTACCTTCCCCGTGAGGCCTTCCCTGACCAGCCTGTTATAATTCCAACCTCACCAATATGACCCTTCCTATACCTCTTCCCTGCTTTATTTTTAGCCAGATAATTTATCATCTTCTGCCACACTGCATAATTTTACTTTCCAAAATGTCTGTGGTCTCGTCTCCTCTGGCGAGAGTGCAAGCTCCCTGAGGGCAGGGCCATGGTGGGTTCTCCATCAATATGTGCCAAATAAAGGAAGTGGCTGGACACTTCCGGGAGATAGGAAGGAATAGGGTAGGCAGGGGTAGAGGCTGGAAGAGGTGAATTTAGTTGGGAAAATTGGGTTTCAGATGTTGAATGCATGTTCAGGAGGAGAGATCCAGAGGGCAGTCAGATATGTAAATTTATACCTCAGTTTCCTCATCTGTAAACCGGGCTGAGAATCCCAGTTCCCTCAATGGGTGAGTGTAGGGAGGGAGGTCTTACGAGTTAATAGAGGCAGCAGCACTTAGAACATAGCCCTGAATCAAGCATGGCTTCCCTGCTTGTTTTCTCCCTTCTTCCTTCAACAACCATGATGAGCTCCCAGAGACAAGCGGCAAGCTCAAGGCCCCTGGAATGCTGGCCCATAAATGTTACGGGAGCTCTGTGGCCTGGAGGAGGGGTCCTGCTGTATCCGCCCCTTCCTTGGCTTCCCAGGGGAAGCTGGAGCCAGGGCTGGAGGCAGCTTACGTGGTGACACCTCCTCTCCCCTCCCATCTTCCGCTGGCCACATCTTCCAGCCACGGGAGAATTATCGTTTTCTTTCTCTGGAGCCTTCATTTGTAACCAACCTCTTGATGGCAAGGAGAGGATTTTTAAAAATAGCTTTATTGATTCTGGTTTTTGGAATATAAAAGCAATAGATGTTCTTTGTTAAAAAAATTAGATGGTACAGAAAAAAAAAAAAAGAAAAACGAGAAAATAAAAAGCCCAAACCTTGTCATTCGGAGATAATCACAATCGGCATTTCCGTGTTCTGCCTCTCATCTTTGTTCTGTGCAGGCACTCATACATTTTTGTGTTTAAATGGGTTGGGGCAAGACTCCAGGATAGATGGAGCAAGATGGGGGCTTGGCATCTGCCAGGCAGATGCCAAGCAGGGTGTGGCACAAGGGGCCTGTGTCATTGCTAGGTACATGGTCAGAGCAAAACCCGTAGCCTGTCCCATGTGCCCGGTCACATCTCCCACCTCAGCACCATTTACACATTCACTGAACCCCTCCCCCCCACGCCAAAGCTATTGTAGACATATTTTCAATAATCACCTTTCCCGATTATGTGGGGCTTTATAAAACAAATGCCATCTAACCATGTTCTCATTTCATCCTCAGAGTAACCAAAGAGAGAGTTCCTGTGATTAGTGCCACTTTACAGATGAGGAAACCGAGACTTGGAGAAGCCGCATGTCTTTTTCTGAGGCACACAGCAAATTCAGAGCCAGGGCTCAGGTCTTCTGATACCAGGCTGGGCCCTTCTGACTGTGGCCCCAAGGAAGGAGTCTCACTGGGAGAGCCACATTCTCCCTGTGTGCTGGATGCTTGGCACACACCATCATCTCATCTCATCCTTTCAGCACCCCTGAGTGGCATATTGTGTCCATTTGTACAGAGGAGGATGTTGAAGTCAGAGAGGCAAAGTCACTCACCAAAGGTCACACAGCAAAGGAGCGAGAGAGTTAAGAACTCTCACTTCTGGATGTTGGGGTAGTGCTGCAAACATGCACTAGGGTAAGAAGGATGAATTGTGCCCGTTTGACAAAGGCAGGCTTTCTTTTCCTCATTTGGGCACCCAGACTGAGACCTGTGGACCCTCTAGTTGCAACTGTGGGGTCCCAGCTCCAGTTCTGACCTCACTGGCCTGAGTCTGGACCATAGGGAGGGGGCTTGGGTTTAGCAGCAGCGCCACCTGGTGGCTGACTTGCTGCTAACAGAGCCTGGATCTGCCAGCCACCGGCCCCTCTGAGCCCAGGACTGGGATGGAGGGGTGGGGGTGGGGGAGAGTAGATAAGGGCAGGAAGGCTCAGGGCTCATTCTTCCCTGCTAGAGACCTGGGCTAAGCCAATAGTTGCCTGGTATAGAGAAAAAAAGCCAAGAATTCTGGGTTTGCTTCACCTGACTGAATTCCAGTGCAGCCTGTACGATGTTGGGCAAGTTCCTCCATTTACGTCTCTGGGCCTGTGTGCACATCCATAAAATGAGAATAAATCACAGTTCCAGTGGTTGTTTTGAGGCTTATGGAAAAAACCTACCTCATCGTAGGTGCATAGTAGGTGCTCAATAAATGACACTTGCCTTCACTCTACCCTGCCCTCTGTCCCTTCTCTCCATTATCTGATCGGGGGCTCCCAGAGATCAGGCCCAGATTCATCTGTTAGGTTTCTCCTAAATCCCCCACCTCTGGTGGGGGCTGAGCTCCTGCTCAGCCTGGGCTACAAGAGCCTTCTCACTCCAAGAATGGTTGGCTTTGAAAAGAAAGGCAGAGAAAATTCCCAGGAGAATAAGAAAAGCCGAGTGTTGGGTAGACCCAGATGAAGGATCTGATACCCCCAGGTTGGGAATCTCCAGAAAACTCAGGCCTGTACCAGCCTAGGAAGGTCAAGGTCAAAAAGTCCTTGTCCCACCACGTACCTGCCAGCCATCTCTCGTGGTCTGCAGAGCTCTGTCCTGGCCTTTCCATCTCTGCCAGTCAAGTATCTGCCTCCTCTACTCACGTTGGCTCCAGCTCCCCCGTCTCTGTGCCCACCTGTAAGAGCATTTCTGAGCTCCCCTCCTCCCCCTCCCTCAAGGCTGCATCCTGCATATGCTCCTCCAGGCAGGGCTCCCCCAAGGTGACCCCAAGTACTCCCTAGGACTCTGGATGGCTGAAATACCCCCCAGTCATGACCAAGGGACCTGATATTTTTTATAACTCTTGAAGGCTCTCAGCACCTCTTAATGCTCCCCAGTGATCATTTTTTTTCTTTTTCAGTAGCTATTATGACTCCCATTCACTCCTGTCACTCTCAGTCTCTCATAACTCCCAAATGGCTCCATATAATTCTACTGGGTCTCCAGGCCCTCTCCCCTTGCAACATCTCTTTCAGGTCTCTGGGGGTCCCAGGCACCTTCAAGCATCTCACTGGCTCAAACATCTGCTTGTCTCTATCAGTGAACTCCCATGGCCATCTATCACTTCTGGGAAACAACGAAGGCTTCCAGAGGTCCCTAGGGTCACCAAAGGCATTCAAGGCCCTTGGAGACCCTCAGACCTTCCCCACATGGCCTCCGCCACCATCCATAGCTTCTCCATGCCTTGATTAACCTCTCAATGCTGATGGCTGTGATGGCACTCAGTGGCTCCCAATGGTGCTGTGATGGTCAATTTCATGTGTCACCTTGACTGAGCTAAGGGATGTCCAGATAGCTGGTACACATTGTTCCTGGCGTGTCTGTGACGGAGTTTCCAGAAGAGATTAGCAGTTGAATCAGCAGAGCTAGCAAAGAAGATCTGCCCTCACCAAGGCAGACAGGTGTCATCCAACCTTTTGAGGACCCAAGTACAACAAAAAGGTGAAGGGCAAATTTTTCTCTGCTTGAACTGGGACAACCATCTTCTCTTGCCATTGCACACCAGTGCTCCTGGCTCTCAAACCTTCGGGTTTGGGCTGGAACTACACTGTTGACTTTCCTGGGTCTCCATGTTGCTGATAGCAGACCATGGGACTTCTCAACCTCCATAATTGTGTGAGCCAATCCTTTATAATAAGTGTCTCTCTCTCTACCTGATTTTCAGAGAAGTTTCTCTAGAGAAGCCTGACTACTACAGGGGGTCGGTGGAAAGTGTATGGGCCTTGGCATCAGACACACCAGCACTGTTACCCCAACTCTACCACTTTCTAGCTCTGTGACCCTGGGTAGCTGTGTCTACCTCTCTGAGCCTGTTTCCTCATTCCTGGTAGAATGTGAACACCATGCCAACTTACAAGGTGGTTGAGGGCAAGGCAATGCATAGGAAAGTAGCTGGTATGGTCTCCAGCACTGAGTAGGTCTTCAATGCCTATGTATTCCTTTTACCATGGCTCCCTACTCTGGGACAAGATGGGCACTTGTCCATCCAAGCCCCTGTCCTGTGGAGGGACCTGTGTCAGGTGCCATCCCTGATAAGCATGGCATTACCTGATTTCCTTGCTCTGCCAGAGATTGGTGAAGATACATGAGGGGTCACAGAAATTAGACTGGGGCAAAACCCTGCCTCTACAAAAAAAAAAAAATTAACTGGGCATGGTGGCACATGCCTGTGGTCCCAGCTACTCGGGAGGCTGAGGTGGGAGGATCACCTGAGCCCAGAAAGTGGAGGCTGCAGTGAATGGGGAGTACCCTGGTTTCCCTGCTCTCCCAAAGCCTCTGTCATCGCTTGGGATGTTCCCTCATCTCAAATGTCCTGCTCTGCCTAAATCTTCCCATCCCTCAGAGTGCAACTCAAGTCCCACATCCTTGGTTAAGTGGCTGAGTACATGGAGCCTATATAGATCCAGCAAACCTGGATCCAAGCCCAGTTCCTCCACTTGCCAGGAGGTGTAATTTGTATCTCTTTGGGCAAATCATTTACAGTTTTGAACTTTAGTTTCCTCATATAAAAAATGGGATTAATGACACTTACCTCTTACATTTGTTGTGAGGCTCTAATGAGGTAATGCAGGCATGACCTTGGAACACAGCAGATGCTCCATAAACAGTTCTTATTCCTGCCTGCAGTACTCCCCCAGCACCTGGTCCATGGCACATCCTGCCATGGTTTCCTGTGAAGTGGCTGCTCAGAGAGTGCTGCATGTGTTACTCTTTCCAGTATCCCCCACAAAGTAGACAATTTTAAAACGAGAGAGAAGTGGCCAGAGTTGGCAACAAAGACTGACTTTTCTCCCAATGGGTAGTGACGGCCACAAGCTCATTTGTTTTTTAACAGCTTGAGATGGTGCAGGGGACTGATTATGAGATGGGAATACAGAGTTCTAGGGGAATCTTGGGCAAATTGCATTTCCTCTCTGGGTCTCGTTTCTTTGCTATTCTGCCAGCGGCTAACCAAGGTCCAAGGAATGGACAGACTTGCTCAGTGCCACACCAAATAACTCTTAACTGGCTGGAAGAAGGCTAGGAACAGGAGGTCAGAATCAGAACAGCATCTCCATGTGAACTTACCCCTGTCCAGAGGGGCATGGACTCCTCTTCTCCTAAGAGTAGGAACACTCAAGGGAAGGGACTATTTCACTTGTCTTAATAACACTAGTCCTAGGTCCACACGAAGAATATGGTGGCTGCTCAGTAAAGGGCTGCTGAATGCATGAAAGGACTCAATTTTCCAAAGTTGGCCACTTTCAGCAGAACATGCCTTCTCTTTGGTGCCTGATCCCCTTCCCCGTGGGAAATGCTGTTAGGCCCAAGCTAGCCTTGACTTCACATACAAAGCTCCCTTCTTCTCTGGTTATTTGCAGTGTCTAGTAGAGCCAGCCTGCAGAGTCACACTTGGCCAGCAGGGGTCACTAGCACACATTGCAGCCTGGAGGGGTCTAGTGTGTCAATTAATTCCTAATGCTATTAATTCTATAGGCTCAAGAGTCTGCAAATAAAGTTTCCTGGGAATGAGTGAGACTCATATTTCTGTGACCCAGCTTCCTCTTGCATATGACAGTTGCTTAATGCAAGACACTTTCAGACATGAGGCGGGAAGGTAGTGGGGAACAGGGGACTGCAGCGATCCCTGTGGCTCTGTGAGGGCAGGAATTACTCAGGGACCCAGGCTATGGATCCCAGAGACTTTCTGAATTCCAGAACTCTGTGGAATGCTTTCCTATGAGCAGATATTACCACATCAGAGAGGGTCAGAGGCCAAGACCTCAGGTGAGGTAGACTTGAGATCAGCGATTCAAGCAGAAAGGCTGACCAGACAGGAATGAGCAGACACTACATAAGACGATCTTACTGTCATGAGCTGGCAGGACAAGACATGCCTGTGGTCTTGAGTGGTCATTCAGAAATCTCAGACACAAATTTAGAGACTTCAAGTTCTAGGCAATACTACAGACACGTTCTGAACTTAAGCATTATGTATTCAGGATAATAACTAATGTGAATTCAGAACCTTTCCATTCACATCCAGAGCTCACAGGATCTTCATGATCACCCTGCATTTCAAACAGGAGCTCTTATCCCCATTTTAGAGATGAGAAAAGTGAAGCTGGCAAGGGCAGATCCTGGAGCCTAACCCAGGCTGCATACTCCAAATCCTCATCTCTTTCTGCTCTGCCTTGCCTGCCCCAAACATGAGTGTCTACGTACTAGGACACAAGCATCGGTTTTGTGGCAGCTATTTTTTTTGCCACTGTGAGGGGGCTGTTGCTTTCTTCAGGCCTTGCGGCATGAGAAACAATAAGGCACTGTGGTCAGGAGACAGTGCTTTTGGGTCAGACACACCTTTCTGGTCCTGATGTTTACTAGCTGTGTGACTGTGGGCAAACTGCTTGACTTCTCTGTGCCTCAAAATCCCCTATCTGTAAGGAGAAGGGAGAAGAGGTGGCTGGGGACAGAGAAGGGCCTTAGGAGAAAACCAGGCGCCACTGTGGCTCCTTCTCATGGAAGACTGGAGGAAGGTCTTAAGACATAGATCCTGGCTGGGGTGGCCGCAAGAGTAGACAACTATCTGTAAAGTTGGGGAAGTAATAAAGAAATAAAGCAATACATAGGCGGAGAAGTACCCACTTTACAGAGTTGTAAGGATTACAAAGATAACTTCTGTGAAGCATCTAGCACATACTAGGCAAATGGTAACTACATGAACAAAAAGAAGTGCGAGCTACTAAAACACCACCACTATTGTATCTAATTTGCAGTGCTGAGTTGAGACTGCAGCTTCCACACAGGAACCCAGGATGGTTTTGCAGGCATATCACCAAGGGAATAAAACACAGGACGAAAACCCAACGAGTATCACCTGGCTAGGGATAGCCACACTGATCGTTCATTTCTTTAATTTTAAAAAATCAGTAAGCAGACAATCTTGTACCCTTTCAATGCCCAATAAAAATGTTCATTATGCAAAAACAGTACAACCTTTTTCATTTTTTTAATAATACTGTAAATATCTCAGAAAGGATGTATTGTTTCTAATGAATATCAAAAAAGTCATCATGATGACATGTTCCCCTGCCCCAACATGGCCCTCCCTGCCCCCAAAGTTACTCAAATACTAGTAGGAAATTACAAAAAAACAAAAAACAACGATCCACCCTCCGCCCTGCCCCATGAGTAGTGTTAAGTGAGTTGTGTTAAGTGCCACACATACGATGTGTGTGTGTGTGTGTGTGTGTGTGTGTGTGTGTGTGTCGGCGACGGTGGACCACAGGGATCTGTGTGCCCATGAGAGTTGGTGTGGAGAACCGGTAGCAGCAGCAGTAAGAAGCCTCCTTCCCTGGGGCCTGCTGGAAGGACAGCAGCTGAGGACAATCACAAGCAGGGGCCCAGCATGGCCCTTCCTGGGTCCGCAGAGCTAGACAGCTCAGGGAGACAAGCGTGGGATGGTGGCTTGCCCATGAGAAGCTGGGTAGGCCTGGGCTGTGTGCACAGAGGGCTAGGTTTCCCATCCTGCCCATTGGGGCACTGGGCATCCCTCTTAGCAGACACAGGCTTCGGGCCTGGCCAGAGCAGAGATGCTGGGGGATTGCAGACTTTTGGGTGAATCGAACATAGAGGACCCTTACAGGAAACTAAAGCCTTGGTTTAGAGAAAGCCCACATTTCCACCAAATACTACTGGGAGCCTAAGGAAAAAGGAATAGTGTATCTTCCCCACCCTCATATAGCTCAGAAACCAAGGCAGAGGCTTGATGTGAAGTCCAGTTAAAAAAGAAGAGAGGTATCAGCCAGAGAGGTCTGTAGCCAGTCTGGCGGGGAGCAGCGCCAGACTCCAGGCCCCACGGAGGGAGGAGGCAGTGGGATGCCCAGGTCTTCCCTCCAGTGAGAGCTGAGACTTCTCCCTGCCGGAGAAGGGAGGGAAAGTGGCAGGGAACAGGTGACTGCACCTGTAGGCTTGCACCTGGCCACAGAGGCAAGTAGAATGGCTCCTGAGCCAGGGGCAAGGATGGAAGGGAATTGAGAGGAAGGATGGTGGAAGCGGGAAGTTAGGGGACAGGAGGAGGGAGAAGAGGTGGCCTGGGACAGAGAAGGGCCTTAGGAGGAAACCAGGCCCCACTGTGGCTCCTTCTCATGGAAGGCTGGAAGAAGGTCTTAAGACATAGATCCTGACTGAGGTGGCTGCAAGAATAGACGGCTGCTTCCCAACCCAGAAAATCAGTCCCCAAAGCAACTCCAGCCAGCCCTGCCAAGGGTGGAGAGGCAGAGCAGAGAGGGGTAAGAGCAGCTGACCAGGAAAAAAGGCAGCCAGAGGAGGAGGACCAGTCAGAGGAGCCCCCGCTGGTGTCCAGAGAGCAGGGCTACCCACAGATGAGATGAAATTAGAGTTTTAGGGAAAACACACATCACTACCACACCATTTCCATGATGAACTTGATTTTAAATAAGCAGGTGGGGAGGGCAGAGATTATTGCCTGCAAGTCTTCAGAGGAAGCCAAGGTCCACAGCAGGTCTGGAAGCCAGCAAGGCACGCAAAGAGAATCCCTAAGAGATCACCCAATCCGGCTCCTCCTCCCATTGGGAGATGAGAAAACTGAGGTGCAGGGAGGGAAAGGGAGTGCCCAAGGTCACTACGTGGGATCAGGGCAGAGGGGAGTCTGCAGCCCAGGAGTCCTGAGTCTGCTGGACTTTTTCTTCTCGGCTGCACACACAGCCTTGCTGTCTGCGAGCCCAGTGTCCCTTGGAAAGGGAAGGTTTGAAGGAAAAATTCTCCCTGGGGTATGGAGGAGGGGCGGCTGTGGACGGTCAGAGACAAACATGGGACACAGAACGATCATTAAAAGGCTGACAGAGGAGGACAGGCATCGCTCCCCACCCCACCTGCCCCACGACCCCAGTAAAAAAAGTTTTACAATATTATACACTTCTTCCTAATCCCTAGAAAACATTGATTAAAACTGCCCTAGGACAGAAGGTTTGGCAGTCACTGTACAGTGTTATCTCTTTGTCGTGGTTACTTCCATGATGACTGGGGCAGGGAGGGGATGTGACTTTAGAGCAGTGTACAGCGGCCACCTTATAATTAACTTGTTAATAAATCCTGTGCAAAACAAGCAAGCCCCTACCATTAGGCGAAGTACGGGGTTCAGGAACTCATTTACACACACGGGGGAGGAAAGGACGAAGAGCCCCAGGCGGCTGGCGGCCGCTCAGAAGTGCGTCTCCTTCTCTGTGATGGCTGCGATGGTCCCGTCACTCTTGAGTTTGGCATCACAGTCATTAACTGTCACCATCCGTGGGCTCACCCCAAGCTTGCCCCGCATTTTCAGATCTGTGCTGGGGGTCGTCAACGTCTGGAGTTTCTGGATGGTTGGAGAGGAGGGGAAGACCTGAGTAATTAGCTGCCAGGGTCCGGGGTCTGCCTTGGCCTCTCCCAAGCACATGGGGGACACCTGGGTGCTGGAGAATTGTCGACCAAGGTCCGGGCTCCAGCTTGGCCTCTTACAGCTCTGTCCTGGACGATGAACAACCTCCCTGGGTCTCCGTTTCCTCCTCTGGAAAATGGGGACCATGGAGGTCCCTCCTGGCATTAGGTCAAGAATAAGGAGAGGCTATGGAAAGTGCTTAGCCTCATATCTGGCTAGGGAAGGTGTCTGGGACTCAGAGCTGTTATCAGGGCCCACTGCCTGATGCCTGCCCTCAGGGGACGCTGAGAAGCTGGTGTGTGAATTGCTGTTGGGGCAGTCCCTGGCAAGTCACCTACACTCTGTGAGCTGCACCATCCTCACCTATGAAGGACAGCACCTGCCTGGAAGGGCTGATGTGTGGTGACTGGTAAGGCATCTCCAGGGCTGTGTACAGGATGATGGCTGGACACCTGGGTGTGTTTCCCATGGAAGGGGTGCCATCATGCAGGGGAAGATGTAGTGTGTGTTGGATGTTTCTCCAGCTGTGCTTAAAGGTAGAAATGTTATCACAAAGCCCAAGGCTCATAGCCTCAGGCCTCCTTGCAAAGCAGCCAGCACTGGCTGGCTGGCTGGCTCAGATGGATTCAGAATCCTGCCCCAAGGCCCTGCTCCTCAGGCCAAATGTAGCCCTGCCTCAAGCCCCTATCCCTCAGTTTCATCTGCACTCCCAAGATTTCCTGGGAGAAGACTCCAGGTTAGGATTTGGGAGGCACTTTCGGGGCATAAGCCCTTTCCAAGGAAGGCTGCAAAGTCTTTTGGGTGGTTGGTTTCTCAGGATCGAGGTTCTGTCTTCTCTTTCAGATCCTGCTGTGCCTGCTGTGGCACATTGTCCAGGTAGCATTAACAGACAGACTCACTGTGCTGATTAATAGGTGCCTCCTATGTGCCAGGCACCGTGCCAGGCTCTGGTACAGATCGGGTGCTAGAGCATGCATTCTAAAGCCAGCTGCCTGGGTTTGTGTTCTGGCTCTACCATTTAACAAGGGCAAGAAGCTTAACCCCCTGTGCCTCAGTTTCCTCATCTGTAAAGGGAGATAGTAATGGTACCTGCCTTCTGGTGTTAGTATAAGGATCAGATCAGTTGAGCAGTCACTATCACCATGTTACCTTCTATCAGTAGGATGCATCCTCAGAGCACGTCTCTGAGGCATCTCTGTCCTCATTTTTTCCCTCTAGATCCTTCCTGTCCTGCAGCAGCAGCTTTGTGGGAACTGACGCTTGGGGCGGTAGACTACCCGGCACAAGAACTCTCAGTAAGGAAGGCCTGGAAACTGGGTCTGACACCTCTGAAGAATGCCCTCTTTAATAAACCCTGCTGTCTGCGTCGGCAGGTGTGTGAGCTCAGGGAGATGGAGCGGGGCTTAGAAAAGAAGGCTCCCTCCCCTGCTTTCCCTCCCACACCAGGCCTGAGATGATCTCTGGAGGATTCAGCAGGAGACACCAGGCATTTCTGAACACCAAAAGGTCATCTGGAAGTTCAGGCAGGGGTCTTCCAGTGGTCAAGGTTTTAAGGCCCCAGGTCAGCTCCCCTCTGGATGTGTTTGGCCTGAGATCAGAATCAACCAACTGCCCTTGACCTATATTCTCTGCAGGCACTAAGGAGCCTAACTTACTCCGGGGCATAAGCAGGCTCGAGAAAGAGACCTTCCTTAGTGGCTGGCTCCTTCTGGCTGGATGCATGGCTATTTCTGGAGCCTGGGCCCCTCGGTGGGCATGCTGACTCTGAGCTGAAGCTTGCATTCTGACTCTGCATGCCCCCATTCCCCATCTCCACCTGGGTGGCCAAGTTCAACTCCTGCAGTCCCCAGGGTGTGGCCCTGGAGCAGAGAGACAGCAAAGCTCAGGGGATGGGACCACAGATGCCAGAGTCTCTGCCGTATCCTTCAGAAGCTGTGTGCCCTTGAGCAAGTTGCTTCACTTCTCTGTACTTCAGTTTCCTCATCCACGGAGACAAAAAGAATCTCCATCTCCCCACACCCCAAGGATTGCTATTTGGATTTGTAAGTTAAGTATGTGTAAACTGCTTAGAACAGCGTCTGATACACAACAAACGCCCTGGGCTGTTTACTAAATAAGCAGAAACCCACTCGAACCATCCGGCTGCCAGTCGGTAGGGAAGGAGGGTGAATAGGGAGTGCGCTCTGGAGTAAGATGGGCTTGGATAACCATTCCGCTACTGACAAAGGGCCAAACACTGTAGGGCTCCAGTGACAGGAAATGTCCAGGGTAGGCACATCCACAGAGATGGAGCAGATCTGTGGTTGTCTGGGGTGGAACTGGGGTTAGTGGTGAATGGGCATGAGGACTCTTATTAGGGTAAAGGAAGTATTCTAAAACGGATTCATGACAATGACTGCACAATGTGGAATGTCACTAAAAATCGTGTAATTGTATAGCTGAAATGGCTTAGTTTTAGGATATCTAAAAATTTACTTGGATGAAATTGTCTTTAACAGTGTGATCTGCTGCCTTTTTTTTGGCTGTGCAGTCTCAGGCAAGTGACCTGATTTCTCTGTGCCTGTTTCCTCTTCCTGCTAACTGCAGAAAATGATGCCTATTGCCTCCATTTGCTCTGAAAATGGTAGGAGATACCGCAGGTAGAGAGTCTGGCATGGTGACATGTCAGAATGACTGGGATTCACAGAACAGTCAGCGCTGACACTTGTGACCCTCTGGTCCAGGTCCCGGTCCCAGGGCTTTTCATATATGAATGCACTGAGTATAGTAGCTAACTCTGTATGTTAGGTACTGTGGTTATCCCATTTTACAGACAGGGAGACAGAGGCTGGGCTCCTAGAAACTGGCTCAGCCAAGAGGCCTCACAGAGACACCTTGGGCACAACCGTGATGATGGGCACCGGCCAGAGAGGAGATTGCCACGGTGACCCCACGAGGTGGGTGGGAGCACGCTGTCATCACGCACCGTGCAGATGAGGAAGCTGCAACCCAAGGCACGAGCCCTGCCTGCACGCACCAGCCCTCCCGGGGTGATCTCACCTCGGGCAGTGTCCCCTCCGTCTTCCACACCTTGATGCAGATCCAGACCGGGATGCAGAGCATGGAGGACAGGGCCATGAGCCAGCCGATGCCGTAGCCCCAGGTAGGGTAGGTGTAGACATTGTTGTACTTGAGCGGCTTGTACTTGACCAAGAAGAAGATGAAGATCCCCTGCAGAGAGATGGGGACAGGTGCCTGGGGGACGGCCCTCAGCCCTGCTAGGCCATGAGGGGTCTGGGGCCCAGGCACAGACCAACAGGAGGCTGGCAGGGGAGGAGGCCGACCCCGTTTCACAGCTGTGGAAGGTGAGGCCCTGCCAGGACCACAGCGAGCTTGAGGCACAGCAGGCTGCAGCCCCACCCCAGAGGTGGCAGACGCTCAGGGAACCTGGTGCTGGGTCCCACACCTCCACAGGTCCTGGGACCTTGCTGGGATATAAGACCCTTCCCCTACCCCCAGGAGCCTCTTCCCCAGCCTCTGCCCAGTTAGGAATTTTTATTTTTTCTAGTTACTCCTCGGGGCTGGTTTCAAAGTTGCTTCTCAGAACTACCAGGGTCTATGAAGATGCTGAGTTACTTCCAGTGCCATGAAATGGATAAGGAGTGACTGGCTGTTTTTTAATTAAATATCTGCTCACAAACGCCCCTCTGTGGTGTGGTCTTGGACACGGCATGAGCCTCAGTGTCACCCTCGGCTCTGCTGCCCTCACGGTTAACAGCAAAGAGGGGAACAGGTCTTTGTTCTCTATGTAGTCCTCGGCCCTCTGAGGCGGATCCAGCTCCCCGCTTGCGTGTGCAGAACCTGAGGTCCTGAGAAGACCACACGGCAACACTGGGATCCCAACGAGGCCGCTCCCCAGCCAAGCCTGGAGCCTATGCCCACGGTGCAGCTTTGCAAGGCAGCCTGAACCAGGGGACATCAGCCTCCTCAGGTCCAGCCTCGGCCAGGCTGGGGGCTGCGGAGTGGAAACATGGGTTGGGGGTAGGTGGGTGGGTAAAGTGCTGGAGGTGGCTCCTGGCGGGGCCCTTACCGCACAGATCCCAGGCGTCACGATCTTCCAGCACCACTTAATGAGCGACAGTGGCCGGTAGCCAATCATGTCTTCAATGTTATCATAGAACCGGTTGCTTCCTGTCCAGAATAAATCAGATGGGCACATACGCACCCCAGAGAAGTTATGTACATGACTCAGAGAAATGGCTGGGAGTGTTTGCTTTCTCTAGCCCAAGACAGAAAAACAGCTGCAGGAACCTTTGAACCCCTTAAATAATGACCAAGATGTTACATGTGTGAGGTTTCAGAATAAAGTACAGCACGAGGGATGCTGGCCCACTACTGAAGAGAACTCTCCCGGCCTCAGGCACAGGAAATGATGAGTTTCTGGGAGAAAGGCGGAAGGTGATCCCTTTGGAGAGGCAAGGCAGTTAGGGGTAGGGATGAAAATGTTTAAGGCAGGGGCCTGCAGAGGCATCCATTCCCAAGCCACACTCATGGCAGAGTGAGCATCACAGAGCCCAGCAACCTTCACCCACTTGTTGGGCCTGGGGAGCAAGAGGACCCGAGGCAGTTGTCTACAGAAGGCCAGGCACTGTGCAGGCTGCTTGGCTACACTTTCTCCTATTTGGAGACATGCTGATGACTGCTCTTACTTTACAAAAGGAAAAACCGAGCCTCAGAGGCAGAAGAAATGGCCCAAGATCACAGTGCCTAAGCCCTGAACCCCTTCCTGTGCTGTGAGGTGTGAAAGCAGAAGGTGTCCCAACAGTGGGAAAAGGCCGAGGAATCCTCAAAGAGAAGGAAGAGGCCAGTATAGATCAAGACAAGCCACAGAGCACCAGGGCCCTCCAGAGTCCAAGCGCCAGGATCCTAGGCACCTGGTGAGCAGCTGGGGTGTGGACAGGCTCGACTGATACTCACCATACACCCAGCCGATGCAGATGCACTCAAAGATGGCCACGAAGAGAAGGCACATTCCACTGGCAGCGTAGGAGTCAAAGAGCTGGAAGATGTACATGCCACCCTGCAGGTCAGGGGACAGACACACGGATAGATGGGAGGTGAATAGACACATGGGAAAGCAAGGTCAGCCAGCTGGCCTCAGGAAGGTCCCTCTCTCTGCTCTGTGGCTACCATCGCCAGGAGTCTGTTTCTCCCTAGTCTCCCCAGTTTGAAAATTACACCCTCCCATCTGGGTGTCCCCTAATTTCCTGACCTTTGGGGGCTGCTGGGACCAAAGATGGTTTGTCTTGTCTCAGCCCCTCACTTCCCAGCTCCCCAAGAGCCAGAGACTACACACGGAAAATCAAGGTGGGGGAGGCTCAGCACCCCTCCCTGGATGGGTGTAACAGCCTGACTGGCCTCCCTGCCTCCAGCCTCAACCTCTCCAACTGTCTGCATGCCAGCTTTCAGAGGAACCTTTCTCTGAATGTGCAAATCCAACCAAACACGTCGTAGTTTAAAGTGACCCTCTGGCTCCCTTCAACCTGCCAGTCAGGGCTGCTGCCCTCCTTCTTGGCCTCATCTCCCTTCCTACAGCCCCTCCTGGACAGACCAAGGGATGCCTCACCTCTGTGCCTCTGCACACGCTATTCCCTTTCACCTGGTAAGTTCCTTCAAAGCTCAGACCAAATGCCACCTCCTCCAGGCAGCCCTTTCTGCTGGCCTCATTCTTCCTGTGGGCCTTCATAGCATGTTTTGTGGACTCACAGTTTAAAAGAGAAGGGAGCGAGGCTGGCACACAATAGGGGGTGATAAGTGTAAGTTAAATCCTGTGGAGTATGAGCTCCATGGGGGAGGGACTCTAACTGGCTTCGTCCAGGGCTAGGTCCCAGTTTCTGGCCCAGGGCTTTGCATGCAGGAGGTACGTGGCCCATCTCTATGGGATGAAGAAATGTACAAGGGCCAGCTCTGTAGCATGCAAATCCATGATGACTGAGTTTAGTGATGTCCTAGAATGTGTGAGCTCAGCTGACCAAGGTAATCTGGGAAGGTTTTCTAGAAGGGAGAGGAGGGGGAAGGACACCAGCTGCAGATGTGGAAAGAGCAGGGGTCTCCAAAGAAAATCTTTACAATACGATAAGGGTCCTTAGGGGTGCAGTCAGATGCAGGGCAAATAAAAATGTCAAAGAGCAAGGAAGGATCAGGTGGGGTAGGGTGTCTCAATGGCGGGACAGTGCATTAGGGGCTGGAATGAAACCTGGAAGGCCAGCCATCCTGTGTGTCTGCCATGGGGATTTCCCTGTAGTTCCGCTTCCCCTCTGTGCTCCCAGAGTGCCCTGGGTCTCCTCCTGTCACTCACAAACCACACACCCTGAGACTTGTTCACATATTCAGCTAGATGGGGAGAAACATCTCAATGCCCACAAGGCCAGACAGATTATATGAATGAGAAAAGGGGTCTGGGTGTGGCACCAGGGAGTGGTGGGGACCATGGCTAACTGGAGAGCACAGCCCCATCTAGCCACACACCTCTGGAGGGCATGTGCTGGGAATTCAGTTGTGAGGCCAGACTTGCACAGTTTCTGGAAGATACCAGAAATGCAGATTTTTATGGGAAATTTTTCTGTTATAATTGTTGGCAACTTTGTGCTTTTAAAAAACACAATGAGGTCAAAACAAAATGGATCTTTGAGCCAGGCCATACCTGGCCTGAGGTCTCCCATCTTTGACAACTATCATGAATATTCAGGTCCGTGGGGATCACAGCAGGTCTGAAGTCCCTCTCTGTGAAGTATGGGGCTTGCTTGGCTTTCTGAGTTAATACCTTAGACCTACCCCACCTCCAGTTGCTCTTCTCTCATGAACATCATACTTTACAAAGGAATAAAGAAACCTTACTGCAGCATTCAGCAAGTAGCAAGCTGTGTTTAACCACTTCCCATGTCTTAATCCAGTCGGTCCTCCACAAGACAGGCACTAGTGTTATCTCCACTGTCCATATGGGGAAACTGAGGCACAGAGCAGGAACCACACCTGCTGCAGGTCATCCAGCCTGCTAGTCAAGGGCTGAGGATTGAACTCAAGTCATCTGGCTTCAGAACTCATACTCTTAACCACTGCTTCGGTGGAAAAAAATAAGTTTGTGGCCTATTTTCCTTAGAGCTGAGCTTTAAATATGTATATGTGAGGGAAAATTCCTTCCAGCAATTACCATTAAGGCCAAGGCAACATGGTCTATGTGGCAATTCAAACTTCTCCAGTACAATTGATCACAGATATTCCTCCGTGAAGGTGGAAGGTCGGCATGTGAAGCCTAAGTGCCTGCTGATTAACAGTCTTGGGTGACTGCAGTGCTGGCTCCCTGATGGCCTCCGGGGACCATGAAGCACCCCTTGGGCAGATGTGAGGCCTCAGCCAGAGGTCGGGCATCAGCAACTCGGTGAGCTGGGGGCACCTGGGGCAGGCGGTCCAAGAAGCACCCTCCACCACCTGCTTTCTCCAAGCTGCTGATGTCCATGCCAACGTCTGCTCCTCTTGGAACTCTGTCCGTTAGCCTCTTTAACCCATCAGGTTAACCCCACAATTTGTATGTGACGAGACTGTGCCAAGAGACTTCAATTAATCAGTGCTTAATGAAGCCCTGTTACTGCAGCGCCCAGTGTCCTGGAGTGGGGAGAGGTGAGGCGGAAACTGGGAAGCGCTGAACCATTTATTTGCTCCAGCGCTGATGATCACTCTCATTCATGTGACAATAACTGGGTGAGGTAATGATGCCAGCCACTGTGCACCGAGCACCCACTTCATGCCAGGTGCCAAGTTGGCTCTGAGGGCATGAAGCCAAACAAGGGCTGGCTCCTGTTCTCATGGCCCCCGAGGTCTGGTGGGGGAGACAGGAGAACAGGTGGACCACAGATCATGGTAATGGGGAGGAGGAGACTGAACTGAGCTGCAAACAAAGTGCTAGGGGCTGGGGGCATGAGGGAAGGCAAGCCAAGAGGGCTTCCAGGAAGAGGAAGCATTTGAGTTGGGAAGTGGGGGGATGAGTAGACTCAACAAGGTGGCATGAGCCCAAATGCTTTCTAGCCTGACCTCAAGATCACATCAGCTGCTTTTGTGATTCTGAGTTCCCTAATTTCTTTCCATGTTTCTTACAAAACCTCTTCTTGTTTCTAGGCAACAGATTGTTTTAATTTTTTGTTTTTGTTTTTGTTTTTTTTGCTTTTAAAATTAATTAATTTTGTGCATGTGGGGAGAAAGATACCTAATCTTACCTTCCCAAGATACATAAGAAGGTACTTATTTGACAGGATGGCTATGGGAGGTGGGGGAGAGAAATATGGTTTTATCGGATGGTCTTAATTTGGGAGTCACGGAGAACCTCTCCTAACCTGCAGGCACAGCAGGGACAATGAGAAGAGGGGTATGCACAGAAGGCCCAGGCTGGAGCACACAGTGCCCGAAGGTGTCAATATCGTCATGGGAGCCTTTTCTCAGACATGCCCAGAAAAGCCTGCTTTGAACCTAGGACCACTCATAGGTAACTGGTATAGGGGCCAGTAGCTGACATTGTCGCTTCACCCAGAAGTTATTCTTAGGGATGGCCCAGGCGTCCATGTGCTCACCATGACAGATCAACCCAGCATTCCCCTGGTGAGTCTGACTCCCCTCTGTGAACAGCAGCAGCGGCCTTTAGCTGAGCACTTGCACATGAAGACACTGTGCTGAGGGCTGGATGAGAACTTCCATTAGATCCTCACCATGACCCACTAGGAGGAAGCATAAACCGAGTGGCAGAGGGCACTAGACCTGACCCGGGCCACACAGCTGGTCACTTTCAGAGCTGGGAGTTGACATCACACACCCACTTCACCCCGTGCAGCACGGACATGCCACTCACCTCTGTTAACATCACAAGGCCCAGAAAATAGGAGATAACAGACAAGGCTAGGATGAGCAGCTCCCGCCGGTAACCCCTTCGGAAGACCTTGGGGTACATGTCCACTACGGCAGTCACCAGGCTTTCCACGCACACAAACTGGATGGGGAGATATGAGGATGTGAAACTCAAGGAAAAGGCCGCTCCTGGTGGCCCAGGTAAACCTTCATTCCCACACCCACTCATGCTGACGAGGGGCCTGAGGATAACAGTAATCCTAGCACCAGCAGAGCTCCGGCCATGCCCATTTAACAGAAGAGGATGCTGAGGCTCAGAGGTAGGGAGTGACCTGCCTAGGATGATTCAGCAAAGATGTGGCAGTCAGGACTCGAGCTGGGGTCTCCAGACTCCAAATCTAGTTCTCTGGCTTCTCCCGCATGCTGCCTGTCACATGCCTACAGTTCTGGGGTCAGCAACTTAGATGAGAGCAGCCCCTGGCCTTGAGGTAAGGCTGGCGTTTCTGTGGCTGTAGTGGGAGTTAGTTGCTCTGCTGGTGGCAGGCTCTGCTCAGTCTCTGTGGTCTCTGGGTTTGGGATGTTTCCCTGCCCTTTGCTTCTGACAGGCGAGGCCCCTCTGCGGGGTGGAGGGCAATCAGAGGTGAGCCAATTTCCAGCTCTTTGTCTCCACTGGGTGTCTTTGGGCCCCAGCCAAACGGTGCAGGCATCAACGGCTGAGTTTGAGCCACTAAGCATCTGTATCCTGCGTGCTGAGCACAGGACCAGGTACAGGGTATCTGCCCAGTTCCTACCCACCCCTTAATAACACAGCTTGAATATCCTGACACTAACTGCCCCTTCCTTGGTTCTCATGGCAGTGGGGGCAGATATGCATGAACCTTTTCCCAATCACTCATCCCCCACTCAGGACAGCCCGTCCCTCTCCTCTGTGCCCTGAGCACACCCCTCACCCTGGGGGCCCTTGCCTGCTTAAATCTGTCTCCTTACAAGCAGGTGGAATCCTTGAGGGCAGGGGCCACATCATTGTCATCTGTCTATTTCCTGTGTCTAGCTCAGGGCCCTTGGCACAGAGGAGGGAGAGGCTCACAAAATGTTTGCTAAACTCTTAATAACAGTAGTGATCACAGCAAGCACATCATACCTGCTATGTGCCAGGTTCTGTCCTAGGCAGTTAGCACACATTAATTCATGTAGTCTCTACATAGTCTGTGCTATTATTATCCCCATTTTGTAAATGAGGACACAAAAGCACAGAGGAGAGAGAATGCAATTTACCCAAGGTCACACAGGCGGTAAGTGGCAAAGCCTGGATTGAATGAGGCGATCCTGCTCCAGAGCTGGGCTTTACCCGCCATGCTGCCCTGCCTTGAGGGAGGGAGGAGGAGGAGTCAAGGGATCTTTTGCCAAGTCGTCTTGTTGGGAAGCTCCCCTTCCCTGGAGCCATTTCTCAGCTCCATATCCTTTCCGATTCACCTCTCCGATACTCCTTGTGCAGACAAAGGGAGTGAGGCACAAAGCAGCGAGGTGACTAGCTCAAGGCACATGGGTGGGAAGTCGTGGGGCTGGGACTCAAACCCGGCCCTTCTTGATGCCAACACCCAGGCTGTAGCCTCGCAGCTGCTCCTCCTCAGCAGCAAGGGCTGGCTCTGCCCATCCTTTCTCCAGGTCCTAGGGAAGGGGATGGGATGCAAGGGAGGCTGTTTATCCAGGATGGAAACTGATGAGACACCTGCAGCGTGTAGGCCAAGAGGCAGACAGGCCCGGGTGCATGTCCGAACAAGTTACTCAGTATCTCTGAACCTCAGTTTTTTCTATAAAATGGAGGCAATGACAGGAGCCCCCAGCCCATGTGGTTATTGTGACAATGAACTGGGAATGTATCCCAGGCACACAGCAAGGGCAGCACGCGTGGGGGTAGGCAGAGTGGCCGCCACCCTCTGTACCACTCCTCGGGCCCCCGGGCTCACAGAGCCTAGGCCCCAGCCCCCGCCTCCCTCTGCCAGGCAGGCCTAGCCTGTCACATATAAGCTGCCAATCCCGCCAATCCTTCTGAGGCCTCTGCCTGCAACAGCAACAATAAGGGAAGATTATCAGCAAAAACACCCGGTGATTCGGCTTAGCAGCTTCTGGGAAACCATTCATGGGAAGAAATTAGACTCTGCTGGCTTGACAGACACACTGGCGTGGGGTTTGGGTGCCAACTGACTTGACTGGCACAGGTCATGGATGAGGGCAGCAGCCCCATAAGCTGGGCTGGGTGCATCTCCCCACATCACCTGGGAGCCCAGGGGGTCTGACCGCTTTGCCTGCAGAGCCCCCGGCGCAGCCCAGTGCACTCGGTTTCCCTCTGCAGTGTGGCAACAAAGGGAAACTGAGTGCGTGGATGAATGATTAGCTCCAGGTCTACCCTTTTGCCAGGGAAGGAGGCTGCCAAGCAGAGGGAGGTCAGCAAGGGGCCTCTAGGGAGGGCTGAGCATGGATGCAGGCAGGCAGTGGTGGGGCAGAGCTGGTGGTGGCATCCAGGACAGAGATGAAGGAAGGAGGAGGAGGTGTTTTCTATGTGTCCGTGTCCCCAGTGATTGGGTTGGGATGGGGACATGCATGCTATGGGACCCATTCTCTGAGACTCTCTTCTGCTGTGCCAGGCAGTGCTGTTGGCAGGAGTGGCTGAGCAGAAGAGAAGTACTTAGCAAGTTTTTCTAAATGTGAATTGAGAGTCGGGAATTCTGCTAAGGAAAACAGTGTTTGGGAAGGCTTAAAGGAGCCGGAACAGACATTTGTGGGTAAGCGTGGAGCCCACCCGGTGGATGGGGGATAGAAGGGTTTGTTGGGAGGGAAGTGGAGGGTGAAAGGAGGATGGTGGGCAGGGCCCTGATGCCAGGGCCAGATGACAGTAGCTGGGCCTGGGGAGCCACTCCTAAGGGTGGCGTCTGGTCTCCTGGCCCAGGGTCCCCCTCCCTCCTGGGCTCCCCCTCCTTGTGGCCCCTTACCTGGCTGTCCAGACCCAGGAAGATGAGCATCATGAAGAATAAGGTGGCCCACAGCGGGGAGAGAGGCATCATGGTGACCGCCTTGGGGTATGCAATAAAGGCCAGGCCGGGGCCTGGAGCAAGGGAGAGAGAGAAAGCCACTGGGTGGAGCCCCATCCCTCATACCATTGCTATTTTAATCCAGCATTTACTGAATGCCTCCTCTGTGCCAGGCACTGTGTCTGCCTCTCACTCAAATCACTTCAGTTTCCCAGCCACCCCATGCAGCTGGTGCTCTGCTGATGCCCATTTTGGAGATGAGCAAGTTGAGGGAGAAAGAGACAAACAAGGGCCTTGGAAGGGCCGGGATTCAAGCCTAGGTTGGGCTGACCCATGGACCTTCCTCCAGACAGGTCTCTACTGTTCTCAAGGGGCATGGTGCAGTTTCTTACTAAAATGCAGATTCTCAGGCCTGCCCAGCGGTTCTGCCTCAGTCTGCCCAGGGGAGGCAAGGACCAGGCACCCAGTGGTTGTGGTGTAGGTAGGCTGGGTCCAGCCTGGGGAAATGCTCTTCCATCCTGGCAGCCTCTTCCTTTGGTTCCACTCTCATTTCCAGGTCCACACTCCGTTGTTTCAGTTGCTCCACATAGAGGGCTGGGTTAGCATGTCCTCGGGATGAGCTTTATCAATGTCAGCACAGATACTTGAGAGTCTAGCTCTGCGGCACAGTGGTCAAGAGCACACGCTCTGTAGCCAGGTGGCCTGGGCTCACATCTGTTTTCTTAGCTAAGAAATAAAGTCCTACCTAAAAAAATTGGTTTTGGGAATTCAGTGAGATGACACAGTATGTGAAAAGCACTGAAGCAGGTAAATGCTTAATAGACATTAACTCTATTTTTAACTTTAAAGATCAGCTTCATTAAGGTATAATTTACATACAATAGTTCAACGAAGTTTTAAATAAAAGTGTATATGCCCAGATAACCCCATGACAATAAAGCCATGGCAATCAGGCTACTGAACACTGCCATTGTCTCCTTGGGTTCCTCTGCTGTCTCTTTGCCTCTGTTCCTCACCTTCACTTTGGGCAACCATCAATGCAATTTTTTTCCTTCCTTGGATGAGTTTTGCCTATTCTACCTAGAAGTGGGTCATATGGCAATCCTGCGTTTAACATTCTAAGAAATTCCAAACTGATTTCCAAAGTAGCTATGCCATTTTACAGTCCTATCGGCAATGCTTCCTATTTGCAGTGGCTCCACTTCTTTGCCAACACTTGATACTGTCAGTCTCGTAAGATGTGTCATTACAGTGGGAGTGAGATGTTATATCAGTTTTCATTTGCATGTCCCTGATAGCTAATGACGTTAAGTATCTTCATGTTTATTGTCTCTTCATATGTCTTCTTTTGTGAAGTGACGGCTTGAGTCTTTTGTTCATTTTCTTCATTAGGTTGTTTCCTTTTTATTGGATTGTGAGTTCTTTATATGTTTAGGATGTAAATCCTTGATCAGATGAGTATTACAAATACTTTCTCCCAGTCTGGCTTGCCTTTTCATTTTCTTAACGATGTCTTGTGAAGAGAAGAAGAACAGAAAACCAAACACCGCATGTTCTCACTCATAAGTGGTTGTTGAACAATGAGAACACATGGACACAGGGAGGAGAACATCACACACCAGGGCCTGTTGTAGGGTGGGAGAGCTAGGGGAGGGATAGCAGGGGTGGGGGGATTGCGGGGGATAACATTAGGAGAAATACCTAATGTAGATGATAGGCAGATGGATGCAGTAAACCACCATGGCATGTGTATACCTCTGTAACAATCCTGCATGATCTGCACATGTACTCCAGAACTTAAAGAATAATAATTAAAAAAAATATTCTTCAAGGAAAAAAAATTAGCATGTCTCATGTGAAAAAAACTTTCCAATTGTTTGCTGCTAGCATGTAAAGAAATACAATAGATTTTACTTATCGCATTTTGTCCCTTGACCTCACTTAGTTCACTTAATATTTTGTAGGTTCCTTAGGAGTTTTAACTTGGTCAATACATTTATCAAGAAAATTTTTATTTTTCCTTTTAATTATTATTATTTTTTAATTGCCTTATTGCACTCTCTAGGTATAGAGGCAGAGACAGCACACATCTTTGCTTTGTTTCTGATTTTAGGGGAACACATTCAACATTTAATAACTGATAAATATTGACATGATACCATTAATTAAGCCACAGGTCTTATACATATTCTGCCAGTTTTTCTCCTTTTGTCCTTTTTTATCTGTTCCAGCATTTAATTCAGAACTCCATATTGTGTTCAGTGGTTGTATTCCTTTAGTCTTCTCCAGTCACTGGCAGTCCCTTGGTCTTGTTTTGGTCTTTTCTAAACTCAACATTTTTGATGAGTTGTCATTGTTTTGCAGAATGTCTCTTGATGGGGGTTCGTCTGATGTTTCCTCATGATTATGCTGAAGTTGTGGATCTTTTGGCTAGAAAACCACAGCAGTGATGTTATGTCCTTCCCAGTGTATTATATCAGGGGGTACATGTCAATCAGTATTATTACTGCTGATGTTTACCTTGATTACTAAAAGTTAAGGTTAAACTGTTGTCTGCTAGGTTTCTCCACTGTAACATAACTCTTTCTCTTTGTAATTGTTAACTCTCTTAGAGGAGGAAATGTTTTGATATTATGAAAAAATCCTGTTTCTACTCCAACTTTTACCTACTGATTTCAGCATCTGTTGGCGGATCTTGCCTACAACCATGATTACAATGGTGTTTGCCTACTGGTGATTTGGTATTTCCCTCATTTCTTCTTTATTTATTAATTAGAATTCTTCTCCAAGGAATGGTTGTCCTTTCACACCATTTGTTTATTTCTTCAATTATTTATATATGTCAGTATGGACTCCTGGGTAATTTAGTTTATTCTATGGGTTACAATCCAATTCTATCATTATTTATTTTGCTGTTCAAGTTATTCCAGTTGTGATCATTGGGAGCTCCCTCAGGTTGATTTCCATGACTTTTGTACATGTCTCCATCCTTTTTTTCTGAACACTTCTTTATTTTTTCACACCACAAAAAATATTCTAGCTTCATCTTGTCTTGCCCCAGCCCTGAAATCAACTTCTTTGCCAAGGAGCTCTGTGTTTTTTTTTGTTTGTTTTGTTTTTTTTTAATTGAAGGATGGTGTTTAGGAATGGTGTTCAGAAACCAAGATCTGGGCCCTAGGTGTGCTCATAACTATGGAGAATTATTGCTTGTAGGCCATCTCAGCATACAAAGATAAAAAATATATGTGTATTTATCCATGCATATATACGTGTATTTCTACATCTATCTGTACATAGAAGAAAATCATGAGTTTTCATATACTGATACTTCCAATTCCAATAAAAGACATTCTTGCATCTTTTCTTTCCTTATTTATAACTTCTTTCTCAGTGAAAAATATGACTAATTATCTAAAAAATATTTGCCTATTTGTTCAATCCTAAAATATACACTTACAAGTTGCAGAATTGCTAACCCCTACCGCTGTACTAACAGGAACACAGTACAGCTATTTTTATGTTTAGCCTTACAATATCCAGTCAAGATACTGTTTCTCAAAGTTCCATAGGTTAGTTTTTCCTTCCCCATTCCCTTCAGCCTGGTGACATTTTTCATTTGTAGTATAGTTAGTTCATTTGTTACTGTTTGTATTCCATTTGGGGGTTCCACCACAAATAATGATTGTTTATTCTGAGCGGCATGTGAAACATTACCAAAACTCAGAGCTAATAAAAAAAAAGATAAACGCAGAGCAGCACTGGTTCCTTCTCATCCTTCCTACCTCATTCTCATTCCTCCCTTCTTTCTACCCCTTTTCCAACCACCCCTGAAGGTAACCATTCTTTTTTATTTCTAGTTAATCCTTTTTTTGTATTTCTTTGTGCAAATGAGTAGACATATTTTCTCATATCCCCTTCTTTTTTCAGATAATGGGTAGGATACTATAGATATCTGCTTTTAAAAAACATTTATACACACACATCATTTCAAAAAGTACTCCTCAATTTTTATTTTCTTGATTATTTTATATTGTAAATGGGTGGTAAATTTTGTTAAAGGCTTTTTCAGCATCAAGGGAGCTAATCTTATGGGGTTTTTTTTGTTAGATCTATTCACAAGATGCATTATATTAATGGATTTCCATTTCTTGAAATACCCTGATGCTTGTTTTATGGAATAGGATATGGTCTATCTTGTTAAATGTTCCATGTTCACTGGAAAAGAACTGTGCTCTGCAGTTACTGAGTACACTGTTTGATAAATGTCAATTAAGTCAATGTGGTCGAAGGTATTGTTCAGATCTCTACGTCTTTGTTGACATTTCATATAGTTGCTCTATCATTAGTCAGAGAGGGGTATAAAAATCTCCAACGACGCTTGTGGATTTGGCTTTTTCCTCTCTAGTTCTATTAGTTTTAGCTCCCTACATAACAAATCTCTGCTACCAGGTAGAGACTCAGTAGGTTTGTTTTGTCTTTTCAATGAATTGCCTCTTTTATCACTATGAGGTGTTCCTCTTTATCTCTGCTAATACTCTTTGACTTGAAGTTTACTTTGTCCAGTACTAATATAGTCAAGCCAGTTTTCTTATGTTTATTGCTTGAATGGTATATCTTTTCCTATTCTTTTATACTTTGTTTCTTTAAAGTGTGTCTCTTTTAGAGATTTTATGGTTGGGTCTTATTAAAAAAAATCTGGTCTGATAATCTCTGTCCTTTAACTGGTGTATCTGGTTTCATTTAAATTTAATATAAGCATTAATATGGTTGGGTTTAAATCTACTATTTTGCATTTGTTTTCTGTTTCTGTTTGCTTATTTTGCTTAATTTTACTCTGTGGCACTTTTCCTGTATTCTTTTGGGTTAATCAACATTTTTAATTTTCAATTTTGTTTCATCTATTAGCTTTTTAGCTCTACCTCTTTTTATTATTTTTCTCTAAGCAACTGGGCCAAGACTATACATCATAACTTATTAAAGTTAATAACGTATCAGTTTGCACTTCCACCACACATCTGACACTTTCTACTTCTGATTATTATTCTGACATTTTCTGCCCTAAAACAGACCTCAGGACCTAACCATATCAATAATTACAAAATACAAATGGGCCGCATATTCCAGTTAAGAGATTATCAGACTGATTAAAGAAGCAAGATCCAACTATAAGCTGTGTAAAATCTCTCCCCTGGAAGAGAGCATCCTGTGTGTAAGAGCATCAGAGAGACAGACTGCAGGACATGCAGGGAAGGTCAGCAAATCTCAGGCACTAGGCTTAGAACAGAACAAAATCTGAGGCCTGCAAGAAGTACATTCTGTCTCCCTGGCTCAGTTTCCAAGGTGTTCTGGGACTCCCACTGAGTGTTCTGGCATCTAATTAAGTATTTTCCAAAAAGCATGCCTCAGGAAGTGAGCCCAGGTTCTTCTGAGAAAGATAAGGTGACTACATATTTAGCTGTAACTTGTATTTTCTCCAGCTGGCAGACTCCTAAAGAGGGTCGTGGTGTGATCCATACCCCCAACGAGGGGCACAGAGCAGGCTTTCCTGCTTGACGCCAACAGCAACACAAGAAAGCGAGGTAAAAGAGACTGGATCCAGGCTGCACTGCTTATTGACTACATTCTCTCGGACGAACCACTCATCTTTCTGAGCTACAAGATCCTTGTCTGTAATAGGCACTGTAAAAGCTAGGACTGCTGTGTGAACAGCACCTGCTGGAGTTGTGCAGGGCACAGTCTGCACGGCCATGAGTGGAGGCCCTGGTAAAACCTACTTTGCAGAAGTGCCAGGAGCATTTTATGAGGTAGTATATGAAACACAACTATCCTAGGGCCTGACAAGTGCTACAGAGAATTCCAGTGCATCAATTCAGTCGAATGCCACACAATGTTTAAAACTCATGATAGAGCCAGGCGCGGTGGCTCACGCCTGTAATCCCAGCACTTTGGGAGGCCGAGGCGGGTGGATCACCAGGTCAAGAGATCGAGACCACCCCGGTCAACATGGTGAAACCCCGTCTCTACTAAAAAATAAAATAAAATAAAATAAATACAAAAAATTAGCTGGGCATGGTGGCGCGTGCCTGTAATCCCAGCTACTCAGGAGGCTGAGGCAGGAGAATTGCCTGAACCCAGGAGGCGGAGGTTGCGGTGAGCCGAGATCGCGCCATTGCACTCCAGCCTGGGTAACAAGACCGAAACTCCGTCTCAAAAAAAAAAAAAAAAAAAAAACTCATGATAATGATCTATTTTTACTGAGGAATAAGCTGCTCATGCTTTATTATAAATGAAAGAACTCAGCCTACATAATGCTAAGGATATCTGATCCAGTTTTGATCACCATGCTTATAGCTACATATGTATGAAAAAGCCTAGCGGGATAACACCAAGGTGTTGCACTGGATTTGAATTTTTTTTTTCTGTATTTCTCTATTTTTCCAAAATGAGTATTCTTTCCATTTGACAGAAGAAAAAGTCCAAAATGTAATTTTAGTCGGCTTCTTTTCTTCCTGTTACTCCTCTCTTGGACTCCGCTCCAAAATGGAAGCAATGATAAAGCAAGAAACAACAGTGCAGTAGATACCCTGTCCCACGCAACAGTGTGAGGGAGTTCCAGGGCGTGCACGTTACAGAGGAGGACACGGATTCTCACAGAGAGCAACGCTACTGTTGAGAAGGTAATGATCCCTCTTTGCAGGGCTGCCTGTGGTTGAACGTGAGGAAGATGCAGGGGTGTTTTGTAAGGGGCTAGGTGCTCTGGCCACAGTGGGATGGAGTGGCAAGTAAATGAGTTTGACAGCCAGATGGCCTGGATTAAGTTCCAGCTCTCTTGCTTCCAGTCTGTGTGTCTTCAGTTGAGTGACCTCATGTCCCTGAGCCTCAGTTTCCTCATCTGTAAAATGGCGGTAGCAAAAATGCCACTTCAGAGGGTTGAGCTGAGCATCATATGAGATGACGTATGCTACAGTTCCTGTCCAATGAGTAGGTGCCCAGCCATTGACAGCTTTGATTATACTCATATCCTCTGGTCTAGCTTGGAACCCCGATTTCAGCAGAGACCCCTGCATCTCTGATAGACATGACCAAGAGCAAGGTGTACTGTGAGCAGTCACAGAGCAGAGCTCATTGCCTTCTTTGACATCCACACGCCCTGGCCTGGCCCATCTTGGTGGGTCGGGTCAGAGGGGTGTTCCCCTGACTGTACATGCCAAGCCTAAATAGCCATACCCTGGACCAGGGCTGGAGAGGGAGGTGAGTCAGTTGTCACAATGAGTGGGGGCAGGACTGGCCTTGAGTAGATGGAGGCCAGGGAAGCCAGATGCCCTTTGATGCTCTTAAAAAGGACATGCTTGTAGGCAGAAAACCTATTTACACTTATCTGAGGTTAGACTCCATTTGTCATGTGAACATAAACTATGTACTTTTTCATATGCACTTAATTTTCTGGAAATTCAAACACCATGTAAATCAAGGAAAGAGTTTTTCACCATTTTGCACAATCACTTCAACAATAATAACCCTGCTCCTGGTGGGTTTGCTACAAATACATGTCAATCTATACTTAAGGCTGCCACACTCACGGTGATTCTATGTCTAGAACAGGGAAAGGGAGGGAGGGAGAGGTGCTCTCCAAGCAAAGGGGAAGCATGTGCAAAGGCCCTGCAGGAAGACAGGAGAGTTAAGTTGCAGAAGTGAAACAGACCGCTGTGGTGGGGCAGAGTGAGCATGGGGGAATGAGGTGGGTGGTGAGGCTGCTGAGGCCACAGGAGCTGGGCAATGCAGGGCCCTGTAGCCATCCTGAGTCCAGCACTATGAGAGGCTCAGAAAGGCTTTTCATCAGAGAAGACATGTTCAGATTTGCATTTTGAAAAAAAAAAAAACAAAAAACCCACTGCAGGGTAGAGCATAGAATGGAAGGGATAATAACAGAGGCAGACAGTCCAGTGAAAGGTTCCTGAGCCATCCAAGTGGGCGGTGATGGTGGCCCGGGGTTGTGGGGAGACAGTGGAGCTTGGGAGAATGGATGAAGTGGGTGACAGCATCTACAAAACTTGGGGATGCCTTGGATTTGGGAGGAAGGAGGTCTCGAGACTTTCCTCTTAGGTAATCCCAGGATCCTGGATTGTGGATGAACGGTGGGGCCCCTTTCTGAGGCCTGAATCCAGGAGATGCATCAGCCAAGGAGGAAGATCACATTTCCATGATGACCATCACTCCCGGCCTCCCTTGCCGCCTTTTCCATCCCCACCTTTGGCAAACTTACCTGACTCTGCCACCTCAGCAATGGGTACCCCCTGCTCATACGCCATAAAACCCAGGACTGAGAAGATGGCAAACCCAGCCACGAAGCTGGTGCCGCTGTTCAGGCAACAGAGCATGATGCAGTCCCTGTGGGGAAGCAGTGAGAGGCACACGGGTCAGAGTGGGCAGAACCCGTGCATGGCTCCAGCGTTCTGCACCTGAGCACCACGGCTGTCCTGTGGCGCAGGCAGGGAAGTGCAGGCACAGCCAGCTCCATTTTCCTGATGGAGCACTCATGGTTCAGAGAGGTTTGGTGGCTGGCCCACGGTCACACAGTTTCTCCTGAATTTCTAGAAGATAAGGTAGGTTGCGAACCAGGAGCATGGAGCCGGGGTGGGAAGGGAGGCTGGCTCAGGGGAAAATACGGAACTAGTGTGAAAATACTCCAAGACATACCGATACTCCTCCAAGTCCCTGGTAGGAGAGAAAGCCTGGGAAAGGATTCCTGGGAGCTCAAAGCAAGGCAGGCAGGAGAAGCCTCCGTAGGAGAAATGGGAGCTTCTCAGTCATGGGAGCAGCCATGGGCCTTGCACCTGAAACTCTGGCAGCCTTGGGGGGCATGGGGAGAGGCTTTTTGGTGACATTCATCCTGGCCAAGCTGTTTACTGGAGCAGCGTCTGCCAGACCTCAGTCTGTCTCTGCTCTGCTGCTGTGACAGAGTAGCCCCTTCCAGGTTGAACCTTTGCATGGAGAGGTTTATCGGAGCAGTGACTGTCCCCTGTTCTTGGGAGGGACTCACCAGCTAGGAAGCACCAACATTAAGTCATGACCCAGGAGAAATCAGACTAGAAACAACGAAGCTTTGTCAAGATGAAGAAGATGGTAACCTCAAGTCCTGGCCTATCCTGCCTCAGGCCTGGCATCCTAAGATCACCAAGTCAGGAAGTCACCCACTTAGAATTGACAAGCTGTGTCAATGCCCCATTTTATAGGGGCGGAACCACCCAGTGGCCTTGTCCAACCTCCTGCCAGAGGCATGACTAGCCTTCATGGCATCCCTGCGGGTGGCCAGCTGACCTCTGCTTGCACACCTAGGCACGAGGAGCTGGCCACTTTTTCCAGTGGTGCTTTCCCCTTGTTGGACAGCACTTACTGCTTAGAGTGCTGAGAACTTTCTCATATTGTATTCACCCTAGCTTGTTCTCTCTGATAAGGTTAGCTTTACCCTCCAAAACAGCCTGGAGTTCCTTCAGGCTTGGGAGATCTGAAGATAATGGCCCTATAGCCCCTTGAGTTTTTTGTTCTCAGTTAAACATATCAGTTCCCTTACCAATTCCTTATTGTGCTTGAAATCTGTAATATACTCCAGCTTATCCAGTCCCTCCTCAATTGTCATATCCAGAACTAGTCTCAATAACACAGCAGGACTCTCACCTCCTCTTCTCCTAACATCATACTTTTTATAATGCAACCAAAGGTTACATTAATGTTGTTCATAGCTGTAACACCCTGTTGCCTTGCAATGACCCTAGGAATCAAGGGCACAGTAGAGAGCATTGAACTGGTGGTCAAGAGTCTTGGATTCCAATTCCTCCTGCAATATTTTTTCTTCAAACCTGATCTCACTGGTTATACAACAAGGTGTTTGACTAACAGAATCTCTTGGCCTTGTGCTAGGAATTCAGCGAGGAATCACTCTCACAACCTTCTCCTTGGGGTGGAGTATATTTCCCTACCCCCACTGACTTTGGGCTTAGCCACATGATTTGCTTTGGACAACAGGATGTTAGCAGATGTGACACAAGCAGAGGCTTGAGATGTGCTTGCATGATTGAATGTGTCCTATGTCATTTCTGTGATTTTTCATGAGAACTTCCCCAGGGGAGCTGCTATCCCTTCAGCCTGGACCAGAGAATGTACACACGTGGAGCTGACTTGAGCCTGGCTTGGACCCTGGAGCCAAACCCAGGGTCCTTCAAGCCACAGCCTGCAGGAGAGTCTCTCCAGCTGACCAGCAGACTTGTGAGCAATATAAGCAATCACTTGCTGTGGTCAGCCCCTGTGTGCTGGGGTTGTTTGTTACACAGTGGTATTATGGCCATGGATAACTGATACAGGTCCCTTTAAATAATTTGTCTGGCACTGTGAATGCTGGCTGGGCTGGTATGACTGGGGACTTTATCTGCAAGTCTGATTTACCTCTGCTTAAAAAGAAATTCAGCTATGCCCAGGTAAGGGCAGAGTTATTCCTAAGATTGGGATACATCTGCTCCTTGTGTCTGTTTCCTGAAGTCTTAGGCAAAATGGCCCTGACTTATCAAACCATGGACATCGGATGATACTGGGGGAGGAAAGCCTTTTGTCTACATCCTCTCCATTCTAGAATCCCCGCTGTGATGCTTTCAGGACCTGCAATGTACCAGCCCTGGGCTAGGTTTCACTGAATTCTGAGGCTGAAGGAGGTGAGTCACATAGATCAAAACCCATGCTTTTGCTAGGAGCTAAACAAAAATGATGCACCCTAAGAATTAAGACAAACAAATCCTGACTTTAAAAAATTGTCTCTGGGCATCCACACAGGTATTGAAAAACAAATGTCCCTTGTTAAAGAATTCCCATCTTCCTGCAGAGGCCTCCTGAGTGACCTCCTCACACTAGGGAGAGACAGAAGGAGAGACGGAGAAGCTCTTTAGGGACCTGTCCCTCCTCCCCTCCAGCCCCCAGAACACTCACCCCTTCAAGGAGACAAAGCTTAGTGGTGTCTTTGGAAGTGAGGATTGTCCCTGCTTGGCTTGCTCCATTTCCATCCCTCTAATTCCTTCCCCAGATCCCATGTCTAGGTAAAAAGCTTATGTAACAGTGCTTTGAAGTCGGCAGGAGCTGAGCTGGACTTTTAAGACCTCCAGAAGCTATTATGCTGTCAGGAGAGAGGGTACTAATTTACTCCATCGGAGTTGAGAAGACCCACTTGCAGAACAATTTGGAAAAGGAAATAAAATGAACCTTTTGATTTTGCATTGCCACCCAGGGGATTTGCTTTCTTCTGCTGATGGGAGAGTGGAATAAAACCCTGCCTGCTGGAGGGGGAAGCAGCAGGGACCCATGGCTGACAGCACACATCATCCACGTACCCAGTGGGGAATGAAGCTGCCACTGCCTCAAGACACAGGCTGGAGACAAGGCAGTTTTGACCAAACCCTCTTCAACTCCAGTAGTTGAGAAAGAGCTGACTATCCCTGGTAGTGAGGAATAGGAGTGCAGGAGTCAGGAAGACTCAGGTGAAAAGCCACGCTCCATCCCTGACAACGTGAGCAGGTGCAAGGGACTCGAGCTCCACGGGCTGCTGTCTCCTTGCTTGTGTAGTGGGGTGATTTCATTCTGACTTCCCTGCATATAAGCCAGCACTAAACTAAGTACAAGGGATGCAGCAGAGAACAAGAATATCCAGCCCACGTCCTCATGGTGCTGACAGCCTAGCTGGAGGGGACAGTGACCAAGTGATCTCTCAAGGGCCCAGCATAGAGGTCCCCATGCTGACCGTAAGCCAGCGATGGGGTGATACTGTACACAGACAGTAACCCTCTCCGGTATCCTGAGGGGGCAGACTTGGCCCAGCCCGGAAGCCTGTGTGTGCTGTTCTTATCTGGGTGCCTCTCCTTGTCCATGGTTAACATTTTGCGTCACGGCTGAGAAAGTGCTTCACCTCTCATCCCCTACACCCACATCCTCCACGAAACCTGGATGCCTTTTTCTGGACAGCCTGCTCTGACTGTCCGTATCTAGCATCTCGTCATCATCCAGTCACCCAAATAGCTGTCACCCAAAGACCTCTAGGAGCAGAACTCACGGCAGCCTGATGGCATGTGATTCTGGATTCTACAACTGGATTCTACAACAGTTTCTCTTTTCAGCATGTCGGACCTGCCCATGTTAACTTCCCCATTGCCTTGATTTTCCAAATGAAAACTCTATAGCCTGCACCACTGCTGTCTGTATCTCCCATGGCACCGATTCCAGGGCCTCGCACTTAGTAGACACACAGTAAACACTGCTGACTTAACAAGTGAGTTCATAACGTGACTGCTAAGCTAGCTCTCAGAAAGCATGTAGCAGGGAGGCCAGGATGGCCACTGAGAGACCCCGGTCAGAGTCCAGGCACTGCTTCACTTTCTCTGTCTTGAAGATGGGGTGATGTGGAGGGATGTTATCACTGACAAAAGTTCTTTCAAATGTGTGGTGCCACTTGAGCCACAAGATAACCCAGTGATGTGGTGGTTAGCTCCAAGTTCCTGTCCCACCAGCAGGGTATGACATGACCTGCTCACCTGCCCTCACCTATGCTGAACAGGACCTGGGAAAAACACTCTCAATATTTTAAGAGTGTGTTGCTTGTTTTTCTATTGGTGTCTTAGTGTTTTTCCTATAGATCTGTTTGTATTCTTTATATATTGTGGATACAAACCCCTTGAGTATTGTATGTTGCTGGAATGCTCGTTAATCTTATAGAAAATTTTCATATTTTATTTGGAAATAAAATAACGTAGATATTTGCATTAACAATTTTTTAAATTATAAAAGCAGTATGTACTCAGAGTTAAACAAAAGAAACTAAACAAAATGAACCCATTTAAGCTGTACAGAAGGTAGAAGTGAGAAAAGCCCATCTCCCCACCTCGGACTTTCCAGTCTCACGTTATAGAGGTGGCTACTTGGAATAGTTTTCTGTGTTTCTTTCCAGGAATTTAGAATGTCTCCATTCTGTCACTTAGTGGGCCAATCTGTCACTTAGTTCTTTTGTGATTTAATTATTTTTGATGTTTTCTACATCTTTTCCCATTCTGAAATCAGTATTTCATTCCTACGTGTAACGGTTTCCTTTCAAAAAATATTTAACTCTTGAATCAATCTGACACTTATTACGGTGGAAACATATGAGAATCTAATTTGATTATTTCCCTCAAGTACTTATCCTATCTCAGAACCATTTGTTAAAAAACACCTTCCTTTCTCCTCTACTCTGTGATAAGGGACTGTTGCACTATCATTGTTCCATGGTCTTATCCCTCCTTAAGGAGCTCTTAGACTCTAAGGAAGAGGTGCACTGTCCATCTACCATGAAATGTTAACCTATCGTGTACCAGGTACTGAGTTCAGGGTTGCAGAGACCCCAGTAGACAGAAACCCTAACAGACCGACCATCATCCTAAATCAGCACGTCCCCTGCGCACTGCTGGGTGACCTCGGGCAGGTCCCCTGCCCTCCATGGGTCTCAGCCTTGCTGTAGAACTCAAGCTGCAGGTGTGAGAAGCCAGGCAGCCAAGGGTCAGACAGCCTAGGGCTCACCTCCCCACCTGAACCCCCTCCCAGCCGTGGTGCAGCCAGCTACAGGAGCCAAGAGAGACACGTTAGGCTGAGGGGCAAGGTGGGGCACTGGCCCCAGGTGGGGCAGAAGAGGACCCTACAGTCAAGTACAAAGGAGCAGGAAGCAGGTTTCTAAAGAGCAGGCAGGAGAACAAGGCCCTTGGTGTATGTATTAGCTCTGTGACTCGGGCAAGCCTCTTATCCACCCTGGGATACTTCTTTACCATACAAGGTGGCACTGAGGCCTGAATGAGATGCCAGTGGCAGAAAGGAGTTGGCTTTGCAGCCTGGAAGGGAGTCTGATTGCATTTGTTATACTCCTAGCTCCATGGTGGCCCACTCTTTGACCTTTGGGTAGTGGGAGGCCGACAAACAGCCTATCTGTCTCCTCCTGGAGCCCTGCAAGGTGGGGCAAACATAAACTAACCTGGCAGGTCGGAGGGCTCTCAGGGCTTGGTGGAGTGCTGGCAGGGCCCAGGGAAATGCTCACCTGTAGCAGTTGTTGTTATAATTGTTATAACTTCCCAGAGCGGTCAGACAGCCCAGGCAAATGGCATAGGAGAAAAAGATCTGCGTTCCAGCATCTACCCAGACCTGTAGGAAGGCACAAAGATGTTGGCATAAACAGAAGTCAGATGTGTGGTGAGAGGGTGGCCCTGGTCTCTGAAATCCCCCACCCACACTCTACCCTTCAGAAAAACTCCACAAGGGATAATTAAACTTCCTAACCTACTCAGGATCCCTTTTAGAGGAGTTCTATTCTTGGGGACCACTTGATCAAGTGTAAGTGTACTCAACTAGTTATGGAATTTGCCAGAGGTTATGAATTATAGCTCACTGAACAGCAAGAACTTGGATGCTTAGGAGCCCAGCCTCAGCTGTGTGACCCTGGACAAGTTGCTTAACCTCTCTGAGCCTTAGTCTCCTTATCAGCAAAGTAGGGAAGGAAATTCCCTATCAGGACTGTTGGAAGGATTCACGCAATAAGGAGTGCGAGCCCCTGGGATCTGGTGCCTGTTTGGAAGGTAAGTCATGTTTAAGGTAAAACGAATGCTTCCTTCTCCTTGTGGTTAAGGCTACCAGGAGAAAAGTATCATAAGATTCTGTCCAGGGTGATACAATTGCATAGCTGACCTCAGCATAAAAGGTGGCAGGGAGGGGAGGAGTGAGGGAGGCTCACCACGTCCTTCTCCCTTTCAGAACAGATTCCCCCCTCTAGGCTTCCTATGTGGTACACAAGATAACTACTTTTCTTAGTCCCTGAGCTCCCTTTTGACAAAAACTGCTGTGGACAGCATGACACACACAACAAAAATGACAGTGGCTTCTCTAACACTTTCCCCCAGGCTCCCTTCGAGCCCAGCCCCTAGAAGTTACCAAGGAAAATCCAGAGCTCAAATCCAAATGCAGCTGATGAGTTTCATGCTTGGGTATCAAATGCCATGTAGAGAACAGGGCTGGCACTAAATATAAAAAACAGGGAACACTTGCTGACCTCTCAATGTCAAGGCACCATGCATTACTGCCCTTCATGCATTACTGAATATTCACAGTAATAAACCCGGCTGGGCACGGTGGCTCATGCCTGTAATTCCAGCACTTTGGGAGGCCAAGGTGGGTGGATCACCTGAGGTCAGGAGTTCGAGACCAGCCTGGGCAACATGGTAAAATGCTGCCTCTACTAAAAATACAAAAATTAGCCAGGTGTGGTGAAGCACGCCTGTAATCCCAGCTACATGGAAGGCTGAGGCACAAGAATTGCTTGAACTGGGAGGCAGAGGTTGCGGTGAGCTGAGATCATACCACTGCACTCAAGCCTGGGCGAGAGAGCAAGACTCTCTCTTAAAAAATAAAAAATAATAATAAAAAAAAAAAATCAGCAATCCAGCTTGGGCAACAGAGCAAGACTCTGTCTCAAAAAAAAAAAAAAAATTCCACAGCGACCCTATGTGATAGGTGCCATTATTGTGCCCCTTTTATAGTTGAGAAGACTGGGGAGCAGAGAGGTTGAATAATGTGCCCAAGACCACAAAACTGGGAAGTGGCAGATTCACGTCCATGGAGGTCTGCCTCTAAAGATGTATGCTTCATCAGGCCCAGAATTTCTGACTTGGAATCAGGCTCAGAAGGCCTCTGGTGAAACCTCTCACTCAATACAGGACTCTCTTCTGAGTACTTCTGACAGAGTAGTCTCTGCTTGCTTACTACCAGTGACAGGGAGTTCACTACCTCCTGACACAGACACTTTCTTCTTCAGAGGGCTCTGATTACTAGAACATTTCTTAAGATGAGATGAACTCTCTCTTCCTGTGTTCCTCATTCTGGGGTCACCCAGACCGCATCCCTCTCTTCCATGTGGTAGCACTTTAAAGATTCAAAGAAAATACTCGTGCCCACTGGACCCCAGAACTCTTTCCTTTCCAGGCAAAGTATCTGTATTTTCTCCCTCTTCAGAATTTGATTACATGGTACAAGTCATTCTATTGTGGGTCTACTCAACTGTGTTAAGTCATTCAACAAATTGCCTATTAAAATGAAAGCTCATAATGCTGTCTCTGAACCTGAGAAATAAGTGTATTTTTTCTCCTCTAACAATAGGTTCACTGGGTTTAGGGGCTTGGAGCTCTGTGAGGAACAGGGAGAACTCTTTCATGAAGTGCAGGGGCCAGGAGAGGCAGGTAGTGCCAGCAGACCAGAGTGTACTGAGATGGGGTAGGAGAAAATGGAAACATTCGGAAATACAAGAAAAAACTCAAGACATTTTGCCAAGAATGGGAGGTATGAGATAGGCTGGTAATAAAAGTATAAATAGAATCTGGGGAAGGTTCTTGGAAATGGTAGAAGCTTAAAGATACTTAAATGTTGGTAGGAAGGGTCCAGTGGAGAAAAAAGTGTTAAAGGCTTGAGAAGAAGTGGCTTTTTTTTTTTTTTTTTAAGAGAAAGAAAAAGCGGGAGAGAGAACAGGATGCTTGCTCTGTTGCCTGGGCTGGAATGCAATCTAAGAATCGGTATTAAAAACCTCTTTTATGCCGATAATTGTGCTTAACAACGGAGACAGGAAGGAATAAGGGAAGAAAATAACAAACAAACAGCCAACCAATATTTCATTTAAGTCTGTGAAATGCTATGCAAATACTGAAGAGTGATTTACTTCCAATTTTCCAATTATGTGGTCACTTTCAAAATAGGTATAATGTGATATTGAGAAAAATGTATGTTCTGTGGACCTGGGGTGGAGAATTCTATAAATATTCACTAAGTTTACTTATTCCAGGTCTAAGTTCAAATCATAGATGTCCCTATTAATTTTCTATGTCATTGATCCGTCAAATATTAACAATGTGGTGTCAAAATCTCCCGCTATTATTGTGCGGGAGTCCAGGTCTCTTTATAAGTCATTAAGAACTTGTCTTATGTATCTGGGTGCTCCTGTATTGGGTGCATATATATTTATAATCATTAACTCCTGTTGTTGCATTGATCCTTTTACCATTATGTAATGTCCTTCGTTTCTTTTAGTCTTTATTATTATTAAAATCTATTTTGTGAGAGATGAAAGTTACAACTCCTGTTTTGTTTTCTTTTTTTTTTTTCTCTCCATTTAATTGGTGAATCTTCCTCCATCCCTTTGTTTTGAGTCTTTATTTGTCGTTGCTTGTGAAATATCTGGATATAGCGTGCCGATGGGTTTTGACTTTTTATTCAATTTACCTGTCTGTGTCTTTGATTGGGACATTTAATCCATTTAAATTTAGAATTAATATTAATATTTGTGAGTTCAATATTGTCATTTAATGCTAGATGGCTATTTTGCCCATTAGTTGATGTAGATTCTTCATTATAGAGATATTCTTTACGTTTTGGTAAGTTTTTGGGATGACTGATACTGGTTGTTCCTTTCTGTTTGTAGTGCTTCTTTCAGAAGCTCTTGTAAAGCAGGCCTGGTGCTGATGAAATCACTGAGTGCTTGCTTGTTCGTGAAAAATTTTCTTTTTCCTTCACTTATAAAGCTTAGTTTAGCAGGATATGAGATTCTGGGTTGAAAATTCTCTTCTTTGAGGATATTGAATATTCACCCCCACTCTCTTCTAGTTTGTAGGGTTTCTGGTGATAGGTCTGCTGTGAGTCTGATAGGTTTCCCTTTATGGGTAACGTGACCTTTCTCTCTAGCTGCCCTTAGAATTTTCTCCTTTATTTCAACCCTAGTGAATCTAGCAATAATGTGTCTTGGAGTTGCTCTACTTGAGAAATATCTTTTAGGTGTTCTCTGGATTAGCTGGAGTTGAGTATTGTCCCGCCTTACTAGATTAGGAAAGCTTTCCTGAATAATATCCTGAAGAATATTTTCCAATTTGGTTTCATTCTCTTCATGACATTCAGGTATACCTATCAATCGTAAATTAGGTCTTTTCACATAGTCCCATATTTCTTGGAGACTTTGCTCATTCCTTTTTACTCTTTCTTCTCTAATCTTGTCTTCTCGTTTCATTTCATTAAGTTGGTCTTTGACCTCTGATATCCTTTCTTCTGCTTGATCAATTCGACTGTTAAAACTTGTGCATACTTCACGGAGTTCTCATATTGTATTCTTCAGTTCCATTAATTCACTTATATTCCTCTCTAAATTGTCTATTCTCGTTAGGATTTCTTCAAACCTTTTTTCAAGGTTCTTAGTTTCTTTACATTGGGCTAGAACATGTTCTTTTAAGTCACTAAAGTTCCTTATTATCCACTTTCTGAAGCCTAAATCTGCTAATGGAATGCACTCGTTCTCAATCGGGTCTTGTTCTCTTGTTGATGAGGAACTGTGATCACCTGTAGAAGGAGAGGCATTCTGATCCTGGGTATTCTCAGCCTTTTTATGCTGGTTTCTTCCCTTCATTGTGAGTTCATCCATCTGTCATCTTTGTAATTGCCTACTTTCAAATTTGGTCTCTGAGTGGACGTCCAACTTGTTGATTCCCAGCGCCAAAATCTGAGCAACCCACTGCGCTGGCCAAAACAGCGGCATCAAGATTCGTGGTGCTTTTCTGCCTGGGAATCTCCGGTCTGGCTTCCCTCTTGAGTCCCTTCTTCAATCAGGTAAATGGGCGACTCTGCCTTCCCGGAGCTCCAAACATCAATCAGTCCCGTTTACTCTGCACCAAGAACCGCTGTGCAGGGGCACGGGCAAAACCGTGACGCTGGCCACAAGAGTCGCCCTGGAGACCTGTGGGGCTCCTCCGCTGGGAATCTTCTGGTCCGTGTGTAACAAAAATTCGTCTGAAAGTGTGGCGTTCTCTCGTTCTGTGAGCTTTCTCTGGGAGCTACAATCCCGAGCGGCTAGTGATCAGCCATCTTGGATCTCTCTCAGTGGTCGTATTTTTAATTCCTCTGGCTTTGCCTCAGTTTCCCCAATTGCTACCTCAGTGGATTGCCTCTTCTGCTTAGTAAGGCCAGTGAGCCACATGGGTAAGCAAAAAGCAGTGCAGCTGCTGACCCAGGAAATGGGAGGCCAAATCCCAGTGGCAACTCCCAGAGCTACACAGTGCCTGACCAGACACTGGGCCTCTAGTCTATCACACTTGTTAATGTGTGGACAGTGGAGGAGGGCCAGAGTGAGCAAGGCCCTCAGACTTGTGGGCGAGCCGACTCCCCAATCCTGACTGAATCCTATCACTCAGTGGAAAGCGGCCTCTCCCCCTAACATGGTAAATAAATGCTCAATGAGTTAGAAAACAGCAAAGAAAGCTTTCAACCCACAAGCCCCAAAGATATGTCCCCCAGATCAATGATTTTCACTTGCAGGTAATTTGTTTTTGTTTCAATTTGTTCTTTGAGCACATCAACACTGAAAGGGATATCTGCTATTTTTGCCTACTAAGCATCCATCTTTCGTTTTTGGGTGACACCACCTCAATTTTACTTTGGAAAGCTACCTCTTCCCTGCTAAGAGGTAGATTCAGGGCTGGCCACATGACCCAGGCCTGGCCAGTCTAAGTATTTCTCTTGGCTACAGTGACTGGTTCATGGATGAGCATATGATGCAAGCCAAGTCAAGTCAGTGGGACACTTTTTTTGTTTTTGCTGGGGATGTCAAGCTTGTAACTGCTGGGGGCATCACTGGCCATGAAGGAAGAGTCTACCGAGACTAAAGGCCAATACACAGGCAAGCAGAGTCTAGAGCAAAGGCAGATCAATATTAGCACATGACGTGAGTCCCTGGATCAGACCTGAAATCAGACCTATCCTAGAACATTCCACTTCAGAGGTCTATAAATTCCTCTTTTATTTATGTCATGTTTGAATTGAATTCTTCTCACTTCAAATGGAAGCTAATAGCAACATTCAGCTCTTAGAAAAACCCAGAGGGTATGAGCCCAAATCCTCTAATCAATCCTGAATTACTGATGGACCAGCATTCACTGAGTTTATTCACATCTATACTGCACTGCCCATGTCAGACTCTGACAGAATACCACACAACATGGCACTCCATCTCTGACCTCAGGTGAGATTAAAAAAAAAAAAAAAAACATTAAAAAAAAAAAAAGAAATTCATTTGGGACCTGAGAAAACATTTTGTGTGCAAGGTAGAAAACTTTATGGTCACAATAGAACACAATCTGAACCTAAATTAACAGTAGTGTTGAAAAATTCAGGGTGGGATATTATCCAAGAAGGCTTAGCTAGCTGCTCCACTTAACATTACATCATAAATAGTTTCTGTGTTGCTATTGTTTTTAGTAGCATTTCAATGACTGCATCATATTACATTAAATCAATTGACCCTAACTTACCTAACCATCTTGCTGCTTTTTAATGTCTAGTTCTTGGAAAACATGTAATAATTTAATTTACTCTCAGATTGAGGTCATGTTAAAAAAAAAAAGAGAGAGAGAGAGATAAAACATTCACAAAACAAGGTGCCCAGCAGCTAGGAGAGATAAATGGGAGGAAAGAGAAACTTGTGCTAAGGCAATCATAGAAGGCTTCCTGGAGGCGGCACACCTTTCAAGATTGGAGAAGAGAGGAAAGAAGTCATGTTAGGCTTGAAGATTCACGTGAAAGGTATGTTCTCAAATGATTTTTCCATCTTGCTTCCCTACTACTATGGGGAAAAGTCTGTCATTTTTATTCTGATGTTCACCATTAAACCAGCACCTTTACACAATACCCTTAGTCCTCCCCTTTTCTGACACAGTCTGTTGGTTCTCTGCTGTGAGGCATACTGAAATTAGCTATAGCCTCAATTTGTCTTCCCTCTCTACCCACTAGAATCCAATTTGAAGAAATATCTATTTGCTTACACTTTCAAGTCAAGTAACACTTACAAGTCAACCTGTAAACTTATTCTACTTTTCATATATACATTCTCCATTGTCTTCAAATTTTTAATACACCATTTGCATGATCAGAACATACAGCCATCAAATAGCCTTTACTGACTGATGGACTGACTGACTGAGATGGGATCTCGCTATGTTGCCAAGGCTGGAGTGCATGGTGTGATCATGGCTCACTGCAGCCTTGACTCCTGGGTTCAAGTGATCCTTCTGCCTCAGCCTCCTAAGTAGCTTTGACTACAGGTGTGTACCACCACACTAGGCTCCTGATAGTCATTATTCAATGTGAATTCAGTAGGTAACTATGAATTTAATGATCACCCCCAGCCCTTATGTTAATACCTTTCCAGTCAATTTGGTTATCTGTAGCTTGTTCTCCAGTAAATTCCTCTGGAAATGCTCACAGGAAATAATATTTGCTGAATTCTTGCATGTTTAGAATAGTTGATCTGTGACTTTCATACTTGAAAGGGAATTTGGCTGTATATAAAATCCTTGGCTCTCTTTTTCTTTTCCTGAGTGCTAGAATATATTACTTAGTTGTTTCTGGCACAAAGTGCTGCTGTATAAAAGTCTGGTGCCAATATAACTTGCATCCCCTTATAAAGCACTTATTCTTTTGGTCTGGATGTCCAAGTCCAACAGTGACTAATCTGTGTTATTTTCTCAGGCTCATTGCATACTTTTTCAAGATGAAAATTCAAGTCTTCTCTTTTAGGAGAAGAAAAAAGATCCTAAAATTATTGTTGGATTTATTCTCTTCCATTGCTTTGGGTCTCTTCTTTGGAGACTTGTATGTATGTTGGACCCTCTTTGCCCACCTTCAATACCTATCACTTTTTTTTGCATTCTTTAAAAATGTTTTGTTAATTTCTGACTTTATTTTTATATTTTTCCTCCTTTCCATCCTCTGTTTACCTTATCATATTATCCATGGTCTGTGTTCACTTTTATTCCTTCATTTTAGTTATTTTTCTGAAATAGTTTTTATTTTGTAAGTTGTCCTTCCTGTCAGCTCTCTTTTTAAATAGTCTTTTTGTCTAACAATTTTGTATATGCTATTTGCCCCATAGTATCCATTGGTTTATTAATTTCCTTTAGCTTGTTTTGAAATATTAAGTTTCAGTGTTCTGCTGTTTTGTGGGTCTGTCTTTGTGCAATACCTTGGGACACATTTTTCCATAATTATTTTCCTTACAACAGCTTTGCATAAGATTTTTATTTTTATTTTTAATAACCATCCTCTTCTGTTGCTCATGTGTAGGTGAGATAGATTTACCTGTACTCTAAGGAGAGGATTTTCTTGTGTAGAGGAATGAGAGTGGTCCAGGATAGATTTTCCCAGACTTACAGTCTAAACTTTCCTTCTGTTGTTGCCAAAAACTCTTGAAAACTATGGCCATTCAGATAGTACTTTCTGAAATTATTGTTCCTATTCTTTTCTCCCACTCCTATCTAAAATTTCTTCTTTCATTTTCTCTAGTGTTTCTGTCCTGCTCAATTTGGATTCTGTTTCCCATAATTTCTCCTTAATGACAACGAAGCTCAAGCTAGTTAGTTCCTGTGTTCACAAGGCCAGACCTCTGCTCAAGCTTGCTGCAGTCCTCCCCCACTTACCTAGGGCTTAGAGACTGCATAGACCCCCTCCTCATTTGAGGTGACGTTCTCAGACAGGCCCACCAAACTTCTACCCAAAAGAGAGTCCTCTTCCAGCACATGTTAGAGCTTTCTGGGTTTCCTGGTGCTGGATCTTCAGAATTCCCTTTGCCTTCATGTTCATCTTCAACTTATATCACAGAACTGTTACCATACAGATGTTATTGCTGTTGGCATCTGGCCCCATCTATTCACATTTTGTGGTTCATGGTGTCACGTAGTTGTGCTGAAGGTGCTGTCCATAGGGTTTTTGTTTTACTACCCTTGTTTCTCTGTTTGGGTGGGAAGATTCTAGGAAGTTAAAACTTTTTTTTTTTTTTTTTGGCTGTTGCCACCTTATCTCATTGATTCTCAAGAAATCTTCAGAGGGCAGGCTAGGCAAGATTGATCTTGGCTGGAGGTGAGAGACGAATACCCAGATCTGAGCAATATGGTGGGTGGGGGTGCAACACTAGAGGATGATTCAGGTATTTTTAAGGGTAGTTGAAGGCATAAAGTAGGAAATGGGTATTTATTTGGAGAAGGGAAGTTTGAGACATCAAGTGAGATGTTCAAGAAACACATGGAAAGTCTAGGGCTACATACAGATGTCTGGGCTAGAGACATAGATTTGAACGTCATCAGGATTTTAGCAGTAACTTAACATCTCCCTGACTCCAGATCTAAAATTTTCTTCCCTGGCCTCTTCTATTTTTCACATTTGAAAAACCAGTGTTGAGATCAGCTTTTCTGCTGAGACACATGCTCATTTGGGCATAGCAGAATGTACAGGATTAGATTTCTTGAAAACATCCCGTGAAGAACCATGGGATGTCTTCACATGGCATCTGCATCATTAGACTCCTTTACAGAAAGCATAACTAATATATGTTTGTGTTTTTACACAGATGCCTGTGGTTCTGAAAATGCAACATGGCTGCAATTGTCGTCCCTTCCTCTCAATCTAGAAAGGAACAAATTAACTCATCAGTGAAGTGCTGTATTTGTTAAGATAATTACTGCTAGATTATGCTGGATTAAACAATAAACCCCAAAATTTCAGTAGTTTAGCACAATAAAAATTTATTTCTCACCCACACAAAGCTTAAAGCATAGCCCCTGTGAAGGGGCTCTCTTGCACCCAATGATTTGTGATATTAAGCATTTTTCCTTTATGGCATTGCTGCCTCTCAACACAAGCTTCCACCACAGCCTCTGAGGCAGAGAAACTGTAGGTTTGCTTGGGAAGGTTTTAAGGGTTAGGCCTGACACCCCCAAATACATATCACTGGCCACACCCAAATGACTTGGTCACAGTCTAAAGACAAGGAAGTCTGGGGAATGTAGTCTTCTCATTTACTCAGGAAGAGAAAAAATAAATGATGGGTGAACACAGCATTATCTCTGCCAAGGCATTATGCCAAATCTATTTCACCTACAGCTACTTTCTTCAACTAAGAATTCTACAAGCATAGACAAACAAAATCATGGTGGGCATTAGAATGATTTGACAAAAGGGGAAAAGAAAGTCTAGTAAAATAAGTTAACAGAACATTCATGAACCAACCCTTCCAACTGTTTGGTAATGCCTTAAGAAGTGAAAAACTTGAGTTAACATTTGCTGAAACCTACTGCGTACTACAGGCTCTTATGTACACAATATCAATTTGCATAATGATCTTACTAGGTAAGTATTATCGTCTCCATTTTTTCAGAAGTGGAAACAGGCTCCTGAAAAGTCAAACAGCTTATAAGGGAGAGAGTCGGGTTTGAATCCAGGGCATTCTGGCTCTACACTTTACAGAGAAAAGCTAGGACCTCCTGGTCTACTGAGTAGGCCTGAAGTCTCAGCTGGGATTTGAATTGCTCTGCAGCTGTCAAGTCAAACAGAACAAAGGCAACCCACCTCAATGAAAGGAAGACCAGGCAACTGAGCCCTACTGACCAGCATCTCCCAGAACACAACAAAGGGAGCAGCTCAGCAGAGAAAGGGCTTCCTATTTCTCAACACAATTTGGAGGGAAAACAGTCTCAACAAAACAAACCCTAAGGAAGCTGGGTCAGTAGCTGAGAAAGGGATCACTCCCCATGTTCTGTAGCAATGAATGGGGGGCGTTCTGGCAGCACAGCTGTGGGCGGTCCACATTCAGAGGTTTGGAGGACAGATTTGCATGGGAACAGGGGAGTGGGGCCCCTTTAGAAGAGAGGTGGTCCCGCCTCCAGCTCTGGGGCAACCTCACCTCTTTCAAGGCAACTGGTTCCAATGAGCCCTGGTGCACAGTAGGTACAGAGAGCAGTGAATTAGGGTGTAGCCCACCTTCCCAGCTAGGGCCAGAGGGCTGCACAGAGTAGTTCCTCAATGACATTTGCAGGGAGAAGCAAGAAAGGATGGCTGGGCAAGGACAAGTGTTCCCCATCCACACTTTCGCTACAGCCATCATGACGGATACTCAGCATATGCTGTCCCAGTCCACACGGACAGCACTTTACAGTTTACAAGACTGTATGTCTTATGTCTTGTGTGTCCCACACACTGCCCTGAAGTGAGCATCATCATCCCCAGGTTAGACACAGGTGGGTTGCTAAAAACACATTCACCCTCTCCCCACATTCCTACCTTGATCATGCTAATAGAATGTCTAACTTCTTAGATGTTTGGGGAAGAAAGCTTCACGTCTTTTTCCTACCTCTTGGAGAGAAGTGACTTATCCAATTGAGGAGACTGGGGTCATCATGCATATGTGGTCAGCATGTCTCTCTCTCACACACAGAAGATGAAATAACATTTGTGAAACAAACCTTTAGCACCATCCTAGCTCTTGGAGAGCACTGAGAAATACTCTGGAGAGTATTTGGAAACCTAGCCAGAAGCCCTCATGAGCAGCAGTGCTTAGTCAACATTCATTCCCTCCCAGGATATTTCAGTATTCAAGGAATCAAGCCTCTTCCCTTTACCCCCCAACATAAACATGCAGTTAGTGCCTACCATATGCCAGGTACAAGTCCCAGGAACAGAGGCTGAAGCTGTCACTGAATGTCCCAGAGCTCCTACCCTCAAGGAGCTTACACTTTAGTGGGAGAGACAGACAGCAAGCAAAAGCAGCTAAGCTCTCATACAACATCTGGCAGAGAGGAGCGACTACTGGGGAGGGGTATGGGAGATGAGTTCAGTGTAGTAGTGAGTTCAGTGGCAGTAGGAGCCAGGGTCCCATCTACCCATGAAGGTGCAGATGCTGCTCTGGGATTTTCTACAGCATCTATGGCAGCACAGGTTACAGAAAAGAACTCCCCTAGAAATGTGCTTTCAGATCTGCAAAGAGAGCCACCAGTCAGAGCAGAAGGACATGCTTCTGCTTGTCACCAAAGACAGCATCGGCAGGCAGAGCAACTAAATCCATCTTTGTGTCCTGGAATTGGCTGGTGTTTGTTGCAGTAATGCCTTGAGGTCTTTGACAAATCAGCATTAACCATCCTGCCACAAAATCACCAGCAGGAGGAGGTGTATGATGATAGTCATGCTGATGATCACAATGACACCAACTAACCTTTATTAGCGCCTATGACATACCAGATGCAAAGCACTCTACAGGTATTAAACTCACCTCGTCCATACTGGTGGGTGCCATTATTATTTATTATTCCCTTTTTATAGATGAAAAAACTAAAACCCAGGGAGAAGAAGTCACTTGTCCATTAACTTTAGAGAAATGTACACACTCAGTATGAGGAGTCACTTTGGGCTTACGAATAAATGAACCTTCTAATTGCCCTGGGAACCTGGCCTGCCTTAGGAGAAGGCACTGAAGCACCAAGCAAAAGGGGACGAAGTTAAACAAGAGAGCTCTCTAGCCAGGCTCCATGTTTTGAGCCTTGCAGGGGCTTAATAAAAAGGGCAAAAACTCTGGGGTCAGCAGACCCAGCTTGGAGCCCTGCTCTTCTGCTTACAGCTATGCAACCCTGGGCAAATTACTTCACCTCTCTGAACCTCAACATCCTTGCCTGTGAAAGAAAGACATAATGAATGTAAAGTGTGCAGTGGAGTACCTGGTACCATCCTTTTAATCTGGTTTCTTTTGGTGGCTGACCATTCTCAACTATAATATGCAAACAAGCTCCCAGGTCCTTTCCAACAATCCCAGCATCCCTTCCCTTCAGGTGAACTAATCAGATTTCTGAGAAGCATCAAATGCTGAACTGCCCATCACTAAAGCAGATACACCAGACTCTTAGGGCTACCAGCTTGGGTCCAACAGGGATGGGTGGGAAGAACAAATACTTCATCCTTCCGAGGCTCTTTGCCGCCCCAGTGCCTGGCCAAGAAGATGCATGAAAACTGCCAGACCCAACAACGCATGGGATATTGGGCTCACTGGGTGCCATCCAGCACCTGGGCCAGGCACCAGGTGGGAAGGGCTCTGGCAGATCGGCCCCGCGTGTCGCACAGCCCCACAGCGGGGCCCATCCAGGGTCACACACCTGCCCCCAGGAGCAGGACATCCCTGGGGCTAGAGTCCAGCTGGATGGGTAGGGAGCCTCGCCCTGTGCCCTTTGACTCCACTTGTAGGTGCCCTTGCTGGGCTCCTGTGCACTGCCCCACACCCTGCTCTGTCACCAGCCCCATTGAGATGTCATAAGAGCCCAGCTGCCCAGTGCCCCACCCGGCCACAGACTAGTGGGTGACTCAGGACTATCCTCTCCATTTCTGACCATCATATTGGTCTGTGCACAACTTGCCCAATAATATGGGAAATCTCCTAAGCAAATTTCGTTCCTGGTTCCACCGCAGGCCCCAGCAGTGGTGGCAACCACAATGGTCTCCTCTTGTCCATGCGGACTCTTTGGCTGGCCGGGTTCATCCCACAGTTCCTGCGCGTACGCCTGCCCTGGGAGCCCTACACTCTCATCAATTCTTCTTGACCCCTCAGCGAGGTCTTGGGCCTCATATTCCAGTCAGCTGGAAGATCCTGAACTCGAGCGCCCAACTGCAGGACCTGCCTCCCCTGGTCTGGAGGCCCCCCTCAAGGAAGAAACCTGTGGTGTCTGCACACAACTTCGCAGGCAGAAGCACAGTGAGGATCCCTCGTCTAAAACTTGTTTCCCCTTCAACTGCCATCACTACAAGTGCCAGCCCTGATCCTGAAGACAGAGGTGAGGGCAGAAGAAGAGCCGGAAGAACCAATGGAGGTGGACGATCAGGTAGAGACCCAGGGGCAGGAGGAGGAGAAAGGGGGCCCCTGTAGCAGTGGGGGAGCAGCATCTATCTTGAGGCCCCTGGAGACTCAGGGAAACCTCGCTTCCATTGACTGCAGTCCCAGGGCCTTAAAGGGAAATGTCCATAGCAGGAGCCTGACAGAAATGAACAGGACTGACAAGGCCCAGGTGCCTGTGAGTTTCCACTCCAAGGGCCATGGAGTGCCCAGTGCACACAGCCCTGCGGGAGGCGTCCCTCCCTTTGGGAAGCCTGACCCAGTGTGGGGATCACTCCAGCATAGAGACCCCTAAGTGTCTCCACCATAATGGATTTTGAGCCCAGACACGTTTCTCCCCCTTGGAAGCAGTCGAGCTGAGGGAAAGAAGGAACTGAAAGGAGTTTGATATTGCAAAAGTCTATTTCTGGTTCACTGACCTAATATTATGGCTGGGTGAAGGCTGTGTGGTTTTATTAGACATTGTGTTTCTTGAAGTTTTTGTACTGGGCTAGTTTTATCACTTTGTTTACCAAGTATTCACTGAAGCTTGTGATTATTCGCATGCCATTTGAAATTGTTGTCCTCAAGATTTATCGCTTGCTTTGACAATTGTAAAATGTTATCTTATTCCTATAAGTAGAAAAGGTCATCTGTTTGTTTTATGATTTTTTGGATCAATCTTTATGTACTAGTTTTATCTTGATCCCTAGGCTTGCAATATTCTGTTCCCCTTTGTTGTAATGATTTGACGTCAGCCATTGCGGGCTGAAAAGTATATAATGAGACCCTGTGCACGAAATAAACTGCTGACTGGGGCATTGCCTTGTCAGTCCTCCAGACTCCATCTTTCTGTCATTCTTCTCTTCCGCGCACTTTCTCTTCCAGGTATTGGAACCCTCTTCCAAGTCAAGAGACCCCAACAACCCAGCTCTACCAGTGCTCCCCGGCCCAGTTCCCGGCTGCTCCCATTGGCCAGACAAGGCAGCCTCTCAGGTGCTGGGGAAAGACCACCTCCACAGCTCCTCAGACTCGCTGATGGAGTGGGAGGACACCCAGCGCAAGGATCCTGCAGCTCCTGCAGTAAGCAGCTGTTCCCCACACACAGCTGCCAAGCACAGTCTCTGACTGGTCCCTCCCTAGCAATGGAGGTGGGGGAGAGATGAGGGGCCCCCACCCACTAAACGTCCCTGCCTATCCCTGGAAGGATTCAGAGACACCACAGGCAGACATAGAAGACCAACATCCAGGAGACTGAAAAAGTGACATGGGAGAATAAACAAGATGTGATAAACTGCAGTGCCAGCCAGCCTGCCCCGATGTCTCCCCACCCTGCCCCAGGCCACCTACATGTCACAGATCCCAGCTCCTCAGTAGAAAACTGGGAAATGACAACCTTTTTATATATAGTATTCTGCAGCCATTAAAAGTGATGTTTCTGAAAAGCTTCTAATAAAACTGAAAAATACTTATGTGATAATCTTTGGGATCCAAGAAGCCAGAACAGAGCTTGGTGGCCCTCCTGGAGCTTCTAACACACAGCCTTTTCTTTCTTCAACATTTTCTTACAAACAGACAGCTACACACACAGAGAGATACACACATACAGACACACACAACTTTTGTAAGCAGAGCCTTGGTTTGAGGTAAAAACATAACTTATATGGCCTGGCAGAAAATGGCTGAATTAGGCGCTTTCTTTTTGCCTTTTATATCAGTAAGGATTCTCAAAAGATTAAAAGTAGGTTAGGAGAATAATAAAACAGCTGTGTTTCCAGTGTGTACCTGACAACAGCTTTTGTAGAAGTGAATGATTACATGAAAATCACTTCCTTCCCACCTCTTTCTCAGCCTCCTCTGGGTTGCTAGGCACCCTCGCTCCTTCTTTCCGCTAATGCCACATACAGAAGCTGATGAATACAGTATGGCCATTATGAGGAAAGGGGAGTCTGGGAGAGAGATTCAAATGCTCCCTCCCTGGTGGATTCCATGGGGGGAGAGGGCTTTGGTGGAGATGACTTTGGAGATATTTAAATGCTAATGTGCTGGGCAGGCGGGCAGGGCCAGTGGGAACAGTGGTGGGAAGGGGCTGAGGCTCTTGGCCTGGAAGCCCAACTGGAAATATGTTCTGCAGCCTCTAGCTCTGGTGCCAAGCCCTTCCCTGGGCAGCTGGCTCTGGGGCCAACCAGGGCCCTGCCAGTAAAGTGTCACTGGGCTGAAGGGTTGCACTGCGGGTGGTGAGGAGCCGTTCAGTTCTGTGCAGGGGGAGTTTGGGTGTGTAGGCTGACCCCAGTGGCCCCTTTGTGTGGAGCAGGGAATAAGGGTCACTGTGGCTGGGCTTTTGCCCAGGAGGCTGGGCAGCCATGGCCAGGCATGGAGAGTGCAGAGGGCAGACAAGCAGTTGGCCTCTCCCTAATCCATCACATCAGTTGCTTGAGCCCCATTTTACCAAAGTGCTGAATGTGGGAGACTCAGAGAAGGATGAACCCGAGCAAGGCCTGAAGATGGCAATTCTCAGCCCCAAGCTCTTCTCGGGATCTCCATGCAGACTCAGGGAAAGACAGTTTAGGCCAAGCTCTTCCTTGAGGAGTGTTCCTCAAGGGGGAGGCTCTTGGAATTTTGGACAATTCATTGTGCAGGACTGGCCCACTCCCTGTGGGATGTCTACCTACCAGCTCCCACTGTCTAAATGCTAGAGGTCTCCCAGTCATTTTGGCAGCCAAAACTATGTCCCACCTCTTCCTAAATGACCCTGGGCCAGTGGTCCTACCTAGTCTGCGCTAGGAACCACTGAGGCAGGGGGAGTTGAAGCGGCAATGACGGTGGGGCTGTAGAACCCACATCCCATGGGCGGCACTGGGCCAGGGGCTCTGGGGCAAGCTAGACTTCAGCTCCCAAACCCAGCCTGATCATGCAGGTTCTTTTGTGTCAGTTGAGCAAGCAGTTAGGATGAAGCCTCATCATCTCCCCCCAGAACCACATTTCTTTGCTAATAACCATGGAACTTGTTCAAAGTCAGGAAATAAAACAGCTAGTTGGGGTGATCCATGTCCTGGAGGAGCCAAATGGGAGCTAAACTTCAAGTGATAGAAAAGATGTCCTTGGGAGGAGAATGGAAAAGGAAACAGCCTCAGTGGTAAAGGTAGCCACCTCTGTATCTGGCTGCAGATAGAGAAATACTGTGATCATATCGTGGCATTCGTTGTTTATTGTCTGTCTCCCCCAACTAGAATGGAAGCTTCTTGAGAGCAGGATGCTCTGTTCTCACTGCTGAATCCCCAACCCTTCATGCTTGCTGGCATATGATAAGCACTCAAGAAATGTCTGTAGGGTGCCCACAGCTGCTTAGGGTCTCCAGCACGTAGAAAGGGAGTGCTCAAAGCTCACACTGAGTGGAGACAGGCACAGTCAACAGTGGAAGCACCTCCTCCCTGGCTGAGAGCTCCAGTCCTGGATGAGCTCCATGGCTAGAAGGATCCAAGCAGAGTCACGGATGCAGAGAGGAAATTTCTGCATGGATATGGTTTGGCTGTGTCCCCACCCAAATCTCATCTTGAATTTTACTCCTGTAACTCCCATGTGATGTGGGAGGGACCAGTGGGAGATAATTTAGTCATGGGGCAGTTTCCCCCATACTGTTTTCATGGTAGTGAATAAGTCTCATAAGATCTGATGGTTTGATAAGGGGAAACCTGTTTTTCTTGGCTCTCATTCTCTCTTGCTGCTGCCATGTGAGATGTGCCTTTCACCTTCTGCCAGACCCAACAGCACATGGGATATTGGGCTTTGGGATCCAAGAAGCCAGAACAGAGCTTGGTGGCCCTCCTGGAGCTTCCAACCCACAGCCGTGATTGTGAGGCTTCCCTAGCCATGTGAAACTGTAAGTCCAATAAACCTCTTTCTTTTGTAAATTGCCCAGTCTCAGGTATGTCTTTATCAGCAACACGAAAACGGACTATACAGTAAATTGGTACTGGAAGTGGGGCACTGCTGAAAAGATACCCAAAAATGTGGAAGTGACTTTGGAACTGGGTAACAGGCAGAGGTTGGAACAGTTTGGAGGGCTCAGAAGAAGACAGAAAAATGGAGGAAAGTGTGGAACTCCCTCAAGACTTGTTGAATGGCTTTGACAAAATGCTGATAATGACATGAACAATGAAATCGAGGCAGAGCAGTCTCAGATGGAGATGAGAAACTTGTTGGGAGCTGAAGCAAAAGCGACTCCTGTGTTTTAGCAAAGAGACTGGTGACATTTTGCCACTGTCCTAGATATTTGTGGAACTTTGAACTTGAGAGAGATGATTTAGGGTATCTGGAGGAAGAAATTTCCAAGCAGCAAAACTTTCAAGAGATGACTTGGGTGCTGTGAAAGGCATTCAGTTCCACATTCACAGGCATTCCTGTGAAAGGAGGCAGAATATAAAAGTTTGGAAAATTTGCAGCCTAGCAATGTGATAGGAAAAAACCCATTTTCTTAGGAGAAATTCAAGCCCACTGCAAAAATTTGCATAAGTAACAAGGAGCCTAATGTTAATCCCCTAGACAATGTGGAACATGTCTCCAGGGCATGTCATAGGTCTTCACAGCAGCCCCTCCCAACACAGGCCCAGAGGCCTAGGAGAAAATAGTGTTGTGGGCAGGGCCCAGAGTTCCCTGTACTGTGTGCAGCCTGGGGACTTGGGAGGGGCCGGGGCAGAATGATATGGTTTGGCTGTATCTCCACCCAGATCTCATCTTGAATTGTATTCCCATAATTCCCATGTGTTATGGAGGGACCTGGTGGGAGATAATTAAATTGTGGGGGCAGTTTCCCCCATACTGTTCTCATGGTAGTGAATAAATCTCACGAGATCTGATGGTTTGATAAGGGGAAATCCATTTCACTTGGCTCTCATTCTCTCTTGCCACCACCATATGAGATATGCCTTTCACCTTCTGCCATGACTGTGAGGCCTCCCCAGCCACGTGGGAATAAGTCCAATAAACCTCTTTCTTTGTAAATTGTCCAGTCTCGGGTATGTCTTTATCAGCAATGTGAAATGGACTAATACATGTATTGCATTGGAAGTTAGGGCAAAAGGTGTTTGGGGCTTTCTGCTGCTAGGAAGCCTAATGGTTAGTGGGTCTATGCACTTCAACATTTCCTGAGCACCATGAATAGGACATGGAGACTATAGAGAGAATGAAGCTTCCCATCCCATGCTCAGGGCCTTGCAATCTAGAAAGCATATGAGGAAAAAGAAAGTCGAGCAGCAAGTACCTTGTTTGTGTCTCACAAAATCAGACAGATCTGGTTGAGTTCCAGCTCTGCTGGGCCACCTTGAGAAGGTCACTTCTTTGAGCCTCAGTTTCTTTGTGGGTACAATGGGGAAAATCATCATTCCAAGCTGCCAGAGTTGTTCTGAAGACAAAATGAGACTAGGTCTGTAGAGTGTGCACAGAGTACCTGGCTCACAGTAAATGCTAAGTGGCCAGAGAGGGATTATCCCTTTGGGCCTGAAAAAGCATATGTGAAGGGTGTGTGGGGCTGACTAGGCAGGTCCCACTTGGGGTAACAGAAGAAAAGCCAGCTTTTCTAGCCCGGCAGGGAGCTGGCTGCAAAGGCCTTAACTGTCTCCTTCCCACCCTGGTATGGATGTCCTACAAAGAGCAGGAGTCCAGGCCCACTCGTTCTGTCCCTGAAATGCTACAACAGCTGGACCTGCCCAGTTTTCTCTGCAGGGTCAACACCTCCTCTGCCAGGCCCAGTAGACAGACTTCAAGGAACTGGGCCTCAGGGCCTGTTGGTCTCTCTGCAGCCATTCACCCTGGACAGCATTAGGAGTGAGAAAGGAAGAGACATCCTCTCAGCAAGGGCCTTTGAGAAGCCACACAAGCTGCCCATATGAGCATCACCTGCACATACAAAGACGACCCTTGCTCCTAAAAAAAGTTTACATAGGTAAATGTGTGCCATGGTGGTTTGCTGCACCTACCAATCCATCACCTAGGTAGTAAGCCCCACATTCATTAGCTATTTATCCTGATGCTCTCCCTCCCCCATCCCCTAAACAGGCCCCAGTGTGTGTTGTTCCCCTCCCTGTGTCCATGTGTTCTCATTGTTCAGCTCCCACTTATAAGTGAGAATAGGTGGTATTTGGTTTTCTGTCCCTGTATTAGTTTGCTGAGGATGATGGCTTCCAGCTCCAACCATGTCCCTGCAAAGGACATGATCTTAGTCCTTTTTACGACTGCATAGTATTCCATGGCGTATATGTCCTGCACATGTATCCTGGAACTTAAATAAAATTAGAAAAAAAAAATACCACGTTCCCAAGAGTCATTAGTCCAAACTTTACGTTGTCTTCATATTTCTATAAAAAGTAGTATTACCGACTCTCTTTTTTTAATCAATAAAACATAGACACTCTCTCAAATAAAAAAAATTAAGTTATAGAAAAGGTGAGTGGATTCTCTTGCATTATCTCCGCAATAGAAAACCATCCCTTGGAATCCTCACAGGCCTCGGTTTCTTTACTGGGCACTTCCAGGCTGTTTATCTCCCTCAATTCTCACACCACCACCACAGGCAGGTACTATTAGCAACTCCATTTCACAGAGGAAGAAGACAAGGCCCTGGTAGACCACTCAGCTGATACCTGAAGACTCAACCCAACATCTGTCTGATCCCAAAGCCCTCACTTTTTAAAAAAATATGCTCCAAATTATTTTACTTTAAATTTTTAATCGACAAAAATTCTATATATTTGTGGTTTAGACATGATATTTTGAAATTCATAAACACTATGGAAGGGCTAAATCAAGCTAATTAACATATGCAGTACCTTGCTTACTTTTTTTGTGGTGAGAACACTTAAAATTATTCTTTTAGTGATTTTCCAGTATACATGACTATATTGCTGTTACTGCCTATGTCACCATGCTGTACGATAGATCTCCTGAACTCATTCCACCTGCTGCATTGACATTTTATATTCTTTGACCCAATCTCTCCAACCCTGGCCGTCCAACCCCTGGGAACCACCATTCTACTCTCTGCTTCTGTGAGTTTGAATTTTCTAGATTCTACATACAGAGTAAGTGAGATCACATGGTGTTTATCTTTTTGTGCCCAGTTGCAGCTCACTTTCATCTTCTCAGTAGACTGCCATCATATTCACCAAGAGAAGAGGCCAGCGTGAATAAGCCTGGAGCCAAACACTCTTATCTTACCTCTCTGCTCTCCACAGGCCCAATGTCCAAACGGATTTCACTGCTTGACACTCGCTGACCTATCTGCCCTGCTTACATACGGTTCTCCTTCTACCTCTCAGGTCCTGCCTTCAGGGTCACACTGCCACCTGCTCACACGGCCTCTCCTATGCTCATCTGAATGGAAGTAGTGACAACTTTAAATGGTGCCAGTTCATTGGGAATCTGACTAATGGAGCATTCCAGTGCACCCAGGCCAGTGGAAGCAGCTGGTCCTAGGGTCCTGGGGGAGTGGATGAACATGCAGGGCTGTATCAGGCAGGAAACCAGCAGGGGCGGCTAACCTTGGGGGACTAATGGGAGATGGCAAGCCATCACAACACACCCTCCCAGATAATGTGTGGGACACAACCACATTCTACAATATGCATTTAATGAACACCTACTATGTGCTAGGCAGTTTGCGAGCCACCATAGGAGAGGTAGAATTGAATAAAATGTTCACATTCTGGAAGGGTTGGTTAAGTGTAGCTTGTATTAACCCCCAAGAATGTTAACCAAACGCTTGCTTAGAATGACATTCACCCAACCCCTTTCTCCGTGCACTCCCACAGCCTTGGGAAATCCTAATGCACTATCATCTATAATCTTGGAGACATGCAGTTTCCCCCTTCCAGGTGACTTATCATATAAAAATCTTCTCATGGCCACAGGTAAATCATCTCTTCTCTCTGGGCCTCATCTTCCCCAAAGGACATTTTAAAGAATAATTCCTGGGCTTTGCCAACTTTTATTAATCAGACACATACAACCGTTATTAGCAACTTCTGGCCCATGTTGGTGTGTCGTAAGGGGGAAAAGAAAAGGGATTACTGATAGTAAAAAAAAAAAAAAAGGAAAAGCCAGTGATTTTACTTGACACTCTCATTTTATGGCTGATGGAACTCTGGCACAGGGAGGTACAGTGACAGTTCAAGGTTGGCGGTGGAGCTGGGTTTCCTGATTCTTAGCCTGGGAGTTTCCCACCATGCAAGAGTGCCTCCTGGGGTGGGCAGTGGGCCATGAAGGACCAAGATGGATACAGCATAGGAGGCTGAGCAGCACCCACTTGCCTCTACAGTTTGGAACGTCACTGAGGCCCTAAGCAAGGAGCCAGAGCTATGTTTGGCCTCTTTGTGAACATTATGCAGGACTCAGCACTCGCCCTGTAGGGCTTTCCAGCACTTGGCTTGCATATGAGAAGTGAGAGAAATGGAACATGAGATTCACACACCAGTGAGTTTTCAGAGAAGGACATCAAGTGTCACAATCCCAGCCAACTCAGAGGTATCAAAGATCCGTCATCTTGCTGCTCACAGACAGAAGAAATCCCTGCTCTCTTACAAAGCTGTGCTAGATCAGAAATCATCAGAACAAACTGCATTTGCAAAACACACTTCTTCCCAACCATGGAGGAGCTGGCAGGAACCAGTCATAGCAACTATAAGCAAGAGCTATGTGTACCTCTCTGTAGCCCTTGTGTTGCTCAGAGCTCTTTCACACACATCCACTTATTTGATGATTTCTGCAGCCATTTGAGGTGGACAGGGTAGGGTTTATTAATACAGAAGCCCAGAGAGGTTATGTGACCTGCTCAAGGCCACAAAATTAGTGAGGCAGGACCTGATTCCATGTCTGGTCTAACCTCTTCATTTCATAGATGAGCAAACAGACTCAAAGGGGTGGAAAAGTAGCAAATGTTTCAATTGGGGGTCCCTGGTCCTGGTCCAGTTCTCCACCAGCTGTGGCATTGGGTGAGCCATAGCCTTTCTCTGGCACTCAGGTACTCATCCACAAAAGAAGAAGGTGGACCTACATACAGGCTCTCAAACTTATTAAAATAGCAAACAAACGAGCTTCATGGCGTTCTTTGCCAAAAACCTTTATGAATATAATTTTACTCTATGTGTTTACTCTATGTGTTTACTCTATGTTTCTTTACTAAGAAACAAACAGTATCAGAATATAAAACCATGGAAATTATGAAATATGAAATCACCACCACTGACACATGACTTTATGAATAAAATTGAGCTGTTGAATCAAGCATGAATGACTAAGGGTATCTCCTTTAATATTAATTGGCTTCTTGAACATTCAACATATCATGTTCAAGACTAGCAGATAAAGAGAAGTAAGTGCTGAGGGTTAATTTTTTTTTATGAGAGTTACAGAAAACAGATAATTATAAAATATTTTTAATCACAATCTTTTAAATCCGTAACATTTTAAATCCATTTTAAGGAAGACAGAAAATTCTCCCAGATGCCAGAAATGAGATAAGGTAAAACTGAAAGTTGAGGAGGAGGAATAGACCTAGCGACCCATAAGGTCATCTAAGCAAATAGAAGCCCAAGAGGCTGAGGTTTCATTCCTTCCCAATGGTAGAATTAAGATTGCATACTGTGGGTATGACCAAGAGCTAATTAGGATTACTGAAAAAAGCTGGGAGCTAGAAAGGATTGTCCCATAGTGAACCAGAAGTTTGAAAACTCTACTTCTCAGCTTACCATGAAAGTTCCAGGTATGGATATGATTACACACTGCTCTTGCAATATGGGCATTCGAGTTCAAAATATAACTTAAAAATTACCATCTTACAATTACATATTTAGTTAAACTACCACTCAAGTGAAATAAACGTCTTTCCAGAAATAAACAGACTAAGAGAGCTTAGTTACTCCAGGCCCTTGCTCAAAGAACTACTCAAGGATTAACTCCAACAAGAAGAAAATGTAATCCTGTAGAAAGAAATGAAAACAGTGGGGAGCAAAGAAATCAGTAGAGCATGTTGTGAAATACAAGTATCAACTCTTAAGAAGTAATAAGGCAGAATCAAAAAGTAGATATCACAAGGATGATGAGGAGGAGAGTGTAGGATTTGGAGAGAAATTTGTGTCCTAGAGTATTTTCTTATTCAGAAAGAGGACGAAGATAGTTAACAACTACACTGGTTGAGTCAGCATCACACCTCCTATCTCTCCACTGCACTCAGGGATAGTCTCTTTCCTCCCAGCCCAGTACAGCTGTCACAACCTCCCACAGCACTTCACAGATGGACTTTAGTAGCTGCAGTCCTTTCTGCCCCAAACAATTGTAGCCATGGTTCTGATCCTGAGTCTTCAGTAGGCATTCTCAGAACTCTGCTGTTTCATTCTTAAGGAAGGAAACCCACAAGGGCTGTCAGCATGCCTTCAGGACACCGGGAATTACGGCTCTATTTCTAGCAGCTGATGTAACTGGAGCTCCAGTTTCTGCACACCCTCCTGCTTCGTGGGCCTCTTTTCCTATAAGGCACTACTCTCCAATAGAGTTTTCTGTGATGATAGACATGTTCTATATATGTGCTTTCTGATATGGTGGCCACTAGCCACAGCTGGCCATTGAGCACAGGAAATTTGACTAATGAAACAGAGAAATTGAGTTGTAAATTTTATTTAATTTCTATTTAAATAGATAGATGTGGTTTGTGGCTACTGCATGGGACAATGTAGTTCTAGAAAGTAAAAATTCCTGAAGAGATCCATTCCATTCCCTTTGCAGGAAGACCTGAGGTGATCCTCTGTCTCCCTCCCCGCTGGAGTGGGATTGAGGGCAGGTGGGTGGCTCCAGCACCCAGGAACTTCTTCTTGCCTGGACTACTTGGCCCCAGAACTTCTGCTTCCTCTGATCACAAGCCCTCACTGGTTTGTCTGACAGGCCTCAGCCTGCCTTCACTGCTCTCTTAGACTAGTGTTCCTCAAATTTTCATGTGTATAAAAACCACCAGCGGTGTTGTAAAATGCAGATTCTGATTGAGCAGGCTTGGGATGGGGCCTGAGAAAGTCAGCATGTCTGAGAAGCTCCCAAATAAGGCTGGTTCTGCTGGCCTGGAGACACTCTGAGTAGTAACAAGGTTTTAGAGACAGAAGCTCATCTGAAAAGGCTACATACTGTATGATTCCAACTATATAACATTCTGGAAAAGGCAACACTATGGAGGTAGGACAAGATCAGTTTAGGGGGAGGGAAGGCTGAACAGGTGGAGCACAGGGGATTCCTAGGGCAGGAAAACTACTCTATGTGATACTGCAATGGTGGGTGGGTGTCATTACACATTCATTGGAGGTGCAACATTACACTTTTGGAGGTACCTCCAAACCCATAGGTACCCAAGAGAGACACCCAAGAGAGAACCTCAATGTCAACTATGGACTTTAATTAATAATAATGTATCAATATTGGCCCCTTGATTGTAGTAAATGTACCACCCGAATGCAAGATGTTCCTAATAGGGAAAACAGGGGTTGGGAGGAGGTGTTGTGGGGCTATAAGGGAGCTTTCTGTACTTTCGGGTTCATTTTTCTGTAAACTTGAAACAGCTAAAATTAATAAAAATTGACTGATTTTTTTTTAAAAAACTATACTTAATCCACAAAATTTAATGTGCAATTTTGGGGAGAAGGGGTTAAGGACTCTCCCCCACTTAACTCCTGTCTGAGAAAACAAGAACTGTGTCTTACTCATCCTCCCCACCTAACCTCCATCCCACTCCCACAGTGCCCAGGAAATGTCTAGTAAGAATGGATACTTGGTGAATTTCTCCTGATTCATTTAAAAAGCAAAGTCTGGCATCATGCCTGGCACAGAGTAGGTACTCAACAAATATTTGCTGGATGAATAAATATGAGGTGGGAATTCTAACAAAACAGCCTGAAAATACCTGAAGACAGGCACTCAGTTGTTCCTCTCTGGTGCTGGCATGGCTCGGCTCATGGTGCTTCAAGGTTCTCACCAGCCTCTGCCATAGCAACACCTCTCCTCTAGGAGACAGCAAAATTTTCAAGGGCAAAAACACTCCCATTTCATCCCTGTACTCTCACTGCTTGGCCGGGCCTGGCACACAGTAGGTGAACCTTGAATGTTTGCTGACATCTCTTTGAAGTGACTCCAGTGTTCTCTTCCTGTGTTATCCTCTTGAACTTCTGGAGGTAGCCAGATAAACTCACACGATGCCACTAGCTCTAGCCACAACTGCCCATAGGTTGTAACATCACAGCTGCTGGGCTTCTTCTTAGACCCTGATGACAATGCAAAGCCTTCTCCATCCTCAGACAGAGTCTTCCTTGCCATATTCCTCAAAACTCAGGGTCATTTGATAGCAGCCTCCTTTTGCTCTAAACTCACTGTATTCTCCAAACTCATTCTATTCTCTTGCCCTTTCTAAACAGATAATATGTGCTTTTTCACCTACCCTTAACAAATCTGCATGGAGGAAGATGAGTAAAGACTTAGGCTCTGTCCTCTAGAATCTTACAAGAGAGGAAACAGTCTCAGAGAGGGTGAGCCTCCTGCCTAATGTCACACAGCAAAGAATGAAGAACAGGCATTCACATGCTCTTCTGTTAGAAAACTCATACTCTTCACTGATGAGCTTTGCTGAGCCTCTCTCTTATCTGAGTAATCATCTGAAATTACAGCTCTCTTCATGCCAGTCATCTCTTGCTCACAAACATTCAACCGCTCCCTCCAGACCAATGAATGAAATGCCAACTCTTTGGCTTGGCAGTCAAGGTTCTTAATGAAGGGGCCTCCGCCTACTGACTTCATCGTATGTCTTATGATTCCCTATCACAAAATCCATCCTGTAGCTACAATGAACTACGGACCATTTCCTGCATTTATGTAGACTTTCCATCTCTGATCTTTGCTTATTTCTGAAAAGATTTTTCTTCCTAATTCTGCAGAGATCAAATGAAAGACTGTCTGCTGCAGCAGGGCATGGTGGCTCACACCTGTAATCCCAGCACTTTGGGAGGCAGAGACGGGCAGATCACTTGCGGTCAGGAGTCTGAGACCAGCCTGGCCAATATGGTCAAACCTGTCTCTACTAAAAATACAAAAATTAGCCAGATGTGGTGGTACACATCTCTAATCCCAGCTACTCAGGAGGCTAAGGCAGAAGAATCACTTGAACCCAGGAGACAGAGGTTGCAGTGAGCCAAGAACACACCACTGCACTCTCCAGCCTGGGTGACAGAGTTAGACTCCATCCTAAAAAAGAAAATACTGTCTGTTTCATAAAGTCTTTTCCAGGACATGTGACTGAAAATAATGCTGTTCTCCTCTGATTGTTTATGGCCCTTTATCTGAATCACTATATGGCATCCATCTTCCACCCATCCATCCATCCATCCATCCATCCATCCATCCATCATCCATTTATCATCCATTCACCTGCCGATCCATCATCCATCTATTAACTATCCATCTGTTCATCATCCATCCATGCATCTATCTGTCCATCTGCCCATTCATTATCCATTATCATTCATCTATCCATTTGCTCATCTATCATCCATCTACCCACCCATGCATCCATCTCCCTCCCTCCCTCCCTCCCTTTTGTTTGTCCATACATTTATCCGTTGCTGACTGGGAACCTCTTACACCAGGCCCTGTGTCAGGTCCTGAGAAATTCACAGTGGATAAGACAGACAAATTCTTTGCTCACATGGAGGTCACTTTCTAAATGGGGATACTAACAATGAACACATCAACAAATAAGCACGAGATTACTTCAGACAGCCATCAGCCTGTGAATAAAATAAAAACAAGGGCTTTGTTAAAGTCATAGGGTTTAGTGAGGGTTTTTTTTTTTTTTTTTTTTTTTTTTTTTTTAGTTGGAGTCTTGCTCTGTCACTCAAGCTGGAGTGCAGTGGCATGATCTCAACTCACTGCAACCTCCGTCTCCCTGGTTCAAGCAATTCTCTGGTCTCAGCCTCGCCAGTAGCTAGGGCTACAGGCACAAGCTACCACACCTGGCTAATTTTTGTATTTTTAGTAAAGATCGGGTTTCACCATATTGGTCAGACTGCTCTCAAACTCCTGACCTCAGTGATCCACCTGCCTCCCAAAGCGCTGGAATTACAGGCGTGAGCCACTATGCCAGGCCAAGTGAGGGATGTTTGAGCTCATCTGGTCAGAGATGACCTGACTTTGGAGCTGAGATCTGCAGGATGACAGGGAGCCAGTTACAGGAATATCTGAGGGGAGACTGACCCGGGCAGAAGTCAGAGCCCTGCAATAGAAGTGAGCCTGGAATGCCCAAGGCTGTGTGGGACAGGGACCAGGCCACGGAGGGCTCCTTGGCTATGTCCATGGGGAGCAGTCTTGATTTGAATCCTGGAGCAAGAGGATGCAGCCATGGGGTGGAGAGCAGGGGAGTCAGATCTCTGTTTTTGGTCACATCAGAGTAACAGGGATCAGCCCAGCCTTCCTGCCAATAACAACTATTCAAGCAGACAAAATATAGGAAACCACCATTTTCAGGCAGTAGACAACGTGCAGGGCTAGACTGCAATTCCTGAGATATGGGAACCCGAGAGGGTTTGCCCAGCCTGCTGCCTGGTCACAACTTTCTGACCACTGTGCAGAAAGCTGAGTCTGAGCACAGCACGTAGTCTCCCTGTGCAGTGCCAGAGTGAGGACAGTGGGAACAGCTGGAATCCAAAGTGGCAGTGCTGGAAAGAAAGCTGTGCACAGAGAGGACCCAGAAATCCATGTGGAGGCCTTTCGTGAGGCTGGGCTGAGAGCTGGCTAGGTGGGATCACTCAAGGCTCACCAGAGAGCATTGCTAGAGGGAGGAGTGGAATAGAGGCCCTGGAGTTTGGATGCTGATAGTGAGGGGAGGGAAGCAAGGGCTCCCACCCTGCCACAGTGGAGAGATCTGGTCACCCCCAAGTTTTCACACTTGGCACCCAGCTGAGACACAGAAAGACCTCACCATAGCGGCAAGAACCATGTCCTAGGGCAGGGTACCTTAACCTCAGCACTACAGATATCTGGGGCCTGATAATTTTTTGTTGTTGTCATGGGAGCTGTCCTGCGCATTGTAAGATGTTTAGCAGCTCCACCACTTAGATGCTGGTAGCACCCCCAAATTGTAACAATCAAAAAATGTTTGTCGACATTACCAAATGTCTCCTAGGAGGTAAAGCTTCCTCAGTTGAGACCCATGCTCTAGAGTCAGAACTCCTTTATACCCATCCTAACAAAGTCTAAAGCCAAGCCCTGGCGAGATTTATAGGGGAGACAGAGCTTAGAATCTTATCAAGTCCTATCAAGTTAGAGGGGCTTGGGAACAGTCCAGAGTTCTACAGACCTGCACTAAGAAAACAAAATGGAGTCTGCACAAGGTTAAGGTGGTCACCCAGTAATTACACTACATAGTATAAGATTTTAAAGTAGCCACTATAAATATCTAATAGAAATATATTCAAATAATTAAAGAAAAACACATTCAAAGAACAACGCCAGAAGGTTGTACAATCCAGGATCTGTTTTAAAAGGCTCCCTTGGTCTGCCATGTGAGAAAGGGAACAGTGTGGGCAAGAGGAGACAGGAGCCCAGCTTGGAGGCGATTCTATTCTACTCTATTCACCTGGGGGAGGCTGACTTGTGCCTCAGTTGTTCAGGCTGCACTTAACTTAGTATGTTCAACTTTGGTAGATACTCTCTAAGTGGGGCACTGACAAACTAAAGTAGATAAGTGAAGAAAGAATAATCAAATGATAGAAAGTATGAATGTCTCAACATTGGGAACTAGGTGAGTAGAATGCTGTCCCAAAGTGGAGGTGACAGGTCTCCCTGTCCCATGAGGGGCCAATTGGAGGCCGATCAGGTTACCACAGAAGAGATTCTTGCGCTGAATGGAGATTAAACCTGCCCAAGGCTAAGATTCTAGGATTCCTGCAAAGTAGTCACATAGGTTTGGGATGCTTAGAGACTACAGAGCCGGACTGCCAGCCCAGGACTGGGAAGGGAAGAGAGAGGTCAGGAAAATCAGACATCACACAGTTTCAGCACTGCATCTCTTACACAGCCAAGTCAGTCTCACCAGGGTTCAAGTGCTGGCTGTGCAAGCTTTAGCCCCTCAGAGTTTCAGTCCCCTCAGTGGTAAAACCTTTAAGACGTGGGCTTCAAAATTCTCATGACTTATAAGATAAGGTATAAGGACCTCAAGTCCTTTATTATAGGTCATAAGAATTTTACGTATGTAAATTTTACTATCTAGAATATAATAATTTTCAACTATTTTCTATATATAAGTAAAATTCTCATGACCTGTAAGATAGGACCTGGGTCCTTATGCATCATCTTATAAGTTATGAGAATTTTAAAGTCCTATGTCTAAAATATAGTAATTTTCAACTATTTGCTGATTGGATAAATTAGAAGACAAGTTTTTAAAGCACAGTACCTGGCACAGAGTCAGCGCTCAATCAATGATACCTAGTATCAGTATTTTTATGAGTACCCAAGCAGCTCTTCAGTCACCAGGACTACAGATCATAAGACACTGCTGAAACTGCCAAGAATGAAACCAGACAAGAAGAAACATCCACTACCTGAACAGTGAACCTAACCCAGAAACAAATACATTGAAAGGAAGCCTTGGGGGAGTTTCAGTCTCAAGGAGTGGCCCCTACCTCAGTGAGGCTTGCAACATTTTCAAAACTGTATATAATGTCTCTACCTTGATGTCGACACGGACATTATGGTGTGAAAGCCCAACAGCCAGAAAGCCCATTTTTCTTTGGGTTCTTGCTTAGAATGAGAGTACACTGCCACCAGGTGGCAGCAATTCCATGGTAACATCTGTGAGGTTCAGCAAGTAGGATCTTGAACTGGGGTCTTGTTTTTCCTGATTCGTCCTTTTGTGGAGTGGGGAGGCAGGGAAGATTTGGTGTTCTGGGGTGCTCTCACAGTGTGGGCATCTTTCATTCCAGCCCCAGAGTTTGAACGCCTTAGCCTCAGGCTCCAGGTCCGCGCACAGATGAGGTAGATCTGGGGAACTGGTGCACCAGCACCCTGGGAAAGCAGACCCCGCCATTTGGATCTGTGACAGGCCTTTCTGTTCTTGCCCTGAAAATACACACTTGAAACACAATGAAGAGTGAGAGTAGCGGGAATCTGGGGCAGGAACTATGTGATTTCTTGCAAGATCCCCTTAGCTCCCCAAAGACTGAAAAGACAGAAAGTAAAAATTTGAGAGGAAAAAACTGGAGTGGAAGCACTTCACACTTCAGAGAGAACATGGGGCTGACAGTGAAGACAAACAAATATTTAGAAAGTTATAACAGACCACGGAATGCAAACTGCTGGGGGACAAAAGTGGCAAGCTGCTGTGTTGCTTCAAGTTCTTGACGAGAAACTTAATTTACTGGATCCACAATAAGGGCCCTCGGTTCCAAGTTCAAAGCCGCCTCTTGGGCTGTGGGGCCCTGACTCGGCCTTCCCAGAGCTGGCGAGGTGGAGGCAAAAACCAGGACTGCCGCTGGTGTTCCAGAGCCCTTCTTGGTGCCAGGCCCTGGGCTGGGTGCCAGAAGGGAGAAGTGGAGGTGCTCTGGGCCTCATGGGCACACTTGCCTCACTGCCTCCCTGTGCGGCTGACATTCTTACCCTCAATGCACAGGTGAGAACCTGGAGCTCTGAGAGGTCAAGGGGCAGGCTGCCAGTCACTGGCTGGCCGGTGCAGCAGAGTAACTGTCATTTCCTCTGCTCCACACCAGATCCCCACTACACCAAGAACACTACTGAAGAACACACCCACAACTGCAATCTTAACACAAAATAACACAGGCTGTGTTCGAAACTGATATTCTGTCTTTCTTTCCTTCCTTTGTTCATTCATTTGATCCTTCCTTTAACTCATTCAAAAAATATCTCCTGAGCACTTCCTGTGTCGCAGGGACTGTTCCAGGGCTGGAGATGGAACAGGGCAGGAAACAGATAAATTCTCCACCTGCATGGAGCTTACACCCTAGCGGGTGGAGAACGGTGATGCAAAATGAACGGTGTCTGCGATGGTGATTGAGTGCCACAAAGAAAAGCAAGCCGGAAGCACGGACCAGATGCACTGGAAGCATAGGGGGTGGCCTCATAGGTGAGATTTTAAATAAGGTGGTTGGGACCTTCACTGGGACTGCACAGGTCGGGTGCACGCCCTGTTAGACTTTCCAACAATTTTCACAGTTCTCTCTCTTGATCAGTGGAGAAGGTATTCTCCCCACTTTACATAAAGAGCAGGAAAGGAAAATGGCTCCCACAGCTCCAAAGAGGGAGTAGAAATGACTTGCTTTGCTGTATCAGCCCTCAGGCTTGCTGGATGAGCTCTTTTCACCCTTTCTGGCTTTACTGGCTGGGAGGGAGGACGAAGGGACCACTGAAGGCAGCCACAGTCACCCAGCTCAACATTTCATCAGGCTTCATGCAGAATCCCTACTGCCCACGTGCAGAGGGGCAGGAGCACCCTCCTAGGGAATGTCCTTGTATAGGGCTGGGAGCTGGAGACCAGAGCTTTACACCAGTCAGACGCCCCGTGTCTCCTTTAGAAATGTAAATGACACAGCAAATAGGCATGTCTGAGCCCCTTGTAATCCTGAGGGAAGGGGAGCTGGGGATCAGTCTGGAATTAATGGAGATCCTGGATCATGGAGGGGCCACAGGGCTAAACTGGGGATCATCATTGCTCTGGTGGGGATGTGGGTGGAAGAGTATCCTCTGGTTGGGGGAAGGCGTCAGAGGACTCTCCTCCCACTGCTGACCTGCACATGCCCACCTATCCTGGCCCAGGCCCAGGCTTCATGAACCTCACACATGTTTGGAGAGAAGTAAGCCCTGCTGATAACATGCCAGCCCCACAGTTATTACTAGAGCACAATGGCAGGTTCGCCCTTCATGGAGCCACAAGAGACAAGGCAATTTTGGGGCTCTGTCTAACGCAAGGTGTGCCAGCTAACAGCCCTCCTGACTTTCCCAGTGGCTCTCCCCAGAAAGTTTCTAGAAAGGTAAGAAAGTCCCCTGACGCTTTCCCCCAACCAAGAAAATGATGGTATACACGCAGCCACTCTATTTTATTTACTTATTTATTTATTTTTGAGACAGAGTCTCACTCTGTCCCTCAGGCTGATGTGCAGTGGTGCAATCTCAGCTCATTGTATCCTACACCTCCCAGGTTCAAGCAATCCTCCTGCCTCAGCCTCCAGAGTAGCTGGGATTACAGGCATGCACCACCACACCTGGCTAATTTTTCTATTTTTAGTAGAGATGGGGGTTTCACCATGTTGGCCAGGCTGGTCTCGAACTCCTGACCTGAAGTGATCCGCCTGCCTTAGCCTCCCAAAGTGCTGGGATTACAGGAGTGAGCCACTGTGTTCAGCCTAAATGTAATCACTTTAAACCCACTCTCATGTATCAAAGGCACGAGTTGTTCACAGGCTCTGGCACTCAGATGATTACAACAATTTGCCACTCCTTCTCAACTCAACAGACTGTAAGAATGGAGAACTTCTGGTTTCCTCCAACCCCACTTCCCTCTTCTTCTAGGAAGGGAATCCCAGAAGAGGTGAGACTCCACCCTTTCCCAGCAGACTGTGGGCTCCCTAGAGACAAGGAGGCTCTTACTTAATCTACATGCTGAGTACCTGGCACAGACAGGGCTGCAATAACTACCAGTGGAACAAATTAAGGAAGGGTTGCTGGACTCTGGTGATAGATGAGAGGGACACATGAGTGTTGTCATCCCTGCCCTCCTGAAGCCCATAGACTAGGAAGGACTCTCCCACTACCAAGTGCTCATTTCACCCCCTGCTGGCCCTCAGTCCACCTGAGCTCACCCCCATCCTTGGAGGTCAAGGTTGTCCTAGTCGCTTGGAGGATAGGGACTAGATGGAGCAGCCCTGGGACCAATGGGGCTCAGAGGCTGGAGACCTGAATGTGTCCTGGAGCTCAGCCCGAGGCCTAGCCCTCTGACCCCCTGCAGGCTTCTCTTCCTCCCGTAATCACCTCTCTTTCCTATTTCCTATTTCTCTGCCTGTGGGAAAGATTTTAGTGGCTATAGAATCACTCCTTTAATTTCTCATAGCTGCAAGAGGCCCAAATACTGCAAATGCCAGATTATCTCCAAGAAACAAAGGTGCCATGCTCCCAGACTAGCCCAACATCCAGACCTAGGGACACTATCTGGGAACTTTTCTTCGTGGTGCAATCTGAAGTATAGGATCATTTCTAGAAGTATAGGAAAACCAAGGATCATTTTCAGAAAACAAACAATCTGGACTTGCTAAGAGGACAACACTACAAAGAGGTATAAGACTGAACCTTACACCGACTTCCTGATAAAATACTTCCAGTTGACCCTGCTTCCTAATCTACTCTCCCTAACTTTGGGAGCTGTGCCTCAGTTGTCTGTAGGGTGACCATGTGGCTATGGAAGTCCTAACACCATCCAGGATGTTTCCGCAGCCCTGCAGCACCGGGCCTCAGATGTTAGCCAGCCACCTTCCACCTGCACTGCTTTTGTCATGTCCATGTTTGTTCTTGTATTCATTTAACGTTTGCCTTTAAGTTAGCCTCACTTTTAATCATATTTATGACATATATATGTATGTATGTACAGGCTGAGTATGACTAATCTGAAAATCTGAAATGCTCCAATGAGCTCCAATGCTCATTGAAGCATTTCCTTTGAGAGCCATCTCGGCACACAAAGAGTTTCAAACTTTGGAACATTTAGGGATACTCAACCTGTACATATGTATGTATGTTTATGTGTATGTGTGTGTATGAGATACATATCACACATATAGTCTCATTGTAGCAATAATAGCAATAAAGCCATGGTTTTGATGCTGTTTATGTCCCAGTTTTATTCCTAGTGCCTATTAACATACATACATAATTCAAAAGAAAAAGTATTCCTCTGTGACTGGGTCATCGAACTTGACCTTCAAGGCCATCTGCTGGGGCAGTCAGGTGCAACCTGTGATTGAGGGAGGAGGGGACTTGGCCCCCGAGAGGCTAGGGGCCTCATTCAAGGTCATATCACCACTGGCAGGAGAGCAGGAATAGAAAACAGTGCTTCCTCCTTCTTCATGGGCTGGGTATTCACAAACGGGGACAGGTGGAATCAGGTCACATTGGGCTTCTTCCTACAACATACCCTAGCTTCCAAAACCCACCAACACACATGGGGTTTTGTTTTCCTTTCCCTCTTGGGGTTGCTATCCTTACTTACGCCACAGAAAATCAGCAGCTGCTTTTTAGGGACACAGTTGCTTCTGGGACACACACAAACACATATACATGCTTCCTAGCCATCACTGATAGAGAATCAAAAAACATTACAACCCACAGATTTGGTAACCTGGAGGTTATTAGACTTTTGTTAAAGAGAACCTTCTCTTGAAAAATAAAAATAGCTCTTACTCCTATCATTCAACAAACATTTAATGAACACCTACTGTGTACTAGGCATTGAGCTAGTCAGGGACTGAGGATATAATGGTAGGCAAGGCAGATATAGACCTTGCTCCCAAACTGCCTTCTCAGCCAGTGGACCCCTGTGGAAAATTGTCAATACCTACAATAATCTCTGACGTAGAGTAGACACTCAGAAAAATCTGTTCAACAAGTACATGGACATTGAACAAATAAAGATCATACACATTTATATATACATATTAATATTTTACAGTAAATATATAGGATATGTAGGTGCTTTGGAAAATAAGTATGGGGTACTAGGGGATGGTGTGTGGTAGGCAGTCAGAAGAGACTTGCCTGAGGAAGTGATGTTTAAATTAAGTCCTAAAGGATAAGTATACTGGGCGTGGTGGCTCATGCCTGTAATCTCAGCACTTTGGGAGGCAGAGGTGGGTGGATCATGAGGTCAGGGGTTCGAGACCAGCCTGGCCAAAACGGTGAAACCCCATCTCTACTAAAAAAAAAAATAATAATACAAAAAATAGCCAGGTGTGGTGGCACACACCTGTAATCCCAGCTACCCAGGAGGCTGAAGCAGGAAAATTGCTTGAACCTGGGAGGTGGAGGTTGCGGTGAGCTGAGATTGTGCCACTGCACTCAGCCTGGGTGACAGAACAAGACTCTATCTCAAAAAAAAAAAAAAAAAGGTGGGTTTCCAGCAGAGAAAGGCCATGTCTACTGGAGGCCCAGAGAGGCAGCTAACACCTGGAATGAGCTGAAAGAGGGAGAGAGTGGTAGGGGATGCTGCCAGGAGGCGGCTCACAGAGGACAGTGGGGGCCTCACCATTTGGATCTTATTCCAGAAACCACAGGGAATCCCAGGAGGGATTTAAGCAAAAGAGGTACCCATTGGATTTACATTTCAAAAAGATCCCTCTGCTGCTGGGTGGGGAGGGGCCTAGATGGTCAAGGAGCCGTTTCTGGACAACCAGTTAGGGGGTTACTATAGTTTTCAAGTGGGAGATGGTGGTGGCCTGGACTAGGCTGATGGCAGCAGGGCTGGAGAGCAATAAGGATGGAGTGGGGGGATCAGGTAGGGTGGGGACCATCGGCCCCTGCTCACATGCCCCTGAGGGTGCTCCAGTGCATGATCAGCAAACTTTTTCTAGAAAGGGCCAAGTGGTAAACACTTGAGATTTTGCAGACCTGTAGGAAAGAGTCAAGAGAGCAGGCCCAATGTCACTCCAGTCAGGCCCATTGTAGTGTTGGCTTTTGTCTGGTGTCTGGGAATAGGGCTTTTAGGATGCCTCCTGTGGTACTAAGTGACACAGTTGTTTTGTATGCCTGGAACACCGAATCCCATAAAAAAAAAAATGTCTGCCTAGACCATTTGTACAGCAATGTGATTTCTGGTGAACACCTGTGTTTCCTCTGAGAGTCTGGATTTCAGAGGGTTGGGGTTGATCATGCAGGCAGGGAGTACCTGCGCAGTCAATAAAACACGCTCACTAAAAGCCTGGACTCTGCATTGCAGGCAGGCTTCTCTGGACAGAAACCCTGCACACATACTGCTGCATTTCCTTGCTGGAGGAAGGAACACAGTCTGTATACCTGCTCCAGGCAGGAGGGAGGGAGGGAATGTGAGAAGCCTGTGTGTGGATTCCTCCACACTCTGCCTGGTGAGTGTCTGTCTTGCTGATGATGGAAACAAACCACATCCATGAGTATAACTGCTTCTGTGTTCTGTGAGTACTTCTAAATTACCAAATACGTAGTAATTTTGGGATTCCCCTCGATACAGGGGTCCATAGGGTTTCTGTCTCAACTACTCAACTCTGCCTTTGAGTGCTTGAATAGTCACAGACATCAGTACGCAAACAAGTAACAGGCTGTGTTCCAATAAAACATTATTTATAAAAACGCGCAGAGGGCCGGATGTGGCCCGAAGGCCATAGTTTGCCAACCCATGCTCAAGGAAAACCTGGGCTTTCCAAATCCACTGAGGCCCAGAAAGAGGGAAGGGAGAAGGAAGTTGTCCATGGTCACTCAGGTTTCATGGCAGAACCAGGAGAGCCCAAGTCCCAACTCTCAGACTAGTGTGCTCTCCACTACTTAATAGTGGCTGGTGGCCAGTGCCTTAAAGGAAGATGGTAGAAAACCGGGATGTTCAGGGCAGAATATCTGAGTGGTAAATGTCCTGGCCTGCCTCACTCACCTCTGTTCATGTTCTGTGTGTGTGTGTGTGTGTGTGTGTGCACGCGTGTGTGCGTGTGCTTGTGCAGGACTCGGAAGTTGTAGGTGCCAACTAGATTTTCCCAAACTTTTTTTATCATCAGAATCACCTCGGAGGCTTCTTAATAACATGGATGCCCAGGTCCTGTCACAGATCTACTGCAACTGGACCTCCAGGAGTAGGGTCTGGAATCTGCATTTTTAACCAGTTCCAAGGTATTCGGATGATCGACCAGATTTGGAAACTCTGAGTGACACTCAGTGGCTCTTGAACGATTACCAGGAAAAAAAAAAAGCCCATAAGCAGAAGAGAGAAGGGGAAATCAGTCTTGGATCAGGGCAGAATGTATGGACCTCATAAAAACACATAAACCAGTGGTTTGCAGAATATGTTCTCCAAAACTGCTCCTACAAGGGAGCCTCTGCCATCAGAGATCAGGAACTGGCAAAGCCAACAGTTGAAGCTAATTTCCTTCTTCCCAGGGATTCTGCCTGCTATTCAGGATGCAATGCAGGTGCCTGATGGTGTCCTGAGCCTCTAGGCCCTGCAAGGCATGGCAAACTGAGACAAAAATGAGCTCATTTCCCACTCTGCCCACCATGATGAGGGGCCTCTGAGCTGTACTAACCATCCCCCAACAAACTCTTTCCCCCAAGCTCCCCTAACAGGAGGTGGCTGGAAGCCACAGACTGCAGACTTGAAATTTCTTGCAAGCCTCATTTTCTATTTGGAAACAGTACTAATTCCATGTGTTCTGTGTTTTAATAGAAAAATGAGTGCCTGCTCACCCACTCAAATGTCTTTGAGTAAGTTATTTCACACATTAGAATGACTGGGAGGGCTTTAAAAGATACTGAGACCTGCGACCCACACCCAGAGAGTTATTTTAATTGGTCTGAGTTGTGCTCTGGGAATTAGGGTTTTCAAAAGTTCCCCAAGAGCTTCTGACATGTAGTTGAGGTTGAGAACCACCAGGCTCACGAGATGTTCTGTTTTCATTTGTTTAATGTACTCCAGGGCACACCACCATGTACCCACTTAGAGAAGCTTAGGCACAATTACTACTCACCATTCAGAACAGTCAATGCCTTACCAAAGATAACTGATAGCTTAGCCAATTTCTCCAACTGTTTTTTACTATGAGCTACTCCCACAAAGAAAATCAATCACGAAAAAAGACCAGTTTCTCTCACTGAGATGCACTACTGCAGAGATCTGTGATTTGGGGTAGAAAATTAAAAAAAAATTTTTAATTAACTTCTAACTGAAATTTAGTATTCGTTTCAATTTTGGATGCAGGCAACAAACCGCAGTCCTGTTAGCAATAGAAATTCCAGATATTTTCATATCATGGTATAGCTATCTTGAAATGTCACTTATGTTCATTCCTGCTTTAAAATCACAGTAGTCATCAGACTTGCTGCTGGATCTGGCTATATAATGTCCTCATTTTAAAATGTGCATCCATTACCATGTCACAAATTTGCCTTTTTAAAATGTTTCAGTAACGGTATTTCAAAATATTTGATTTCATATGTATTAAATTTATGCCTTTGAAATTATTCTGGGAAAGAGTCCACAGGCTTTCCACTGTTCAACCAGCTATTGAATCTCAGTGGCCGGTGGCAGGGGCTCTGCAGAAGGCTACCCAGTGGTGGTGGGTGACGCTGCACATTGAGCAAGCGACTCTTACCTGCGGGTCAGAGAGCCGGGAGAGATCAGGGTACAAGTAGAACTTGATGCCCTCCGAGGCCCCGGGCAACGTGACCCCTCGTATCAGGAGGATCAGCAGCATGATGTAGGGGAATGTTGCAGTCACATACACAACCTGTGCACAAGAGGAGAGGAGAGAATCAGGAAGGGGGTGAGAGCAACAGGCTTACTTCGCTCAGCACAGCATCCTCTGGGTGCATCTGTGTTGTGCATGTTGCATCAGGCCCCTCTCTCCCAAGGCTGACGAGCATTCTCCTGTGTGTATGGACCACATTTGCTTGATCCATTCATCTGTACAAGCCAGTCACAGAAGGACAAATACTGCGTGACTCCACTTATGTAAGGGACCTAAAAGAGTCAAATTCATAGAACCAAAGAGTGGGATGGCAGTTGTGGGGAACTGGGAGAGGGGAAATGGGGCATCACTAATCAAGAGGTGTAAAGTTTCACTAGTGAGATGCATCAGCTCTAGAGACCTGCTGAACAGCATTGCACCTACAGTCAATAACTGCATTGGATACTTACAAATATGTTAAGAGGGCAGATCTCATTACTACAATAGATCTCTTACTATAATAAATAAAATTAAAAAGGAAAAGGAAGCAGAAGTGATAGGAATGGGCCACAGATGGAGTAAAGGAAAGAAGGGCTTCCTAGTGCAGGAACAAGAAGTCACCCCTAACATGGCCTATCCTCCTGCCTCATACCTCACCAAAGGCTAAGTCTTTTGGTGATATCTACTGAGTGCCTGTGATGTGCTTGAGAGGGTGCTTGAACTTTTTTGACCACAATACACAGAAAGAAATACATATCACAATCCAGCACGCATAGAGCTGAAAAGAAAGTTTTACAAAATAACGTGTGTGATACATGCTGATATTTTCTCTCATACTCTTTTTAATAAGCTGGTCATAATCTTCTAAATCCACTTCAGAATTCACTATTGGGCCAATACCCACATTTTTTAAAGCCACAGCTCTTACTGAAAGTCAAATATTCATAGCTAAAGAGAGACTAGGATAGCATAGGATAGTATAGGCTAGGCTAACATAGGCTAGGATGGCATAGCACAGGATAGCATAGCATAGCATAACACAGGATAGCATAGCATAGCATAGCTTGGCATAGGATCCACAGCACAGGATAGCATAGCGTAACATCAAATAGCATAGCATAGGATAGGATGGCATAGCATAGGATAACATAGCATAGGATAGGATAGCATAGCATAGCAGAGCATACCATAGCATGGCATGGCATGGCATATGATAGGATAGGACAGGATAAAATAATGAAGGTGAGAAGAGGGCAGGGAAAGGGAAGAAAACTTTTGGGGCAGAAAAAAACCCAGTGCCTGCCTGGAACCATGTGGGCTTGGCCTATTTGGAGGCAGGTGATTGGACCCAATGAACCCGAGAGACCCTTTTAGCTAGTGGATTCTAGATAAGAATCGAGACAGTAAAAGACACAAACCTCCTCTGAGCTTCCTCGCATAAGAGCTGCCTACAAGGAGGGATCAAGACCCACAGGGATTGTAGGAGTTCCCGTCCCAGGGGCTGCATGTGGCGCCAGCCACTCCCCTTATTTGAGGTCCCTGCAGGACACAGTGTCCTGCCAGCTCTGACTTTTCTCTTTTGTCACATTCACTCCTCTAATCACTTGGTTCTGTCCTCTTGGTGGGGCCTGTCTGCTCCATCTGTTCAGATTAGCAATTTGTCAACATTTGAGGTCCAGGGACACTTCTGAGAATCTAAGGACCTTCCCTTCAAATGTTCTCAGATGAAGATATGCATGCAAGCTTTGGTTCAGAGACTCCAGTTTCCCAGAAAAAGAATCTGTGCTGAGACCTCCAGCTCTAAGTTAGCTTCTCGCTCCTGTTCAACCCAGGGTTTCTTTGACCAGTGCTTCAGCCCTCCACCCATTTGTTCATTCATGTATTCCTTTACTCACTCAGCTCATCCACCTACTCACTCACTCACCCAAACACTCTCATGTACCAAGCACTGAGCTAGGTCCTGGAATATAAAAAGAAGACTGAATCACAGGAGGGGAATTTCTGCATCAAGCAACTTCCAGTTGGTAGGAAAGACAGATATTGTAGACAGGAGGTCATGCTTCATGTCATCAGGGGAGCACAAAGAATGGTAGAGCACAGAGTGAGTCCCTCACTGCAAGAGCAGTCCAGGAGGGCTTCTCCAGGGAGGTGTCGACCCATAAAGGATTATGACAAATTCGAGACTTAGAAAATGAGGATGGAAGGAAGAAGGGAACAAAACATCCCACTCCATGCCCAGCCCTTTACACATAATAATAACAACGGCTGCATTTACTTAGCAGTTCCATGCATCAAGCATTCATGCTCTTCTTTTTACATATAACAAAGGTCAGAGAGGTCACTCATAACTTGCCCAGGATTGCCCAGTGAATGAAGGGCAACCAGACATGAGGGGGTCACAGCAAGTCCTGCCTGACTCCAAGTTCACACATTCAACCACCAGGCTACCTATGTATGCAACCCTTGTGACAGCCATGCAAACCCTGTGCTATTTTCCCATTTTAGAGATGAGACTTTCAGAAAAGTGATTCAGTTTGTAAATGCCAAAGGAGAGATTTTTAAACCCAATTCTCAAAAATAGGACATTAGAACCAGCAAAGGTTGGTGACAGTGGGTCCTGTGGACACACCCTGAAAGGCTGGATTATTTTATTCAGACAATGTCTCTCTTCTGTAATGATGGCAACCTCCCCAGCCCACTCATGACCCCTGAACCACCGATTTCTGCATCCCTGTTTCCAAAGCAACCATCAGTTCAACTGACATGTCACATAATCAACAAAATCTCTTGCTATCATATATAATGCAATCCAGAAAAGGTACAAGTCAAATATAAAAGAGCATCAATCAATATTAATAAAAATAAGAGGCCAGTAATCAATAAGCCTAGATGGTTTCTGCAGAGCTAAAGGTGCTACAAAATCTCCAGTTTCACTTAGCTTTGTACACAGCATCTGTGAGAGATCTTCAGCATTTCATATACATTCTCGATTGTTTCCTTCAAAATAACCACTCCCCTAAGCCAACGAGCTTACGTCTATAGATCATCAGATTGAGGCTAATAACCCATTGCTTTCATTTAGTAATTTCCACTTTTGTTTTTATTGTGTGGCTGAAGATTAATTATTCAGAATGTCCAGTTATGTATTTAGAACAGAGCTGACCTATTCTAAATACATAATATTTGGAACTTAGTTATCTTAATTCTCAATGCTCACAAAATTTAAGGAAAAGAACATTACCATGTAAAACATAAGAATAACTCGAAAATCATAAAAATTTGCCCTTCACCTGTGGGACCACTTTGATGTGACTATACTTGCTGGTTATGCTATGTCCAGTCTATATTGAGTGGACTGAGCCACTGGGATGTCATTAAGAGGGTCACTTATAACCTGCCAAATGTACCCTTGCTGTGCCCAGGCACCATGTACAGAAGACTGTTCCTCAGTTACTACAGTGGCATGGTTAAGTGGCTGATGACAATTCTGAAGCAATTCCATTGTTTGGAGTTCTGAATCGATGCTCTGCTCCTACACTACATTTAGGAGAACTACATTCCCTCCACTGGTATCCACACCTTCATTTTTATACTTCTTTTATAAAACCATAAGGGAAATAAAATATTCAAATGAATTGCCCAAAGACCACAGTGCAGACAAAGAGTTAGGCTGCCAAAATGAAACTACTGGCTGGCAGGCATTAGCCCAGAAAAAATCATTTGTAAGTTGAGATTTGAGAGCCTTGAGTCAGGGTACAAAAGGTGCTTTAGGGGCATCATTATGTAAGGCACACAAGCGGAGAGTGGTATGAACGTTGAAATTCAATGAGGAGGACAGCCTGTGTCTGTGGCTCTTTTAAAGCCACTTTTAAAAGTGGCTCTTTAAAAGCTATTTCTAATCTGTTTCTACCCTTGGCCATGCCAGACACTTGAACATCATCTTTCACTTTTCCTGAGAACAGCTGTGCACTGTCAAAACCATACAGATTCTTGTCATCAAGAGATTGCACGTAGATGACATGCATACTGCCACTCTTCCCTCCTGTGCCTTGCCAGACATCACTAATAGATCACAGCATTCTTTGCAGCTAAGCCTGGATGCAGCCTCAGAACCCTCTATACAGCACTCTAGGCAGCCTGCCATAATCAGTTGGGATAAAACCCATCTGTCTGCTACCCTTGGTTTAGTCCATGTTTCATTTATGCTTTCTCAGACTCTCCTGCATGTCAACAGAATAGTAAGACCAGGTCTTGTTCTTGAGGAAGGAATTTATGCACATGAGCATCTAGGAATGAAACTCCTGGGATCATGACACCACACATGGAGGGTCACACAGGAATAGGAGGCTATGGACACAGGTTAGGAAGGTGCTTCCAGGGTCTCTGGGAAGGGATCCAGCCTTCTTCTGTCTGTGAACATGGGCTGGAGCTGGGTCTCCAACGACAAGCAGGAATGAGAGAGACTGGAGCAGGCAGGGAAAATGTGGAACTAGCCAAGGATGTAGAAATAGGCAGAGGGCAATACCCTCTGCCTGGTATATCCTCCTGGTATATCCAGGAGCCTCCAGGTTGTCACTCAGGTGTGCTCAGAGTTAGCCCCACCTCTCTTCTCAGCTTCCCCCATATTCAATGAGTGATCAAATCTTGCTTCAGTACTGACTCTATCCAGCCTTGCCGTGTGACTTGGCCAGTCTCCTCCCTTCCCCAGACTACCAGGTTCCCTGCTGTTGGGGAACGTGCCAGGCCTCTTAGGCCTCCTTGCCTTTTCTCAGCCTCTCTTTGTCCACAGTGTCCATCCCCAGTCCTTGGCCACCCAAGACGTTCCTCCTGTGTGTCTGAGTCCCCACAGGCTCCAAGTCAGGGCCCTGCCCTCCAGTTGAGAACTCAATGTCCTGTCTATATTAAAGTTCTGGAAGCCGAGGCTCAGACTGGTTCATTTCAAATGTCTGTTTCACTACAGAAGCTACCCTTGTAGCCCCATAAACCATACTGTCTGCCCAGATGTTGCTGAGAGGATGAATGGTCCTGTCCTCCCTGAGCCCCATCCCACATTCATCACCCCTGTCATTCCAGCATCCTCCCAACACCTAAAGCTGCTCTCCATCAGCAGTTTTCTTGCCTTGTAAGTTTAAGATTTCTGCAACATAAGGGTTTGGTCTTTTACTTTGCTTGCTGTATCCACAGCACTCAGAACAGTGTATAGCATGTAAGGTGTGCTCAATACATATTTGTTGGACAGAAGAACAAATAAGCAGGCTGAGATCTGGAACTCTGAGGTTACGATGCAGGTCATTAGGAACACTGTTTTGTGCTGCATCTATATGTGATGCTGCGTCCACATAAAATGGGATTCAGAAAATTGAATTGCATTTTCAGAGGCAAGTTTATCAACAAGGACATCACAAAGGATTTGGCTTTAAAAGACAGACCAGGTCAGGCAGGGCAGCTCAGGTGGCAAGGTGCTTCCTGGCAAAGTGTCCCTTTCAAGATGTCTGAGGCCCCAGAATTAGTCTGGAAGAGGCACGAGGCCACAGCAGGGTTCAGGCATTATGCTGAATGATGCAGCATTTGGTGATGGGCCTAATAAGGTCTCTGACAAGGTACCATCAAGCCTGGCTGTTCCTGGCCACTGCCAGTGGTGGCCTAGACCCAGAGAGGTGGGCGTGGAGGAAAGAGAGTCTAATCTGTCAGAACCCTCAGCCCATGAAAGGAGCCATCACTGCCCAAAACACACCCCTTGGTTAAGAAAGAGTTTTTACTATTGTTTAATTCCCATTTCACAGGTCAAGGCTTTCTGAATATAAAGGTTAGCACAATTGGTGGTAATTATACTGTATCCTGTTTTAATTGATGCTAATTGCTCATTTGCATCCCAATACTGGGATTGTGGGGTGGTTTCCCCCTACTTCCAGGATACAGCCATTTATTTCAGAGCAAAGAGATTGTCTGATCATTTGGAATGCCACAAACATTGTAGAAGGGCCACCCCACCCTAAATTTTCCAGGATAATGGAGTCAGTTGGAAAGCCAAGGGTTGTTCAAAAGGCATTCAAAAAAGCAGGGCAGTGTGGAGGCAAGAACCTAGAACCAAAGAGTCAGAAGATCCAATGTGCTGGGCAGCTGGGGCCAGTTCCATACCCTCTCTGGGCTAGCATTTACCATCTACAAAGAGGCAAGGGGGGATAGACTAATACAAACTTCAATCATTCACAGCATTTTCCCAGTAATTTTTTTTTTTGCCATATACACGTATCTTCTTTGTATTATTTAATATTTTCTATATATTAGTACACTTTTATATTAAACAAATATATGTAATGAGAAAACTGTGAATTACCATTATAAACATAAAACTATGATCTCTTACTGCAAATGGAAAGTACTACAAAAATAAATGTGATGAAAATAAAATATGATTAAATTCTAGCCAAAGGCTCTGAGTCTGAGCTGTGTTCTGTCTTTGTTCAAAAGCAAGAGAAGCAAGTTCTAGAGAGGTGCTAAAGATAAACCAGCACCTCAGCGTACCTTTCACCTTAAGGGACATGAAAAGGGAAGAGCTGTCTCACTTCGTAACTGGATGCTCTGCAGTCTGGGTTCATGGATTGTTGCTGAAATCACCACAGGGATCACCAGTTCTCATGGTGATTTCAGTGATATGGGGGGATATTCTGGTCCTTTGTGGCTGACTGAGAGAGCAGGGACCTGACTGGGGGACCAGGATTCCTTGGAGCTATCCAGGGTCCTGACACGGATTTGGGTTGAACCTTCTGTGAACCTGCTACCCAGAGGCTTGGAAGATGCTGCTATTAACTGAGCACCTAGTGGGTGCCAGAAACATCTCACACAATATCTCTAACCAATTTTCACACCACTTGAGTAGGTTCTTTCCCCACTTTGCAAACAAAAATCCTTCTGAGCCTAGGTAAAGGAGTGGCTTGCTCTAGGTCACAGAGCTGGAAGTGCTCAAAAGTCTGCTCTCTCCAGCACACATGCTGCACTCTGCCACATGTGTGGCCAGGTACTGCTGTCTTGTAGGCTCCTCTGTCTGTCTTTAACCTCAAGCGCTCAGCTTGCCTGACATGTGGCAGCAAGTCATTATCCATCGCCCACTCTCCCAGATGGGGGGCACTGTGCAGTCCCGCCCCTCCCCTCAATCCCCTTCCAGCCAGTCTCGCTTCTGTCTCTTGGGTGCATCTGCCCATCCCATATGGCCAGAAAGCATGGCACTGAACATCCAATCCCTAGACAATCACTCTTTTAAACGTCAATGGGTTTTTCTCCCCTTTGGATTTTTAGAGACCATTACCTGCATTCCCAGGAGAGAACACTGTAGCAGTCAACTAACAGTCTGGCATAACCCCCATGAAGATACTATTTATCTTTGGGAATAAAATGGTAAGAGAATATAAATCTAAAGAAGGAAGGCCACCCTGGACACATCTGGCCTCCTCACAATTTTTACCACCGTTGGAGGTGTTGTTCTAGAACATTCTAACAGAAATAGTAAATGTAGGGGAAAACTTTCTGCTTTAAGCAACCAAATTCTAAATTGGTAGAGTCATGTTTTCACAAGAAAACAGTGGCATTTCTTCAAGGGAGTAATGGTATTTTAACAATGCAGTGGTATTTCCATGAAGAGCTAAAGTTATAATTTTTTGTGGAAGGCAAGTGATGTATCATTAGCTGTGAAAATCAGCCCATGCACAGGGCCTAAAATAATCTAACAAAACACTGACCCATGTGGGATCCAGATTTCAGGATACTATCCCTGGGCTGGATTGAGGAGGAAGAGAAGAAAGGTGTTGAGGGGCAGGACTGGAGCTGGGAGCAGCCCAGCAGGTGGTCCCCATCCCACCACAGCACAGACTGTGAATCTATTCTCCCTCTTCTGCAGTAGCAAAACCCCTCATTTTTGAAAGGACCCATGGCTGCCGAGAATAAAGACATTTCCCAGCTTCCTTTATAGGTGGGCGTGGCTATCTATGTTCTGGCCAACAAGATACAAATGAAAGTGCCATGTACAGCTTCCAGGTCATGTCCTTAATGGGAGGGCTGTATTCCATCCTTCCTTTCTTGCCCTTCCCATGGGCTGAAATGAAAACAAAGTCCTGGGCCATCTTAGGCCATGAAAATGAGGGCAACACCATAAGGAAAGCAAAGCAACAGAACAGGAGGAGTCTGGGTCCCTGAAACCAGACAGCTCACACCCATGCTGTCATGGGAGACAGAAATAAACTGTTCTGTTTATGCTATGGCTCTCTGAGGTCTCCACTACAAGGAGTCAAATATGGAAGCTAAATGTGTAACCACCAATTGCCTCTGTGATCTTGGGTGAGTCCTGTTCCTGCCCTGGGTTTGTTGTTTTTCACCAAATGGAGGCACTAGCCCAAATGGTCCACACTATTTCCTTCTACTCAAACGTGAAGAGAAGATTCTGAGGACAGCCCAGGAGCTGAAGGTGGACCCTTGAGAGCAACCAACCTTCTACACCTGGAGTCAACCAGGAACAGCAATAAATGGAATCAGGAAGTCTTCAGAAAGTTTTGTCTGTATAAAGAGCAGGTAGAACGGCTTTGCACAAGCTATCACCATGCCTTGGGAAGCCAGTTTTGACCTTCTCTGCCAGTTTAAAATGGGCCTGATGGGATGGCCAAATTTGGCATGGGTCCCATCACCAAGCACAAGGCGCATGCATGGGCTTGAAGGTCCATGAGACCTTCTTGAGCCTCAGTCTTCCTTGTGTGTGAAATGAGGATAATGCCTATTTCAAATGATGTCGTGAGGATTGGTTAGAGATCACTCTGCAAAGCATCTGACATGAAGACTGCTCAATAATTAGAAGGATTTTGACTGCCTTTGCTCACTGTCACTGTACAATAAGCAATGCCTCTCCAACTCAGTGAGCGAGTGAGTGGCCTTGGCTGGCAGAGAACAACATATCTTGGTGTTCACGACTACAAAGAGGCTGGAATCAGCCCTGTCTCAGCTGTGAGGGGCACTGGGAAATGGCTATTGACAATTCTTATGGATCTTCTCCCTGATAGATAGGGGTGGCAGTGGAAAGTTGGTGTCAAGAGGTGATAAGTCATTGGCTGGGAAAATCTGAGTGAATAGAACCCGGAGGTAAGAAAGACCTCAGAACAGAGGAGAAGTATACACAGCTGTTTGGAGGAGCTGCAGCAGCCAGACTGGAATGAAGGACAGAGAGAGTCAGCCAGAGTGGCCCCTATGGATGAGAATCCTCTCTCAAGTCCTAACTGTTGCAGTTGATGCGCCAGGGTGCAGACAGTGCCTAGATGGAAGGGAAAAAATTATATCTGGATGAAATGAGATATGAGACCATACTCCAATTTAAAATGATAGAAGGCACTCAAAGCTGAGTTGAAGGGAAGCAGGGGACCCAACTGCACCATCATAGACACACACAACAGGGAGGAAGCCTGCCCTATAAAGAGTAATGCCAGGCTTTCAGGAGTAGCCAAGGTCAACGAACATCTCCAACCTTTGGGATGCGCCAGGAACCTGGTGAAGAAGGAGCTTGGAGGTTCTCTATTGAGGGGTACATGGTCTCTGGGGACTCACACACAGTTATGAGGGGAAAGTTGCTAAGACTTCTCAGATACTGACAGGAAAACAACCCTCCCAGCCCTGAGAGGTAACAAGGGAGGGGCGTTTTCCTGTCAGGCATCATCAGGGGCTGAGGTAAGAAACCAAACATCTTAGGAGCTTAGGGAATAGTGCCACTCTTTCTTCTCATGGGTGGCTGGGACCATAAAGATCACCTACACCCATGGCTCATTCCAGCCCTGAGATTCCAAGACTCTATTATTTGGGAATGAGAGACATCCTAGTTGGACACAGAGGGCTCAAGAGGGAAAATCCTTCATTTGGGAGACATGGAAGATCAGGAGATGCCTGATAACAATAGGACTTATATTTATTGTCTGCTCATTGTGCCTTATTCTTACGTTATCCAATTCTAGAAGACAGAGTCTATCATTTCCATTTCACAGAGGTGAACACTGAAGCACCCAGAAGTTGGGCATTTGACCTATGGTTGTAAAGCTAAATAAAAGCAGGATTCAAGCTCAGAATCATTCAACTCCAAAGCCCTCAACTGCTGAGTGGACCCTGGGAGGTGCAAGTTTCTCTATGAGCCAAGTACATTCATCTCACACCATGTCCTCCTGTGTCCCCTGAACAAACCCTGCACTTCCCTGCCTGCAAACCTTTGCTTTTGTGTCACCCTTCACCTGAGTAGGACAGTGGAGGTGAGCAAAGGAAGGTCCCTTCCTCCTCTCTACCTACGAAAATCTTGCTGAGCTTCAAGACCAGTTCAATGACCATCTCTTCCAGGACTTAGCAAGAGGCCACCCAGGCAGAATGAAACACTCCTGTCACAGCCCACAACACACTAAGCAATGCAGCATACAGATCCAGGGACCCATCTTGGCTTCATAAAATCAAAGTTCACATCTAGCCTCTGGCACTCTCTATGCATGGTGGCTGACTTGGCAAGCTATTATCTTTCTAGGTCTTGATATTATCTTCTGTAAAGTGGGGATAGCAATGCAGCAGATTAACTCAATCCCTCTAAGCCTCAGGCTCTTAATCTGTGAAACACAGACCATAGCTCCCACCTCCCATGGTAGGTGTGAGAATTAAATCAGCCCATGTCTACACAGCACCAGGTACAGTGACCAGATACGTCAGCCCTCAGGAGACAGTAGCTCCCCTTCCTCCTTCTCCTTAGCCCTTATTTCATATGGTCAGCTGTTCATAGACCTGGCTTTCTCTTTACTTGCTACCTACTCAAAAGTAAGGGCTTTATTCATCTCTACAGGCTCTGAAACACTTCCTGGGAAGACATACATAGACAGTAAATAGTTGATGAATGAATAAATTCAGACCTCAATAATGCAGTAAGAACAAACAGAACATAACAGGACATAACCTCATATGTCTGCAATAGGCTTTGGTGTGAACAGTCCACGTTCACATTTCAGCCCCTCCATCTGAGAGTAAAACACCTGCAGTAAAATTCCATCCACTGAGCCCACAGTGTGCCAGGTCCTGTGCTGGATTCTGAGAGCACGCTGATGAATGAGCGGGATCCCTACCCTCAAGGGTATGTGAGCTAACCCTAGAACAGATGCATATGACTGATAGTTAACAGGATGGCAGCAGAGGGTCTCAGGCACATGCACAGTGGTGTGAGCAGCTCAGGTGACAGTGGTGTGCCAGAGAGTTCCTCCTGGAGCTGAACTCTGAAGGAGGAACGGCATGTTCCCATTGCTCCAGAGTCCTGATCTAGAACGTGCTACATGAAGAAAGTCCCTAAAGCAGTAAGAACCCAGAACACAAAGCAGGCAGAGTTTTTCAGGCTGGGAAAAATCACCTCCAGGCAAAGACACAAGCCTTGTATGCAAGGGTGACAAGATACTTAAATAACAATCACGATCATTAAGAAGGTTGAACCCAATTTAAATCCTTGTCCACAGGATATCTAAAATTCACTGGAGGAGGGAGTTTAGTGTTTAAGCCTATTTCATGGTGAATTAAGGTTAGCTAGGGAGTCAATGCTATTGATTTTTACATAGCTCCACCATAAAGACCATGAGAAGAAAACAAACCCAAAATGAAAACAAGCCCAAGCAACATAAATATTCCATGCAGTGCCCAGCCAAGCTTACACTGGTATTAGGAGCCATTATTTACTGCCTCAAAAACATACTCGGAACCTTGGCTAATAATGATTTAAACCCCATCCATCTCTCTTAGACTAGAAGGTTAGTGTCACCATGGCGACCGAGGGCATCATTAAAGCACACGTTCCCCAGGCAAGGATGTGCCAGTCGGGGGACGCTGCCAGATGAGAAGCACCACCCCATGTCCTCTCACTCTTAAACATGCTTGTGATGGAGGTGTGGAGAGGAGGGATCTGATATTCAGGGACCACATCTGCAGCCAGAAAGAGCAAGATGCTGCCTGGTTCCTGCAACCATCCCCTGTTCTGAAAGGCAGACTCTCCCCTCCCACCTGTCCAATTGGCTAAGGACTCTGGGCTCTCCTGGGCCCTTCCTCAGGGGTCCTAAGCAACATGGATCCATCCCAGCTCACGCAGGCTGGTTGCAACATACTCCTTTCAAAACTGCTTCATTTCTTGGAAGAAGAATCAATGCTCAGTTCTTGTTCTCACCTCGCCTGAAGACAATCTATCCTCTTTCTTTCACTTCTCTACTTGGCAGCCATCCCACAAAACACCAGGGCCCCCCAGGGACTATTAAAATAGTCCAACCTAATGGCTTCTTCACGCTTGCTCGTCTCCTATCTTTGCAGCTTTAAAACTTTCCTTCATTAGACTTTTCTGGTTTTCTGCTTCCTTTCTCCATAATTTTTTTAAGTCTCTTTCACAGATTCATTACTTCATGCTTTTTTTTTTTTCTTTTTTGGGACAGACTCTCACTCCATTGCTCAGGCTAAGAGTGCAATGGTACAATCATTGCTTGCTGCAGCCTTGACTTCCTGGGCCCAAGTTATTCCCCCATCTCAGCCTCCAAAGTAGCTAGGATTACAGGTGTTCACCACCATGCCCAGCTAATTTTTAAAATTATTTGTAGACATGGGATCTCATTATGTTGCCCAGACTGGTCTTGAACTCCTGGGCTCAAGCAATCCTCCTACCTTGGCCTCCCAAAATGTTGAGATTACAGGCTTGAGCCATTGTGCCCTGCCTCTTCATGCATTCTTTCAACCAATTAACCAAATAGCCAATCAATCAACCAACTTCAGTTAGCATCTGTTATCTGCCAGCTACTGTGTTAGGCACAGGAGCAAGCCCTGCCTCAGAGGTAGCTCTCAAAGGAAGCTGCTCTCTACAGATTTCTAAACTGCTTCCCAAAAGTGGGGCCTCACCCCACTCCTATTCTCTAAACACTCTCCTGGGTTTTCTTACCTATTCCTATGGGTTTAGGAGCCACCAGTGTACTGATGTTCTTCAATCCTCCTTATGCAGTGGTATCTCTTGAATTTAAGAGCCATATTTTCAACTCCCTTTTATATATGTCTACCCGAACTTCCTATGAAGACCTACAGTTCCACATACTCAACACCAAAATTATTACTGTCTCCTCCAAATTTGTTCCTCCTTCTGTGTCCCTTTTTTAGATAATAACATCATCCAAGCTACAACCTCCATGTGTCTTCTTTGATTTCAGCCTCCCTGCTTCCCCCTCTTCAAGGATAAACCTTTTGAAAGGGAGAAATGCATAGTCTGACTCCACTTCCTGGAAGTTCCAGCACTCCATGGAAGCTGCTGTTACCCAGTATAGCCAGTTCCAATGGACACACCTAGACCAGCGCACATCTTACGACCCTTGCTCTCCTTCTCCCGTCTTGAGGGCTCATTAGGCTGGATTTCCCTTATTCTCAAGGAACCCTTCAGCTTCCTCTTCCTCTCAGCCCCTTACATGCTGGTGCTCCCCAAGTCCCATCTTCACTCTTGTGCTCTTCTCTCTTGCATTCTCTTTCTGGCTATCCCATTTGTTCCCAGAGCTTTGGTTCTAAGATACATGTTAGAATTCCATCAATTTTAAGATACATATTTTAAAAATGCTTCACCTTATCTCTGAAATCAGGATGGTTCCCACATGATTCTCAGCTCCAATGTAGTTTCTACTGCCAGAATGGAAGGGACCAAGAACATAGCTGTTCCTATTGTCATCACATAGCTGAGCTATGGGCTTTGTTGGATAAAATATTTTAAATTAGTCAATTGCTGTGTGAGATTTAGAATGTTTTTTAAAAAGATAACTATGTCTCTGCAGAAAGGCACAGAAATAGGGATGAAATTTGATACTGCTAAGCAAATGTGAATCATTGGCTAGATGACCATGCTTCCATATTTTCTTTTTTTTTAAATTGCATTTTAGGTTTTGGGGTACATGTGAAGAACATGCAAGATTATTGCATAGGTGCATACGTGGCAGTGTGATTTGCTGCCTTCCTCCTCTTCACCTATATGTGGCATTTCTTGCAAAGAAACAACCCATTACTTTATGGATCCAAGAAAAGAAGATATCCCCAAGTAAATGAAGCTATGTTACATTCTGTTACACAATACACACAAATGAATTGCCAAAAAATACCCCAGAAAAAGCACACCTGAGGAAGGAAGAATCTGTCAATTCATTTGGAAGAAACTTCAAAGCAACAAGAGAGTTTGGTGTTACTACTCCATGTATCACACAGGAATAATGTTAAAGCAATGCGTAGCAGATTAATGGGAAGTGTTTTTACTTCTGGTAAATGTTCTTAATTGAAAGCATTATATACTTTCTGGTACATAAAATAATGATGTAACTTAGATTAGATAAAATATGGCATATTAGAGGTGTCGCACTTTGGGAAGACACAGGTCCCTTCAAAAATAAGATGATATCTACAGACCCTCACCCTAGAAAAATGTGCATATCCACACAATCTCAGGATTTTTATACAATTCCAAGGGGTTCATGGATACCTTGAAACATCCACGGTAGCATACCTGTCTGCTATCCAAATATCTCTTCTTGCAGCATCACAGACATTGCAGACTTAATGGGTCCCCAAAGAATGGTCTCCTTCAACTCCAGCCAAACCTCTGCCTCTTACCATATTTCTCCATTTCACCTACCAGCACCACTGAGCACTGGGCACTCAAGCCAGGAAGCCAGGCTTCATTTTGGGCTGCTGTGTCTTCTTCACCCTCTACATTGGGTCACCGAGGGCTGACTCACACTCTTGCATATTTCACAAATCCTTCCACTTTTCTCCACCTCAAAGTTGTCACTCTCTTTTACCCAAACTGCTTAATAGCATGCGTTCTGGTCTCAGCCCCCTCCTATTCATTCCACATGCCACATTTCACAGTGGCCTTTTTATAAAGCCTAGTCATAACATCCCCTGGCTTTAAGCCTTTCAGTGCCTCTCCATTGCTCTCAATTTCTTACTAGACTTGTCTACAAGCTCTTCCTAAGCTGGTCTCTACCTACTAATCCAGACTGTTTCTCTTCATACTCCCTTGAGGACTGCCTACTCTGGGCAAAAAGAACTTGTTCTACTCCTTTCCAGAGCCATGTTCTGTCTCTCTGGAAAATCCCATATGCTGCACATGGCCAAGTCTTAGATATTTGCCTCTATAACTCCTTACCAGAATACCTAAAACCCAATAGGTGTTTAATAAGTGCACACTGAATTAATTTGAAGGCACATAGCTCCATAAAACAATAACAGTATTAAATGCCATGGTGAGGCAGAAAAAGAGTGGGTTCCAGTCCCAGCTCTGTGACCTTGAGCAGGTTATTGTACCTCACTAAGCCTCAGTGTGCCCACCTATAAAATGGGAACAAAAATACCGATTTGAAAGGATTATTGTGAAGATTAAATGACATAATGTAAGTCAGTGGTTGCAACAAGAACAGTGCATCCTCTAAGGAGCAACCTGGAGACATGTAGAGGCATTTTGAGTCATCACAAAGATGGAGGTGATGCATTTGATGGCCAATAACTAGAGATGGTGGGAATTCTATGGTGTGTGGGACCATCCCCTCACAGCAAACAACTGTCCTGCTTCTCGCGATTTCCACAAGTTCCACTTCCTGTGGGGAAGGGAGGAGCTGTTTATAATTATTCAAGTGAGAAGCTAACTCTGTTTTACATATATCCTCAAAGTTTTTTTTATCCTCATTTTAATATAGACTGAATTTTCCAGAAATGCAGTTACCATGTAAATTGAAAGGCTGTCTCTTTAATTCAGTACTTTACCAAGCATTGTTTATCATTTCAGAAAAATCATGTCACTAATATCTGTACTGTCCGTGGAATGTGAGTGATTGACACAACACCCTTGCAGTAGTCACTATTATAGCTATTGCATTCCTGGTGATTCTATAATAACACATGTGGCTAGTTCTTCTTTAAAGATGTAAAACATGGTGAAAAAGTACAGACAATATTCAGTGGTGCATCGGCTCTCTTGTCTCACATCCATATGTATTTCTTACAAGCTGGTGCCAGCACCTGACTACTTCATTATGTTTTCTTGTGTGCTCAAGCATTTACATATTGAAATACATGCTGTTTTATTTATAAGTTGCTCTCTTTTTGCTTTTCCTTTATAACACAGCTAGGGCATCATATCAATTTTCTTGAACTTATCTATGCAGGCAGATTATTTATGACTTGCATTTCAGGGTGACAAAAGCCACATTACAAAATCTTTGTCACAAACAAGGGGTGCAGGGTCTGTGAGTGGCTTGTAAAAGCCCTGGCACCACGGCTGGCATTAAGTAAGCATTTGTTTCCTAGATGTTGGTACTATTATTACCAATACACTGAGCCAATCACAACTGTGACACAACTTAATTGTGATTCAGGATAAGGCTCTTGTCTGGCTTCAGCTGAGTGAATTATCGTCTGCTCCAATGTTCTCACTGGGGGTTCTAGTTCATTACACATCAGGGTTGTTGAACAGGAAGGAAGACAGCTGCTACCCAGCATAGAGCACAATGTGAGGCCTGTTGGTGCCACCTCCATTTTCCCAAAATACACCCCCTGCTCAGGAATCATCAATGGCTCCCCTCTGCCCATGGGATCTTCCTCTGGCAATTGTGCTTCCCCTACTCTGAAGTCTGGCCCAGCCTATGGCTTCCCAACTCCTCTAGCCATCCTTGGCTCTCCCTTTCCGTACCCCTCCTCCAATGTGAGGTCCAGTTTTAGCCCCTCCCCTTGCTCAAAGTGACACTGAAATCACACCTCTTCCAGGAGACCTTTCCAGACCACTGGGGGCCACTATCACCTCCTTATCCAAACTCTGTACCAACACAGACTGTGCCAGGATTTGACAATATTTACTACAGAATCATGTTGATTATCTTCAGGTGAGTGAATTCAATCTTACTTCAACACTAAATCTAGAGTACTTTGAAGCTGGAGCATGGATTTGTGAAAACATAATCCATATAAGCAATAATAATGAAATTAACATCGGGGCGTTCCCTGCATGCAAGCATTGGGGGGCATTTCCACACATCACCTCACTTGAGCCTGTAACAATCCGGGAGGTGGGGTCTCTCAGTGTCCCCAGGTAAAGCTGAGGAAACAGCTCAGAGGAAAAGAAGGCCTATGCCCAAGGTCACCGTGGAGGCAAAGCTAGCATTCAGCCAGGGCCTGCCTGTCTCCAGAGGTGGCAGAGCCCATGGGCTCTGCTCTCTCCCGCCTGTCCATTTTCAAATTACCCAGGCCACCACAGGTACCTGGCACAACATAAGTGCTTGGCCTGGTGGGTGGGTGAATGTCTGCCAAGGCAAAGAGGGAGGGCCAATGCTTGTTGAGGACTCTGTGGGTACCAGAGGGAAAAGCATTGGTTTGGGAGTCCACCTTGGTAGACCTGGATTTAAATCCTGACTCCTCCACTAGCTGTGTGACCCTGTGCACATCACTTACCTCTCTGGGTCTCAATATCTTCATTTGTAAAGTGGATTTGCCAACACTCACCCGACAGTCTGCCATGAAAGTTAAGTTGAATCATGAAAGTGTAGGGCGCAGGCCGAAGTCCAGCATGTGGCAGGTGCTCTGTAAACGATGTGCCTCAGCTCAGCAGGAAGGACCTGAGTCTGTCTGAATCCACTGCTTCTGGGACTCTCTCTACCCATCATTTCCCTGCTTCCCTCTCAACCTGCAGTCTCCCTCCATCTGCTCCTGGTCATCAAACAAGGGTCTCACACCCAGAGCTGCACACTTGGAACCACACACAATTTCTATCAAATCTGCCTCGATTGTCACTCCTCTTTCCCAAGACAAGTTTTCCCTCTCTTCTTCCCTTAGCGACCAACAGGAGTGAAAGAGAAGAGCAACTTCACCCCTGGTTGAGTAACTGCCAGGAAATGCTAGCATTTTCATCACAATCAAACAGGTCCTAGCACATGACAGGCATCACATGCTTGCTGGCTGATTGAATCAATCAACAAGTGACCACTCATAGCACTTCCCATGCGGCTCACACCAGGAACAAAATATACATGCTCTTAGAGTCCCTGGCATGCAATGGGTTCTCAATCAATACAAGGAAAGAGGAAGGAAAATAGAAGAGAGGAGAGAGGGAAAAGGGAAGGAGTTTAGCTTTCTGATCATTGTACACATGGTTTCTTTTCCCTGGAATCCCTTATCTCTCCTGCTTCTGGGAAATTAACAACTGTCCACATTTCACCCCCCAGCTTAATGCCCCTGCCTTCCCAGGGCCATGTTTATCTTTACCACAGGAAGATTTTGTAACTGTCTGTTTACTAGTCTGACTTGCACTCCAGCCTGTAATCTTGTTTAGAGTTGATATCTGCAGTGCCTAGCACAGGACATGGTACACAGGACAGGCTTAATAAATATTTGTCTCATGGAGTAAGAAATCTTCCTGGACCCACAAGCTCGACACAGACATAGGAGGCAAACTCAGGGATGCGCAGCTGGATGCTGCTGCTGACAAGAGCTATAGCAGGAGTGAGGAGATGGCCAAGAAGGATGAGGGTGGGGGAAGTCAGGGAAGGCTTCCTGCAGGAGCAAAAGACAGCAGGATGTGGCAGAAACAAAAGGGATGAAGTAAGGGATGGAGAATCTAGGTCTGTGCAGTATTCTAGAGGCAGAAAGTTGCTCTGGATTCATTATCATAGTTCTGCCACTAAAAATTGACCTCATTCCATTACTTGAAACTTTAGAGCCTCAGTTTTTCACATCTGCAAAATGGAGTGATTAGTATCTACTCCACAGGATGCTTGTATCAACAGGAGATATTTTACTTAGCTACTTGACACCTGTGTGTTCTCAAGCATATCACAGCCTCATTAGTAAAGTTAGAGGACTGAATTTGCGGATTATTCCTCTGTCCATCCATCTACACAGCCATTCACTGCCCCCCACCCATCTCCCCATTCCCCACCTATCCACCTACCCACCTACTCACCTATCCATCCACCTACTCACCCACCCATCCACCCATCCATCTACTCACCTGCCCATTCATTTACTCACTCACCCATCCATCTACTTACCCCCCATGCACCCATCCATCTACGCACCCACCCACCCATCTACTCACCCACACATCCACCCATCTACTCACCCACCCATACATCTACTTACCCACCCATCCACCCATCCATCTACTCACTCACCCATCCATCTACTTACCCCCCATGCACCCATCTACTCACCCACACATCCACCCATCCACCTACTCACCCATCCATCCATCTACTTACCCACCCATCCACCCATCCATCTACTCACCCGCCCATCCACCTACTCACCCACCCATCCACCTACTCACCCACACATCCACCCATCCACCTACTCACCCACCTATCCACCTATCCATCTACTCACCCACCCACCCATCTACTCACCCACACATCCACCCATCCACCTACTCACCCACCTATCCACCTACTCACTCGCCCATCCATCTACTCATCCGCCCATCCATCTACTTACCCACCCATCCACCCATCCATCTATGCACCCATCCACCCATCTACTCATGCACCCATCCATCTATTCACTTATTCATCATTTTTTTATTTAGGCGCCAGGTTCAGCACCAGGCACTCTGTCTTTCAGGAGCTTATTTTATAATGGGACAGACGTGTGTATAAACATACAGTAAAGTTGTAAATATACTAAGTCTACACTACAAGTGGGCCGAAATGGAGAAGGACCTTGAATGCTGGGCTCAGATGTGATATGAGGGCAAGGACTCTGGAACCACACAGATCTGCATCTGCATGTTGGCTCTCTTACTTGCTGTCTCTGAGACCTCAAATGGGTCCCTTAGCCTCTCTCTGCCTTAGAGAAGGTGAGAGGAGGATAACAGCATGAGGCCCTGGGAGGCTGTTGGGAAAATTAACAGAGATGATGCTGCATGGTGCTTAGCACAACGCCTGCCTGTGGCCAAGCCTCCAGAAGTGTTAGCTCTGATTACACACGTTAAGGATCAGAGGGCAACACAAAAACAATGAGAGAATGTATGGTGGTGGGACTGGGGGAGACTATTCTTTTGCTTGGAAATAGCTTATTAAAACTATTGTTTGGACAATTTTAAAAAATCAGTTTCAGTGCCATAGGTGATGGGGAGTTACTGCCGGGTTCTGAGGGGAGAGCTACACAATGAAAGCTGTATGGAAGGACGCTGAGTCTGGCCATGGCACACAAAACAGCCAGGGCCCGGCAGCGAGCACAGTAGGGTGGCTCACTGGTGCCACACTATCCAGTTGTGAGGCAGGGCACACCTGCATGAAGGTGCTGTGCTGGCTCTGTAATGTGCAAGGTGGCTAAGGCTACGGCATGGTCAGGTGACGCTACATCCAGGAGACTATGTGGGATAACCAGGCTGGGCCTCAGTCACTCAGATGAAAGGCCTACAGAGCAGAGCTGAGACTTCCCCGATGAAGACATTCTGCCTGTGGACAGCAGCTTCAGCTGTGCGAAGAGTCCCAGTCTGCCCCTCCAGATGGCCTGCTCCCACAGTCACCAATTCCTCTCCTGGAGCTCTTCCTCTATACCTCCTACTGGTTCTGCTTCTCTGGTTGGATGCTGACTGACATGGGTGGCAACAGGGATGGAGGGGAGGGGTGGCCTTGGCAGGTGCTCTGGAGGGGGACCCAGCTCCACATCAATCCCGACTGCACTGGGGTGAGCAAGCCATTGCCCACAGGTGAGAGCAAGCGGGGGTGCCCCTGCAACATGCCAGCTCCGGCTTAGCCATCCAGTCCCAGGCTCACGTCATCTCTCCCTGCAACCTCAAATGCCCCTTTGAGCCTTTGCTCATCACTGTTCTTGCCACATCTGTCCAAGGTGACTCTCGGGTCCCCCTGCCTGGAGCTGCCCAGACATACTAGCCCTGGGGGTCTTCCTCCACCACAGCCCTCCGTGGCTGCCAGGCTCACCTGACTCAGTCATCCCAGCCTGGGCTCGTTCTTTCACAAGTGACAACACTCCACTGTCACTGCGTATGCCACACTTACACTCTGACAGAAGGAGAAACTATGGCCCAGAGAGGTGAAGCAGCCCTGGATGGCCCACACTAACTCACACAGTTGGAAAGTGGCAGGGCAGGGCTCCCGAATCCCAGCTCCTGCTCATTCCACTCCCCTTGGCCACCATCCTTGCCTCATCTTATCTTCTTTCCCCAATTCTTGAGAGCTAATCATTCTTTTACCATTCCCCACAGCACCTAGCACAGAGCTAATATTCAGTAGATACAAAATAAATTCCCCGCTCATTTCTGGCTTAGTTTTCCAAAAGCACTGTGCCTCATCCCGTGCTGAGAGCAAAGCTACTTTGGTTATTCGGTGCCTGCCAAACAAGAGGGTGGCTTCCCGTTTCCCAGGGAGACCCACGCACAGAGACAGCACTACACAAGCGCCAGGTGCCGGGAGGGGCTTGGTAAGGGTTAACTGCAGCACCACTGCCCGCCACCCCCTCCACTGGGACTCCCAGCCTTCTCCAGGCTGCCAGCCACAGAATCCCCCCCCACCCAGCAATCACTGGGACTCTGGGGGGGCCTTTGTGCTTTAATAAAGACGGTATTACCAAGTCGCAAAACTTCCCTCCTTTCCAAGCTTCCTTGCTGCCAGGGTTCCCACTAAAGGTGAAGCCCTGTCATTCAAGGCCAGAGAAAGGGCTGAATCAAGATGCTGAACTCTTTTGACTTAATGTCACAATCTACAGCTCTCCCCAAACCACCGTGGTGTGAGAAGCCCTCCCAACTCCATGGCGGCTTCGGTGTCCTTGGGTTCAGGGCCTTGGGGCAGGGGCTCTCCTCTTCGGCTGCCTGGGCATTCTGCATGCATCTCATGAACGCTCTAGTTTCATCTCTGAATGCAGACATCGGCCCGGGCCACTGGGAGAGTCCTGCCACCAAGGCAGCTCTCCTCTCGCTTGAGACTGCAACAAAGGCCACTTGAGGGCCCAGAGACAGCGCTGCCCAGTTCCTTTCCTGGGCCTGTCCTCTACTCTTTCACGCATCCTTTCCTTTTATTTCCCAAGCCCCTTCTACTGCTGTTTTATGCCTCACTGAGCCATTAGACACTTTATAGGGTGTTCCTGAAGAACAAATTTTCTGTGTAGGGCTCCTGATGGCTCTCCCCACTGGTGCTCCAGCCCGCCTTGGTGGCAGTGGGCGAGGGGAGGAGCTTCCTGCAGCCCCTCTGAGCAGTGACTCCATTTGTAGATCCAAGACCTGCTGGCTGCCGCAGGTGCCCTCACCTGCAAATGCTGCCCCCCTGCCCAGTGGCCAAGGGCCCCTCCCAGCTCCTCCCTGACCCTGATGGGCTCTGACACCATCTCCCCATGATTTTAAGGCTTACACACCATGCAGCTTTGTTTCCTCATCTGTGAAATAGGGACAATCCTCGCATCTTCCCTATAGGGTTGTTGTGAGCACTGAATGAGTTAAGGCTTGGAGCAGGGCCTGGAGGGAAGAAGGCGCCACTCAGGCCTTGGCCTTGCAATGACCATCCTCCAGACGACACGATCTGCTTAAGAGTCCTGTGCCACCTCCAATTCTTCTACTTGTGGGTGAATGAAGGAAGGGAAAGAAAAAAAAATCAATTCAAGGCTTTTTGCAGCTGTTTCTGTGTGAGTGTGTCTGTCTGTCTGTGTGTGTGTGTGGTTTTTTTTTCCTTGCCTTGGTGTCCTGGAGCTTTGAAAAGAATAAAAACAGAGCCCCAAAGCAGTGAAAAGACATGATTCTTCTTAAAATCCCAGCTAATCCTGCAGCTTCCTTTAAAGTGGCAATAGGAGGAGGTGGGGAAGGGACCAGAATTGTTTCTGCAGTGACCTCCCCTCCTAGCCACTGCTCTTGGAGACCAGGAAATGAGGGGGAAAAATCCATAAATCATCCACCAAGAGAAGGACAGAAGAAGGAACCAGGCAGTAGGGAGAGCAAAGAACAGGAGCCAGCTGAGGAGGATGTAGGGGCAGCGTAGGGGGGCACGCTGACTGTCTGCTGGGTAGGGGTGGCTGTCTGCAAAGGGCAGTGTCCGGGCCAAATGCCAGACCAGCCATCCCTGTTTAAAAGGCAAAGGACAGCAAGGTCTCAAAATCTTATATGGAACCAGACCTGCAGAACAAAGATGAAACCCCGAGAGGTGTCTCTGATCTGATCACCTCTCTCTGTTCTCCTGCCACCTCCTCCCTGGTCCTATGCTAACAGGGCTCCCTGCCACAGCCCCTCCACTCCCCAGCAGTCCATTCACAACAAGCAGCCAGAATCAGCTTGCAGGGATGAAAACAGACCAGGCTACCTCTGCTGGAAAACCTGCAGTGGTTCTCCAACGCACTTAGAAAAAATTCGATGAGGCCTGACCCCTGCCACTTCCCTTCTGATCTCATGCCACCATCTTTCCCAGTCACTGACTTCGCTTTGCCTCACAAGTTCACCAGGCCCTTCCCACTTGAGACTTCACATGTGCCACTCCTCACTGGCCCCGTCCCATCTTTCCCATCGCCGACAGAAGCCATCCTTGGCCTCTCTGAGGAGGTCACCTGCCCTCATGCTTCCCTCTCCCAGCCCGTGCTCCCTCCCATTGTACTTATGTTGCTTGCTTATTTTCCGTCTCCCTATTCAATGGTAAGCCACAGGGTCTGGTTCACTCACCACTGAAAAGAATCCCCAGCCTGGTGCCTGGCATAGCAGGTGCACAGTAAACACTTGCCGGGTGAGTGAATGCATGAGTGAGTGAATGAGCAACCTCTCCAGCAAGTGAACATGTGGACACAGGAAATAATCTCATCTGGGGCTGGAAGGCTGGAGTGAAATTCTTAAGGCTCCTTCAGAAAATTCTCTACTGAAAACCGTCATGTTGCTTTTTAATATTTGAAATGGCTCATACTTCGAGTGATAGCAATTTACATATTAGCCTCTTAAGTGGGAATTCATTTGCATAAATTATTTTAATAAATTAGACCATCAGTCCACATATTTTTTCTGTAAAGGGTCAGGTCACAGATATATTAGGTTTTATGGGCCACATAGTGTCTGCTGCAATTACTCCACACTGCCTCCGTAGAAGCACAAAAGCAGTCATGGATAATATGTGGGTGAATGGACGTGGCTGTGTTCCAATAAAACTTTATTTACAAAAGCAGGCAGCAGGCTGGATTTGGCTCTAAAACCATAGTTGGCCAATCCCTAGATTAGATTAAGGCTTACCAAAACCACAAGAGAAGGACACAGAGTAATGAAAAGGTTTCTTTTTTTTTGGCTTCAACAAATATTCACGGAGATACTAGAAAAATATCACAAAACCTAATATTGCTGTGCATGCTGTGGCGTAAGACAGAATTTTTAATTTTGAGTTTATGTAAAATTGTTGTTTCATAGAATATGAAGCATTTCAGTTGTATCATTCTGCATGTCAGCAATGTTTCTACAGATGGGAAATTCTAAGGGCAATTTTCATTCTGGAGGTACTAGGGAGCAACTGAAGGTTCAATGTTTCTTGAATGTGTGGGTAGGGAACAAAAATGGAGAGGATAGGATGTTTTTAGTGTTTTTCTTTTTAAACAAAAATAGACTTGGTCAATAATTGGATGAGAGGTGTCCAACATGGCTGAGTGGTTTCAGGCCCAGGAGACTAGGAGAAGGAGCAGGGTGGCAGGGATGGGCAAGATGGACTCAGTTGACAAAAAAAAAAAAAAAAAAAAAAAAAAAGACATAGGAAAATAGTGAAGATGACTTTATTTTGTGGTCATTTAATTCAATTATCCCCATTCCAATGATCCAAAGTGAAACTGCTTATCATCCAGAAGATACAAACAGACTGGAAGATTCCTCCTGAAGAAAGCAAGCACTTTAAATCCTATGCTTTCTCAGGACTTAATATACAATTGAGAAAGCCTTTTTTTCCATAGGAGATTTCTGAAATTTCCAATAGTGTTTAGAGTGATGGAAAATATCTATGAAGAACTAAAACTGCAGGTATTTTACTGGAGCAGGGAGATAAACTGCTTAATGAGCACCTACCGTGAGCTCAGAACTACGATCAATGCATCTGTGTTGAATCTGCACATTAACTCCAATCTGGAGGTAAAGAACAGGCAAAGCCCAGGCTTAGGGAAGGCAGCCCGGATCTGAATTCCAGCTTGGTTCCTTCCAAATGGGGTGGCCTTGGGCAAATTCTGCAACCTCTCTGGGCCTTCATTCACTTATTTATAAAACAGATCCACCAAGATCCCTCCCAACTCTGACATGCTACATTCTAATATCCTGGAGCCAATTCTCAGCCACGAGAATCCCCAAGTTGTATTGTTTAATGCTAGAACTAATACTCAGAGTTAAACTGCTTACTTGTCTGAACCCCACCTTAGCAGGCTGCACGCTCTGTGGGAACAAGGTTGTCCAATGTCTCACCGGTGTATTCTCGGCACTTTCCAGGGAGCCCAAGGAACAGGGGGGATTCACTGATTCAACAAATGTCTATGAAGCAACAGTCGGTGGCAGGCATCTTGCTACCTACTGAAGCTGGGATGTAGGGAATCTCCCTCCAGCTCAGAATAGCTGCTTCTGAGAGTACAGATTGCTCATCCGACCCCAGGGATGGGGGGAGATCCCACATGCCTAACGTCAAAACGTTGTGAGGCATACTGGGAGGGGCCTGAGGGGGTTCGTGGAGAAGAACATGTGTGGATGTTGTCGGTGGGGAGACGCTAATGGCAGGCAGTGCTGCTGGGACTTCACCCCTGGTGTTGCTATAGCCCCATTTGGGATCAACTTATTCGTGACCTGATCCCAAATCCCCGCTTAGAGAACCACCTGCTGAAAGACCAGGTCTACAGTGTCTGCCTCCTTGAGTAGGTGAAATGCTCATTGAATTGACTTAAAGTTGGGAATATTGTTTTTTAAATATCCCCTGGAGAAAGGAGGGGTCTGGGGACTCCTTCTTGAATTAATGAACATTTATTATAAACGGAAATTTGTGCTGAGGCTTGAGTATGGGCAGCAAGCTGGAACTTCAGGGAAGAGATGAAGAGGGAATACCAACCCAGTCGCAGCTGGACAATAGCTGGGAGATGGGTTTCTTCCTCCTTGAGCAGCCTCATAAAAAGGGTTCTGGCTAGGGTCCCACAGGCCGGGGGCAGGGTTGACCTTTGCCCACTTGGGAAGTTTCAAATGACCCAATGTTTTATTTTTAGCTGTTTTTGTTTGTACAGAACCCAAAAAACCTTTGGATGCTGGGCTCATCTCCAAAGTGAAGCAAGACATAAACAGGAACAAAAGTGCGAGATCCTCCCCTGAAAAGTTTACCTACCAATCCATGGACTCAGGGTTTCTCTAAACTGCCAGATGTGCCCCACAGAACCTCATCGTTAATAACGAGCTGAGAAACTGGGGATCAGTCTCTCACTCCTGGCCTGACACTTACCAACTATGTGACCTTGGGCAAGGCCCTTCCATTCTATGAGTCTCAGTTTCTCCATCCATAAAATAAGGGCAGAGGTGGAGCAAACCATTTCTAAGGATTCTCACAGCTCCAGCAAACCACATCTCATCCAGGATACTAATGCTGGCCTTGGGCAAAGGACACATGGAGGAGAAATCCAGTCTTCAGGAAAATACTTAATTGGCTCAACTGGTTTCAGCATTTCCCTTGAAAGCACCATTTAGAAAGAGCTGCAACCAATAAGCATTGAGTAACTACTATGTGCTGTCTCATTAAATACCTCTTCATAACTAGTCCACAAGAAAATAGCCATAGTCTCTACATCACAGGTGACAGACATGACAGTAGCCTATCCAGGACATGGGCTGCATGGTCACCAATGCTGGGAGTTAATCCCAGTCTTCTGCTCCCTACTGGAGGGTCCTTGAGCAAGTTACTGAATCCCTCCATGCCTCGGTTTCCTCATCTGTAAAATGGGGATAATGATAGCTCCCATCTCATGGGGCTGTTCAAAGTGTAAATGAAGCAGGCATGTGAAGCACAGAGGAAGCACTCATAAATATTAACCATTACTGCTGATGATTACCATACTGTCATCACTACCACTTCCACCAGAGATGAGAAACAGGAGGTTCAGGGAAGATGTGTGAAAGGACACTCAAAACAACATGATGTTCTACCCCTTAATTGAGAGTCCAGGGAGAGGAACGGAGGGAGTAGCCTGGGGTCAGTGTTGAGGCAGGGTCACCATGCAACTATGGCCAGCAGCCCACCCTCCCTCAGCCCCAGGTTCTCCACGGGTAAGGGAGAGGTAGCAGCTCCCCAGACTGTGAGGATCTGCAGCACTTGCAAGGTGCCAGGGAGTGGAAGGCAGTGGGTAAGCGATTGCTCCCTTGCCTTCCCCATGAGCCTCTTCTGAAATCTCCAAAACCATAGCTGTCTGCCGTTCCTCGAACTCAATTTCTGCATTAGAATTCTCTAACACTCAGGCTCAATTGCCCAGTCAGCAGCAAAGGGCCCCACTGTGGGACTGAGCCTCTTCATTATGGCTAAGCGAAAACACAGGGCTGTAGCCCACAGCCTGGGCCCTAGAGCTCAAGGCCATATGAGGTCCTGGAACAGCCCACACATGTTCACACGCAAACCTCGTGCAGCAGCCTCCCCTGCACCCACGCACAGCTGCCACCCAGCCAAGCCCCACAGGCCTTTGTGTCAACTCCCAAGGGGTGGTAACCATAGAAGAAGTAGTAATAATACCAACCATGATACCTCCTCCCTTCTCTTCACAGTTCACGAAGCACTTTCATATAGTAAATACTTAGAAACAACGACTTGAATTATCTTTTTGATGAGATTTTTAAAGATTGCCATTTACTCAGCATTTACTATTAGTAACTCACTCTGTTGAGCACTGACCATACTCAACTATCCTCGCATTTCATCCTCATGACTGCCCCATGTGGTGGTAAGCTCACTTATCAATCATGTCTTACAGAAGAGGAAACTGAGGCTCAGAGAAGTTGAGCGACATGCCCAAGGTCACGACTAGAGAGGGATATACCTGGGGTTTGAATCCTTGCTCTTATTACCTCTGGCTTTTTTCCCAGAAGAGGCAGCAGGGAGGAGGATGGGAGACTGTGTGTGGAGTCTGAAGAAGTAGATTAATAATGACCACAATTTTATAGTTGGAAAAAGAAAAATCCTATTGCCTTCATGATACAAACTACAAAAAGCAAAGGTAAGCAAAATCACCTTGGCTGCAGGGACATGAGAGTCTCTGCTCTACTTTCTGCGGTCCGCCTGCACCCGTGTGGCTGTTTGAAGTGCACCCTCAGCTTCCGGATAGCCTGTAGCACGGGGCACCTTGGCTTCCCTCCTGCAGATCCGCCCACCTCAAACGTTCTAGCAGTTTCTTCTTCATCCTACCCACCACTGTGGGAGCTAAGGGGAACATCTTTTGGAAAAGGGCCCAGAGTTGTCAAGTTCCTATTTCCTTGGAGGTTTTATCTCCAGCAGCTGCCCCAGCCAAGAACTTAGAGTTTATAAGCAACTGCCTATAGGAAGCAGGGAGGCAAGGAGGGATGTGGTCAGCGGAACCCAGAACTAAGAGATGCTTCATTTCCCTCTTTTCCACAAGAAAAAAAATGAATAGCAAAATGAGGAAACGGTTGGCACTGACACTCAGACACAGGATTGGGGGCAATAGGGAATGGTGGGGACTGTGGCCAACCAGAGCCCCCTGGAAGGAGATGGCGGCTGCTCAGTTCAAACACATGCCGCTGTGTGGGAAGGCAAGTCCAGGGTTGCCAAATCTCACTTTCCAAGGGATGCCAGAATCAGATTTCTTTTTTCCACATGAAATCTCCTGATTTCGGAATGTTGTCAAAGAATTCTTCCCCTCCCTGCCTTTTTAAAGTAAACACAGAAGTGAGTTGGACTGGCCAGGAGCCACACATTTCTAACCTCTGTACTGATCCTTGCAGTGGACAGCGTGTCCACTCCCCAGATGTCCCCATGCTTCCCTCTGCTTCCCAGCCCCTGTGCAGTAGGTAACACTGTGTCTCAGGCTCTGGCCAACAGCCTGTGAGTGGAAGAGCCACGTGTAACTCCCAGACCATGGCAGTTAAGAGCTAGCCTCCTCCTGTTTCTCTTCCCTGATGAGGCAGCAACCCTGGAGGCCACTTGGTACAGGTGGCACACAAGGCTGCAAGATGAAGTGGCTGCTCTTCCCTCCAGACTCCAGGTGAGGGAGAAATACACCCCTGAGATCTTGGGGTCTGTCAGTGGAGGCAGCCAGCACATCACCTGCCCTCTCACACACCTAGAACCCTGTCTTCATTACCAAAGAATCACTGTAGCAGTTCAGCATTTCCCAGTGTTCAAAGCACTTTACCCCTTTATCTTGCATAACTACCAACTCAATAAGACAGACAGGGCAAGGCTTTATTATTTCAGAGACGTGCAAACTGAGGCTCAGAAGGCAAAATTGAACCATCCTAAGGTGAGCGGTAAATAAGTGGTGAGGGTGGGTAGAGCTCACTCTGGTCCGGTGTTCCTCCCCGCTCCCAACTTAAGTGCTGGCCTCTGCAACATGAACTCCCCATTATTCTCTGGGTCATCTGTGAGCTCGTGCCCTCTTCTGCCACGGTTAGCTGCTTGAAGATCGACCTCTTACCTTTCCTGTAGACTTGGTCCCCTTCCAGATACAGAAGTAGCAGATGGTCCAGGCTGCCAGGAGACACAAGGCCAGCTCCCAGCGGAGGTTCCCGATGTGCTCGATCCCATCAGAGATCGCCAGGACCCGGCGCCTGCAGAAGGGAGGGTGGAGAGTCACTGGGGCTGGGGCTGGGGCTGGGGCTGGCTCATCTTCAGCAAAGCTAGTGCTACAGAGGAGCAGGGATGGGCCCATGTGTTCATTCACCCACATCCACCATGGCCCAAATGTCTCCTCTGGGGAGGATGTGGGGCCTCCAAGAGGAGCTAGACCCAACCCTCTGGACCTTGGATCATGAATTCACTCTCTTGGGGAAAAGACAGGTAATTCTGCAGATGCAGTACAAGAGCAGCGTGGAAAGGGCTCCGATGCAGGATGCACCCAGCCTACATGGGCGTTCCCAGGAGATCATATTACCAGCCATGAACATCCTATGTTCCTCCCTGAAGGGAGCTCATACATCCTGCTCTGCCAAACTTGAGGGGGGCCATAGGACTTGCTTTGACCATTGTTTGACCAACAATAACACAAGCATCATTTCAGATAGAAGCTTCCAGAGACCGGCGGTGTGGTTCTCCATCGTCTCTTTTCCCTACCTCTACTGTCACTATGGAAGCATGTGTCAAGACAGAGCCTTGACAATCCTGAATTCCTGAGTGACCACCTGCCACTGTGTCAGAGACACAGTCTGAGCAGGAAGTACTTTGTTGCTTGAAGCTGCTGAGCTCTTTGGGGACACTGGTTACTGTGGCATAACCCAATCTACCCTGACTGCTACAGGGGGTCAGGGAGAGTTTCCTGGAAGAAGCGATATGTGAGCTAAATTGTGAAAGGTAAGTGGAATTTGGTCAGAAGGAGGTGGAAGGAACAGCATGACCAGAAGTAGAGCATGGTGTGCTTTGGGAACAGCAAGCTGGGGCGCAGGGATCAGAAGGAAACAGCAGGAAAGGTAAGCAGAGGCGGTACCATGGAGAGCCTTGACTATCATGCCAAAGTGTAGAGGCATCCCAGAGGGCCCAGGCCTCAGGACAGGGAGGACTCTGGGTGTGCTAAGCTAATGCTATCAGCCTTGCTTCCCTCAGAACCCATCAATTCTTTAGAGTTGACGCAGGCCTGGCTCCCAGAGCCCATGCCTGGGGTTTGTGTTCCTTTAAAGTCAAATGCGCCACGCTCCATATTGTGCAGAGCTATGGCACCAACACAAACCCCCTCTCCAAGCTTGCTCCACGAACCCCATTCCGGCTGCCAAACCAACCCCCACCAGACCATGCCAGTCGCCTCGGCACTCTGGGAACATTCTTTGAGAAAGGAGCTCCCATCCCACCAAGTATGAAAGCCACCCTCAGTGTCTGTCTCCCTGGGAATCCGCTTGAGGCTTGATTCTGCATTAATTACTCAATGACACCAATTAGCACTGGTCTACAGGCTCCCTCCAGCCCCAGCCCTGCCAGAGAAATCAGGCAGGCCCCCAAATAAAATCAGACTGTGTGCAGCGATAGATTTACTCAAAAGGAAACCAGCTCTCAGACCCATAGCCAGGAGAAGTGGGAACATCCACTTAAATACAATACACATTTACTGAGCACCTACTAGGCACCAGGCACTATGTTAGACCCTAGGATAAAAAAGGTAAGCATCATATGGCCCTTGCTCTCTACTTGGATAAGTAGAAAGAAAGAAAGGAGGCAGCCACTTACTTATAATAACAACTGTTATTTTACTTGCTTATGTCTTAGCTGTTCCCGGCTTTAATTCATTTTAAAATGACAGGCCTTATTAAATGGGGCCTTTAAGAGAATCTATGAGTATAATACAGTAGCATGTTCCAGAGCACAATCCTTGGGCACTTGCTAGAAATACAAACCTTTCTACACCCCCAGAGACCCACTGGGTCCCAACCTTTGCAAAGTGGCTCCCAGGGAGCTGCACTTTGTGATTTCCCCAAGGAGTCCTCATACACAGTAAGGCTCAGAAATAACTCCACTTCTGAGCACCACAGAAGTAGAGTTTCTTGGTTACGAAGGAGTGATCTACAAATGCCACCTGAATCATTTTTAAACTTTTTTTATGGAGGGATGAAGGAGAGGGATTTGAGGGAGAAAGTCATGGATCTCTTGAGAAGTTACCAAAGGGATGGACCCCAGAGAAACACACCGGCTCTCAAAATGCTGCAGGAATTTCACGGTGCCTACTGGCTCTCCTTTGCCCAGATTAAAAGCCCTGTGGGCTTACCGTGCCTTACACTTGGCCACACAAATCATCCCCAATGCCCATTAGCTGGTGAACTACAAGGGACAACCCAGAGCCAGAAGGAATCGGGGCTGCTGCAGATGGAAACAGCTCAGGTGTACTCTGCACCAGCCCACTCCAGATGCTCAGCTTGTCACTGGAGGAACACATGAGGTCCCTACTGAGTCGGTGTGTATGCACGTGCACACGTCCATGCGTACACACACACACACACACACACACACACACACACACACGCATTCTTGTTGAGTAGCTGTTTTCTGAATCTGGGACCTGAAAACTGGAACATGCATGGGGACAGAGGGAGAAAGGGGGGCAGGCCCGCCAGGCACAAGCTGCTCAGCTCCCCTCTCTTCCACAGTGTGGATGCTGCTGCAAACTTTTGAGTCATGCAGACTCCTCCAGCACCCTCTCGCTTAATTGAACTGTCTAATTCCTAGAATGGGAAGCAGATTACTAAAAGCTACGGAGGTTGAATCGCTCTTTTGTTCCACCAGACACTATTTGAAAATATCCTCAAACTATTTTCCTTAGGTTTTACCAGTGCTGACTCTACTAGGAACGGACCTTTGGTTCCTAAAGGAAAGGGGGCTCAGGGGCCAGTTCTCAGCCTGCAGGGCAGTGGGGTTGTTTTGAAACCCACAAGGGCAGTCTTTGAGAAGGTGGGGGCTGGGGCACTCAACTCCAGAGACTTGGAGAAGGCACAGCTCTTCCTGTGAAAAAGCTTTCTTAATGACCCTCCCCCATGAAACGCTGGGACAGAAGAAAGGTCTGAATAAGGAAGAGTTTGCTGCCAACACCCTGGCCAAAAAAGATCCAGAGACAGACCTCCCCCTGACACTGTTCATGGAACGTGAAATGCTGAAGACTAGGTGGGGTTCTTCAGCAGGATCCTTTTACATAAGTAATCTTTAGTGTGCACCTACTATGTGCCAGGCCCTAAAGCAGATATTTTATGAGGCACCTTTTTCAAGCCATAGTAGAGTATTTCTGGAGCTTTCCACCCAGAGGCTGCCCACACTTCTCCAACCCTTGGAACACACAGAGACGGGCTGGGCTCAAATCCCAGCCCTGCTCCTTACCAGCTGCTCCACCTCGGGGAAGTGGCATCACCTCTATGAGTCTCAGCTTCCTCATCTGTAAAATGGGAATAATGATACCTACCTTCAATGGCTTTTCAAGCATGAATGCATCTAACCCTCCCCATAGTCCTTGAGATGAACACAATTATCATCACCATTTCAAAGACAGTGAACCTGAGGTACAGAGAGGCAAAGTAACTTGCCCAAACTCACACCCTCAGCAAGAAACAGAGCTTGGATTTGAGCCCAAGGATCCTGGCTCGCGCCCACAGTTTCAGCTTTGATTCCTCCATAACCCTAACATCACCTACCACTTTCCTTAACAAATTAAAGCTACAGTAAATGCACACCCCAAAGCTGTCTTATATGTCTTTGTGTACTAGGAGAGAGGAATGTACAGCTCATGGCATTCACACATTTAGTAATTTATTTAAACAATACTTATGAAAGCATCATCAGTGTGCCAGACATGGAGCTAAGCCTGGGGTCTTTAAAGAGTCCGTGGTCTAGTGGAGAAGAGAGATAAGGAAACAGCAGCACATGGAGAGGATGGGCACAGAGAAAGGTGGGCGAAGCTCCCAGGCACAGCAGGAGAACTTGCTGGGGATCAGTATCAGAGTGTGGGGTTGGGGGTCCTGAAGGGTAGGAGGAAAGTTAGCAAAGAAGGGGGGCATTTGGAGCAGAAAGGCCCCCAAGGGCAAAATCCAGGAGGCTGGGGAGAACACCACAAGGCCAAGGAAGGGCATGGTGTGCTGGGTGAGTGCAGCTAGGGCCGGGTGAGAAGTAGGGTGAGGAGGTGGCCACATGGGGAGCAGGGGCTAGACTATGAGCCTTGCTGAGGGGCTGGGGCTGCTTCCTGTGGGTGACAGAAGCCTAGGGAAGTGGTCAACAGCGGTGAGACCCCATCAGATGTGTGTTTTAGAACACTCCGGCTGCAGTGGGAAGAATAAATGGAAAGAATGAACTGTCAGGGTAGGGCAGAGGAGTTTGCCTCCATTGGGGCAATCTATAGGGAGGGGAATAGTCCTGGAGAGGAGTGGGTGGCTGGAGAGCAGTAGAGGCCCAGGGTGACCGCCTGAGGCAGCCAGCAGCAGGAAAAAGCCAGGGTTAGATTGCCACTGGATTCACTCTACGGTTCCTTGGATGGGGAGGGCAGGACCAAAGTGGTGCTTGGAACAGAGAAAGAGATGATAGCCAATCGTTCTTTTAGATAAGGTGATTTGAAGGTATTGGCAAGATGCTCAGGTTGCTGCAATACTCAGAGGCTACTAGGTCTCTGGATACAACCCAGAAAATACATGCAGACAGGGGATTCATAGCTGAGTCCTCAGCCGTCGAGGTATCCTGGGAGACCTGGAGAAAGGGGATAGATGGGGCCTGCAACCCAGTCCCCAGAACCCTAACATCTCAAGGCAGGAGAAGGAAGGGAGTAGTCCTTGGAGAAGCAGGGAAGAAGTAGGAGAAAGTCAGAGGAGCAACCCAAGGAGGGGTATCCCCAAGGCAGAGGGAGGGGCGTCTCCAGCAGGCAAGTAGCCAACCTGCAAACGCTGCAGGCTGACCTGGTGAGAGACAGCAATCCCTGCGGGACTTGGGACTAGGACTGGGGAGGCCAGCAGAGCCACTGTTTGGTCTTAGAGTAGACTGGGTCGGGGGCAGATGAGAGGTGAGACCTAAGCCACGTGGCTCCTTCAGGAAGTTTGGCTCTGATGAGTTAGGGAGAGGTGGTAGCAGCTAAAGGGGCTACAGGGTACGAGGGTTGTTTGATCCACATTTGTTTTCAGGTTGATGTAACTGGGCTAGTTCACCAGAAGGAGCCAAAAGGAGGGAGAAAGTTCAGAAAGAGGAGGGAATACAGGATAAGAGAGGAGGAAAAGAAGTAAGGCCCTTACGATGGTGGCAGGGAGAGAAACCACAAATGGAGGTGTTAGACCATCCAGGCATGAAGACGTCCCTTCTATTAGACAGAAGGAAAAGAGTTGGGAAAACCAAGAGGGTGGCTCAAAAGCAAACTACATTCTTCTTTATTAAGAGACTTGGAGGAAGGAGTGGAACTGTGCTTGGCACCACCTGACACCCTCCTCTATCTCACTTCATTCAGTCTCATGGCAACACCACTGCCAGGGCACAATTATACCCATTTCATGTATGAGGAAATTGAGGCTCAGGGAGGTGAAGCAACTTGTCCGAATTGAGATTTCTTTTCTTCTTCTTCTTCTTTTTTTTTTTTTGAGACAGAGCCACTCTATTGTCCAGGCTGGAGTGCAGTGGTGCAATCTTGGCTCGCTACAACCTCCACCTCCCAGGTTCAAGCGATTCTCCTGCCTCAGCCTCCTGAGTATCTGGGACTACAGTCGCCTCCCACCATGCCCCGTTGATTTTTGTATTTTTAGTAGAGACAGGGTTTCACCATATTGACCAGACTCGTCTTGAACTCCTGACTTCAAGTGATCCTCCTGTCCTGGCTTCCCAAAGTGTTGGGATTACAAGTGTGAGCTAGCCATGTCCGGCCCCAAATTGAGATTTGAAACCAAGTTCTTCCAATGCCCACACTCCCCACTGCTACACCAGAAAGTGAGCCCAAGGTTGGGAGAGTGTCTCACTTAGGACTTCTCCTGTGGCTGATGGTGGAAGGGCAGTGGCTGGAATCCCACGTCTGTTCCCTCTTGGCAGCTCACATACCCACAGCAGCTGAGTCTGGAGAGAAGGAAACAGCCTCCCACCTGAAGCTTCCAGCTCCCAGCACAAGGGCTGGCTTGCCCAGAGAGCAGAGCTGGAGTAGAACTCCCTCCTGCCTGGAGCCCAAGAGGGCCACGTGGGAACAGCTCCCAGCCCAGCCTGGGGTGGCCTCATCTTCATGTCATGCACGGAGCCGGCAAACAGATCACCTTTCTTTAACCTGCCACCGAGGAAAGTGCTGCCAGGGCGCTGGAGACCGCCTTAAAAGCTGGCACTGAGGGGCTGAGCTATAAATAGCCCTACTGGTCTCCCAAAGCAACAAACACACAAACCAAAAAAGGCCCATCACCACAACAAATGTGCTTTCCTGGCCCCTGCCAGGGGAGCTGGCTGCCTTGGGGAGTCTGCTCTCACTTCTCCAGGAAGAAAGAAGTACAGTCCCCTGGACTGTCCACATTTACGGGGGACTCCGACAGAGTCCACAGCTGGGGTCCCTAAACCAAGTCAGGGACTCAGCCAGGTCTCCTCTGCAGGAATTTCAGGACTTTGCATCACACACTCATTCAGTCCATGCTACAGTGATGAATAAGCAGGCTGTTCCACCCTTAAGGAGCTTACTGTCTAGGGGTATAAAGATATCAACAAGGACAGTTACAGCTTGCATGTCCCACCTACTTACCAGGGCCAAGAGTGCCACATGTAAAATCTGATCTAACCTTCTCTGCATCTTCTCAGGGGAGGACAGCTATTATTCCCACTCTACAGATAAGTAAACTGTGGCTCAGGCAGGTGACATGACTAGAAAGTGGGGACAGATCCCGAAGCTATATCTGTTCAATGTCAGAGGCAGAGCTCTGAACCATTGCCCTGTCTTGGGAAAGATGGAGAATTGTGTGATTATGAGTGTCAGTGGAGCCAGGACCCCAGGGAGCCTGGGAGTGCAATCAGGGATCAACATAGGTATAAGAGGTCTGTAGCTACCTCTCCAATTCCCTTTGTCCCTGCCAAATCCTCCTCTTTGGCCACACACCAGTCTCCATCAGTCCCCAGATATCCTGTACTTCCTCACATTGCAGCATTCACTCCTGCAGTTCCCACTGCTGGGAATGTCCTTCCCAGTTCTCCCCAGCTCTCTATACTCTAACCATCCTTCAAGCACCAGCTCAAATAACACTAAGCCTCACAAGTGCTTCTTTGGTCCCCACCCCAACCCCAGGGCCAGCCCCTGCTGCCATCCATGCTAAGCAAGTGAGCACCTCACTGTGCACCTGGGACTCCCAGGCCAGAGCTCAGCAAGCTTTTTCTGTAAAGGGCAAGGGAGTAAATTCCTTCAGTCTTGCAAGGCATACAGTCTATCCCAACTATTCAACTCTATTCCTGCAGGGCGAAAGCAGCCACAGGTCATTTGTAAATGAATGGGTGTGGCTTTCTTCCAATAAAACTTTATTTACAAAAACAGGCACAGCTGGGATTTGGCCAGGAGGATTTGCGGACCCCTGTCCTAGGCTAACTCTTCCCAAAGAACATTAATCCTCCAATGTCCTGAGTTCCCAGGTCACACTGGGCTCTCATTTGAGAAAATACTGCACACTAGACTTCCTTAGAGATGCTCAATGCTTAGCAGAATATTCAAGGCTCTGAGAAGTCCTGAAACAAAGACATTTGTATAGCTTTATCTAACTCAGTGTTTCTCAAATTTATTGAGAAGTGTTATTCATTGAAATGTGAATTAAAACCACAAGAAATACCACTTCACACCTACTAGGATAGCTACAATAAAAAAGTCAGACAATGACAAATGTTGGCGAAGATGTGGAGAAATGGAACCCTCACATATCACTGGTGAGAATGCAAAGTAGTTCAGCCACTTTGGAAAGCAGTTTGGCACTTCCTTAAAAAGTTAAACACAAAACCCAGTGATTTCACTCCTAGATATAAGCCCAAGAGAATAAACATATGCTCAAACAAAAATTTGTACACAAGTATTCATAGCAGCATTATTCCTAATAGCCCAAGGTAGAAACAACCCAAGTGTCCATCAATTGATGAATGAATACACAGAATGTGGTCTATCCACGTAACAAAGTTTAATACAGCAACAAAAAGGAATGAGGTACTGAGTCATGCTACAACATGGATGAACCTTCAAAGTGTTATGCTGCATGAAAGAAGCCAATCACAAAAGAACACAAGTTGTATGGTTCCATTTATATGCAATGTCTATAGGAGGCAAATTCACAGAGACAAAAAAAATAGCTGAGTGTTGTGTGGAGGCGGGAATGGAGATTAATGCTGAATGGGCAGAGAGATCTTATTGGGGGGATCGAAACATTCTAAACTTATATCGTGGTGATGCCTTCACAATTAGTAAATTTACTCAAAACTGTACACTTAAGAGGAGTGCATTTCATGGCATGTAAACTACAATAAACTTTCCAAAAAGTTGTTAAGAAGGAAGCGCTTCCCCCTCCCTGCCCCATTTCTGCTTTTCCAAAGCAATGCTTTCTAACATCCTGCAGAACACACATTTGGGAAGGCGTTTCGGGAGCTTTTGTGTATGTTATCTTGCACACCCATTTTTCAGAGGAAACTCAGTCTCCACAGAAATAGCTACCTTGTCCAAGATCACAAAACTAGAGGGTAGCAGAGCCGGGCCTTGAACCTGTCTCTCCAACCCAAGTTTAATGCCTGTGCTGCCCCTCCGTGGCTGTAGAGTGAGACTGAGGGTAGTAGAAGGGAGTGTGGGGAGGAGAGTGAATCTGGAACTGGGGACTTCCCAGAGGAGCAGGAACCCAGGGAAAGGCCTCAAAACTCAGGCTTCACAGGGAGAAGTGAACAGAGGTCCTGCAGGTCAGAAGGCAAAGTGCATAAGGGGAAGGTGAGAGACGGAATAGCTGCTACACTGTGAGGAACCACCACCGGTTCATAATGCAGCCATTCTCATTCTCACTCACAGAACACGGATCCCAAGGTGGGAAGGGCCTCATGGCTTGGGTCCAGGGCCCTCAGATTCCTGCCCCTTCTTCCTCCTTCCAGGACTCAAGCGGCCCAAAAATGCTGCCCTACACGTGCCCAAGGGGAAGCAACTCTTCATTAAGGAGCAGCTGGAAACTCAGGCAAAGCTGGCCCACCTGTGCCCAGCCCCTCCAAGGTGGTCTGCTTGCAAGGAACCACCGTGTGCCGAGGATGGGTGGTGGCCAGGATAGGTACCAGAGCATCAGGGGCAGCCCTGCACAAGGTCAGAGCAGGGAGTGGGCATCTGGTCCCAGCTCGGGTGCATCCCACAGGGAGACTGCAGCGTCACCTGTTTTTGGAATGTCACTTCATCCACCTCAGCTCTAAGATGAAAGTGGGGATAGGAGGTCTGTGGAGGGGGAATGGATTGTGAGGTGCTACCACTGACCAGTGATGTCACACTGTCCACAGCTCATGTCATGCCAACTGCACCTTCAAGTGCTGTCTACTTTCACCCATTCTACAGAGGAGGAAACTTGAGCTTTGGCATTACCTGCTCAGGGTCCCAACTCCTAAGTGAGAGGGTCAGGCTGCCCCAGCACTGGTGCTTCTCCCCCATCCTGCATGTCTTCCATCTGCCCCTTAGTGAGAAGAGCACAAAGCACAAGCAAGGGATGTGTGTGTGTGTGTGTGTGTGTGTGCGTGCGGCCCTGGAGAGTTTTATATACTTCCTCATTGTTTTATTAAAAACAACCTGGTCGAGTTATTCTGCTTCTGACCCTGAATTAAATCATTCACTCATTAGTGCCTTGTGCCACCAGTTGGAGGGCCATACCTTCCCTTGGCTTGCTCCCTCACTTCTCTCAGTTCTGGGGCTGACATGCCACCTCCTCAGAGAGGCCCTCCCCAAACCTTGGATGCTTTCTGCTCCCTAACCCTGCTGACTTTTTCTTCAGGAAACCGATCTCAACTTAATGCAATATTTTCTGCTTATTTGGTTGTTGCTGCTCTCAGCTCCACAACGATGATTTTGTTCATGTTGCATTTCAGAACCTACAATGAAACCTGCTGTATAGTAGGTGCTAAATAAAGACCTGTAAGTGCACAGATGCTCTGGCCCCTGCCTGCCCTTCAGTAAAGTCTCCCCTTAGCCCCTAGGTCCTAGATGCAGTAGCACTGCAGATAAAATCTATAAGCCTCAACACACAACTTGAGGCTCTGTGCTCTTGCTTTTTAAATTCTCTCCACCTGGTATGTCATTTACTCATTCCATAGCCAACCACATGAACTTCTATTCATCCTTCAAAACTCAGCTAAAGTATCGCCAACTCCATGTAGACTTCCCCAAAGTCCAGGTATCCAGGGTTCCTCAGTATTGCTATGTAAGCATCCTACAAATATATGTTACCTTATAATTCAAAAACTCTCTTTTTCCCCTACTTCCCAGCTTCCCCTGCCAGGCTGTGTGCTTCTTCAAGGAGAGCCAGTGTCCTCCTCATCTTTCTGGCTACTTTTAAAATGCCCAGCACCCAGTATTTACTAAAAAAAATGTCAAAAGAACAATTAAGTGAAGAAAAAATGCCCTAATAAAGCTCACCACGCCTACTGTGAGAGCAAGACAAGGCCTTGCTTGATGAGCCTTCTCTAAAGAATGTGAAAAAGAATCCACACAGACTTTCAGAGATCTGGATAAAGTTTCCTTTGCAAAAACAGCTACCATTTATGAGCACTTACCACACGCTGGGAGCTTTGTTAGCATCACCTCATTCCATGCACTTGACAAGCCTAAGAGGTAGGTACATTTACCATCCACCATCCCATTTTCAGAGGAGCAGACAGAGGCTCTACAGGTTGCCCAGGGTCACACACATGGTAGGTGGAAGGGGCAGCTGCTTAAACTGGTCTCTAGAACTTGCCGCTAAAATCTATACCTTAGCCATGGGGTGATGTGTTGGGGGTAGGGGGCCAGGTAATCCAAACTAGCAGAACTAGATGTCAGTACAAAGTGTGCAGTGCTGACCAAGGAAAGGGTCCACAGGGCGCTTCTGATGCTGAAGCAGGAGGCATGAAGGTTACTGTACGCAAGCAGGCCAACCGTGCACAGGCCTTGGCAGCTTGGGCCCAACCATAACTCTGCACCTGCAGAGATGGGGCTGGAAGGGACCCTGTACCTCCAGTAGCCAGAATTAACACAGGCACCCCACTTATGACCCATCAAAGTTCTTAGAATGCATTATCTCATTTAATCTTCATAGCAGCCCAGAGAGGTTGGTAAGGCAGGGAGCAGGGTTAATCCCCATTTCACAGACGGGAGACCCAATTGCAAAAAATCTACTTATACATCCAAACCCTTCCAAAGAGCTTAAGATAGGCTTGGCTTCCTACAGGAGAGGTCTCATTTCATCCTCATCTCGGCTTGCAGGTGGGTGTTGTCATCATTTCCAATTTACAGATGAGGACACTGAACTCCAAGGTTGTAAGAAATATTCATTCATTCATTCATTCACTCTTCCATTCATTCATTTCAGCAAATATTTATTGAGCACCTAGAATGTGCTGGCAAGACCACAGTGAACAAAACAGAGTCCTTGCCAGCATGGAGCTTAAATTCCGATGGAGAAAGAGAGAGAATAAACAAAGATACAAGGATTTCAGATAAGAACTATGTGGACACGAAGAAAGAGTGATGGAGTTGAGAGGGACTGGGGTGTGGGTTCCGTGGGCATGGTCAAGGAGGGCTCCCCATTTGACAATGACATTTGAATTAAGATTCAATGATAAGAAGCCAGACGCACAGGATCTGGTGAGAAATCTTCTAAGCAAAAGGAAAAGCAAAAGCCAAGAGACTGATCCTGGGACAAGGCCTGTACATCTGAAGGACAGAAAGGACAGTGTGGAGGAAGGTAATGGATAGAGGGGAAGATAGGCCTGGGAAAGAGGCAGGGAGTCACCCCAGTCCCACATGAAGAACCAGCCTTCACTCCATTTCCTCTGATCCCAAATCTCATGTCCAAAGAAAATCAATTAAAACATCCATGTGACTCAAAAATAAACACTAAGAACAAAACTCCTCCACTGAAGATAAACCAGAAAAACAGGGCCTTATCCTTCTGAATAAATAGAACTGAATACCCTTAGAGCTTAATTTGGGCCTAGCACACAATATGTGCTCAACACGTGCTTGTTGAATGGACGCTTTGCGAAAAACAATTTTGATTGTATACATAGCAAGAATGGAGTTGCTCCCCAAACCCTGGACAAATGGGACTTGGGGGCTTGAGAAAGGGAAGTGAAGTTGAATCAATGTCCATCTGATATCATAATATTGCTTAGGCACTTAACAGCATTCAATCCCACCAGAGGGTACAGGCTCAAAATTTAGAACTGCAGACACATTTAGATAAATGCACGGATGCCAGATGCATAATGGGTTACTAAGGGAAACGAGGATGGCCTAATTTTGAAGTCTGACATTAGGAAGACAAGCTGCCCTGGCCCTATAGGACCCCCACAAGACTCAGAATCCAGGACTGATCTAGGGCCTGAGCTTCTCTCGTGGGCTAAGCCAGTAATTTTAATTACATCTCAAAAGGGAAATGAAACTTCAAGATGGGTGGTGGACAGGACAGGTGCCCATGGCCAAGGCAAAACCATGGCCAGTCACAGGCAGAGAAATAGTACAGTGTCAATGATTTTAAGGTAATCTGTGGGCTTGTCTCACCTCTGCTTCTAGAGACTAGAACCTCATCTTCCACCTTTGCTTCCCCTAAATAAGACACTGTGTCTTTCTCATGTGCACCAGAAGCTCAGACGTTTGTCAAATGAATGAACTATAATAGCAGACAGCCTAGGCAGTCTACTTTGACCAAGCAATGTGGCCCTGACTGAGGTCCCTGGAGTTAGAGGCGGTGTGAAAAGGACAACAGGAGCTCACAAAACCAGCCACACAAGGAAACAACAAAGAGAGGTGAACAAATGTGTTTGAGGAAACTTGATGCAATACTTAAAGAGTGCCGTCACACAGAAAAGGAATTACGTATGCTCTATCAAAGCTCCAGAAGTCAACTCCTGGCTGAATTTAAGGAAGAACTGATTCCTAGCAAAGTGTTTCCCAGACTGCATTTAGTGGAATGCTAGCATTCAGTGGGTGGAGTACACTGGGGCAGAGGCGGAGGAAGGGAAGGGATTCTAATTTATTCCACAGAAAAATAAGTTTGGGAATTTGAGTTCAACAAAGGTAAATGGATATTCTCACTTTCTCACAGAAGGACACAGCTTTCATCCCTTCTCAAACTTATGTGGCTCAAAAGCTTTTCATAAGATGATATGAACATCTAACATAATCTACATTTCACACGATCTCTATATTCCAATCTCAGCTAGGGGGAGAGAGGAATTAGAAGTGTCTGACAAAAGCATAATTGTATGAAGGGGTGTGTGTCCCACTAGTATTTGAGTACTCTTAGGATACAGGATTCAACGTTGCATGGATGACACAGACAGAGATGCAACCTGAATATAAAACTAGAACCATGGGTTCATTTTCCCATGAACTTTCATCTTGAGTAACCAAGTAGCTGGCAGAATGGTCCATACTGACAAGGAGGCAGACAAACTGCCCTTGCCTACTACTTAGTGTCCAAATGAGTGGATAATATGGATATTGCAAAGGGGTCCTGGAATTAATCAATGCTGTTGGGTGAGAGGCTTAATGACAGCATGTGTTCTTGCCAGAGACCACTTTGACTCTTCTCATACAGTATTTTCTAGAACATACTGCCTGACTGTCTGCCTTCCTCATCCACCCATCTAGTCTATTAATATTCATTGAGGGCCTTCCATAGCCTGGCAGTGATGAGTAAAACCAGACAAGGTGCTGCTTCATGTCTGCCTACTGGAGAATACAGACAATGAACAATTACATTATACCACTAATGATTTAATTAAGCTTTTCCATACATGTTACAAAGAGAATGAATGCTGCAAAAACAACAGTAACTGACACAGAGACCTTGTCTGGTCTGGAGTTTCAGGATGGACTTTCTAAACAAGCACAGAAACTATGTTTCGCAGACCCCCAAATGTGCAGGTCCAATACAAGTCTCTGACATTGTTCCAGGAAACTGCAGTCCAATGGGATTGGGAAAGACCACACAGGCCTACCAAGCACAGAAGTCTCCTTTCAAGCACATATCTAACAGATGCTCTATTTGAGACTATGATTCAGTAGGTCTGGGGTAGGTAACCAGGTGATTTAAATGATGCTACTCTGCAGACCACATTTAAGTAGCACTATTCTGTAAGGCAGTTTAAAATGCCTAAATAAATGAAGAACTAGCTATACTATGTTCATGGACAGAGAGGCTCAATCATAAAGATGTCAGATTTTCTCAAATTAACCTATGAGTTCAATTTAATCAAAATTCCCACAGAGTTATTGTTTTTATTGTTGTTGTTGTTGTTTAATTCAACAAACCGATTCTGAAATTCATTTAGAATACTGAAACAATTTTGGAAAAGAACAAAGTGAGATACTTGCCTTATAAGCTCAAGACTTAACAATAAAACAATAGGTGTGGAATGGGCACAGATATAGACAAAGAGATCAACGGAACAGAACAGAGTCTAAAAACAGACTTGTGGTTAAAGGAAATTATATATAGAAGATGGCATTACAAATCAGAAAAGAATGAATGATCAGTAAGTCCTGCTGGGAAAATAGGTTATTTATATTTTAAAACCTGGATTTCTACCTAATATCACATTAAAAACATAAAATTCCAGATGAATTATATTCCTAAATGTGAAAAAGAAACTGTAAAACTCTTAGAAGAAAATATGGAAATTTTTTCAACTTTGGGTTAGGGAACTATATCTTAAATAAGACACCAGCTGTGCAAACCAAAAAGAAAAACTGACAAATTCAACTTCATAAAATGGAAATTTCTGTACACCATAAATAAGAAAGCCACACAGTGGGAAAAGATAATAGTATCTAGAATGTATCAACAATTTCTATCTATAAGAAAAGACAAACAATCCAAATAGAAAAGAATATAAACCTGAAGTTCACAGGTATGGAAATCAAATAGCAAAAACAGACAAACAAAACAAAACATGAAAAGGTGCTTAACCTCACAAGTAATTAGAGAAATGTGAATTTAAAGTAGTGAGATACCGTTTCATACCCAGTACACTGGCAAAACAAAAACTGAACAGACCAAGTGCTGTCCAAAATGTGAAACCATAGAAATTCTCACATTCTCGTTTGGAGTGTAAATTAGATTATTATTATTTTTTGAGACAGAGTCTCACTCTGTCACCTAGGCTGGAGTCCAGTGACACAATCTCAGCTCACTGCAACCTCTGCCTTCCAGGTTCAAGTGATTCTCCTGCCTCAACCTCCTGAGTAGCTGTGATTACAGGCGTAAACCATCACACCTGGCTAATTTTTGTATTTTTAGTAGAGAGGGGATTTTGGCCTATTAGCAAGGCTGGTCTCAAACTCCTGACCTCAGGTGATCTGCCTACCTCAGCCTCCCAAAGTGCTGGGACTACAGGCATGAACCACCATGCCTGGCCTAGATTAATTTAATTTCTTTAAAAAGCAATGTTATATTATATGATAAAACTGACAATGTGTACCCTACAATCCAGCAATTCCACTCAAGGAAGCAGACTAGACATTCACTCTGTGTGCTTAATAATTGTGAGAAATGGGCAACAATCTAAATGCCCATTAAGAGGACCTGAATAAATACAATATAGGCCATTGATAAATGAAATACTCTATAGTAGAAAAATGAAAGAAGCAAACCTACATGTACCAATATGGATACATCTAAGAACCAATATTAAGCAAAGATATAAAGTTGTTATAAAAAATGTAAGTAATGGATACCAGCAACATAAAATTTTAAAATATGGAAGAAAGACCTAGGTGCTATTTGGGGCACATATATGTATGTAGAACAAATATAAAGATGTATATGAGAGTGGTAAATCTAAATTCAGCATAATGATCTCTAGAGAGGGCAGAAGATGGATGGTATCTGGGAAAATAAAAATCACTGCCCCCCACACACATATACTACTATTAATTATCATCAGGTAAGGGAGGCTTCTTCAATGAAGGCAGGTCTTTTCAGATTGCAAAGCTTCAGAAAGCATTTAATCCAGCCTTTGATCTATACAGGAAACTTCTCTCCAATACCTGGGGCAAGAGATCCTTCTACCTCTATAGCAAACTTGCAAGTCAGGGCCACTGGGTATGGTTATACAGGTCGTGCACCACACAATTCTGGAATGTGTATTTCATAATGTAAATGATCGCCCCTTGGGTTGTTCAGTGTGCAATGTACACAATCACACTCAGCAGCCCTATAAGGGTCTCAGATCCTTTAGAACTCTGATAAAACTATGCCAATTTCTGGGAAAATGCCCATCCCACACAACTACTGCTTACAATTTCAGTGGATTCAGACACACCCCCAGCAATGATTGGCAACCCTATACTGGTCAAACACTTCCAGGGATGGGTGCTCACAACCTTCTGAAGTACTTGCGGACAATGCTATGCTGTGAGACCAAGTTCTTCCCTAAGCACATTTGAAATCTGCCTCTTCATAATCTTTATCCATTAAAGTTGATCTCCTTCCTTTCCTTATGACCCTTTAGCAACTGAAAGAAAGCTAACCTGTTTCTCCTAGAGACTTATGCTTTCCAGGCTAAATACACTCTTGACTTAGCTTATTGCAAACAGGCTATATCTCTTTTGCTCAAAATGAATTTTTAAACTGTCTATCCCTTCACCAAGCACTTCCTGCCCTAATAAGCAACTATGCATGCTGACATGTTATTAAAGAACAAGAAAACACTTCTCTCAGCTGCCCCTTTGGGAAACCTCTGAAGATCTGCACTCTTGCTTCCAAAGCCATCGAATGCCCACAGAAGCCAGGAAGTGCCAGGCTTGAAGAAGGATCAGGCTTTTTTCAGGAATCAGGGCAAGACCAACTGAGCAGAACTAGGACAGAGCCCCCACAGGCCAAGGGAGACAAGTTCTTCTCCACTTACTCCCAAAACTCCATGACGGGGGAGGTGGCATTCTGCAGAGACACATGGCTGTAGTTGCTCACATTCAGTTTCTGGAACTCCACACAATTCTCTACAGTGAAAACAAGACAAGAAATACAAGAAAATTAACCTCCATGAAAGCCGAATCCTGAAAAACATTCAGAGCTGATGTGCAACTAGGCGTTTTCATCTAGCTGCTCCAAGTAAATATGCCTCAAAGGGCATTGGGGAAAATCAATACTTTACAAACAGTTAAGAGGCTTGGACTGATTAGAACAGGAGGAAAGGTTTATGGAGCAGGGGGCCTTCTCTCTCCCATTCCCACCCAACACTCCCTATCAAACTCTCCTCTACTCTTGTTCCCAAATGTTCTTTTCTTTTTCCTACTTCCCTGCCTAAGGCCCGCCAGTAGCATTTATCTGTCTGGCTGAAGGGCCCTAGTGGAATAGAGGGACTAAAGGAATGGGTTGTATATGGTGACCTTGGGGCAGTAATGCAGCTAAGACTCAGTTTTTCTTTATGTAAAAAGGGGCTGATGCCACAACTGTCTCATCAAGATGTGATGAATGGAGGAAATGGTATGAGCCTACATGTGTCAAGAATCCCTGGCTTCTTCATCATTCCCTCACTCGATTCAATCAGAAAGGACTTACTGAATACCTCTACTCATTTCACGAAATTTGATGTCCCAGGGAGATTTAATCTCAAGTAAAAGCAACCTAGTGTTTGTTCATCCTTCAAGGTCCAGTGCCCCTGGGCCTTAACCCCTCCTCCAGGAGGCCTATCCCCAATCTCCCTCCCCTGAAATCTAAGAAAGTAAGAATTCAAAGGCCCTCCAAGGAATCACCTTCTCCAGTTCCCTTTATTTTAAGGAGAAAGAATCTCAGGTTCAGAAATAGTCAAGGGACCCCCACCTGTACCCTCTTCCTCCTCTATAAAGTCACTGGCCAGTTGGGGATAGAACTGAGAATAAACTCCAGCCAGGGCTCCTCTACTTTGCCATGGTATTGCCCAGAAAAGTCCATCATCATGGGACCCATGTCCCTCTGTTTAGAGATACCTGGAGCACCAGATCGTGAGCCCCTGAGGGCAAGGCCTCCTGTAACATCCATTCACCTGAGGCCCCTGCACCCCGCACCATGGCCAGTAAGTAGCAGGTGCCTGGCTGGCTTCACTCTTGCATGTCTTCCATCTCACATACGTACGAATGCTCCAAACCACATCTGTAATCTCTGCGGTCAGGCATCACCTCCTATATGTGATGTTTCACACACTGCAAGTATTCATATGCCTTTAGAGAAATGGGATTGCAAGCCAGTTTGCAGTCCATTGGGGAAAATCCCCATCGTCTGCCTGCTTCTTGCTCCTCTTGGCAAGTGCTAACTAGGTTCTGAAAGGAGGTGGTGTGGGGGGTCCTCAGTCAGCCTTGAGAGGAGCCTGGAAACCTGACATTGTAAATAAGATTTCTGAATGTGTCCTGTGTATTTTCCTGGAGACAGGAGACCTTGGCTTTTATTGGATTCCCTAAAATAGGATCTTTCTCATTTTTTTTTTTCTTCCTAGAGTTAAAAAATTTCTCGGACACCCAAGTTGACCAGTCATTTTTATTAAAATATTTAGCCATGTACAAATAAACAATGAATTATAAAGTCTGTGATTATAGTATTCATTCAATGATAAAAGACAAATTAAATTTATAAATAAAATGTCGACTAAACTACAGAACCGACATAATTTAAAGTGATAACAGAAAGTGGATGTGTAGGATAATGCCATTTGGTAAAATTATATTGCTTTCCCAACAGAAAAATGAAACTGACATGTAAGAAGCAGAATCTGTTGAGATCAGGTGGTTTATTCCTCCATGCGCTATTTGAGATTTGATTCCACCATTTTCCTCTGGTTACACTTCTGTAAAACCTTCATTCCCATGGTGTGTTGCATTCTCAACTGGATTTCACTGAGTACCAATGCTCTATTTATGAGTGAAATATCTCTGTTCTTTTTCCCTTGGCCACCATCATTCTATTTGCCATGAATGCATCTTAAATTATAAACATGCATAGAATCAGCCCCTGGAATCTCCTGACTGTCCTCAGTTAAAAGGTGTTTGCTCAGATCATCCAGAACATACGCATATTTTTAAAGCATTCTCAAAATAAGTATACAAAATTAAATTATCCTAGAGGACTCACAAGCCTCTAAGAAAATGTCCTTGAATTTTGGTTTGATAAACATCCCTGTGAGTTCCCTGGGCAAAGAAAGGTTAAAAACTAGGGCCCTAAAGAGAGAAACAGCAAATGCTCCACAAAATGCAACCACCAGGGGTTGGGGGAGTAGGGCAGAGTAAGGTATCACATAGGACTAGAAACCAGATTGCAGGATCTGCTAGGTCTAGCACCTGCTGTTCCTTCTGCTGGTCACCAACATCCTACCCAATCTTACTGGATCTCAGCCCTCAGGATGGCTGGCCACTTCCAGACACAACCTAACCACAGGTTATCATATGGATGGTAAATAGATTAAATTGTATATGCCAATTCCAGTTAAAAAGGTAGCAGCTATCTGGAGCACTACTGGAGAAGGGTTCTAAGGCTAAGACTAGATTGAGAAGGAAAGAGTGCTACAATCGATTAGTGATATCTGCTGCAAGCATAGCCAGCTTAGAAAGGGATTGGCAGGGATATGCCCTCCTTGGATTATAAAACTCAATGCTAATAGGAGAAGATATGGAAAAACAAACAGTACATCAGAATCAAAAATAATCTAAAAGATTATCCATTCCAGCAGCGGTGGGGATGGGGGCGCTGAATTCAAATGTCAGCTGGGTTGAATCAGTAAAGTAAATGAATAAAGTGAGCTGGGTGGGGTTTGTGGTAACTTAGGGACAGATGTGTCATTGAAGGCAATAGCCACCTATTGGCTGGAGCCACTGCTGTCAAGCAGGAAGGTGGGTGTGGTGTCATGAGATCTTTTAAGTTTTTAAAAGAGGCTGGAAATCTGAATTTTTCATGTGAAGGTCTTCCAATTTTTAAATTTTGGCAACCAACTCCATTTTTAAAGTTTGCCATTCACTGATCTAAAGGCTGGTTGGCCTGTAAGTCCTCTGTCTCCAGCCCTTGATCTGTTCTAACCCATTTTACAGAGGAAAACTTGACACTAGAGGCAAGACTGGTATTAGAGCCCTACTCCCTCCCCCGAGTCTAAGTCTAGCGCTTCTTCCTCACACCCCCATCCTACCCTCAAAGGGTTCAGTCTCTGCATTGGACAAAGAGAGGACAGAACATCTCCATTCTCCTAACATGCCAGTTCCTGGGCCAATGCTCAGCTCAGGCTTTAGGGCTGCAACTCATAGAATGTACCAGAACAGGTGCAGAGCTGACCCTGGTTTCAGCAAGACCACCCTAGAAAACTGGACTCACGACGAGAGGCCAGGGAGCAGGACTGGCCTGGAGGGCATGAACACATCCTAATCCCAGGTCACCCAGCAGGACCAGCAGAGAGACCTCCGTGGGGCCATACCTGTGTTCCACTCATGCCCACAGGTAGCCCAGGGTAGCTCAGTAGTGAAGCAGTTGCTCAGGTAAAAAATGGCCCATGCCAGGATGATGATGTAGTACACATTCAGATGGGCCTCAATCACTTGCGTTGCATAGCCAATGCCTGAAATTCATGACAAAAGAAAGGAAGCAATTTGAGTCTGTCTTTCCAAATCAATCTGCCTTTGCAGTTGACATTCCCTGGGCAAAATTTTATTTTCTCATTAACTCAACACATACCTTCAAATAAAGGGCAAACTTTCCTCCAACATGTAATGCCACCTTCACTTGTGAACTGCCCCAGAGCTGTCTCCAGGAAAAAAACAGGAATTCCACAGCAAATAAAAAACACCACATAGGGAATCAGGAACGCCCCTGTAAGGATGCAAAGGAATGAGATGAAAACTGTCCCTGCCATTTCATACTTGGTGCAAGAACCCCTTAATAAACATTGACTATAGCCCAGATACAATGTTCCTTGAACTGGAGTTCAAGTTCCCATTATGAGGACCAGAGTCAAAAACAGGGCTAGGTTTGTATAAGTCTACCTCATATCTCCAAGCCTCAACTTCTCCATCTGCAAAATGGAGCTTCAGTCTTTAATAATCACACTGCTTCTCTCATAGAATTATAATGCAGCTACGATGATAATGTAAAACAAGGTGTTTCATTTGCTCATTTTTTTTTTAAATTTACATTTCATCCTCTAGCATGGGTCAAATTCATTCCCTCCCTGAATGTTGCACTCTTCTTTTTCATTCTAAAGTGACCTCAACAGACCAGGTGAGGGGCATCCCTTCCTCTTATTTACTTTGGAAGTGACTGGCAAACAATTCTTCTCATAAAGAAAAGCGTTCTCAGGAAATTATACAATGAACAATATCAAGCCTCAAATAATTAAGTACCCCTACACATGAGGCCCAGGTGTGGTGTCAACTTGCAAGGAGTTTGAGACAAGAATCTATCTAGCAAAGGCTGGCTTTGAATCAGTCCAGGAAAAGACCACCCTAAGCATTAGTGTTCCTATCTTGAAACACAATAGCCCTTGCCTAGGCCTTTCTGTGAAACAAATTAAGTGACTGAGGCGAACATGAGCTATTACACCCAGAATGGGGATTTTTCCAAATCCCTCATTCTATCCCTCCTGTCTAATAACAAAGAATGAAAACACATGCTATTTGCCACCATCTGATCTCACAAATGAAGGCTTTAACTGAAAGTGCTTTTTGCTAAATGAAGTCTCCTTGACTGCAAGGATTAATAGCAACAATTTTGATCAATCCTGATAGCACGACCATATCTATCAGGGTTTGAAAGGGTCTTAGCTTTTCTGGGCAAGCAGCCAATTTAAAGTTTCATATTGGGAAAGAAATACTTTAAACTATTGTTGTGATCTATAAGGCAGTGTGGATGCTTTTTTAAAAAGGTAAACAGTTGAGAAGCAGATATCCCAACTGCATTAGAAAGCAAAAAGTGTGGGAAAAGAGATAAGTGGATCTGTTTACTGAATCTAAAGCGAGGTAATTAAAACAGCTGCAGCAGGTCCGCTAACATGCTGTTATTTACCTGTGAACCTTCTAGAATCTAACGAATGACACTTTTGGAAAGCCTTTTGACCTGTGTATTCACAAAGCTACTAACCCTTAGGATAATGAACTCAATCAAACCAAGAGATCTCTGTATCCCATGGAAACTCTTGGCAAGTCAGAGGAGGAAAAAAAAAACAAAACAATGACTCATTTTAAAAACTTTACTCACCACAACCTTTCTTTAAAAAAAAATTCGTGACAGAATTTGTAATTAACTCAATTTACCCTGTTTTCTGCTTTTAGAAATGCTTTCTGTTGCGTTTTTTTTTTTTAAGATGTTAAAACGATTTGTGCCTGGGGACTACCCTAGGTTTCCACAGGTTTCCAAGTGGAGGCAGCTTACAAACACTGAATCTGCAAAGAGAGGCGGGATTCACAGCTGAGAGCACAGGGCACGTTGGGGGTCTCCAAGTCTACTCCCTCTCTCTCCCTTGCCAAGCCAACAACACCGGCGGCCACTTCATTGCCAGTGTAGAGCAGGCTTGGAGCAGCCTGTGCCTTCAGGATGAATGTCCCCAAAGAAAGGGCCAGGGCCAAGCAGTACCCTTCTCGCTCTCCCGGCAGCTGCTCGCACAGGAAGTCCTGCTTTGCACAGACTCACAGCGTGGTCCCTGCCAGCCAACTTCTGAGCCACCTTCACTGGTGTTTGGGAATTTGCTGGAGGGGGAGGGATACAGCAGAGAGAGGAGGGAATACACAGATACAGACTCTTTCTTGGAGAAACTGGGCCACCAAAGAAGGTTTTACAAGATCCCTTGCCATGGACCTGCCCAGCTGTCCTGCTAATATGACAGGAGGGGGTCCTGAAGGCAGGATCCCCTTCCCTGAGCTGGGAGAGTTATGGATTCACTGCTGCATTTTTTGCCATACTGACTTTGAGAGGCTGTCGCTGGAAAAGACTCTCATCACCATCCTTTCCCTCTCCCCTTCTACGTCTCTACGGCAGAGGATCAACATTAAATCAGTGTTGCTGCTGTTTGTCGTGGGTGACTCTCACACCGGTAAAACAAACTGCTTGTTGCCAATTCTTCCACCAGAGGAGCCTCAAATACTGGCCCTAGAAATGGGCTTAAGAACAGATGAAAGACTAAGCAGGAAAGCACAGAGCAATGCCTCACCTAAAAGTTCTCCCTGTTGTGAGTCCAGTCCCCGTTTAAAACAAGGCCTTTGACGTCAGAATCCCATCTTTATTTTTGGTTGAGACTTCTCTGACCCTCAGCTTCCTCATCTGCAAAATGGGTATACCCCTGCTTACGAAAGTAACGGTGAGGATGAGATGAGATGATATAGGTCAAAGGTGCCCGGCACTTCAGTAAGCGCGCAAAAGCTGAGACCACTTTGATCATCAGGAGTCCCTTCCCCACAGGCCGTTTTCCCAGTTAGGAATGCTGAGGCTCAAAGGGGCCAACTGTCTCCTGCCCGAAAAACCAGGGTGGGTACCCAAAGCAAGGGCTCCCCGGCCTCGGTCTGCACCCCATGCTGGGGACAGAACGCGGGCAAGTCCCTGCGCTGGCAGGTGGAACCCCTCAGGTGCGAACTGGCACGCGCGCGTGCGCACGGGCTCAGGCGGGCCGCGCTCTGGGGTGAGCTCACGCGCCAGGTGCCTGGAGTCGAGGTTCTCCGCTTCGGTTCCGCTCCACGCAGGCGCGGGAGGGGGTCTCGTGCTCGCCCCTGGCTCCCCGCCCCCACCGGGCGGGTGGCGCCCCCTCCCCTTCTCCTCCCCGTCGCCTGTCGCCTCACCTCCTCCGTTCTTGTAGCACAGGTAGGGGAAGCGCCACACGTTGCCCAGCCCAATGATCTCCCCGGCTACGCTCAGCACGAACTCCACCTTGTTGTTCCAGTGGCCGCGCTCGTGGACCGCCTTGTCGCGCTTGTCGCGCGGGTCGCGCGCGGCCGCCGCGCCCCCGCTGCCGCCGCCGCCACCCGGCGCCTCGGACTCCCGCGTCTCCTCGGCAGCCTTCCCATTGCCCAGGGGCAGCGCCTTCTCCGCCGTCATGGCCGCGCTAGCTGCCTCGTGCGCCCGCCCGGCTCTGCGCCGCCGCCCCGGGCGGGCTGGCTTTTCAGGAGGCGCGAGCGGGCGGGAGGGGGAGGCAGGGGGTGGAGCTGAGGGACCGGGCCGGGCCGCGCGGAGACCGGGACTGGGACGCGGCGCAGCGGCCGGGCCCGCAGGACTCCCACGCCACGCCAGCCCGGCTGGGCCCGGGAGCCCGCGAGCACCTTGCGCGCGCCGAGCCCCTGCAGCGCCCGTCCTTCCCGCAGCCCTCGCCACTGGCCTGCTGGGACAAGCGTCAAAGCGCCCAGTCAGGCCTAGGCCGGCTCCACTCACCAAACCCCAAAGTTCTACCACGGTCCATAACCTTCAGACGCTTGGGCCTCCGTTTCACATCTCTAATGAGAGGAATGGGCTCCAGACCAGACATCTCTAACCTGAACTTACACACCAGGCACCTGTGGGTCTTGTTTAAACTGCACATCACGGTCTAGTAGGTCGGAGTAGACTGAAGAGCCTGCAAGTCTGACGAGCTCCCCAGCGATGCTGATATGTCTGGTCCGGGGACCATACCTTGAGGAAAGGGGAGTAACTGGTCCGGGGACCATACCTTGAGGAAAGGGGAGTAAATGGACTCGTGGCTTTTTCCCAGCCCTAGACGCCTTGCAGGTCTTGTTCATACTGGCGTCTGCGGCTCAGCGTAGTGAGTCAGGACCGTGTGGGGGTTAAGTGCTTGCGTCTGGAAACAGGTGAATCTAAGTTGTGTGACTTTGGCCAGTCATCTGATCTCTCTGTGCCTCAGTTTCCTGTTCTGCAAAGTTTTAATGTAGGAGGTGGATTTTTAGGTGAAAGGTTATTGAGAAAATGCTTATAAAGTTTTTGGTACATTACAAGTGCCCAATGAACATTAGCCATTGTTAGTATTATCACATAATGTGCAGACATACACACATTTGTCCATCTTGTATAATATTTGTCTCCTGACTTAATCGTAAGGATGAGATATACTGTCCCGTTCATTATAATAGTCACAGAACCTAGCACAAGACTTTGCGCATAGTATGTGCTCAATAAATATTTGTGGCTAGATAGGAAGGAAGGAAGGAAGAAGGAAAGACGATTAAAGCTGCTGGGGGCCACAGAGATGAACAGTTCCACCTCTTCCATTGCACAGGCCTGGAGAAGTCCAGCCATGTGAGCCCCCACCAACTCTGCTCTCCATCTGTCCCTCGGAGCTCCCTCTGGAGCTCTCTCAGGGACGGGCTCCTTTCTTTGTATCCTTCAAACTCCTGCCTTCAGCTTCTCCTTTCATTCTGGCTCACAACTGCTCAAGTCTCTCCCCACTTCCATCTCCCCAGAAAGCCCTTCCTTCCACCATCTTCCCCTTCCCCTCCCCCCTGCACTATCATATTTCTTGAAAGAGTAAGTTGACAGGCTGCCAGCCCTGTCTTCACCTCCCACACATTCCTCAGCCCACGGCAATCTGGCACCCACCCCCACCACTCCTCTGAAAATGCTGTGACGTCCTGGACGCCCTCTCAGTTTGGCAGATTCTGCCGTTCCTTTTCTATCCCCATCCTGTCTGGCCTCTAGGTAACTTTCTGCACCATTGTCCCCTCCTTTGCTTCTTAAAATTCCCACTGGTGTGGTTTTCTTGGCATTGCCTGATGCAGCCACTGTTTCTCTCCCTGCTTCTCTGGTTCTCCTTTCTCTTTCCTTAAATTCAGCCTTTCTTATATCTTAAGCCACTGAAGTAAATGTGGGTGCCTCCCAAACCTCTGTCCCCATGTGCTGCCCAGGTTTTGTTTAAAAGCAAAGATCCTGCAGCGTTCAGGGTTAGAGTACACTGAATTCAGATTGATGTGGCTTCACATCCAAGCTCTGCTTAGTTGCTCTGTTACCTCTTTGCCTCACGCTTTTCATCTGTTAAGTGGGCTTCACATTATTTCTGACCTCATAGGGTGGGTGCGGGGGTTAAAAGCCTCAGTAGGAGCTCTGCAAACAGTAGCTATTCTTCTTCTTCCTGTTTTTTTTAAATACAGAGTCTCACTCTGTCACCCAGGCTGGAGTGCAATGGTGTAGTCTTGGCTCACTACAACCTTCATCTCCCAGGTTCAAGCGATTCTCCTGCCTCAGCCTCGCGAGTAGCTGGGATTAGAGGTGCCCACCACCACACCTGGCTAATTTTTCTATTTGTAGTAGAGATGAGGTTTCACCATGTTGGCCATGCTGGTCTCGAACTCCTGACCTCAGGTGATCCGCCTGCTTCAGCCTCCCAAAATGCAAGGGTTACAGGCATGAGCCACTGTGCCTGGCCGGTAGCTATTGTTTTTACTGTGGGGAGGAGGAGGATGCTTAGGTCATTCCCTTGCTTAAAAGCCCTAATGGGAGGCCAATACAGCAAGACCCTATCTTTACAATTTTTAAAACAATACTTAGCCAGATGTGGTGGTGTACACCTGTAGTCCCAGCTACTCAGGAGCCTGAGGCAGGAGGATGGCACGAGCTTGAACTCTCTTAGGATCTGTAGGCTGCAGTGAGCCGTGATCATGCCACTGCATTCCAGTCTAGAATACCACACAAGACCTCACTGTAAAAACCAACGAAAAACCTTCATTGGACTTCCTTTTCCTACAGGATAAAACCAAATTCCTAACCCTAATATTTAAAATCCCCCCTCAATCAAATTTTTCCAGCCTTTCCTTCTACTTAATGCCATTTCTCTGGTATTTTTGTTTTCTTTTGGATGATCCTCAATGCTGTATATAGAATGGACAATAAAGGAAGGAATTTATCTTCAACCTCAGTTGTCCTTACACAGGGTAGGCACATCGTAGCTAGGAGTCAATTTGTTGAATGAACAAGTACATCAAAAGTTAGACATGTTCCTGAATCTTACTATTGCAATATTAGGCTGTCACTCCAGAATCTGTGCAAAGCTCCTTTGAAACTAATTACATTTTCGCTTTGTGCTGGTGCTCAGCGTAATTAGCTCCAGGAATTGACTTCCTCTGAGCAGCTGTGATTCTACGAGACCTGCTTGGGAAGTAACACTGAACCAGCATGAGAGGGCTGAGCCTGGCCATCATCTGGTCTGGGACCCAGGCCCAGTTTTGCTGATGGATGGTTCTGTGGCGTTGGGTACACCACCTAATCTCTCTGAGCTCTGGTGTCCTTGTTTCATTCAAATGAGCACAATTATGCCCATGTCCCAGTGTGGTCATCAAGGCAAAATGAGATCACGTGCAGGGAAGAACCTTGTAAAAATACTAATGTTGCAAACTCACCTCTCAGGTTTGAATGGTTCCCTTTGTAAAAGTTAACCAGGTCAGTTTCCTATTTGAATTTAGTAAGTAAATATTTAAAGTCCATCTCCTTGGTTATTTTATGGCCCTTGAAAAGCCTTAATCTTTTTACTCTGTTCTTATCCCGAAGAGCCCTCATCTGCTTCCTCATTGCAGGACCTCATCTCTAGACCTTTGCCACTTCATCATTTCTTTGTTGACGGACAGTGGGCTGAAGACCACACACTGTCTGTGGGGTCGATATGCAGGGATTGGGACACAAATGGGATACACACCTTATCCCCAGGGCTGGCCCTAATGCAACACAGCACAGTGGTTAAGAACACTGGTTCTGCAGTCACACTGCCTGATTTCAAAGCCAACTCCAAATGACCTTGGAAAATGACTTCATGTCTCTGAGTTTCCATTTCCTTATCTGTAAAATCAGGGTACTGATAGTACCTACCTTTTAGCTGTCATGAGGATTAAGCGGGTTAGTATTTGTAAAGCACTTGAATTTGTGCTTGATATAGACATGTTTGTTATAAGCAGTCTTCAGAGAACAGAAATGTCATGCCTGCCTTATTCCTTTCTTGGGGCAAGTACTCAATGTCTTCCATCTTCTGGAAATAGCAGTTGCTGTCCTGAAGGCTCATTTAAACTTCACCATTGCTCATGCATTCATTCATTCACCAAATGCTTTGGTTTTTTTTTTTTTTTTTTTTGAGACAGTCTCTCTGCCACCCAGGCTGGAGTGCAGTGTGCTATCTCAGCTCACTGCAACCTCCACCTTCCAGGTTCAAGCGATTCTCCTGCTTGCCTCAGCCTCCCAAGTAGCTGAGATTACAGGCACCCAACACCATGCCTGGCTAATTTTTGTATTTTTAGTAGAAATGGAGCTTTACCATGTTTACCAGGCTGGTCTCAATCTCCTGACCTGAAGTGATCTGCCCACTTTGGCCTCCCAAACTGCTGGAATTACAGCCATGAGCCACTGTGCCCAGCCTTGCTTTGGCTCTTTAATTATTTTCCAGATGCAATATTGGTCACTAGGGAGCAATACCAGATACATGGCCCACCTCAATGGTATGCTAGAACTGGCTCACATTAGCTCATGACAGCCAATTATTGCATTTTCAGGGATTTTGTGAGGCGTTATTGTTGGTGTCTTGAAATCTGCCATGGTGGTTGTATTTACACCGTGGGAATCTGTAAGCATCACAGATCAGCCCCACCCTCACCAGCCAGTGTGCAGGCCCCATTGCAGGATAGTGGAGGAGGTAGCTGTTAACCAAGCCATCACAGAGATGGAAGTTAGAGGTGCTGGGCAATGTGCAAAGGAGAGGGCTGTATTGCTAGAGAGCTTGTAAACCAGCAATCTGGCCATGGCAAGGAGATCAAGAGAGCTCCCTGAGCAAGTGACAGATGAGCAGGAGCCTGAAGGAAAAAGAACAGTGAACTGGACAAGGAGGGTCTGGGGTTCTGGAGGATGCTCGCAGGGTCAAGCCTGGAAAGCATGGTGTGGAACAGGATGTGCTTGAAGGTGACACATTTTTAGCAGTGGGTGCCATGAGAGCACATTCACATTGTAAAAAGATGACTTCTGCCACAGTGTGAAAACTGGATTATAGGGTGGGGTCCTGGGGCGGGGGATTGGGGAGTCAGTGAAGAAGCTACTGCACTGGTCCAAGCAAGAGGTGATGGCAGCTTAGACTGGAGAGAGGAGAGTGATATTGAAGGGTAAACTCACAGGACTTGACCTAGGACTGGATATGAGGATGAGGGAAGGGAAGATGTCAAGTACATCTCCTGGGTTAATAGAACTACAGCAGCCCATCGAGAGGGTAAAAGTCCCCCTCTACTTTGTGCCAATGCACCCACAGTTGTCTTACTTAGGGTGTGATAAACCAGAACCATTGGGTCAGTGGACTGTCTTCTGATGTGTGGATGGCTGCCAAACCAAAAGCCTACGTGGTGAACCAGAGTTGGAGAGGAAGCAAGAAGGAGTTAGATGCCAGGAAGAACTTCCTACACGTCATTCAGTGACAGAATAATATGCCCTAGGCCTGGTGAGCCACATGAGAGAGGTAGACATGCAAGCTGAACTGTAATAACTTAAGGCAGCGATACCATGCAGGGACTTCCCAATCACTGGAGTCTGAGATTGGATTTCTGAATCATGAGAGTCTGCAGCTGTAATGTTCTGTAAAACCCTTACCTTGTTACTACCATCAGACTTTTCCTAGTAGGTTTGTGCGTATGATCCCAATTCTTCACCCTTCCCTGTATGCATGCCATCTACCATATAACTTTGCACCACCCACTGCAATACACAAGTTCAGCCATATGACTTGCTTTGGCCACTAAAATGAGGCAAAATTGACACGTGTCAATCCCAAGCCCTGCCTTCTTGGACTTCTGCCATGACCACAAGAAGGATGTTCCCAGGTCAGTCTGCTGGTCCAAGAGGAAGACTGGATACACACAGAGCAGAATGGCCCTCACTGAGGTGCCCCCAGGAAATCCCAGACTAATGCAGAGGCCTCACCAGACTCACAGATGTATGAGCAAACCCAACCCACATCAGCCATCTCCAGCCACATGACTTACAAGCTACAATAATAAATGTCTGCTGCTTTGAGCCACTTGGTATTGGCTTCTGCTCATGCCCTTCCCCTTTCTGGAAGCTCCCCTCTGCTTATCAGATACAACCCACCCTCTTAAGCCCCTGTTAATGCTTACCTTCTAGGTGAGTTCTAGAATGATTTTTCTACCCTCTCAAATCTCAGGGCTCCTTGACGACGGTAACTCCTAAGGTGAAGCATCATTTTGCAACCTTTACATACCAGATTTAGGAGTTACCCTGGTCAAGTAGCTGTAGAAACATTTCTTCCTTTGATGCCCTCATTGCTGGTTTGGGGCATGATCTTTTTACTGTTAGGGCCAGAATCAAGGTGGAAGGTGGGGTGACCTCTCCTGGTAACATGTCCTTCCCTGGACCCACGGGCAATCTCCTAAATCTTTATGCCATATACTCATCTTCTGCCACAATGCCTAAGACATTTCTTTGAAAGAAGTAAATACTATAAGAACTACCCATTTTGTTCCACTGAAATATTTGGATGAGTGAACATGAACAGATGATAATTCTATTTGTATACCATTTCTATTTGTAGTAGCGAATTATTGGTCCCAACTTCTCACTCTCTCATAATCATATTCTCCATCCCCACTCCTGCTGTGGCCCATGGTTGACAGACTTTGCTTCTCCAGACCTTGACTTTGGGCTCAGCAATATGATTCACGTTAGCCAAGCAGGGGTTTAAAATGTGCTTGCATAGTTGGGCTTGCCCCCTTATCTGCCTACATGAAAGGACATACGTCATGTAGCTGCTGCCTCTCCAGATTGGGCCCCAAAAGGAGATAATGGATCAGAGATACCTTAGCCAGAGCTTCAGATCCACAGCCTAAAGCAGAGCTGCCCCAGCCACCTGCAATCACAGGAATGAGAGATAAATGCTCATTGTTACAAGCCACTGAGATTTTGAGATTGTTATGCAGCATAGCTGACTGATACACATCTCAGAGCCTGTGCTTAGGCCCTCATGTATCCTGTCTCTGTTAGGCTGCACGGCATTGTGGGATAGGGATGGTAATATATTTATTCTACAGATGAAGAAACTGAAGCTCAGGTTGAGCAACTTGTCCAAAATCACACGTTGGAGCCAGAATTCACACGCAGTTCTCTGACTTACACTCTGTATTCTAGAGGGTCCCACTTCAGTCCTCTTCTAGCCAGAAGAGGTTTCATCCACACAAAATTTGCCTTCTCTCATTGATTTAAGTAGAAAATAGATGGGACAAACTGAAAGTTTTTTGCATCTGAGAGAAAACGCCCAAGAATGTGGGCTTAAAACTTAATGATTGGGCTGGGCATAGTGGTGGCCCATGCCTGTAATTCCAGCACTTTGGAAGGCTAAGGTGGGAGGATTGCTTGAGGCCAGGAGTTAGAGACAAGTCTGGGCAATATTGTAAGACTCATTTCTATTTTTTTAAAAAATAATCATTGTGTCCTGGATTCTAACCTGGGAAGAAAAGCCCCTATGAAGGCCTATTTCTATGAGAGAATACTTTCCAAGTTCCAAGACACTGAGTTTACGCTCAGCCTCTGTGCTACAGTTCTTCTGGATGTGGGCAGCATCTGTGTGTGTGAATGCACACAGTTCCTTATGTTCTGAGTTTCCCTGTGTTTAATCTCCTTGCTATCCTGGCTCAGATGTCTAAAGTCAGTGGCCTGTCATAGACGTTTACATTTACCTACAGGTGGGCTTTCAGGACGACTGCATTCAGCCACACAGGCTGTGAATGCTCAACTTCAGGGGCACCATTCACATGGTCACTCTGCAGTGCCTCCTGGAGTTGTGCAACAGGAGGACCCTAAGCCTCATCATATTATAGGTCAAAACTGCCCTTAGGTCACTCAGTTGGCAAGTTGCCCTTCCACCCTTGTGAAATTAATCATGTATTTCTTGATGATTATAAGCCCATCAGTTTCATATCTACAGTGGCTTGTAGATGTATATCAAGGCCCAAACATTTCTTAGAGAGGATCGTAAACTAAGAACTGAACAACTGTAAAAGCTACATACAGCCCCAAATCATAACTTATTGGTTCAGAGCCTCTCTGGAAACAATAACACCCTAAGCAGTGTTTTCTACCACTTTCTTTATTGTGACCCATCTCTCTCACACACACACACACACACACACACACATACACACACACACGTAATAATGGAGGAACTTTAAATTTTCCTGGTAATCTAATACCTTCAACTCAGAGCAAGCCCCTAGTTGCTCCTAAAACCAGCAATGGCTATTGTGTGTGTCTACCATGTGCCAAGCAATGTGCTATGTGTTGGTGTCTCAGAAATGGTTTTGGCCTTTCAGTGACATTAAAAAGATAATAAGCTGGTATGGCAGCACTCAAACAGAGATGGGCATGGGGTCCTGTGAGGACACAGGGGAAAAGGACAACCCTCCTTCTGGGAGATTGCCTAAGACTTTGGGGACAAGGTAACATTTATGCTAAGCCCTTGAAGTATGAGTGGGGAAAGGAGAGAAGGCTATTCCAGGCAGAGGGAACAGTGTAGGCAAAGGCCCAGATATGGGAAAGCGCCTGGTGGGTTTGAGGGTGTCAAGTACCTAGAACATGTGCTTACTAGGTGCTTTAAATGTGGCTGGTCCTAATGGAGTCGTATATAACACAGTCTAGATTTTGAAGACTTAGCATTTTTAAAAAGAATGTAAAATGCTTCATCAATATTTTAATACTGATTACATATTGAAATGATAATTTGCATATATTGGGTTAAATGATTAAGTAAATTAATCTCATTGTTTTCTTTATACTTTTTAAAGTGTGACTCCTAGAATACTTTACATTACTATGATGGACTGAATTACATTCCTCTAAAATTCATATGTTGAAGCCCTAACCCCAGTTCCTGAGAATGTGACTGTGTTTGGAGATAGGACCTTTAAAGAGGTGATTAAGGTTAATGGAGGTTATATGGGTGAGGACCCCATTCAATAGGACTAGTGTCTTTATGAGAAGAGGAAGAGACAGTGATGTGTGTGCCCAAGGAAAAGGCCATGTGGGGACACACAGGAAGGTGGCCACCTGCAAGGCAAGGAGAAAGGCATCTGGAGAAGCCAACCCTGCTGACACCTCAATCTTGGACATCCAGCCTCCAGAACTGTGGGAAAATGAACCGTTGTTTAAGTCATCTAGTCTGCAGCATTTTTGTTATAGTAGTCCTAGCAAACTAAGAAGACTACTTATGTGATTCATGTTACATTTCAATTAATGGGCATTGATCTCAAAAAGTTGGGGCACTGGAAGGCAATAAATTAAGATCTGAGCCTTTCATTCAGCTATGGGATGAAATGAGCCTGTGGACCTGCCTGATGTGCCATACGACTCACGGTACCCACCACTTGCTGCTATGTGAGCCCCAGTGTCCACATTCTTACTTTCTCTGTGCATCCTCTGAAGCATCTGTGGCTTTGACCCTGATACCTGTGTGGTTGTTGTACTCCCCAGAGTGGCAGCTCGAGCAGTGAGTGTGCCCGCTTTTCTAAGCCAGCACTGTCCAGTTGAGATATAAAGAGAGAAGGACTTGACTCTCATTTCTGGGCTACCTGGGAAAAAAAATTGGCCCATGCTCAAACCTAATTTAAGTACGCAGAAGCCAACCAAGTAAGTTCTCAGCTGGGCTATTTTAGGTCTCAAATCGGAGATATTGCTGAATCCAAGTCAGATGGCTTTCTGCCCGAGTCTGGGTATTCAGCCGTGATTTAGAGATTAGCCACCCCTAGTGGGCCATTTCCTGCACATCAAGCTGTGAGTTATGATGTGCTGTGCCCGAGTCTAACTGCCCATCTGTTCTCCTCTTTGAAGAATGGCAAGGGTACAGGTGTCTGTCACTGCCCCAAGCAGAGTTTTCTCAGCTGTCTCTTTCACAGATTCCCTCATTCAGTCCACACAACAAATAGTGTGGTTTGTATTCTCATTATCTCCAATTTACATTTGAGCAAACCAAGACTGGAAGAATTTGAATAGCCCACATAGTTTGTAAATGGGGTCAAAAGGACTTGTACATGGGTCTCAGGACTCTAGAGCCATCTTTTCATTGCCTAGCCTGGCCTTAGTCTTACAGTGTCATCTGGCTTCCCAAACTTCAATCATAAGACTGTGTTAGTTAAGATAATGCTGGTAGCTATACCAGATAAACCCTCAAATCTCATTACTTTAACACCTTTGAGGTTTATTCTTACTTATGCAAAGTCCTATGCAGATGTTTGGCAGACAACCTTCCATGCAGTGATGCAGGGATCCAGATTCTACCCATGCTGGAGCTCTATCATATTCAACATGGGGCTCCCAAGATCTCTCTGGGGCATTGCCCACTGAAGGATGTGACTGGCAGACAGTACAGCAAGTTGTAGTTGCATTCCACTTCTAGTACATGACAATTTCTAGAAAATGACAGTTTCTTTAAAGGCAGAAAGTATGCCTCTTTTTCTCTTCTTTCTACTTTCTGCTGCTTAAAGTGGATGTGGTAGTAAACTTTCTTGAGCCACATAGATGAGAGAAACATCCTAGGTATGGCAGAATACAAGAGAGGAGCCTGGTTCCCTGAATAACCTCATGAAACAGAGTTAGCAGCCAGCCTGACACTGTCACCTCCAGACTATATGCAGGAGAAATGAATTTCTGTCTGGCTTAAGTCTCTATTGCTTTGGATACCTGTCACATGCTGCTGAACCTAGATCTTAAATACAGGGATCCTGCTCTTTTTGTGCACAGCAGGACACTGCCCAGCAAATAGTGGCTAGAGAAAGATGTTACTCAACCCACAAGCCCCAGGTCTCACAGAAATTTAGTTGAGTGTGTAGGAGACAGCAGAAGAAATAACTCCTTTTGGGCACACAATGCCTTTTTTTATTGTGGTAAAATATAGATAACATAGAATTTAGCATTTTAACTATGTTTGAGTATACAGTTCAGTGGCATAAAGTACATTCACATTGTCATGCAACCATCACCACTATCCATTATCAGAATGTTTTCATCATCCCAAGCTGAAACTTTACACCAATCAAGTACTAACTCTGCATTCCCTCTCCCTGAGTCCCTGGCAACCACTATCCTTCTTTATGTCTATGAATTTGGTTATTCTAGATACTTCATATAAGTGGAATCATATAGTATTTGTCCTTTTGCGACTGAGCTATTTCACTTAGCATAATGTTTTTGAGGTTTATCCATGATGTACACAGTATGTGTCAGAATTTCCCTCCTTTTTAAGGCTGAGTAATATTCCATTGTATCTATAGACCACACTTTGTTATTGCGTTCATCCATTGATGGACACTTGCTTCCACCTCTTGGCTACTGCGAATATGAACCTGGGTATATAGATATCTGTTAAAAAAAAATCCCTGCGGAAGGGGAAAGAAACTTTATCTTAACCACATGTGCTTGGCAGTGGCACATAATCTGTCAGGTCACATTCCATTGGCAATAACTAGTCATAGGGTATACTCATTATCTCTTGCAACATGACAAATTACCCTAGAACTTAGTGATTAAAGCCATAGTGTTATTACCTTATAGTTTCTGTGGGTCAAGAGTTAAGGAGAAGCTTAGCTGAGTAGTTTTGGCTCAAGGTTTCTCATGAGGCTGCAGTCCTCAGAAGACTTGACTGGAGTCAGATGATCTGTTTCCCAGATGGCTCACTCACATGGCTGCTGGCAAAAGGCCTCAATTCTTTGCCATGTAGACCTCTCCATTAGGGCTGCATGAGTATCCTCAGAACATGGCAACTGTTTTTCTCCCAAGTAAGTAATCCAGGAGAGCAAGGTAGAAGTAGCAATATCTTTTATGATTTACCCATGGAAATTATACACCATCATTTCTGTACACCATCAATATCTATTAGTTACACAGACCAGTCATGTTTACTGTGGGAGGAGGCCACACAGGGGTGTGAAAAGCAGGAGGTAGGGCTCATTGAGGATCATCTTAAAGGCCGGGTACCACTGAGGTCACATGTAGTTGTAAGGGTATCTGGAAAATGAGGTACCTGGCCGAGCAGGCATTTTGCAGCAATAAGCCATCCCTTGGAAGGGATGATATTTGGTGAACAACTGGTCATATTAGCCATAATGCTCTCCCAAGGAGTCCTGGTGGTGTCTCTGACTATCTCTGTGAGCTGGTCCTCAGTTTCCCCCTCTGTACTGAAAGTTTGTTCTTTCCCATTGCCTGGAACTACCGCTAGTATTTTCTTTGTCATCTTATAGCCTATGTCAAGCAGTAGGTGATGCTCACTGGTGAAGGTCAGATCCAAGTCAGAGAGATTGGCAAGGGGCATCATTATACAAAGTTTGAGTAGGCCTGAATTCGGGGTTGGGGCCCTGGCAGCAGTGTAGCATGTCAGGTAGGAGCACTGGTTCTGGAGTCAGCTATCTGGGTTCAAAACTCACTTGAAGTCTATATCCTTGGATAAGTAATCTACCTCTTGGTAGCCAGTTTCCTATATAATGAGAAAAGAAAGTAGCATTTACCTCAAAGTGTTATTAGAAGGACTGCTGATCTAATCTAGTGTTTCCTAAACTTTACCATATCTATCCACAGGAAATTTTGAAACACCTCAATTTTTGTTCATCCACAGAAGAAATCCTGCACCCTTTAGCAGTCACTCCTCATCCCCAGCTAAAGCTCCTCCTCTTAGCCCTAGAAAACAACTAATCTACTTTCTGTCTCTATAGATTTGCCTATTCAGGACACTTCATATGAATAGAATTATAAAATATGTGGCCTTTTGTGGCTGGCTTCTTAGCAAAATATTTTTTTTTTTTTGAGACAGAGTCTTACTCTGTTGCCCAGGCTGGAGTGCAGTGGCATGACCTCGGCTCACTGCAACCTCTGCCTCCCAGGTTCAAGCAATTCTCCTGCCTCAGCCTCCCAAGTAGCTGGGACTACAGGCACTCACCACTACACCCAGCTAATTTATTTATTTATTGTTTTTGTATTTTTAGTAGAGATGGGGTTTCACCATGTTAGCCAGGATGATCTCAAGCTTCTGACCTGGTGATCCACCCACCTTGGCCTCCAAAAGTGTTCTGATTACAGACATGAGCCACCGTGTCTGGCCTCTTCATTTTTTTTTTTTTTTAATATTCATGTGCCATCTGTAGGGATTTGGATCATAATCCTGAAAACACAGTCTCAGAAGCTATAATCCCATATGTTGAAATCCCTAAATATCAAACTTCCTAAAGTCTAAATCCCTAAAGTCTAAAATCCCTATCATCTAAAATTCTGAAAATCTCAATCACAGAATAGTTGCATCATGTCAGGAAGAATTATTACCTTGTTATTTGCTTTATGCAGAAGAAAACGAATTTCAATCTCCAAACTATAGTAAGAGATTTGGAATTAGTGTGCTTAAGGTTTCTAAAAGTGCATTTCAAGGCGTTACCAACAAAGTTTGTTTTTTCAATTCAGCCCAATGCATTTAGCAGAAAATTCAGATGAGTAGCTCAGCTGGCCATGCATTAAGAGGAAAACTTTGGGTTAAAAATGTGTTATTTCCCTGCATTGGCATTCCTTTCCAGCTGATGACATTCCAGGAGCTTTTAATACATTAAAGCTACATTGATCTGAAGAAACTAAGTGAAGTTACTGACTGGTTCAAAAATAATTATATAAATGGTAGGATAGGAAGATATTTACACAATGGTGCTGCTGTTTGATCACCAATATCGTTTCCATCAAATTTGCAGTCTGTATAAGTGCTCATGGAATGGATTTCTGGGTACCCAAAACAGGATTGGAATCATGTCACAGAGGATGAGAAAACTTAATAGGGAATGCTCACGTCCATGTATATCGAATCGTAGAAGAATTTTGAAAAGGGAAGTGCCAGGCAGAAGTTGAATATGAATATATTCTCCAAGGAAAGTGATGCTCTAAAAGAAAAAGCATCTATTCATTGTGACACATGACTTCAAAATAGAGTTAATGATTATGAAAGCCGGCCAGCTCTTATGGATTAACTCTGCGTGATTGCTCATAATGTACCCACCCCTGTAATATACTTTTTCATGTGTCAATTTTTTTTTTCTTTTTTTACTGTTTTAAATTGTCAGCATTATTTTTACAATCACTATACCATGTATTTCTTCACATCATCTCCAATCTCGAAGGTGTAAATTGTGTAAAGGCTTTTAGAGAGTTCTAATTCTCTGCCTGTGTGTTTTGCAAATGTGACTCCATGAAGGTGCATTATCACAACATTGATTTCATGTGTAAGCATTGTGCATGTACATAAAAACATTAAAACTCCCTCAATAAATGAAAGGATGTCCTTTTCGTATATCTACATTCGTGAAAGATAAAGTTTGTCAAAATCTGGGCTATTGGTGCTGTGATAATGCAGTAGTGACCCATCCAGGTTTTTGACCAATCTCGTCAAAAGGCTTAGGTTGTCCATCATGGTATTTCAGATAAGTGCAGCTACAGAGCTGGGTGCACACAATTACCAACCATAGTGGTATACGTTTATATATTTTGTTTTTATGACCTATTTATGAATAAGATTCATCTGTTCATAACTTAGACCCCTGTTTTTGCAAAAATATATATCTATTATTGCCTCTTTTATTATATAAAGTGTCATATGAGGAGTTCTGTTGTGGTTTTTTGTATTTTTTGGATAAACCTCCTTTTTTTTTTGAGACAGTCTTACTCTGTTACACAGGCTGGAGTGCAGTGGCATGATCTCAACTCACTGCAACCTCCACCTCCCGGATTCAAGTGATTCTCCTTCTTCAGCCTCCTGAGTAGCTAGGACTATAGGCACCTGCCACCATGCCCAGCTAATTTTTTGTATTTTTGGTAGAGATGAGTTTTCACTGTGTTAGCCAGGATGGTCTCAATCTCCCAACCTTGTGATCTGCCCGCCTCGGCCTCCCAAAGTGTTGGGATTACAGGTGTGAGCCATCACGTCCAGCCCCAAATCTTCTTTTAAAAATGTAAATAAATACCTTAAAAGTAATTTGTAAAATTATTTTTCCAGAATTATATTTTCAGGTTGTGATCTTTCTGGATTTCAACATTTGGGATTATGGCACTGGAGAGTGTGTCTGTTGAGATTGTGATCAACCTCCCAACTATAGTATTATCTAATATATTCTTTACATATTTTATAACAGTTTTATTGACACATAGTTCACATGTCATACAATTTACCCATTGAAAGTATGCAACTCAGTGGTTTTAGTACATTCACAGAGTTGTGCAAACCATCACCACAGGAAATTTTCAAACATCCCAATTTTTGTTCACCCCCCGAAAGAAACCCTGTACCCTTTAGCAGTCACTCCTCATTCTCCCGACCTAAAACTCCTCCTGTCAGCCCTAGACAACTACTAATTTACTTTCTGTCTCTATAGATTTGCCTATTCAGGATACTTCATATGAATAGAAATATAAAATATGTGGCCTTTTGTGGCTGGCTTCTTAGCAAAATATTTTCAAGATTCATTCATGTTGCAGCATTGATGAGTACTGCATTCCTTTCAATGCTGAAGAATGTTCCATAGCATTTTATTAATCCATTCATCAGTTAATGGACATTTGGGTTGGTTTCAGTTTGGGGCTATTATGAATAATTCTAGGAAGATCCCTGTATAAATTTTTACATGGGCATGTGTTTTCTTTGTGAGTATATAGTTAGAAGTGAAATTACTGGATTGCATAGTAATTTTCTATTTAACCTTTTGAGAAACTGCCAGTCTGTTTTCCAAAGTAGCTGAACCACTTTATATTCTCACCAGCTGTGGATGAGAATTCCAACCTCTCCACATCCTTGCCAACATTTGTTAGTATCTGGGTTTTTCTTTGTTCGTTTATATGTTTTCTTGCAGCCATTCTAGTTGGCGAGAAGTGGTATCCCATTATGGTTTTGATTTGCTTTTCTCTTATGTTGACTCATTGTACTTATATTTATTTTAAAGGATACTTTACTTTGCTACCCTAAGTGGAAATACAGTACTACTTACCATAAATACAAGGTGACTTACAAATAATATAATGATCAAAACAACACATGTCTGTATCACATGCTATAATCGACGTTTACCACATTTTGGGAAACAGTATAATCTATGTAAGAATCTTATCAGTAGATCTGGCATAGTGTTAAAACTTAAATGTTAAGCTATTATTTTATTGTTTGTGAGGCATTGATAAAGATATAAAGGGGTCTTTGGTTGTGTTTTCTTCAGGAAGAGGGTAAGGTGGGAGTCAGAGATGAGAAGGTCCTTAGTAAAGAGGGGGTCCATCTGGTTACAAAGAGTCATCTTAGAAAAATGACGACTACCAGAAGGTGGATGGCAGAGAATGTATGAAGTAGGGCTAAATGTAAAATCTGAGGTCAGCATGCTGGATGGCAGCTGCAAGAGTTCAGGCATTCTTTTTTGCAGGTTATTGTAAGGGTTATTGCCGAGTTTAAAATGAGGAAACTGAGGCCAGCACTAGAAGATCCAATGCGAATATATTCAGCTCCCAGGCGAGGTTCTGCAGTCTGACAGGAGGGGCTGGAGAAGTCGCGCAGACTCCTCTCAGACATGGGGTTTTATAGGGAGTGGAGGCGTTTGATTGGTTGTGGGAGAGCAGGACGTGGATGTGGCAAGCTGCTATTGGCAGGTAGGCAGGATTTCTGGTAAGCAGGCCACCCAGGGGAAGTGGGACCTGGACAGGGCAAAATGCTATTGGGCAGGTTTTGGCGGGGCTTCTTTTAAATTTTGGTGGGATTCTTCAACGGCTGGCTAGGTGCTGAGTGCAGAGCCTAGTGCTGAGTGCAGAAGTGGGCATGGGATGATGATGTGGTTTCTAGGCGTGGGGGGGGCGTGTCTGAGCTCCCGGAGGGGGAGTGGGCATGTCCGAGCTCCCGATGAGGCAACCAGCCTTACATTCTGACCTTTTTGATGATATAGGAGGCCGCTCTTTCTGGCTACTTCCTGCTGAGTAGGGGCGGAGTGAGGGGGATGGGTCAGTTGGCTGGTGCCTCGGTTGGGAGCCAGATATAGGGCAAAGCAGCATTTGGTTAACAGCCACTCATCCAATTTCTCGCATACGAGCTTGCAGGAACCTGAGAAGAAAAGGGGCTATTAGTAGTAGTAAGCAGATTATGATGATGGGAGTGATGATAGGGGTCAACCAGGCAAACACGGGAGATTGCCACCACCTGAGAGGCGAGACTGATGTATTTTGTTTTTTATGGAGGTCTTCCTGGAGGTGGTGGAGAGTGTTGACATTTTCCTCTACTAGGCCTGATTCATTGATGTAATAGCAGCACTGTTCCTGGAGAAACAGACAGGTACCTCCTTTTCCCGCCATTAGTAGGTCAAGGGCCCATCGGTTTTGGAGAGTAACCTGGGCCAATGATGTATTTGTCGCTGGAGGGAGACCAGGGAGGTGGCGGACACTTCAATGGCCACACGGAGCTTGTCTTCCAGTTGTGTGGCTGAAGTGACACTGTAGCCTATTGCTATGCTTCCTAGCCCAGCAGCTGCTAAAGAGGATGCTAAAGAGAGGCCGACTACTATTGGGAGGAAGACAGCATGTTTGTTTCGGTGAGCAGGGGGAGGCGTAAGGAGAGATGGGAGCTCAGCTTGCCCTTATACGTCTAACTGCGGGACTAGAGTAACAGGCACACAGTGGGAGGGGAAGGAGGCATTTATAACTTTGGTTAGGGTCCCGTTACACCAAAAGTATCCTCCTGGAGGCACATAAAGGGTAGATTTTACTTTTACAGTTGTGTTGCAGCTGGAGCTGTTGGCTGTTCCATAGCAGAGAAAGAGATCTTGGGAGTGCATCTTGAACAGTGGGATACCCGGTAGGATAGGGTCAGGCCCCGTAGATGATCATGACAGGTTGAACCCGGTCTGGAGGGGAACTGTGGCTAAGGGGGATTTGTTAAGGGACGTACATAAAAAGCAATTAGTGAAGTTTATGGCTTTGGTTAAGCTTAACATTTGAACACCTTGCTGTACTAGCGTTAGAGAAAGGTTGGGGGTTGTTGCTCGAGGGCTTGAGTTGATTAGTTAAGGTGGCCTCATTCTGTAAGATGGTGTTGCCTAACGAGTTGAGTCAGTCTATTTCCACCAGCACAATGTGGGTATAGGACCAAAATATTAGCCACGTACCACTGGGGCGGCTATCTGTAAACCTGGCGTATATTTTACCTGCAGTTCCCTTTTCCCATTGGCCGTCCTAGGGGTTGCGGATAATAAGGGAAACTTTACCTCGATTGTCGATGAAGAGCATTTCACTTTTCGGGGTAGTGTCTGTTCTGAAGGTTTTGTGCATAACACAAGATGCGTACAGGCATCCACCATAGGTAGTGTTCCACAAATGACAAACATCCTTAGTTTGGTCATATAGAAAGCAGAGGCCAAAGTTATTCCAGGAGTTCTTAATACTATTGGCCTTGGATTTTGGGAATTCAAAGTTTATGGCAGATTGGCAGCCTGTGGGCTGGCAATCTGCTTGAGCAATGTATTGGGTTTTAGTGGTGGGGCCTTCTTTCCAGGATTCCTGAAGGTAGAACTGCCAGACATAGTAGGGGTTGGCCTAAACGGGGGACACTAGAAGTGTTGTTAGAAGGAGAATTTGAAGGGTTAGGAGTTGGCGGGCAGGGGCTGCGGGTAAGGTGGAGATGAGTGGGGCCCAGGGATTCAGATTTCCACTGATCATTTTGAGGTGCCACCTTGAGGCGGAACACATGATACCACGGAGTGTGACCCAGGAGCTTGGCAGCCATGGGGGTGGTTAGGATAATGATGTGGGGTTAGGATAATGATGTGAGGTCCCGACCACCTGGGCTGCAGAGATCCTGGTTGGAGCTCTCGGAGGAGAACACTGTCACCTGGCTGGAGAGGTGCTGCCGGCTGTGAGTCTCCAAGTCCTGGAACAACAGGGAGTGTGCAATCCACATGCTCCCTGAGTAAGTGGTGGAGGAGAGAGAGATAGGGGAGGTAGGAGGCTAGGGGAGGTGGTTGTACCGGGAGGTTATGGGAGACCAGGAAGGGCCAACTGTACAGCAATTCAAAGGGGCTGAGGCCCATTGGCCCCCATGGGGTGGCTCAGACCCAGGCTAAGGCAAGAGGCAGGAATGTGGGCCAAGAGAGTTTTACCTCGATGGTAAGTTTGGCCAAATGGTCTTTGAGGATGCCGTGAGCCCGTTCAACTCTACCCGACAACTGAGGGTGGTAGGGGATGTGTAGTTCCCAGATGTTGAAGGACTTGGCGACGAGCTGGACTACCTTGGCTGTAAATGCTGGACCATTGTCTGACTGGATGGTGGCAGGTAGGCCGAAGCGAGGGATGATTTCTTGAGAAGGGAGGCCACCGTGTCTGCTGTCTCCCTGGAAGTGGGGAAGGCTTCAATACAACCTGAAAAGGTATCTACAAAAGTTAGGAGGTAACGAAGCTTTTTGTGAGTGGGCATATGAGTAAAATCAATTTGCCAATCCTGGGCCGGCAGGTTGCCATGCATTTGGTGGGTGGGAAACTGTGGCCTTAAGCCTCCCTGGCATGAGACCTTAGAGCAAGTAATGCATGCCTTGTGTACCTGCTCAATTGTTTGTTGTAAACCTGGTCAAAATAAGAGGGGCTGCACAAAGTGGTGCAATGCCTTGGGCCCTATATGTAAGGATTGGTGGATTTCAGCAATAATTTTAGGAGCCTGTTCCTGTGGAAGGGTGATCCTGTTGTTTAGGAAGATCCAGCCCTGATGAGACTTGGTTCCCCCTCTTAATATGAGGTCCTGTTTTTCCGATGGCGAGTAAACTGGCGGTGTGGCTGTGGTAAGGAGCAGGACTGGAATGGGAGCTAGCCTGGTACTGGTCAAGGATTTTGCTGCTGCATCTGCCCTTGCATTGCCCCGAGAAACGGCATCCTGCTGGGCCTGGTGCCCCTGGCAGTGAATGACAGCAACTTCTTTGGGCAGTGACAGGGCCTGCAGGAGATTTGAGATTTGGGTAGCATTGACTATGGGGGACCCCTTTATGGTCAGGAATCCCCGCTCTTTACAAAGGGCAGAGTGGCAGTGGGTAATAAGAAAGGCATACTTTGAGTCAGTATAGATATTTGCTCACTTCCCCTTTGCTAGCCTGAGAGCTCGGGTTAAGGCAATGAGCTCTGCTTTTTGTGATGTGGTTCCATTGGGGAGGTGACGTGCCTCGAGGATGGCTGAATCTGTGACTACTGCATAGGCCGCTTTTTGTCGCCCCTTGGCTGTCACTATTGAACTCCCATCTACATAAAAGGTAAGGTCTGGGCTAGCAAGAGGAAGGTTAAACAGGCCCTCCTAAGGTTTAGCAAATGCATCTATTAGTTCAGGACAGGAAGGAGTTGGGGAGGGTGAATGGGATGGAAGGGGAAGTAAAGTAGCTGGGTTGAGTGGAGAAGTGGGATGAAGGCTGACTGAAGGATTTTCAATAAAAAGTAGATGAAACTCCTGTAGGCAAGAAGGTCCTAGGTGTGCGAGAGATTTGTGAGAGAGAAGGTCGGTGAGCCGATGGGGAGAAAACACCGAGATGGGCTGGCCCAAGATAAGTTTTAGGGATTCCTTGGTGAGTTCTGTTGCCGCTCCCAGGACCCGCAGGTAAGGCTGCCATCCCCTGACCGTGGGGTCAAGTTGTTTTGATAAGTAAGCTACTGGACGGTACACTGGACCCAGGAGTTGGGTTAAGACCCCAATTGCAATTCCCTGTTTCTTGTCAGTGAACAAGTGGAAGGGGTGGTTGAGATCTGGCAGTTGGAGCAGGGGTGCTGTAGACAAGGCAGTTTATAGGGTTTTAAAAGTTCCGTCTTACTTCCCCGGGGTGAGAGAGGGGTCCCATGGGTGTGTCTTTAGCAGCTGCATATAGAGGTTTAGCTAGAGAGGCAAAATTAGATATCCAATGATGGAAGAATCCTACAAACCCTGAAAAGGAGAGAATTTGGTCTGCCGTCTCTGGAGGCCATAGCGAAAGGAATGCCTTTTTGCAATCTGTTGTCAGGCTTTTAGTTGTAGGGGTGAGGTGAATGCCTAAGTAAACTACTGAGGTGACTGACAACTGTGCCTTGGAGGGAGATACCCGGTACCCTTTAGAGCCCAGAAAATTAAGGAGGGTGGCGGAGTGTTGTTGAGACAGGGAGAGGGAGGGGCTAAAAAGTAACAGGTCATCCACATACTGAAGGAGGAGACTAGGTTGGAGGGGGCAGGAGCTAAGGTCAGCTGCTAAGGCTTGTCTGAAAATATGGGGCTGTCTCTGAATCCCTTGGGCAGGACCGTCCAGGTGAGCTGTTGTGACAGGTTGGTATCCGGATCAGTCCAGGTGAAGGCAAAGAGAAAGTAAGATTTAGGGTGTAGAGGAATGGAAAAGAAGGCATCCTTGAGGTCAAGAACTGTAAAACGGGAGGTTTTATATGTTGGATAGCAGGGTGTATGGGTTGGGAACTACAGGGTGGAGGGGTACCACTGCCTTGTTGATAAGGTGTAGGTCCTGAACTAAGCAATAGTCACCGGATGACTTTTGGACCAGCAAGATAGGAGTGTTGCAAGGGGAACTGGTGGGGATAAGGAGTTCCTGGGCCAGGAGTCAGGTGATGATAGGCTTCAGGCCCTGACAGTGGGTTTTTGAGATAGGAAACTGAGGACATGAGGGAAAGTGGGTAGGATTTTTGAGAAGTATCTGGCGTGTGATGTCTGGCCACTACAGGCTTAGAGGTATCCCATACCAAGGGATTAACTACATCAGGAGGGATAGGAGGTTGAGGTGAAGGGTTAAGACAGGGCGTAGTTAGGAGGGGCAGTAGGAGGTGAGCGGGTGATGGGCTTGAGTATGGGGGGCTAGTGAGTTGGAGAGTGGCCCCCACAGTCTGGAGAATATCTCATCCTAACATGGGAGCTGGGCATGAAGGTATGATTAGAAAAGAGTGAGAAAAGGGGTGTCCCTCAAGGACACAGGCTAAAGGATGGGTTTGATTAGGACAGGAAGGCCTTCCATCAATTCCCATGACTGAGACCTGGGAAGGTATGCTAAGCCCTGAGTATGACGGCAATACAGAATAGGTAGCCCCTGTGTCCACTAAGAAGGAAATGGACTTACCCGCTACCTGCAGTGTTACCCTGGGCTCAGCAAGGGTGATGGGGGTCCTCGAGTCCGGGCTATGTCAGTTGTCCAGAAGTCCGAGCAGTTTAGGCAAAGGGATTGTCTCCTGTGGACAGGCCTGCCCCTCACATAGAGGTGGGGGGGGTGAGCTCGTAGTCCAGGACAGACAGTCAACCTTCCAGTGTCCAGCCTGTTTGCAGCTTGGGCAGGGTCTGGGAGGTGGACGAGGACGGGGCACTGCCGGGCCCAACGTCCCTCTTGACCACATCTGAAACAGGGTCTGGGCGGGGCCCTTGAAGCATTTTGGAAAGGTTTTGATGGCCCCCTCCACTGGATGTTCAGTGGGCTGCCAGCCTCAGGGCTGCTACAAGAGCTCGGGTTTGGAGGCCTACCTTCTGTTGTAGGTGGGATTGTCGGGTGGCCTCAGCCTTGTCCTCTCAGCCGTTAAAAACTTTAAATGCCATGTTTACCAGGTCCCGTATGGGGGTTTGGGGGCCCTCCTCAGCTTTTTTAAGTTTCCTCCTTATATCAGCCGCCAACTGGGAGATGAAGTGGGTGGCTAGGACTGTAGCCCCCACTAAGGAGGCTGGATCCAGCTAGGTATGGAGGATCATAGCATTAGTTAATCGGTCAAGGAAGGAGGCTGGGTTTTCATCAGGTCCCTGAGTAATTTCCCTCAACTTGTCATAATTAACTACCTTTTGGGCTGCGATTTGCATGCCCACTAGGAGGCACTGTAACATTTGGTCTCGGCGGCGGCGGCCATCTTGACCAGTCTGATAGTCCCAATTAGGGTCAGCCTCGGGGACCACTGCCGTGCCTACCGGCATGTGGTTGTTAGTTAGGTGTACCTGATCAGTGTGTGCTCAGGCTGCTGTAAAGATCCAGTCCCGCTCGTCTGGGGTGAGGGTGGAGGATAGGATTACATATGTGTCATGTCAGGTTAGGTCATATGCCTAGGTAAGATAGCGGAATTCTTTAGTGTAAGCAGTAGGATTGGTGGAGAAAGACCCTAGGTGTCTTTCAATGGCCGATAGATTGGAAAGGGAGAAGGGAACGTGCACTCGGACAATGCCCTCTACTCTGGCCATCTCGCGAAGGGGGCAAAGGAGGGAGGTTTAATCTTTGGGAGCACAGTGCGAGTGGGTGTGAGCACTAACAGGAGAGGCCAGGTTGGGATCAGTAGGGGGAGGAGCTGAGGGTGGTTGAGGTCTGTCATAGGGTGGAGGATTATTGGGTCGGGCAGGCAGAAAGGAGAGTTCCTCAGGTGCATCGGGGTCAGAAAAGGAAGAGGAGGAGGGTGGAGGGGCTAAGGGAGAAGAGGAGGTTTCTTTGGCTAGGAGCACCTGGGCGGTGGTGCAAGAGGGGCAGAGGGTGGGGCGGGAACAAAGATACCAGAAAGCCTGCACATAGGGGATCTCTGTCCATTTACTGTTCTTTTTGCAAAAGTTATCTAAGTCTGTCAGGACATTGAAGTCAAGTGTGCCCTCCAGAAGCCACTTAGACTGGTTGTCTAGAGGATACTGTGGCCAGGCTATGGTGGAAAGGAAAAGCAGCTTTTTCTTTTTTAGGGAAAGACCTAGTTTGGGTAGATTTTGGATTAGACATCCTAAGGGCGACTTGGGGTCTAAGCGGGACTCCTGATTCCCCATAGTTGGCTTTTGTGGGGCAGTCAGGGGCAAGGAAGGGATAGGAACAGATATTACACCCAACACGGGCAGAAGTGTTCCTTTCCCGGAGGAGGTGGCTGAGAGAACTTACAGGCTGCAATGATTATAATAAGGAAGAAAATAAAAAGAGACAGAGCTAGGGCTATCTGCCACATGAGAGAATTTGAGGAAGAGAGACCTCAGTGACAGAAGAGGAATAGGAGGAAAAAGGAGAACAGAGTTATTTCTAGGGGTGTGAATTCAGCAAAGATTACCTGCAACCAGTGGTCTGTTACCCACTGTAGAATATCTTCTACTTCAGGGAAAGCACGCCTAAGCCACTGTATATCAGCCAGCAGGAATCTTATAAAACTGGCAAATCTACAACAAAGACAGAACCATATGTAAGATTGACGGACAAAGGGTGGGTGCCCCCCAGATGGGAGATCAGTCTGATGCCTTCCCGGCCACATCCCCAAAGGGATGTTTCAGGGCATCTTGGCTAAGGTGTACCCGTATAACCCCCGGGCCTGGTCACCTCAGAACTTTCGGTCCAGAGGTGAATCACCATTATGCCTTATGACATCCCTGTGGAACTGCGGGTTGAGGCCCACACAAGCCCCGTGGCTGTTAGGCTGTGGGACTACACATAAACTCACTCACTCACTCACATTGGGGTTAGGAAGAGAAACTGAAGGTGCAGTTACTCCATAAAGCGGGAAACAGCGGTTATCTAGAGAGAGAGAGAGAGAGAGAGAGATGGAGAGTTAGAAGTGGGAAACAGCCGCCATCTTGAAAGAGAGAGAGAGTTAAGAACAGGAAATGGCTGCCATCTTGAGAGAAACGGTCGCCATCTTGAGAGAGAGAGAGAGAGTGAGAGTTAAAAGAGAAACTAAAAGTACAGTTACTTAATTAATGGGAGCTTTTATGCCAATGGACTGGTTTGAGATAAACGTTTTGGTGGTGTAAGCCAGCAGGTTTGGCTCTGCCGTGAGGCAGGGCTTGGGTTTACAAATGGGGCTTCTGATTACCCACACCTCAGTTGCTGCTGCGGAGGTGGTCGGAAGAGCGGCTCAGCATCCCAGGCTGTGCTACCGAACACCGGAGAATATGAGAAGGTTCAGGAAGGCGGGGATGTCTCCCTCGGAATCCTGACCCTGATGAGGCCGGGGTCCCAGACCCACGGCAAGAAATGAGATGAGGCCGGGGTCCCAGACCCATGGGGAGTGAGAGGGTTCAGGAAAGTGGGGACATCTCCCTCAAAATCCTGACCCTGAGAAACCCCTCACGGGGAGAAGATAAGAGTGTAGGGACATCTCCTCTACACTCAGGTCCTCGAGATGAGGCCGGGGTCCTAGGCCCTCAGTGGGAAGCCGGAGTCCCGGACTCACAGCAGGAAGCCAGGGTCCCAGACCCATGGCGAGAGATGAGAAGGAGTCCCTGACACTGTAGCAGTTACGAGCAGGGAGTCCACAAGGCAAACAGTGGGAGGGGTTGTGGGCAACAGAATTCTTACCTTGTGGTGGAATGGCTCTACCTTGTGATGGAACGGCTCCCTGGTCCGGCTTCGAATGGAGGAGTCAGTTTCCCCCAGGAGGGGTCTTACAACTCCTCTCAGGTTTCGGCACCACTTATAAGGGTTACTGCCGAGTTTAAAATGAGGAGACTGAGGCCAGCACAAGAAGATCCAATGCGAATTTATTCAGCTCCCGGGCCAGGTTCTGCGGTCTGACAGGAGGGGCCAGAGTTGTCGCATGGACTCCTCTCAGATGTGGGGTTTTATAGGGAGTGGAGGCATTTGATTGGTTGTGGGAGAGCAGGATGTGGACGTGGCAAGCTGCTATAGGCAGGTAGGTGGGATTTCTGGTAAGCCGGCCACCCAGGGGAAGTGGGACTTGGACAGGGCAAAATGCTATTGGGTACGTTTCAGCGGGGCTTCTTTTAAATTTTGGTGGGATTCTTCAATGGCTGGCTAAGTGCTGAGTGCAGAGCCTAGTGCTGAGTGCAGAAATGGGCATGGGATCATGACATGGTTTCTAGGTGTGGGGGGGGGCGTGTCCGAGCTCCCGGAGGGGAAGTGAGCATGTCCAACCTCCCGGCGAGGCAACCGGCCTTACAATTATGTTGGTTGATCTTAACTTTTCCTCTCATCCTTGCAAAGCATATTAACATATGTGATCTCAGAGCTTATCCAGAGCAGTGATGAGTCTGGTTCAGCCCTAAATGCCACCCCTTCAGCCCCCAGCCCTCACTGCAGCAGCTCAGACACTGTGTGAGGAGGGCAGGGCAGGACAGGGAATCTTGACCTGGCAGCTGGGATTGTTGTTTAGAGGAGTGTGGGAATTTGCCCAAGTTCCCTGGCTCCTAGGCGGGAGATCTGGAACTAGAATCCAGGTCTCCTAACCCTCCTATCACTTTTTTTTTCCTGGAGCCCCTTAGGCCTCTATTTTACCTCTTTGCATAGTGGGACACCCACATATTCCTTGTTAGAAGAGTGAGATTTGCTGCTCAAAGTGTGGTCCATACCAGCGGCATTGGCATTACCTGGGAGCTTGTCAGAAATGCAGGCTCTCTGGTCCCATCTCAGACCTACAGAGTCAGAGTCTGCAGTTTAACAAGATATTCAGGTGATTCAAATACACAGTAACATTTTGGAAACCCAGACTAAGCTAATACAGCTGGGCTTATTCATCTAGAACCCTGATTTCAGCACTTACTATGTGCCAGGCTCTGATAAGTGCTAAGTATACAGAGAAGAATAAGTTCCCCCTTTCTGCTATCAAGAAGGTCCCTGTCTAGTCCAGGAGAGAGATGAGAAGCCAAAGACCCCAGACCCCTCACCGACCTTCTTTTTTCTGTGATTGAAAAAAAATAATAATTGTCTTATTGATTTTTCTTAAAAAATGAATTGCTAAGAACTCCAAAGTAAGTGGCTGTGGGCAGTGGTGTATGTCTGCTCAGAAGCTTTGTCCCTTTTCCTTTTTATCTTCTTCCAGATCCTTTGGAAAACTTTGCCCCACTCATTCTTTTTAAACTGTTTTATTGAGGTATGACTGGCATACAAAAAGCTGTGCATATTTAATGTATACACCTCGATGAGTTTGGAGAGGAGTGTATACTTGTGAAACCATCACCAGAATCTGTGCTATAAGTTTTCTCCTGCCCTTCTTGTTTCTTCCAACTTCTATTTTAGGTTCAGGGGGTACATGTGCAGTTTTGTTCCATGGGTAAGTTGCATGTCACTGGGGTTTGGTGTACAAATAACTTCATCATCCAGGTAATGAGCATAGCACTCATTAGGCAGTTTTTTAATCCTCTCTCTCCTCCCACCCTCCACCCTCAGGTGGGCCCCAATGTCTATTGTTCCTTTCTTTGTGTCCATGTGTACTCAGTGTTTAGCTCCTGCTTATAAGTGAGAACATGTGGTATTTGGTTTTCTGTTCCTGCATTAATTCACTTAGGATAATGACCTCCAGCTGCATCCTTCATGCTACAAAGGACCTGACTTTGTCCTCTTTATTGCTGTGCAGTATTCCATGATGTATTTGTACTGCATTTTCCTCATCCAGTCCATTGTTGATGGACATCTAGGTTGATTCTATGTCTTTGCTAGTATGCATAGTGCTATGGTGGACAAATGAATGCATGCACCTTATTGTATTTATATTCCTTTGGCTGTATACCCGGTAATGGGATTGCTGGGTTGAATGGTAGTTCTGCTTTCAGTTACCTGCAAAATCTTCACACTGCTTTCCACAGTGGCTGAACTAATTTACCTTCCCATCAGCAGTGTATAAGTGTTCCCTTTTCTCCACAACCTCACCAACATCTGTTGGTTTTTAACTTTTTAATAATAGCCATTCTGACTGGTGTGAGATGGTATCTCATATTGGTTTTTATTTGCATTTCTCTAATGATTAGTGATGTTGAACATTTTTTCATATGCTTTCTGGCCATGTATATGTCTTCTTTTGAGAAGTGTTTGTTCATGTCCTTTGCCTATTTTTTAAGGGGATTCTTTGTTTTTTGCTTAAGTTCCTTATAGATTATGGATATTAGACCTATGTCAGATGCATAGTTTGCAAATGTTTTCTTCCATTCTGTAGGTTGTCTGTTCACTCTGTTGACAGTTTCTTTTGCTGTACAGGAGCTCTTTAAGTAGGTCCTACTTGTCAATTTTGTTGCAATTGCTTTTTGAGTCTTCATCATGAAATCTTTGCCAGGGCCTATGTCCCAAATGGCATTTCCTACGTTTTCTTCTACCTGGGGCCCTCTTTATTATTGTTGTTGTTGTCATTGTGTGGATGATTATAAGAACACTTAGCATAAGATCTACCCTCTTAGCAATTTTCAAGCATAGATTACGTATTGTTAACTATATGTGCTATGCTGTACAAATCTCTAGAACTTATTCATGTTGTATAATCAAAACATTGTACCCTTTGACTGATATTTCCCTGTTTCCCCTTCCCCACCAGCCTCAGGGAACCACCATTCTACTCTGGGTTTCTATGAGACTATTTTAGATTCCTCCTATAAGTGGTATCATATAATATTTGTGCTTAGTGTCTGGCTTATTCCACTCACCATAATGTCCTCCAGGTTCATCTGTGTTTTCTTAAATTGTGATTTTCTAAAAAAAATTGAAAAATATTCTGTTATATGTATATATCACATTTCTTTATCCATTCATTTGTCAGTGGACATTGAGGTTGCTTCCATATCTTGGCTCTCACGAATAATGCTACAATGAACATGTAATCCAGATATCTCTTTGGGTCCTGATTTCAGTTTCTTTGGGTATATATCCAGAAGTGGGATTGCTGGATAATATAATAGTTCTATTTTTAATTTTTTGAGGAGCCCCACACTCTTTTCCGTAGAGGCTGCACCAATTTACAATCTCACCAACAGTATACAAAGGTTCCCTTTCCTCCACATCTTTGACAACACTTGTTATCTTCTGCTATTTTTTAAATAGTAGCCATCCTAACAGATATGAGGTGATATCTCATTGTGATTTTGATTTGCATTGCCTTGAGGATTAGTGATATTGAGCACCTCTTCATATACCCATTGGCAATTTACATGTCTTCTTTGGAGAAATGTCTATTCAGTTCCACTGCCCATTTTAAAATCAGATTACTTGAGAGGTTTTTGTGGTTAAGTTGTAGGAGTTCCCTATATATTTTGGATAGTAATCCTATATCAGATATTTGGCTTATAAATATTCTCTCCCATTCCATAAGTTGCCTTTTTATTTAGTTGATAGTTTCCCTTTCTGTGCAGAAGATTTTTAGTTTGATGTAGTCTTACTTGTTATTTTTACTTTTGTTTTCTGTGATTTTGGTGGCATATCCAAGAAATCATTGCCAAGACCAATGTCAACATGATTTTTCTCTGTGTTCTCCTTTTAGAGTTTAATGTTTCCAGCCATATATTTAAGTCTTTAATTCATTTTAATTTTGTGTATGGTATAAGAATCCAATCTCATTCTTTTGTGGGTGGATGTTCAATTTTCCCAGCACCATTTGTTGGAGAGACTATCCTTTCCCTGTGGTGTCTTCTTGGCACCTACTCATGTCTTTATTCAAAAATATTTATTGAGCAACTTTTTTTTTCTTGCAGATTTATTTATTTGCTCTTATTGAGCAACTTTATAAGCCAAGTCCTGTTCTATATACCAGGAACAGAGTAATCAAGAAATCAGACAAGGCTCCTCTTTTCAAAGAGTTTATTTATATTCCAGCAAGGAAAGAGAAATAAATAAGATAATGGCAGAGTAGTGAGTTTTATCAAGAACATTAAACAGGCAATCAGGGTCAGGGGTGGGGTCTACTTTTGGTAAAGTCATTGGGGGTAGCTTCCTGAAGAGGTAACATTCATGCCCATGCCCTGGAAAGCATCCAGTACTGTGGCATCTCAAGGAAGAATTATTGCTTTTGATGGAGCTGTCACTCGGGGTGTCTACTTTGCCCTCTTTTTCATTGCTATGGCTGCCTTGTGGCCACAATGACTGGTGCAAGAATGAGCAAGTGACCCAAAAGAATCAATCAGAATCTTTTCTGGGATTGCTATATAGCCACATAGAGACATCTATTGCTAGTGATTTCTCTGTGACTGTGAATAAATCAAGACATCATAGCACTGGCTTCTTTGGGGGTCTGTCCTCCCTTTCTCTTTCTCAGATACACCTCAAATGACAATTTTAATAACCTAAACTGACTCATACTTGAAAATTTGGAATGGTTAGCCTGTGCCTAACAGAGAGGTCTATCTATTGACCCCATATTTATTTCACAGCTAGAATATGAGAAGAAGAACATGGGCTCAAATCCTAATTCTGCCTCTTACCAGTTGGGTGGCCCAGAGAAAAAAAGTGTAATTTCTCCAAGTCTTAGTTTCTGTATTTGAAATGTGACAGTAATGATAATCCCCAACTTATAGGGTCCTTCTGGGAAGTAACTGCACTGTCACATGTACCTCTCATTCCCAGAGACTGTAGTTTGTGGATGAATATCCGCTCTACCCACTGGACTGTAAGCATCATGTGGGCATGAACTGAAACAGATTTTATATGTAATACTGTAGCTATTTTACTATCGTTATCATAATCAAGAACAAAGTTATTACCGATTTTTGTGTTTTTAAATATCTACAGCAAGATCATAGAAAGGCCTGGGCTGGGATACAAACTTTTAGGGGTCTCTTGTGAAAGTGTTGGCTTAGAATAGGTGGAAATAGCAGAAGGAGTTGAGAATGGACATCTATTGAGCACCTCCTGTATACCAGTCAGTATGTAAGGAACCTTCAAATGCAATGCCCATTGATCCCTCACCATGTTCCTATTGTGTAGATGAGACATTAGAAGCTAAGAGAGGTTAAGAAACTTGTCCAGAATGACATAGCTAAGAAATCACTCAGATGAAACTCAAACCAGCCTGGCTCCAAGGGCCAACTCCTTCTCACTTCTTCAAGATGTAGTTCTTCAAAAGTGCTAGGAAGAATCTATCTTTGGTCAGGGAGATAGTATTCTCTGGCAACTGAGGAGGGAAAAAGAGATGCCACATATGAACTGATGCTTCTGTGTTTAGAGGATGATCTTGGGCTGAAAACAAGAGGCATCAACTTGAGGGGCCAAAGAACTGGGGTCCCATAGAGACCACAGCTCAACTGCCATTTGTTGATGTTCCTGCAGGCTGTGCTGTGTGTTTAGATTTATCAACATTCCCTCACAATAGCCCAGGAGATAGGGATGTTCTAAGCCAGACTTGACAGATGGGGAAAGTGAGGCTCAGAAAGGTGAAGCCATTTAGTGGATGCCACATAGGTAGTGAGAAGCAGAATCTGGATTTGAATGCTGATCTGTCAGATTCCAGAGCTCATGCTGTTTACCAACATCATATTATAAAACAAAACAAAGTGAAGTAAATGCTGCCTTGTGTAATTCTAGATCTTCAAGGGAGAAATGAAACAACAATAACAGTGGAGAGAAAAGAATACCAAGATCACTTGGCTTTCATTCCTATACCACCTCCTCTTAAGCACAGACACTACTCCAGCACTCCGTTCCCAGGCCCTGTCATTACCATAGGCAAATAGGTCTCATCCTGTGTGTTCAGGGTCCTGCAGGCCTGTGAAGGCAATGGGGACTGCTTGGGCTATGTATGCAGATCCCCACTTTAGGGAGACATAAGGAAAAAGCACAGTAATTGCTTTTTTTGGAGGTAGACTTCCTTCCACCCAGGAAAGGAGGAAGTTGTGTGCATTCATTAAACAAACCTATGTCTTGCTTTCGACAGATTACTCAACCTCTCCTAAGCCTCAATTTCCCATCTGTAAAATGGAATAATAGCAGCACCTACCTCAGGGGCTGCTGTGGGGATTATCCACATTGACTGCTCAGTGTAGCACTTGACACCTGGCAAGCATGCAATTCAGCATGTCCCTATGTCTGTGCAAAAGTGACTCTCGAGAGAGAGATCCAAGATGGCTGACCACTAGCAGCTCGGGATAGTAGCTCCTAGTGAAAGTGCAGAGAACAAGAGGATGCCACACTTTCAGATGAATTTTTGTTGCTCACGGACCAGGAGATTCCCAGTAGAGGAGCCCCACGGGTCGCTAGTGTGACTCTTGTGGCTGGTGCGGCGGTTTTGCTAATGCCTCAGCACGGCAGTTCTTGGTACAGAGTCCGGAGATTCCCGGGCAGAAAAGCACCATCAATCTTAACACTGCTGTTTTGGCCGGCGCAGTGGATTGCTCAGATTTCGGCGCTGGGAATCAACAAGTTCGACGTCCACTCAGAGACCTAATTTGAAAGTCAGAAATCACAAAGATGACAGGTGGATAAATTTACAATGATGGGAAGAGACCCACGTAAAAAGGCTGAGCATACCCAAAATCAGAATGCCTCTCCCTCTACAGGTGATCACAGTTCCTCATCAGCAATGGAACAAGCCCTGATGGAGAACGAGTACGATCCATTAACAGAAGTAGACTTCAGAAGGTGGATAATAAGAAACTTCTGTGAATTAAAAGAACTTGTTCTAACCCAATGCAAAGGAACTAAGAACTTTGAAAGAAGGTTTGACAAAATACTAACGAGAATAGACAATTTGGAGAGGAATATAGGTGAATTAATGGAGCTGAAAAACACAACACGAGAACTTCACGAAGAATGCACAAGTTTTAACAATCGAATTGATCAAGCAGAAAAAAGGATATCAGAGTTCGAAGACCAACTTAATGAAATAAAACAAGAAGTCAAGATTAGAGAAAAAAGGATAAAAAAGAATGAGCAAAGTCTTCAAGAAATACAGGACTATGTGAAAAGACCTAATCTACGTTTGATAGGTGTACCTGAATGTGACAAAGAGAATGAATCCAAGTTGGAAAATACTCTTCAGGAGATTATTCAGGAAAACTTTCCCAACCTAGTAAGACAGAACAATATTCAATTCCAGGTAATACAGAGAACACCACAAAGATATTCCTCAAGAAGACCAACCCCAAGGCACATAATCGTCAGATTCACTGGGGTTGAAATGAAGGAGAAAATAGTAAGAGCAGCTAGAGAGAAAGGTCAGGTTACCCACAAAGGGAAGCCTATCAGACTAACAGCAGATCTCTCAGCAGAAACTCTACAAGCCAGAAAAGAGTGAGGGCCAATATTCAACATCCTTAAAGAAAAGAACTTTCAACCCAGAATTTCATATCCAGCCAAACTGAGCTTCAAAAGTGAAGGAAAAATAAAATCATCTTTCGCAAACAAGCAAGTACTTAGAGATTTTACCATCACCAGGCCTGCTTTGCAGAAGCTTCTGAAAGAAGCACTACACATATAAATGAACAACCAGTATCAGCCTTTCCAAAAATATATCCAGCTAGCATCAAATGGCAGTATTAAACTCATATATATTATTAACTGGATAAAAAGCCAAAACCATCAGTACACTGTATCCAGACCCATCTCACATGCAATGATACACACACAAAGGGACAGAGGAAGATTTACCAACCAAACGGAGAGCAAACATAAATAAATAAATAAAAGCAAGAGTTGCAATTCTCACCTCTGACAAAATAGACCTTAAAGCAACAAAGATCAAAAGAGGCAAAGAAGGACATTACATAATGGTAAAATGATCAATGCAACAAGAAGAGCTAACGATCCTATATATACACGCACCCAATACAGGAGCACCCAGATACATAAGACAAGTTCTTAATGACTTATAAAGAGACTTAGCCTCCCACACAATAATAGTGGGAGACTGTAACATCACATTGTCAATATTAGACTGATCAACGAGATAGAAAATTAACAAGGATATCCAGGACTTGAATTCAGACCCAGAACAAGTAAACTTAATAAACATTTATAGAACTCTCCACTTCAAATGCACAAAACATACATTCTTATCAGTACCATATCACACCTATTCCAAAAGTGACTACATAATTGCAAGTAAATCACTCCTCAATAATTGCATAGCATTTCATAGGTTTAAATGAAATATCGGTTGGCTGCTTGTTTGTTATTTTCTTCCCTTATTCCTTCCTGTCTCCATTGTTAAGCACAATTATTGGCATAAAAGAGGTTTTCAATCCCCATTTTTAGACTGCATTCTAGCCTGGGCAATAAAGCAATATTCCCGTTCTCTCTCCCTCTTTCTCTTCCTTTTTCTTCCTCTTCTTCATTCTTTTTTTTCTTCTTTTTTTTCTTTCTCTCTTTAAAAAAAAAAAAGAGTGACTCTCACCAGCTCACACAGGCCAGAAGATCTGACGGCCGATTATTTGTCTTTGATTAATAAAGCATTATGGTACACAATAATTGCTTTATAAGAGGTCATGGGCTAGAGGGGAGAAAACAGTAGATTGATTAAAATGCCAGGCAAACTATATCTGAATACCAGCCCTGTGCTACCCAGCTGTGTTACCCTGAGCAGTTCAGTTACCCTTGGGGAGCCTCAGTCTTCTTATCTACAGAGTGGAGCATCACAGGGTTTCCCCTCACAAAGTCACCTCTGTAGGGCAGCTGCCGACAGACAGAAGTTCTTTCCCTTTTGATCAGTGTGCTTAGTGCTTTAGGTGCAGTGCTTTGGAAAGTAAAGAGAAGAAATGATAAAAGGGTGCCACAGTGGGGAGAAAGTGGTGATGCCATGGTGGGGATTATGGCAGACCTTGGTGCATGCTGCCCAACCCTCCTTTGGGGAGACATTGCTTCTGGCAGTGGTGGGGTGCTATCTGCAGGCAGCCTCTAGCATTGACTCCTTCAGGGTCAGCTTCAGCTGTGGAGAACCCCTCACTCACTGAGGTTGTGCCCTTCACAGCTGGGCATATAGAGCTCCAGCCATTTCAGCTGGTGCAGAATACCCTGGTAGGACTGAACCAGAGATTCCCTTTCCCCCAAAAATTATGCACCCAAGACTTTTCCCTCTTCCCTCCACTGGTATTGACCCCCTAATAAGCATCTCACACTCAAAACTGTTTCTCAGTCTCTACTTTGGGGAACCCAACCTCCAACAGTTGGCACTGGGACTGGTCTGAGAGAGCAGGTGAGGAGATGGGCTCTGGGAAATAGGTCCTTCACCTCTTGGCGGGGGAGAAGGTCCCCATCACAGGTGGCTGTTGAGCAGAGACAGCCCAAGAGTTAAACCTTTCACCAGCAGGGGATTGGGAGGGTGTACCTGCAGAAGGAAATGCACTCGCAGCATGCTGCACTGGGTATCTGACGTGGGTGCAGAAAATACTGGCCACAAGTGTCCATGGGATTGGATGACTATTGCCAAGCTACAGGGGTCGGCAAAAGGTTTCCTTAAAGGGCCAGATAGCAAATATTTTAGACTTTGCCCTCCATAAGATCTCTGTGGCAGCAACTCAACTCTGCTGTTGTAATGCAAAAGCAACCACAGACAATATGAAAAAGAAATAAAAACTATTTACAAAAGCAGGTTGTGGACCAAATATGACACAAGGGCCGCAGTTTGCCAACTCTTGCCTTACAAAAAAGAAAAATAATTAACTGCTAAAGGTAAGTAACAGGCTGAAGCCAGAGGTTCTCTTTGGTTGCAGCCAAAGAAATGCTCATTTTTTTTTTCTAGCTGGAAAGAGAAGAAAGCCAAGGATGTAATAGAGTGAACTTTAAAGACAGTTGAATGACCAATCACGACAGGTCTGCTAAACTAAGGTCATTGCTGTACAGCTGGTGGTTTTCTGAGAAAAAAATCCAGATTGATATTATTTGCTGATTTCCCACATCATTCAGATATTCCGAACCACCATGGTGACCTCAGAGTTGGAGCCAGATGCTCAGAGCTGGTTCTCATGCTGGCACAAGCCAGCTCCCTGCACATCACTGCTTCACTCATGTCCCAGCCTTCCTGCATTTGTCCATATGTTCCCTGTGCCTTGGAAACTCTTCCCTGCTGCATTTCTCATAGCAGGCCCCTCCTCACCCTCCAGTTCTCAGCCAAACATCCCATCCTCCAAGGAGCCCTCCCTGACTGACCATCCCAGCCAGATCTCTCTCCAGCACACTGTTGTTTTCTATCACAGCACTTTCTATAGTAAGCCAAGCCAATCTTTTTTTTTTTTTAAGTGTGACACACATGCATAAGAAAAGGGTAAAGATCACAATGGTACAGCGGGGTGAATTTTCACAGGGTGAACATACCTTCATAACCAGAACCCAGATCAAGTCATGGTGCAGGGATCCTTTCACGTCTTGTCTCAGTCACTACCGCTCCTGAGAGTGGCTACTAACTTGACTTCCAACATTGTAGATTACTCTTCCCTGGGTATGAGCTTTATGCAAATGGAATCCTACCATATGTACTCTTTGGTATCTGGCTCTTTTTCTTAACATTATAACCACATGGTTGAGCTTCCTCCACGTAGTTAAGGTTTTGTTTGTTTCCATGATGTGATGATACTGCCATTTATTTATTCTATAGTTTGATGGGCATTTCAATTGTTTCTGATTTTGGCTGATAGTACAAGTGCTACTGTGAATATTTCTATGTGTCTTTTAGTGAACACATGCACACATTCCTGTTTGGTATATAACCAAGTAGCAGAAATGCTAGATCATGGAATATATGTATGCTCAGTTTAGTTGATTTTGTTAAAGAGTTTTCACAATGGTTATACAATCAATACTTCCAACAGTAATACAGGAGAGTTCCATTTGCTTCTTGTTCTTGTCAACACTTGGGATTGTCTGCCTTTTCCATTTTAGCCATTCTCCTGGCTAGGTATGTAACAGTATTGTTTTGGGTTTTTTATTTACCTTTTTGTATTTCTCTGAGAGTAATGACAATTAGCACATTTCATATATCTATTGACCATTTAGATATTACTCTTTGTGGAATGCTTGTTCAGGTTGTCTGCTCATTTTTCAATTGGGCTGTTTGCCTTTTTAATTTACTTTTTATAGGAATTCTTATTAAATTCTGAATATGAGTCTCATCAGATATATGTTAACACAAATATCTTCTCCCACTGTGTGGCTTTCCTTTCCAATATTGTAATTACTTTTAATGAAATGCAATTCATCATTTTTTTCAAGTTTTGTGCTTTTTTTCAGTTTAAGAAATCTTTGCATACTCAGGGATGTATATATTTTCCCTTGTTTTCCTCTAAAAGTTATATTGTTTTGCCTTTTGTATTTAGATCTATGAACCATCTGGAATTTATTTTTGTGTATGTTACGAGCTAGGAGGCAAGATTTTTTTCTATGTGGATATCTAATTACTCTAGCAGCCTTTATTGAAAAAACATCCTTTCTTGACTTAATTGTAGTGACACTTGTGTAAACATAGATCTATTTGTTTAGTCTTGTGCCAATACCACACTGTCTTAACTACTGTAGTTTTTTACTAGGTCTTGAAATCTAGTAACACAAGTCCACCAAACTTTGTCTTGTTCTTTAACATTATCCTAACTATCCTAGATCTTTTGCATTTTCATATACATTTTAAAAATAATTTCTTTTCTATGCACCTCCCACCCATGGGGTTTTTCTTCCCAATTGTGTTGAATCTATAGATCACTCTTGAAAATATTGAGTCTTCCTATCATTAACATTGAATATGTTTCCATTTTTATATGTCCTCTTTAATTTCTCTCAGTCATGTTTTCTAACTTTCAATGCAGAGGGATTGCACATCTTTTATTAGATTTACTTTCAGGTATTTGACATTTTTGGTACTCTTGTAAATGGTATTTTTAAAATTTGATTTTCACAGTGCTTGTTGCTTAACATACAAAAATATGGTTGAATACAATTAGTTTTTTTCTTTTCTTGAATACAATTAATTTTTACAGCTTAATTGAGGTATAATTGAGGTACAAAGGAACTGCACGTGGCTGCAGTGTACATCTGGGGAATTTTGTGGTACATAAACACACTGTGAAACATCGCACAATCAAGATAATGCAGATGTGTGTCACTTCCAGAGGTTTCCTTGTGCCACTTTGCTATCCACACTCCTATCCCTTATGTTGCTTCATGTATCAGTAGTTGTTGTTGAGTGTTCAGATGTAACATAGTTCACTTATCCATTCATCTGTTGATGAATATTTTAACATTTCCACACTGGGGCAGTTAAAAATAAAGCAGCTACAAACATTCACACACAAGACTTCCAGTGGATATTTACTTTCATTTCTCTTGTCTTAGGTAAAAATACCTAGGAATGAGATGATCAGGTCATAGAGGTATATTTAACAGTTTGAGAAACTGCAATCTGTTTTCCAGAATGACTATGTCATTTTGCATTCTTACTAGCAGAATGAAATTTCCAGTTGCCTCACATCCTCGCTAACATTTGGAGTGGTCAGTCTTAATTTTAGTTATTCTAGTGGCTGCATAGTGATATCTATCTCATGGTGATGTGAAATTGCATTTCCCCAATGACTAATGACGTTGAGCATGTTTTCATGCATTTATTTGCCACCAGAATATCTTCTTTGGTGAAGTGTCAGTTCAAACCTCTTGCCTATCTTTAATTGGGTTGTAGATGCAAGTCTTTTGTTGGATGTATATTTTGCAAACATTTTCTCCCAGTCTGTGGCATGCCTTTTCATTTTTCTAACAGTATCCATTGAAGAGCAACAGTTTTAAATTTATAAAGTCCAATTAACCTATTTTTTCCCCTTTATAGTGTGTGCCTTCTATGTCCTTTTAAAGAAATCTTTGCCAAATCCAAGGTCACTAACGTTTTCTTTCATGGTTTCTTCTAGTGTTTCATAGTTTTAGCCTTTACATATAAGTCCATTATCCATTTTAAGTTAATGTCTATATATAGAATGATATAATAAGAACCTGGGTTCAGTTTTTGCTTTTGAATATTCAATTGTTTGAGGACCATGTGTTGAAAAGATATCCTTTCCCCATTGAACTTCTTTGGCACCTTCATATAAAATCAATTGAGGGGTGGTGAAAGAGGGCATCCTTATCTAGTGCCTGATTTCAAAGGGAATTCTTCCAGCTTTTGCCTGTTCAGTATGATATTGGCTGTAGGTTTGTCATAAATAGCTTTTATTATTTTATGATACATTCTATTGATACCTAGTTTATTGAGGGCTTTTAGCATGAAGGGCTGTTGAATTTTGTCGAAGGCCTTCTCAGCATCTATTGAGATAATCATGTGGTTTTTGTCTTTGGTTCCATTTATGTGATGGATTACATTTATGGACTTGTGTATGTTGAACCAGCCTTGCATCCCTGGGATGAAGCCTACTTGATCGTGATGAATAAAGTTTTTGATGTGCTTTTGCATTCGGTTTGCCAGTATTTTATTGAAGATTTTTGCATCAATGTTCATCACAGATATTGGCCTGAAGTTTTCTTTTTTAGTTGAGTCTCTGCCAGGTTTTGTATCAGGATGATTCAGAAGGAATGGAACCAGCTCCTCTTTGTACATCTGGTAGAATTTGACTGTGAACCCATCTGGACCTGGACTTCTTTTGGTTGGTTGGCTATTGATTGCTGCCCCAACTTCAGCCCTTGTTATTGGTCTATTCAGGGTTTCAACTTCCTCCTGGTTTAGTATTGGTAAAGTACAAGTGTACAGGAATTTATCCATTTCTTCCTGGTTTACTGGTTTGTGTGCATAGAGCTGTTTGTAGTAATCTCTGATGGTAGTTTGTATTTCTGTGGGATCAGTGGTGATATCCCCTTCATCTTTTTTTGTTGCATCTATTTGATTCTTCTCTCTTTTCTTTTTTATTAGTCTTGCTAGTGGTCTATTTTATTGATCTTTTCAAAAAACTAGCTCCTGGATTTATTGATTTTTTGAAGGATTTTTTTGTGTCTCTGTCTCCTTCAGTTCAGCTCTGATCTTAATTATTTCTTATCTTCTGCTAGCTTTTGAATTTTTTTGATCTTCCTCCTCTAGTTCTTTCAATTTTGATGATAGAGTGTCAATTTTAGATCTTTCTTTCTTTCTCATTTGAGCATTTATTGCTATAAATTTCCCTCTCTACACTGCTTTAAAGGTGTCCCAGAGATTCTGATAAGTTGCGTCTTCATTCTGCTTTGTTTTGAAGAACATCTTTATTTCTGCCTTAATTTCATTGTTTATCCAGTCGACACTCAGAAGCAAGTTGTTCAGTTTCCAAGTGGTTGTGCTGATTTGAGTGTGTTTCTTAATCCTGAGTTCTAATCTGATTGTGCTATGGTCTGATGGACTGTTTGTTATGATTTCCATTCTTTTGTATTTGCTGAAGAGTAGTTTGCTTCCAATTATGTGGTCACTTTTACAGTAAGTATTGGAAGTTCTAGCCAGAGCAATCAGGCAAGAAAAAGAAATAAAGGATATTCAATTATGAAAGGAGGAAGTCAAACTGTCTCTATTTGCAGACAACATGATTGTATATTTAGAAGACCCCATTGTCTCAGCCCAAAATCTTCTTAAACTGATAAGCAACTTCAGCAAAGTCTCAAGATACAAAATCAATGTGCAGAATTCACAAGCATTCCTGTATACCAATAACAGAGAGCCAAATCAAGAGCAAACTCCCATTCACACTTGCTACAAAGAGAATAAAATACCTAGGAATACAACTAACAAAGGATGTAAAGGACCTCTTCAAGGAGAACTGCAAACCACTGCTCAATGAAATAAGAGAGGACACAAACAGATGGAAAAACATTCCATGCTCACAGTTAGGAAGAATCAATATCGTGAAAATGGCCATACTGCCCAAAGTAATTTATAGATTTAATACTATCCCCATCAAGCTACCAATGACCATCGTCACAGAACTGGAAAAAAAAAACACTTTAAACGTCATATGGAATCACAAGAGAGCCCACATAGCCAAGACAATCCTAAGTGAAAAGAACAAAGCCAGAGGCATCACACTGCCAGACTTCAAACTATACTACAAGGCTACGGTAATCAAAACAGCATGATACTGGTACCAAAACAGAGACATAGACCAATGGAACAGAACAGAGGCCTCAGAATCAACACCACACATCTACAACCATGTGATCTTTGACAAACCTGACAAAAACGAGCAATGGGGAATGGATTCCTGTTTAATACATGGTGTTGGGAAAACTGGCTAGCAATGTGCAGAAAGCACAAACTGGACCCCATCCTGTCACCTTACACTAAAATTAACTCCAGATGAATTAAAGATTTAAACATAAAACCTAATACCATAAAAACACTAGAAGAAAATGTAGGCAAAACCATCCAGGATATGGGCATAGGCAAGGACTTCATGACTAAAACACCAAAAGCAATGGCAACAAAATCCAAGATAGACAAATGGGATCTGATTAAAATTCAGAGCTTCTGTACAGCAAAAGAAACCATCTTTAGAGCGAACCAGCAACCTACAGAATGGGAAAAATTTTTTGCATTCTACTCAACTGACAAAGGGCTAATATCCAGAATCTACAAAGAACTAAAACAGATACACAAGAAAAAAACAAACAACCCCATTCATAAGTGGGCAAAGGATATGAACAGACGCTTTTCAAAAGAAGACATATATGAGGCCAACAAGCATGAAAAAATGCTCATCATCACTGTTCATTAGAGAAATGCAAATCAAAACCACATTGAGATACCATCTCATGTCAGTCAGAATGGCTATCATTAAAAAATCTGGAGACAACAGATGCTGGAGAGGATATGGAGAAATAGGAACACTTATATACAGTTGGTGGCAGTGTAAATTAGTTCAACCATTGTGGAAGACAGTGTGGCAATTTCTCAAGGATCTAGAAATAGAAATTCTATTTGATCCAGCAATACCCCATTACTGGGTATATACCCAAAGAACTATAAATTGTTCTACTATAAAGACACATGCACATGTATGTTCATTGCAGCCCTGTGTACAATATAGCAAAAACTTGGAACCAACCCAAATACCCATCAGTCATAGATTGGACAAAGACAGTGTGGCGCATATACACTGTAGAATACTATGCAGCCATAAAAAAGGATGAGTTTGTGTCCTTTGTAGGGACTTGGATGAATCTGGAAACCATCATTTTCAGGGAACTGATACAAGAACAGAAAACCAAACACTGCATGTTCTCACTCATAGGCAGGTGTTGAATAATGAGAACACGTGGACTCAGGGAGAGGAGCATCACACACTGGGGCAGTTGTGGGGGGCTAGGGAAGGGACAGTGTGGGGTGGGGAAGGTGGGAGGGATAAAATGGGGAGAAATACCGGATATAGTCAAAGGGGGAATAGAGGCAGCAAACCACCTGGTTATGTATGTACCTATACAACAACCTGCATGACCTGCATATGTACCCCAGAACCTAAAGTAAAATTTAAAAAAAAATCAATTGAGGGTCTATTTTTGGATTTTTCACTTCTGTTCCATTGAAGTTGTATCTTTTGTCAATACCACACTGCCTTGATTACAGTGTGTGTCATAATAAATCTTGAAATCAGATAGGCTAAGTCATCCAACTTTATTCTTTTTCAAAATTAATTTGGGTATTCTAGGTTCTTTGATTTCCATATGACTTTTATAATAAATTTGTCACATTTCTCCAAAAAATCCTTCTTGGACTGTGATTGGGATTGATTACATCTATAGAACAATTTGGGGAGAATTGGCATCTTAACAATATTTAGTTTTCCAATTCATGAATATCGTGTATTTCTCCATCTACTTAGGTGTTCTTTGTCTCAGCGGTGTTCTGTCATTTTTGATGTACAAGATTTATGTATCATTTTTTCAAATCTGTCACAAAGTGTTTCATATTTTTTGATGTTATTGTTAAGCTTTTATTTTTAAATTTCAATTCCAAATAGTTTCTTGCTGGTATATAAAAGTATAATTAATTGTCGTATGTTAACTTTGTATCCTGCAATCTTTTTAAACTCACTTATTAATTCAAGTATTTTTTTGTATAGTCCTAAGGATTTTCTACAAAGATAGAATGTTGGCATCCAAATAAATAGAGTTGTACTTCTTCCTTTTCAAACTGTATGCTTCTTTTTGTTGCCTTTTTGCACTGGCTAGAACTCCCAGTATAATGTGGAATAGAAATAGTGGGACTGCACATCCTTACTCCTTTTCTGATCTTAGTGGGGAAATTAGTCTTTCACCATTAAGTATGAGGATGTTAGCTAGGTTTTTATAGATCATCTTTATCAAGTCGAAGAAGTTTTCTTCTATTCATAGTTTCTGTCATAAATGGTTGCTGAATTATGTCAATTTTTTATTATTTTTTGTATCTATTGAGATGATTATATGCTTGTACTCTTTTTTGGTCTTTTTTAGTCTTTAAGTATGGTGAATTAATTTATTTTTAGTTGTAAAACCAACCTTACATTCTTGGGATAAACTCTACTTGGTCATAATCTTTTTATATATTATAGTATGATTAATTAAAATTTTATACTTTTATAGCTATGTTCATGAAAGATTAATCTGTAGGTTTTTCTCCTCTTCCTCCTCCTTCTTTTTCTTCTTGTAATGTCTTCAATTTTGCTATTGAGTTAATGCTGACCTCATGTAATTTTTCTGGCAAGTGATCCTTTCTACTCAATTTTTTGGAAGAGTTTGTGTAGAATTGGTATTATCTTTCTTAAATGCTTCATAGACTTCACCAGTAAAGCCATCTGGGTTTCGAGTTTTCTTTGTGGGAAGGATTTTAACTACAAATTCAAGTTATTTAATAGGCATAGGGCTATTTAGGATATAAATTTATTCTTCAGTAAGCTTTGATAATTTACGTCTTTCAAGAAACTTTCCACTTGATCTAAGTTGTTAAATTTATTGGTATATAGTTGTATATAATATCCCTCTAATAACTTTACTGTCAGTAGGCTCCGTAGTGATGTCCCCTCTCTCATTTCTATATTGTTAGTTTATTCTTCTCTTTTAAATTTTTTTGATTAATTTGGCTTGAGGTTAATCACTTTTGTTGATCTTTAAAAATGGATTTAGATTGTCTGTATTATTTCTTATATTTCTGTTTTCTATTTCATTTTTTTAACTTTATCTTTTTTCTGTTTATTTTTAATTTACATTTCTGTTCTTATTCTAGGTTATTAAGCCAGGAGCTAGGTCAAAGAACCTTTCTTCTTTTTAAAGTATAAATGTCATACTAATTATAAAATTAGTACATTAGTATAAATTTATCAGTATAAAATTTTATTTAGGCACTGTTTTAGCTGCAACTCACACATTTTGATATGTTGTGTTTTATTTATTTATTTTTTATTATACTTTAAGTTCTGGGGTACATGTGCAGATCTTGCAAGACTGTTACACAGGGCCATGATGGCTTACTGCCTCCACCCCCTGTCACCTACATTAGGTATTTTTCCTAATGTTATCCCTCCCCAATCTCCCCTCCTCCTACTATCCCTCCCCTAGCTCCCCCACCCCCAAATAGACCACAGTACATGATATTCCCCTCCCTGTGTCCATGTGTTCTCCTTGTTTAACACCCACTTATGAGTGAGAACATGTGGTGTTTGGTTTTCTGTTCTTGTGTCAGTTTGCTGATAATGATGGTTGCTAGATTCATCCATGTCCCTGCAAAGGACATGAACTCATCCTTTTTTATGGCTGCATAGTATTCTATGGTGTATATGTGCCACATTTCCTTTATCCAGTCTATAATTGATGGGTATTTGGGTTGGTTCCAAGTCTTTGCTATTGTAAACAGTGCTGCAATGAACATACGTGTGTATGTGTCTTTACAATAGAATGATTTATAATCTTTTGGGTATATACCCAGTAATGGGATTACTGGATCAAATGATATTTCTATTTCTAGATCCTTGAGGAATCGCCACACTATCTTCCACAATGGTTGAACTAATTTACACTCCCACCAACAGTGTAAGTGTTCCTATTTCTCCACATCCTCTCCAGCATCTGTTGTCTCCAGATTTTTTAATTATTGCCATTCTAACTGGCATGAGATGGTATCTCAAATGTGGTTTTGATTTGCATTTCTGTAATGGCCAGTGATGATAAGCATTTTTTCATATGTTTATTGGCCACATAAATGTCTCCTTTTGAAAAGTGTCTGTTCATATCCTTTGCCTACTTTTTAATGAGGTTGTTTGTTTTTTTCTTGTAAATTTGTTATAGTTCTTTGCAGATTCTGGATATTAGCACTTTGTTAGATGGGTAGACTGCAAAAATTTTTTCCCATTCTGTTTGTTGCTGGTTCACTCTAATGACTGTTTCTTTTGCTGTGCAGAAGCCCTTAAGTTTAATTAGATCCCATATATCTATTTTGGCTTTTGTTGCCATTGCTTTTGGTGTTTTAGTCATGAAGTCCTAGCCTATGCCTATGTCCTGAATGGTATTGCCTAGGTTTTCTTCTAGGTTTTTTATGGTGTTAGGTCTTATTTTTAAATCTTTAATCCATCTGGAGTTAATTTTTGTATAAGGTGTAAGGAAAGGGTCCAGTTTCAGCTTTCTGCACATTGCTAGCCAGTTTTTCCAACACCATGTATTAAACAGGAATCCATTCCCCATTGCTTGTTTTTGTCAGGTTTGTCAAAGATCAGATGGTTGTAGATATGTGGTGTTACTTCCGAGGCCTCTGTTCTGTTCCATTGGTCTATATCTCTGTTTTGGTACCAGAACCATGCTGTTTTGTTTAGTATAGCCTTGTAGTATAGTTTGAAGTCAGGTGGCATGATGCTTTGTTCTTTTTGCTTAGGATTGTCTTGGCTGTGCAGGCTCTCTTTTGGTTCCATATGAAGTTTAAGGTGGTTTTTCTCCAGTTCTGTGAAGAAGGTCATTGGTAGCTTGATGGGGATAGTGTTGAATCTATAAATTACTTTGGGCAGTATGGCCATTTTCATGATATTGATTCTTCCTAACTGTGAGCATGGAATGTTTTTCCATCTGTTTGTGTCCTCTCTTATTTCATTGAGCAGTGGTTTGTAGTTCTCCTTGAAGAGTTCCTTTACGTCCTTTGTTAGTTGTATTCCTAGGTATTTTATTCTCTTTGTAGCAAGTGTGAATGGGAGTTCACTCATGATTTGGCTCTCTGTTTGTCTGTTCTTGGTGTATAGGAATGCTTGTGATTTCTGCACATTGATTTTTTACCTTGAGACTTTGCTGAAGTTGCTTATCAGTTTGAGAAGATTTTGGTCTGAGACGATAGGGTCTTCTAAATATATAATTATGTCATCTGAAAATAGATACAATTTGACTTCCTCTTTTCCCAATTGAATACCCTTTATTTCTTTTTCTTGCCTGACTGCTCTGGCTAGAACGTCCAATACTATATTGAATAGGAGTGGTGAGAGAGGGCATCCTAGTCTTGTGCCAGTTGTCAAAGAGAATGCTTCCAGTTTTTGCCCATTCAGTATGATATTGGCTATGGGTTTGTCATAAATAGCTTTTATTATTTTATGATACATTCCATTGGTACCTAGTTTATTGAGAATTTTTGGCATAAAGGGCTGTTGAATTTTGTCAAAGGCCTTCTCTGCATCTATTGAAATAGTGATGTGGTGTTTGTTTTTGGTTCTGTTTATGTGATGGATTATGGTTATAGATTTGCGTATGTTGAAGGAGACTTGCATCCCCGGGATGAAGCCTACTTGGTCATGATGTATAAGATTTTTAATGTGATGTTGCATTCGGTTTGCCAGTATTTTATTGAAGATTTTTGCATAGATGTTCATCATGGATATTGGCCTGAAATTTTCTGTTTTAGTTGTGTCTCTGCCAGGTTTTGGTACCAGAATGATGTTGGTCTCACAGAATGAGTTAGGGAGAATTCTCTCTTTTTGTATTGTTTGGAATAGTTTCAGAAGGAACAGTACCAGCTCCTCTTTGTATGTCTGGTAGAATTTGGCTGTGAATCTATCTTGAGCTGAACTTTTTTTGGTTGGTAGGCTATTAATTGGTGCCTCAACTTCAGCCCTTGTTATTGGTCTATTCAGAGATTCAACTTCTTCCTGGTTTAGTCTTGGGAGAGTGTAAGTGTCAAGGAAGTTATCCATTTCTTCTAGATGTACTGGTTTATGTGCATAGAGTTGTTTGTAGTAATCTCTGATATGTTGTGTTTTCATTTTCATTTAGTTCAAAATATTTTCTTATTTTCCTTGTGATTTCTCCTTTGATCTATAGCTTAATTGGAAGTTTGTTGCTTAGTTTCTTAATATTTTGGAATTTTCCATACTCTTTCCACTATTGATTTCTAATTTAATTCCATTGTGATTTAAGAACATGATTTACATACTTTAAATTCTTTTACATGTTACTTTTTGTATTGATCTTGTATCTAATCTAGTGACCCTGACAGCTTCACTTATTTATTCTAATTATTTGCTTTGGCCCCAAGGTTGGGAGCAAGGTTATGAACATCCCTACACTACTCCCAGCCATAGGGGAAAGAATACAATGTTTCATCATTAAGAGCAACATTTCACATGTTAGGCGTGGATATCTTGTACATACACATTATCTGTTTAAAGAAGTTCCTTTCATTTCCTAATGCTGAGACATTTTTATCATGAATATGTGTTAATTTTCTCAAAGCCTTTTCTTTCTAAATCTCTTGAGATTTTTTTCTGTTAGTATGGTAAAATATATTGATATTTAAATGTTAAATGGCTCTTGCATTTTTAAATTAAACCTCACTCAGTGATGCTATGTTATCCTTTTATATATGTATCACTGTATATAAATTTGCTGATATTTTGTTTCCAATTTTGCATCTGTATTCAAGATAAATATTAGCCTATAATGGTCTTTGTTGGCAATATCTTCGTCAGTTTTGGGTATCAGGTGTATGCTTGCCTCAAAATAAAAAGGCAGGAAATGTTCCCTCTTTGTTTTCTGGAAAAGACAATGTAAGATTGGCATTTTTTAAAGTGTAGGAAGAATTATTAGCCATTTTCTTTTAAAAAGAATATAGAACTGCTCAGATTCACTATTTTTTTCTGTTTTTGTTTCAGCAAGTTGTGTTTTACAAGGGATGATGTCATAACATTCTCCCTTCAGCATGACAGCATGAACATCAGCTCCCTTTTAAGTTTCCCAAACCAGAGAGCTTGCTCTAGCTTATCAACACACAACTGTGGCCAATGGGCAACTCCAGAAAAGCCATCTCAACCTTCTGGGGGAAAATATTATAGGTGTGTGTGACAACATTTCACTTGTTGTTAAGTGTATGCTTAAAGGTTGTTGTTGGTTTCTAGCAGGGTGGGGGTATATTTTAGAGCGTGCAAGGCATTCTTGTGCTAAACCTATCTTCTGTGCTAAGATAGAGTGGAAAATATAGTTTTCTAGGAGTCCCCCAGCTTCCAAGGAAAACTGTTGTACATGTTTACATTACCAGAAGTAATTAGGAGTTGATCTTATTTTGGCTGGTGAAGAACCGGTCTAGAAATCACTTCCTCCAATCACCCCAAATACTCAGGCCAAGAATTTCCTGGATGCTGTTAAAATGGTGCATGCATCAGAAAATAACTCTCTAGGATCTGGAAGTGATGCCAGCAAGATCAGGTTCAGAAACAAATGCAGGCCAAGCCATAAGTCCCTGAGCTAAACTCACCTCCTAACAGAGGGCACTCTGACCGGCAGCCTGCCCGACCCTCCCATTTATGAAGCAAGGACCTTCTAAGTTCCTAGGGTCACTGAGTGAGCCATCTCTGGCTGGAACAGGGCAAATGTCAAGGCAGTAATTTTACCCACCCATTGGTCCTGGGTCACTACTGAAGTATTAGGGCCTGTTGGTCTCTTCTCGCCTGGTGGCCATAGCCCTCTCTTTCCCTGCTGTGGTTTCTCTGTGTTTTCCTTTCTCCATGTTTTCTCTCCCTCCCCATCATCCTTTCCTTCTCACCCCTCCTCTCTCCTTTCCTCCTCCTCCCCACTCTCTCCACTTTCCCCTCCCTCATGTCCACTCTTCTTTCCTCAGTGTTTCCTCCAATATTTCTAGAAATCACTTCTTCCAGTCACCCCAAATACTCAGGGCAAGGATTTCCTGGAAGCTGTTAAAATAATGCATGAGTCAGAAAACTGAGTTCCTCAACATTGGAGGAGGCGATTAAGAAACATTTCTGCTACCCTCCATCCCTACTGCCTGTCCTGTCTGAGAGTAGAACCCTGGAGGTGATTGCCAGGACTGTAAGGGTTATTGCCGAGTTTCAAATGTGGAAACTGAGACCAGCACAAGAAGATCCAATGCAAATTTATTCAGCTCCCGGGCGAGGTTCTGCGGTCCAACAGGAGGGGCTGGAGAAGTCACGCGGACTCCTCTCAGATGTGGGGTTTTATAGGGAGTGGAGGCGTTTGATTGGTTGTGGGAGAGCAGGACATGGATGGGGCGAGCTTGCTATTGGCAAATAGGCAGGGTTTGAATGCTATTGGGTAGATTTACAAGACTCGACTGCTATTGGGTAGATTTACAAGATTCAACTGCTATTGGGTAGATTTACAAGACTTCTTTTGCATTTTGGCAGGGTTCTTCAATGGCTGGCTAGGTGCCGAGTGCAGAGCCTAGTGTCGAGTGCAGAAGTGGGCATGGAGTAATGACGTGGTTTCCAGGTGCGGATGGTGCATGTCCAGGCTCCTGGAGAGGGAGGGGGTGTGTCCGAGCTTCCGGCGAGGCAGCCGGCCTTACAAGGACACCAGACTGAAACGGGGACAGAACTGCACACTGGGAGATTTGTGAGCAGAAGTAAGAATTAAACCAAGATTCACATCAATAGATGTCGAACCACAGATCTTTTGGGTTCAATCAGCCTTTCCTGTCTGGGAAGGAAGGACCAATAGCTCTTTCCCCTTTAAGGAGACTTGTGCTTGGGACAGAGAAGGGCTACATAGCTGTACTTTTCATGCTATGCACCAAGAAATCAAGAAAGAAGAAATTGCAAATTAAATTTAAACCTAGATTTTAAAAAAGAAGAAGAAAAGGGCAAATGTCTTTCCAGAACCAGAGGCTCCACTTCAAAATGGAAGTTTGCAGGCATGTGATAAGGAAGTCACAGTTTGAACCTTCAGAGCCCCTGGTACTCTTGCCTTGGTGTCAGTGGTGCCCTGGAACAAAGAAGAAACTGGGGATCTTTGTAAAATCAAATTCACTGAGAGTCAATTTCCCTGGGGGCCTTTGCCAATGAGCAAATGACACAAGCCTGCAATTATGTAAATGACCACTAGGGGATCGGGGAGACAGTGATTCTTGAGGATTTGGGGCAATAGAACCAGTGTGTGTAGCTAAGAGCAAGTTGTGTGTGTATGCATGTGTATGTGTGTGTGTGTGTTTGTCCTCTTAGAAAGGTCTAACTCTTTATCAGAACAATGACAAATATTATTCAACTTCTCTAAAACTATAAAGTCTTGATATCAGATTTAGAATAAAATAGGAAAATTACAAATCCAATTTGCATATCCTCTTTTATTAAACTTCAACTGGTTTCTAATGTTGCATATCTCGAAGCTTGTCCTTGGTGTGACATTAGGAAGGAAACAGTGGTTTTCTAGGCCTCCTGGGTCCCCTGCTCAACTTCTTATTTCTCTCTGTGAGGATTTCAAGTTAGTTGTTTTAAAAAGCCTTTACCTATTCATTTGTTCTTTTCAGATAGAAGGAGATAATTACCCTTTTCAAACTATTTCAACTTCAGAATTTTCTAGGCTAACTACTTCTCCTGCTTCATTTCTGCCCACTGCCACTCCTCCCCACCCCACACCATTCAAACATGAGAATTTTTTTCTAACTCAAGGGCAAAGCTGAATTCTTGTGTGCCATACTCAAGACTTTTTTTTTTTTTTTTTTTTTGAGACGGGGTCTCAGTCTGTCAACTAGGCTGGAGTACAGTGGCGTGATCATAGCTCACTATAGCCTCCTACTCCTGGGTTTAAGTGATCCTCTTGCCACAGGTGTGAACCACCATACCTGGCTAAGTTTTTTACTTTTTAGTTTTTTGTATAGATGTGGTCTCACGATGTTGACCAAGATGGTCTTGAACTCCTTGGTTCAAGCGATTCTCCCACCTTGGCCTCCCAAAATATTGGGCTTACAGGCATGAACTACTGTGCCTGGCTCCAAAAAAGATTTATTAAAATATCCTTAAAACATACCCAGTTTCCTCATAACAGTTTGCATGAGTCTTTTTCTTTTTAATCAGGAGACTGATTCCAGACAACTAAATTCTTACTTTCCTTCTTACTACTGCTTTTAAATTTCAGGCTATCAGTGTTATTCACTGCAAACAATGCAAAAGCAAGCTACCTGTTAAAACACTATTAGTACAGCACTTCCCCTCAGGCCTAAACGTTTGCAATTTTTTTTCCTCTGGATATTTAAAATTTCATTTTAAAAACACTTGAATAAATGAATTTTTAACCAGTGTTGCAACAATGGGTCCTCTTCCATGATCGCAGATTCTTGGGAACAGAATTGCTCAGAAGCCAATGGGCAGTGCAAAATGGCTCATCCTCTGAGCCAGCTCATTTATTTTCTTGGGACAGTGAATGCTCTAATCACAACATATTTGGCTTCCTTTGTAATACTGGAATTCCTTAAGTGTCCTTGGACACTTTCCAATCCCCAAATATTAGTCATGCCGTTTGACACTCAAACAAATCCCATAATTGACACTCTTAAACACATCCTTTCTTATTTGCATGGAAATTAGATTTTAAAAACATTAAAATGAAAACAGGCTTCATAGCCTGTGTCCACAAAATGCCTCTCCATCAGTAAGTGGACTGTAAACTCTGCTTCCAAATAGTGGCTTTCAATTCCATTAGTTTATGATACTTGAGAGGCTAAGCAGGAATTGCAAGCTGGCACACTCAGTGTCCATGGGGAGCTTTCCCTCTGTGCCAACTTCACTGGTTTTGGCTTTGCTTAGGTCTGAATGGAAGCACCTTTTGATCTTTTACTTTGGTCCTTTTATTATACATTTAAAAAATTAGATCAACTTTCCATCTCAAATTTGTAGGATACCATAATTAGTTTTTTTAATCATAAGGTGGAAAAAAAAAAGCTAGTAAGTATCTTTGGCAATGCACAGAAAAAGTCATTGCCGTCATTGTAGTTATTAAGAATGATCATATCTCATAATTATATCCTTCCATTTTTAATTAACTTACTAGTTAACATTTTATTGAGCACTTACTATGTGCCAGATGCTGGAGACAGACAGGTAAATATGGTGCCCATTGTGGTTGGGAAATAGAGGCCTGTGAAGAGATCTGAAAAGAAAGCAATGTATATTATTGGAAAGGTGAGGGATGAGTTAGGTCTGTAGAAGCAGAATGGCTGACTTTTGGAGGGAGTGAGGGAAGGCTTCCCAGAAGAGGTGCCACTTGAGCTGTGCCTTAGAGAAGGAGCAGTACCTACCTAGCAGGAAGTTGGGTGTAGAACATGTGAAAGGGTAAGATTCATGAAGGACTTTAAATGCCAGGCCAAGAAGTCTGGCATCATCCTCACGTGCATTTGGAAAACTTTGCTGATTCATTGCTTGGTTGGTCCCTGGGTGCCAGAGAGACAGTGGTGAGCTGGGATCTTCCACTGATTCCTCAGATCCACTGGGTGCCCTCCTCTGACCTGGGAGGCTGACCACGTCGGCAGGCACCCTGCCCTCTGGCTGCTGGTTAGAGGTGGCAAATTAGATGCACTAGCAAGAGACCAGAGGGTGAAGGGAGAGAGCAATGGGCTATTTATTACCCCAGTCCTCTCCCCTGTGGACCAGCTGTGCCTGAATCACTGCTGTGCCTGGCCACTGCTGCTGGCAGGCTGCCCTCTCCAGACAGCTCTCTCTGGGTCAAGGAAATCGCTGCCTCTCGGGACCCTCCAGGCTAGGTTGGCAATGGATCCCCACTGATACTCATCCTCGGTGTCACACCATCTTTGCTGCTCCCCTTAAACTCTGCCCACATCCTTGTAAGTAGTCCCTTTACCAAACTTTTCTCAGTTCCTCAGCTTGGTGTGTGTACCATTGTCTCTTCCCAGGACCATGACTCACAAAAATAATAAACGAGGTCCCAGCTCTCGTGAAGTGCAGCTTGCACTCGCATAAGCAGGAGAACGACCGGAGCAGATATCTATATTCTGGAAGAGTCACTGGATGACCATGAGGTGTAAGACTGTGATATGATGAGGGCAAGGGCTGTTGCTGTCATCCTCAAGACAGATGCTGGTGGCCTACATCAGGGAGGAGCCTCGGACGACGAGGAGGGAGAACCACTTGGCAAGCCAGGTAGGTTTGGCCAGACACAGTGAGTGAAGGAAGAGCCTCACATGGTGTTCAAGCCCCGGCCTGGGTGACCGGTTACAGGCTGCATTCCTGGGCCATAGAGCCCAGGAGAAAGAGCTGACTGGCAAGCAGAAGAAACCGTGACTTTGATGTTGAACACATGAAGTGGTATTGCCCAGGGCACATCCAGGTGGATGTGTCCAGGCGACTCTTGGCTGTGTGGGTTGGCGTGTGTGGGAGAGGCCAAAGTGGGAAATATATCTGGGTGTCATTGGGACCTGGGTGGGTGTGAGGTCGAGGAAGTGGGTGAGATGACCAACAGGGACCATGCTGAGTGAGCACTGAAGAGTGCCTTCAAATTAGAGAGAAAGGAGGACAGGAGAGAGCGAGGGTGAGCTCACTTGCTGGGTCACACAGAGCTCTCACCAGTGACTCAAGGGCCTCAGGCTCCCCACACCCAGGGTGTCCCCTTTTTCCAGCCACAGGGTGGCAGTCAGGGCCTTAGGCCACTCACGTGTCCAGAGGATGTCACTGAATCTGTCTTTGATGATAAGGTTTGCCAGGTATCCCGGGCACTTCATTCTGCTGGCTGTGAAGATGGGTAAGAAACAGGGAAGACATTTAACATGAGTCTGAATTAACCTCAGTATTCTCAAAATGGGATTTTAAAAAAATAGGATGCCTGATATGTTTGCTGGTGTGGCTGAGACCACCCAGCTGCCGCATGATGGCACTGGGGTGGAAACGAAGGTCAACTCCTAAAGCCCTGCCCCTATACTAGGGGAGCAGAGAACAGGGCAGGGCTGGCAGGGGCTGGCCAGGTGGGAAGAAGGGCCACAGGCATCCGAGGAGAGGTGACTGCCTGAGCAAACAGCAGAGAGGGACACACGGATGGCTTGCTTGCTGGGGCGTGGCAGCAGATGTTCCTGCAGGAAGGTGGGTCCCAGGGTGCAGAGATTCACGTGCCAGCTCGGGTGGGTCCTTGGCCCACGGTCACTGAAAGCTGCATGGGGAGTGTCACTACCTCCTTTGTACTGTAGAAAGACTCTCTTGTATCAAGCACCTCCCCAGCACAAGGCATGAGAGGTTGACCTCTGACTCCAGTTCAGGTGCCCCCGAGGAGGAGTCTGGGATCCATGAGCTATACCCCACCCCAGCCAGGGGGAGTGGGGGAGAGGGGCTGAGATTTGCTTCCTTCTACTCCCGGGAGCAGGACCTTGGACTGGGGGGTGCAGGAGGCCAAGAGCGGAGGAGAGCTCCACGCCAGGTAACTTCCTGATGCCTGCCTCCCGTGTTGCTTAGAAGGTGCCTGCAGTTCCTGGGAGGCCCTGTGGGTTGGGGAGTGAGTGTCCTGGGTGAGACTCTGGGGAGGGAGAGCAGAGCCTGCACAGATGAGCTGTGTGTGAGGTAGGCCTGCTGCCAGCCCGAGTCAACAGGGCCTGGAAAAGGTGATCCCTGCAGCTGGAGCTCACGGGTACTCTCTTGGGGGAACTGAGCTCACAGGAGGGCATGAAGCCCTGTGCAGTGGCATAGTTAGCAAGGGGGAAGGTGCTGTGGGCTGAATTGTGTCCCCTGCAAATTCCATATTGAAGCCCTAACCCCTAGTACCTCAGAATAGGACTGCGTTTGGAGAGAGGGTCTTTAAAGAGCTGATTATGTTGAAAGGAGGCCATTAGGGTGGGCCCTAATCTAGTTTGACTGGTGTCCCTCTGGAACAGAAGGAGATACCAGGAGTGCCCACACTGGGGAATGGCCAGGTATAGAAGCAGCCTGGGACAGAAGCCTCAGAGGAAACAAGCCCTGCCAGCACCTTGACCTTGGACCTCCAGCCTCTAGAAATCAGAAAATGAATGTCTGTTGCTTAAGCCCACCCCTGATCAATGGTGCTTTGTTATGGCAGTCCCAGCAAACTAACACAGAGGGCAAGATGATCATGGGAATTAGGAAGTCATGGCATCTCTCATTCACCACACCTACTGCAGCCATTCAACTCCTGCTTCCTGAATCTCCTTTTCACCCCAAAATAGCAGAAGCTGCTTGAAGGATGAGAATATTTTCTATGCTTTAGTGCCCTGACATTTGCAAATAAATAAATCATTCAAGAAAAGCAATCAGTAGACATACACTGATTTATGAAGAATGGACAATGGACAGTTACTGTGTGCATCCAGGGACCCTATGATCTACATAATTTCATTCCGTCCTCAAAACAGCCCTTTCCAGTGCACCTTATTCATCCCTGGGTGGAATAATGCAGAAAGGTTTGGTGACTTGCCCCAAGTCACAGCCATAAGCAGCAGAGCTGTTACCCAAACCCAGGCCAGCCAGAGTTACATGCCGGCTACTTCCACTATTCTCTATGCTGAGCGCCTGTGGCCTTAAAAAGAAGACAGAGACCCTGTGTCCCCTCACCCAGTCTTACATTCTCACTCACAAGATGAGGTGTCCACAAATGCAATAGTGACAAGCAATGCAGGGTGATACGCCTACTTGCTGTGTGAATGGTGCTGTTGGGAATGGGTTTTGCTCTCAAAAACACCTGGGGAAGTTGCCTGATGGCACTGGGTTGTATAAAGAGATCCACAGAGAGGACTTTGGCCCTGGAGACTTTGCTTTCAGACATTACCCCAAGATGTAGTTTTCTTGGTTCTCAACGCCCAGCACAGCTTTGCCTTAGCAACTGATTACTTGTTGCTGTTACCTTGCAACCTCAGCTAACATCCCCGGTTCTTTGACCTTGGCCTGTAACCTGCGCATCTGTTCTGACTGCAACCTGCCTTTCACACCCCTTGTGGCTTTGGGGCCTCCCACTATGCCCGAGCTCACTCACCAGCTCCTGGGCCTGATTCCAGGTGGGAGAAAGAGACAGACATCATTCTGGGCAGGTAATGAACAAGAATAAGGAGAAAGGAGCACCTGTGAGGAACAGAAAGCCAGAAGCATTGAAAAGGGTTTCAGGCACTGAAAACAACTCAGTAATGGCTTCAGCATTGTGATCTACACAATTCCTTTGTCCTTTCCTAAAATCCGTGCACATGCTCAGTCTGACTCATGACCAGCCTCTAAGAAGGCATCAGCACACATCTCATCAGTCAAAATGCACATAAAGGCCGGGCGCGGTGGCTCAAGCCTGTAATCCCAGCACTTTGGGAGGCCGAGGCGGGTGGATCACGAGGTCAAGAGATCGAGACCATCCTGGTCAACATTGTGAAACCCCGTCTCTACTAATACAAAAAAATTAGCTGGGCATGGTGGCGCGTGCCTGTAATCCCAGCTACTCAGGAGGCTGAGGCAGGAGAATTGCCTGAACCCAGGAGGCGGAGGTTGCGGTGAGCCGAGATCACGCCATTGCACTCCAGCCTGGGTAACAAGAGCGAAACTCCGTCTCAAAAAAAAAAAAAAAAATGCACATAAAACAGTGAAGAAGAATTTTAAGTCACAATTTACAACTCTGAGCTGAGAAAGCACAGATGAGTGAAACCAAAGAAATACAAGAGACATACGTGGAAATGAGGGGTGAGCAGGAGAAACTGGCAGGGAGGGTAGCGTCCCGGATGGAGCAGAACATGAAACAGAAGGAATGCCAGTCCTTGCAGGGCAGAAGCTTCTAGTTATTCCTGTGCTATGCTAAAGGTGGCATGGAGGAGGTGGCACCTGCTGTGGGATTAATTGAGTGATGGAATCAGGGAAAACATAAAATGAACAATTCACACTTGGAGGACAGGAGAGACTCTGAGAAATGCCACAATATGCCTGATGGAGCTGGGCTTTTGTCAGACTTGTGGAGGTTTCCAATCTTGGTTTCTGCACCCTCAACTTTTCCCAGGGGGGGGTTCCTGGGGGCCAGACCCAAATGTGGGCTCTTTGCCACAGATATCTTCTCTGGAGACATTCGTGTAGCAGGGTTGGCTGGCTGGGTTTTAGGAAAGTGGAGCCCATTGGAGAGCCTGCACCATGCCCTGCATTTTCCAGATGGGTAAACTGAGGCACTGGTTGAGCCAGGGGCTGTCAGTGGCCTCATCCCCAGCCCTTGCTCAGCTGCAGTTCTGGAGCTCTTGAACTTGGAGACTCAGCTCCTGATCCTTTCCTGAGTCAATGCTGTCCCACATGGTTGCGTATGTTACAAAGGAAGGGGGAAGTTGTTTTAAGGCTACAGTCCAAGAGCAGCACCCCCATATCAAGTGAAGGGCTCTGTTTCTCACACCTGCCCCCTTCTCTGTGGGTTCATCTGTAAGCACAAAGGCGGCAAGTTGATATAACATCATTTGGCAACTCTCATTGAGAAGGACGTGGAGACTCCCAGGGGGAACATTCTGCAACGGGTTCATTATGTCAGCCAGAGACACAGGCTGCAGAGAGGTGGCAGGCAGGCCACAGATTTGGCATCCCAATTAGGTCACATCCACTGCTTGCTAGACTGCAAGTGTCATTGCAACCTGCATCCTCCTGCCACACCCAGAACATCAGGCACCCTCTCTATGGATGCCTGCCGCAGCCAACCCCCAGAGCAGTGTTCCCACTGTCCCTGGCTGACTATCCACGGGACCCTCCCTATTGCTGGCTTAGTCTGTACAGTCTTCACTTCTGTCTGATCCCAGCTTCTTGCTCAAGTAAATGGGCAAATGCCTGTAGCGCATTTGGCAGTGTCTGCACAAAGTAGGCAGCACGTGAATTACTATCCATTTTATTACACCACAACCATTCGTCTTCCTTAATCAACGACACTCGAGTGCCTGCTGTGTGTCAGGTGCTTTCTATGGCTTCTCCCACTTAATCCCCCTCAACCCTAGAAGGTAGATTCAACAATCATAGTTCTTATTTTACAGATAAGGAAGTTGATGCTCAAGAGGTGAGGTTCTTTGGTCAAGGTCAGGGAACTTGTGAGTGATGAACCAGGGATTCAACCCCAATCGTGTCTGGTGCAAAGCTCAGGCTCTCTCCAAGTTGAACGTTGAACCTCCAACCCCAATCGGGGCATTCTTCCCCACTCAGCCCTCTACAGCCAGGCTGAGGGGCTTCAGTACTGACTGCTGGTGTGAGCTTGTGCTTCCTGGCCACAGAACACCTACCCTACACTCACCAAGTACTTAGTGTCCTTGTGCTGTTCTAGTCAAACAAAGTCACTGACCCATGCCCAGCATCCTTCCCCACCCCTGCAAACTCTCCACCACTCTCTGGACACAAATGGAAGCCCAAGAATTGGCTGAAAGGTGCTACTATTTCCACCAGCCCACCTTTGTATTTCTGGCAGGGAAATTACACTTCATTACCTTTAAATGTGTTTAATGAGGCATTCATTCCTGAATCTTCCATGGAAACTTTTGAAGCAGGAGAGAAAATACCTCAAAGGTATGATTTTAAGGGTCTTCTCTGAAACTGGACTGGCCACATGGGAGGCCCTGCTTACTTCAGAAGGAGCCCTGGCCACCCGGCTTCCCCACTCACATGGGTACCTGCTTGACTGCCCTGATGTGCAGCATGGAGAATTGCTGTGTACTCTCTAGTGAGGCAGCCTAGATGTAGACTTGGCAAGTACAGAGGGGAAGGAGAGAGAACGGACATGTTCTGCTGGTGGGAACTCTCTAGAAACATGGCGGTGGCTCCTGGGCCATCCTCCCCCTGCCTTCGTCACCACCCTGGGAAGATACACTTGCTTCCCTCCTTTCCCATTCATGGGGTCATACCTGGCTATTTGCTGCCTAAACATGCACCCCAATCTCTAAGCCAACCCAGGAAATATGCCAGCAGCCTTGGCATCAATATCTAGTCACTCCCCACAATTCTGAGCCCCAGGAAAATAACACCTAGTGGGTAGGTGCTGCTGACCCCTGACTTTCCCTCTGTATGCTGGCAGGTTTACTATGGAGAACTGGTGGGTAAAAGCCCCAGCTGGGACAGCTTTGAGGGATGTTCTACAGTATCTTTCAAAGATCCACAACAAGACTAAGCTCCACCTGCCCACAGGGTCACAAGCTCCATAACAGCCTTCCTGTCCCTGCCTCCTCCTCCCTGGCCCCAGCCAACTGGTATTTCCTAGGATCGCCTGCCAAATAAACTGTTCATGCTTGACTGCTTGTCTCAAGTGTATTTCAGAAAGTGCCAAGCCAGGACAGCTGCACACACCATTCCCAGAATCTCCCGGCTGCCCCCCAGTGCAGGGACGAGCAGCCCAGAGGACTCTCCCCTGCTGATTAGCCACATGGTTCAGCCTAGCAGCTGGGCCTTCCTCTCTCCCTACACTTCCTTTCCAGCTTGCACCTCAGGCCACCTTCAGGATGGAGGCCTGTTTCCCAGCTGGGGTCTTGCCCACTCAGATCTTAAATACAGCCCATCATCTGGGTCCCACCCTTCTCTCCATCTGTCCCCCATGTTGGCAGCCATTCCCAGTGTCAATTAAGGCCCTTGAATCTGTTCAGGCCATGCGACTGGTACAGCTGCAATCTGAGAGTCAGGTCCTCATTCTTCCCTTCGCATAGGTTGACAAACCTGACCTCAGACAGAAAGAGAGGAAATGCCCTGGGCTGAGGCCATTGTGCTTGGTGGAACGACATCAAGAGTAGGAGGCAGACGTCTATGTGCTCCCATCTCAGCACTGCCATTTGCAAGCTGCTCTGCTTTAGGTGAGTTCATTTCTCTGAGATTCAGCATCTTAACACTTAAATGACATGTGGCAGAGATGGCTAACTGTCCCCCATGGTTTGTGCCCCCTCTTCTATAGCACAAAGTGAGATCAGGGCTGCCTGAGCGGGGACTAGATTTCTGAGCATTCCTTACATTGGAAGCAACTGGCTTTGATCATTTTGTTGTCACCGACAACATGAGTAGAAGGAAGGCCTGTCACTTCCAGGTCAGTGTGGTTAAGATACTAGCTTATCCTCTTCACCATCTCTCCCAGCTTCCTCCCAGATGCAGGGGACTCCAGAGTTCTAAGCCTGAGTCCCTGAATTACCACATGGAGGAAAGCTGCCAGCTAACCAGAAGCACTAGCAGTGGATTATTTGAGCCAAAAAATTCATTAAGCTACTGAATTGTGGGTATTTATTTGTTACAGCTGCTGTCATTACCCTAGCCAATACATAATCATATCTCCATGTTGTGAACAGCTAAAGGGATCATACAGATAGCAGCTACATGTGATGAGCACTTACTGTGTGCCAGGTGCTGTTCTTAACATGCATGATCTGTCTCAATCCTCAAAGCAACGACATTATCCACATTTTATAGCTGGGGAAACTCAAGCACAGAGAGGTGAAATTATGTACCCAAGATCACATAGCTAGGAAGTACTAGATCTGACAGTAAATCTGTGTTCTTTACCATTAAGCTGAACTGTCTCTCAATACATGGATAGCATTTAATACAGTGCCCAGCACAGAGTGAGTGCTCCACAAATGGGCACAGTCACGGTTAATTAGGCTGAGCAAATGCACATCCCAGGAGCGTCTCCTCCTCGAGGCGCTGATGCAGTTTCCTTGCAGCTTATCCTGTTGCCCGACGCTCCACTGCCCCATCTGCTGGTGCCTAACATCAGCTCCCCTCCACCTCTATCCCAGTGCCCTTACTGTTCTGCAGACCCCTGTTCAGCCACCATGCACAGGTGTATCCCTTTCCTCAATATTCCCCTGGGCTGGACAAAGTGGGGAAATCTGCTCAGGGTCTCCTGATGCCTATTGGAGCCTTTATCTAAATGGGGCTGAGGCACTCATTCTGGGTAGTTGAATGAGACAAGGGCGCCCTCTCTAGTGGGTGCAAGCCTGGGGTTCCAGCCTCACCTGAGTCCCCTCGGTTCAGGACACAACCCCTCAGACCTGAACCCTGGCCAGTCATGGCTTCCAGATGCCATGAGTCAACCCTCAACTGGAACCCCTGCCATTGGGGAGCCTGAAATGAAACTCAAGATTTCCTGAGGCTCAAACATCTCTCACAGCCCTTCCCTGCAGCTGACAGCCCCAGGGGGGAGCCAGCGAGCTGTTCCCTGCTCCCCTGGCAGAGGCCTCTGCGAGGTCCCCTGGACAGCTTCTGGCCTTGGCTTCAGCCCAGCTTCCCCTGGGGCTACTTCTGGCCAGAAGGGTAATAGATTTCTGTCTCCTTTTTGAGGGCCTTTTGTTTGCCCTCCAACCTGGAGCCAAATGCTCCCCCTCAAAAAGAAAAAAATAATAACAGCCATGCTTCCAGCCCCTGCACTAGCAGCCTTGTGGGGCGAGACGACCCTGGAGTGAGCTGGCTGAGGTTTCGTTTCTTGTAACTGCCCACCCCTCTTCTCTGAGCCTGGCTTCACAAAGCTCACTTGTGGGACACCAGTGAAGCATCTAATGTGTGGGATATATGGAGGCAGGGGTGCCTGCCCTGTACTTCCTGGCCTGTGATTTATGAGGTGGGGCTGGGCTTGCCTCCCTCCTCCCAGCCTGACCCTCCCCAGTCTGGGAGATGCAGAGCCTAGAATTCTTCCCGCTGCTCCAGGAAACTGCTGTGTCTCTGCCTGCCTGTTAGAGGCTAAAGGAAGCCATGATTTCCATATTATACATAAGGAAACTGAGGCACAGTTAGGCAGCTAGACTCGGGTCCCAATTTGGAGAGCTTGGGCCAGCAGAAATTGCCTTCTCTGGAGGCCAGTGTTTCTCACACCTGTACTCATTGGAATCTCCTGGGAGGTGTTTTAAAATGCTGATTTCCAGCGAGAATTCTCAAGAGACTGACTCAGCTATGTTTGGGACACACTGTCATAGAGGGTGCACTGTAATAGGCATCAGACAGCTCCTCAGGGATCATTTTGAAACCTACAGAAGTCCCAGCCCTAGCCTGAGCCTGCACCACATCCTGAATCCGCAGGAGATGGGCCTGGGCATTTTGCTTTTAACAAAGTCTGAGAAACTCCCAAATATGAAAGCTGAAAGGGAGTGTGACATTATAGAGTCCAGATTTCCTGTTTTCTTGATGAGAAGACTGAAGCTGGGAGGGAGAAGGGGTCTTAGCCAAGGTCACACATCAGGGTGGTTGGGCCTTTCCTTAAGAACAGGAGAAGAGAGGGGTGTGGGCTCCCCAGGAACCTGGAGGAGCTGAGAGGGAGAAAAGAAGAGCTTCACCAACCTGAATGCAGATGAACTTGAATGTCCCTGCCTCCAGGAGGCTGGGGTTGATGCCTGATCCCAGGCATCTGTCCCTCCATCATTCAGGGTCAGAAAACCCTTCCCCGCTTTCTGCAGTGGGACGGAAGTTCCTCCCTCTAGTTAGTGTCGGGGCTTGGCATCTGTAAGTTTGTCTTGAAGGCTGTGTCAGGTCCCTGGACAGGTATCAGGTCCCTGCTGTCCAGGAACATACCACAGCCATCCTGAGGCTGCCCAAACATGGACCCAGCCTTTCCCCATGACCCACCCCTAGAGTCCTGAAGCCCCTGGGGCACCCAGTCCCCAGGCCTAGGCTCAGACTGCTTGGGCAGCATGTGGATGTGTGTTTGCCTGAATTGAAAGGAAATAGATATATGGAAGGGAAAGCACCAATTAATAAACGATGGTGCTTGGTTTGGAAATTTCCATTGCTTTCAAGTTTCAGAACTTTGCTTTCATGAGAACGGACAGCTGTAGCCTGACAGAGGAAGGCTGGACGTGGAGCCAGATGCCCAAGGGCTCACCTCCCAGCCTGGCACATGGATGGGTGTCTTGTGAGTGCTGGCGCCCCTCTCTTGAGTCTCGGCTTCCTTATCTGTAAAGTGCAGGTTGCCAACTCTCCTTCACCGAGTCTCCATCACAGCTTCCTGGGAGCCTGACTTGAGATGATGCAGGTGGAAGTTCCCAGTATGCATAGGTGCTGGATAGACAATTGACACATATGAGGCTAGAAGGGGACACACAAACAATTCTCAGAGGGAGCCCTCTGGCTTGTCTACCTGGAGATTCTGCACAAAAAACATACTTTTATAAACAGCACGTGTTAGCTAGCAGACGTGGTTGTTCTTTCACTGTTGAGGAAAGGGGTGGAAAAGTAGTCAGGTAAATATTTTTCAGGAAAGATCTTTCTCTTAGTACTTTTTCTGCCCCCAGATGTGTGAAAATTGAGAGAATGAATACAGAATTACCTTCTCGAGGGATTCTTCCCATCAACCTTTACTGAAATTTAACAGACATAGAAAAATGCACAGTCCTAAGTGATTGCTCAATGGGTTTCGCAAACTAATCATTAGACATCCATGAAACTTGCACCCAGGTCAAAAAGCTTCTGGCACTAGCATCTTAGAGTCCCTGTTGTCTCAGAGTCCCCTCTCAGTCATGAGCCCCCTGCCCACAGCAAGCGTAACCACTATCCTGAGTTCTACCAGTCTGCTCTTTAGCTGTATCTGAATAAGTCCTACAGTATGTAGTGTTTGTTTGCTGTCTGGCTTCTTTCCTTTGATGTTACAGTAGTGGTTTGAATTTGCCTTTCCCTGGTCAGTAATAAGGTTGAACTTCCTTATTACTTCCTAAGGCCGTTTTGTGAAGTACCTGTTCGAGACTTTTATCTAGATGTCTATTGGGATATCTGCCTTTTTATTGATTTTCAGGAGCTCTTTATATATGATGGACACTCTTTAGATATTTAGGTCCTTTTTGAAGACTCCCCACCTCTCACTGAGACATTTCATTCTTAGGACTTCAGGAGCTCTGGTCCCAGTGGAAACCCATTGAATATTAGCATTCAAGAGACGCCTCCCCAGCTCTCAGCTTGATGCTGCTTGCTTCTTCAGAGTGTGCTGTGGCTCTGCTGCACATAAAGAAGCGGGAGAATTTTGTCTCTGGGTTCCTCTTGCCTCTGCCTCCCTCTGTGCCTCTTTTTCACTTTTTGGTAACCTACCAGCCAAGTTCTGTTTCCATGGGCCTTGCTCTCAGCTGGCAAAAAACGAATCACTTTTAAGGTGTGTGGTGACCAGGTAGCTCCTTGTCTTTTGGTTTCTGCATGGAGGGAAGCGTGAGGAGGGTGGGAATGGGACCTCAGGGAGTAGCTGACACCCTCCTACTGCTTGTCACTACACCTGGGACTCCCCCCACTAAAGCTTTAATCCTCAATGACAGCAGCCATGTACAACAGGAGGGAACTATTTCCATATTTCAACTGCGGGCTCAGGTGCCCCAGCATGTACCAGCTGAATCCCAGTTTGCTTATTGCTGAGCCGTGACCAGGTCTGCAGTATTGGGCTGATTTTCATCGTGGCCTCACTTCTCCCTGGGCCCAGAAGGAACAGCATGTGCTGCTGCCTCTGGCTCACTTGCATTCCATAACACCACCCTTTTGATCCTCAAACCTTATGCCAATCACACATTCCTATTCAGAAGTCAGCAGCTCAGGTCGGCCTCCACAGGTCGAAGCACCATCACAGAGCCTTATGGGAAACTTCAAGGGATGACGCAGCAATGCGGGATCACAGGCACCATGGTAGATAGGCTGAGTGAGGGAGATGTTTTCAGCAGGGGTCAGCTTTAGGGAATCCAGCTGGCTTCAGAGAACCGGCGGGAGGCTGAGCTCCATGCTGTTCCTGGACATCTCTTCTGGGGCTGGATATACATTACTCTCTGTTGCCTAATTGTCCCCAGAGCAGGAAACCAAAAGGTCTTGTGGAAGATATTGCCTTGACATTTTGACTGAGCCATTTCGCCTCCAGGCGGGTGACCCAGAGCCTGTGTGTATTGGGCAGAAACCAAAAATAACATTCACTGGTTTTAAAGTCATGTCCCTCAAAGCGTTCCCTTCTGCACATCTAAGTTCTGAAAGAATACTTTTTAAAGGTTAGGCATCTCCTCCAGGAAAGGCATTTTGTTGTCTTATTTGAGCAAAGAATGCACTTAGAGCTTCCAATTGACCCTGCCAGCCTGAGCAGAAGAGAGATTTCATCTACAATGGTCAGCATGAGGGTAAAACTTGAAACACATTTTCCTTTTTAATGGAACACATGCTCTTGAGGAAAGATTCAAATGATAGAGATGGCCTGAATGCTCAGCCTAAATGTTCAGTGCTTCATGGCCAGAACAAGCGTGTTACCAGCATCATTTCCACGAGTGCATCGATCAGTGTAAGCTATGCTATGCTGTGCTAACAAGTGAGCCCCCAAATATCAGTGACTTGCAACCACAAGATTTCTTTCTTGCTGAAGTTACTTGTACATGGGGATTGGCTGTACTCTGTTCTGTGTCTCCTGGTCTCCTTTATCCTGGGACCGTGGTTAAGGGAGCAGGCCCTATGAGGGATGTTGAGGTCTCATGATGAAAGGAAACAAGAGAACTCAGTGGTGCCAGGCAACAGTTTTTTAAAGCTTCATCCGAAGGGATAAATGTCATTATTATTGTATTTCATTGGCCAGAGCAAGTCACAAGACCAAGCCAGAAGTCAGCATACGGAGAGTGCATCTTTTGATCAACCATATAATCTTCATGATGCGCAAAGGTCAGAATGAGTTCTGCCTCTATAGAGATTTTGTTTCTAGTACTCCCAGGACCTCCTCACCCTAAAGGACAGCTTGTCTGAAACCTCTTTATTCCACATACCCCTGGCTTTGTGGGTGCTCCATGTCCAGGATGTCCTAGCGTGTGTTCTGCAGAATGCTATTTTTCTGATATCAATAGCTGTTGAGAGATGAAAGGGTTCCATGGTTCCATGATTAAATAAGTTTGGGAGAGTTAAACAGGAGTCTTTACTGCAGGGTCTCTTAGAGCCTTTAATACCAAGTTCATTGTCTGTTTTAAAAAAGGAAATAGTCCATAGGGCCACTGCCTTGTCCTTCTAGGTCAGTGTTCATCATTTTAGCTGCACATTAGAATCGACTGTGGAACTTTTAAGGCCATCCTGATGCCCAAGCTGCACCCTAGACCCATATCTTACCATCTCTGTGGGCAGAACAAGTGTGGGCATTTTCTAAAAGCTCTCCACATCTCCACATGATTCCAATGGGCAGCAAGGTTTGGGAACCACTTCTCGGGGGATGATCCATCTGAGAATCGGCTGTCCACAGGCTTCATCTACCAGTCAACACTCAAGAAGAGGCTGGGGTGGATTGGTAGCAGTTTCTTGCACCTGCTGATCAGACAGGCTGCAGCCAGAATGTCCAGGATGGTCCAGATGAGCCAGTGGTCTTTAGAACTGAACCTGTAAAGAGTGAGGAAGGGGCTAATGTAGAAACTGCCCCAGCTGTATTCCACATAGGTTTAATCTTGAGTCATCCCTGGGTAGGACAAGGAGGAGTGTTGACTGCTGCATCACTTGGTAACTCATGGGCCCAGGGTACCACCATCAGGGTCATACTCCTGTACCTTGTACCTCCCCACTCGCCATATAGTAAGAAAGTAATCAGTTGCTCCATCTGTAGGAAGGAGCTGGAACTTACCTCTGTGTCTCCCTGATCCAGTGCAATGCCAGGAACATAGTAGTTGCTCACTAAATGTTGTACAACAGAATGCAAATACATCCCTTGTCTTAAAGGAGCCCCTAATAATCTCAAGGCTTTTGCTTTTCATGTCTGTTGTACAGGGTTCAATCAGATAAACCACAGGGAAGCAGGGTAAGCTTGTAGACTCCTTTGACGTCCAAGATGGGGACTATCAGCACAGGTTTAAGGATTAGCAGCTTTACTGTGGCTGCAGAGGAAATGGAAAATTAAGGCTTATGTTTTGGGTTATGAAATGGAATTTGTTCCTTTTATGCCTCTCAGGGGAAGAGAGAAACATTTCCATCATCTCAATTTATGAAAAGCAATCTTAAGGCCAAGAAGAGATAAGTGGAGTAATTTCAGAAACCCTTAATTTGGGCCATTTCTTAAATCCCATCAGTCTGCAATTGGTGCACGTGAACTTTCCTGCAAGTGTTGCGTTTCCTGAGGCTGGCTGTTACCCTGAGAGACAATCCAGCAGGTTGAGGGGACTGTAGCCTAAGGGGCAGGACAGGGATGGGAAGGGAAGGGTGGGAGCAGAGTGTGGTGGCAGCTTTGAATGACAGGCTGAGCATATGCACTTTATCTCCTGGGCCAGTGGCTCATGACCTCAGTGAGTATCCACATGCTGTGAGACTGTGTTGAAAACACAACTGCCTAGACCTCCCTTCATACACAATTTTTGTTCAGTAGGTGTGGCATAGAAAGGGCCTCTGCTGGCTGAATTTGAGCAGGCAAATGACTTCATGGTATAGGAAGCCCAGCTGCCTGGATTCAAAGATGGCTCAAGAAGTGTAGCAGACACTGTGGGCGTCCTGGTCTTGCCCCTCGCCTGACCCCTTCAGTGCACACCTGCCTGACTTCCACTGCCTGCCCTGCATCCCTTTCCTGAGGTCTCTCTCTGGCCCTACAGCCACTCTGCTCTTGCAAATAGCTAGCCAGAAATGCTGGGGAATTAGCACTTCCTGGGAGCAGCCCTGAACCAGTGACTGATGGGAGTGGGGTATAAAGACCCCAGCTCCTTCATCCACTAGGTAGGATAGATTGGAGGTGCATGCTCTACCCAGTCTCCCAGATGCCACCAGCAGGATTGAGCTCCAGGTGCCACACGGGGGCCACTTGATAATACACCTTTCATGGGCCTCCTTCCTGTCCTTGTCTCACTTCCCATTGCTCAGCTGGTGTTTTCTGGAATCTCCTGCTCTCAGACCCTTGTCTCAGGCTCTGCTTCTGGGAGGACCCAAAAGATGGTAGTCAGCGAGAGCTGTGTGGCCTTGAATATACTAAGCGATACAAAAGAAAACTTTGTAATAAGGCATGGGACAGGAGACACAAAATTCAGCACAGTGGTTACCTCTCTGGGGTGCAAGGGGAGGGGCCGGAAGGGACAGTGTTGGGGTTGGTCTATTTCCTTAGCTGGGAGGTGGGTACAGGAATATGGATTTCATGATTCTTTATGTCTTATATGTGTGTTGCCTATCCTCTCTGGAATGCATGATGTAGACGCCATAATAAATTATTGTAAAATTAGCTGGGGACCTGATAAACCCTATTTGCTGGCCTCATATAGTCCCTAGGCCACCTGTTTCTGACACCTCCCCTGAAGCTTAGGAAACATTATGCCCTTTTCACAGATGAGAAGACTTGGACTCCAAGGGGTTTCAGCTACGATATCGCTTCATTTTACATTTTTACAAACTGGGAAATTTCACATCAAAACAGAAATGTTCAACTCCCTTGAAAGACAATCAGACACTGACAGCTGCTGGTGCTGCTGCATCGCTGGGGACCTGCTAGGCAGAGCGGGGATCCCAAGTGCCTGCTGCTCCATCCCCGGAGCGGCATCCATCCGTCCTGTGACCTTTCCGTCCTCCTATAGACGTCTGAGTTGAGCTCACAAGCGGGAGAACCTCTCCAATGCTTCACCCATGTGATGTCCTCTGTGGAGAACTCAGCACAGGCCTAGTGCTAAATAAGGCTACTCCTTGTCATTGTGGATACAGAAGATCACTCCAATGCCCGACGGGGCAACCAGGCTTAGCGTTGCCATCCTGAGCGTGCTGAGGTGCCATGATGAGGCCTAGGTCACCGTCTGGACAGCAGTGCCATCAGGACTCCACCCAGTCACTGGGGCAGGTCCATGGGGCCTCAGCTCCAGGGTGCAGGGGTGAGGCCAAGCTCCCCAAGGCCTTGGGTGCCCCAGCCCAGGCCAGCTGCTCTGACACAGCCCACACGTTGTAGCCAGAGGTGAGGCAGGGGCAGTGGGGGAGACCTGCAGACAGGTGTCATCTGGGGCCTCCTGGATGCGCAGGACAAAGGGATGCACTGGAGTTCCACCTCCCAGAGCAGCTCCTCCCCTCGCCGGGAACGGAGGTGGACATCGGGGCCTGAGAATCCTCGCCAGCGGATGGAAGCTTTGTTTGCCTCGCTGAGTCCCCAGACCAGGGGCCGGCCGGAGAGAGGGCTCTTTCCTGAGAGGCTGGACTTTCCCACAGGAACAAAGTGGGGCTTGTTAGCTGGGCATGAATCTTGGCGTGGGGCGGCCCGGGCCAGGCTCGGCGCTGCCAGGCGGCGGCTCCGCGATATCAGGCAAATTCCGCCTTCCCCACAGCTGGGGCTGACAGCAGGAAGCCCCAGGGAGGCTCCAGACAAAGGCAGAAAAATGGGCCACGTTTATTCATTCACTGACCAGCCCAGGCCTGGCTGGCCCACGGGCCCTGTCTCCATGGCTACGGGCGGCCTTCAGCGCTCCTGGTTGGCTCCTCTGTGACCACGGCCCCTCCACGGCCACACACCCAACACACAGAGACACAGCATCATGAAGGCAGAGGCTGCCTCGGGACGGCTCTGCCCCAGGGAACGTGGGGCCAGCTGAGCCAAACAGAATGGAGGGCTTGGACATAGCCCAGGGTGTGGGTTGAGCTCTGAATGTCAAGACCAGTCCTGGGTGAGTGAGGCGAAGGCAAGAGGTTCAAATCCACACGTCAGCTAAGCACCTACTGTGTGCAGGGCAGGGGTGCATCAGTCAAGCCGACTCGGTTTGTTCTCACTCTGGTTCGAAAACAGAGGCAGGGGGAGCCCATTGAAGGAGCCACACCCACTGCCTTGGGTGGAAGGAATCAGGCAGGAACTGTCATTGGCATTGGGTCTTGAAGGATGCATAGGAGTTTGCCAAGCAGTGAGGCAAAGGGCATTCCAGGCAGAAGGGTTGACTTGAGCACAGGCCCCAAGGCCTGCAAGTATGTGTGGTGTGATTAGGGCAACTGAAAGGATATTTGAACTGGAGTGGAGGGAAGAGGACTCAGCTGAAAATGAGGCAGTTGTGGGGACAGGATGACCCTGCAATGTAACTCGGAGAAGTCGGACCGTCTGCTCCCTGTTGCTGTCCTGCGGGAACATCTGGTCTCCTGTCCTGCTAGAATAGGCCCCCGGAAATTCCCGGGAGTTGTGAATTTCAGGGAGGACAGAGATTAATGTACAGCGAATACTTTGCAGCTTACAAAGTCCTTTCATATGTTCACATGCTCTTATTTAGTCCTATGGCCACCCTGCTGGGAGGGAGCTGACAGATGAGGAAACTGAGGCCCAGAGTGGTGTCATAGGTCTCGGAGCCAGGAAGTGGCCTGTTGGGACTGCAATGCAGGGCCCTGAGCCTGACAGCATTCTCCAGGAAGGGGCTGGGGCCCCGAGGGATGAGCAAAATGATGATCATCCCTGTCCCCTGCTTGCAAGTTCTAGAACTGCTACAAAGGAGCAGCCACGAGCGTCCTCCCAGACCACTCTGGGCTGCTTCTAGAGGGACTGGAGATCCCCAAGCAGAGATGGGTGTAAATCCCAGGAAACTTAGAATCTGGGATATGGGAATGGGTCAGAGCCTGGGAGCAGGCACAAGAGAGGTTCTGAGTATCTGATGGCTTAGACCACACTTCCTGTCTTTCATGGGCCCTCTCTGCTTCTTTGGCCCTGGGTCTCCCAGATGGAGCTGATGGGCTGGGCCTGCCAGGGTGACCTTGGGACCCAAAGGCTGGTGGGAGGGAGATGCCTTCAGACAGTGCTATGGCGTGGTGTCATTTAGTCTTCACAACAACCTCTGTTTTGCAAGTGAGGAAACTGAAGCACTGGGAGCAGTAGCTCCCCTGAGCTGGGCAGCTGGAGAGTACTGAACTGACAGCAGAGCCCAGGCACAGAGGAAGGGTTTGCTCCCCTTGACTTTCCTCATGCTCACTCACACCCCAGCCCTCGGGTGTGTCTGACCTCTGCCCACTGAAAGGCGTCCTCCCCGACCCTCTGCTGCTGGGCTCGGCTGTCTGCCGTCTTTCTGCTGCCTCTGACTTCTGCCACCTTGACCTTGGCTTCCAGTTCCTTCTGCCTTTCAGAGCTTGACATTGTTGATCCTCATCCTGAATTCTCGCCTGAGTCTCCTCACCTGGTTGTGCTACCCAGAAAAAAATAAATAAAAGAAGAAAACAGGAAAAACAACAACAATAATCAACAAAACCAAGAATAAAGGAAGAAGGAAGAAGAGGGCTCTGGGATCAGCAGCAAAGGCTCCTGGGTGCAGACCTGCCCATTGGCCTCTTCTCAGGGTGCTTTTGGCTTTGGGTAAAGCAGAAATGACAGTAATGATACCTAAAAACCGTTTAGGACAGAAATGGCAAACATAGCACAGCAGGCGCCCTCCAGTCTGGCACCTGAGGCAGGCATAGCTAAGCGATCACAGCACTCTCTCTGGCTCAGCTTGGCCTCGGCTTCAGCATCCTTCTCAACACGGGGATCAGGCAGCCACCACCAGGCAGAGTCAACACCCAGGAGAACGTGCACTTGTCACCCCTGCCTGTGAGTCTGTGCTCTCCATCCGAACCTGTGATTCTGTGCTCTCCATCTGAGCCCCGCCATTGCCCCATTTGTCCAGGCAGGTGTAATTATCTTCATTTTACAGGTGAAGAGACCGAAGCCCAGAGTGACCTTTTCTGCAACACACAGCTACTTCGTGACAGCGCTAAGGATGAGAAGTGAGGCCTCTTCTCTCTCCATCCCTGCTCAGGACATGTTTAGAAGGCCCCGTGCAAGGAGGTAGCATTTGCATAGATTTCTTCTTCCTTCCTTTTTGTTTTCTAGTCCCATTTTCCACTGCTTTGGTCAGGGAGTGAGTCCCCTGATGTCATCCGAGGATATGAGGCATCACTAAATCTGGCCATCCCCTGAAGCACCGAGCCTCACCAACTTCCTGAAGCGTGGATGAATGCTGCTGCCACAAATGTGCTCTGACAGCCGCTGATGAGGGAGCGAGTGATGTTTGTGCCGTCCTGCTGAGCCCGAGGGAGATGCTCGGGGAAGCCAGGGGCTGGGGCCCCTCGACAGCAGTGAGGGCAGCCTAGGGGTGTTCACAGTACATGCACCCCCAGATCACTGCTGACTCTGGGGAAGGGACGACAGAGTTTTCTGACCTTGCACTTCCCTTTGGCTGCTAGACTGAATGAAGCCTCCTTCTTAGACCCAAACCTCTGTGGGGTGTCTCACTCTCTCCCCTGTTCTTTGCCATCCCTAGCCCCAAACCTGGGGCCCTCCTCTGCACGTCCACACGCAGTGGGTGCCAACTGTCTCCCACCTCCCTGCCTGGGTCCCTGCCCCTCACCTGCTCACAGGTGGCTGTGTTCTTCCACTCACCTGCTGGGACACCCACTGGCTCACCAGCCCCCTCCTCCCCACACCCAGTTTCACCTACCAGGATCGCCTTCTTCCCCATCACCTGCAGACAGTTCCTTTCCCAGACACACCTGCCCTACTCTGACTAGTTGGCATGGTGAGGCCCTCAGCCCCTCCTCTCCAGGGTCCCATATGCTCTCCAGGCACAAATTCACCCAAACATTTTTTGATCTTGCTCTGTCCCAGAAAGTGTTACCTTTGCAGTGGTAAATACCTGTATTAACTGTCATGTAAATGACACAGACTTATCATGTGCCTGCCTGTTCCAGGCACTGATGGCTGTCTTTTTTGTGTCAGGTTCCAGTGAGTGAGTCTCACCTATAATTGTATAGACTTAGCTCACATCCTCCTTCCTCCACCTTGACAATCGTGCCAATGACAACTTTGTCATTAGCTGAGCACTTGCCATGTACCAATCACTGTGCCAGGTGATTTACCTGCATGAACTCAAAGAATCTTTGCAATATTCTTACAAGAGAGGCAAATATGTTCCTCTATTTTGTAGATGAGAAAACTGAACTCAGAATATGAAGTCATTTTGCCCCAGGTCACCCAAGCAGCAAGTGGCAAAGCTCTGTTTAAAAGTCAGGATTGTCTGTTCCAGAGACCCTATGCTGCCCACCACAGAGTCCCCATGTCCTTATGGTGGTCAATGGGGACAACAGCACAATGCCTCTCCAGGCAAAGAAAGGTAGCTTAAGGATATCTGCCTTCCAAAATGCTTGGCCATTTGTTAGAATACGGAAGATAAGATATTGTCCTGTCCTTGAAGAATTGATACTCTATTTGGGGAAACAAAGCAACTCACATTGCCAGCCAATATGTATTTAAATTTTAGCTCAGAAATATGGCAAAAGAGATTTTATTTCACCTGTCAACAGTGATTATCTGATTCTGTCTGCTTGAGTATTCTGTGGGATAGACAGCTAAGGCAGTCATGGACTCAGTGGGAAAAAGTTCAGCAATCCATTATTCATGTCTGAGGCACAGGTGTGGGTAGTAGAGGTTGATATGCCACCAATTTCATTTCTTTGCTTCTACATAGCAGAAAACATGAGAGTTTCTAACAAGTTCCTAAGTATATAAAGCAGACAAGAGAGGAAAGAGAAAGATACTGGTGTGATGGGGAAAGGCTGCCTGAGGAATGTGAGATATTACCTGTTTGGGGTTACTGTACCCCTGGGGCGTGAGGCATCATTGGGGCCAGATTGAATTTTCTAAGGTAAGATGAAAAGTTTTGTTTTTCCATGTGCCTTGGTTCCTCTTCTCTAAAATGGCTAATTCTGTCCAACTAAGATCTAGAAGGCTCCTTCTGATGCCAGTGTTTCTAAATAAAGATATCTAATAAGGATGGAACACTTCACAGCTCTCAACCTCCTTTCAGACCCATCAGATCATTTGTACGTTATAACAAGCCCATGATGCAGCCATTTTAGAGATGAAAAACTGAGGCCTAGAGAGCTGACACCACGTTTGCAGAAGTTAGCGGAACCCAGATCTCTTAACTCTAACCATTCTCTAATTCAAAAGTATATTTACACATTTTCAAATAATTAGGAAATTCTAGTCATATTTAGAAGTGCCTCAAGTGATTCTAGTTTTCAGCCAGGGTTGAGAACGTTGCTAAAATGTAAGTTTTGTGGCTGATTTCAGAGAAGGAAACAGAGGTTCAGAGTGGTTAAGCAACTTGTCCAAAGTCACACAGCCAGAACATAGTGGAGTGGGAATTCCACTGAGGCAGGCTGACTGCATAACCCATATGTCTATTGTAGCCCAGGCACTGTCACATGTTATCTAATTTAATTCTCTCAACAACTTTATTTTTTTAACTCTGAAAACTAATCCAAAGAAGTTAAATAACCAGTCTAAAGTTGCAGAACTAATAAAAGGTAGCTAAAAATGTTTTCTATCTTGATTCTATTTGGGTGCACAAGTGTGTGCATTTGTCAATGGTCATTTAATGGGTCACTTAAGAGCTGTACCTCACACTATATGTTGATTTTACCTTTAAAAGGCACAAATAAACTGAACTCTGGGTAACGCCATCAAGCAGAGATATGGTGATGTCTCCCACTTATTTGGAAATGCACTTAAAAGTAGAGTGAATGGATGAGGAGATAAATAAGTGGGCAGTTGTGTGATAAAGATGGTGAGTCTATGGAGTTTACTACGGGGTATGATTCTTTCCACTTTTCTGCAGGTTTGAACATTTTACATAATAAAATGTTGCATGGGGGACAGCAGCCCAAACATTCCATGAGACTGAGTTCAGTGATGATAGAGGCCCTGCCTGTTCTGTGACTGAGTCTCCAGCACCAGGAATAGTGCCTGGTGTGAAGCAGGTACACAGTAAATATTTGCTGAATGGAAAGTGATGGGAGGCTGTTTAGCCTATTGCTTTAATCCCTAAACACTTACCTTGGAGAGAGAATTGGATGATGTCTGTGAATGAGGGCGGTGGGAGGAGGGGCCGTGGGCAGAGTAGGGCGAGTGGGCACAGCAGGGCACAGAGCTCTGGTGGCTTTGCAAGCATGAACTCAGCCAGTTCTTACTTCTGGAAGCAGTAGTGAGTGAGATCCTCATCCCCAGGCACAGCTGCAGTCAGGGCTGGGTTTTATACGGGCGTGTGCTGTCCTCATGTGGCCAAAGAGAATATTGCGCTGGTGTTGGAAAGGCCTCTTTCCCCTGATCCCTGATGGGCAGTTAGTTACTCAGATGCTTTGGTCCAGGCGAGCCTTGTCTCTGGGGCCTGAGGCTTCATGCCCCCCCTCTTAGCTAAGAGATGTTGGTCATGTTTAAAGCTCCCTCTGGGCAGGGTGGCACATCCGTAGTCCCGGCTGCTCAGGAGGCTGAGGTGGGAGGATGGCTTGAGCCCAGGAGGTCGAAGCTGCAGTGAACTATGATTGTGCTGCTGTACTCGAACCTGAGCAACAGAGCGAGACCCTGTCTCTAAAGCAAAGCAAAGTTCCTCATGCTTCCTATTAGCTGATGTCCTCCCAACGGGGATGTGGGTTTCCCAGACCTCACAGCCGTCCTGAGATTTGAGAGAAGCAACAGCCCTATGTCAGCACTCACCGCTGCTGCCACTCCTCCATGTGCTGTTTTATTTGGGCATCCCACTGACCATGCCAGTGACCATACATGAGACACGCAAGATCTCATTTACAGACTGGAAAGCAGGGGCTCGGAGAGATCAGGTCACATGTGGCATGTTGGGGACAGAGAAACTGCCTCTGGGTGTAACAAAGAAGATGCTAGCTTCCTTCTGTGGGGTTTTGAGGACTCCCAAATTCTGGCTGAGGAAAGCTGGCAAGGAGTCAAGGAAGTTCAGAAAAGCCCCAGTACTCACATACACACCCTGAGCCTTTCAGCTCTCACAGAGGCAAGTTGAGTGGGGCTGCCGTCCACCCCTTCCAACCCTCCCAGACCCAGCTGTGTGACCCTGGGGAAAGTTACTCAACAGTAATACAGTCAAATACAGATCACAATGCCCTCACCATTATGCCATGTAAATAAATGATACAGCAAACACCACACATGCTCAGAAATTACTCCTCTTAGGCCACAAAACAAACATTGTATCTGTTGTGTTCACTTCTGTAACCCTTGCATGTTTGGATGGATCAGTTTTCAAAGATGAGCAGGGTGAGAGTGAAGTCTTTGGAATCAGATACCTGGATCTAAATCCTGGCACTGCCTCTGCAGTCTGGGTGACCTTGAACAATATATCAGTGTAGTGAGGGTTGTGCAGATGAATAGGTTAGTGTGAATAAAGAGCCGGGCATGGTGCCTGATACATACCAGATGCCCAAATAAATGCTAGCTGATAGTAGGATGACTCAAAGATGGGTGTTCAACCTGAGCTATTGTGGTGAGCAGTCATGGTAATAGTAAATTAGTCATGTGAAGTTCCCCTTCAAGGCTGCACTGGCTGCAGCTCTGCCGTGACTTCATCTGAATATATGCATTGGGTGAGAGAAGAGCGGCAATGATATGACTGCCCTCCTCTTCCCTGGACACAAATGACCCTGTACCACCAGTACAAGGTCACCCAGCCCTCAGTCACGATGGTTCCCAGTGAAGGGGACCAGGCTATAGATGACCTCTGCACTCCCTGAGCTGACATGGTGGGCTTAGAGTCTGGGCCGCGATGCAGGGGGCTTTTCTCTTTTTGGGCAGCTCACACTGGTCTTAACACACTGGCCTGGCTGGCGTGAGGGCCAGCCTGAACAGTGGGAAGAGAAACAGCACGAGCGTGGTGGCCTTCAAAGCAGTGAGTCTCAGACATCAATGTGCACAGGACTTTCTGGGGGCAAGTGCCTTGTGAAAATGTGGGTTCTGACTCGGTAGGTCTGGGCTGGGACCTACGATTCAGCATTTCTAAAGCTCTCAGGTCACCCTGATGCTGTTCCTTCAAGACCTCACTTTGAGTATCAAGGTTTCAAGAAAAGCAGGTTGAATTTACCTCCCAGGTGCACTGAGGGCTTATTGCAGCAGGTCTGGAATAAGCCTGGGCTGTTTTGCTGAAGTAAGAGACGCCTGCACAACACGGACCCCCGGGCAAGGCATGAAGGGTACTGATTGGTGACCACGGGTCAGAACAAGTTTAAGGGTGGCTGGTATCAGCTTGTCAGCATTGTTTGAAGGTAATAATGAGACTGATGACCTGCACAGGGGCTGATGACGCAGCAAGTGTACCTACACGATGCGCCCTCCATTGTGTGTGCTTCCTGATTCTAGTATCTCATGTGCATCAGTAGTTCCTGATCTGAAAGAAAAAGCACATCCATATGGTTGTCCCATCAGTGTAACAATTGGAGCTCTCCTCTGACTCTCAGAACCCCTCGCTATGAGACAGCCTTTAGCTCTGATGCATATCCTCATTTCAATGCTCTTAATATCTTGGAATATTTCGTGAAATAAATCTTAGATTGGTCAGCACAGCCATGTAAGGTCCTGTGAGTTTTACTTGCACTGGAACCCAGTCTAACTGCCACCATTAGTGCAATATGCATTAAAAAAAAAAAAAACTGCTTCTTGTGGGCAGGACACTGTGCTCAGCTCAATGGACTTAGAAGTGGTTACGATTCCATTCCCTGCTCTCCCGGGAGAACTACAATTCACAGCCTTGGCTACATTGGTGTCACCTGGGGAGATTTAAAAGCTACTGAGGCCTGAGCTCCATCCCCGGTGACTACTGATGGAATATTGGTGGTCTGGGGTGTGGCCTTGGTCTTGAGGGTTTTAAAAGCTCCCCAGGTGGTTTTAATATGCAACCAAAGGTGCAAACTTTCATAGATAATGAATACAAGGCAGCAGTAGTCTTAGAAGGCCAGGGTGAGAATGGAACTAAGACACCACCACTGTCTGGACCTTTGCAAAGTCCTGTCCCAAGGGTACAGTTGTTGGTGTTAAAGTTCCTACCAAGGCTAGAGATTAGCTATGGAAGTCTTGCATCTTTGAGGCACTGGTTGCCTTCCAAATGAGGGTCCGGGAAGAAGGTCAGTGCTCAACCCCAAAAAACCCTGCTATCTGCAAGGCTGGAATTTCTGACTTCATTACCCGCAGGTGAGGGGACACTTGGAAGTGGGAGATTACATTTTTATGCTTCTCGTAACATATTCTGGGGATAAAAGCCAATGCCAGACACATTTAAGAGAATCCTGTAGGCCTCAAGAGATGGATCACCTGGGGTTAATGAGAGCTTTACTTTGAGACTTGAATCTCCCTTCCAAATTTCCAAGCTTCTCATGCCCATCACAGCTCTGGGTTTTGCATATTTGCTACGCACCCTCAGCAAGGCATTTTCTCTCTAAGCTGTATTGTGATTCTTGCCTCAGAGTGGGATCAGGATCCAGCTATCTTGAATTGCTGTGGCATCAGGGCCTCACAACCTGTGTAGCCACAGTTGACTAGTATGTAATGATGAGCCCCAGGAGGATGTAATCTGCAGCCAGGCAAGAAGCAAAGCAAATTTTGGACAGAATAGGGGCCCATATATTCTCCAACCAGCAAGGAGTCAATCACTACCCAGTGAGCTATGATAAGCACAATGATCATTACTCAGAAAGTGAGCCATTTGTTGGTTTCTAAGCAGCTCTTTCACATTGTAGGCTTTCTGCTGGGGAAAGAGGAAAAGGAAGATAGGGTAAACTACAAAGAACTGCAAAGTCTAGAGTCTTTGTGGACCACTCTTATGGTGCCATTAGATGAGGATACCTTGTGGGAAGGCCAAAAGATCCATTGCTGCTCTCTGAGGAGGAGTTAGAGTCAAACAGACTCCTAAACCTTTGCATACCTGCTTTCTCTTGAGAATATGAGGCATCATTGTGGCAGGCCATTTTGTGTCACTATAAAGGAATACCTAAGACTGGGTAATTTACGAAGAAAACAGGTTTAATTGGCTCGCATTTCTGGAGGTTGTATGAGAAGCATGGTGCCAACATCTGCTTGGCTTCTAGTGAGGCCTCAGGGAGCTTACAATCATGGCGGAAGGCAGCGGGGAGCCAACATGTGACATGGTGAGAGTGGGCACAAGAAGTGGTGGGGGAAGGTGCCATGCTCTTTTAAACAACCAGATCTCACATGAACTACCAGAACGAGAACTCACTCATCAGCAGGGGGATGGTGCTAAACCATTTATGAGGTATCCTCCCCCCATGAGCCAATCATCTCCTGCCGGGCCCCACTTCCAACACTGGAGATCACATTTCAACCTGAGATTTAGAGGGAACACACATCCAAATCATATCAAACATTTTAGGGGTAACTTTATGTAGTTCATTTCACTTCTCTGGGGTTCTAAAAATAAATACACATGCTACTTACAGAATGTGAGCCATTTATTGGTTTTTGAGTAGTTCTTTTATTGTAGGCTTTCTGGTGTTAAATTTCCTCCCCAAGGTTAGAGACCAGCTTTGGACCCAGAACTTGACCACTGCAGATGGTGATCAGGTGATGTAGTCAGATTTGAGGTTGGAAACTCAGAGGGAAGTCAGTGGCAGCCACTTTCTGCCCCAACACTCCAAGATTCTATTTTTTAGCCTCTACATCCTTGGATAACACAAGTTCCCAACAGATGTGGAAGGCCTCCCTTCCTTTAAAAGTCAGAAGAGGATTTGAGGAAGGAGACTTCTCTCGACTTGGCCAGATTTGCTGCAAGGTGCGGAACACTGAACGTCCTGCTGGTTCTGAGCTCTCCAGGGTCCTGACGCGTCCTGGCGTGGGTTCTCTGTGCTGGAGGCTGGCTCCTCCTCCCTGGCTCGCCTCTTCCCCAGAAGGTGACTCCTCAGGGGCAGGTTCCAGAGGGCAGGATTCAGGGCTGGGGCAATCTTGCCACATCACCCTGGAAAACATCCATAAACCTACGTTTAATCAGTTTAAACCTAGTTACTCCCTGCCCCCAATGCTTTTATGACTTACTGAACAAATATTTTCCAGCTAGGTGTGGATCTTTTTTGCTTTTTATTCTTTGATTGTATTTGTCCTTCAAGTAATACCTTCTCCTCTTCTCTCCTCCTCCTTCTCTTTCTTCTCTCTCTGAACATTTTTCTTCTCACATTGAGTGTCTCCTTCTTCCAGGGGTAGAAAGAAACACATTCTAATCATCTTCTGCAAAAAATGATTCTCATAGACCTAACTGTGTTCACATTCTGAATTTGAAGTTGAATAATCCTGAAGTTCTCCATTCTAGAAAAACCTTATTTCTCCATAAGCTGCCATGTTGTTAGAAAACTGTCTTGCCCTTTGGGAATGAAAGGATTAACCCCATTTCCTACAATTGACCCCATGGCCCACCCTAGGCAAAGTGGAGGATCTTGGTTGTGACATCCACTCATTCAACAAATATGCATGGAGCCTCTTCTGTGTGCTGGGCACTGCTCTCCACACAAGGAATGCAGCTGTGAACAAGTCAGACATAAATCCCTGCCTTCAGGGAGCAGCCATGCTTGTGCAGGAGATGGGAGTGCACGCTGTGATAGAGAGGGAAGCCTTCCCACTGCTAGATGAAGTAAAGAAATTGTATATCTAAGAAATGAATGAGAGAGCTCTAGAAAAAGCATGCATCCTTCATCAGAACCCAAGAATGAAATATTCCCAAACATCCAAACTGATCTCAAAGTGTGCCGGTGTTGGCTACAGTTTTGGATTTATTTCCATCCTGATGGGTGGGACTAAGGCTGCGAGCCTCCTCACTGGAGGAAGTCAGGGGGAGTGACAGGCCACAGGAGAAAACAAGGGGGAAAGGTTCCCTTCTCTGAAATCCTTTACTTCTTCCTGGTGTCACAGCACTGGGGGAGAGAGGGAAGTGCAAGAGGGAGAATGTTTGCAGCCAGTGGAGCTTTCAAGGGGTGAACTTTGAGCCTAATCATGGCTTTTCCTGAAGGGGGACCAGCTCTTCCTCTCCAATTCACAATCCACCCAAAGCCTCCTACTGCTTAATGTGTCTAAAAAGAGTTTCAGAGATTCCTCATGCTCACTCACAGCTGTCCCCTGAGCACCCTCCCAGGCCCTGTGTGTGCAGCTGTGAAATGACGCAAGCCTCTGGGAAAGCCGTCAGCCAATAGAGGTCAAGGCCCACATATTTTAAACCAGAAATCCCAATTCTGGGCATTTATCCTGAAATAATTTAAAATAGAAAAAAAATGCTTTTATGGAGCAGGGGAAGCACATTAGAACTGTGAAAAACCAGAAGTAATATAAATGTCAAATAGTAGGGTTAAGTGGGTTATGGCATATTAATTTGTGGAATATTAAGTGTATCATTAAAATAATAAGCATAAAGCCCAATGGATTATAAATGTCAGAAATCCCACAAGTCAGCTGCCTCTCTTAGAAGTGAGGAAACGTGAGTTCCAGGGAGCAGACGTGACTTATCTGAGATTTTCAGCAAGTCAAGAACTAGGCAAGAACCAACTAGGTAAGAACCAGTCCTGAAGGCTGCCTTGAAGTCTAGCTCTCTTTCCATCATTCTAGGACCTTCCAAAGAGGGTTTCATGTATCACCTGGAAAGTGAGTGTGTATTTTGGGGGAACACAGGTGGGGCATCAAGTGCCATGAATTCAGGGGCATTCAGTGCCCTGGAAGGACTCTGTGAGAATGGAAGCTCTTTTCATCCCAATGGCTCTGGTGGGAGGGCCTCATCGGTCTGGAGCTCCTGGGTCTTCAAGGCACTCAGACACTTGCTGAGCTGACTGATCTTCACAAAGAGCCACAGGCATGGGGAGGTTCAGAACAGAGGCTCAGCAGGTAACAGCCAGTCTCCATCTAACATTTAATCACATTGTTTTTGTTTTTATTTTATTTTTATAGTTACACTCAAATTTTGGCTAGTCACATGGACTTCCCATTTCTGGTAGTAGTATAAAGTTTAAAGTCAAAAAAATAACTTAATCTGGCTGGGCTTGGTGACTCATGCCTGTAATCCCAGCACTTTAGGAGGCTGAGGTGGGAGGATTGCTTGAGCCCAGGAGTTCAAGAACAGCCTGGGCATCATGGCAAAACCCCATCTCTACAAAAAATACAAAAATTAGCCAGAAGAAAAGTGGCACATACCTGTACTCTCAGCTACTCAGGAGCAGGAGGACTGCTTGAGCCCAGGAAGTTGAGACTGCAGTGAGCTATGATTGCACCACCGCACTCCAGCCTGGATGATAAAGTGAGACCCTGTCTGTAATAATAATAATAATAATAGTTTAATCTAAATAAAACACGAGTTATTTTAAAGACAAATACTGAGTTGAAGAGTGTAAAGAGGGTGGGAGGGGTGGCAAAAGTTGGGAAGTGGAACCGAAATGAAGGAAATTCCAAAATTCCAAAATACTGCCTTGAGCCACCTTGCATCTAGAACTTACATCACCATGTACAGGGAATGGTTAGGCGAGGAGGAAGACCTCAAAATTTATGTGCACATTGATGGCATTTATGAAAAACAAAAAAGAGCCACGCGTGTCCTCGTCCAGTTAAGGATTAGAAGAGACCACAGGGAAATGCAGATGTAGTTATTATGGATGATGATGGGATCATGGAAGCCTTTTTATTTTTGTGTGACTTCATGAGATTGTTTTTGGTAATTCTGCAAAAAGTGATTTGGCAATGAGAGGAGAAACAAAGATGGTAAGTTCAATAGGCAAGGAAAGGTCTTTATTTTGTTTTAAACAACAGAGACTGTTTTAAACATGATGGAAGGATGAGGGGAAGATTTGGTAGCGAGGCGCACATTTATTCATTTATGCATCCATTCAGTCATTAACTCGTATGTGTTTATCCCATACCTTGTGCCAGGAACTGTGACAGGTGCTGGACATACAGCAGTGGGCCAAAACAGACGATGCCCCTGGTTTCATGGAGTTTGCATTCAAGTGGGGGAAAATAAATAAATGAATGTCATCTGTGTTTAGTGGCTGAGCACATCATAAGAACAAGTGCAGGGGAGAGTTGGGATGCTATTTCTTGGCAGTGGTCAGAGAAAGCCGGGCTGATGAGGAGTGTTTGAGGAAGTCCTGAATGAATGGAGAGAGTGAGCCATGGGTGACCTGGAAGAAGAGTGCTCCTGGTGGAGGGAGCACTGTGTGCAAAGGCCCTGAGGCAGGTGTGTGTTGGGTGTGCTTGAGAAATAGCCAGCCCAGGTGGCGGTGGTGGGGAACAGTAGGGGAAGAATCAGAGACGTAGCAGGTGAGAATCACATGGGTCCTCATAGGACAGAGTAAGGACTCCGGCTTTTTTTTTCTGAATGAAATGGAGATCCACTAGAGGCTTTGGAACAGACATGTGTCAATATCTGACTGGCATTCTATGTGGATCCTTGTGTTGAGAAGAGACACCAGGAGGGCAAGAGAGATCAGTGAGGAGGCAATTGCAATACTCTTGGCCGGGCATCCCAGTGGCTCAGACCAGGGTGGTAGTTGTCAAATATGAACCTTAAATAAATAAGAAAGGAGATGGTAATTAACGGAGACTCAAGAGCCTGCAGAAGGCGGGAGAAAATGAGATTAGGAGGACAGAGGTGAGGGGCATTAGCCTGAACATGGCGGTAGAGTGTTATCCCCTGGGGAGGAAGGAAATACAGACCACTGAGGAACAGCGACACATGGAGGAGGCGGTGAGGGAGAGTGAGGAGGGTGGGGGCAGGACTTTGGGCACCCCCAGGAACCAGGACCCAGGGTTTCCTGTGCATAATGGCAGGGCAGGGGAGATCTATAGGTGGAAGGAGAATGAGCGCTTTCTGTCCTACCTACTACATGTCAAGCTCCGCGAGGGTGAATCCTTGTCTGATGGGGTCACCTCTGCCTACTGGACGCTACCACATGGTACAGTGGGCACTCAGGTAATTCTAGAATTAGTGAATGGATGACGTGAATAAGAGAATGGATGCATAGTTGGATAGGTAGAAGGATGGATGAAAGGAAGAATGGATGGATGGAAGGGAGAGTAGATGGATAGAAGGATGGAAGGTCATAGCCTAGAACAGCAGTCTGTCGCAATGCCTGGGCTATAATTCAAAGTCCACCTCCACCGGCTTTACTGGCATATAGTTGACAATTAAAATTGTATATATTTAAGGGGTACAATGTGATAATTTGATATATGTATATATTGTGATATAATCACCACAGTCAAGCTAATGTTTGCACATTTCAAGTGTATAATACAGTGTTGTTAGCTATAATCACATTGTTACTGTACATTAGATCTCCAGAACTTATTCATCCTGCATAACTGACACTTTGTACCCTTTCACCCACATCTCTCCCCTCTTCCCCTCCCCTCCCCCCTAGGAATTACTGCTCTAATCTCTGTGTCTATGAGTTCAACTACTTCAGATTCCACATAAAAATGAGAGCATGCAGTATTTGTTTTACTGCCACACTAAGTGAAAGAAATCAAAGTTATTTTCAAATGAAGGAATGAGAAAAGAGTGAAAGCATTTTGAATAGTACACTGGGGAATAACAGATATTTTGGGGATAATTGACAGGTCAAAGGTTCCTTGGAGGATTAGAATGAGAGCAGAAAGAGTTGGTATTCTGAAGGGATGTCTTAATTGAGCCACCCAACTTGGCAAATGCAATTCTTGATTCAACATGGGGATGGCAAAATTGCACTGTTCTTGGAGTTGGGGAATCTAGGCTCATATGAAGCAGTTTTTCGTCTTCGGCAGGTACAGAGGGGAGACCTCTGTCCCTGGGAGAACAGACTGAAAAGACAGGTTGTCAGGCATCTAGCCAAGCTGAGCTGTGCTCCACACTTAGGTAGAACAAATGTTTTCAACAGAAATGGAGTCACATAGCACACACCCTTTCTCTCCCTTACACTCAGCCTTCTTGATTATGATGTTTCTCATTCCTTCCAGATCTTCCTAGGCAACCAAGCTAATCTGATAAGCTAATTCAGACTAAAGAATTAGTGGCTATTGGGAATCAGCCATTCCAATATCCTCCACCAATTTATAGGCATGGAAGCTAAGACCCAAAGAGAGGAAGTGACTTATCAAACTGGAATGGGCAAGAGGGTCATGGAAAGCTGTTTAGAGGTGATGACACTTGTTTAGAGGTGATGACACTTGGGCTGAATCTTGGAGGGAGAGTAGGTGTTAATGAACAAAGGAGAAGAGGGGAATCCAGGCAGATGGAGTAGCATGAATGCAGTCATGAAAATCTGGGACTTTTCAAGCAGTTCTAGATACATAGAGATGAGACTTGGAAAAAGGGTGGAGAGGTGAGGTGAACCAAGTCACAGACAGATTGGTATGTTGAGCTAAGGAATTTGTACTTGATCCTACATGCAGTGGAAAGTCCCTGAAGAATTTGGAGCCAATCATATTTGAGGAAGTAAAGTACAAGAAAAAAGGTAAAATATAACTCAAGAGCACAGACTTTAGAGCCAGACTGTCTGGGTTGCTCAAATCCTGTCTCTGATGCCCATTAGCTGTGTGACCTTGGGTCAGTTACTTCACTTCTCTGGACCTCAGTTCCCCATCTGTAAATGATACTGTCTTCATAAAGGTTTTTGTAAAGATAGTAGATGCTAAGTAAGTGGTAAGAACCATGCCTGGCACTTACTAAGTACTCTGTGTTTCTGTAGTAGCAGCTGTCAGGTTGTAACAACTACTGTTGTCATCATCACTGTTATTACCATTAGTTCCATTTTTTAAAGATTCTTCTTAGTAGCCAATGTTTTTGAGTGGATGGAAGCAGAGTCAGATTGCAAGTAGGAAGCCTAGGCAGGAGTTACTGCGGTAATTCAGGCAGTAAGCTATGTCCTGTGGGTCAAATTGGGCCCACCGCCTGTTTTTGTAAATAAAGCTTTATTAGAACATAGCCACACCCATTTATTTACATACTGGCCTCTATCACTTTCACACTGCAGCAGCAGTAGTTGCAACCGAGACTGTATGGCCCTCAAAGCTAAGTGTTCACCATCTGGCTTTTTACAGAAGAAGGTCTGCTGAGCCAGAGGTCAGACGACAGTTCAGCTTTAGAGCAGAAGACACCAAAGACACCCTTTTGCCCTCCTCCAGCTATTTTAGGAAGGGATTGCCTACCCTCTCTAGGTCCACAATCCACCTGGCTCTGCATTTCCCAGTAGAGTGATCCAGATGGGTAAGATGTTGAGATCCTCCCAGCTCACTTTCCCCTCCATTCATTTGTACTGCTTTATTGTTCTTTTGCAAATTAATTCTTGCATCTTCAAATCTATAAAGGAAAACAATATTGAGAGCAGCCTGTGACCTTTCTGGCAGCTTTCAATTTCTTTCCTCTTCATTTTTAGCTTTTATTACCCTCAGGATAGCATCTAATTATTTCTTGAATAATCACGTCTCCTGGGCTCAGAGGAAATTTGAGAAGTTTGCTCCCTATTATGTCTTTCAAATTAGTTTCTCTTCCATTTCGGTGCACTTTCCTTTGTCTTTTCATTCTTGGTTCAGCCAAAAATAGTTTCTCAAATTGAGTGCTAAATTCTTCGGGATTTCATTCACTTCAATTAACTTTCCTCAAGACTCTTTGGTTTTTATAAATGAGGTCTTCGCTCCTCAGGATCTTGGTCCTAGGCCACTGGGCTGCGTTTTCATGCCAGCCCAGTCTGGAGCCCCCTCCAGCCACCTCTCTTGTCCTGATCCTTTGAATGGGTGTTGTTGGGGGTGTGAGGGCACAGGGAAGTGGGGGCATGTGTAGAAAGGCGTAGTGAATCTGGTGATCTGGATTCTGTTACTTCTACGCTGAAAGATGTTGGGCAAGTTGACCTTAGCTTTTCTCATCTATCAGATGTGGGGAGACACCCATCAACAGAGGAACTCATCAGTGAGAGACCCATGAGACACCTCACCCATCGTCTCTCACTGATCAATTAGAGATGACGAGGGCTGGGGGCAGGTGGAGAGTCAGCCACCCATGATCAAAGCCACTCTTGAATTCTGGAAGTCTGATTCCTGAGACCCCAGCACTAGTTTATTTCACAAGAGTGATTCAGAAAGCAATTGACAATACTTTATGATGATCATAATAACATCACCTGTATAGCAAAATCCTTTTCCAGTTTACAGATTGCCTGCCTATGCTACCCATTATGTTATTTTACAGCCTCCTGAAGCCCTGTGGGTAGGCTGAGCCAAAGCATAGACCCCATTTCACAGATGAGGAAACTGAAGCCCAGAGAGGTTAAGTGACTTGCCTGAGGTCACACTGCTAACCTGGGGCAGAGTCATTTAAAACAGCAAATCTCCTCTTTTCTCATGGCACATGCTCTCCTTCCATTGTTAGCTTTTCTACAGTGACCAAGTGGAGAGTGCTGTGTCCTGCATGTTCCTTTTGCTGCATGTGTAATATTCCAACAGTGCGAAAGCCAGGATTAGCCCAGCCTCAACTAGGAGTCTGGTTGTGACTTCAGTGGCATGAGCCCCACCTGACATGAGGGTCCAATGTCCCTCATGTCAGGCCAATGACATCCAATGATGGTCTGAGCTGGTGGACACTAGGAGCTGGGTTGCATTCATCTTGGCACCTCCAGCTCCCAGCGCATGCTGGGCATCTCCAGGGGTTCCGTGGATTCCACAGGATGGATGAGAACGTGGGTGAAGTTGAGTGGACTGGGTGTGAGTCTTGGTTCTACCACTTCCTAGCGGGGCAACCTCAAATAAGTCCCCCAAACCTCAGCCTCAGTCTCCTCACCTTTTAAGTGGGGAAAATAATGCCCATCCCATGGGGTGGGGGTAAGGTTCAAATAAAAGGACATGAGGTGACCCTGAAACCTAATCTGTCCTTTATTGGGGCTCAGTAAGCATCGGCACTTCCCTCCCCTCTTCTCTTCTTTCCACCCTCCCTTCCTCTCTCTTACCCCTCCCTAAAACCTCATTTTTTATAACTCCTTTTTGATCCATTGATTAGGAGTTTTCACAAGCGCAAGTCTTTACACACAAAGAAGAGTGACTGGGGATGGGGATAGAAGCCTCCAAAGGGAGAGGAAGGGCGAGAGTGGAGGTTTCAGAAGACAAGATTCCTTCACAAATTCGTCTTGGACTGGCCCTGTTGATGGTGGTGGTTTCTCTCATCTCTTTCTTCTTTCCAAATGTGAAACCATTTATAAAGTACAACTAAAGAGAAGTATGCATAAAGCTGTTTCTTGGTAGAAGTTTTAAAACCACTTTTTCTCAACGAAATATCTTTTTCTCCAAGATTTGTATTGATAACCCCCCAAAAACCTGTAAGACCAGGAAGCCTCTATGGCAGCATGGCTTGGATCTTGGGCTCTGGGGCAAGGAGACCTGAGTTCAAATCCTGGCTTAGGCTTTTTCTAGCTCTGACCCTGGACCAGTTACTTCACCTCTCTGTGCCTCATCTGTAAAGTGAGTAAATAGGGGTTCATAGGGCAGTGTAAAGATTATTTTTATTTGAATGATTTTATGACAAGTATATCTTGATTGTTAATAATTATTAATATAAATATGCATAAATATATATTTATTTAATAGTCATTACTCTATTAATATATGTAAATATATGATAGATCAAGTTATTAATTATATTATAATATTAATATATTATTAATAAATTAATATCATACATAATACAGTAATATAGTATTACTAAAACATAAACATATTGATATTATTACCATATTAATTAAATATTAATACATAATATAATGATTAATATATGGTACACTAATTAATATAAATATATTAATAATTTTAATATTAGTATATTAATAACTATTATAAATACATATCATATATATTAATAATACTGTTATTAATATATTTTATTTCTATGTTACATAATATAGATTTATATATATAAATCTATATTTATATATCTATATATCTATAATTATACATATAATTATATATATAAATCTATATATCTATAATTATATAATATAACATTATATATAGTATACATAGTGATATATATTTTATATATAATAATATATGTAATATTATATAAATATATTATATGGAAATAAAATATGTTACATAACATTATATAATATATAAAAATAAAAATATTAAAAGATCAATCGGGAACAATCCTTCCACCTCGTGCAAAGGCCTCTGAAAAGACCTGAGTGGTGAGGGGAGCCTGGAAGAATGTGGTTTTCAGGCTGACTTCATTTTACGAGAGTGTCGCCTCTGCCCCGTGGCCGTCCCTCCTCACAATGACCATTTGCAGTGGGTGCCTGAGATGTGATATTCCATTGCATTCCCTGCTCTGGCCCCTCAGTCATTTTGTTGACTTAATTTACTCAGGCCATGACCTTCTGGACCCACAGGTCTTCCCTCCTGGAATTTTAAGTCCTTCTCTTAAACTTGCAAATTGGTGAGGATTGAAGGATTGAAGAGTCAGGTGTGAAGAACTGGGTGCAAGGTGGTGTTCTCAGGTGAGGAGAGAGCAGCCTGGGTCATTACAGAGCCCTAAAGGCCGCTGTGATTCCCAGGGGCCAGGCACAGGGTGGGGAACACCCTGGTGACGCTGGAACCAGCAGCCACCCTGCTTGGCTGCTGTGGTGGCACCTGGCAGCACTGGGTGGCAGGCTTGTCCTGCTTTTGAGGACGCAGTGTCCCCTGCAGTGCATCCTGGAGTGAGGCTGGAGGAAGCTCTGCTGCTTGAGCACCGCGGCCCCTTTTCCCAGGCCCTCTGTCCTTCTGGGCGGATCCCCACTTGCTTGGAGTGGAGAAGCCCCAGGCACTCTCTTGCCTGCCTCTTGGAAGCATGCTGGGCCCTGGGCTGCACTGACGGTCAAGATGCCCAGGGCTTCCCATTGCCTGCGTGTTGCTCCAGGCTGCTCCGAGCAGACAGCCAGTTCCCTTCTCTCCTGATAGTTCTGCCACCTCCTCTGATGCCCCAGCCAGAAGCTTACAGTCCACTAGTGGAGTCCATGACCCCCAGCCCTGGCCCCTGTCTCCACCTCACCTCTTGCACCAGTCCTGCCCAACAAGCCCATCCTGGCAGGGTGGGGCCATGGCAGCTCCAGAAGTCAGTGTGTGTTGGGGTGGGGGATTGAAAAAGTCTGGGACCAGCCCACCCTGACCAGCCCTAGCCTTCAGACAGTCTCCACTCTGGGGACTGCCCTGAGGTCTGCCTAGGGCCCTACCCCAGCCTCAGTCTTCCTCTAGGGAAATCCCCAGGCTCCTTGCAATAGCCAACCATGTTGCCACCTGACCAAGCTCTCACCTTCTACCTGTACTCCATCACCACGGGACTGGTCCTTCCAGTCCTCACATGCAGTAAGCCTTGCCTGTGCTGCCAGCAGGTAACCACCCATCCACAGGCATGCAGTGACACAGACTTGAGTCCCTGGCCTAGGCCCCCCCTCACCGCTGTGTGACCTTGGGTAGGTCAGCCTTCTTTCTCAGCTGAGCTATCATCATGTCCCAAGGAGAACCGATAATCCCCACCCTGCAGGATGGGTGAGAGGATCAATGCAAAAAGCACCCTGCTAGCTCACATCAACTCTTCCATCAATGGGAGCATTCATTAACTCGCTCATTCATTCATTCATTCAATACTTATGATTTCCTCTGAGCGCAGCCCTGTGGATATAATGGTAGACAAAGAGCAGACCTGGCCCCTGGCTTCATGATCTTTACCTTCTTTCAAGACAGACATAATAAATAGATGCACACTTAGCACAGAATATGAAGGGATTGACTGGCGCTGTGAAGAAAGAGAGCAGCACATGGAGAGTGGGTGGGAAGCGCCGTTTTAGCTGGGGGTGTCTAGGAAGGCGATCTTTGAGCAGAGGACTGAATCAGACAGGGGAAAACCACACAGATGTCTGGGGAGGAGGGCACTGCAGTGCAAAGACCCTAAGACAGGACCATGCCTGGAGTTCCTGAGGACCAGGCAGCAAGGAGGCCAGCATGGCCATGAAGGTGGAGCAAACGAGATAATGGGGACAGATGGGGTCAGCAGGGTTGGCTGGGGCTGCCCTGCAAAGGAGGCTTGGTTTTAGTCCAGGTGTGATGGGAGTCAGTGATTGGAGAGTGGTTGCAAGATGATCATAGTTACATTTTTGAAGCCACATATTGACTGAGTGCCTGCTGCTAGCCTGTGCTGGCGTCACCATGGGGGTCGTGGGAGGATGATCCGATTTTAACAGGACTCAGGCCTTTGCCAGGTATGGGCCTGGAATCAGGAACTCACCAGGGCAAGAGGGAAAACCAGCCAAGGTTCCCAAGGGTCTTGGACCCAGAGACTTTCCTGGGAGGCCTGGCTGGTCACTTCCCATCCCAAGAGCTTCCCCAAGCCCTGGCTCCAGGCACCCTAGGCCCCCTGCGGCCCAGGCAGTCGGTGTAGCTTCCCCAAACACTGGCCGAGCAAGGAGAGAAAAGATGAAGGCTGAAGGCTCCCAGAGCCCACAGCTGACTTCCCACCCCCGGGCTCCAGTCCCAGGGCAAATCAGTTTTAGTAAGGAGACTGGTGAAGCAGGAGGGAAGAGGAGGAGGAAGACGGGAGGAGGAGAGTGAGAAGAAGGAGAGGGAGGAAGAGGAGCAGCGGGAGGAGGAGGAAGGGGAAGAGGAGGGAAACATCACGGCTTCAGCTTTTCTGGAGTCATACATAAATTTCAGATTCTATGCCCGACTCCTACACGGGGGAAACCATGTCAGAACCCTTCGGACCGATCAGTTTTACCTACAAGTTTTAGGAGTTGGAAACCAAGTAGTTTTAGAAAAAAAAATCTGTCCTAGTTTTGTAATTGGCTCCCAGGGCCCTGCTCAACGATTATTTAAATACTGACACAAAATCTCTGAGAGAAATTGCTCTGGGCCCTCTATTTATCATTTGCATTGCTAAGACAAGGGGAGGCCTTTCCATGGTGTGTCAGCTGGGGTAAGTTTCAAGGTCAGATAATTAACTTTATTAAGGAAGAGTCAGATCTGCAAAGGGACTAAGACCGAGACTCAGGTGGCCCTTGCTTAATGGAAACTTGCTAAACGGAACTCAGGGCCTCAGATGTCATGGATCTGACTTACGTTGTTTGGAACCATCGATGATTCTGAAGCTGAGGTCCATAGATCCTACCCTAGTCCTGAAGCGCATGAAGAGGCTGCAGGCGATCCATGAACCTTCTGAAACTGCAGACAAAGGTCTATTTGTTTGGGTTGCTGTGCATTTTTTCTAGGCCAGTGGTTCTCTCAGTGTGAGGCCAGTGGTCAACTCACCTGGGAACCTGTTGGAAATGCATATTCTCAGGCTGTACCCTAGACAAGCGGAGTCAGAAACTCTGGGAGTGCAGCCCAGTAACCTGTGTATTAACAAGCTCTTCAGGTGATTCTGATGCACGCTCAGGTTTGATGCACATGAAAGCTATGCTCTATGGTAGGAGACAGCAGCCAGGAGTAAGGACCTGGGATCACACTGATGTGAGTTCAAATCTCAATTTGGCTACTCAGTAGCTGTGTGGGCCTGTGCAAGTTCCTCAGCCTCTCTAAGCTCCCCCATCTCTAAACTAGAGATAAAACCTGGAGATACTGGGGAACTTTTAATATTGCAATAATAACAGCTTCTTAGTCTCCATCAAGTGACAGATTGATGGTGATGATGATGTTTTTGAGGAGGAGACTGGCATGGACAGAAGTGTGGGTTAGAAAGACAGCTCTATCAGATGGCTTAGACACCAGCAGAGTCCCCAGGGACTGGGATCACAGCAGCGTGGCAGCGGTAGGAAGGGCCATCTTCCTGCTGCATCAGAAGACCATCAGAGATCAAGTGGACAGGACTGGCAGATGATTCCGTTTATTCAACAAACATTCACTGAGCACCTCCGATATGTCTGGCACTGTTCTGGATGCTAGGGACACAGATGACAGAGTCCCTGCCCTCAGGGAGCTCTCATCCATGCAGGATATAAATTCAGTGGACAAGCAAGCTCACAGTTGAGTGAGGATCTAAGAGCACAGCCAGTGCTGGACAGGTTAGTGAGGTAGCAAGTGACATGGGTCAGTAGGGTGGCCAGAGGAGGTGACACTGAGCAGAGAGTTGAATGATGAGGAGGAGCCAGCCGAGAGAAGACTGTGGGAGAACGCAGGCAGAGAGGGAACAGCCAGTGCAAAGGCCTGGAGAGGGAAATGGGCTTGGTGTGTTAGTGGAACGGCAAAGGGTGTCAGACCTGGAGAGTAGCTCTGAGCGTGTCCAGGGTATTGAAAGTTCTCAGCTCTCTGGGACTCCACTTCATCTGTCAAATGGACGCCACTGAAGAGCCGCTGTGAGGAAGCGATGATGCAATGAATATAACCACGTCTGGCACATAGCGGGCACTAGGAAAATGTATACATGACCCCGCAATGGCCAGTTCTATCTCCCACGTGTCATTGTATGAGAATTCTAGCTGTATATCATCAAACCAGCTTGAGCATTGGAAATAAAAGTTCTGATTGTTTTAGACTAATATCAGGTGTTAAATAGGAGGCAGTTTTCTGCAAGCAACAGACATTCATTGAGCATCCACTGAGGATGATGCCCTTGGGAATGGAGAAGTGGAAATGTCACTGACCCCTATTTGTGTCCAGACCCTGCTGTGTAGTAGCTTTGTGGTTTGGGGAAGTCCCAGCCCCACAAGGGCAGCAGTCTCCTCTGAAGGGAGGAGAGGTTCCCTACAATACTTTAGCATTAGAAAGTATTTATGCAGTCAAGTTCTCTAGAACATATAGTGATGGGTCCAGAGCTGACCCTTGACAGGAGTGGGGGTCTTCCACAGTGAAGAGCAGGGAAGATGGGGAGCACAGGTGTGGACTGTGAGAAGCTGAAGACTCAGTGACTGGAAGATGACTGGTGAGGTTCCCTTCTTCTTAACTTCACTGAGCTTTAGTTTCCTCCACTGTAAAATGGGGATAATCCCAGTACCCAATGTCTGTGGGCAGCGGTGGGGATTAGATGGTGTCATGTTGTACAATTATTAGCACAGTGCCTAGAACAAATTAAGCCCTCACTAAATGGCAGCTTCTATTATTAGTATCCATGTCCATATCCTTATCCATATCATTGTCATCAATGCTATTATGAGCAGGGGAAGCTGTGCCTGGGAGCTGCCCGTGCCTACGTCTACCTCTGTGGCCAAGTATAGGGCCCTAGGATGATAGCCCTCTTTCTGCCAGGTCTAGACTGAGTGGAAGCCCTGAAAGGGAAGGTAGCGATGCTGCAGCCGTGAGGACAGAGGGGCAGGGCTTTAGAGAACAGGCCGGTGGCAATGGGGAACAAAAAAGAAGCTGAATTGTGGTCACCTCCTCCTGGAAGCCTTCCTAGATCACTTTGGGTGCTCCCAGAGTCCCTTGCACTTACCTTCAGGAGGCAGAGATCCTACTGTGATGTGAGAGCTTGTGCCTCCATCAGCCTGAGGGCTCCTTGATGCTAAAGCCTGGGCATGACCTATCTTTACACTTCCAGGGTCAAGCTCAGTACCTGGAACGCAGTGGGTGCTTGAATGAACAAACAGATGAATGACTGAAATTCAGAACAAACGCCTAAATGAATGGAGGTAAGCGGGCTGGCTGGTCCAAGGAGGAATACATTTGGGAACCTGGCGGGCTTCGGGCTTCTCTTTCCCTCGAAGATCTGCTCTTAGGGGAGTTGCGCCTCTTTCCTTGGACACCAGGGGGCGCTATCACTGCAAAGCTGGCACGGGAAGGCTGAAGGGTTCCGAACGCCTCAGGTAACGCCGACCTGAAGGTTAAGGAGAAGGGACCCGGTTCTTCTAAGACACAAAGAATCCTCCCCTTAGGCCTAAGTGGTGGATTCCAGGAGGAGCAACTTGCCAACAATGGCAATCAGCTTACAACAGCGGCGGCGAGCTCTGCGTGGCTGCAGGTCTCTGGAGTCCACCCAGGCCCTTTCCCGACCTTTGGGGGCGCTGGCGCTGTCTTCTCTCTGTTGTGCAAGGGATCCCCGGGGGGTTCACCAGCACCGGCCTGAGAGGGAAAAAGGGGCCTTCGACCCTCTCCAGGAAGTCCTCTCCTTCCCACGGGTAGCACCTTCATCAGATAACAACGGCGAGAAAACTGCCCCAAAGCAGCTCCAGGTTTGTATAATAATTTCAAATTTACAGAAAGTTGCAGCAGTAGTAAAAAGAGCTTTTCTCCCCAAGCCATTTTGGCGGGGGGAAAGTAAGTTACTAACGTGATACTCCACCACCCCCAAATATTTCGTGGATATTTCTTACAAATAAGGACATTCTCTACCTAACCACAAGCACCAAAATCAGGAAATTTACATCAATGCGTTGGAACCACTTAATCCTCAGACTCCATGCACGTTTCACCAGCTATCCCGATGAGGCCTTTTAGAGCAAGGGATTCAGTCCCGGATCCTGCACTGCATTTAGTTGTCACGTCTCCTTATCCTGGAACAACTCCTCAATCTTACAGACGTACGTGCACAACCTTGATGCTCTTGAAGATTTGGGGCTACGTAGGTTGTAGGAGGTCCCACGGCTCCAGTTTGGCTGCTATTTCTTTCTTATTGGGTTCAGGTCGCCCGTTTTCAGTAGGAATATCACAGAAAAGATGCTGTGTTCTCATTGCATCCTCGTAGGTAGCACACAATTTCTCTTTGCTGCATTACTGGTGTATGAATGTCAATCGCTTTATTAAGGTGGTGTCTGCCAGTTTTTCCTCAGTTCTTCTTTTCCCCTTTGTCACCAATAAGTATTTTCTTGGGGAGGTACTTTGAAATGATGTCATTCATCATCAAACTTTAGTTGTAGCATTCTTTGGTGATTTTTGCCAGAATCAAGTTATTACAAACATGGTTGCCAAATGGTGACTTTCTGATGCCATCATTCCTCCTTCTCCTCCGCCTCCTCCTTCTTTTGTTTAGAGTCAGAGTCTCGCTGTGTTGCCCCAGGCTGGAGTGCAGTGGCACAATCATAGTTCACTGCAGCCTCTAACTCCTGGGCTCAAGTAATCCTCCTGCCTCAGCCTTTCCAAATAGCTAGGACTACAGGCACATCCAACCACAACTGGCTGACTTTTTAAATTTTATTTTTTTTGGTAGAGACAGGGTTTCACTTTGTTGCCCAGACTGGTCTTGAACTCCTGCCCTCAAGCGGTCTTCCCACCTCAGCCTTCCAAAGTGCTGGGATAACAGCAGGCATGAGCCGCTGTGCCCACCCTCCATCATTCCTTCTAAATGTATCAGTTGGCAAAAACTGTAAGGAAAAGATCTCTTCTCTCCCCACTTACCCATTCATTCATATATGTACTTGGTAAGGGTTCATGGATTCTTTTCTATTTAATGACTTATAATCTATTATTGTGACTATTTCTTTTGACAGTCAAATTGTCCCAGCTTTGGCCAGTGGGAGCCCCTTCAAGCTGGCCACTCTGTCTTGTTAACATACCCACATCCTTCTTTGAACACTTCCTTATTTTTGGGTGCAAGATATTCTAGGCTCATTTAGTATTCCTGGCCCTGTTTTCTGTGTTTAAAGGAATCATGGGTTTATTATCCTGCAAAGGAGTATTTTGGAAACTCTTTTCTTCTAACCCCTCCCCAGCCCTAGGAAACCACACTACACAGGAGGGGAGAGATTGGACATTGTAGTGAGACTGATGTGGTTCAAATCCCACATCTTACCAGCAGTGTCTTCTTAGCCAAGTCTGAAAGCCTCTCCTCACCTGTGAACCAGGCATTTGTAAAGTGCTGCTGCTCCTTTAATATTACCCCAGCACCACCATATGGCCAGTGGTCTGGGAAATTGCTGGAGGGGATTCCTTGATCTGCCTCAGAGGGTAGGGAGCTGAGTGAGAGTCTCTCACTTGACTGAGCTCACCTGTGGTACAACTTTACCTGTCTGCGTTCCCACCTCACGCCTTCCAACAGGACTCACATGTATTCCCTGTCTTCCAGCATGTTATCAGTGGGAATGACAGACGTTCATAAGAATGACATATACCTGTACTTGGGCTTTTGTGACAGGCCCCTTACATCTTACAGCTGCACTGCAAAATGCTACCCCTGAAGCTCAGCTGAGATAAAGTATCTGGCCTGCAGTAAGGCTCAGCACTCGATATGTGCCTTCCTTATCTTTGAACTCTCCACAGTGCCAGCAGCTCAGAGCTTGTCACATAATAGATACACAATACATGCTAAACAGACCAACATATTTCCTCCAATGTGGCTTTGCCCACACACCAATCCCTCCTCCTCATTTTCCTATTTTTATGCATAGTCCTGTCACCTGATCCCTCTGGTCTTGATGCTGGGCTAAGGAGATGGCATGGATGTGGATAGACAGTAGATTCACTGAAGGGCTTATGGTATAGCCTATGGAATGCCTGGAGCGGGCTGCAGAGTGGAGACAGAGCCTCAGGGAAGGTTTCAGGTATGGGGTGATGGAGGCTCTGGCTAAAATTCTCTCCTCCTTCCCCTCTGTTCTTGACATACTGCCTTTCAGTTCTACCTCTGTGTCCTCTCAAACCCATCACTGCATCTCTTACTGCCCCTGCAGTGGTCCCAGGCTCCATCACCCCATACCTGAAACCCTCCCTGGGGCTCTATCTCCAGGCTGCAGCCCACTCCAGGCACTCCACAGACTATACCCCAAGCCCTTCAGTAAACCTATTGTCTATCCACATCCATGCCAGCTCCTTAGCCTGGCATTCAGGACCCACAACTCTCCATCCTGTGGGCTAATCCCATCCCCAGGTAGAACCCAGAATCCACGTTTCAGCCAGCTTGTCCCAAAGACTCCTGCTTCACTGTGGGATACGTTAATAAAGCTACTCCTGGATTCTTTAGATTAATTATCCTTTCCCTTGAAACCTAATTTGTATCTTTATATTCAAAGTGAGTTTATTGTAGACAGCATGTAGTTGAATCTTGCTTTTTTACTGAGTCTGACACCTGCCTTTTAACTAGAGTATAAGCACCATTTATTTTAACGTGAATATTGATATAATTTAGTGTAACTCCACCATCTCACCATTCGCTTTCTATTTGTCCTATCTAGACTTTATTTTCCCTCTCTTTGTTTCTGCCTTTTTGAGATTATGTTTTTATGCTTCTATTTTATCTCCCTTGTTAGCTTATTATATACTCAATTTCTTAGTGATTGCCTCAGAGCTTACAACTTACAACTTTGAATTTATCACAGTCTATATTCAAGTACAATTCTGAAAATATAATAATTATATTATAGAATAGAAGGACCCTACAACAGAATACTTCATTTTACCTTGCTTGGCTTTTGTCCTATCACTGCCACACATTTTACCTCTGCTTGTATATAAACCATACAATATATTATTATTATTATTACTTTAAATAGTTAATTATATTTTTAAAATATTTTAAAGCATATTTTTATTAATTCATATGTTATTTCCAGTACTCCTTATTCTGTTGCACATATCCATATTTTCCATTAATTATAATTTTTCTTCTGCCTAAAGAAATTTCTTCAATATTTTTTGAAGTGTTGGTCTATTTGTGGTAGAGACTTTCCACTTTTAAATGCCTGAAAAAGTCTTTATTTCACCTTCGTTTTTAAAAAACCAGCTTAATTGAGATATAATTTGCATGTTATAAAATTTATCCTTTCAAATTGTATAATTCAGTGTACAATTCCACTGTCACCACTATTGAACTTTAGGACATCTTTCTCACCCCAAAAGAAGCTCTGTACCCATTTGTAGTCACTCCTCATCCCATTCATCCCCACAGCCTCAGGCAACTACTAATCTACTTTCTGTCTCCATAGATTTGCCTATTCTTGACACTTCCTGTAATTAGAATCATGCACTGTGTGACCTTTTGCGTGTGACTTTTTTCATTTAGCATGTTTTTGAAGCTCAACCATGTTGTAGCTTACATTAGTACTTAATTCCTTTTTAAGCCTGAATAATATTCTGTCGTACAATTGTCTTAGTCCGTTAGTCCATTTCATGTTTCTGTAACAGAATACCTGAGACTGGGTTATTTATAAACAATAGAAGTTTATTTGGCTCATGTTTCTGGAGGCTGGGAAATCCAGGAGCATGGCACCAGCATCTTGTGAGCATCTTCATGGTGCATCATCCCATGGGAGAAGGCAGAAGGGCAAGAGAGCCTGAGGGCAAGATAACAAAGAGGCCAGACTCACTTTTATGAGAAACCCATTCTCAAGATAACTAACCCACTCCTTTGATACTGACATTAATCTATTTATGAGCCCTCAGGACCTAATCACTTCTTATTAGGCTCCACCTCTTAACCTCTGTTGCATTAGGGATTAAGTTTCCAGCATGTGAACTTTGGGAGACACATTCAAACCACGGCAATGGATATATCACATTTTGTTTATACATTCATCACTGAACAAAGATTTGGGTTGTTTTCAGCCTTTGGCTATTGTAAATAATGCTGTTATGAACATTCATATACAAGTGTTTGTGTGAAAACATATTTTCAATTCTCTTGGGTTCCCTTCCACCTAGGGATAGAGTTTCTAAATCATATGGAAACTATGTCTACCCTTTTGAAGAACTGCCAGATTGTTTTCCATAGCAAAGGCACCTACAAGCTCCCTAGCAATATATTGGGGTTCCCATTTCTCCATATCTTCACCAACACTTGTTTATTCACTTTAATCTTTGAAAGATGTTTTTACTATGTATAGCATTCTAGGTTGACAGTTTTTTCTTTCAGTCCTTTAAAAATGTTCTACTTTCTTCTGGTATTCATTGTTCACATGGAAAGTCTTCAGTTATTCTTTTCTTTTCCTTGATTCTCTGTACATAACCTATGCTTTTTCTCTGACTGCTTTTAAGATTTTCTCTTTATCATTAGTTTTAAGCAGTTTGATTTTAGTGTCATTTTCTGTTTCTTTATGCTAGGGCTTGGTTGAGGTTTCTGGGTCTGTGGATTAATAGTTTTCATTAAATGTTTGGCCATTATTTCTTTGGATAGTTTTTCAGTATCTTTCAACTCTTCTTTATTCCTCTCCTTTGGGGGCTCCATATAAGTATTAGGTGCCTTGTTCCACAGCTAATGGATAATTTCTCCTCCCCCCATCCTTTTTCTCCCTGTATTTTATTCTGGATAGTTTTGTTGCTGTTCATAAAATTCACTGGGATGTTCTTCTGCTGGATCTAATTTACGGCTAACCTTATTAATGCCCCAGCCATTCTACTTTTAATCTCTAGATGTTTGATTTGGGGCTTGTTTATATATTATATATCTCTCTTTTATATGCCTATGCTTTCTTTGTCTTCTTGAATGTATAGAGGATTTGTTTAATAGCTGCTTTAATGTCATTCTATCAATTTTATCATCATCTGTGTCATTTCTGGAACCATTCCAATTGAATGAGCTTTGTGCTCATTATGGGTCAGATTTTTCTCTTTCTTTGCACGCCTAATAATATTTTTAAATGTATTGTGAATTTTATATTGGGTGATAGATTTTGTTAATGTTCTTTAAATATTTTTGAACTTTGTTCTTAGCAGCAATTAAATTACTAGAGAACAGTTTAATACTTTTGAGACTTGCTTTTAAGCTTTGTTATGTGGGAACAGGACATCTTTTAGTCTAGACCTAATTTGGCCCCACTAATGAGGAAAAAGCCTTCTGAGCAGTCTAATTAATGCTGTGTGTATTAGAAGGTCTTCCCACTCTGGCTGGTGGGAATAAAGACCATTATAGGCTCTGTGTGAGTTATGGTAATTGTTCTCTCCATGCCTTTTCAGTGGTTCCTTCCAAAGCCTTGGGTATTTTCTGTACATGCATGTGCTGATTAGTACTCAGCTTAAGATTTGAAGGGAACCTTTGATAGCTCTTCAGCACTCTGCAGCATTCTATTCTCTGGTACTCTGCTTTGATCTCTATGAATTCTCAATTCTTCCTCCTCAACTCAAAAAGACGACCAGTCTCTCTTTGGGTTCCTTCTCCCTGTTCTGTGGCCTGAAAAAAACTCTTATCACAAACAAAGTAAGATGGGGCATCACAGAGCTCTCTTCCTTGGTTTCTCTCCTCTCAGGGATCACTGTATGGTGCTCTTGTCCAATGAATGGAAACCATTGTTTTATATAATCTTGTCTTTTTCTTTTTTAAGGTGGGGTGTGTGTGTGTGTGTGTGTGTGTGTGTGTGTGTGTGTGTGATAGAGAAAGAGAGGGGGAGAGATTGGGAGACAAAGAGAGAAAAAGAGAGAAAGAGAATCCAGTCACTGTTACTCTACTGTGGCCAAAAGAAAACGTCCCTATTATTTGTTATTACATATTTATCAATTTGCTTGGTAAAACTGGTTTCTCATTGTTTTAAATTTCTAACATATTTCATTACTGTCAAGTTTTAAGTTTTTTTTCAAGTATACACAAGCCATTTATAATGCCTCTTTTGTTCATATAGCCTTTGCTCATTTTTCTAGTGGTGATGTCTTAGTGTTTCTTATTGATTTTTATCTGCTATTTATATTTAAAGCTATTATCCTTCATCAATGTGTCATGGATAAGTTGTCATCTGTTACTCTTTAAAATAAATTATTTTATTGCAATAAACAATGGAAAAGTGCACAAATGATAAGTTAATTACTTGATGAATTATCACAGTGAACATACCTCTGTGCCTACCACCAAGTTCAATAATTAGAGCCTTGCCAGCATCCTAGAAACTTCCCTTTGTGCCCCCGCTATTCATTACCACTACCTTCTTCCCCCAAAATAACCATATGCCAACATCTAACAATGTCAGTTAGATTTGCCTGTTTGAACTTTATAGAAATAGAATTATACAGTATATGTCTTTTTGTATTTGACCTCTTTCATTCAACATTATAATTGCGAAATTCATTCATGTTGTTGTGTGTAGTAATAATTTGTCCTTTGTTACTGTTGTGTGTGTGTACAACAATTTATTGATCTGTTCGACTGTTGATAAAAAATCAGGTTGTTGACAGTTTGGGGCTATTCTGAGTAACAACTGCTTTCTCTCATTTTTCACATTTAGATCTAAAGTCCATCTAGCATTGATTTTGCACGTGATGTGAGGTAGGGGTCTCGGCTTATTTTTTCCCTATGCGATTATTCAGTTGATCCAGCTCGATTTCTTGAGCTCTGTTTTATTCCACTGGCATTTTTGCCCATCTTTGTTTTAATATCACTATTGTGGGCTGAGTGCTTGCGTCCCCCCCCCAAATTTACACATTGAAATCCCATCCCGCAATATGATGATATTAGGATGTGTAGCCTTTGGGGGCTGATTAGGTCATGAGGGTGGTGCCCTCCTGAATGGTAACCTTATAAGAGAGACCCCAGAGAGCTTTCTCACACTTTCTGCTGTGGGAGGACACAGTGAGAAGACATTGTCTATGAATCTGAATGTTAGCCTCCCCCAGACACTGAATCTGCTAGTGCCTTATTTTGGACTCCCCAGCCTCCAGAACTGTGAAAAATAAATGTTTGTTGTTTAAGCTGCCCAGTCTATGGTATTTTTGCTATAACAGCCCAAATGGACTAAGATAATCACACTGTCTTAGTTACTGCACATTTATGATATATCTTAATATCTAGTAGTGCACGTATTCTTACCTTGTTATTTTTCTTTTTTATCAAGGAGGAGATGGACTTCTCCTTCTTGCACACAAAAACACTGGTAATGCAAATCAAGGCACACTTGGAATTCTCTGCTGTAGAAGACTCCCAAGGATCAGGCCTGGAATCACTTAACCCACCCTCTGATACTCGCTTTTGTTTCTGGGACTGAGAGTCTGGATTCTGACAAGCTGGAGTTCAAATCTCATGTCTGCCCCTAACTGTGAGACTTTGGGCAGGTTGCTCCTCTTTCTGGACCTCTGTTTCCTCATTTATAAAATGAGAATAGTCACAGTACCTAACTCAAAAGGTTATTGTGAGTTATTCAAACCTGTGTTGTTGAAGGGTCAACTATAATGTTGTGTCTACTGAACTCTGTTGGTCAAAATAGTAGGAAAAACCTGTCTAGTTTGAAGGGGAGGGGGTGTAAACTCTACCTCTCAATGAAAGGAAAGTCAAAGCCACATTATAAGAAGAGCATGCAGAATGGGTAATATTATTGCATTCCTCTTTGGAAAATATAATCTGTCACAGCAAGTGTGAGGGACCTGCAGGAAACCACTTTGGCTGTACCAAGACAGACTACATAGTAATTTGAGGAATTAAGCTGGTGGAGGTTGCCAGTGGTGTGTTTGTTTGAAAGGGTGTGTTTAGACTTGGCCTGGAGGCATAAGGGAGCAAAGAAGGTCTGTAAAATCAGGAGCTTTGCATGGCTTGGAGGGAGATAAAATTTAGTCCTGCTCAGGGAAAGGATAAAGAAAGGAGAACCACTTAGGGATAGCAACAATACCAATACTGTATGGTCATCTCAACCTGTGTGCCTCTGGGACCCTCCCGGGTCTTTTTCTTCTGTGCTGGGCTCATTCACACATTGGCATTGCTTTTCCACCTCCAAGAATTTTGTACATTTTTGTTTTGTTTTGTTTTGCAGGATCATGCTTTCCCATTAGTCAGAGGCACACTGACAGCTCTCTTCTTTTCTCCCAGAGTATTAGCAATTCCTAATGCAGCATTATCTGCCATTTTTTCAGTTCTATAGGATGTAACGTTGGATGAAACTGGGTGAAGGGTGCACAGGGCCTCTTTATCCTAGCTTTGCAACTTCCTGTGATCTGTAATTATTTTAAATAAAACGTTTTTGAAATTCATATTATATTTTTTCTTCTAAAAGTTCTAGTAGGCTGTTTTCATCTCTGCTTTCACTCTGCTTCTTTTATTTCCATAAATGTAAGTATTTTCTATTCTGTTCCTGATAATTCCAATACTTGATCTCGTTTTGTGTTCTGTTTCTGTAGCCTGTTAGTTTTCCGGGTTCTTACTTATGGTGTTTTGTTTCTGATACATTTTTTAATTTTTAACTCAGGTTTTAATTTTCTTCAGAACATTTATTTTTGCTAATTCCTTGAAGTCTGAATTTAAGTTGAATTTTTCCAGAACCAATTTCTTTTTGCTTCTGCTCTCTGCTGGGGGTGGTACCAAACCTGGATGATGTTACATTTAATTTTCCACTTAAGGCTTTTGGACCATGTAAGTAACACAAATTCCTAAGGGATATTTCATGTTCTTGTCATCTAGTAGCAAGGTCAAGACAGGTGAGTTTTGTTTCTGTCTACTGTGGCGGGCTTTGATTTTCCACTCAACACCTGCAATTTTGATGAGTGCGTTCCAGGACTCCTTGCCTGGCCATGGTCAGGGCTAGGTGGACACTGGCCCTGACCTCCATAGACCTAGTCTGATGCAGACTCTGAGCAGCCTCCTGCAGGGAGCCCCTGGCACTGACTCTCCCTAGCTGCAAGACTTGATAGAGTTACTTCACTTCTCTGTAATGGAGATTAAAGCAGCACCTACCCCATAGAGTTCTGTTGAGAATTTAGCCCAATAAGCCATGAGATGGGCTTAGCCCAGAGCCCAGCCTCCAGTAGTGTCTCAGTGAACTTGAGCTGTTGTAATGACTAAGGCCTGGAGAGGGTCATCTGGATCAAAAGCCCTGCATGGTAGGGTACGGGCTCTGCAGGCAGAGAGTCAGGTTCCAGGTCTAGCTGCACCATTTGCTAGCAGTGTGACTTTGGACAAATCAGTTCATCCAGTCATTCACCCAGCTCTCTATCCAACAATGATTTGTTGAATGCTTTCTTTGCCTGGAAGTGATTCCATGCCAGAGATTTGTTAGTGAATGAGGCAGCCCTAGCACCTGTCCTCATAGAGCTTAGAGTCTCTTAGGGAAGACAGGTGTTGAACACAGGTAGAGGGGCAAGGTGCTAACTCAGTTCTCAACAGGGGAGCAATTCTGCCCCACTCAGAGGACATTTGTTCATGTCTGGAAGGCATTTTGGGTTGCATAACTTTGGGAGAACTACTGGCATCTAGTGAGTAGAGGCCAGTGATAGTGCCAAACACCCTGTAATGCACAGGGCAGCCCCACAGCTAAGAATTATCTAGCCCAAAATGCCAGAGTGCCAAGATTGAGAAATTCTGTGCTGTAGAATGCATAGCAGGGGGTCCTAGTAGTTAGGAGGTGGTGTTGGGGAGTCTACCCTAAAGAAGAGACAGTGGAGACCTCAGGGACGAATTAGTCAGGCAGTATGTGTGCAGGTGGAAGGGAGACTGCAGGGAGAAAGAGTGTTCCTGGCAGAGGGAACAGCATTGCCAAGGCCTGGAAGCAAGAGAATGAGCAAGGGAGGGCCTGAGGCAAGTTTATTGCTTCTGGGATACAGAGGATTGGAGGCAGAGTGACAGGTGAGATGGAGCGTGGGAGGCACACGCTATAGGGAATAGTGGCCACTCCTGACATTCAGTAGGCCAGGCCCAAGCCCTTGAAATGCATCCTTCCTCAAATTCTCACCATAACGCTCTATAATATGTATTATTATTTTGTCCTTTATATAGATGGTTCCAAGAAGTGACAAGCTGAAACTCATGATGCTTTTGCTGACACAGAGCCAGGCACATGGAAGGTACCAAACATATGTTGGTCCAGGCACCCCTAGGAGGGGCTCAGCTTGTGTTTGTTGACTAAGTGAGCAAATGAAGAATGACTAAAGCAAGCACAAATCTCCTAAGGAGGAACTGGGTTAAAGGAAGTGACTGTCTCTAGGGCCTTCACAATTGAGGCAGGACCATACCCACCATTTTACCAAGGTGAGGAAGTGTGTAGGGCAGCCAGGTGTGACTCAACCATGTCCGTTGTTCCTCTTTGTCCCTTTGATGGAGAGTCTGTGCCCATGACACCCTTTCCAGACACTGCCTGCATGCTAGCTGCCTGTCCTATTACCTCTGCATGGAAGGACGTGGAGTTGGCCACATTGATTCCAACACCAGTGGGATCACCTGAGGATGGATCTGGTGACCGACCTTGTGCCTTCTCACAGCATAGGCTTTGGGATCCACAGCAACCCAGGCAGAGTTTGCAGCAGTGCAGGTTCCCGGGACCCATCCCAGGCCCCATCCCAGACTGACTAAGTCACTCTGAGAGCTGGGCCCAGGAAGATTTAACCATCTGGAGACTATAGATTGTAACAATTTCCTTAGGTGACTTCCTGGCAGGCTAAAGTGTAAGAAAGGGTGCCATGCATCAGCGAAACAGGCAGCACTTCAACGTGCAGCCTGCGTGTCCCACAGAGGTCCCAGCTGTCGCAGTGCCAGCTACATTTGCTGAAGTGTGAGGCCTGGACTGCAGGCAGGCTCCAGGCCAAACCCTTCCTTGCATGGCTTGCTCAGGGATCTCTATGACATGCTGGTGCCATTCTCTCCATTTTACAGATGAAGGAACAGAGGCCCAGAGCACTGAAGTACCTAGCTAGAAAGCTGGCATACCATGTTACCCTGCCTCCCTGACAGCTTTCCTCCAACCAGGTGGCCCAATCTGTGGTTCAGAAAATACAGCCTCATTAAAGACAGGTGCTGGAAACCATGGCCTGGAAGAGGTAATCTGGTTGAGCTCATTTTGCTGGGTTGTGAAAGAGCCCAGCCTGCCTGACTTCCCTCCCTCCTTCCCTTTCTTTCTTCCTCCCTTCCTTCCTGTTTCCCTCCTTCTTTCCTTCCTTCCTTCCCTTCCTTTTCTTCTTTTTCCCTCCCTCCCTCCCTCTCTCTCTCTCCTCTCTCTTCTCTTCTCTTCTCTTTCCTCCCACCCTCCCTCTTTCCTTCCTTCTTTCTTTCTTTCTTTTCTTCTTTCTTCCTTTCTTCCTTCCTTCCTTCCTTCCTTTCTTTCTCTCTCTCTTATTTTCATTCTCTTTCCTGAGTTATCAATCCAACAGAAAAGCCCATGGAGGTTATTGGAATGCAGTGGGGAGACACAATGCACTGCCAGCTCCAGGGGAAGGATGAGAAGAATCAGAGAGCACAGAGGCCAGAAAGACCCAGCGAGGAGCTGAGACAGGGACCTATCAGGGCTGATGTCCAGTGTGAGAGGGATTGAACCTCTGAAAAGTCCAGACAAAGCTATCTTGCTCCTAGGTGCAGAGTGATGGCGCGTGTCTGTAAACAGCGGATCTTTGCTTAGAAGCTAAGAATGTGCCTGCTGGGCTGAGTCTAAGACCTGGAAATGCCTCCAGAAGTCTGTGTCTGGTGCCCCTGAAACATGTGTAGAGAAGGAGAGCCTCAGGGTGGTGTTGAGATCTGCATGTGACTCTCAGTTAGGCCCATTTTCAGTGTGAGCTTTCATCAACCCCAGCCCTCTCTGAGCCTCACTGTTACCTGTGTGATGTTGGAACTAAGTCTAGAACTAAGGATCTTCTAGTTCTAGACTTTAAAGTCTTAACCTCCAGGCTTGACATAGGGTAGGCGCTTAATAAATACACCGTGAATAAATACATTTGTTTTTACACAAGGTTTCTCCTCTTCCTTTGCTGGAACTGAGGTTGGCATGGTGTTCAGATCCTTTCCATTCCATTCCAACCAACTATCAGACCCCAACTCCAATCAGGCTCTTTCTCTAGCTCCTGTCAGCAGCCTCCACCTTCCAGCTACAGCACCTGGCTGACTGTCCCAGCCTCCCCTCTCCCCTCCTTCCCATCACTTACAGTCTTGTCCCCTTCAATCCAGCCCCTGCGGTACAGCCAGAGGGGGCTTCTCAAGACATAATGACAACTGCATTCTTCCCCGCAAACCTCTCCCTGCACTCCTGCACTTGGCCCAAACCACCTTCCCAGTGCTTTCTGATCATTCTCTCCAAAGCCTGGCCCTGTGGGGTAAGTTGGGAGGAGCAGAGCAGGGTGAGGCCCATTTCTCTGCTAGCTCACCGCTCATCCGTGTGGAGGAAGGAGGATGCCCTGGGCCCTCACACATGTTGTGCACGTCAGCACCTGCACTCTGGGTGCAGGAAATGTCACGGTGCCAATAACTGACCCGAGGGGAGGGCAGTGGGAGATAGGTGCAGGGAAGGTCTTTGCTCACCCTTTTGTGGCCGACCTGAAGATAGCAGTAACCTACATCATCAGGAAGAGCTGCCAGTGGGGAGCTAATGCCCTGTTTGTCGTGGCCATGCCACTGACCAGCTGTGAGTCTGAGTGAGTCCTCAGCCTCTCTGAACCTCAGCTTCCTCATCTGCAAATGGGGCTGGCGTGATTCACCCCTCTCGGGTAGGATTCCATGGATTATGGGCAGAAAAAGCATTGTAACGTCAGGAGTGCTTTGCGCGTACTTAGTGCTGTTATTGGGCATTACCCGGGGGGCTGGCCGCCATCCAGAACCCGCCATCCCTGTATCCTTCCCCTTTCAGTAGCTCCCAGTAATAGCCTGCCCTATGAGGCTGGCTGCTTTTCTGATTTCGGCTCTGAGGCAAGTATCGATCTGGGGTGTGCTTTGCGAGGATGGATGAGTGGACACCCAGCCACTCTCCAAACTGGATCTCAGGCTCTAAATGATTCATGTGTCAGGCTGTAAATAGTACCTTTCGTTCCGGTGCCTCCAGGATGCTTGGGAAAGCATATAGCCTCCTCAGCACTTTGGAACTTGATTCTGAGGCTGAGATGTGCTCCTGTTTTCTAAATTTAGGGTTGGCTGCTCCTGTGCGTAAACGGGATGCTGCAGAGTTGGGGGGACAGGGCTTGTCTCCTTTGGAATTTTGTTTCCCTCTTGGTAAACTGGAAAGAAGCCTGGGATAGAAATGAAGAGATGTGTATTTGGGTTTTGATGTTCTCTTCAACTGGCTTTGTGACTTCTCCAAGTTTTGCCTTCCCACTTGTAAGACAGACATCAATCTCAAAAGCAAACGCCAGGCTGGAATGAAGCTTCTGCACATCCAATAAATATTACAGGGGGCCATGTATATGGGACCCCATGCAATCTTTAGGCTCACAGATAGGGCATGAGGGGATGTCCACTGGCCCTGACCTCATCCCAGGGCAGCTAAATTCAGGCACCTGGGTCTCAGAGATGCTCCTTTGCTCTCTTTTGTCCCTTGGCACTTGGGCAGACTGGCATATAGCAGATTCTCAGAAAAGTGGTTACTGGCTGCATGAGGGCACCATTACGGTGACAAAGATCAGCCCACCCAGCCAATCCCAGAAGGAAAAATCACTGGAGGGAAATATCCCAAATAAACCCCCATCTTGCCTGTAGGTGACCATTACTGCGGGATCCCTGGGAGAGCAGGAACAATGCCTGGAGTTACATTTTTTAAATTTAATTTGATGCCACCCTTTGAACCCTCCTCGCCCTAGCTTCACCTACATAAACATCTGTTAGAGGGAGCTGAGGCTGTCATGTCTTCACATTAGAACAGAGTCCGCCATGGAGACAAGCAAAAGCACAAGAACTTTGTCCTCCTTTAGGGGTGCAATTGTCAACCCAAATACTGGGAACAGCCAGATCCCGGCATACAGACTTCCTTTTGTTTCTAGTCTCCCTTGAATTTTACGGAACCTAAGAGTAACCCACACAGAAGTCTGCACTGAAAACTTTGCAACAGGTAGGATCTTCATGGGAAAGCTTGTCTGCCTCGTTTTCACCACCCGTGTCTGCTTTAGACCCCATCTCCCTTACCACCATAGCACATGCAATTCACTATACCTCTGCCTTGGTCACTGCTCCATCCTTGGCAGCTAGTGCAATACTTGGCACATGTATATAAGCTCAATAAGCATTTGTTGCTTTGTTTACTTGGTGAGTTAATGGAGCAGACAAACCTCTGAAATTTCAGTGGCTTAGTATATGAAAGGTATATTTCTTGCTCATGCAAAGCCTCTTCTGCATATGGTGACTCAGGGATCTCCTGGTTCTGTCATCTCAGCTTAGGGCCCTGCAAGTCTCCATGGCAAGGAGGGGAGAGATGGAGGAGAAACATCAGCTCTTATTTGTGTCAGCCTAGAAATGATATGCAACCCTTTGGCTGATGGCCTATTGGCCAGAGTAAGTCAGATGGTCCCAAGTTAATAGCATTGGAGGCTGGGGATTGCAGGGAAGCTCCTGGGCTATTTGAAGTGCCCTCACTGCTGCCCCACACTTTGAGCTAAGGTCCCACGATGGGACAGCCCTTGAGCATCCAACTCAGGCTCACTAAGCAGCTGCATGTGCCAGATCCTGCCCGGGGCCTTTGGCAACTTTTCCCTCATGGTCCCCTCCCATCATTCCAGGGAAGTAGAAGTTACTAACTGCAGTTAACAGAGGAGGATGCAGAGGCTCACGGTGGTCAACCATTTGCCCAAGTTCACACAGCCACCAAGGAGCAAAGCCAAGATTCGAACACAGGTTGGTTTGCTATTTAACTCCAACTCCAGGGCTTTCCCCATTGTGGCCCAGAGACGCTCTGGGTATAGACAGTCAAAAGGGCCTTTGAGACAAGGAAGAGATGGGGCCAGAGAACACAAGGAAACATGGTAAGGAGAAAAGAGTGGAAAGGGTCAGATGCAGCCTGGTGGCGGCTGGAGAAAACCATGTGTCTTCCATCTTCCCACAGTGTTGTGCAGGGAGGAAGCACTGGACTGGGGGAAATAGCTACTTTTATTGACCAGAGGTGAAGAAAGAAGATGCCTCCTAAACAGGTTTAATTTATTGGCAGCCTCACACAAATGTCCTTTGGATGTTCAAGAGAGTCATTAGATTTTTGCCTCATCTTTGAGAAATAGGGATCATCACTCCCTGCTCTCAGGTTATTTTTGAACTGAACACTCTCTCCCCACAGAGAACCTGTTATTCAGAGTACCTTTTATTCCCCATCAACTTCCTTTTTTGGTCTAGTTGAATCCCAGAGGGGATAATAAATATATAGAAACCAAATAAAAGGAAAGACATAAAAACAACCTCTGTTTTCAACAAACTACTTCTAACAAGTGGATTCAGGGTTGCTAACAGGTCTTCATCTGCTCTTAGCAAACCCTTAAGAGGCTCTGTTCTGAATACAACTGCCGCAGTGTGGAGAGGTCCTCTGCTAAGGTGCTAGCCTCCACAGACAACTACCCAGCCCAGGCCTGTTTGAGTGAGCAGAGCTGGCTCTGTTGGGCAGCTCTCCTGAGTGACCCATGGAAGACCACTTGGGCACAGGGCAGCGCTCATCTTGAGAAAGTTTGCCTTTCTACTGCCTCCATATCTGCCTCTCTAGCCCTAGACCTTACATGCCCTAGTTCAGCCCCACTTGTCTTTCCTGGGACAATCTATAGGAGCAACTGTTTTATCAAATTTCTCACTCAGCACATAAAAAATAGGCCACTGATTTGTTTCACAGAATCTGAAGCCTTGACCGTCAAGGCATTTCAGGTTGTGTTACATCAGGTGGTAAGTCGTTGCCATAGCTGGGGAAGTGTGGAAACCAGGACAGGACTTTGCTCAAGGGGCCACAAGTGTTGGTTGGGGAAGGGGCATGGAGTCACAGAAGCTCTCCCAGAAAAGCATCCCTGCCACTCTGATCATGTCACATGCTTCTACTCACTGCCCAAGATTAAACCCTGGACTGCCTCATCCCAGAGACCTCTCTACCTGACCTTGGGCTAAGGAAAGGGAACTTTGTCAGTCCTGCCTTGTTTTCCCTTCACACAGGCCAATGAGCTTGGATGGGGAAGAAGCGGTCTCACTCATCTGTGTCTCCTTCTAAAGGAGACTTTGCTACACTCTACACTCACCCAACAGAAAATACTAGGCAAAAAATATAAGGAAAAGGACAAGGGCCATCATGATTCATTCTTTTCTGATTTACTTTTCTTGAAAAGTATGGCATTAAAGAAAAAAAATGAGGCACAACACAGAACTGTTTTCATTCTCTATTTTTTCTTCTCCTTGTCCACATATTTTTTTAGACAGAGTCTTGCTTTGTCACCCAGACTGGGGTGCAGTGGCACAATCTTGACTCACTGCAATCTCTGCCTCCTGGGTTCAAACGATTCTCCTGTCTCAGCCTCCCGAGTAGCTGGGATTACAGGTGCCTGCCACCACACCCGGCTAAATTTTGGATTTTTTAGTAGAGACAAGGTTTCACCAAGTTGCCCAGGCTGGTCTTGAACTCCTGACCTCAGGTGATCCGCCCACCTTGGCCTCCTAAAGTGCTGGGATTACAGGCGTGAGCCACTGTGCCCAGCCTTCCTTGTCCACATTTATACATAACTTTATAATTGTAATCAGTGCTGACAAACTTGGCATTTCCCCTGCTAATGAGAACATTTCCCCTGTTCCATTCTTGGGCTGAGTCCTGGGTAGGCACAGAGAGCTTCTATCTCGTGCTGGAGCCAGCGGCAGCCCTTTTCCTAAAACCCTCCCTGCCAGGTGCTTCAGCTCCAGCTCCATTCCATGTGCCACCCCAAATCCTTCCTCCTCTCTCCACCCCCCCCCAGCACCCCCAAGTATCACTCCACATAGCTGCCTTTGTTTCTTAGTGGGAGGGACTTGGCATTCATGGAGCCCCTATGACATGCTCAGTGTTTTCCAAAGAGCAGCCCAGTTAATGCTTGCAACAGCCCGACAAGGCAAGTACTATGTCTCTTGTCCTATAAATGTGGAAACTGAGGCTCAGAGTGAGGCAGCTTGCCCACCAAACCTGAGGCCTGGGACCTTGACTGTTCCTGAATCAGCTGATCCCAAGTCACCTGCCTGGTACCCCAGGCACCTAACAAACACAGGGCTGCCAGATGGCCACACACACTCCTGTCAGGGCCCAGTTCTCCAGCTCAGGGGTAGAGTCGGGCTCTACCTGTGAAGCGTGTACTTCCTGAGAGCCAGGGAAAGGCTTGGCTGAATGCACAGAGGCACCAGTCAGTCGGGACAGTGTGATCTCGGGCAAGTTACTTCACCTCTGTGTCAATTTCCTCATCTGTGAAGTGGGATCTACCTGGTAGGGATGTTGTGAGGATTAAATGAGCTGGTAAAAGCAAATTATCCAAACAGTGCCTAGCACGTAGCAAGCTCTATATAATTGCCATTATTACAATTATGACCACCATTATCATCATCTCTGACTGTGGTACATCATTTCTAGGTTGAATATACTCACCCCTAGTCCTCTGGACTCTCTACTATTTTTAATTAGGGGGTTAAGGCCTCACGAGTTTTCCTGATAGATAATGATAATTGCAGCCACACTATGTGCCAAGGTTTTTAATATCCATTATCTCTATTCCTGAAAACAACACTGCAAAATGCAAATCACTACTACCAGTGTTTAGATGAGGAGATGGAGGTTCAGCGTTTGATGGTGGGCCAGAGGCAGGGCCAGGAATCACATTCAGCTCAATGGGGCAGTGGGACCCCGGCTGCCCCGTTCACCTCTCTAGCTTCACTGGATGACGCGGTACTCAGTGCATGGAGCCACTGGGCTCACTGGGCTCTCCTCCTTGAGGATTTCGGAGTTTCCATTCTTACTTGGATGGTGTGACACCCTTTTCAGCAAGGAGCCGTAGCTTAGGGGACAGTGGGTGGATTTGATTTTCTAAATTATCACAACTGTTGGCCTAGAGAGGTTGAAAAGACCAGGACCCTGCCCTCTGGGCCCTTCCCATAGAGCCTGTAACTTCATCATAGGTGCTGGTCACCACGGTGGCCACAGCACCCCTTCCCAGGTCTCTGGACAGTTCTCTTGGGAAAGGTAGGGTAAAAAGACTTTCTCAACCCTTCCTTCCTATCACCTTATTCACTCATCTCCACTTAGTTTAGAAGCCTGCTCTGTGCCAGGCCCTGTGATGAGCGGTAAGGATACAAAAATGAGCCAAAAAGATACAGTCCCCTCACAACAAGAGGAGGAAAAGGACCAAAAATACTCAGTCCCCACCCAACAGGAGAAGGAAGAGAACCAAAAAGACACAGCCACCTCCCCAACAGGAGGAGGAAAAGGACCAAAAAGATAGCCTGTCCCAACAAGAGGAGGAAGAGGACAGGCCTGGCAGCAGGACCCTCAGGGAAAGATGCAGGCCACAGAAAGGTAGAGCATGTCTTCTGCCCTTAGAAGACAAGATGAAAGGTGAGATCTGAATAAAGAGAGGACACAGCTGCATGAAGACCTAGGGAGAGAGTGCTCCCTCCCAGCACAGGAAGCATCACATGTACAGGCCCTGATGTGGGAGTGCTATTAGTGTGGGGGGACCAGGGAGGAGGTCAGCATGGCTGGAGCTGGATGAAGCTGGCGAAGAGGGAGAAGATCGCCTTAGATACTAAGACAAGAACAGTAGTCATCCTCAACTCTCTCCCCACCCTGACATCCATCGACTTATCTACATTCCCTTCTAGAAGTTTCCCAAACCCATCCCTTCTTAGCCAGCCCTGGGTGCTCACTTTGGGTCAGTGTTCCCCTTCTCTGTGTAGCATTGCCACGCCCACCTCTCCAACTGTCTGCAGCCTCCATCTGCTCTCCTGGAATCCACCCTTCCCCAACTTTCTGAAACTAACATCTGGCTGTGTCACTCCTCACCTGCAAAACCTTCCATGGCTCCCCATGGTCTGTGCTGTGCTGTCCAATTACATAGCTGCCAGCCACAGATGGCTATTTAAAGGTAAATTAATTAAAGTTAAATAAAATGTAAAATGCAGTTCTTCAGTTACATGGGCCACATCCCAAGGGCTCAATGGGCTCATGTGGCTAGTGGCTACCATATTGGACAGTACAGATACAGAATACTTCATCCCAGAAAGTTCTTCTGGACAGCATAGGACTCTATGAAAAACAAAATCCAAATTCCTTGGCCTGGTATTTAAGGCCTTAAACAATTTGGCCCCACCTGGCCCCTCTTGGCTTATTTCACACCAGCCCTTCCCATCACACTCAGCTCCAGTGTGTCACATGAACCTACAGTTCCCAACCCTACTTGTGGTAGTGTCCTCTGTTCCTTTCTGGAGTTTACTTGTGCAACACATGCAGATTTGTATGGAGTATGTGTGGGCATGTGTGTGTGTATGTATGTGTGAATGTGTATGTGTGTGTGAATGTGTATGTGTGTATTTTCTCATTTTTCTCCCTTCTACTAAAGTTTCTTTGGGGAACGATAAAAATGTTACAAAATTAGATTAAGGTGATGGTTTCACAACTTCATAAATATAGTAAAAGTCATTGAATTGTCACTTTAAATGAGTGAACTTTATGGTATGTAAATTATATTTCGACAAAGCCATTTTTAAAAAGAATGTTACTGATATTTACTGCTTTGCATCTTGTTTGTTCAAGATAGCCTGGCACTCTTTCCCCATCACTGAATACAGAGCTTCCTCATTCTTTATACAGCTGCAGAGTACTCCACTGTGTAAATGTTCCATCATTTATCTACCATGTCTCCTGCTGATGGCCTCTTAGGGGGAGTTTCCAGTCCTTTACTATTCTGGACAATGCAGCAGGAATAGCATGTTCCAAGTGTGCATTGGTGTATCCATGGAACAAATTTCTCCAAGTAGGGTTGCTGGATTGCAGAGTAGCTGCAGTTGTAATTTTGACAGATATTGCACAGCTTCCTCCATAGAGCTGGACTGATGTACACATTCCCACCCACAGTGAATGAGAGCACATGTTTCCCCAAGCCTCACTGACAGCTTGCATCAGACTCATATGGTCTACAAGAGTGCTTTTAAATACATTACTCTTATAAGGGAGCTTGAGCAGCTTTACAGGTATTTAAAAGGCTTTTGGTTTTATTTTGGGGAGAACTGCCTGTTCATGTCCTTTGCTCATTTTTTATTAGATTTCTGTTCTTTTCCATCTTGATTTCTAGAAGCTCTTTATACATTGTGGTGATTAAATCTTTGCAATACATTTTTTCCAGTTTATTTTTTGTCTTTTGTTTTATTTGCCACATAGAATTTTAAAAGATATTAAAAATCTTGTTAAGTTCATCAATCTTATCTTTTCTGGCTTTTGAATTTTTGAGTGTCAGAAAGGCCTTACTCACTCCAAATTTTTAAAGGAGTTTGCTCAAACTTCGACACTTTCTGGCTCCATGATTTTGCAATTAAATTAATATTGTGATCCACTTGACCCTTTTGGTGTATGGTATATGGATCGAACCATCCTTTTCCAAATGACCACCTGTTTATCTCAACACCGTGTGTTAAGTATTTATAACCCACTGATTTGAGATGTTGCCTTTATCATATACTAACCTCCTGGGTGAATTGGAGCCTATTTCTGGACTTCCTACTCTGTTCTACTTGTATGTCTATCTCTTCATGTGCCAATATCACACTGGTATAATTATTGCAGTCTTAGGGTATAAAACAAAATTTAATCCACCTCCTCTGTGAAGCTTTCTAAGATATCCTTAAACACATAGACCTCCCTCCCCTCGTCTCTTAATGTACCAAGCATCTCTGCCCAGGCTTTGAGTTCCTTAAGAATAGAGCCTTGCCCTGTGTGACTGTCTATGAATGGAAGTCCCAGTACCTGGGGTGGGATCTGGCATGTTCATCCCTCCCATCACAGTAATAGCCATCAAGTGTAGAGGGCTGTAGTTTCCTGGATGTCATATTTCTCCTGATTTGAAAATCAAGACATAATGTCCCTTCTTCAGTCTTCGGGCATTTCTTCCAAAGTCCTCCAGGATGTCTCAGACTCCTGGAATGGTGGCTCTGCAGTGAACTTGGCATCTTTTCTGGACTGGAGGCTCTTCTTCAGACTCTGGACACCAAGACCCTCCAGGAGCTTACCCTTCCTCTCTTCTTTTAGACTGCCTTAGCCCTTCTGTGTCCAGTGGGAGGTTCCCTCTCTGTGCAGAAAGTGAAATTGAATCCCTATTTACTTCTTCTTCTGTCAACATGACAAGAAGGGTGCTTTGCCTGCTTTCAGTGGTCACTCCTCACTGCAGATGTCACAATGGAAAAAGCCTTTTCTATTGACCCCAGAGATATTTTTGGCAAGTCTGGGCAGCTCATGGCTATCAGCTCTATTGTAACATCAGGCCAATTTAAGAGCTTCTCAGCATTTGGCAAACATATCTGGGGCCTATCCTCTCTATCAGATCTGTGCCAGGTGCCAGGGGGCACCAAGGCAGTGTCAGTTTGTCCTTAGAGAACTTCATTTCCAGTGCAGAGCATGGATGGACACAAAAAAGGAAAGCCCCTGACCACAGCATTTCATGGGGCATGCATTGTGTGAGCTTGCTGGGTCCCTAATCTTTTTCCTGATGCAGAGGTTATCACACTGTGGCATTTTCTCAAGCTGTCTAGTCCACCTCCTCACCCCATTTTACCAGTAAAAACAAAGGCTCAGCAAGTCTCAGGGAGACCAGATGCAGAGCTCTGAATTAGAGCTCTCACTGTTGTCTCCCTCCATCCATCCCAACCAAACCAGTACCACCACTAGTCACAACAAACCTCCCAAACATCTCCCAATTCCCTATATTTCTCACTACCTCTACCACTACACCTGGAGTCCAAGCCAGCATCTTCTCTCACCTGCATCATTTCACTGCTTCCTAACTGCTTTCCTCTCTAGTACTCAGGATACTAATGGGATTTTTCCAAAATGACATTTCCAAAAAGAAGATCAGGTCATCTTGCTTAATAATTCTCAACGGCTACCTGGTGCTTTTTATTATTTACACTTTTGTTTTGAAATGCTTGTAGCTTTGCAGGCAATTTACAAGAAATTGTAGGGAGAGCCTGTGTACCTTTTATCCAGTTGATCCCAATGGCAACATCTTGAATCACTGTTTCCTGTTGCTTTTGAGATAAAGATGGAGATTGGTATTATGGTTTCAGCCTGGAGTTAGCAAGACCTGGGTTCAAGTTTCAACTTCAACACTGACTGACCTTAGCAAGTTATCATGCCTCTTTGAGCTGTGAGTTCTTTGGGTGTAAAATGTATAAGGGCATGTACATCAGAGTATCTTGAGGCTTAAAGATAATACTTATAAAATTCTTAAAAGACAGACTGACATATTGACAGGCATTCAATAAATGATAAAACAGCCTGGAATGGTCTAGCCCCTGTCTACCTCTTCCTGTCCACAATTCCTGTTGCTCTCTGTGTGCCAGCCATGCTGACTTCTTCCTGATTCTTCCTCTTGGCCTTCTTCTTCCCCTATCCCAGGACTTCTGCATATGCAGTTCCCTCTTTCCTGGATGTTTCTCACCCCAGCACGTTGTTCTCTCTACTTACCCTGTAGTCTTTGGCCCAAGAGTTTCTTCGTCAGAGAAGCCTTTGTTGACCACAGACACCTCACATTACTTCTCTCAGCACCATGCATGCTTCATTTGCCCATATGAATACTCGTTTCAGGATGAAAATATATAACCGTTTGTGTTTTGACGAATTATTATCTCCTCTACCTAAGAGATAATAACACTATGAGTCCATGAAAGTCAAGATGGTGTTTTGCTCATCAAAGTATCCCTAGAACCTAGCAGAGGGCCTGGCATTGAAGAGAGACCAATAGATAGTTCCCAACTCAATCAATGAGCAAATGGCAAGGAGGGAGGAGGGGCAAGAAGGGCATGATGAGGATGATGGTGAAGATTTTATTAACAAACATTTACCGAGTGCCTATTAGATGTGACACAGTATGCTAAACATGCTGTATGGATTATCTTATTTAATTCACAAAAACTTTAAATAACCCCAAATCATTCTTTATCCGGCTTAATATTTTTCCTTAGCTTTTCACCCCTGCCTGGTAGTATATATTTATTTAGTATACAATTTGCTCACTAATGTGAACTTTGTGGGCTCAGAGATTTTGTCTTCTTCCATTCTATGTCTCTAGAGCCTAGAACAATCCTGGTACATAATAGATGCTCAGTAAATATCTTTGGAATGAATGAATACAGAAAGAATGAGTTATCACAAGAAACATACAAGATAGGTACAATTATTGCCCGATCCACATTTTAAACATGAGAAAACTAAAGCTTGGAGAAATTAAATACCTGGTCCAGGTAAGAACTGGGACCAGGCTTTAACCTGGGCCCTCTGACTTCAAAGTTTAACTGTGATGTTTTCCTGGATTTGATTTCCCCATAAACAAACCCCAAGACAAACATTCAAATACAAGCAATTTGTTTGGGAGTTGATTCCAGAAAATACCAGTGAGGGGAGAGGAGTGGCAGGGAAGGAAAGGCCAACAAAAGATGCATCATTAAGAAACCCACCACTGGGGGCCACCGGAACTCAGCCCCACGAGGGTCCTGGGTCCCCAGAGCCATCCTCCCCGAGGGCAAGGGAGCTGGAGAACTTATATACCAGCTCCCATCAGTTACTTGCTGAGGGCTGCTCACTGCAGTTACCAACTCTCCACCAGGTCTGGCTTGCCTGGTATGTGGGTCGATGGTATGCCCACTGTCAGGCAGGAGTTCTCTGGCAAACAGTCACACATGTTTGCCCAGAGGATCGGAATGGGGCAATACCAGCACCTTCGTTGGATGCCAAGCAGAGTCACCCCATCCAAAGGATGCTAGATCTTTTCTAAAGATGATGCTTAAAGACCAAATATTTATGGGAGAAAAGCCCTTCTTCCTCCCCTGGACTCAGCAGCCCTCCTCACTCTCACCTTCCTGCTTTCACCTCTTGGGGTCCTAAATCCTTCAAGGTCTGACTTAAACCCCATCCTAGGTCCATGCTGGGAGAATCCACAGAGATTGCATGACCCACCTTCCCACCCAGTGAAGGGGAGGAGCTTAAGCTCCCAGAAAGGTCCTGCCCTTTGGGGGCAGCAGTCTGATCTCTGAGTAGCCATGTTTGATCCCTTCTACCCACAGAATCATCTGGCTGGTCTGGGACATCACAATCCACACACAGCCTGAAGACTCCTCTCCATCCCCAGTGTTATCTGCAGTTTTCTTACATGACAAGGTTTCCTGCTTACAACCGTACTCACTGTTCCAACAGCCACCCTGGCAAATATTAAATCTGCGGTCAATTTGAGTCCCCAGTGTTCTCCATCAAATACATGGCTTTCAAGTTAGATGGAGATTTCCATCTGAACATGAGGGATTGCACCCTTAGTACTACAAAGCAGGACAGGCTCTTTGTCCTCATTTAATTCCATCTTAAAAAACACAGTCCCATGGTGCAATCAGTCCTTTAAGATATCCATAAACCAGAGTTGGCCCTCCATGCCACACTGGCCTACATTCAGCCCAGTGGTCACACTCTCTTGGAGACGTGTAGCCAAACGCATTTCCTTGTTTCTATCCCCACCCCTCAACCACCACCGGCATCTCTATCTGTGTCTATCTTCCCTTACTACAGGAACCAGCTAAAATGGCCCAGGTTTGCTTTCCCAAACATTTGGATTTGTGTAAACCTGAGCTCACGTGGGTCTATTTTCTTTCCCAATCCCCACATACTAGCATGAGGACAGGCATGGTACACGTTCATCTTTGACTCCTGTGCACCATGCAACGGTGTACCTGGCTCCACGTGGGCCCAGGCACATGTGTATTAGATCAGTGGATGGATGAATCCTCAGCTCAGCTAGGACCTATGGCTGTGAGCTCCCCTTCCCTCCTGCCTCTCTCCTGTGCCTCACTTTGCCCCATACCCCATCACACCCCTCCCCTTCCTTGTGTTTCCATTCCCCGGTCATGTGCTGTGTCTGCCTGACATGCCCAGCTCCTATTGCCTCGTGCTCTTAGAAATATCCTTTTAGGATGGATAGGAGTCAGATGGCCTCTTCCGCTTTCTAGATCAGTGCCTTTGCTAATCTGTGACTTTGTTTCCTCAACTGCAAAATGGGGATGAGAAAATGATGTGAAGTCAGGTTCCCCAGAACCAGAGCCTGAGATGGGGTTGCTTATGTGTAGCGTTTATTGAGGGTATGGTCACAGGAGAAATCTATAGTGGAAGAAGATAGGCAGGATGGGGCCGGCGAAGATGAGGTTCGCAGAGAAGTCCACTCAGCCTGATTCCACGGGGAGGACAGGTGTGTGAATTGCACCGCAGAGTTGCAGAGACTGTTGCCACCTAGTGGCTCCCGTCAGCCAAGGACAACATCCCCAGGAGAAGGGAGCTAGTGTGAGAAGCCAACACCCACAGAGCTAGGGGCTGGGCAGGCTGGGGTATCAATAGTCTTGCTCACAAATACCTGCTCTATAGCATTGCTGGGGGGATGAAATCAGTGTATTTAAAATAAGAAGAAGAGTAATTGACATTTAACAGAGTTGAATGATTGTTTCTGTCATTTTGTTACTCTTTCTTTGAAACCCAGATAAAACTCTACCTCTGAAGTCTTCCTCACTGGCCGTCAAGAGAACTAACTGCTCCTCTCCAAGGCTACATCAGCACTTGGTGTTTTGTCCTTTTTATTTAAAATTTAAAATTACACAAGTAAAACACAGAAACATTCTTGTAAGAGGATCTGAAATATAGAGAATAAAATGCTCTCCTCTCTAACCCACATTTTCCCTGGGAGAAAAACCCTGTTAAATATTTGTTGGTGGCACTTTTTATCTTAAGTATGTCATCCTGCCTTGTTTAGGAGGAATTGAAGTTTCCTGGCCGCATTTAGAGTCTTTTAATTGGAGAGACCTGGCTTGTAATTCCTTTAATCCCTGCCCAAGAAACACCTGCTTAGAGTTGAACCAAACTTTCTAGATCATGGTGGGCAAGAATGTCAGAGACACATTTACAGCCTCGGTGCCCTGGAGATTCTCATTCAGGAGACCTGCACAGGTCCGGGAATCTCCTTCTAGATTCTGGCAAGAAGTTCTCCCGGTAAGTTAGGTGAAAATCTAGCTGGGAGAACGTTGTGTTAAGGTGGCTTCCAGCATATGAACATCTTATCTGTTGGTTTAGATGCCTCCCTTTTGCTCTGTAGGATGATTATCCTGGGTGTTGGTACATACTTTTACTGTGACTACAATAGTAGCACATGGTCATTGTGGGAACTAGAATACTTTTAAAGCCACCTTTAACCTCAGCACATGAAAACCACGTCGAAGGGGCGTTCGCAGGCCCCACGCATATTTTCCAAGTCTGGCCCTGGAACCAGCCCGCCATTCCCAGGTTTGCTCTCAGATATTTCCAGTCCCTGCTTCTGCCATGACTGACACGGACCAGGGCTTCTTTCTCTTCTTATGAACTTGAGGATCACAGGTGCACCCGCTCACCAAGCACCAGTCACTTACCCATCCTGCAGAGGGAAGCGGCCATTTCCCCCATCACCTGCTGCCCTCACCATCTCTCCAGAAGTCTTCAGATTTTAATAGTCTTTCAGGGTCCTGTCTTTAGTGGAGTGAGGCTTCCTCATGAACAGATGTGTCTGTGTTGGCAGTGGAGCCTCCTGTGGCCTCAGTCCACACATGCTGGTCACCATCCAGGTAATTCTGCATGTGCACATGCACTCATGCACATGCACTGCCTGCCCTTTCTCAGAGGAGGAAACTGAGGCCCAGTGAGGATGGGTGACCTGTCTAAGCTCCCACGCACAATAGGGACAGAACCAGGGCTGGGATTTGATCCCTCACCTCCCACACTCCCCACTCCTGTCAGCTGCAATGAGGTGCTCCTCCCACTCCATTCCCATGACCTCTGCATCTCTGAGGTGGACATGATCTCCGGCATCCCGCCAGAGTGAGGAGAGGGCTGTGTGTGTACGTCTGTGTGTGTCATGAACAACACTGCTTTTCCACCTATTCACCCAGAGGCCGCCAGCCTACTAGCTAAAACCTTATCGCAGCTATAACTGTGTTTGACTTTCTCAAAAGTTTAAAAATTGTTTATCAGTTGGTGACATTTAAAAATCAAGAGTATTCACATAAAAATCCAGGTATCCACCTTCTCTGGAAAAAAATGGAAAACTGGCCGTCCAGGCTCACATCCCTGCCTAGTCACCATCCAGTAGAGTTGAGTAGTGGCTGTACCCATTTGACACCACAGATGCCACAGTCCACACTACTCCCTATTACCTCCCAATACAGAGCCAGTGCCTGCTGCTGTTTGTCATCTCACATACACTGTTGCTTTTTCTTATTGGTAGATTCCAGAGTAGAAAGCCATAAGCCAGAACCAGCCCACTTCCCTAGGTAATGCCTAGTGCTTACATTTGAGTATGAAATTCCTGCCATCCCTCAAGTCCCTACCCAATAATCTGTAAATCTCAGGGCCTTGGCATACAGTAGGTACTGAAAAAGAACTGTAGCGTAGCCCGCATTTATGAGTACTTATCCTGGGTGAGGCTGTGGAACCTATCACCTTTTAACAGATGAACCAACAGGTTCAGAGGTGAAGTCATGCCCAAGATGAGTTTTGTCACTAGGACTTTCGTGGTGTCACTCATTTTTGCACTGAATTATCTCTCACGGTGTGGCTTTTCATGCCCATCCTTTTTGCCTTCTCAACTTGCTTGCTGGTTTCAGAAGGTTTCACAAAAGAGGTAGTAACTAAGGCCAACCCTCAGCACTGTGGCTAGGCAGAGACTGAGAGGAGAGAAAGGCATTTCACAGGAGGAAGAGAAGAGAGAGGAAGACATGGTACAGTGCTAAGGGTGTGCTGGGAGGGGCACTGGCAACCCAGGTGGGGAAGGAGTGGAAAGGGCACTTGGGGCCAGAGTGTGAAAGGCCCTGCATGGCATACTGGGGCTGCGAGACTTCTGAGGGCACTAGGGAGCTATGGAAGGTTTTACAGCAGGATTGGGCATGACAAAGGCTAGTGTGGCAGAAGAATGGCAGCAGAGAGATTGGCACTGTGAGAGTCTGGAAGAGAGGTGTCAGGGACCTGAACAAGGGCCCTTCAACAGAGAGAAGAGCAGATTCCAGGCTCCATCAGGGAGGACATGGTGCTGGGGTGGGGTGAGGGAGAGTGCCTGGAGCTGGCCATCTGGAGGCACTGCAGTGCCATTAGGTGGGGTGAGGACGGTGGGAGGAGATACGGATTAGGGGCTCCCTGGGGTGGTGTCCTCTCGGTGCCCAGGGAGAGGACAGGGCTGCAGCTAGAGATGCAAGTGCTGCCTGCCAAGCTGAGCACTGAGGGAGTGCTCTGGGCCAAGAAGGGCCTGGAGACACCTGTCACACCTGCTGGACTCCCTTCTCCACTAGCCCCCCTGGCCCCCTCTGTCCTTCCTCTGCTTAAACCTCCAGTCATGAATGTCCTCTGCCCCACCCCAGGGCTGCAAAGAGCAGGCCATGTTGAATTTTGGCCCCATGAATGGGTGTCCCTGCCACTCCCACGATGGTGTTCCAGACACTCAGACCCCAGGGTCCCCTCAAGCTCTTCAATTCATCAGAGTGAGGCCTGGGAAGGGGAGTTACTATGGTCAGGCCCTCCCCTCCCCGTCTCCACTTCCTGCGAGCAGTGCATTTGGCTTTTTATAAAGCCAATAAATAAATAAACAAGCAGGCATCATTAATTGATGGCATGGAGCAGACCCAGGCGCTGAGAGTCAGGTGGCCCGGCTTCCTGGTAGAGCTCGGCTTTTCAGGGACCTGGGGCCTGAGCCAAGGAGGGGAAGCCTACTTTGGGGAGGTGCTTTCTGTGCGTGTCTGGGGTTTTCAACTTTCTCCTTAGGCAGGTCTTCTGTCCTGGACTCCTCCAGGCCCTAAGCAGGGCCAGGCAGGAGGCTGGGGGATAAGCGTGCCCTTGCCCCCTCCCCTAACTTCTCTCGCGTCTGAGGGCCCTTAGGCTAAGCTCCCTGGGATTGGCCCAGGGATCCCCTGCTCCAAAGCAGGTCTCCTCCTCTGCCCACTCCACACCCCATGCGCTCCACCCTTAGTGGCCAAGTCACAGGCTCAGGTGTGCTGGGGAGGCTTGGGGCGCCCTGACCCGTGGGGAAAAATGGGGAGGATGCCTCCCAGGGCCAGGCTGGCTGTGGGGGTGGGGCGGGGACGGGGACCTGTGCCCATGGAGGTACCTGGAGACACGCCCAGGGGCGAGGCGGGAGACCCTTCCCTGCAGCCCCACTGGTGCGCGCGGAGGAGGGCGCGGGCGGGACCGCGCGCTCCGGTCCCGCGGGGCGCTCTCCGTGCGGAGTTTGGGGAGGGCCGAGGGGGAGCGCGCGGGGAGGAGGGAGCGGGGAGGGCGGGAGGGGGAGGCGGGCAAAGCGCAGTGCAGCGGTGGCAGAGGCGGCGGCGGAGGGAGGGAGGGAGGCAGGCGGGCGGCGGCGGCGGGGCCGCGGGGCGAGGCGAGCGTGGGGCAGCCGCGGCAGAGGAGCCGCAGCAGCAGCGGGGCCGGGCCGGGCCGGGCGCGCACCAGTGGCGGCGGCAGCGGCAGCGGCAGCGGCGGCGGCAGCATCTCGCTCTCGGAGCCGGCGCAGGTGAGGCAGGGGCGGCCGGGCCCGGGGCTCTGGGCCTCTTCCCCTCTCCCTCGGTCTCTTGTCGCCTTCCCTGCTGGCTTCCCTTCCGCGGGCGCTCGGCCCCAGAGACTCCCGACGGGCCAGCGCGGAAGCCCGCGCCGGAGCGCGTCCTGGTCCCTTCGCCCCGCGGAGGCAGGCGCCTTGTCAGCGGTGACCTTGAGCGGGCACCAGGCGGCGGGCGGGGCGGGCCGGGGTGGGCAGGGGTGGGCGCCCGCGGACCCGGCGCCTGCGGGTGAGGGAAGGGGGCGCGCCTTGCGCCTGCTGCGCGAAAACTTTCCGGGCTCAGAACAGCCCCGGAGCTGGGGGGCGTCCGGGGCGCTAGAACCCTCAATCTCTTCTTCCCAGATGGCTCCGACTTCCCCACCTGGCTTCTCCTCAGTGTGGGGGCCCCCCTTCTCCTGGCTCTGGTTCCTGCAGGCTGGGGACAGGTTCAGAGCTGTAGAGATTCACCCTGGGCGGGGGGGGGGGGCTTCTCCCTTCCCCAAATGTGGTTTGCAGCTGCTAAGAGCACAGGTGCTGGAGGACCCTCTGCCAAGTGCTCTCCAGCCTCGGCTTTTCCTAGCTCCTCTCCTCCTGGCCCCCCTGGCTACAGCCCCAACCCCAAGCACGCGCGGGTTCCCCGCCTGGTGACACAAGAGCTCGGAGCCCCACATTTAGTGGGGCCTCAGATCCACAGCATGATTTTTCAGCCCAGTGTCTAAGCCTTCTTCGGAAGGTGGGCTTGGGCAGGCGCCTCAGGCCCTTAGGGTGGGCCAGTACAGCATGTTTCTGGACTGGGACTCAACCAGGGCCTGGCCACCCCTCCTGATGCCTCAGGAGGAAGGGACGCCCTGGCCTTTGGGGATGTCCTAGCTCTAGAAACACTGCCTCCTAGAACATTAGCCTTGGAAAAGGGACTTGAGGCCCAGAGAGGGTGAGCTGGCCTCAAGGTCACACAGCAGGGGGCAGGAGTAAGAACTGGGCTTTCTTATAATGGGTTAGAATGGATGGAGAGGACTGCTGTTTGGTTCCTACACCTGAGGGATTTGGGCTCTGGGACACTGTCTCTTACTAGCTGTGTGACCTCTGGCAAGTCACTTCCCCTCTCAGACTCAGTTTCCCCACCTTATAGGGCTACTCTAATGGCTGAATGAATTAATATTCTTAAAGTTCTCACCGTCATGCCCATGCCTAGTGTATGGTCTGTGTCCAAAACATTTTGGCTACCAACTTGTGAAATTTCCTTTCTGAGCCCTGGAAGGGAAGCCAAAGAGGGCTAATCATTCCCATGCCCTTCCTCTTCTCTGTGCGGGCTGTTAGGGGCAGCACCTGCTGGGCTCTCTAGCATCTGTGCCTGTGTGTAGAATGTTAGGTGGAGACAAGCATCCCAGCGTCCTCAGAAGCCCACTGGAGCCACTGGGTGGGCTAACTCTGGGCTGTGATTTCCTGCTGCTGCCATGGCAGAAACCAATACCCGATGTCTAACGGAAATAACGACAAAACCCTGCCATGGCACCTGGAAGAGACCCCCTCTCCATAAAGTCTGGTGGGAACAGCATCACCTTCAATCCTCTTCCATCTGTCCCACTCCTCTCCCTACCTCTGGGCGAGGTCATTCCTTCCCCCAGAGGTACTATTGGCAACAAAGGAGATGGCAGAGGGGTTGGGGTCACTCATTCATTCATTTACTCACTCTTCAAGCCTTGATTCTTGCCTTCTCTGAATCAGGAGGCACTTGGGAATCAAAACAGAGAGATCAACCACAGCTAGCAGAAATCAAACTCCTACCAGGTGCAACTACTTACTAAGCACTCTCAGAGACCCACTCATTTGTTCATTTGATAAATTTGTATAAAGGACCTAATATGTGCTCAGCACTGTTTAATATGCCAGGGACATATTGCTAAATGAAACAGACCTGGTCCCAGCTATCTAGGCTGGCTATATAGTTTGTCATCCAACTGAAATACCTTGAGAGTGAGAGAGGGCACGATTAATAAAAACACCAGGTCCACAGAGCATAAACCAGGAAGGTCCAGCAACACTGGGCTGCGTGGCCACCCTGCAACCTCGTGGAGTTTATATAGCAGTGTCTGGCAAGAACTGTTAATATGTTTTGAGCAATTATTTTTTGCCAGGCTGGGTACTAAGTGCTTTTGGGGTTTCATCTGATTTAATCCTCACAACACTATGAAGCCGGTGTTACCATCTACATGCAGCTGGTTAGTAGTAGAGCTGGGACTACTTCTGCTACCAACCTGCTGGGCTACCATGCTTCCCTAGAGATGGGTGAGACCCAGAGTCCAGGTGCTTGCACTGTCTCAAAGAGGATTCATGGGCAGCAGCACAATGATGTAATAGATGTGCAGTGGGAACAGACACAGTCTGCCTGGAAAAATCAGAGGCAGCTTTCTGGAGTAGGGAGCCTCTAGCCTGGACCTTGAAATGTGAGTTATGACTTTGACAGACTGTGGGGAGGACATTACAGGCCCAGGTTGCTAGGGCGTGGAGGTGTGGGGGTACCACCCCCACAATAGGTCCAGATCCAATGGCAATGGGACGAGAGTTGGGTCTGAAACAGCAGGAGTCAGCGGGGATTAAGGCTAAGCCTGGTGCTGTGGCACATAGTAAATTCCGAATTTTAGAAGGATGTTCTGAAGATTTGACTATTCTGTAGGTAGGGAGCAGAGAGAGAATTTGTTTTGCAGGATTTCTCTTGATGAGAATTTGCTCTAACCCAATCCATGCTATGGACTGCCTGCAAGGTCATGGAAATCATTTCATTATATAGAATCACCACAGAAGAATTTTACCAGCATCTGTAGTGGCAGAACAGTTTCACTAAGCAACTGATTGCCAGCAAGAGAAATATTAACCTACTTAAGGGAGAGGATTTTTAGTAGCATAATTTACAAATAAGAGAATATGCTCATTACAAATTAAATCTTTTCTTTGTGTTAAATTGCATACAAGAAACTCTAACTTCCTCCTCTCTTCCCTCCTCTTTGTGTCTCCCCTGTTGTCATATAAATCTGTTACAGAGTAATAAAACTGCGTTTCTTTAGTAATGTCTTATTTCTCAGACTTTTCATTAATTCAAACTGGCCTCCTTTCTACCCTCTCCAATTATGTGGAATTATTAAAGCTTTATGATATCTAAAAATTGGAATCTGCTAATAGAACCAACAAAAGGGGCAAACTATTAGGTCCTTGGGACTGAAAAATCAGGCTAGAAATATTTGGGAAGCAGAAGAGAATTTGACGGGAAGGAGGAGGGATCAGGGCTGGCTTTGTGGATGTGTGGCCTGTGCTGAGAAGGGCTTCCCACTGAATTTAATGCTCTGCAGCCACCATATTGCAATTCTTAGCAATTTTAGAACAGGGGCTACACGTTTTCATTTTGTACTGGGTCCTAAAAATTATTCAGCTGATGCTTGAAGTAGAAAGCGGGGAAGAAGTGAGTGAAGACAAAGGTAAAAGAAGAGGAGAGCTATGGATAGGGCAGAGAGAAGAGAAACTGACATTTTTTAAAGCCCCTGTCATATGCCACGTGCTATGTGAGACACTTTTCCATATGTATCTATTTTCACGGCAATCCTAAGACGCAGGTGATATTATCATCGTTTTAAAATATAGGATTTATTATTATTTCAGTTACAGTGAGGCCAACCACTCGGGAGATGATGGCCCCTGAAAAGATTGTTACTCGTGATTCCTAAGAGGCCAGGATCTGCCATGCCATGCAGGGCCACATGGGGAAGCCCTAGGATTTGTCAGGAGGCAGAGGGAGTGAGGGGAAGATGGGGAAAGAGCATTTACTGTGGTCTCCACAGGGAGGGACGGGTCAGGCAAGGTAAGCAGGCTCAGGGTTGGCTACTTTGAATAGTTTCAGCAGGCTCTGGGGCACAGTGGCTGTTCCTAGTAGGCTGGTACCTGGTCCTGGGTGATTAGGGCAGGGCAGTATGGCCCAGTGGGCAGGGGCTGCATAAAGGAAGTGGTTGGGAAGATGGGCTGAGTATTTATGAAAGGGGCCTTCGTAGGCCAGTCCTTCGCTATGTCAAGTAATTGGCTGTCCCTGGGAGGGACAGTCCCTCCAGGGTTAGCAAGGCCCCAGATGTCAAAGCATCAAATGCAGAAGCTAGAAAAGATGGTTATTACAATCCGCATTTGACAGATGAGGAAGCTGAGACTCGAAGAGATTTCCATAAACCGCCCAGCCAGAATCACTCAACTAGAATGGCTGTGTGAGCTGAAAGGTGTGTGCTGATCTGGGGTTCGAGGAAATGGCAGATGTTGGGATGGTGTGGGAGTGGGCCCCATAAATAGCATCTCTCCTCCACACTACTCCAACAATTTGAGGAACAAATGAGTGGCAGGTAGAGAAGCCAAATACAAATTTTCTCCCTAATAGAATAGAGGCAAAGTTGGAGGTCCTGGCTTTATGTGAGGGTGAGGGTCAAATGGGTGCCTGCTAACTGATCCCCTAGAAGGAAGACCATGTGGAGGTCCTGCCCAGGTAGGCTTCACTCAGGTACAGAGGGCACAGCCAGGACAAGCTTTCTGCAGGCAGGACTCTCTTCCTAGAGGAGAAAGGGCAGAGATGCTGATTGTGGCCCATTAAGAGAAGACACCCAGCCTCCTGAGGGCGGAGCCAGGAAAGGGGCTGGAAAGGCTGAGGTGAGCCACTGAGAATTCTCTCCAGGGGAGAGACCTTTGAAGAGTGATGGAGGACTGGGCCTGTTCGTGCTAAAGCCTATGATGGCCTTTCTTCCATTATATATGACAGTCTGTAGGGCTGGGCATTTCACAGGGGCATAAGGAGAGGGGCTGCATAGCTTCCAGAGGGCTCTGTGACCCAAGAAATACGAAGCAGACCTAAGTTACAGAGAAGAGGAATGATGGGAGTAGGGGAATGTACAAGCCTCAGCTAATCTCCTTGCAGAGTGAAGGGAATATCCATTGGTCTTAGGAGAATGAACATGACAGGGACAGAAAATGCTTCTCTGTTTTTTTCCCGCAGCAGCTCAGGTGCTATAAATATTGTGGCATTGGTGGCATTGTAACATAACATCTAGGCAGGATTCTGGGGAGATGTAATGACCCAGTTCCTTATTTAAAAATAAAAAAGTTGGACTTAGGAAAATGACCAAAGTTTGTGTTGGGCTGAGCCCAAGTGAATGGCCGTGCAGGCAGATGAACCTGGAAAGGCCGAGCAGGTCCATTTAATGAGTCTGTGTGCAATGACAAACAGCAGCACTGAGCTGCACCTGTGCGATGCTCCATCCTTTCTATACCATTCTGCCTGGGAATGAGTCAGTGCTTTCTAATTGTGTCGCTGTGATCTTGGGTAAGTGGCTTCGGCTCTGTCTCAGTTTCTTCATCTGTAAGAGCTAACCTAAGAGTGCCTGCCTCATGAATACTTCTGTAAGAGCGAAAAGGACTAAGACAAGTCAAGGTCTCAGAATAGTGCCTGGAACACATGGTAAGCACTTTCTGGATGTCAGCTATTAGTGTTACTATCGTCATCACCTTGTAACTTACAGAGCACTTTTCACATATAATTTTGACCTTCTAATCCTCACAGCAAGCCTGTGATGTGGCTAGATAAATACCACTTCCTTTCCCCAATAAGGCGGCTACTCATTGATGAAGCCAGATCTCAAACCCAGTCTGTGGGTTTTCAGTTCCAAGCTGGTCTCACCGCTGTGGTGGCTGCTCTGGGTAGCTGGGAGCCCACTGGTGTGAAAATGTTGCTATCAGCTACTTCCTGGTTTCATGAGGTTGGCGACTGGAAAACAGTGACGTGTTAGGCCCTGATAGGGGGAGGTTGTGAGAAGAACAAGGAGAACCCAACAAAAGGAAAACTGGGCCTCAACATCTGTTGCCCAGTTGTCACTGTGTTTCTCAGAAGGTGGGACTAACTGGGTCTTTTCTTTTTTAAAAAAAAATTTTGCACCCTCAGACCTAGGCACGTAGTAGATGTGTGTGAAGAGTGATGGAGGACTGGAGATGTTCATGCTAAAGCCTTTGACCACCTTTCTTCCATCATACATAACTGTCTGTAAAGCTGGACATTTTGCGGGGGCATAAGGAGAGGGTCTGCATAGCTTCCTTCAGGCTTCCAGAGGGCTCTGCAACCCGAGAAATAGGAGGCAGACCTAAGTTACAGAAAAAAGAAATGATAGGTCTTTTCTTTTTTAAAATAAAATTTGCATCCTCAGACCTGGGCACATAGTAGCTGGTTAATAAATATATGTTGGATGAATGCATTTCCTATAAAACACAAATTGTCACTTCTCAACAGTGGGTACAACACCAATGACAATGACTCTCTAGGATGAGGCCATCTTGCCTAAGTGATTTCTGTTCAGTGTTTCTTAGAAACTCATGGTAGACTGTCAACTCATTAACTTGAAAAATCTGCTTTTGGTGCCATTTGGAGAAATGAACTGTTGAAGTGAACATCTAGCAGTTGTAACATAGAACCGGGTGAGCCATGATGGGTGAGGGTATAAGGAGATTGCAGTAGACAGGCTGGATATAAGGGACTTCGTATATGAGACTGACATAGAGACAGATGCCACATTGAGTGGAATCTCTCCAACATTGCCATCAGGAGTGGATAAGAGCATGAGGCCAGGAAAGTTCTGCTCTCTCAGCAAATCAGTGCCTTTCTTGTCCTCTTCCTCCTCTCCTTCTTCCTCTTCTCTCTCTCTCCTTTTTAATGTAGTAATTTGGTTAGTCATTCATGCTATAGGAATATCACCAGCTTCTTACCCTCTAACCACGTGATAAATTGAATTTATTTACCTCTTTTGACATTAGGCATAGCCACATGCCTTACTTTAGCCAATGACCTTTGAAAAGTGACATGTGTCCTTTCTAGACGGAAGCTTTAATAACCAGCATGCTGTTTGCTACTTTTCCCCATTTCTTCTCTTGGCAATCAAGGCAGCATGGAGATGGAACCTCCCTCAGTCACGTTCCCTGAGTGAGAATGACACAGGGCAGAGCCCACAGCCAACCCATGATGGACATGTAGCATCAGTGAGAAGTAAGCCTTTGTTTTAAGCTATAGCACACTGGGCATGCTTGTTACTGAGTATAACCCAGTTCATTCTAACAGATGCAGGTAGGGCATGGACTGAAATAATCACAACTTGTTTGGAGATGTTTTTGAGTCTTTTCATTCCTTCAAGAATGATGCCAAAAATATTGGTGTTTGAAGGAGTTACGAACACAAAATGGGGGAGAGCCACAGCCCTGCGAGGTAATGGCTAGTCTCCCTAGCATGCATGGCATATGTTGACTTCTCCAATTTCACCCTGTCCTCATCTCTCCATGCTATGCCTGACAATCCACAACATCTTTGAAATGGGCCACTTGCTTGCACATCTCCAGGCCTTTACTCATGCTCTGCCTAGAATGGGACATCTCCCAGGAAATCATGCTATTTGACCAGTGACTGGGGTGGAGAGGGACAAGCACATGGGGGATAAGGGAGCATTGGGCTTTTTCTGTGAGGCACAAAAGGCAGAATTAGGACAGAGAGTGAGATTCCTGTGCATTGTGAAAGAGTTTGCTACCAATAGAGCTTGGTCTGACACAGAACTGAGCTCACCACACTAGAAAGTTTCCAAGCAGAGGTGGGTGTCATGGAGGGGGCTCCAGGTCAGCAGAAGTATAGCACACTCTCCAATCCTGTCTCACATGACTTTTAGGAAGATTATCCAAAGTAAGTTGATTTTAGCTGTGACTCTCTATGTATTTTTTCTCTTTTCAAAATAAAAGTAGCTTTCTTCAGACTCTCTTAGTCTGTGCTATTTTAAGAGGCCACCTGAAACAGGGTAATTTATAAAGAAGAGAAATTTATGGGTTCACAGTTCTGGGGACTGGAAAGTCCAAGGACGTGGCACTGGCATCTTTCAAGGATCTATTTACGGTTATCATCTCATGGTGGAAGGGCAATGAGGAGCAGCAAGAGGGGGCTGAACTCACTTTTATAACAAACCCAGTCTCACCATAACAAAACACTCTGGAGATAAAAACATTAATTCATTCATGAGGTCAGAGTCCCCATGATCTAATTACCTCTTAAAGGCCCCACCTTTCAACAGTGTTGCATTGGGGATTAAGTTTCCAATGTGTGAACTTTGGGGAACTCACTCAAACTATCACATCCCCTGATTATAGAGATGTTACATAATGATTATAGAAAATTCAAGGAGTACTGAAAAATATAGAGAACAAAGTAAAACTCTAAACACCACAAAACAGAGCTAATCTCCATTAATATTTTGTCAATTGTCCTTCCAGACAGTTCTTTATGATTGATCGATAAATAAACAGATAATCTGTTTTTCTATGTCTTTCACTCAGTAATAAAGTATGGACATCTTAAGTATCAATAAATACACCTCCACCTTATCTTTCATAGGTGGCTTTGCCATGATTTATTTAACAGATTCCTTTCTCATGGGCACATAGGCTGTGTCCAGAATTTTGCTATTATACACAATACTGTGATGAACATTCTTGTGTTGTGCGGACCCCTGGGCGCATGTCCAGGCATCTTCTGAGGATGAATTCCTAGAAGTGGAGTCATTGAATCAGAGAGAATTGTTTAGGGTGAAAGAAGAGAAGAGAGCTATGATATGATCAGGTAAAGAAATCCTTCCTGGCTTAGGGGCAGCTTGCAAAGGGTCTGATGGAAGAGAGATGAATAGGTGATTGTGGCTGGGCTGGAAGACTGGAGGGAACCAGGATATAGGAAGTGGAAGAGAGGGAGGAGGAAGTAGAAGGAGCTGGTTTTCAAGGCCCATAGGGCTTTAGATGACCATCCCACAGGCAAAGGGTAAGAGTAGATGACAGTTATGATTTATGTAGAGCCAGGCAATTACAAACGCTTTCATGTGCACAGTCCTTTTGGAGTTTCACCACTACCTTGCAAGGAATGTCTCCATCCCCATTTTACAGAGGAGCAAAGCAAGGCCTGGAGAGGATGTGGCAAAAGGAGCTGTTGTCTTCAGTTATAGTATGTGGGCTCCTTCACAACTCCAAACGTATCCTTTGCACATATCCCAGGATAGCTCATGCCTCCAGTCTTTGCAGATGCCATCTTGTGAGAGGCCAGCTCCTGCTCACCTTTGCAAAGGAAGACTAGTCATATGAGACTTCTTTGTGAAACTTTTTCTCAGACTCCCTATCCTCACTACCCAAAGCAAGGCAGAGCTGTCAGGGCCCAGGAGGGATGTTCTGCAGGCCATTGTCAGAGTGTTAACCATTGTGTACTAACTCTTGAGCCAGGGAGCCTGCTTTTGTCTTCCGTGAATTGGATTTCCTGACTCAGCTGACTTAAACATATGGCTTTTTCTTATCTCACATAATCAAAGGTGGGTTAGCTCTGGAATTGGTTAGCCCAGTGGCTCATCCATGCCATCAAAACCCATGGTCCTTCTGTCTTTTTCTCTGCCATCATCAACCAGAAGGCATTACCCTTGTCCAGAGCATCCCCTGAAGGTCTGACAACACCCCCGGGACAAAAAGCAGGAGGTATCTCTGTGTTTCTTTTTATCAGGGAGGAATTCTTTCCCAGACATCCTTGCCAACTTCCTCTTGTGTGTCATTGGCTGGAATTGGGTCACATGGCCATGTCTAAACCAATCATGGCTGAGGAGTGGGCCCAGCAGGGATTAAATGGACCAGGACTTATCTCTGAGTCAGTTGAGAGCACACGTAGAAACTGACATAGTCAGGGCTCTGCCAGCCAGAAATAAGAGGGAGTGTCCACTGGGGAGCAGCCCCTAGCATCTGCCCCAACTGTGCACTGACTGTCCAGGAGAGTCCTGCTAGGCAAGGAGCTATGTGAGAACAACAATTGAGACTTACTCCTTCCCAAGTCCCTTGAAGGCTAGCACAGGGCAAGGCATGTGGTAGGTTTTGAGAAAAATATTGGCTGAATGAATGAATGAGTGAAATCGGTAGATGTTTCTCCATCGAACCCTGAGATTTAGGATTTGCTGCACACTTGTCAATTTGAGGGGATGTTCTAAGTACTTCAGAGAGTATAGGAATGGCTTTGTCCTCAAAGATGTTGCAATTCAGTCATGGAGAAAATGCTAGAACCTAGGAAAGATGTGGACTTGAGGCCTGGCCTCTAAGGCAGACTGTATGTGCCATAGGGCGGAGGCAGGGAATGCATCCATAGGAAGAGGCCCCACAAGGATAGATACCATGATGGGTAGAGGTATGTGGTGGAGAAAAACATCCATGTCCTCAGACAGTGGAAGTGAGTGCAATAGAGTCTAAAGGGGACTCTTTCTGGAGGGTCTACTATGTGTAAGGTATTGTCCTTATAGTTATTTATCTCATCTTTCCTGTGTCTCTATGGAGTAGATCCTTCTATCTCCATTTTGTAGATGCTGAGGCTCAGAGTGTGAGTTTGCTTGCCCAAAGTCACAGAGCCAGGAGGTTGGAGGATCTGGCTTAGAGCACAGATCTGTTCTGAAAAGCTGGCTCCCTTCTACAAAGGGACTGTAATGACCATTGAGGGCCCACTTAAGACCAGCAGGTGGTGGAGCGACTGAAAGGGAAGCCTGGAAACTGACAAGAAGGCCTAGGAAAGGCTTGGTGCTGTGAAAATGCAGAGGAAAAAAGCACGATGGGAGAGGTGTTTGTAATAGGATTCAGCGTGGGCTTGAGGAGCCACGGTCTTTGGCAACGAATCTGACTCCAAATCCCTGCCCTGCCAGTGAACAGCTATTTGGCCTTATGGAAAACACTTCCCTCCACTGTACCTCAATTTTTCCATCTGTAAAATGATGATAATAGTGAAATGTTTCCAGCACCAAGCGTATCATAATTTAATAATGGAGCTATTCTTACTATCAATAGTGTTGTTATTGGTTTGGAACTTGGTAGGTAACCAGACCTAATGGTGACTCCTTGGTGTGGGGGCCCTGGACTCCCATTCTACCTTGGTTACCACTTCCATGTTTTAACTTGACTCCATTGACTTTCCTGCCAGTCTGGCTTTCCATTCTTCACCTGAAAAATAAGGGGATTGGGATGGTTGGTTTCCAGCATTCTCTCCTGCCCAAACTCTGTACTTGTATGAGGTGGAAAGGGGAAGCTGCAATGACTAAAGAGATCATAACTGAGTGAGGGGGTGTCGGGGCTGCCTTTGTTTCTGGGAAGCAGAGGGAGGGCAGGGCAGGGGATGGAAGGAAGAGCAATCAGGAGCCAGAGGAGGCTGCAGAGTCAGCAAGGCCAGGCAGCTGCAGAAACCCCACACCAGGCAATTCGGAGGTGGGTACGGAGAGAAACGGCTGAAACCAAAGGAGGCAGAAGCATGTGGAGAACATCTGTCTCTGACACCTGCCCTCACTGTGGGAGAACCAGAGAGAGAGAGGAATCAATCGCAGCTCATCCTGATGTTTAATACCTGGGAGGGAGGGCTTTGAAGATGGTGTGTTCAAAGACTGAAATTGAATTTCCCCAAAGTTTGCAGGAACACTGCAATTATGCCGGAGAACATGTCTATGAAATCCCCTTGGAATCTATTTTTGGGCACGAGGTTTTATAACCAGAGTCAGAAATTGAGTGGAAGTGTGTGGGAGGCTGACCCTGGACAGTTTCCATGTTGGAGAGGAGGGGAAAGAGTATTTTTATCTGCAAACACCATGTTTCATAGGGTGAGGCTGGAGAGGAGGCAGTTTCACCACTTTGGGTTTCTCACCCACTGTCATGTTAAGACGAGAACTGTCTTTGACAGAAGTTGTTCAAGTTCCTTACTCAGAGTGGGTGGCTGGAGGCTGGAGATTGAGGCAGAGAACTTATGTGGGACTTTTGTATGTTGCAACCAAGACATCTGAGACTGACTTTACCAGAGACTCCTTCAGATCTGTCTTGTGGGGATGTCACCGTGCTCAGGGAGCTTTGTTTAGCTGAAGATTTCCTCCTGCACTGCTGTATCACTGTTAGCAACTGTCATATGATAAACTGCTCCAGAGTCAGCATGTTAAAGTAATAAGCATGTCTTGTTGCTGAAAAATCTCCAGGTGAGCTAAATGGTGCTTGTGGTCCTGGCTGGGTTCTCTGACTTGTCTGTGGTCTGCTCTAGGTCAGATAGGTATCTCTACGGATCCTGGTGGGCTCTCTCAGTTGCTTAGGGCTTGGCTGGCTCTAGGATGGTGTAGGATGACCTCAGGTATGACAACTCTCCTTTGCTCCATGTAGTGTCTCATCCCCCATCACTAGCCTGTGTTTGTTCACATGCCAGTGGTAGAGTTATGAGAGAAAGAGCATGCACGCAGCATGCAAGGACTCTTGAGACCTAGGCTCAGAATTGGTAGTTGATATGGTTTGGCTGTGTCCCCATCCAGATCTTATTTTGAATTCCCATGTGTTGTGGGAAGGACCCGGTGGGAGGTAATTGAACATGGGGGCAGGTCTTTCAAGTGCTGTTCTCGTGATAGTGTATAAGTCTCCCAAGCTCTGATGGTTTTAAAAAGAGGAATTCCCCTGCACAAGCACTCTCTCTTTGCCTGCTGCCATCCATGTAAGATGTGACTTGCTTCTCCTTGCCTTCCACCCTGATTGTGAGGCTTCCCGAGCCACGTGGAACTGTAAGTCCACTGAACCACTTTCTTTAGTAAATTGACCAGTCTTGAGTATGTCTTTATCAGCAGCATGAAAATGAACTAATACAGCAGTGTCACTTCTAGTGACATTGTTGGCCAAAGCAAGTCATGGGGTCACCCAAAATTCAGAGTAGGGAGCTAGACCTCCCCTTTTAATCATAAGGAACCACAACATCACACTGGAAATGGCTTGGATACAGCTATTAATTAGGGCCATAGATGCCTTCAGTTTGCACAGCTGCCAACATCAGCATTGACCTCTAGGGCTGTCAGCAGTGGGGAAGGTGGGGAGAGGACAGGCAGACATCCCTACTTAAAGTCTTTGTAATGCCTAAGATCTCCTTAATGTGCAAAGAGTTTTCCAGAAGTGTTTTATTGGTAGAATCAGGAAAACATATGTCCCCAAACAATGAGTGATCAATTTTCACTCGTCAGACTGACAGAAATTGAAAAATGTGATGCTCTCAAGTATTGGTGAGAATGGAGAGGAAATAGGTGCTGTATACTCTGCTGGTCAGAATTTCTATTCCACAGCCCATTGAAGGCAATTAGTAGCACCTACTTGAATTAAGAATACATTCATGTGTTAAACAGCTGTGGTCCATCCATCCCACAAAACAGTACTTGTCAATAAGAAGGAACAAACTATTGATACACACAACAACCTGAATGAACCTCGAGGAGTGCAAAATGCCACTCCTAAAGGGTTACATACTGCGTGACGTCATTTATGTAACATTAGTGAAATGACTTAATTACTGAGATGAGGACAGACTGCTGGTTGTCAAAGGTTAGGGATAGAGGAGAGGGCCATTCGGCTGTAAAGGGGTAGTATAAGAGGGTCTTGTGGTGACAGTCCAGTTGAGTACCTTGATAGTGGTGGTGGTTATGCAAATGTAATCTGATAAAATTGCATAGAACTACATATGCACATGTGTGCACACACACAGACACATACAAAGATGGGTGCCTGCATAACTGGTGAAATCTGAAGAAGTTCTGTCAATTGTACCAATGCCCATTTCTTTGTTTTCGTATTATATCTATTTATGCAAATGCTAACTTTGGGGGAGGTTGTGAGGAGGAGTGCCTGTGTCTTCCCTGTATATTTCCTTGCAACTTCCTGTGAACCTTTACTTCCAAATAAAAGGTTAAAAATAAAGACACAGGTGCTCTGGTCTGGTAAGTCCACTGCATGGTGCCTGCAACAGAGACATAGTCCCATGCTCAGGGAGGCTTATGCAGAGATGATCACTGAACATCATTTGCTATCAAATCACTGGAACAACCTAGATACATTCATTCACCTAGTAATCATCTATTGGCTGCCTACTATGTGCCAGGCACTGTGCCAGGCTCTGGGGATATAACCATGACCCAAATAGACCAAGTCCCTGCCCTCGTGGAGTTTGCATTCTAGTTTGTGATTGCCCCACAAGAGGGAGCTGATTCCACATAACAGAAACAAAGAAATAAGGTAGGCTCATGTCTCTATTGCTAGAATGATTCTATCTCTGGATCAGATCACTGCAAAGAAAGAGCAAGAAGCAGAATCAGGCATTTGTTACACCATTCATTTGAAAAATAACAAAGGACCCACAGTCAAAGGAAGGGCGAATCTTTGGTGTGCACTTTGCTGGGAGTGAATCCTGTCCACCTAACTGGAATGGAAGCCCGTGAGGGCAGGGGGTTTTGTCTCTTTTGTTCCTTGCAGTGCTCCCACACCAGAGCAGGCCTGTCACATAGGAGGCACTCACACGTCTGCTAGGGAAAAGAGTAGATTGTACCCATTTCACAGGTAGGTCAATGGAAGCATGAGGTCCTTAGCCATGGCATATTGGATTCTCCACTATGAGAGTTATGAAATGTGGATTGAATATCCATGATTTAAAAAAAACAGATAACATTTCTTTCCATTTTAATATCAGAACCATATTTCCCCAGCCCCCAAAAAGTGTGATTGCCAAGCCTTAGGTCCACAGGTTGTTGGTTGTGGAATGACTTCACACTTTTGTGTTTTGCGATACAGTGTGTCAGGCAGGCCTTCCTGCATTATCTCACTTAATGCTTCTATCAATCCTATCTGGAAGAAAATGGACATTCATACATCTTCTATCTGCCCCTAGGCCCCAGCCCCTGATGTAAGTTTGTAGGCACACAATGATAGATGGCTGGAAGCAGAAGAGCCTGTTGCAGGATCCAGGGCTGCCAGTGAGTAAGACCCAGTCACCCACCCACCCACCCACACAGGAATCCCCTGGTGAGTGCACAATGTCTGGCAGGTGTGGGCTTCCATTTCCCTCTGCTCCTGGCTCATCTCCCCCACCACATGTCCTGGGCTCAGTGACTGCTCCTGGGTGCATCGCTGTGAACCAGGGTCCAGTGCTGTCCTCTTAAATGTGCAGGCTAGCCAGAAGGATGGGGAAGCAGGGACCAGGTCTACCCAGTGTTGCCCCAGGGAACCCGGGAACCTGCATCCTGGAGGTTCATAGCCCTCCAGGTGCTGCTGTCCCCTTCAGAAGATCACAAACCATTCTTTCAAGTGCCAGTCAAGATGATGAAACATGAAGATGCTCTTGGGGTCACGGAGAGAATCATTTCAGACCCAGGGATCCCCCAGAATAAGCGCCTCCAGTAGCTGTGATCGTGACCCCGACGTGTCCCCTCATCCATCTCCTGTCGGGTCCCTGTGAACATTTATTACCCTGCTGCAGAAAAAGTCTGCCAGGCCAGATGACTTGTCTGCAGCCGGCAAGCCTCGGCGCCCACAAAGCAGAAATTAATGAATGACGGTTGGGGAGAGAGGCAGGGAATAGGACAGTAGCTATTTTAGGCTCACTCTGCCAAAGCAGATCCTAATGCCTGCATCTGTGTGTTAACTCTGTCCACCCTTTGAACAGAAATCAAAATCACATTGGCTTGGATTTTGTTTGCTTGCCAACTCCAAGCTTGTATGTCTTATAAAAATATGCAGATTTTGAACTAATAAAAAATAGAGCTACTGTGAAAATAAATTCTCTCTCTGTCTCTGATTTAATATAATTCATCAAAAATTTCCCAAACCCAGTAAAATAAAGTTGGAATGACACGAGTTCAAATTCTGACTTTTCTACTTTGTAACTGTAACTAGATCTCTCTGGACTTTAGTTTTCTCCATTGTGAAGTGGGGATCAGACAATAGCAGTATTGGAAGATGAAGCGAGATATGTGGGAAAGCTCCTAGCATGTGTAATTTCTTGAATGTGAGACTCCTTAGACATAAGGAAACCATCACCCCTTTCTGCAACTATGGAAATAAGGTGTTTATGGATCATCTACTCGTCCCTGAGCACCTCCTAAGTGCAGGCATGTAGAAACCCTGGCGACCTCATTGTGACATCTGAGTTGGCATTCGGCATGGGGCTCAAGTGTTGCGGAAATAGGCCTGTGTTTAGGTGATGTCTTGTCTCAGAAAAGCAGCACTTTGTTTCCATGGATAAGCCAGAGCATTTCTCCTCCTGGTATCTGGCTTTGTCAGGCCCAGAGTTGGGAAGCTGATGTGGAAAAACAGAAGAGGTGAACGTGAGCTGGGTGGTGATGGAGTAGGCTGCTGAGTGAAGCCCTAGGGCCCCACAGAGGAGCTGTCTAGATGCTGGGTCCAGGGAACCACAGCTGGAACAGCCCAGGACCTCAGGCCCCTCCAGAACAGAAGAGACAACTAGTCTTGTTCCTCTTATAGCTACTGGAGTATGTGGGGCTTGGAAACCACAGAGGGAAGAGACTTAAAGTGGTGGCCCTGGGGACCCACCTCCTGGTACTCACGGCACAGAATACCTTTCTTCATGATATGATCCATTGTATCATTATTTTATGATTGCCACTGTATGAACAAGAGATGTAGAGTTATCCATATCCCCATATTGCAGACAAGACCCCTGACGTGCCAAGAAACTAAGGAATCTTCTAGAAGTCACACAGCCTGCAAGTAGCCAGGCCAGAATTTCCCTGCAAGGCTTGTGCTGTTTCCATTTCTGTTTTAAAAGAAACATTCATGTTTGATTTGAAAGCATCTGGTTAGGAAGAACTGGACACCCTGAGCAGGCTTTCAAAAAGTGCCTTCCACATGGATAAGCATGTTGGATAAAGGTACAGCAAAATACTTGTTGAGGACCTACTATGTGTCAGGCACTGTCTTAGGCATTTGAGATTCATCAATGAATAAAGCAGTTACCTAATAGGTAGTTATGGATCTGAGTTGGAACAATTTGTTTCTAAGGTTTTTCTAAAATGGGTTTGGGCCTCTTATAATTCATAACCAGGTGAGAAACATCAGACCTTGACATTGCCTATCAATAAGTGAATGATTTTCCTCTAGGATCTGGTTTTGTTGCCCTTATTTTCTTCTCTATGCAGCCCTGGTGCACTCAGGCAAGCCCTGCACCCCTCAGCCACTCTTCTGTCTCTAGGGTGTGGTTCTGAGAAAAGTGTTATGCATTTGCCTCATGCCGTTTAATCATCAAAAGGAAAGTTTGAAGTCACTTAAGAGCTTGAGTAAGGTGGCAACCTTTAGAAGCCTCAGTTTCCTCATCTGTAAAATGGAGAGAATAGTACCTTTTGTTAAGGGGTTAATGGATATATATTCTTTTTGTTTTTCTCTATATGTTATCTCTCTATCTCTCTCTATATATCTATCTGATTGCTCTGTCTATGCCGGCATGTACAAATGCTCAGGAGGTGCCAGCTGTTAGGAGGATGACGGGCTCCCGTTCTGCAGCAACACCTTCCTGACCAGTGGATTGGATGTTGTGTCTCTTACTGATCTTAAAGGCACCTCCTTTGAGAATCAGCAATTTGTCCCCACCTATATCAAGCCTGGACAGAGAACAAAGTTTTAGCTGTGTCTGTCTGCTTTGCCCTTTCAAAATGAACAATTGTATGCTTTTGACATAAACATTATTGTTGCTGTTTGACTGCCCCCAGAGCCTTTGTGTCTGCTCTGCAGTTGGAGGACAGAATCCTCTGTATGTGGGGGACAGGGATGGGCAGTGGATTGGCGGTGTACAGGCAGGTGCTGGCACCCTCCCTTTGTTTCTGGTCTCTCTGCAGGGCCTCTGTGGCTCCCCACTGCTCCCTCTTGAGTGTTCCCCCTTCCACTGTTCACCCCACCCTCACTGAGGACCTACTTTGTGGACTGCCCATGTCCTGCCCTCTGAAGCCCACCTCGGAGTGGAGGGTGTGCAGCAATGCCTGGACGGCATGTCAGAGTGTGATAAACCAGGCAGGAAACTCACATCCACCAGGCTCCCTCCACGTGCCAGAGTACAGCATTTGAGTGGTTTCCCAGCAACCAAGCGAGGCCAGGGCAATGCTGGTCCGTGGCAGGGTTCCCCGTCCACAGCAGGGTGAGAGGACGGTGGGAGCTTTCTAGAAGAGAAAGGAGGCCCTTTTGTCCTGAGATCATGGCCTTCCTGCTCTTTCAGTGTTAAGATTGCCTTTCTTCTATGATGTTGATGACCGAGGAGGTCTTATTTTTCAATGTTGGTATCTGGCAATGCTAGATCGACTCACCTCATGTTTTCTTTGTTTTTTGTTAACTTTACTGGCCTGAGACATCCTTAAGTCTGGGAAACACTGAGTTATTCTATTTGGATGGGAGGTGTTATCTTATTTGATTTTACTGCCAATTCTGTGAAACAGATGCCATTCCCATCACACAGTTGAGAAAACTATGGTGTAAAAAGGCAGCTTCCCCAGAGTGGCAAAGGCAAACTTCAAACCTGGTTCTGACTCCCACCAAAACCCTCACATGCCCCCAGACCCACAGGCTCCAGGCCACTCTGAAAGAGGCTCAGAATGGCCAAGGGTGGTAGAGCTTATAGAATATATGAAGGTCTGCACCAGGTAACACAAGGGTTTGCTCCTTATCTAGATCACAGGAAGGCTCAAGTGTCCCCACTAGCTGAATGGTGCTAACACATGGGCTGATAGCTTTGGATTTTCAAATCTGATGTCCTTTGTATTGGTCAAACCCTCACATTACAATCCAAAGAGGATCTCTCCATTAGTCGTGAACCTACCCTCCTCCCCACACCCACACCAGGTAATGACAGGGTGGATGTTGGCCAGGCGGTTTCCACATCTTACCATGGAGGGAAGAGTCTGATGATTGCTTCGCTTTGCCTTTTTCAACTGAAGGCCACCCTAATATTTTTGTGGGCTGCATCCTGTGTCACCGCCTTTCCATCCTCAGCCAAGTGAGGAATTCCATCTCGCGGGTCCAATGTTCAGGGGTAGTTAACGGCTTGCATGTTGGTGAGTCGGCACTCTGAGGGTTTTGTAAATGACTTTGCTGGTTTGGCTGCATCGCTGGCCATAGGACGCCTGGTGCGGGAGATATCATACCGCTGTGGGGGCTGCTCAATTTAATATTGTCCCTGTCTAAAAGCAAATTTTCTTTCTCCAGTGGCTTTCTTGGGGGACCTGGGTCATTTGGGACAAGCCAACAGGGACAAATCTATAACTAAAATGGAGTTGGACTAATTTTTGAGTACCTGTTTTCCCTGCTGATCTTGAACAGCAGAAATTAGAGGAAAACGACCCAAAGAAACATGTTGAGTGAAGTAAGACATGCCCCGTTCCAGGTCTCCACTCTGGAGAGTGAACATGCAGTTGATGACAAGCTCCTTAGGGGCCGGTGTTTCCCCTTGGAATCGACGTGCCCTTCCTACCCACCACTGGGGCCCTCTGCCGGGCTGGAGCTCGGTACAGAACAGTAGCCAACCTTGTTTGTTATTTGGGTCTTTGTGTTTGAGGAGCAAACGCAAACCTCATGTGTTTTGTCTTCTGGGTATTCTTCGGAACCCCAGGAGGCAGGCAGGTGTGAACCAGCCTCTCTCACAATTGGAAACTGAGGCTAGAGGCAGGAAAGTGATAAACCTCGGTTTCCTCAACTAGAAAATTGAAACATCTAATAACTTCCTCATAGGGGTCACGGTGAGAATTTAACGAATATATAATATGAATAACAATAATGTATGTATTTTATATATATATAAAATATTAAAACCAGTGCTTGTCACATAGGAATATTCAATAAATATTGGCTTTAGCTATTATTATTATTTCTAAGGTCACCCAGCTAGTAACTGGTAGATTTCTTGTGTCCCAATGGTTCTTTTTTATTGTTGTTATTATTTTGAGTCAGAGTCTTACTCTGTTGCCCAGGCTGGAGTGCAGTGGCGTGATGTCGGCTCACTGCAGCCTCTACCTCCCATGTTCAAGCAATTCTCAGGTCTCAGCCTCCCAAGTAGCTGGGATTACAAGTGTGCACCACCATGCCTAGCTAATTTTTGTATTTTTGGTAGAGACAGGGTTTCACCCTGTTGGCCATACTGGTCTTGAACTCGTGACCTCAAGTGATTGGCCCTCCTCAGCCTCTCAAAGTGCTGGGATTTTAGGTGTGAGCCGCCTCATCTGGCCCCAATGGCTTTTTTTATTCCCATCTTTTAACCACCTAATTCTTTGTTTTTCCACTAAAATTCAAAAGTCTGCTTAGGGCAAGTTTCCTCCAAAGTTGTTCCCAGAAGATTCTAGACTGAAGAAAACTATATTGATCTGAAATACTATTGGAAAGGCAGCTTACATTTGATTCATTTTGAAAATCAAGCATCATAAACATTCCTTAGCCCACTAAGATAATATAAATTACAATGCCTGGGCACTCAGTCTGCACCAGGCACTGTGCCGAGCATTTTATGAGGATTATCTTGCTTAATCCTCACAGCAACGCTTTGGGGAAAGGTACTTGTGTTGTTCCCATTTTAAGTATGAGGAAACTGGGGTGCAGAAGGGTTAAGTGGCTACCCAAGGCAGCAAGTAAAAGGCAGAACTGGTCACCAAACTCCTTCCTTTTTTTTTTTTTTGTTTTAGATGGAGTCTCACTCTGTTGCCCAGGCTGGATTGCAGTGGCATGATCTCAGCTCACTGCAACCTCTGCCTCCTGGGTTCAAGCAATTCTCCTGCCTCAGCCTCCCAAGTAGCTGGGACTATAGGCATGTGCCACTATGCCCAGCTAATTTTTGTATTTTTAGTAGAGAGGGTTTCACCATATTGGCCAGGATGGTCTCCATCTCCTGACCTCGTGATCTGCCCGCCTCAGCCTCTCAAAGTGCTGGGATTACAGGTGTGAGCCACCGTGCCTGGCTGACTCCTGTTCTTTAATCCCTAAGGTGTATGGGTATTATGAGGCTTTTCACGTAGTTGCAACTTTTCTGTACTGCTTATTTGGGCCTTGGATGACCCATATTGTCACCGGTATCAGTCACAGCTGTGTATTCTCAGTGCCCTCTTGGCTTTCAGAAGGCAGGGCTCCATCCCCTCAAATTTGCCTCTCTAACATCCCAGACCCCTCTTTGGGCCTCAGTCTCCCCATTTGTAAAATGGGCATATTAGATGGCATCTGTACTGCACGCCACCCCCACCCCAATGATTCAGAACTAGCAGCTTTCGGGAATCAAGGCTCACTTCATTTGCTCTTGGTTTCATTTGTTAAAAGGTATAGGGCTTACTGGTGAGAAAGTGTTCTCAATTTCTCATCTGTGAAATACGGTGGTTCTGAGGATTTAGTGGGAATACAACAAGCACCTAGCACAGTGCCCAGAACACAAAAAGTGCTGAATAATTGCTTGCTTTTAAAAACAGAAGTGATACTATTCTATTGAGACCCTTGTCACAGATACTCGTGGGTGTCCCAAGACACAGTCTCTGTCCTCCACAAGACCAACATCAGTTTGAGGAAACTGTCTACAGAGTTTGAGTGATCTCTTGGTGCTTTTCTGTGGAGAACAGTGTGACCCAGGCTGCCTTTTATCAGAGAGCCACTGACCTGTCCCTGTTTAAAGAAATTAAAGTTTACATCCTACAAGCTTCACATGGGGACACTCACAAGGCATTAGGCCAGTGGGAATCAAGAAAAGAGGACAGGAAGACGGGACCAGGAAGAAAGATGAGATGGAATAAGCATTTTGCAGCTTAGCCACGAGAGGAGAATGAGAGATGCATTAAAACAGTCACCCCTGCTGCAAATGGATTCATTTGATTGAAGGTGGTCACAGACATCACATAGAAAGAAATTTAGTTTTAGAAATGGTACGCCTTCTCATAGGAGCTTAAAGAAGAAATCAGTGAAGAAAGGAACTGAATTCTGGTTGCCAAAGACATGGCCACCATAAAAGTTCAGGCGTAAGGCCCTGCTGCTGTCGCACATGTATGGGATCATGTGTGTTCCTCTATGTGCACACATGCCCACCACTAGACCATAGGGTGCTTTGGGGCACATTAGGAAAAGGTGGCCCCCTCTGGGTGGAAGCAGCCTCATGGCAGATTGCTTGGCCAGTGGAAAGTGGGCTGGATGGAAGCCCCCTCACCTCTTCTGCCCAGGAGTGTGTGGCACTTCACAGGTGTACACATAAACACACACACATACACACACTGTCTCTTTCTCTCTCAGGCAAGTGAGGAGACCTTTAGCTAAGATCTGGTAATCTCACAGTGAATTGGAGACACCTCAGCACAGTCCCCACGAAACACCCAGCAGTACTTGCCTTCCAAGGGTCATTTCCACAAAACCCACAGCTGCACGCTGCTTGCTCAGCTGCCTTCTTGAAGATAATCTGTTTTGTTCCGTGCCTCTTCAGGACCTGTCTGGTCCCAGCGAGCACACTTATTGGCTTGACTCCAGAATACTATTTTATTCCTGCTGTTGGATACCTGCTTTTGCTGGAAAACAAGCCTCAGGCCTTTGCCGTTTACAGAGTGCCTCATTTGATCCTCACAGCAACCCTGGGGATTAAACAGTGGGGACTTAGCACACATTTTACAGATGAGGAAGCATCCTCTGAGAAGAACCTCAGTGAGGGAGAACATCATGGGTGGCTGGAGGTAGAGTCTGTCCATCGTCACCTGGTGTTGAGTGATCTCAGTTTGGCTTTTCATAAATTCCCTCAAAACTGAACATTCGTGTTCTCCCAGGTGTAGTTTGTCCCCTGTTCCCTCTGACCTGAACCTCCATCCTGACCAATTGTCTTCCATAGTGAACTTCACAACAGCTGAGACTTAAGCACTGTCTTGATTTTGTCATTGTCCCGAGTAAAACAGCCATCAGTTGGCAAAGATTACCTTTGGAACTTGTTGCCATAGACTTAATTAGACTTTGTTGCTAGTGTGCTCCCTTTGTGGCCATTGCCATGGTCATCATTTGCCACAAACCTGCTTCTAAGAGCTGGACCTTGATCCAGACATATTGGATGCTTCTTTTTAGAAATTGCTTGCAGAACTCAGGTCCCATTGCCCCAAATTCTCTAACGATGATACATCTTCATCCGATTTTCATTAAGACAGATAGCATATCAGTGGCAGACCTGGAGTGGGTACTAAATAGATAATTGTTGAATGGACCTATTAATTTGTGAATCCTTTGAGAGTGATGTTTAATGAGATTCTTTCAGTTGCTGGTGACCAGACACAGCACAAGCACAAACTAGTTTAAGTGAGAAAGGAATTGGTTCACATAATTGCAAAGTACAGAGGTGAGGGTGTCAGGCACAGCTGAATCCAGAGGCTGAAATTATATTACTAGGGCTCAGTTTTCTTCTCCTTCTCTCAGCTTTGCATTCCAGGTGGCCACCAGTTGTTCTAGGGCTGATGTGGTTTTTACAGCCAGTTCACAAACTTAAAGATCAGTCTTCTCCTTCCTTTATCCATAAAGCAAATCTCATAAAGGAGCTGGTATTGGCCCAGCTTAGGTCATGTGCCATCCCTTTAGACCAATCATTGAGGACAACAGGATGAGCTACCATGATTGGCCAGACATGGGTCACTTGCCCACCCATGAGACTTAAGGGCAGGGAAGCAGGTGATTGACAGCTTTACTCAAGCCCCATTGGATGGGAAAGGGACTATTCTCCAATGGAGATGCTCACTACAAGGGTAGATGAGGTTTCTGGAAAGGGTACAGCATCAGAAGGGTAGTCTAATAAAGATTATAATTTGAGTCCCAGATACTTACTTGGGTGTCTGAGGTGGGAGGGTTGCTTGAGCCCAGGAGTTCAAGGCTGCAGTGAGCTATGATCACGCCACTGCACTCCAGCACAGGTGAAAGAGTGAGACCCTGTCTCTTTATGTGTGTGTGTATATATGTATATTTGAAGCCATAAAGCTTTGGGTAAAAAAAAAATGAGATAAAATAACAAAACATAGTTATTGAATGATTTACCACTTATCTTAAAAGTGTTGCTGGCAGTGATAGTTTCATTGCTAGCAGCCTAGAAAGAACTAATCTGGTGCCTCTCCTGGGGACTGCTTTGTCTGGCAGAGGATCTTAAGGTTGGAGTTTATATTATTCAATTATGACATTCCCCTTTCCCCAGTTCCACATGAAGAATGAGTAGTGCCATGAACTCGGCAAAACCCGAGGACCACTGATCCTATTCCCACCTTCCCAGCCCATGAGGAAGTTTTCCAATATCACAATTAATTAGCGGGATCTTCCCTCACATTCCTTCCTCTGTGCCTCTTTCTCTAACTCATCCAAGGGATTAGAGAGTGTGATTACAAGCACAGGCCCTGTGGCCACATGAACCTGGGTTCTGATCTCAGCACTGTCCCTTGTGATTTGAATTCTATGAGCCCAAGTTTCCTCATCGGTAAAATAATAATAAAATAATAAAACAACCCCAGCAGACGGGTTGTAAAGGTCAGAGGAGGTAATGGAGGTGAAGCACACATACAAAGACTCAATGATCATTTGCATGGTAATTATTAGTAACCACACATTCATTTTGCATCCGTATCTTTTATCAAGTTGCATACAGAGGGCTAACACAGACACAGCACATTACAGTCTGCAGGGGTGTGTGCATACGATGAATGGGTTTGCCTCCCCTTCTGACCTTTTTTCTTTGGTTGCAAAGCTGCTTCTGTGGCTCCCAGCCATGTGCCTGTGGTTGTCCCATGAGAAGCCAATGGGGTCCTGACCTGACCCAATGAGGCCTTCCACTTCCAGTTCTTTGTTTAACCAATGGTCACCAAGCACCTGCTCTGGGTAGGGCCAGACTAGATATGGAGGATTTGGAGGTTTCTCGAGCTTACCTTGGATTCATTCACTTAGGCCCTCACTGGACCTGCTTCTGCCAGAGTGGGGAGTTCTTGCACTCAGAAACCACAGGAAACGAATCCCCGAATGCCATCCATCTCCCAGGTCTGTCCTCTTAATGGGTTACACTCCCTAAGCATTTGTCATGCACTTTGTAAAGATTTGACATCTACTTACTTATTTAACCATCACAATGGCCCTACAAGAGAAGCATTGTCACTGTCTTCATTTACAGGCAAAGGAACTAAGGCACAGAGAAGTTAAGCCGCTCAAACTTCAGGTGCATGAGGGAGCTGGGGGCGCAAGCTAAGCCCGTGGTCTCAGCCATTATCTGAGACTGCAGTGCTGTGATTCATGCTTCCTTTCTCAGGTTTTAATCTGGGGGTCCTCCTTACCTCTGGCGGTAACACATGCATTTAAATGGGAGTCAGTGGCCCAAACTTTCTATCAGGACAAAGAGGATTTCAGACTTGGTGGTGGCGATAGATGAAAAGTCCATGGCAAAATTTATGAGGCATGGATGGAAACACCATGTCTTTGAGGTTTCTTTCCATCAGTCTCTGGCATTGTGGAATCAATATTGAAAGAACAAGGGATCTGAATATAAAGTCCTGGCTCAGACGCTTGCTGGTTTGCCTGGTGAACTCCTACTTATCCCTCATGACCCAGCTCTAATGCCTCTTCCTCAGGGCAGACTTCCCTGACTGCCTCAGGCATCTCTGATCACCCTACATTGCCAATCATCCATTCATCTACCAAGTACATTCTGAGCATCTACTGTGTGTCTGAACATCATAAATTCTCCATACCAAACTAAATTCTCAAGACAGGGACTAGGTCAGCAGAATAGTTAAGTTTGCAGGCTTTGGAGCCCGCAGGTTTGAATACTGGTTTCTCCATTTACTAGCTGCATGACTTTGGGCAAGTTCCTTAACATTGATAAGCCTCAGTTTCCCCCTCTGTTAAATGGGCCTAATAATAGGACCTGCATCTTGTAGTGTGGTGTGAAGATTATAGTCTGAATGTAGTAGATACCCCATCATTGTTGCCAAGTAGTAAGTGCTTAATCAATGTTACCCATTATTGTGAAGTTTGTTTTTCATACGTATATCTTGAGGACCAACCACAGTGCCCGCATCCAGTGGGCATTTGGTGAATGTTTGCATGAACAGGTGAGTGAGCGAGTGAGTGGGTTGGGCACTTCACTCCTTTGACTGTGAAGCCCCTCTTATTTGAAATGGGGAGATGTTTTTCTGCCTTCTAGCTTGTTGTGAGAATTAATGGGAGTGCATGGGGCATGACAGCACCTTGGAAACAAGGAGGTACCCAGCACACAGCAGAGAGATTGCAATCATTTTGCCTCTGGTGACAAGGGCCTGAGGCCAGGCCTCCACCACCCCCCAGTGTGGAGCTGCCTGGGGACATGGCCACACAGGTAGGGTTGGGGAGTGCATTCGGCCATTCTAGCTTTGCTATAAAGGAATACCTGAGATGGGATAATTTATAAAGAAAAGAGGTTTGATTCCCTCATAGTTCTGCAGAATGAGGGTACAGGAAGCATGATGCCAATGTCTGCTCAGCTTCTGGGGCAGCTTCAGGAAGCTGACTATTACGGCAGAAAGTGAAGGGGGAGCAGGCATATCACATGGTGAAGGCAGGAGAGAGGTAGGAGGTGCCACATGCTTTTAAACGGCCGGATCTCATGAGAGCACACTCACTATGGCAAGGACAGCACCAGGGGGATGGTGCTAAACCATTCATAAGAAATCTGCCCCCACCATTCCATCACCTTCCACCAGGCCCCACCTCCACATTGAGAATCCCATTTCAACATGAGATTAGGTGCAGACAACATCCAGACTCAATCAGGAGGGGTGTAGGAATCTGCTCACCAGAACATCCAGCCCTCAGGAGGCCAGCCTCAGACACATCTTAAGGGCACCTCTGTTTTCCTAGGAAAGCCATACATCCCAGGGAGCTATGCTGAAGACAAATGTGTGAAACATTTCTATTAGTCACTGAGAAAATCAGCGCCTCCCACCCTGGCCTTTACATTTGGGGGACACCAGGGGAGACCTAATGATCCCCAGGTCCTAGCCTCTGACTGGTGTGCTGAGCATAGATTCATAGTTCATCTTCTAGATGAAGATGCCAAGGCGTCAGGACACAGTGGCCTGCCCAAGGTCACTTCACTGGTGAGGACCAGAGCTGACGCACTACCACACATCCCAGCAAAGTCTGACCCAAGCCCTGCAAGGAATGAAGGTAATTTTAAGGGCTCGATAAAGAGGTAGCTCCCACAAAGACAGACCTCGACTGTGCTGGTCTGTGACAACCCCCATAGCCCAACCTGCTACTCACCTGATCCTCTGGAACCCTCAGAAACCACAGGGAGGAAACCACAGAAAGCTTTCAGCAGGAGGAAACTGAAACCAGCCCATGCAGCTCCCACTTTACAAATGGCAAAGTGGAGACCCCAAGACCAGTGATCTCCCCCAGGGCCATAGAGCAAACTGGTGCATGGAGACAGGGCATCTCTGGTGCCGGGGATCTTCAAGATGTTCTTTTTAAGATGTATGTCAGGATCTGACAGAAAAATGTAATCAACGCCCACCCGCCTGCCCGCCCTCCCTCCCTCCGTCCCTCCCTTCCTTCCTTCCTTCCTTCAACAAATGTTTACTGAACACCTACTATGTGCCAGATACTTTTCTAAGTGCTGGGGTTCCAGCAATGATGGAAACAGACAAAGACCCCTTGTGGAACTGACAGGTTATTAACATCCTCAAACCATATACTCACCACCAGCTTAAGAAGAAAACATTATAAATATCACTGAGCCCCCCTGCTCTCTTACTTCATCCCCTCTTCTCTCACCCTGGAAATACCACAATCCTGAATTGGGTTTACCTTTCACAGGCACCAGATGCATGTTTTTAAACTTTCCATAAATGGCATCAGATTGCATGTATCTTTCTGCAACTCGTTATTGTTTGAGTGCATATTCACATGAATCTGCTTCCTCCTGTGCTGCTGTATAGAATTACCTGGTGTGACTACACAACCATGTGTTCACCCATTCTCCTGCTGGAGGTATTTCCAATGGTAGATAAGGACACAGTGAACATTCCTGGGCACATCGCCCTGTGCAAATGGGCAAGAGTTTCTCTCCTGCTCCAGCTTTAACTTCAGTTTTGGCCCCTCCTGACTATCCCCCAAACTGGACAATATCTGGAAGCTCCTTCAAGCCTATTCAGGGATCCCAGGCTGGGATGGTGGGAGTGATGGGAGAGCACAGGAATATCAGAACATTCATGCTGAACATACATCCCTAGAGATGCCCTGGGTCCCTGCCATTTATAAGGGAAAGGGAATCAAATAGTTGAGCACAGGTTGGGTGTGTATATGTGAGATAGCACATGCATTGTCTGGTAAACACTCCTGTGATGTAAGGTATTGGTTGTCTATTGCTGCATGACAACTTACCACAAACTTAGTGGCTTAAAACAACATATGTGCATTATCTCAGTTTCCACACACCAGAGTACAGGCAAGGATCCTCTGCTTGGGGTCTCACAAAGCTGCAATCCAGGCTGTGGTTGGTGCCTCATCTACCAGCTCAGTGTCCTTAACCAGGCTCACGTGGTTGTTTGCAGAATTCATTTCCTTGCTGCTGTAGACCTCATGGTGCATTGATTCTCTCTAAGGCCAGCAGGAGAGAGAGAGAAGCCTCTGACTTCCAGATCCCATACTAAAGGATCACCTGATTAAGTTAGGCCCACCCGGGGCAATCTACATTTGGCTTAAAGTCAACTGATTGGAAACTTTAATTACATCTGCAAAATCTCTTTACCTTTGCTGTATAACCTCACGTGACCACGGAGTGATATCCCATCCTAGTCATAGGCCCTGTCCACATTCAGGAGGAGGGGATTTTTAGGGTATGTTCACCATAGGCTAGGAATCTGAGGGATCATTTAGAATTCTACCTACCAGTGATTGGTGCTATGATTATCCCGATTTTAACTCAGTGAAGTTAATAGGTTAACCCAAGTCCCATGGCAACCGGGTAGGTGGGGCTGGGATCCCAATTCAAGTCTGAGTTGGGAGTACAAGCTCTCTGCCTGCTTCCAGGAGCTTTTAACACTTTTCTGAGAGGCCCCCAGGCTTCATAAACAGACCAGCCTTCCACACTCCCAGGCCCCTTCTAGAAGGAGGACCATTTCCTTGTCTAGACCTGGGTTCCTAGAAGCCAGGGCCAGTACCTTGGCCCCCAGCAAACACACACACAGTAAGTGCTCAGCAGAGGCTTGTTTGATGTGGTCTTTTCCTTTTCTCCCTCTGAGCCGGCCACCCCTGGGAAGTGCCGTGCACATCTCTCACTCCAGGAAAGGAGTCCAGGGAATACCAGGTTCATGCTACAGAATCTCATTTCGCAGTTTGATGAGGGAGGGCACAATGTTTCAGTAAATCTAGGGATGCCCATCCAGATTTTATTAAACATTGTATTATCTTTTCCTTATTATAAAAGCAATACATATTCATTTTAGAATAGAAAATACCAATAAGCAAATAATTTAAAAACATTTTTTAAGCTCCTGGTATGTGAGAACCACGGTTTGCACATTGGTGTCTACCTGCAGGCAGTGTAGCAACTGGGAGCACGGACATCGGAGCCGCACTTCCTGAGGTTTAACGCTGGCTTCCCTGTTACCAGCTGTGTGACCTTGGACGTATTTTATCCTCTCTGTGCCTCAGTTTTCTCACCTGTAAAATGGGCATGTCCACAGTACCTGCTTCCTAGGGCTGTGGGTGAAGTAAACAGGATGATGCATGGGAAGTACTTAGGGCAGGGCCTGGCATACAGTGAGCTTTATGGCTTGAAAGCTTAGTCATGCCATATGACTTGGTCATGCATGTTGCTTTGATAAAAAAACAGGATCCTATTTCATATATTACCTTGTAACCTTTCTTCATGTCACATGTTATTCTTTGCCAACAAATATTCTTCTATGAAATAATTTTTTAGTCACTTTTTTTTTTTTTGAGACAGAGTCTCACTCTGTCACCCAGGCTGGAGTGCAGTGGCGTGATCTTGGCTCACTGCAACCTCCACCTCCCGGGTTCAAGCGATTCTTCTGCCTCAGCCTCCCAAGTAGCTAGGACTACAGGCACACACCACCACACTCAGCTAATTTTGTATTTTTAGTAGAGACAGGGTTTTACCGTATTGGCCAGGCTGGTCTAGAACTCCTGACCTTGTGATCCTCCCACCTTGGCCCCTCAAACTGCTGGAATTACAGATGTGAGCCACCACACCTGGCCTAGCCACTATTTTTTAGAGTAATCTTAGGTTCACAGCAAAATTGAAAGGAAGGTATAGGAGAGAGGTCCCATACACCCCCTCCCCATCAAATAACATCCCCACTGCCAATATCCCCCAGCAGAGAGATATATGTATTACTATGGCTGGGCCTACATTGACACATCATGATCACCCGAAGCCCATAATTGCTTTAGGGTTCACTCTTGGTGTTGTACATGCTATGGGTTTGGACAAATGTATAACAACATAGTCACTATTATAGTATCATACAGAGTAGGTTCATACCCCAAACATCCCCGTGCTCCACCTATTCATCCCTCCCTTCCCCTAACCTCTGCTGACCACTAATCATTTTCCTGTCTCTGTAGTTTTACCTTTTCCAGAGTGTCATAGACTTGGAACTGTATAGTATGTAGCCTTTTCAAGTTGGCTTTTTTCACTTAGTAATATGCATTTGAAATTCCTCCATGTCTTTTTATGGCTTCATAGCACGTTGCTTTTTAGCACTGTATAATATTCCATTGTCTGGGTGTACCACGGTTTATCCATTCACCTACTGAAGGATATCTTGGTTGCTTCCAAGTTTTGGAAATTATGAATAGAGCTACTACAAACATCTGTGTGCAGAATTTTCTGTGGACGTAAGTTCTCAGCTACTTTGGGTAAAGACCAGGGAGTGTGATTGCTGGACCACATGGTAAGAGGGTGTTTAGTTTTGTGAGAAATTGCCCAACTGTCTTTCAAAGTGGCTGCATCATTTTGCATTCCCTCTAGTAGTGAATGACAGTTCCTGTTGCTTCACATCCTCAGCAGCATTTGGTGCTGTCAGTGTTCTGGATTTTGGCCATGCTAATAGGTCTGTACCATGACATAGTTGTAAATGGCTTGAATCACCTTCTGCATAATTTATTTAAGCAATCCTTTATTTTGGATTCAGGTGTAGTTTCATTCTTTAACTGTTATAAACAACACCATAGGGAACTGTCTGATAACCAGGTTTTTGTGCATATCCTTAATCCTTAATTTTCTTCCCCTTAGAAGGACTTTTTAGGAGTAGGATCGATGGACCGAAGAGCCATTCTGTTTATTGGAGAAATATTTGCAGTGTTTCTACTGGGTGCCAGGCATATGCAGTCAAGTTGTCTCTCAGAAAGGCTTTGCTACTGGTTTATTGCCCAGCAAGAGTGTGTGTGTGGTTCTGTTCCACCGCCCACCACATCCCCATCCCTAGGGGATGAGTATATAAACTATTTACCTGCCCAACAGGTAAGCGAGGATGATAATGATTCTGTGGCTGTGATAGTCTTTGCATCAGCCAACTGCCAGTGTCTTGCTCAGAGAGGATCTGAGGCTAGACCACCGTGGGTGGCCACAGAGTTCTTCAAGGCTCAATGGCACCCCATCCCTGCCAGTAGAAATGGCTGGAACCCACAAAAGGGAGCCAGCTGAGGTCCAAGGCAAAAACCTTGACCTGAAGTGCAAACCAAGCTCCAGAGACTGCGGTCCTGCTTCTGTCCTGCTCTCCTTCCTCTCTTTACTCTCTCCTTCTTTACCCCTTTCCTTCCTTTCTTTTTTCTTCATTGATCTTAGAAAATGCCAGATCCTGTGCTAAGTATTCAATGCACCATAAAAACCATACACATCCAATCTCTGCCTTCATGGAACCAGTGGAAGAGACAGATATCAAATACATATATTCACAAGTACAGCATCACAAATTGTAATCCAATCACAAAGAGAAAGATTTGCACTGCTATGAGAGAGAGCAGTGGGGAATGAACCCTCAGCTTGGTCATCAGGGAAGACCTCTCTGAGGAAGTGGCACTTGTGCCGAGGCCTGGAAGATGAATCAGAGATCACGAATAAAAGGGTGGGGAAAGGGCATTGCAGGTAGGCAGCACAACATGTGTAAAGGCCCTGAGGCTGTGTCCCCGAATGAGCCTGGAGTGGCCCCCTGCCCAGGGAGGAGGAAGACAGCCCGATCACCAGGGCCTTGCAGTTCTGAACAGAAAATCCAGAGGCTGGTGGGTGGCCCAGCTCAGGGACAAGCCAAGATGTGAGCAGGACAATGTTGGCATGGATGAGAGTAGGCCAGGAACAGGTCACATGTACCCTGGGCTGTACCTGAACCCCTGGTGGTGCTTGCTGCTCCACTTGTGAGCAAAGAAGGGTCTGTTGACGGAGGGCCAGGATTGCACCAGAGCCTCAAATTTGTTTTTATGGCTGAAAACATATGTGGTCTGATTCGCTCTTTATTCCTGTGAAAATAATATACCAATAATCATAAATTCTATGACCACAAATATACACAGCGACATGGCTGAAGCTCACAAAAGTCATGGTGAATGAAAGAAGGCAAACCTGCAAGGGAACACGGTCAATGATTTCCAGTCACATGAAGTTCAAGAACAGGAAAAATGAATCTGAGATGACAGAAATCACAGGGGACTGGCTGGGCACGGTGACTCACGCCTGTAATCCCAACACTTTGGGAGCCCAAGGTGGGCTGATCACAAGGTCAAGAGATTGAGACCATCCCGGCCAACATGGTAAAACCCCATCTTTATTAAAAATACAAAAAATTAGCTGGGTGTGGTGATGCGTACCTGTAGTCCCAGCTACTCTGAAGGCTGAGGCAGGAGAATCGCTTGAACCTGCGGGGTGGAGATTGCAGTGAGCCAAGATCATGCCACTGCACTCCAGACTGGCAACAGAGCAAGGCTCTGTCTCAAAAAAAAAAAAAAAAAAAAAGAAAGAAAGAAAGCACAGGGGACCCAGCAGAGACACAAAGTGTGGGTTCTGGAATGGTTATCATTTCTGTGTTTTGACACATAGGTGTGCTCAGGTTGTAAAACTGCAGTATCTAGTCACTTTTCTGAATGTCTGGGCTACTTCAATAAAATGTGCACCACAACCAAATCCCACTTCTCACATCACCTATGTAGAGTTCTTGCCTAAAATGTTTTTTTTTTGAGACGGAGTCTTGCTCTGTCTCCAGGCTGGAGTGCAGTGGCGCAATCTCGGCTCAATGCAACCTTCGCCTCTTGGGTTCAAGCGATTCTTCCGCCTCAGCCTCCTGAGTAGCTGGGACTACAGGCGCGTGCCACCACACCCGGCTAATTTTTTTTGTATTTTTAGTAGAGACGGGGTTTCATCATGGTGAGGATGGTCTCGATCTCTTGACCTCGTGATCCGCCTGCCTCGGCCTCCCAAAGTGCTGGGATTACAGGCGTGAGCCTAAAATTTTTGATAGGAATTGAATCATGAGGAAACAACTTGACAAATCCAAAGTAAGGGAATTCCCCAAAATATCACTATGGCAAGAAAGAAAAATTCTGGACCATTCTAAATTGAAGGAGACTAAAGAGGCACAGTAGCTAAACACATATCATGATCCTGGAGAGACAAAGTAGCTTTAAAGATATCAGGACAGCTGGGGAAATTCGAATATGGGCTGTAGATAAGATAACACTGGGTGGGACTGGCAAGTTGTGGTTGTGTGAGACAATGTCTTTGTTCTTATGGTCAAGCACTCAGAATTGAAATGAACTGGTATCTCAAATAGCTCAGCAACAAAGGGTACAGAGAGACAGGGAAAAATGAGGGGGAACGTTAACAGCGGGTGGATGGAAGTGAAGCATTAGTGAGTACATATTGCACTGCTCTTGCAAATCTGTAGAATCGAAAGCTTAAAAAATAAAAATTTGAGAAATAAAAGAAAGAAAAATATGTATCTTCCTATTTCAGATAAAAGGAAAACCGCTATCACTCATCACTTTGCAGTTGTGGGTCCCTTGCTTTGTGAGGCACTTGCTGTGCGTCGTGTATACTCTCATGAACCACCTAGGTCTTTACAAGAAATAAGAATCCAATCAAATAACTGCAGCATTTATTGGCTCACATATTTGAACAATCCAGGAGCAATAGGCTTCAGGTCAGGCTTGATCCGGGGCCTAAAATATGTGACCCATTTTTTCTCCCTCTGTTTCTCAGCTCTACTTCTTCTGGTTTGGTTTCATTTTTAGACGCATGTTCTCTGCAGGTCAGTAGGTGGCTGCCAGGACCAACCAGGTAGAGGTAAATTCCCCAAAGAGAGGGGGGAAAGGTTGCTAGAAAGGCCACCCCCAAATGGTTCCCACATAGGCATGTAATTCACAAGGCAGATGGTTGTATTCCTTGTGTATTTCAGGAACTCAGAGAGCTTGTGTGATTTTTCCCAAAGTTTCACAACAAGGAAGAGACAGCAGGGATTTGAACCCTGGATCTGCTGCCCCAAAGCTTAAGATTGGCTCTTTTTCATAAAACCGCTTTTCTTATTATGGAAAGTATGGGAAAACAGCAGGAAAAACGCTTCTGACCTCCACCCTTTTTCATTCCAAAGCATCATTTTCGTATGTTTTCTTTCATATGCTTTTTCACATCCAAAGACTTTCTTGCTTGGATCTCGCCCTGTTGCCCAGGCTAGAATGCAGTGGTGCTATCATGGCTCACTGCAGCCTCAACCCTCCCAGGCTCAAGCAATACTCCCAGCCCACCTCAGCCTCCTAAGTAGCTGGGACTACAGGCACATGCCACCACACCTGGCTAATTTGTTTCTAGTTTTAGTAAAGATGAGGTCTTGCTATGTTGCCCAGGCTGATCTCAAACTCCTGGGCTCAAGCAATTCTCTTGCCTCAGCCTCCCAAAGTGCTGGGATTACAGGTATGCACCACCATGCCTGGACTCTCTCTCTCTTTTGGTCTTTCTCTCTCTTTCTGTCTTTCTGTTTTTCTTCCTTCTCTCCCTTTCTTTGTTTCTTTGTCTCTTTCTTTCTCTCTCTTCCCCGCCCCCATCCCCACCTGCCTCTCTCTTTCTGTCTCTTCCTTTCTTTACATATTGAAATTAGATGTGAGGACCCCTGAAGAGCTACCTGGACACACTCCATTAGGGACCACCTAGGATCAGCTCTTGCAGAGATGTCCTGGGAGCTGGCCTGAATTTGGCATTAATCTTTTCAGATGCCAGGTTCCAGCTCTGCCTTTGCCACTTGGTAAACTGAATCTATTCAGGCAGCTGATGCATTCGTGGGAAACAAAAGCAATGCTGATGGAACTGATGGGCAGTCCCTTGGGTTCCAGACACCCTCATATCAGCACTCACATCCTAAGGCTCACAACATTTCTAAAAGTGGACATTACTACCCCCATTTTTCAGAGGGGGAAACTGAGGCTCTGCAAGGAGAAAACTCCCCCAGGTTACCCAGCCAACATATAGCAGAGGCAGGAGCTGAGACACACTCAGTGCTGTGTGTCACAGCAGGTGTTCTCTGAATAATTGGCGGGGGTGGGGGGGAGGGGGGCGGCGGGAAGGCCATCTTTTTCCCCTAACTGGCTGAGACCCCTGGAGATGTCAGCATGGATCCCCTGTGGATTATAAGAATGTGAATCAAAGACTCCTCTGTTGTTAGGGAAAGCCCTTTGGCTTCCCTTCAGCCCAGGAACATTGTCAAGTGGTAGGATTCGTGCTAATAAAAACAAGTGTCATTTTACAATGCTTTCTATAAATCTGTTAGTGGCCTTTAATAAAAATTTATGACCCTAATAATCTTGTTCAGCACACCCTGGTTGGATTACTGCTCAGTGGCCAGTAATCTGCAAACCTTTAAAATGTAGTGACAGCATCCTGGGTCCATGCCAGAGGTCCTGCTCCGAGTGATGGGAATGGCATGTGTAATGATTAATCCAAATTGCCTTGTGCCAAATGCAAAGCTGTGTTTTTGATGCAGGCCACTGGCCTGGGGATCCTAGAAAGAGCAGGAACTAGAACACAACTGGGCTTTCCAGAGAGCTCATTAAACCAGCTGTTAAGCAAACTTAGCTCCATCTGCCTGACCTTTTCCTTTTGCACCTTTCTGTCCCTCCATGTCATTAGAGCAGGATGCCAGAAATATAGGGTGCCCCATACCCAGCTGTTGAGGACAAAAATCCAAGGGCCTCTCCTGAACCGGCAGGTGTGTCCACACTTTGCTTATGGGCCTGGAAGCTGGAGCACCAAGAGGTTGGAAAGCTGTAGTGACTTGTGTTTTGGGCATCTTGTTTGTTTGTGGTTCTCTCACTGCAGAAACCTGAGCCTGTGATTTTAACCAGTGGAGGCGTATTATCTCCAATGATCGCCAAGAATTTGCAGGCCCAAAACACCTTATCAAATGTTTGCATGGCTGTCACACTGCATAAAATCACATTGCTTTTGCCCTGAGGCTCTCTGGCAGTCAAATACATACATTTGCATAAATATTGCTATGTAACTCAGGACCCTCTGCCCACAATGCAAACTGCTGGAGCCTCAGTCACTTTGGCTTTATTAATTACTCAGAATTCATGGAAATATGGCATCATGGTGATTTTAAGGAGATGTGTTTTCCTATGGGGTTACAGACTCCTTCTGAGGCCACCAGAGTCTTTGGGTCTCTCCTTGGCTAAGCAGACAAACATGTTTATCACCTCACCCCACACTAGGTAGCTTTTGAGCTTCACCACCAGTTTCTGAGTTTGAAGAAGGAAGCACTGGGGCATCCACCCAAGCACTAGAATCAAACCGGGATTCTAGAATCAGAGACTCCAAACAAGAGATCTTGAGACTGCTAGATCATTTCTGCTCAAAGTGTGGGCCTCTGGCCTGCAGCATTGGCATCATGTAGGGACTTTGCATAAATAAAACCTCTCAGACTCCTCCCTAGGGTGAACCACCATCCTGGTTTGTCCAGGACTAAGGGGCTTCCTGGAATGTGAGATTTCAGGGCTCACAGTGGGCTGAGGACGAGGACGAGACCTACTGAGCTGGAATTGGTACTGCAACAAGGGCGTCACATGATCTGTGTGCATGTGGAAGTGTGAGAAGCAGTGGCCTAGCCCATACTGCCTGAAGGTATATTTGGAAACTGAGGCACAGAGAGGGCCCCAAACCACAGAGCAGGTCGATAGCTGAATTGGAGCCAGTTCTCCAGAATCCTGGTTTTCTGCCTCCCACTCCATCCCTTTTACCACCACCTCCCATTGCATTCCAACTCTGCTTTCTTCAGGGAAAAACCCTGATTCGGGAGATGCAAGAGGGATCCTAAAACCTTAGGCTATCTTCAGGATGGTGTGATTCAGGCCAGCCTGCTGATCATGCCTGCTGCCTGGAAAGGGAACTCTGTTTAGATGAGACATGACCACATTTGGACCTAAAATATTCTAGGATCTTAGAATCAAAGGACCTTCGAAGTCATCTGATACACCCTCCAACTCAATGCAGAAAACTCTTTTGCAGCCTCCCTGCACCAAAGCCAGCTCTCCTTGGATGTCTGTAGTGACGGGGAAGTCGCCACCTCATATGGCACCAGCTCTGTTGTTAGAAAACACTAATCGTTCTTGTGTTCTTTTCCAATATTAGATTTAATTCTGTCCTGGCTGCACCTCCTCTGTACCAATCCAGATTCTGCTCTCTGAAGTAGTTTAGAAAGTCCAGGCCTTCTTTCAGACAAACATCCTTTAGATATTTAAAAAGTAATATCAGGGCCAGGCATGGTGGCTCATGCCTGTAATCCCAACACTTTGGGAAGTCAAGGCAGGCAGATCACCTGAGGCCAGGAGTTCGAGACCACCCTGGCCAACATGGTGGAACCCTTTCTCTACTAAAAATAGAAAAAATTAGCTGGGCATGGTGGTGGGCGCCTGTAATCCCAGCTACTCTGGAGGCTGAGGCAGGAGAATTGCTTGAACCCGGGAGGCGGAGGCTGCAATGAGCTGAGATTGCACCATTGCACTCCAGCCTGGGCAACAAGAGAGAAACTACAACTCAAAAAACAGACAAACACACACACACACAAAAACCAATATCAGGACTTACCATCTGTAAGCCAATCTTTCCCATTTTAAAAACATGTTTTTCTTTGGGTAAAAAGATATTTAGATGTCACCCCTACCAGCAAACCCAAACTACCATCTCAGTCACTATCTTCAGAGTGAGAGCTGACTGGCAATGACCCTCTTAAAGAAAGTCAAATAGCACCCTCCAGTGAAGGCTTGTTCAGCCCAGCAAAGAGGGTGTCATCACCATGCTTGAATACATACCCGACCTCTTTTAATGCAACCTAATTTGGTTTTTTTATTTTAAGCAACCGCATCACACTCTTAACTCATATTAACCCTGTCAAATATGCCTCTCTAATTCTCAAATCTTCCTCGCATAAACTACCACCAGGCAAATTCCCCACTGATCTGTACTTAATTTTCTTCTGCGTCCGGATGCCTGACTTTGATCTGTCCTTGAATACCATCTTCGCTATGGCCAGCCCAGTGCTTCTGCCTGTTGGGATAACTTTGGCTTTTACCTTGTGAATGAATCATCTCTCCCAACTGGATTGACCTCGAGTGACGCACACAAATTTATTGAGCAGCTATGGAGGTGTTGAGGGTCAGAGCGAGAGGATATGAGCGTGGCATGTGTTCCTGTCTCTTGGGGATGGGGGTGAAATGAGGACTGGTTGTAAAATGAGGACTCACCTCCAGGGCACAGAGGTGATACAAACCAAGGCCAGGATCTCAGGGCACAATCCCTGGGGGAACCTTTGTCTAGGGAGGCTGGGATGGCCCACATTGAAATTGCCTGGGAACTTGTCAGAAATATACTTTCCTTTGTGGGTGCCCAGGCCCACTCAGCTTACTGACCTGGAGTCTACTGGAGGGGCCCAGATCCTGTATTTGTAACTTCCCAGGTGATTCTGACACAAGTCCAGTTTAAAGGGGTGAAGGAGATGAGGTTGAGGTGAGCCCCAAAACACAGGTTTCAGGAAGGAGCTGGGAGGTGAGGAGAAAGGATGGAGTGGACCTCTGGACCTGCAGAATACGAACAGAGTATGGGCTGGGGATCTCTGGGGACGGGAAGAGGCTCCCAGGAGACCCTGCTGGGAATAAGTCTGGCCCAGGCCGTACCTCCCAGTCCTGCCCTGCTCAGGAAAATCTTGCAGCCTCTCCTTGTTGTAACCCCAAAGATGTGACCCTGGGTTCAAGACACCATTCATGTCCTGCCTGGGGTCCCAACAAGTCCTCTTTGAGACACGAAGAGAAAAGCATTTGGCAAATAGCCCCAAACCCTGGTTTCTCAAGGACTGTGGCTTCCCAGAGGGTCCCAGCCCCCAGTTCTGAGAAGGACTCCCCTCCCTTCTTACATTCTGAGCACCTCTTGTCGGATGTTTGCTTCCTGAGGCTGAATGTAGAGCAGTCGCTCTGCCATTTGCAAGCCACGTGACTCAGGACAGGCCCTCTAACCTCTCCATCTGTAAAGAGGGGACAGAACAGTGCAGCTCTCCTCAGGTTGCTGTGAGCAGTCACGATTGTACATGATCCACTGAGCGCCTACTGTATGCTGCCTACTATGCTGTTTCATGCTAGGGGCTGTGGATATGGCAGAAAGCAAGCAGGCAAGGAGCCTGCCCTGAGCAGGGGAAGTTCTCATAGCCACAGACAGCAAGCAGAATGCAGGAGTGTGTTAGATGGTGGGGTGTGCCGTGGGGAAAAATAAATAAAATAGGACCTAGGGATTGGGAGTTTGGAGTGCAGAAGGGGTGGGGGATACAATTTTAAAGAGGAGGTTAGAGAAGCTGACAGCTGAGCAAGGACTTGAAGGAGGAGAGGGAGGCAGCCCTTAGGATATCTGGGAAAGAGTCTTGTGGGATGGGAACAGCTAGTGCAAAGGCCCTGAGGCAGGGGCATGCCTGGGGGCAAGAGTACATTTAACGTGACCTGGGGCACGATGTGCGAAGAAGCCGCTCAACCTTCTCATTACGGGCTCTCCTTACTGGTGCTGTCATTCCCGGTAGAGCCACAGGATTTCACTTCTCAAGCGTGGGGCAGTGAGGGCATGACTCAGGACTTAGAAATCTGGGTTTGATTCCCCACTCTAGTTCTCAAGCTGTGTGACCATGGCCAAGTCAGTTAACCTCTCTGAACCTTTACCCAGTTGTGGCAACAATGAGACTGATAGTTCAAGTTTATTGTGGGGATCAAATGCACAGAAGCATGGAGCTGACTCTAAAGTGCAGGACATTGGTGAGCCTACGTCAGCCCCTGCGTTGCCCTCCCATCTTACAGGCTGGGAGGCCACACCCCAATGCCGCAGGCCATGTGCCCAAGGTCACTTGGCACCAGGAGGCTGGAAGCCAGGATGGGGCCCCAGCAGCCACCATGAGCCCAGTGAGTGCCCCACCCCTGCCCCCCCCTGCACTGTCTATCCTCATTCAGCGATTTCTTTTTGGAAAGAAAACAGCAGCCCTTGATTTTGAAAATAGACCACTCAGAGTTCTCTACTTCCAATGAGGTTGTCTCAGTTGTTTATTTTGCGTAGTGAGGAAAGAGCTTGAAATTTGCCGGGAAGACTGGAGAGTCCTGGACTGCTGGAGGTTTTTGACCACCAATTCATGTCTGTCTGTCTCCCCATCTTGTTCTTTTTAACTGCAGCTCTCCTGCTTAGAGTGCACTGGATCTGGAGTTGAAGGAATCTGGGCTGCCACTGGGGGACATGTTAACTTAGGCAGGAGCCTCTCTCCCTCAACCTCTGTAGAATGGGGTTACCTTCACTTGTCCTGCTGAGCCCTGGGGCTCTTTATAAAGATCAGAGATGGTCCCTGTGAAAGTCCCCAGTCAGTAGCTCATAGGCCGAGCATTCCGATGGCGTGGCACTTCCGTGGGACTTCCTGATGTGGACTGGAGCCCAGGCTGGCACGCTAAGTGCAGGAAACCCCGGAAGGATGCACTGTCACCTGGCCTTTCACCGCTGCCTGGCTTCTGGGGGATTATATGAAGAAAGGGCAGTCTCAGGGATGCACCCAGCCCCCTCAGCCTCCAGAGATGTCTCTGAATTACCAAGGGTATCATGTTGTGGTGTCTGAGAGCCCCAGGCTGAAATTCCCCACCACTATGCACCAGCTGGCTGACTTTGAGCCAGTGACGTTACCTCTCTGCCTCAGTTTCCTCATTTATAAAATGGGGAGAACATCTAACTCCTCTGGCTATTGTGAGGACTGCTGAACAATGTCCAAGAAGGAGTAGGCATTGGTGGGGACCACCTCGGAGGTGGTCCTGCCCAGTCCCTTCATTCTCCAGACAGAGAAACCGAGGCCCAGGAGAGGAGACACAGTCAACCAGAGGCCAAGCAGGGTCTCCCGGGTATCCAGGGCTCTGAGCCCCAGTGAGGATGGGAACGCTGCCTGGTTCCTTACAGGAGTCTAAAGGAATGGAAGAAATAGTCCCGGTTGCCTGGTAACTCCACTAAAGTGGGAAGCCTGGAAAACATCAGGTGGTGGAATTTGAAAACTCGGAGAGTTGTGGGGGCAGAACGCTGTGTTCCTGAAGGGCGAGAGAGCCTCTCCTGGCCAATCGTCACTACCCAGGCTCTGCAGAAAAGCGGGTCTCAGGGCGGGGCCTCGTGCTTCTCAGCCACTTTTGGGTGCTCCTCCAGTGGGGCCTCTGGAGCTAGAGGGGACTGAGCCTCCTTCATTCACACATTGGCCCGTTCTCTGGGCTTCCACCCATCTTACTAGGTGCTGAGCTGACAGAGAAGCTGGAATTTGCTCAAAGTTTCCTTCCTTATCTGGTGTATGCATAGAAATCCCTTAGTGAACAAGAGGCCACAGGACTTTGAGCCTGTGAGAGCTGAGCACTGCCAGCTCTGGGCAGGTGTCCTGGAAGAGGTGGGATTGGGCGGGCGTCAGTGGGGTGCAGAGAATACAATGACTTACTGAAGCAGCTTGGTGCCAATCCGCACCTGGAGTACCAGGGAGAAGGGAAACAGTGACGTAGAGAAAGACAGAAAGGAGCTCTGGGCTCAGAGGAGCACGGGTCCATGTCTGGCACTGGGCACAAGGCCAGGGGTCGCTTTTACCCCCAAAGGGAACAGCCGCTGCCCCCACCCTCTCTGGGTGTCTCTCTCAGTTGTGGCCAAGTCTCTGCTTTTAAAAGCAGTGTGGTGGTAGGGAGCTGTAGGGCCAGGAGAGAGGGAATGTCTGACCCACCAAACCCCATAGCACTTCTGAGTTAGTGTCTTTGGGGACTCCGTGCCCAAGGGGCCCAGGTAGGGCAGCCAGGGTGTTGGATACTGCAGGAAAGCTCTAAGCAGGTGAACTTGATTCTGTCCCTGTGGCACCACAGACTTTAAAACCAAAAGCAAGTTCTTAAGTATATCTGACTCTTGCTTTCTTTCCCTATGAATGCATAGTTGGGGTCATTCAGGAGACCCCAAGAAGTCCCTTCCACCCTGAAGAATGCCCTCTAGGTTTTTCTGATGAGGACAGAGCAGAGCCCTTCTCTGGTCGGGTAGAGCAGCCCTGGTCTTTTTCCTTCTGTGATTGATCTCCCTCTGCTGCCAGCTCTGATACCAGCTTATCCCCTGCTGGAGGTGGGCAAGACTCCCAGAATGAGAGGTGACACCGTGCCTGTGATTCCTTCAGGAACTTAGATGCCAGGAGGGGAGCTGAGCCTAAATTTTAGGAGGAAATTGAGCTTTGGCATGTCCTCCAAGCAACCTCAAAGGCAGTTTCAGCTGTAAATTCCCACACATCTTTGCTTTTGTTCATTGAGTCAGGCAATAGTTTTATGGAGAGTCCTGGTAGGTACCAGGCACTGTGAATGTGCTGGGAATGCAATGGGCCAAACCAGATGAGGGACCCTCCCAGCCCAGCCAGGAGGTAGCCCCTAATCCACGAACCCCTCAATTGTGTGTAACGTTGTGCCTGATGAGAGATATACACAAGCCACGCACAGAGCTGTGGGAGGATAGTAGGGGGACAGCAGGGACAGCCTGGCCAGCATGGTCAAGAAAGGCTTCCCCAAGCAGTGACACTGAATGGAGGCCTGAAGGATGAGGAGGAGTTAGCTAGACTGAGGGAGGACTAGAGAGACAGAGAACTCTGTCTGTGCAAAGGGCCTATGGCCAGAGCTCCATAAGCAAGAAGGGGATGGTGCAGGCTGAGCTGTGTGGGGGTCAGGCAGGAGCTGTATGGATTTTGTTCTTCATCCTCAATGCAAAGGGAAGCTTCAGGCAGCTCTGAGCAGGGTGGCAGGTGTATGCAGTGACACGGATCAATTCGCATTCCCCAAAGATCAGATGGTAAAGGGATGGGGTGGATGGGAAGCCCAATAGGGAGCCACCATGGTTGCCTCAGCTGGAGATGCTAGTGGCTCAGGGGAGGAGACAGCAGTGGGAAGAATGAAGAGGAGCAGCTGGGTCTGAGAGCACTTCAACATTCGTGATGGAGTGGGTGGGGGAGGTGTCCAAATGACTCCCAGGTTTCTGGTTAGGCATGGGAGCAATTGCTTGTGCCTTTTCCTGAGATGGGAGGGAATGGAAGATGACCAGAATTGGTAGAAAAAAACATCAATGTTTCCTTCTTCCCCAAATCAGGCAAAGGTAGCTTTCTCTATTGCCTTCCCTTTTCAAGGCACCCGCGAGATCAAATACCTTGCTCTTGTGTTTCCAACAATCTTTTATCATCTCTCTTACCTCTGAGAACAAGCATATTAAAAATGCGCACAACAGACCCAGATCCCAGGCTCACAAAAGTGTTTTGGTGAATAGGATTAGTTCCTAAGTCCCAACAAAGCTTGTGGGGCCATGCCAGGAGGAGGGGAGCTGTGTAACCTGCAGAAAAGCCGAATCCCATGACCAAGGAGCCTTCCAGAGGTGCCTTCGAGTGACACGCTGTTGTTGCCGGAGACATATCTTTCAGAAAAGGAGCCCCAGCCTTTGTGAGTAGCTCAACTGCCCTGGAGTTGGGGGCCAGGCGAGAGGGGCTTTGCTTTGTGGGAGAGGGGGTATGTGGGGTACAGGTCTCCTTGGGGAGCCCAGAAGCTGCTCTGTTGCTAAGGATAAACCAAGCCCTCTCAGCCACTGACCACTGTAGGGTGGGGCCCTGGGGCACTTCCGAGAAGTGGAATATGTGATCTTCTCATTAGAAACATGCTTCGGGGGTGACAGCGGCAGGTGATAAAAGGAAAAGGAAGCAGGGTGCCGGCTCTGGAGCTCCGAAGATTCTGGGTTCCCATCCCCACACAATACCCCCGGCTCTTAGACTCTGCTCAGCTTCCCTGAGCCTCCATTTCCCCACCTGTCACATGGGGGTAATGGCACTACTGAGCTTCCGGGGTGGACATGAGCAGCCAGCAAGGCCACTTGTGAGAAGCTTGCCGTCCTGCTGGCTCACAGGCTTTTGGATTAGTTGGTATCATTGTTAAACAATATCAGTGACCATCCTAAGGACAGCAGGAAATACACAAAGATGGAGGGGACCCGACCCTGTCCTCAAAGAGTCTAAAGTCTTCTGAAGGAGATGGCTGTGTCTTAGTAGTCCCTGATCCTCCAGGGGCAGCCCCATGCCAGGCAGGTGCCAGGAAGGTGGTCCTTGCCATATTCCGAAAACAAGGTGTGTGGCTCAGTGGGCTCAGCTCAGACCCCCTCTGTGCCGCTGTCTGCCCTCCCCTCTCGCAGCTCGGCTTTTGTTTCTAGTGCCTGTGCTAGAAACTCTTCTCTAGCAGGCCTCCAGAGGGTTACTAGAGCCGCCTTGCCAATAACTGCAGAGAACCGAAACCACCTGGGAGCATGAGGTCGCTCCGGTGCGGGGCTCCTTAGGAAGGGACTGGTAGGTGTGGGTCCCTGGGCTGGACCACTCTGAAATGTGACCTACCCCAGAGCTCCCCCTCAGCATCAGGCTTACAGCTGCCCGACTAGAATCTGGCTTAAGGCCACACCGTTTTTGCTTCGTTCTTCTCCCGGGGCCTGTTTTCCCCTGTCCGTGACTGGTCTCCCCTGGGAGCGCTCCCATTGTAAATTCCCTTGCACAGGAATCCTCATGTTAGGGTCAGCAGGAAGTGTAACTGTGTTCCCATTTCCAGATGAGGAAACTGAGGTTTGGGAAGTTTCACCCACGTTCTTGGATGCCCCACCACTGGTGGTAGCTGAGGCATGCCTTGGACCTGTCACAAAGGCCAATTTTTTTCCACCCTGCAGCAGGTTATAAGGACTACAGCAGAGAGAGATCAATTTCCAAACAAGCGCAAAGGAAGGAGCAGCAAATTCTGATGTTTAGACATGAGGGTGGCCGGTGACCCTGTGTCACCCAGAGAAGTCCCAGTGGGAGTTTTCAGATAGAGAAGGTGGGAATGGCATTGTAGGAAGAGGGAATGGCGTGTGCAAAGGCACAGGGGTGTAAAAGCCACTGCTTGTTGGTGGAACTTCTGTGACCCCCTCTTCCAGCCTCATCATATTTCTCCTGACTGCTTCCCTGCTTCACCTGATTCCCTGTAACCTATTCTCCAAACAGAAGCAGCCAAAGATGTCTTTTAAGAATATAAATCCAATTACGTCTCTCTGAGCATCTTCTCCAAAAACAAAAACAAACAAACCTTCCAGTGGCTTCCTCTCCCATTTAGAAACAAAAACCAAAACAAAAAATCTACTTTCCATGTCCAGCCAGCCCCTGGCCTCATCTCTTGCCCTGCTCCCCTTCGCTCACTCCAGCCCCTGGTTGACTCTGTCCTCTGAAAGCTTGCTCCTGCCCCAGGGCCTTAGCACCTGCTGTGCCCCCTTCTGAGGGAAGAAACTCCCTTCCTCCAGAGCTTCCCGGGGCTGGCTGCTTCTTGTCCTTGAGGTCTCAGTTTATGCCATGTCTTAGAGAAGTCACGCCCCAGCACATTGCCCTGTTGGTTCCTTTGAAACACTTGGAACAGCTCTAGTCATCAGACCGGGGCCATTGCTTTCTTGTCCATTTTGCATCGCTCTACTAGAATGTGAGCTGTGTGAGGACAGGGATCTCTCACCTCCTCATCCCAAGTGCATTTACCAGTGCCTGACACATAGTAGGTGCTCCTGAATAATTGTTGCATTTGACTGGTGTGTGTAGAAGGCCCAGAGGTTGGGCAGGAGCCAGGGTTAGGTGGTGAAAGGCCTTGAATGTCTAGGTAAGGCATTTAGATGTCATCCTTTCAGTAAGAAGGAGCTCCCAGTGAAGGTCATTTTCTCAGCCGGTTCCTGATGGGAAAGGAAGGAAAGACACAACATCTGCAGGGTACTCTGGGATGTTGAGAGCTAGGCAGACTGGCTGTCAATCCTGAAATGGGCTGCCCACTTCTCCCTGTGCTCAGTCCCTGACCTCATCCTGTCTTAAGGGCTACAAAAGAGAAACGACGCACTGAAGTTGGCCTGGACCCGTGGTTGACACCCTTGGGTCCTTCACAGCTTCCCACACATTGAGGCCTTCCTCCTCCTTAGTCCCCAGTGACTTCCTCACCATCTTTCTCACTGCCCCCCACCTTCCCTCCTCCAAACCCCCAGCCATCCCCACTGCCTGTGAAATAAGTCAGACGCCTATTCAAGTTTCTCCAGGACAGACCTTTCCCCCACCGCTGTGGACACTGAAGACTTACTCTATTTGGACGCATCGATCCAGGGATTGTTTTTCCCCGTCTCTCAGTTACATTCTCCAAGAGAAGAAACGTTTAGTCCTCTCATGGCATTGGATTGTAAAGTGTTATTAAATATACCAGGGAATGGTAAATAAAGCACTGATGATGAAGGAGGTGGCACGTTGAATTGAGTAGATGTTTAAAATCAGGTTTCCATAGTTTATTATAAGGGAGGTTTTCTCTTGTTACTCCTGAAAGAAAGCAAGTATTGAGTCAGGCTGCTTAAACGGAAGGAAGGAACTTCCTTAGTAAGAAGAAATAGAGAGAATCACTTCTGCAATGGTTAAGTGGGAAAGTGGAATTAGTGTAGGCAAGTGACTCCATGTAAGTCCAGGGACATGGGGCCTGTTCTTCTTCGACTGATGTGTGTGGCCATCACCTGGGCTCTTGTACTGCAGATTCGATGGGCTCTGGGACCTGACATTTCTACTAACTGCCAGGTGATGCTGATGCTGCTGGTCCAGGGGCCACACTTTGAGTAGCAAGGGTCTGTAGGACTGAAGTACAGTGGCTTGCAACCAGGTTGAGTTCTTCTGAAGTGCTTGGGGAATTTACAAAGTAGTGTTCACTTGGTCCCAACCTGGGGCCTTGTGATTGAGCAGGTCTGGAGGGAGGCCCAAGAATTTGCATTTCTAACAAGCTCCCAGGCTGCTGCTCAATCCCAGGGGAGTTGACAAACTTGGGCACAGCTATCTTAACAGGTTTCAAATCCCAATAGGAGAGGGAGGAGAGTGGAGGGGGCTTGAGAAAGGGAAGAACAGAGTTAAGGGACACAGGGATCGGTGTAGTTGAGGGTGAATGAGAGACAGCACACAGCTTGGCATTTCCATTTGACCAGCAGTATCTCGTATTATTTCATATTATGTCTTGACCTCTGCAACCTGGTTATTCGTGATTTGCCAGGCATTTATTTTTACTGACTAGTTCCTGCTTGTAGGAAAGTTCATGTGGAAGCATCCTGTGCTCTTCTGGCATTTTTAAAGGATGCAGGTCTTCCAAGCCCATTCCAGGCTGAGAGGCCCCTGCTGACAGCCCCTGCAATAGCGACGTGGAGATGAGTTGGCCACACGCCAGTGGCTGTGGCAGTGTTTCTCTCAATGTGGTTTGTGGACAGCTTCAGCAGAATCTCTTGGGCATTGTGAAAATGCAGTTTCCTTGGCCCAAGGCCTTGTGACTCTCCAGGGAGTCCCAGAGTCTGCATTTTTTTTACCAGCTTCCCAGGGGATTTGAATATACTGAGGACCACTCCCCTACGGAGAGAGCCTCCCAAAACACTGCACATCACATAGTTCTGAGCACTCTTGTTACCACTTTCCTGCTGGGATCTTCTGCCCTAGATGGCACAGGAGAAGTCTATGCTGGAGGGAGATAGATCTGTAGGTTCTCCTTTCTTAGCTTTTTGGAATCCCCTTTTCCACATCTTCCTGGTAGGTCCCCACCCTTTCTTTGAGGACCTGTTTCCTCCCAACAGCCTCGCAACCCATGCCTGTGTCTCCCCCACTTCGGTTGTCTTTGTTTATTTCTTGCCTCATCACTCGGATGCTCAGCCTGTACGCCTTGAACCTCTGTTGTCTCCTCCTCGAGTCAGCCAGCCACAATTGAGCAAATATTTGTCAAGACCTTTTATGTGCCAGGTTCTAAGTAGGCCTTGGATTATGGGATGAACTGATACTGCCCTAGAGAAGCTCACAGTCTAATGTGGGAGACAGACAGACAACAGACAGACGCTCAGATACAGTAATAAAAATACCCTAGTAAGGACTCTGGAGTCAGGCTGCCAAGGTTTGAGTTCTGAGTCCACCCTCAGTATCTGAGTGACCTTGGGCAAATATCTTAACCTCCCTGTGCTCTACTTTTCTCATCTTTAAAAAAGGGAGAGCAACAGCGCCTGCCTCAGAGGGTTTGTGGGAGGGACAAGTAAGAGAATGAGCGCAGAATGCTTAGTTCGCTTCCAGGTGCCAAGCAAGAGTTCAGCAATAACAAGGTTGATGCTGTGTAATAAGGAACAACTCCTCGTGCTGCCTAAAACCATCAAGAAGGCCTCACAGAGAAGCGGGTATTGGAAGTGGAGGGACAGGGTGAGAAAAAAAATGTGTTGAGTGGAGAAAGGAGAGGAAAGGCATTCCAGGAAGCAGGAACATCCTAGAACACGAGAGAAAACGCTGCAGCGTCTGCTCGGCAAAGCTGGAGGGTGGAGGATATCACAGGCTATGGTGAGAGATAGGTTGGGGGCTCTCTCCAAGCTTTGGTTTCCCCATCCGAAAAGGGAGGGCAATAATGACACATGCTGTATGGAGACAGGGTGAAGATTAGATCGAGTAACTATAGGAGCTCAGTATGCTACGCTCAATAAGGGTTAGCTGGGGCTGCTATTATTGAGGCTAAGAAATACTTGTTGGTGAGTGACTAAGGTGCCCTTATTTACATCCAGGGATTCTGCCTTTGGTGGAGCATTCTGGAAACTGCACTGGGAGCCCCCTTGTGAGCGAGTGGATCAATCCCCCCTTGAGGCCCTGCCTGGTTTCTCACGCCCCTAAGTGGGTCACTCAACTCAGGCACCTTCCCTCCCCATCCTGCCCTGTCTCCATCAGATATGGATGAGTCCTTTGGACTCTTCAGAAAGCAAATTCACTCACAGCCAATGAAGACTGGGCACTTGGAAGTCTTGGAAAGAATGTTCCCGGGATAAGATGATAGGCAACAGCGGATAAGAGTGGCTGCGTGGCTTTCACATAAATGAATGGGAGGTGGTCAGTGGTGGCCGGTCTGGTGGGCCTGCCACACCCCAGTGAGGAGCATGCCAGCCGGGGCTCGCCTTAGAAATACCTATCTGAGAATACTTCCCTTTAAATTTATTTTTTCACTTTGGTTTGTTTATTAAGATGGGATACACATAACATAAAATGTACCATCTTAGCCATTTTTAGGTGTACAGTTTAGTGGTCTCAAGTGTATTCATATAGCTGTGCAACCATCACCACCATCCATCTCCAGAACTTTTCACCTTCCCCAACTGAAACACTGTACCCATTGAACACTAACTCCATTCTCCCCAAGCCCCTGCCAACCACCACTCACTTTCTGTTTCTATGACCTTGACTGCTGTGGAGTGGACCTTATGAGTGGAACCACACAGTGTTTGTCCTCTTGTGACCAGCTTATTTCACTCAGAATAACATCTTCAACATTCATCCTTTGGATTTCCTTTCTTTTTTGAGGCTGAATAATATTCCACTGTGTGTATATACTGCATTTTGTTTCTGCATTCATCCATTGATGGACACTTGTGTTGTTCCCATATTTTGGCTATTGTGAATAATGCTGCTATGAACATGGGTGTGCAAATGTCTGTTTGTGTCCCTGCTTCCAGTTCTTCTGGGTGTATACTCAGGAGTGGGATTGCTGGATCAAGTGGTGCTTCTATGTTTAAGTTTTCAAGGCATCACCATACTGTTTTTGTCTCTCCACATACGGTACTTATGCACCAAGACCTCCCTGGATTCAGGGCGTCCTGTAACATCAGTGCATGGTGTTATAATGACACTTAAGTGATGAAGTCATAGCTAAAATCTAGTTTTCTTTGTGAGTTGTAAATATCTTGCCTTATAGCCTCACCTCATTTCTGACTCCTACAGAGGACTTTCCATCATTTTATTTTCTCTGATGTAGCTAGGGATGGGTGGTGGACTTCACCTGGAAATGGTGAAAACCTTTCTGCTTGAGGATCACCCAGGGTATCTGCCCCTCTGATCTGGGGCTCAGGGACTCCCTCTGGGCCATGTGTGGGACTGGGGTGGGAAGAAGGCCCATTTATTTGTTTGCCACAGAAAAATAGCCCCATTATCTGGAATAGAATTGTCTCCTTGAAGCCTCAGGCTCCATAGATATCCAAATCAGAAGAGAAGACTATTGTACTGATTTTCCAGGGACCCACCATTACCCCAAACAGAAACCCAAACCTGGCATAGTCTATTCTCTCTTAGTTCACAAGGTTACATGGGCATCAGAAGATAGCACCAAATTGAAATAGGGGAGTAAGACGGATGGAGCATGACTGGCATTAAGCTAAAGAACTGCATCTCTCAGTGGACAAAGGATTCCCAGAAGGTTGTAATTCTTGACACTAGCTAAATCTACTACCATCTTCATCCACCCACCCATCCATCTATCCATCCACTCATCCATCCATTTACCCATCCATCCATCTACCACCTACCCATCCACCCATCCATCCATCTACCTACATATCAATCCATCCATCTACCCACCCATTCATCCATTCACCCATGAGTCCATCTATATTAGTCCATTTTCATGTGGCTGATAAAGACATATCCAAGACTGGGCAATTTACAAAAGGAAGAGATTTATTGGACTTACAGTTCCAATAAATGTAAGTGGCTCGGGAGGTCTCACACTCATGGCAAAGGTGAAAGGCACATCTCACGTGGCAGCAGACAAGAGAAGAGAGCTTGTGCAGGGAACCTCCCCTTTTTAAAACCATCAGATCTTGTGAGACTTACTATCATGAGAATAGAACAGCATGGGAAAGACCTGCCCCCATGATTCAGTTACCTCCTACCAGGTCCTTCCCACACCATCTGGGAATTTGATATGAGATTTGGGTGGGAACACAGCCAAACCCTATCATTCCACCTTTATCTCCTCCTGAATCTCATGTCCTCACATTTCAAAACCAATTATGCCTTCCCAACAGTCCCCCAAAGTCTTAACTCATTTCAGCATTAGATCAAAAGTCCACAGTCCAAAGTCTCATCCAAGATAAGGCAAATGCCTTCTGCCGAGCCTGTAAAATCAAAAGCAAGTTTAGTTACTTCCTAGATACAATGGGGATACAGGCATTGGGTAAATACAGCCGTTCCAAATGGGAGAAATTGGCAAAAACAAAGGGGCTGCAGGCCCCATGCAAGCCCAAAATCCAGTGAGGTAGTCAAACCCTAAAGCTTAAAAATGATCTCCTTTGACTCTGTGTCTCACATCAAGGTCACATGGATGCAAGAGGTGGGCTCCCATGGCCTTGGGAAGCTCCACCCCTGTGGCTTTGCAGGGTATAGCTCCTCTCCTGGCTGCTTTCATGGGCTAGCATTGAGTGTCTGTGGCTTTTTCAAGTGCTCAGTGCAAGCTGTCAGTGGACCTACCATTCTGGGGTCTGGAAGATGGTGGCCCTCTTCTCAGAGCTCCACCAGGCAGTGCCCCAGTAGGGACTCTGTGTGGGGCCTCCAACCCCACATTTCCCTTCCGCACTGCCCTAGCAGAGGTTCTCCATGAGAACCCCTTCCCTGCAACAAACTTCTGCCTGGACATCCAGGCATTTCCATACATCTTCTGAAATCTAGGCAGAGGTCCCCAAACCTCAATTCTTGACTTCTGTGTACCCACAGGCTCAAGACCATATGGAATACACCAAGGGTTGGGGCTTCCACCCTCTGAAGCAACAGCTTGAGCTTTACCTTGGCCCCTTTTAGCCATTTGGAGTGGCTGGGACAAGTCCCTAGGCTGCACAGAGCTGGGGTGGTGGGGGAGACCTGAGCCAGGAAAAAATATATTTATTTTTCTCCTAGACGTCCAGGCCTGTGATGGGAGGGGCTGCTGTGAAGACCTCCGACATGACCTGGAGACATTTTCCCCATTGTCTTGGGGATTAAACATTCAGTTCCTTGTTATTTATGCAAATTTCTGCAGCCAGCTTGAATTTCTTCTCAAAAAATGGGATTTTCATTTCTATCACATTGTCAGGCTGCAAATGTTTCAAACCTTTATCCTCTGTTTCCCTTTTAAATTTGAATGCATTTAACAGCACCCAAGTCACCTCTTATGCTTTGCTGCTTAGAAATTTCTTCTGCCAGACATGTTAAATCTTCTCTCTCAAGTTCAAAGTTTAAAGTTCCACAAATCTCTAGGGCAGGGGCAAAATGCTACCAGTCTCTTTGCTAAAACATAGCAAGAGTTACTTTTGCTTCAGTTTCCAACAAGTTCCTTATCTCCATCTGAGACCACCTCAGTCTGGACATTTTTGTTCATATCACTAGCAGCATTTTTGTCAAAGCCATTCAACAAATCTCTAGGAAGTTCTAAACTTTCCCACATTTTTCTATCTTCTTCTGAGCCCTCCAAACTATTCTAACCTCTGCCTATTACCCAGTTCCAAAGTCGCTTCCACATTTTCAGCTATCTTTTCAGCAACACCCAACTCTTGGTACCCATTTACTCTGTTAGTCCATTTTCATGCTGCCAATAAAGACATACCTGAGACTGGGCAATTTACAGAAGAAAGAGGTCTATTGGACTTACAGCTCCATGTGACTGGGGAGATCTCACAATCATGGTGGAAGGTGAAAGTCATGTCTCACATGGTGACAGACAAGAGAAGACAGCTTTTGCAGGGAACCTCCCCTTTTTAAAACCATCAGATCTTGTGAGACTTAATTCACTGTCATGAGAACAGAACAGCATGGGAAAGACCTGCCCCCATGATTCAATTGCCTCCCACTGGGTCCCTCCCACAATATCTGGGAATTCAAGATGAGATATGGGTGGTAACACAGCCAAACCATATCACCATCTGTCCATTCATTCATCCATCCATCCATCCATCCTATACATCCACCCATCTGTCCATTCACCCATCCACCTGTCTATCTCATTCCATCCATCCCTGGGCTGAGGTCTGAGAGAGAAGAGTTAACTAGTCTACCAAGAGAGAGGAATGCTCCATCTGAGGGAACAGTATATGCAAAGGGTCTGTGGTGGGAGAGAGTTTATCAGCCAGTAGAGCTGGATCAGAGAAACTGGCAGAAGGATGACATAAGATGAGGCTGGAGGGGTGAGAAGAGGACAAACCCTGTGGGCATGTGGGACCCTGTAGGGAGTTCTGTCTATACCAGTGGTATCCAATATAACTTTCTGTGATGATGAAATATTCTGTAACTGTGCTATCCAGTATAGTAGCCACTGGTCAACATGAGCAGTGTTGGTAATTTGGAAGCAAAGCTCTTGGAGTAACTCCCAGGTTGTCTCTGGATGACATAATGGGGTGGAAAATGGTGCTTTCTCTGAGACAGGGAAGGAACCCAGGAGGAGGACCAGGTTTGGGGGAGTTTGGGAATCCTGAAGTCTGCTTGGGTCACAGTGAGCATGAGTGGCTTTTGAGTTGTCCAGGTGGAAATATCAATCAAGAAACTGGAACTCTGGTGAGAAGTGTGGGTTGGAGATAGAAACTTGGATTTGTAAATATGTAGAAGTCAAAGCTGTGGTCCTTGATGGCAGAGTCAGCGAACAGCAGGAAGCCTAGGCCCAAGCCTCAGCGGCCTCCCACAGTGATGCTGGGCAGAGAAAGTTGTGTCCATAAAGGTGACAGAGAAAGCATGGCCAGCGATGTTGGAAAAAATCCAGGAATGTGTTAGGATATCCAGGAAGGTGTTAGTCAGAGGAGCCAAGGGAAGAGATTGTCTCCAGGTGGAGGGGTGGGGAATAGGTTGAGAGCTGGTGAGAGGTCAATCCAGCTAAGAACAGAACCACTGCTATTGAATGTGTGGGTGCAGAAGTCAGTGGTGACCTAGCTCAAGGGCAACCAGCCAAGGACAGCCAGCAACCCTCAGGCTGATCTCCTTGCTGATTTGCTGACAGTAATCACTTTCTCCTCCTGACTTATATGCCCAAGTGCTCCCATCTCCACCACCAAATGCACTCCCTACTCTATTGCTGGTCCTCCACTTTGCCATGCTGACATCTTTTCAGGACTGCATTACATGGGAAAGCAGAGGGCAGCCTGGAATCAGAAGATGAAGACCACTGTGTGTGGAATTTGTCCTCTTCCCTTAACCTTTTCTGAATGTCTGCCTCCCTTCTCCCTGTGAGGGAAGAGTTCTTCTGCATGCTTCTCTGGACTTTGCCCATGGAGTTTTATTTCTCCACCTGCCTGCTCTTTTATTCATCACCATCAACTTCTTTTTCTCTCTTCTCAGACCTCTTCAGGCTTCCTCTATTGAGGAAAAACTATTCCTTCCTTTGATGCCTTCACTGTCGACAGAACATCTCCTATCCTCTCCTTGGCTTCCCCAGCCTGAGTTTCCAAGTGAGAGCTCTCCATTGGCTGTTCCCCCCCACCTCATTCTTCGAAACTTTAGCAGGGCCATATCCCTGCTGGGGACAGATACAGGGGACCCTCCTCATGTTCATCCTCCCCACTTCCCAACAGCAGTTGATACAATGCATGGGGTGGGGACCAGTCCCAGCCATCCTCTTATTCATGAAAATCTGTGACTTGCAAAGTTTGAACCAAGATGATTAAGGAAAGCGAGAGAAGAAAAACCGAATAAAACAAAGCAGAGAGCTAGAGCCTGTTTGATCGCACGGTGGGATGTCAGTACCCTTTCCCATCCACCCCACCCTGACTTCCCTACCTCACATCCACCACATGCCTTCCTCTTTGCCAAGTCCTCTGAGTCCATCTCCTCTCCTTCCTTATTATTCTAGTGGGCCCATTTCCCTGCCAGTCATGCCTTCTTGTCCTCACCTATGGAAACCCTCCCCATGAGCTACACACAACTCAGATTCCTTGTACTCCACAATCCTTTCCCTTCCCAAATCATTGTACTGCAGAAGGGCTGCCCCCATTCCCCCTCACCCCCATTGCCCCCACCAAGCCCTGGAACCCCACAGCTTTGCCAAATCACAGGGTCACATAATTTCCCTTTGTAGTCCGTCATTCACCTGGCAGTTAATCACATCCTGCTGTGCCGACCTCTGATGCTGTGCACTTGCAGGGTGCTTCTTACCTTGTATGATTATGTAATGCCTCACGTGTTGTTTCTTCAACCTGAATTCCGTTCCGGTGGGAGTTGTGGGAATAGGCAGGGGTGCCTTATCTGTCTTTGAATCCTCTGAAGCTCTTAGCGGAGCGCCTCAAACAGGAGATGCTCAATAAATGCACAATGATTGATGGGCTTGTTGTTGATTTTTCTCCAGCCCATCCTTTATTCTGCTGTCAGAAAAATCTTTCTCAAGGATCATTCCCATTATATAACGCACTCTGCTTCCTCACTTCAGTCAGCAAGTGTTATTGAATGTCCGCTGGGTGGGTGGCGCCAGGGAGGGATGTTGGGGGTAAAGAGAGGGTGAATGAAGAAACAGCTGATAGAGGCCCCCATTCTTAAGAGCTCACAGGGCCTGACACACTCAGGAAGTGATGACAAGCAAAAGACATATATGGAATTAAGCCGTGAAAGAGAGGAATCGCAAACGTCACAGGAAGCCAGAGGATCGGGGGTATTCTAATGGTCTCCCAAGCATCCAGGCAACTTGGGAATGTGGATGAACTTGAGCTGGGTCTCCAGGATGAGATGGTTTGGGATGGGACAGAAAGAGAGGAAAGGATTCCAGGCAAGGAGAATTTGGGAAGTGAAGTGATGCAGGTGCCAGCACCACCATTTCAGCATTTGTGACCTCTCAAGTATCCCCAGGGCAATGTCAGAAAACAGTCTGATTTGCAGAAACCTAGGAGTCTTTAGCGATTTAGGGAAGGCCATCGACATGCCCAAATAGGCAATTTGTGCAGGCTCTCACAAAAATTGATATCTGCCAGAACTCTTTCCAGAGAGACAGAAGGGATGGGCTTTGGATGAAGTCTCTGGGCAGAGTCTTTGCTGGGGCTCTCAAGTTGCCTGTGAAAGACAGCAGCTGCCAATCAGCCAGGCTCCATGTGTCAATGTCTTTGCAACAGGGGTCCCAGCCAGGGTCAAGTCGGTCCTCCTGGGTTCGAGGGGAACCCATCAAAGATCCTGTGAATGCCACAGTGCCACAGGTCTTCTGTCACACACAGGAGGAGGGTGGAGTCTCCCAGCTCAACCTTTGACACTTTCCTGGTCACATAAGAGGCTTTGAAACATTTGAGAATGAAAGGAAGCCCAACTATCACCCCAGCTGGAACTAACCAAAGATGAAGCAATTAGGACCTTAGGGGACATGCTTACAAATTTTCCAGGCATCATCCAGGATGATTAGCGAAGACAGATGCAGACTCAATTCACAGACCTCACTCCTCATGCCTGCCTGCACTTGGACTCCGTTTTTACTTTTTTGTAACTTTTTTTGGGGTGGAATCTCAAATTGCCAGAACAATAAAAAGAACTCTTGTGTCCTTTAACCAGAAGCACCAGTTGCTTCTACGTTCCTCGTGTGCTTTATCTGTGTGCATGCACGCACGTAGAGATGCATCTTTTGAGTAAATTGCAAGCCTCACCTCTAACTGCTTTAGCATATACTTCCTAAGAACAAAGACACTTTCTGATATAAGCCCTGAAAAATGATCAAAATTTGTAAATTTAACATTATTCCACTGCTATTGCTTAATCCACTGTTCATATTCACATATCATCAACAACCCCAATAAAGTCATTTAAAGCTTTCTCTCACTAGCTTATTTTGAGTACACCACCCTCCATTTTTTATTTTTAACTTTTTACTTAGCAATAATTTCAAACTCACAGAATACTACAGAGAACAACCATGTATTTTACCTGGATTCACCTATGGCTGACATTTTGCCCCACTCACTTTATCACATTCACACCTTCATTATCTTGCTCGCTCTCTCTTTCTCTCTCTCCACATTCATAGTATTTTTTTCCTAAGCCATTTGAGAGTAACTTGCATTCAACATATGTCTTAACCCCTAAATTCTTCATGGTACGTTACCTAAGAAGAGGGAATTCTCTTATATAACTGTAGTGCAATTTATACATTCTATAAAATTAAAATTTTGATATGATACGTTACTTTTTTGTTGAGAGGAAATTCACATAACATAAAATTAACCATTTTAAAGGAAATAATTCAGTGGCATTTAGCACATTCACATTGTTGTGCAGCCACTGCCTCTATCTAGTTCCAAAACATTTCATCACCCCAAAGGAAACCCATCTGCATTAACCAGTTTATCCCTATGTCTTCTCCCTCCAGCCCCTGGCAACCCCTAATCTGCATCCTGTCTCTGTGGACTTATTGATTCTAGACACTGCGTATCAATGGAATCATGGAATATGCAACCTTTTGTGTCTGGTCTTTTTCATTTAGCATTTAGTTGCAGCATGTATTAGTACTTCATTCCTTTTCATGGTCAAATAATATTCCTTTGTATGTATACACCACATTTTGTTCATCCATTCATCAGTTGATGAACATTTGGGTTACTTCCACCTTTTGACTTTTGTGAACAGTGCTGTTGTGAACATATGTGTATCTATATTTGTTTGAATCCCTCTTTGCAATTCTTTTTGGCATATACCTAGCAGTGGAATTGCTGAGTCAGATGGTGATTCTATGTTTAACTGTTTAAAGAACTGCCAAACTGTTTTCCTTAGCAACTACCATTTTCTATTCCCACCAGCAATGTACAAGGGTTCCAATTCTCCACACCGTTGCCAAAACTTTTCTCTTAACTTATTATAGCCACTCTAGTGGGTGCGATCTCACCGTGGTTTCAATTTGCATGTTCCTGATGGTGAAATTGTTGAGTGTATTTTCACGTGCTTGCTGGTTGTGTGTATTTCTTCTTTTGGGAAATGTCTATTCTAGTCCTTTGCCCCTTTTTAAATTGGGCTGTTTGCCTTTTTGTTGTTGAGTTGTATGAGTTTTTTTATATATTCTGGATACTAGACTCTTATCAGATCAATGATCTGCAAATATGTTCTCTCATTCTGTGGGTTGTCTTTTCGCTTTCTTGATGATGTCCTTTGATGCATGAAAGTGCTTTATTTTAATGAAGTCCCAGTTATCTGTTTTCTTTTTGTTGCTTTTGCTTTGGGTGTCTGATGTAATACTTTGATCCAATCTGATGCCCTTATTTTGTCAACTTTGTCAACTGACCCATTTTTTTCCTCCAGCACAGGATCCAGTCTAGGATCAGATACTGCATTTGGTTGTCATACATCTTTAACCTCCTTTAATTGAGAACATTCGCCCAGCCTTTCTTTGTCTTGTATGACATTGAAATTTTTTGAAGAATATAATCCCTGTACTTTTTAATAGAATGTTCCTCATTTTAGGTTTGTCTGTTTCCTCATGATTAACTTGCAGTTATGCGTCCTCAGCTGGAATGCTGCCTTGGTGGTGCTCTCCTTCCCAGGCACGTGATGCTACATGCCCCACACTGGAAGATGGGAATTTTGACTACCCGGACAAGATGTCGTTTAATTTCTCCACTGCAACATTATTATTTCCTCCCCAGTCTGTGGGGAGACGCTTGAAGACTATGCAAATAATGCTGCTTCTCCACAAAATTTCCCCTAGACTTGGCCTCCATTGATGATTCTTGCTTGATCCATCTTTACTATGATCGCTGATTTTGCAACTCCAGCATTCTGCATTTATTAAGCAAACCTCGGCATGCTACTCTAAGTAAGAGCTCTCCTTTCTCTCCTATGGATCCACAGATGCATCCATCCTTCTATGTTAACTCATGAATTCTTAGTTTTGTTCCCCAAAGACTTATAGTTCATTACTGTATTAATTATTTTGGTGCTCACTTCATCCCAGATTTGGCCACTGGGAGTCCTTACAAGCTGGCGTTTGTGTCCTTGTGACATGCCTCCATCTTTGCCTTGCTGTTGGTGGTGGTGGTGTGTGTGTGTGTGTGTGTGTATGTGTGTGTATTTAAGCATCTCCTTGACTTTCTGGCATAACAAGATGTTCCTGGCTCATCCTGAACCTGGCCTGCCCCAGCCCTGCTGTCAACCATTTCTCCGAGGATCTCTGGTTCCTGTTAGAGGAAAATGATTAATTAGAGACAAAGACCTGGGCACCAGGCGAGCAGATACCTTTGGTAGGCTTCCTTAGCATATGGGGAGGAGGCAGGGCGTGCTGAGCTGAGGGCTGGGGGGACAGAGCTGCTTCCCTACCCTATTGTGGGGCTTAGGAATCCTCTGTGGTCACACATATGAAACATCCAGCCCACCATGGCAGGGACCCAAAGCAGATTAGCCACAGGCACTGTTTCATGCTGCAGCTTTTTAAGCTAAATCACTGTGCATACCTGTGATTATTTCCAGGCAAATGAGCCACAAAAAATCATGTGTTTTTTAAACATAGAAATGGATTATTTTGATGACATGTGAGCACAGACTTCCACTGGGTTTTACGCAGGCCAGACATTGTGTGTGTATGTGTGGGCGTACATGTACACAGTGTCTTTTTTGTTCTATAGGGTGAGATTGTAAACTTACCTGTTTGCTGCTGTGTTTCTTCCAAGAGACTATAGGCTCCTGAGGCCAGTGACTGTCCCTGCCTTATCCATCACTCAGCACCCAATATAGTGCCCAGCCCCTGGCTAGAACTCTGTAAATGACTCTTGAGTCAATATTAATAGCCAAGTATAGCTGCCCTATATGATGCACTTGCAACACGCCAGGCACCATTCAAAGTGCTTTACATGAATGGGCTGTTCTAATCCCCGCAACCCTATTTTCAGCATCCCATTTTATAGATGAGGAAATTGAGGCTCAGGGAAGTTGAGTACTTTACCCAAGTTTATACAGCCAGGAAGTGACAGAGCCAGATTCACTCCTAAGAAGTCTTGCTCCAGAGTCCATGCTCTTAACTGTAACTGTATAGTAAGGGATGGGTGGAGGGGTAGATGAGGGATGGAAGGATGAATGGGTGGAGGGGTGATTGATGGATGAATGGGTGGATGAGTGGGTAGATGGGTGGATGGGTGAGTGAGTGAATGGGTTTATGTATGTATGAATGGTTGGATGGGTGGATGATGGATAGATGGGTGAATGGATGGATGGGTGGGTAGAAAATGAGTGGGTGGGTGAATGGGTGGATGAATAGATGGGTAGATGAGTCAACCAGACACAGTGGCTCATCTGTGTCTCTCCTACTCTTTTAGACTTCACTTATCCCTGGGAGCATCTCCATGCCCTCCTTTCCCCATCCCTCAGAACTCCTTCCTTTCATAGCACATCTCCCTCCCAGAGATGCACGCTCAGCTGCATCCAAGTTAGAGCTGAGCAACCAGAGAGAGAGAATAGTCTCCATTCTTGCTCTAGATGAGATATTGCCAACTGGCATCTTAAAAGCGAGATCTGGCCCCTGGATGTATGCTCTTTGACCAAAATCAGATGAAAACAATGATAACAACTAGAAAACAAATTACATATTTAAAAATCAGAGAGTTGAATTTTGATTTCCAGCTTCTCTTTTAAAAATTGGAAAATGTGGGAGCTTGGGCCCTCATACACTGGGCCACCTTTGGCTAGGGCTGAGGGTCAACTGTCCAAGTGAGATGAGATTTGAGACTCCATTTGCTGCAGTCCCCACTCAGCCCTCTCACTTGTCATCTGCTTGTCTCCTAGATAGCCTGATTTTGCAATCCCTGGTCTAGAAACTACCCCTCTAGTCAGCTGGTCTCAGGTGGGATTAGTTTTCTTGGCTACCGCATTCCACCTCAGGCTCTTCTGAGCAAATAGTTGACTGCAAAAGCTATGCTGCCCCATTTTCTACCTGCACCCCTGCTGTAGTGTATCCTGTTCTGTTTTGGGTTCTCTGTATGTTTCTTTCCAGTTCAAAGGTCCCAAAGTTGTTAGTTTCCTTGAGTTCAACAGCTAGTCATCCTGGGTGTTCCCCAGTCCTCCCTGCTTTGGGTCACACACCCCAACTGTTGGTCAGGAATCCATTCACATTGTCCTCAACGTCACTGATGGCCATGTTGAAGGGGCTCTGCAGACAGAGTCACGTGACATGCTGTCAGAGACACCCCCTGGGTTAACACTTCCTATTCATTTGATCATCCAATCACTGTGAATCCCTCTATACTGTGATCTGGCCTTCCTTTCTACATTTCCTCTAAAACACCAGGAGAGACCTTGAATGTTCAAACGCCACGACCCCATGTTACTCTTGTCTTTGCCTGGAGAGCCGTGGGAAAGCAGGCAGGAGACACCAATGATCTGGGTGGGGAATGATGGCTGGGATGAGGACATCGCAGCCTTCCCCACCCTCTTTCTTTGTTGCAAGGACCCTCTTCCTCCAGAAGCCTTCTGGGAATCCCAGGGAAGGTAACTGCCTTCTCCCTGCAGCCTCTGCTCTCTCCTGCCTTCTGGCATCCCCCAGGTCTCAGATCCCTGAGATCACATCACAATGCCTACACTTCTCCGGGATGTCATTCATCACAGTGGCCCCAAAAGAACAAGCCCTGCTAGAGAAACCAAGAGTTCTCAAGCCAGTGCCTCTCCCCTTGCTGCCTCCCATGCCCCATCCACAGTCCCTACAGCCTGAAAAGGGATTCTCCTTGACAGAGAAGGCAGAGGCTGATTTAGAGAGGAGCTATGCTATATATCTTTACCTCCCTTTGGGCTGCTTGTGTCTATCTGTCCCTGGAAACCCCTGTCCTTTCTGCCCTGACCTCTGGCTAGTTCTTCAATCATTCCCTACCTTCAGAGCAAGTGCTATAGGGTGAAAGAGTACCTCAGATAGACATGGCTTCAAATCCTGCTTCCTTACCCTGTGGATGTGTAGCTCAGCCTCTCAGACCTCAGTCTCCTCATCAGTACAAGGAGAATAATAGCATTGCCCAATGCTGGCTGATTCCTGTTCACCACCGCACTGGGGTGGGCAACCATTCTAGTTTGCCTGAGCCTAAAAGGTCTCCTGGGAAAGTCTAGACCTTCAGTGCCAAAACACTAGTAGTCAAGAAAACCTGGCTGTGTGGGTACCTTCTGCCCCTACTCAGAACCATTCTCCCCTCTTCGTCTCGTTCTGTGCCCAGGGAGGCTGATCTCTAGAGACTGCACCCCTGAGCACTTCTGCCCTCCAGCCTCAGCTCAAGTTTAACCAATGGGAGGCATCAGTAAGAGACTGGAAGGTGGCAGGAGAGAAAGGCCGGGCATTTCTTTCTCATCTTTCTATTTCAAGACCTCTGCCATGGTTCCAGCAGTCACTGGACTCCACCGACACTCTTTCTCTTCCTTGTCCCTTCAGGCCCAGGTGTGGTAACAACTCCCCACCCAGTCGCTAGTCTCTGAATTCCTTGATATCTGCTAGAATGTTTGTGACCCCTCGAAATTCCTATGTTGAAGTCCTACCCATCAAGGTTATGGTATTAGGAGATGGGGCCTTGGGGAGGTGATTAGGTCTTGAGGGAGGAGCCCTCATGACTGGGATTAGTGACTTTATAAAAAAGACTCCAGAGAGCCAGCCAGGGTCTCCCACCATTTGAGGATACAGTGAGAAGGCACTGTCTGAGGTCCTCTTCAGACTCCAGATCTACTGGCACCTTAATCTTGGACTTCCCAGCCTCTAGAACTGTGAAAAATACATTTCTGTTGCCTGTAAGCTACCCACTTCACTGTATTTTGTTATAGTAGCCAGAATGAACAATATTCTTCCTATAACCCATGCCTGCATTAAAGACCCTCATTGGAGCTATCTGGAGTGAATTCTGCTGGGTTTATGGTGAGGATTAAATTAAAGACTGTGGGCTGAAGGGACCAGCTCAGTGGCCTGCCCGTGGTGAGTGCTCAGTACACAGTGGATTTACTGTTACAATCACACTAATTTCCATGTGCCGCCTTCTTATCTGGGTATGTTTGGGGTTCTGGACTTGTAGACAGAGAAGCCTCCTGGAGGTCCTGACTCTTACTTAGTAGGTGTATGGCCTTGGGTGAATCTCCTTACCTCTCTGAGCTCAGTTTGCTCATCTGGGAAATGGGGTTAATAACAGTAGGTTTGCTGTTATTAACAGTGGCTGTTGGAAGGTTGCACATGCCTGGTGGTTGTTTTGAATCTGTGCCTTGTGTCAAAGGAAGTGACCAGTGGTGGGAGAGCCTCCCTGGGGCCTTTGCTGCCCTGCAAGCAAGATGAAAACCCCTCTCCCCGACCCCTCAGCTCCCTTGGACATACATCTGGGTGAGGAAGTCCTGCTTCCTGTCCTCATTTGCTCCCAAGTAAGCACCACTGACAAATACAAACACAACACTGACCAACACAACTGTCAGAGGTTGTTTCCAGAAGTTTCTGTCTCGGTCCCTGGTCCCACAGCAGCCTCCCTGCCAGCCCAGTTGCTCTCGTCCTTTTCATCCAGCAGGTAGAGGAGAGGACATAACCTGTCAGTTTCTGTCAGCTCCCCCTTCAGCACAGCCTCTCAGAGCCTGTTTCCTCATCCCCCATGAAACGGGGGTGCTGTGGCCCTTCTGTGGGGCCCCCTTTGCATTCGTTGAAGCTGAATCTGAGAACCATGATCTTGCACGCACAGCCAGTGTGTCTCCTGGAGAGTTGCAGAGAGAACGGGGGAAGCAGGTGGCACAGGGCTTAACACTGGTTTAGAAAACACCCATCTCAAGTTGAGTGGCCCTGGTGTGGCCTGGCAGGTGTGGTGATTAGCACATAGCATGTACTTAGAACTCTAAGTAAGATCCCTTCCAGCTCTGAGATTCTTGTGTAGCCTGTCACAACAGTTAATTGTCTATTGCATTAGTTTCTGCTAGTAGTACCCTGTCTTATATCATTGATTAATCATCTTGGCTACAAGTTGCACAAAGTCAGTTCCAACTGTTATAAACTAACAAAAGGAATATATAGGTTCTCATAGCTAAAACTGTACAGCTTCTGGCAAGGCTGGATCCAGGGATGCAAACGCTGTTGCTACCAATTTATCTGCCTCCACTTGTTAGCTCTGATTTCTTTGGCACTGGCATCCTTCTCAGCCAGTCTCCCCATGATGTTGTAAAGTTGACCGCCAGCAGCTGCAAGCTTATTGCTCACCAGCTCAATGTCACCAAAAGAAAGCAGGTGCCTTGCTCAGTAATGCCAACAAAAGTCCTAGAGTTAGGTTTTGCTGAGCCTAAAGGACCAAGCTTGGTTCATGTGGCCACTTCTGAGCACCAAGGCCAGGGAGATGTGACGATTTTGTTAGCTGGGCCTGATGCCCAACCTGCCATAAGAGGGAGGCAGCCCTCCCCTAGAGCCACATGTATAGACAGTTTGAACTTCATGACTCCAAAACCACTGTGAGGTCTAATGTTGGAAGCTTCTGAAATTCTTACTTGTTCACTTCATGGACTGCACAGCACAGTGATGAAGGGTCAGATTACCTGGGTTCAAGTACCGTCTGCACCACTTTCTGGCTATGTTATCTTCAGCAAGTTAATCTACCTCCCTCAGTTGCTGTTTCCTTATCTGAAAAATGGGGAAACAGTGTCTACCTTGTAGGAATGCTGTGAAGATGAAACAAGTTAGTCTTTGCAGAGTGCTTAGAACAGGGTCTGGCATGTAGTGAATTCTCTATGCATGTTCTTGGTGCTGGGGATTCTAAGATAATGCTCAGCCTTGGTCCCTGCCCTTATGGAGCACACAGTGTGGGGGTAGGCTGGGATTCTTTTAATCAGCACATACGAAGTGAGAACCTATTATGAGCAGTCTCTTGAATGGGTGATTATAACACAATGAGAGCCCAGGGGATTAACTAATGGGGGCTTCCAGAACTGAAGGAGTAGCAGAAGTTGTCTGGGTTAATTTGGAGGTGGGAAGAGGATACCTGGCAGAGAAAACAGCAGATGCAACAGCCTAGAGACAAGCCTGTGCTTCCTTGGGGAAGTAGAAGAAGCTGAGTGGGTGGAGGTGAAGCAGGGAGGTGGGGATGGGGTGGCATGGGGGGCGGCCATGGGGAGGATGGAAGGGCAGTAGCTCCATCCTGCCCTCCCAGGTCTTGTAGCCTCCTAAAAGAACCCAGGCTTCCGGCCAGGCGCAGTGACTCTCACCCATAATCCCAGCACTCTGGGAGGCTGAGGCAGGCAGGTCACAAGGTCAGGAGTTCAAGACCAGTCTGGCCAACATGGTGAAACCCCATCTCTTTTAAAGATACAAAAAATTAGCTGGGCATGGTGGTGTGCACATGTAATCTCAGCTACTTGGGAGGCTGAGGCAAGAGAATCACTTGGACCTGGGAAGCGGAGGTTGCAGTGAGCCAAGATCGCACCATTGTACTCCAGCCTGGGTGACAGGGCAAGACTCTGTCTCAAGAAAAAGATAAAGAATCCAGGCTTCCACTTAAAGGCTGTGCAGATCCACCCTGTCCACCCTCCTCCCCACCCAATAGAGATCATTCTTTTGTTTAATTTTTTAAAGTTTTATTTTATTTGTAACCACTTTATTGAAGTACAATCGACAAATGTTAAAGTGCACATATTTAGTGTGTAATTTGATATTTTTTCATATGTATACACCAGTGAAACCATCACTGCTGTCAATAAAGAATACATTTATCATCCCCAAAGGCTTACTTTGCCCCTCTAAAGTCTGGGCTCCTGCCACTCCCGGCTCCTCCATCTGCAGTCCACTTCTAAAACTGTTTCCTGCCACCATACATTACTAGTTTCCATTTTCTAGAGGCTTGTCTAAATGGAGCCATATAATTTGTACTCCTTTTTTAAAAATCTAGATTCTTCCACTCATATGTAATGAAATTATTTTTGTATTATTCCATATTATGGTGTATGCTGATAGTTATTTCTTTTTATTGCTAAGCAGTATTCCATTGTGTAGATATGCCAGTTTGTTATCCATTAACCTGTAGATGGACAATTGGCTTGTTTTAGCTTTGGTGGGAACATTTCAAATAATGCTGCCATAAACATTAGCGTACAAATCTTTGTGTGAACATATATTTTCATTTCTCTTGGGTAGACACTTAGGAGTGGAATGGCTAGATCATATCATAGGCATCTGTTTAACTTTTTAAGAAACTGATAACTGTTTTCCAAAGTAGTGGTGCCATTTCACATTCCCATGAGCCATGTGTGAGAGTTCCAGTTGCTTTACCTCCTCACCAACACTTGGTATTGTCAGTCTTAACTTTAGGATTTAAAGTTAAGTTATAACTTAAGTAAGTCTTTGTCATTCTAACACTTGGGTAGTGATATCTTATTGTGGTTTTCCTTTGCATTTCCTTAAAGATTACATGACATTGAACATCTTTCCAAGTATTTCTTTGCCATATGTATCTCTTCTTTGGTGAATTATCTGTTCAAATATTTTCACTATTTTGTATTGGGTTGTTTGCTTTCTTATAGCTTAGTTCTGAGAGTTTTCTATATCTTCTAGATACATGTCCTTTAGGTATATGATGTACAAACATTTTCTATGAGTCTGTGGCTTGACTTTTCATTTTCTTAATAGTGTCTGTCTTTCCAAGAGCAGAAGTTTTAAATGTTGATGAAGCCCAATTTATCTATTTTTTCTTTTATGGATGGTGTTTTTGGTGATGTACATAAGAAATATTTGCCCAAATTTTCCTAAAGTTGCAAAGGTTTTCCCCAATATTTCTGTCCCTTGTTATATCAATTATTGAGGGAGAGGTACTGAAATCTCCAACTATGATTGTGAATTTCTCTATTTCTCTTGTATTTCCATCAATATTTGCTTCATGTATTTTAAGCTCCCTTATTAGATGCTTAAACATTTAGGATTGCTATCTCCACTTTATGAACAGACTTCCTTAGCATTATTAAATTACCTTCTTTATTTAGAAATTATCCTTCTTTGCTAATACTCTTTGCTCTGAAACCTACTTTGTCTGATGTAAATATAGCCACTCCACCTTTCGATTATGTTAGCATAGCATGTCTTTTTCCATCATTTTACTTTTAACTTATTTGTGTCCTTATATTTGAAGCACATTTCTTATAGACAACATTGAGTTGCACTTTGCTTTTTAATCCAATCTGACAGTCTCTGCCTTTTAGCTTTAAGTGGGAAGTTTAGACTACTTACATTTATTGAGATCATAGATGTGGTTAGCTTTGAATCTATCATCTTGCTGTTTGTCTCTTGTGTTTTTGTGCACTCTTTTTCCCTATTTCCTGTTGTCTTTGGGATTAATTGGATATATTTATGTTATTTTATTTCCTTTGTTAGCTTATTATCTCCAATTCTTTATTTTGTTATTTTAACAGTATTTTAGCATGTAGAATATACATGTTTAACTTGTCACACTCTATTTTCAAGTGATATTATACTGCTTCACATGTAGTATGCCTTACCTTAGTATACTTTGATATTTTCTCCTCAACCTTTGTGCTATTATTGTCATACATTTGACTTTTGTGTGTATTTTAAATACCACACTTCTTTGTTGTTATTTCTGTGTAGGCATTGTTATCTTTTTTAACATTTTAAATGTTTTTTAAGTCCTATATATTTGCCTATGTAGTTGCTAAATACTCTTTCTTTCTTGTGAGGAGCTATATTTCCATCTGTTATTTTCCTTTTGTCTGAAAGACTTGCTTTAACATTTCTTAAAGTACAGTTCTGCTGGTGATGAGCTCTTTCAGCTTTTTATGTCTAAAAATGTCTTTATTTTACCTTAGTTTTGAGAGATATTTTCACTGGTATGTATACAGTGTGCTTCTCCTTTTTCCTTTTCGTTTAAAGATGTTGCCCCACTGTCTTCTCACTTGCATTGCTTCCAGTGAGAAAATCTGTCATCATTATCTTTGTTCTTCTGTTACAATGCATTTATTTTCTGGCTGCTTCTAAGATTTTCTCTTTCTCATTTGTTTTCCACAATTTGATTTTAATGAGACTTGGTGGTGTTTTCTTCATGTTTCTTGTGCTTGGGGTTCTTTGTGCTTCTTGGGTCTGTGTGTTTATGGTTCTTATCAAATTTGGAAATTTTTCAGCCATTATTTCTCAAATGTTTGTTTCTGCACTGCCTCTCCTTTCTCTTCTCCTCTGAGGACTCCATTTGCATATATGATTGGCTGCTTAAAGCTACCCCACAGCTCACTGATACTCTTTTCAGTTTCTTATTTTCTCTTCTCTCTGTGTTTCATTTTGGGTAGTTTCTATTGCTATCTTCAAGTTCACTAATCTTTCCTTCTGCAGTGTCTAGTCTGCTATTGAGCCTATCCAGTGTCTTTTTCATTTCACACATTGTAGTTTTTACCTCTAGAAGGTTGATTTGTAGTGTTGTTATCTCTTCCATGACTTTACTTTTTGAACATATGGAATATAGTTATAATAACTGTTACGTTGCCCTGGTCTGCTAATTCTAACATCTGATTCAGTTCTGAGTCAATTTTGATTGATTCATTTATCTTTTCACTTTGATTGTAATTTCCTGATTCTTTGTATACCTGGTAATTTTTTATTGAATACCAGCCACTGTGAATTTTACCTTGTTGGATGCTAGATATTTTTGTAATCTTATTGATATTCTTGAGCTACATCTGAGACATAGTTAAGCTACTTGGAGACAGTTTGATCCTATTGGGTCTTGTTTTTAATATTTGTTTGATAGGGACAGAGCAGTGCTAAGTCTAGTGTTAATTGTTCCCCACTGCTGAAGCAAGACCCTTCTGAATACTCAACTCAATGTCCCATGAATCTTGAGGTGTCCCAGTCTGGCTAGTGGCAACAGGCACTATTTCCAGCCCTGTCTGAATGCCAGGCCTTGCTCCCACTAATTCTTTCCAATGGTTCTTTCCCTGGCCTTGGGTAGGTTTCTCACACACAGGCCCTGATGAGCACTTAGCCGAATACTCAAGAAGGACCCTCTGCAGATCTCCAGGGTTCTCTCTGCAGCTCTCTCCTCTCTGATGCTCTTTCCTGGACTCTTAGCTCCATTTCCTCAAATCAGAGTCCACCAGACTCCACCTGGGTACTCACCCCCTCCCTGAACCATGCCCTTGAAACCCTCTCAAGGCAGTGATTTGGGACAGTCACTGGCTTTACCTCTTTTGTTTTTCATCTCTCAGTTATCACTGACCATTGTTGGTTGATGTCCACCGTCAAGCAAACAAACTGTTGTTTTGTATATTTTGCTCAGTTTTCATTTTTTATAGGTGAGAGGGCAAATCTGGTCTCTGTTGCTCCACCTCGCCTGGAAACAGAGGTTCCCCGAGCAGTTTAACTCGGAAACAATGGAACAGTTTGACCTTTAGAACAATTCCTATTTCTAAAAGTTCTTCCTAATCTTCCTGGGGTCTCAGACATCCCGCCCCCTTGGCCTGAGTGAGCCCGTTCTCCTAGCCTCCTGCCGCCCAGGAAGGAGGTTTGAGTATGAAGCCAGCCTTTCAAGACCAGCCAAGAGGAGAGGCTGTGCATCTCCTGGGAAATGACCTAGACTGCCCTGCTGTCACCTTGCATTTCTGTCTGCAGGTCCCTAGCATTCTGAGGCAGGAGTGCTTGGGTGAGTTTTGACAACACATGTCACTGTGTTGGCAAAAGCAGGGGAGTTGATGCTGGGAGAATGCTCATGGGCTGCAGGAAGAGATTGGCCTTTACATTGGAACAGCACATATCACATGTCAGTCTTATCCACATCTTGACCCCATGGGGTCAGCAGGCAGAGACTTTGATCCACCTCTTAGAAGTTTAGGTGTAGGAGGTCACCAGGCTGCTAAATGGCAACGTTTGTGTCTCTGAGCATTTGTGCAGAATTTGGGGCCCTGGTTATTCATTTGGGTAGCTCCAGGTGGCCCTCTGCCCCGCCCACATCCCTGAGAGGCTCAGCAGGAAGGCCTGAAAGTGACACTAGCAGCCACCACCACAGCCTTCCTTGCCAGCAGGAATCTCTTTGAGCTAAGGCCAAGGAGTGCTCTGTGAAATACCCACCAGGGGATCATTTGCCAACTCCGGCCTTGCCTGGTCAGTGCAAAACTGGCAGGGATTGATGAGAATGACCAAGAGGGCACAGTCCTGGTCAGGCAGGCGCAGGGCCGTATGGAAGTAGGCCTGCGGATGCTGTGTCCTTGTTGTGTGCAAAATGCTACCTGGGAGGTGCTGGTGGAATTTTCCACCAAGGCCAAATTGTGGCAGACCGTTGTAGACAGCTGCTTCTGATTCTTGTCTGCCCCTGCCATCCCGAGTGCTCAGGACACTGGAGAGGGCAAGGGGAACAGGAAGGGCTTCAGAGTCTCTGGAACATAAGGAGGATGGAAAAACTTCACCACCGTAGGCACCTAACAGCTAGAGTCATCTTGCCTGGTGTCCTCAGGCTGTCACTGGAGGAGGGAAGGGAAATGCAAGAGGCTCGTCTAGCTGTTTTCTGATTACTTGGGATGCAACATTCCTAACCACTGCAACTCTCAACCAGAGGCTCCAAACTGGGGGACTTCAGGCAAATCCTGTGACTATGTTGAATTGTATGGGTTTTAAACTGGAATTGGTTGCCAGCATCCCCAGATTGAGAGATGCCATAAAGTACCTGGATTTCCAACTTCTCTTGAAAATTGGAAGCTCGGGTGACCTTGAGCTGAGCAGTGACATTCTCCATGTCCTCACAGTGCCCTCAAAGTACTCTCTGCTCCCTCTTGCCTCCTACCCAGAGGCCAGTGATCACTCATTCCTGTTACCTGCCCGATTCCTGGGGACATTTATCTTGGGGTCCTGCAAGGGTTGGAAGGCCCTGTCTTCTATCATGTAGAGCCAATCGATCCCATACACTGTTGTGCCCAAACCTCTGATCCTCTTAATAAAAGCCCTGGTTCCACATAACAGGGCTTCCCTACCAAACCTGCCTCTCAAGAAAGTTCCCTGAAGCTCATTCTTAGGAAGAGTGGAGACTTGTATTTTGGCAGAGGGCACGTATCTTAATGGTGGAGTTCTGGATGCCAGGATACTCACAGGGAAGCTCCTTTAAAGAGTAAAGGTCCTTTATGGTGACCTGTCATGAGGTCCAGGTTCAGAAGGCATTCAGATACTCTTCTGTGGAGAGGACAGGTCACCCTGCTGGAGGCAGGGCACTGACTCAAATGACTTGGGCTGGGCTCTCTCAGCTCTCAAAGCCTATGACTGGAGGTTCCCAAAGATGTGATTTATATTTTCTTTATGTCACAGTGACCCCAAAAAATGTGTTTCCTCAAGGCCACAGAGAGAAGATCCTGGGGCTCTTTTTGGAATCAGGGAGGTTGTTCAGTTGGCTGGGGTTAGGGACTGGCTTGGGGCATCTGTGAGAGGCCATGGAAGCTGTGTTTTCCTAGTGGACAAGTTGTTTGGGCCACCCCTGGGGATGTCTCCCAGGCTGAGTTGGACACGGCCCCAGTGGGGTCATCTTGGGATATGGTGCTTTGGCAGATTTTGGAACCATGGAAACTAGGGTCTCACCATGCAGCTGCCACCAACTGACAGTGAGGTGGCTGTAAACAAGTCACGTAGTCTCAGACGCCTTGTGCATCACTTAGAAGCATTTTGCCTGTAAATAACAGAACATGCGATTGAAAGTAATAAAGTAATAAGTACCTGGTAGTGGGAGGTTCCTGGGTAGATTCAGAAAGGAACCCAAGTGTCATCTCATTGTGTCAGCCTCATGGTTGCAAAATGGCTGCCATGGATTCAAGCCTCACCTCCTCACAGGGAAGCATCCAAAGTTAGGCAGAAAGGTGGCAAGGAAGAAGCGTTCTCATTGTGTGTCTCCCTCTCTTGATCGGTGGGAGGGAGGAAATTACCTGGGATCCTTCAAGAGGAAGTCTTATTGGCTAAAATGGGTCAGATGGCCGCCCTTAGCTGGGAAGGAATCTAGGAAAGTATCAGAAGAAATCAGTATCATTTCTTGCCTCTGTTATGTCTTGGTAGCATGGAGAAGAGGGAGGAGAATAACTGTTGAGGGGACAACCAATAGAAGCTGCCCTGCCTCAACTATGGAATGGAACCTGGACTGAGGATCTCGTGCCCAAAGATACGGGTTTACCTAAGCTTTGTTACTCAGAGCTATTGTTTCAGAAAGTGCTGGAATATTAAAGGTTAAGTTAGTCTACCTCCTCTGGCAGGTTTCCAGTTTTTCTTGCATACTGGTGGCCCTTGTGAAGGGCCTAGTGCTTCAGTATCATGCCCTTCCTTCATTAAAATCTCTATCCACATGTATTACCATCAGGGAGGAAGGCATTTAAGTTGAAGAAATTCATGCTAAAGTGTTAATGAAACATTATTAATAGGTCTCTAGTAGTGTGAGACTTTTAAGAGAAACAGATTGTTTCTGGGAAGGGGTGGCAAATCCAGGATGGAGGGCATCCTATCTGCTGTTATTGCATCAGTGGATGGCAACTCTGATGGGGAAACCTTTTGGAAGTGGGGGTGGGATGGGAGAAATAGCATTTATGGAAGCACTCATATATGTTAACTCATTTAACTCCCACAGTGATTCTATAAGGCAGCCATTAGAATTCCCATTTTCTTGATGAAGGGAGAGAAACTCAGAGAGGTTAAGTGACTCATCCAAGGTCACACAGCTGGGAGGTGGAAGAGCAAGGATTCCACTCCCAGGCCCATATGGCTCAGGGCCCTGCTCCCAGCCGGTCCCTGCATCTCCTTGTTTTTTATCAGCTTCATGTAGAGGGAGCCCTGGCTCAGACAGGCTATCTGAGGGCCTCATCAGAAGTCACACAAAGATGTGGCCCCCTCAAGTTGAGTGTTCTCAGATGCCCTTATGGCACTGCTGTGCCCTCCAGCCTGTCAGGGTGAGAGGAAGAGAGCAGGACAGTCACCAGGAGAGCAGGGATGAGCAGCAGGTCTACTGGGCCTCACTATTCCTGGGCTGTCACCGCAAAAAGGCCTGGTAACATTGTGGGGACAGAGCCAGACTTGCTCAGTGGCTGACCCTGTGCAGGGCTGTGTCCCCAGAGCCACCTGCAGAGGACCTGGCAGAGCTGGCTCATCCTCTTTAGATGCTAACAGAAAGACCCAGGTCAGGGGAAAGGACCCACCCATGCCCAGTGTCCCTTTGTGGCAAGGTCAGAGCTCAATGCCAGGCCCTGCCGACTCCTCATCCAGTGCTTACTCCAGCTTGCCACAGTCATTAACTTCGTCTGTGTTTCATCAGAAATTTATGAAGCACCTACTGTGTGCCAGGCCCTGCAGTAACAAGACTGAGTGTGATAAGGTCCCTAACTTCACTGAGCCTTAGAACAGAGACAGATACAGTGTAGCGACACTCCCTAAAAACAGTAAATGTAACACATAAAGGCCCCTTTAGAGGATACTGACCTGCCCCGGGGGTGGCGAACTTAAATATCCCCATGGCCATGCTGAGGCCATGCTACGTGGAAACAGGGAGATGAGCAGTTGAGAGTGGCGGGGACTGTGGCCTCTCTGTGGGATTAGTCACACCCGGCGCCAGACCATTGTTAATCTTGTGGGGTGTGTGAGATCCAGGAACCTGGTATTCCCGTTTTTAAAGAAAGTCCAGAAATCTGCACTTTTATATGTCATTTTCCTGGTATTTAAAACTCTCTCCAAGCCCACAACAAAAAACCATCTGCAGGCTGGATTCAGCCCATGGCTCCTGCCTCACTGCTCCACAGGCACAGAGAAGTGAAAATTTTTTCTAAAGTCACATAGCGATAGCAGTCAAGCCAGGCCTAGAACCTGAGGCTCCCAGTCCAGGCTGAGGACCTCGTGGGACCTGCTTCACGTTAATTTCAAAGCCCATTCTCTCTTCTGGATGTGCAACAATATTTCATCTTTGGAAGCAACTCACTTTGGGTAAGAGATAGCCTTCCTGAAACCTCTTTTGTAAGAAACAAAACTGGGAACTTAGCAGCAAGCCATGTTAAATCTTCTGGCACTTTCCAAATACCACTCTGATTTTAATCCTGATGATGTATTTGATATGGAAACATTTCTGCTCCTTCTTTCTAAGCATGTAGGAGACCCAGACCTCCTTTCTAAGGGAGGCAGAGCCCATTGTGTGGAACTCAAGCCTCTCTTCCAGGCTGCCAGGACCTGTGCAGGGCCAGCCTGGGGGCGGGAGTGAGGACCACTTTATATGATCTGGCCCACCATGTCCACAGCAGCCCCCTTGCAAAGACCTCCCTTTCCAAAGCCTGGACCTCAAGGAGCTTGATTGCCACTGATGAGAGGGGTGGCAGCTTGATTAATAGCACAGGCTGGATGAGCTCCACTGGAGGCCTGGCTTTGCCACTTGCCAACTGTGTGACCTTGGGCAAGTCGTGTCACCTCTCTGAGCATCAGGATTCCTCATCTGTAAAATGGCTTAATAAATTTATCCTAAAGGAAAGATGGACCTATCACTTGGCTCTTAATAGTAATGTTAATTACAACAAATCAACATGTAGTCCAGCCACATTAGGAAATTTAAAAATGGACAACAACAAATTCTGCAAATGTTTTTTTCTTCTGATTTAGGCCTAGGTAATTATGTAGCATTTACCAAGTGCCGGATCCTGTGCTAAACACTTTACAAATACTGACTCGCTTAACCCTTATGACCACCCTCCCAGGCAGATGCTACTTTAGCTACTTTACAGATTTACAGATGAAGAAACTGAGACACATAGAGTAAGTAACTTGCTCCAGGACACGCAGCTGAGCTGCAAACCAAGCTGCGTGGCTCAGGGTCTGTGCTCATAACTACTCCTTTCTGTTCTGAAACACATTTTCCAATTTGGAATTGATCCACCAAAAGAAATCATTCTTTTTCTGCCTGAGGAAGTAGTTGAAAGACTGTGCCATTGGGAAACAAAAGGCCTGGGTTCAAATCACAGCCCAGCCTCCCGCTGGCATTTTTCCCCCGACCCCGAACTTAGCCTTGCTTTCCTCAGTGCCAGATTGGGCTAACAGCACTACTACCTCTCAGTTTGGAGGAACGTGGAGCAACCACTGGATGTGAAAGTGCTTTATAAAATTTTAAGTGCAATGTAAATGCAGAGTATTAATAACAGGAACTTCTCCTGAGCCATTTTACAGATGAGGAAACTGGGGCTCTGGAAAATTCAATATGCAGGATCATAAAGCTGTGTTACCCAATAGCAAAGACATGAAATCAGCCTACATGCCTATCAGTGGTAGACTGGATAAACAAAATGTGGTACATACACACCATGGAATACTATGCAGCCATAAAAAAGAACAAGATCATGTCCTTTGCAGGGACATGGATGGAGCTGGAGGCCGTTATCTTCAGCAAATAAATGCAGGAACAGAAAACCAAATACTGTGTGTGCATGTTCTCACTCCTAAATGGGAGCTAAAACATGAGAACACATGGACCCATAGAGGGGAACAGACAGACAGACGCTGGGACCTCTCGGAGGGTGGAGGGTGGGAAGAGGGAGAGGATCAGGAAAAATAACTAATGGGTACTAGGCTTAATACTTAAGTGATGAAATAATCTGTACAACAAACTCCCATGACACAAGTCTACCTATGTAACAAACCTGCACACATACCCCTAAGCTTAAAAGTTAAAAATAAAAAATTTAAAAATAAGGCTGTATTACCACTCAAAGGTGCCCAGCGTTTAAGCGTTGCCTGCTGCTGTCTGTGAGGATGGGGGAGACTCAGCCAAACCAGCAGGCGAAGAGCAACGCCCCACACTCCCAGCCATGGGCGGGCAGTGAGAGGTCAGTCTGTCCCCAAGGATGAGGGGTTTGTCCTAGTGGCTTCTCCACCGGCCCTGCCCGGTCTCTGTTGCAGATTTGGGTGTGTTTACAATCAGACACTAAGAGGCTCAGGCCTTCCGCACGCACAGCATCGATACCCATGTGGGTTGTAAGAGGATTTCTGCTTTTGCGTTGCTTGGCAATATTTTGTTTAAATGAATTTATGCCAGGGATTAATATAGTTTGTGAGCTGAACTGCTTAGTTGGCAGGAAGTGGGAAATAAAGAGGGTTTGAAGAGATTTGGTGTGAAAACAGCTTTTAGAATGAGAGCGTGCAGGTGAAGCTTGGGAGGTGGAGCTGGACTCTGGAGGAAGCGTCCCTGGGTTTCATCCCTGCTGGGGCACTTCCCAGCTCTGGGACCCTCCACCTGCAACCAAACCTCTATGCCTCCACCTCTGAAAAACAACAGCCCCTACTCACAGGGCGGGTGAGGATCAGCTGAGATGATGCCTGTGTGTCTCCCAAGCACCCGAGAGGCACATGGCACATGGAAGGCCCTGGCGGGGGGGAGGTGTGCTACATCAACAAATGAATGATCAACCCATCCTCCTTCTTTGTGGAGTCCATATCTGCGAGTTTGCCTCCTCCTGAAAACATATATGCCCAGATAATGTATATACCCAGATCAATACTCGCAGTGCTTTTGCGGTGATTTGTAGGCGTGTGCAGAGCGGTGGAAAATGGGAGTTGCCCGCCACATGTTCCCAGCAGAGGTTGAGCCAGGTGACGGACGCTCTGCCTTCCTGCTTTGAGCTCATCCCACGAGCAGGGGCACCGTCTGCAGTCTGTGTGGTACTGCGTATTTCCCCCTCTGTGTGATTCCTGTCGGTGGTTTTGCTATTTAAAATGGCCCCAAAGCATGGTGCTGCCATGCTGTTTGGTACTCCTTAGCCAAGAAGGCCAGGCTGTGCCCTATGGAGAAAACGTGTGTGTTAGGCAGCTTCATCCAGGTGTGAGTTACGGTGCTGTTGGCCGGGAGCCCAAGTTAATAAGCCAATGATAGGTATTAAATAAGGTGTCTTTAAGCAAAAAAGAAAAATACTTAAAATAAGGTTATATATTGATCAGTTGGTGAAAATGTTGTGACCAGAGGTTCCCAGGAATCTGACCCTGTATTTCTTAGGAGCAAAGGTTTGGTATTCACCAATTCAGAGTCCATGGTGATTTTATAGAGCAGAACTACCACAAATAACGAGCATCAGCTGTATAACCACAGTCCCCACAATGGCGACTGCCTTTTTACTTCCAAAGGGACACAGGAAAGAGGTTGGTTTTGGGATCTCCCACCGTGGCAGTTGTTGTGAAGAGCGACTATGATAAAGCCTGTGCAAGGAGATTGTAAACAGTGAAGTCCGTGGGTCGGAATTGTGAATGCCATCACTTTCACTATTGCAGGGACACCCTACAGGAAGCTGTCCTGTGCTGAGGCCTGTCTCAGGCTTTAGGGCTGCGGTTGAGCTTTAGGGCCTTAGGAAAGCGCCCTGAAAGGAGGAGAGGAAGTCCTCGAGGACTCCACAGGCACCTCTTCCTGCACGTTAGTCACTGGCCAGAGCTTGGAGGAGGGCTGCTCCTGGCTGCTGTTCACTGTGGCTACCACCTAGTCTGGCCACCATTGTCTCTTGCCTGGATAGTGGCATGGCCACCTCACTGCTCTCAGCCTCCCTCTGAGAGTCCTGCATCCACCCTCTATCCGCAGTGGCCAGACTTCTCACCCTTCCACTTTGCATCTGTTCGTAGCTCCCCTTTTTCTCAGGAGAAAGCCCAAAGCCCTGCCCATGGCTCCTGAGACCCCGGGTGGTCAGGTCTCTGCCATGTCTCCTGCTTCATCTGAGGCCACACTGGCCTTTGCCCCCTGCTCCAGCTACACTGGCTTCCCCGCAGGTCCTGGTACATGCCACACCCCTCCCGCACAGGGCCTTTGCATTGCCAAGCCTCTCCCCTGCCCCCAACACCTGTGCCTGCTCCCCACCTGCATAGCTTCAGGTCTCAGCTTGAGTCACCTCCCTGATGACCCTGCCCCAGGATCATCACACAAAGTGGGCCCCATGATGTAGCCCCTCCTCCATCCCACCTTCTTTACAGAACCCATCTCGGGTGACATTTTACACTTATTTGAGTGACCATTTGGTAAACGGCCATCAGACAGTGGGAACTAAGAAAGTTAGCATCTATTAAACCCAACCTTGCACAAGGATCCAGTGAGGGGGAGAGGTCATTTTACTCACATTTTGGCAGATGATGAGGCTCAGAGTGGTTGGGAGAACTGCCCAGGGTCACACAGCTAAGAAGAGCAGGAGCAGGATCTGAACCCAGGACTGGCTAACCCAGGAGCCTCTCCCTCCTGCCCCTGCGCTGCCCTCCCACCTTTGTTTGTCCAGGCCTCCATATTACAGTTTTATATATGAAAGGTGGCATCCTTTAGGGTACTAAGGACTTGACATCATATCACCAGCCTTTCCAATATTATCTCAACATAAGCTGGTCTCAAAGGCAGAGGGAGACGGAGCCCATGCTGATGCTGCCCTCAGGGACCACCTGCTTGTCTGGCTGGCTCCAGCACATCCCCTTGCAGGGAAGCACCTGCCTCTTAGAAAAACCCAGCCAGCCTGAAGATTCAGAACCTGGTGTCACACTGTGGGGCATGGGGAGGCTTTGGCGTCTGGCAGGCCTTAGAGGAGCCACAGGATGCTGGGAGGGTGGGACTTAGTTGACTCACCCACTCTTGTTTTACACATGGGGAAACGGAGGCCCAGAGAAGAGAGGCAACTTAGGAAACTCACTGAGGAGTGAGTTTCAAAAGCAAAATCAAAAGCCTGGGCCCTGGACTCCTGGGCAGTGTCATTTACGTTTGCCTCAGTGTCTCACTGGCAAATGAGAAGGGTTTTTTTGTGGTTTTCGTTTGTTTTTGGGTTTTTTTTTTTCTACCAGTCTATCAAGGTAACTAAAATATCACCATTAATTCTTTTCCTCATAGAGAACTTTCTGCTAGTTCTCTAAAGGAATGAAAATAACCTTGGGTAGGTAATGGGGCAGGGAGGACCCTAAGTCATCAGCCAAATTATTCGTTGATGCCTCCATCCATCCATTCATTCACTCATCCTTTTCTCTCCCCATCTGCTTCTCCATCTATTCATTTATCAGCCCCTCCAACCACAATTCATCCACCAATCTATCCATCCATCTGTCCATCCATCCATCCATCTGTCCATCCATCCCCTTCTCTCCCCATCTGTATCTCCATATATCCACTTTTCTTTCTAGCCATCCATTCATCCATTCATCCTTTCACCAGGGTCTCACTAAGCACCCATTCTGCAAGCAACTCTGTGAGGCAAAGAGACGAAAGGGTTCAGTTCCAGCCCCTGCAGAGCCCCCAGGACCCTAGCAACAGCAGATCTATGAGCCCACATTTCTCCTCCCTTGTGAGGATCACACCAAGAGAGACATTCACATCCAGGCTTCACAAAGAAGAGATGACAAAGTAGAAAAAGGCTGGAGTCCCCAACCCTGAGTCCTTTATCCTGGCTTAGTCCTTTGTAATGAGATGTGTGTGCTTGGGCAATGCCTGTCTCCTCTGGGACTCAGTGTACCCATCTCTGCTGTGGGTAGTTTGGACTAGATGAGAGTTTCACAAACTCTAGTTGTTTCTTTCCCTCCCTCCACACCTGGAGATCAGAACACCTGTACTAAAAAGAACTGAATATCTCTATTCAAATGAGCTCACTTTTTTTAACCAAAATAAACTTAGAGTGAAACTTTAGTGCTGCCATAAATGGGAAAAAATGGTAACAGCTGTCATAAATAGCAAGTAACAATTAAAAAAATCTTTAGAAAAAGGCAGACTACTGATGCTATTAAATCCTGGGTGGATGCTGCGTCCTACCAGTGGAGTTCTGCTCTCCTTGTTTAAGAGAGAATTTAGCAAGAGTCAGGGAGGTGTTAAACATACGATATGAGCACTAAACTCAGACTTCCTCCTTGGAGAGGTTTCCTGGAGTGTGCCTCACATCCCTAGGTGGCGATGGAAGGGGGTCCCCGCAGAAGGGTCCCTGAGTGTGGGGGCACCACTCCCACCACAGAGGGGTAACCCTGGCTCTGTCCTGGCCACTCTCCTCCAAGCCTTCTGAATACACCCTGGGCCTGGCCCCCCCTGAAAACTCAAACCCCACCCCTCCTCCACAAACCTCCCAAGAAGCCAAGGGTCAGGAATCCGTGATCCAGATTCTGTAACTCAAACCGGGGAGTATCTGCGTCAAATCCTGGCAGAGGAGGAAACCAATATGGGAATCTGAAGCCATTCCGTCCAGGAGCTCAGAGAAGGCCCTGACCCTTTCTCATCTCCCCTGCAGCTGCAAGACTCCTCCCCCTGGCTCCACCACCCCTCACCCTCTCACCCTTGACCCAGGCCCCGAAGCCCATGACTGCATAGGATCCTAAGGTGTGACATTTTTGAACGTCCCTGGGGTGCTATCAAGTATAATCAGGAAAAAGAAATGTCTCTTAGCTAGGCCAATGACTTAAGTACCTACAGACTCTTCATTCCCCTGCAAGGCAGGTGGCCTTGTGGAGCCGGAGAGCTTGTGGAGCCAGAATACCCATGTTTGAGTTGGGTTGTCCCCCGACGAGGGTGACCTGCACATCCCCCACTCTGAGTTTCTGGGGCCTGCTAAGCCTCCTGCAGCAACCCTGACATCAATGGTATTATTTACTTGAAAAACGATTTCATTTTGGATTCAGATTTCAGAAGGGCATTTGAAATACCAAAGCTGCTGCCAGCTGTTAAGGACACAGAAAAGCCCACTTTCTCATCTGGCCTTGGCTCCAGCCTGGTGCCATGGTGGGGGTCGGGTGATCTTTGCACCACCAAGCCCCCACCCCCACATATGAACAGTCAGGCCAGAAAAGTCCAGAAAAGGGAAAATATTTTAAAAACACAGCATCGGGCTTTGACTTAGAAAGCGCTTTTCCTCTTTAGTTAATAGTTATGATTTCTTACGCAGGTCTTGCAAGTCATTCATTCTTGCATTCATTCATTCCACCAGGGTTGAGGTTTAACTGACAAGCACGGTCAGGAAAGCCCTGTTCATTATTTATAGCTAGTGACCCCCTTGGCACACAACAAGGTCATGCTACTTGTTAAATACTTAAAACCTCACCCCTGTATTCAAAAATATTGATTGAGCACACACTGACGTTTCAGGCACTGAGGCTGTCAACCCCTGGGACACACCAGCATTCAGACACAGTCCCTCCTTTAAGTGTGTATGGCCACTGCAGGCAGGGACACACCCACGAATGCAATACAGGGATTGTTGTGATGGAGACCCAGAGGCCACCATTCCCCAAAGTACATTCTAAGGAATGGTAGTTTATGCCAAAAAAGGTTTCAAGGTCAAGTTAATATGGGAAATTCTGGGTCAAACCAAACTAAGCTGGTTTCTATGTTGCAGGACTTATCAGAGCCTTAGTCATTGCCTTGTGAAAGCTACAAGGCGGATGGGAGCTACAGTATACAACAGTTCCCAAACATTTTCTAACATGGTGCCTGGTTTAAGGGGCTTCTTGAAAGACTAGTGCTCCCCAGAGCTCACTCTGAGGGACTCTAAGCTAGTCCAACCCCTTTTCCACAGACAAGGAAACTCAGGCCCCAAGAGGGGCTGGCATTTGCCCAACATCTCACAGGGAGGAGAGGGTGGAGTTGGAATTAGAACCCAGGGCTTCTCCCTTGGAAGCAGGCTGGTTAGGGCATGTTGTTTGGGCTTTGGGTGCTACTGGCACATGAGAAGAATAAGGTTCCTGTGGGCTGAAGCAATCCTGAGAGGCTTCCTGGAGGAGGCAGAATTTGTGGAACTCCTGGGGCTCCTGGAGCCAATGACTTATGACTTTATTGACTGAACAATGGTATAACAGAAAACCAGGTACACACCAGAACGTCATTCCCACCCAATGTCCCAGAGAGAACTTCAGGATGCAGGCAGGCCTTCCACCCAAGAAGATTAGTTCCTGAACTTTCAAAGGATTCTTGGAGGTGTATTTTCATCTTCAGTGAACCGTCCCCAATTGCCACCCCCAGGTTAAAATCATCCCTCGCCTCCACCCCCGATTTCTCTCCTTCCATTTTGAGTTTTGTTTTTGGGCTGTTTGAGATCCCCACTAGTTTATAAACCATTTGAAAGTAGAATCAGTGGTTTATTCTTCCTTGTTTGGTTGTTTATCCAGAACTCACCAGGCAGGCACGGTGGCTCAGGCCTGTAATTCTAGCATTTCAGGAGGCCAAGGCAGGAGGATTGCTTGAGTCAGGGGTTCGAGACCAACATAGCAAGATCTTATTTGCACGAAAAAGCATTTTTAAAAAATCAGCCAGGTGTGGTGGCACGTGCCTGTAGTCCCAGCTGCTAAGGAAGCTGAGGCAGGAGGATCGCTTGAGGCCAGGAATTTGAGGTTACGGTGAGCTATGATCAAAAAAGAAAGAACTTCCTGAAAAAAGAACTAAAGCCAGGCAGAGTGCTCAGTGTTTTCCACACATCCTCTCCTCTTACCTTCACCACAGCCCTCTGCAGGAGTTGTTTCTACCCTCATTTTATGGAGGAGAAAACAGGCTCAGGAGGCTGAAGTGACTTGCTTAAGAACGTGGGCCAGGAAATGGTGGAGCTGGGATTCAAGCCCAGGTGATGGCTTCCCTTTGCTGGCTGGCTTGTGAAATTAGGCCCACCTGAGTCATGGATAATCCCACGGGCACCCTGCTCTTCTGGGGCAGTGGCTTACGTGGGCCCTGATCCTGATTAAAGCCTCATCTCTGCAAGGCCCGCAGGCCTGGAACCATGCTCTGAGCTCAGCCCCATCTCAGCTGGTTGACTGTAATAGGATCCAGGGTGAGAAGTGCGGTCACCTGCAATTTAGAAGGGCAAGAATCATAGATTCTGACAGCTGGGATGGCTTCAGCCTCCCGCACCCACTGCCTGCTATGCTCGGACTTGTCCCTGGCTTTCTGGGGTCCTAAGCTCAGTTACTCTCATATCATTCCAGAGCCATCTATGTTAAAAGTCAGGGGAGTTTTCCAATTTCACCAATTACTCCCTATCACAGGCCTTCACCTTTATTTGTGGACAGAAAAACCTGGATGCAGGGTTCACAGCTGCTGTCAATGCAGATGAAATTTTAACAGTGGTGACATCCAAGAACCATCCTCCCCACAGTCCTGGTTTGGGCCAGGGGCTGGGGTCTCCTTTCTTCCGTAATTAAAAATTCACTAGTGAGGAAAGATCGCTCATCAATCTTTCATCCCAACAGTCCCCGTTGAAGAAGACGGGGGCACCACTGATAAAGACAGGCCTGGCTGCCCACGGCCCGGGGATGGTACTACAGTCTAAAGGAGTTCAGGGCCTTGGGTGGGGAGCAGGTGGGCCCAGGGAAGCCTGGGGAGGCCCCTTGAGCATGGCTGGAAGGTGCTGGGTGTGACAGGTGGCCGGTTCTTAGCTTTCTGCCTCATATGGACTGAGACATCAGGGAGAGGCCCAGAGAGGGTCAGGAGACAAATGCACAGAGCGAAACAGTCAGGGGCGTCTCAATGTCCACGCAGCTAGTGCTGCTCCAGATAAAGCTTAATGAGGCGCTGCGTGTGAGGCCTCTGCATAGGGCAAGCCGGGAGCGCAGCCTGCTCAGCGATGCTGATTGTTCTTATCGTTGAGTTGCCGTGGTTGCTTCTGTGCTGTGCATGCCATGTACCTTCTCTGGGACTCAACTTCCTCATCTGTAATATGGGAGTAATAACAGTGTCTACCTCATGGAGTTGAGGTGAGGAGAAAATGCTCTGTGGTTTTAGATGTTAGCTTCTGGCCTGCTCGAAGGAACTCCTCCAGCTTGGCCTTATTAGTAAGATTGCTATTGTTGAAGGGAGGCTAACTCCAGTCTCCTGACGTGGTCACGGCCTTGTGGGTCCCGGGCCAGAAGGAAGAGACAGCTTGGAAGCAAACAAAATACTGGCACTGCCGCTCTCTGGCTGTGTGGCCGCCGCAACCTCCACCCTTCTCCTGACCTCAGTTTCCCCATCTGTACAAAGCAGGTGCTGAAGCTGACAATCACTTCCAGCTCCAGGTACCAAGAAGCCCTGAATTTGGCTGCCTCTTGTCGGGCTCGTGTTTTTCCCAGAAGAGATTTGAGTCAGGGAGCTCTGGGGCTCCCGAGCTGGCCCCATGACTGTTCTGTGTTGGCCTCGTGGCTCTGGGTTCCCTGCAGTTCTGCTCCTGGATCTCTGTGAACTCTGGGCTGGGCTGCTTTTCTGGGAAGGGACAGGCTGGCTCAACAGTGGGAGGGATTTGAAGGGTGTGCAGTAGAAGAAAACAGGCTGGAGAGAGGGAGAGGAAGGGGAAGGGAGCGGGAGCGAGGGTCGGGGCCCAGTGAGCTCCAGGTGCTAAGGTGAGGGTTAGCAGGGGTGGGGCGCTGGAGGACAGAGCAAAAGCTCAGGCTCAGACCAGCTGAGCAGCACAGCGGGACTCCGGCAGGCTTGGCACCAAGTGCCTGGTGCCAACTCATAGTCAGTGAGGTAGAATGGAGCCTTCAGACACTTTGTAGGACCTGGTTAGCCCTGGCTTGGGGCTTGAGAGCATAGCCCCTGTGAGTGAGTAGGACTCAGGGAGGCAGGGCTGCTGTGCTGGATGCCTGCCATTGGCCCTCAGTATCTGCTCAGCACTGGTCTCCTGCTTGCTGTGTGTCCCAAGAGGTGGCTGGTACAGGCTGCACCACTGGGCTTCCTCTCCTTCTGGCTTCCTGTTAGGTTTGGCCAATGAGGAGCTCTGGTAGGTACAGAGTGATGGGGAGAGAGGTTAGAGTATGTAGCCTCCCAGCTCCCTCCCCCAGGGTCAGGGTCCCTTGGGCTGGCTGCATGCTTTAATCACGGGTGACAGCTCCCATCAAGCGTCTGCTCCACACAGCCCTCTGAAAGCCACCCCTCCTCCCATCTCCTTCAGGACTAGGAGTTCAGGAAAGGAATCCCCCCTGCTTCTGCTTGTCTCTGGAGCTGCACCGTCCTTCCAGGTTTCCCTATTCCTGCCACACTTTTGTAGAGTTCCTTCCTTAAGCTCTCCTTAAATGACAAGAATGCCCCAGGACCCTGACTGATTGAGTCCCCAGAGCTACAGGCCGGGGATATTGGAAAGGGCCACAACCCCAAACTTTGTCCAGAGCCTGACGTTACCTTCTCTCCCTTGATTTCTCTAAGGAATAAGCCCGGCTGTCTTCCTCCAGGGTTCCCAGTTTATATGTCTGGTTCCAGCAAAGGGAGGGGAGAGGGGAGGATGCCCAGCCAAACCTGGGAGATTTGTCTCCAGGAAGGAGGCAAAACTGAGCTTTGCAGGTCACAGCATCAGACACCAGAGCAGAGGGGAGCCCATCCTGTTGGCACCTGGCCTGGAGACGTGGCCCTCCCCAGTGGGGCCAGCAAGCCCGACTTTTGCATGAAATCCTTCAGTTTCTATACTGGGATTGGCTCAAACAGTACATTTTAAACTGTTTCAGCCAGATCTGAATCCCTGGCCCCCAGTTTGTGACCTGGAAAATGCAAGCCCCCTTGACGTGCTTTTCTGATCTCGTTTTCTCTTAGGGTTCCCTGCACTTAGAGCGTGGACTGTGAGCCCCAAGGAGACGGTGAGTGTGAGAGCCATGAGCCCTGGTTCACCTGGGGGCACCCATAGAAGCCCACTCGCATCTGTGTGCAGCCAGAGCTTCTGGCAGCCTTGATTTAGAAACGCCCAGTTTGCAAACTACCTCTCTGCGCAATCATCCACCCCCATCACCCAATGCCCAGCCTCCCTAGCCCACTTCCCAACACTGAAGCTCTCGGCAGTGGCTTTCAAAAACTCCTTCTATTAGTAGAAGAATAAAGGCAGAAGCAGGTCTGAAAGCTGCAGTTCGGGCTTGTTTCCAGCGGGTGACCGCCTCCCCAGTCCTCACAGAGCCTACGCATTGCCACTTTACCTTGATGTGATATTCCACCAAAAGAGAAGTGCGCTTGGCTTACTAAATGTCCTTTTGAGATAAAGAGCAATATTCCTGTGTGGGCTCTGTGGCTGTCATGTCAGTCACTCACACGTCAGTATGTTTTAACACCATCAGATGGTTTTTCAGTTATTATCTCCCTGAGGTCAGCCCACTGAGGGGTGTTTCGGACTTGAAGCCTTGAGAAGGGAGAGCCTGGGTGGGGCCTGGGAGCCTGCAGAGGGCCTTGGAGTTCAGTAGCCATTTGCATGGAGCACCACCTTTGGCCCCTGTCTTGGGTTGATGGGGCCACTGTGGGCTAGCCTGAAACGCTTGCCACCATGGTGTCCCTGGGAAAACGAGCTTGAGGCTCTGAACCATCTGTTTACAAACAAGTGTTAGGAGACACAGCCCCTTTACCTGGGAGACTGCCTGAGAGTTCTCTGGAATGGGCCAGCAGATTCCCTGCCAGTGGCTCCGGGGTGCCACTTCCCTGACAGCCTTTGGGGTGGGTGTGTGTGGAACTGGCTTCCTTCCTAGGCTGGAGTAGCCACTGCTCACAAGGTCTGACAAAAGAGAGGCTGCCCCACCCAACCCCTCCCCTCGGACCTGTCACAGTGCCCAAATCACCACCGTGCCTGTCACTCCTTGAAAGAAGATGGGAAAAGAACCTTGAAAGCTTCCATCAAAATATCATCTATAGGTTAGCTGTGGTTGCTTCTAAGTTTAGAGATTATGAGCGATTTGGGTTTCCTGTGTTTTCTAAGTTTTATGTAACAAGCACATGTTTCTTTCATGGTTTTTTCCCAAGTGCTCTCTGGGGTGATCTAGGAACCCATGGGCATACATGTGTAGACGTGATCTGATCAGATTGGCCCCAGAAGAGAGCAGGGCTCTGGGAACTGGGGTGTGGGTACATTTTGATAGAAAAGCAAAAGGTGATGCTGGGGAGAGAGTAAAGAGCTGGCAGAGGCGAGGCATGCCTCCTCCTCCAATTTTGCTGCCGTCATGAGCTAAAGACCCAAAGCATGATCATTTTCTGAAAATAATGTGGACTTGATCTGTCACTTTATTCTACTTCTCATCACCTCGGTAGGCTTGTTGCTTCCTCTCCACACTCAGCTCCTCCCAAGGCAGGGTCTTGTCTCTTTGTTCATGCCTGGGGCTCAGAGAAGTGCTAATTTGCATGGGAACTGGATTTGCCATGCCTTACAGTGTGCCAGGTGCAATGCTAAGGATCATCTCTTACATTGCTTCATCCTGAAAACAAGATGCAGTGATTATCCCCATTCTGCAGGTGAGGAGACTAAGGCTCAGAGAAGTGAAGTGACTTGCCCAAAGTCACTTGACCATAAAGAGGCAGGACTGGAACCCGGTCCACCTGCCTTCAAATACCTTATTTTCCCACCATATCCCTGCAGAAACAACATTACATTTGTAGAAGACTGGACAATGGATAAAACAGCGTATTCATAATTTCATTCCTTGCCACTGCATGTGTGGAGTATTTTTGCTCTCCTTCCTGTTTTTATCTGTATACATGTTTTCTTTGACACAAGCTCACTAGTGCATCCTTGTCTGGCCTGTCACACAGCTGTGGCTGTTCTAGTGAGGTCAACACAGTGATAAGGGTTTGTGACCCAGATGAGCAAACGGCCAGGTGGGCATATTGGCCATCACCTGGTGAGGGCCAGGTGGGCAGAACCAGCTTGTGCTCCCTTGGGGCACACACCAGCCTTGCATATTCCTGGTCCTGCACACCCAGTACCTCATTTTGCTGGCAAGATGGGAAAGCAGAACAGGACACCAGGGCTGGATCCGGGAGCCGTCCTGCAGCTGCCCTGCTCAGCAGCTTGTCCCTTTGTAAAGACCAGCACCCAGAAACCCTCAGGAATAACAGCTAAGGCCTTGGTCTTTGGAGCCAGGAAAAATTGAATTTCAATCCTGACTGCTTCCTTCTCAAGCTATGTGTGGCCTTGGGCACGTGGGTGACTCTACCTTTTTGTGCCTCTGTTTCTTCATCTGTAAAATGGGTATCCATTCCACAGAATGCTGAGAAAACAGCCAGGCCACCTCCTTTCCTTCCCTTCCTAAGTAACAGGCTCTCACCTGAAGGGTAGCTTCATGTTAGCCAGGGATGCCTGTCGCTTCTTGCATTGACTATAGGCAGATAACTTAGGTTTTATTTTGTTTGTTTCTTTTTATTTTTGGAAGATGTCTAAAATTATAACAGAAACCCTGGGAATCTTTTAATATGTACGATGAGAAATGTTATATCCCTGAAAGCAGCATAACCTACTAGAAAGTTATAAAGGCTTTTTAAAAGTTTCCTCTTTCAAAATATAAGGAACTGGTAATTTCACTTCTAGGACATTTGCACTGAGGAATAACCCAAAATGTATACAAAGATTGATCTACAAGGATGTGTGTCACAGCAGTGTTTATATCAGTTAACAGTACGAAACAACGCGGATGCCGGGCAGCAGGGGGCTGGGAGTCAGTTGTGACGATACAGACCACAGAAGGAAGATTCTGGGAGGCCGCTGAAACTGTTTGAGATGAATCTTTAATCATGGAGGATAAAATGCTCATATTTCAGTATTAAGTGAAAAGGCGATTTGTCAAAATTAATCCAAACTGTACTTTTTTGAATAGGTAGACAAAAACAGAAGTAAGCAAGAGAGAAAGGAGTGGGGGGAGAGAGAAAGAGGAGATGGAAGAAACAGATACAGAAGTGTGGGAGGATGACAGGTGACTTGTTTTTTTTCTTTGTGCTTTTCTGTACTTCTAAATTTCCCCCAGTGGAATGTTCACTGTTTATATAATCACAAAGAGGAGTTAGAGTTAAGAAAAAAATTCTCTGCCCCCACCAATGCGTGTATGTTTGTGCTTTTGCTAGTCAGCTGTATAAGAAAAATGGTTAGGCCAGGCGTGGTGGCTCACACTTGTAATCCAAGCACTTTGGGAGGCCAAGGCAGGTGGATCACCTGAGGTTGGGAGTTCAAGACCAGTCTGACCAACATGGAGAAACCCCGTCTGTACTAAAAATACAAAATTAGCCAGGCATGGTGGTGCATGCCTGTAATCCCAGCTACCTGGGAGGCGGAGGCAGGAGAATCGCTTGATCCCCGGAGGCGGAGGTTGCGGTGAGCTGAGATCACACCACTGCACTCCAGTCTGGGCAACAAGAGGGAAACTGTCTCAAAAAAAAAAAAAAAAAAAAAAAGTTATGTTGGTACTTTTCATTCTAAAGTGTTCTTTTTTCTCAAAAAATTTTTTTTTATTCAAAGCCAATGTCAATGTCACATAGTCTTCTTTCTGTCCTGGAGCTGCCGTTCTGAGAGAGCTAGCTTTGGTGTTGTATTCATGTGCTAGAGCTGCCATATCAAAGTACCACAGACCCCCTAGTTGTGGCTTGAACCACAGAGATTCATTTCTCACAGTTCTAGAGGATGGAAGTTCAAGACCAAGGTGTTGGAAGGGCTGGTTTCCTCTAAGTCCTCTCTCTTTGGCTCCTAGACAGCTGACTTCTCCCTGTGTCCTTGCCTCCCAAATATGTCTCTGTTCAAATTTTTTCTTATAAAGACACCAGTTAGGTTGGATAAGGGCCCACCCTAACAACCTCAATTTAGTTTAATCACATCTTTTAAAACCCTATATCCAAATATAGTTCCATTCTTAAGTGGTGGAGGTTAGGATTTCACCATATGAATTTGGGGAACACAATTCAGGCTATAACAGGGACAGCTTATTCCTGGCAACTGTGACTATTTATTTTGCAGAGCATCAAGCTTGGAACTGTAGTGGGATCAGGGGAGGGAGTTAAGTGTGGAAGGAAAAGTCATGTCTCTGTCTTTAAGAAATCTCTGGAGAGGTGTGATGCAGACAACTAAGTAGGCAGTGCCCTTGGTTACCACCTTACCTTCCCAGCAAGACCCAGAAGCAACAGTACAACCATCCCAGCTGAGCTCATCCACCACAGACTGGCTGCTCAAGGCCATAGCAAAATAGTTCAGCCTGCAAATATTAATTTGACTATGAAACTCTCATGAGGTGAGAAGGAGTGAATTAGAGATAAACAATTTGATAGTTGAAATGGGCTTCTGGACATTAAAAGCTGAATATAAAAAATAATTTTTCATAGCATCAACTGCAACGTGATTTTGATTTATAAAATCAGTGGTGGAGAGAAGGACTAGGATGAGCAAGTTGGATCTGGATAGCGATGGTTGTTGAGTTTAGCAGAAGGAAAGCTTCGCCTCTGTGAACCTTGACACTGGCTTAAAGGTTCTCCTGTCCTTGTCAGATGACCTTCTGAGATCAGTGTGTGTCAAAACCACTCTGAGGGGCTGGCAGTTGGACTGTTGGAGCTCAGTGTGGGGTAAGAGTGTGGCAAAGATACCCTCAAATATCTCTGCAAATGTCCTACTTTCTGTCCTTGCCTAAATCCAAAACTTGAAGTCATCCTTGACTTTCCCTTTTTTTCTGCTCGTGTCTTGACTGTCACTGTCTTCTATCTACTTCCTGTGAGGATCACCAAGTCCAGGTCACCGCCATGTCTTGCCTGCACCACTGCATCAGCCTCCTGGCTGATCCCGCTCCTACACCTGCCCCTGACCACCCACCCCAGGGCAGCAGCCAGAGGGCTCCTTTAAAAACACAGATCTGCTCGCAGCACTCCCTGACTATAACCCTCCAGTAGCTTCCTGATGTCCTCAGGCTAAAATCCAAGCTCTCCTGACAATAGTGGCTTAGAGTGCTTCCTGCCTTCACCTCTGGCCTCTGATCCCACCAGCTCCCTGCACTCTCTCTGTCCAGGTGACACTCCACTTCCATGTCTCCAATGCTTCTCACTCACCACAGAGTAGAATCCAGGACTGTGCCTGAGATCCCGGAGTTGAAGGGATGGTTGATTGAGAAAACAGCCCCACAATGTACAACTTGGTTTCAGCATTTTTCTCTTATTCTCTTACAGCAAAATCTCTTCTCTAGCCAGCTTTCCTGGGAGGCTGAAAATTGGTCACTATTCCTAGAGGTTCATTTGGTACTGACTCTTTATTTCTTTCCCAAATATCCTGGGACTCCCTACCCTGGTAGATGTTAGCAAGGAAATCAACCAAATTTAAAATCCTGTGAGCCTGCTCCCATCCTGCCTCTCATAGGACCCTCACAGCCACTCTGGGACATAGACTGGGTGGTATCACCATTCTCCCCATTCCATAGACAACAAAACTGAGGCACAGGGAGGGGAGGCCACTTGCCAAAGCTTACCCAACTACGAAACGGGAGAAAAGATTAAAACTCAAGCCACGAGACTGTACATTCAATGTATTTTTCTCCTTTGTAGTTCTGTGTTTAATCTCATGGTGACTTTTGAAGGAAATGACCTGGCACACTGTGCTTTCAGAGCATCTGTTTGTTACCTACTAACAAAGCACTTTTTCTCTTGAGCTCAAGCTGTTGAAACTGTACAGCCCTACTGCGATTCCTGCCACATCTGTGTAAATACATCGTTATAACAACCAGCTGGAAAGCAAAACATTCCATGAGGTACCAGATTATCTACGATACCTCTTCCAGCTGGCCAGTTTTCTTGGTGGCCCATCATTTATTCATTCATTCAACAAATAGATATGGAGCCAAACACTGGGAATACAACAGTGAACAAAGTAGACATGGTTCCTGCCTTCAGGAAGCTGACATTCTCTTAAGGGAGATGGACAATAAGCAAACAAACAAATGTATGTGCAATATGCTGTAAGGGCTATCAAGGAGAATACAGCTGGGTGAGAGGAGAGATGGGGAGGGGCTACTTTATATAGGGTGTTCAGGGAAGGCTTCTTAAAGGAGGTGACCATTCAAACTGGAATGAGAGGATGAAAACTAAGAACAATGTTCTAGGCAAAGGGACAAGCAAAAGCCTAGGCAGGCTGAAGCTGTGGGATGTTTGGGGAACATCAAGGAAGCCAGGAAGCCACAGGACAGTGCAGGGGAGGGAGAAGTGAGAGGTGAGGTCAGAGAGGTAGGTGATGAGCTATGCCTTAATTCCGGGGGAGGTGGGGCACTCAAGTGTCTTGAGTGGACTGGGAGGGGGATGCAGGCTCCCCCAGCTGCTGTTTGGAGAGTCTGCTGCAGGGGGCAAGGGCAGAAACAGGGAGACCAGGGAGAATGTTGCCATTATCCAGGTGAGAGATGATAGTGGCTGGGCCAGGTCAGTGGTAGTGGAGAAGAGAAGTGGCTGTGTTCCAAACAGATATGACGGTTGAGCTGACCTGACCACCGTCACGTTGGGGTGAGATCAGAAGGAAGAAGAATCAAAGGGATGAGGTGTGCTTTGACACCAATGGTATTTTACAAGTCATCAAGGGCACTAATCACTCAGAGCTAGTACAGACCCCACAGTTAAAGGGCACAGTCCCCAATAAGACTGCCCCCACTTAGATGCCAACTACCAGGAGGGTCCCCAAGCTGCCTGCACTTCTGACCAGCTGGCAACAAATTCAGGGGTTCCCACAACCCCCTCTGGTTTGATAATTCACTAGAATGACTCACCAAACTGAGAGAAGTGCCGATCTTACGATAACAGTTTTGTATACAAATCAGGATCAGCCACATACAGGGTGAGGTCTGGAAGGGCCTCAGTCTACCCCTCTGTGAACTGGAAGGCATGGAAGAACCCTGCAGCCCTGGCATGCCATGCATCTGTGTCAAGCCCAGCAGAGGCTGAAGAGCCGCCACTTAGATGCCAACTACCAAAATGTGTGGGATAGAGCTCCCACACATTTTTCAGGACATGGAATCGGGGCACATCACCTCCCCGAAACATCATTGTGTTCACCAGCGGGGAACTCCACTGAGCTTTGGTGTCCAGAGTTTTTATTAGAGCCTCATCACATAGGCATGATTGATTGAATCATCAGCCATGAGACTGAACTCAGTCTCCAGCCCCCTCCCCTCAGTGGAGGCCAGGCTGGCCAAAGCCCCAACCCTGTAATGACACCATTGTTCCTTCTAATGCTCAGAGCCCATCCGACTCATCTCATCTCAACATAAACTCAGGTGTGCTCTAAGGGGCTCATGAATAACAAAGATACTGCTACCACTTAGGAATTTCCAAGGAGTTAGAGTTTTCTTTCCAGGAACCAGGGATGAAAGCCAGTCAAATTCTTTATTATACAACCATACACAAGTAGAGGCTGGTGCCATTTATCAAGACTAGCAGAAGACCAGAGAGGGGGCAGAAGGTTTGGTACGGGAAAACAGAGGGTAATGGTGTGGACGTGTTAACTTTACAGTGCTCATTAGATATCAAAGTGGAAATGTGGTGTGGGCAGTTGGAGCTATGAATCTGCAGCTCAGAGAGACATCAGTATATAGATCATATTTAAAGCTATGGGGCTGGATAACTGAGGAAACCAATGTCTTTAGGGAGAAAAAAAGAGCCCACAGCTATGCCTTAAGCATCCCACACTTAGTGGTGGGGAGAGGAAAGGCCAGCAAAGGAAATAGAAGAGGAGGTGCCAGAGAAGTAGGAGGAGAAGCAAGGGAGTGCGGGGTCCCCAGGCAAGTGCTTCGCAAGGAAGAGTGAGCAGCAGTGTCAAATGCTGCTACAGGCCAAGGAAGGGGAGGACCAAGAAATGGTCTCTGGACTTGGCAAGATGAGGGCACAGTAATCTCGAGCTGAGTGGTTTCTGGAAAGGGGAGGTGACAAAAGCCAATTGAAGAACACCAAGGTAGGAATGGTTGGTGAGGAAGCAGAGACAGGGAGCGAAGAGCCCGGAGGAGCTGGGGGCCTGGGGAAGGGTTAAAGTGTGAGCTGTCGTAGCACACCTGGTGGCCAGAGAGTATGTGCAACACTTGTTCTGTGCCCAGTTCTGAGCCAGGAGTTGTAGGTGTCTTCTGGGAGCTCAGAATGGGAATGGGGAGGAGAGATGGGAGTTGCCATCCATACTCTAGGACAGAGTGTGGAACATGTGACGCTGGCCAGCAGAAATATAGAGAGAAGGGGAAATATTTCTAACTGGGGATAGTCAGGATAGACATAACCACAGCTATTTCTGTTGAGCATCTTCTGTGTGCCTGGGAACACGATGGGCCCCTGAAATGCACTCTCTTATCTAACATTCATGACACTAGTGTTCTCTCCATTTCACAGGTGAGAAAATTAAGGCTTAGAGAGGTCCAAGGTCACACTCTTAGAAATTGCCAGAGTTGGAAGTGAATGCCGACTGGAAAGCATGTTTACAGGCAAAGTTCAGTAGCGAGAGGGGCCAGGCAGAAATAAGGACTCAAACACAAGAAAAGCCTATGTGAGTTTGGAGGATCCCTGGGCAAGGACCCACCACTCAGGGCAGAAGTGGAACAGGTGAGTCCCGTGTGAGTCACTCAAAAGAGGGACCCAGTGCCCCCCATGCACATGTCACTGGTGGTGTGGGCTCAGGCAGCTCCTTGACCCCTTGGGCTGCCTTCCTCTGGCCAGAGGAGAGTGCAGATGTCAGTGGACAGGACTGAAGCAAGGGGGGACTCAAGGGGAGAGGAGTGGAGGCTGAACGATACTGGCATATCCCTGACCTTTGCCAATACTTTCCCACACCCTTCTGCCCGCGCTCTCTGCAGCCACACTGCAATGCCAAACATGCCCGGGCCAGGGAGGTGCCCGGGCCAGGGAGGTGCCCCTGCTCACAGCCCTCACAGTTTCTTGTCTTTAAACAGGGTCAAAGGGCCCTACCCACCTCTGTTTGTTATGCCCTAACAACAAAATAACATTTTGGGAGAAAGTAGTATGAAATAATGTCCAGCCAAAGCCAGGAGTCACGTCATCATTCAGGAGTGGTGGGACCACCATTCTAACAGGCAGAGGGGTGAAGGTGGACAGTGCCTGAGGACAGATTTGGAGCTGTTTTGGAAACATCTCTGATCTATGGAGGCATCCCTGAGATCCCTCGGGTTCTGGTTTCTCACCTGTGAAATGGGTGCATCCTGGCTGAGTGAGGCTGCAGGCTGCCTGCTAAGAGGGAACGCCAGTGAGCCCAGCTGGGCAGGATGCACTTTTATAACCTTGTGTGGTCACCAAGTAAAGCTCTCCAGCCCCTGCTGGGCTTGGCACAGACGCATGGCATGCCAGGGCCGCAGGGTTCTTCCATGCCTCCCGGTTTGCAGAGGGGTGGACTGAGGCCCAGAGAGACCAGCCTAAACTTCCCTCCAGCACGTGTTGATATTTCCTTCCCAAAATCTTTATACCATGAAAGCAGAGGAGGGAGACAGGAAGGGAGGGAATGAAGAAGAGGTGGGGAGCAGGATGAGACCCAGGAATATAAATGGATTTGGAAGGATGGAGGCTCACCTTTGTTTGCAAGAAGGAAACTTGAGTGAGCAAGGCCAAGAACATTCTTAATTTGGAACCTATTATTTCATCACTTTACCTGGAAGTCCATGACCCCACTACTCTATTCACCTCACGCAGTGAATATTAGGGGTTTAGTTGCAGATTCTGGGCGTGAGTAGGCTGGGCAGGAGAAGCAGCTAGAAGGAGAAAAATGCTTAGTGATGCCGGCTTGAAGGTGTGACATCCTGCTGGGCCCTGGCGCACGTGTTTTTGAAAGAGGCTCAAAAATTGAGGGTAGGGACCTGGGATGGATAGTGTCTGTGATCTAGAGGTGGGCCATGAATGAGTTGGGGATGCCTGCCCCCTCCTGCCTTTGCTGCCCTCACCTGGTGGCACCAGGGCCAGTTCTTGAAAAGCCAGAGCCTGCTTGGCTCTCCCGGGGGCTCCGTGCTGCCTGCCTTCCAGAAACCCTGACTTGTGCACCTCCCGGGCAGGTTCCTGCTGTGGGTCAGATTTCACAGGTTTCTGGAACCTCTTTACTAGACACCTCTTGGTGTCTTCCATGAGCCCGTTGGAAGATTTGAGGGTGGGAGCATTTGGGAGAGAGGAATCAGGTCTCTGGAGCAGCTTCTTGGTGCAGAGCGTCAGCTGGGAGTTTTGTGCACACGCTTACTGAAGACGATCATGATCAGAAAGGGTGGGTGCCACTCTCTCCATTTCACCACGGACAAACTGAGGCTCAAAGAGGCTAAGTAGATTGTCCTGGATGTCTTAGCTGACAAGCAGGGAAAGTGGGATGAGAAGTCAAGTCCACAGGACCACATGCCTGGGGCTGGAGTCTGCTGCTGCTGCCCGGTGTGCATGCCCCCTCGCACTGGGACCCAAGGCTGATGCTGATGTGGATCCGAACACAGTTCCTTGGTTGCCTTGGCCGTTCCCTTCCCCTTTCCCTCCATTGTCTTTGCAAGCCAGACGGCCCACTCTCCTCAAATGCAGTTCACGCTGGTCCCCACTCTAGGAACTCCTTGGCCTCAAACCCTAAAGAGCCCCAAAGATCCTAGACATGCCCCCAAATTAGGCCACCCCCCAAATAGCCAAAGGGAATGAAGGCTTCAGGAGTCCGGATGAATTAGGGTTGGAAGTAAAGCTCATGCCCTTCAACTTCAAGAAATGTGATCATCAGACCTCCAATGCCAGAGCTTGGAATAGTGGGCCAGACAAAAAAATATATATATATATACACACACACAATATATATATATGTTTTTCCTGTCATGCATGCGTGTGTGTGTGTGTGTGTGTGTGTGTGTGTAACACAGGAAGACAAAAAGAGAAGCAGGAAGGAGCAAAGGAACCAGGAATGGTCAGACTGAATCAGGATATTTCCAGGGCTGCAATGAGCCCATTGACGGTGAAGTGGCATCAAAAACCTCAGTGTGGCTGAGGATGAGTCCTTGAAGGGTCATCAGCCGTATGAGGTCATTCAGTGCCAGGCCAGGCACCCTACCCCCATGAAGAGATCGGAGACACTGCAGTGCTCTAGCCCCTTAGGACCACAGTGATGTTCCCCTCATCAGCCCTGAGTCATCTAAAGATGCTCAGCGTGCCAGTGAGGGCTGCTGCACCTTGTGAGTTTTGTATGTTTCCATTAAAGCAAAACAAGACCCAAGACCTGGTTGGCAGAAGAGTTGGCCCTTAGTTACCTGGACCCCCAGGTAGCCCTCCCCTTGCACACACCTGTCAGAGGACCTCTCACGTCCCATCCAGTGACAGTTCTGTACTGGCAACTGCTTTACCAATCCAACCCCCACTGATGGCCTTTGTTGGCTGATTTTCTTTCATTTTCTTTCTTTTTACACACACTTGGAAAGCTCCTGGCTTCAGCCAGGCACGCCGAGGAGGCTTGGAGTAGCAGGGCTGATCGATGCTGGGAGGCTCCTTTTGGCTGCCAGAGCCGCAGTCCTGGATGGGGGCGGCTGTGGGCTCTGCAGCAGCGGCTCTGTGTGTCTCTGCCCTGCTGCTGGCGGCCAGAGCTCTGGACAGCTCCTTGCCCTGCGGACCCTCAGCCCCAAGCCTCAGAGCCCAGGGCACAGGAGAGGCCTTCTCCTGGGGTACAGCTTGCCTGGTACACCCCAGGAGGGTAAGTGAGGGATGTTGGTACAGTGGACCCACAGGGGCTGAGAGGGAGCCACGGGGCCCTGGGACAGAGCTGGTAGAGCTGTTGGCGCCGGGGCTATGGCTGTTGGGATTGGAGGAGGAAACAGCTCAGAGCCCATTCCTGCTGATTCCGTGAAGCAGCAGCGGGGACTTGGCTCTGCCCAAACTCAAGACAGCCTGGAATTCTGGTGAAGGAAGGTTGCTGTTGGCTTGCAGCCAAGGCAAGGTGGTTATAGGGCTTCCCTGAAGGACCTGAATTCCTTTCCTCATTCTTTGCCAGATGTTTATTGAGGGCCTTGTGCATGCCAGCTCCCTGCTAGGCACCAGGGGGTTCACTAGGACTGAAATAGGGCCTCTCCCAGCAGCACCCCTAGTCTTGCCAGGAGGATGGTTGCTTAAATAACTATAGTGCCATGTGATGTGTGACAAGAGAGGGTCTGGCCAGGGAAGGTAGAGGCCAGGGAGGCCTCAGCGTGCTGGAGAAGATTTTATAGAGGAGGGGACATTTTAACCAGGTCTTGGCAGATAATTAAGAGTTCTTCAGGGGACAAAGGGCAGCCAAACTGCTATGAGTGACTGCAAAGAGATCTGAACATACGAAATGTGATCGTGTGTGGTGACAGGCTCGGCAGGTCTGAGCAGAGGCTGCAGAATGCCAGCAGAGAAAACTGACAGGGCCTCCTCACCAAAGGCCTCTGAGGCCAGATGATGGGGTTGGGACTTGGTCTTGCAGGCAGGTGAGAGACACTGAAGATTTTAATTTTTTTGTTAAGAGGTGGTCTCACTCTGTGGCCTAGACTGGAGTGCAGTGGCACAGTCATAGCTCACTGCAGCTTCCAACTCCTGGGCTCAAGTGATCCTCCCACCTCAGCCTCCCCAGTAGCTGGGACTATAGGCCACGCCACCATGCCCAGAGACACTGCAGACTTTAAAATGGGGGCTTGATGTGGTCAGCTTTGTATCTTGGAAAATTATGGTGTGGATGGTGTGATAAGGGAGCCAGGGACCTTCCAGAGAAGAAGTGCTTAGACCGAGGCAGTGGAGTCAGGAGGTGGAGAGCAGGGGACAGCTCTGCTCTTTTCTGAGTTTGAGTGACAAGGGTCGATTGCGAAGGAAAAAGAAGTGTCAGGGATGATTTCAAAGTGGACAGTGGGGCCTGGGTGGGTGATGCTGCCTCCTGATGAGAGAGGGGACAAGGGGAGAAGGAGCAGGTGGAAGAGAGAGAGAATAAGGTCACAAGGTCAAATCTGGCCACACTGGGACCTGACTTTGAGACAGTATCACCCCCCAGGCCCCTGCCCTAGGAAGCTTCATGGTAAACCTTGCCGATGCTGAGTCAATGCCAGATTTATCATCCACACACCCTCCAAATCTACATGTGGTCACTGAACTTATGAAAGCCGCCACACTCAAACAGAAGGGTCTTACCCTGCACCTACAGCAGGCTTGGCTTGTCCCTCGCTGCTTGGGGTGGCACCCCCTTTCCATCTAAGTGCACGTGTGGAAAGTGGGTGCCATGTCCCTAGTGTGGGCAGGTTTCCCAGGTATTGAATGAGAATATCGCCGGGCAGGTTGGTGCAGAGCCTACGATAGAAATGGATCATTTAGAAAGGCTCTGTGTCCTGGCAATAGTGGCAGGTGTGCAGGGGTCAGGGATACCTGGGGACACTGCCTCGGCCCACCACTGACCCCTCTCCAGGGAGTACAGGGACTCTGCCTGGCTTTGGAAAAGACCTTGGCTTAGGAGAAATGGAAACGTCAGGGAGCGATGGTTTCTAAGATCCAGGGCTGGAGGTCTGGGAGTGCCCAGCTTTGGGGGGGATTCCTGGTTGGAAGTCCCTGGAACTAAACAACTCCCTTTGCAGGTTCCTCCACTGTTTCAGGCTCTATTCTGGGCTTTCCACTGCCCAGGCTTACTTAACCTTCACACAAGGAGCTCAGAGAGGAGAAGCAACTGGCCAGTGTCACCCAGCCAGAACATGGTCAACCAGGTTCCTGCGCAGGCCTGGCAGACTTGGGTGCAGGGCTTTTGCACTTCCTCCTCCAGCCGCCCAGTCAATGCCGCATCTGGTCTCTGAGTGACATTGGAAAAGACAGAACTTTTAAAAACAGTATGAGATCCACACCTGAGTTGCCAAATTAAATATTTTTAAGACAAAGGTTAATGGGAACAGTAGCACTCTGTCTGTCTTTCTTTCTCTCTCTCTCTCTCTCTCTCTGGGGAAAGGTCTTATACATAAGCAGGTGTGTAAAACACATATACACATGGAGACACACATTTGTGCTCCAAATCATTGTAAGAATAGACACTACCTGGCACAGACACACAGATACACATCCCCAAAACTCCCCTGCATGCCTATGCCTACCCCTGCTGCACACATGTCTACCCACAGGATTCAGACTGACTTCCAGAGTTAACTAAGAGAACTGGACTTCCAACCCAATATACGAACCAAGAGGATTTGAAGTCTTGCACTCCCTATTTCACCAAAGACCAGCAGCACTCCCTATTTCACCAAAGACCAGCAGAGGACCTTAATGCTGGCTTTAATCTCCACCCCACTGGTCAGGGGCTGAGCTCCCAGGGTTAGATGGTGCAGACTGCAACTTTGCCCAGGGACTCTGCTAAGAGTCACTGCCACCATCTATTAAACACAAGCCAGGCTCTTGAAATGCATTGCCTCCTTTCACATACATTCTGGCCCTGGAATGTATGGGTACAATACTACCTTCATTTTATAGATGAGGAAACTGAGGCTCAGAGAGCTGGGTTGTCTCGCCTGGGGTCTCATGCAGATCACAAGCAGCAGAGCCCAGACTGAACACTGAACTCCTCCAGTGGAAACAGCAGCCTGAGTCCTTAGGTTTTTGTTTTGTTTTGTTTTGTTTTTTTAGAGATAAAGTCTTGCTCTGCACCCGGCTGGAGTGCAGTGGTGCGATCCTAGTTCACTGCAGCCTTGAACTTCTGTACTCAAGCAAACCTCCCATCTCAGCCTCCTGAGTAGCTGGGACCACAGGTTTATACCACCACAGCCAGCTAATTTAAAGAAAAAAAATGTAGAGGGCTGGGCACAGTGGCTCATGCCAGTAATCCCAGCACTTTGGGAGACCAAGGCAGGTGGATCACCTGAGGTCAGGAGTTTGAGACCAGCCTGGCCAACATGGAGAAACCCTGTCTCTACTAAAAATACAAAATTAGCCGGGCGTGGTGGCGCATGCCTGTAATCCCAGCTACTCAGAAGGCTGAGGCAGGAGAATCACTTGAACCCGGGAGGCAGAGGTTGCAGTGAGCCAAATTCACACCACTGTACTCCAGCCTAGGTAACCGAGTGAGACTCCATCTTAAAAAAAAAAAAAAAAAAAAAATTTGTAAAGGTGGAGTCTTCGTACATTGCCCAGGCTGGTCTCGAACTGCTGGCCTCAAGCAATCCTCCAGCTCCAGCCTCGCAAAGTGTTCTTAGGTCGTTCCTTTACTTCCTGACAAGCTAAGGAGCCCCAGCCCTGGTTTCTGGAACTATTCCCCAGTTTCCTCCCAGCCTGCCCTCTCTGGGCCATGACCTGGCAGGTAGGGAAAAAAAAGGACTTCGAGCCTAACAGAGGCAAGGAGGCTACTGCCCAGGGATGGTGAATAGGCCAGCTTTGGAATTAGACCCTGGGCTCCAGCCTCAGTCTTTCCATCTGTAGAATGGGGATGATACTAGCATCATACACTGGGCTCTGTTGAGCATTAAATGAGAGGACATGTGGAAATACTTAGCCTGGAGCCCAGCACATAGGCTAGTATTGTTGCTGATGTTCTCTTGTTACTGTTAGCATCTGCCCATCACCCATGAACTATTTCCTGAGGACCCATTTTGTGAAGTAGTTTGTGTGTTATCCCCTAGAGATGTGGAGTGAGCTCATATTCTAGTGGAAGAGATAGAAGTATTCATAAATGAGGATGCTTTGGTGCAATAGATGCTTGGAAAGAGGTCTGTACAGTGGGGAAATGGAAGGCTGTGGCATATTCTATTAAAAGCAGCAGGAGCACTTCTAATAGGGTGAAAAGGGCATTCCAGGAAGAGGGATCATCAGGGGCTAAAGCTCAGAGTTCTAACAGTTTGAATGCACTGGAAAAGCTGTACATGGAGCAGGGGGAGCAGGTTCTAATATCCACAGGGCCCACACCAATGAGCTGTGAGAAAAGCAGGCTGAGTATAAGACAATATGGAGTGGTGGAGACTGTGGCCAACTGGGAAGGGCTTGACAGCTCTGACGGGAAGTAGGACTCAGCTCCATGCAATTATTGATATGAAGAAAAGCTGGCCTAGTGTTACCAGGTTTTCCAAGTTTTCCAGAGATGTCAGGGACCCAGGTTTTTATGTGGAATATCCCTAATTCAAAATACTGAGCCAACACTGGGAAAGCCTAACAGAATAGAAAGGGGCTGCCAGTTTGCAGTCCTAGTTTAGACCCAACAGTGGGGCAGGTGTTGGCAGGTGGTGTGAGAAGCTGTGGATTCCACATTCTGTGTAGGCAACCCTGATAGCTGGAGGCGAGACCTGGCCCACAGGAATCAATACTTGTTCTGCAGATGAATTAGGGAGTTTGGACTTCATCCAGAAGGTTAGGGGAGACTGAGGTTTGATTGAGGCAGAGAAGCGAAACAATGGGAAGCACGTTGTATGACTCTAGTCCACCTGCCGCGTGGAGGCTGGCTTGGAGAGAAGAGATGGCAGCTGGGAAGGTGGGCAGAGGTCTTAACAGGGCTCCAGGCAGAAGGTGATGGTGACCTGGGCCATGGCTATGGGGTGAGAAAAGAGGAGGGATTCTAGAGGGGTCAAATTTATGCAGAGATTGACTTGGAGAGTACGCGAGCAGGGAGGCCAGGGTGCCGGCCAGCTCCCTGACCCAGCTGGGCAACTCCGTGGTGTTTCTCACCAAGATGGGGCATCTGGGAGGAGAAAAGTGGGGGCGGGGTGGAGGGGTGATAACTCCAGCTTGGGCCGTGTCAAGTTTAGATGCCTGTGGGGAAGACCTGCCACCTGGTCAAACATATCTCTCAGGGGAGGGAGAGCTGAAGACAGAATGATACCTCCACCTAGACTGGGTCTTACCCTCTCTCCAGGGACCTATAAGATCTTCGTTTACTTTGTGGTTGCTCTATCTTCTGAGAGTTAAGTTTATTTCTTGGGCTTAGATTTGGGTTTTGTTCCTGAAAAGACTGAAGGAGAAGGTGGATTGATATGTAATGCTGGAACAAAGATCTGTGAACAGCTCAGCTCTGATTGATTCTTCTTAGCCCTACCCCATGATCTGGGCAGCTGGGGGAGGGCGAACAGACGGCAGAGAATACCTGGGTTACCTGGGCCCACAGTCACCACATCAATAAAAATCTCATTTCCAGGAGCTAGGTGTGAGCTCTCTTATCCTGAATGCTCAAAAGAGGATTCTTACCTGCACTCGACAGAAGAAAAGGGTTTGCTAAGCAGATTGATGGTTTAACAAGCCCACTTAGGAGAACAGGCTTTTAGCAGCATCATTTGCATTCCAACAATGAGTGTACAAATTATAAATGAGTACTTCTCTATCTTTAAAGCGATTTTAAGACTCCTCATCTGCTGTCAAGAATGTCACTGAACATACCAAGGACACACACAGCAATGCTGTGATCCTTTTGAAAAGAAATGATTCTATTAGAGAACTGACCTGTGTTGAGCATCTGCCAAACACACCAGGCACCGTGCTAGGCATTTTAGAGGCATCGGCTCATTTAGGCCTCTACCCCAGGGGGATAAAGTTGTTATTTTCTTACCAAGGAGAGGAAGCCAGGCCCAGAGAAGGCGAGCTGCTGGTGTAGGCTCACTCAGCTCAAGAGGGCCTCAGGGTCACCGGGGCTGAATGTGGGATCTGAGTTCTCCCTGACACACCTCATCATGGTTTCTCACTAGTTCAGGTTTCTGCCTCCTGGCCAATGCAAAGATGGCCTTAAATAGGGCTTCACAGGGTTGAGAGAGCAGAAGGGATGTGGGGGAAAGTGAAAGAGAGGGCGCTGAGAAGAAAAGAAGAAGGCTCAGTTCAGAGAGAAGAGAAATGAAACAGCCCCAAAAGGAAGAGGAGGGAAGCTCTGAGGGGTGGTACCAGGGGTGGCCGCGTTCAAAGCCCAGTTTTGCCAGGAGCTGACCTTGGGCAAGTGCTTTCTCCACCTGCAAAGGGTGGAGTTTGTCCTCCATGTCAGTTTTCCCCCAACTTCAGTCATTTGTTTTTATCTGTAAACCTCCCACGGGATTACCCATTTAGTCTTGTTTTCATCAGTTCACCATTTTACCTGATTATGTTTTAAAAGAAACTTTTTAATGCAATTTAAGTGGAATATAATATCGCTTGTCGTCAACAGGAACTAATCATTAAAATAAACACAAAGAAATAAAAATCATCATATGATTAAATTCCACCTCGCTGCCATGGCCTGAGTTCTGCTCTTTGTCTCTCTGTCAGGAGGGAGAAGGTCAGAGGTGTTAAGGCACATTAACCCTGAGCCTGGTCTTTTCTCCCTGAGACAACCTGCAAGAATGAAATGGCACAGGCACCATGTCCTGACTATGCAGCCTGGAATCCCTTCTCTGAGCATCATGGTCTGAGGGCACGCTCTGTGGAAAGGGAGGGCCAGCTGTCGTCTTAGAACTTTCTAGAATGGCAGAGACTGGAAGAGTTCAGGGATGTGAGCACCCCACCAAGGAGAAAAAAGGGGATGAAGAGTGGGTGGGATTCCAGAACAGATCCCCACATTCTGTGACCAAAGGAATGAGAATTTTTCAGTTCTTTCTGCATTTTGATAAGGGTGGGGAGGGGGCACCGAGGGGGCTTCAACCCAGCACTGCCTCTAGATGCCAGGAGAGCCACTAGAACCTCAGCTCTTCCTCTGCAGGCGCAAGGAGGACATCCTGGGCTCTCTTTGCTGCTGGCTCTCAGGTTGCCCATGGTCACATTCAGGGTGGGGCAGCCTGGATCTTTTTAATCCCATATTAATGAATTATGTGCCCAAGAGCAGGCTTAGCTGGGGGAAATGAAGAAAAATAAGAAAGAGGATAGGGAGGAGGGCCATGGCTGGAAGGGACATGGGAGATGGCTCATAGCGGGGCCCCCTCAGCCCTGAACTCTGGGGGCCTCCGTTTGGGCTCTGCCCAAGTTATGGAATGTGGGTCTCCCCCACAGCCCTTTCTGCTGTCATGTGTGCGCTGCTGTGGGTACATGCAGGCTCCTGGGCATTCCCCTCACCAGGGGCCTTCCCTGCCAGGCTCTGGCCAGCCACCAGCCTTAATGAGGAGGTGCCTGAGGGGAGAGTGGGAGCCAGATTTATACTGAATGACCGAGACACACAGAGAATGCTAGGTTGAACGGATCTTAGAGAACCTTCTAACTCATAGTTCCTCCACAACCAGGGGTTCAAATTGTGACCTCCATGTGTAGATGAGGAAACCAAGGCCCAGCCAGGGGATACTCTCACAGCCAGCCTGGGACACAGCCAGGATGGATCCAAGGCCTCTGACTCAGGCAAGGCCTCCCTCCCTGTGTTATTCCCCCGCTCAGGGGGCTAAGGCTGAATACACCATGATTGGAGCCTGTCCCAGGGACCAGCCAGTGGCTGCCCCCCTTATTATGGGCCCAGGACTCAGGGTATGACCCAACTGGGCTCCTTTGTGCCAATTCTGAGTGTTCCCGGAGTGTCCTGGCTCACCTTGGGCGCCAATCATGGCCTCTGGGGATACCTCCTTTTCTGTCTAGAGAGTGTGGCCACTCTCCTGCCCTTTGCCACACTTGGCACACTATCCCCTCTGTCCTCAGAGATTCTTGAGAGATCTCAGCAGGACGAGCCTGCGGGGCCAGGCCTGGTGCGCAGTAGGCTCACAGTCCCATGGGGGTCTCCTAGCTGGTACCCTGTGCTCGCTGGTTTTGTAGGCTTCAAGAATTTCCAGGTCTTGGAAACTGGGGTGTGACTAGGTGGTGAGTCACAATCATAGACCTGACCTCTTTCTCAGGGACTTCTCAGCCTTGCCCTGCCCCAAGCACTTCATCTGGGCTTTCATATGACCGCCATGTGTTTTCTGTGATCAAACCCCTCATTCCAGCTCATCTCCCTCCCCATGCCCTCACTCAGCCCTATGCAGGGAGGGAAAAGGTTGGTTTTCTGGAAAGCAAGGTGGGTGATCCCCAGGTGCCCACAGGACAGTTGTAGGCAGGCCCTCAACTGGACAGAAGGCCCCTGTCTAAGCCAGAGTCAGCACTGCTCGGTCGGGGGCAGGGAGAGGACGGCAGATCCCGCTGATTGGGAGCCATAGCACCGGCCCTGTCTGGAGTTTGAAACCAGAGGCTTGTGAGTAAATCCACGGCCGATGCCTGTAAGTGGAGCCAGTTCCCACCGTGAAAGGGCCTTTTGTTTTACCCCGTGGTTCCTGGGTGAACTATGATTCCATTTTAATTAAATATGCAGCTGCTGGGGCTGAGCAAGCTGCCCTCACCCTCGGCTCCATGCTGGTCGGGGAGACGACATAGGGGAGATGGAATTTTGATGTCTGGACCCTGTCCAGCCAGAAAATGGTGAGCAAGGGGTGGGCCCCTGTGGCCCCCACCGGCCCCAGACCCTCTGCTCTCCAATACTCTGCTCCTACCACCTGGTGGTTTCTTGCACAGAAATAATTGTTCGGCAAGGCGGTGCAGACGAAACTCTGAGTTGAAAGGCCTGTGGGAAAGCCTAGCCCTAGCTACCTATCCCACCTTCCCCTCGGTTCCGTGTTATTGAGGCTCAAATGTCTTCTCCGAGAAGTCCTCCAGAATCCAGGTGATCTCCTTCCACCCACGTATTTCGTTCCTCCTCACTCAAAAATGATCTTGCTTATTCATTTGAATTCTTGCTTATCGCTCCCTCCCCACCCCCACCCCCTTATAGAACCCGAGCTCCATGAGCACAGGGCTTTGTCTGTTTTTCTCACAGAGTTCTGGCGCAGATCACGTACTCAGTCAGGGTTGAATGAATACACTTAGGTAATACCAGGGGCAAAGACTCTACCTAAAAATGTGACCTAATTTAACTACACGATGCTGGAGCTCCTCCAGTTGGGAGAGGTTCCCTGAGCCCCTGTCAGATTCAGTGGCGTCCCCAGGCTGGACAGTGCTGAGGGTACAGAAATGAAGCTGGCATGGTGCCTGCCCTCAGGGGGCTCTCAGTCCAGGGGGAAGACATTAAATTAGAGTGAGTGGAAGAGCAAGGTGATGGGGGAGCCGGAGGGAGCCCCGGCAGGGAGGGGAAGGCTTCCTGGTGCAGAGGACGATCCAAGAGCATGAGCAGGAGTCTACCTGGGACAGAAGAGCCAAAGGTGAAGTGGTCAGGAGGGCAAGGCCAATTCTGGGAACCAATGGTGAGAAGCAGTGGGAACAGGTGAAGCCCAGGGCTGTGGGGTAGGCAAATATCCATCAAACCCACACCCAGCCCCCAGACTGTGTTGTGAAGGCCATGGGGAGCTACTGAAGGTTATTCAGCAGGGATGGGGAGGTGCCTGAGCTCCATTTTTGAAAAACCCCTCTGCTAGCATCCCAGAGTGTGAACTAAGGCCCCAAGGATTCAGGCTTGCTTCCGCTCCCCCTGGGGAAATGGAATACGATCCTGGGCACTGGGTCCCTCTCTGAAGCCCATTGTTAGTGCAGGCCTGGGCAGAGGGCTGGGGTGGTAGCACAGGGCAGGTGGGATCACTTACCTGTTATCAGATATGCTATTTTATCCCCTGAAGGGGATAAAATAAACATCTTATTAGATCCCTGGCTGAGAGAACAGGTGCCACATCAGCATCCCCTTGGTCTGTGCTCCAGGTCAGAGACTGCATGCAGGTCATCAACTCTGCTTGTTTCTAGGACAGAGAAGCTACCTTGGAAATGCCCTCCTCTTGGTTAAATGCATTTGTACAGTCAGTCAGCAAACACTTATTCCATGCAGACTCAGGTTTCTGTGTGTTTGCTCGCTTGCTTGTTTACTTTGATCTATTCAACCAGAGATCCTCCTAGAGCTTAAGTAGGTGTGGGGAGCACAGGGACGAAAGCTCAAAGGTAAGAATTGGTCTAGAGTCAGTTGAGAATCGTTCATTTTAAATCCCTGTAGTCTCAGGGTGGTGTTCTTTTTTCTCAGGAGCATACATAGTTGAGAGGGGTAGAAGCCACACTTCTTTGTGTTCCCTCCAAAATTTTGTCACTTAAGAACATAAAGCTTGTGACATTAGGCCACGTGTATAACATGTGTCATCACTCTTAATCTTGGTAATAACCAATGAAAGTACTTCAATTACCTCCACTTCACAGGTGAGTAAACTGAGGCACAGTTGATGTTAAGCCATTTGCTCAAGGGCACACAATTTGGAAGCAGAGTAACTGGGATTTGAACCCAAGGACTCTGGCCCTTACATCCTGTTTTTAACCACTACAGCAGTACCGCATCCTTCACGTATCCCTGCAGCACGCTTTGTTTACCTCAAATTGTGCTCAATTCACCTCTTTGTGAGGCCTTTCTGGAATAGCTCTCAGAAAATCCTGTCTTCCCCGAATTTCCGTGAGTCTTTTGTGTTCTGAGGGGTCTCTTTTTCCTGTTTGTCTGATCGCTTACCTTCCTCTGATACCTGCCTTCGAGCAGAAACTGTGTTGTCCATGTCCCTGATCCCAGTAGCCCAACCTGGAGCTTAACCCAGTGTCCTGTTCAAATCGCCCCTAATACATGATGTTCACTCAATAGATGATGTCCTCTTCCTGTTTAATCCTTGTCATGTCCTTTTGAGGGGTGGTAGCTTGAGGGTCATTTGACAGAGGAGGTGACCAAGGCTCAAAGGCTTCAGGACAATGGTGACAATAAAAAACAAACTGCAGCAGCTGAAATGTATGGAGAGTTTACTTATATGCAGTAGATACTGTTATTGTTGTTCTCGTTCAGCAAATGGGGAAACTGAGGCACAGAGCTCTGCCATAAGTTATCCAAAGTCACAGCTAGCAAGAGGTAGAACTGAGATTGAAACCCACAAAGTCTGACTCCAGACCTAACATTCTGAACCATTTTACTTGGCTGCCACACAGCTGGCCAGTGAGGGTAAGGTGGCACTTGCCAAATATTTGGGGATGGTTGATGACCAGTTACTCGTCCCTCCTTTAACTTTGCTCGTGGTTTCCTCCTTCTTTCCTTCTTAACCTAGGGGCTCCCCCTAACTTCCCTGACATGCCAGCAACTCTCTACAGGAGGGGCTGACAGAAGTCCTGAGACACTCTGTGCCTGGGTGTGTGTTCCTATGTGTGTGCCTGTGCTTGTGTGTATGCCTGTGTGTGTGCCTATGCTTGTGCCTGTGTTGTGTGCCTGTCTGTGCCTGTGTGTCTGTCCCCATGTGTGTGCCTGTGCCTGTGTGTGTACCTGTGTGCCTGTGCCTGTGTGTGTCCTTTGTGCCTGTGTGTGTGTGCCTGTGTGTGTGCCTGTGTGTATCTGTGCCTGTGTGTCTGTGCCTGTGTGTGCATCTGTGTATGTGTGCCTGTGCCTGTGTGTTTGTGCCTGTGTGTATGTGCCTGTGCCTGTGTATATGTGCCTGTGTGTGTGTGCCTGTGTGTGCCTGTGTGTGTGCGCGCCTGTATGTGTGTGCCTTGTGTGTTTGCCTGTATGTGCCTGTGTGTGTGTGCCTGTGTGTATGTGCCTGTGTATATGTGCCTGTGTGTGTACCTGTGCCTGTGTGTCTGTGCCTGTGTGTCTGTGCCTGTGTGCCTGTGCCTGTGTATACATCTGTGTATGTGTGCCTGTGCCTGTATGTATGTGCCTGTGTGTATGTGCCTGTGTGTGTGTGCCTGTGTGTCTGTGCCTGTGTGTGTGTGCCTGTGTGTCTGTGCCTGTGTGTGTGTGCGCCTGTATGTGTGTGCCTGTGTGTGTTTGCCTGTATGTGCCTGTGTGTGTGTGCCTGTGTGTATGTGCCTGTGTATATGTGCCTGTGTGTGTACCTGTGCCTGTGTGTCTGTGCCTGTGTGTCTGTGCCTGTGTGCCTGTGCCTGTGTATGCATCTGTGTATGTGTGCCTGTGCCTGTGTGTTTGTGCCTGTGTGTATGTGCCTGTGCCTGTGTGTATGTGCCTGTGTGTGTGCCTGTGTGCCTGTGCCTGTGTATCTGTGTGTGTGCACCTGTGCCTGTGCCTGTGTGTATGTGCCTGTGTGTATTGCCAGTGTGTGTGCCTGTGCCTGTGTTTGTATCTGTGTGTGTGCCTGTGTGCCTGTGCCTGTGTGTATATGCCAGTGTGTGCCTGTGTGCCTGTGCCTGTGTATCTGTGTGTGTGTGCCTGTGCCTGTGTATATGTGCCTGTGTGTGTGCCTGTGCCTGTGTGTATGTGCCTGTGTGTGTGTGCCTGTGTGCCTGTGTGTCTGTGCCAGTGTGTGTGCCTGTGTGCCTGTACCTGTGTGTATATGTGTGTGTGTGCCTGTACCTGTGTGTATCTGTGTGTGTGCCTGTGCCTGTGTGTATGTGCCTGTGTGTATGTGCCTGTGTGTGCCTGTGTCTATGTGCCCGTGTGTGTGCCTGTGTATGTGTGCCTGTATGTATGCCTGTGTGTGTGCCTGTGTGTGTACCTGTGTATGCCTGTGTGTATGTGCCTATGTGTGTGTGTGCACGCATGATGGCCTGTGGTGTGCCATGTGCCCTGGTTTGCTAAGAATTCCTCATAGAGAGTGTGCCTGGGGGAAGCCACGCACCTCAGAGCTCTCTCTGGCTTCCTGCAGCCTCCTTCGTTTGAGAATGAAGATTTTCTTGTCTGTGTGTTTCTCCCATCCCTGGGCTGCTGCTGGCAGCTGACTGTAGAGTTCTCATCTTAAAGGACAGAGAGAAGTGGCCCTTCAGAATAATTTGAGCCCCTCTTCAGGAAACTCTGGTTCTCTTTTGAAACTAAGCCAGGGAGGAGCAAATGGCCAAGGAATTCACAATCCTGTCTGGGACTTTTTGTTTTCCTTTTTGAAGAAATATGAGCTCTTTTGATTGCTACAAAAGTGATGCTTAACCATTCTACAGTGACAGCTTCTCCCTCTACATCTGTTATATGGGGCATGCTACTAAAAATGTTTTAAGAACTTTGATTTCAAAGCCTTGGCATCTTCCTTGAAGAAATCAGAGACACAAAAAAATCTAAATTTGTGGTCACTGCATGAGACAGATTATGAAGTTTATTCCTTCAGCAAACATTTATTAGGTGTCTACACTGCACATGATGCTGGAAATACAGTGATGTTCATACCCACAGAGTCCCCGCCCTCATAGAACTTTGGTTCTAAATAGGAGAGAAAGAAAATGCACTACTAAATCAACTCAATTGTTGCAGATTGCCATGAACAGATCCCTCCCCTCCCACCCTGACCTGGAAGCCATTGAAGGGCTGGGGTATTCTGCTGTAAGTGGGTCTTTAAGATGCTGGCAGGTGTCTGTGCTGGGGAGAATATAGAGCAAGTTGATGTGGTTAAGTGAATAGAGGCTAAGCCTGGGTAGGCAGGGAGGGCTTCTCTGCAGAGGGGACCTTGGAGCTGAGAGCTAAGTGACAAGTAGGCAGCTTGCAAAGATCTGAGAGGAAAGAATTCTAGGCAGAGGACTCAGTCAGTGCAAAAGTGCCAAGTTGAGAATGAACATGGTGGGTTCCAGGAGCAGCAGGGAGGCTGGTGTAGCTGGAGTATGATGCTCAAAAGGGACAGCAATGAAACATAAGGTCAAATTGCTGGGCAGGGGCCAGTTCATATAGAGTCTTGTAGGCTATGGAAAGGAGTTTGGATTTTATTCCGTTGGGCAGAATTCATTTGTGTGAACTAACAAATGATGTTTGAATTCAGAAAACGAGATAGAGTATGGTCATATTTACAGGTGGCTCTCAAAACAAAATTTTCAAGCATCAAGTAAATAAAATTTTGATAAATGTAATATCCTTAATGGAAGGCAGCATGGTCTCTTTATATGAGATGTGGCAACTGAGTGTAATGATCACCAGGGTTAAGTTTCAGCACTGAGATTTCTTAGCTGTGTGACTTTGGACAGGTCATCTACTGTTTTTGAGCCTCTGTTTCCTTATCTTCCCTGTGAGGATAATAGTTTCCTTACAGGGCTGTTGCAAAGATGGAAAGTGATAATGCCACAAATAATTATTTTATAAATTGGTGGGATGTATCTGGAAACATGTATTATTCCACTGAGAACTCTTCACTAAGGTACACCATACTAATTAGGACCTTAGATTGCACCTAGGAGAGGAGATGCCCACTAGAAATCACAAAGTTTTAAACCTTAAAATATCCCAACTTCTGGAATATTGAAGAAGGCTATCTAACACCCCGCTTCATGACCTGAGAATCTCCAGCACACCTTCTTCCCCCAAAAGGCCTCCAGATATCTGACAGTGCCCTGTAACTAAAGGCTCACTTACAGCAGCAGATGCCAGCCCGTCAATGGCTTCCGGGTTGGAGTGGGAGGGATCTGTCCAGTGTGGGTCTATGAGAACCTAGGAATGCACTGAGGTCATCATCCTGGAGCCAATCGACTCAGAGGCACCTGGAGCTCTCCAAAGTCCTGATCAGCTGGGGATTCCCGAAATATTGCAGTTCTCTTTGAATCGGTCTGTCTCCAATTGCATTGGTCTTTGAATTTGATTGTAGTTGCTGCATCTGGACTGAGTTTGAGTATGTGGGAAAATAACTACGTTTGATATCAGGCAGACCTAAGTTGAATCCTCTAACCAGCTGGTGACCTTAAACACCTCAGCTTCCATTTCCTCATTTATAAATTAGGGGTGATAATACCTCTTTCTTTTTGCCTGTGTGGATTAATGAGCGAAAGCATTGAAAGAATCTAATACAATGCCGGACAAATATAGATGCTAATTAAATAGATGTGTAGCTGCACAGGCAGTGAACTCTCAGAGAGAGCCTATTCTAGGCCAGGGTATTGGTAATGAGAGCATAGACTCTGGGGTTCCTCAGATCTAGTTCAAATTCCAGCTCTGTTTTCTCATGGCTGTGAATGACTTAACCACCATAAGACTCAGTTTTTTCCTCTGTAAAATTGGGCCAATACTGCAGACTCAATAGGGTCTAAGAGCTAGAATTTAGTAAGTGCCCAATGGAAACTTATGGATTTTGATTATTATTATTATTTATTTTACTTTAGGTTCTGGAGTACATGTGCAGGTCATGCAGGGTTGTTGCTTAGGTGCATACATAACCAGGTGATTTGCTGCCTCTATTCCCCCTTCATCTATATCTGTCTTTTCTTCCCATGTTATCCCTCCTTACCCTCCCCCATGACCTTCCTTTCATTTTCTTTTAAAAATAGAATTGAATTTGGCATCCATCTTTAACTTAATGGCAGGATTATGATGCTTCCCTGAGCCCCATTAAAAGAGATTGCAAATGTTCTGGGCAGAGTGGTTCACGCCTGTATTCCCAGCACTTTGGGAGGTCAAGGCAGGTGGATTGCTTGAGCCCAGAAGTTTGGGACCAGTTTGGGCAACATGGCAAAACCTCATCTCTACAGAAATTAGCCAGGCATTATGGTGGTGCGTACCTATAGCCCCAGCTACTCAGGAAGCTGAAGTGGGAGGATTGATTGAGCCTAGGAGGTTGAGGCTGCAGTGAGCCATGATTGTGCTGCTGCACTCCAGCCTGGGCAACAGAGCTAGACTCTGTCTCAAAAAAAAAATTGGGAGAGGGGACAGTAAATGGGAAGCAAACAGTCATGTTCCAGGGTGGCAGTGGGAAATGAAATGAAAACTAACTTGTGTTTGGGTTGAGCAGACAGGGCCACTGTGGGAACGCCATCAGTCTCAGGTGAGGTGGAAGAGGCGTGGCCACGGGTGTTTCATGTTCATGATTACAAGATAAAGATCCATTCTCAGAAGGGACAAGGCCCTGAAGATATGGGAGAAAAAGAAACGTCTGCAAGGTTTATTACTCAAGTTTCCATTTTCAATGGGAAAGAAGGAGGACATGCTGGACCTTTGCATGCCTGGAACTTTTCTAACAGAAAAGCACAAACCTGGGATGGGCAGAGTCTCTGTGGGACAGAAAGGAAGGGGCATGGGTATGGGAGTCCCCCAGGCTTGGCCTCTGATCCCTGCTCCACCACATAGCTGAGTGATTTTATTTATGTTTGACTTATAATTATAGATAATTTCAAACATATTGAAAAAATCTTGTCTCATCTTTCCGCCATCCACTTCCCCTTTTATTGTATTATGGTGAGGCAAATCATCCCAGGGGCATTCAGTATTCACCTCTCTTAGTCCTGGCCTCCTAAGCTGCAAATTGGAGATGGTAGAGATACCGAGAGCACTGGGAAGATGCAAGAAGAGAAGGATCAAGTCTTTACCATGGCTGTTCTCTGTGTCTGTGAGTTCCCTCTTCATTTCAGTCTTCCACGTGGTTGATTCCTTGACTAGTGCAGGCCTCAGATATCGTCTCCACCTTGAGGTCCTCTGATCTGCTTCCTGCTCAAATTTAGCCTCTGCATGCAGAGCAACCTTCTAGAATTTGACCCCTATTATTCTAGATGCCCCTCACCTTTGGGTATCTTGTCTCAGTCCCTCTGGTCTTCCCTGATCCCTAGTTGATGAAGATGCCCTGGTCATCTTCAACTGAATTGAAGGTCAGTTGAAGGTCAGGAATTGAAGGTCAGGAAACATGTATTTCTATGGCACTGCTTAAATTGTCTTCAGCAGTGCAAGCCTAAGCTCCTTCTTCTGGGATCATACCAATTTGGTGTTATAAAGTGCTTTGCAAACTTGAATTATCGAAGCTGTTAGAATTCTTGGCATTGTGCTATTCATCCCTTTTGAAGCAAGTTTTATAGGAGAGGATTATCGCCATTGAGGAAAACAGAAATGGAGCAATAGGAGAAGCTGAGATCAAGGAAAGGTGTGTTTTTAAGACAGGTAAGCACATGCCATGCTTGGAAGTGGTAGATCCATGGATCCGTTGAGTGATCCAGTGGAGAGAAGCCCAAGGGATAATTTGGTTGGGAGAGAGCAGGGGCAACACTGCAGTGAACTCTGTGCAAAGCTTTGTTCTCAGTGACCTTTGGTCTCAGAGGCCTTGGGGGTCAGCTAGTGTGTTTGAACCTGATCGTTAAATCAGTGGGACCATTGGAGAGTTTTGAGCATGGGGTTGGCCTACTCGTGCCTGCTGTATGGAGGACAAATTGATGACCGCAAGTCCACTTGGGAAGACCCACAGAGTGCGTTGTGGAACACAGAAGAGAAGGGGTCTGTGTGTGCTCTGCACTGAATCCCCAGTGCCTGCACTGACTAAGGAGTCAGTTACACGTTCACGGAAGACCTGTTTATAGTGCTTCAGGGATGTCCACTGTGGGGGGGTAATTCATGGTGGAAAGTCCAGGACAGATCTTCTTCTCAGAAGGATGAGTTGACTTAGGGGTCACCAGCACTGTGGTTATTCCAGTTGTGGGCAAGCAGGGCATTGCTGAGGTAAAGCACGTGTAGACCAGGAGTTATAAGCTTACATACCTACAGGGACAGGGCATGGAGACAGGGAGGTGCTTTTAAGCCTTCAACAGGAAGTTCTCACCTGGTGTCACCACTCCCCCACTTGTAAAGTGTGGGGACTATGAGGTCAGGGAGTCCAGGAGCTGAGCCTTGTGTGAGTGGACATGATCAGCTGGCTTTTGAAACTTGGTCCTCAGCCCTCAAGTCTTGAAGGCACATGCACGGGTGCACACGCTTCAGGCTCTCCCTCCACCCTGATGTCATGAGCACAACTGGCCTCCTTCCTCTTCAAGGGTTTTATTAGGCAGGAAGAGTGCCTTGGGTCAGGAGAACCCACAAAAATCCATTGCTCCCATGGCCCTAGGCAGCCACTGAGAGTAGTCTCCCACTAAGAACAACACAGAGTGAATCCAAGGCAGCTGTGCCTCCTTCTCCACGTTGAAGGGGAAAGGCTGGGCTGCCATTGCATGGGAGGCAGGCTCCTACTAGCCAGGCAACCCAGGGGAGGAAAGGATGGCCCAGGGGGGTGACCCTGGAGCCTTTAGCAAGGCTGAAGGGCACTCTAGAAGGTTTTTATTCTATTTTTAAAAATTAAGAAACAATTTTCATACAGGAAAACACACCTCTTTCAGTGTACAGTTCTGTGAGTTCTGACAAATGCATGCAGTTGTGTAACCACACCCTAATCAAGGCACACAGCCATTCCATTACCCGCCCCCCATTTCTCCCCCATTACTTTGTGGTCCTCCAAATCTCTGGCAATCACTGATCTATAGATTTGCCTTTTCCATAATACCATTGAAAAATTGAATCATATCAAAAATCAAATCATATCAACATAAGCTTTGGGCCTTGCTTCTCTCAACACAGTGGCTAGAGATCCAATTGCATGTATCAGTAGTCACTTGCTTTTTCTTACTGAGCAGCAGTCCATGGGAGGGATGTGCCAGAGATAGTTTATCCGTTCATCTTATCGTCCATTGAGAGACATTAGGACTGTTTTCAGTTTGGGTAATGATGAATAGAGCTACCTTATATTTTGTGTGTGAAATAAGTTTTTGTTTCTCCTGGGTAAATGCCTAGGGGTGGGGTTGCTGTGTCATGTGGTAGGGTTATGTTACAACTTATGAGAAACTGCGCACACTCTTTTTCAGAGCAGGCATTGCAATTTTATTTTCCCACCAGCAACAGATGAGAGTTCCAGTGGTTCCACATCCTCACCCGCACTTGCAATTGTTGGCAGTGTTCAGTCATTCTCATTATTACTTTAGCCATTCTGACAGGTGTTAGGGACTTTTCTAAGTACCTCCTAAGTGCTAGTCACTGAGCTAAGTGCTCTAAGAACAGGATTTCATCAAGGGCTGGGTCTGTGATGCCATTTGGAAAACTGAGGTCCACAAGAGTCTCTGAGATCCTGTGGGACAAGGGTTGGTCCTGTGTTTGGAAACTTGATTGCCTGATCCAAAGCAGAGCCTGTCCTGCAGCGGCATTCTTTGGGGACAGCATTAACATACGCTCACATAGCAGCAGAACTGGGTTCAGTGACAGGCTCATCTCTTCCAGTGTTCTAGCACGCGTCTTAGCACAACCATTTCTAACCTGTCTCCTCTGATGGGCTGTAAGCCCTCATCGGGGCTGTACCTTAGTCATCTCCATATCTCCATGCCTGGGAAAGACTCAACGAAAGTTTACTAATGAACTTACTAATGAATGAGCCTATGGAGAGACCAAATTCCACAGTGAGTCTCTATTCTTCTGGGACTCTGACAGCCTCTCTGGGCTACTCCCTTTATCCCCTAGAGAAAGGATGGGCAAATGTGAGTGGCTGGAGATCAGGAGGACCAGGCCAAGGGAGTACAGCTCTTCCAGCAACATCTCAAAGGAAGCCCACCCTGACCCATCCCCACCCACAGGTCCAGGTCCTCCCAGTGACTGGAGTCCCAGAGCCAGATGCACCCCCAGCCAGGTCTGTGGACTTTGTCCCCTTGTGTCTGCCCAGCTTATGCCCTTGAAAGATATCAGGATCTGGGAACCGTGATACCAGCCCCAGATTCCTCCTAATATCTAACACACAGGCTCACGCATCATTGCCAGCCGCAGACAACTCTCTTTGAGAATCCAGCTGGAATTGAAATATAAAAGAGAGGCTATTTCCAGTTGGAGCTATTTCTAGTTCTTTTCTTCCTGAATTTCCAATCACTTAACCTTTCAGAGCCACACTTTCTTCATCTGTAAAAATGGGCATAAAAATCATCTCTACCTCTTAAGATTATGGTAGAGACTCTATGAAATAGTGCCCGTCAATCACTCAGCAAGGGAGCCCCAAAGGGAGTGCTGAGTGGGTGCTGGGTGAGAGATATGTGGGCTGAGATCCTTTCCTCCAGAAATCCATGCTTCCCTCCATTCTGGTGGATACTGGTGGAGTCGGGCTGGGTGAGTCCAGCCCAGAGATAGGCAGAGGATGTGGTGTGCTCTTGTGTTTGCCTGTGAAGCAGAGTCATGTGTATGGCCTCAGTGCCCAGACATGGAACTGCTGCTGTGAATTGTGGAGCAGGCAGCCATCAGAAGGTGTCTAGGGATGTGGAAGGGGTTCACAGATATTGGTGAGTGCCAGCTGCTCGGCACTGGAGACAGCATACAGTACGACTGATCCTTTACAAACATTCTCTCTCCTCCTCTAGACCAGCAAGCCTCAATAGGGTGACTTTTACCCACCCTTACCCCTAGGGACATTTGGCAATGTCTAGAGACATTTGACCATCATGACTAGAGAGGTGCTGCTGGCCTCCAGCAGGTAAGGGCCGACACACAGGGCAGCCCCACATCCAGAATTTTCCAGCACTAAATGTCAACTGCACAGTAAGATCCCAGTGCTGAGCATGGCACCTGAAATTCGGTGAACATGTGGTAACTAATATTTGAATGAATGAATTTGCAAAAATACATTTGTATCCATAAATAAGTAAAATCCATGGGGGGTGCTCCTCAGTGTACCAGTGGCATGGGGAGATTACTGAAGATTCTTATTTTCCTCTATTTTTTTTAAACTCTCACTGTGGATTTGTGTTGCTTATATAATAAAACTTTTATTTAAATGAAGAAAACTCTGAATAACATTAGGAAGACATAAAATGTGAACTGAGTATATCTAGTAATAACATTGATTCACTTAACCAATATTATTGATCTCTGGCTGTGTGCCAGGCTTGTTTCTAGACACTGAGAGCATGACAGTGAGGGAAAACAAACACACACACACACACACACACACACACACACACACACAGAGAGAGAGAGAGAGAGAGAGAAAAAAACTTGCCCTCTTGGAGCTTATGTTCTAGCAAAAGGAGACAACAAAGAATTAAGCTAGGTCCAGCGTGGTGGCTCATGCCTGCAATCCCTGCACTTTGGAAGGCCAAGGCGAGCAGATCACTTGCGCCTGTAATCCCAGCTACTCAGGAGCCTGAGGAAGGAGAATCGCTTGAACCGGGGAGGCAGAGGTTCAAGATCGAGCCACTGCACTCCAGCCTGGGTGACAGAGCAAGATTGTGTCTCAAAAAAGAAAAAAGAAAAAGAACTAAACTCAACAACCTGTATTTCTCTATCTGTACATATATATTGAGACAGGGTCTCATTCTATCGCCCAGGGTGGAGTGCAGTGGCACGATCACGGCTCACTGCAGCCTGGACCTCCTGGGCTCAGCTGATCCTCCCACCTCAGCCTCCTGAGTAACTGGAACTAGAGATATGTGCCACCACACACAGCTAATTTTTCGTTTTATTTCTGTTTTTGTTTTGTTTTGTTTTTTGTAGAGATGGGGTTTCATCATGTTGCCCAGGTTGGTCTCTAACTTCTGGACTCAAGCAACCCACCTACCTGCCTTGGCATCCCAAAGTACTGAGATTACAGGCTATGATATTTACAACACAACAGATTATCTGGTGGTGCTAAGTGTATGAGATAAACTAACCCAGGGTCAGGGCCAGATGTGAGGGAGAATTGGGGAGGGCTGTGTAGCTGGTCAGGGGAGAGCCCGCTGAGGATGTGGTATGTGAGCAGGGACCGGAACAGAGCTGGGGAGTGGGGTGTGACAAAGGGGTTCAGTCTGGATGCTGGGTGTATTTAAGCAAAATGTGAACCACCTTCTCTGGAATGTCTTCGCCAAGCTTACAGGAATGGCAGGAGTTCTTGCTTTGGAATTGCAATCCATCCAGATGCTCCCTCTGACCCCTCTGAGGAGAGGCTGGTGGCATGTTTCTGAGCCATGCCTCCCTCTGAGAAGGGGCCAGAAGGATGCACAGCCCTTTAAAGATGGGATCCTCATGGGTGAAAGCAAAGATTCTCTCGAAGAACCTCAGAGGTTCTCCCACTGGGTAGACAGACTGGTGCCAAATCCCACCACTTCCCAGCTGTGTGACTTTGGGAAGGTCATTTAAACCCTCTGAGCCTCAGTTTGCTCATCTGCAAAATGGCAAAAATAAGATCTGCCTCTTGGGATGATGGAGACTCTGATGAGCTGACCCAAGGAAAGCTCCTGGCCTGGAGCCTGGCACCTCGGGGGCTGGCAGGGTGCCCTTCCTTTCTCCTCTGCTCTGCTCCCAGCATCTTCCTCTCATTCTTACTGATGACTTGAATTAAGGGCCCTAGGTTACAGATGTGGAACAATGGAGTCTCCAATTCCACTTTTTTCAAATCATAATAGAGCAAGGACATAACTGGGTAAAAATGATGACATCATGGCTTTGGTCAGAAGTAAACAAACACCACTATTTATCTCCTCTAAAAATATCTTTGACTAATAAAAATGACCCCTAAGGGGACAGCACTACAGGAGGGGACACACAGCCTGGGTGAAGGCGGGGAGGAAATCAGTGTGTCAGCAGCTGTCGTTGAGCACCTACTCTTTGCCAGACTGGGTTCTAGATTGGAGAGAGGAGATACCCCATGAATAAACAGAGAGCTTGGAGAGTCTATGTTCTCATGTAGCTTATATCTAGAGACAGAACAGAGGTAACTTGTAAGCAAATAGAGAAGTTAGTTTTGAGGGCACTACCAAACAGAGTGATGTGATGGAAAATGATGAGGCGGGAAGCATTAGGGATGGGGTGAGGGGAAGCCTCTGATGGAGGAGCCCCGGCGCTGAGCTCTGAATCACAGAGGGAGGAGACACGCATCTTGGGGAACATGTTTCAGGTAGAGGGAAGGGCTAGGGCAGAAGCCCTGAGCAGGAGCAAACTTCCATGTTGGTGAGACAGAAAGAAGGCCGGTAGAGAGTGTGACTAGGGAGGTGAGGCAGAGGAGAAGCTGGAGAGGCGGGCAGAGTTGGGTCTTGCAGGCCAGCAAATGGAGCTCTCACTGGGTCCTAATTACAGTGCACATCACTGGAGAGATTTGATCAGAGGTGTGGTATGATCTGACCTGCGCTTGGAATGATCCATCTGGCTGCTGTGTGGGATCCAGGCTACAGCAGGGCAGATGTGTGAGCCAGAGAGAGTTGTCGGCATCCAGACCAGAGGTGATGGCACCTTGGACCTGGGTGTGGCAGGGGAGAATGGGAAAGAGGTCAGCTTCAGGATCTGTTTGCAGACAGCGCCAACAGGACTTGCTGATAAGTGCAAGGAGTGCAGGAGCAGAGGGGTCTAAGAGAGCTTCCTGGGTTTTGTCTGAACTGGGAAGATGGTGGCCATTTGCTAAAGTAGGAAGCCCAGGTGAAGAAAAAGGCTACACCGGGTGAAACTGTGTTACACTTGGGATGCCTGTTAGATATCCCACTGTGACACCGAGTAGGCAGGTAGATATTTGTGTCTGGAATCAGGAGTGAGTGCTGGGAAGTGGTGGAATGGGAAGTTAGGGCATTAGCAGTGCCCAGAAGTGGAAAGTAATTAAGACGGAGTTAAGACAGGAAGTTCGGGAAATGCAGCTCCTGTGAGCCGTGGCTGGAAGGATATTCTGTGAATATCAGTCACGAGCAAAATGTCCCTTTGCCTCTGGAAAGAGCGGGCAGCTCAACTCTGTGGATGTTCAGGACTGTGACCTGTGCTTCTCCAGCACATGCAGTTCACCACCGGGTATGGAAGCGCCCATGGGTGTGAGGATGCACCTACAGAGATCCAGGGTGGTACCTGTAGGACCTCCACGGTTGTAGATCGACACCTGTGGGCTGGGTCATGCCAGCAGGAGAGAACAAGAAAGTTCCCAAGGTAAAGCCCTCTCTGAACTCAAACTTCATGTCCCAGGGAACAAGCTGGACTCCAGGTGATCCCACTGTCTTGTGGGAAATGCCTCCGCAGCCTCATCCCCTGCCTGTTCTCCTGGTTTCCATCCCTGCCAAGCTGGCCTCTGCCTCTGTCCTCTGCATTCTTTCCTTCCTTGAGCTTTCCTGCAGCCCCTGCCTCTGCCCCTCCCACCCCATCTCCACCTGGGCAGCTCCTCCTCTGCCTCAAGTCCAAGCTGAAAGCTCCCTTCCTAGCAAGTTTCTTTGGCTTAATAAACACCATCCCTTCAGACTGTCCCTTGCAGGAAGGCAGTGGCTATGTCTGCCTCACTCGCTACAGCGTTCCCAGGGCCCAGCAAGCAGCAGCCGCCTGGCCAGTGATAACTGCCTTGAATTTGCCAAGGAGCTACCATCAGAGTCCTGGGCACAGCATTCTGTTTGCTTTCCAGTCTTTGTTGAGTTGTTACTGATGGTGGAAGTCGGAGTCCCCTGTAACTCCCTCCCAGCCCCATGACAAGACATGGAGCTTTTGCATTTGTATTGGCCCCTTGCAGTGTAAAACGGCGTACAACCCACCGGCAGCAGACCTGGGTCAGTCCGAACCCACCAGACACAAATCCTGTTCATTCTGTAGTATCCTAAGGCCTTACTTTTCTCATCTGTAAATTGGGAGTCATTAATTCCTTCACAGCGGGGATTAAATGGATGGCCTTTGCAAAGTTGCCTAACATTCATGAAGTATATTTAAAACAACTTGCATCTTTTGCAGTCAGCCACCTGAAATGATAAATTCCTGAATGAAATATGGGATCAGGGCATGGAGCCTCAGATCCCAGCACTCTCCCACTGGGTGAATGAGACAGGTCCCAGGTCAAGGACCTAAACCTGCTCAGGCTAGGAAAAATAGGGCTAAGGGTCAAGGACCCAGCTTTTCCTTTATGAGGCACTGTTTGGATATAGTGCAAGGTAGGTGGAATACTCCACAGGCACTTTATTGGGAGTTGGGGAAGGACTGAAAGAAATAATTTGTTTGTGGGCAGGCTGTCTTATTTTTGTTGTTCCCTAAGCACTTGACCATCAACATTTCATTACAACTGCAAGCATCAAACAAAATGCAATTCTTCCCAGCCATGGGACTTCGAGGTGTCAGGGCCAAGATACCACAGCCTCTTTGCAAGGGCTTCAGGACGCTGCACAGTCTTAATCATATCGCGTGCTCCTTTAGCCCAGCAGTTGAGCGAACCGAGGTCGTGATGAGAAATGCGTAAGAACCTTCTGAAATAAAGCAAATGCAGAAAGCAGGTGCTTGATTTAAAAACAAGCAAATTTGTTAGAGATCAAGGGCCTGCTGCTGACGTAGAAGTTCAGCTGGGTTTTATGACTAGTCGTTAAACATTTACTAAGTACCTACTGTGTGCTGCGCATAGTGCCAGGATAAAACTGCCAGGGGGTGAGTGATCCATGCTGCTGGATGCAGGATGAATTCTACCAGCCAGAGCTATGCGGTGTGGCTTTCCTTGGTGTCTTGCCTCTTTCTCCCTCTGACTCCCAGCCAGTCCCCTGGTAGCCCATCATACCCCAGGGCCCTGCCCTTCTCCTCGATCACCAGGCTCAGCCCCCTCTGGGACTCTGCACTATTTCCTCTGCCTCCAGCACTCTTCCCAGATCTTACTGGCTCCTCCCTCTCATTCCATTCTCAGCTCAAACATCACCTCCTCTGAGAGGCCCTCCCTGACCGCCTGCAGACATTCTGCCCCTACCACAGGTGCAGGAGTCTCTCCGTCCCACTTTCTTATTTTCTCCAAAGCACATATAACTCTGCAATGATCTCAATAGTTTATTCATCTCCGTGTTCATCATCGGTCTCCCCTCTGGGACGTCAGCCCCAGAGCCCGTCCCTGGATGGTTGCAGTACAGGCAGGTAGCAGGTGTCCCTGTGCGTTTGTTGAAAGAAAGAAGATGTAGAATGTTTCCCTGAGGACCCCCAGTCCAGAGAGGAGCAGACAGAACAATGGCTGTCAACTTGGGTGTTGAATCAACGACTTGCAAGGTCTGTCTCCAACTCTCAGTCACCGACATCCTCAGCAGCCCCTGCAGCAATTCTGGCCAACACCAACAGAGCCCAGGACCCCCAACAAACAACGACCCCAAAACTAAGGATTTTTCTGTGGACCTGGTTGCCACACAATGCTGCTTTGGAACAGGGAAGGTATTTTTAAATGTTCTTGCAAGTGCCAAAGTATGTCTTGTTAAAAATAAGGTTTGTGTTCATTGAAATGCCGTTCAGGTTCGCCGCTCTGCCGCAGTGTTTAAATTAACCACATTGCGCGCCCAGCGAATTCTGACCAGTGGGGGAATCATTCGGGGCGAAAAAGTTGAGAGCTGATATTTGCTGAAGTTGGATCTTATTTGTGCTCTGTGTTTACCTAACAAACCCTTCTCTAGCACTTACTCTGTGCCAGGCACTGTTCAATGTGCTTTGCAAATATCCATGCCTTCAGCCCTCACTCAAGCCCATGATGCTCCCCCATTTTACAGATGAGGAAAGTAAGTCATGGAAAGTTAAATTACTTGACCAGGGGCAGATGGATTGTGCCCTTGGGGGAGTTTTTGCTGACATTTTGGCCAAGGGAAGACGTTGTTTCTAACCAGCCCTGTGAAAAGCTATGCACTTTTACTTATGTCCTTTTTAGGGAATTCAGAATTCCTTGCGATGCCTAGTGAGGAATTTCCTGCAGCATTTCTCTTCTCCTCCTGCCTGTGGACTTGGCAGCCTCTTGGGACCCTGCAGATGAATCGTCCACAGGCATCATTTTTGGAGTGTCTCTCTGCAGTTCCCCATCACCCTGGCTGCTGGCCAGCCCTCCCCGGCTGGCTCGTGCCCCTGCCTTGCCCCAGTTGTCTGGCCAACCCTTCTGGATTTCCTTCATGAGCTCTTCCAGATCTCTCATCTTACCATCCCCACCATCCGGCTAAATCTCCTCTCCCTGAATGACTCAGCTCAGATACCGCCTCTTCCCAGAGCCTCCTCGCAGGGCTCCTCTGGCCCCATTTACCCTCATCTTCAGAACTTCTCTTCTCTTGCACTTGTGGAATCTACTTGCATTGTGCAAGCTAGTCCTGTTGTGTTTGCAACAGAATCTGTTGCAGAATTATAGGGACATGGCATGGTGGGTTCAAATCCTGGCCCTGCTGCCCATTGGTTGCATGACCTTGGGCAAGTCCCATCATCTCTGGGCTTCAATTTCCACATCTGTAAAATGGGCATAACAGTAGTCCCCAAGCTCCTGTAGGGTTGTTGTGAAAATGTGACAAAATAATACATGTAAAATCTCATAGCCTATACTTAATCTATGACAGGGGTCAGCAAACTTCTGTAAAAGGCCAGATTAAATATTTCAGGTCTTGCAAGTTGGATGACTCCAGTCACAATGATTCAACTTTGCTATATAGTATGTGAAAACAGCCATGAACACACATAAATGAATATGACGGTATTCAAATAAAACTTTATTTACAAGAAGTGATTGAAGCCTGATGTGGCCACAGGCTGTAGCTGGCCATCACCTGGTCTGTGGAGAAACCTGTATGATCTCTGAAATGTCATAAAAGATCAGAGAAGAGAGAGTTTTCACCTCGCTCTTAGGCAGGAAAGTTTCTGTGAAGAAGAACAAGGCGTGGGAGCAAGGAGACAGGGAGGGGGAGGCAGGGAGGAGGGGCTGCGGACAGGGATAAGGCCCAAAGATGAGGAAGCAGAGGAGGGTGGTAAGGGAGGAGCCACACTGAGCATTGCGCAGGGGTATCGTGGGAAGGACCGGAGGTGTCGGTTGGGACCAGGCCAGGCTGACCTTACACGCCACCCTTATCCACAGAATCACTGCTTCCCTCATGCAACAAGTATTTGCTGAGCACCTACTATGTGCCACACACTGTTCTGTGTGCTGAGGCCATAAGAAAAGCAAGACACACAGAAACCCCTGCCCTCGTAAGAGCTTCGGTTCCAGTGGAGCAAGGAAACTGAGGCCCAGAGAGGTCAATGACTCCCCCAGGGTCACATAGCTGGCACACAAGTGTTCTTTGGTTTTTAGAGCATTGTGCGTTTCCTACTGATATGTTAAGTTGAGCACAGGATTTGGGGTCATACTGACCAGGATTTGAGTCTCATCCCCCTGCCATCCAGCCCTGTCACCTGTTGTGAGCCTCAGATTCTCTGCCTGTACCTGGTCCGTGATCCACACTCCCGCTGTTGATGTAGGATGACTGGAAGAGAGCCTGTCAGTGGGAAGGGCCTCAGCCCATCCCTGCCATTGAGCCCCCGGGTCACTGCATTCTGAGTCCCTTGGGCCTGTCTGTGACCAGGGTGCTCAGAACTCTTACCTGCCAGGAGGTGTTAGAAACTTTTTCAAGCCAAATGGAGTCATTTGTGCTACGTTCATGGAAGGGGACAGGGAGGGGACTTTGAGGCCCGCCTTCTGGGTCTGTTTGTTTTGTTTTGTTTTTGAGACTGAGTCTCACTCTGTCACTCAGGCTAGAGTGCAGTGGTGCGATCTTAGCTCACTGCAACCTCTACCTGCCAGGTTCAAGTGATTCTCCTACCTCAGCCTCCTGAGTAGCTGGGATTACAGGCTTGCACCACCATGCCCGGCTAATTTTCATATTTTTTAGTAGAGATGGGGTTTTGCCACGTTGGCCAGGCTGGTCTCCATCTCCTGACCTCAGGTGATCTGCCTGCCTCGGCCTCCCAAAGTGCTGGGATTACAGGAGTGGGCCACCTCACTGGGCCTTTCTGGGTCTGTTTCTGAGTGAAGTGCAGCCACGCAGCCCCCTCCTTGGCCACTCAGGAGGCGAGCCCTGTTCTGGGCACCTTTGCAGCAGCATCTCTGTGAGCTGTGAGCTCATTATTCCCATTTTACAGAGCAAGAAGCCAAGGCCCAAGAGAATGAGTGGTGCCTCCCCTACAAGACTTCAGCTTACCCCTAGCAATCTTTGGTTGAGCATCCACCAGGAGCGGGACACATGGTCTTCTTTAGTCCCATTCTCAAAACTTCCCTGGGAGGTAGGTCTGGTCCTCCCCATCCCTCCCACATGGCTCACTCTTTCTTTCTCTCATTGAGCAAAACTGCACAGTATAATGAGCAAATCTCAAGTGCACTCCTGGGTGAATTTTTACCTCTGTTTCTGCATGCGTGACTAACACCCAGATTGAGCTGCAGCACGTTGCCACCTCCCCAGGAGGCCACCGCCCCTTCCCAGTGGATCCCTCCTTGCCCTCCAGAGGAGACCACTGCTCTGACTGTTACCACAGTAGATGAGTTTCACCTACTCTGGAACCTCATAGCAATGGAATTGCACAGTGTATTCTCTTCCTGCCTGGCCTATTTCACTCAACATTGTGAGATTCATCCATGTGTTCCAGGTATCAATGGTCCACTCTTTTTCAGGGCTGTGTAGTATTTCATTGCCAGACTCATCACAAATTGTTTATCTGTTCCCTTATGGGTGGGCATTTGAGTTGTTTCCAGTCTTAAACAATTGTGAATTAAGTCTCTATGAATATTTGTGTACAAGTCTTTGGTGGACATATATTTTTATTTCTCTTATGTGGAGGGGGATTGCTGGGCCATAGGGTAGGTGTAGGTTTAGCTTTACTTGAAACTGCCAAAACTTTTTTCCAAAATGGCTGTTCCATTTCACACTCCTACTGGCAACAATATGAGAGCCTCTGTTAATCCACATCCCCAGAAACACTTGGTACAGTCAGTCATTATAGGTTTCGCCACTATGATGGGTGTGTGATCATACCCATTTCATAGAAGCAGAAACTGAGACTCAGAGATGCTGAGCCCCTTGCCCTGGAATCTAGGGCCTAGATCACAGAGCTACTGATGACAGAGCCAAGACTTGGACTCTGGGACTTTGGATTTCAGGACTGTATCATAGCCCTAGTTAGAGTCGTGGAGCTCATGGGCAGAATCAGAATGTAAGCAATAGTTATTAATGTTTTCTGCACACGAAGTGGATGGTTGAAAACCATCAGCAGCAGTGTTGGGCCAGGCTCCTGGTCCATGGACTCTCAGCTCAGTGCTCATCCTCCTCTGGCACAGTGCCTCAGGTTCCCTCCGGCATCCCCAGGGAGATCCCAGGCTCCCTGGTAACCCTGCCATTCCGAGTCACACTGCTGGGAATGCGTCCCCATGAGCTTGCCAAGAAAGATTGTTCTTTTGGGAGCTGGCAGGACACTATCTACATTCTTCAGCCCAGGGCCTTCTCAGAGTCCCTGTCCCAGGGGTTCTGCTGTCCCCAAGGACGCTGATTGTTCCTCTCAGGAAAACAACTCGTTCTGAGGTTGGGAAATTAATGAGGATGATGGAGCTTCAGGAGACTCCTGCTTGGCCCCGGCCCAGCCTATGGTTTCTGCAGCCCTGGAATCCCCGATGGCCTTGGGGATTAAAGTTGAGGCAGAGGACACCAGAAGTCTGAGATCATACACCAGCTCTGCTCCTGTCTTGCTGGGTGACATTGGGAAAGTCACCTCCTATCTCTGAACCCTTGTCACTTTCCATAAATGGAGGAACTGGATAAGAAGCCAGGAATCTGGGCTGGTGTATGGAGTCCCATGGCCTCCCAGGATTCCCTATGGCAACGTGGCAGTTTTGTCACACCTGTTGGCCCTTCAGCCTAGTGATTCTCAAGTCGTAAGGTGCATGTGATTCTCCAGGGATCCTGCTAACTGCAGATCTGGCTCAGTAGATCCAGGATGGGATCTGAGTGCCTGGACTTCCATCAAGCTCCTAGGTAACAATGAGGCTGCTGGCCCGAGGAACTTTAAATAATCATTCTGAACCTTTAAATAATAATTCTCATCCAGGTGTGGTAACTCATGCCTGAAATCCCAGCACTTTGGGAGGCCGGGGCAGAAGGATCGCTTGAGCCCAGGAGTTCAAAATCAGCCTGGGCGACATAGTGAGACCCCATCTCTAAAAAAAATTTAAAAATTAGCTGGGAATGGTGGTGCCGTACCTGTAGTTTCAGCTACTCAGGAGGCTGAGGTGGGAGGATTGATTGAGCCCGGGAGGTTGAGGCTGCAGTGAGCCGTGATCACACCACTGCACTCCAGCCTGGGCAACAGAGCCAGGTGATGTCTCAAAAAATAACAACCATAATAATAATAACAATCATTCTGGTTGAGCTCAGTGTTCACTGTACACTTGGCCTAAGCAGGCTGAGTGAGAAGGGAAGCCCTGGGGCATGGAGTAAGGCCGCAGGAGAAGCATACTCATGCCTGCGAGGATGTTCTGCCGAGCGTTCACGGTACAGCCTTGACCCTGCCTTTTCTCTGTTGCCAGGTCCATCCACCAGGGCGGTCAGCACAGGGGTTGAGGCATCTCTAGAGGTCTGGATGCCTCCAGTCAGCAGACCTGGCTTTGAAACTTGGTTCTGCCAGCAACTGGCTGTAGGGCCTGGGCAAAGCCCCGGCTTCCCCATGTGTGAAATGAACACATTAGCAGCATTCGCGGTACAGGGCCATTGTGCGGGGGAATGAGGCTATCCATGCCAAGTGCTTCTTAAGGGCTGTGCATGCCTGGACATGAGGGACGATTTTAAGCTTTCCCATCTTGCTCAGAACTGAACACATGGGGTCTCGAGGGCCCAGATTTTGGACTGTTTCCGGAAGTCAGATTCTCCGTCGTATAACTAGCACTCCTCTAGGTTATCCTGGAAGCCTATAGATTTGGGCAAAACTCCCAAATAAAGCCCTGCATAGAGCCTCCCTCCCAAGACAGCAGGAACAACAGACGCCTGCCAGCCAGCAGCCCAGGGGGATTTCTTCTCTCCAGGTATTGGTGCTTTTGTACACATTTCTCATCCTCTCTACCCCAGACACAGTCTGCCGGCTAAGCCTTCCCAAGTGCATGAGCTGCCAGCTAAGCCTTCCCAAATCAGTGTCCACCTATCCTTGTCCCTGCTCAAGAACGTTCCATAGCTCCCCACTGCCTCTGGAATCCTCTGCAGACTCCTTACCACATGCACAAACCCCCGGAGAGCTTCCCACCCTTGCTGCTCCCTCTACCAATCCCCACGTCCTAATCTAACTGAGGAGCTTGCTCTCCCCAGAACATTCCCTGAGCTTGCCCATATCTCGGTTTCTGCTCCTGGCAGCCCCTCCTCCCTCCAGCTGGAATGTGGCTGCCCGCCTGCCTGCCTGCCTTCCCTGGTTTCTGCCATAGCCTGTCTCTATCATGCCCAGCCTCCTACCTCCACGTCCCCCATATCCACACGCATTCTCTTCCACCGCTGAATTTTACATAATTGTATGGACACCCATCTTCAGCTCAGCTCCGCGCTCTCACCACTTTCACGTGTGTGTATGTGTGCATGTGCGTGTGTGTAGTGGTTCCAGCTCCTGACAACTGTAAGGCTGGTCCTATCTGGCATTGAAACCATGCTGGATAACATAAAATTTACCATTTTAGCTGTTCATAAGTGTGTAGTTCAGCCATATTAAATATACTCACATTATTGTGCAACCATCACCACTGTCTAGCTCCACAAATTTTTCATCTTCCCCAACTGAAACTCTTGTCTAAAGATTTTACGTGGATTGTTTTCATGGAATCCTCCCTAGAACTCTAGGACATCATTTTCCCAATGACCTCTTCTCTATAATCATTATTTCATTTGAGCCCCATTTACTTTAGTTTTCTCATCTGCAAAATGGGTATAATAACTCTCTGAGGTTTACAGACATATAGGGCCCTTGGCTCAGCCCTCTTGCACCTCCCCTCAGGTACACCTTCTGCCCAGAAATTCTGAATTGTGATTCACATGGCTTTTTCTGGTGATGGAGCCTACATGGGTGGCGGGGAGAGGAAGGATTGGGGAACCTATCCCCCATTTCTTTCAGGTTTCTCCCTAGGGCAGAAGGGCTGTATTGTGACCTCAGGCACTGAGCAGTCAACAGAGGGGACTTCACCAAGGATTCAGAAATTCCAGGGTTTACTCAAGGCCTTGTTGACATGTGGGGTATGGGTGTGTCCAAGCCCACCAGGCCCTGAGACGCAGGCCCAGGCATCAAGTCAGCCAGCCCTTTGTGAATGACTGTTCCCACCACACTCCCTGCAAGGGACAGACAAGCCCAAGAATCCCACTAAGAAACTAATAGTTACCCAAAATACCCACCAGGGAGATAAGCATCATCTAGACCTTGTAAAAAGGATGAGATGGACAGAGAGTCAGTAGAAGAAAAGGTTGATATTGAGAAAGCCCCTTGCCCAGTATGCTCTGGGAATGCCAGGTAGACACATGGCCCAGGCAGATTCCCCAGGCAGAGGACCAGGTGATTCTGCTCTAGGGAAACGCACCACCACCAAAAGAAACAGTCATCGCCACTGCTGTGTGGGGGCTGCCCGGGGTACAGCTCAGCTGCCTCCGTGAAGCCCACCATTCAGCGATCGCCTTACCCCGCAGAGCCCTCAATCGGCAGTTTCATGCTTCCCCCGTATGTGGAATAGACTCCCAGGCTCAGCAGGCATCTGAGTGGGGTGGGAACCAAAACCCAGACAAAAGAAACTGGGAGAAAATAGAGGCAGAAAGCAGAAGATAACTTCCAAAACCCACTGTAATTAATTAACATCTCAGGGAGATAAGACAAGATGGAGAAGCAATAAAAGGACCCCTGGGAGAACAAAAAGAATCCCTGAAAACAAATTTTTTTGAAATAACAGAATCGAACATGTCAATAGGATTTATAATGGAGGGAGACAGGCAGAGTCTGGCTGCTGGGTGGGTGTTTGGGGAAGGGCCCGTGAGAGACCAGAAAGGCTCTGAATTTGAGTAAGCAGGACTAGGCAGAGGCCGTATTTGCTGAGCTGACAGCTCCCAGAGGAAAAGTTGAAGGAGGCTTCATTTTAGATGAGTTTGGTTGGGGAGCCTCCAGGATGTCCCAGTGGAACAGTTTGTGTAGAATGGGGCTCTCTACCAGGAAAGAAGCAGTAGATAGAAACCCAGAGAGTAAAACGGCATTGCTCTCAGAGTCTGGAGCCTGGCGCAGCATAGGCTATTTCTACCCCAGCCAGTTCCTGCTGAAGGGTGGTCCCCAACCAAGCCTCTGAGACGCTTGCTAACAATACAGAGTCCCAGGCCTGGGATCAAAACCTGGGTGGGGACATAGGAATATGCATTCCAACAGGCTCCCCCAGGAGTCTGACACAGACTAAAGTTTGAGACCCTCTGGTTTCAGACACAAGTAGTGATCAAAGTTCCAGGGAAGATACTGAGCATGTAGCAAGTAGGAAGGGGGTGAAGGGGAAGTAGAGGTGGGGTGCCACCCAGGAGCATGCTCTCTGTGTCAAGTTCTGCCATCCTAGTGCAGTGAACTTATCGCTAACTTCAAAATAGCAACAGCTCTTCGATATTCAACGGCAAAATCACTGATTCAGGAAGCAATTAACATAGACATTCAATCAATTATTCATTGCATTACTAATGTGTAGCAGTAATCAAATTGGCCTTTTAATATGTATCTTTTTGTTTTAATTAACGCTGTCCAAAACTAGAGTAGATTCCTTCCAGAAATGTATTTGGCTTGATTTTAAAAAGAAAGTAGAGGAAAATAAAAACAATTTTATCTCATTATCACTGTGTCAAAGGAACCTGCGGGCAGAAATTGCCTTGTGTGTTGATTGTCTTGTTTCCATGGTTTGAGATGCACCAGGAATCCACACGTCCCATCTGCAGATGCCTGAAATTCCATCATTAGTGTTTAGATGAAGCCTTATTGTGTTCCTGTCTCTGGTAGAATAGAAAGAGCACTAGACTAGGAGCTGAGAGATGCAGCTTCCAATTGTAGAGCTGCCCCTAAGCTGAGGGACCTTGGGTTACCTCTGTGATCCTCAGTTTTTCCCAATGTAGAGGTTGAAGTTAGACAGTGCCAAGGAGTCTTCCAGCTGTAACATTCTTCTTCTCATGTCACCCCTGCAGATTCCCCTTCAGCCCATTGGTATGAATGAGTGTTTGGCCCTTCCTGGAGAAAATGAGCAGAGAGGATAGGCACCATCACTCCAGACCCGTTTATCTATCACTCCATGTAATATAGTTGGAATATGTAGTTTCACCACACACCCCCTCCAGCTCCTAGTAATAGCTAATATCTACCAAGTGCTTTCTATGTGCCAGACACTATGTGGTATTTTTTAATTTTGCTAAACACGTAACATAAAACTTACCCTTTTAGCCATTTGTAAGTGTGTGGTTCAGTGGCATTAAATATATTCACATTATTGTGCAACCATCACCACAAATTTTTCATCTTCTCCAACTGAACTCTTGTCTAAGGATTTTATGTGGATTGTTTTTATTGAAGCCTCCCTAGAACTGTAAGAGGTAGGGTCTATTTTTATGCCTGTGTGTTAGTTAGCTGTGGCCATACTGATGCTGTGTAACAAACAACCACAGTTCCTCAGCCAGATACAGTTAACACAACAGTAAGCACTTCTTGGCTTAGCTCCCAAGTCTGCAGATGAGCCAGGGGCCAGCTGATCCAGGCTGGCTTCATTCGTCTCTGAGCCTTTGCTTGGAACCAACAAGTTTATTGTAGAGATGCTCTTCCTGTGGCAATGGCAGAGTCACGGGGGCAGGTGGAAACCAACAGCACCTCTTAAACTCTAGATTCCAACTTGGCCACACCTTGTTCTGTTGGACAGAGCAAGTCACATGGCCAAGCAGAAAGCCAAGGGGTGTGAAAATTGACCCCCTTAATGGGAAAAACTGCAAAGTCACTTAGCAAAAGACGTGAATTTTGGGAAGGCTCAGGAATGGGAGCCAATTACATAATCTTCCAGAACTCTGTTTTACAGATAAGGAATTCCTACCTCACCAGACTGTTTAAAGGATTGGCCAAGATGCCAGAAGTGACAGAGGACACTGCTGGGTGCTGAGTGGAAACCCAATGATGCTCATTTCCTTTAGTTAAGGAGTCAACCAGGGTGCATTTAAACAACGGAGTGCCTGCCCCACCACCACAGTAATTGTGACTTTCTTCAGCAGCTTCCAAGCCCATCCAAAGCTTTGAGCTTGGCATTCAGTGCTTCTAGGAGCTGAGCTGAGCAGCCTGGCTGAGCTTATCTGGCTTCCCTCTCCTTCTAGGCCCCCAACTCTTACCAGACGGATGGTCCCAGGCCCATGTCCATGCCTTGCTCACATGGACTCTTTCTTGTGGAAACAGCCCAGGCTTCTGTAGCCAGTTCAGCGGCCCCCATCCTCCAGGCAGCCTTGCTCTAGAGACTCAAGGCAGCATGCTGGCTCCCCTAGCCCATGGGGTGTGAGGCCATGAGTCACCTACCTGACCCTCTGGCATCCTGGCAGAAGGTTCTGTCCCTGGCATCACCAGGTAGTCCTCCTGGCCCCATACATGGACCTTCCCCAGCTTCTGCCCATCTTGGAGGAGCTAGAGAACCCCAAGGCAATGGCATTGGCCCTGTGGACACCAAGTTAGTTTGGGAAATATTCTGCCTTCTTCACTTCATGTAACCACAGCATGAGGAAACTTCCAGAACACCTTCTTCCTCCACAAATTCCCACCCTCCCCCACCATCAGTTCAATGTGAATTCTTAGAGCAACTGAGATGCAGAGAAACTTGTCTCTTTTCATTTGCGGCCCGGGATATGTGAAAAGAATAAGTAGGCCAACTCACTGACCCAGAATTTTATATTTAAACCTAGCTTTCCTTGTGTGCTTCAGTAATGACAGTGAGAATTTATCTTCATTAAGAATTGGAGAGCAGGGGCCTCAGATGGGCAAAGTGGGCCGCTCAAAGCATGGCCGTGAGGAGGGCCTTTCAGGCCTTGGTCAGTACAGCAGGGCGTTGAGGTGCTGAGAAGTCCTAGGAAGAGTAGGTCTCATTGCAGGAGGCAGGAAGCCCTTGCCTCTCGCCAATGGAGTTTTGGGCTGGGCTCCAGCAGGGACTGACTTGTGCCAGGTCATTGCTCAACACGCCAGAGGGGTTTCCATGTAACTCTCTCCACCAAGAAGCCAGCCTTTGTCTTCAGATAATTTTGGCTAGAGAAAGTGAGGAATCCACCTTCTTAATCCTGCCTTAATTATGAGAGAAAAATCAATTGAGATATTTTGACAACTATTTCATTGTTTCAAGTGCAACAAGTAGAACCCAGGATGGCTCCAGCCCGGCCCGCTGGGGAGACATTGGTTTCTTTAAATCACAAACAATGGACCAAGCTGACCTCACGGCTAAGCAGAGTGGGTGGTCGCCTTAGTGATGGGAGTCGAGGGGTGCCAGGCAGCTCCCTCTGCTGCAAATCCCTCCCACTCACCAAACTGCTGCTGCCTGCAATTCCACAATGAGCATTTTAGTCATCAAATCATAGAATGTCAGCTTGTAATTAGCCTTGGAAGCTGTCTAGTTCAATTTCCTAGCTCAAAGTGCTCTTGGAAAATACCTGAACAGGCCCTTTATTTTAGAGTGAATTAGTGGCAGAGCTGGGACTCGAGTCTGACCCTGCACAGCGAAAGAGGCTGGAGGCATCTGCAGCTTCTTGAATGGGAAGGTGGCTTCAGAGTCACAGGATGGGCAGCTCCCCAGAGGAAGAGGCTCAGACATCAGGCATTCAGTCAATGACCAGTGTCCTAGGGGCAGTCTGGTGGACCAGGCTGGATTGTAAATATTCTTCCATCAAAATGGCCCCAAGCTAGGCTACCAGTTTAGCTTCCCAATGTTGTGTTCTCTCTCCACTCCTGGAGCTTCTCCAAAGACTTCTGGCCAAACAGGTACCCCAGTCTGTGTTAGGCAAATAGAACCAGTAGGTGGAGGCAAGTCTGGGACCGAAAAGGGCAGTCTATGCTGTGAAGCTAGCTTTTGTGGGTGTTTGGACTCAGCCTCCAGTTGTTGACCCTTAGCAAGTGCCATCACTTCGGGGGCCTCGCCTCCTTCACTCTCACCCCTGAGTGTTACACATGAGCCCCTTCAGGCTGACATACTCCAAAAGCTCTCAATGGTACACCTTCATATTCTTCCTTGAAATGACTCACTGTCCTCACTCTCCATCTTTAGCTTCGTCCTAAGGATTGATATCCATGAGGTCAGGGATAACATGCTAGTTGTACATTTTGTTCTGGTTCATAAAAATAATCTATAACTACTAAAATAAGAAAAAGATACTGGTCAGGGTGCCATCTAGAAGCATCTGTATCTCTCCTTGGGAGAGGAAAGGAGTGAGAAGAGTGGGCCCCCCATCCTATTTCTAGCACTTCCTCACCATGGGACTAAGAGCAAGTCACTTCACCTTCCCAAGCTGCTGCTTCAGTTTCCTCACCTGCAAAACAGGGTTAAATCTTACCACTAGGGAGGTGAGTGAGGGGTGGCTACAATTAAAATATGTCACCTGCATAGCCAGGATAGTGTCTTCCATAGTAGGTGCTCAGTAAAGAGAAGTGATTGTTTTTATGACTGTCACTTTCATCCCTATTCCTCTTGGGTGGAGCATGGGCTTTGGGGTCATATAAGGACTTGATGCTTGACTCTGATACTCCTTGCACTGTGAGCTTAGATCACTCATGTCACCCCTCTGGGCCTCAGTTTCCTCATCTGGAAAAACTGAACAGTGATACCACGTCATGGGGTTAACAGGAAGATCCGTCGAGATGGGGAAGAGTCTGCAAATAGCAGCAGCTGCAGAAGTTATATTCGGCAAGTTGTTGTTTCTAGCTGATGGCAACTCTATATTCTTTCTTTTCGTCCCTGACACTGTCGGCTGGTAGGGTTTTATTTTGCTTGTCTGTTGTTCAAACAAAAGCCAGGCAGCGAAAATGGAAAACCGAGGCTACGTGACAGCCACAGCCGCGTGTCTGCATTCTGAGCGGTGCAAAGCAGGCAAATGGAAAGACGCGGCTGTAGGTTTGGAACCAATGGCTGAGCCTGGGAGCACACTGGGAGAAGCATCTGAGCCATTATTAAAGGGATGTTGCCTGAGCCTATGGGGAAGTCACTCATGATTCCCAAACCAAACAGGAGGCCGTGGCTTCCTGAGGCCTTGAGTCCAAAGCGACATTTCTGAAGCAGTTAGAACCAAAAGTAGAACAATTAGTAGACTAATTGTTCAACAGTCAGAACTGAAGTTCAGGAAGCCAACTTCCCCCTGAGTTGCAGCCGTCTGAACCTGTCTCTTTCGATCTTAGGGAATCTAGGCTTTCTCTGCTGGGCCTCACGTTCAGGAGGTTTTTCTTTCTCTGAACATCAAGTGTGTGGGTTTTCATACCATGGGACACCCCTGAGCCCTGATCCTACCAGGTGCCTAAAAGCAGCTTTGAAAACCTCCTGGACACAGATAGAGAAAATGGCACTGGGTGAGCAAGCTGTCTTGGTTCACAGTTTCAGGGTCCAGGTCTGTGGGGAGGTACTCCATAGACCTCCCCATTCTTCCTTTGTGGCCAGCAGAAGTGAGCGGGCTGTCCTTGATGTGGCAGCAGCTCTGCACCTAAGGCTGCAGTGCCTACAGTGTCAGGGGCACCACCTGAGCCCACTCTGGGCAGCACCAGGCTCGCCCTCTTGGTTCTTTTATATATATGTATGTATGTGTGTGTGTGTGTGTGTGTGTGTATATATATATATATATATATATATATATATATATATAAAATTGAATTTTAGGTTTTGGGGTACATGTGAAGAACATGCAAGATTGTTGCATAGGTACATACATGGCAATGTGGTTTGCTGCCTTCCTCCCCATCACCTCTGTCTGGCATTTCTCCCCATGCTATCCCTCCCCAACTCTCCACTTCCCACTGTCCCTCCCCTAGTTCTCCACCACAGACCCCAGTGTGTGATGTTCCTCTCCCTGGGTCCATGTGTTCACATTGTTCAACACCCGCCTATGAGTGAGAACATGCGGTGTTTGATTTTCTGTTCTTGTGTCAGCTTGCTAAGAATGATGGTTTCCAGATTCATCCATGTCCCTACAAAGGACACGAACTCATCGTTTCTTATGGCTGCAAAGTATTCCATGCTGTATATGTGCCACATTTTCCCTGTCCAGTCTATCATCAATGGGCATTTGGGTTGGTTCCAAGTCTTTGCTATTGTAAACAGTGCTACAGTGAACATTCGTGTGCATGTGTCCTTATAATAGAATAATTTATAATCCTTTGGATATATACCCAGTAATGGGATTGCTGGGTCAAATGGAATTTCTATTTCTAGGTCCTTGAGGAATCGCCACACTGTCTTCCACAATGGTTGAATTAACTTACGCTCCCACCAACAGTGTAAAAGTGTTCCTATTTCTCCACATCCTCTCCAGCATCTGTTGTCTCCAGATTTTTTAATGATTGCCATTCTAACTGGTGTGAGATGGTATCTCAATGTAGTTTTGATTTGCATTTCTCTAATGACCAGTGATGATGAGCATTTTTTCATATGTTTGTTGGCCTCATCTATGTCTTCTTTTGAAAAGTATCTGTTCATATCCTTCGCCCAGTTTTGAATGGGCTTGTTTTTTTCTTGTAAATCTATTTTAGTTCTTTGTAGATTCTAGATATCAGCCCTTTGTCAGGTGGGTAGATTGCAAAAACTTTTTCCCATTCTGTTGGTTGCCAATTCACTCTAACGATTGATTCTTTTGCTGTGCAGAAGCTCTGGAGTTTAATTAGGTCCCATTTGTCTATTTTGGCTTTTGTTTCCAATGCTTTTCGTGTTTTAGTCATGAAGTCCTTCCCTATGCCTATGTCCTGAATGGTTTTGCCTAGATTTTATTCTATGATTTTTATGGTGTTAGGTCTTATGTTTAAGTCTTTAATCCATCTGGAGTTAATTTTAGTGTAAGGTGTCAAGAAAGGGTCCCGTTTCTGCTTTCTGCACATGGCTAGCCAGTTTTCCCAACACCATTTATTAAACAGGGAATCCTTTCCCCATTGCTTGTGTTTGTGAGATTTGTCAAAGATCAGATGGTTGTAGATGTGTGGTGTCGCCTCGGAGGCCTCTGTTCTGTTCCATTGGCCTATATCTCTGTTTTGGTACCAGTGCCACACTGTTTTGATTACTGTAGTCTTGTAGTATAATTTGAAGTCGGGTAGTGTGATGCCTCCAGCTTTGTTCTTTTTCTTAGAATTGACTTGGCTATGCGGGCTGTCTTATGAAGTTTAAGGTGGTTTTTTCCAATTCTGTGAAGAAGGTCATTGGTAGCTTGATGGGGATAGTGTTGAATCTATAAATTACTTTGGGCAGTATGGCCATTTTCACGATATTGATTCTTCCTAACCATGAGCATGGAATGTTTCTCCATCTGTTTGTGTCCTCTTTTATTTTGTTGAGCAGTGATTTGTAGTTCTCCTTGAAGAGGCCCTTTACATTCTTTGTTTTTTGTTTTTTTTTTTAATGATTCTTATCTTTTTTTTTTTTATTGCATTTTAGGTTTTGAGGTACATGTGAAGAACATGCAAGATTGTTGCATAGGTGCATACGTGGCAGTGTGATTTGCTGCCTTCCTTCCCTTCACCTATATGTGGCATTTCTCCCCATGCTGTCTCTCCCCAACTCCTCACCCCCCGCTGTCCCTCCCCTATTTCCCCCCCAACAGACCCTAGTGTATAGTGCTCCCCTCCCCGTGTCCATGTGTTCTCATTGTTCAACACCCATCTATGAGTGAGAACATGTGGTATTTGATTTTGTGTTCTTGTGTCAGTTTGCTGAGAATGATGGTTTCCAGATTCATCCATGTCCCTACAAAGGACACGAACTCATCGTTTTTGATGGCTGCATAATATTCCATGGTATATATGTGCCACATTTTCCCTGTCCAGTCTATCATCGATGGGCATTTGGGTTGGTTCCAGGTCTTTGCTATTGTAAACTGTGCTGCAATGAACATTTGTGTGCATGTGTCCTTATGGTAGAACGATTTATAATCCTTTGGCTATATACCCAATAATGGGATTGCTGGGTCAAATGGAATTTCTATTTCTAGATCCTTGAGGAATCGCCACACTGTATTCCACAATGGTTGAATTAATTTACACTCCTACCAACAGTGTAAAAGTGTTCCTATTTCTCCACATCCTCTCCAGCATCTATTGTCTCCAGATTTTTTAATGATCGCCGTTCTAACTGGCGTGAGATGGTATCTCAATGTAGTTTTGATTTGCATTTCTCTAATGACCAGTGATGATGAGCATTTTTTTATATGTTTGTTGGCCTCATGTATGTCTTCTTTTGTAAAGTATCTGTTCATATCCTTCGCCCACTTTTGAATGGGCTTGTTTGTTTTTTTCTTGTAAATCTGTTTTAGTTTGTTGTAAATTCTGGATATCAGCCCTTTGTCAGATGGGCAAGCTGCAAAAATTTTTTCCCATTCTTTTGGTTGCCGATTCACTCTAATGACAGTTTCTTTTGCCGTGCAGAAGCTGTGGAGTTTGATTAGGTCCCATTTGTCAATTTTGGCTTTTGTTGCCAATGCTTTTGGTGTTTTGGTCATGAAGTCCTTGCCTACGCCTATGTGCTGAATGGTTTTGCCTAGGTTTTCTTCTAGGGTTTTTATGGTGTTAGGTCTTATGTTTAAGTCTTTAATCCATCTGGAGTTAATTTTAGTGTAAGGTGTCAGGAAGGGGTCCAGTTTCTGCTTTCTGCTTATGGCTAGCCAGTTTTCCCAACACCACTTATTAAACAGGGAATCCTTTCCCCATTGCTTGTTTTTGTCAGGTTTGTCAAAGATCGGATGGTTGTAGATATTTTGTGTTGCCTCCGAGGCCTCTGTTCTGTTCCATTGGTCTATATCTCTGTTTTGGTACCAGTACCATGCTGTTTTGATTACTGTAGCCTTGTAGTATAGTTTGCTGTCCGGTAGTGTGATGCCTCCTGCTTTGTTCTTTTTGCTTAGGATTGACTTGGCTATGCGGGCTCTCTTTTGGTTCCATATGAAGTTTAAGGTGGTTTTTTTCCAGTTCTGTGAAGAAGGTCATTGGTAGCTTGATGGGGATAGCGTTGAATCTGAAAATTACCTTGGGCAGTATGGCCATTTTCATGATATTGATTCTTCCTAACCGTGAGCATGGAATGTTTCTCCATCTGTTTGTGTCCTCTCTTATTTCGTTGAGCAGTGGTTTGTAGTTCTCCTTGAAGAGGTCCTTTACATTCCTTGTTAGTTGTATTCCTAGGTATTTTATTCTCTTTGTAGCAATTGTGAATGGCAGTCCGTTCTTGATTTGGCCCTCTTTAAGTCTTTTATTGGTGTATAGGAATGCTTGTGATTTTTGCACATTGATTTTGTATCCTGAGACTTTGCTGAAGTTGCTTATCAGTTTCAGGAGATTTTGGGCTGAGATGATGGGGTCTTCTAGATATACAATCATGTAGTCTGCAAATAGAGACAATTTGACTTCCTCTTTTCCTAATTGAATACCCTTTGTTTCTTTTTCTTACCTGATTGCTCTGGCTAGAACTTCTAGTACTATATTGAATAGGAGTGGTGAGAGAGGGCATCCTTGTCTAGTGCCAGCTTTCAAAGGGAATGCTTCCAGTTTTTGCCCATTCAGTATGATATTGGCTGTTGGTTTGTCGTAAATAGCTTTTATTATTTTGAGATACGTTCCGTCAATACCTAGTTTATTGAGGGTTTTTAGCATAAAGGGCTGTTGAATTTTGTCGAAGGCCTTCTCTGCATCAATTGAGATAGTCATGTGGTTTTTGTCTTTGGTTCTGTTTTATGTGGTGAATTACATTTATAGACTTGCGTATGTTGAACCAGCCTTGCATCCCCGGGATGAATCCTACTTGATCATGGTAGATAAGCTTTTTGATGTGCTGTTGCAATCGGCTTGCCAGTATTTTATTGAAGATTTTTGCATCTATGTTCATCATGGATATTGGCCTGTAGTTTTCTTTTCTTGTTGAGTCTCTGCCGGGTTTTGGTATCAGGATGATGTTGGTCTCATAAAATGATTTGGGAAGGATTCCTTCTTTTTTGATTATTTGGAATAGTTTCAGAAGGAATGGTACCAGTTCCTCTTTGTATGTCTGGTAGAATTAGGATGTGAACCCATCTGGACCTGGGCTTTTTTTTGGGTGGTAGGCTCTTAATTGCTGCCTCAACTTCAGACTTTGTTATTGGTCTATTCAGGGTTTCGACTTCTTCCTGGTTTAGGCTTGGGAGGAGGCAAGTGTCCAGGAATTTATCCATTTCTTCCAGGTTTTCTAGTTTATGTGCATAGAGTTGTTTGTAATAATCTCTGATGATTTGAATTTCTGTGGATTCTGTGGTGATATCCCCTTTATCATTTTTTATTGCATCTATTTGGTTGTTCTCTTTTCTTTTTTATTAATCTGGCTAGTGGTCTATTTTGTTGATCTTTTCAAAAAACCAGCTCCTGGATTTATTGATTTTTTGAAGGGTTTTTCATGTCTCTATCTCCTTCAGTTCTGCTCTGATCTTAGTTATTTCTTGTCTTCTACTAGCTTTTGAGTTATTTGTACTCCTAGGTATTTTATTCTCTTTGTAGCAATTATGAATGGCAGTTTGTTCTTGATTTGGCTCTCTTTAAGTCTGTTATTGGCATATAGGAATGCTTGTGATTTTTGCACATTGATTTTGTATCCTGAGACTTTGCTGAAGTTCCTTATCAGTTTCAGGAGATTTTGGGCTGAGACAATGGGGTCTTCTGAATATACAATCATGTCATCTGCAAATAGAGACAATTTGACTTCCTCCTTTCCTAACTGAATATCCTTTATTTCTTTTTTTTTTTTGCTTGATGGCTCTGGCTAGAACTTCCAATACTATATTGAATAGGAGTGGTGAGAGAGGGCATCCTTGTCTAGTGCCAGATTTCAAAGGGAATGCTTCCAGTTTTTGCCCATTCAGTATGATATTGGCTGTGGGTTTGTCATAAATAGGTTTTATTATTTTGAGATACATTCTGTCAATACCTAGTTTATTGAGAGTTTTTAATAAAGGGCTGTTGAATTTTGTCGAAGGCCTTCTCTGCCTCTATTGAGATAATCATGTGGTTTTGTCTTTGGTTCTGTTTCTGTGGTGAATTGCATTTATAGACTTGCATATGTTGAACCAGCCTTGCATCCCCAGGATAAAGCCTACTTGATCATGATGGATAAGCTTTTTGATGTGCTGTTGCAATTGGTTTGCCAGTATTTTATTGAAGATTTTTGCATCTATGTTCATCGTGTATATTGGCCTGAAGTTTTCTTTTCTTGTTGAGTCTCTGCCGGGTTTTGGTATCAGGATGATGTTGGTCTCATAAAATGATTTGGGAAGGATTCCCTCTTTTGTATTGTTTGGAATAGTTTCAGAAGGAGTGGTACCAGCTCCTCTTTGTATGTGTGGTAGAATTAGGCTGTGAACCCATCTGGACCTGGGCTTTTTTTGGTTGGTAGGCTCTTAATTGCTGCCTCAACTTCAGACTTTGTTATTGGTCTATTCAGGGTTTCAACTTCTTCCTGGTTTAGGCTTGGGAGGATGCAAGTGTCCAGGAATTTATCCATTTCTTTCAAGTTTACTGATTTATGTGCATAGAGTTATTTGTAGTAATCTCTGATGGTGGTTTGTATTTCTGTAGAACCTGTGGTGATATCCCCTTTATCATTTTGTATTGCATCTATTTGATTATTATCTCTTTTTTATTAATCTGGCTAGTGGTCTATTTTGTTGATCTTTTCAAAAAACCAGCTACTGGGTTTATTGATTTTTTGAAGGGTTTTTTGTGTCTCTATCTCCTTCAGTTCTGCTCTGACCTTAGTTATTTCTTGTCTTCTGCTACGTTTTGAGTTTTTTTTATCTTGCTCCTCTAACTCTTTCAATTTTGATGATAGGATGTCAATTTTAGATCTTTCCTTGCTTCTCATGTGGGCATTTATTGCTATATATTTTCCTCTAGACATTGCTTTAAATGTGTCCAGAGATTCTGGTATGTTGTGTCTTCATTCTCATTGGTTTCAAAGTATGTCTTTATTTCTGCCTTCATTTCATTATTTATCCAGTCAACATTCCAGAGCCAGTTGTTCAGTTTCCATGAAGCTGTGTGGTTCTGAGTTAGTTTCTGAATTCTGAGTTCTAACTTGATTGCACTGTGGTCTGAGAGACTGTTTGTTATGATTTCCATTCTTTTGCATTTGCTGAGGAGTGATTTACTTCCAATTATGTGGTCAATTTTAGAGTAGGTGTGATGTGGTGCTGAGAAGAATGTATATTCTGTAGGTTTGGGGTGGAGAGTTCTGTAAGTATCTATTAGGTTTGCTTGGTCCAGGTCTGAGTTCAAGTCTTGGATATCCTTGTTAATTTTCTGTCTCATTGATCTGTCTAATATTGACAGTGGAGTGTTAAAGTCTCCCGCTATTATTGTGTGGGAGTGCACTCTTGGTTCTTAACTCTGCTGAGAAACACAGCCTGTGCCAGCCACAAAGGGCCTCTTCACCCTTGCCTTCCCCTCACCTGGGTGCTTGTGTCATTTCTGGAGTTGGCCTAATAGGAGATATTGTCTTAGCCTTCTCAGAAGACAGTCAATGTTGCCTCCTTCACACAATTTATTCACTCTTCTTGGTCCCTGTGGGTATAGTTTGACCATTCATCAATCTTCACCATGAACCCAAGAACCATTCATTTGTTCCCTGAGCATCCACTGAGAGGGCAAAGTGGATGAAATGCAGTCTCAGCCCTCAGGAAACTCCCAGGCTGGTGTTTTCCATCACCACATCCTATTCCTCAAGTCAAACATATATTCCTCATGTTCCATAATTAATTATCAATAGAAATAATAACTATGAATACCTAGCATTTATTGAGGGCTTGCTCTAGATGAAGCACCTCTGGAAAACACTTTGCATGAATTTTCTCATGAAATTTTCACAATGATTTTGTGAAGCAGCCCCCATCATCATCTCCATTTTGCAGATGAGGAAACTGAGACTCACAGAAGTCATGGCCAAGACCACCCAGCTGATAAGGGGGGCTGTGAGATTGTCCAGCCAAACTGGTAGGCTCCTGAGCCCTCACCCCACTATATGACTCTCCTATCAGCATGAACAAAATTAAACAGCTGAGCAAGTGCAGGTTAGATTATCATGTCCATTTGGTGATCCCAGAAACAGAAGCTCAGAGAGGTCTGCAGACTTCCCTGAGTTCACTCAGCTGAGACTTTGGTTTCAGGACATGTGGTTGCAAATCTGCTTTTACTGCAACATGAGACCCCCTAAATTCCAAAAGGGCATTCTGTCCCTGGGCAGGCTTTGATTAGCTATGGCTAAGATGAAGCCTCTGGTTCCAGTTAGACTGTGGTTGGGAGGAGGATTGCCACCAGCAAAGACACCTCTAGAAGGAGGGGCTGGTCTAGATGTCTACGGGTCTCCCCACTTATGGTGGGGAGAGGGAGTGGGAGAGTTCTGAGTTATCACAGTGGCAGGGGGCAAGAACCAAGCATGGGGTCCACACATGAAGACCTGTCATGCAACTGGCACAGTGTTGGATGTCTTATTGGATGTTTGTGTCAGTGGAAACCCTATTTGTACATATCTGAGCCCAGAACCTAACTTCATGTTAAATCTTAACCCACTAATATATTCTGGAATTTCTAGGAATGAGACTATCAAGGAAACTGATGGAAAACTGTCCTTCATTCTGTTCAGAACTTCACCAAAAACTGGCCCCATGTTAAAAACTCAGAACTGGAGTGTCACTCCGGTTCCACTGCTGATACAGCCACCCTGTCTGTGTTAGTGGCTGTCAGATTTCCAGTGATTCGATGTATATCTATGAATACATTTATTTAGCCCTCACATCAAAATGTCAACTACAAAGCAAAAAGGCGACAATACTCCATTGAACGTTGTCTTCTCTTCAGTCTAAACTAGTTCATCCCAAGTAGGAGCCATTATCTGACTGTCTCATTACAGTCACACCCAGGCACTGTGAGGTGGAAATCCACATCTTATTATAAATGACTTTCTTTTTATTTCTCTTCTCTACTGCAGTTGGGGCATTATATGCCTTTTTGAAATTATGTGTATCAGTATGTTACATGATGTGTGAAGTTTCTTTGAAGATAAAGAAAAAAAAAAGTAAAGTGATGTTGGATCCAATGGGACCAAGAGCCACCAGCACAGTAGATAGAAACAAAAGCCCTGCCCTAAGTCCTGCCCTGCCTCCTAATTAGCTAGGACCTTAGATATGAGCATGAACATCAGCTCTTACCCCAGGTCTCTGAAGTCATTTATTTAACTTGGTTTCCTCACTAACTAGTGGGTGAACAGTGGGTGTCAACAGATAATGGAATTGATGGACAGATGAGTAAGCTGGATGGATGGATTTGATAGGTGGATGAATGAATGAGAGGGTAGGAGTGTGGTTGGAGAAATCAGTAGATGGGTGGGTGGGTACATGAGCAGTTAGGTGGTGAACAGATGAACTCATGGATGAATAGACAGAGTAGGTAGACAGACAGATACATGGGTGGGTAGACACACGGGAAGGTGTATAGGTGTATAGACAGCTGAGGGGGTGGGTAGGTGGAAGAATGGAGAGATGAAGTGAGGGAAGGCAAACGATGAGGCACAGAGAGGTTTACTCACTTGCCCAAGGCCACACAGCTAGTAAGAAGGATTGGGACCCAGACACTCTAACTCCGGAGTTCATTCTCTTTTTTTTTTTGAGACGGAGTCTTGCTCTGTTGCCAGGCTGGAGTGCAGTGGCGCAGTCTCTGCTCACTGCAACCTCCGCCTCCTGAGTTCAAGCAATTCTTCCGCCTCAGTCTCCTGAGTAGCTGGGACCACAGGCGCATGCCACCACACCCAGCTAATTTTTTTGTATTTTCAGTAGAGACGGGGTTTCACCATGTTGGCCAGGATGGTCTCAATCTCTTGACCTTGTGATCCACCCACCTCGGCCTTCAAAGTCCTGGGATTACAGGCGTGAGCCACCACGCCCAGCCCAGAGTTCATTCTCTTAATCACTGTATTCCATTTGTTAAAGTAACTTAGCCAAGTCACCAGCTAGCAACAGGTGAAGTCAACATTTGAATCCAGGTCTGTCTGACTCACTACAACCCTGCTGGACTGAAGACTGGAGGCCTCCACATTATGAATGTCACATATTCAGAGCCTGAACCTCAGGCCGCCAGGGTTTAAATCTGGCAGTCACACTGTCAGTTCTGAATTTAGAAAAATAATTTTCCCAACAATGTAATGGCTGGGTTTGAGGGGACCCCAGTGATTAAGAGGCTGTTGCAGTAGTCTAGGCAGCAGACAATGAGGACTTGAGCCAGAGATAATGGCCAAGGAGGCGGAGAAGCAAAACAGACTTAAGAGGCTTTCAGAATTAGAGTTGTCAGGATCTAAGCCCATGTGAGAGATGGGGAACAGCAGAAATCACAGAGGTCTAGGGAAATCTGGACACAGTCATTTACCTTTCCAAGCTGTGCTTGCTTCATAGAATGTATTAGTTAGGATAATAAAGGCTAGGCTGCCGCAACAAAGAGACCCCCAAATACAGTGGCTTAACCAAGGTAGAAGCCTTTTCCTAGGGTCTAAGTTGGCTGCTCCAGCCTGCCAAGAATGCTGTATTCTGCGAGGTCATGCATTGACTCAGGTTCCTTGCATTCTGTTGCTCTGCCACCCCTTAGGATATTGTCCTCATTTACATGATGGGATCTGGGTCCCAGGCACATTGCATTCACAGTTCCAGGGACCAGGTGGAAGACACACACACCTCAATATTTTAAGTCAAGGCCTAGAAGTGACACACATTATTTCCACTCATCTTCCATTCAGATGAGGATTTAGTCATGTGGCTACAGGGAAGGCTGCAGGGAACCTAGCTGCAGGGAAGGCTGGGAAATTTGGTCTATCTAAGCAGCCATGTACCCAGCCAACTCTCAATTACTCCAGGAGAAAAGGAGAGTGTATTTGGGAGAACAACAGGAAATCTGTCATATCTGGGAATTGTTGGGATGCAGAATTATCAGGAAAAAAATGAGATCATGTCCTCAGAGCACCTAGCACACAGCTGGCAGGAGGTAGAAGCCTGTAGGAGGTAGGCGTCATTGCCATCATGCCTGATGGGTGTGTAAGTGGCACATAAAGGAGTAGCAAGGCCTCTGAGAACTAGGAGGGTCTGGCCACAAAATCAATTCACAGTGGAAGAGATCAGAGACATCCCAGGACAGTTCCAAAATGAAAAGTCATACAAACTGGAATCCACAGGGGAGAGGGGAAGGGCTGGGAACATTTTAGAAGAGGGAGACAAGATCATCCTGGAGCCAGGGTTGAGCTAAAGGCAGATGAGTCTGGCAAGGAGCATGCCCCACCATTGGGGAGGAGGATGGGAGGAGGTTCTGGCATAGTATCCACCAGTGGAGCAGACTTAGCTGGAGAATAGGGATGGAGGGGCAAGGAGCCAATCAGGAAAATAGAATCCACTCCAGGTATTTCAGACAAAGGGATTTAATGCAGGGAATTGGTTGCCCAGGTAACAAAAGACCTGAAGCCAAATAGAGGACAGCCCAGGGGAATAGTAGCAGAAGAAAGTTGCTGCCAGCCTATGGGTGTTACTGATCAGCACCCAAGGGATTGGTTATATGAGTCTTTTTCTGACAGATAGGTCCTCTAGACTCAGCTGACAAGATTGAGATTCCAAGCCTCAGAGCCAAAGCTAGACCTAGAATGGATCTGGCTTCACCCTGACACTTCTTTCTCACCAGGGCTTGGGGTAAGTTCCTGGATCGACAGCCCCATGAAAACACACAGTCAGAAGTGTGAGCTAGTTTGCTGTAGTTCCAAGGTGGAACCAAGTTCCACAGGTGGAAGTTAAGGCATAAACAGACTTGGTTCTAAACCTGGCTCCACTGTGTGTTCTTGGACAAGGAGCTGTGTGTTCTTGGACAAGGAGCTGTGTGGTTTTGGACAAGTTGCTTAGCCTCTCTGGGCTTCAGTTTCCTCTTCTGCAAAATAGGCATGCTAATATTGCCCTCTGAGAGTTGTTTTCAGAGAATAAATGAAATCTTCGTAGTCAGGTAGTTGGAACACTTGCCTAATTTACTTCCTGTCCTCTTTCAGAAACCTGGACTGCACAGTGGTGCAGAGGTGGTCAGAGGCAGCAGCCACAGCATCAGCTCCAGTCTTGTCCTGTCTGTAGTCAGACTATGCAGCCGATGCAAAGAGAGGATGCAAATAGTGGGAGCCAGGTCCTCAGCCTCTGGGCTTCCCCACCCCCTAGGTGCAAGGAGGCTCTAATTCCCAGACCTTACACATCAACCCCAAACCAGTAATGCCTGACCATCTCACCTGTGAGAGTGGAAGAGGGAAAGCCACATAAGATCCTGGCCACCCAACCAGTGAGGGTCAGAGAAGTTTTGTTGGGTTATTGGACTAATTGGGTTATTGATTTTCCAGGAATTAATGTGGAAGAGTTGTTAGGATGTTAGCTTCTAGGGTCAGGTGAAAATGGGCTTTATTTCTGATTCAGCAGTGTGACCCTGCAAAAGTCACTTAACCCCTCTGGGCTTCTGTTTCCTCATCTTTAAAGCAGTGTTGATAATGTCTCCCTCATTGGTTAATGTGAGAAATGAATGAAATAATACATGCAAAGTTCTGGCTCAGTACCTGGCATATAGCCAACCCTCAATATAAGTTACTTATATCGTTATTGCTCTATCAATGTAAAAAAAGGAAAGACAGAAAGAGTTTGTGTCATCCTATTTATACACTATGACAAAGGTGAAAAGAAATTAACTAGGGAATCAGAAAATAATGGTAGAAAATAGGATAGAACCACAAGAAGGTTCAGTCACAGCATGTATGCTTTAAATTTGGTTTTGAGTTTCCTAGCAGCCAAACAAAGAGGAAAACCAGATTGATTATATATACATATATAATTGCAACATACTTTATGCAAAGGAAATCATATTCCTCATAGACTATATGGATGGGCATTCCATAATTTATTTAATGAATCCCTGTTGATGGGCATTTAGGTTGTTTACAATTTTTCTAATAAACAATGTTGTGAATATTCTAGTACTCATATGTTTGCCCAATTCTTGAATGTTTACACAACACTGCTATCAAGTCAATGATCAACTTGAGGTCCAAAAATTCCTAGTCCTCCTGAAGGTAAATAACAGTTTGGGCAGGGTGGAGGTCCTGAAAAGAGACAAAGGACTAGAGATTGAGAAGGGCTGGAGGTGAGGGGTCAGGGAAAGGGGTAATTCAAGGAATCAGACATCCAGCTGCTGTTACCCACTGAGTCTTCCCTCCTTCCCCAAGACCCAGCAGGAAAGGACCCATAGACTAGGGAGGGAAAATGAGGCAGAAGCCCTACCCCAGGTGGGCAACTCATCCTGAGAACATACCACTTAGGAAACTAAGAATGGTAATTCCCCCACCCATGCACAAGCTCACACCCAACTCTTCAGCCACACCAATCTACTTACTGTTCCTCCTCATACCAGTCAGACTGCCATGGCACTCCTCTTGCTGTCCCATCAGCCTGGGGAGCTCCCCACTGCCTCCAGCCCCTGGTAAGCACCTGAAGATGCAGCTCATCTGATCTGTCTACCATAAGGGCTTCTCTCCCCACCTATGGCACTCAAGAGAATCACAGCACCTCCCAGATGCAGTGTCACAACAGTTCATGTTCTAGTAGACCTCACCCACACTCTGAGTTCTCTAAGAGCAGAGACATTGTCTTGCTGAGTCCCTCATAGAGGCATGTTCTAAAATGAACGAGGGATACAGCTTTTTCACGAGATGCTGCGTGGTCTTCTTCAGCCCTTTGGAGAGACAGGATATTAAGTGCAGAGTCAGACTGGGCTCAAATCCTGACTGTGATTTGCTAACTCTGTGACTATACTAGTCTGTTTTCATGCTGCTAATAAAGACATACCTGAGTCTGGGTAATTTATAAAGGAAAGAGTTTTAATGGACTTACAGTTCCACATGGGCAGAAAGCCTCATAGTCATAGTGAAAGGCAAAAGGCACATCTCACATGGTGGCAGACAAGAGAAAATGAAAGCCAAGCAAAAGGGGAAACCCCTTATAAAACCATCAGATCTTGCAAGACTTATTCACTACCATGAGAACAGTATGGGGAAAACTGCCCCCATGATTCAATTATCACCCACTGGTTTCCTCCTAAAATGTGGGAATTATGGGAGCTACAATTCAAAATGAGATTTGGATGGGGACACAGACAAACCATATCAGTGATCTTGGGGAAAATCACTTCACCTCTCTGAGCCTCAACTTCTTCATCTGTAAAATGGGGTAATGATAATACTAGCTGACACATTCTGATCCACTCCCCTGTGCCAGGCATTGCAGGGATTCACTTATTTGAATGCCAGGGGACCACTAGGGGGTTAACCACTATGATGCCATGCAACATAGCACATGTCTCATGAACGGCAGCTGTGCGCCGCCTAGTCCCACTCCGGCTATGTGTCCATACATTCACTGACTTTGTTCCCGTTACTCATTCAATCAGTTGAGCACTGTCTATATACCAGGTACAGTGTTCGGTTCTGAGGGTGTAACTGTACACAGTAAAAACGTTCTCTACTTGCAGGAGCTCTCAGCCTGGTAAAGGAGACAGAAATTAAATAAATCATCACACAGATAACTGCACAATGACCACTCCAGGCTAAGCGTAAGGGGAGACTTGCGCAGAACCCTGTGTGAGCACAATGGGAGTGGCTTCTGATTAGAGGGTGTTGGGAAGTCGTTCTGCAGCAGTGACCTGGATGATCAGAAAGATTTTCTAGCAAGAAAGCAGGGCAGGAGTGTTCCAGACAGAAGGAGTGGTATGTGCACCAGCCCTGAGGTGGGAACGAGTCTTGTGCACTGGGGCCACTGAAAAAGAGCGGATGCTCTGGAGCCTAGAGAGCAAGAGGTGGTACTGTGAGGGTCTGGGGAGGGGCTGAGGAGACATGCAGGGTTTGGATTTCATCTAACTGCAGGAGACCCATCAATGGATGTAAGCTACGATGTGCTAGGATCCAGCTTTCAGAAGCCCCTTGCGTTGGGGTGTGTATCACAGAGGGCAGTCATGGAGACCAGGTGGAAAGTATTGCATTCCTTCAGGCAGATGCCGGACTGGCAAAGGAGATGGTAGTGGAGGGGAGGATGTGTGAGGTGCTGGATATAGAATCTACGGGATTTGGTGATGGGCTGGGGTCAAGGGGCTGATGGGAGGCAGGCAGCAGGCTGACCAGCGGTGGGGCCATATTCCAAGATGGGGAAGACTGAGGGAGGAGCATACTAGAAAGAAAGATGGGGCTCAGTTGGGGCCATGGGGCATTTGAAATGCTTTTCAGCTGGAAAAGCCTGGCACTCAGAAGAGGGCCCAGCCCAGGGGATGTTCCTTAAGTGTTCTGATTGCATCAGAGTGAGAGCCTCAGTGAGGTACCCCAGGTTAGCCACACCTCTCAGGAACACTCACCGAGCTCCATCCCTCCTGGGAGGACAGGCCCTGGGCTAACTCCAGCCATCATCAGAAGCTTGGAATGTTCCCACCGTGGAGCTCCAGTGCACAAGGGTTTCCCGCCCTGGCCTGCCTGCGACACCCCATTATAAAAGACATCTACTACACGGTGCCTTTCGCTGGTTTGTTCAGAAGCCCAGCGACTGCCTTTGAGTGGCTCCCATCTCATTATCCCTGGAGTTTCTACTTCTTTTTGTGAAAATTTAATTGCCTGCTAGATTTGAAAGGGTCTGGGCCAGCTGTTCAGGTTTGGGAAGTCAGAGTGAAATGCACCGTGATCAAAAGCTACAAGAGGCCAGCATCTTTCATGTCGGCAGCTCCTTAATATCGGAGCGACTTTACTCCTCCCAAAACGGAAGCCAAGTCGCTCAGCGTGGAAACTTGAAAGTGTGTTCGGCAAGCCCCAGCATTTGAACTGCCTTCTGCATCCTTAAATCGTTTTCTCCCTGGAAATGGAATACCCAGGACTCATTCTGAGCTCCCCACGGAAGGAACATGTGCAGAGTTATCACTGGTGGACCTTGTGTCTCCTTGGATGCTCTTTAACCATCAAGCCCAAGATAAATCTTGAGGAGCCGATGAGTTCCGCGGATTATCTTCAAACTCCCAGAGCTTCTCAGAGAGCCAGGGCTGGAAGTCAGGGGACTTGGATGCGAACCCCAGCACCCGAGGCTGGGTGACCTTGAGCACATGCCTCTGCACCCTGGATCTGCGTCTATAAAACAGGCCTAATGACTTCTCTGTCTACCTCAGTAGGGTATTTTTTTCCTTTTCTTTTTAGTGGACACACAATAATTGTACATATTTATGGAGTACAGAGTGATATTTCAATATGTGCGTAATGAGCAGATCAGGGTAATTAGCATATCCATCGCCTCAAACATTTATCATTTCTCTGTGTCAGAAACATTCAAAATTCTCTCTTCCAGATTTTTGAACACATACGATAAGTTATTATTAACTATATTCACCCGACATTGCTATAAAGCACTGCAACTCATTCCTCCTATCAGTTAACCAACCTCTCCCCGTCCTCCCCTCCCCACTACCTTTCCTGGCCTCTAATAACCACAGTTTTACTCTCCACTTCCATGAGCTCACTCTAAGCTTAAAGTGTGAAAATGCTTTGTAAACGAAAGCATCACACCCATCAGCAGTTAATATTGTTGATCTTGCTACCCCTCCCGGGGGGGAGGGACTTGCATTTCAAAACTGAGGAGCTTAGATCAGCAGAGAGTGTTTCTCAGGGTAGAAAAGCATTTCTGAAATGTTGGAAAACAACTTAGTGTTTGAAGGGCAGGGATAACAGGTGTGAAGGTATGTTGAGAGCCACAAGGTATATAAATAGCAGAGGAGGTGACAGGAGCAGCTGGCCTCACTCCTGGAGGGTGCAGGGCCACCTTCTGTTACTCTCCTCACTCGTTCTCTTCTCTCCTCTTCCCTCCCCTCCCCTCTCCTGTCTTCCTTCCCTTCCTGTGCTTCCACGTCTCCCCTCATCCATCTTTCTCCATTTTTTTTTTTTGCTTCTGAGTTCCATTCTTTCTTTTTTGTTCCAAGAAGGCTATGAGCTATAGACATCAGGAGTCTTTCTCTCAAAAGTGTCTCAAGTTGGGTTAAACACAAAGGGGTTTAAAAGTTAAACTGGGGTTTTCCATTATTCCATTTATTGGCTTGAATAACCGAAAAGTCATAGGGTATCAGTCTTCAGGCACAGCTAGATCCAGGGGCTGGAACGATGTCCAGAATGTATTTGCCCTTTCTTTCTCTTTCTTTCAGTCCTGCCTCCCCTATGTTGGCTTCACCCTCAGCATCCTCTCCTTGTGTGGTGGTAAAGGTACCCCCCTCCTCCTACCGTCCCAGAAGCTTTAGGTGACTTCCTAGCTCAGCCAACCCAACAGAAAGAGAGAAGGGAGCACTTCATTCCCCGCAGTGCTAGCAGCCTTCTTAGGGCTGCCTCTCAGTGGCTCACAGACCACATGCACTTCCATGAACCAGTCACTAGCTGGAGGCTACACAGCTTGGTTTGGTCAAGGCTGGAATGGATTATACCCATCCTAGGAGCCCCAGTGGGGTCAGCCCCATCGGAGCCTTACAGTCTGAGAGTGTGGGGGCTGGGGGGTTGAGCATTTCCCCAAAGGCAGTTCCAGCTGTTCTGACCCAGAGGAGGAGGTAGAGATGCCAGCAGAGGTCCCACTGGCATCCAAGGGGAAAATAAGTTCTGAGGACATGCCGGAAGCACACTTCAGTCTGCTTGGGAGCCTACTGGGACCTGTCCTCTCCTTCCTGTCTTGCTTTATTTCTGGAGTATGTCCCCGTATCACTGCCTGGCCAGGTGGCTTCATGCTACCATCTCTGACCAAGATGCATCCCCACACCTGGGGCATACCTGGCCACACCACTTGACCTTTGAGTCTTCCCTCCTCCCCTCCCAGCTTGGTCCTGCCGCCACAATGACACACCTTCCTGTTCTTAGCAGGATAGTATAGCAACAGCATGGACTGCAGGCTCACACAGACTCGGGTTCAAACCCGTGCCTGCCACGTACTGAGATAAATGACAGTGGGGGAAAGCTAAAAACAGAATAATAGTGTAGAATGTAAACTGTGGTACACAAGCCCCACTCCAGTCACTGCAGACCACTCTTCCTGCCCTTAACTCAGCCCTCAGTGACCGTGCCTTGCAGTCCCTGCCTAAATGCCCAGTCCATTTCTCCTACCTCCCCTAGGGGCCAGCTCCAGTGCCCGCTCCTCTGGGAGCCCCAGCCCCTGCATCTCACTGCAGCCAGAACTCTCCAGGAGCTCTGCCCACCTCCCCTGCATCGACTTTCCTACCAGAAGGCTCTCCTGCCTCCTTCCATCATGCTGCAGCAGGGACGCGACCTCCCCGGGAATCTAGCCTCGTCCAGGCAGTCCAGATGCTCCAAAGGCGGTGAGAGACCCAAGCCGATCTGGCAAAGCGTTGGCAGTTTGACTTTTCTGATGAACTTTTTATAAGTCCTCAAAAGTTCACACTTCCCAAGCGTCTGCCTACTCTCTGGCATCTTCATTTATCTGCTCAGCGGGTGATATTTCCGGGCCCCTGGAACTGTGCCTTCCAGACCACAATGGCCACTCAGGGCCTACGCTGTACATTTACCTCCCAGGCTGGGAGGCCAGGGGTGCCAATTAGAAATACCTAGCCAGGAGAGGAAGACGGAAACCACGGCCCGAGGCTCAGAGTGACTCATGGCAGGACAGTCTGGGGGCTTCACCACCATCACAGCCTGGTGTCTGGAGAAAAAAAATGCATGAACTGAAATACAGCCTAGTCTGGGATTCAAATCCTGACTTAGCTGCTTACCAGCTGTGTGACCTTGGGCAGAGCACTTCACCTCTGTAAGCCTCACTTTTGTGTACTTGCAATTTAGGGACAATTGGACCCACCCCAGAGGGTTGCCGTGAGCATTCAGTGACAAGATGTGTGAAAGAGGCTCAACGAATATGAGTTTCTTATTAATAAAATAGGAAAGAATACATAAATAGGAGTAACTCAATTTTAACAAAACGATATAAATGACAGAGTAACATTTCGTTCTGCATCTGCCGTCTGAGCACACTCTGTGTGGTTTCCTTGCTTTTTCTCAGACATGCGAGACACACCCCACCTTCAGGGCTTTCGCTCTTGCTCTTCCCTCTCTGGAACCTTCTTCTCCAAACGTCTGCACTGCTCACTCTAGTCTGTGCTTAAGGCTACATCCTAGGAGAGGCTTTCTCTGCCCCCTTCTCTAAGACAGAAACCCTCGCCGTCACTTGCCACTCACCCTGCCTCGTGCTTCACAATGGCAATCCTCTCCTGACACCGTCAATTTTTATTTAATGTTTCGTTTGCTTGGCATTTGTCTCCCCCACCACTAGAAAGACAGCTCAAGGGAGCAGGGACCTTTTTCAGGCCTGTCTCCCCAGTGCTAGAGGAGAGCCTAACACCTACTAGGTGCTCAGTAAAAATTTGAGGACAGTCACAAAGACAAATCAGATATATCCCTGCCCTGGAGAACCTGGGTTTTCCATGAGCACTGCCTGTCATAAAATGGGCTTCTGGCCAATAGCAGTACTCACGCCTATAATCCCAACAATTTGGGAGGCTGAGGAGGGCAGATCACTTCAGGTCAGGAGTTCAAGACCAGCCTGGTCAACATGATGAAACCCTCATCTCTACTAAAAATACAAAAATTAGCCAGGTGTGGTGGCAGGCACCTGTAATCCCAGCTACTCAGGAGGCTGAGGCAAAAGAATCCCTTGAACCCAGGAGGCAGAGGTTGCGGTGAGCCAAGATTGTGCCACTGCACTCCAGCCTGGGTGACAGAGCGAGACTCTATCTCAAAAATAAAATAAGAGGGCTTCTGTGCTATCTCTCACCCAGAAAGCCACAGATAATGGGACCTGGGCTCTGGGGTCCTAATCAGGCCAGCTATGCAGGCATCTGGGATGATAGCAGCCATTCTAGTGAAAACAGCCACTGCCATTTGCTGCGTGCTCACTCTGCACCTTGCAAGGAACCCTTTCCACACAGCATCTTATGGGCTCCTCCCCACAGTCAGCCCTACAATGGAGGTGCCACTATTTGTCCCATTCAACAGAGGAGACAAAGCTCAGAGAATAGGCTAACTAGTCCAGAATCACTCTGTCAGGGCCAGAGATGTGTTGGAGCATTGGAGCCCAGATGTGTTGGCCACCATGGCCGAGACCCTTAGCACCAACACCAAGGTGCCACAAGGAAACATAGGTTTTCTAGGTGAAGTGGAGGAAAGAGAAGTATAATAGGTGTTGATCCTGTGGTCCATTCAGCAGCCATTCATCATGCTCCTGTGTGCTGGGCAGAGATAGTGCCCTTCTGGGAACGAAGCTCTCAGATTTCAAAGGAGGCTGAGAGGGAACAGCCAATTGCTGTGAAATACAGAGCAGGGCCTGGGCCTGGCTGAGAGAAATCTAGGAGCAGGCATTGAGCACCTACTGTGTGCTCACATTTTATCCTTGCCATTTGATGTGGAAGGTGCTTTGCCAATTTCCAAAGACAGAAACCAAGGCACTGAGGCCATAGGCTCTGAGCTGCCTGTGCTTGGCAGAGGGGAAAGAGGAGGAGAGGGCCCTCCTGCCTGTCATGTAATGGGCCTCTGACCTGCCTGTGCCCAAGGGTACAGAGGGGACAGATTTGGGGTCTGGGGTCCTGATTAGGCCAGCTAGTGGAGAATAGCAGGGAAGGGGCCTAGCCGTCCCCATTCCCTGGCAGGTGGTTTCAGTGGCCTCAGCAAGGTCTGACCCACACCCAGAGGTGCCTGTCACTGTTTGTATCACTGGCTTTGGGACCTTGAGTAAATCATTTTATTCCCCTGGGCCTTCTGTTTTCTGAACTCTAAGAAGCTAAATGTGATCTTTGAGGCCCCGCTTCTGGCATAGGCATTGTAGATTTCTAACCATGGTGTATTAATTTCCCATCGCTGCTGTAACCAAAAAAATCACAGACCAGGGGGTTTAAAATCGATCTGCTGACAGTTCTACAGTCAGAAGTCTGACACAGGTCTACCGGGCTGAAACCAAGGCAGGGCCACATTTCTTCTGGAGGCTGGAGGGAGAATCTGTCTCGGACTTTTCCATCTTCCAGAGGCTGCCAGTTTCCTTTATTCATGGACACTGACTCTTCTGCCTCCCTTTTCCACTTTTAAAGGTCCTTGTATTCTATTGGCCCACGCAGATCATCCGGGGTGACCTCCCTGTCTTAAAGTTAGCTGGTGAGCCACCTTCACTCCATCTGCACCCTCATTCCCCTTTGCCATAAGCTGACATATTCACAGGCTCTGGGGGTTTGGATGTGGTGTCTTTATGCAGCCATTATTCTGCCTTCCACCCCTGGAAACTGAGACATTTCTGGGAGGCCTTGGGCAAGCTCTCTCCCTTTTTTGGACCCATTTTTCTCTTCTGTGAAATGGTGTGGCTGCTTTGAAAACCAAGTGAGAAGATGAGTGTTCACATGGGTTACAAAGGGTCAAGCGCTGTACATGGGGTTAATTCTTTATTCCTGGGGTATTTCTATTGCCAGCAATGGCAGCTGGTGGCCTCTCGCTGGGCACTCATGCCTTCCTATGCATTGCTCTGAAAAGCTGCAGCCCCCACCCCCGCCCCATTAGACCCCCAGAAAACAAACGTGGGTCTGTGGACTGCTCCTGCTCATTATAATCTCTTGCTTCTTTTCACAAAACCCCAGGGGCCCCTGGGATTTGGGAGTTGGGGGATGTCACTCAAGGATGCCTATTGAGCACTAAACAATGGCCCCTCATGAGGTCATAGGACTGCTTAGCAACCACCTAGGCCCTTAGTAACAGGCCCAGAAGTGTTGATATTTACCCAACAGAAACTTTGGATTATCTCGATAACACCCAGTTCCTTCCAGAGAGCTGCAGGCACTAAAAGCAGGCTCCACCCACTCCGAGCTGCTGTTCTAGCTCTTCCAAGAGCAGGCCTGTTAGAGAGCAGGGAGTCCTGGGTTTCCTCCCGGCTCTACAATCCTCTGAGAGCCTCGGTTTCCCCCACAACATGGGGATCAGACTAAAAACCACTAAATAGTTAAGTAGTATGACTGTATGTCCCTGTTGACCCAGAACAGTTCCATTTTATCGAGACTAGTAAAAAAGACCTTTTCATTCTCAAGAACGTTCCCAGTTGGAACATCAACTTTCTGGTCACCCACCTCTAAAAGGCCACTTCCAGCCCTCCATCCCATTGTTCTTCCCCTCCACCCTCTTTCCCAGTCCTGAATTAATCCTGAATAGTTTTGCCTAGCTTTTTCAAGGTCCCTCTCTGTGCCAGGCATGGAACAGGGCACTGGGGAAACTGAGGCAAGCCAGACATGGTCCCTGCTTTCAGGAGCTTCCAGTTCAGGAAAGAATGCCACTTAAGCACTCTGCAGAAATCTAGGACTGAATCCAGAACCTTTTAATTCTCAGACTTATTTGCGTTCTCTCCACTAAGCTATTTTAGTAAATAATACTCTGTAGAATTCCGGTGGCATTTTGCAGTTTCTAAAGCATTTCCCTTTTGTTGCCTCGTTTAACCCTGACATCATCTGAGGGTGTGATTTAATATATTCCCGTTGCATAGATGGGAAACTGGAGGCTGGAGGCCATAGAGGACAGAGCAGTTGAGTGCCCTTGGGGAGCAATTCAATCTCTGCCTCCTTGCCTTCGAAATGGAGATATCAGCTCCCGCTTCATAGAACTGTTATGGGGAGTGAATGAGACCGCACATAGAAAGTCCTTTGGAAAATGACAGCTGCCTATATGAGTGTTTCTGCCCTGAGCTGTCTGGGGCCTCAGCAGTTGCACTTCCTGAATGTTCTCCGGTCCACCTGCCTGTCATGTGCCCACAGACACCCCTTTGGAGCCTTCCTGATCTATTTGCGAGCACAGGGACCACATCTTGGTTGGAACCCCAGCTCTGCCTCGTGGCAGCCATGTGGGCTTGAGCAACTTCCAGCCTCAGTTTCTTCATTTGTAAAAGGGGAAAAGAATAGGTCATCCTGAGGATGGAAGGAAGCAAATCACATAAAAGCAGTGCCCAGGGGAGCCAGCCCAGCACACAGCCGGTGCTCACAAATGGGAGGTTCTGGATTGCCTTTCTGATGTTTGGTATGTGAGGAGACTTTGAACCTGTTGTGTGAGAGGGAACCAGGGAGGGCAGCACCCACGAGATGGGATTTTTTCCCCCACCCCAGGAGCCAGGCCAGCACCCATGTCCGGTGGAAGGCAGGACACTGCCACCTTCTCTGAGGTTGGCTTCCAGCCACATTCCAGTGAGGGGGTTCAACTGATGAAAGCTGATCCTCCTGTGCCCCATTCACCTTGCAGGAGGAGAAGAGCCCCCCTCTTCCCCTTTTCTTTACAGAGTAGTTCCACAGGGGCAAATCTGTCAGATGCCATGGTGATGCCTAAGTGGTTTCCTACCCACACCCCTCGCCAGTGCTATGAGTCACCAACCAGCACTGAGGCGGTGGCCGTGGGAAGGGTGTTCCCTCTCCGGCTGCAGAAATGCTGCTGCAGGCGAGCTCTAGAAAGCCAAAACTGGGCCCCAGGACAGGCACAGCGAGGTTCCTTATGCAACTTTTGACATTGTTCAAAATCAATGTTACTGAAAGCCCAAACCCGGCCCCACAATAGGCATGGCTACATTCTTTATGCAACCTTGGCATTGTTCAGAAGCAGCATTAATGTTCACAACTTCCATTTGCTAAGGATCCTAGAGACCTGGCTCAGTCCAGACATCATGCCTCGCTTCCCACAGTCCAGGAAGAAGCTAGAATCCCCTTTTCACAGGTGGGAAAACTGAGACATGCTTGGAGTCACATGGCCAGGATATTCCCAGATGCAACTCCCCTTTACTGGCGGACTGAGGTAGCTTTTGGAATTGGAGACAGACCAAAACAGGTAAATATGATGGATACATTGTGTTCTTGTTTGAATGAAACATAATTGTGAGCGATTGTGTACAGTTGCTGGGCTGAAGTTTTGAACCCTGATTTCTTAAAAGGAAAGAACAATCTATCTCTAAATCTGAGTTAGCCTAGGATAGAAATATGTTTACAGCAAAAATATTTCTTTACACAAAACTGAATTGCCAAAGCAGGGCCGTAGAATATGCATGTGTGTTAGTGAGGTATCACAGAGGAAGGAATCGTATTAAGGATTGTATTTTGCAAGTAGCAGTGATGGTAATCACAGATCCCCATCTGAGATGTTGAGCTTGGCCCCTTTGGCCCCATCTGTGCCCTTGGTGGGCTTGATCATTGGCACATCCACTCACTGCTGCCTTGCCAGGTCCTAAAACCATGCTACCTGCTTCACTGCAGCCTGTGTCTCTTGTCCTTCTCCACTGAATTCACTAATGTTCCTCCGTCAGGTACTCTAACTGTTCCATGAGCTCATTAAGATTCGGAGCTGAGCTCCAGGAGACTATGTGTTGGGAGAAGGGGCAGTAGAAACTACGTGTAGGTATTTGAGTGACGTGGTGTGCCTGCTGTCTCTGGCTGGAATCCTCTTTATAAACACTCGCCCAGGCCAGAAAGAGACATAAATGAGAGTAGAGGGAGCAGAAGGCTTCCACACACATTCCCACCTGCCTCAGTGCTGTCTGAGCCTCAATCTTACCTGACCCAAGTTGGATAAAACCACACTGCACCATTCAGCCAAAGGAACATCAGGCTGGGCCATATCCTACCAGCAACCTACCTGATCAGAGGGTTTGCTTTGCAGCCAGGCCTTGCGACTGTGCATAACAGCTTCCGTCTCTCCCAGAACAACTGTGAATGTTTCCCCTTCGCTTTCACCATGACCTCACCCGGCATGGATTTCCTACTATTTACAACTCTTCTGCAACTCGTTCCATAGACCAGGGTGACACTGATCCTTGCTATAATCAGAGGAGTGTGTGAAGCTGGTGCCCAGGAAGCCTGGGATCCTGGAGGGATACATTAAGTCTTGACAGGGTTCCCGTGAAATGGATTTCTGTACATCTGAACCTGTAGTCCTGTTGACTTTCACTGGAGCATTGAGAATGTGTCCCGCTGGAAGGGAGAAGTGTTTGATGCCAAAAAATAAGGCAGCTGTACTTCAGAGGGCACCAGACCTTTTTTAAAAAAGTATCATGTAGACAAAAATGTGCTTTCTGGGGTGAAAAAAAATGGTCTACAAGATTAGAATCAAGTTTATTTCTATGTTAAATAGAAAAAAAGAAAAAATCAAAATTTATTATGTAATTAAATTCATCTTGAGGAGACTAAAAAAAGGAAAGAAACCAACAATATTCCATAGCCAGGTAAAATGCTCTCTCTACATTCCAATATGGTCTCTATCTTCTGTAAAGTGTTCTGTTGCATTTCTGCTATTTACTTCAGTTCTAGGTTTCAGAAAAAAAAGTGAATATGTCTTATCAGCCTCTAAACATTTATTGCTTTCATATTGGTCTCAGATCTCCACTTGCTTTTTCTATTGAGACTTCAGAGGCTCTGTTCTCTGCAGTTAGCCAGCCACAAGAGACTCCCTTGACTAAGTTCCCAAGACCTGTCATGTGATACAAGTCATTGTCATTATTGCTTCTTTGGGCTGTTAACAGAATGTGATCCCATAGCAAGATATTAGAAATAGACAGGATTTGGAGCCAGACCATTTTCTTGCTATGTGGCCTTAAGCAGGTGACTTAACCTCTCTGAGTCATATGGCTTCCTTCCCTGAGTTCCAGCATCACTGGGTAAGGTCAGACGACCCTCCTCAGTGGGTCCCTTCCCTGTGCTGGCCTTTGTTCACCACCCTGTGCTGTACCAATCACTTATCTGTCTTCTCTGGACTCTGAGAGCTCCCTGCAGGCAGTGTCTTTGTCATCTCTGTCCCAGCACAGGGCCTGGCAAGGAGCACACTGCAGGAGTTTGAGATGGCTGAGAAAAAGAAAGAAAAGAAAAAAGGAAGGGAGAGGGAGAGAGGGAGGTAGGGAATAATAGAGAAAGGAATAAAAAGTATGGAAAATGCAAACTTTAAATTTATCTGCAACTCAGATTTCACTACTGATTGGCCTAAGTGATAAGGCATGCTAAAAATTATAGTATTGCTGCTGACTCTCACTTTCCAATATTCAGCACTGGTGTCCCCATCATCTTACAACTAACACACATTAAGCACTTATGTGTATGCGTGAACTCGTTTGCTCTCCCAGGAGCCTGTGTGACAGGCACCACCATGATCCTGCATTTCACAGACGACAAATCATGATTCATAGGAGAGGTTGGATCACTCACCCATGTCACACAGCTAGCACGTGATTTTTAACCTGATCCCCACAATCCCAGGGCCAGTGCATTTAATCAGTGTACCCTCAACACCCAGTTTGGGGCTTGACAAGTAATTGATTTCAATAAAAAGTCTTTGAATAAATGAATAGACACTTGAATGAGTCAGAGAGTTCATATTCCTCCCTGATCATTTCTTTCATTAGATGCTCATTCTCACTCTGAGTTCCATCTTCCTGGCATATGTAATGATTAAAATAAAACCTCTGAGGTTAAACGAGCCTGGGCTCAACTCTGTGCTTTCTGTGTTACCCTGGAAAAGTCATTTTCTCCTCGCTGAGCATTGGCTTTCTTCCCACTAAAATGGGAATAATATTGATGCCTTCCTCCCTTAGTCTGGGTTCTACCAGAAGCAGATCATGAGATGAGGATTCAAGTGCAAGTAATTTATTTATGAGGCATAGGAATGCGGGTAGGGGACTGGGGAAGTGAGACAGGAAAGGGAACGAGGTATTATCACGCAAGTTAATTATTACCGTGGGCACCTGGATCTGTAAGCCCATATAGAACATGCAGCTGATGGTTTTTCCAGCCGAGGGGTAAGGGAGCTAGGGTATCTACACCCCAACTCCCAACACCCATCAATCCTTGGCTGAGAGCTGCTGGGGTTGGCGAGTTGCATGTACTCATAAAAGAACATGCTCAGGCAGATGCTGTGTGTGATATCAAACCACCTTGCCCCATCGTGGTTAGATCTGTGGGATTGTGCACAAGGAAATAACACTATCTCTGCACTGGCTCTTCGTGTTGCTATGAGGATTAAGGGGGTTCATTTCTATAAAGCTTGGAGAATGGTCCTTGGGACAAATTAAGCCCCCTATGAGTGGAAGCCTTCAGGGGCCTTTTCCTAGCACTCTCTGTGTGATACAAACAGATGCCTTTGGGCTCTGCTCCTTAGAACCTTGTCACCAGTCTGCAAACAGTGACATGGTCCTGCTGAGTGCAAGGCGCTGAGACACAGCCATGAGCTTGACCAGCCCTCCAATGTTTGTGATCCTTCCAGGCAGACAGAAGATGAATGAGAAATGGCAGAGGCAGTGCCCAGACTTCTTGTCCAGTGCTCCTCCCAAATGCCATGGAAATGGGTGTCATGCATGTGGAGTGTGTTGGGAAAATGGTTCAGCTGGGATGCCCAGTGTGTATTTTTGTAGATAGGAAACATGTTCAGCAAATGTCTAAATGGAGAAATTTCCTGGGGAGATTCCCTTCCACTTTGGCATAAGATGATTTTGCCTTACAAGGGACTTCCTTAGACAGGGACTTGGAAAGTCCATGCCTGCAGCCTCCCTAAGGACTAATATTCAGAACTTTCATGGAACAGATGCATGAGAACAATGATCTGCCTTCTCTGCGACGGACCACCTGTGTGGCTTTAGGAACTCTCTCTCCCTCTCTGGGCCTGTTTTCTCATCTGTGAAATGGGTACAGTGAGTGGAATAATGGGCATAAGAGTGCTTGGGAAATGTAAGCCACCTACATCTTATGGGGCGGGAGATATGACCATTTTTGTTACTGTTGTTGCTGTTGTTAGGAATGACGTGACCTTGGGCCAGCCACTTCCTCTCTATAAGAATCCTTTCTCCCTATTGCTGTGGTCAAATCATAAAGGAGCAAGAATGTGAAGACAGCCCCCTGTGTCTTACTACCATAGAATATGACCTTACCAGGCCTGAAAGGACTCACGTTCCAATCCCTGGTAGTAAGGAAACTGAGGCCCAGGCCTTGGTGGCAGCCAGTTCTGGGCCCCAGCCAGGGCTTCAGAGTCCCAGCCCACTGTTATTTCCTACATCTACTGAGAGCTGTACCTGCCTGCCTCTTTCCCCTAACCCTTGACCTGAGCTGCTCTCTTCTCCCCAGGCCGAGAGACCCACCCCAGCCAGGAAAGTCTGGGAGGGCACGGGGGCCTCTCACTGCTCAGTTCCCGGCTGCTGGAGTGTTTGTCTCTGCAGCAAGTCCACATTTTTGCCTCTGAGTTGGTGTGTGGCAGATGGTACAGCAGAACTGAGCCTTGGGGTCTATTTTTGACTCAGAGAGGACATTGTGCAAATGCTCTGTGCTTACTGATGGCAGTGGAGGGTCTGGAGGATGGGGCAGCATTAATCTATTGGCTTTAGAAGACCCACAGCCTGGTCTCAAATCCTGGCTTTGTCACCATTAGCTGTGTGCCCTCAAATACAAGGTCTTCCTCTAAGAGCCTCAGTCTCCCCATTGTAAAGTGGAGGCAGCAAGATCGATAGGTTGTACCTCATCAATTTGATAGGTTGGTGGCCTCTCAGAGGGAGAAGATGAATACATGGTGGTGGACTGACTCTGAAAAGAGGAGGCCATGGGAAGGTAGGGACCTCAGGAGGGAGGAGATCCTGGCAGACCCCAAGTCAGGGTCTGGAATGGAGCTGTCCAAGGTGCAGCCCCTTCACACCCCGTATGGCAGCTGAGTGACACTAGTGGGGTGGAGAGGCTGGCAGCTGGGGCAGAACCAGGCAAAGCCCTGAGAATGGGCCCCTTTCTCTGTTCTACGTAGATAACCCTGGACAGAGGAGCTGGGTGGTGTGGGCCCCAGGGAAGGAGGCATCTAGCTAAGGTGGGCGAGGGGGACACACAGGCATCGTTTGTGGGGGAGGCTGAAGGTGGGAAGGAAGGGGATATGGGGAGGGGGTTCTCAGCCTGCTACCTCCTGGTCTTGCCTCCTGCTGGAGTCAGGCAGATGGGGGCTTATTGGGCAGAATCCCAGGTCAGGGGGGCAGTTGCAGAGGCTACGAGATGGGTATGGAGGAGAGCCTGGCACACAGAGAGCCTGCTGCACAACTGGCCTCCAGCATGCATGTGCCTGTGTGTGTGCTAACATGTTTTCTTCCATCCACGTTTACTATAGAAAATGGGGAAAATGAAGACATTTTGTTTAAGAATCAAACGTCTTAACCCCACCAACACTGACATTTGAGGAATACCATATCTTTCTCCTTATATCTTTTTTCTGTACCATAACCATAGTAAGTTTCTTGTTAGAATCATGTAAATTGAGACCCTATATCATTTCAGTTCTCTACTCTACATTTTTTATTTGGGGTTATTAAGATATTTTCCTAGGTCATAAAGATTATTTGAAAACATATTTTTTTATAGATGCCTAATATTCTGTCTTATGGCTCCACAGTAATTTACTTAACTAATCCCCTAGGACTGGACACTTGGATTGTATCCAAATTATTGCCGTGACTTAAAAGAAAACACCAACAACAAAAAGAGAATATGATGAACATCTTTATGATCAAATCATCTCTGTATTCCCAATTATTGCATATTCCAATTTTGCAAATTTCTCTCCTATCCCAGAAGGAACAAACCATTTCTTTGCTTTTCAAAAAATAGTTTTCTTTTCTTTTTTTTTTTTTTTTCTCTTTTTGAGACAGAGTTTTGCTCTGTGAGTCAGGCTGGAGTGCAATGGCGTTATATCGGCTCACTGCAACCTGCACCTCCCCGGTTCAAGCGATTCTCTTGCTGCAACCTCCCAGGAAACTGGGATTACAGGCACCCACCATGATGCCCAGCTAATTTTTATATTTTTGTAGAGACGGGGTTTTACCATGTTGGCCAGGCTGGTCTGGAACTCCTGACCTCAGGTGATCCACCTGCCTTGGCTCCCAAAGTGCTGGGATTACAGGCATGAGCTGCTGTACCTGGCCTAAAAATGGTATTATTCTTTCATGTGTGTGTATGCTTACAATACATATTATTTAGTTTTGCTTTTGTCTTAGTCCTTTAAAATCACATCATACAGTATGTAATCTTCTGAGACTTTCTTCTTTCAAATTTGCTTCTACTGGGAAACATTGTTTCTCAGACTCGTCCCTGTGGTACCTGCAGGTGTAGTTTATGCATTTTCATAGCTGCGCAATATTCCCTGGGATGATGATATTACAGTTTATTGATTCATTCTCTGGCTGGTGGGCATGTGGTTGTTTCCACAGTTTGATTCTTTCAAACAATGTTGCTGGGGACACTCTCAGCCGTGGTGCCATTTCCCTAGAAAAAGAACACAAGAGGAAAAGCAAATTCTGGAAGGGGCAGGTGGAAACAAGAGTTGAGCACATATAGCTGCAGTGCACATAGCTCAGCCTTAGCTGCCAACGTCAGTGATGTGGGGCTCCTGAGCACAGGTGGAGCCTTCTGTGTGCCCTTTCAAAGAGGTAGAAACATCAGATAGGTAGAAACAAGGGATCCTGATCTACACCCCTCTTCATCTTGGTGACTTTAAATCTGAGCCTCCCAAAGTGTGGAGTATCTACTGCCAGGGTATCTAAGAGAATACTAGATGTTATCAAACAAGATGGGAAAACTAGTCCATTTCCAGTTCTCTTTCAGTCTTCCAGGTCCATCAAGGCAAAAGGTTCTGCTGGGACTAGTCTATCTTTAATGACCTCCCCACAAATATTTGCTAAACTCTGTTTGATGAGAGAGCAGACTCTGGGCCCAGGCCCTTAGGCAGGCAATAGGACTCATCAGACATAAGGCTGTCTGTTGTTTTCTATGCAATTCTTTGTTGTGGTCATCTCCTATTTGTGGTGGGTGGCACTGGTTTTGCGTTGATTGTAATGATGCAATTTTCCCTTTAAGAAAATTGTTTACCTTAAATCAAGCAGATTAGGGAAAACACTCATGAGCTGAATGATAGGAGAGAGTGACCATCATGGCAGTCATATTTGGTTTACTGAGGTTTGGGAAATGCTGACCTAAATCAGCCATTCTCAAACTTTTTGTCTGATGACTCATTATATTCTTAAAAATTTTGAAGAACAGGACCAGGCGAGGTGGCTCACACCTATAATCACAGCACTTTGGGAGGTGGATTACCTGAGGTCAGAAGTTTGAGATCAGCCTGGCCAACATGGTGAAACCCTGTCTCTACTAAAAATATAAGAATTAGCTGGGCATGGTGGTATGTGCCTGTAGTCCCAGCTGCCCCGGAGGCTGAGGCATGAGAATTGTTCAGTCCTGGGAGGCACGGGTTGCAGTGAGCTGAGATCGTGCTATTGCACTCCAGCCCGGGTGGCAGAGTGAGACCCTGTCTCAAAAAAAAAAAAAAATTCTGAAGAACAAAGAGTATTGATTGTGTTGGTTATATCCCTCCACATTTACAATACTAGAAATTAAAACTGATTTTAATACTATTTCTTAATTCATTTAAAAATAATAAATCCATTATGGTGACATAAATAACATAGTTTATGAAAAATAGCTATCTTTTCTAAAACAAAAACAATTAGAAGATTAAAGTTGTTTCACATTTTTACAAATCTCTTTAATGACTTACTTAAAGATAGTTGGATTCTTATCTGCATCTGCATTCAATCTATTATGATGTGATTGATGTTTTAATTGATGTATATGAAGAAAACCCAGCCTTACATAGATATATTTTTGGAGAAAGGAGGAGTATTTTAATAGCCTTTTCAGATAATTGTAGATATTCTTCTTTGACACTACACTCCCAAACTCAACAAGTTCACTGCATTCAAGCTCAGGCTGCCGTAACAAAGTACCACAGACTGGGTAGCTTAAACAGCAATAATTTATCTTCTCACAATCCTGGAGGTTGGAAGTCCAAGTTCAGGTTCAAAAGCAGGCTGCTATTAAGCACATTCATCAAGTTTTTAAAATTTTATGTTCTGACTTAAGCCAGGGGCCTGCCAGGAATCAATAGCAATCAGAAGGGACAGAGGAAGGAATGACTGAACTGAAATATAGAACAATAGAAATTACCTGCCTAATCAAAATAGCAAAGAGAAAGTAGGCTGGAAAACAAAATGAACAGAGTCTTGCAGACCTGTGGGACTATAACAAAAGATTGAACACTGCTGTCATTGGACTACTGGAAGGAGGTGAGAAAAAGAGGGTGGGGATGAAAAAGTACCTGAAGAAATAATGGCTGAAAACATCCCAAATTTGGCAAAAACACACAAACCAACCCTACAGATTCAGGAAGCTGAGCAAATTCCAAAGAGGATAAACCCAAGGAAATCCACATCAAGACAAAAAATAAACTTCTAAAAACTAAAAACAAAACAAAAATCTTGAAAGCAGTGAGAGAGAAATAACATCTCACCTATGGGGGTAAAAAATTTGAATATAGCAAATTTCTCTTCAGAAACCATTACAGTCAGGATGAAGTGACACATTTCTCAAATGCTGAAAGAATAGAACTATCAACCCGGAGTCCTATATCCAGCAAAAGTAGTTTTCAGAAATGAAGGAGAAATCAAGACATTCTCAGAAGAAGGAAAACTAAGAGAATTTTTTGCCAGAAGAGATACACTAATAGAACAGCTATAGTTCTCCAAACAGAAAGGAGACAATTTTTTAAAAATAATTCTTGGGACATCAGGAAGGAAAAAAGAACATGGTAAGCAAAAATATGGGTAAATGTAATAAACTTTCCTTCTCTTTTGAGTTTTCTAAATTATGTTTGACAACTGACGAAAAAATTATAACACCAAAATGGTTCTAAATATATATAGAAAGAACAAACAGGAAAAAACATATAAAATGGCAGACTTAAACCTTAATATACAATTATTACATTAAATATCAATGGTCCAAATACACCAATTCAAAGACAAAGATTGGCAGAGTGGATTGAAAAACGTGACTGACTACATGTTAGCTGCAAGAGACTCACTTCAAATATAATAATATAAGCAAGCTAAAAGTAAAAGGATAGAAAAAAACACATGCAAACATTAATCAAAAGAAAGTGGGAATGGCTATATTATCAGACAAAGTCAACTTGAGAGCAAAGTAAATTACTAGAGATAGAGGAGGACATTATTATAATGTAATGATAAAAGGGTCAGTCAGGAAGACATAGCAATTCTAAATATGTGTGCACCAAACAATAGACCTGTAAAATATGTGACGAAAAAACTGAGAGGATTGACCACAATTACAACTGGAGACTTCAACACTTATCTCCTAATAACTGATACAGCAACCAGGAGGAATATCAGCAGGAATATGGAAGAACTTTACAACACCATGAACCAACAAAATCTAATCAACATTTATAGAATGCTCCCCATAACAGCAGCAGAAATACACACTGTTTTCAAGAGTCCACGAAACATATGCTATGAAAGGCCATATCCTGGATCATAAAACAAACATCAGCAAAATTAGAAGAATTGAAATCATGGAGAGTATTTTTTCTGACTATGGTGGAATGAAACTAGAAGTCAATAACAGGAAGATATTTGGAAAATATCCAATCACTTAGAAACTAAATAATGTGTATCTATATAATCCATGGCCAAAGAGAAAGTCTAAATGTAAATTTTAAAAATATATTAAATTGAAAGACAATTAAAATACAACCTATCAAGATATGTAGAACCAGCTAAAGCATTGCTGAGAGGAAAACTCACAGCATTATGTATAACTAGCAAATAAAAAATTCTGAAATCAACAATCTAAGCTTCTACTTTGAGAACCAAGAAAAGGAAGAGCAAAATAAACCCAAACCAAACAGAAGAAAGGAAAAAATAAAGTTAAGAGTAGAAATCAAATAAAGTTGAAAACAGAAAAATGATTGAGGAAACCAATGAAACACAGAGATGGCTTTGAAAAGATCAATAACATTGACAAATTCTAGCAAGACTAACCAAAAAGAGAGAACAAGAGAACAAGACAGTAAGAGAAGATACACATGACCAAAATTGAGAATGAAACAGAGAATAACACTATAGACCCCACAGACATCAATACAGTAAGGAAACTATGAACAACTCTGCAAGTATAAATTTAACAACCTAGTAGAAATAGACCAGTTCCTCACAAAACACAAACTACCACAATTCACCCAATATGAAACAGATAATTTTAATATCCCTATAATTACTAAGGAAATTGAATTTGTAATTTTTAAATTTCCTAATAAGAAATCTCCAGGACCAGATAGTTTCAGTGCAGAATTTAACAAGTTTAAAAAATTAACACCAATTCTATACAGTGTCTTCCAGTAAAAAGAAGAGGAAGAAACACTTCCAATATATTTTATGAAGCTACTATTATTGTAATATCAAAACCAGACAAAGACAGTACAAACTACAGACTAACATCCATCATGTATATACGTGTGAAAATCTTTAACAAAACATTAACAAACATGATTCAACAATGCGTAAAAAGAATTATGCATCATGACCAATTAGGGTTTATTCCAGGGATGTGTGGTTGGCTTAACATTTAAATATCAATTCATATAATCCACCGTATTAATGGGCTAAAGAAAAAAAATCACATGATGGTATCCACCAATGTAGGAAAAGCAAATTCAACACCCATTCATGATAAAACACAGAAAAAGTAGGAATAGAGAGTAACATCCTCACCTTGATAAAGAGCATCTTTAAAAACTACGTTATACCTATACTTACTGAATACTTTCCCCTGAGATTGGGAACAAGGCAAGGATGCCAGCTCTCATCATTATATTCAACATAGTGCTGAAAGCTATAGCCAGTGCAATAAGACAAGAAAAGACATACAAATTCAAAGGAAGAAATAAAACTCTCGCTGTTTGCAGATGACTTGATTGTCTACATAAAAATCCCAAGGAATCTAAAAACACAAACCTCCTAGAAGTAATAAGTGATTTCAGGAAAGTTATAGGATACAAGCTAAGCATACAAAAAGATGTATTTTTATACACTAGCAATGAATATGTGGACACCAAAATTTTAAATTCAATGCCATTTACAACCACTCAAAAAAATGAAATAAGTATAAATTTTAACAAAATATCTATAGGATTTGTATGCTGAAAATTATTAAACAGAGATGAAAGAAGTTTTAAAATCCTAAATAAATGAAGAGACTTGCATGGATTGGAAGATGTAACATAGCAAAGATGTCTGTTCTCTGCAATTTCTATCAAAATCCCAGAAAAATTGGTATAGATGTAGAAAAGTTTCTAAAATTTATAAGGAAAAGCAAAGAATCTAGAATATCTAAAACCATTTTGAAAAAGCATGAAGATGCAAAAGTAATTGTGGTTAAAAAAAGAAAGAAAAGAAAAAGAATGAAGAATCAATGTATTTGATTTCAAGATTTATTATATAGAAATCATGACTGCAGCACTGACAGAGATGAGACACATAGAACAATGGACTCAATAGATGGCCCAGAAATAAACCCACACAAATATGCCCAACTATTTTTAACAAAGGTACAAAAGCAATTCAATGGAGTGAAGATGATAACCTTTTCAACAAATGGTGCTAGAACAATTGGCAAAATAGGCACAAATAATGAAAATAATAATAATAACTTCAACCTAAGTCTCACACCACATATAAAAATTAACTCACAATGGACCATGGACTTCAATGTAAAATGTAAAACTATAAAACTTGTAGACAAAAAGTGAGAGGCTGGGTGTAGTGGCTCATGCCTGTAATCCCAACACTTTGGGAAGCCAAAGTGGGAGGATTACTTCAGCCCAGTAATTCAAGACCAGCCTGGATAACATAATGAGAGCTTGTCACTACTAAAAATAAAAATAAAAAAATTAGCTGTGCGTAATGGTGCACACCTGTAGTCTAAGCTATTCAGGAGGCTGAGCCAGGAGGCTTGCCTGAGCCTGGGAGTTCAAGGCCGCAGCGAGCTATGATCATTCCACTGCACTCCAGCTTGGGTGACAGAGTGAGACCCTTTCTCAAAAAGAAGAAGAAAGAAGGAGAAGGAGAAGAAGGAGAAGGAGGAGGAAGGAGAGGTAAAAAGAGAGCAAGAGGGAGAAGAAGAACAAGAGGAAAGGAGCAAATCCATAAAACAGGCAAAAACTATCATATGACAAGGGTAAAAAGACAAACATCCTGTGACAAGGACAAAAAGCTAAGTTATAGACTAGAAGAAAATATTTGCAAACCACAAAACCTTTGAGGTACTGATATCTAACATATACAAAATAGTCTCAAAACAGCAATTTTAAAAATCCAATTTAAAAACGGACAAAAGACATCCAACACAGAGTATATATAGATGGCAAATAAGCATGTGAAAAGATGCACAACATCATTAGTCATTAGGGGAATGCAAAATAAAACCGCAATTAGGTATCATTACGCACCTATCAGAATGGCTAAAATAGAAAATAGTGACAACACCACATGTTGATGAAGATGCAGAGAAACTGGATCCATTTGCACATGCTGGTGGGAATGTAAATAAAATTCATTTACCAAACTGAAAAGCAGTTTGACAGTTTCTTTAAAAAAAAAAATGCAAACTGCCATACAACTCAACAATTACACTCTTGGGCATTTATTCCAAACGAAAACATTTGTTCACACAAAAAAACCTTACATAAGTGTTTATAATACCCCAAAACTAGGAGTAACACAGATGTTCTTGCGCTGGTTGATAGTTAAACAACCTGCAGTGCATCCAGGTATGGAATACTACCCAACAATAAAAAGGAGCAAACTCTTGTTGCACACAACCACCTAGAGGAATCTTCAGGGAATTCTGCTGAGTGAAAAAAGCCAGTCCCAAGAGGTTACATACTGCATCACTCCATTTATGTAACGTCAATGAAAGAACAGTATTAGAGAGATGGAAAACAGGCTAGAGGTTGCCAGGGGTTAGGGATGAGGGGCATGACTATAACAAGGAAGCCCTGTGGGGATGAAACAGTTCTACATCTTGATCATAGTGGTGGTGGTTACACAAAACTACAGGTAACATTTCCTAGAGCTACGCGCACAAACACACACACACACACACACACACACACACACGTCAAACTGCCTGTAAGCTCTGTCAATTGTATGATGTCACATGCCTAGTTTCTGTGTCATGCTACAGTTGTGCAAGTTAACCTTGGGGGGGTCTGGAGGGAGGTGCATGGGATCTCTCTACATTTCTTTGCAATTTCTTTTGAATTAATAACTATTTAAAATAAAAAGTTACAAATAAATGAATTAATTAAGAGAGAGAGAGAAGGAAGCTGACAGCCATCTCTGCTGCTGTTTATTGAGTGTTTCTAAGAGCCATGGCACTTATGTATATTATGTTTTAGTTACCCCTCATAAATATCCTGAGAAATAGGTATTATGATCTCTATCCTCCAGATGGGGAAAGGAGGCTCAGGAAGTTTAAGTCACCTGCCCAAGAAAGCATCTCTGTCTCTCCAGGGCACACACCTGTGACCACTCTTTCACACCCCTTGTGCCCACACAGACCGTCTTTAAAATGGGGACAACAGTGGCATCTTATGAAGATCCAGCAAAGATAATTGATGTAAAGTGCTTAGCAGAGTAGCTGGAACATAGTAGCTACTCATGAAATACTTATCAAATGAATAGAACTGCTAGGTGCCTGATGTGTGTTAGTTAAATGGGGCAGCCCTCTCTCTGAGGCCAGCCACTCAACCTTCTCAGTCATAGACAGGGAGACCCCTGCCAGCAAGTGGACTTGCACCCCTGAGATGGACTCTGGGCCCAGAAGGGGCAAAGCTCACCAATGCTGGTCTGAATGCAGACCACAAGGGCTAGGTTCCTGTCAAAACTGTCCCTAGCCTAGAGCCAACACACCAGGGACAGTCCACCCCACGGTTCCCTTCCCTTCTCCTTTCTGACCTGGGTCTCTGTCGGGTCACCCACCCCTAACTAATGCTATCTTTCCCCTTTTCCAGAGCTGAACTTCGTCACCCAGTCCCTAGAGCCAGCAAGACATGGGCCCCAGTTTCCAAACCCTGACACCTCTCATTTAACCAGAAGACATGGAGGGGTGAGTAGCAGCTTTTGACAGGGCTTGGTTTGGGGGTATCAGCCTGGGAAGAGGGCTGTGGTGGGGGCCTTTGCCAACGGAGGGTCAACTGAGCAGGAACACAGTGTGTGAAAGTAGCTCTCTTCTCTCTGCCATCCTACTGGGGACATGTGTGTTGTTTATGAAACACTGGGCTGGTTTGGGGAAATTCCCGGGAAGCCCTATGGCATTTGAATTGGGAGCATGATGTAGGCTGTGGAGGAGGAAGGCCCCATGACATCACATGGTGGGTAGCTGTCAATCTAGGGTCTGTTCCATCACTGGCACTGAAGAGCCCAGGCAGATGTGACACTGCCTCTGCCCTGGGAGGATAGACTGGTGCCTGAATGAAAAGCCAGCCACCTCACCAGGTCCTGCTTCATTCTTCTACCCTCTGGGCCATGCCCTGGCCTGCACATGAAGCCTTGGAGGTGGGGTGGTCAGGCGGGCTTGCTGGGACATGTACTAAGAACTGACAGAGAGGATTGCACAGGCCAGTTAGGTGGCAGTAGTGTGTTTATTGGTAGTGAGAGCTTGGGAGCTGGACTCAGTTCCAGGTTCAAATACCAGTTCTGCAACTGGGACAGCCCCTCTGAGTCTCAGATCCCTCATCCGTAAAATGGTATTTTGCAGATGATTCACATAAAGTGCTTAGCAGAGTAGCTGGAACATAGTAGGTGCACATTAAATACTTGTCAAATGAGTAGACCTTCTAGGTGCCTGATGCATGTTAGTTAAATAGGGCAGCCCTCTCTCTGGGGCCAAAACACCACTCAACCTTTCAGAGCCAGCACATATGGCAGCTCTGTGAGATTTCTCTGGCTCCTTGCTGGAATCAACCATGTCTTCCTCTGTGCTCCTGAAGCCATTTCTTGGGGCCTCTGTTATTTGCCTTGCTTGACCAACCTTACATTAGAGTGATATACAAATCTTGGAGTCCATGCCCCATGGACCCAGCATGTAAGAGATCAGAGCTCTCACAGCTCATCTTTCAGCATCAGACATAACTTAGGTTGCACAAGCTTGTCCTCTGAGCCAGAGCTTAGAGTCGTCATCTCATCTGACCTTCCCAGTAGGCGCTGTTAGCCCTTCTCACAAATGAGAAGGCTGACACCCAGAGAGAAGAAACTTTGCAGCCAGCATACAACTCTGAGCTTCTAACTGTGCAAGCCAGCATCACTGGCTTCTCACTGTCTTTGTGCCTTCCTGTCCCAAAAGATGAGTAACCACAGACTCGACTCAGGGAGGGAGCAAACAAGCAGACGGGCCACGTGCCTCCCTGCTCCGCCCTCAGACACCACCCAGACCTCTTGCTTCGCTAAAGTTTGGTTTCTCGCCCAAGCACTTTGGTGTGAACCAGATTGTTTCCAAACACATTACATAATTGCTCACATATTTATTTAATGCCATCTCTTGAATATTAAATGATCCATAATACGGAACAGAAACTTGAGCATCTAAACCCAGCAGCTTTTGACAGGCGTCAGTGGGGAAGGAGGTTGAGGAGAGCCATCCACAAGCCATCCTCCAGGGGAGGCGGTGACATCGCTCCTCACCTCCTCCTGAGATGGGTTGACGAAGCCTTCGCATGCCCATGGGTGGCAACCAGGTAGTGGAATTTTCACCACCGAGTTCAACCTGTTGTATTATATCATAATAAAGATGCATCATCTTCTCTCTAAAGGATGCTTGAAGCCAGGACTTGACTTTCTGTTTATTTGGTTACAAGAGTTTATTGAGCACCCTTTACGGCACATTCATACTCTCATGTGCCCTTATAAATGGGATAAAGGAGACTCCTGGTCTCAGTGGCACTGGGGAGGGATGAACGGGGCCCAAGATAATGTGGTAATGTGAGCAGAGGGCCCCTGTGAGGAATTAATTATATATTTGAATTATATATTTATATATTTGAATTACAGTCTGTGTGCAGTGGTGAAGCTATTGGGAGGTTCCAGTGGTCTGATCAGTGTTTGAGAAACATCCCTCCAAAGCCAGGAGAGGATGGGTGGTGAGGGTCACACCAGGAAGGACTGGGTCACAGATCTAGGTCTGGGGTGCTGAGGGGTGGGTCAGGAAAATCCAGGGAGGACATAGGGGCCACCCAGACCCTAAGTGGTGACCTTCTGGACTCAGAAGTGAGTCTATCCAGGGTGATTCTGAGATTCTTCCAGGACAGCAATGGAGGGCCTGACCTGACGGCCAGTAGGAATCACATCACACCAACGTCAATTATCATCTCAGTGCCTAGGCATCCCTGAACACTCACTGTGTGCCAGGCATCGTGTTGAGCCCCTGTCCTCACCACCAGCTTGTGACATGTGCAGTTCTGTTATCCCCATTTCGCAGAAGAGAAAAGCAAGACCCAGAGTGGTTAGTTTAATGCCTGGGTTGCTAGGAAGTACCATCTCACTTCACACATACAACCCATGTTGGTTGAATGAATTCATAGTAACAGCAATAGCCACAAAAATCACCATAGCAATCACTTAATACAGGGCTCACTTTGTGCCAGGGCCTGTTCTACATGCTTTAAAATGTTTAATCATGTAGTGCCTGCATCAGCCCCGTAAGACAGGCGTGACCATTCTCATCCCCACTGTACAAAGGAAGAAACTGAAGCACAGAGTGTTCGGTATTAATCCTACCCGAGTTGGGATTTGAACCCAGGTAGTGTGGCTCTGGAGTCCAGGTTTTCAGTAAAATGCAGTGCAAGTGGAAGAAGTAGCATCTGTTGGGAACCCGGCACTGTCTGCATTTCCAAGTCTGGGGTCAAGGCCACCGGCTCACTGTGGATGGAACGTTCAGCGGCACTTCTCTTGGGGCAGCCTGGGCTGAGCCCCAGGGGAGAGTGTGTGCCAGCAGACCCTCAACCCTGAAGGCTGACCTGTCCTCCCCAGAGCCAGAGGGAAAGGGCCTCCCAGAGCCTCCCCTCCGCAACTGCTGAGACGTTCCAGCCACGAAGCAGCTCCAGTCACCGAGTCACCACCTCAGTAAGGGAATCAAGGAACCTTGTCACTCTCTTTGCTGACAGGAACATCCAGAGAGGAAAACCAACTGAGGGAAGCTGTGGAGTCAGAAAACGTTTATGGAAAACATTTTACTCAAAGACTGTGCCAGAACAACAACTAAATCCTCCCCAGCAGAAACCCTTTTTAAGTAAAAATGACGGGCATCTTTCCTTATAAATAAGTTCAATTGGCAGAATTTCCAAGTCAGCAATGTATTAGGCAGTTGTAATTAACACCAGTTTACAAAGCAACTGACTCATCCGTCCTTAAAATGTGGACAATAATTCCCATCTGAGGGGCTGTGCTGGGGGATGGGGTCCCCATGCTTGAGAAAGTGCTTTGTAAAAGGTAGAAATTGGCACAAAGGCTTTAAAAGGACTTGAGGATTCTGAAACAGCTTATCATTTGGGGGAGTTTGAACTTTTCCCTGCAATCCTGTTCTCTTCAATGAGAGAACCAAAGGAAAAAACATGAGCCCCCTCTGTGGCCAGACTGCCCCAGTCTAAAATTCAGGGGCGGGAACAAACAGGTTGCATCAACACATGCCCCAAACCTCTGGTAGCTACTTATCAGAGCCAGGGAGCCGTCGCATGAGGCCTCGTGTGGGGAGGATGCATGGTGCAGTGGGACACTCCGGCCACAGGTGGTCCCCCTCTGCCGGATGCGGGTCCCGACTGTGCAATCCTGGACAAGTTACTTAAATGCATCCCACCTCAGTTTTATATTCTTTAAAATGGGAGCCCTCCCTTTTGAGGATGTTGGAAGGATTCAATGGAAGAGAAAATAGGATGTTCCCAGCTTAGGGCCTGGAATATTGACGGCTGCTCAGTGGGATTTGTTCTCCTGGTAATCCTCAGTGGGAACAATTGCCCCAAATAGTGAGGACCCCAGGCGCCTTTCTGCTGGGACCCCATCTGTCTCAACCACCTGAGGATTGGGCAAAGAAAGTCTGTCATCTGTGTTCATTTGTTAGGGCTGCTGTGACACATGACCACAAACAGAAATGTGTTGTCTCACATTCTGGAGACTAGACGTCCAAGATCCAGGTGTCAGAGGGCTTGGTTCCTTCCGAGGACGCTGAAGGTGACTCTGTCCCAGCCTCTCCCGGCCTCCGGTGGTTTGCCAGCCATCTTCAGTGCTCCTCGGAATGGAGAAGCAGCACTCTAGTCCCCTGCCTTCACGTCGTCTTCCCCCAGTGAGTGCCTCTGTGTCCAAAGTTCCCCTTTGCATAAGGACACCAAGTCATTCCAGGCGAGGGCCCATTCTAATGGCCTCACTTTAACTTGATCACCTCTGCAAGCACCCTGTGTCCAAGCAAGGTCACATTCTGAGGTACGAAGGGTTAGGACGTCAACCTATCTTTTTGGGAGGACATAGTTGAACCCATAGCCCCGTTGTAATGATTTGAAGCTGATTCTGGATAGACCACCAGTTCCTGCGTGACATTTAGGTTCCCAAATAGACTCAAAGAATACTTTACATCATTTTCTAAAAGGCCGACATCCTTCTAAAAATCACTGATGTCTTAGCTTCCAGGAGATGCCCTTTGGCCTTAAACTCCAAACTGGAACTGTGGGGTCATTATGTTACATAAAGAACCTGTAAGTTTGAAGCCGAGCTCTTTCTCAGCACAACTATGTGCTAGACTCCAGAAACATGGGAAGCCAGGGATTTAGATTTCAAGGTGGTTACAGGCAGGAAGGCCACAAAACAGGTAAGTGTGCAACTGGCTGTTGTTGGATAGGGAAATGCCAGGAAGATCGTTCGCAGCAACGGTATTCAAAGGGTGAGAGAAAGAGGTCACCTCCTGTCTTTGTTTCCCTAGAGAGGTAATGCCCTTTCTGGGTGCTCTGAGAACCTCCAGAGAGGCCCTGCTCCCTCTCATCAGTCTCTTGACTTTCATTCTGAGAGGACACTCACTCTGAGTCTACCCCCGGGAAGGTAGGAAGTGGCAGAGACCCAAGCCCATCACTCCCACTTGGCTGGGATGCCCAGAGAGGTGGGGGTTCAGTGCTGGAGCCCCTTTATTACCAGCTCTCCATTTTTTTCTTCCCCAGTCATCTCATGGATCTGGGAAAGTTAACTAAGCTCCTCCATCCCAAATTTGAGCAGTTTCCACATTGCTTGAACTGAGAGCCTACAATCCGTATTCCCACCCAGCACCAAGCAAAGCTTCACAAACTGGTCCCAGTACCCCAGACTAGGCACGAGAGTGCCTGGGTGCTGGGTTTCAATCCTGGTGCTGCCGGTCGCAGCCTGAGCTTTGTGATCCTCGGTGAATCCTTCCACTTTCCAGCCTCAGTTTCTCCATGCACAAAGTAGGGTGGTTCCTACTTCACAAATGAGGGACGTCTACACAGCAGCATGTGTGGCGCTTGGCACCCAGTAGGCATTCTTCCTCTTCTCTCTCTGGGCTTCAGTTTCCTCCCCTGCAAGCAAGACTTGGACCAGGTGGGTTCTAGCCAGTTTGGCCTGGCTCTTAGGAGAAGCCTGCAGGGAGCCTGGTGTCTGGCTGCATCACCCATGCCCACCCATGCTGTGGTGGGGCTGCTCTGCCTGGAGCTCACGTGTGACCTGGGCCTCCTTTTCCCATCTCTATTCATCTCATGCCTCCTCCAGCTGCCCGTGGTGAGATGCTCAGAGGCTCCGTCCTAGCAACCAGCCAGCCAGAGGTTGGCAGAGCCATGTGCCTCGCTGGGTGCCATAAATCCTTATCTTCTGTTGTCTCTCTGCTCCTCATCCTGCCCATCTTGTGGGCTCTGAAACCCATCGAGATTGCTGAGCTGGGAGCTGAAGCTGCCATCAGATGCTCCCCACCCCAGCTCCAGATACCCAAGCTCCAGCTAGCATTTTAGAAACAGGAGCATCTTAGCAGGGACTCCTCACTCCCCCAGGCACCTAGCATGGGCTGTGTCTTCTAGTTGGCACCCAAACAGCGCTTGTCCAGCTGAATGTTTTGCTGGATCAGCTCCCCCAGACTAAAGTCCAGAGGGCAGAATGTCTTACGAGAGGCAGTGGGGAGAGGTAAATGTCCAAGGGACATTTACATTTTCAAAGAGGAACTGCAGTAGAATGACTATGTAACCAAAGCAACTCATGCCCACATCCATGGGCAAGAAAGCTGGGGACGGGCTGCATTTGGCTCTGCCCTCCTCCGCAGTTCTTGTCCAGGGTGAGATCTGGCCTCGAGCCTGGAGCTGATGCTGCTGGTGCTTTTTCCCTTCCATGGGGGATTCTGCACCAACACGAGGCTAAAACAAGAAAACACACAGGAAGTGGGGTGGGGACATGGTATAGTGGAGTATGAATTTTAAGTTCAAATCTTGCCCTGCTGGGTGACCTTGGGCAAGTGACCACTCCTCTCTGGTCCTCATTGGTTCATCTGCAAACAAACCATCAACTGTATCACAGGTTGTTGCAGGGACTGAAGGCACTCCTGTATTCCATGTGCTCACCGTGGCCTATTCCCACCTTCTCAGCCCCAGCCTCACCAGCTCGCTGTGTGTCAGGCCTTGCCCACTTTGCTGGGCCCCTGGCATCATGGGGATGGCTGGGCCAGGTGCCCAACCCCATATGCCAAGAGCAGAATCCACTGGGCCTGACTCTATACACCACGGGCCTGGGCCTTCCCCGCCACTTGCTGTCTTCCGTGGGGTACTGGCAGCTACAATGGGTGGAGCACTGTACTGACTTGGAGAGACCTGGCAGTGTCAGCCACTCACTGTGGGGCCTGCTCTGTGCCTCAGTTCACGCATCTGTAACCTGGGCACAGTCCCCCCTTCCTCAGGAGCTGCCATGGGGGCTAACGAGGTAACCGATACACAAGGGCCTGAGAAGTAAGCTCAAGGCTGTCTGTTGCTTCTGAATTGAAAGAAACCAAAGGCTCCTGGGCTCCCAGGCCTTGCTGAGCTCCCTCGGGCCCCACTCTTAGCCTTGGCCTGCCTGGGGTTGAGGGCTCTCCTCCTCATGGTCACTGGGAAAACTAAGAATGAGTTGCCTTCCCTGTGCTAGCCTGAGGATAATGAAACTTGTGGGATCTTACTGTTAGAAGGAACCGAAGAGCTCAACAGTCCTGCCCAGTTCTAGGTCTCCCAGTATCCCTAACTGGTAACTTTCTCTTTCTGGTTAACTCCAGGAACAGGGGCCTCACTGCCTGATGAGTGGCAAGGAGCAGGAATGGCACAGAGTCCATACACCTCGTGCTTCAGCATTTTCCACGTAAATAACACAGCGTGCCTCACTCAGGGCATGCGACTGTGGCTCTAGACACATTTCTAACATGAATCAGCTGACTCTTGGGCTAGCGAATGGAAGACCCTGCTCAGGTTTCACCTTCTATCTTCCCTAGAAACATCCCCAGTGTAACTTCTACCCCCCACCATAAAGATTCATCACCCCACCCTCTGTGTCCTGCAGCTCTCAGAAATGCCTCTACTGTTGAATGCATCGTTGTATGCTTTGTTTACTTACATCTCTTCCACTAGACCATAAACTACTCAGGAGAAGTTGGGTGGCGGAAGGAACTTGGGCTTTGGAGTCAAACCGGTCTGGCTTTGAATCAGTGCCCACATCGTCCCGGCTGTCTATGACCAGAGGAAGTGATTGAATCTCTCTGAGCTCACACGTCAACATCTGTGTCTTCACCATCCTTTCTCCCTCCCTGAGCACAGAGTCTGTCTTGCTTATCTCTGTGTCCCTCATCCTCGACACACAGTAGGTGCTTGGCACTTGTTGGGTAAAGGAAGTGCAAGGAGGCCAGCAGGTGGATTGAATTATGAGGCGGCAGGGGAGGAAGTTTCCCACTAGAAGCAAACACACACTGCATTCGTGGAGTTTACAGAGTTGAAGTCGAGAGCAGAGACAAAACGGTCGTGAAAATACAATGCATGAGCTTAAAACATTCTGCAGTCTGGGGTACTTAGTGAAGGGGCAACGTGTCCCGTGCTCTGAGAACCTCATGGCGCCACCCAGGGATCAACTCACAGGAATTGCCAGCGCTTGGAGTCCCTGGACTTTCCTTGTTCGCCAGCAAAGTGATCAGATGGTACCTGACTTAAACTGTGTTTTTAAAGGCTTTTTTAAATTATTTTTTTTAAATCAAGGTTTTGTTCTTTCACCCAGGATGGAGTGCAGTGGCGTGATCACAGCTCACTGTAGCCTCAAACTCCTGGCCTCAAGCAATCCTCCCACCTCAGCCTCCCAAGTAGCTGAGATTATAGACATGAGCCACTGCACCTGCTTAAACCATATTTTTAAAAGCAAAAGGCTGGGAAGCGGAGGAAGTTGCTAGGTTGACTAAATGATATGTTTGCAGCATAGATGTTCTGCTATTTGTCAAACAGGAGTTGCTGTGATTAGCAAAATATCAATTCACAAAAAAATGAAAACATATACTCAGGGGTGAGTTCCCTACACCTGAAATATTTAAAATAAAACACATGTTGGCACACGAAGGGGGAAGATTACAGTAGCTGGGAAACTTGTTCACGTGGAAAGTGCTCCTTCTCCAAGGATGCTGGAGGAAGGACAGTTGCTCAGCAGGAAATGAAAAATGTTTTCTTCCTGTTCTCTATGAAGAGAAAGTGATCAGGCACATTATAGGGCACAAGCAAGGAGTGTCACGGGGCCCAGAGGCAAGGTGGGTGGGGGACTCTGTTACCATTTCTTCCCCTTAGTCCAGAGAGGCTTCCTGGAGGAAGCAAGAGTCCGGGCAGTTTGGCCCAGGCTCTCCTGTCCTGGCCTCTCCCCACGTGACCTGTTTCAGTGGAAGCCTCCTTGGATTGGGCCAGATGCATGCATTGTGGCCACGCTTTCCCCGTGTTCCCAGGGCCACTCCATGCCAGCCAGTTATACAAAGAATCCTCAGAACAAAAGAACTTCCAGGTAGCCAGGGCTGAAGCCAGGGTGCTGCTGATAGGATCAGGAGCCTCGTGCTCATGAGAACAGAGGCCCAGGAAGAAGCCAGGGGCACAGAACAATGCTGCCACCCACGGTGCTTTTGACAGAGCCCACTGTTTTGCCGATCACCACACTGTGGAGGCCAGCCCCGCTCCCCGGCCCCTCCCCACCCCGCCTCCCTCTTCACCGATCCCCAGGCCAGAAAGGGAGGCAGCCCTGCTGGCAGCCAGGCCTGGGTGCCATGACTGCCTTGCAGGGTGTGGCTGTACGTTGCAGACTTCTGCAGTGGCTGTAGGTGCTGGAGCCGAGCGGTCAGAGAGGGTACTTGTGTCCATGGCCTGGGATCCAGCAGGGACACCGGGGGATTCGCCACCATCTCTGGCCAGGTATGGCAGGCTGGGTTCATGGGGCACTGCCCACAGCCCTGGACTGGTTGGTCTCCCCAAGAGCCTGGGTCTCTAGTCCAGGGCAGGGCAGTGGTGGGGAGGTAGGAGGTTACTGAGGTGGAAAGAGTGTAAGGAGAGGGACCTATGAGGCTTTGAGTCCTTGGCTGGGAGGGAGAGTGGAGGGCAAGGCCGGGCCCAGGCGAGCTCTTTAGGTATTAACGAGGAGCCCCGGGGGGCCGTCTCTGGCCTCACCCAGTTCCATAGGCATGCTCCCTCCAGAGGGCGGTGAAAGCAGCAAGAGCGCGGACTCTGGAGCCAGACAACCCCGGTTCAAATCCTGACACCCAGGTGTCCATTTGGATGTTTACCTCCATCTCTCTGTGCCTGTTTCCTATCCTGTAAAATGGGGGTGGTGGCGACAGTTCCTATTTCCTAAGGCTGTGTGAGGGTCAAACGAGATAAGAGACGGAGCCCTTCAGCACAGGCGAGTGCCCGAGAGGTGTAAGCTCTGAGCTGCTGCCTTTCCCTCCCTGAACATGGGAGCCGCCCTCAGGCAGCAAGGTTGGTGCTGGAAGGAAAACTAAGAGACCCTTGAGGCTACCTGCCCATCGCTGAGGTGCAAATACAGAGGAGATGACCTAGGTCGTGGTGTCAGATTTTGAGTCAGGCAGACTGGAGTTTGAATCCTGTGTCTGCAAATGTGTATCTGGGAAGGCTTACACATGCTCTCGGCCCCTTGACCCCATTTAAAAAATATGTGAAATGGGGCTAATAATAGGACTTAGCTTGTGGAGTATGTATAAGGATGAAATTGCACTGTACACATAAAGGACTTATCCCGTGTCTTATACTTAAGTTAGGAGAATTGGGAGCTACTGTCACCAGCACCGCCATCATCATCACTATCATCATGATTGTTACTATTATTATTATTAGGAAATAGAGACTCAGAGAGGGGAAGGGACTTGCCAGCAGTCACACAGCAAGTTAGAGGGCAAGACAGGACCCAGCCTTGGCCTCCTACCCCTCAGTCCCTGTTCTTTCCACTCCCCTCACCCCCTCATTGGCCCTCTGCACATTCATCACAGACAGCTGTCTGTTCTGTGTAGAGCTTGACTTCATCCTTACAAGAGGGTCACCCTCTAGCATCTGGGAACCTGTATCCTGCTGACTTCATCAGTTCTGGGCATGGGTCTAGGGGTACCACACAGGGGAATCTGGCATCCCCCCAAGAGGCTGAGCCAGCAGACAGCCCGAGTTGGAGGTTACCTTGTCGCCATGATCCACAGCACCCTTCTAAAAGCCCTCCCAATCCCTGTGTCCAGGGATCGTTGGCCAGGGAAAGTCCCTTGGGAGGTAGAAAACAGCTTTGGAGGAAGCTGTCTGGGAACTGCAGAGCTCCTCAAGCTCCTCACACCCCCAGGAACTCCTTGAATAGGAAATGATTGGAACCCCAACTTCCACCAAAGTTCCCCTGGGCTTTGAGGACGTCCGGGGCTCACCTTCAAGGGTCTTCTCCTTCTGTTAGCTGGCACACATGGTCTTTGCAGGCTTTGCTCTGTCTCCCACCTCCCGACCCTCCCAGGCAGAGATGAACAGAGAGAAAAGAAGGGCAGGGGAGAGAGGAGAAGGAGAGGATGGGGCTTGCTGTAAGGAGAAGGAAGGCTCACACACCTGTTTTAATAATACAGATATTGCACCCACAATAATAATCATCATTCCTATCTATTGAACACTCACTACGCACCAGGCACTGTGTTAAGAACTTGATATATATTGTCACAGTTCATCTTCACTATAGCCTTATCAGGTAAAAAATATGATTATACCCACTTTGAAGATAAGTAAACTACCATGTAATGAATACAGTTTCAAAGCAGATGATACAAAACAATGACAGAGTCTGAGTGAAATATAACAGGGAGTGCTGGGGACTGTGGCAAATTGGAGAATCTTTTTTTGAGGCATGATAACACATAGCAGATGAAGCACACTAATTTTAACTGTACCACTTTTTACATGTGTTTACACTGATGTAAGCACCACCAAGATTAAAATATTTCTAGTAGCCCAAAATATTCCTTCCGAGGTATTTGAATTTATTGTTTCCAAATAATATTCTGCAAAACTGTCCCAGCTGAGAGGAACCTAAGGAGATATGATGACTAAATACAAAGCAGCTACCTAGATGGGATCCTGGAAGAAGAAAGGGATGTTGGGTAAAAACAGAGGAAATGTGAATAAAATACAGGCGTTAGTTAATATCAACATATCAATATTGATGCATTAATTGTGAGAAGGGTACCATTCTAATATAGGATGTGACTAACAGGGGAAACTGAATGCAGGGCAGACAAGAACTCTTGTACTGTCTTTATGGATTTTTTTGTAAATCTAAAATTACTCTAAAACAAAAAGGTTATTTCAAGATATTTTACAGATAAGGAAACTGAGGCCCAGAACACCGAAACCCCTTACTCAGGGCCCCACAGAAGCAGTGGGCCAGCCACAACCAAAAGGCTGGCCAGCTCTCTAGCTGCCAAGGGTGGAGTTAGGAGATGAGGGTGTCAGGGGTGCTGGGGTCTCCTTCAGTCCATAAGTGCCTTACAGAGGATTCACCTCTGCAGGAAGCTGGCCACCCAGCTTCCCCTCTGCTGCCTCCTCCTGAACTCTCCAGGGCTGTCCGTTGAAAAACAGCTCTCCCACTGGCCTTGGCCACAGAGGGAGTGTGTTCATGGGCAGCTCCTGTCCCGAGAGCAGGATGTCACCTTCCCACTCCTGCCAGTCTCGATGCAGGTGTCTCTGAGTCTTTCATGCCCAGCACAGGGGTGGCATGAGCACAGGGTGTTGGCTGAGTGTCGGATGGATGGTTAAGTGAAAAAATGAAGGAGGGAAGAAATGAATGGCAAGCTGAGTGGTTGAGGGGATTCCAGGGTGTTAGAGAGTGCCAAGACCATGGACTCTGCAGCCAGATGGCCAGGGTCAAACCCTGGCTCTCCCACCTCTAGCCAGGAGAGGTTACGTAACTTCTCTGTGTCTCAATGTCCTTGCCCCAACGTGGGGAAAATAGTATACCTGTCCTTAGAGGGCTGATCAGATTAAAGGAGTTGATAGACTTGTGAGGGAGGGAAGTAATAGAGGAGTGAAGGAGAGCTAGGGAGATGATGAATTAGTTGTCCTATTGAGAGATGGAAACTTGGACAAAGCCATAACACGTGGCCATTCTCCCAGAAAAAGAGGGTGAGGAGGAGCGTTGTGCAATGGTTAGAGCACAGATTTGGAGGCAGAGCTGCCAGGGTTCAAATCCCAATGGCACCACTTACCGGTCATGTGATTTTGGCCAAGTGAATTAACCTTGCTGTGCCTCGACGTCCTCATCTACAAAATGGGTATGATAACAATGGCACTCACCTCAGGAGGTGGCTATGAGAACTAAGTAGTTGGCTGGTATGAGTATAGTGCTTAGAATTGTACCTGATATGTTTACTACAACCCTGGCATATCATCAGTGTGTTTGAAACAAATAGGAAAGGTTTTGTGCCAGAAGCCCACCCCCGCCCTTGAAGGGGCTCCCACGTTCAGGAGAGATGCAGGTCCAGGCATCGCAAACTCATTTACCTCCTGAGTCCAGGGGAGAAAGTGCCCCTAACGAAGTCAGGTGGAGAGAGGATGACCTAGTGGCCACATGTCCATCTCTGTGGCCTCACCCGCCTCTAGCCAACTCCAGATGGGCATTGCTCATGATATTTTAAGACAAAATAGAAATCTGGATTCTTATGTACAATCCCCCAATTTTTAAACATTGGCATTTAATTCAATTTTATTTTAAGCTCTGAGCAAAACAAACAAACGTATTTTCAGTGGGCTGCTCTCACAAGTAGCTGGTTTGTAGCTTCCACTCCAGTCTAGTCCTGCCAGTTCACTTTCTTTTTTTTTTTTTTTCCTGCATTTTAGAGAAGAGGAAACTGAGGCCTAGAGAGAAGCACTTGGGCGCTGATATAGTTGACCACTTAGTGGAGCCAGGTTCTCCCCTGCTATCAGCCACACCTGGGATCCCCGAGTAATCAATCAAGTCGGGGAGAGAACATCAAAGGGACGTTTTCCCCATGGACTAGGGTTTTTTCCAATAGCATATGCGAAATATGATTTAGATTCAGCAGACAGCATTTGCACCATGTGTCAGAGGTGCTGCTGGGTATAAAGCAGGAGCCTTCACCACTTCCAAAGCTGTAGCAAAGATTCACAATTTATGGAACCCAGCTTTACTCCTAGCCCTGGCCCAGCAGGCTGGGCATAGGATTCCACCTTCCATGAGCAATGAGAGCTAAGGTGGCCTGCCCGAGAGGAGTAAGTTCTATGGTGAAGGAAGTCACAAAGTAAATGCTAGAGAGGTCGACAAAAGTAGGGAGGCATGTTCGGGAGAGACATTTGGGAGGGATGCTTGTAAGACAAAGTTAAGCTAAAAGCTTATCATACTCTGAACTTGATTTGTATTCTTTTCCATTGAAAACTGGTCTCTGGTTCCCACCTACTTAACCTGCCTGCACCTCTACCTTCCCATCTACAAAATGGGGACAAAAATCATAACTCACTTTGTACTGTTTGTGTTGAGGATGGAATACAAAAACGTGTGGAGGATTAAACCAGCCATTGTTGTCACTGTCAGCAGCTGCCAGCCCACCTGTTTGCATAAGCGGTGGCTCAAGAGCCTTTCACCTTTGGCCTCTCTTTACCCTAAGTATCCACGTCTGTGACCTTCACATTGAAGAGTCCAGTGCATCTACCACTTGTGGAGCACCTACTGTGTGCCAGGTCCTGCGCTAAATTCTTCCACCTGTATTCTCTCCTGTAGTGCTCAGAGCAACCCTGGGTGCCAACGTCACCATCACCATATCTGCAGCTGAAGAACCTCAGGCTCTGGGAGAAAACATGAGGCATCCAAGGTCACCCCCAGGTGTGAACATGACCTTGAGCAAGCCCCATTACCTCTCTGAGCCTCCAGCTTCTTCATCTGTAAAAGGAGGTTCAGGACACCCACCCCAGCACTACCATGAGGCTCTATGAGGTAATGACTTGGAAAGTGAACCATCAGCTGTACATCCCAGCCAAATGGACGATGTAGATGTGAGTCCATCAGCAGCCTATTTCTGTTCGGGATTCAGTGCATTTTAGCAGCAAGGGCTACTGAGAAAAGTTATTTCAAGTATCTTTTTCTTGGGTGGTTTCCAAAATGTATCTCCTTTCTCCAGCTAACAAGTCCAACACTGGCTTCAGCAGAGGCTATGCACACAGTAAGTTATTTCCAGTGGAATGACCAGGAGGTAGAAGGTGGATGAGCATGATGGTCACAGGGGAGACAGGATCCCAGAGAAGGCCTTGGGATGTGCGGTCAGATAGAAGTGGGATCAAATCCCAGCTCCTCCACTTACTAGCTGTGTGATCTTGAGACAACTAGCTAACCTCTCTGAGCCTCACCCAGAGGGTTGTTATGAGAGGGGACTAAGCACAGCAGCTGAGAAAAATCAGTACACATGTCCTGGAAAGAAACCCTGGTCAAATAGGGCACAGCAGTACAAACACACGGGACCACGAGGAGCTGGAGGATGGACACTGTGCAGTCTTCATCTTGGCAACCTGGCTCACAGTAGGTACACAGCATATGTTTTAAAAATGAACTTTAACATTCATTTTCCTTTCTGACTTGTGCCCACCCACTTAATCCCCCTTGTCTTTCAATCCCCAGCCTCACTGTCCCACCTCTGTGAAGGGTGAGAGAACACAGACTCTGATACCTAACAAACCTGGGTTGAAAATACAAATGCTGCCTGCCTGGCTGGGTCGTCGTGGACAAGTTACCTCCCCTCTCTGACTCTCAGTCTCCTCTTCTGTAAATGGGCTAATGTTGCCTCCCTAGCAGGATTGCTGTAAGAGTTAGGGATGATGTATGTGAAAGCACCTGGCATGGCCTCTGAAAGTGGCAGCAGGAATGCTGTTATTCCTTCCAAGTGTAGCCCATGGCCACCTCTGCCTTCTCCACTCACACTCAGACTAACTCCCTGAGGAGTTCACAATCAATTTGTCTCCACATCTCAGATGTCACAACACAAGCACCTTGGGTGTATATATCTCTAAAGAGTGACATTTCACCTCTGTTCCCACAGTCACTTGACACAGTTTCCACACTCTCACTGCTTCTAAATTGGTTGGACTCGGAGGGGTTAACAATCTCCTTAAAACACCTTAAAAAGGAACATCAACAGACAAATCATTCTGGCTCAAGAACAAATGGCCCAGAGATTAAAACACCCATCCGTAATCACAGACATCACCCACTGGCTGTGGGTTTACTTGTGCCCATGAAAGTTCCCAGACAATTCATGAATGAAGGGCTTTCTGGTCCTGGATGCCATCTTATCATCAAAGATAGCCGCAAACTCCTCACTGTTCTTGACTGATTGTTTATGGGGGCATCTCTGATGCCTCCAGATCAAGGCTAAATTCTTGAGAGATGGGATTGGCTCTGCTTCCCTGTGAGGATTTGTGTGGGGGCAGGTGCAGGGCTTGGTGGGAAACCCACTAAGGTGGGTCACATAGGGGCTGGGGTGCCACAGAGGGACAATCTACTCTTTGGGATGTCTGTGCCTTTGAAGTCTGAAGCTGGCAAGGGTCTCGGGCAAAACCTTGTCCAATATCTGGCTAATATCCACTTAGACTGCCTACAGTGCAGACCTTGTTCTGGGAGCCCCCCTCCTCAGAACCATGAACAGAGGCTGCCCTGTTATTAGCTAAAAAAAAAAAGGTCTGCCTTCAACACCTGACATTGTGGGATGATTGCCATACCTATGTGCGAGGGGCTTGGAGGGTTTGTCTGCAGTGACATAGTCTAGTTGCCACACTCTCAACCTGTGGTGATGAAACCACATTTGTCATATAATTTGTTCCAATGCGAATCAAATGGAAAAGCACTCCTTTTGATTTGGGTAGGCAAAGAAAAAAAAAGGTGGGTGTGGGGAAGAGGTTAGAAGTGGTGGCTCACGCCTGTAATCCTGGCACTTTGGGAGGTCAAGGCAGGCAGATTGCTTGAGGTTAGGAATTCAAGACCAACCTGGCTGACATGATGAAACTCCATATCTACTAAAAATACAAAACTTAGCCAGGTGTGGTGGTGCACGCCTGTAATCCTAGCTACTCAGGAGGCTGAAGCACAAGAATCACTTGAGCACAGGAGGTGGAGGTTGCAGTGAGTCGAGATTGCACCCTGCACTCCAGCCTGAGCAACAGAAAGAGACTGTCTCAAAAAAAAATACATACATATATGTAAAGGCATATTTTTATAATCTCTGAGCTCACCCTCTCTTCTGCATTCATTTAGGATTTTTCTCTACCCACCTCCCACAGTGAGGAGGTGAGGGGTCTCCCAACCTCCACTATTAGCTGACAAGGGCAAGAGTCTGATCTTAAAACCAGCACCTCCCTCCCCTGCCGCTTGCCCCAGCGCTGGCTCCAACACCTGGGCCTCTCCCTCCAGGCCCCTGAGCTAATTACAGGCTTCCCTAAATCATTGTAAGGAAAAGCTAATTAAATCAGGGTCGGCCATTAATTTTCCGGCTAAGGACAGGCACCCGACACCTCTCTTCAATTCTAGGATCCAGAAACCACAGCTTGGAACTTCCTTTGAGGTTGGGAATCAGGTTTTATCTGTTAGGGCTGATTTTAGGAAGAGCAGCATGTCCCTGTGACCATGGGGGATCAGACTGGGGAACTGAAAACCTAGGCTACAGCCAAATCTGCATGGGAAACGGTATGAAGAGGTGAAGTCAGACATCCCTGCACCCGCCATTAGTCATTGTATGGTGTGAGAAAAACCCTTGCATTCGATCCCAGCCCTGCCACTTGCTAGGCAGGTATCCAGGAGCAGAAGTCTCCACATACAAGGCAGGCAGCATCAGTACTGGCACAGAGTGGGGTGAGTTCTGAGCCAATGTTTGTTGAATGAACAAGTGACCGCCGAGTGCTGGCTCAGGCCACACACACAGTAAACACCCAAACAATATTTGTTCTCTTGTCCCTCTTGGAATCTTCTTCTGGAACTATAACATTCATGGGATGAGGTGGCTTAAGTTCCTAAACCCTTTATATGAAAACATGCATTGGAAGTTTTCTTCCTTTGAGATTCAAGGGTGAGAGAAGTCAGAGATGGGGTACGGGCAGGGGACACAGGAACTGAGTTCTCCACTCCTACAACCCCAGCACCTCTCACATACCATCAGATGCCAGCCTGCTCTGCCATGTCCTCAGCCTCAGCATCCCTCTCCGTAAAGCCGGGCACATTGGCAGGAGTCCCAGCTGTGACTTCTCCCTTTCTTTCTCTGCTCCCTCGTTAGCCGAGTCCTCAATAACTCCTTGAAAGTCCCGGACATTGCACATTGCACCTTCATTATTCACTCCCGCCTTGACCACTTTATTGCAGATGGTGATCGATGTGCTTAACTAATTCAAGGGTCCCCCCCTCCGCCAAAGGCAGGAAACAAATAGGGCAAATCCACAGTATGGCTGAGGACCACTCTGTGTGTCAAGTTCAGCACAGTGCCTGGAGTACAGATTCTGGAGTCTGGTTTGAATCCCAGCTAGTTGTGTGACCTTGGGCAAGCTGCCTAACTTTTCTGTTCCTCAGTTTCCTCCTCTGCAATATGGGCATGACAATAACAGTATGTCCCTCATGGGGTCATTGTAAGAATTAAATGCGCTCGTCATGTGCCAAGTGTTCAGACAGGGCCCAGTGCATAGTTGGTGTTCCATGAACATCAGTCATTACTCATGATCTTGGAACAAGGATCTCAGTTTATCCTCACCATAGCCCAGCCTGGCCAGAGAGGACGATGGCTCCCACTTTACAGATGAGGTCCAGGAAGGGGAAGCCACTTCCCCATGGCCACACAGAACAAAATCCCTGGCCTACACCTGTCCCCAACAGAAGGAAGACTGACAGCACCTGCCAGTGAAAGCCGGGCCCGGGCAGAGCAGGGGTAGCAAAAGGAGCTTCCAAAGAAGGGCCAGGCCTCCCTCAGAGGCGTGAGCGGAGTCGGGAGGTGGCTATAAATATGCGAGGCGAGGGGCTCTGTAACTAGGCCAGGAATGTGTGTTAGTCATTGAGGTCAGTGCGGCCGCAGTGGCGCTTGGCTGGGAGAAAGCGGATCAGGAGTGGGCTCAGGTGAAGCCGGAGAGCTGAGTCCGAGGAGTGGGTTTTGCTGGGGCAAGAGTGGCACTCTAAGGTCAGGGGCATGCTGGAACCCCCAGACCTTTGTCATGGGACAAGGGCAGATTCCCATGAGTGCCTCCCCTACCCCTTCTAACCTCCGAGGAATCCTTCTGCAGCCCAGATCAGATCAAACCTCCAAGCTGCCTAAACCCACCCTCGGGCCAAGACCACAGGCCTGGTTCCCAAAGGCAGACACAAGTCCCCATTTTGGAGGGGGGCAAGCACATCCTCTCTAGCTTAATACCTGTGCACTTACTTTGATGTGTTAGGAGAAAAATATAACTGGCAAAGCAAATCCATGATATTGTGGCTATGAATGCTTAAGATAACACTAAGTAGAGGGATATATATGTTTCTAAAAGGGAGGTGATTTCAGGACAGATGCAAAGTATATGCTAGAACTTGCAGACTGGCAAACATCATTACTGGGGCTTGAGGATTTCTGGTCCACAGGCTAAATGTGAATCTTTCTGCTGTGAGGGATCAAGCCCTCCCCAGCCTTCTGAGATTCCCCACCCCAACCCCAGCCTACCTTCATTCTTGCCATGCCTGCTACCTGGAATGCCTTGCTGACCAGGTGAAATGAGCTCCTCACTGGAACCCGCGCAGGCTGCCCAGTCCCCTGTCCCTCCACTGCCATTTCCCACACTGTGTGAGGCCATCCTATCTGCAGCCATCGCTCCCTCAGCAACGGGGAGAGCAAGCTCTGTGTCTGTCTTCCTACCTGCTGTGCCCAGCACGGTGCCTAGAGCCAAGCACAGGCCCGGGATGTGACACCCAGTGGAGCTGTCACTGCCTAGTGCGAGAGACTGTGCACGTGCAAACTCACATCTCTGGGCGCGGTCACCTCCCCACGCATCAGATGGGGATGACACGCTTCCTTTCCCAGTGGGGTTGCACGGACTCTGTGAGTTTACTCCACCTCAAGGCTTTCTTAGCCCAGTGCCTGGCACGGGCTCAGCACTCCATAACTAGTGGCTGAGCAGTAGCATCATCAACGCTATTGTCGTTATCAAGGGCCAATGGATATTCGTTAAATGAGTCCATAGTGGTGCAGGCTGGAGGAGGGCGTGGAGAAAGGGGCATGTGTGCATTTAGGCTGGAGAGAAAATTCTCAGTGGCTATTTTCCCCACCCCTCTCATTTTGAATATGGGGAAAACGTGGCCCAAGCCACACCCCTAGGACCAGGACCCAGAACTTCTGCCCTTCAGTCTATAGTGCTCCACCACCACCTCCCTCCCCAGGCTTGGGGAAGGGGAAGGGGTGGGGTGGCCAAGGCCAGGATGCACCTGCCCAGTGAGACACTTGCAGGCTCCCTGCCCCCAGCCTTCCTCAGCTCCTCGGTGTAGACCCAGGTGACCTGATTGGGAGTTCCAGGGCTGTAGCCTGCACTGAGCTGGCAGGAGAGTTCTCACTTCACCGACGCCGTGAATCAAAAGGCTCATTCTTTGTAGACTCCTCGGATAGGTAGAAGCAGACTTGACCTTTGTCGTTTGTTATTTTTAGCAGAGCAGGCAAGGAATGATAAAAACCTGTACAGGAGCTGGCTATAAATAGCACGCCTGTGGCTTTTTTAAGAAAAACACACACACACACATCTGAAAATCGTAGATCTAAACAAGCATTGCCCTTCAAAGTAGAATAACAGCATTAGCATGACACTTTACAATCAGCAAGCCCATTTAAGCTGTCACTTCAGCTCACCGCACAATTCCACGGGGTGGACACTTCCATCGTCTCCATTTTGCAGATGAGGAAACAAGGAATGAAGTCAGCCAGGAAGGCTGTGGGCACGGCACCTGACACATGGCGAGAGCCCTGTAAATATCACTTTCCTTATCACTGAGTCTCCAAGAAATTGAGTAACTTGTCCAGTGCCAAGCCAGGAGAAGGAAGAGAAGCAGGACAGATGCCAGGGCCACCTATCTCTAAGTCCATGAGTCCCCCAGCTGCTAGCAGGCCTTTCAGAGCTGAAGGAAGAAGAGTTAGACCTGGGAAGGTCAGAGGAGTGGCACTGGATGTTATGGGGACACCGGGGTGAGAACTGGAAGGAGAGGGTAGTATCTGAGATGCTGTCAGCTGAGCGGAGGGGGCTGGGGAAGTGCCTTTGGGGCCAGCAGCAAGAAAGGAAAAAGGAGGAGAGGAAGACAGAAGGTCGCTGGCCAACGGTTTTTTAGGACAGTGCCATGCCAGGGTCACCTCATCAGGCACTGCCCTCCTTTGGGCAGAGTGGGAAATGTCAGTAGGCTCTGTAGTGAGAGGGCTAAGAGCAGGTTATCAACTCTGGGATGGGAGCCGACAGAGACCCCAGGGGCTGGGGCCAGGGCAGCCCGCAGCAGGGAAGAACAGGTTGAGGGCAACCAGACTGGAAAGGGGTCCTGAAACTTGAAAGGTAATGAACTCCAGGTAACCACGTTGAGGGCCTGCCCACGGCTCCGTGGTGTGCTGGGAAATGTTTAACAACCAGCTCTCAGGGAGGTGGATGTCCTGCTCTCCAGTGCTTGCCAATTTCTGTGGTGTCAATGCTCCCGCCTTGGCAGATTGTAAGCTGCCAACATATCACTGACATGCACAATAGGCTCTCACAAGGCAGTATGAGCAACTCAGAACAAGACCTTCTCCATAAAGTGCCACACAAGATGGAGATACTTATGTCCTGCTTGTTTCAAGGGAAAAGAGAAGGGGTTTGTGGGTAGTTCTTAAGCTACAATTCGTCGTGCATGTAACATCATCACAGGCAAACTATTTTACAGGGAGTATCTCAGTGAATTCTCAGGACACAACTTCAAAGTAAATATCATCACCATGTTACTGATGAAGAAACCAGGCTCAGAAGGGTGAAGTGACCCGCCCAGTGAATGGTGGAGCCCAGACTTAATCCCAGGCCTATGGGAATTCAGAGCCTGTGCCCCAGACACATACCTGGCCTCTAGCCAGGGTAGTTCTGGGACCTCAGTTGGGGCTGGGTTTTCAGACAGAGGCTGACGAGTGGGTTCCTCTGCAGGGCTGGCAGCTGAGAACTCCCAGTAAGTCACAGGAGAGACAGTTACCACACTTGGGGGAGGTCCTGAGAGGTTTGAGACACCCCCCACGGGGGGAAAGCAGAGCAGGAAATGACCCTCTTAATACTGAAGAAATGAAGTAATGGTATCTTCACATCCCTCTCATTTTGTTTGAAATCCAAGACCAGATTGTCTATGAATTAAGTGTGGTCACCTTTGCAGAATAGAGATGAAAAGGCAAGCTAGACATTCCCAAGCACCCACTGTGTGCCATGTACATACGTGTTACTCATTTATGCTTCCCAGCACTCTCACAATTGCAGGTGTTATTAGTCCCGTTTCACAGATGGATTAATAGAAACCGAGGTTCACATTGGCCAAGTGACTAGCACAAGGCCACCCAATAGTAAGCGGCAGAGCTGGGCTTCAATCCCACATCTCTTTGATGCCCAAGCCCCTGCTCTATGCTCTGTGTCCCCCAGAAAGAAATAGCACCTTCTATCTGAGAATCTACTTACAGAGATCCTTCCACACCCTTCTTGTATTTGGTAATTCCTAACCAGCCCCTGAGGAGGTCGGGAAGGCTGGGGGCATAAGGTCAGCACTCCCCCATCCACAGCAGCTCTCTTGCCCACTAACTCTGTGCTCTTCCCACCCCCTGGGGGACCGCCTGCTGGGGTACGTGCAGTGAGAGAGGTAGCTCAGCCTTCCAGGGAGTCTCATCCACAGAGGGCTTGCAGAGTGGCCGCTAGGCTGGGGCTGTCCCCGCTACTGGTGGCAGGCCTCCTTGGAGAGCCTACCCTTTTTGGAGCCATGTCTGATGAAGATGGGCCCTGAGCAAGGGAGCCCCACATAAGGGGGATTCCTTATGGGGCTAACGGGCAGCCCTGGAGCGAGCACTTGCCTCCAAGCCCTGGCCTGGCCGCAGTGTGCTCAGGGCAGGTGGTGGCCCTCTCTGGGCCTCAGGCTCCCTATCTGTGAAATGGAAAGCTAGAACTGGAGGGAAGAATGCAGCGGCACCCCCACCGGCCCTGATGGGCCACAAGTCCACAGAAACCAGCCCAAAGGCACATCCCAAAGGGAATTCCCGGGAGTTTTCTGGGTCCAGCATCTCTGGGGAGTATGTGGGAGGTATGACACCCTTGTGGGTCTAGGGAACCCATCAAGGCTCCGTCAACATCACCATCTCCCGAGGGTGGCCAGTTCCTGTCTGTCCTCCTCCTTCAGGCTTGGCTCTGACCCTCTATCCCACCTCTTCCCTGCTCCCCTCGGCCACTCACTGGACACCCTGGCAGGACCCAAGTGTTCCCCAGACCTATCACAGGGTAGGGAAGAATAGGCAGGGACTAAGGAGCCAGCTGTCTGAGTTCAAATCCAAACCGCACTTACCAGCTGGACATCTTTGGCCAAGTCACCTGCCATCTCTGTGCCTCCATTTTACCTCCTGTAAAATGAGGGTGATTATCAAAGCCACCTTAAAAGGTCTTTGGGAAGAACTGAATGAGTCAACACATGAAAAGTTCTAAGAACAAACAGAACCCGGCCTATAATATCATGTCCCCATCTCAGGGCCATTTGTCATTTCTGGGCATATCCCCTTTTCCATCTCTGCAGCCCTCTCACCCAGCTGCCCTGGGGAGTGGGGGATAAACCAGGTTCTGTCAAGTGGGGCTACCATTAAGGTCAGCCTAGGGATCTTCCCACCCCCTGGAGGGAACACCGGATTGAGAATCCTGAGCCTACAGCTCTCATTTCAATTGCCCATGACCCCGGCCTCAGTCTCCCCGTGTGCCAGGGTGCCCCCTCAGCCCCCTGCACATCCGGGACTCCGTGAATGTCTGCTGACCATTCTTCTCCCAGCTGTGGCTCTGTTCAAGCAGGCCCCCTTTCCTCCTTGCTGATATGTCCTGGACTCAGAGTCTACCCCAGATCACAGCATGTTGAGTGGATGATAGGAACTGTGGAAGGCGGGACGGGATTGTGCCGCCCTGCTGCACTGCAGATGCTGTTACACAGCAGGGCCCTCACTGAGGGCTTCGTGTTCACCATCGGCTTCTATCCCGAAAACGCTTTCCACCTGCCCCCCTTCCCAGGGTGAGCGGTCCACAGGGGCCCCCACTGCCTCTCCTGTCCCTTGGCCACGCTCTCCCCCAGCCATCCGAGCCTCCTTTTAATTCACTGATAATTACTAGGTTCTTTCCAGTCTCAGGGCCTTTGCACAAGCCACACCCTTTGCCAGGGACACTGCCCCTCCTCTTACCTAGTGAACTCCCACTCCAGCCTGCAGCTCCCAGCTCAGTCATCGCCCCCTCGAGGAAACCCTCTGTGACGCTTCCTGCTCTCGCCAGAGACACCAGGGGCTCCTGCTGAACATGCTCTCACCTCTCTGTAAATACACATTGGTTTGTGTGATCATTTTCATTTCACAGCTGTCTCTGAACCCTCTTGAGAACAGATACCATGGGTGTTTCTGCTCACCACTGCATTCTGAGTGCCTAGCACAGAACCTGGGAAAGAGGTGTTCCATGGGTATTTCTGGAATAAATAAGCCGATGGAGAATCAGGAAGCATATGGCATTGTGGCCATTTTACAGATGAGAAGCCTGAGGCCAGAGAAGTTGAGGGATTTGCCCAAAGTCACACAGCCCATCACAGTGGAGCAGGGATATGGACAAGGGCCACCAGACTCCAGTTCCCAAACTCTTTGTACCACTTCAGAATTGCCACCTGTGGGTGCAACGGAGGACTGGGAGGCAGATGAGAACTTCGAGTCCCAGAGGGTGGGGCTCCAGTGACAGGGAAGAGCTGTGGTTGCTCTGAGAACGCTGGCTGCCTGGAAACCTCACAGGGAGTGAGCCCACAACCCCTCTGCTCCTCTGCAAGCTTTCCAGGAAAGATCTGAGCTCTCCTTCTGACTCCAGCTATGTCATCCTAGGTTTGTTACCTCCACTCTCTAAATCTCCTTTTCTTCATCAATAAAATAGGGGTGATACCCTCCACATAGCAAGACTTTTGGGGGCAGAAGGCGGCTTGGGGTGTGTGTGCGTGTGTGTGTGTGTGTGTGTGTGTGCGCGCGCGCACGCGCGCTTCAGCACCCAAGAACACACTCAGCAGAGGCAGCTGATGTGGCCCCTGTGGCCTCTGAGCCATTCAGTCTGGACATGAAGGCCCCTGGGATGACCACATTTCGTTCCGTAACTTCTTACTGGTTATATTCCCAGCGGTGTTGGCCACCCAGTGAGTCAGCAGTTAGGCCTGCTAGCTCACAGCATTCTCAATCGTCACCCCTCTGCTCTAGGAATCCTCTTTCCCTGCTGGGTCTCTTCAGCAGGAAGACAACGGAGAGATCACAGGCTTCAGGGAAGACGATGCCATGTCTGGGTCGTCAATCCTGTGCCACAGAGCTATGCACCCTTGAATAAGCCACATACCCTCTCTGGGCTCATTTTCTCACCTCTAGGTTGAAGATTGATAAAGTCAAATTCTGCTGGAGTAGTAGCCTGGCACACAGTAGGTCCTCAGCAAATAACAGGTTCCCTTTCCTCTTCCGACATTCTTGGATTCATCATCCCCACCTGCTCTCTTTCCTCCTTTCTTCTCCTCTTCTTTCTTCAGGGAAGCAGCCTTTCAGCAAGAGTTAAAACACACATGCCTCAACGTTAACTAGGGACCCCAGTACAGGGCCTCACACTCAGTGAGAGCTGCATAAATATTTGTCGCCTGAATGATCCAAAGAAATGAATTACTAATGGTGGAATGTCAGGTTGTAGGTAGCTGGGAGGGGCCATTTGGAGATAGGGGCTCTCCTTTCTGGGTGTTCAACTCACCTTGAGTCTAGCCCTAGGCTCAAGCACCCTGGTCCCAGTTGGGACATCTCTGGACAGTTGGATCTTAGTGGAGCTGGGGTCTCCCTTTACCCTTCCCAAGCTGGGCATGGGGAGGGAGCCCCATTCATTGACAGCTCAGGAAATAGCAACTCCTAAACGAGGACCTCTAAATGAGTCCAAAGAATCTTTCCAGAGCCACAAAGAGATGCAACACCATCCAAACCTACTAGCAGAATTGCTTTTTCATTCAACAAACCTGCACCCATCCGTTCAATCAATATTATTTGGGACTCTTTTCCCAGTGCTGGGGATACCTCAGGCAAATGAGATCCAGTTTTCTATCCCCAGGGAGTACCCCAGCCAGATGGACAAAAAAGATGCATATAAAAAGGTCAATTGCAACAAACTCTTCTTGGGGCAGGGGAAAAGGGGGATGGAGGGAAAATCAAGGAAGGTTTCATGGAGGAGGGGCTGCTGGAGCTGAGTCTTGAAGGATGAGTAGGAGTTCTCCAGGCAGAGAAGTCTGAGTGTAATGGGAGGAGTCTGGAGTAGTTATTTGGGCCTCGTGAGCCACAGTGAGGAGTTCGGATTTGATGCTGAGAGCACAAAGGAGCCAAAGAAGGGTTTGGAGGAATGTAGACAGCTCCCCAAGGCTGCATGGGGGTCAGGAAATGGCCAGGGGATGGCAGGGGAGGAGTGGGGAGGACAAGGTGAGGAGGCAGGATAGATGGCTGGGAGTGGGCAGCGTGTGTGTGTGAGTGGGCATTACCGAGGAGGCATTAGCTCTGAGGGGCAGTGTGGATGAGATCGTGGGCTCAGGCCTGGGAAAGGCAGCCTGCCCCAGAGTCCTCTGAGAGTAGCTCCTGCTTCCCCAGGCTCTGTGTTCCCCCAGGAGGAAAGGCACCAGATGCCTCAGTTTCCACAGGCTCCTTCTGCACTAACACTGTGAGCTCATGCCCCTGACCTTGGCCTCTGGCCTTGCAGAGGGCAGGCAGGGTCACCCATCACCCCTCACCTGCCCGGCACACGTGGGAGCCTGGGGTGGGCCCTCTTGGGGTGCAGGTTTTCTGAGTTGTGTGGCCAGGAAGGTATACCAACCACTTTGGGAAACCTACGTCCTGAGTGGTTCCTGGACCCAGGTTCACCCCACCTCCCACAGGATTCCTGGGCTTGCCCCAGGGCCTCCTACAGTTCCTGTTTCAAGTTCCAATTCCCCTACCTCACTCTGTGACCTTGGGCTACAGTGTTTTACCTGTACCTCAGTTTCCTCATCTGTAAAATGGGAATAAAAATAGGATTCACTTCCCAGGGTTTTGTGAGGAATACACAATAAGGTGTGTGCACAGAATGCCTGGCACATAGTAGGATGTCAGTGTGAATGGTGGCTGTGCAGAATTCACCAGAAGCCAGACCTCCAAACTCCTCCCTGAGGGAGCAAAGGCCAGTGGGAGGAGGAGAGAATTGGGGTCCTGTGTTCAAATCTCAGCAGACTAGAGACTGGCCCAGCCCCAGCCCGGCAGATACCCCAGCGCCGCAGATGATATCTGAGAACCCTTATCTACCAGCCAGAGGAGTTGGAAGGCACCTACTCTCCGCCAGCATTTTCCCTGAGGCCTGCTGGAGAATCTCACCTTCTGTTTCTCCCTCTAATAACAGCTGCCATTCCCCTTTAACTTAAGACCCCGCCAAATAGGTATTATCATCCCCATTTTGCAGATGAAAACACTGGGACTCAGGTTGCGTCATTTGCCCAAGGTCACACAGCCGGTGAGTGAGGGAGCAGGAGTTGGACCCAGGTCTGTGTGGTCATAAGGCCTCCACTCAAGATCTGGTTGGCTGAGGGAGTTTCGGACATTGGTGGGAGTGGGGAGTGGGTGTGGAGCCTCAGTGTGACTGGAGAGATTTGGGGCAAGCCAGACCATGTGGTCCCCTGGATCCACAGTCCATGGCCCCTCAAGGTCTGGGGCTAGAGATCCTGAGTTGTGTGCTTCAAATTTGGGTAACTTTAGGCAGGCGCAGAGAGAAGGCCTAGGGTTTGAGTGGGACCCTCAATCTTGCTTTGGTCCTCACCGGCTCTGTAACTTTTAAGTAAGCCCCTGTGGTCTCCAGGTCTCAAATTTCTTTTCTGTAAAATGGAAAGAAGCCCAGACTCTTTGAGGGTGACCTGTGGGGGTGAGAGAAGACAGGAGTGTGAGAACCTTTGGAAATACCTTCTCATCCCCCAAGGAACCCAACCGACAGCTCTTTGTGACACCAGCGACCTGAGAGCTGCCCCAGGACCCCTACCCAAGTGTCTGCAGACTCCAAGCCAGACAAGGCAAGGACAGGGGTGGCCCTCATCCATGCTTCCCAGAAAGAGGAGCGACAACAGAGAGCTTACATCTCATGGCGAGGACACAGCTAGCCTCTAATGACATTCAGTCCTCCCCACTCAGACTTGCCTGGACTTACCTCCTCTATTGCCCTTATGCAGAAAGCCTCCAGCAGGCTGCACCAAGCTCCATACCCCTATTCCTAGACAGACTGACCCTCTTCACTCACCCTGTGTCCCAGCCCCAGGACCCCTCCCCAAGGGAGAAAAACATAGTCTGGCCAACTAAACATGGCATAAAACTCAGATTGGCTGGCTCTCCCCTCCCTCCTCCTCCCCTATTTCTCATACCTTTCCCTGACCCTGACCCTCAGTCGGTGCCCACCATAAGCCAAATCATGCTGGAGGCAGAAGCTATCAGTAATCCTCCCAGCTGGCGCCCTACCTCTTTCCCCCTCTTCCCTGTGGCTGACCCTGACCTGTCGTTTCCAATCTTCCTGGAGTTGCAACACTAGTGCCATTGTTTGCCCAATTTCACAACACCTCTGCTTGTCCAATACCCCCTGCCCCCCAACACATCCTGGAAGGACACGCCAGATGACCCAGGTGTGTCTGCTGCAGGAAGGGAAGGCACAGGGGATGGGGCAGGGCAGGGGACAGATGTCTGTAGCCAGATTCCACCCTCAAGAACGACCTTAGGCAGGCCTAATCTTTTTCTTGAGGCTTCAGTTTGCTGAGCTATAAAATGGGAGAATTAGATAGGCGTTCTCGAGGGTCCAGCAAGCAGACTCGTTCAAGCCTCTGTTGCACCATCTACCACATGTTGGGACCTGAGACCTGGGATTCTGGAGACATGTCTGATGCGGTCACAGCCAATGAGGGAGATAGACACGTAGGCAATCACAATACAGCGTGGTAGAGCTAGAACAGAGGCATGAATCAATTCAGTTGGTGGAATCAGGAAGGACTGTCCAGGAGGCAGAATTTGAGTTGGACTTTGAAGGATGAGTAGGAGTTTGTGGGGCTAGAAGTGGGGTATACCCACGAGGAAAAACCTTCAAATGATGCTGTTCAGTATTTGCACTGGCTCAGGAGATGGGGACATCCAGTCACTGGGGGGCAGATGCAGGCACTAAAGGACACACGACCCGGAATGCCAAGGAGGTAGGAGCTTGGCCAGGTGCCAGTTCTAATCTTAGGTTCTGAAAACCAAAATCCACAACTGTCTGAGAGTTTGGCTGCTAGCGTACGTCAGTGAGGGCCCAGCCCACCCCGGACAGGGACCAGTGGGCAGGCAAGACTCAGGACTGAGGAGCAGGTGAGCATCAGGGCTCTCAGTGAGCCCACACTCATGATGGCCTTTGCATGCAGGGAGCCTTGGACTTGGAGTCCACAGGCCTCTGTCACAAGTTTGGTCAACCCCTTACTGGGTGTGCCACCTTGCCCTGGCCACTACATCCCTCTGAACTACACAGAGCTTCCCCGGCTGTACCTTGGGTGCTCGCAGCAGCCACCCCAGAGGTAGTTGGGAGGATCAAATGATTTACTGTTTTGCAGGTGGCCTTTACAAACTGTAAAGTGTGCTGGACACAGAAGGCAGTGTGATTGTTGAAATGCGTGGCTCATAACAGGCTGCTCCCAGGCCTGTTTTGTAACCAGGGAAAGTGGTTTACCACCAAAGATGTTGAATAATGGTGGGATTCCTGGCACAGACATGTTGGCTGGTGACAGATGGGAGGTGCAATGGGCCTTTCCCCCTCTGCCCATCTTTGCCCTGGTCCCTGGGGCGGAGCTGATTAGGGACTGCTGACATAGAAGCCCACCCAGAAGGGTGGCCAATGGAATCCCCCCAACTATATCCCTAAGAGGGGTAGAGTTCCCCATCTGCACCCCCAAGATGGAACAGAGATGAGGCTGCTTTGGAAGCTCCTAATCTTGGGCTGTTGGTGTGGGGGCAAGAGCCTCCCTGAGGGGTGTCCTGGGCTGCTCTGCAGGAGCCCCAGCAGGGAGCCATGCCTGGCATCTGAGTCACACCCCTGCCCCAGTGGAGGCCAGGACCTTGAATGACCACCCAGCTCTTGGCATCTGTAGCTTCTCAGTATCCTCCCTGCGTTGAGGCCACCCTGTGGGCCAAGGGGCAGGTGGATACCCTTCGATGGGGCTGGGGGGTGAGGAGCAAGGAGGTCTCAGCATGGCCTACTGGTGGGAGCCCCTACTGGTGGGTACAGCTTTCCTTCCCTCGGCCCCTCTGCACGGCCAGGTTCTGATTTTGGTGCAGTGCAGACTTTCAGCTTAACGAGACAAATTGATATTCTGTGCCAGCCCAGGGATGGAGCGGCAGCTCGGGACGCTCGGGCGGGCAGCTCAGAGGTGGGCAGGAGGTGGGGGCAGGGGAAGGAGGCACCTTCTGCCTGGAACTGCCTCCCAGGGCTGCCTCCAGACCTGCCCCTGCCCGCCTGTGCCCCTCCACCCTGACAGGTTCCCTGAGACACTGGTCTTGAAGGTCCTTTCACCTTCAATGACCTCCCTCCATGCAGGCCACCCCTCCTAGAGGGGGCAGGGCAATGAAGGCAGAGGCTTCAGAATTCTAGGAAGCCCCTTGCCCCCTGTGACCTCCTAACCTTGCTCTTAGGGCTCTCCTCCCACCCATCTGGAGTTAAAGGAGCAGCATGTCTGCCAGAGATGAGGCAGGAAGAGGTGAGCAGCTGGCTGGGGGCTTCTAACCCTACAGACACCTCACCAGGCGTACCTAGGTTCCCCTGGAAGTGTTCAGCCCTCCAATACAGCCAGCCTGCAACTCATCATAGATGGCCTGAAGATTAGGTGGGTGTACAGAGAGGCAGACACCCCTGCTGGTGGGCGCCTGGCAGAGAAATGGCCCCTTGAGGCAGGCCATTCTGCCAGACCAGCCCCCACCCCTCCAGCCCCGGGCAGATGGGGTCACACACAGGCAGGGCAGGTCACAGGGGCAGCGCTTCGGGGCAGCCGAGAGCTGCTGCGGGCTCTGCTCCACTGGCCCTGCAACCACAGATGTGTTTAGATTGTGTTGAGTCCACTTCTACACCGTTGTGACCTTTGCCCCTTTGCCCCCCAGGTCTGGGGGTGTCCTGGCTACAAAGAGGGGGGCCAGAGCCCCTGACCAACCAAATAAGTCCCCCAGAGAGCAAGGGACGGCTTGGGGCCATTGGAGCAAAATCCTTCCGGCTCCGCTCCCGTTCCCCCCACCGCCACTCTCAGGACCCCTTCCCTCCGGCTCAGCCCAGCCCTACCCTCTCTGTGCCCTTGACATTCCCCTCCTGCTTCGGGGGAGCGGGCATATTCCTGGGACTCTGCCAGCTTCGGTTCCTCATGATCCCACGGGAGGAATTAAAACCGCAAACAACACCGTGGTGGTTCGGTCCACACACCCCCCGCCCCCCACTCTCCTCCCCCGTGCGTGCCCCCTCCAGAACCGGCCCTCCCTGCGTCCGTCCCTTCCTCGTCCTCCCGCCCCCCTCCCCCAGCCTCCGGCAGCGGCAGGGGCGGCCTCTGCCTCCCCCGAGATTGCATTTTGCCGGCGAGATGCTCTCCTAGAACCGGCGCCGGCGCCTCCGCCCCCCGCCCCCCACCCGCTCGGGCAGGATGGTACAGTCTGCAGAGGGGCCCGGGCACGCTGGCTGGGCTCAGCCGCGGCACCAGCTGCCGCACCGCGATTACGGGGCTGCCCGCCGGGAAACCGTGCAGGATTGGTGGTGATTTTCATAGCCAAGTAAGTACCGGCATCCCCCAGCATGAGAAAATAAAAAATAAAAAGCGCCCCACTCCACTCTCCCCTTCCTCCCTCACCCATTTTATTTTGTTTCATTTCATTTGATTTTTCTCAGTGCTGATGGTGGTGGCGGTGGCAGCGTGGAGGGGGGGTGGGAGCAGGACTTGTTTATCTGGTAGCAGCCGAGGCTGCATTGGGAGCCGCCGCTGAGGGAGACACTAGTGTGAGGGTCCGCGTGTTGGGGGTGACGGCTGGATGCTGGGGACTAGGACAGGGGCCTCGGACAAGCAGATGCCCGGGGTCTCAGGTAGATTCCGGCAGCCTCTGGACTGCAAATGCCCCCTAAGGATGTTATGCAAGGGCCAGCAAGCTGGTGGCGGGGGACAAGGTTCTCTTCTCTCTGAGCCGGTCCCAGGGAGACCAAGAGGACTGGAGAGTACCCCCTGCCCACCCTGGTCAGAGTCCCAGGCAAGAGGCAGGGGGAGGCCCCCGTGAAGGGTCCCTTTGGTGGGGTGGGCAGCTGTGTGCCGGTACCCATTGGGTCAGGCCAGCCAGGTCATGTGGTGGCAGGGACGTGTCCCTGGGTCCCCTCCGTGGCCAGGAAGGTGGCAGGAACGGGTGGCCAGGCCATTTTGCAGCAGTCATGCTGGGTGGTGGAGTCGGCACTCTCTGCCCAGAAGCCCACTTCCTAGGCCAGCCTCAGTGGTCTCCAGCTGAGGGTTAGGGCACCTGGGGCTCCTCCCTGCCCCCTGCAGGGTCAGGATCGGAAAATGCAGCAGGGGACCTCAGGACTCCCTGAGGGTGGGTTGCTGCCGGCAGCCACCCCTTTCTAGCCGAGTAACCATTCCTCACCACAGCTGTCCTCTGCTCACCCAGGTTGGGGATAGGGAGTGCCTCTGGACTGGCCTGCCCCAATCAGGCAAGGGCCCTGGGGGTCTTGGGGCCCCCATGCAGCTGCCCAGCCTGGCTCGACCTTCAGAAGGGTAAGTGAGCAGGCAAGCCCGACTGGCTGGCAGAGGGTCTTGGTGCGACACTGCATGCCCTGAGCCCAGCGCGGAAGGGGCTCCCTCCTCTCCTGCATTGCTCTCTGAATCGCTGGGAGGAGGCAGAGCTGACGTTTGGGGTATTTCCAGGAGCAGCGGGCGCCATCCGGAGAAATTCTTCTTTGACGTGTGCAGTAGGAGGGGGCTTGGAGCGCAGGCCTCGGGGGCCTCCGCCTGTTAACTTCGTTGAAGGAGCAGTGGCAAAGAAGGGGCTGCAGCTCTGGGGGAGTCCTGTGGGGGTTTGGGGGTCCAGGAAAGGTGCTGATGGCCACCATTATTTAGTCACCTTCACACCTTAGTCCCATTCACATCAGGGCAGATTCATGCCCACAGATTCACACATATTCACGGATACAAATATAGCACCCATAGTAGTGCGTCATATATGTCCAGATCATATACACACATATGGAATGGCCATGCGCACACCCCAGCACCTGTAAAGACAGCCACGTTCCTGAACACCACATGCCCACGTGCAAAACACAGCACACACGCTAATGCAGTGCACACACACACACCTGTGCATGTAGCGTGCCCACACATGCGTGTATCACTAACACAGGCATGCAGTAGGCTGCACACCATGCCTACAGCAGCCACAAATGCATTGGCAGGCACACAGCATGCTGGAATGTGCCCACAGGTGAATGTCAGTTGCATACTTAAGAATACGGCCACGGGCACACAGATGCAGCACCTCTGCGGATGCTGTGTGCACACACCTGCCCCCTCAGCTTCCAGGAGCCAAGGTGGCTCTGTGGGTGCTAGGGAAAACTTGCCCCTTAAGGGACTTCCGATGAGGACAGAGGGATACTGGATCCCAAGTGGCAGCCACAGCCTCTCACAGGCGTAGGGGGAGGGCCAGCCCATATTCCCAGAGCGCTGTGATTAGACTCAGCAAGGCCATCTTGGGTTATTGATGTTCTTCAGAGAAGGCCGCCCAAAGTTGGAAAGGAGACAGAGGTGGCCAGGGGCACAGCTGCTGCCCGTGGTCCAGACCGCCAGGAGCCCAGACTGGCCCCACCAGCCCTCTCCCTAGCACTGGGAAACTGACCCACTGCCGTGGAGTCTCTGAGAGCTGGGGCCTGGGACACCTTCAGCAGACTCCGAAGTCCACTCCAGACTGAAGGTCAGAGAAGCTGCTGTGGCTTATGTTGTATGCAGAGCCTGAAATGCTGGTGCCCTCCTCTGCCTTCCCCCAGCTCAGCCGCAGGTATGGGTCAGGGGACCTGGGTAAATAATAGTAACCCAGCTAGCATTCACGCAACTAACTGCTTTGCACATATCACCTCAGTGAGAACGCCCACAGCCCTATTATCCCCACGTCCCAGATGAGGATGCTGCACCTAGAGAGGTAAAGTCACTCACCCAAGGTCCCACAGCTGGACTGTGGCAGAGGGAGGTAGAAGTCAGGCCACCAGGTGCCCACCTACCCTCTTTGACCCTTTGGTATGAGGCCAGTTCCAACTGGGATACCGAAATTTCGGGAACCTACAGCTCAAAAACTTAGAATTTTTTAGCAAGACTCAGAGAAAGTGTGAAGAGGATCTCCTATGGATGATGGCAGAGGAGCCTTCCCCAGGCAGGCATGGCCCTGACCTAGGCAGCTGGACCAGACCGCTCTACCATCCTATGGACTGCTCTGCCATCCACCTCCATCCTCCAACACCCTATGGAGTTGATGATGCCTAGAAAGCCAAAGCAGACATATGCCTTCTGAGGTCCCTAGCTGGGTCCGTTTATAAAAAGGAAACTGAGGCCCAGCCAGGTGCAGGGACTTGTCCAAGGTCATACTGTATTCTCTGGAGAGCTGGGCTGCTTGCAAGTGCTCTCAGGCTCCAGGCAAGAAGCAGCAGGGGCCTCTGTGGACCCTTGGTTTTCACCAGGTGTTCGACTCTAGGTCAAAAGGATGAGAGTCCTGGGCCCAGCCCCACTTCTGACCAGCTGTGTGACCTTGGCCAAGTCACTTTATCTCTCTGTCCTCAATCTTTTCATCTGTGGCCTGGCAGGCCTATCTCTGCCCTGTGTTATCCCACAGCTGCCTCAGAGCCCTGTACACTGTAGAGGGCTGTGCACAAAGGTGTGAATTGGCATCAGGACAAGGAGCCAAAGCAGGTGAGCACCTTGCTGCTGCAATTGATGAACTCTAAGATCAGAAAGGGAAAAAAGGAAAGAAATCTCTAGTTTGCATACTGGAGGTCAGAAAAGCTGCCTGTGGCTTCTGCTGTGTGCAGAGTCTGGAACACCGGCCACTCCCCATGCTGTCCCACTGCCCTCTGCTTTTCCCCTGCCCAGCCACAGGTATGGGTCAGGAAACCCATTAACGCATTAATTAACCCAAAGATCACCTGATGGTGGCAGATTCCTGGGCCCCACCTTGATGAATCGGGAGGTCCCAGGGGCTGGGTTTCCACAGGTACCCCTGGGTTTCCAGTGGGCTTGGTGGAGCACATAGGCTCTCAGAGCTGGGGGTGACCTGGATACCATGCTGTTCCCCCTGTGCCTGTCACATCTGGGGAAACTGGGGTCTCCAGGCTAGTGAGTGACTGAGTGAGACTGAAACTCATGTCCTCTGCCCACCAGTCCCCTACCAACCCCTAGCCCCTGGCTTCACCCTGCACAGCTAAATCAGGCCCTCCTAAGGACTGGTGAACCCTCAAACTCAAAATAAGGCGGTCTTCTCAGCAGGCAGCTGGGATCCATGCTCCAACGGGACTCACCAGGACTTAAGTTCAAGTCCTGGTGATGCCTCTCCCAGTCATATGGCCTTGGAGCAAATGGCTCCTTCTCCCTAAACTTCAGTCTTACAGACTTAAAGCAGGGCTGTTGGGAAGATCTCATATCACATGTATGAAGTGATTCACACACAGTAGGTGCCAGGTCAGGGCTGGGGGCCCTGGGAGACCCTGAGGTGCAGGACACGACTCCTCTCAGCCCCTGTCAGCCCCCAGGTTGCTACCACTGGGCTGTCTGGTGCCTCCTGCATATATTGCCACTCCTGCCTAGAATATGGGCACCCCAGCCTCCCCGTCCCTTTCCAAGGGCAGAAGCTTGAACCTGCAGAGATTCATTTCTCTCTCCCAGTGGGAGCCTCAAATGAGGACATATTTAGGGAGAAAGTCCCCTGGACATAGACAATTGTTATCTGGCCTTAACCCTCATTAAGAGTTAGTAGTAGATTGAGAAGATGGTGAGGCTCTGGTGTTCAAAGCAATGGGTTGCAGCCACAGTTTCCCCATCTGTAAAATGGAATAGTAATAGTATCCACTTCTCAGGCTAATGTGAGGGGCACATGGGAGAAGCTATGGACATGAAGTGCTGAGTTCGGGGTGTGAACCCTATTTGTGGTGCAGTGAATGGAAGCGATTGAGACTGAGAATTCATCTGGATTGAGAATCAGGGTGTGAGTTCGAGACCTACGTCTGCCTCTTAGGAGCTGAGTGCCCTTGAGTTAGTCTCTTTGCCTCTTCAAGCTTTGATTTTTTGATCTGTAAAACAGGAGTATGTTACCCAGGCTGCCCACTTCAGAGGCCTGCTGTATAACTACAGTAAAGAATGGGTGAGGCTGGGCACAGTAGCTCACACCTGTAACCCCAGCACTTTAGAAGATGCAAGTGGGAGGATCTCTTGAGGCCAGGAGTTTATCAGCCTGGGCAACATAGCAAGACCCTATCTCTACAAAAAATTAAAAAATTAGCAGGGCATGGTGGCATACTCCTGTTGTCCCGGTTACGCAAGAGGCTGAGGTGGGAGGATTGCTTGAGTCTGGTAGTTTGAGGCTGCAGTGAGCCGTGATTGTGGCACTGCTCCAGTCTGAGTGACAGCAAGACCCTTTCTCAACAAAAAAAAATCTTTTAAAAAATGGGCTATGCTATGATCTCCTGGGACCTCCTGCCAGGCAGCGTGGCTTGGGCTTCACTCTGGTCTTCACTGGAAAGCCTGCAATGGAGATGGCAGGAGGTGGGGATAAGGGAGAGGGATGGTAAAAAGCCTTAGAAGCATCATTCATAGTCCAGGAAATCTCTGCAGGGTCAGAGAGTTCCAGAGACGTAGCCAGGGCCCAAGGCTGGCAGGACCAGCGGGGCAAGGTGATCAGGCCTGAGGAGGGGCTACCGCTCAGTTCCTAAAGCAACAGAGGTCCCTGGGTGTGGGGGAGAGTGCATTGGTCTGAGGGTCAGGAGAGCTAGGTTCCAGGCTGGCTCATCACTGGTGGGTGACCTTGGAAAAGTTGTGTCATCCCACTGGTCCCAAGCTCTCGTCTTGTGAGAGGGGTCAGTGATCCTGCCCTTCAGTGTCCTTGGTGAGGGTAGCTTCTCCTGCCCACTGCCCCTTGGGGTGAAGGGTCAGAGACACTGTGAGTCTCAAGAAGTAGCGAGGAGAGCAACCACAGGGACAGCCGCTGCGTTTGTTTTCTGCCATAACAAATGACCACAGGCTAGGTGGCTTCAAATAGCAGACGTATATTGTCTCCCACTTCTGGAGGCCAGAAGTCTAGAGTCAGGGGTCCGCAAGGCTGGCTGTTCCTGGAGGGGCTGAGGAAGAGTCTGTCCCTTGTCTCCCTAGTGTGGGCGGTCTCCCTAGCTTGCTCGTCCTCGGCTTGAGGCTGCATCACACCCATCTCTGCTTCCGTCTTCGCCTCACCTCCTTCTCGTGCGTCTCCCAGAGTCCTCTCCTCTGCTTCTAAGGAGATTGGTCATTGGATTTTAGGGCCCAACCAAAACCCAAGATGATTCCATCTCAAGATCCTTAGCGTTTCCAAACAAGGTCACATTCTGAGTTTCCAGGTGGGCATGAACTTTGGATGGGACACCCTTCTACCCACTGCAGTCACTAAGATTTATGAAGTGTTTATTGCTTGTAAGACCTGCGCACAGTTTCATCTCTTTCCCACCATCACCCGTTTTACAGATTACAGAAACCAAGTCCCAGGGACATTAAGAATGTGCCCAAGTCAGGCCAGGTGTGGTAGCTCACCCTTGTAATCCCAGCACTTTGGGAGGCCAAGATGGGTGGATTGCCTGAGGTCAGGAGTTCGAGACCAGCCTGACCAACATGGCAAAACCTTGTTTCTACTAAAAAAAAAAAAAAAAAATTAGCCAGGTGTGGTGGCACATGCTTGTAATCCCAGCTACTCAGGAGGCTGAGGTAGGAGAATCGCTTGAACCCAGGAGGAGGAGGTTGCAGTGAGCCAAGATAGCACCATTGCTCTCTAGCCTGGGTGACAGAGCAAGACTCTGCCTCAAAAAAAAAAAAGTGCCCAAGTCACACAGCAAGTGAGGGGCAGAACCGGGATTTGAACCCAAGTCTCTGGTGCTCCTTCGCCTTTCCACCTTTTTGGAGCTGGCTGGAGGATGCCCAGAGACCCCTTGGGGCCCATAGCTGGGAACCTGTGGGGCAGGAACTCCAGCCAGCCCTATGAAGACCCCAGGTCTGCAGGGGGCTCCTGGGCCCCAGAGAGGCTGGAGACAGGCAGTGGAGCTTAAAAGTATGAAGGGGCCCGGCCATGGCCCCAGGGGACCAACTTGTGGCAGAGGGTCGAGAGCCACAGTTCCTTATCTCTGCCACTGACTCTGTGAATGTCACTGTGCTCTCCCGGAGAATAGGGGCAGCAGCACCGACTCTGTGGGGTACTTGCCAAGTACCGACATGTTCATCATAATAGTACTAATCGCTAAAATGTGTCCTCGAGCACTTTACAAATGCTTTTTTTTTCATGTAATACGTGGGAGGGGAATTGCTTATTCAGTCGTGTGCATGCAGTTGTGTGTGGTTGAATCAGTGACTTCGCCTCAGTTTGCTCCTCTGTAAACCGAGGGTTAGCTGAGCACCCATCTTCCCAGTTGTCGTGTGAGGCAAACGGAATCCAAGTACAGTGCCTGGCCTGGGTGTGGTCCAGGTAGGGGCTCAGAGGATGTTTTCTTGCCTGTAAGACGGGTAGTGGTAGTATTGTGATGACGCTATTATTTGTTGCGTGAGGATTTGGTGAAGTAATGCGAAGGAAGCACTTGGCTCAGGGCCTGGCCAGAAATTGATGGAAAGTGGCCTCCTTTGTGGCATCAGAGAGACTTGAGAATAAATCCTAAGGCCAGTGTTTACTACTGTGTGACCTTGGGACGGCAGCTTTGCTTCTCTGAGCTGGGCATCCTGACATGTAAAGTGGAGTGGAAAAAACCTTCCTGACAAGACTGTGCCATGATGGCACAGGGTAGGTGATGTCTCAAATGGAGCCCTCAGCATGCCAGCCATTCAAAATATGTTGGGCTTCTACCCTTCTGGGCATCTTAAAGATGTCTCCAGAAGGGGCACATCCTAGTCCAAGGAGGGCGGATTTGATTTTTGGGAAAACTGGGAGCAGTTGTACCGTAGCGGAGCATATGGGGTTGGTGGAGCCTACGGGAGAAGCAGTGAATGGATGACACCATTTGAGGTCCAAGCGCCATGCAGCTTCAAAGGAAGGAAGCAGGTCTCTGCAAGCTTCTGTGCCACCCCTGAAGTTTTTTACAAAGTGGTGCCTTTTCCGTGCTGGCTGGGCTACTCCACTGGGCCGTGTCTGGCTGCCCCAGGGACACTTCTGTGGGAACCATGGTGGGTGTCATCTGGACAATCTCATTCTAGCCCAGCTCTGTCAAACACCTGCCTTGCAGGCTTAAGGGAGGCAGGGTGGCTGAGCTGTGGAGACTGTGCAGGACGGGGATGCTCTGGCAGCCGTTTGGGGTGCCTCCCACATGCCTGAGGCATCCACGCTGGGTGAGGGTCACAGGCTCATCTGGAGCAGAGGGTGCTGGCCTCTAGCTCACTGATTCTTCTGAAGTTTTTTCATCTGCGTCCATGGGCTGGACACGCCCTTCTACGTGGGCCTGACTTAGCGCTGATGTAGCACAGTGGTCAAGGACAAAGTCTGGGCCCAGGCTGCTTGGGATCAAACCCAAGGCCTGGCCGCTGACCAGCTGTGTGTCCTTAATCCCCCAGCCTCCGTTCCCTCCACTGTCAGATGGAGACGACAGCACTGCCTGCCTCATCAGGTTGTTGTGTTGGAGACTGAACCGTGTAGATTCCAAGATAGACGTTTTGATGTTTCTGAAGCCAGGTCGTACCTGACAACTGGTGGTACACCACAGTGGAACCAGCCATGCCTTTTATTTCTTAAATAGGCATAAAGTAGTGATACAGGTTAGAGTCAAAAAAAATATGACAAATAAGATCAGTTTTGTAAGGGGCTTAGAACAGGGCCACCAGGCTGGTGGGAAGAAGCCAGGACTACCACCTGCCTCCCCAGCTCAGTCGCGGTGGGTCCCTCGCTGGGGCCTTTGTGTCCACTCTGAAACAATCAGCAAAAGAACACCTGCTCGCTAGAGCAGTTGTGAGAAGTTGGCAAACTTACGTGTGTATCACATGCCCAGCAGAGTGCCCCTATGCAGTAGGTGCTTAGTAAATGGCCGCACGAAACGAACAACAAAGACCATAGTACAAGGAGGAATTTAAAGCAGACTCTGGGATTCTAATTCCTGCTCCACTATTTCCATGCTGTGTGACCCAGCACAAGTTTCTTAACTTCTCTGTGCCTTAGTACCACCCTCTATAAAATGGGGATAACAAAAGTATCCAATTCATAGGATTGTTGTGAGGATTAAGTAAAATCAAAGTGCTTATAACAGCACTTGGCGGAAGTGTAAGCAGTTATTATTTGATGAACTTCTTATAAGTCTCTTCTAGTTCAATAAATGATAGCTAAAATAAACACTAGCTCAATAAAATAATAGCAATTGAGGCTGCACTTGCTTTATAGTTGGGACAATCAAGGCCCAAGATACATGCTGGTTTGCCCAGGGTCACACAGCTGGCTCCCAGTAGACTGGAACCAGAGCCCAGTGTCCAGCCGCCAGCCCGATGCTGCCTCCTTGCCCATGTTGGTCCGGGACTCTTTCTCTTATGGAGAAAGGAGTTTTTGCCATGGGAGGGAGGGTTTCTAGAAGAGGCTCTCACCAGATACAGCATCAGTGCTTCAGGGTGTCACGGGGTCATTAGGTACCCTCATTAGAAGTGGTTTCCATCTTCCCTCAATTTTCTGCCTGCCCACCACAAACAGTGGAAGGGGCTGAACTGGAATGCCCACTGTGCCCACAGCTGCCCAAGGTCAGCAGAGCCTGCCAACCATCCTGCAAGCCTACCAGCCAGCACTCTCCTGGCCTCCAAGTGGCTTCTGCAGAGTTGACACAGCAAAATTCCCTCCTGGAGACAGCAGAAGCCCTGGCCGGCCAGCTGGTCCAGCCACCAGATAGGCCAGGGCCACAGAGTGGATTGGAGTCGGGGGCAGGACAAAGACCTGGGTGCAGCCAGCCATGGCAAGCACTCCGAGTGACCTTGGACAAGTCACAGTCTCTTTCTGGGCCTCAGTTTCCCATCGTTGAAACAAGCCTTTGGGGCCAGATGGGCCCCCTGAGACTTTAAATGTCTAAAATTCAAAGTTGCCTAGACATTGCTGATGTCCTGGTCACGGGGGCAGGGCCAGGGCCGGAGGGATGGAGCTGGTGTCTGTGTGTGAAGTGCACGTGAGTGTGGATATTGGGTTGGACTCCCTAGGAGCAAGCATGAGACAGCGCTCGGGAGAAAGGGGGCTGAAAGGAAGCAAGGTAGGGAGAGAAGGAGCTAAACAAGCGGTGGCCTCAGCTCATCCCATAGCGGCTGTGGGGCATGAACTGTACCCCAGGGTTGGCCCTGCCTTGAGGCAAGAGAGCTGGCCCTTCGTACCCGGTGTCAGACAGTATTGGCCACAGCTGCCCTCTGAGCGGGATGCTGTGTGTGATTGCTGGGGCAGGAGCTCCTGTTCTTCCCAGGACGAGCCTGCAGAGAAGAGGCAGCTGGGAGCTCTAGCTCCCAGCAGCTGGGTGTGGGAGCTGCAGACTGGTAAGGCGGACTAGGTGGGCACCAGCAGTGTCCACTCTATTATGTGGATTTGGGATGCAAAGGTTGCTGGGTACCCGTCTCTTCCTAGCAACTATCTGAAGGCAGGAGATTAAGAGCTCTTTAGGCCACTTCTAAATTTATCAACTTACATGACTCACTTCAGATTAAAATGGAGCCCTTCTCCCCATCCCACCCCCAGCCAATTTCAGATTTTTGAGCTCAGAGCATCCTGAAGAGGGCATAGAAGGTAAATCAATAAAACCAATATTAGCTGAGTACTTGGTGTGGACCAGGCTGTTTGTCGGGCTCCTCGCTGAGCCCAGAGATGAATCAGCTCCAGAAACAACTCCTGCTGGGAAGCTCAAACAGCCCCAGGAAGGTGGTAGCTGCCCAGCTTGGGGGCTAGGCCGTGAATAACTTCCAGGACCAAGACTCGGCCTCACCACCACAGTCTTTAGAGCTTCTGGAGCCTCAGTTTCCTTATCTACAAAATGGGGCCAGTGTGGTGAAGAGTCCGTGGCCTGAGCCACTCCTGCACTCAGGCAGTGGCCATAAAATTAAGTGAGACCAGGCACTGGGACCCAGGGCTGTTTCCAGGTGCTTCTCTGCCCTCTCAAAGGCCTGAGTCTGCCCCATGACCTCAGGGGAAGGAAATTCATACTGAAGCTGAATGGAGACATCAGCTTCCCTGGTCCTGGGAATGTCTATAGTGGGCTTCACTACAGCCCCCCAGGTAACCTGTCATAGCCATAACGGATCTCATTCAGTGAGCGCTTTCTCTGCTAGAGGCTCTGGGTGCATAAATTTCCTTTCCCCTCACCACTGCAACTGGACCCATTTACAGATGAGCAGACGTGGTCTCAAAGAAGTGGGATGGCTTGTCCAAGGTCTCTCAGCTAGCTCCTCTGCTCCTGCCCGTGTGCATTGGACCCAAGGGGAGACTGAGCCCAGAGTGGAATTGACCAAGTTTGCAGAGTACAGAGCAAAGCCCAGCACTCTGCCTGTGGTGTTAGCCCCCTCCCCCAACCCTCCAGGAAACAGGCGTGGCTTGGGCCAGACCTCAAACTGGGAATAGGGTGATTCATACCTGGCCCATGTTCCAACACAACTGCCCACAGGGAGAAGTTCAGGGTATCCTTGAGACTGACTCTTCAGCAGCAACAGGCCTGGCCCCAGGAATTGGCCATGTCTTTGATCTTTATCCTGTCTCCCTAAAAGACAGCAGGTGACCCTTGGTGGTTTGGAGCCACACTGGCCCCACATTTGGGGAAGAGGTGGTTTACATATCCTAAGCATCTGCCAGCTACTATTGAGGGAACTGTGGTTCAGATTCCAACTTTGCCATGGACAAGCTGTATCCCCTTTGGTGAGTTACTGTTCCTTTCTGAGCCTCAGGATTTTGACCTCTGTCTTAGGGGGAAGTGACCATTGCCATTGTGGAGGAGGTTCGAGATATGCGCAAAGCCCCCACCCAATGCTGGGGAGGTGATTGTTATCACCCCAGGCAGCAGCACGTGGGGCTGAAGTCCACTCTGTAAAGGAGGCATTCTTATTCTCACTGCACAGATTCTCAGAAGCTGCAGGGACTTGTCCCCATTACACGGCAGTTAGCAATAGAACGTGATTGGGTGCTGGTCAGCTAATGTCCTCTGAGGAGCACGTTGTGTTCTTGAGGCCTCAGAGGGTAGCCAAGGGCACTTCCCAAAGAGAATTTTCTTCTGCCAAGGAGGCTAAATCCCAGGATGCAGAATTGTAGCATCTTAACTGGAGGAGCATCTTAGCCTTGGAGCTTGAGGGCTTGGGCTTGATTCCCCAACACTCCCTACCTATGTGACCTTGAGCAAATGACTTAACCTCTCTGTGCCTCAGTCTCCTCATCTGTAAAATGGGGGTAAATACTGGTACCAACCTCATGGGATTCTAGTGCAGATTAAATGAGTTACATGAAAGGATCCTAGAACCATGCATGGAATCTCTATGAAAACTCAGCTATCAGTGATAGCAGCAGTTGTGGGATCACGGGGGTGGGGGAGCAAGTCCCCACCTTTCACCACTTCTCCCTTAATCTCACCCTAGCCTTCTCTATAACCCACCATGGCCACCAGGGGAAACATCTCAGAATGTCCACGTGGCCTGTCACTCTGGTTAAAGTCTTCGGTGCTCCCCATTGCCAAGTGGATAAAGCCTGGACTCCTCACTCTGTAGCCGGTGCATTTGCGATGGAGTGCCTGTCCCCACCCTGCCTTCCCAGCCCCACACTTCACCTTCATGCCACTTTTCCTTTGTCAGGTCGGTTAGAAATATGGCCATGTGATATGAACTGGAGCGCAAGCCCTGTTCACACTGACCCTTTTCCCCACCTCGGAGCCTTTGCATGACTTTCAACCCCTGCCTAAGTGCCTCCCCTCCTAACAGGCTTCCTGGCCGTCCCTTTGTCGTAAGCCTCTGGCAGCAGACCCTGGGCCTCTAGAGTCACGATCTCCAGCCAGTGTGTTTGTGTCTGTTCTCAGTGATTTCAGTAGAACACTGTTGAGTACATGCATGTAGAATAAATGAAGGGAGGGGCCTTCCCTACGGGTCCCCCAGATCCTCTCTTGCCCTTTCAATCATCTGTTCTTCCTGTGTGGCCAGAGGGATCTTTTTTAAGAATATAAATCAGATTGTAGTGTCCTTGCTTGAAACTCCACGGTCCTCCCCATGATGTACAGAAACAAGCCCAGACTCCTTTCTGTAGCCTGTAAGCCCTTCTGGGTCTGACCGCTTATCCCCCACCCCTCTCCTGACTTATCTCTCACTTACTGCCCTTCTTTCTGTGCCTCAAACTCATCAGCCTCTTTTCTGTCTCAGGACATTTGCACATGCTATTTCCCCATCTAGACTATACTTTCCCATTCTGTTTATTTCATAGATTCCTTCTCATCAAGCTGAATGGTTATTCCTCCTGAGGCCATCCCTGATCTATTTAAAGAGCTCCCCCCACCCCCTCACCAGTATTCCCTGTCAAGGCACTTGTTTTTGAATAGCATGTACCACAGTTGACATTATTTTCTGTATTTATTCCCTTGCTTGTTATCTGTCTGTCTTCCCTAGACAATCAGTAGCTTGAGGGCAGGAAGCATATCTGTCTCATTCACTGCTATATTCAAGGGCCTAGGACAGGGGAGGTGCTTAGCAGATTTGTGTGAAATGAATGAATGAATTAATGAACAAATGACTTGGCCAGATCTGGAGAAGTGGTACTGCAGAGGCAAGGACAAACCCAGAACAGCCCTTCTCTCCAGCTAGGTGGTGGGAGCAGAGGAGGAGACGCCATCCTGGTTGGCAGCCTTGGCCAAGTTCAACTTCCATCTGCTCTTTTTTTGCACAGCTGTGAAAGGGACACCAGTATCCTCCCTCACCATCACACTTGACCTGGTATCTGCAAGACAGGAGAGAAATGATGGTGGAGAGGTTGCCCAGAAACCCCACTTTGATCCACCTGCCTTTCCTGAGTCTCTCTGGACCCCCCAGAGAGAGAAGGAAGATGGGTGAGAGGGAGAGCATGGGCAAACGGGGTACAGCCACAAATGAGGTAGCTGCAATTCACAGTGTCCTGTGGCATTCATTCTAGCTGGGGAGAGGGCCAATGCAGACAGAAGCTCATCTGGAATGAGTCTGACATCAGGTAGCAGCCATGGAGGGAGACCGGAGAAAGAGGGCAAGGCTCTAGATTGGAGGTGGGCTCAGGGAAAGAGTCTCCAGGGAGGAAGAGCACTCAGCTGTCCCATTCTTTGGAAATTTGGGCTTTGTCGCATTGTTTGTGGCTCCACTGTGTACTTTCCAGCTTAAGGAGCCCTTAATGAGGGGTTTGGGGGCTAGGCCTTAATAAAGAGAAATTTCTGCTGATTAGACTCATGCAGGCCAGGCTCTAGAAAGAGGCTGGTACCTCTTGCCTGGCGCTTACCTGCCCCACCCGCCGACAAGCCCCCAGCTTCTCCCCCAGCAGAGTACCCTGGAGAAGCTAGCAATTACTGTGTCCCCAACCCACGAGGTGGCCAGAAAAGAAACCAGGCAGCAACAGCTTGGAAAACCCTATTTTCCTTTTTTAAACTACAGTCATTTGAATTACAAAAATAATGCATGCTTGTCGCAACAAATGGAATGATACAGAAGGATCTATGGCAAAATGAATAATTTTCCTCTCCTCACATCCCACATTTACCTGAAGTAACCACTGTCGATACCCTATTTTGTCAATTCTGGGATGCGCTTTTCTCCCCACATTTTAACATCTCTGAAGTCAGGATATGTCCTGCAGTTGACAGCACATCACAGTTTCATTGGAAGTCCTTTTCGCTTTCTTCATGGTACATAAAATCATGGCTCCACTTACCACTGGACTTAAATCTGAGGAAATCTGGTAACTTGATGTTTCGTTCTCTTGTTTGTTCTTTTATATACTGGCAGATACACGTTTGGAGGGGGGCATTTCTTTTTTAACGGTATCATTTTATGTGTGGTCCTTGGCTTTATTTTGTCACTTTAGCAATGTACCTTGGTCATCCTGGTGGCTCAGCAGTCATGGAATGAGAAGTAGCAGAAACTAGTGTAGATGACAAGGACCTTAGAGCTGCCAGCCCTGCTGTTTCCAGCTGTAGGATACCCGCTATGGACCCCATTAAGGAATGAAGGAGTCAGACCAGGCGCATTGGCTCACACCTGTAGTCCCAGCACTTTGGGAGACTGAGGTGGGCAAATCACCTGAACTCAGGAGTTCCAGACCAGCCTGGCCAACATGGTGAAACCCCACCTCTACTAAAAATGCAAAAATTAGCTGGGCATAGTGGTGCAAGCCTGTAATCCCAGCTACTCTGGAGGCTGAGGCAAGAGAATTGCTTGAACCTGGGAGACAGAGGTTGCAGTGAGCCGAGATTGTGCCACTACACTCGCGCCTGGGTGACAAGAGCAAAACTCCATCTCAAAAAAAAAAAAAAAAGTAATGAAGGAGCCAGCACACGTGCCGGGCCCCCAGCACAGGCGGGCTCCAAGTGGATGCCCAGGGTCAGAACTCCTCGGAGGAAAGTGTGCCACAGTAGGATGCATTGTTGCCCCCTCCCCAATAAAGCACCCCTGAGACCCAGAGCAAGGGCAGAGCATCTAAGCTCAGATGCAAAAGGTCAGCTAAAAAAAGCCACACACAAACAAGGGCGGGAGGCAAAGTCAGAAAACAGGCTCAAAGGTCAAAAGAGAAAACAGCATAGCAAACAACGCAAAGCTGAAAGATGCTTCCTTCACCCCCAAATCAAATAACACATATTTTTAAAGATCAGCAGGAGCAGATAGAGGCTTCTTACTAAAGAGAAAGTCACAGAGAAGCCAAAGCAATCTTCCAGCCCCCTGGTTCCACCCCTGCCAGGTACAGGAGACCCAGGGCAGCTACATGCACCTACCAGGTGCAGCCTCCTGAGCTCCCAGTCTGTAGGGTTTTCTGAGTAAGAATGCCTTGGATTGCTGGGCATAGTGGCTTACACCTGTAATCCCAGTACTGAGGCGAGTGGATCACTTGAGGCCAGGAGTTTGAGACCAGCCTGGCCAACAGGGTGAAGCCCTATCTCTACTAAAAATACAAAAATTAGCCAGGCTTGGTGGCATGCACCTTTAGTCCCAGCTACTCAGGAGGCTGAGGTACTAGAATTGCTTGAATGCAGGAGGAGGAGGTTGTAGTGAGCTGAGATTTTGCCACTGCACTCCAGCCTGGGTGACAGAGCAAGACTCCATCTCAGAAAAAGAAAAAAAAAGAATGCAGTGGACTGACATGTACTGTTCTAAATGCTTCGCTGGACTTATTTGATTACAATATCCCTCTAGCAGTTATTATTCCCATTTTACAGATAAGGAAACTGAGGGTCATTGATACACTGTGACCTGTCCATGGGCACCGAGCCAGCTGGCTTGACAATGAGGACAAGGCCACTAGGTCTCAGAGCGCAGGGTCTAGCAGAGAAACCAGTAATTACAAGCCGATGTAATAGTCAGACTGCAGGAAGCCAGGGGGATGCAGGAGCCCAGGGGTAGTGAGGGTCAAGTGGAAGGCTAGCTAAGAGCCAGCCAGCTGGAAGAACAGGGGGCAGGGAAAGGGTGCTCCAGGCAAAGGCACCGCTTGAGCGGGCGCTGAGGCTACTACCAGCAGTGCAGAACAGAAGGCACCAGGCCGGGGAGGCCAGTGCACAGCGGGAGAGGTGGCCCAGCTAAGCCCTGAGCTGTGGGCTGGATGCTTGTAAGCTAAGTACTGATGTGGCCATATTGACCCTTCAAGAGCATCCTGTGAGGACAATCACCCTAGTGAGGATAATGGGTTGGAGGGATGAGGCTGGAGGCTAGAGGCTAGAGACAGTGCAGCTGGGGTAGGGCAGAGGCTGAGTTGAAGGCAGGTTCCCAGGAAAGCAGGGCATGGGACGGGCCGGTGGGGCTTTGGGACTGATAGGAGGCAGGGAGAGGGGAGGCATGGTGAGTCCCAGCAGGCATGAGTCCCAGCTGATGGCATTCAGAAAGGGATGGAGATGGAGGGAAGGGAAGTAGTCAGGGAAAACCGTGAATCCCACTGTGGGAAAGGGCCTGCAAATCCATTTAATGAGAGGCCGGTAGGATTATGAACAGACACATTTGGGAACCACCGGCAAAAGGCATATGCAAGTCCTCCATAGAATGAAAGCAACCAGCCTTATCTAAAGGGGCAGGGAGCATTCATTCATTTGGCAAACACTGTCTGGGGGCCTACTGTGCGCCAGGCAGTGGGGACACCACACTGAACACAACAGATCTGTTCACTGCCCTGTGGAGCTTGCATTCGAGCAGGGGGAGACAGACAATAAACAAAGACAGAAGTGGGTGGACTGTCAAGGAGAAAAGTAAAGAAGAGGAAGGGAGATGAAGAGCGCTGTTTTAAATCAGGAGGTCAGGGAAGACTTTCCTGAGAAGGTGGCCTTTCAGCAGAGACCTGAGGGAGCCTCATGGCTGTTTGGGGAGAGGGTTCCGGACTAAGGAATGGCCAATGCAAAGGCCCTGACATGGGGACATGCTCAGTGAGTTTGAGCAACAGCAAGGGGAAAGTGGGGTGGAGGAAAGTGAGGAGGCAGGGGTAGGAGATGAATTCAGAGAGCTGACAAGTTGGGGCCTGGGATCACACAGGGTCTTGTGGGCCATCGTAAGGCCCCTGGCTTTTCCTCGGAGAATGACAGGAGCCACAGGAGCATTGTGAGCAGAAGAGGAACTTGATTTGTGTCTGACTGTGAGTGAAAAACTGACTGTAGGGGGTGAGATGAGAGGCAGGAGAGCGGGGAGGAGGCTACTGCAATGAGCGTGGTGAGAGAGGATGGCCACTGGGACCAGGGTGGAGACTGGAGGTGGAGAAAGGGGGTCACATTCAGGATAGCTTCAGAGGTAGAGCAGACAGGATTTGCAAGTAGGTATTTAATGAGGTAATTTTTATTTTAGAATTGAAGAGTTGGGTTGACCCCAGAACTTAGCACATTGTCTAGAACCTGGTAAGCACTCAGAAAATTTTATTTATTTTTTAAACAGAAGGAAGGAAGGAAGGAGGGAGGGAGGGAAGGAGGGAAGGAAGGAGGGAAGGAAGTAAAGGTGGATAGATTTGAGGGTAGGTAGATGGATGGATGGTTGGATAGGTGGATGCGTGGGTGGGTGGGTGGATTGATGGATGGATGGATAGGTGGGTGGATGGGTAGATGAATGGATGGATGGATGGGTGGATAGGTGAGTGAAGGGATGAATGGGTGGGTGGGTAGGCGGATAGATGGATGGATTTGTGGGTGGGTAGATGGATGGATGAATGCATGGATGGATAGATGGATAGATTTGTGAGTGGGGGGGGAAGATGGATGGATGGGTGGATGGATGGATGGATTTGTGAGTGGGTGAGTGGGCAGGTAGGTGGATGGATGGATGGATGGACAGATGGACAGGTAGGTAGATGGATGGATGGATGGATGGATGGATAGATGGGTGAATGGATGGAGAGATGGATAGATGGATAGGTGGGTATATGGGTGGGTGGGTGGATGGATGGATAGATGCATGGATAGGTGGGTGGGTGGACGAATGGACAGACAGATGGATGGATGGATGGATGGATGGATAGATGGACACATGGATGGAGAGATGGATGGGTAGATGGATGGACAGGTAGGTAGATGGGTGGGTGGATGGATGGATGGATGGATGGATAGGTGGGTATATGGGTGGGTGGATGGATGGATGGATAGATGCATGGATAGGTGGATGGATGGATAGGTGGATATATGGGTAGGTGGATGGATGGATAGATGCATGGATAGGTGGGTGGGTGGGTGGGAGGATGGACAAATGGATGGACAAATTGGATGGATGGATAGATGGATGGATGGATGGATGAATGGACAGGTAGGTAGATGGGTGGATGGATGGATAGGTGGGTATATGGGTGGGTGGATGGATGGATGGATAGATGCATGGATAGCTGGATGGATGGATAGGTGGGTATATGAGTGGATGGATGGATGGATAGATGCATGGATAGGTGGGTGGGTGGGTAGATGGACGAATGAATGGACAAATTGGATGGATGGATGGATGGATGGATAGGTGGGTATATGGGTGGGTGGGTGGATGGTTGGATGGATGCATAGATGGATGGATGCATGGATAGGTGGGTGGGTGGACAAATGGACAGACAAATGGATGGATAGATGGATGGTTGGATGGATGGATGGATACAAATGGATGGATAGATGGATGGGTAGATGGATGGGTGGATGGTTTAGTGGAAGGGTGGAGAGATAGATGAATGGGTGAGTAGATGGGTAGACAGAAGGATGTAGGGACAGAAGAATAAGTGGATGGATGGTCAGGAAGATATGTATATGGGTGAATGGAGGAATGGATGAATGGGTGGAAGCAAAAAGATAGAGGCAGAGAGAGAAGAAAACAAGCATGCTTTGATTGCCAGAATAAGTATAAAATTTTACTCAGAGGCAGTGGGAGTCACTGCAGGTTATTGTACAAGGACGTGGCAGAATGTGAGTACTGTTGGAGGCACTTTCAGATAGTGGCTTTGGGTGGTGGTGCCTGACACCATGGTCCAAGCTCATGACTCCCATGGACATTGATGGCCAGTCCTCTCTGTTTCCTGCTGTTCAACCCCCCAACCCTCATTCATTTATTCATTAGCAAATTTTCATTGAATACTTACTCTGAGCTGAGGGCACTGGGGAAATGATGTGAATAAACCAGACACAGTCCCTGCCTGCAGAACACATTCACAACCCCCATTAGGGCCAGGGAACTAGAGACTCACCCTGCTTTGTGGCCCACCAGCTTCATGCTGAGAATTGATTAGTTGCTCTCTGCCCTTGCCAGTGACCTTGACTTCCCACAGCCTCAGTGGAGATCCTAAGGTAAGCCAGGCAGGACCTGACAACTGGCCTCAGGATCCTGGTAACTCCCAGCATCCTCCTTCTAGCACAGGGTTTTCTTGTTTGGGGTTTTGTTCTTTGGTTTCATCTGAGGATTGTTTTGGGCTGTGTATCTGTGTGTGTCTGTGTGTGTGTCTGTGTGTATGTGCATGTCTGTGTGTGTGTGTGTGTGCACATGCTCGGGGGCAAAGGCTATGCTAGGAATGTGTAAACGAAAGGAAGGCAGATCACTTGAGGTCAGGAGTTCAAGACCAGCCTGGCCAACATGGCAAAGCCCCGTCTCTACTAAAAATACAAAAATTAGCTGGGCATGGTGGCTCATACCTATAGTCCCAGCTACTCCGGAGGCTGAGGCAGGATAATCACTTGAACCCGGGAGGTGGAAGTTGCAGTGAGCGGAGATCGCACCACTGCACTCCAGCCTGGGTGACAGAGTGAGACTCCGTCTAATAACAATAATAATAGTAATATTCCCAGCTGGGGTGATTATTATAAAGAAAATTAATGAGAATCAAAGGGGCTGCCTGGGACAGCTTGAGTAGGATGGTCAGAGAGGACCTTGCTGGTAGATGATGCTCAAGATGCCACCATCTGGGGAAGAGCAGTCCCAGCAAAGGAGCCAGCCAGTGCAAAGACCCTGCGGTGAGAACATACTGGGCATATTTAAAGACTGTAGCTGTTGTGGCTGCAGCAAAATGTGTGAATGGGGAGAGAGGTAGATGATGTGGAAGAAGTAGGGAGAGGGCAGATCTCTTGGCGCTTTGTAGGTCACCCTGTGGAATTTGGGGCTGACCCTGACATGGGAGCGTCTTACGTGGGGCTCAGACACACACACACCCCTGGCTGCTGTTGGAAAACAGACTGCCATCTCATTAAATCCTTGCAACAATTCTAGGCAGTTGATGGTGAAATCCCATTTTGCAGACAGAGAAATTGAGTCACTCAGCTAGCGAGTGGCAGAGCAAGGTTTGTTTGATCAAATCCTATGCTTGATCAGTGGGTACCCACGAAGCCTCCTGGGAGGCAGAATAACATGGTACGAGTGCGTTGGAAGCACGTCGACCTGGGCACTGGCTGCGGGGAGATGCCTGAGTCCCAGCACCTGCCTCGGGCACCGCCATGCCCACTTGTGGCCTCCTGTCCTCACTCACCACCCTCTGCCCCATGTTGCAATGGTGCTGGGTACATTTCATGATGCCCTGGCCCCCACATCCGCTCAGGGCCATTGTGGGGTGAGTGCTCAGAGCGCGGATCTCACAGAGTTCTGGCACATAGCACCTCCTGAAGCAACCCTTCCCAACTCCCAGGAGCACAGTCCTCACCCAGGGACAGGCCTGGGCCAGAGCCAGGAAGCCCCAGCCGCACAGAACAGCCAGACCTCAGACCCCAGCCTCTGCGATTCTCTGCAGAGGTGAGTGGGCAGATGGACAAGACTCTCTCCCCACTCCACTCCCGCATTACCACCCCCTTCTCTGGAGAAAATCTGGAGATGAGCAGAGTAAATTTGGTGTCTTTGCTGTGATTCACAGGGGCCTGCTTTAGAAAGCTCCATACGGAGGCAGGGAGAAGCAGAGGGAGCGGATGCAGGAGAGGAGCCTGCTGCGGGGCTGCCAAGGAGGGAAGAGGCTGTGCCTGGGTGTGCCCCAGCTTGCCCTAAGTTCCCGCCACCCCCACCTCCTTTTCTAATCCCTCTGCTCACCCTTCATCCCTTCCCATGCCCTCACCCAGCACAGAGCTCAGGGGCAAAGGTCTCAGCCCTGTCACCCACCAGCTTGGCAACCTCACCTCTCTGAGCCTCAGTTTCCACAGTCGTAAAATGGGGATAATAAACCTTCCTGACAGGACTTCAGTGAGAAAGCCACAAAAGGAAGGCACCCTTGGTACCCAGCACATAGTAAGTGCTGTTTTTAAAAAGCAGATGCCGTTTTTGTGGTGTTGGTGATGACTGGCTACTGGTCTCCTAAGCCCCCCTTACCTCTTGTTTCCTGCCCCCTGCCTCTGTCTCCCCCCTCTCATACCCCTTTCCTGAAGGCACACAAGACCCAGACTGAGCCCTCACCCAGCCCCTTTCACAAAGGGGGACTGTGTCAGGTCGCCTTAGGGCCTGTCCATGCCAGGCACTGTGCCCAGGGCCTTCATCTTATTCTCACCTTATCCAGTGCAAAGGAAACAGCCTCAGCCTGTTTCACAGCTGAGGAAACTGAGGCTCAGCACAGTGAAGGAATCTGCATAGAAGCAAGCTAGTGCCCACGTGTGGGTCTACGTAGGACACAGACTTGTTTCCTCACCCACAAGGGATTATTCCCTGGCTGATGGTTGAGGTTGTATTATACTGGGGGTCTCTGATGTACATAGTTTCTTTCTGTATCTGGAGGCGATGTACTGGGCTGTTGCCCCAATTCTGCCACAGCTTCAGAGTTACGGCTCAACTCCCAGGGCCATAGGAGCCCTGCAGGAAGCGAGACAGGGCAGGGGCAGGCTGGGATATGTAGAGACCAACCCGCTGGCGAGTGGAGCAAGAACGCCCTTTGGGAAGCCTGGGATCAGGCCGTGGGGAACTCATCTAGGCAGAGGGGTGGTGGCAGCAGCAGGTGGGTCATGGAGAGCTCAGAATGCCACAGAGACCCCCAAAGCCAGCAGTGAGATGGCTGTAGGGGTAGGGGGAGACACTGAGGGCATCCCCAGGGTCCTCACCTGCATGCAGACCCCTCAGCCTGTACCTTCTGGAATCTCACGGAAAGGCACGGGGGGAGTCTGCGGCCACGGGAGAGGCAGACAGTGGCCGTCAGGGAGGAGGCTGTGTGTTCACCCCTCAGTGAGCTCATCAGGACCCGCCCCCAAGGTGTTCAGGTCACTCTCTCCTGCCCTGGAAGCCTCTGGTTCCTGGAGATGCCTCTGGAGTTTCCAGGAACTCAGTTTTTCTGCACCTCTCCTGGACTCACCCCCAGGGACCTTGAGAGACCCAAAGTCAGAGCCAGCACCATCACGATGCATCAGACCTTAGACAGCATCCCACCAACGCTGCCTGTCACAGCAGAGATGGACTCAGAGACGTCTAGTAGCTGCTCAAGGTCACACAGCAAGCAGGTGGCAGAGAAATGGACCCTGGGCTTATGACTCGCTCCCTAGGGGACACGTTTCGTTGTTCTTTCATGAATCCCTCCAGAGGGGAGACCCCTTTATCCCTGAATCGCCTTGATCCCTGGGTCTCTGGGTGTCCAGCTCTGTGCCAGGGGCTGATGCCAATGCACCAGCCCCCGAGTCCTTCCGTGGGCAGCTCCAGCGTCTGTCTGGGCTGGAGTGGGCCAGTCCCATGGTTTCTTTTTGGAAGTTTTTTCAGGAAGGCGTTTGGAGGCCAGCCAGTGGGTCTTTTCCACCACCATGGAAATTTCCAATGATAGAATTACTAAAACTCCCATGGCCCTTCTCCTACCCCACTTTGTTTTGAAAAACAGCTCCTTGGTGGCCATGCAGGGGACAGAGCAGCTGAGATCCTAGAATTAAGCCAGCAGAGAATTTCCCAGTGAGAAGCTTCCAGGTAGATCACTCATCGGACTCAGGAGATTCTGGTTTGGAAATCCAGGCTGCCTCTCAGAAAGGAATTCCAGCCGCTCAGGGCTGGCAGCCAGGATTGCCTTCTGCTGTCAGTGCTCGGGGCGGTGTCGGCACAGGCCAGGCCAGGGCCTTGCCCATCATTGCCACTTGAAAAATGTGGGCCAGTCATTAGATAGGTAGGGACATAGGTAAGTTGACAGGAAGGAAGGATTGGAGGGAAGGCAAAATAAGACAGATTCCCTTAGGAGTCCTCCCTGCCCTGGGACCTGGGCCAGTCAATAACTCCTCTGCTGTACAGCCTCCTCATCTGTAATACGGGGACTGTCACACCCACCATACCAGTTGGCTCGAAATGAGATGCAATGTGTGTGCAAGGCCTGACTCCAGAAACAGCAGTGGCTTTTATCAGCCCCAGCATCACCCTCACCAGGGAGAGAAGGTAGGATAGACGACACATGAGTGAGAGAGACAGACATGAAGCTGCCTCTGAGAATCCTAACCCTGCCCCTGTGAGCTGTGTCACATTGGGTAAGCAACTTCACCTCTCTGGGCCTCAGTTTCCTCATCCAAGAAATGAGGAGAAAAGACAGTGCCTACTGCACGGGTTGGTGCTCAGGGTCCGGTGGGAGGAAGCATTGCTTCCCCCAGTGCAAATCCCCTTGTTCTGACCTGGATGGGCAGGGCCCTGATGGACAGGCATGGTCAACAGGGCTGGAAGTGGTGGCAGGCCTGGGATGGCAGACAGAGATCTTTCCGTCAGTGCAGAGGGATAGATGCTTCAGTTTAGGCTCCTGTGGGTGAGCAGATGCAGACTTCCTCACACTCAGTCAGAAGGCTCGGGTTGGGCCAGCTGAGAAGCTGTGATTGGCATGGCCTCGGTGAGACTGGCACTGGTGGGGCTTGGGCTACAGATGCCCTGAGGACACACAGGTCAGGGAGACCACCTGTGCTGGCCACCACGCTTTGGGGTTCCAGCCTTGGGGCAGCTTGACCGTAGCCCTGGCACTGCCCTCTCTCCCCCTCTCCTCACCATCAGCCTGGCCAGGAAAGGGCTGCCCTAAGCCAATGCTTACCCACCAGGTGAGACAGGGAGGGGTGGGCTTCTCCCAGCCCAAAGGTGGCAGTTGAGGCAGCAGGAGCCCAGGATCAGTTGGCTGAGTGGAGCAGGCAGTTACAGAGAGGTGTTCTGTGGAGAGCAGTTAGGGCATGGCCTCTGGAGTGTGGCAGAGCTGGGTGCCAGTGCTGGCCACCCTGCTGCCCTCACTGTGTGGCCTGGCAAGCAGCTGACGCTTCAGGCTTCTTAGTAAAATGGGGGCAACAGGCAACAGTAGAGCCTACCCCCAGTCTGGCTATGAGGATGCAATGAGACAGTGCACGTAAATGCTGCAGGCCTCGCCCGGCCCAGGGCCTGCGCTCACTCACACACTCAACTACACATTAAGCACCAGCACTGAGCTGGGCAGTGGGATTTTATAGCCAATGAAAGCAGCCTAGGGGGACTAACATGCCCAGGTTTGTCTGGGACATTCCCACTTTTAGCACCGAAAGTCCCACATCCCAGGACACCCCACAGTCTGAGGCAAACCAGGACAGTTGGTCATCCTAACACAATCTCTGCCTTCATGGATGTACAGTTTAGTGGGGGGACATTGACAGTTTGTAAGTATGTAATATACATAGTGGGTGTAAGTGTTATTTTTTAAAATATAGCAGAGGCCAGGTGTGGTGGCTCACTCCTGTAATCCCTGCACTTTGGGAGGCCAAGGCGGGTGGATCACCTGAGGTCAAGAGTTTGAGACTAGCCTGGCCAACATGGTGAAACCCCGTCTCTACTGAAAATACAAAAATTAACTGGGCGTGGTGGTAGGTACCTGTAATCCCAGCTACTCAGGAGGCTGAGGCAGGAGAATCGCTTAAACCTGGGACATGGAGGTTGCACTGAGCAGAGATAGTGCCATTGCACTCCAGCCTGGGTGACAGAGTGAGACTCTGTCTCAAAAAAATAAAATATAGCAGAGTCAGCGGGAAAAGCGTGATGACATGCCATCTTGTTTTTGATGGGGTGTTCAGGGTGGGCCTCTCTGAGGAGGTGCCATTTGAGCAGGCACTGCCTAAGGTGAGGGACTGAAACATGCAGACATCTTGGGGAAGAGCACTCCAGGCAGAGGAAGCAGTGGAGGCAGAAGCCCTGAGGTGGAATATACTGATGTGCTGCAGAAACAGAAAAAGAGACGGGGTCGGGTGAGGGAGGATCAGCCAGTTGGATTCGTTGGGACTCCTTTTAGAAGCAAGTGGTATGAATACCAACTCAAGCTAGCTTATAGCAAAAGATTCATTGGCTCACCTAACAGAAAAAAAGTGCGACTGTTGGCTTCAGGTATGGCTGGATCCTGGTGCTCAAATGAGGTCTTTCCGTTTCCCAGCTCTGCTTGCCTCTGTGTTATCTTCATTCTCAAGAAAGTCCTGGCAGCCCCAGGCAGACCTCCTGCCAGTGTGTAACTGAACAAAAAGAGAGGCCCTGCTCTGAGACAAGGTGGTATGTGGGATGGACTGCTGCTGTGGGAGGAGCAGATAGTGTGTGAGATAAAGAGGTGGGGGTGACAGGGCCCTCTGGCCCTGGTCTTGCAGACCCCACTGAGGACTTTAGTTCTGCATATACTGGAAGCCAGTGGGAGGTTTTAAGCAGGGCAGTGATGTGATCCAATTTATGTTTTAGGAAGATCATTCTGGTTGCCATGTAGAGAATGGGTTGTAGTGTAGAGGGGCCTTCAAGGGCTTGGTGAGGAGGCTGGTGCAGTAGGCCACATGGGCACTGGATAGGACTCCTCCCATATGCCAGTTCCTACAGGCCCAAGACCCTGCCAAGCTTTTGTCAGCACCCCTAGCCCCAGCCTAGACCCCAAGCTTGTTCAGATTTTCTGCTAGGTTCCTCCCAAGTCCATCATCTTCTCACCATCTCCCCTCCAGCAGGCATCAGGAGGCCCCGAGCTGAACGACCTTCTGCTTCAGCTGTGGTCATTTCCCCACCTTCCCCTCGTCCTGCATCCAGGCCAGCCAAAGATTCCCTGAGAAGAATGTAGCTTCAAAGGACCTGGCCTGGCCTTTACTTGGTTCTGGGTACCAAGGGCAGCTAAGGGGTATCTGCCCACCAGAGAGACTTCCTGAAGCCACATGAGGGGAAGAATTGCCCAGAGTCTAGGCTTGTTGGGCACAGCAGGCCCATATGGGGGTTACCCGCCTTCTGACACACCACGTTAAACTAAATGACTTTGGGCCACTTCTAGAATGTATCTAGTTGTAGATATCTAGGCATGTGAGATGTGATCTCTTTTCCAAGGTTTCTGCTCTGGCCAGAAATCAGACAGAGTTTAGGCATGTCCAGATCCAGGTATAGCTGAGGACACCTCCCAGAGCACATAGGTACGGGGCAGTTCTGAAAGCCTATGTGCTTCAGAAGAGACACTCAGGTCTCCCTGTACCATTCTGGGAATATGTCTCTGCCCAGATCTGGCAGCTGATGGAGAGAAGACTGAGGCCCAGATACCATGGGAGGGTTTGGCTGTATTTGGGAGTGTGGCTGGGATCAAAGTCAAGGTCATTTTTGGAGCACCAATTTGGGGCTCAACATTTTCAGACGAATCACCTCTTCTAATCCAGCAACCTGCCAGTCAGTGTTGTTAGCCTCATTTTACTGATGAGGAACTAAGCCTGAGAAAGGGCCTGCCTGCATATTTTTTACATAATGTCCTCAGAAAACCCAAAATTCACAGAAAATGAACGCCACCCTTCCCTCTGGAGATCATGCACAGAACATTATAGTTCCAAGGGATCTGAGAGCCCTCACCTTGGGAAGGAATTAGTGAGACAGGGTCTCACTCTGTCACCCAGGCTCTGGAGTGCAATGGCACAATCATGGCTCACTGCAGCCTGAAACTCCTTGGGCTTAAGCAGTCCTCCCACTTCAGCCTCCCAAGTAGCTGGGACTACAGGCATGCACCACCATGCCTGGCTAATTTTTATATTTTTTGTAGAGACAAAGTTTTACCATGTTGCCCAGGCTGATCTCAAATTCCTAGGCTCAAGCAATCACCTTGGCCTCCTAAAGTGATGAGATTACAGGCGTGAGCCACCACGCCCAGCCAGAATTAGTCTTTTTACTCCAAGCAAATTAGTCTTTCCTCCCTCCCTCTCTTCCTTCCCTCCTTGAACTACTTACAGATAACCTACTATGTGGTAGACACTGCTAGACTCCAGGCATACAGCAGTGATGAAAAAATAGACACAGGCCTTAGTGAAAGGAGACAGACAGTAAGTAAATATATAATATGCCTAATAGCTGTAACTGTTTATTTTTAAATTATCGCAGAGTCCAAGCCTAGAGTGATGATAAGGCTTCTTATCTAGTCAGTGATCTAAAATCAAACAATTCAACAGTCACACAAACACATTTAAAATACAACCAGGATGAGTGTGGTTTCATAAGTAAATCAGGAAAGGCCTCCCAGAGAAGTTGGAATTAAGCTGAGAGCAGGAAGATAAGTAGGAGTTTACTAGGTGATGATAGGGAGGGAACAGCATTCTAGGCAGAAGGAACAGAATAGACAAAGGCCATGTGGCAGGGGACAAACAGAGGAAATGAGAGAATGGGGTTCTGGGGAGCTGGAGGAGCAGGGCCAGGCCACCCAGCACTTTGAAGATCACATGCAGGAGTGTTTTTTTTTTTTATCCCAAAAGCAAGGTGGGGAGGAGAACGTAGTGATGCGACCGGCACTGCTTTTCCAAGTGGCAGGAGGTGTATTCATACATTTTGACACTGATATGAAGAACTATCTGAAACTGGATAATTTTTTTTAAAAAAGAGGTTTAATTGACTCACAGTTCCTCATGGCTGTGGAGGCTGCAGGAAACTTGCAATTGTGGTGGAAGGCAAAGGGGAAGCAAGGCACGTCTTACATGATGGCAGGAGAGAAAGAGAGAGAGAGAGAGAGAGAGAGCGCACACCCAAAGGGGGAAGTGCCACTTTTAAACCATCAGATCTTGGGAGAACTCCCTCACTATCATGAGAACAGCATGGACAAAATCACCCCCATGATCCAGTCACCTGCTACCAGGTCCCTCCCTCAACACATAGGGATTACAATTCAAGATGAGATTTGGGTGGGGGCACAGAGCCAAACCATATCAGCCAGGCCACAGTAGTCACCAGGCAAGAGATGAGAAGAACTAGGATGAGGGCAGGGGCTGGGCAGGGAATTGATGGGTTTCAAGAAATGTAGGAAGGAGGCAAAATGAATACGACTTTGATGATGGAGAAGAAAGAGGCAGAGGTGGATCCTGGATTCTATGCTGACCACCAGGAGAGAAGATGAGACCTTTGGTGGCAATAGCAAATCCCAGGGGAGCAGGGGGTTGGATGAGGAAGCTTAGAGGTTGAATTTCAGATATGTTGAGTCTAAATCCCTACCTCACACCACACACAAAATTTAATGGAGACAGAAGAAAACATAGGGGAAAGTTTCATGACACTGAATGTGGCACCAAAAGCACACACAACAAAAGAAAAAGTAGATAAACTGGACTTCATCAAAATTAAAAACTTTTATACATCAAAAGATAATATACAGAGTAAAAATACAACCCATGTAAGGAGAGGAAGTATCTGCAAATTACATATCTGATAAAGATTAATGTTCAGAATATATAGAGAACTCCTACAACTCAACAACGAAAAGACAAACAACCCAGTTCAAAGATGGGCAAAGGACTTGACTAGATATTTCTCCAGAGAAGATGCACAAATGACCAATAAGCACATGAAAAGATACTCAACACCACTAGTCATTAGAGAAATGTAAATCAAACCACAGGAAAATGCCTGTTCACACCCGTTAGGATGGCTATCACCAAAAAACAGAAAATAGGTATTGGCCAGACATGGGGAAGTTAGAACACTCTTGCATTCTCATAGGATTGTAAAATGGTGCAGCTGCCAGAAGTAGTGGAAAAGCATACAGTGGTTCCTCAAAAAAGCAAATGTAAAATTACTTGACGATCCAGCAATTCCACTACTGGGTATACACCCAAAAGAATTGAAAGCAAGGACTCAGATATTTGTCCACCCATGCTCATGACAGCGTTCTTTGGAATAACTAAAATGTGGGAACAATTCAAGTGCTCACAAGTGGGTGGATTGATAAATCAAATGTAGTCTATTCATACAATGCAATATTACTCAGCCATAAAAAGGAAAGAAGCTCTGAGCCATGCTACAACATGGATGAACCTTGAGGACATGTTGCTGAGTGAAATAAGCCAGCCATAAAGGGACAAATACTATTATGATTCCACTTACATGAAGTCACTAGAGTGGTCAAACTCATAGAAATGGAAAATGGAATGCTGCACGTGCCAGGGGATGGGGAAGGAAAGGGAGAATTGTGCTGGATGAGGACAGAACTTCAGTTTGGGAAGAGGAAAACGTTCTGAGGCGGATTGTGGAAATGGTTGTGCAACAATGAGGATGTACTTAATGCCACTGAACTGTGCACTTAAAAATGGTTAGAATGGTAAATTCTATGTTATGTAGATTTAACCACAAAAAAAAGAGAAATGGAGTTGAAAAAATTAAATTGAGAATGCTCATAGACCTACATGTAAAAGCTACAGCTATGAACCTTCCAGAAGCAAAGACAGGAGAGCATCTTCCTCACATAGAAGTAGGGAATGATTTTTCAGCGAAAACATAAAAAAACACCACTCGTAACAGGAAAAACTGAAACATGGGGCTTGAGATCTGTTGAGGCTGAAGTGTGGGGACAGCTATGTGGGGACAACTATCAGGAGAGGCCAGACAGGACACTGGTGTCTGCTGCATGGTGAGGCCTGGCCTAGAAGAAGCCGCACATGAGGCTGCTTCTTTCAGCCAACACTGTAAGCCAAAAATCTGCATTTTGGGCCTGTCTCAGGTCACCCTTCGTATGACCCACCAGGCTAGTAGACTAAGTGACTCTGAGTGGCTTCTAGAATGCTCTAGTTGCAGATGCCCAAGCAGATGAGCCCCTGAGTGTTTCCCCAGGTGCCTTCTCTGCTGAGACGCAGCACCCCCAGAGTGTGGCACAGACCCTCCACCTGCTTCCCTCTGGCCAGGCTTAGGGCTCATCTGTGTTAGCAGCTCTCTGCCCAGCTCTGTCACCTTCACCCCCTTCCCCAGGGCTAATGGAGGAGGCAGAAGAAATTTAGTTTTCTCTAAACTAGAGGCTGATCAGTTACGCTTAAAGGAACTTGGTGTCTGGAATAATTAGCTTTGCATTTGCTTGGGAAAGAATACCATCCACATCCTTTCTCCCTCCCACCAAGCTGGCATGGAGGGGAGTTGGTGACTACGGGGCCCTGTGCCAGGCAGCCACAGAAAAGCTGCAGAGACTCACAGTGAGGGGTGATTCTCTAGTGCCTTACCTTACTGGGGATCTCCAAGCATGGGGCCCAGCCTTGACCCTTGCTCTCTCTAACCATCCCCACACACCCATTGTTCTGTGCTTTCTGATTTGTCACCTTGGTGTTATTTCTACATGGCCTTTATTGGAAAGCAGGGAGTTGACTTGGTCCTACTAGGCCTTGATTTTGAGTCCTTGTGGGGCAAGGGCTTCAGGGATTCCTTTGAGAAGCTAGTGAGAGCCAAAGGCTTCCTCCCCAGAAAAATACAACCTTTTACAAAGAATATTGGTAGGTTCGTGGCCCCCTCTGAAGCTCTCCATGGCTTCAGCTAAAGATGGCCTGATCTGGGGCAACATGTCAGAATGCCAAGGCCCCACAAATGCTTCCTGACTTCACCAGCTGCTTATCTTCTGCAGCTGATATGAGTACAAGGATTTTGCAGATGGAGAAACTTGCTTTGCAGGGTAACTCATGCTTCCTGCCTGGTCCCTAAAGGAGTTATTGGACCTATGAGCCAGGAATTCTCAAACTCACCTTCTCCTGTGCAGTATGGAATCCCCATGCCCCTACCCCTGGCTGCTCCGAGTGGGAGGAGGGGGTTATAAAGTAATGGTCGAAGACCTTGACCACCTGACCAGAGCAGCAGCCCCTGGAAGACAGAGCATTTGTCTGAATCACCTTCAAGTCCCCAGCATCCAACTCAAGGCCCAGAATCAGTCGACTGCAGAGCCAAGCGGGAGAAGGCACAAGGCATTCCACATGGGGAAGAGGCCTTTGGCTTTGGCAGCAGAAAGGCACTTAGACATCAGCTCTGTCCACCCTGGCTCTCCCCTCCGAGCCTTTCTTTCTGAGTCTGTTTCCCTGTCTATAAAATGGGAACAGCGGTACTCCTCTAATACGATTAGGCTTATAAAAGCCTAGGCAGGCACATGTAATAATCCCTCATCTCAAAGATGAAGAGATGAGCCCTAGAGCAAGGCGGTGACCTGTCCGAGGCCATGTGGCAAGTAGTAGAGCTGGAATCAGAGCACATGTCTGCCTAACCCCAATCTGTGCCCATGACCAAATGCGTGGTGCCCAACACATAGTAGGTGCTCAATAAATCATCCAGTTGTCCCTCTCCCCTTGCCTGTTCCCCAGCCAGAGAGGCTTTCTGCAGGAGCCCGCAGGTGGTGACATTAAACAAGAGGCCCAGAGGGTGGGAGAGCTCTGACATGACCCCTGCAGGCCAAGTCTCCCACTTCTCCATTCACTACTTTATTTTCTTCACAATAAACTCTATTGTCATGAGCGCAGAGCAGTAGTGAAAAAAGATGAACTTGATTGCTCTTTTTGCTGCTTTTGTCTTTTCATTCTTTCCTCCTCCTCCTGCAGTGGCAGGTGGGAGGCTCAGCAAATGTTCAGTGTGGCCACCCCTCGTGCTGGCGCCTGCTCACCTCCTCCCTCTCTTAACCATCCTTCCTCTGAGTCTGTTCAGTGCAGAAGCCTAGGCTCAAACTGGAAGTGGTCAATTCGGACATTCTCAGCCCACCCAAGCTCTGATGATATGTTTCAGACATGGGGTGGTGACATGGAGACACTGAATATGTGAGGGTTCACCATGAGCCACGGACATGCTGGTCCTGGGACACAGAGGTAGGTCCGCTCCCCACCACAGGGGGCTCCCAGAAAGACAGTGATAGTATAGTGTGTCCAGAAGGCCATGGAAACAGAGGCAGGTGTTGCCAGGTCTGCCCAGGAGGTTAGAGAAAGCTTCACCGGCCAGCACTTTAGAAGAACATTTGCCTTTGCCCATGGGAGGGCATTTCTGGCAGGGGAACTGCCTAGGCAAAAGCCTGAAGGTGTGGAACCTTGCAAGGTGCTTATGGTGGCAGGAGGGAAGATTGGTTACAAGGATCGAGTGGAAGGATGTGAGCCTGAAGAAGCAGGCAGGACGTGTGTGTCAGGCTAAGGATTTTGAACCTTGTTCTGAGGGCAGCGGGAGCCCTTCTCCTTCCTTTTGAGCAAGGAAGCCACCTAGTCAAGTCTGCCAGTGTGGCCGCGTCACTCCAGACTCCTCCTCTACCTGACCTCTAATGCTGGGGCTGGGCTCTGAGCCTCTTGCCTTCTCTGCCTGAGCTCTGTCCCTCGATGATCTCATCCCATCCCATGGCTTTAAATACCATCTTTAAGCTGCTGATTTCCATATTTATATCTGTAGTCAGGGCCTCTCTTCTGAGCTCCCAGCTCATGCATCCAACTGCCCACTTGGCATCTCTACTTGGATGTCTCACAAGCATCTCAAAGTTAACAAGTCCAAAACAGGATTCTTCATCATGCCCGACCAACCTTCTCCACCCACCCCCAAAAGCCTGCTCCCTTCCCCGACCCACTGCAGTAAATGGTGCCACCATCCACTGGCCCTCTTCTAAAGGCGCAGCTCAGGTTATCAGCCTGCTGGTTCCACTTTCTAACTCCCACCCACACACACCTCTCCAACACCACTGCCACCCCTGCAGGCGGGACCTGTCCCCACCCGACTGGATGACACCGTGGCTGCCTCACTTCCTCCCTGCTCTCAATCCCACCCTGCCAGTCCATTCTCCAATGCATGTCGGATCCGTGAAAAAGTATGTTAATCTACCACCTACAATTCTTTAGAGGCGTCTCTCACCACCTGGAATAAAATCCAAGTTCCCACTGGTGGCTTCAAAGCCTGGCATGATCTGGCCCCTGAGCTTCTCTGAACTTGCCTTGCCTCATTCTCTCTCATCACAAGCTCTGGCCATGCTGGCCTTCGGTTACTAAAAGCATGTCTTGCTCCTTCCCTCCTCCAGGGTCTTTGCCAATGCTGTTCCCTCTGCCTGGAACATACTGCCCCAGCTCTTTGCACCTCCCCCAGGCAAAATTCCTGGACAGTCTCAGTCACAATGCCTTATTCTCTTCATAGCATTTTTTTTTTTTTTTTTGAGACAGAGCCTCATTCTGTCACCCAGGCTGGAGTGCAGTGGCTCGATCTCAGCTCACTGCAACCTCTGCCTCCTGGGTTCAAGTGATTATCATGCCACAGCCTCTTGAGTAGCTGGGATTACAGGTGTGCACCACTGCACACAGCTAATTTTTGTATTTTTAATAGAGATGGGATTTCACTATGTTGGCCAGGCTGATCTCAAACTCCTGGCCTCAAGTGATTCACCCGCCTCTGCCTCCCAAAGTGCTGGGATTACAGGCATGAGCCACTGTACCTGGCCTGCTGTTCAGAGTACTTTTCATAGTCTGTCTTCCCTAACAGAAGCAAGTGCAGGAGCAGGTACAGTATGCTTGGCACATGATAGGTGCTCGTTAAATAACTGTGGAGTGAACAAATCAGAAAATAAGAGAAAGGGACCTAGAAGTAGGAGATTGGGGAAGAGAGAGTGAGACCTGAAAGGACCAGGTAAACAGAGGAAAGGAACCAGCATCAATCAGGCCAGATGTTTGGATTTAATCTTAAGGGCACTGAGGAGCCACAGAAGGTTCTTGAGCAGAGACACAGACAGGGAGATGATCATTAGAGCAGGCGAGGCTGTATGCCTGGTGGTCATGTAAATGGGCTCTGAAATCAGACCACCTTGGGTCAGGTCTTAGTTCAGCAACTTACCAACATGGGTCCTCAGTTTCTTCTTGTAAAATGGAACCTGCTGAAGATGCCTACAACTGGGGCTACTGAGATGATAAGTGAGGTGGTGCACATCAAGTTCTTGTGTAATAAACATTAGTCAACACTGCTACGGTACGGTTGTCACTTAAGCAACTTACGTGTGCCAGACATTGCCCCTGATGCTGTGGATACCCAGGGAACCTGAACCAGCCCCTGCTCAGAGTCTGGTGGGGGATGTTTACCTGTCTGTGGTTCCCCGGGATCCACTGCACTGAAGGTAGAAACCAGGCAAGAGTTAATTCTGGGAGAATCAGGGGAGGCCTCCCAGAAGTGACATTGGATTTTGGGGAGACAATTTCCTTAAGAGAATGTTTTGAGTCAGCAGCCACTGGCCCGTGAACAAGAGAAGAGGGGTGTGTTTTGGCTGCTCAGCTCGAAAAATAACCCGAATCCGAGGGCGAACAGCTCCGCAAGCCTCGAGAGCTACGCAATTTCAGGCCAGGTTCCCGCAACCTTGGAGCTGTCCTTGCCCTGCCCCACAGTGCCCCCCTAAGAGGGCTGAGCAGTCAGTGCAGGTGCGACAGACACAGGCCCTCTCTACCCTGGGACACGGGCACTGGGCTCTCCTGAGACCCGACTCATCTTTGCATTTGGGCTTCTGAACCAGCAGCTTGACCAAAGACCAGCAGGTGGCAAGAGGGCAGGGTCAGAGCTGGGCCACTGCCCTCCCTCCTGCCTCCGGGCCTCTGCCTGGCTCCCATCTGCCTGTTTCAGTCTCTGTGTCTTGGCTTCAGTTCCTCTGTGTCTTCCTCTGTTTCTGAGTTCCTCCCTCTCCTTCTCTTCTTAGGTCTTAATGTATCTCTTTTTTAAAAAATACATATTATGTTTTTAATTAATGAATCATAATTGTATATGTTTATGGGAGACATGATGCTTTGATACACACACACACAATGTGGCATGATTAAGTCACGCTAATTAACATATCATCACCTTTCTTGCCTATCATTTTTTATGGTAATATCGGTTTCTCTTTTGAAGTCAGCCTCTGTTTCTCTCCCCTCTTCCTCTTCCACCTCCTTTCCTCCTCCCCTCCCACTCCTAGCCTCTCAAGTTCTTCTCTGCCTTACTGCATCTTTCTCCCCTTTCTCTTTCTCCTCCTCCCCTACCATCCCTCTATCCAACTCCCTCCAGTAAGAGGCTTCCTAGAACATACACACACACACACACACACACATGCACGTGCATGCACACGCACACACATGCACACATGCACGTGCACACACATGCACACACATGAGTTTCCTGAATCCCCTTTAAAACCAAAGTCTAAGCTGTAGCCTTCCATGGCCTGGAACACAGGAAAGAGGGTAGGATTGGACCAGAGGGGTGTGTGCTGAGGCTAATGGCAGGGAGAGGAGGTCCTGTACCCTGGCCTTCACCCCCACCCTCACATCTGGGTGCCGGAGGCGCTGTGCTGGGGGCAGGGAGGAGGCTCCTGAGTGGGTTCCCTGCTGCGTGTGGCTGCTGGACTTCCCGGGCAGGTTGGACTGGGCAGGTCGGACTGCGGATCGGGTTATTGGGCCCATTCAGCAGAATTATAAATAGCAGTTTGTTCCTGGCCTGGCCCAGAGAACAACCGGGGCCGTCGCAGGGCCCCCCAGGCCCCCTGTTCTCCACCCCTCCAGCCATCGCTCTGAGGCAAGGCCTGTCGTCCCCATGCTGTCAGTGGGTCCCAGGTCAGTATCTGATGTGCTGTCACCATGGCAACCTGCATGTCCCTCTCAGGTTACGAGACGTGGGGGTGGGGGACTGAGTGACAGGTCCAGTGGCCTGGAATCAAAGGTCACTGCTCTATCCTGGGGCTTGCTGACTTTCTTGGGAGCTGGGAAGTGGGGTGCTGTCCCCTGGAAATCTCACCATGCTGGAGGAAGCTGAGGCAAAGATGCCCTGAGGGCTGGCAGAGGGGCATGGCCCCAGGACTCTACCAGTGAACTTGGCACAGTGGGTCAGGGCCAGGCCTTGAAGTCAGAGAGACAGGAAATCCTTCATCCCCACCTACTGCTTAGCTTATGGTGGGACCACCATTTAACCCTCTCAGCCCAGCGTACTCCTCACCCCCTGCCCCAGTGTTACTGAGGAGATCAAAGTCAACCAGCTGGGAGGCAGGTCCCTCAGTCCTGAACTTAACTCATTAGTCTTTGGGGACAGCATAGCATCAGGGTGAAGCTCACTTTAGAGTCACATTGGCCTGGGTTCAGATCTGACCTCTTGTCATTCACCAGCTGGGTGATCTTAAGTAGGTTGCTCAATCTCTCTGAGCCTCAGTTTCCCCTCTGTGTAATGGGCATGAACACAACACCTACACCTCTGTTGTTTTGGGGTGAGGTGGGCAACAGTGGGAGAAGGTGCATAGCCTGGGCCCTGAAGGTGGCAGCTGTACTTGTCATTGTTGTCACTTTCTAAACTGCTATTTCCCTTTTTTTTTTTTTTTTTTGAGACAGAGTCTCGCTGTGTCTCCAGGTTGGAGTGCAGTGGCACGATCTTGGCTCACTGCAACCTCCGCCTCTAGGTTTCAAGCGGTTCTTCTGCCTCAACCTCGCAAGTAGCTGGGACTATAGGCCTGTGCCACCACGCCCAGCTAATTTTTGTATTTTTAGTAGAGACGGGGTTTCAGCATGTTGGCCAGGATGGTCTTGATCTCCTGACCTGGTGATCCGCCCCCCTCAACCTCCCAAAGTGCTGGGATTACAGGTGTGAGCCACCATACCTAGCCCTGAACTGCTATTTCTATTTTAACCTCCTCATCAGAGATGGCCCTGCCTTCATTGATAACTCCCTGGGTCACTTCAAGTGATTCCTTTTCCCTCCCAGGTCTGTTTTGCCATCTGGAAAATGACCACAGGACCACTCAGACTCTGCCCAGGTCTGAGATCTGCCTGTCTTAAGCAGTCCCCATGGGGCTGGGACATTCTATTATTATACACTGACACCCTCACCTGGGCCTGGGCTCCTGAAACCTGAGCTTGACGTGAGTGACATCCTGCGTGGTTGCCAGGCAACCAAGGCTTGAGCTGGAGGCTTGGGTGTCAGGGTAAACATTGGCAGCCCCCTCCCCAAAGGCTTGAGGGAGCACGAGGGCTCAGGGCATATTCTTGCCTGGCTAGCCCAGGAGGGACTGCCCCTCTTCTCATAACTGTTCAAGTCTAGCCTGTCTTGAAACCCACTTTCTCAGGGTGAAAGGGGCCGCTGGCCTGGGATATTTTTGTAGATGGAGCACGTGGTCAGGCTCAGAGAGAGACAGAAACTGGAGCCTCCTTGCACTGCTAACTGATACAGCTGCTGTCACCATCACCCTCTTCCTGGAAGTCTGCAGCCTAAGTGTGCCCAAAAGCATGGAGAACTCCCTGACCCCCTTGGGGGGCCTGACGCTGGCTTCTGGCACTTCCAGGGCTCTTTGCATGAGCCTTGGGCCACACTTAACAAATCATATCACCCTTATGTTTACCTGGCCTCCCTGCATGACCTCTCATATTTTCATTCCTTCACCCAACAAACGCTGTATTGAGTTTCCCTCCCAGCTCTGCTGTGTTCTGAGTGGCCGTGGGCAAGTCACTTGCCTTAGTTTTCTTTTCTGTAAAATGGGGATAATAAGAATACCTGCCTCATGGATCTGTGATGTGGATCGGATGAGATGACGTGTAGAAAGTGCCTCTTGCAGGGCTTGGCACATAGAAAATGCTCCACAAATGTTAGCTTATCATCATTAACTTTATTCAGTTGTTATCATGTGCGGGGCCCCATGCCAAGTTAGGAGGGAGCAGTACCAGGCTTTCTGAGGACGAGGGCTGTGTCTGGTTCCTCTCCATCCACACTGCATTACACATCGCAGTAGATCCACAGCAAAAGTTTGCTAGATAATGGAAATGAGAAATGAACGATTTCCCCTGAAATTCATCACTGCTCAGAGCGTGTGGAGATGTTAGCTTTGAACACCTTTTATAACTCTAGGCATTCCTCAGGCTCCTTAATGGCTGCATCATCCACAAAATTACCAAAGTGTGTTTGAAATCTGTTTGTCAGTTTGCAGTCTCTGCCCTTTGTTTTGGGGTGGAGTGGAGCAAGTGGGCCCATGACTACGTCAGGCAGACTTAAATGGCAAGGCAGACAGATGGCAGAGGGAGCGGGACTTGGCACTGATAGGAACCCAAGACGAGACCTGCCTTTCATTTTACTCCCTCAACGCCTCACTGGCCTCACCCTGGTCCCAGCACTGTCTGAGTGACCTGTGTCAAGCAGGTCCCTTGTCCCCTTGGAGCCCCAGTCCCCTTGAACATTACTCTGTCTGATCCAAAGACACAGACATGCCCATCAGAGTAGAGGCTGAGGTTCTCATGAGCCAGAGAGGCCCCCTTCCCTGGTCCCCAATTCAGTGTAAAATGGGCACCTTGCTCCCACTCTCCAGGGTTACAGACGAGACAAAGGTGGCTGCACTGTGATGAACTCCCTCAAATAACAGTAATTATTTATAACAAGATAACAGTGCTTTGGGAGAGGGATGGGCTGGGCTGCTCCTCTGTGGGGCCTGCCATGCGTCAGCAAATCAACATTGGGTGGCCGCCAGCCCTCTGGCCCAGGGCCGTTCCTAACAGCAGGTGATGCGACCAGGCTGATGGTGCCAGAATTTCATCCTTGACTTCTTCCAAACACAGGAAGGGGCTGCCATCTGCTTCCCACCCCTCACACCCAGCCCGCTGGGCCAGCCATGGCACCCGCACCATGCCCCACTAAGGGCCCTGGCCTCGCACCTGTCAGCCGCATAAGGGAGAAGCCTCCCACCAGGGGTTCCCTTAGTGGATGCTGAAGCTGGAGGTACCCTAAAGGCGTCCTCCTGTCTGTCCCATAACTCACGTGGACACTGGATGGAGAGGAAGGGAGCAGGGTGGTCCTGTCTTTCCGTCTCCCCCAGAACCCAGCCTCTCACTTCCCTGGCATCGCCACCAAGGGGCAGCCCTGTTAGTGCTGCTTCCAGATCTGGGAGTCTATTGAGTGCTGAGGTAATGTGCACAGCCTTGGGACTCAGGTCCTAATGCAAATCCTGGTCAGGCCGTTCCCTGGCTGTGTGACCTTGGCCAGTCATCCCACCTCCCTGAACCTTGGCTTAAATAAGGGTACCTACCTGGGATCAGGGGAGGGCGGGATTATGGTGGTACTGCCAGGGCAGGGGAAGGTGGAGATGAGGGGCAGCAGAGGGTGGTTATAAAACTTTGCTGCTCTCATGCTCATCTCTGTGACTGCCGCAGCTACTCCAGTGCCATTACGACTTTGACCATCTCCCTGCCAAAAATGTTACCTTGTTTCCTCTGGTTCAGTCACAACTTGTTGCCTACCTAGAGGCTGAGGCTGGGTACACAGCAGGTGCCCAAGCATGTTCTCTGCCTTTGTATCCAAACATAAGTGTAGGAGTGGATGCCTCCTGACCCAGGAAATCTTGTTCCTTCCTAGTTTCTGGGGTCCAGCCATGGGTTTCCACGGCCACTTTTCCACATGCCCACTCAGCTAGCTTTTGTTATGTGCCAACAGTGTCTGCCAGGTGTGCTGGGAACTCAAAGATGGATGGACCCTAAAGGGCATGAACGGTCAAGCCCCATGGAGGGATTAGCTGACTCTGCCTGGAGAGTGGGGTTAGCATAGGATTTTCTCAGGAAGGGACCCCTGGAGTGGGGCTCTGAAAGGTGAATAGGAATCCACCAAGCAGAGAAGCAGAAGGCAGGGGATAGTCTGTGCTAAGGTATAACCAATGGTCCACAAGCCAGCTCTGAGTTGGTTTTTTATTATTAAAACAAGATTGTTTCCCCACGTAGATGTTTCAGTGGCCGGAATATTACTCTGTCTGATCCACAAACACAGACATGCCCATCAGAGTAGAGGCTGTGGTTCTCATGAGCCAGAGAGGTCCCCAATTCAGTGTCAAAGACTTATCACAAGTCAGCATGTGAAAGTTTCTTAGAAGCCATCTAGCCCACTCTCTTTAGTTTTCAGGTGGGGAAACTGAGGCCAAAGAGGAAAGAAGGTGGAGCAGGAACAGCTAATGGCAGACCTCATTACCAGGCTTGCCTAGTGCCCATCCACCCATGGTGCAGGTGACCAGCCATGGGGCTGCATGGTCTGCACATGTTTGGAAGCTGCACACTCACCCCCTGGAAATGTCGCTATCTCTGGGACCCAATACAGGCCCCTGATTTCTCTAGCCTTAGTTTCCTTACTTGTGAAACGGAAATGGTCAATTGATCCTTTTGAGCTTAAAGCTGAAAAGCATCTTATGAACACTCATATAATTCCATTGTGTTGTCTCTGCCATTGGGTTCAGGGTAAACCTGAATGGCAGATCTTCCTGAAAGCTAAAGTCATCTGTTGGCATGGTTTGGGGGTCAGGGGCCACCCTGCAGATAGCTCCAGAGGCAGTGAGAGGTTTCTGCTACAGGTTAGCCTTTTATTCTCTTCTGAAGTCTTCACGGGTGCCCCCTTTGTTGCTACCCATCCGCCTTGCAAACCGAAACACTAAGACCCTCTGAGTAGTAAAACTGTTCACCCTAATCACTTCCTCACACCCACCACACATACATAGTGTAGACATAGTCTTATTTCCGAGATGCACACACTTTCTGCACACCTCAACACTCACCCCACTCAGACGTGTGCAGGCAAGCTTATACACAACCACACACATCCTAGCCTGTACAGACACATATCTATGCATTCACATGTAGACATGAACTTCAGTGGACAACAGGGAGCAGGGCTATTCTGTGCTGCACTGATAGCAGGTTGTAACTCACCCAGTAAATGTAAAACAACAAAAATTGTTAGCAGGAAGAAAATTTCAGCTCAACCTAAAAAGCTTTGTGACCACCAGCATTGACAAAGACTGTCATGGATGGAGAGAGTAATTTCCCTGTCAAGAGGGGCATGCAGGCACAAGCCGGACTTAACAGAGATGCCGTGAAGGGCTGAGGCATCGCAAGGATGTTGACCTTTGAGGTCCCTCCTGGTCTCTGGATTCAAGCAGGTTTGGGGAGTCGGGGCCTCTTCCTGGGGTACCGGCACAGTGAAGGGTATGGTTAGGGACCAACTCAGTGCAGGCCTGGTGCCATCAGGGTCTGGGTCAGCCACTAGAGATGCACACACCTGCGCCCGCTAACTTAGCACCCATTTCGTAGCAGGCCCAAACCTAGAGAGAGAAACAGAGATGGAAGCTCTGGCCTTGTCAGTCCCTTATAACAAGGAGTCAGAGGTAGTGAAGACCCTGATTTGAATGTTACAAAGCAGGAGGTCTTAGGACTAAAATATCAACAAGGCCAGGGAGTAAGTATGGTGGGCTAGAGAAAGAGCCTTTGACTTGGAGATTTGAACCTAGGCTCCAACTGCATCTTAAACCCAAAACCTAAACTCCCCTGTATCATGTCTCACAGAGAACAGATCCTAGAGGCAGCATGACGTGAGGCCTGGGACTCAGGGGAATTTTTAAATGCAGAAGGATGGTGCTGGAGGAGCTAGGGCTGTGCCCCACTGGGGAAGAGGGAAGCAGACTGCACCTCCCACCCCTTCTCTGACAGGTTGCCTGTCATCAGACCCAGGACTTCAGAGGAAGGAGGCAACTGCAAGGCTGAGAAAGCAGAAGGGAGCAGAGCTTGGTGGGGCCATTGCTGGGGGTAGGGAGAGGCTGCTGGACATGAATACCTGCAGCATCTGAGGTTTGGATTCTCCTGGGGCCTTGGAAGCACTTTGGCACTTGAGCTCTTAAACATTCTGGCTGAGGGATCTGGGAAGGACTTGAACCTGTTTGAGAAACTGAAGGAGTCATATCAGGGTTCAGGGGAAAGGAGACCTGGGGCTGATTCTTGGCAAGTCATGAGGACTGGGTATCTTCATGGGATCCCTTAGGCCTACCCAGGCCAGCCCAAGATTGGAGAAGGGCTTGGCACTCAGGGAAAATGCGGCCCAAGGATGAAGGTGGGACACATTCCTGAAGCATCCATCCCTGGAGTAGAGGTGGGTGGCAGGCTTAGTAAGGTGAGGCCTCTGATCAGCCTTGGGCCTGAGCCCAGCTCTGCCAGCACCTGCTCCGTGGCCTTGTGCCAGAGCCTTCCACCTCAGGGCCTCCATTTCCCCATCTAGAAATCACTGTCATCCCAGATTCTAGTGTCTCTCGCTGCACAGGCTCTGTGCTGAGCCCTGTGCCCTGCATTAACTCACATTTTCTTCCCAACAACCCTGGGAAGGAGAGACAGCAATTGTCTCCATTTCAGAGAAATGACAACTGAGGCCAGAGAGCTGACTTAAGTGGTTTAAGAATCCATGGGGCGTCGGCGGGGGCCAGGCTCTGTGGCTCTGAGTGATCCCAGCACTTTGGGAGGCAAAGACAGGCAGATCACAAGGTCAAGAGTTCAAGACCAGCCTGGCCAATATGGTGAAACCCCATCTCTACTAAAAATACAAAAATTAGCCAGGCGTGGTGGCAGGCAACTGTAATCTCAGCTACTCGGGTGGCTGAGACAGAAGACTAGCTTGAACCCAGGAGGCCGAGGTTGCAGTGAGCTGAGATCATGCCACTGCACTACTCTGTCTAAAAAATAAAAAAATAAATTCCATAGGGGATATAGGCTTCTGAGGGGTGAAGGAAACTCCCAAGAAAGAGAAGATGGCACTGGGGGTTGCAGATCTAGGGATCCTGAGATGGAGAAGGTGGTAACAGGCAGAGAAGAGAGGAGAGGGCATTCCAGGTAGGGATCTTGGTCATGCCATGGTATGAAGATGGGGCTGCTATGGGGGCCATAGACTGTGGGAATAGAGGGAGCCAAGCTGTACCCTACCGTGTACTGGCTTGCTTTTATTTTGGGGGCTTGGAGCCTCAGCATCAGTCCCGTGGCTCTGCACAGCTTCAGCAAGGCTGGGGTCCCCTGGGCCTGTGTCCCCTGGGAGGCTGCATTCGCATCTGTCCCTGCACAGATGGCTGGTGAGCACAGCTAGCGGCCCCCACCCCCACCCGCACCCCCTTCTGTCGCGGGGACTCGGCTGCGCTGGGGAGTGTGGTGCAGCGTTATTTTTAGAAGTGGCACCATCTGTTCAAGGTGCCGGGTGGATTCTGTTCCTCTCCGCAGTGGCCGGGGACAGCCATGCCAAGTCAGGGAAAGAGCTGCAGAGCTAGTCGGGCCCCCCATGGTCACACATTGGCTGGGATGGTCACTAATCAGCATGCCCACAGGGCATAGGGTTCCAGGGTCTGGGGCTTGGGGCTGCCAGTGGGGTAGCTCTGGGGCCAGGATGACTGACACAGAGGATGAGTTTGGGGTAGGCGGTGGCATGTGCCTCCACACACCCCACCTGGTCCCTGGGACTGGGCCCAGGGCTGCCTCCTGGCAGATTCGGAGTGTCCTGACCCTGACCTCCAGGTTTCAGGGACACATGGAGAAGAAGAGGCAAAGGAGAAAAGAACAAAGTCTGGACCATAAGGATCCTCAGTGGGACCCAGCACTGGGTGTGAGAGAAGACATGGGCCTGGCCAGGGCAGCCCAGAGGACTAGGACATCTCCCCACCCTCGACCCACATCCTCCAGTGTGTTCCACTGCCTGAGCTGCCACCGTGAAACACTGTGATCCAGAGCAGGGGCTCTGAATGCAGCCTACCTGGGCTCCAATCCAACAATTATGTGACCCCGTGCAACCTCTTTAACCTTGCAAAAGCCTCCATTTGCTCATCTGTGAAAGGGGATACCAATAGCAACCCCTTCCCAGGGTTCAGATGTGGATTTGCTGGTTTGATGCCTATAACGTGTCACATGTGTCTGGCCCTCAGCAAGGATGCACTTGGCATAAGCTATTTCTACCATCTTGTTGGCCAGTCTCTGCTTTGAAAGGCAGGCGTCACTCTAAGATTCCTCACTCCCAGTGTCATTCCATAGTCCCACTGCTTTCTCAGTCATGGAACGAGGCTTGGTGGTGGCCTGTTCTGTGCTGGGGACTGGGGAGGTCCTGTTCCTGAGGAGCTCAGGGCCTAGTTGGGGAGGCAAGCTGGCAAAACCCACCCTAAGGTAGCGGGTGGAGGGTCAAGGTATGGAGTTAAAGAGTGAGCCACGTGTGATGGGCTGGCAGAGGAAGAGGGTTGGAATTTGGAGCAGGAGATTTGGAGAGAACGTCACAGAGAAGTTGGCATGAGGGCTAGATCTTGGAGAGTGAGGTTTGGATTAATGGAAAAGCGGGTGGTAGACCATTCTGGATCCAGGGAACATATATGCAAAAGTTGGAAGCCAAGAATGTGCATCAGCTGTTCAAAAAATGATGAAGACCATAAGATCCCTCAGTGGGACCCAACACCTGGGTATTCACTTAGACCAGACCCCAGAGAGGCCAACTCAGACCCCAGGGAGGCCGGCTCAGAGCCAGCCAGGTGGCATGCGGGAGGCTGTAGTCATGAATACGTTATCTTAAATAGGCACTGGAAGCCAATAAAAAATTTTAATCCAGAGAGAGTCATGCTCAAATCCAAAAGACAGCATGATGTGGCACCTTCAGAGTCAGACAGGCCCAGTTCTAATCTCGAATCTGCCACTCCCCATTAGCTGTGTGAGCTTAAGCGTGATGTTATTTTACCTCTTTGAGCCTCAGTCTCCTCATTTGTAAAACAGGCATGATAATACCTACCTCATGGGGTTGTTGAGGGATAAGCAGAGCCTCCCTCAGCCTCTGGCATGCAGAAGCCACTCTGTAAATGGCAGTCACTGTCAGCTTCACTCTGGGGTCAGTGAAGGAGAATGTGAGGCTAGAGAGCAGGGTAGGGGGCAAGGGGCTATGGATGAGGAGCCTGAACCAAAGTTGGGAGCCTGGGGAGGTGAGGAGGAGGAGGGAGGCTGAGCCTTTATGCTAATGCTGACTGGGTCTGGCCACCGGACTGGACATGAGGGAAGGATTAAAATCAAGGGTGGCCCAGAGAGTGCTGTGGGAGGGTGCTGTGGATGCCCTAAGTAACACAGGGGTCACAAAAGAATGTGACATTTAGGGGAGTCTGAGGACCTTCAGAGGGGACATTTGGCAGCCACAGGAAGGTCGACTCTGGAGCTTGGGAGAAAGGCCAGGGTGGAAAGGTCAGTCTAGGAACCACTCATGTGAGGGTGAAAGTTGATGCCAGATGGGTGGCATTGCCCAGGGAGAAGCAAGGCATTAAGCGGGCAGAACCATGGGGAAAACTATAGTTAGCCCAAAACAGAGAAGCCATAGAGGGCTGGGCAGACATGGTCAGGGAAGCACAGGAGAGTGGGAAGAAAGAAGGGAGGCACCATCAGTCGTGGGCAGGGCCGTGAAGACTGAAAAGGGCCCTGGAGTTGGCCAGTGGGGGTCCTCACCAGTAGCCACCCAAGGGCCTGGACTACCAGGAGGTGGCATTTGGATGGTCAGAGGCAGGGAGATGGAGATTATTTTGAGCCACAGACTGAGTCACAAGAGCAAGACAGGACTTTAGAACCCAAAACCAGGGAGGTGTGGGCTACAAGAGGAAGGAAGCCTAGAAAAGGAGGAATAGGAACCCCAAAGCATGAGGACAGGAGTTCTGCTCATTTAAAATTCCCAGCCCCCACCATCCACTCATTCATCTCTGCAGTGTGGGAGCTGCAGACCGGTGTTTTAACCAGCTCGCAAGTGATGCCAGCATAGGTGGCCCTCAGAAAACCACTTTGAGAAGCCTTGTTCTGGGCTCTTTGGGCTCCACTCAGAGAAGACTTTATCAGGAGAGGAAGGAGAGAACACCTTTACCATGAGGGAGGGTGTGGACCCAAGTGCAAACCTCTGCTTATCCCCACATGCTCTCAGCTGTTCCTGTGGCTTCCTGACCTTTTGGTTTTCCTCCTTCAGATCTATGGCCAAGTCCGTAGCCTCACAGAAATCTCTGGTTTTCTGCCAAGGAGACTCTGGGCAGAGATAACCCAGGCTCAAGTGTGGAAGATGAGTGCACAGTCACCAAACTAGGGACCCCTCTGCTTTAGCCTAGAAGAGGTAGAACAGTGTCTGGCCACAGTAGTGAGAAATAGAAGCTAAAAGACACTTCCACCCATGCACATACGCAAATCCCTGCTGGTACCTGCATCATTCTCATTTCCTCACTCCTTTGAATCCAAGAGTCCTACTTTCTGCTGTTTTTAATCTCTCTTTCTCAATATAGTTAGATTTCCTAGCATCTGCATTCTCAAAACACATAGACTTTCCCCCACGCCTTAGCTTCCTGTTTCTCTGATCTGGACCCCAAAGGACTCACTCAACTATTCAAAAGTAATCTCCCAACTTAGACACATTCCCTGGAACCTCTGTGGGTGAGTTTTTTCCTCCCTCACCCCATGGAGGAAATAATTTACTAAGCTCAGTCAGACCGATATGCAACCACTTAAATATGCTCCCAGTTCTGGCAGAAACCAGAAAAAAAGGATCACTCACAGTGCAAAAGAATGAATCACTAATGGTGGAACTTTTGGCATCAGTGGCAGATGGCACTGATGGACTGAGGCAGGTTCTCAGTGCATGCACTTCAGTAGCCCTGAGTCACCTTTCACACAGTATCATTTTGTAAGCTCAGGCCTGTCCCCTGGAGCAGCCCCATTGCCTAAAAAAACAGGCTTTGAGCATCAGCACTAAATATATGGGGTCAGCTCCCCATGCCTGCTTACAGAACTCATGGAAAAGGCCCAGTGCCTTCCCCAGCACCCACATTCAGCACCCCAGGTGTTGGGAGGGGGTTGCACCTTTCCCTTGGCTTTCACAACCCCACTGTCCATTGGTCAGCATTGCTGTCCTGGAGCACTCCTAGGGGCACTTAATAACATTCTTCTCTGTGTCAGCACCTCAGTGTGTGGACAGCTCCTTCATATGTTGTCCTTAACGCCCACCTCCACATCCCTAGTCAGCACCGTGACCTTGAGGACAGTTCCCAGTGGAGCCAGTTCTCTAGTGACAGCTTTGTCCTCCCCAGGGGTACTGTCTTTCAGCACCAGGACCACGTGGACAGCTCTCATTCCCAGCCTTTGCTGGTCAACCTGCAGGGGAGAGAGGGGGCCTGTGGTTATCAGGTTCCCTGACCTCAGCCACCCAGTCCCTCCCCAGCACCCACCTTCATCTATCTATCAGCACTTCATCCCCAGAGACAGCTCACTGGGCCCCAGCCCTCCACAGTCAGCGGTGAAGTCTGAGGCCTCACCAACCAGCCAGTGACCTGTTGTGTGTGGTCAGAACACTGACCGCAGAAGAACCCCATGCCTCACTGTAGAAACCAGAAAGGAAAAAGGGAAGCAAGCTGGTTGGCTGGACAGAAGGGTGTGAGCCTAGGTTGCTATTAAGAGTCCCTGTGTGTGAGAGAGGGCTGGCCCTGCCACCCCTTAACCATAAAACCTTACACCAATCACTGCACACTCAGTCTGTCTTCTCCTGTATAAATGACGGGGCTGGAGTACCAGTGCAAAGCGTTGATGTGAAGGATTAAACGAGCTAAGTGCACAAAGCAGTGCTGAGCACATAGCAGGAATGATGTTGGTGTTGCTGTTATCATTTTTTGTTCTTCTTCCAAGCCTCTGCTTGTAATCCACAGGGATGGAGCAGACAGTGGGACAGAACAAGTGGGTTAAGGGCAGAAGGGGACAGTGTCATAAAGGCCAGTTAGGCCAGTTAGGACTTGGAGGCTGGAGGCAGCCAGTGCTGCAAAGAAGACCTCAAGAAATTCAATACAACTGTAGGGAAGGAGTTGGGCAGTACAAAGGGCAATGCTGGGAGGCGGCCGAGGCATTTGGCTGAAACCAAGTGCAGTGTCCAGAGCTGCTGTCTGTCCCAGGCAGGGCCACCATCTCCAGCCATCCCACTACATATCCCTTCTCTCGCAGCCCAAAGTGAAGCCTTCCCAACACTTTTCTGCCTCAAACAGGCTTTCTTGCCTCCATCTGCTAGTGACTTTACTGTTTTAGCTTCATTAGAAAACCCACAAAGATTTTTTTAAGGAAATTATTTCTAAACATGGAGCACATAAAGGGTACAAATTTTAGAACGCAGACACTGCAGTCAGAAGCCCAAGGGTGGACAGAGAATGTCATGGGCAGAAGGTGAATTCTGGTCTGCTCATGCCTCCCTGATTCTAGGGCATTTATCCTTCCCTCGTGCTCCAGCCAAGCACGACTTGACCTGCAACTGGGATGTCCATTACTGCTGGAGACAAGGCAGCAGCAGAGAAGCCCCGGGAAGTACATGACCCGATAAGCAAGAATTCTTGAGAATGGTGGCAAAATGGCCCTTCAACACTGAGCTTCTGTCCAGATTGCATCCTCATTTTACAGAAGAGGAAACTGAGGCAGGAAGGGTCATCATGCAAGTTGGTGAAGGACAGGGGATGCAAAGGAAAGGCAGAGGCTTTGAACTGGAGCAGACCTATTGAAACTATGCCAAGTCCTATGCATATGGCCATGGCCATTGTAACCTCTCTGAGTCCCAGCTTCCTTGCCTGTAAAGTGGGGACAGCAACACCATACAGCCCATGGAAGGCACTTGCTAAGCAATTGCTGTTAATCACAGTCATCATGCCAAGATCAAAATCAAGTGGATCTGATTCCCAGGAAAACCTAAACCAAAAGTTGTGCAGAAATTACTTGACCCAGCCTGCACATCCTGCCCATGGGGTTGAGGTTATTTGGGGGTTCTGTGTAGCCAAGTGAGCAGACCTTAAACAGCAGGAAGGAAGATCTGAGCATCTCTCTTCTTCTCCTCATAATCCCAGTGCCCAGGGCAGAGCCTAAGATGCAGCTCATTAGTTTTACTGGATAGGTGGATGGACAGATGGATGGAGAGATTGATGGATAGACAGATGGACAGACAGCTGATGATCAAGCAGATGGCTGGATGGACGGATGGACAGACAGACAGATGGACGGATGGATGGATGGATGGATGAGCAGAAATGGAAAGTTTTTCCTGCCATCTAGCATAGGCAGCTCCTCTGAGAACAGAGGGTAGTGGAGGGACTTGACCCTGGTGAGAAGGTATATATACAGGTTTTCTCCTGTATAAATAGCAGGGCTTGAGAACCAGTGCAAGGACCTCCCCTTCCTCAGGCCAGGCATGAGCGTGAGAAGCTCCACAAGAAGCCCTGGGTCCCTCACTGCCCACCCCTTAGGCCTACTTCTGCCACCTGTGCCTTCAAGGCTGATGCAAGGCTGTTTCTGTGAGATTTTTTTTAGATTTTCCTTTTCTGGTTAACAGAATAGGAGTTGTCTAAAAATAGCGCTAAATTTGCTTCTGAGGTATTCATTTTCAGTTCCCTTCCTCTTTCCCTGTTCTCTCCTCGACTGTGAGAATTTGGAGCTGAGATTGTCTTCTTTGGCTTGGAGCACATGCACACACACACACTCACACATCGTGGGGCTTGCATGCTCAGACAGGTGTGGCACAGATATCTTGGACTCACTATCTCCCTCTCACACATACTCATGCTGACATGCTCCAGTAGACCTGAGTAGCACACCTTGTCCCTTGGGGTCACTCACACCAAGCACATGTCCACTGATACATCACAGGGACCCTCTCTCACACAAAGCAGTCACTTATAGGCCTACCCTAAGACCAGCGTTTGCACACTTCTTCTGGCACAGGTGTGCCCCCAGACCCTGTCCCACTCATCCTAAGAAAACCACCATCATGCACTGCCACTAACCCTGCACACCCACACTCACCTTGCACATCTATACTAACCCTGCACACTCACACTAATCCTGCACCCACATATTTCTTGTACACCCACACACCCTGCACACCCACACTCAACCTGCACAGTCACACTAGCCCTGCACACCCGCACTCACACTCACCCTACAGACACACTGGTCTAGCACACTCACATTGGCATGCCCGCCTACATCCACACTCACCGTCAGACTCTCCCTCCTTACAAACACATGCAGAGGAAATTGCCTCCCCCAGAGGGGATTATCTAAGAGAATGGCTGAGGCTCTCTGGGTGAGGACAAGGGAGGAGCTTTTGGCCCTCCACCCCCAGCTGCAGGCTGAGTTCATCTGTTTCCTTGGGCTCAGCATAGAGGAAGAGGGTTCCCCATCGCTGGGGCAGTGGGGCCCCTATAGAAAGGCCAGAATTTGCAGCCAGGAGACAAAAGCAAACATTCTACCTTGTGGGAACTAGAGGTAGTTTATCAAAACCGGAAAAGAAGGGAAACTATCCTTGTTTGCTGTGCCAATAAGCTGGAGGTGTCCCCAGGCATCTGAGAGGTGACAGGGAGCCTGGTGGGCATGGGAAAGTCAGAGCTGAGTTCCCTTTGAAAGATGTCACTATGGGGGGCATGCTGGTCTGTAAGCGATTGGAGGCAGGGAGTAAGTTAAATAAATTATCATAGGACAGTCACCATTTAACAAGTGTTTCCTCATTGCCAGAAACTGTGCTAGCTCTTTATCAACTAATCCTTACAAAACCATGTAAGGTAGGCTGTAGGTTTGTCTCCATGTTGGAGAGGGTAAACTGAGGCACAGAGGGTTAAGAGCCCTGCCCAAGTCACATAACTAGTAACTGGCAGAGCTAGGCCTCTGTCACTGGTGATCTTCAAACTGGACTTGTGCCCCACGTCAGTCATTGATGATTCAAAGGAAAAGTGACCTTAAAAATACATATTAAGGTGGCAGTTAAATTCAGCATGCCTTAAAACAGAAGAATTTGGAATTCGGAAGTTATTTTTAGCACATAATTCATGTACGACTGTCCCAGCTACCGTCCTTCAGTTAGGATTTGAAAAGCTGTTGGTTTAGGGATTTTTTTTTTGTTTTTTTGTTTTTTTATTCTTCCTTTGAAAGATAGATTGCTTCTTTGTTAAATTAACTACACACACACACACACACACACACACACACAAATTGCTCCTTCTTCTGTCAGCCTCCCTCCTGGCGAAGACTTTTTATTAAGGCACCCCTAACCTATTCTCGAGTCATTGAAATGTAACAATACAGAGTCATTTAAATGCTAATAAGATGAAACTGAAATGCATAAATCCAATATTGTCAGAATGTTCTCCTGGATTCTGAAGGGCTTGGCACATCAGAGCCTGAAGGGACTCCAGAGAGCACTAATCTAATCCCACTAATCTAATTCACTTTCCATATGGGGAAACTGAGGCCCAGAGAAGAAAGGACCTTGGTCAGGGTCACACTATTGGAGCTTGGAAAGCAGGGAGGAGATTCTCACTGGGCTATGGTCTCAGCTGCCTGTGTGACCCCCAGTGTGTTGCTCAACTTCTCTGGGCCAGGTCTGGCTGCATGCCCTGCCTAAGCCTGTGTGCCCATTGATTAGGACAGGCATGCTCACCTGTGCAGTGTTGAGAGCTGGCTATAAGTGAACTCATTGCAACCATGAGGGAGGAACACTTGCTAATAACTAGGAGGAGGGGAGCAGGGGCACTCAAAGAAGCCAGCGTTTCAGTGTCTGCTCTGGGCCAGGAGCTGGCTCTCACTGTGTCCTTGCAGCAGCTTGTGTAAGACAAACAGGGTCATCCCCACTTTACAGAGGAAGCCCAGCAAAGTTAGATGATTTCTCCAAGGTCACACAGTTCATTTAGTCTCTCAGCCATAGAGTAGCAGGTCACATGATGTTTGGATGAGGCAGCAAGAGCCTGAGAATCTGGTGGGGTTGTGGCTGAGGGAATACCTGCCCCAGTTTCAGTCTCACAGTGATCCCTCATTATAAAGAAGGGAAACTGGGCGGTGGAGGGCAGGGGATGCATCTCAATGAAAAACCGTAACTGCTGATTTTGTTATCTTTCCTAACCCTCCACATCCTCCCGTAAGAGAAAACTCTTAAGGTAGGCAGGGTAGGAATCACTAGCCCATGTTACAGATGAGCAAACTGAGGTCTGAGGACCTATCTAAAATCACACATTCCATAGATGGCAGACCCAACACCAAATATCTATTGAGTGCCTACTGGATGCCAGACACTGCAGTGGGTATAGAAGAGATCTAGCAACTGCCCACGTGGTGCTCTCAGAATCCTGGAGAAAGAAAACAGTTAAGCAGGCTCAAGCAATAAAGTGTGAAGTGTACTACAATCCGGGAGGCACCTGGGAGTCAGGAGCATATATGCAGTCTACGTGGTCAGGAAAGGCTTCCAAAGAAGGGACACTGAGGCTCAACAGGACAGCAGCTGTTACGGAGGCAAAGGCCCAGGTAGTGAAGAGTGTTCTGAACAGACACATGGCACATCTGCAGGAGTCAGGCATCTGAGGGATTCTATGCAAACTATGGGGTCCTCAGTTCTGTCCATCTGTGAAAAGATCATTTCTATCATTTCATACAAGTAGCTTTTGTGCTGGTGGACTTCACACTTTTCCAGCAAATCTCACTGTCAGAGCAAGCACCGAAGTGGGCTCCACAGCTTGGAATGAAAAAGCAAAATGCCCAGATAAGGGGTGACTTTATGTTTGCGCCCGTGAGATGAAGCTGGGATAGGGAACAAGCCCCATCAGAAGAGAGAGAAGGAAGTTTAAGATCAGTTGCCTTCCAGGTAGAGTTCTGATTTTTAGTTGCTTTTGTTATCCCAGAGTTCTATCCCTCCATACTGGCTCACACTGTTTTCTTTCTGCACCTTTTACTGACAAACAGTTGTATATTTCAGTTTCTTCATGGTTCATCTTTTTATTAAGTCCTTCTTTACCTACAGAAGAAAAAAAAATCCCTACTTGGAGCTGAGAGGAAAGGCATTCCTGGTTACCCTGGGCCAGGTCAAGTCTTCCTGCTCTGTGTGTCCACAGCACCTGGGGGTCCCCATAATAGCAAACACTTCAAGTTATAGAAATCAGTAATTCAATTGTCTCTCTTCCTCACTGTGGGCTCATAGAGGGCAGGGATCCTCTCTGGATTGGTCAGTGCCTGGCACCAAGTAGTACCCCAAACACAATCATTGAATGGATGATTGGATGGGTAAGAGAATGGATGGATGGATGAGTGGATGGGTAGATAGGTCGGTGGGTGGTGGGTGGGTGGGTGGATAAAAGGATGGAAGGGTGGGTGAGTGAGCAGCTGGGTGGATGGATGGTTGGATGAGAGGATGGGTGGGTGGGTGAGTGGGCAGGTGGATGGGTACGTGGATAGATGGATGGGTGGGTGGGTGGATAGATGGTTGAAGATCATTGTTCATCTTATCACAGTAGTCATTAAAATCGACAGTAGCCCATTAACTCATGCCTACTGTTGTGATCACAGATATAATTGCTGCTAACGATTCTCATAGCTTGCTTGTACTGTCAGAGACATAATTATCAGTGCCTGTAAGCCACGCCGCAGGTAGCACAGGGACAGATAGAAAACAGCACCTCGGGTTTAGAAAGTCCCTTGTGGTTTGCAAAGCACTTTCGTTCACATATGGCACTTCGTTTAAGTGTCATAAGAACCTCTTGAGGGAGATTCACCAGGGGAAGCAGAAAAGAGTCCTAATTAAGAGTGTGTCCCTGGACCCAGACTGCTTAGGTTCAAATCTCAGCTCTACCACTCACTAGTCGTGATCTTGAGCAATTTTCTTCATCTCTCTTGGCCTCAGTTCCTCATATTTTCTATGGGACAAAAAGATTTCATAAAGTGGTTTTATGGATTGACAATAATAATCACAATAATTTGAGTGCTTACTGTGTTCTGGGCTTTGTTCTAAGTATTTTAAATGAAATAACTCATTTAAGCTTCATAACACCTATGAGGTAGACTCTTATTCCCCTCTTCTTTTTGTTAAGATAATGAAATCAAAGTTAATTTCCTTCCCATTCAGCTGGGAGATGAAGGAGCCAGAATTTGAACTCAGAATTAGTGGTTTCTGGAGCCCTATGCATAACCCCTTCCACCATCTCTGAGACAGCTGTTTCTATAAAGCACTCAGAGTACCTGGTGCCTAATAAGTGCTCAATAAATGCTTATCACGTGGTAGTCATGCAATGTTATATATCAGTAGCCCCAAATTATAGATGCTGAAGCTAAGCCAGAGAAGCCAGGCAACTAGCTCAGAATCACAGGTGATTTCTATGCGCCAGTAAGTTTAGTGCAGGTGTGGGGTGGTAAATGTTCACTGGCTTTGCCTTCACCAGGTCCAGTCTTGTTATGTAAGTGCCAAGGACTGAGGCCCCCTGGGGCTCCAGGTCAGCCCTAAGTTCCTTCTGGACAGAGAGTCTGCATCTCCTCATCTCAGCTCTTGTCCCTGAGAAAGTAAAGTCTATTCTGGAAAGTTCTTTGTCAAATCCCCTCCCCAGCACTTGCCCCCCTCCCACCCAGCAGGGGTTCAGCCTTCCCCCAGCATCTGAGACCTGTCTCTCCTAGAAGCCCCAACCACTGCATTGGCCTGAAGGAGCCCTGACCTCATTTCCTTCCTTCTGCTCCACCTGTAGCCTGTTTGCCTCATTCTATCCTTGTCTTCCTCCAGCCATTTGGTTTTTCTCTACCCAGCTTCCTAAATATACACAAAACACATTTACACTGAGCAGGCAGCAGGAAGAGCACTGCTTAAAGCAAAAGCCCCCACCCGCTCCCTGCACTAGGCCTAGTGCCTCATCCAACCCTGAATGAGGGCCCACATGTTCTCAGAGGTCTCTCCTTGCCTCCTGTGGCTGGCCCTAGACTGGAGAAGGAGCCGTGTTGAGGCTCTGCATTAGCTTGTAGCAGGAGGAGGAGAGCATTCAACCCAAATCTCAAATACCAACACTATCCTCAGAGAGGTGTAGCATCCTAGACCAGCACCCTGTCAACCCCTTCTTACTGGGTGGTGGGCAAGAGTCCAAAGTTGAAGGTTTAAAAGATCTTCCACTTCCTGGGACCCTCCCACTGTGTGACTGGGCAAATGACTTCACCCCTCTGATCCTCATTCCCTTGGTCTATAAAATGGAGATAATTATAGTATCCACTTCACAGGGTTGTAGAGAATGAGATAGTTATCTATTTGCTTTTCATTCATTCATTTATTCATTTAACAATTATTTACTAGGTACCTACAAGGAGCTAAGTGCTTTTCTAGCCAGAGCAGCACACACAACCTACTAACCCCACCCTCCTAGAATTTACCTTGGATGGATGATACAGAACTCATCCCACAGCTCCTGGTACATAGTAGATGCTTAAGAAATGTCAGGGGAGTATTGTCGTTGTTTTTATTCACATTCTTGGTCCGTGCCTCACCTTCTTCTCCCAGGAATACATTGCTGGGGTCAAAACTCATGGATTCTGTGGATGGCGTGTGCTCCATCCATGGCCAAGGAGCATGGCCTCTCTTGAGTATTGTAGGTGGGAGCACCAGGTGTGCAGTTTCTTTGGTGTCTCATGTCTTGGTTTCTCTTCTCGAGGCATCACATCCATTTTATGTTCTATTCCATAAGAGACTTGTTGGTCCCAGTATAAAAATAATCTTCCTATTGCATCCCTGAGTAAAAGTTTCCCTTATGTAAGACATGTAAGGTTTCTCCTGTGGCTCCAGCACCCTGTGACCCAGGGCTCGAAAGCCCCAAATCCAGAAACACACTGGATTTGAATACGGTTTATAATTAGTTATCAGTAAAGTGGGAGGTAGTCAGGGGTGGGGGTAGGGGAGAGTGACTGTTTTGCCAATTTACAGATAAGTGAACCAAGGCTCCAAAAAGTGAAGGAACTTGCCCAGGGTCCCACAGCCAGGATTTGAAGCCAAATCACTCCGATGCCAGATCCTGTGTTCTTGGCAGCTGCCTGGCACAGTCCACCCACCCACAGGGCTCTTTGGAGACAAAGGCGGGAGCGCCCCCTAGGGGAGGGGAGGAGCCCGGGGCTGGGAGCCGGGAGACCGGCTCCCTCTGTGCTCCTCTGCACTCTCGCTCCCTATGGCTCTGGACAAGTGCTTTTCCCTCTCTGAGCTTCAGGTTCCCCACTGGGAAAGTGAATTACCTCTAGAATGCCTCCAGCTCTAAAATGCGTGAAAGACAAAAGGGTTGTGAAAGAGATAAAGCAAGGGAGGAGTTGGAGCTGGGAAGGGTGTCAGTCCTGCCTGCCTTCCCTCACCCTTTCCCCTCACTGTCCTGGGCCCAGGATGGCCAGCTGTCCATGGCCGCTGGGCGGGACTGGACCCTGTGCCAGGCCCAGCCGAGCTCAGCTGGGGCCCTTTGTCACCCAACGCTTGCTGGGGCCTCGGCCTCCGGTGTTGGGTGTCGGGGAGGATTGGATTCTCTCCTGGCAGCCCCACAGATGCTGCACTCCTGCAAGGTGGCCGGGCAGGCAGGGAGAGAAGCCAGAGCTCCCTCCTCCTCCTCGGCTCCCGAAAGGGACTGGCGGCCGCTGTCCGTGGTGCTGGTCTATGGGACCACACCCCCACCCCACTCCAGGTGAGGGCTCCATGGACCTGAGCTAACAGTGGGACCAAGCTCTGGGCTCAATGACATTCTTGTGAATATGCATGAACTGGCTTCTCTGGCCAGGCTGAGGGCCTTGATTAATACGGTGGGGGCCTGTGGGTGCAGGTGGAGGGCTTTCTCCCATCCTCATGCCTGTGAGACCTGAGTGGGGAGGGATGTGGGAGAAGAGTGTGTTGATGGACACAGGTGGCATGGGGGGAGGACTTGGGAGGGAGCTTGGGAACAGTGTATTTGGGGGAGTGTGTCCCAGATTGTGTGGGCATGGGGCATGTGTAAACATATCAAGGATAGTGAGAGAAGGAGGGAAATGGAGTCTGGGTGTGCTCAGAGGGCCTGTTAGCACAGCAATTCTTGAGGGAAGAGGGTGGGGCTCGAAGCTGGTGTGTGGGGCCTGGGTGTTGGGGTGTGTGTGGCAGTGGCACAGGGCCCAAGGACATGCCAGAAGGTATGTGCTGGGGGATGTGTGTACACACTGGTGTATGCTGTGAAGCCAGTGTGTTCCACAGCACAGTGCACAAATAGGGAGTTAACGTCTTATCAGGCTATGCCTTGAGGGTGTCATATCGTGGAGTGCCTGGGTTGGCACTAGGACCTTTGGATTTACAGTGTGAGCTGATGTGTTAGGGTGTGTGTATGTAGTCAGTATTGTTTGGGTTGCTGTGTGTGTTCCTGGGGCCTTCCTGAGCACCTGTCCCATGTGGCCTCCAGTGCCTGGCCTTTGTCACTCACTTTGTGCTTGTCCCACAGGAGCCACCACCTCTGACCATGTAGATGCCAGCTCCAGGGAGCAGCATGGGCCCCAATGAATGGAGACTCCTGGGTCTACAGCCCTGAGCCCCTCTGGCCCCTGGACCTCGTCCCACATCCAGGGACATCCCTTGGAGTTCATCACTGCTGTCACCAGCCGGCCTCGGCCACCCCCACCCCCCAGGACCCGGAGTCGGCCACCTGGTGCCACAGCTGACCAGTGAGGGTGTGCTGAGGACAGCCACAAGCAGCCATCACCCGGCAGCCTCTTGTCCAGCGCTGACCCTCGGGCCCACCCCAAGCAGGGACTGCAGCAAACATGGGTGACATGACCAACAGCGACTTTTACTCCAAAAACCAAAGAAATGAGTCGAGCCATGGGGGCGAGTTCGGGTGCACAATGGAGGAGCTCCGCTCACTCATGGAGCTGCGGGGCACTGAGGCTGTGGTCAAGATCAAGGAGACTTATGGGGACACTGAAGCCATCTGCCGGCGCCTCAAAACCTCACCTGTTGAAGGTAAGTGTTTGAGACTTGAACCCAGGGCTGCAGCCTAGGCGACCACCATCTGAACTGGCCACAGGGGCCATATTCATAATACGTAACAGCAGGGATGTTTCATAAAAAGGCTGAAATGCCAGAATGTCCATTGTTGTGTATTCTAGCTGATTGTCAGCCCCTCTGGAAAGGCTGGGGAACAGAGCCTCATCACTGGCTGGGCATGACCCAAGCCACCTGCAGACAGAATGGCAGGAAGAGAGCTGGGTCAAGACTGTGTTCTGGAGACAAGGGACCCCACAGCCGCAGAGTGGCAAGTTCCACATTCTGTAAATATGGGAGGCACCAGTCTCTGAGGTAGAGGCAGAAGGGCCACTAGGTGGGACCAGCATGGAACGTGCACCCAGGCCCAGGAGGGGCTTGTGCTTTCCCCACTTATTCCACAGTGGTTGGCTTTGAGGTTCCAACCACCCAGGCCCAGTTCTTCCTTCCCTAAGCCCCAGGAATTCTCTAGTGTGGGCTTGAGTGTGTAACCGTAGCACCACCAACATGCAGCCAATCCTCTGCCGCTGGGCTGGAATCAAGTCTCTCTGCCAAATCCAGACTCTGGTTGGGAATCGCTGGGGCTCTGGGGCATCATGGCTGTAGAGCTGCTGGACAGACAAAGCAGTAGGAAGATGGCTGTGATGGGAAGGGTGACAGATGTCCTTGTGTGTCCTGCCCTGAGGGTGGAGTGGGGCTTTCTTGCACCTGCCAAAATTAAACAGGCCTGGGATCTCTAGAGAGAGTGTTTCAGTTCCTGGGGGCTTTTCTGGAGGGGCCCAAAGCTAGGTCCTCTGCCCCAAAACAGGGACAAGGGAAGCCAGACCGGCTTGAGCACCAGAGCTTATGGTTTGGGTGACCTGCCACAAGTTACCTTCTGCTCACCATGGAAAGGAAGCATTCCCTACATAAACCCTACAGGCGTATGTGTGAGGCTCTGCGCTGACACTCTCAGCCCTGCAAGTTTGTGCAAGGCTGCACCAAGCCTCAGTTTTCTTCTCCTGGAAAATGGGCCAATGCCTGCCTGACAATGCCTAGTGCAGGACTGGGCATTCAGTAGTGCTCAAAGTGGCAGCCATGACTATGCTAAGGAGAAGTGGATGTCAGTCCCTTCCCCAGATATCAACTACTACCTGGGAGGCAGGCAACAGCTGAACTGTTATCCCCTATGACAGAAGAGGAGCCTGTCTCCTGTCTCCATTCCTCTGAGCCCCAGGCCCTGCTGGACTCTAGCCCTGGGAGCATTTCCTGCAGGGGCTGCTGGGTTCCACCAGGGCTTGCCTGGCAGTCCAGGAATCACGTGTGCCTACACTCCACTGCACCCAGCAACTCCCAGCTGTCTGTGTCCCTCTTTGTCTGCTCTCCTGGGTCAGAAAGAAAAGCTAAAACTGGTTCTTCTTCCCACGTTGACTATTCTTACTGAAATTTTGTCCATGAGCCGAGCCCAGGCAGAAGTTTAGAAACACATTTTCTCACTCAGTGCTATTTGTTTTGTTTTGGTGGGGAGGGTGGGAATAGAGGATGTAACCTTTCCTCATAGTACAATTCTGGTGTGGGGTTTAAAAACAGCTGCATGTGGCCCTAAGGTGGGCATAGGCTTTGCTTGGAGACTTCTGGGTCCCAGCCTCTTGTGGTCACTTATCCCTGGCAGAATGGTCCATGCTCCCCTCCACCACCAGGTTGGCACACAAGGACTGCTGGCAGGCAAGGTTGTTCAAGTGGCCTTTGCCTGTTGATTAGGGACTGAGAGATTGCCTTGAATCAGGAATCTTAAATGTCTCTGGGCCCCAGTCCCTGGGGAGAAGCTGATGGGCACTGTGACCCCTCTCTCCAGAAAATCAGCCAACCACATGCAACAGGTGTGGCTCAGACTATTTGTGGGTTTCCAGACTCCCTAGAAGTGGGGTGTGGACCCTAGTTAAGAAAACCACCCTCCCCTCCCACCAGAAAGGCTTCCCAGAGCTGGGAAGTTGGGCAGCACATGACCAAGTTCCAGCACCCTTGCAGAGCCATTTCTGGCTGGCTCCTGGGAACCCACTCTGTACTGCTGGGGGGAGCATTGCCCACCTGAGGCAGGAACTCTGTCTGCTCTGTCTGTACATCCTGTGCCCAACCTGGTACCTGGCACAGAGGAGGGCCCAGTAAAACCCTGAGACACAGCTACTAAGTCCCAGCCTAAGGTGGGGGAACTCTTAAGACAGCTAAGCAACCCAGACTACAGATAATCAAGACCAAGTGCAGCAAGGGCCCCAGGACTCAGCAGTGGTGAAGCAGGTGGGCAGTGAAGGTCAGAGAAGGCTTCCTGGAGGAGGTGTTTGGACTTGGCTATGGAGGAAAGAGAAGGGAAAGCCCATGTAGTATGGCCTACAGCAGCGTTTCTTAGAGGGAATTCCACAGAATAACTGGTATGCTGCAAGAAGTGAGGCTTTAGGTGAAAAGTAAAGAACTCCGTTTCCTCATCTGTGAAATGGAGACAATAATGACATCTCTCGTGCTCTCTGCCTGCCAGCCATGTGCCTTTGGGCCTTTTTGTCTGACCTCTCTGAGCCTTGGTCTCCTGATTGTTCATGAGAACCAAATGAGATCTCTGATGGGCAAGATCTCTGAGGAGAAGGAAAGCCCGTCATAGGATTCCCTGGAGCTCCTGCCACATTGGTCCCTAGAAGTATCTCCCAGGGGGCTGGGAGGGGCAGGGCTGGGAGAGATTTGGGGAGGGGCAGAAGAGCATAATGCCACAGACCCAAAGTTGGACATCCCGGGTTCAAATCTCAGGTCTGCCACTTACCTGCTGTGGGACTCTGGGCAAGTTATTCAAACTCTTTGTGCCCCCATCTCCTCATCTGTAAATTGGGGTTAGTAATAGTGACTACCTCACAGGGCTGGGGAGGACAAAATGAAGTAGCTTAGAACAGTCCCTGACACACAGGTAGTTCTTTGTGGTGAGATTCAACCCCAGAGACTAAACACCTCCATTTCCCCATCGATAAAATGGGCTGTGAATATTGAATAAGATTAGATCAAGTGCCCAGCATCAAAGTGCTCAATAAATGTCAGCTCTTAGTATTGTTTTCATTATGAGGATCATCACTGGGGAAAAATTGGGCACGTTCTCCGGAAACGGTGGAATGGTGGCCAATGTCCACACATCAGAAATACTTTGTACAAGGCTGTTACGCATCTCTATGACATGTGCTCCTGGAAACAGGTGCTGTTATCCCATTTTATGGAGGGGGGTATGAGGGCTCGAGGTCACTGCCACAGTTCATGTCAGAGCAAGCTTTGAACACAGCCCCATACTCAGACCTGAGCCAAGCATGGCCACCTGGGAACAGTCCTCTGGCGTCCATTGTCTGTAGAACAATGCCTGAATAGGGTGGGGCCAAGGGACACTTCCTTTACTCTGTCTCATGAGGAGCATTTGTCCCACCCTACTTGGCCGTCTTTTGATTTAGAGAAATGCTTGGCCCAGCCCCAGCCCCAGCCCCAATTTAAAAGCTCCGTGGTCTAGGCTGTGCCAGCTCCAGACACAGGGATTTAGGTTGGCCATTCCCGACAGCCTCTACCTCTAATCTGCTGATGTGAGCAGGGAGCTGGCCTCTGAGTCACACTGCAGGAAACGCTCCAGGCCATGCATAAATTAGCCTTCCCATTCAAGTCCAGCTAATTTTAGGCAAAAACATCTCTGCAAGTGACAAATGGGGTTTGAGGCCACAGGGAATCTGTGCTCACCCAGGGCACCAGCCAGCTCAGGGTGTGGCTTAGCTCCCACAGCCCGGCAGTACTGGATGTCCCGCCTGGAGACCCAACTTTGGTGACACCTGTTGGGTAAACCTGCCCCCTGTGAGGCTGTGAGGCCAAGGGCAGCCCCTACCCCCGTCTGAGCTCTACTCCTTTCCTCTCCCGCTGTTGGTTTTGTTCATTCTGATTAACCCCCTTATCTTCTTACCTCTACGGTTCCCTTTCCTTCCACACCATTCCAGCCAAGGATGGTAGAATCCCAGAAACCTGGGTTCAATTCCTGAGTGTCTTTCTCTTCAAGGGACACTGGGAGAGTTCAATTTAACCTCTCTGAGCCTCAGCTGACTTAATTGCGAAGTGAGGGTAATAACAGTACCCATGTCATGCAAATGGTGTGAGGATTAAATTAGATAAGCCAGGTGCAAGGCAGACCCTAGACACCTACAAAGTGATGTTTATTATCATTGTTATTACACCCCAGTGTTTCTTTTACAACAACATGCATGGGCCCCATCCCCTTGAAAGAATTAGGCAGTCAGATAAGACAGTGGCCGTGCCCAATGCAGAGTTAATATGCCATCAGAGGAAGTGGAAAGATGAGTGACTAGTGTCAGGTGGTCCAGGAGGCCTGGAGGCAGGAGCTTTGTCATTTTCCACTATATTTCTTGAGCCCCCAGGCAATGCATCAGTTCTCTAGCACCTGATGCATTGCCTGGGGGCTCAAGAAATATTCGTGGAAAGAAGAAAAGGAGGAAGAAAGAAGAGGCAGGGGATGTCCCAGTGCCCCTCCTTTCATGGGACAGAAGGCTGCAGGCTTGGGGAGAGACACAGGACACCTGTGTCACTCTTAGAACAGATGGCTCCAGTTCCCTGAGCCCAGTGTGGCACTGCCCTGAGCCATTGCACACACAGCCCTCGTTGCTCACTTCCTGACACCTGCACCCACCTCGGGTTGTCAGAAAGGGCGACGATGATAGGTTGCTCTTGGGTGTTTGCCACATAGCGTGTTTCCTGGCGGGGTTGATAAGGGGGACAAAGATGGGGCAGCAGTAGGGTGGAGTGGGAACCGGATACTGCAGAGTGCTGTGAAACGGAACCTCCAGTTAATTTTGTATGAATCCCACAGCCTGCCCAAGTGGAGGAGAGAGCAGGGCTGAGGGAGGACGAGAGAGCAGATCATGGGAGATGGCGGGTGCTTTGTGCTGCATGTGAATATGATATTGAATGAGAACATCCATGGGGCTGCCGCTGGCTGGGCAGCAGGAGGGTGTGGAAGCAGGGGGCAGGGATCTTCCGTGTGTTGTTGCCACGTTCTAGTTTCTCTGTGTTCCATCAGCCCAAGGATCACTGGGCCCCTGAGAGGTTAACGGGGAAACCAGGGCAGCCACAGACTCGGTGGAAGCCTGGGCAGGGTCAGGCGTGGAGGCTGCCCAGACACAGGGTCTGCATAGGGAATTCACTGCCTGGCCAGAGATGAGCAGGAAAGCCTTGCAGACCCACTCCAGGGCCTTCACGTGAAGCGGCTCGTGCTCCCTGCTAAGGCCCAGGACTGTCAGGTATGAGGCCTAGAGGAGAAAAACTTTAGTATGCAAGATGCTGAGGAAACACAGCTGCCTCCTCAAATAAATGCAGGGGTGAAGGGGGAAGACATGATGACTGGTGAGGTGTCACAGCCTCGCCTGTGTCACCAAGTATGTGGGAGACCTCAGGCAAGATACTTGGTCTCCCACAACCTCAGTTTTCTCATCTGTGAAGTGGGAACTGTGCTACTTTCCCTCTCTGCTATTTGCAGTGAGTTGCAAGTGCTTTGAAAGTTTTCTACAGATGAATCCAGGCCCAGTATTTGCTGAGCATTTTTATCCAGGAGGGCTCCATCTGATGGAAACCCATCTCAAGCTGGCTTATGCACAAAAGCAGTTTTCTGGTTTGGGCAACTGAAAACTCCAGAGATAGGTCTGGCCTCCAGCACGGCTGGCTCCAGGGCCTTAAAGCTGTCAGGAGGACTCTGTCCTTCCCTCTCCTACTTTCACTTCCGCTGTCCACTGTGTTGGCTTCATTTTCTGGCAGGTCTCGGCACATGAGGGCTCCAGCAGCTTCAGGCTAACATCCTCCTATCCCAGCCACCACGGCAGCCAGGACTTTCCTCTTGGGCCCCGCCACCTGCCTCTCCGAAAAATCCCAGACTAGGCTCTCATTGGCCCACTTATAGTCACATGGCCACTCCTGAGCCAATCCCTGTAGCTTAAAGATGGAGTGGGTTGATAGGTCAGATCTGGTCACATGTTCACCCAGAGGGAGCTGGTCAGTACCCTAAGAGCCCAAGGAGACTGGAAGAGGGAAGGAAAATGGAGGCCAGGCTGTGGACCCATAGAAGCGGGGATAGTCCCTACTGTGTGCTGGGGAGGAAAAGCAGAAATGTTCCCTTCTCTTGAGAGCATGGCCTGGATAGGGAGAAAACAGAATGGAGGAGGCAGCTGAGGAGAAAAGGTAGGATTCAGAACCACCTGAAATATAGCGTGGCTAAAGATTCTACCAGCCAAACCACGGCACCGTTAGTAATTACACCAGGGCGCTGCTGCATGAGCTGAGACTGTCCAGGCTAACTGGGTCTATGACTAGTGTCACAGTGGGGAATAGGCCAACTCGGTATCATGGTGAAAATCCTGGTGCCACTTCTTATCCAGCTGTAGGACGTTGAACCAGTTATCTAATGGGGCCTCAACTTCTTCATCTGTAACGTGAGATCGTAACAGTGAGCCTTTCATAGGGTCGCTGTAAACATTGAAGTAGTATGTGTAAAGCACTTAGTGCCTGGCACGTGGTGGGTGTTATTTCAGCATTACTGTTATTATTATTCTCTGCTGGGAGCTCTCTGTGTGACTTCAGGGGAGACGTTGGGTTTTAATTAGTGAAGAAGAGAAAGTCGGCTTGTTTGGGCAGATCAAGGGGCTTGACCAATGCATGTGAATCGTTGTGTTAAAAAATATGTATCAGCCCCGTATTTGATTTGCACGGCGTATGCACCTCCCCCCATCACCACTACCACGGGGAAAAAAAAATCCTTCAAAAGCACAGTTTAATATCAAGTTCTGATGAATTATGTGTGGACGCTTTCCAGAATGCCGCCTGCATATCTTTCTGAATCATCAATAAAACAAACCCACATGTCAGTCAATGCATGTTATTGATGGTCGTAGGCTGGGGTGATACAGTCTGCTGGGCAAATAGTTCTGCCGGCCATGGGGTGGCAGGGAGAGCACAGGACAGGTAGAGAAAGAGCCTGCCCTGCAGCTGACTGAAGGGCTTCCAGGTGATTCCAGCAGGACTAGGGAGTCCTCATGTCCCATGAGCGATGCTGCTTGGCCCACTGGGTGCTTCCCATAGTCAGGCACCCAGAGTGGTGGTGGAAGAGATGGGTTGTAAGGGCAGCATTTCCACAGGGCCTCGCTTTAGGAAGAGCCTTAGGCAGACCCACCATGCAGAGACCTGAGTCCCAAAGCTACCCCGGCTCTCACTTACTGTGAGGAAACTAAGAGCTAGGCCTTCCCAACACATTGTTCCCTGAGATCCTTACAGCAGCCCCTTGAGTAGGAAACAAAGGCTTGGAGAGGAAGGGGGCCCTGATTCTTACTAGGAAGGCATTATTGTTTTTGCAGAATCAATATGCACTAATCACTAAATGCCTACTATGTGCTCAGAAAAGGAAAGGAATATGGAGACCATTGGCTTTGAATCCCAGCTTCACCATCTGAGTCCTTGAGCAAGTCATTCTTTCACTCTGAGCCTCAGTTTCCCCATCTGTAAATGACTTAATAATAACACTCACCTCCCAGAACTGATGAGACATCTCCATTGCTTTCCTCTGCTTCTAACATGCCAAGCAGTGATGGAGGTGGACACACATTTATTGAACAATTATATGTTGTATACCTACTATGTGCAGGCTTGGGCCACATGTACTCTTCTGGGAAGAGACACAGATCTCTTTCATATGCTTTCTCAGGAGCAGTGTCTGTGTGATGTGGCTACACACAGGACAAGTGGGCAGATGGGGACAGGGCTGGCCTTCAAGAATATCCTCTCTTGGTTCAAGGGGGCAGAGGATGTCAGACAGGAAACCCCAGTTGCGGTGGCTCACACCTGTAATCTCAGCACTTTGGGAGGCCAAGGCGGATGGATCACTTGAGGTCAGGAGTTCGAGACCAGCCTAGCCAACATGGTGAAACCCCATATCTACTAAAAATACAAAAATTAGCTGGGTGTGGTGGTACATGCCTGTAATTCCAGCTATTCAGGAGGCTGCTGAGGCACAAGAGTCACTTGAACCTGGGAGGCAGAGGTTTTAGTGAGCTGAGATCAGCCTGGGTAAGACCTCTGTCTCAGTTAAAAAAAAAAAAAAAAAAAAAAAAAACGACAGGAAACAATTCTAAGGGCACAGAGGCAGGCGGGATTTAATAGGAAAAATGGCAGCCAGGGGCAGGAAGCCAAAGCCTCAGTGTAGCCAGAGGAGAGGAAGGAGGAACCCCTTCGGGACCCCCTTACTCCCCAAAGCTCCCTAAAGATTCCCAGGAAAGGGAAGTACAAAGGTGGATTGTAACCTGCCCCTGCCTTAAGACTCTCCCAGTCTAGCTGTGGATACTAGTTACTAGCCATGATGCTAGTTATAGCTATGATAGTAGAGAGTAATTAACACATATGAGCACTGATAGCATGCCAGGCTCCCTGCTGAGGCTTCATGGCAGTTTCTCTTATAATCTTCATTCCAGCTTACAGACGAGGAAATTGAGGCTCTGAGCACCACCCCTAACAAGTGACCTAGCCAGGATTGGTGCCTACACTCTCTGGCTCCCAAATAAGGACACATGACCTCCTTGGTCTGCTGCCTGCTATTGACAAAAAGAATTACTGCAAGAAGAAATGTTCTAAAGATTGACAAAGGAGGAGTGATCCCCACCTGCCTGGGGGCAAAATTGGGAGTAGCTTCCTCTGAATGAGGCCGGGAAGGACAGGGTGGAGTTGAGTGAGCAGAGATGGGAAGGGAAGCACACACTGTTAATGGGGCATGAGCAAAGGCCCTGTGATGACAACCAGGGCCTGTACAGGGAGCAGTGAGGAATTCACTGTGCCTGGAGCCTAGGACAGATCGAAAAGCACAGACAACTCCAGCCCTTGAACTACAGATTCATTTTTGTAGACTCTGGTTTTTAGTCTGTTTGTTCATGCTGTATAGAGCCAGTGAATTCACTGAGTGTGGGGAAACTGAGGGTTGGGGAAACAGTTCTCACAGTGGGTTCCCTGGTACCTTGAGGTTCCACAGAAGTGCCCCACGGACAGGACAAAGGGATGCTGAATGGATGGGACTCTGAGCTTCTCACCCACCAGGAACCAGAGACACTCCCTTTTTTTTTTTTTTTTTTTTTTTTTTTTTTGAGACAGGGTCTCGCTCTGTTGCCCAGGCTGGTGTGCGGTGGCACAATAACAGGTCACTACAGCCTCAACCTCCTGGGTTCAAGTGATCCTCCCATCTCAGCCTTCCAAGTAGCTGGGACTACAGGCATGTGCCACCATGCCCAGCTAATTTTTTTATTTTTTATTGGTTTTTTTTGTAGAGACAAGGTATCAAAAATTATCCAGTGGGGTGGTGCATGCCTATAATCCCAGATATTCAGGAGGCTGAGGCACAAGAATCACTTGAACCCGGGAGGCCAAGGTTGCAGTAAACCAGGCTGGTCCTGAACTCCTGGCTATAAGTGAACCTCCCACCTCATCCTTCCAAAGTGCTGGGATTACAGGCAAGAGCCACTTCACCTGGCCTGACACTCCTTTTTGGAAAAAAAAGGGAAAAAATTGAAAACCTCTGATCCTGGAGAAAAATACTAAACTCGAGTATCTAAAAGCCTGGGTTGGGACACAGATCACATAAGTTCTTAGTGTGTCATTTGTTAAATCTGTGAAATGGAGCAGACACTGCCTGGCTTCCAGGGGCCACACCAGCTGTGGATTAAATGAGAGAACACACACAGCATGCCTGGCCCAGGGGCCTTAGGCAAAATTAGTCTTGTAGGGGCCCCAGGGGGATGCATGTGACTGTGCAGGAAAAGGGTGCTCAGTCTACCCATGCTGGGGTGGGCAGGGGTGGAGACCAGCCTGACTTTGGCCCTTATCAACTGAGACCCTCTCCAAGCTCCCTCCACCCTGTTCTGTGCCTCAGTCTCCCCATCTGGAAAATAAAGAAGGTTGGTCTGGTAGTCTCTGAGGCTTCTCCAGGCTCAGACATTCTGCTACTGTGAGACCATCTGCCTTGATGCCCCCACTACGCAGACATCAGATGGGCCAAAGGGTGGCTGATTCACAGCCAGACCTGAGGCCTCTCTACACTTGAAAATGCGTGACCTCAAAACCTTGGCCCATCAGAGCCCAGGCCAGGGCAGTGCCCTTGGCCCTTTGCCCCAGGCCTTGCCTGCTACCAAGCAGCTTCAGAGCCCTCCCACACTGGCTCCTGAAGGTCAGGTTTAGTGGGAGACCAGAACTTATGCATCCCTGGCAATAGTCCTCTAGCTCCCAGAAGTCCAGGGGCCTAGACCTAGTTTTCAATTACTTCTCCTCCGTGGGTCTCAGTTTCCTCATCTGTCACATGGGCTAAGGGGTGAGAAATGTTGCTGTATAACTGCAGGCTGGGCCATCCCTAATACTAGGAGGACCCGAGTCTTTCACCCCACCTGGGTCCCACAGAGGCCCCGAGTCAGCTGAAGAGATCCTCTGTCTCTAGGCCTGCCTGTCACCCGAGAGGCCCAGACAGGGTGGGTAAGTTATTTATACAGGCCCTCTTCACCCCACAACGATTATCTTACTTCTCCTGGTGCAATCCAGGCCCCTGCTGTGGTTTCAGACCCAGAGTTATTTATAGTCAGTGGAAATTAGTGCCTCGGCTGATGGATTGCTAGGACCCACCTGCCCTAGCCTCCACCCCAAAGGGAGAGAGCAGGCAGGAGGCAAATAAGTCAGAGGTCGGAGGAGAGTGTCACATGCAGGTACAGTGTGATCAGAGTATCTGACGCTGGATCGGTAGGCAGTCAGACCCAGCAGTGGCCAGGAAGTAGGACGAAGAAGGCGAAGCAGCCTGCGATGAGGGCAGGCTGTTGGGTGAGCCCTTGGGAAAGCTCTGCCAGACAGAACAGCAGAATGGAGTGCTCCCTGGGGCCTCCCCTTCAGCACACCCTGCTCAGTGGGGTCAAAGCAGTTGGAATAAGAGCCTGAGGGACTCATGGACCCATGAGACAACAGGTCTGAAAGGGCCTTCAGGAACCATCTGATTCAGCAATCCCAGGGTACACATGGGGAGACTGAGACCCAGGAGTAAAGGGACTTGCCCAGCACACAGTGGGTATGGGCCGGGGAGCAGAGACCCCTCCAATCCCTGGTCTCCCCTGCAACCCCTTGGCTTCCTGCAGATCCTCAGCTCAGCCACGCCATCTAAGGACTACAGACTGAGTGGCTTAAATGGCAGCTATTTATTCTCTCACAGTTCTGGAGGCTCGTGGATGGCCATCTTCTCCCAATGTCTCTTCACATTCTCTTCCCGCTATGCATGTCTGTCTCTATACCCAGGTTTCCTCTTTGTATAAGGGTGCTAATCACAGTGTGGATTAGGCTCACCCTAACGGCCTCATCTTAACTTAGTAGCTACAGTGGCCCTCTCTCTACAGTGACTCTGTCTCCAAATACAATCACGATTTTAAGGAACTGAGGGTTAGAACTTCAACATATGGATTTGGGGGAGCATGATTCAGCCCAGAACACTCTGACAGGGGAAAACCATGTCTGCCATCAGAGCTGAAGCTTTTGCTTCAGTAAAGTGGGGATGTGAGCAGGACAGCGAGAGGACTGTGTTGAGGGACAGGCTACTGTACTGGTGTCTGTCCCCCGAACCCCATGCTTGGTGGGCGTTAGGAAGTGGCAGCGTGGCGAGAGAGTTAAGAGGCAGACGTCCTAGGTCTGAACCCCAGCTGTGCCGCTCACTAGCTATGTTGTGCTGAGGAAATGACATCACCTCTCAGAATCTGTTTACTCGTCTGTGAAATCATTCTTATTCCTGGGCTGTTAGAAGTAATAAATGAGCTGATGTGAGTCAACACACTTAGCGCTGCACAGGAAACCCCTGAAAACCGAGACTGTCGTCTTCTTATTACTGTTATCATTATCATCATCGTCTTGTAGGTTAAGACACTGAGGCCCAGAGAAGGAGGCGTCTTGCCCAACTTCACACAGCCATCTGGCACAAAATTAAATGAGGACTCAGGTCTCCCAATCCACGGTCCCAAATTTTTTAACCACATCTCTGTGTGATACTAAAGGGGAAAAGAAGTAATTCCTAAATGCCCCACATTAGGAAAGTAACTAAGTGCCTTTTAGCTTCTCCACGTGCCTTTGGGACGTTATGGAAAAAGGCTGTTACAGAGAACTTGAAGCTGCGTGGATGAGGCTTAAGAAATAATGTGATGTTGAAAAAGTGGGTTTAGCGTTGTACATCCTGACAATGGCAACAACTCCACAAAGACAGATGCAAGGGGAAAGGGGCTGGCAGGAAACATCTAGTGTGTACCCGATGTTGTGGCCGCAGGGTGAGACTGGGGTGATGGTTCTTCCCTCAGCCTGTTTCTGCCTGTGTGCCGATGTCACTCCACATGGGTCCGCTAAGGCACACCGGCCGTAAACAACAGAAGCTGACTGGGCAGCATAGTGTAGACACGAGGACAGTATGGGAGTGGGTTCTCCAAGTTGGAGCAAAGGCTGGAAAACCCAGCTCGATTTCCCAGAAGGAAACGGGAACATGCAGGGATCAGTGGCACGACTCACTGAGTAAATGTCCCTTTGGGGAATTGCAGGTTGAGAAAAATCCACTCCAGCTGTTTCTGGTCCTTGCATCACTCAGGATTCCCTGGCACGCTGTGCTGGTGAATGTTAACGCCCAGCTCTCTAGTTGGGGGAGAATCCTCTTTTGTAGTGGGTGCTGATTTCCTTGGCGTAAATACCACCACATTGCCCACATGACATCACTGAACGCAGAGTTGGGACGAGAGGCACAGCAGCACACCATTATACAGTATTTCTACCATGCAGATACAATAGACTATCTACTAGAGAGAATAGATAATAGTGAAATGTAGTAAAATAACTAGCAGGTGATAAGTTTGGGGTATTTGTTGATTTTTAAAATATAATGTATATAATTGTAGGTTTATGTAATTGCTTTATAATGATGACTGTAATTAACAACCAGCTCACAAAATACCTGAAATTTTAGCAATCAGCTCTCACAAGCAAGTGTGAGCTGGCACCAGCAAATCACTGATACATCCCAGGAGACAGCATCCATGGGAGTCGATTGGCATAACTTGATTACATGCCCACGCTTAGTCCAGGAAGGTGGGGACAACTTGATTGATAGTCACCAAGACTTCCCCACTGGGGAGACCAAATCCCCTAAGGGAAAGCAGAATGCCACTGGACAGCCAAAACTCAACACCAGAATTTGCTTCTCTTCTTGACCATTTCTTTAAGCTGTATTTTTTCTTTTATAACATCTTTTTTATTTCTTTTTTAAAATTCACAATGCTTGAAGTCCAAGAGTCTTTAAAAAAGGCTCCAGGGCTTAATTCTGAGAACAGTCAACTGAAGGACCTATCCAGGAGAGGTGTGGAGGCTCAGAGCAGCCATGCCCACCTCTACATTCTCACTTCCTGGCACCTCCCACCTTCTCGGGGTGGAGATGGGGGGGGTAGGTGAATGAGCTAAACCTCCTGCCCACCTGTCATCCTGCCTGAAAGTTCACCTTTACAAATCCCCCAAAAGAACATAGGCAGCCCAAGTTGAGAAGTATCTTAGGGCAGAGTCTTCTCAAATACCCATAAAGCAGATGAGGGTGAATGGAAGCCTCAGGGTTCTGGAGTGACCTAGATACTGGAGAAGTGCTCTTGAAGGCTTGGACTTCACCTCAAAATATGGGCAAAGTGGGCATCCTAAGCCAGTGAATTCATGGTTAACCAGGGGGCCTGTTGACCCTCCAGGAAGATGCAGGAGCTCAGGTGGCCAGGGTGAAGGACCACACCCCTCACGAGAAACTCAGACCCACTTGCTTCCTCCTTATTTGGGATCACCTGGTGGCCAGCAGAAGGCCAAGTGATCTGCTTTAGGAAGGGAGTCAGAGGGAAAGTGCTGCCTCATGCTCGGGTAATGGTCTGGTTGGTGGGCGACCACCTTGTGTCAACAGCTCAGGCCCTGAGGTGGGAAATGCCACTCCTACCCCCATTTTGCATGTGAGGAAACTGAGGCACAGAGGGGTTGACTGACTTGCCCAAGTCACACAGCTGTGGGAGTGAAAGGCAGGCCTAGATGAGACCAGACCTCATGCTGTTAACCATTTGTCAAAGGGATTGAAGGGTCATCCCTAGGACTCTGTGCCCCCATAGAGGGTGTAGGATGCTGGCTTAGAAGCCTGAAAGTTTTCAGTTGCTCCAAACCACACTGAGGCTCAGGACCAAATATGAGGGATAGGGGCCCTGGGAGGGGCCAGGAAGATGCCCGATCTGCTAATGGGGCAACTGAGAACTTGACCCCAATTTCCAGGCCTCACTCATCTGCCTCCTTCTGGCCAGTGACATCCTCAAGGGCACCTCAGCCTGGGCTTCATGGGCTATAAAAAGATAAATCAGAAGTCCCAGACCCAGGGGTTGGAGGCTGTCAGCCCTGGAGCCACTTGTCAGGACCTGGCCATGGGACATCATGAGACTGGGAGTCCAGCATTGGCTCCTATGCTCACTCACTGTGTGGTCTCAGGTGAATCACTTTCCCTCTCTGAGCCTCAGTTTCTTCATCTGAAGAGGGGGTCTAGATGTCTACCTACAAGGTTGTTAGGAAAATTAAATGGCCGGGCGCGGTGGCTCACGCCTATAATCCCAGCACTTTGGGAGGCCAAGGCAGGTGGATCACGAGGTCAAGAGATCGAGACCATCCTGGTCAACATGGTGAAACCCCGTCTCTACTAAAAATACAAAAATTAGCTGGGCATGGTGGTGCACGCCTGTAGTCCCAGCTACTCGGGAGGCTGAGGCAGAAGAATTGCTTGAACCCAGGAAGCGGAGGTTCCGGTGAGCCGAGATAGTGCCATTGCACTCCAGCCTGGGTAACAACAGCGAAACTCCATCTCAAAAAAAAAAAAAAAAAAGGAAAATTAAATGAGAGTAATATATTATAAGACCCACCCTTTTTCCTTTCCTTCCCTTCCATGGCTAGAGTAAACTTAAGTACAAGTAAGGTTGTGTTACCACCTGCTGAAAACCCAGTGGCTCCCACTGCTCTCAGAATGAAATCTAAACTCCTCACTGTGGCCTGCAGGCGTGGTATGATCAAGCCGTACCCTGTTGCAGAAGGACCTCAAGGACAGGCTGCCAGCCCCACAGGAGATCAAAGTCCCAAACCTGTAGAAGCCCAGAGCTTCCTTTGAAACTACAGAGATTTGCCCCTCTGTTAATGCCATTTGGGATTCTATAATAGGTTAAAGATTATAACTGAAAATAAGTGATGATCATTGTAATGTTGAAGGTGTGCTCTAAGACTGTAGATGTTCTGCTTCTTACTGTTGCCTGCAAAATTTTGGCACATCCCTTAGTGGAGTATGCCCCACCCCCTAGCTAAGAATCACTGCATTCATTTACTGTTGGAAATAGATGCTCTCTTTTCCAGGGTACTCTCAAGGAAAAATGGCTAGTGAGAGTACCCTTCCTGCAGTCCAGGAAGTAAAAATCACATTGTTGAAAGATCCTTTGTCTCAGTGCTAATTTTTCTTTGCGGCACCTGAGCATCTATTTCCAACATTTACTAATTCAAAGAAACTTTTTTTCTTGCACGTTAAGGAACAATTTATTGAGCAACTACTTGGTGCTAGATGCTATCCTAGGTATATAGCAGTGAGCAAAACCAACAAAGATACTCTTCTTCACAAAGCTTCCAGGGGTCCAGAAAAAAAAAAAAGAATACATTAATGAGCAACAAAATATCAAGTGGATAAGTGCTTTGTGACTCAGGGAGGGGCCACTCTAGGTAGGCAATCAAGGCAGGCTTCCCTGTGGAGGTGACATCCTGAGCATCAGCTGACATGCTAGATGCCTAGGAACTACCTACCATGGATTGCTAAGGGTGGGTAATAGTGGGGCTTCTGCTCTTCAGTGTTTTTAGATCCCCTATGTTCATTCCTTGGGTTCTTCCATGCAGTCTACAAGACCCTATAACCTTTATGGTTTCGTCTTAAAACATAGCTGCCCAAGGGGACACACACTTTTTACCTCCCATTTATACTAAAGAAACTGAGGCTGAGAGTGTGACTTGTCCGTGGTCACACAGCAAGGGGGTGACAGAGTCAGGACTTACATTTGTGTATCCTAACATTCCCAGTGCTATCCCCCTTCTCCCACCTCTTTCCTGGCTGGGATGCATTTGGAGAAATCACAGTATCAGAAATAACACCCCCTACTCTGTTAGAACCTGGAGCTGTCAGCTGAGTGAGAGTCAGGTCCCAGGAGGCCACTGAGTGTCCAGTAAAGAAAAGGGGTCACAGAACTGTGGCCAATCCCTGGGGAAAGAGGCATATGGGAAAAGCCCTGGGTGAGTCCCGTTCCAGAAAAAAAAAAAAAAAAATCCTGCAGAGGCAAACCGTAGAATGCTGAGGGTGGCTTTTCTATTCCCACACTCCAGCTCAGCCCACAAGTGACTAAAGCGTTTCCTGTCCACCTGAGAGAGGCAGCTGGAGCACATCTGGCGGGTAGGCAAGCACCAGCCTGGGCTTTTGATTCCTGAACCAATACAGCTTCATTGGCCTCTGACACCCCAGCCCTAGCAGGAATTCTAAGTAAATGAAAACAGAAGCAGATGCATACAGATGGAGGTGCCTGTCTGCATACTGAGGGCTCCCCCAGCCCATCCCCCACCCTCAGCCAGAACCCCCAGCCCAGCTCCGCTTGGGGGCCACAGAGATATCAGAGAATCTAACCCTGAACAAAACCAACAGCCACCTCTCTGCCACCTCCTTATACACACCCTGGCCAGGCTTCCGTGTCATTCCCTCTGTCCCTAATGTAGGAAGCTGCATCCCTTTGACCCCTACCAAGAGTCAGGTCCCAGAGGGACAGCCCTAGGCCCAGAGGGGCTGTGATCTGAGCTAGCAGAGACATGTCCCTGCCACCTTCTTGCCAGCCTAAAGGACACATGAGTGATATTCACTTCTGGTGTGAAGCTGCCCGCATCCTCTTGAAGTCCTGGGAGATCTAATTACCCAGGCAAGGGGAAAGTGTTGAGCAAGTGAACGCCGGGGTTTGGAATAATCAGTTTTTTGACCACTGCAGTTAATGAAAGGCCAGGCTACGAAACTGTCCCTCTCATGTTCTGGCCCCTGGAACTGCTGACTGTTTGATCTAGAACTGCCAGCTTTTCTGCCACCCCCACCCCTATACCAGCCCCAAGGCTTTCCTGAATTGTCTAACAAGTACTGTCTCGGGGAGCCTGCCAGGCTTCAGGCCTGTGCAGCCTCGATGTGGGAGGCTGATGAAGATCTTGCCTGAGGCAGGGGCAGGTCCCAGACCTGGGGTTTCATTCTGAGCACTAGGAAAGGAAGGGCACACCCTTTATTATGGCATCTCCTTCCAGTATTATCACTGCCTTACAGATGAGGAAACTGAGGCACAGAGTGCCCGAGGCCATGCACTGACAGGTGGCAGAGGTGAGATCCAAACCAAGGCCTGCCTGGCTCAAGACCCTGCTCTTCTAATGTGTCCCAGATACTCTTGTAGATATTTTTTCCTCTCCCTATTTCACATATTTAAATTTCAGAGCCTGTAAGACATGTCATTCCAGCTCTGTCCTGAAATTTTGTCCCTGAAAAGTGCCAGGAGTGATGATTTTCTTCTACCATGCTTTCATTAAGGGCTATTTTTATCTTTTGCTATAAATAGCTTTAAAAGAATTGCCTCCAGTAGACGTTGGGCCAAGCAGTATGGGGTTTCAGGGTACCAGCCCACCCCCTTTTAGGAAAGGCAAAACCTAAAATGAAATGAAAGCTAAGGCCTCTGAATACCTACGAAACACCAGACACTGGGAAACCCATTTTTTCAAGTCATTCATTCAGTAGATGTTTCTTGAGCATCTACTATGTGCTAGACACAGTTCTAGGCCCTGGGGACAGACGAGTAGTGAACAAAAACAACAAAACAATGTCTCTGCCCTCATGGGGCTTACGCATTTTGGCTGTGTGTGTTTGTATGTGTGTCTGTGTGTGTGTGGCAAGCAAAAAAGCAAATATAGTCATCCACCTAGGAGATAATGGGGGCTCCAAACCACTGCAATAAGGTAAATAGCACAATAAAATGATTCACACACTCACAATGCTACCAGTCGTCTGAGCCATCAGCAAGTCATCACCTTTTTGCCTGTTGAGGGTCTTGCCTCGATGTTGATGGCTGCTGACTGATCAGGATGGCAGTTGCTAAAATGGAGTGGCAGTGGCAATTTCTGAAAATAAGACAGCCATGAAGTTCGTTGCATAGATTGACTCTGTTTTCATGAAAGTTTACTCGAGCATGCAATGCTGTTTGATACATTTTACCCACAGTAGACCACTTTCACAATTGGAGTCAGTCCTCTCATGCACTACCGCTGCTCAGCCAACTAAGTTATGGAATATTCCAAGTCCTTTGTTGTCATTTCAACAGTGTTCACAGCCTCTTCACCCAGAGTAGATCCCGTCTCAAGAAATCACTTTGCTCATTCATAAGAAGCAACTCCTCCTCCATTCAAGTTTGATCGTGAGATTGCAGCAATTCACTCACTGCTTCACGCTCCACTTCTCTTTGGATATCCTAACATTCCCAGTCCTATTCCCCTTCTCCCACCTCTTTCCTCACTGGGATGCATTTGGAGAGATCTCAGTATCAGAAATAGCACCCCCTACTCTGTTAGAACCTGGAGCTGTCAGCTAAGTGAGAGCCAAGTCCCAAGAGGCCACCAAGTGTCCAATAAAGAAAAGGAGTCACAGAACTGTGGCCAATCCCTGGGAAAATAGGCACGTGGGAAAAGTCTTTTTAAAACTCTTTCTTTACTGGACACTCAGTGGCCTCTTGGGACAGCTCTCGCTCAGCTGACAGCTCTAGGTTTTAACCAAGTAGGGGGTGCTATTTCTGATACTGTGATTTCTCCAAATGCATCCCAGTGAGGAAAGAGGTGGGAGAAGAGGGATAGGACTGGGAATGTTAGGATACCCAAAGAGAAGTGGAGCCCGAAGCAGTGAGTGAATTGCTGCAATCTCATGATCAAACTTGAATGGAGGAGGAGTTGCTTCCTGTGAATGAACTAGACAAGAATTCTAGCTCTCTTGCTATTTCACCACATCTGCAGTGACCTCCTCCAATGAAGTCTTGAACCCTTCAAAGTCATCCATGAGGCTTTGAATCAACTTCTTTCAAACTCCTTCTCATGTTGATATTTTCACCTCCTCTCATGAATCACCAGTGTTCTTAATGGCATCTGGAGTGGTGAATCCTTTCCAGAAGGCTTTCAATTTACTCTGCCAAGATCCGTCAGAGGAATCACCATGGATGGCAGCTACTGCCTTATAAGATGTATTTTTTAAATAAGACTTGAGAGTCTAAGTGACTCCTTGACTCATGGGCTGCAGAATAGATGTTGTGTTAGCAAGTGTGAAAACAGCATTTATCTCCTTGTACATCTTCCTGAGAGCACTTGGGTGACCAGGTGCATTGTCAATGAGTAGTAATATTTCGAAAGGAATCACTTCCATAGCACTTTCATGCTACAGAAATGGCTTATTTTCTTAAGCCACATGAACCAACCTCTGCTAGCTTCCAACTTTTCTTCTGTAGCTTCCTCACCTCTCTCAGCCTTCATGGAACTGAAGAGAGTTAGAGCCTCTGGAGTAGGCTTTGGCTTAAGGGAATGTTGTGGCTGGTTCGATCTTCTATCCAGACTGCTCAGACTTTCTCCATATCAGCAATACAGTTTCTTATCATTTGGGTGGTCACTGGAGTAGTACTTTTCATTTCCTTCTAGAACTTTTCCTTTGCATTCACAACTTGGCTAACCATTTGGCATAAGAGACCTAGCTTTCAGCCTTAGTGAGACATGCTTCCTCACTAAGCTTAATCATTTCTAGCTTTGATTTAAAGTGATTTGGAGGCCATTGTAGAGTTATTAATTGGTCAAATTTCAGTATCGTTGTGTCTCAGGGAATAGGGAGGCCCAAGGAGACAGAGAGACAGGGAATAGGTCAGTGGAGCAATCAGAACACACAACATTGACCGATTCCGTTCAGCATCTGATATGGGTGTGGTTTGTGGTACCCCAAAATGGTTACGATAGTAACATGAAAGATCACTGATCACAAATCACCACCCTAGATTTAATAATCATGAAAAACTTTGAGATATTGTGAAAATTAACAAAATGTGACTTCATGAAATGAGGTGAGCACATGCCGTTGAAAATGGCACCCATAGAATTGCTCAATGCAGGACTGCCTCAAACCTTCAATTTGTGAAAAAACGCACTATCTGTGAAGCACAATAAAGTGGGGTGTGCTTGTAAATGGGAAAATAATAGAAATTTTCCACTGTCTAAGGACTCTGGAGGAAATTAGACAAGGGCTGAGTAGAAACTAACAGAGCGGAGCCTCTCAGAGCCTGGGATCTGGAAACAGAGGAGACCTGGAGGATGCAAAGGGGAGAAAGGGGGCAAAGACTGGGAGGTGGGGCCTGAGTGGGGATTGAGTAGGAGATGAAGCCAGGGGACTGAATGGGGCCAGACAACAGGAGGCTTCAGGAGCACCATGGGTTGCGTGGGCTTTTCCTCTACAGTGAGGGAGTCAGGAGAGACATGATGCATCATCTGGTTTCATTTTTACCAAAGTCCTGCTAAGCAGGTGCTAAATCCTCACTCTCACAGCTGAGGAGAAGCCGAGGTTCTAGGAGGAGAAACAGCTGACTGGTGAGGCTGTGACAAGGCCACTTCAGGAACTCAGCCCCTGGTGAAGGCCTCTGTGACACCTCACGCTGCCCTGGGTTGCTCACCCTGCCAGGGCAGGTGTTGCTGGAACCCCAGACCAGTCTCCTCGCACAGTGCTCTGTCCTCTGAATGGCTTGGTGCTTTCTTCTGTTCACTTTGTTTTTGTCACTGAGCCTCAGGCTGCACAGAACTCAATGGAATGTGATTTGAGGGCTCAATGGGAACATTGTGTCTCCCCATAAAATTTCAAGCGGCTGCAGAGACGTTGCTAGGCAACCAGGTGTTGGCCCAGTGAGGGGTGGAGGCAGTGATTCATCCCGGACAGACAGAAGTGTTTGGTCCAGTCACCCTTCCCTCCTCTTACCCCCTCATAGCACAACCCCTCCTGGACAGGCAAGAGGACACCTGGAGCTCACAGGACAGCGATGAAATACAAGGTGGGAGAGGGTAATAGTTCCAAACCAACACTGAATGTATTCAGCCCTAAAGGAAAAATAGAAAAAAGGGGCCTATTTCCAAAAACATCAGAAAAGCCTTTTATAACCGTGATTGTGGCTTGCCCTTCTACCACGTGCCAAACACTGTTCTAAGCACACTAACAGGCATTACTAACTAATCTCATCCTCACTGTAATTTGGTGAGGTGGGTTCTAGTATAATCCCCTTTTATCAGATGGGAATACTGAGGTACCAGCAGGTTAACATACCCAGGCCATAAGCAGCAAGGCCAGGCAGTCTAGCCCTGACCCCAGCATCAAGGCAGATGGATGAATGGCAGGTCTAGGAAATCGGATTGGGTATCAGTGAGGAGAAATAAAGCACATGAGGGATCTACTTTAAAACTGGGGTTGAATCCATTCTACTCTTACTGGAGCTCTACTGTGTGCTGGACCATTGACCTTACATAGAAATAAGGCAGAATGCTCAGCTAGCAGGAAGGGGTTACAGGAAAGCAGGCAGACCCAAACAGGCCTTCATAACAGTTAGCAGTGTGGTAGGCACCACGGGAGAGAAGGAAACAGGCTGGGAGAGGATGGATTGAGGCAGATTCCAAGGGGAGGTAACAGACCAGGCCTAGAAAAGAACTGAAGGTGGAGGAGAGGTATTTCAGGTGGAAAGCAAGGACAAATTTGTCACCATCGATTGGAATTAATGTTTTAGGTGTCTCCCTCCACCTTCACCATCCCAGACTATGTCTTTGTATCCTTAGGAGATACCACATACCTGACATTTTGGATGTAGCAATCTTAAAATGCTTATTTAATAAATATTAAACTAAAAAGAAAAGGAAGGGGAAATGAATGAATGAGCAAGGTTAGGCTTAACTGTCACACAGTGGGTGTTAGTATTAGTAAAGCATTTCCAGAGTGATTAGAACAGCATCTATTGTGGGGCAGAAGGCAGTGGGCCTCAGAGAAGGGAGACCCACTAAGGAGCCATCGTAGGAATAGCCAAATGGGAGATGCTGAGAGTCTGAATTCATGTGATGACCCCAAAAGTAAAGAAAGGTCAAATCCAAGAAACCCTGGGGAGGCTGATCAATATGATCTGAAAGAGGAATAGATTTGCAGGAAAACAATTCATTTAGTCTTAGACTTGCTGAGTTGGAGATGTAGACAACCAAGTAGAGCTTACCTTGTGGATCCCATGAAATCTTGGACCAGGGATTGAAAGAGAGAGAAGACAGGATGCAAGACACTGCTAATCCCTACTTCCTTAACCCACATCTGTGGCAGACGTCACTAATCAATCCCAGTGTTCAGACTCCTCAGCTTAACTCCAGGGAGCCCCTGTGCATCAGTCACACTTGACATGCAAGATGAGATGTATTCGTTCCTCCTGTCCTAGGGGTGGCAGTTGGAGCCTTTGGACAGGGCCACTCTCTGAAAGCTAAAAGAAAAGAAGGAAAGGGGCAACTGAAGGTGCAGAGATATGAGTAATGAGTCCCTAAAGTTAAGATCAAATTGTAAACCACTTGAGGTCTAGGTTAGAATCATGAATTTTTTCTTCTGTAAGCCTTTAAATGTAAAAAGAAAACTCTTACTTTAAACAGAATTACGTTGTTGTTGTTCATTTCAATTAGTGAAAAAGCAATTATTCTTATGAATAATAATATCCTGGGAGTACAGTTTGATAACTTTCTTGAGAAGCCTATTCTCAGCTGATTTCATTGTCACTACTTGGTGACCTTAAGGGACATGCTTTTCTCTTTCTGCAGGATCTGTAGCCTGTGGTCATTCATTCAGCACCTGTTTATTGAATACCTGCTATGTGCTGAGCTCTGTTTTAGGTAACAGGGCAGTTTCTACCAACCTCCTCACACAGCTTATGGTCTAGCAAACTAGGGCAAACCTGGCATCAGAGCTATCTGTGGTTTCACCCGTGGCCAGGCCCTGCAACCTCTCCCCCTCCACAGACTGTTTAACAATTGGATAAAGAGAGAAAGGTAGAAAGTTAGTTCTGAATCTCCTTCTAATTATCAAGCCAGCCTTCCAGCATTCCTGCTTTCAACCTGGCAAGAGCAGGGGCATGGCTGGTCAGCAGAGGAATTGTCCCTCCCTCCCAAAGGGAACATCACTGCAGATTGACCAGGGACCTGTGAGCCCTCCGACCTAACAGGAACCAGATTCCTAAAACCAGACACACACATCTTCTCTAGTGTTTAGAGTTAGCAAAACATCAGAAAAAGTTTGTTAAATGAAGCACTCTCTCCCAAAACAGTGCACTTCTCAACAATACTTACAGGGAGAATGTGGCCAGTTCCTAGACAGAGATGTCATTGGATTTTTGCAGTCATTTTGGTGGTGACTGCCTGCTGCACTTGGATTCATTGACTGCTTTTCCTCTGTCCCTGTGGCCCTCGTGTTAGCATGGGTGTGGTCGAGTCCGCCATCTTTACCGAACCCTGTGCAACACCAGCCAGGTCCTGTGAGGAAAAGGAATAGCTGGCCTCTGGCTGGACAGGGCCTCAGTGCCTGGCACATGAAGTGAAAGAGATGCTAGCTCTTCTCTGTTGTTCAGGCAGCAACAGAGGTAGCCTTTGCCAAATTATTGGGGAGACATGCGAAAAGTTTAAATTACAAAAGAAAATCCAATAGTGTGCAATTAGGCTTCGGCATAAGTCATTCATGTTGCAAATGCTGAACAATCCCCAGGAGAGACACCCTTACACACCAGTGTCATGAAGCAGCAAGACCATGAGGGTCTCGTGTAAAGACCTGGGTTCTAGCCCTGGCTGTGCCACTAACAGCTGTGTGAACTTAGGCAAGTTACTTCACCACTTTTCCACCCTTTAGGGTCTGCCCATTCTCCACATTCTGTAGCCCAAGAGGCCCAGAGAAGGTGAGTGGCTTGCCTTGGGTCACACAGCTGGAAAATGGAATGACTAGAGCCATGGTTAGTCATTACATGCTGTGACCACACAGTTCAAGGCCCAGAGGGTCAAAATTAAGTGATATTTTATTTGCACATATACCACTTCCTCCATAAACATTTTGAAACAGCATATGGTAACAGTGCACAAGGCCTCCGAGTGGGTGCAGAGGATCAAGGAGGGTGGGGTGCTGACATCTCTACTATGCTCATGGAGTGTTGGTACTGGGAGGTACACAATCATCACTGAATGAACAGGTGAATGAATGAAGAATGGGCCCAGATACTGCAGTCATTCAGAACAAGACAAGCCAGCTTCTCTGCCAGAAGGGCAGCCAGGCAGGTGAACAGCAAGGCCGAGTGAGAGAGAAGAGAGCAGGCCTCTCTCTAAGAGGCCCATGACTAAAGTGACCTTGTCCATGGGGTGGGGCACCCTAAGTGGGGCCCTCTCTGCATCCTCCAAAGCAGCTCAGGTCCATTCCCTCCCTCCAGTTGGCCAGCACCCTCCACTGGGCACCAGGGCCACAGCACATACCCAGCAGCCTTAGAAGGCCCCTCATAAAATGTGAATGGCTTCATGAATGAATGATATGGTTACAAGAGATGCGTGCCAGAGGATCTCAGAATTTTTTAGCAAGAAAGGGCCCTTAGAAGACCAATCCAAGCCCCTCAGTCTGGAGGAAACAGAGGCCCTGTGAGGAAGGGTCAACCCAGGAAGCCAGACCCCAGGGCTTCCTCACACCCTGTATGAGCCTCCTTTACCGGCTTTGGCATCTGTCTTTATTTGGGCTCCCCCAAAAGCAGAGCCTGAGTCAAGGATGGCGTGCAGGTGGAATATTTGGGAGTGATCTCAGAAGCAAGAGAGTGGGGAGCACTAAACAGGGAAGAGAGAACGGCCCAAACAGGACACGCTGTTGAGTCAGTTACTGCTGCAGGCGACTGCGCTCAGCCCCCTCAAGGACCCTTGGAGGAAGCAAGCAGGATGTGCCTCAGAATTGTCCCTCTGAGGATACAAGACTGCAGTGTTTATCCTGACTCCCATCTCCCATCGGGTGGGGTCAAGGTAACTCCCAGCACTCCTGGCCTCCCTGCTTGGGGGGACCCAGTGACCTCCAAGCTTCAGAAAAAGCACTGAAACAGAAGACAGATTCATTGGGTACATGGGGGTGAGGTATGGCGGCACATCCAGGGGCTGCTCATCGCAGCTGCAGCTCAGAGTCAGGGAAGACCAAAGGGCTGTGGCGCTGGGTACATAGAGCCAATATCACAGCCCTTTAGAAGATAATAACAGCACCAGGAATGCCTTCCATTGACTGAGGTATTTCCCTGCATGCTGAGCACATTATGCGCATTATATCATTTGATCCTCAGACTCATTTTAGGAGGTAGATACCATTTATCCCATTTTACAGGTGAGGAGACAGGCCAAATGCTGTTTATGTAACTTGTTTATGGTCATACAGCTAGAAAGTGACAGAGCCAGGATTCAAACTCAGGTCTCTCCGACTCCACAGACCCCCTTAATCCCCCAGCCTTACTGCCTCCCAGGAGATCAGAGGTTTCCAAGTGGCCCTGGTGCCAGGATCATGGCAGAGTTGGGGACTCTGAAACTGCTCTTCAAAGGAGGCAGTATGCTGCCACAGACAGTCCAGGATGTGGACCCAGGCACCCTCAATTTGCCTTGAGGAGAGTCACTTTCCCTTCTCTGTGCCTCAGTTTCCTCATCTACAAGATGGGACTCCTCGTCATCCTTTTCCAGTCTCCTTTGTGAGGACTCACCCAGTTGGAAGAGCTAGCATAGGTTACATACCGGCACAGGTTCACAGTCAGGGGTGCAAAGAGGGGGTAATGATGCAGTGGTTAAGATTTGGGTGCTAGATTCAGAGAGATTCCATTGAAATCCACAAGATAGATTTCCTTACATCTCCGTACCTCCATTTCCCCAACTGTAAAATGAGGGGAGCAAAATAAGATCACGAGGAAACCATGAGAAGAAAATTACATACTGTCCGTGCAGAGTGCCATGATCCATGGCCCTGTGATGTCATCATTGTTTTGAAGTTTAGATGTGCGGCCTTGGGTCGGTTCCCTAACCTCCCTAAACTGCAGTTTTCTCATCTGCAATGAGAACTTAATGCAGGCCTTTCCGTCTTGAGGCTCAGACGCAATCACAGATGTGAATGCCGTTTCTCAATCAACTTTCACAAGGGAACTTCTCTCGTGGGGTCTCCATGGGCTTTCCAATTTGCTTCATCACCATCTTCCCCCCAACCCCACCCGGCCCTCCTGTCCCCCGCAAAATTCATTCTCCCTGAGGAAGAATCTATTTCTAGGAAACGCCTCCTGATCCTCAAATAAGCTGCCTTTTTTAAGAGCGGGGAGGAGCCACTGTCATAGAAATGAAGGCTTCCAGTTTCCCGGCATTTATTTCTGATACTGGATTTCACCAACAACTTTTTCGCCCAGTAGTAACTTCAGACACCTAAATGGAAAGTTTGAGTGACATCCCACGCTGAGGCCGAGGCTGGAGATGTGTGTTTCCCCAAGTCCTTTTGTGGCCTTCACGGCCTTGGGGGTCTGGCTCCTCCATCCCTCCTGTCAATGGCAAGGACACGGGAGGCCACTGAGGTGCTTGCTGTGTGGTCTCAGGCACAAAGGGGCATGACTCTAGGAGACCCTGAGTATCTTCTCTCCAGCTCTCCAGTCCTCAGCCTGAAAATGCCTGTCTTAGAGCTGACATTGCTTTGGAGTTAAGCACTGGCCACTCCTCACTTTCCTTCTTCCTGTGCAGGTGTGTCTAGGAGAGGCCACATGTTTGTTGAGTTGATAAGCCCTCACGGAGCTTAAGAAAAACCAATTTCATTATAATTAAAATAATGATTAAAATGAAAGGGATTTTCAGGGAGCTATGAGAGCATTCCGAAGGGGTCTAACCTATCTAGGAGGGGCGTTCAGCCAAAAGAAGTGCTGAATTAGGTGCAGAGGCAAGGGGAAGAGCATTCCAAGCAGAGGGAACAGCACAGCAAAGGCCCTAAGGCAGAAAAGCACTTGTGTTGAAGCCTCAGAAAAGAGGCTGGTGTCCCTGGAGCACAGTGATGGGAAGGGGGCAGTGAGACTGCAGAGGGGAGCAGGGGTCCTCTGTGCAGGCCTCTGGGTCTTCTCTAATGGATTTTCTCTGCCTGCAGTGGGAGCCACTGGAGCATTCTGAGCAAGGGCTTGACAAGAGGACACTGCACTTTACACGTTTGAAATGTCCCTCTGGCTGCAGGGTAGAGAATGAATTGAGGGTGGTGGGAACAGGGAGACAGGCAAGGTGGCTGCTGAGGCCGTCCACGTGAGCAAGAATGGTTGCCTGGACCAGTGTGCAGATGGCAGAGGGGTGTGGTCACATCCGAGATGTTTTTCTTGAGTTTTGCTGGATGGTGTAACGGGGTCAGGAGGTAGGAGTGGACTCTGATGGGAGACAGGGACAGGACATAGAGGAAAAGAAGAGATGATGGGGTGCACATTGAACACCTACTGTGTGCCTGGCACATTGCACTTGTCACCTTATTTTAATCTTCACAACCAGGCTCTGGTCTGGGAACCAAAGCTCACGGTACAGAAGAGGTGAAATGACTTACTCAGGGACACACAGCTAGTAAGTGAGGTAGCTGAGATTTTAGCCCAGAAACGTTTGTCCTCAAATCCACTTCATTCAAAGGTTATATGGAAACAGACCTTTATTTTCTTATAGTTCATATGAGTTCCCCTTTAAAGTCTGAATTATTTAAATAACACATGAACACAGTCTCTTGGTTAAAATTAAATTTTTTTTTTTCGAGACAGTGTCTCACTCTGTCGCCCAGGCTGGAATACAGTGGCACGATCTCAGCTCCCTGCAACCTCCGCCTCCTGGGTTCAAGTGATTCTCCTACCTCAGCCTCCCAAGTAGCTGGGACTATAGGCGTGTGCCACCATGCCCAGCTAATTTATATATACATATATATGTGTGTATATATGGGTTTTTTAAATATGTATATATATATATTTATAAATATATATACATATACATAAATATATATACACACACACACACATATATATATACACACATATATATCATAATCCACCTGCCTTGGCCTTCTCTCACGGGGTCTCCAAACTGCTGGGATTACAGATGTGAGCCACCATGCCTGGCCAAAATTAAAGAATTTCAGTCGAAGCTAGAGTCCGCTAGACCACTGCAATTAATCATAGTGCCCTTTCCCTTCCCCAGAGATACCACCTTCATGAGTCTGATCCTTACAGACCTCTTGCTACACATTTACATATATATACTCAAAAAATAGGCTATTGTTTTGTAGAGTTTTCTGTTTTACAAAAGTAAAATAAAACTATACATATTGTTCTGCAACTTGCTTTTTTCGCTCAGCAGTTTATCTTGGGGAGCCTTCTATGTTAGTAGGTATAAATGGATCTCATTTTTATAACCTGTCGTGTAGTATTATTTGGACTAGATGTACCACCGTTTATTTAGCCCACTCGCTTTCCAAAGACAGAAATGCGTTCTTCTATAAATGATGTAGCTTTTGAAGGACTTGTGGATTTTTTGCTTTTGAAATATAGGATTTTTATTTATGCTAATGGAGGAACCCACACCACAGTGACAACACAAATATTTAGCAACACCCAGCCTGGTGACTAAGTTTTCCCAATTTCCTTCAGGTGCTTGGCATCCCTAGGAACTAGCTCTTGTCTATTGCCAAGTCTCTGTTTATAGCAAAAGGCTGTCTCAAGAGTAACAAGGAAGATGGCAGAGTTGTCAGCTTTGATTTCAGTGCTGCATCCTGAAGCAGGCAACATGAAAAGGTGTGAAGACAGTACAGTTCAGAGCCTCAGGGACCTGAGTTCAAATCCCAGCTTTAGCCGTGTGACCGTGAGCAAGCCTCTTTATCTCTCTGTGCCTCAGTCCGTCTGCCCATAAAATGGAATTTTAAATCCCTATCTTACAGAATGGCAAGGAGAATGAAATGCAAGCCCCATGTACAAAGTGATGATCACACAGGAGCACATGTGCTCATTTCATGCCCGCCTGTCTACAGCCCCAGCCAAGTGGGGCCCATCAGAGGGGCTTGCTCCTGCATCATTGAAGGGGCCACTTGAGATCACAGAACAATGAGAAGACACCAGCATGCCACCAGTGCTGTTGATGCAATGCGGGGGAGCATTTGAGCTCAAAGGGATTGGGAAAGGGATATTCTGCCCAGGCTCTGGGCACCAGCTGTGTGCCCACCACTGTCCTTTGCACTTTCTTTCATCTACCCCAGCAGGTGAAGCTAAGTTGTCCCTCTGCCCCAATTTGTGGATAAAGAAACTGAGGCTCAGGGAAGGGGCACCACTTGCGGAAGCTCTCACTAAGTGTCAGGGTGGAGACTGGAACTCAGTGCCCTCTGCCTCTGAAAGGCGTCCTGTGAGCCTGCGGGAAGCAGCTCTGCAGAGCATCCCCACCTGGAGGGACAGTGAAGTGCTTCTTGTCTGCACTCAACCATGGAGGCCCTCCCCAGAAGGAGGAAGAAGGGGCTTTTCTGGCCTCCATTTACCCAAAGGGCTGAGACAAAGGCCTCTCAGAGGTCACCTCAGGACATGCTGAACCAGATCTCTTCAGTGAGGTGACAGAGAGAGAATATGAAATGGCCATCATTTGTGTATGTAGTAACGCTCCATTCAAGTTAGCTGAGCCTTTGTTCCCTTCCTGCATCTCTGTGGGGTGGTGAGAGGGCCTGGGCCAGGAGTCAGGAGTCCAGCCCCAGGGAGCTGACCCTCCCTGGACCTGCGTCAAGTTGCTTGCACGTCTCTGGGCCTCCATTTTCCCAGCTGTCGAATGGGAGGGTGAGAGCGGCTGGCCACAGGATGTGGAGGAGAGGGGATGGCAAGCCTTGGAGATGGGTGGCCAGATTAACAAAGAAAAATACAGGGCATCCAGGGACGTTGGAATTGCAAATAAATAGTAAGTTGTTAATTTTTTGTTGGTAGTAAATGATTTATCTAAAATTCAGATTTCTCTGGGCATCCTGTATTTTAACTAGTAAACTCTTCTCAGGGGCCCCAGCTTCACTAGATCCCCCCATTCTTTGGTACAGATCATTGATGTTTTCACAGCTTCTAGATGAGCCCTGGCCACCCCCTTCCACCCAGATTCCCAGCCCCCATCCCGTACCCACCTCCCTGCCCATGTGGGAAGTCTGCAGCCCTGAGCAGAGAAGTTTAGTAAAGAATCCCCACAGTGGAGAGAGGAGTGGGAACTCAGCGTGACTTGGAGAAAAGACAGGTGGTGGGTTTAAATCAGTGGGAAGCTGTGTCCACACGCGTGTCAGATTACAGGAACAGAGCATCTGTGTGCCCGTTCAGTGCCATGTCCATGTGGGCGCACATAAGCGAATGGACACTGCATCCACGTGCTTGCACAGAAACCACCCAGCGCTGCACTGTGCACATTTACATCCACAATCTAATGCCGCATCCGCAGTTGTGTCTGTGTGTGCATCTGCCTGTCTAGATAGATGCCAGGTCTGTGTATGAGCACATAGCCATAAATGAGCCAGGTAACAAATGCTATCAGGGGAGGGTCAGTAAACACTGCCTCTCTCCACATGACAGACTTTGGATTCATAGGAAACCCAACCTAGGACCACCAGGTATCAGAGAGACACCACTTACCCTTCACCTTGCCCATCAGGAACCATCAACACTGTAACGTGATCATAAACTCTAGGCGCTGCCTATATGCCTGTGATGCACGCCAGATGACAGCCAGACCATCGGACACGTTCTGAACTTACCTTGACAGCCCGTAAAGACCCAGATCACAGCAGATGCCCGCCACACAAGCTGTTTTCCCACAGAGGCGCTGTGTCTCTGTCCCATATCTATTAAGTGGCTCTTACAGGGGCCACGTGGCCACCCATGTGTGCAGGAGCTTCTAGGCCACCTCAGCACTTACATCCTCATCTCTGGTCCCCAGAGAGGCAGGAGGGGAGGGAGGTTTCCTGAGGACCTGCTGTGTGCTGGTGCAAGCAGCCTCCCTCGAGGGGATGGTGGAATCAGCAACCAGAAGGCAGTAGTGGCAAAGAGTGGGTCTCGTTGGTATTTGACCCCCAGGGCCAAAACCCAGCACAGGAGAGATGCCTAGTAAATGTGTGTTAGTGAATAAATGACCCAGGTGACAAATGCTGTCAGGGGAGGATGAAGACAGATTGTTCTTGCTGAGTAAATCAAGGAAGGCTTTCAGGAAGTGGTAGCCAAGGTTCATCTGGGTCTCTTAAGACTAAGGTCAACAGAGGGGTGGGCATTCTGAGTTCAGAGCCAGATGTGACAAGACAGAGGCAAATGCCAAGCAGATGCAGACCTGTGGTTTGGCAGGACAGTGGGATAAATGTGGCATGGCTAGGGGTGAGGCAGGAGGAGTCCTTTGGGACAATCTCACAGAGAGGCCACTGTGAGCCCAGGAACTGGACGGTTGTGAGCACATGGGGAGCCATGGAAGGTTGTGGAGCAGGCCAGGGATGCTGTGACAGCCAGACTTGAGGGCTGGCTCCTGGCCCCACACTGCCTCATCTCCTCTTCCAGTCTCCTTTTTCTCACCACTTAGTTTCTAGTTTCTCCTTCTCCAGCCTTCTGTAGCCACCAGTAGGAGACAAAGGGTTGGAGTGTTCTGTGCACCCAGGGACTCAAGTCTGGGTCTGTCAGCTTTTCAGCCCGCAGCACTCATGACCTCCTCTGCTGCAGGAGGAGAGGTTGTGAGGCTGACTGTTGGCAGCTTTCAGGGAAGAAGATGGGCCCTGCGGGAGCTAACAACCCCTACAGAAGAAAAGGAACAGTAGACGCAGGCTGGGTGCAAGCTCTGTCACCCACCCCACTGCATGACCTGGACAGGCCTCAGCAATAAGCCCCAGGTCTCAGGGCTGCTGGTGAGGCTCAAAGGTGATGTTGGGCCAAAAGCAGCTGGCAAGTATTAGGCTTCCTCCTCTCCCTCCTCCCCCAGGCCAGTGGTTCTTCACCCATGACCAAGGACAATGCAGCTGGCCCTGCCCCATCCAAGAGTGTGTGACTCAGTAGGTCTGGGTGGGCCCTGAGAATGTGCATTTCTAACAAGTCCCAGGTGATGCTGAAGCTGCTGCTCCAGGGACCACTAAGTTTTCATCCCCAGCTGCACATTGCAATCCCAGGGGAGCTCTTAAAACTCCCAAGGTCCAGGCCATGCCCCAGCCTGATTCAATTTGAATCTCTAGGTTGGGGCTCAGGCATTAATATTTTTTAAAGCTCCCTGGTGGCTCCAGGGTACATCCAAGTTAGGAACTAGTGCCTTGGAGAAAGCTCAGTAATAGCAACAACAATAGCAGCTAATATTAGTCAAGGCCTTCCCATGTGCCAGGTGCCCAGGTGCAACCTCATTTAATTCTATAAGGCAGATGCTATCATTATTCCCATGCTGCACATGAAGAATCCAAGGCCCAGAGAGGGGAAGTCACCCACCCAAGGTCACAGAGCTGGAAGCAGCCTCGAGCGAGGCCCATTTCACTGCTTTGTCTTGAAGCGTTGTGAGTTCTATAGTCCCAGTAGTGATGCTCGTGCAAGCTGCCGACTCTGCCTGGCCTCTGATAGGATATGAAGCATGGGGCGCCCTACCCCACTCAGCCCGTGCCACACACCTTCACGTGCCTGCGTCTGCACACTCACTCAGCCACATCCTCAGGCACGCACACATGCACTAACAGCCTCTCATGGGCACTAAGGCCCATGCCTGCCTTCTGGGTGCCTCGCAGGCTACATTTTAAATACATGCAGCAAAGACATGAAGCCACCCTTATGGTTTTTCCCAAGAAAGTGCGTACCATTCATTTTAACTGAAATTTCCTGATCACCCCAGTGTCACAGGGATCAAGCTGGAGTGAATCAGCATCCATATTGGCTTCACCAGGAGGGTCACAGTGGGGCGATTGCACACACAGCCTACCCCCAATTAGATCAGGCTGGAGCAGGGCAGGGTGGCCGCTGAGCTCTGTGACAAGAGGCCTGGCTCAGTTGCCTTCCTAGCAGAAGAACCCTGTGCCTCAGATGTGTGTGCATCTATATAGTGGGTGTTCAACACAGATCAACTTTACCGTCTACAAAGCACTGTCACAGCCTTGGTTCTGGGTGATCCTCAAGTGAGACAGTGCCAGGTCTCCAAATCTAGGTAGGGGTGTCTTGTGGCTGCGGTGGTGTTCTCTGACACGAGCTAAGACAGTGGCAACATGGACAGAAAGTCCTGGGATGCATATTCCAGGCGCAAAGTCTGGGCCATGCCCCAGTCCAACAGTAGTGGTGCTACAGTGGTGGTAGTGACAGCTGCATCTATCCTTTATGAAGACCAGTATGTGCCAGGCGCTATTTCCACACATCATATTCCCGGTCCTCCGTCAACCCCAGATGGCAGGGGCTGCCCGAGACAGGGCTTTTTCCCACAGAGGCATTGTCTGCCTGTCCCAAGTCCATTAAGTGGCTCTTACAGGGGGCACGTGGCCACCCATGAGGGCAGGGGCCTCTGGACAACCTCAGCACACACATCCCCATCTCTGGTCCCCAGAGAGGCAGAAGGGAAGGGAGGTTTCCTGAGGGCCTACTGCGTGCCGGTGCACATTTATTCCCATTTCACAGAGGTGAAGACTGTGGCTCCAAGAGGGGAAATGATTTGCCCACGGCACCAGCCCTGAACCAAGGAGCTGCTGGGATTTGAACCCAGGGCTGAGGTTACCCATTGGCCTGCTGCTGTCACCCACCATGCAGCCCATCCCAGCTGACAGCCCCTGGCCCTGCAGACAAGGGGCCCAGCTCCCAGCCCCCCACTCCTGGAAACAACCCTGCCCTTGGCTCACTTCCACTCCCTCGCTGCTACCCCGATGGCCTGGGTGCCGCTGGGGGAGCAGTTTGTTTTCACACTAGCTCTGAGCAGCAGATGGAGAGTTTGGGGGATGTGATTATTGTTGGGTTTTTTTCTTGAAATTATGTGCTTGGGCTGCAAGCAGGTCCACTCAGCCAGACAGTGCCCCCAAATGTCAGCCAGCCTTAGCAGGCAGTTAGTGTGTTCCTGCTCTCGCCAGGGGCGGAAACAATCTCTGGGGTCTCTTTGCTGGAAATAAAGATACACAGCATCATGGGGCCTCAGAACAGGGGAGAAGAGGTCAGAGGTCACCTGGATGGCCTGGAAAACTCACCTTGAGTCCCTCCCAGTTGGCCTTTACTTTTGATACAGCCCAGTCTCTTGGTGTGAGGTGCCCCACACGTGTGAAGAGCAGAGCCCTGCCCTGCCCTAAGTACAGTACTAGAGCAGAAAGTAAGCCATATGTTAAATGACCCCATTCCTTCATCTCACCCCTTCATTCTGATCTCTAACCCAGCCCCTGCTCCTTTACCCACCTCAATAGCCCCTTCTTTATTCTGATTAATTAACCACATCCTACCTCCTAAGTAGCTTATGAAAGTTTGTCTCATACAAAATGATTTTAAATGACCTAAGTTAGGAAATCAGGCAAAGAAAGGAGAGGAGAAATAGGATGGAGATTCAGCAGCTCGATGCATGCTGCTGAGTCCTCTGGTGCAGCTCCCAGAGATGAACTACATATTCACTGCTGAGCTACCAAGCAGGAAAGAAGAAGACCGCAAAAAGATGAGTTACAAGGGCCAAAGTCTCCATTAGAGAACACTCTCATCCTCACTCTAAAGGCCTGTGTAAACCTGACTCCATGTGCATTGCTACAAATTCAGTTTCTCTCCCAGCCTTTCCTGGCCATTGGAAGCAAAGGGTACAATAGATGTGTCCTCTTCCTTGGGGACCATCTGCCCCCTCTTCTGAGGAGCAAACCAGGAATGCTCCACTACTCTACCCTTTCCCAAGCCCTTTGGAGTTTCTTTTGCCTTCTCAGAGCCTGTGTCCCACACACACACCCTTTCACCTGATCAACCCTCATTCCTTCTTGCAAGCTCACCCAGTTATAATTACACTTCTGCCAGGAAACTTCCCGACACTCCTGTCTTCCTTACAGTAGTGTCCCCAACATGTAGACAAAGTCTGGCTTATAGTAGGTGCTCAATCAAAATTTGGTGATTGAATGAGGAAGTAAATGACTGGGTGTGCACCATTTAGTTCGACCCTAGGTACCTTTTCTACCTTCAGAGGGCCTGAGAGGGGTAAGAGAACTCAGGCCTCCTTAAGATAGGAGGATCTTGAGTCTTGAGTCCCTGGGGGCCTGGCATCTGGTGCAGGACACCCATAGTAGGCCATCTAGCTTCTGTGTAAACATGCTCCCTCCCTCCTTCCTAGAATAATCCATCCATCCTCTGCTCACCCATTAGAATGTCTTTCCCTCTCATAAAGCCAGAGGCCCCTCCTTGTACCTTTTCCTTCAGGTCCCCAGCTCTGTGCTCTGGGGCCAGACAAGGCACAGGCTCCCTTTGCCCGCAAGAGAAGCACTGCTCCCTGAGCTTTGCTTAACAGAGCTGAGGTGGGGCTGGTTTTGTCAGATGGCTCTCAAACATGAATTTCAACTCCCATAGGTCTGGGCACATGCCCTTGGTGACCCAGACGTCGGGATTTCTATGTGGAATTGACTTTTTAATGTTTGTAACAAATTTCCATTTTTTTAAAAAACACCGGGCAGACCACATGAAACCTCTCTAATGGCCTGAGACTGCAGTTTGCAGGAGCCAGAATTGGCTAAGAAGAGAGAGGAAGATGCCCCAAGCAGAATGGGAATAGCCAGGCAGAGGTTTAGAGGCTGGGGAAGAGCCCAGCTTGTGTCTGGGACAGCTAGATAGAGACGCACTTTGAGGCCAGAGTTCCTCACACACCCAACTGACAGCAAGCAGCCGTGACGGCAGGAGTTCCTGTACAGCCACTCCCTCACTCTGCACTGTGCATGGCTTTCCCCAGCCTAGGGGTTATTTTGTTCCCATTTTATTGATGAGAAAACTGAGTCTCTGAGGGATGAAACTGGCCCAAGTTCACTCACAAGTCAGTGGTAGAACCAAGACCAAAACCTGACTCCTCATCTAGTGCTCTGACCTCTGCTTGTAATTACACAGAAAGAAAATTCACATTCGAAAGCCCACAACCCCACAGAGCATCTGTCTGGACATTCGTGTTTCTGAATTTGCAGGGCCATGCTGCCTTTGTCCAGTGATCTTTGACACCCTGTATTAATTTTTAATATGCTAAATGGTGAGATGCTCCTTAATCTAAATTGAATCTCCAATGCCATTCATCTCTCACACCAGCCTCTGTTGTTTCCACTCCCAAAAATATCTGTGTTAATTTTCAGCAGAAAGGAAAAGAGAGCACAAGATTCAGCTCCTGGGAAGGGCATGGCAGGTAGGCTGCACCAGGCAAGCTGTCTCACCTGCAGGTCCTCAAAACCCCTGTCTTTGCATACCAAGTACCAGAGCCACCAGCCCTAGCCTTCATCCAAATCAATCCTTCATGTCACATGTGGGGAAACAGAGAATCAAAGAAGGGAAACGGCTTGTCTGCAGTCACAAGGTCCTTCCTCTGTGCCTCTCCTCACCTTGACTGACCCCTTCCCGTCTTGTCAAAATCCTGCCAGTCCAAAGTCTTCCTCTCCAGAGGGTCTGGCTTAGTCTCCTACACAGCCTAAAAACTGGATGGTAATTATGACACAGTGCACTTACCTGGTGCCAGGCACAGCGCTACGCTCCTTATGTGAGACATCTGGCTGAAACCTCTCCCTAACCCGGTAAAATAGGCACTGCTGTTGTCTGCATTTTACAAAAGGAGAAACTGAGGCAGTAAGAAGTGAAGCCACTTACCCAAGGTCACTCAGAGCTGGGATTTGAACGCAGGCCATCCGAATTCAAACCTCACATGTGTTCTTGGGGTGGGGTTTGAACTTGGGGCCAAGCCTCAACTCTGGCTTGGCTGTTCTGCTGCTGAGAAGAGGGGAATGAGCAAGACGTCATGGCCTTCTCCACCATCTCAGAGGACACACGTGAGCCTCATTGCCCAGGGTTCCCATCTTGGATTTTGATTCTGGGATGCTCGTTGTGGAAACTGCCTTGGGAACAGCCCTGCAGAACACACAATGTTTTTATGCCCTGAGTTGTTATTTCTGAAAAACAGAGGACCTCTCAGAAGTCTGTGGGGAGTGGGCAAGGGCGGGGGCTGGGGAGGGAGCTGCCCGGGAGTGGGAGGAACAGAGAAGCTGCTCTGCGCCGACCCCTCACCCTTCCAGCCACGTCACCCTGTCTCAACCCATAGTCTTGTGGGTCTCAAACTAGCAACTTAGGGGCTGAATCCAGCCCACAGGTATGTTGTATTTGACCCTGGCATGTTTTTAAGGGGGAGATTTTACATCAAATTCCAGATGTCCTGCTTCTCTTAGAAGGTTGGAAGATCTGCCACCCTGAGCCCACATTCCCCCACAGGAGCTGAAAAGCAGCTGTCCTCTTCAGAAGGGCCAAGGTTCTTCACTTTGCTCCAGTTTCTACCACTCCCTAATGTCACCCACTCACCTACTTCACTCATTCACAAAACCCACCCATCCCCCACGTCTATCACATTTGTAGTCCCTGCTCTGCCTGCTGTCCCAGGACTCAGGATCGCAATGCCTGGCCTGTGGATTCCCAGCATGACAGAGCCCCAGCATGACATGGACTGACTTCCACAACAGAACACTCACATTATCAACTATTTACACTGCGGACTCCAGAACATTTGAATCCCAGAACTCAGAAGGTTCAGAGACTCCCCTCTCTTGGAATCAATCAGGCAGGGCCCAGAAGATTGGCTGCCCTCACCCTTACTTTTTCTTAGCAAAGACCTTAATTCGCACCAAATTTTATGAGGAGCCCCAAAATGTGAAAACAGACCCAGGAGAACCATTTCAGGGCCTGCAGACCTCAGAACCCCTGGAATTCTCAGGACTTACCCATCTTGTTGAACACTCCCATTGTTGAAATGGAGAAACTGCAGCTCAGAGAAGAGAATTGGCTGGCCAAAGCCACAGCAAACTGCCATAACAGGCCTGTGTTGGCTGGTCATAGCCCCTCCCTCAGAGGCCCACTACCCTCTTGAACTCTCCCTTCTCCCTTGTCAAAACCCATTCCAGGAAAAAGCCTGAAACTCATTCACACCTTGGCATCCAGAACTGATGATGGCTTCCCTCTCCCAGAAAGTCTAAAGGAATTGGAGCTTTTAATTAAAGGAATAAAGGTCAAGTAGAGGAATTCCAGGTATTGGCTGTGGGTAGAATTGGACCAGAGGAGGAAGACGAGGAAGCTTCCTGCCGTTCCTGGAGTCACACTGCAGTGTGCCGCGCCTGCGCGCTCTGTACGTGGGTCTCCCAGACAGCCAGCCCAGCATTAAACAGTGGAGGCAGTGTTCCCACGTGCTTTAATCAGCAGCTTGGTCTCAGAGCAGCCTGTCTCCTCATCTATGAAATGAGCCTAACCTGTCTCTGGGTTCCCTCGTTCTCACTGCCTGCAGGACGTGGGATCCCCAGAGCTTACATGTACTGACAGGCAGGCTAGTGCGAGGTCTCCTAGGGAAGGAGCCATTCCTGGGCTCCCCCAGTGTGGGTGTCTCAGCCAGCCTGACCTTTGGAGGCTCCTGATGGAGATCTCATGGTCAGCATCTGAGGAGACTCCGTATCTAGAACCCCAGACAGACTCCCAAACCACAGGCTGCTGGACTCACGGAACCACTGAGCTCTTACATCTATGGGCAGCCAGGTCTATTCCGTGCGCATCACTCTTCCCAGAACCAGGCTAGGCCCACAGTGGGGGCTCCAGAAATGTAAATTGAATGAATGAATGAATAGGTAAATGAGGCAACCAACAACAGGCTGTTAGAATCCTAAAACCATGTATTAGACCACGAGGTCCCATCAATGTAACAGCCACATGGTCCAGTCCTGCAACCCCCAGCATGCTGGTAGTGCTGTTCTCAGGAGCAGACTGAAGGCCATAGGTCTGATGAGGGGTGTGTGCCCCTCCTTGTCCACCCCCCATCTGTCCTCATTAAGACACAAGAAGAGCTAGGGTTCACTGGGTCGGCAACAGGACTGGCATTGCCCTGCTGCAAGGACCCATTTGTGTGCACTGTTTGGGCCAGGCTGCACACCTCAGGCCAGGCTCACAACACTCAGACCTGCATTTAGTGGGTGGAATGATTCTAAGGCTTCAGATGCCAGGCCCTGAGAGACAGGAATCAGACTAGTCTTTGCTCCCAAGGTTCCACAGCCCAGGTAGGACACAGGTCCGGGGAACTGGTAAGCCCACTGAGGGGAAGGCTGTGGGAAGTAAGGGCAGAGGGCCACTGTCTGCCTGGAGTGGAGGGGAAGCTGCCCAACAGGGGCCCTTGAGAGGCATTCACAGTGCTGAGTGGAGGAAAGGCTGTTCCTGGTTTGCTGAACAGCAGGAGCAAAGGCCCAGGAGTGTGACAGGACACTTGTTATGGAAAAATAAAATGGCACACCAGCAACTTGGGGTGATATGGGCAGCTTGAAAGGAAGGCTGAAACAAGGAGAAGCACCTTCTGAGGGGCACAGCACACAGTGGACAGAGGGAGCCCTCCCTACCAGAGCCACGCCTCTCCTGGTCACACACCTGAATTTCCTCCATGAGAGGTTCACCCTTCCAAGCCCCTCTTCCACAGTACAGGAGGTACACCTGGGGTTTGCCAATTGTGAGTTGTCCATACCCTGGTACCAAGGAGTTTAGGAGGGGATGAAGAGACAGGCAAACAGTAGCCGGTGCTAGAGCAGGGAAGGGCACAGCATGGTCACAGTGTGGCAGGAGGAAGGCAAAGTGCTGGCCTGGCTCTGCTGGGAGGAAGCCACATGGTGAAAGCCAAGGCTGCAGACACAGGTTGCAGGTCAGATGAGGGGGCCAGGGAACCAGGCTGGGAAATGTGGGCTTTATTTCAAAGACATTGAGCGGCCTTCCAAGGCCTTTGAGCAGGGGCGTGAGAGTGGACTTGCAAGTCTGGAAGAATTATCTGGAAATGCAGATGGTGGGTGGAAGTGGGCCCCTGTCACTCTGTCTGGGCCCCACGTGATGAAGGGTGCACCTGGCTATACTTCACTCCCTTGTCCAGAAGAGGAGAGACCACCAGCGTCAGCTGCACGTCCACCAGGCACGCTCCGAGCACATTGCAAGGCATCCACAGGAAGGGCCACTCCTGAGTGGGCACTCTTCTGTCTGGTGGGCTGCTCTGTTCCAGTGTCTGCAGCTGTGCCAGGCACTTAGTAGGTACTCAATAAATGCTCATGGATGACATGAATTACCTCATGTGATATTCAGAACCACCCATGGGTTAGGTACAATCATCATCCCTATTACTGAAGAGGATACTGAGGCTCAGAGAGCTAAGGCCGTCACACTGGGATTTTAATCCAGGCAGCGGCTTCTGATTCTTCTCTAAATACTGTGTGGCATTCGACAGGAGGGACAGCAGAAGGAGGGTGCCGGTGCGAGGTGGCTCTAGGAGTGTGGATTCGATTCCTGGGGCTGCCACAGCAAATGACCACAAACTGAGTGTGGCTTAAAACAAGGGAAGTTTATTCTCTTATGACTCAAGGCCAGAAGTCAGAAATCAGGTGTCAGCAGGGCCACCTCCTTCTGAAGAGCAGGGAACAGTCCTTCCTTGCATCTTCCAGCATCTGGCGGCCCCAGCTGTTTCCTGGCTTGTGGCTGCAACACTCCAATCTCTGCCTCTGTTTTTACGCGGCCATCTTCCCTCTGTGTCTGTGTCTCTTGTAAGGATACCTGTCATTGCATTTAGGGCCCAGACAGATAATCCTGGATGCTCTCATCATGAGATCCTTAAGTACAGAAACAAAGAGGATTTTCCCTAATGATGTCACATTCACAGGTTCTGGGGATCATGATGTGGGTATATATTTTGGGGGCTGCCATTCAACCCACTGCATGGTGTCTCTGGCTTTTGGCAGGAACCCACGTAGGACCCAAAGCACCAAGAGACGTTGGGCTCCTGGACCAGCTGCCTGCAAGTTTCTTGCTCTGTTTCTCCCTCTCTGTCCCTACATTCCCAGAACACGCCTGTGTCTCTCCCGGGTCCCCAGGCCAACCTCTCTGCTCTCTGTCCGCAGGTTTGCCAGGCACCGCTCCAGATCTGGAAAAGAGAAAGCAAATTTTTGGGCAAAACTTTATACCTCCAAAGAAGCCAAAAACCTTCCTGCAGCTCGTGTGGGAGGCGCTGCAGGATGTGACACTCATCATCCTGGAGATCGCCGCCATCATCTCCCTGGGGCTGTCCTTCTACCATCCACCTGGCGAGGGCAACGAAGGTAAGATGGTCCTCGGACCCACGACCCACCCTGCACACCTGGCCACCACATCCGCACCAGGGGCACTCATGGCTCACACAAATAATCCTCTCCTTCCAGGGGAGAAAACTGAGGCCCGAGAGGCAGGGCCCCGCGCATAGTCAACACAGCCAGAGGGTGGCTGAGCCAGGCCTCAGCCCCGTTTCCCTGTGTGAAATGCTCAAGAGTTGGACCAGCAACAGTGATTGTTTTAGTGGGCATTTTTTAGCACTTACAGCGCGCCAAGCCCTAGGCTGAGATGTCATCCTGACAACTCCCTGCGGTAGCGGCCATGGTTATGCCCATTTTAAAGATGAGGAAACCTTGGGTTCAGTGTATACGGCTTGGGTGATGAGTGTACCAAATTCCCACAAATCACCGCTGAAGAACTTACTCATGTAACCAAATACCACCTGTTCCTCAAAAACCTATGGAAATAAAAAATGTAAAAAACAAAGATGAGGAAACCGAGGCACAGAAAGGTGGGTTACCTTGCTGGAGGTCACCAGCTAATAAAGAGTTTTCAGATTTTGCTGTGGAGCCTGTTGAAAGCACTGGTGTCAGACCCCATCCTAAGAGAACCTGGTTCTCTCTCCAGAGTCCAGGGACGGCTGGATTTTAATAAGCACGCAGGTAAGGGTGACCCTGACATCTGTGCAGGCTGATCTGTTTTATAATCTGCTTTTTCAATCAGTAGGATATTGTAAATACTTTTTTTGTGATTGGTTATGATTCGACATTTCCTAATGAATGTGCTGCATAAATAGATAAACCTACTATATTCACAGCTTCAGAAAAGCAAATTAAAAGTTGATAGCATATAAGAAATAACATTATGGGCCTTATTTTCCCTAAATAGAAAGGTGGTCTCTGAAGTCCCTTGAACATCTGTTGCCCTGGCCCCTCCCAAGCCGAAGTTGCCCAGTAAACTGGATAACCAAGTCTATTAAACCAACTACCTCAATTCTATACATAATAATAAGTTGATTTCTTTTCTTACATGACCTCTTGCCATAAAGGGCTTAAAGACACAAGAGAGATACATCTCACAGGATGCAGTCAAATAGAAAGCCAGACAGAAAAGGAATGGAAGCAAAGAAATCAGCTACAATTGCTGCTATGATTGAGATTTAAATCTGACTTGAGGTTCCTGGCAGCCAAGACAGAAAGGGAATTAGGGTGATTTGCTGTGAATATACTAAAAAGTACTGAATTTAAAAATAATAAGCTGGGTGCAGTGGCTCATGCCTGTAATGGTGGCACTTTGGGAGGCTGAGGCGGGTGAATTGCCTGAGCTCAGGAGTTCGAGACCAGCCTGGGCAACATGGTGAAACCCCATCTCTACAATAATAGTAATAATAATTTTAAAATGAAAAATAAAACTAAAAACTAAAAGGCAGATTTGCATAGCTCAAATTGTCAGCAAGGAGGAAAAGTATTTAGGAAAATGACATTTCTCTTGACAAGAATTCTGGGATGAACCGTCACATAGGACATTATAAGCAATGCACAATGCCTTCTTTGCAGAAGTTTTATAGCAAATATGAAAGTAGATAGTACATGGCGACTGGAATAAGCTTGGACAAAGCTAAGAGTGTAACACTAACGCATGATGATAATACTTCCTACTATTTTTATAGCTACCACTCATTGGGAGCTATTATGATAGAAATCCATTTAATTCTCAATCCTCACAACAACCCTATAGGTAGGTGCTATTATTATCCAGGAAACCAAGGCCCTGAGACAGTAAATGGCTTGCTAAGGGCACACAGACAGAAAGCAGCAGAACCATGACTCAGACCAAGGGGTTCTGGCTCCTTGGTCCTGTCCCTCAGCTGCATTTCCTCAGAGAGGGACAGGACTGAGTCAGCCCAGATACGTGGCCTCATGCAGCCCAATTCAGTACAAGATTAGAACTCAGATAGCAGGTGGTGGAGGGGGTGCAGGGGAAGCATGGACCAAGCTCTTCATGTGTGCCAGGAGGAGCGTCTAAACCCCCAAACAGGTGGCTGCAATCTTCCGTATTAGAGATTCGGAAACCAAGGCCCAGAGAGAGGAAGGACTTGCCTGCAGTCACAAAGCTACCGTAGGCGGTAGGGCAGCATTTTCAACCTGAGTCTGTCTGGCGCTTCTCCGGCTCTTCCCTGCCTCTAGCCGGGGCACTAGCTCAGGCCATGCCCTGGTCAAAGGCAGCTGCACACAATCCACATTAACTGCGATCAAACATTCTTGGGCTTTGTGACCATCCTGACTCCTTCTCCCGAAGCCCTTACCCTGGCCTGAAATCTGAGCTCCGAGCCTCCCATGTTGCCAGGGCTCCTTTGCCCCAGATCAGGCTCAGTCTCCATCAATCCCCAATCACCAAGTGAAAAAAAAAAAAAACAACCCTGAGAGAGACATCAGTTTCACCAGGGAAGGTGACAGGGACAGTTATGTGGCCTTCTCGGCTCCCTTCTCCCTGCACACAGCCTTCCAGAGACTGGGCCCCAGCTCTAACTGAGCACCAGTACACATGGCGCTTTACGTCTGGGTTCTCAGTGAACCCTCATGCCCATTTCACAGACCAGGAACTTTCGGCCAAAGATTCCCCAACAGGGCCCTCCCTAAGCAGCCAGTGTTGAAATTATGCCATTGCTCTGGTGCTAGTGAGTTTTGTTTGAAATCATATAATGCACCCAATTTCTTTTTGACACCTGCTGCCACATCCCAGAAGGCACCAGAGTCCAGAGGTCAGAGCCTGGGGACAGGGCCTGGCTCTGCCTATCTGGCCCTGAACCCAGGCAACCCCCCATGTGCCCAGCCTCAGTGTCTTCATCCATAAAATGAGATGAAAGATAGTACCTGCCCTGTGGAGCTCTTGTGAGGATTGAAGAAAATAATGCAAAGAGCTTGGCGTGGAGCCCTGAGCAAACCTCAGGAAAGCAGGTGTCACTCCCCATGTGGCCGATCACTCCCCGTTTCTGGAAAAGTGGCCACATCCTTTTCAACACCCTGCAATTCTAGTATCCTCTACAGCAAAGCAGAGGTGGACAGCGTGAGCTTATCAGAGCCACAGATTCCAAAGCCCCAGTGCCTGTCACCCTTGCCTCCAGCCCCTATTATGTCAAGTCCTCAGGGGCCACTGCCCGCCTTCGCCCCAGGTCTAAAGATCCAGGAGTTAGGACCTGAGCCAGTCAGAGAGCCTTCCTTCCGAGGGGCAGGCAGCCCTGTGCACGAAACAGACTCAAGTTCTACAGAAGGAGCAACGCTGGCCTGTCAGCAGAAGGAAGGAAGGAGAGGGCCCAGGCTAGGGGGAAGGAGGAAGAGGAAAGGAAGAAGGAAGGCAGGGAGGGGGCTTATTTATAACCTGGCACCCATAGGAAGGCTGGACGACATTCCACCAGCAGCTTCACCAAATCTGCGGTGCCCACATTGTGTTTGAACTCATTCCATTTTATTTATCACTTGCCATTATTTTAAGTGCCTTGGAATGGACATCCTCAGCCCTGAGCTCTGATGCTAGCCAGGTACACGGTGTCCCTACCCCCACCCCACCTGGCAGGTGAGGGAACTGGAGCTCTGAGAGGGGAGGGTGGGGACTCACCCAGAGTTGTGGCCTGGGCCCCCAAATCAGGCCTCAGGCTTCCTGCACTGGGGACAAACTCAAGAGCCAAGGATGAAAGACACACAGCTGGACTCATTCCAGGGTCAGGTCTGGGGGCAGGCAAAGGAATACAATGTGGTGGCAGCACTACAACGCTGACCGCCCCCCACCAGAAGACACGTCTTCCAGAGAGGGAGGCCTGCTCTTAGCAGATGACAAAGTGGGGGCTGGGGTCCCAGAGGGATGTGGGTTCAAATCCAGGCTCAGCAACTCCCCAGCAAGTGGCTGCCCCTGCCCAGGCTTCACCTTCTCCCTCTGTAAGACAGGCCTGGTCATTGGCAATGGTGACAGGTGGAATTAGTCACACATGCAGTGAGCGCATGAGTTTCTCACTGTGCCTGGCCCATGGTAGGTGGTTAGTAGATACAGTCATATGTCACTTAACGACAGGGACATGTCATGTTCTAAGGCAATTTCATCATCGTACCAACATCGTGGTATGATGTACCACAGCCCACTACACACCTGAACTGTATGGTGCAGCTCGTTGCCCCTAGGCTACGCACCTGTACGCATGTGACCATGCTGAATCCTGTAGGTAGCTGTAACACAATGGTGAGTATTTGTGTATCTAAACATAGAGAAGGTACAGTAAAAATACAGTATTATGGTCTTACGAGACCACTGCGGTAAATGCAGTCTGTCGCTAACAGAAATGGCCTTACACGGCACATGACTGTTCGCTGAGTGACCGCAGGGCCCTTGTCCAGTGGTGACACTGTTGCTGTCTGTACACACTGTCTAGTTTTACCTAATGCCTAACTCCTGGGCCTCCGCCCCACACTTCATCTCATCCTTTTCCCTAAAACCACTGGGCCAGGCTGGGCTGGATGCCCCCTGATGAGCAGGAGTGAGGGGTATAAAAGCATCCCCAAACTTAAAGTTAGGAGGCCTGCTTTGAGTCCTGGCTATATCACGTCCTGGTGTGTAACCTTGGGAAGGTCTTATCTCACACTCATCACTGAGAAAGCAGTTGGGGCAGGGCTGTGGGTGCTGCAGCACTCTGCAGCCTGTTAGTCCTCTACCAACATCGTTTTGTACATGAAGGATTACCTGGCTCAGAGACCTCTAGACACTTATCCTAGGTCATACAGCATGTTCATGGCAGGGCTAGGATTGGCACACTCACTGCCCCTACCCCTGCTGGTGACAACTCCCCTAGTGCCAGAGTGCCAACAGAGTGATAGGCACATAGTAGGTGCTTAGAAAATGTTTATGACTTAACCAGTTTGGAGGATCTTTGTTGGATACCAGGCCCTCGTACCCACCTGGGAGGCAGATTCCCCATTTTACTGGTGAACATGTAAACAGGCCCAGAGAGGCCAAGTGGGTACCCAAGCTTATACAGACAGGGAGAGGCCACACCCTCTACAGCCCTAGGTCCAGGGAGAGCAGTTGCAGTTCCCTGGACCCTATGGCCACAATCTGTCCCTGCTCTAGTCCAGGGGAGCCCCAGAGGAGATCTCAGCAGGACCCACCCACTCCCCTCTTTCCTCCCCTTCCTATTCTCTTCTCCCTAATTGTTCCAGGGGCAGCAGGAATTGCTCCTAGGGTCAGACAGTTTCCGGATGGCCAAATCCCTACCCCAGTGATCTGCACTCCCACTTTCTATCCATCCCAGGGCACCCATGTGACCATCAGACAGTTCTCAGGAGATAAAAGCTAATCGGCTTTTGCTGGCAGAGTGAGTGCCCTCTAAGGGTTCCTTGGTATAGAGTCAGCAAGGGTAGCAGGTAAGGCTGGGAGTTGAAACAGGGTACAAATCCCACTCAGTCATTGGGCCTTGGATTTCAGAGCCCAGTCCAAAGAAAAAAGCCCATGAAAAGGGGAGAGGACCAACTTTTATCATGCATCTATCAGGTATCAGGCCCTTAGCTCACAAATCCCTGAGGTTATCTCACTTCACATCTATCTAACCTGAGGCTCAGAGAGGCCAAGCCACTTACCTAAAGTCACACAGCAGAGATTGGATTTAAACTAGGTCTTTCTGATTCCAGAGCCCGAAAGCTTGCCATTGCTTTGTGTCTAAGTGTCCAAATGCTCCAGTAGCTACTCTAATGAGGGTCCCATTGAGGAAGCACACAGCAGGGGAAATAACAGCCTTCCCATCTCCAGAGCACATAGCAAGGGGCAGGGGATAACAAAAGTCTTGTAAAATGCAGCATGGGGCTCTGTAATCCCACTCCCTCCCCCTCCCTGCCCCTAAGCCCCAAGAGAATGCATTTCCATATGCTGGGTTTCTGTTTAGCAAGGTTCACATGTGTTTCCTAGTTTTGGGGGTCTCTATGGTGTCTTCATTGTGGTACAGGAAGCACCGTTCCCCAGTTCTTCTCCTCCCATCATCATATGTCACTCAAAGCCAGCAGAAGCCCCTTTGTAATGTGGGCCTCAGGGCTTCATAAAGCCAGGCTGTGGAACTTGAGCGATAAAGCTCACCTACACACTGGAAAATAAGAAGCACCAGCTTTAACTGAGCATTTACTGTGTGCTCACTGCAGTGGGTGTTTTACACGAAGTCTCTCTCTTAATCCTGTCAAGCACCTCATGAGAGAGTGCCTGCCATCTTGCAGATAAGCAAAAACAAAACAAGGCAGGCACAGTGGTTACATAGCAAGTTCATGGGCACACAGCAGTTAGCGCAGCTGGGATTCAAACTTGGTTACCATTAGCACGATTATGATTACCATTACTCCAAGGCGGGTCCTGCTAAACAGTTTAAAATTACTGGAAAAGTCTGAAACTCCCAAGCAGGGAGAAAGGTGGCTTTGGGAACCCCACATGATGGCATTGTTTACTGGCCCGAAGGGAACAGCTGGTTCAGTGTAAGACCTGGAAATTTCCAGGGCACATGCAGCTGGGCCGCAGGGAGTCTGTATCTCCCCAGGCTTGGACCCGACCTTCTCAGGAGCCGAAAGCCCATGAACATTCCTTGAGTGCCACTTGGCCTTCTTGTCATGTTGCTTCTGACCCCTGGCTTTCCAGAAGCTTCCACTGGGGTCTCTTGAAGCTTCTGTTCTCTGTTCCTTGAGACAGACTTGGATTTCCAGATGCTCGGCCATGAATCTTTGGCAAACACATGGCAGAGGGGGCTGCTGGGCTCAGGGAGAGTGAACAGGCCAGGTCTGGTGTCAGATTCCAGACCCAGATTCAAACCCCATTATCTGCTGTGTGACCCCAGGTAAGTATCTGCTTCTCTCTGAACAGCTATCCTTCTCTCAGCCAGCTTGAGGGTTAGCGTGAACGCTGGGTGCACAGCAGGCCTTGCAAGGTGTCCAGAGCCCCACCTGGCCCCTGTGGAGGGGAACTGCACTGAGTTTTCCAGGAAGGATGGTCAGATGCTGCTGGAGATTCCTTTCCATGGAAATGGCCTTCCCTGGTCCCAGGGGAAGTGAAGGCCTGGGCGTGTCCTGGCCTAGCTGTGGTACCTCACCTCCTAGGCCTCCCCCTCTTGCTCTCAGGATCCTTGTGGAGATGAGAGAGAGGCATAGAAAGGCCTTAGGCCCAGCATCGCATGGGTAGGACCTACCTTTGGGTCTGATGCCTTCAGATAAGATGTGCCTGGGTTCTTTTTCTGTTCACCCTGTGGGCCTGGCAGACCTTGAGAGTTTTGGGGGTCTAGACTGGGAGGGGCTCAGTGGTGCAAAGGTGTGGGGTGCAGATCCCTGTAGGTCAGACAGGCGGCCTGCAGCTCAAGCATCAGCGTCCTCACTGTGGAGTGGGGCTCACTCCTCAGCTGTCTGACAAGGGCTGAGTTAGAACCTCCTGTGTACTGAACTCTGGCCAGGAGCTTCCACCTTCCTCTCCCTGAGCCCTGGAAGGCAGTCTCAGTGATCCCCGTTTTGCAGTTGAGGCCACTGATGCTGGGGAAGGGCAATGACTTGTCCAAAATCATGCAGAGGCAGCAGCAGAATTAGAACCAACTCGTCTTCCCAACCTGCCTGGGCAACGTAATGAAACTCCTACAGAAGAAGAAGACATCGGCAAAACTGCCTTTTCAGACTCTAAAGCACATGCAATATGGTTGCATTTATTCTGTGGGAAAAAATCTCACCTTTTCTCTTTTCTCATGAATTAGAAAAAATTCCTTGTCTTTTCTCATTAATTAGAGAAAATTCTCCTTTTCTCTCCTCTGTGTCTTGTCTGTGCTATAGCATCCATGAACTTTACCATATTAAATGTCAGCTCTCAAAATAGTGCCCGAGATAAAGAATGTTCTTCTCATTTTACCCAGATGAGAAAATGAGTTTCAGAAAGGGAGTCATTTGCCCGAGATTTCACAGCTAGAACAAAGGCAGAAAACGTCAGGGGCCAAGACAGTGGGCTCTGGGTTCACATTCTGGCTTTCTACTTGCCCTTCATGGCTTGGACAAGTCACTTGACCCCTCTGAGAAACCTCAGTTTCCATATCTGTGAAATGGGTAGTATGAGTACCCTGTGAGATGATCCATGTGAAGCACTCTGCACAGGGTTTGGTACCCAGACACACTGAATAAGTGGATAATTATCATTTGATTCTTAACACTTGCTACTTGCCAGAACTGGGCTGTAAATCCAGGTCATGAGGCCTCTCCTGCCCGGCTCACCTCAATCTGCCTGCTTCTGTCTGGTCTTCCAGGATGCGCGACGGCCCAGGGTGGGGCAGAGGATGAAGGAGAGGCAGAGGCGGGCTGGATCGAGGGGGCCGCCATTCTCCTCTCAGTCATCTGTGTGGTCCTGGTCACGGCCTTCAATGACTGGAGCAAAGAGAAACAGTTTCGGGGCCTGCAGAGCCGCATCGAGCAGGAACAGAAGTTCACCGTGGTCCGGGCTGGCCAGGTGGTCCAGATCCCTGTGGCTGAGATCGTGGTTGGGGACATAGCCCAGGTCAAATATGGTAAGTGTCCCAGCCACAGAGCCAGGTTCTAAAGCTGGATTCTGGGCATAGGTGGGACAGGCCAGGCTGATGCAAAGAGACTGGCTCAAGGAAGGGGGTGCATTCCTGAAGGTTGATCCCAAGCCAAGATGTCTTCTGAGATCCTTTAGGAGGTGGAAGGGTACTTCCTGGAGGAGGTACAATCCTAGAATCCATTTACATCAGAAATGACAAATACATGGCACGTGTGCTGCCATTCTCCAGACTTCCACCCGTAGCAGACACTACTAATCAGTCACAGCTCAGAGCCTGGATACAGCCTCAGAAGCCTTCTCAGCACAGCCTACAGCAACCACTAATACTCAGAATGGGCTTATTAGATGAAATCTATTTCCCATCCCTGATTTGGCTGCTCATGGATGGTTGTTGGGCTAGAGGAGATGTTGGAGAGAGTGTAAGTAGGTAAGTGAATATTCTGGGCCTGTGCTACTGCCATGGAGAAAACAGGCAGGCTGGTGCCAAAGGGAGTTTGAGCTAGATATGTCCTGGGTAAGTTGATGCAGAAATTAGGGGAGAGGTTGGAGTGCCCCTCCTCACTCTGCCCTAAAGGGCTTGATTTCCCCTTGACAGTGTGACTTGGTTGGAGTCTTCTCAACCCAGCCAAAACAGACTGGTTCCTTCCAAAAGATTTCCCCAAACCATAACTGAGACCAAAGAAGAACGAGTTGTTGGGAGATCTGCACTCCCAGTCCAAGCGAGGTTGAGAGAAACACTTCATAAAGTACATGCCCGCTTGAGTGAGGGTTGCAGGGGCCCAGCCTCAGCCCTCCAGGCCTGTGCTGTGCACCTTAGCTCCAGTCTTGAGCTGCACATGGGCCTTCTGTGGCACCATCTTGGTTCCCTCACCCTGGGAGCTCTAAGCATTCTGTCCCCGATGGCAAACCTTCCGTGGTAATCATACCTCTAAGGGAATGTTCCAGCCTTCTAGACAGCTGAGAGCCTGCTGACTCCCCTGCCCTTCCTCTTGCCAGGTGACCTCCTCCCTGCCGACGGCCTCTTCATCCAGGGCAATGACCTCAAGATCGATGAAAGCTCCCTGACCGGAGAGTCTGACCAGGTGCGCAAGTCCGTGGACAAGGACCCCATGCTGCTGTCAGGTGAGCTTCAGCCCGCTGTTGGGCTCACTCCTGTCGCCATGCACAGGGGATGCCTGCGTGTCCCCTTCATGAGGTAGAAGGGACTCAGAGACTTTTATCCTTGGCTCTGGTATCTCCAGCCAGCTCAGCCCCAAGTGAGAACTGCCTTCCTTTTCCCTCACAAACACACATTGAGCCTACTCTGCACTCAGCAGCCCGAGCCCTGGGGAGACTGCGGTGAATAAAATGGACAAAGCATCCCTGCCCTCATGGCACTGACCTCCTAGTGACTTGGTTTACTAAAAAGCTGAAGACAGAAGCCCACTGCCATCAGAGATGAGAATCAGTCAGGTGGTAAGCGTTCTGGCCACTGACTGTGTGCCAGGAACAGGGCCAGGCACGGGGCTGTGGCAGTGAGTGAGCCAGGGAAGGCCCAGCTCTGGGAGCTTGTGGCGAAGTGAGAGCAGGGAGGCGATGTGAAAATTCCTGTGGGGAGAAGCATGTGAAGAAAACAAACGGGGCACAAGGTGTACTGAGTGTGGGTAGTGAGGAGGAGCTGGCCTTATGACTATCCGAGCAAGAGCACACAAGGCAGAGGGAACCACAGGGGCAAAAGCCCAGAGGCAGGTCTGGCTGGAGGCTGCAGTGAAATAGAGAGAGTGGAGAGGCCAGAGGTCAGGCCTCATGGGCCATGGTCAGCAGTTTGGAAAGTATTCCCAGTGTGATGGGGATTCTCTGGAATGGTTTTAAGCTATGAGCTGATCATGTTTACATTTTTACAAGCTCACTCTGGCACCTACAGGGGCAGGGAAGGGGCGGGGAGACCCTGCGGGGGTGAGACACCAGCCAGGTGAGACCCCTTTTCACAGGGACACCCAAAAGGCTTCCGTGTCCAGCAGTGCTCAGCAAACACCCTCTGCAAAGCTACTCTGGGAACTCAGGCCAAGTGCTGGGACCATCTGCAGCCCAACCCACCAGTGTTTCAAGCCCAGCCCCTGCCCATGGGAGCCCCTAGCCTGAATGGCCTTGGGGGTTTAGGCCTACCAACAGCTAATCCCACAGTAGGGGTGTGAGGCAGCTGTTGTGAGAAAGCCAAGGAAGGAGCAGAGTTCCCTGGAGGATGGGCCATTGAGCTGTGTTTTAAAGGATGAATAGGAGCTTTCCAAGTCCAATCGTAGAGAAACGGCCCTCCTAGTAGAGGCAACCACGTGCAAAGGCACAGAGGTCTGACGGAGTGTGGAATGTCCTGGAAATAAGAACAGGTCTGCAGGGCAGGATGGTAAGAGTGAGAATAGAGGTGGAGGCATTTATTTATCCAACATTCATTTAGCCAGCATTTGTTAAGCATATACTGTGTGCCACTGGTTAAGGGAACAAGCCAGATCCCTGCTGTCCTGGAACTTAGAATTTAGTAAAGGAGAGAATCAATAAAGGAGCAAGCAAGCAAACATGCAAGGTAACTTCAGATAATGGTAAGTCAGATGAAGATGTTCCACCATGATAATGAGATACAGAGACCTACAGGAAGGGCACAAGAATCTGAGTTGGTCAGGGAAGGTCTGTCTGAGAGGTTGCATTTGACCTAAAATCAGAATATTGAGAAGAGAAAGTATTCCAGGCAGAGAGACAGCAAGTGCAAAGCCCCTGGGGTCTCACTGAGAGACCACGGAAAGTCTCAAATGACCTCTTAGAACATAGGGCCACATGAGAGCTCAATAAATGGTCACGGCCCTGTGGCCCTGGTTCTGCCCTCTGGGATGAAGTGATTGACAGACAGGGCATCCTTGGGGGCAGTGGCCAGGTAAGTCCTCTGGATGTGTGGAAGCCCGGGGCAGGCATGGAAACTTCAGGTAGTTTGGAGAAGAGGGAAGAGGGGAGGATGCTGGCAGGAGGCTGGAGAGAGAATGTGTTCAGAATCACTGCTCCAACAGCATCACAAACCAGCCAAGGAGGAGGGCACAGGTGCAGAGAGACCCTGGAAAAGACACGACGGGCAGAGATGGATGGGAAGCCAGCCAGCCAACCTGAGTGAGTCACAGGGTGGCCGGGTCTTGGAGCAGGGGCAGGAGGGCCCCATGGGAACAGAGGTGCCAAAAATAAGACAATGCTGAAGGCAGAGGATGGGAGCAGGAGATTTCAGAACGAGAAGCAGAAATGGGGAGTGAGGAGGTGCTTTGGGGAGCTTGGGGAACTCTCTGGCTATGTGTGCCAACTGCCTGTCAAGAAGCCTCAAAACTTGGAGAGGCCGGGATGTCCCCAGGGAGACCAGAAGTCCCAGGAGACCAACAGATCCTGCAGGAGAGCTGAGGCCTGCAGGCCCTTGGAGACTCAGAAGGGAGCTCACCCCTTAGTGGGGAAGAACAAGGGGACCGGAGACAGACAGAAGGCTTTCCAGGTCTCAGCAGGGATCCCAGTGAATCCTGTGAAGCCTGGGCTGTGGGGTCAGCGTTGGTCTTGGCAGGGTTCCCAGTTGTCTTGGAAGGGTGGCCTGTGGGCACTGAGATGAGAAAGGGTGACCGCAAGAAGCCACTGCAGGCCCTCTGAGCCCAAGTGAACCAGCGACCTTGGTCTCCATCTGTTCATCTGGCTGGAAGCCTGGGTAGATGGAGTAGGCCTGGGGCCTCTGGATGTCAGGAGACGTCAGTCAAGGTCTCCAGGATGTCGCTGTGGGCAGGAAGGAGAGCGGCATGCAGGAGCCTGGAGATCTTGGTGGGTTTGTGCTGGTTCTTGGGTTGCCGGTAATCTGGTGGACGGTTTCTAGTGGCCTTCCCCGGAGCTCTGTCCTGTTGCAATGTTCAAAGTGTTCCCATCAGTCTCTCAGAGCCCACAAGCGCAGGGAGTGTGGCAAAAAGAAAGCAAGAGTCAGGATACAGAAAGATGATCACAGGACACAGGATGAACCAGATGGAAGAAAGTGGAGCTCCACGGCGAGCCTGAAGCCCTGGCATCAGAAATCCAATTGCGTGGGGTCAGCAGGGCAAGGGAGTGTGGCTCGGCTCAAATTCATGGGAGAAACCGAGAAAGGGGCATAGCTGGCTCCTTAGAAAGCAGTATAATTGGAAAGAGAAATCTGTAACAGTCAGAACCATTATTGGACAAAAGAGGCTGCCTGTAAGGTAGTGAGTTCCCCATCACTGACTGTCTATGAGCAGGGCGTGGACAGGCTGCGAGTGGGGATATTGGAGAGTGGCCCACTGAGTGGGCCCTGCGTTCAGCACCCCTCCTAGCCCTGAGAGTACATTTACCATGCCCCATCTCTCACTCTGCCTCTACTACTATCTGTTTTATCTTGCTCCCTTCAGTCTGCCTCTAGGCTGTCCTCTCTTCCTAGTCTTATTTCTTCCTCTTTGCCCATTTAACTCCTTCCCATCTGCTCAAGCCCCACCTCCTGCATGAAGGCTTCCCTGGCCACCACTGCCCTGTGGCAGTCACCCCCTGACCACCTGGGACCCACTTTTAGCCTGTGACACTCTACTTTGTGCTTGGTCCACACAGGCACAACCTCGTCATGGTGACTTGAGTTTTGCACTGCACAAATATCTCAAATAAAATGAAGAACAAAATTCATCCACCATCCCACCACCCAACCAGATCTCATTGGTCTCACTTTTATAGGCCCTGCTGTCCTTGGCCACATGCAGATAGATGACACTACCAGGATGTGTTTCTGCGTCAATCCTCCTGCCCACACAGGTCTGAGCAGTCGGGAGCTCTGAGCTGGAAGCTCTCAGGAGGTTGTGCCCAGCTCACCCCTGGGCCCCACAGACCTTAGGCTCTGTTCTGCAGAGCGAATGGGGAGAAGCTGTGCAGTGTGATAGAAAGAGCAGAGCGTCAGACTGGGCTGAACAGGACCTGAACTCTCAAGTGAACTTGCTGTGTGGCCTTGGGCACATGGCTTCACTTCTCTGAGCCCATTTCCCTGGGAGGACAATAGGAGTGTCATTCATGATGTGCCGTGGGTGGATCCCTGGCACAGTGCTGCACAGGGAAGCTCAAGATGGGCTGGTCCCTCTCCCCATCCCGTGGGTGGGGCCCAGACTCGGGGTGAGACAGACTGACTTCCAGTCCCAACTCTACCCTCCTTAGCCAGGGACCCTCAACAAGCTTCTCCCCCTTTCTGATCATGGCCCCAGCTCATGAGGTTGTGTTGAAATGTGGAACCTCCAGTCTGTTTCCCCTTCTCATCCTTCATCTCAATGTCTCCTGTTTCCCACCTCTCTGGGCTACCTCCTTCCTCTCCATCATCCAACCCTTCCCGCCTTCAGCCTGCAGCAGGCTGCAGCAGCCTGCCTCCCCCAGGGGGTGTTCCTTGATTCATTTCTTCCCCAGTGTTCTGAATTCCCTGTATAACGGCCATTTGAATGCTCATTTTTGTGCACGACCAGATACCATGGGCCCTTTACATGTGCAAGGAGGCCTTGCTGGGCCTTCCCATCTGGTGATCCTTGAGGAACACAGAGGGACCAGGCTGGGCGCACTCGTGGGGTCCCTATGGTGGTTCAGAAAGCCTAGTGTCATCTCATGCATTGGTTCGGCTTAGAAAAGGGCAGAAAACACTCAGTTCTGGTCATTTGGTCCAACCATGACCCTGGACAGGTCCCTCAGCTCTCTGAGCTTCTGTGTCTGTGTCAGTGGAATGAGGGAGCTGGTGGGGCCCCCACTGCCTACCCCACAGGGCTGTTGTGGGGACCACAGACATGCATACATGTGACTCTCCTCTGCAAACAAACCCTATAGGTGGGAGGTGCTATATGGCATAGAAGGAACGTGGCATTTGGAGACAGAACACCCAGGTTCCAGCCCTCCAATGGCTCCCACTGTGGCCTCTGCCCTGCAGAACCTCAGTTTTCCCATCTGACAAGTGAGGGCAGACCAGCCTTCAGAAAGACTCAGATGACCTCAATACTCAGGGCACCAAAGAAATCCCAGAAAGCAAGCAGGTTTCCCCCTACTTTCCTACCCACCAAGGACAGACGAGCAGACACAAGCTTGTGTCCGGTGTATCTTCAGACAAGACGGAGCAGAAATGTTCAGAAATTGCAAACTCCTGTGTCTGCAGGGCCAGGCAGGGAGAGCACAGGTGCCAAACCCAGACCGCAGCTGCTTCCTGCTGCTGCCTGCAGAAGCGCCGGCCTGATCTGACCTGAGTGCTGGCTTTGCAGGAGGAGCCAGAAATCCATTTTCCTGCTCAAGCTCTTAATATTTAAGTATTGGCAAGAAATTCCCATTTTTTAAAGTCCCAGTGAATCAAGCCACATATGGGTGGGACCTAGAGTGCAAACTCTGAAACCTAGGCCTGTTTTTTAGCTTTGTATTTTAAGATAATTTCAAACTCTCAGAAAAGTTGCAAGGATGGTACAAAGAATACAGGCATGCCCTTCACTCAGATTTGGCTGTTGCTAACCTTTCACCCGCTTTGCTCTCTGACAAATCTCACTCTCCCCTCATCATGTAGATGTGGTGGCCCTCTCCCGCTAGATGCTGCAGGTGTATCTCCCAAGAGCAAGGGTATTCTCATGCATAACCACAACACAGCCATCAGTTCAGGAAACTTGACCTTGATGCAGTACTGTTACCTGCTGTGCCATCCATCTTCACATTCCCCCAATTGTCCCTGCAGCGCTCTGCAGGCCAGGATCCGTGTGGGGCCCTGCATGCCGCTGGGGCATCCTGCCTCTTTGGTCTCCTTCCACGTGGATCAGCACCTCATCTTTTCATAGTCTTTGTGGAAAGCCAGTGCTTTTTAAACCCTCCCAGGTCATGAACTTCCTGTGAGAGTTCCACAGTGATCTGTCTTATAAGGAACAGATGCCCAGACTCCTGATCTTGCAGCATTTCAGGGGATTCAATGATCCCTAGAGGACCCTGGTCTTATCCCAATTTGCAGCTGGGGAAACTGAGGCCCAGAGCAGAAGTGTAAGGCCACACAGAGGGCAGGGCACGGTGGGAGCCGGATCCCAGCCCCGGGTTCTTCCTATAGCCCACTTGGATGAGCCTGCCTCCAAAGACTGTATGGACTTTATTTCCCACTAGTGTGGCCTTTTCGAAGCACCTTGTAGTATCTTCCACTGGGAAATGCAGGGCTAGACTAGATGCCATCAGTGTGGCAGTGGAAGGGGCTGCAGCCAGGGGGCCAGGACAGCCGAGCTGTCTTCAAAAAACAGCAAGGCCTGGCTCCAGCTGGCCCAATGGCTCAGACCCTGACACACCCTCCCCCATTCCCCCTGCCAGCCAGAGCGCTAACAGCATGAGGTCCTGCAGGACATTGGTAAACCCTCTTGAGACTCTGCCCACATCCCAGTGCCTGCTGCCTAGCCCACCAAGCAGAAGGCCAGGCATGGGAGAGCCGGACCTGCCACCACTGCCACCGCCTCCAGGGAGCCTAGGACGACACCGTGACTGCAGAAGGCCCAGTCTGCTACTCGGCCCGCACTCTCTCCATTACACTACCCTGCCTCTTCTCCATGAGAGGCAGTGGGGTGTAGTGGATAGAGCACGGGTTCAAGTCCCAGCTCCACCACTCACAGCTGTGTGACCCTGGGTCATCCCTCAAGCTCTCTGAGCCAGAAAGTGGTGGGCGGAGGGACTGGGGGTTGAGCTTGCGCTAAAACCTACCTCACAGGGCTGTTGTGAGGAGGACACTTTGCCTGCTACCTCATGCTCTGTGAGCGTGTGTCATTAACTGCATTAATAACAATAATAGTGGAAAAACTGTGTCTGGGCTGGGAGTCATATTGGCTTTGTTTGGTGCTTGTGCCTGGAGGCAGGTGATAGCCCCCAGAAATGGCCTCCATCCCTTCTTCATGGCCTCTCCCCACTGAAGGAACCCTTTTAGAAGAGATGATCCCTCCCCTCTCACTGTCCAGAGAGAGGCCTGGAAGGTCACACCCAGGAGATCAGGGGACCCTAGGTTCCAGCCCCTACTGTCTTACACTCTCTGCCACTTCAGTCATTAACCCTCTCTGGGCTCAGAAACCCCATTCTGTAAAAGGAGGCCCCCCAGTTCTACCTATGGCTCAGCATACCCCACAAGCCACCACAGAAGGCTTTGACCCTGAGACTGCCACTATCTAGACCAACTCAGGGCAAGGGAGAGCCACCTCCTACTGTTCAGGACAGGCCCAAGGCCAGGATGAGCTTTGAGCCTGCAGCTGGGAAGGTCCTGGCCACTCTCTGCTGCCAGGTCAGAGACCAAGGAACATCCCCTCCACGGGACCAGGACAGAAGCTTGGGCAGGACAGGACAGACAGTCCCATCTGCAGAAACCACAGTGCCCCCTGAGCCTGGGCTCCCTTCTCCTCCCACCCACGGGATGGCTGGCATCTCCCCACCACGCTCCGGCCTCCGTCTCACTCCTCGGGCTGCCCCAGACCACTCTCCCGCCAACTTTATCCACAAGGTGGAAAGAGCACAAGATTGGAGCCACATACCGTCTCCCATCCCAGCTCTGCCTTCCTGGGCTGAATGCAGAGATGACTCCCCGAGCTGCTGCCCTATCTGTGAAACAGGGTGAGGCTGACCACCTCACAGACTGTGGCAGCCGAGCAAAAAGTGGCTCAGATGGGAGTTGGCACATCATGAATGCTTAAAAGATATTCTCTTCCTTCCTCCCCCTCCACCCAAAGATACTCTCAGTGGCTCCCTATTGAACACCAAGAAAAGACTCCGCTCTGTCGCCCTCCCCTCAGGCACTTCCTCACCCACTGCCATCACACTGGGCCACCTCCCATCTTTGGCTGTACCCCCTCCAGCCTACCATGTCCTTGGCTTGATTTGGTCTTGCATTGCTATGGATCTGTGTGCCTATCTGCTCTCCTTGAACCCAGCTAGACTGTGAGCTCCTGGAGGCAGGGACCACAGGGGGCCTCTCCTGCAGGCCCCAGAGCCTAGTGTGGAGTTGACACCCCACCATGTCTGTCCGTCCAGTGAAGGACTGTGGAACTGTGGGGAGGGGGCCCCATCTGGTCATTCTGTCCACACAGGCCTCTGCTGCTCCCTCCATACTCTCTTATTCCCAGAATGTAGCTGTCTACCCTACCCAGGACGTGCTGTAGGCTGGTCTTTCTGGGACAGAGTGTCGAGACACTATCACCGAGATGTGGTAACCTAAGCCAGCTCCCTCCCCACTCTACAGATCACAGAACTGAGGTCCAGAGAGGAGAGGTCACACAGCAATCAGAATTAGACACCAGGTCCCAGTTGCTGTCTTCCCAGTTCAGGGCTCGCTCTCTATCCCTCCCCTTGCTTGTGTATTCTGAAGGGCTCCATGGGCAGTTAGAGGAGGTGGAGGCTACAGAGTGCTGCCCAAGGAATTATGGACAGTGAGGTCCCACAAGGCCCTATCAGGGCCTCCATACCCAGGGGTTCCCACCTCTGCCCCTACCCAAACCCCTGCGGTCGTCCTTTGAGAGGGTTAGCCCACTGCCCTTTGACTTGGACGTCTGTTGCTCTGCCGTCAGTTCCTTCTGCCCTGATGTTAAGCATTGCCCTCTGCAGAGGACTCGTGGAGCTGGAGGGAAATGGCCTAGGGAATGCCCCAGTCCTTCAGAGTCTGCCTCTGGCAGGAGGGCTTGGGAGAGGAGAGGGCACAGCCCATTGAGGCGTGGGAGGAGGGGATACAGCTGGGATGAATGTGACCCTCCGCAAAACATAAAGGTGATTTATTAGGGGTGTCGGTATTTCCAATAATAAATGTAATACCCACCCTGGAAAGTTCAAAATAGTACAAAAAATTGTGCTGGAGTTTCAGCTTTAAACCTGGCTGTGCGGGGAAGGCCCAGAGGACACTCCCACTCAGACCCCGCCTTCAGGGGGCTCATGGTCAGGAGGAGCTAGCCCTGTAAGTACCCCCAGAGAAGACTGCAGGTGGTTCAGAGGAGACAGGTGAAGTCCCCTAGTGGGAGTCAGGAGGGCACCCAAGGGGAAGGCCACTCATCCTGTGGAGGAGGCTTTGAGCAAGAGGTGAGGGAAAGGCATTCAGGTGGTCACTGTGAGCAAAGGCCAGGGGCTGACACCAAGGGCCAGTGAGGCGCGCATGCTCCAAGGGCAGAGGCCACGAGACAGGACTCGATGTCCAGGGCCCAAGAAGGCTGAGGTCTCATCCAGGGAGTGCTGATTGAATGGGTTTGACCTCAGGAAGCCCTCCAAACCCTCGTAGAGGGCATTGGAGCTGCGGGGACACAGGTAAGAGTAGAGGCTTAGGGGCACCAGAGCACAGAGGGAGGTAGGACTGAGGGATTGTGGATGCCCCATCTCCCCTGCCCTGGCTATTGCTGGGCTCTGGAGGACACCTTGGGGCTTTTCCAGGGCTGGGCAGGGAGCGCACTATGCCTAGCCCCCTACCTGCCATCCTCCTCCCACCTCCCTGCCTCCGGATGTGGGTGTAGAGCTGCCAGCTCCTTGCTGTGATGGGAGTGATTAGATTAGAAGGTGATTTGGGGGTCTGATTATCTTGGGTGGAAATTGGCCTCCTGCATCTTTTTCCATCCTGCCTTGGCTTGGGAGGTGGGGAGCAGCCTCTCGGTTGCCACCTAAGCCAGAAAACCAATGCCTTCATTTCCAACTAACCTTTCTACTGATGTGTCTCAGACCAGAATGTGAGGGCCTTGTTCCCTGGGAGCAAAGTGGAAGGTAACAAAGACAACCAGCTCGGGGACAGCAGAGAGTTCAAGTCCAGGCTCTGCCCGTCACCAGCAGAGTGACTCGGCAGGCTGCCCCTTTACTCTGAGCCTCAGTTTCCTCCAGTTTAAGGACTAGATGAGATCATTGAGCATGGAGGGAAGCATGTGCCCTGCACACAGTAGGTGTTCTACAGAGGTCAGCCTGGGTGGCTGTTACTGCTTTCTGTGCTCTGTGAATGCAATGTAGTATATTCCTTGCTCTCCTTTGAACAGTCTCCAGTGATACCCCCCATGAGACCTCAGTTTCTCAGCATCTGTCTAATGCTGATATGTAACAACCCCTCCTTCTAGCCCCCTCACAAGCTGAGCCAGTGCCCAGGGAGACATCTGGTCAGCAAGTTATTATAATGACCAAGATCCCGTTATTGGGCCTCAACTCATCAGGGTGACAGAGCAGGGGTGCTCCAGGGTCTGCCTGTGATGAGAAGTCACCAGGCCTGGGATCCTCAGCCTGGAGCCAGTGTCTGAGCTCATTCTGTGGTCCCCACTGTGCCCTGCTGAGCAGGAATAAAAAGCACTGTCCTTCTGTCCTGGGAATGGCCAAGGAGCCTGCCATCAGAGATCTGGGTTCTGCACACCCCCTGTGTGATCCTTCATGACTTGGTTTCTGTATCTGTGCGTGGACAGATTGACATTTACCTGCCTGAAAGGGTTCATGGGAGAGTGTCTGTCTCTCTGAAAGCCCTTTGAGATCCTGAGATCCTGGAGACTTAAGAGGCTAGAGTGTTGCATGCACACACATACACACACACACACACACATACATGCATGCACACACACACACACACAACATTGAGATATTGCTCAGATCCTAGAAGAAAAGGGACAAGGTGAGTGATGCCACTTAAAAAGTAAAAACAGATGCCTTGCTTAAGGAAAGCTCTTTAGGTCCTGACTCAGAACCCCTCAACTCTTATTTTAGATACAATTCTAATGAGTTTCCTGACATGACTTCAAATCTGAAGCAAACCAAAACACAGTGAGAGATAAATTATGCTGAAAAGAGGAAGATGTGGCACCCAGTCACGAGGGGACAGAAAGAACTCTAAGAAGCAGAAGTGAGTTCAAGAAGCAAGGCATAGCATGTCAGAGAGTCACTGTTGTGACTGTCAGGGCCCCTGTGATACTGTCTAGCTAGGCCAGGGTGGAATTCTTACTCCCAAAAAATAAAAACAGGAAAAAAAAATTGTGTGCCCGGAGAGCCAACCTTCCAGGATCCAAATCCTTCCAGCACCAGCCAAAGGACAAAGGACCAGCAGTGCCGCATTCCCTCGCTGCTAGCACTGGGTGGGCATAGCTGCTGTCCACTTCCCAGACTGGGTCCCAGCCGCCATCCTGGGGTCGCCTTTGCTTCCCCAGTGAGGCCATGGCTTCAGTGGGCTTTTTTCCCCCAATTTTTACAATTATATTAATAGCAAAATACACATAACATAGAATTTACCATTTTAACCACTTTTAAGTGTACAGTTGAATGGCATTAAACATATTCACGTTGTTGTGCAACTGTCACCACCACTCATCCCCAGAACTCTTTTCATCTTTCCAAATTGAAACTCTGCACCCATTAACACTAACTTTCATCTCCCATCCCCAGCCCCTGGCACTCACCATTCTACGTTCTGGAGTCATATGGAATTTATGCTCCTTTCATGGCTGGCTCACTTACTTACTGCAGGGTTCTCAAGGTTCATCCATGTTGTAGCCTGTGTTCAAGTTTCTTTCTCTTTAAGGCTGAATAATATTCCATCGAGTGTATAGACCACATTTCTTTCCCCTCTGCAGCTTATCCTCCCTCTGAAGCCCTTGCTTGCTGTTGGACAAGTTGCTCTCTGAGCCTGCATGGTGGAAGGACTGCCAGCAACAAGACTCTCTCATCAAACAAAAACTGACACTGAAGCCCCAAAAATAAATAAAAATAGAGCCAACCCTGACCAAAGGCCTCCTTCACCCCCCCATAGCCACCCTTCCAGCCACCAGAAAGAATTTCAGGGCTCTTTGGAACCCAGTTTGAGAAATGTAAAGTTCTAGGAAAGAGGTTCTTAACCTTTCTTGCAGCATAGACCCCTGGGAAGTCTAGTGTCATCATGTGCCACCCCGACTCCAAATAAAACCTTGAAATACATAAAATGAAATGCATTGGATCACAAAGGAAATCAATTATATTGGCATAAGTAGAAAAAAATGTGTGGTATAGTGATGAGTGTACTTTATTAAAACTGAATAACAAGATCTAGCAAGCAATTGCATAACCACCTTATTTATAAAATAGAGATGAACACCAACAATGCTGCAATAACTGTAAAGTGATATGAAAAAAATCTGTGATTTTTGTAATGTGTATAGTGGCATCATGGACTCCAGGACACTCCTGGAATTTGTTGTCTACGTCTGTAAGGGTGGGAAAGGAGTGGGGAGAAGGAGACAGAAGGAGGAAGTGACCCTCCAGGTCAGGTAGTAGGTGGTGGGCCTGGGGCTGTTTGGGGTACCTGAGAACTGATAGATAACAGTGTTTCCAGCCCAGCACTCTCCTGAGGTGAAAGTGTGAATCTTAACTGTAGGTGGTGCCCCATGACCTCAGCAGGCAAAGACCCAGGAGCTAACTGAGACTTCATTTATTCACTCCTTTGGGGAGAGGGCTTCAGCCATGCAATGGTAACTAGGCTTTTGTCCCCTTTCCCAGGGACCCACGTGATGGAGGGCTCAGGAAGGATGTTGGTGACTGCTGTGGGTGTGAACTCTCAGACTGGCATCATCTTTACACTGCTGGGGGCTGGTGGTGAAGAGGAAGAGAAGAAAGACAAAAAAGGTAAGCCTAATCCCCTTGCAGGCCAGGAGAGGAGCTCTTAAGGCCACATTTTTTTGTTTGTTTGTTTATTTGTTCACTCAACAAAATAGTTATTGAGTGCCTTCTATGTCCACACCCTGTGCTGACAGCCACCTCATGCATCCTTAAGGCCTGCATGGGCCAGGTAGGCTCTGTCTGTTCCATCTCCAGGGTCTTGTCCCAGTCTGTCTTGTCCAATCATGTCATGGAAGCCCCTCCCTCCCCTCTGTGCCAAGCCAAGGATGCTGACCATGTTGTTGAGTCTCCACCCTCAAGTGGTAGAAGCAGCCAGCATCAATTGGTCCCTCATCACTCCAGTATTGAGTAGAAATCTCTACCCAAGCATATTCCTTCCAATATTGTCAACTCCACTGAGCAGAACTGAAAATCCACCCAGCACAGATTAATCTAAGACATGGGCAGAGGAGATTCTGGGAAAGGCAGCCAGATGCATGGCTTCAAATCAACTATTATGAGTTTGCTCTCCAGTGCTCCCAGACCTGCCATCTTGTCTGAGTTCTGGTTTTTCCTCCTTCTTGGAAATAAGATTCCTTATTCACTGGTCTCTCTTCAGTGTAGTAGACTAACCACCCAGGCCAAAAATGTCTCTCAGAACAGAGGAGGGATGCTCACACAAAAAGCTCAAGTCTCATTAGGCCAGGCACAAATCCAAAGGCCCAGGTTTCTGGTCCCAGTACAGCTGACTCCTTACCTGTCACCACACTTGGTCTCAGATAGCCCCCCTTTCACATTTTCAGTCTTTTGTCTCCTTCCTCAAGCTCTTGGGGAGGATCTGTGACATTCAGAACTTCTGGAATCCCAGAAGGTAGATGAGAGGACAGATGGCCACTCCCTGAGTTTTAGGGGCAGCCCTGCTCCCTCCTGCTCTCAGAGGCCAATCAGGTACAGAGCTTAGGTCAAGATTGAAAGTTACTTGCTCATGAAGGCAAAACCGATTTTCCAGGGGGTCCCCTAAGATTATGTTGGCCCCTCCCAGCAGGAATAATGGAGCTGAGCTATGTTCTGGGAAATTAGGAGGCTAAAGTAAAGAAGTGCTGAGGCTGAAACTGAGGAAAGGGTCCTGATCAAGAGTCCCAGAGAACATAAGGTGATTGTGGACATGCTGGGTTTGAATCTGTGGTCAGGATGGCTGAGCCCTATTCCACAATGCCAGCAGTTGGGCAGATCTGAGCAGGTAGGCAGGATGCAGCAATTTGTATCCATTGTCTTCACCTCACTGAGGCCTGGGTGAGGGGAAAATGCCCCCAGACTCTCCCATGGGCCAGATCTGTGGTTTTTAAAATACCAGTAAGAAGATAGGCCTCAGATGCCCTAGAAGCACAGTTTAGAGTCCTTCACTGAACATGCACCTGAACCCCAGTGAGATTGAGATGTCAGAAAACAGCCTGTGTGGAGAGAAGATGGTGGAATGTGGAAGGGACGTGGCAGAGGAAGCCTGGGGGGACAGCCCAGCATCTCAGGCCACCATGAGCAGCATGACCTCAGCTGGGCACCCTCTGCCTTCCCATCTCATCACCTCCACTAGGGACATTGCTTAGAGCCCACCAGCCACGTGTCCCCATTTCAGGGTGACCCTAGGTGTGTGGCCATGTGTGTACACACGTGTGTGTGTGTTTGTGTGTGTGTGTGTGCGCGCGCATGGGCAGATAAGGCTGTGTGCTTCTCCTTCATTAACATGTCTCAAAAATCATCACACAGGTGTGAAGAAGGGGGATGGCCTTCAGCTACCAGGTACAGTAAGACACCCTCAGGGTAGATGGGCTTTTAGAAGTAGCAGCAGGCTTTGGCCACTGGGCCCTGCCCCTAGACCACCAGCACACAGCTGGAGGAGGTCACATGCCTGTGGGTGGCTCCACCCCCCCAGACCCTCCTCTGCACCCTCGTATGATGCCAGCCCTGTGGGTCAAGCCAACACCCCACTCTACCCTCTTGCCCTTACAGTTCCTCATCCTACTGGCCAATGCCAAGTGGCACCACCACCATCTCCACACCAACCTCAGCCCTGCATACCAGCACACAAAGCTTGCTCACCATCACAGGACCCCCCAGCACCCCCAGGGATCCCATGCCCTCACACAACAGTGTGGTTCACCCAGTAGGGCCTCTTCCCTCTCCTGCCCATAGAACACTATTCCCCACCCCCAAGAAAGAGCAAAGGGTGTGAATTTAGCCATCTCACATCACTTTTAATTTCTAAATTAAGAAAAATTCACTAGTGCCTTTTCTGTCTCATACAAAATGCAACATACTTGATGTCACCTTTTAAATTTGGGGGGCATCTCACATGAGGGTTCCCAAAGCAGTCTCTGGAATGCCAGTTAGGGAAGGAGGCAGTGGCCTGAATCAAGGGCATGAATCCAGTTAAGTCAAAGTAATTACCATTAGCAAATGTTCTGCCAGAACACCCTGGTGTATGGAGATGGTGGTCATGGAGAATACTCATTTTGAGTGGTCCATGCCCACACTGCACTGCCTGTGAATATTTTTCCACTCCTGACCAGATTCCCTCATTTTATGGAATCCTCTCTGCCAGGGGACTCTCCTGACTGCTTGGACCAGCAGGGTCCAGACCTTAGCACAGACCAGCACCATCCCACCTAACCTTCCTGGTCATCCGCCATGCTTTATTTGAAAGACCCTCCATGTCTGAGTTTCTCCCCTCGACCTCTGCGGCATCTCTATGGAACATTTCACCCCCACCTCAAATTTGAGTTTCTTGGTTTCCAATGGAGGATTTTTTTTTAAGAATAGAGTCATGTTATCTCCCCGCAAGTGGGTTCATGTCTTTGTTGTTGTTGCTTTTCTCCATTGTGACACTGCATTTTCCATCCCTCCCACCCCCCTGCAGCAGCAGACGGTGCGGCAGCTTCAAATGCTGCAGATAGTGCGAATGCCAGCCTAGTCAATGGTATGTCTCCCACGGCGAGCTCCTGGTCGTGGTTGGATGGGCGTCTCTCCCCACCCCAACTCTGGGCTTTCTTTCCTTGTTCTGGACTGCACAGATCTCGGATGTGCATGGGCCGCTGGGACAGTCACCCTCTCACATGGGGCAGGCGCTTAAGACAGGAGCCACAGCCGGGGAGTCAGCTCTGCACCCGTCAGCCTCGCAGCTGCCAAAAAGGTGCTGGCTCCTGCTGGGCCCTTGACCCCCCCACAGAGCCCAGACAAGGGACAAGACTTTGGCTTCAGATTGGCTCCCAAGAAGCAGCATCCCACCCGGCGTGGCCCTTTCCTAAGCGTATTCCTGGCCCTGGCTTTGGGAAGAAGGCCTGGGGTCAGGACTTGGGCTGAAGCTGGCATCTGGGTCCCCAGCAAAGGCTCTGGCCCTCAACTCTAAAATTTCCTCGAGGCAAGGGGACCCAGGCCGAGATTCAGCTCCTTGGCCCTGTCCTGCAGCATGGCTGAGCCACCAGTAAACATTTCTTCCTCTTCTCTTTCACGGAGCCAACGGGCAGGGGGTTCGCTTGGGCTCGGGCCTGGTTCTGTCCCTCGAATGTGGACTGGTGTTTCTTGCTGTTGCCTGTGCTGGAGCGTTTGTCCTGGGTCTCAGGGGTGGAGGGTGGGGGAGAGGGGCTGACACTGTGTACTGGGGTCTGCATCCTAACCTTCTTACACACAGGCAGGAAGGAATTCCATTCACTTGCCCCAAAGCCTTAAGAGTTCAGATTTCTATCCCCTCCTGGCTTCAGAGCAACAGACAAGGCTTTTGTTTACTCAGATGCCACCCCTCTCCCCAAATTAGGTAACGTAATAGTCCCCCAGACTGCTCCTGAGCTGCCAAGAACCATTAGGGCTCCATCATGAAAACATGATGGGGGACTATTATGTTACCTAATAAAAACATGTTGGAACCCTGATGGCTGGGAGCCCCAGAGAAGCCGAGAGCAGGGGAAATCTTTTTCCCACCGTCTCTGCATACTAGGCACTGGGCTATGGCGTTCTCAACCATTGTATCATTCACTCCTCACCACTACTGCAAAATGTAGAGACTTGTTCCCCACAGCCTCCCATCCCCTGCCCTAGACCTCTGCCCAAGCCACCTGCATTCAAAGTGACCAATGATGGAAGCACCTAGTAGGTGTCAGGGCTGAGTAAGGTACTTCTGTGAGCAGTGCCTTGCCAGGAAGGACTAATTCTGGTGTGAGTCTATTTCAGGCACAGGAGGAGGAAGGAGGACAGCTTGAGGAGTGGGAGGTGTCATGCCTCAGGGAGGGGTGGCTGAGGGTGACAAGGAGAACCCATGTGGGCAAACCCATGGCTGGAAGAGAAGGAACCCGGAGGGGGCACCCACTTTCCCCACGGCAGTGAGCCTGCTGAGCTTTGTGAACATACAGACCCCATCTAGGCTGGCCAGTCCCAGAAGAAAAGGCAGTTTCACTTCCAAACTGCAGCAGAAAACCCCAAATATCCCAAGAAAAATGGCAGGAAAGATGGGAAACTTTCATTTCTTGATCATCTACTGTATACCAGACATGGTTGAAAGCATTTCATGTTTACTGTCTCATTTAATCCTCGTGACAACCCCATAATATGGGTTTTATTGTCCCTACTTTAAAGATGAGGAGACTGAGGCTCAAGGAGACCAAGACACTAGACTAAGGTCACAGAGCTAAAAAGTAGCAGAGCTGGGATTTGAACCCAGAACCCAGACCTGGCTGGCTCTAAAGTGTGTGCTTCTCCTCCTGATCCAGGATTTCCCAGTGGAGTATGTCTTGTAAGTTTCACAAGGATGTTAAGAGGTCTTCACCCCAAGAAAAGGATTCTGTAGTCAAAAATGTTTAAGAACCACTGGATTGAATTGGTCTCTTCCTGGTTATAGGACTACTTAGAGCCTTGAATGTGCTGGTGTGTAGTGAAGAGTTACTGAGTCACACAGAGTTTCCTAGGCTGATTTGACTGTAAGACCTTTCCTGGCTGAATCCTGTGGGATTGGTATGCCCTGTAATATACTGAGCGAAACAATGCTCTAAGCCATTGCTATTCAAAATGTGATCACAGGACCCACAGCCTATGTATCACCTGGGAGCTCCTTAAAAAAGCAGACTCGGCCGGGTGCGGTGGCTCAAGCCTGTAATCCCAGCACTTTGGGAGGCCGAGGTGGGTGGATCACGAGGTCAAGAGATCGAGACCATCCTGGTCAACATGGTGAAACCCCGTCTCTACTAATACAAAAAATTAGCTGGGCATGGTGGCGCGTGCCTGTAATCCCAGCTACTCAGGAGGCTGAGGCAGGAGAATTGCCTGAACCCAGGAGGCGGAGGTTGCGGTGAGCCGAGATGGCGCCATTGCACTCCAGCCTGGGTAACAAGCGAAACTCCGTCCCAAAAAAAAAAAAAAAGCAGACTCTCAGACCCCACCCCAGACCAGCTGAAGGGGAATCTGTATTTTACAGGCTTTCCAGACTCCAGGTAAGAGCACATCACAGTTGAAGAGGCGCAAGACAGAACCTTGCTGATTGAGAGGGAATTAAGTTATTTCCCCTCCTTCCTCTGAGCCCAATCACAATGACTTGGATATGGGAAAAAAAAAAAAAAAAATAGGGTGCCAATATTCCCTTTGATCCTGCTCTCCCAAGCCCCCAACTAAAAGATGGGTGTGGTCCATTCATCTTGGAAGCATTATGATTGCCATTATTATTTATTTTTCTTTTACACTTACTAGTGTGTCACTATGTAATACATGACCTGTAATCATGGTTATGATCACATTTAATTATACATCATGAGGCTGGACACAGTGGCTCATGCCTATAATCCCAGCACTTTGAGAGGCAGAGGCGGGTGAATTGCTTGAGGTCAGGAGTTGGAGACCAACCTGGGCAACATGGTAAAACTCTGTCTCTACTAAAAATACAAAAAATAAATAAATATATATATATATATATAAACACATACACACATACATACAGTAGCTGGGCATGGCAGTGAGCACCTGTAATCCCAACTACTCAGGAGGCTAAGGCAAGAGAATCGCTTGAACCCAGGATGTGGAGGTTGCAGTGAGCCAAGATCACATCACTGCACTCCAGCCTGGATAGAAGAGAGAGACTCTGTTTCAAAAAAAAAAAAATTATACATCATAGGCTGGGCACAGTGGCTCACACCTGTAATCCCAACACTTTGGGAGGCCGAAGCAGGAGAATCACTTGAGGTTAGGAGTTTGAGACCAGCCCAGACATCATAGTGAGACCACATCTCTACAAAGAAAAAAAATTTTTAATTAGCTGGGCATAGTGGCACACACCTATATTCCCAGCAACTCAGGAAGCTGAAGTAGAAGGATCACTTGAGCCCAGGAGTTCAAGGTTGCAGTTAACCAAGATTCTGCCACTGCACTCCAGCCTGGGCAACAATAATAATAATACATCACTACTAATTCCCAACGTTTACACAGTGCTTTTCTAGTGCCTTTCATAAACATCACCTTGGTGGACATCAGCCCGTATCACAGAGGAGAAAAGCACAGGAAAGAGAAATGGTATTTCCCAAGTCTCCCAGCCAGTGATCAGTCTCCCTAGGGCTTGTGTATCAGGTCACCTTACCAGCAGTCCTCCTAATCCATGCACTTCACACCCATGCCCCTTGTGATGCACAGAAAGAATAGACCCATTTGGAAAAGGCACATCTGATTCCAGACACAGAGAAAGGCCTCTGAGACCCTGCCTGAGGGCTCCATCTTGGACCCCATCCCTAACTGTCCTGAAATATAGTTCATCTCCAGATCCCACATGGAGCCAGAGCTGGCTTTTCCACAACAGTTCAGGGCCAGGTGAGCACCAATGTGGCCTAGGAGAGCCCCAAATAAGTCCCTCGCTTCTGAGAAACCAGGCCATCTGTGCCTCAGCACTCCCAGAACAGCCCTCCCTTCCTCCAACATACGCATTGGTGATTATTTTTCTGACCACGTGTTCACTATGGAAATAAAAGAGGAAATTGCTAGCTGGGCTTAATGAGTGCACACACCAGCTAGTGCATCTGATAATATGCAATGCAAATAAAAGCCCCTTTGAGCCTTCTAAAACCAGCTATTGAAGTGGCGTCCCCTGGTGCCCCTGAGCCCAGTCAGTAAAATTATTTTAGAAAATAAAAATAATTGTTGTTATTCATTCCTGCTTACTCTAAAAAGCTTTTTTCCCTTGTGTTTCAGTAGAAAGAATTTTACAACAGAGACACAGGGAGTCTTTCACTTTAAAGTCTAAAGTGGGCAACTGATCCTTTGCCATGGGAGGCCATGGGGACAGCTCTGCACTTACCCTTGGACAGACAGTGCTGGGTGAGGTTCGGGGAAGCCACTTCTTCCTTCTGAGTCACCCAGAAAGTGGGCACAGTGACAGTGATGAACTAATCCTGCAGCCATGGGGTTATTCCGAGGATACTCCTAAATGCAGGCTGCCTCTGAACTTCCCTTGGCCTCAGTTTCCCCATCTAGAGTGATGAAAATCCCTCCTGCCCCACCTTGCAGGGATACTGGGAAGACTGACAAGAGATGACACTTGCAAAAGCCCTTTGAAACCGCAAAAGGCTGAACCGTGCAAGTGGTTATTATGAAGGTAACTTTGGGGCACTCTGGGAGGTGAATGTCTCATCCTGCTTTATGAAAGTGGAAGCTGATGAGGTTGGGAGATATACAGCCAGCAGCTAGTTGGTGGCAAACTGAAGACTTCAGGAACCCTGTCCCAGCAGTGCTGCCTCAACTCCCCTCCCCTGGGCTCAGAGGTGCTGAGGGGTGTTGTTCATGGTCTCCCCGACAGCAGCTTCTGGAGAAGCAATGGCAGGACAGAAGTAAGCACACACTTTGGGGCCAGCTCTCCATTTACCTATTGAGACCCAAGCAGGTCATCTCCCTCTCTAAGCCTCAGTTTCTCATCTGTAAATGGGTATAATACAAGCACACCCTTCATAGGTGAGGCTGTGGTGAGGATTAGATGGAATCTCGGAGCCTATGTGTGTGCCCAGCACGTGGTGGGTTGTCCTGGAATGTGAGCTGTGAGAATCAACATTGCAGCTATCATCCAAGGGTGGCCAGCCTTCTCAGACCCCTCCCAAGGGTGTGAGGCCTGTAGGCAGAGCAGGCAGAGCTCCAGGTGAGCGTGCAGGCCCAGTGGACAGGAGGGTGCTGACGAAGGCAGGTGTGCTAGGCAAGAGACAGAGGCCACCAGTACCCACACTGCACACTCAGCCCACAAGCTCCTGGCCAAGGCTGGGGTGGAGGCCTCCCAGGCGACTCTGATGAGTGGGAGGGGGCAGATGCAGCACCAGGCCCTGGTATGGGATGGGGTGCCCACTGACACTACTTATCCTGCTACTGTAGCCTGAGCCATACCCCTACCAAGGGGCCAGCAATTCCCTTGGGAACCAGGGCACTTCACCAAAACCCCAGCCACATTTGCAGTCCCTCATACACCACCATGGGGGCCCCTGCTCACTCTTTGTTCTGGTCACTCTCAGAGGTGTTGGGCAAGGGGTCATCCTTGTGTGGCTTCACACTGTTCAGGAGGAGAAAGAGAAAGAATCGCCCCTCTTGAAGCCCAAAACTAAGGATCACATTGACCTCAGTGCCTTGTCCAAACTCCTCTCCATTCTAGAAACTCTCTCTCTCTCTCTCTCTCTCTCTCTCTCTCTCTCTCTCTCTCATCTGCCTGTTCTCTTTTATGGGAAAATGAAAAGAACATAACTGAACAAGTTTCCCTTTGCCTTCTCTCAACCCAGAAAACACCAAATCAGTCGCAAAAGGCTTGGTGCGGGGCCTGAGGACTGCTCTGCTGCCTCCTCCAGCGGACTCTCGCCCCCTCCATCCTCTGATACTGCCCTTTGATCTGTAATACGTTCCGGGCCAAAAGTATTCCAACAGGAACCTCCCTCCTGAGCCCCCTAGAGAATCCGGAATTGCCCAGCTGGCAGGCCCCACAGCTAAGGTGGTGGCCAGGCCTGCCTCTGCTTCAGGAGCCTCCCCAGCCTGCATCCCCACACAGAGGGATGCAGTCAGCACGGCCCTCCCTCCATCTGTGACATTAACGTCCGTGGCCTGTTGCGTCTCCATGATGACCGACCGTGTGTTGTCTGTTCTCTGTTGTCTGTTAAAATTTTTTGTCGTGTAGGTAAAATGCAGGATGGCAATGTGGACGCCAGCCAGAGCAAAGGTAACCCTTTCGTATTAACCGGCGTTTGTGGTCCCTAAGGCCCCTCCCCACTGGCTCTGAGAGTCACATCAGAGACAGAGACTGCTGGGGGCCAGAGGCAGACACATCCACCCCTGCAGGTGTCTGACGACCTTGGGGGTATAGCTGTGATTCACATGGTGCCAGGCCAAACAAAGAGGTGTCCACCAATGAGGAGGGGGCCACCCACGGGCCAGCATCTCCCCAGCCTTTGAACTCTGCCACCCATTCAGCTGAAGACTTTGAGATCCTTAGAGGTTGAGGGGTAGAGAGTTTGGCTCAGTCCCTGTCCAAAAGGGTCACGGGCCCTCCAGTCCATCCTGCATGGAAGAGGCCACACCAACTGGGATGGCCACTTGGCTCCCATGGCCACCCCCTTTTACCTTTTCAGCCTTTTTTGTCCCTCCTGTCTGGTGGCTACTTAATATCCCACAACAGTTCCCAAAGGCCAGCTGGGTAGAGCCCAAGCCTGTCTGTCTTGTCTGAATGTGGGAAAGGACAAGGGACCACCTGGGGTAGGACCCACAGGCTTGTTCAGACTGAGAGGGGATTTTAGGGTAACAGCATCAGTCCCTGCTATATCCCGGATTCCAGGTCCAAGGCAGTGAGTGCCACTAGGATCCATAGCTTCAGCTGGAAGAGGCAGGCCCCCCATCACAGGACTTCTGCCTCAGCCATGCGGGGCTCAGGCTGGGCGGTTAGCACCTCCCCTGGGCAGGCATGGGTGGGTGCCAGTGTCCCCACCCTGTGGGCTGACCTGTGTGTGTGTGTGTGTGTGTGTGTGTGTGTGTGTGTCTATGTATCTGTGTGTGTACACGTGTATGCTCTGCCCCCTGCAGCCAAACAGCAGGATGGGGCAGCCGCCATGGAGATGCAGCCCCTCAAGAGTGCCGAGGGTGGCGACGCCGACGACAGGAAGAAGGCCAGCATGCACAAGAAGGAGAAGTCCGTGCTACAGGGCAAGCTCACCAAGCTGGCTGTGCAAATCGGGAAGGCGGGTGAGTGCAGTGGGTGGGAGACGGGGCACAGGGCTCACAGGAGGACCCCAGGCAGAGCCCTGCCCCAAGCTGGACCTGTTACCTCATCTGCAAAGTGGGGGGGGTTGAATGAGTGCCTGAAGCCCACCCGGAAGCCCACAGTGAGTCCTGTGCACAGTAGACCCTCTATTAGCACTCAGCGACATAGAGGAGTGACGCTCAAACCCCAGGCTCTGGTGGCAGATGGCCTGCATTCTTGTCCGGCAATGGCTGTGAAAACTTGGGAAAGTAACTCCTACTAGCTCTGAGCCTCCATATCGTCACCTGTAAAATGAGGACAATAGTTGTCCCCACTTCACAGATTGCTGTGGGAGTTAAAGGAGGCTCTGTATACAAAGCATTAGCACTTGGCAGGTGCAGTGGCTGGAGAGGGGGCAGGGCCTGGAGTAGCACAGACTTTATCCTGAGGACAGTGGGAGCCATGGAAGAGACTTGAGCAGAGGTGGGCAGGAATGGGTTTGGGCTTTATCATGACCACCCTGGCCACAGTGCAGAGGAAAAACTGAAGAGGTTGAGGGACAGTGTCAAGAGCCCAGGGAGAAGCCCATGGTCTAAGCCCCAGCACAGCAAACGGGGCATCCCGACTAAAATGGTAACTGCAGGTGATGGCTGGTGACGGCCCCTCTGGCCCAGCTGCAAAGTGAGCCCCTGACACTCTGCCATGGCCTAGGCTTCCCTCCCAGGTAAAGAGGTAGCAAACACCAAGGCCTTCCCACCTGGCTGTTCGATCCTTTGTGGCTGTCTCCCTAGCTCTAATTATAGACACCACGGCATGGGGAAGGGAAGCAGATTACAGGTTTGGCTGTCTATATTTAAACTTGGGGGACTGGTGACAGCTCCCGGCTGCTGGGAGCTTGGCTTCCCGCCCCTGCCACTGTCAGATAGGGTTGGAGCCGGCTCTGAGGCTCCACAGCTGGAGGTGGGGGTGAAGAGCTATGGGCCCAGGGATTTCCTCTATCCTCCATCCTGCCATCGCCACCGTCACAGGCAGAATATTCCATGGAAACATGGCACTGACAGGGCAGGGAACTAAGCGATGAGAACAACCCCGTGGCCTTCAAAGTCCTCACTCCCCTCCTCCTTCTTGCACCTCGGCCCTGCCAAGAATGGAGTTCACAGTTAAGCACTCCTGGGTTCACAGCCCATCTCTGCCTCTCTCTTGGGCTGAATTCCCTGAGATGGGTAGGCAGGGGATCTATTGATGGGGTGCTGTCAGGTGAGACCTACAGGAGGCACAGGTCCAGGCCAGGGGAGAAGCCAGAGACAGCTGAGATTTCCAGAGAACTCCTGGCCTCTCCTGATCCCATGGGAGCTCTGGAGCAGCCCAAATCCATCCCTGCCCTACTCTGCTCAAACCTCCTCCATGGCTCCCACTGTCCTCAGGATAAAATCCAGGCCGCCCAGAACTCTAGGGTCTGTCCTACGTCGAAGCAAATGGTTGGGCTTTGGGACCCCCGTGTCAGCCACTGGATGGTGGCCATCAGGTTGAGATGGGAGTGCATTCCCAGGCACCTCCCGACAAGGCTCCTCCTGTCAGAGGCTGCAGGTGTGAGCAGTCTCCACAGCACATGCAGTAGCACCTGTAGCAGATGGGGGATGGGCATGTGTGATGGTGCTAGTGGTCGCCGTGCCTGACGGGCCCCATGCCTGAAGGGTCGCCGTACCCCAGGGGATCAGGACAGGTCCCCAACTGCGTTCCTACAGTTACAGCATCTCTCTCACCTGTGACTGCAAGTCACATCTCCTCTCTGAGCCTCAGTTTCCCCATCCAAAAAAGCCACCTGCTGTTTCCTCTACCTAGAATGTTCTTCCCCTAGGTAACCATGCAACGGTGTCTGTTCAAATGTCACCTCCTCCAAGAAGCCTTCCCTGGCCACCCTAGCTAAAGTAACCACTCCCTAACCCCCAACCATGTCACTTTCTATCACATCATCCTGGCCTTTTTCTTCATAGCATGTAGCCATATCTGAAATTGTCTTGTTCATGTATTTGTTTATTTTGTTTGTGTTTTTTGTCTTCCTCCTCCTCTAGAGTGTCAGCTCCTCAAGGGCTGGAACTCTTGTCTTCTTTGCTGCTGGGTCCCTAGTTCCCAAACTAGGAACTAAGATGTGCCTGGCGTGTCATAGGTGCTCAAAAGGTATTTGTCGAGTAAATAAATAAATAAACGATACCAACTTCACATCATTATTGTGTGAAAGCTCTATGCAAACCGTTCCTCATTTATTCACACAGGCACTCGGCACACATCTCTTGAGCACCTACTATGTGTCGTGCACGGTGCTGGGCACTTTGCTTGCATTATCATATTTGAGCCTTACAAAATCCCGGGGAGGAAATACGCACCCTCATTGTACAGAGCAGAAGACGGAAGCTCAGTGAGGTTCAGGGTCTCAAGAACTTGCCACAGGTCACAAAGCAAGGAGTGCCAGAGCTGGGAGGTGAGCTGGGGTCAACCTGACCCCAGAGCTCTTTCAACCAAAGGTTTAGTCCACACCATGCATGGCCCCCACTTCCGGGAACCCTCCGAGCATGTGTCCCTCACATTGCAGGCTTGGTGATGTCGGCCATCACAGTGATCATTCTGGTGCTCTACTTCACCGTGGACACCTTCGTGGTCAACAAGAAGCCGTGGCTGCCGGAGTGCACACCCGTCTACGTGCAGTACTTTGTCAAGTTCTTCATCATTGGCGTGACAGTGCTGGTGGTCGCCGTGCCTGAGGGACTCCCTCTGGCCGTCACCATCTCACTGGCCTACTCGGTGAAGGTGAGAGGGAAGGAGAGCAGGACTAGGAGCTGCAGCTGGGGGCCTGGGGGAACTGTTGGGGCCAGTGCTCGGGTTGGGAGGTGAACGAAGAAGCCCACAGACCCACTGAGAGCTCAGAAAAAGAATGTATGCAGGACCCCAAAACTCTGACGCTTTTGTAGAGTCCAGGGGCCTGTGGTAAACCAGAGAGCCATACCCTGGCTGAAGAGGCAGCCATTATTCAGCCTGGCCACACCCCACCTGGCAAGGGTGCAGGCCCAGCACTGCCACATTGTCACCTTTTTCCAAGAGAAGCCAGAAATCTGGACGTCATGTAAACTCTCACGATTTTTACACATCGATAATCAAAGCAAATTTTTTTAAAAAGTAATAAAGACGTCACCATGCAAGCCAAAACTCATCCTTACTCCGCCAGATTTATGCAGAAGTCTGGCGGTCTCAGTCGTAGACCCATCGGGTAACCGTAGTGCTTGTAAAACTAGTGTCAGAGGTGGCTCCCTAAAGTGGGAAGGGTAAGCCGAACACGAAAAGGAAGTCTGATTTCATGGAAGCCTCTTCCCCTCAGGAAAGAGGCTAAAAGTATAAGAAATTTTAAAGCAGTTAAATGAAGACCTGGGGCCATGAATGTTTTCTGGGGAAGCTTGGTCTGGGACCTTTCTAAGCGCTCCCCTGTGGCAGAGCCACACCTCTACCTGCACCCAGGCCATGGCTGTCTGCAGAGCCCAGTCACTGCGAGTCTGACCCTACTTGGGTCACCCCCAGGTTCTCACACCCGGGTCTCATTTTCTTCCCTTTGCCCCATGTTTTCTCCACCTAGAAGGGCCAAGCTTAGGGCTCCTGTTTCCCAGCACCCCATGCCAGAATGTCCCTGCGAGGGTGGAGGCGTGGCCATGTTTATAAACAAGGTATTCACTCTGAGAAATTGGCAAAGCCTCGGGAGGGCATGGTGAGCGTCAGTTTCCAAGCTGGAATTTGGGCTGGGCTCTCCGATGTAATTTCATACAGAAAAGAGATCTCCAGACAGGTGCCAGAAAGTGGCAGTTCTGTGTAACGAATACGGCCCTTATCTTCTTCCTGTTTTAGGGTTCTTGAAGAAACTCCATCCCCACAAACCAAAGCCCAAACAGGTCACAACAAGAGGCTCCTTTGGGACCCAGGGCCAGCAAAGGGTGACTGTTATACACCCATGAGTAGGGTGCCTGGTCCACAGTCACTTCACTGAGCCTGGGGATGTCCTTGAAAGTTGCACAGAGCTGGTTTGGGAGAATCATAAACAGATGCTTTTAGGCCTCTGTGCCTTCTGCAGTTCATATCTCTGGCACCCAGTACCTTCACTCATCTTAGATAGTGTTACTTGTACAGTCACTTGATAAACTTAGGAGAGCACTCCAACACAGGAGAGGCAGACTGTGCCCTCTCTGAGCCTGGACCTGGGAGCCACCATCAAGAGCACAGACATGACTCACCACTTAGATCAACACTGCCTAAAAAGAGACAGAATGTGAGCCACATGTGCAATTTTAAGTTTCCTAGTAGCGGCCAGGCATGGTGACTCATGCCTGTAATCCCCAGCACTTTCAGAGGCCAAGGCAGGAGGATCACTTGAGCCCAGAAGTTCAAGATCAGCTTGGGCAACATAATAAGACCTCATTGCTATACAGTAAAATAATTTTTTAAAAAAGAAGAAAAATTTCCTAGTAGCTACATTTTTTAAAAAAGTAAAAAGAAACCAGTGAGTTAATTTTAATAATATAATTTACTTAACCCAGTATGTCAAAATTATTATCAATCCAACATGTGATCAATACAAAAATTATTAAAGAACTAGTTTTACATTTCTTTTTTCATAATGTCTTCTAAATCTGATGTGTATTTTACACTTACAGCACATTTCACTTCAGACTAGCCACAGTTCAAGTTCTTAGTAGCCTATACATATAGTCGCAATACATACGACTACGATATTGGACAGTACAGACAGAGATTCTTGAGCCCAACAAACAAACCCTCTTCAGGGAGTGCAGGTGGACTGAGGCCCGATTGAAAGGTCCAGGCTGTGAGGTTAAACGGAGATAGGTTCAAATCCCGGCTTTAAATCCCTCCAGGTGTGTGATCCTGGTTAGGTCACTTTGCCTAGATTTCTTCAATTGCCAAAATGGATTACCAGAATCTTCTCACATCCCGCAGAATTCTTAAAACATCAGGCAAGTAATTCACAACAGGACTTTGCAAACTGTAACATGTGTTGCAAATTCCAGTTGCTGTTGATCAGTCAACATGCATTCATTATTACTGTTATCATAAGTTACAGAAGGAGAAACTGCAGGAGAATAGAATCCTACTAATACTCATTTTTAGTAACATAAAGCTCTATTAAAATTATTCTAACTGTACTTCTTTTTTACCCTGGTTATAAAGAGTTATAATGAGGAACAAAAATAAAGGAAATATAACTCCTAGGCACAGCCTAGAACTCCGATTCAGCTGCTACATGAGGAGGGCCTGCATGAAGAACAGCGTTTTCTTGATAATTCATTTGCTTGAGAACCTAGAAGAAGCTGTGAGTGTGGAGTTGGGCCAGAGAGAAAAGAAGGCAGATAGAAGAAAATATTATGTATAGGAATGTTCTATTTTTGTTATAAATTTCAAAAGAAAGGATGTTGATATACAGGATGTACCTAGTTCTACCTGGTAGCTTATAGTCAAAATGTTTTCTTTTTCCCTTTTGTGTATATATATATTTTTAAAGAAATGTGCAGTTTTTATTATGCAAGTGATAATATCTGTTAGTCACAGAAAAGACAATAAAAACCTATAATTCTATCACTTAGTGATAATGACATTAATACTTTGATATTTTCCTATATCCTAATTTATTTACTTTTAGTAAAATTAAAATGACAGTGAAAACCAGGCACCAGTGAAAGAGGATATGTTCAAAAAAATCCATGACCAAATAAGGAACAGATACTTATGTTAGTCTATAAGAAAAAAACATTTAAAGTCCTCAGAGAGGAACCAATCTTATTTATCTTCCCCACTCCACCCCCACTTTTTCCCATAAAGAATGTAGATTACCTCTATAATCCAAACTAGTAAACTCAATTAACTGAATCTTCTAAATGGTTCAGATACTAAAAGAGAAAGAAAAGGGCCACACACACACAAAAGAAGCCCAGGTGTTACAGAAGAAGCCCAGGTGTAGGAGGGACCAACAACCAAGATGCTTTGCAAGTGCAGGAAGCAAAGGGGCAGGCTGTGGTGGCTCTGCCTTATTTACTGCGTGTTTACCCAGTGCCTCCAGGCACCCCATGCTCCCCAGCCCCTCTCCTCACTGTTGCCCTCTCACCTGCCCCTTCTCCCAGAAAATGATGAAGGACAACAACCTGGTACGCCACCTGGACGCCTGTGAGACCATGGGCAATGCCACAGCCATCTGCTCAGACAAGACAGGCACGCTGACCACCAATCGCATGACAGTGGTACAAGCCTATGTTGGCGACGTCCACTATAAGGAGATCCCCGACCCCAGCTCCATCAACACCAACACCATGGAGCTGCTGGTCAATGCCATTGCCATCAACAGCGCCTACACCACCAAGATTCTGGTAAGTGAGTACCAGGCACATCCACCACCAGAGGGAGCAACATCCATGGGATGGTACAGAGGTACTGGGCAGGTTGAGCAATGTGATTCATAGTCTCAAATCCTACTAATATATTTTGATATGGTCAGATAGTAAGCAACATTTTTCTCTGACTTAATGTACTATTAATATTGCTATAATGTTTGTGTGACAAACTTTTATTGTTAATTATGGTTTGTTTGTTTGTTTTTTTTTGAGATGGAGTTTCGCTCTTGTTACCCAGGCTGGAGTGCAGTGGCGCCATCTGGGCTCACTGCAACCTCCGCCTCCTGGGTTCAGGCAATTCTCCTGCCTCAGCCTCCTGAGTAGCTGGGACTACAGGCACGCGCCACCATGCCCAGCTAATTTTTTGTATTTTTAGTAGAGACGGGGTTTCACCATGTTGACCAGGATGGTCTCGATCTCTTGACCTCATGATCCACCCGCCTCGGGCTCCCAAAGTGCTGGGATTACTGGCGTGAGCCACCGCGCCCAGCCCAATTATGTTTTTTAAATCCTGTCATTGAACCCCCACTTCTCCTGCCCACACACACACAAACTTTCTATTAGTGTGCTTTCCAAAACTTAGTGAGTTGAAACAAACCTGTGTATTTAGCTTAAAGTCCTGTGAGTCAGCAGTTCATGCTGGGCTCAGCTGGATGATTCTTCCGGTCTCAGCCGGGAATCTTCCTGCATCTGCAGGAGTTCAAGTGGACAGTTCTGCTGATCTTGGCAGGACTGTAGGCTGATCTAGCATGGCCTCAGCTGGGCTGGCTCATCCCTGCCCTGTGTGGTCTCACCTCCTCCAGCAGGCCAGCCTGGGCTTGTTCACATAGTAACAACAGGTCTCTAGGAGAGAGCAGAAGTGTGCAAGGTCTCTTGAGGCCTGGGCTCTGAACCGCCACGTTGTCACTTTTTGCTGCATTCTCTTGGCCAACGTAAGTCAGGAGTCCAGCCCAGATTCACAGAGTGGGATAATTTGCTTCACCTCTTGATGAGAGGTGCTGTAAACGACATGGATTCAAAAAGGAGAATAACTGTGGCCATTTTCACAGTCTACCACTGATGATGATGATGTTAGTAATAGTAGTAATACAATTCATTTTGATAAGAAAAACTCTCAACTTAATGTCTCAGCTAAGCTGCCTCGACTCACCATGCTGTAAACCCTATCTGGTTTAGAAGCAGAGGTTGCTGCTTTGTACTTAACCAGCACTGGATGAAGAGAAACTCAGAGTTCATCCATCCAGATGTCCATCAGCCCCCAGATGTGGGGCATTTCTGCCTTGTGAGCATCTGGGTGATTGGCTACGCTTTTTTGTTTACCCTCCCAATGTGCTGAGTGCTGACCTCCTCCTCCTTCTGCCCCTGAGCCAGCTGCAACCTTCTAGATCAGGTTGGGTTTGTGGGAGCCGATAGCAGCTTTATTGAAAGGGGGAAGAGAGCGTGAGTCAGCAGCAAAGAGCCAAGGACTGGTAGGGGAAGGAGGAGGAGGCAGCGGCTCCTGCACCCTCTGCTGCAGCTGAGCAGCCACCTGCATCACTCTGGAGCAGCAGGCTAAGGGAGGCAGAACTGACAAAGGGAAAAGCAGGGCAGAGGACATGTGCAGATGTTGATAGAGAACCCTGTGGGTGATCCCAGAAATGACAACGTTTTTGTCTTCTTCCCTGACCCCACCCAATTTGAGAATCAAGGGAGATCAACGATGCTTTATTCTGCTCCCCAGGTCTTCCTAAAATAACTGGGGTGCTGATAATGATCTCCTCATACAGACGTGGCAGAGAGGGGAACAGGGCAATTCCCAGAATGGGCTTCAGGCAATAGGGGCAGTCATATGGGCACAGCCCTGTGGAGGGACTTGGATTGAAATTTGTGTCATGCAATTATAGGCAAAAAGAGTCCTTGGGATCTGCCAGGAAGGCTGAGGAAACGTCTCCACAGTGATGAGTCTCAATTAAGCAGTGCTTTTTAGCACTGGTGACAAAGCTGAAATGCCATTTTCAGATGTTGGTGGATTGAGTCAGTCCAGGTGGCGTAAAGGACAGGGGTCAGTCAGGCCATCTGAGGAGAAGGTGCAGCTGCTGAGGCCGGAGAGAGGTCAGGGATCTGGGAACTGGAGTCCTTGGTTTGTAATCCAAGGCAGGTCCTTTACCTCTCAGGCACCAGAGTCCCCTCTGTGCCTGGAATCCTGGCATCGTAGGATACTCGTGCCTGTCTTTCTGGGTCTTTCTTGTACATTCCCTGGCACATGTCCCCTGGCCACATAATTCTCTTTGCTGGGAGCTGAAAGCCATCTATGTGGGAAAGACAGCAGAGCCTCTGTGTAACTGGGTAGTGATTAAAACTTGGACTCTGGAGCCAGACTGCCTTCGTTCAAATCCCTCAACAGCTATATAAATATAAACAAATTATTCAACCTCTCGGTGCCTCAGTTTCCTAAGGGAAGGGGAGAGTCTTTGATCGTTGTGAGGATAAAGTGAGTAGTTAATGGAAAGTGCTTAGCACATAGCTCTCAATACGACTAGTATTGTAGTTATTCAGCAATAAAAATCACCCACTGAAAGGGGATTCCAATTGTAGCAATACAGAGGCTAACAAATAAATAGACAGCAGAGATATCAGGTCGAGAGAGGGAAAGGCTATTGCCCAAAACCATTTAGCCAGTTATCGGCAAAGCCGACCCATGGATACCCTAAAGCCAGCTGTTGAGTCAGATGTTCAGACTAGGTTCCTGGTCATAGAAACCAACCCTGCGGCACTTCTAGCCTACAGTCTGCTTGGGAAGAAAGGTCTGGGGTCCCCAGAGGGTGAGATTCACAGCCAGGGCCTGCCAGCTATATGGGCCAAAAGGCCTCCCAGGGGCTGCCCTTTCTAGGCTCAGACAAAGACTAAGAGGCTGGAGCTGCTCAGCTCAGGGCAGACATTCAGCCACCCTCCAAACCAGGATAGGAAATCTAGATCACAGGGCATTCTGAAACCATACAAGAGGAGACAGGGTAGGAAGGACATTCAATGTCCACCAGCTTCACTACCCATCAGCTTTAACTGGGAAATGAGCCTGGACTGGGAAAATAAGACCCTGGGCAGGGCTGGGCTCCTATAGGCTGTATTTCCCCCTCCACAAGGATGCCAGTTCCTCTGTGTCTTCTTGCTGTCTGATGCAGGTTGCGGGCTTTTTGAGAGCAGGAGACAGCTGAGTCTTCTTTCAACTGCCTCAGATAAACTTTTGGGAGGTGCTAGGTGGATGGGTGGTGTAAGTGAATGGACTGGTGAATAAATGTGTAGTTGAGTAATCAATGAGATAAGGGGTAGGTAGGGAGAAGGGGAGATGGGTGAATGAGTAGTGGGTAGGTAGATGGATGTGTGGATGGATGAGCGAGTGGATGGGTGGATTGATGAGTAGATAAATAGATGGATAGGTGGATGGATGAGTGAATGGATGAATACGTGGGTGGGTGGGTGGATAAATGGATAAATGGTGGTTGGGTGGATGGATGAATACATAGATGGATGATAGGTGGATGTGATGGTTGGTAAATGGTTGGATGGATGGATGGATGGATGTGTTGGTTGGTGGATGGATGGGTGGATGTGTGGATGTGTTAGCTGAAAGGTGGGTGGATGGATGGATGGATGGAGAGATGGATGGACGGATAGATGAGATGTGTTAATTGCTGAATGGAATGGTGGGTGAACAGATGGATGAATGGACAGATGAATGGATGAATATGTGAGTGGGTAAATGAGTGACTATGAATTTACAGGAGTCTTAAGGCAGGACTGTTGTCTCTACCTTCTACTTTTTTTTTCATGTGGCAGCAAGAGGCAGGATTTGGCCTTGGATCTAGTCCCATGGCCAATACCCTTGCTCTCACTGCCTCTGGCTTGCTGAGCTGGTCTCTTCCACAGCTACCCTCAGCCATCCAGGCAGCATTGATCCATAGACCTCCCAATTAGCTGATGTCTTTTACTGGGAAAAAAAAAAAAAAACAATTTGCAAGGATAGATTGCAAGGTCTACAGGGATTCACAAACTTTAGAGACCACCTAATTCAGCCCCTTCAGTTTACTCTGAGAAACAGGAAGAGATTTGTCCCAAGTCACCCCATTGGTTAGTGAAGTTAGAATCCAGGTGTTCCAATACCTAGCTCAAGAAGCAATGGTTAAGAGGTTTGATTCTAAAGTCCAACAGACCAACATTCATATCCCAGCCCCAACACTCACCACCTGTGTGACCCTGAGCCAGTTACTTAACCTCTCTGAGCCTGTGTTTTTCAGTCTATAAAGTGAGCATATCATTATTGCTAACATTCATTTAGCTAGGCTTAATGCTAGGTGCTTACCCTACCTTGCTTTGTATGACAACCCACAGAATAGGTGACACCACACCCCATTGCATAGATAAGGACCCTGAAGTTGGAACAGTTAAGGCACATGCTGAGAGTACCTGAGCAGGTCTGAGGCCAGGCCAGGATTGGAACCCAAATCTGTACAATTCCAAGCCCAGGCAGATCCCCACCACTTCTCTGCCCTGAGGCTGTTTGTCCAAGGGCTGTTGTGAAGCTTAGGCAAGCTGAGGTGTGTGCAGAGCCCTGCACAGTGCTTGACACAGAGCAGGTGCTCAGTCCAAGGCAGTCATGACTCTGTTTCCCCCTGCTGCTCTTTGTAAGCCTTCCCCTCTGTAGTTTGCTATGCCAGCCACTGTCTTTCTTGACCCTCCACATGGCTTTCAGATGAGCTGGCCAAATAGGACCATTCCCATCTCGCAGCTATGAAAACCGCACTGCAGAAACAGAAAGGATACTACAGGGTTGCTCCTGACCACCAAGCGGCAGAGCTGGGCCCAGAGAATTCTGGAGGAATTCACCAAGAAGGCAGGGGGCAAGAGTATTCCAGGCAGGGGGCACGACCTTGCAAAGGCCCAGACACCTTAAGCTGCGTGGCTCACTTAGGAAACATGGTGCTTCATGGCCTGCGCATTTCTGCAGGGCCAGAATGTTGAGAGGTGAGGCCAGGAGGACTCGGGGCACCCAGTGGTACCAAATTAGCCCCTGATGGGCTTTCTCCTCCCTGTGCTCAGAAGAACCGCCCCAGGCACAGGTGGAGGGTGTTGCCAGGGCTGAGGCTGCAGGCTGAGAGGCTGCTCAGGGGCCCAGCCCCACCCCGTGCCCCATCCTTTCTGAGAATGGCAGAGCCTTTTTCCTTTCCATTCTTATTTCTTATCGTTAGAAACTAAAGTTGCCCTCAGAGGGAAGCTGCATGAATCATCTTTTAGTCAGAAATTGCTTCCCTGCCTCAGAAATCCTGGCACACCCTCAGATTCCCTTTGCGGTCTCCAGCGCTTTGTACATCAAGACTTCCACTTGCAGCTCTGGCCGCCCTGCTGCTCCTCCTGCTGCAGCTGAGCTTTCAGATTGAAATAGCTCTTTCCTCCGACTCTGGAGGCACCGAGCTTCCTTGGGAAAACATCCCTGTTCTGCCCATGTCTGTTCCGTGTACTGAAACCACCCGCGCGGACTTAAATTTTCTACTTCACTAGACCTCTTTTAGAGGAGGTTGCCACTACAGTTGACATTTGAACTATTAAACTGAGGATGGGCACTTGTGGAGCTGAACTGTTGGAAGTTTATGGCATATTTCTGAAATGTAAGCTATTGAGAGAAAAACAAATCTCCCTGGAGCCCCCAAATGGTTCTGAAGGAAGGATTCCCCCTGCAGGATGGTTTTCCTGAATAGCGAAGCCAAGCTTAGCCAGCTGGTCCCCAGCACACCCCATTCTACATGGAGGTGGCCACAAGGCCAATAAACCCAGAAGGGAGGAGGGTCAGCTGTGTCGTATTTCCCATAAATCTTAGAACCTAGAAGATGGTAGGAAGGGCTGAGGAGAAAGGGGAAGGGGGGAAGCAGAGACAGCCCTTGAATTCAGATCTCCTGGCACCAAACCCAGGTCTCGATCTAATATTTGAGTGAGCCGCAAAGTCCCCCTGAGCCAGGCCACGACCCAAGACTGGGCTCTGGCCATGCCAAGAGGGTCAGAAAGCGTGGAAGGCAGTGGAAGGGCCTTAGCAGGGCACTGAGGTGGGGAGGTGGGCCATGGGGTATGCAAAACAGCAGGGACCTGGGTGTTGAATTCAACAAGGGTTTTTGTGTTTGGTTTTTTGCAAACGTAGTCTCTCGAAGAAGAGTTTAAAGGATATCACCCCAGATGGGGAATTCCAGTTTTTAGCAGAGCTGTTAGTCCCTGTATCCCAACCCTTCATCCTGATCCTCACACAGTGACACACACACACACACCACACACGACACACATCATGCACATACAACACACAACACACACCACTCATCACACACATCATGCAAACACACAACACACACTACCTACCACACACAACACACACATCATGCAAACACAACACACATATACCACCTACCACACACATACCACACACATACAACACACAACATACCACCTACCACACACATGCAACACATACCACACACATACAACACATACCATATACATAGAACACTACTCATCACACACATTACACACATCACACATATAACACACACCACACATACACTACCCATCATGCACATACAACACACACCACGCAAACACAACACATATACACCATCTACCACACACACACACATCACATAAACACAACACACATATACCACCTACCACACACACAACACACCACACAAAACACACACACACCATCACCACACACAATACACATCACACACACCACTTACCACACACACAACACACAGATCACACATGCACATATATTAGTTGCACATATAACACACACCACTCATCACACGCAAACACAATACTCACCACGCACATACAACGTACACCATACACACCACTTATCACACATATTACACAGCACATATATACCACCTTTCACCCACATCAAACACACAACACATGTACATCACCTACTATGCACATACAACACACACAGCACACACAACACATACACCATACAGAACACATACCACACTCATACAATGCACAACCCACATGCCACACACAACACACATCATGCACCACACACACACCAAACATACCACACACACACAGACCAAACACATCATATACATGCACACACCACACACAGACAAGTACATTACACATATACACACACCACAACACATACACAACAAACACACCACAGACACACACCCCATGCATCCCCCACACACATACTCATGCGTACACATGCACACACACACACACACACACACACACACACACTGCACTGGTGAGCTGGGGAAGCCTAGGAGTCTGCTCTCCGGGAGTGCAGCGCCTCTGCGTTCCAGGAAGTTTCTGTCATCCTAGACACCCACACCCACCTCCTGCCCTCCCCACCTCTGAGGAAAAGCCCAGGGCTCGCTGGCCCTGCACAGCCACCTCACTCTCCTCAAAAGGCAGGCCTTTAGAGGACAATTCTGGGGACCAAGTTCTGCCAAAAAGTTCATCCCACCTGGTGTCCTGTTGGCAGCACCCACACACAAACGCAAAATTATTCATTGATTCATTGGACCAATGTTCACTGGCGGCCCATGGCACTGGTGGGGCAGGGGTGTGGGGACGAATGAGGTAAACTGCCCTGCCCTGGTGACTCTGAGCCAGTGGTGTCGGCCAGGGGAGAGGCAGGCTTCTGGGAGAGATGCTCTGTGGGCTCAGGGCCCAGACCCCCTGTGTCAGCTCCTAGCTAGCTAGACCCTGCCTTGCCGTGCAGCCTCGCCTCTCCCAGCCTCAGCTGTGCACAACTGTAAAATGGGAGGCAGAGCAGCCCCTGCCTTGTACGCAGCTGTGAGCCTATGATTAGGTGATGCATGTGAAGAGCTCAGTAGAGTGATGAGCGCAGAGCAGGCGTTTGGGGAAACGAGCATGGCTGCAGCTGTTGACGTTGGGCTTCCGGGCATCAGGGGAGGCTTCACTGCTGATGCCTGTCCTTTAAAGGATGCTGGCTGGGTCACCAGAGACAGCCAATTATCATAAAGTTGTTTTCTAATGGCCTCTTAGAAAAATCATCACATTGCAGTTACTGCAGTTTACCGTGCTATGGGGTTTGTTTGGAAGCTATTTTGTTTGTTTTTGAGACAAAGTCTTGCTCTGACTCCCAGGCTGGAGTGCAGTGGCATGATCTTAGCTCACTGCAACCTCCACCTCCCAGGTTTGTGCGATTCTTCTGCCTTAGCTTCCCGAGTAGCTGGGATTACAGGTGCCTGCCACCATGCCCAGCTAATTTTCGTATTTTTAGTAGAGATGGGATTTCGACTCCCAACCTCAAGTGATCTGCCCGCCTCAGCTTCTCACAGTGCTGAGGTTACAGGTGTGAGCCACTGCACTCGGCCTGTTTGGGAGCTTTTTAAGTTATGTTTTTATTTTAAAAATTTGCATAAAATACTTATACCATAAAATTTACAAACTTGACCATTTTTAAGTGTATAGCAGTATTAAGTACATTCACGTTGTTGTACAAATCATCTCCAGAACTCATTTCAGGTTGCAAAACTAAAACTCCATACCCATTAAATGGTAAGTTCCATTCCCCTCTCCTCCCACATCTGGCACCCACCATTCGACTTCCTGTCTGTAAATCTGACCGCTCCAGCAGTTCATATGAGTGGAGTTACACAGTTTTGTCCTTTTGTGACTGGTTTATTTCATTAGCATAATGTTTTCATGATTCCTTCATGCTGTAGCATGTGTCAGAATTTACTGTATGGTTAAATCGCGTTCTGTTTAGCCATTTATCTGTTGATGGACTCTTAGGTTGTGTCCACCTCTTAGACTTTGTGATTAATGCTGCTTTGAACATAGGTATACAAATATTTCTTTGAGTCTTTATTTTCAGTTATTTGGGGCATATTCCCCAGAATCAGACTTTCTGGATCATATAGTAATTTCATGTTTAATTTTTTGAGGAACTACCATACTGTTTTCCATAGTGGCTGTACCATTTGATATTTCCACCAATAGGGCACAAAGCTTCCTGTTTCTCCTCATCCTTACCAATATGATTTTTTTATTTGTTTCTTTTTTTGTTTTTGTTGATAGTAGCCATGCTAATGGGTGATACGTGGTATGGTTTTTCTTAATCCCATTTTTGCAAATGTTGTCCATAATTTGTGCTCTTCAAATCATCATTCATTGATCTTAGCTCCATTCACTTCCCAGCATCCCAAAACAAGAGCAGGAATTGTCCTTTCAAAAGTCTGACCATGGCTGCACCCAGCATTCCCTAAGGGCCCAACACCATGCAGAGAAATGTGCTGGACGAAGCTGGAACTGGAATCAGGGGTTTGGGGCAGCCCCAGGCCTGGCCCTCCACAGGTCTGTGACTAGGAGCAAGTCACAGACCGGGGCCTGTTGTTCTCTGTCCCTCAAAACAGGAACAATACCAATGCCTTAACTCCCTTACAGAGTTGGAGCCCTGGAGATAAAAAGGCTCGTGGAAATTCTATAGCGAGAGCAAAACTTCTGTGTTTGTCAGGATTTTAAAAAGCCAAAAGAGAAAAGAGGAGGGTCCCTGATTCTTAGTAATGCATGTAGGCGATTTCAGAGCTCAAGTTCATGGAAACAAATTGAATTACGGAGGAGGCAGCTCTGCCATTTGCAGCCACAGATTGTTTGAAATCCTTTTAGAGGAAAATTAAAATATTTCACAGAGGGTAATAAAATGCTGAGTGTTTTGCAGGCATGACTGCTCAGCTCTCTTGGGCAAATAAGTAATTAGGCATTTTTATTTAAGCCCTCAGTGTCGTCATTTTCTTTCATTAGTAGAGGGAGAAAAAGCTGTTATGGAAAATACATAAAACTCTGGAAATCAACAGAAAGTTAATTATAAAACTGCAAATATATATGTTATATATATATACATAAATATATAGAGAGAGAGAAAGAGAGAGAGAGAGAGAGAGCACACAATAACAGCATACTGCAGAAAGGGAAGATGTTAGAACTTATTTTCCCAAACTTCAAACATGGGAAGCTGTGTCAAATATTCTCTGCTTCTAAGTAAAAGCCAATTAAAGAGCTTGGGAGTGGGGCTTCTTCCAAGGCACAGGATGCCTTTGGTCAGTATGGCCGTGGGAGCCGGGGAGGTGCTGTGAGCCTCACTCCCTATCCAAGGCCCCCATGCCATCCACTGAGGGACCTGCAGTTCCTCCTCACTCTACGCTCCCTCACCACTTCCACTTTAAGGAAAGGGTTGATATTTCTCTGAGCCAGAAAGCATGTGCTCCAGCCTCTCCTTTTTACAGATGAGGACCTGGTTTAGGTTCAAAGGCTCTTTTCTTCCTGCACATCCCCAGGTCTCAGGGCCACTGCATGTCGATGCCTGTATCCCCCAACGTGAATCGGTTCTGCTTCTTGGCCCGAGCCCTAGCTGCAGAAGAGGGGAGAACAGGCCAGGGATATGTCCAGTTGCTGACAGAGGGTCCGCCCTGTCCCTCCACAGCCAGTCCGTGCTGGTGTCTTCTTGAGTTCACCTTCTTCCTGTGTGGGCTGCTCTTTTGGGTGATATCAGAGAGACTGACGACAAGGATGCAGAGAGCTCCTTGTGAGAGGTTCATCTGGTACTTTAGGGGGACACAGGCGTGTTCATAGCTATTTCTTCTTCAGAATCTCTTTATAGAGTTTGAGTTTATCTCTGATGTCTTTCACCACCCCTAAAGCCACCTCCACCTGCGTCACCCATATGAATTTTCTTTAAGTGGCATGAGTGGGTGTGTGCACTGGGGTGTGGGGGCTGCACATGGGAGGTGCCTACAAAATCTGCACTTCCACAGCCTCCTGTGGATCCCACATCAGTGCCCGTATGGAGGCGTCTCATCTTTACCATTAACCATTAGCCTTTGTCTTCCCCACCACTCTGGTCTGCATTGAGCCATCTAGCGAATGGTTAATAAGCGCCTGCTGTGTGCCGGGCTTCCCACCGACCCTGAGAACCCAGAGAGGAATAGAATGCAGGGGAAGACAACAGACACACGAGGCAGTTTTCAAAAACAAGGAGATATTTGAGCTGGTCCTTAAAAGATAAGAGGGAGTTTGCCTGGCAGGGAAGGGAGAGGGACCCACCGGGAGGAGCAGCAGAGGCAAAGGCACAGAGGCACGAAACAGCCCGTGTTTGGGCCGCCGTGTGAGGGAGTGACAGGTGCTGGGGAGAGGCAGGTGGTGTTCTGGGACTCTCCAGGGCAGGAGCTAATGGTGCTACACAGCCCTGCGGTGGGCACAGGGCCAACATGAAGTAGGTGCCAAAGAGTATGTGTCTAATGTGTGAGGGGGAGAAGGAAATGAGGGAGGGACTCAGGGAAGGGATAAGTCGTTGCGGTGTGTTCATATCATGGCATCTGTAGAGCAGTTAAAGAGGAGCGCACTAGGCCATAAAGATGAACGAATCTCAAAAACAGAATGGTACAGCCGGGCACAGTTATGGTCTGGTGCAACAGTTCACACCTGTAATCCCAGTACTTTGGGAGGCCAAGGCAGGCGGATTAGTTGAGGTCAGGGATTTGAGACCCGCCTGGCCAATGTGGTAAAACCCCATCTCTACTAAAAATACAAAAATTAGCCAAGCGTGATGGCACATACTTGTAATTCCAAACTCGGGAGGCCAAGGTGGGAGAATCGCTTGAACCCGGGACGTAGAGGTTGCAGTGAGCCAAGATCACACCACTGCACTCCAGCCTGGGCAACAGAGTGAAACTCCACCTCAAAATAAAAAAGACACACGCGCAATGTTACGTGAGAAAAGCAGGTTACAGAAAAGTGTGTACAGTTTCCTGACAGGAAGCGTGCCACGTGTGGAACAGCACTACACAGCCACACAGACTCTCATTAGGTTAAACGCATGAACTTGCCCATATTTGACCATTTTTGACATTCAAAAATAGCAGTTTTCATTGGTTCAACCTGATTGAAATCACAAGGGACAGTCTGTCCATCCCATGGAATACCACTCAGCAATGAAAAGGAACAGATTATCAGCACATGCAGCAGCTTGCCCGGATCTCAAGGGATTCTGCTGAGCAAAGCAGCCAAGCTCCGAAAGTTACAGACTGTATGATTCCATTTATATAACAGGCTGGAAATGACAAAAGTGTGAAAACGGGGAAGAGATGAGCGGTTGCCACGGCCAGAGAGTGGGAAGAGAGAGAGGTGACCATCACTTTAAAAACGGCAGTACAAGGACCCTTGTGATGAACTGTCCCGAATCTTGGCAGTGGTGGTGGCCACATTAACCCACATGTGGTGCCATTGCATAGGAAATACACATGCGCACACATGCACGCACACACACACACAAGCGCATGTAAAGCCGGTGAAATCTCAACAAGGTCAGCTTCCTTGTGTCAGCATCCCCATCGCAGCTGTGGTACTTGTATTAATACTAAGGTGATAACATTGGGGGAAACTGGATGAAGGGTGTACAGCATCTCTGTGTATTGTCTCTTATTGCATGCAAATTACAATTATCTCAAAATTAACAGTTAAATGCACACGCAGTAATGATTAATGCCAAATTTAAGACAGGTTGTTTCTGGGACAAGGTATGAATTACGCATATGGGGAGAGGTTTGCAGAGGGGATTCAACTTTATCTGTAATGTTCTACTTCTTAGAAAAACCTGAGGCAGGTATGGCATACTGTTAAGATGCTACAAAGCTGGATGGTAGGCACATAACTGTTACAACATTCTCTTTTTTATGTTTGAAATAATGCATAATTTTTTAAAAAGCTAATCTTGCTTCACTCCTTTCATCTGGAGCCAGGACTGGACCTGGGACGCAGAGCCCTGAGGGTGCAGGGGATGGGCCAAGGACTCCCTCAGGGTTCAGCCCGCAGCCCAGAGACCACCTGGTGGCAACCCAGAGCCTCGGTGGCAGCCGGGGCAGGAGCTCCCCTGCCACAGGCTCCACCAGGTCCCAGCCGCTCATGCCTCTCTCCACAGCCCCCAGAGAAGGAGGGCGCCCTGCCTCGGCAGGTGGGCAACAAGACAGAATGTGGCCTGCTGGGCTTCGTGCTGGACCTGAAGCAGGACTACGAGCCCGTGCGCAGCCAGATGCCAGAGGAGAAGCTGTACAAAGTGTACACCTTCAACTCCGTGCGCAAGTCCATGAGCACCGTCATCAAGCTGCCCGACGAGAGCTTCCGCATGTACAGCAAGGGGGCTTCTGAGATCGTGCTCAAGAAGTAAGCACTGGCAGGGCGCTGGGCTGAGAGCTGTGCCCTGGTGCAGGGCACTGGGGATGTCAGGGTCATACAGCATGGCCACCATCCAGGCCAGGCCCAACAGCCTGCCCGGCTGGAGTGGCCATCTAGCACCCAGAGCCACAGAGGGCCTTGCCCAAGGTCATCCAGCAAGACTCACCTTCACTTCCACACCCCTCGCCCACTGTGTTTTCCATTATATCCTCTTGAAAATTTCTATAGCCAGAGTCCTCCCCCTCCTCCTCCCTAAGCCACTGGTTCATCAGGAAGTTCTACTGATTATCACACTTAGATCTCTCTTATTTCGCTTCCTTTAGCATAGAGTTGGTTGATGGTAGCTATTTTCATTATTAGCCACACTCCTCTGACTCCAGAAAAGTGCTGGAAATAAGCTTAGTGAACTAAACAAATCCCTTCTCCTCTCTGGCCTCAGTTTCCCCACTTGTACGCTGAGGGGATTGATGTAGCCCCCAGTGGTTCTTAACCCTAGCTACACATTAGAATCACTCCGAGGAGTGTTTAAAAAAAAAAAAATTGATTCACCCAAGACAAATTGAACTGGAACCTCTGGGGCAAGGCTCACACATGGATATGTATTAAAGCCTCCCCCAAGCAATTCTAATGTGCAGGCAGTGTCAAGAACTGCTAGCCTGGGTTTTAAGTGCTTTGTAAACCATTTCAGCTGTGGGAATGTTATTTCAGATGAATCTTGTGAACATATAACACATCAAAGTGGGGCTGCACTTGCTGAGTGGCCTGGGCAGAAATTGCAGGAAGGATGCCTGATTTCACCCTGCCTGGGGGATGGACTGGATGGGCACTGGATGACCAGCCGCAGCCAGCTGGGCATCACTAGGGTGGGGAGGTGGACTTCAAGCCGTTCAGAAGGAGCATTCCCTGGGCTCCCCATCTCCCTTCCATCTTCCCCCAGGTGCTGCAAAATCCTCAACGGGGCAGGAGAACCCCGTGTTTTCCGGCCCCGCGACCGGGACGAGATGGTAAAGAAGGTGATTGAGCCCATGGCTTGCGACGGGCTCCGCACTATCTGCGTGGCCTACCGCGACTTCCCCAGCAGCCCCGAGCCGGACTGGGACAACGAGAATGACATCCTCAACGACCTCACCTGCATCTGTGTGGTGGGCATCGAGGACCCCGTGCGGCCAGAGGTAGGCCCCGGGGCCAGCCAGTTCAGGGGAAGGAGGCCAGCCACCTGGGTGACCTGCAATAAGTCACTTCACCTCTCTGAGTCTCAGTTTCCACACAGTGCCCATGGGGATCTCCTTCCCCGATCCTCATGAGAGGATCGCCCATGAGGAACGGTGTAGACCACACATGGCATGGGTCAGCCCAGAAGGACACAGAACCCGCAGGCTACCGGCAGGCATTGCTCTGTCATGGGGGCAGTCCTCAAGCTGTCCACCCAGCCACCATGAGCTCTTCCCTCTGGTCCCCCAAAGGACAGGTGTAGGGACTGCCCTGCCTTAGAAACCTCTTGCCCTGCAGGAGCCAGGATCTCTTGTAACAAATCTACAAGCCTGGATTCCAGGGTCCCTGCAAAGGACACACCCAATAGCAAAAGTCATTGCTCTCAGGAGAACCTGAAGTGTGGTGTCCCTGTCGGTATGTATAGTTCTCCCAGTGCAGATGCAGTTTACCAGTCAGTTTGCCCTAACAAGCTGGCCTAGGAACACAGCTGAGTCTACCTTTATCAGGTTTCCAGGAGAACAGAGCTAGAAAGTTAACTGAAGGTCACATCCTCAAGCAGAAGGGAAGGGGGCTGACAGCACCCATTTCACAAGGATCAAGCGAGGTGATGCCTATCAGTACACCTAGTGGGGTGCTCAGCACACAGTAGGTCTTCAGTCTCCTTTAGCTGAATCTGCACCTGGGTGGGAAAAGCCAAGAGCTCAGTGCTGGAGCTTCCAGGGTCAGGGGAGGATGGGATATGTGTGGTCTGTGGGGCTGCCCAGGCTGAAGAGAGGCTATGAGGAGCAGAGGAAGCCATCCTGAATCTCCAGAACACTGCATGGGTGGGCAGAGTGAGTCAGCTCACACTGCCAGGCCCCAGGGGAGCACCCAGGGCATGAGGCAGCGTGCAGGAGGAGCCAGCTTCCGCTTCCTCCCAGGACTCACTCAGCTGCTGGGTCCAGACCGGATGCCCTGGCCAGGCCTGGCTGGGTCCGGATTGGCCTCGGCTGTAAGATTTGGTGCTGATGCTTTGCGGGCCCACCTCCACTCCTTGGTGGACCTACCCTGACACTGTTCTCTGGGGGTCTCTGGCCATTCATTACTCCTCTCTGAACCTCAGCGTCCCTTTCTTTAAGGTAAAAGGGATAGACAAGATGCCCTCCAAGTTGCTGGCCCTGATGTTGTAAAATTCCACATTCCAAAGAAAAATGAAACCAGGTTACAGGCATGGACTGACATTTTAGGCAGCAGGGAGCAGGGTCAAAGTGTGAGCTCAGACATCAGACAGATCTGTGATCCTGAGTGACCGCATACCTGACTGTGTGACGTTGGACCAGTTACATAACTTCTCTGAGCCTCATCTACATACTGAGGATAATAATAGTATCACAAACACCCCCTCTGGGATATTATGAAGGCTCAGATTATGCATCTAAAGCAACAAGCAGAGCATCTGGCACCAGATAAGTGGCCCACATATGTAGGTCTCCTTCCTTCATCCCCTCTCCAGTGGATTTTGTTACCCTAGATCCAGGGACATGTAACAGCCCTCGACATACAGCCCAGCCTACCAAAGGTGTCCCATGAGCGTTTGTGGAATGAATGAATGAGAATGAATGGGACTGGAACCCCAATCTTCCATACATGTCTAATGCTCCTATCCCTCTCTCTCTCTCTCTGTCTCTTTCTTGCTCTCTCTCTCTCTCTCTCTCTCTCACACACACACACACACACACCCTCCTGTGGGGGTGTCATTGTGGCCTCTGCACTCCTATCAAGATCCTAAAACAGCAAAGACAATTAGTGCCCCTGGAGCTTGGCAGTGAAGCCCACACGTGCTTTCCTGCAAACCTCTCTCTCCATGGACAGACAGGCCGTTTATCAGCCTCCCTGTGGACGCCCACTCATTACCAGCTGCTAATGGGTTCAGGCCTCGCTGTGATGTGTTATCTCCTTACTGAAAACTCTTCATCCTTGTGCAGCACTCGAGGCTGGCCTGCCCACACCCTGTGGCTCCCCTGTCCTTCCCAACCCCACAGCCTCCCCCCGACCCCTCCAGAGCTCCTGGCTCACCACCCTGCCTTGGAAGCATCCCTTAGGTGAATGCAAGACAGCAGCAGACACAAACTGTTACTTGACCACGACCCACAATAAGAAATGTGTTTTGTGTCATGACTCAGTGAACACACACACTTAACCAAACAAGAGTTTCACAAAATAATAGGATGCACTTAACTGTTGTCTCTTCTTCTGTTTCTTTATTTCTTTTTTAAAATGTTGGTCACCACCCACTAAAATTTCACATCAGTAACAGGGCATGACGAGGTTTGAGTGGCTGATCTAGTCCAAACACCTTCCCCGACAAACCCCAATTTGCAGAAGAAAACACTGAGGCAAAGGGGGGCAGTGATGTGCCCGGAGTGACTGGTGAACCCAGATCAGAACAGGTTTTCTGCCTCCCTGCCTCAGGGCCTTTGCCTGGTTTCCAAAAAAAAAAAAAAAAAAGACAAGTAGTTCTAAGTCAAGAGGGTAAGCGGATGAGGACAAGGACGAGAGCGAGAATTCCCAGGGCCTGAGGGGGCAGAGCTGGGTCGCTGGCATTTTCTCTTGACAGCATGGTCATCCAGAGAAGTTGGCTGCAGGCACAGACCCTGGGAAAGGGGGGCCTGGAACCAACCTCCAACCCCCAACTTGGCCGCTAACAAGCCACTTCCCTCCGTGAGCCTCAGTGTTCTCATCTGTGAAATGGGAGGTCAGCCCAGGTGCCCCTTGGGTCCCTCCCAAGCTCTGACATCCCCAGAGAGAGAGCTAGTTGACTGGAAGACTTAACCTCACATCTTCCTCCACGTCCTTCAGTCAGGGCGTCTGCGTGGTCCACCCTCTCTCCTGTTGGCTCACCCCTGGGATGTCTACATAGGAGTCATAAACCATTTTACAGCAGACACTTACTCAAGCGATGCAGCAGACTCGAGGGACATGGGTTCTAATTCTGCCCCTGCCACTCCCTCACAGATGGCCTCAGTTTCCCTACCTGAAAACTGAGAGAATCAGACTGTGCAGCTTTCACAGTGAGGGGCACAGCAGGGTTGCAGGTGACACCACTTGCCAGCATAAAAGCTCAGACCTGCTGATTCATCATCTCTGAGTGGGGTGGGAGGGATCAGGACCCAAGGAGGCGTGTGGATAAGGTTTTGTTTATTTGTCTGTTTTTTAGGTAGGTCATTCCTGCCCTCTCTAGCTCCCTGGTTCCCACCTCAGAGGCAGCCACTATCCTCATTTTGGGGGGCGACCTTCAGGGAACATGTGTGCCTATAGTGGCTGTGTTTTTTGTCAAGTTCTCCTGGGCTCTGTCCTCCTGGACTCAACCCTTTATACAGAATTCTTTGTTACCCTCCATAAATGTCATACGTGAACTTCCTGCCCGGTGCCTCCAGCCCAGGAGGCTCAGCCAGAGGGTAAACCTCAGCCCGGACCATCTCTAGGGTCCTACAGACACACTAAGATTCATTTTGCAACTGCAAGAAAACAATCTCTACCTCCCTTGCTCTCCCTGACTGTCAAGGGGTTGAATCTCCACATTGCCTCCCTCCCAGGAGAAGACCAAAGGCTAGAGCAGATCAAACACCCCACTGTCGGCCCTTACAGCGGGCACATTTTCCAAGGCCAATTGAAGCCAGTGCCGATAAAGCCATCAGGAGAGCAGCGGTCTGGGATTTGCCGGGTTATCTGGGGGTGTTTGAAGCCCTCGGAGTCACCGACAACGGCTGTCACCAGAAACAACAGATGTTTAAAAGCCTTTATTTAATGAAAACAGGAAGCGCCCATTTCCTGGCTGCTTTTCCTCAGTGAGAAATATCTGGGATAATTTTAGCGAAAGAAGTCATTTTTTCCCAAACGTATTTATTTATTTTTTATTTCACAGCAATTTTATTTCAACCAGATCGATGCCTCTAGGGGTTGAGTCTTAATCATCTCCGGATCCTCAGTGTCCAGAGCAGTTAGATGCTCCAGAGCTGTTTGACCAATTAGTGAATGAGTGAGCCACAAAATTAAGTCCTGAGAGCAGCTTAAGGAAACATTCCATTGGGTTGCAAGAATCAGGAATGGCTTCATGAATAGAGAGCATTTCACTTATGAGATGGGAAGACTTGACATATAGAGGCTAAGGGAGGGAGGGCATTCTAGGCCTCAGAGGGGACAGCACAGGCAGGGCAAGAAGGTGGGAAGGGATGCGGAGGGGCTGCGGCCTCGAGAATGCGCTGTTGCATTTATGAGAGGAAGGGAGCTTGGAAAAGGCGTGCATGTGCCCGTCCTGTGCTTGGGCTGTTTGTGCCCTGTCACAGAGTTCCCCCAGCCTTGCTGAAGTGTACCTATTTTATAGATGAGGAAACTGGGCTCATGTGAGACCTTAGAGCACAGCCCAGCCCAGCCTTGTGGTCCCCAAGCCCTCTCCCCACTGCACAGAGGAAAGTATATGGTCCGCAGAAATTAGCCTCCTTTTTCTCATGAAGCTTGCTTAGAGAGGCTCAGACGATGGCTGATTTTGGCTCCAGGAGAAGTCTTGAAAGCGAGTCTTTCTAAAATGCAGCCCCGATCACCTCATTCCTGGCTCAGAACTTCCCACAGTTCCCAGTGCCTGAAGGAGCAGATCCCTGGTCCAGCACCTTCTGCCCCTCTCCAACTTCATGGCCTCCAGTCCCTACCCCACATCCTCCCTCAGCCTCAGCCCCTCCAGATCACCTGCAGCATGGCCCTCAGGCCCATTCACACCTCAAGCCTTCTCCGCCAGTGCAGAGTGGACAGTTCTCTGTGACCAGGGCTAATCTGTGTTCATCTGTGTAGCCTGAGCCCCCTGGCACAATACCAGGAACCAGAGCCTCAGTTGGCAGCGCAAACATTGCCTCCTCCAGGAAGCCCTCCTTTATTTCTCCTCCCCACCCACTTTCTTCTAAAGTAACAGTGCTCTCTGTGCTCACTTCAGTAGCACATATGCTCAGTAGCACAAAACCCCCTTCTGTGTTCCCAGAGCCTTTTGTACAGGCCTGTGCCAAAGACCCTGCCTCCAAACAGAGTACAGGTCTGATTCAGGGTAATGCTCTGTTATCTGAAAAAAATAAAGGTTATGTAAAAGAATCAGCTAGACTTGTTCCACAGTGGAGCAGTGAGCATTAGAGGGAGGGAGTGCCCTGTAATCAGGGCTGTGCAAGCAGAGGCTGACCGGCCCATCTGTTGAGGACACCTGGGAACAGATCTGGGCAATGAGCAGAGGGTCAGAGTCAATGACCCAAAGTCCTTTCCAAGTCCAAGACCTCCAGCGTCTTTGAAACCAACAGCCTGAATTCCTCCTTTTAGGGACAGGAGCCAGATAAGGTATATGTTCCCAGGAAACAGCACCTCTTTCTGTTCTTAGGGGCAGGAGACAGCAGTGGGCCACAGCCCAGGTTACAGCCACCATGAGTATATTAGTAAGTTATGTAAACAGGATCTTGGACACTCCACATCCCCACTCCCTCCAGCTCTGTAAAAATGAGGTCACGTTTGCTTATGTGATTAGCTGCTGTGGCTCGAGGCGGAGGCCTGGCTCACGTGGCCCGCAAACCCTGAGTGGGCACTGGAAGGCTTCTCCCCAGGCCCTGGAAATAAGCCCCAGAGGAGGCTGGTGGTCAGCTGGCCCTGTTCTAACCCTTCAACAACAGGGAGATCACTACCTGTCACCACAGAGCCGGTCTCTTAGACAACTCCAGTAGCTAGAGAGGCCTCCTTACAGGGACCCTGCCCCTCTCCGACATCCATTCCTCATGCCACAAGACAGCCACGCTCAGAAGTACGGGTTTCCTCTTGAAGGCGTGAGGGTGGAGCCCCTGAAAGAGAGCAGCCCTACAGGCTGACACTCAGGCAGGTCACTGGTGGCCGGGGTAGGGGAAGAGAGGCTAGGCCAGAGGCATGGTGACCAGAGGCAGGCTGGGCAGTGACCCAGCATGAGACAACGGTGGTGGGGGCTGAAGGAGTGGAGGCTGCTGTGGATGGAGTGGACACAGGCCAGATATTCGAGGCCAATCCTTGTTCTTCCCATTGCTGAGGGCAGAAAGGCAGCCCCGGGCAGGCGCTGTGCCAATCAAGCTTGGCCCCACCTTCTCACTCTGTACTAGCTTTCTAGGGCTGCTGTAACAAAGTCACACAAACTGAGTGGCTCAAACAACAGCAGTTCGTTGTCTCACAGTCCTGGAGGCTGGACATCTGTCCGAGACCAAGGTGTCAGCAGGCCTGGTTCTTTCTAATGGCGGTAGGGAGGCGCTGTCCCTGCCTCTCTCCCAGCTTCCAGTGGCTTACTGGCCGTCTTTGGCTCCCTTGGAGTGTAGAAGCAGCACCCGGATTTCTGCCTGGCATCTCCTTTGCATATCTTTGTGTCCAGATTTCCTCTTTATAAGGACACCAGTCCTGTTGGATTAGGGCTTACCCTGATGAGCTCATTTTAACTGGATTACCTCTACAATGACCCTATCTCCAAGCAAGGTCACATTCACAGGTACTGGGGCTTAGGGCTCCAGTCTGTGTTTTGGGAGGAATACAACTCAATCCATAGTTTTCCAACTCCCTTAGCCGTGGCTTGGTGGGTGGATGCTGGAATTCGCTCCTGGTCACTGTGGGGTGCGCAGGGAGGGAACGTCGGACTGAGCGCTTCCAGGCTGGAGATTCTCATGTGCTGTGGTCTTTCCAAACGACTGGATTTTCTGTCCTTGACATGTTCTCTCGCACTGAAAGATGTTCTGCAGCAAATATTATTTTATTATTTGTCACTGCCCTCAGGTAAGAATCACTCGTTCCCTTGATTTCTGTTGTGTATAAAGGGCTGCCGCAGCTCCAGGCTGATTTCCACAGGGAGCCCTCAGCTCTGCTCAGGGCCAGCTGCTGGGGTGAGGCGGGGCCAGGAAGCCTTGTGGCTTCTGATTGGCTGGCTATGATCTAGCCTGACTGTCCCAGACATCCACCTGTCATTACAGTCAGAGAGGGCAGGACCTATCCTTATTATTGCAGAGAAATGGTGTATTTTCCATGAAGCGTAATCCTTTATAAATATTCTAAACTTGTGTCACATTCTGTAAGTAAAATGCCCCCAAATGCAAATGTCCCCCCCGAGAAACTGAAAATGCACAAATGGATTTGTCAAGTTTGCAGGAACTGTGTATGTGGATGAGGCAAGGACGAGTTCACGTGCTAACCTGGGGCCAGATCTGAGGAGGTGCTCATGGAAGTCTTTCCAAAGTCTTCGCCCAGGTTGAGACAGCCAGTGGTTCTGTCTCAGGATGGACTGTCATGGTCAATAGGTGGTGGCCACTGGGACTCTGTGGTGCAAACCGCATCAGGGTTTAATCAAAGGATGTGTGATCAATTAACAATGCCTGCCACGGGCACAGGAAGGGAGGCTGTGGCCCATGTGCCATGTGCGCCATCAGTATCTCATAGTCATCTAGTCCCCTTTCAGTAGAGCGGCCTGTGAGAAGGGCTCCTCTGGAATCCATGAAGATGGGGGGGCCTGCCTGAGGTGGTGCCCTCCCCCATGGCCCCTGCCCTCCTGCCCAGGTCCCAGAAGCCATCCGCAAGTGCCAGCGGGCAGGCATCACGGTCCGCATGGTCACTGGCGACAATATCAACACGGCTCGGGCCATCGCCATCAAGTGTGGCATCATCCATCCTGGGGAGGACTTTCTGTGCCTCGAGGGCAAGGAGTTCAACAGGAGGATCCGCAACGAGAAGGGGGAGGTGCGTGTCCCAGCGTAGTGTCCTCAGGGGCGCGCGCTTAGATGGAGGCTGGGAGGTAGGGTGCTGCATGATTGTACGGAAGCCAGCCGGTGTGCTGCTGAGAGCCCAGTGACTCTGGGCATGTCCCCTCCCTTCTCCAGGCCTCAGTTTCTCTCCCCGACCCCACCGAACTGCCCCCTTCCCCATCCCTCTCCAGATTGAGCAGGAGCGAATTGACAAGATCTGGCCAAAGCTGCGGGTGCTGGCTCGCTCCTCCCCCACGGACAAGCATACCCTGGTTAAAGGTAAGACTTGGGTGGGTACAGGTGATCCTGAAGCCCAGCAGCAGGCCAGAAGCTGGGCCCTCCTCTCCTGTCACTTGCTGCTGCTTCCTAGGAAGGAAGGGCCCCTCACCCCGGACTCTCCACATCTGGGCACAGCCTTATGTCACCCGCTTTACAGCCCTGGGAGCCTGCAAGGGGTCAGAAGGAGATGGGACAGAGTCTTCTCTCTGGGCCTCCTACCCCCCTAGGAAGCAATGGACCTGGGTATGTGTGGGGTCCCAAGCTCACGACTCAGGGCCGAATGGGACCCACGCACCTGTTCTATGTGGCCGGTGCAGCGCCTCTTTCAATGCTGAATTTGAAGGACTACGCAGATCTTGCCCTCTCACCTTTGGCACAGTCGTTACTGCTGCTCGTCCGACACTCAGCCTACTTTGCTCGTTCTCAATCTGGTCTCAGAGCTTATGAGTTTGAGTCTCTTAGTCTGCCTGGTCCCTGAGGCCCCCAACCAACATGTGTGACCAAGACCCCAGGGATAGGCTCTCCTGGGAGTAGCCACCTGAGAGATGAGACCAAAAGCAAAAGTCTTGCTCCTCCCTCCAGAGGCAGCGTGCACCACTCACTGAGCCTAGGTGGCCAGGTGCTGGGCACTCTTTATTTTTATTTTATTTTATTTGAGACAGGGTCTCCCTCTGTCACCCAGGCTAGAGTGCAGTGGTGCGATAACCGCTCACTGCAGCCTCAAACTCCTAGGCTTAAGCAATCCTCCTGTCTCAGCCTCCCAAGTAGCTAGCACTACAGGTGTATGTCAATGTGCCTGGTTAGTTTTTTAAAATTCTTTATAGAGACAGGTTATCACTATATTGCCCAGGCTGGTCTCGAACTCCTGGCCTCAAGCAATCCTCCCTCCTTGGCCTCCCAAAGTGCTGGGATTACAGGCAGGAGCCACTACGCCCAGCCAACTGTGCATTTTTAGAGTCACACGGTCCTGGCTTTGCCATTGACCTGCTCTGTGGCCTTGGGCAAATCCCACTCTGGGACTCAGTTTCCTCATTTGTAAAATAGCTATGGGAGCAGGTGTCCACCGGAGATCAGCCCTAAAACATCCTGGATTCCTCTTTCAAAGGTGCTGCCCAATGACATTAATGGAAGCAGATCTGGCCTCGGGAGAGAAACCCAGAACCCCAGAGCCACAAGGGAGCAGAAGGCCCCCAACGCATCCCTATTCCTTCACTCGTTCTTTTCATAACCATTTGCTGAGGCCCTGCTAGGTGCCAACCGTGCTCAGGGCAGGCATGGTCCTGCCCACGTGGAATTCCTGGGCCAGGTTGCATGTAGCAGGCATTGAATAAGTGGTCCCTGCATAGAGCAAAAGGCTGCACTGCTGGCAGGGGGGCTCTGGGCCCAACACTGGCCTCTGACTTGGACTAGGGAGGCTTTAGGTCACAGGCCATGGAAGGTGGATGGGCTCCAGGGTTGGTGGGGCTTGTGCTTGGGGCAAGGCAGGGAACTGCTCTGCAAAGGGATAGAGGCAGAAGATCCCTAGGTGCCTTCAAGGACCTGGGCCAGGACCTCAGGGCGGGAGAGGGAAGCTACAGGAGACTGGAGAAGGTGCGGGGCCGGCAGATTCTGCAGGGACCCCCTCCCACGAGCACCTGCCATGGCCTGTACCCTGTCACCAGGCTTGGGAGCATGGGAGGGTTTCGAGGGTAGAAGCGTCACTTTAGGAAACTAACCCTGCAGTGCAGAGCATTTCCTGGCAGCGGAGGGACCAGCAGGATTGTCCCCTCAAGAGTTGTCACCTGCTCTTAGTGGCGACACCTCAAGTGGAGCTGCCAGGTGCGCGTCTAGGAAAGTGTGGGTGGTGGAGGGGTCTGTGCTGGGCGGGGGGTTTGGATGTCATGGAGGGATGAGGAGCAGGAGGGTCTGGGACCCCATCAGTCTGCACCCCATCAGTTGGAGTAGAGAGTTGGACATTGAGCCAGGAGGGAGAGCAGGCCTGAGACAGAGTCCTGGGTGGCACATGTGGGTGGGGAGAGAGGAGCTGCAGAACCCAAGAGCTGCCTGAGTGATGGTGGAGGCTGAGAACCTACCAGAGACCAAGGGGAGGAGGCTAGAGGGGCAGGAGGATGGCCAGGAGGGAGTGGTGCGGGGAAGACAAGGAAGGAGGCCTGTGGAGGAGGAAGGTGTGGCCCACAGTGGGAATAGCTGTTGAGAGGTCTGCGGGGACAGAACAGAAATGTGACCATACGAGGCGGCCACAGGAAGGCCCCTGGTGACTGGAGGCGGGGAGGGGGTCTGGGGAGAGCTTTCCGCCCAGCATTCCACACAGCTCGGGCCATGCAAAGGTCCGTGCTGCCCGGGAGCCACAGGGCAGAAATTTGACCCCTCCCTGCCTTGGAGGAGCCCCCAGGCTGACTGAGGGAACCATGGAGACTCAGGCCTAACGTGCCAAGTGGACAAGCTCAGAGAGGCTGAGTCCAGGACAGGGAACTGCGGGCTCGATGCCAGCTGGGCGGGAGCAGCCCAGGACGATTCCCAGAACACACGGCACTGCAGCTGGGCCTGAAAGAGGGGAGAGCTGCAGGGAGCACGTGGGGGGCATGTGCCCCAAGTCATGGAACTCAGCCCCTCATTCCAGCTGCCGCTGTCTGCTAGGCACAGATCAGAGAGATGCACAAGGACGGAGCAGCACGTAGAGTTACAGGGACCTGATTACGGGCGGGCGGGGGTCCTCAGAGGGTCGGAAAGGCTTCTTGGGAAAAGCAGCATCTGAGCCAAAAATACAGTACAGGTGGGTGACAGGAGTACCTCCAGCGGACGGAGCAGCCTACGCAGAGACGGGGCCAGCGGGGGCCAGCGGAGGCCAGCGGAGGCCAGCTCTGTGGGACTGCAAGCACTGATCGGGGATGGCCAGGGGATGAGAGAAGAGACGAGGTCAGGGTGTGGGTGAGGCCTGGTCACAGAAGACTTCATTAGTGGAGCTGAGAACGTGGATGTTATCCTGAGGCCAAGCAGAATGACGTTCCAAGGGAGGGGACTGGTTCAGATAAGGGTGTTAGATCCTGGAGTTGCTGTGGGGAAACAGGTTGGAGGGGGAGCCCAGAGTCAGTGAGAGGAAACTCAGCGATGCTGGCGGCAGAGGATGGGGACAGAGAGAAAAGGAAGGGTTTCAGTGGGATTTTGGATCCAGAATTGGCAGGTCTTGGTGACACATTTGATGTGCAGAATGAAAGAGAGACGCATGGAAGCTGACACTCGAATTCCTGACCCGCCCACGGACATCCCTGCTTGCGAACCCCATGAATGAGGAGTCCCACAGACTCCACAGGTCCCCACCAATGACCTCCTTCACCCATCCTTTTCCACTGGCCCCAGCTCAGTGACTAGGGCACATGTCATCTATTCATTTTGTTCATTGTTGAACGTTTTATTGAAGATGAATGTCTGGAGAGAGGTCAGGGTCAGAATGGTGGGGCAGAGGTCACTGGCAAATGGCAAAGTCAAGACCTCCACAACAAGCCTGGACACCCCAGGGAGAAGGTGCTGGCTGGTGGTGTCGGGAGGAACAGACGGTGGGGTCCTGCTGAAACGCCGGGAGCCCTGCAGAGGCGGAGTGGGCCCTGAGCACAGTTAGAGGATGCAGTGTTTCTGGTTAGGGTGGGTGCCAGTGTGGCCATGGGTTGCAGAGAGCAAAGAGGGGGCTGGAGAGGTGAGCAGGGCCTGGGCCACGAGGGGCCCCAAGCTGGCACTGGCCCAATAAGGAGCCCAGTGCACGCTGCTGGCAGCTGTAGACCAGCCTGGAGCTGGGAAGAGCCTGGGCAGCTGGGCAGGGACCAGAGAGGAAGCCATGCCCAGTCAGACCCCTCCAAGGTCCATGGCTGGCCGGGGCTGCCGCCTCTCTGAGTGGCCCAGGGCCTGAGCACACTCCCGCTCCCACAGGCATCATTGACAGCACACACACCGAGCAGCGGCAGGTGGTGGCCGTGACAGGGGACGGGACCAACGATGGGCCTGCACTCAAGAAGGCCGACGTGGGCTTCGCCATGGTAGGAGCGGCCCACAGAGGGCCTGGGTGGTGGGGCTGGGGAGATTGGGCTACATGGCTTTGGGCTGGCTGCTTGGGGGCCCCAGTTTACTCGGCCCACCTGCCATCCACCACATGTGCTCACCGTTCTCGAGGCTCAGCCTGGCCCTGAGGTCTTCCTGAAAAGGCATAGGATGCTCCTTGCTCTGGGGGAGCTGTGTTAAGGGGGCAGTTGCAGGTTGAGGAAGAAGGGAACAGAGCCAGAGAAGGGGTCAGGGTGGGGCTTCCTGAGGGAGAAGGAGGCTGGGTCTGTGAGAAGCATGAAGAGCGGGGTGTCCCTGTGCGGTCTGGCTGTGCTGGGTCCACTGGGTGTGTGTACCGGGGAGTTGCATAGCTGAGGATGTGGAGGGGGCGAGGATGGCAATGCTAGAAGTGGTCAACTCCCCTGGCCATCCCACCCAGCCTGCTGTCCCTATCCCTACAGGGCATCGCAGGCACTGACGTGGCCAAGGAGGCCTCAGACATTATCCTCACCGACGACAATTTCAGCAGCATCGTCAAGGCAGTGATGTGGGGCCGCAACGTCTATGACAGCATCTCCAAGTTCTTGCAGTTCCAGCTCACAGTCAACGTGGTGGCCGTGATTGTGGCCTTCACAGGTGCCTGCATCACGCAGGTGGGTCCTCAGGAGGCCATACCAAAGCCCAGGGGAGGCAGAGACCCCCAGAGAGGCTCGGGGCCCTTAGGGTAATCCACATCAGAATAGCCGGGGATGAGGCACCCATCGATGGAGAGTTTGCTGGGGCCACAAGCTACATCGCAGAGCTCAGGTGCAGGCACTGGCCCCAGGGAAGTTGAGGACATGAGGCTCAGAGAGGTGGCATGACTTGTTCAAGGTCGCCCAGCAAATGGGAGCTGTCAGGCTCACAGCCTGGCCCTCACTGCAGGAGGCAGGAGAGGGAATCCTCAAGAGAAGGCAGGGTCCTTGGCCACCAGGAGGGCAGAGGGAGGCAGGGACAAGCCAGGGCCCAAGAGGGATCAGGCAGTGGGGTGAAAACAAAGAGCCAGTGGGGGGCTGGCTCTGGGCTGGAGCGCGGAGTACCTCCGGAGGTGCGGGGTGGGGACAGCCAGAGGGAGTCGGGGTGCTCGCTCACTGGGAGTGTCACAGAGGAGTCTGGCCAGATGCCACACGACGGGGTCTCAAGCAGCCGCACGCACTGAGCCTGGCAGGCAGGCCCAGGATGTCTGCAGACTCACTGCTTCTTCATCGCAGCTCCGCAAGGCGGGAACTGTGAAGATCCCATTTTACAGAGACAGAAACTGAGGCTCAGAGGATGAACTGGCCAGGGACCTGCCATTGATCTTGCAGCCTCCTGTTACCCCGCCTGGCTACCTCCCCACAGGGGCTGACCAGCCCGGCCAGGGAGGCAAGGACAGGTCTCCCTTAGCCCCAGTGGATCCCTGAGGCCCAACCCTCCCAGTAGCCACCTGGGCAGACAAGCCCCTGTCCGCAGGAGCCCCCAGAGGCCCAGAGTGCAGCACTGCCCCAAGAGCTATGTGGCTCTGGAACACTGCTCCCCTCTCTGTTGCTTCCTGAGCTGGGGGAATATAGGTGGCAGCTCCAGCTATCCCAGCTCAGAGCGTCGGAGCCTTGGGAGGGTGGCTGGGGGCTTCCTTTTGCTCAGACGGGCCTTCTTTCCTGGTCTGTGGATGAGATGCTCCCTCTAGTGGCAGCTTGGGGGACACTCCCAAGGCAGCAGCAACCTGGAAACCAGAAGGTCTTGATGCCAGATAGGGAAACTGAGGTTCTGAGATAACTGTCAGCCTGAGGTCTTCGGTTGAGTTCGTGGCAAGCCATGTCCTCAAGGAGGACAGGCACGCTTGACCCCGAGGCATATGGAATCAGAGAAGGCCTGGGGTGGGGAAGCCGGGGCAGGGGGAGCAAGGCTGAGGCAGGGAGGAGGTGGGAGAGAGGGCCAGGAGCAGAGGCTGTGATGAAACCTGGGAGGTGATGAGTGGAAGGGATGCAGGTACATGGGGCCTTGGGACAGTTTGGGCTGTTGAGCTAACAGGCTCTGGGGGCTTCCTGGAGAAGGTGTTCCACAGGCCTCTAAGTGGATGTGGCTAAAGCCACAGGGTGAGGAGAATGGGGCTAAGGCAGGAACACAGAGTTAGGGGGAGGGGAGGACGACAACCAGGAGAGTGAGGTCAGGACTGCGAGTGGGAGGCAGTGGCCTAGTGCCGGGGCGAGGTCAGTAACATGAGGCTGAGAAGAGGTCCTGCAACTCATGACACAGGACGTGCTGGTGACATTGGAGGGTGGCATTCTGGAGGTGTGGAGGGACCAAAGTCTGGCTGCTGTGGACAAGATGTGTGGGGGTGTGAGGAAGGATGGGGACAGCAGACCCAGCTCCACTCAGCCAGAGACGGGTCTGGAAGGGTCCCTCCCAGAACCTGGACAGTGGTGACCTACAAGTGGTGAAGTCCTTGATAAGTTTTAGCTGCTTCTGCTCTTCCTTATTTGTCAACATTTCCTACCTTGAAATGTATTAATTTTTAAGTCATAGATACACACAATAATTTTTTAAGGTAGGGTGGGATGATAAGAGGGGAGGAGAAATTGAGGGGCAAGGGATGGGCATTGTTTGTAGGAGAGCCCGAGGGGGAGGAGGCAGCGGGGGTGGAGGAGGCAGGAGCCCACACCAGAGGCAGTGGAATGGTCTTGGCCTCAGCCAGAAGAGACCCCTCCTCAGGGGCTGGGGGGAAGGGGGAAAGATGGTGAGATGCAGCTGAATTTACCAGAAGGCAGGGAGCTGGTGGCCATTGGGCCTGCGGAGGACTCACTTCCCCTGGTGGGGAAGATGGGGCTGAGGTGGGCAGGTCTGCGTGTTCTCCAGAGAGGGCGTCAGAGAATGGCTCCATGCCTGCTAGGGAGCCAAGGGGCAGGTCAGCCTCCAGCCTCTAGCAGGAGCCTGTGGGCACCACACGATGAGCCCACCCAGCACTTCACAGCGGCAGGTGGGCGCGCACGTGACAGCCTTCTCCTGCCCGTCCCCAGGACTCCCCCCTGAAGGCCGTGCAGATGCTCTGGGTGAACCTCATCATGGACACGTTTGCCTCACTGGCACTGGCCACCGAGCCGCCCACGGAGACCCTGCTGCTGCGGAAGCCGTACGGCCGTAACAAGCCGCTCATCTCCAGGACCATGATGAAGAACATCCTGGGTCACGCTGTCTACCAGCTCGCCCTCATCTTCACCCTGCTCTTTGTTGGTGAGCGCCTCGCCCACCCACACCTCTCCCAGGCGGGGCCACTGCCTTCCGGGTGCACCATGGCTCCCACCAAGCATTCTCGAGTCACAACCCCTCTTGTTTTGCTAGTGGGGAAACTGAGGCCCAGGGAGGCAAGTAAGTTGCCCAAAGTCACACCAGCAATTCATGAACAGGACCTGACCCTGTCCCAGCTCTGGCTGACCCCAAAGCCATCAGTGGCTTTCTCCACTGGTGACAGATCCCAGCACCAAGTACACACTGTGCTGAAGCACTGCCTGGCAGCCCCGGAGGCTCCAGAGGTTGAGGGGGGAGTGACTTGTCCCTTCTCAGACCCATTCCAGTGCCTTATCCGGGCCCCGTGGAAGGGACCCTCAGCGAGGCTTCCTAGGAAGGGCACACATGCCCACACCACCACCGCCGATTCTCACAATGCTTCCACTTGGGCTGCCTGGTTGGGTCTTCCACTCAGTGAGGCAAGCACATTGGCTCCACTCCACCTTACAATCGAGGGCACCAAGGCTCAGAGAGGTGAGGTGACTTGCCCAAGGGCACACAGCCAGACTGAGGAAAAGGCACAGAACCAGGTCTGGCTGGGTCTAAGACTGGCCTGGTTTCCACAGATGCTTCAGAGACGATCCCAGTAAAACCTACCCCCAGGTCACAGATGAAGAAACAGAGGCCCAGAGAGGGGAAGGGTCTGGCCCACAGTCCCACGTGGAGTCGGGGCCAGTGCTCCCCTTACAAGAGCCTCCTAGAGCTGGCCTTTCACTCATCCCCAGAGCCCAGAGTGTGAGGGAGGTGGGGCATGGATCCCATTCCTCAAAAGCCGTCACCTTTTATACGTTTTGAAAGTAGTGTGTTGTCGGGATGCATTTTGCTGTTGTAAAACTTATCATGAAAAGGCTTAGAGGAAGCCACCTATATGCAGAACTAGAAGAGACTCAGAGGAACAGGAGGGATGGGAGAGGAGAGGAGGGCAGGGGTCCCGGTCGGCTTGCTGGCTTGGCCGCTTGAGCAGCGCCTACCCTGGGTGGTCTTGGGACATCACCCAGAAAACTCCACAAGCCTCCTGGCACCACTTTACTCAGCTATGCAAAAAGACACAGGACTTGGCTGGGCGCAGTGGCTCACGCCTGGAATCCTAGCATTTTGGGAGGCTGAGGCGGGCAGATCACTTGAGGTCGGGAGTTCTAGACCAGCCTGGCCAACATGGAGAAACCCCATCTCTACCGTGGTGGTGAGCACCTGTAGTCCCAGCTACTTGGGAGGCTGAGGCAGGAGAATCGCATGAACCCAGGAGGCAGAGGTTGCCGTGAGCCGAGATCGCGCCACTGTACTCCAGCCTGGCAACAGCGAGACTCCATCTCAAAAACAAAACAAAGCAGAAAGGATGCAGGACTGCATCACACACCCCATCAGCGGCGTCTCCACACCCGCCATGTGATAGCTCAGGTGTTAGAATGAAGCCACTAGGAGGTCCAGTGCCAGCCTGGCCCAGAAGCCCTGGGCTCCATATAGTAATTGGCATCTCTAGTAACAGCCCCATGAGCTTGCAGAGGTCTCAGCAAGGGACATGCTTGAGTACAAGCAGCAGCACTCTCGGGGCAGCGCAAAGCCCCCCACAGGTATCCTGTCCTCACAGTCTAGATGAGTTTGCCAGTCTGGGGTCACTTTTTACAAGCCATGTCACCCAGTTACATGGCTGGCCATTCACCTTTATCAGGTTTCCACAGCAAAAGTGGAAGACAGTTCCCCAAGGCCTTTCTCCCCCAGAGAAGAAAGGGTTTTGCCGAACCTTTGCTCCTACTCTCTGACCAGCCAACAGCATGGCCACCTGGCCCCCAGTGTCCAAGCATGCCTTGGTGTCTTGGGGACTCACCTCACTGCTCAGAAGAGGCCCCCACGAAGGGCCGGGCATCTCCCCTCTGATGCCCCCACTGCTGCCTTCAGCCCAGCCCCGCCCTTTGACTTGGCAGGCGAGAAGATGTTCCAGATTGACAGCGGGAGGAATGCGCCCCTGCACTCACCGCCCTCAGAACACTACACCATCATCTTCAACACCTTCGTCATGATGCAGCTCTTCAACGAGATCAACGCCCGCAAGATCCACGGCGAGCGCAATGTCTTTGACGGCATCTTCCGGAATCCCATCTTCTGCACCATCGTGCTGGGCACCTTTGCCATCCAGGTAGTGAGGCCCCCACCCTAACCAGGCCTGGGGTGGGTAGCAAGCAGCCAGAGCCCCTGGGCAGGGCTCTGAGAGCCCAGCCCTCTGTGCTGACCCCTGACAGCCTCTCTCTCTCTCTCTCTCCCTGCTCCCCTCTGACCTCCAGATAGTGATCGTGCAGTTTGGAGGGAAGCCATTCAGCTGCTCTCCACTGCAGCTGGACCAGTGGATGTGGTGCATATTCATTGGGTTAGGAGAGCTCGTTTGGGGTCAGGTAAGTTCCTGGTAGGTCGCAGGACGTGCCTCTTAGCAGGGCAAGGGAGACAGCACTGGATGGAGAAACCAGGACCCCCAGAAACGGGCTGCCAGACCCCAGGCAAGGCCCTCCCTATCTCTGAACATCTGCGCAAGGGGGCTTGTCCCAGGTCCCATACTGGTCCTGTGGGTACCACCACTGCTCTGATGTTTCCTTATATCTATCTACCACTGCTCCTGTTGTTTATGTAATATTTTCTCTCAATCACGTCAGTTTTTTTAACTTAAAATTTGTTTCAAAAGGCAACATCATATTACCAAGACAGCTGGAAAATCAGTATCACTTGTTATAAATGGAAGCTAGCAAAAACATTAATGTAATAAGAATGATGTTATTAAACTCTAGCTAGGAGCCATGGCCTGCCAGGGATTCGAGGCTGAAGTAGCTTGTTAGGAAGGGAGACGACTCAGTGGTCTGCAGGCGCTGGTGGCCAGCTGGTGTCAATCAGGGTCCTTTGGAGCATCCAGAGGGATCACTAGCGGGACACACTCTACCACATTGCAGTGTTACTCAGTGCTGTGCCTGTGGCCATCTGAGAGCTGCCCCTGCTCTGGGGTCCCCTGGGTTAGAGGCTCTTTAGGGGCCCTTCTAGCTTTGACCTCAGAATATTCTTCCGCCAGTTCCTTTTTCTCCGTTTGCCTGAGTTCCAGACCCCATCACAGCTCTGACAGCGTGCAGCTCAAAGGCTCCTGACCCAGGACACAGTGCCTGGGAGGAGGACCCAGAACCAATTCAGGGCCTACAGGGCTTTATTCCCAAGGTGCTAGACATCCAGGCAGTGGGACCCCATGGGTGGAAGACATTGTTCTTGCCTTCAAGCTGTCTGCAGGATAGGGTGAGAAGCTGCAGTGGCAAAAGTTAACTAAAAGATAAATAAGAAAGTTTAGTTTCATCCAAAAGGACTTCCTCTAACCGTTGGAGTTGCTTTGGAGAGTGATTAACCAGGTGTGACTTAGCAACTCCACTCCCTGGGCACCCTGGGGGCCAGGCCATTTTTATCCCACTGGGCTCCACATCCTACAGGAGGCTCCTGGGGGCTGGGCCCAGTGTCTGAGGGAATGGACTCAGAGGACTACGGTTAATGCCAGCGGGCAATGCTGACCTTACACTCCCAGAGAGCTCCTGAGGCTGCATTCAAGCCAGTGCCTGTCAGTCCCTACAGGAGCTGGAAGGGGCCTCTGACATCTGCCACCTCAGCTTCCCTGTAGGGCCTGTGTCTGGGTCAGCCCCACGGACAAGCGCTTTGGGGAAGATTAGGAATGAAGGCATAGCTTCTGCCCATAGTGCCTTCCCAGCCCAGGGTCCAGTGACCTCAGGAGGAATAAGGGACAGAGGAATAAGTGACCCCAGGAGAGCTGAGGGCCAGCCACAGGCTAGGCTCATGCAGGATGAGTTAGACCCTCCACCATGCCCAGTTCCCACCACACCCAGAGCGGCCCCCATTTTACAGCTAGGAAAACCAAAGCTCGGTGAGGCTAAATGACTTGCCCAAGGCCATAGGACCAGGGCTGTCTGGGGTATTCAAAGCCACATTTGTCCAACTCCTAGAGGCCAAGATTGTCCACTGTGTCCCCCAACTCTGAATGAGTGAATTAAAAAGCAAATTATTAAGAAATTGTCAAAGACTGGGCTGAGGAACAGGTGAGGTGGGTGAAGGAGTGGATTGATCATATGCCTGGGCGAGTGGGTAGGAGGAGGGAGGTAGAAGAGCGGGTGTCAGGGAAAGAAGGCCACCGGGAAGACAGCCCTGCCGTCCTGATGGCCAGAGTCCCTTGCAGGTCATCGCCACCATCCCGACCAGCAGGCTCAAGTTCCTCAAGGAGGCAGGCAGGCTCACGCAGAAGGAGGAGATCCCAGAGGAGGAGCTCAACGAGGACGTGGAGGAGATCGACCACGCGGAGCGGGAGCTGCGGCGGGGCCAGATCCTGTGGTTCCGAGGCCTGAATCGGATCCAGACGCAGGTACAGGAGGCTCTTGGGGGCTGGGCCCAGGCCTGGCCAGGGCGGGCCAGGGGATGGAGGTGAGTGTGCTTGTGCTGCTCCCAGGGCCCAGCTCTGGTGCTGAGGGAGGGTGGCTACAGAGGGGTCCCGGCCAGCTCTCACCAGCCACTTGCACACCCACGTTGTACACACTCCTGTGGCTACTAAGGAACAGCATGACCTCCTCAGGGAGGTCCCATTGTGTCCTCTTGGGGCAGCAAGGGGATATGGTAGGGGTCACACCCACCATGGTCTCCAGGGGGGTTTCCCTGAGAGGGTGGGGAAGGGTGGCTCTGAGGGCAGAGGTGAGTGAGGGGACTGTGACTCAGGGCTGGGGACAGCCACCAGGAGGGGCTGTGCAAGGCTGGACAGAAGCTGCAGGCCAGGTCACCCAGGGTCCCCCAGGGCCTGGTGGTCAGCTTGGGGGTCTACCACCTCCACAGGGGCTTCAGTCACTCTCCCGAGCTTTCCCCAGGGTGTGGAGAGGCTGTGGGGAGCAAATGTCAGTCATCCCCAGGTACACACAGACACACATGCACACACCAAGCACACCAGGGGAGCACAGGTGCAGGGCATAGCCAGCTAGAAGCAGGTTTCTTCCCCAGAGCAGAGACAGCATGGCTGCCACGTGGCACATGACACACCTGTGTCCACACCCCTCCCGACACACACACCCCACATGCTCTCACATGGGCCTCTTATATCTGGGCAGGTGTTGTAGCTCACAGGGGCTATGACAGCCCTGCGAGGGGAGGGTCAGAAGGGATTCTGTGGGTCTCTTGCCCAGACCACCCAGGGAGCTGGAGTGGGAGCTCCTCCACGCCCCAGCACACTTGGGAGAAGCGTGGTATGGAGGTACCCACCTGGCCACCGTCCTGCCGGGCATAGCCCAGTACCTCATTTCCATCCAGTGTAACAAATAACTCACCTGGGTCACCTCTCGCCCCTCTGTACCCTGTCCCAAACCTCACCTCATGTGACCTTCACAGCCCTGGGAGGTAGAGGTGACTCCCCCAGTGTAGAGGTTATCGAGGTCTAGGAAGGAGATGGCTGTTTCTACAGAGTCTGGCACAGCTGGGGCAGGGAGTGGAAACAGGTTTCAGCCCCGGAGCTGCCTGACACAGGCCTGGCTTACCTCCCCTGATTAGGACCTTGACAGCCAGCCCTCCCAGCTGACCCCCACCTCCTGGGAGGTCCAGGACAGTGAATATGGCTCTGGTGCTGTCACCGCCCTGGCAGCAAAGCCATGCAGGAATCTGCAAGTTACAGGAGGAAGCAGGGCCTGCAATTTCTTGAGTCTTGCCTGCCTCTTGTGGAACACTAGCGTGGGTCAGGTGCTTTGCCACTCACAGATGACCCTGCCAGGCAGGTGGCATTGACCCTTCTTAAGAACAAGAAACTCAGAGAGGTGACTTGCCCAAGGTCACCTAGCTAGTAAGTGACAGAGCTGGAATTTGGGCCAAGCTCTGTCCACCTCAGGGCCCCCCCACACCCTCTAGCTCCACGCCTGTACCTGAGGGAGGCTGAACACTGCTCTCTTCCCTCCAGACACCATGTTTAATCACTGCCTCCCCCACTGGCCCCTCAGCCACTAGCACAGGACAAAGGCCAAACCCCCTGTGTCCTCCCGGGGACCCTGGAGCCTGCAGGTGGGCCTAGAGCTGAGCAGACATCTTTCAGAGCCTTGGAGTGTGTTTGGTATTTTTGCTTTGATTTAAGTGACATTGTCATTGTCACCGTGGCTGCGGCTGTTCTTGTGACGTTGCGCCTGTCAGTCATGTAGCTGTTGTGTTCGTTCTTCTCGCAACTTGTCTCGTTCTCTCCTCCGTTGCAGATTGAAGTAGTCAATACTTTCAAGAGCGGGGCCTCCTTTCAGGGGGCCCTGAGGAGACAGTCCTCGGTCACCAGCCAGAGCCAGGACGTAGCCAATCTCTCTAGCCCTAGTCGCGTGTCGTTGTCCAATGCTCTTTCCTCTCCGACCAGCCTTCCTCCTGCTGCAGCCGGGCGTGAGTGTGACTCCTTACTGCCTCCGGCTGGCACTGCCCACGCCAGCTCCCAGGCGGGCAGGGGCTGGGGCACCAGAAGACATGGGGGGCAGCTGGTCATGATCAGGCCCAGGGGGCTGAAGGGTCACAGCCACTGAAGAGGGTCCCATTGGTCAGAACAGCATAGCCAGTCATGGGATGGCAGTCACGCAGTGGACCAGGGTCAGTCAGAGGGTTGTTAAGGTCCCAAGTGGCCAGAAAGTCTGGTTCAGCTAAGGGATCACCATTGGTCAAGAGGGCATCAGTGACCAAATGGTCCCAATCCACCACAGGGTCCCGGCAGCCAAAGGGGTCAGTCATGGAGGGGACACACAGTGTCCCACTGGCCCAGGGTCATAGGTAGTCAGGAAAAGCCTGGACCACCAAGGCAAGGGTTGGAGTTGGACAGGAGGTCCCAGTCTTGCAGTCAGAGTCAGCAGAAGGGTCACTGTGGGTCAAGGGGAGCAAGCCCCTCAGGGTCACACTCACACTGGGGTTCAACCAGGAGAGGGTCATATCATCCAGGCTTTCCCAGCTGGTCAGGGGGCACCCACAGCAATGAGGGTCATGGTCAAGGGGGATGGTTGAGTCAAGAGGTCACTGCAGATCAGAGTCATAGTTAGCCAGGGGTCCCAGGCCATGGAGGAGCTCATAGCCTGGAGGCCCCACCCCAGCAGTTCAGAGTCTCTGTCCGCTTCCCATCCCTCCTCCCCTTGCACTTTTGACAGCATTAATTGCCCTGATGCCTTTCCCCGTGCAGAGCTTGGAACATGCTGAAGTTCTAAGCCTTTCTGGAAAAGACAAGGTTCCTGGCCCATTCAGCTTGACCCATGGTAGAAAATGGTGGATCGAGCCTCATGTCTTGCCTGGGTGCCAGCAGACCTGGAGGGACCTGATCTACCCTTCGGCATCCTGCCCTCCTTTACCTGAGGGATAGTCTGGGACTCTGGCCCCTCCTTCATCTCCCTCCTGCCAAGCTCATCTCCTCAAGCACCACTTCTGATCTACAGTGCTCATCACTGGCTTTGTCTGGCTCTTTCCTGCACCCGTGGCTTCAGGCCCCATGGGGAACAAGTCTCTCTTTCCTCCAGCCGCCCTGCTTCATTTCCAGACGTTTCAGAAGTCGGGCCCTTCTGAACTGCAGGGGATCCCCTGGTTCTGGTCTTCTCCAGCTGAGATAGTGTCAGTCTTAGCCTCCAACTTCTTTGATGAGAAGTAGACTCCAGCTCATCTCTTGAAACTTTATAAAGGGCCTGTACCCCCATCCAGAACCAGAACACCCACAACACACCCCCCTACAGCTGAGCAGGCAACCCCATGTGCTAGTGGAAGCACCTCCCTAGCGCCTCCAGCAGGAGGGGCGGGCCACAGAGAGCCTGTTGACGGCAAATGCCCACGCCCCACAGTGGCAGGAAGGAAGCAGAAAGCAGGGAAGGAGCCCCTCCGTGCTCACTGGTCAGCACAGAAACGCAGTGCTGGGGAGGCCTGGGGAGCCAAGATGAAATGGAGATGCATTTGAGCAGATGGTATCTGAGTCACATTTCCATGCAATACCGTCACTAGGCAGCCACTGCCAGAATTTCTTGGGGAAGGCAACACTGGCCCCATCCTCCTCCCCTTTAGATCGGGGAGCTCTTGCCTTAGCGGCGGCCTCGCCAGCTGACCTCCCAGTTCCTTTCTGTCCCTGCACCAGCTCAGCTCTAGCCTTGCTCAGCACCCCCAACTATCCTGAGGTGTGGTGACCAAGTGTCCTGTCAGGGAGAGCTACATGGGGAAGAATCCACTTCTTCCATTCCTGCCACCCCTCCCGGTGACTCCCACAGCCCTCCAGCTGGGGCTGCCTGCCAGGAATCTGGCATCAGGGTGAAGGCTCAGTTCTTCATCCATCCCAGTTCAGCCTCTTTCTTGAAGGGCAACACTTCAGCCTTCCACGACAGAGTGCACCCGCCATCGCTGGGCACCCCAACCGCCTTTGGCAGTCTTCCCTGAGTTAGCCCCTCATCTTAGCTTTCACAGTCTAGAAGCAACAGCTGTCCTCTCAAACCCCAGCCACTTCTTTCTCAGCTTTTCTTCTGCATCATTTTAAAACCATTCAAAAGGGCCAGTCCAGAAACAACAATTCTTTGCAGAAATGCATAGACGGAAGTGTGGTGTCTAAACTGACCCTCCTTCCAGGCCAGATCAGTCCCCTGTAGCCCATGGTTACCCCAACTTTGGAACAGTCTTGGACAAGAAGCCCAGGCAGAGGCTCAGCCAAAGCCGACTTGACAGTCCTTGCCCTGACTCCTCATCCTCTCAGGGGACCCAGCAGGGCTCCCCACCCTGCTCACCATCTTGCCTCTCCCCTCGTCATGCCTCCTGGAGAATCTCACATTCCCTCTCTGTGACAGAATCCAGCCTGTCATTCTGGGTCCCTCCTGAGACCCTTCCTGAGCGTGTGGTCTTAAAAAGAGCCCGACCAAACCCCTGCCTGAGGGCACTGGTTCCCAGACAGGATCACAGCCTCTGTGGTTTCAGCACACACGTTTAGACAACACAGCCTCGTGCCTCCTTTGCTTGAATAGTGTCTACGACAGTGCTGCCTCCTCTGGTCTCCAAGGACTCTGAGGGCCCTCTAGACACCAGGCAAGGTCCCTGCAGAAGCCAGTATGCTTTCCTCCCACAGGGAGGTTTAAACAGGTTGCCAGGAAGTGAGAGAAGGACCTCAATTTGATGGGATGAGGAAGTGGGCAGCTCCACTGCCCCGCAACTCCTTGACCCCTACCGCACCCCAACCAGCTGCTGAGCAGGATCTGCTTCCTGGGGATTCCCCGGCAGAGGAGGCTGGCCATGTGCCTGCTGAGGCAAAAACACCTGCAGCCGGTGTGCCCTGGAAGGAGTCAATCCACTGTCCCCTGGGTTATCAAGAGTTGACCACAAAGGCCTGGGACAGGGCCTGACTTCTGACCCGGGACACTAGGGTGAGGAAAGCCCTTGAACACATCGCAGGCCCTCCCCTCCCATGGCTCCACTGCAAGACAAAGGCCCCAGCAGACAGATACACGTGGTAAGCCTGACTGCAGTCAGGAGGCACATGGCTTGAGGACTCTTGGGAGGGAATGAATCGGTGCACTCTTCTGACTTACTCAAAAAAGACTTTGTTTTTGCCCTGGAAACTTAATGGCACACCCCTAGTGCCTTATACCTGAGCCCCACTCAACATTTCCAGAGCAGTTCCCCACTCCCTTTACTTCACAGATGCCTTGCCACTGAAATATAGGAGGGGAGGACATGCCAACATATCCATTTCACAGAGAAAGACACAGATGGGACCAGGGTCACACAGCAAGGGTGTGTCAAGAGGTCAGACTCTGGAGTCCCTCATTCTTCCCACTACTCACACCGCTTCCCAGGCAGGCCCATAGACCTGGAGCCACAGAGGCTGAACTTCCATTTCGGAACCAGTGCCCATGCCCACGCCCAAGTGAAAAGGAGCCAGTCCTCCAGGGAAGGCCAGGGAAGCTGTTTCTCAGCTTGAAACTCTACCAGCATGGCCAGGACTGGGGAGAAGGGCACCTTCCCACTGGTGATCAAGGACAAGATTGGCACCTCACACTTCGATCCAAGGCAAAGCCACACAGCCTCTTTCTCACCGCCTCACATTTCTAACTCATCTCAGACCACCTTTGTACTTAGCAAGTCTGTAGCAGGCTCCATGTTTATCAGTGGAAGTCCCGCTCCTTCGGGCCACCCAAGCCAAGAGCCGGCCCCGTAAGCCGGGTCCCAGCCACATTCTGGATGCTGTACCTTTCTAGACAGATAGGGCACCTCCTGCTCCCACTTCCCCTGCAGATTCCTGGTTCTGAAGACTCCTAGGGCAAGGAGTGTGCACTGTTAGGGGGAGAAATGAAGACAATGAAAAGGGAAGAAAGCTGCTCTTCTCCTTAGTGTTTCGGTAACTAATTTAGTACGACCTTGGGTTGGCGAGGAAATGGCTTGCTTTGTGGGGGGGCCCTAGACCTCTCCGCTGTCTGAATATTCCGTGTGTTTGTTTCCCTAGAGGGCTAGAGAACCCTGGACACAGAGTTCAGCAAGAGAGAGTGAAATTAAAAGAGGTTGTGAGTCTTTAACCTTGAGCCTGAAATGAATGTGAATCAATCCCAGACTCTTGGCTTCCTTGAAGCCGGGTAAACATTCGAGTATGTCGAACCCATCTCAGACCGGGGCCTGTGCATCTCCTCAGAGCCCTCTGACAACGGGCACGGGTCTCCCTCTTCCCTTTGTGCTGATGAAACCAAAACATCTGAAACCCCACTCACCGGGTCCCTTCCTCTCCTTCCCCTCACCCCTACGCCCAAACGCAGCTATGCCAAAAAAAAAAAAAAAAAAAAAAAAATCCCACCTTTAGGGTAGGCAGGGAGGAGAGATGGAAGAGCTTTTTTTTCCCATATTTTTTTCCATTTCAGCCTCGGAGAGAACCGAAGTGGAGACTTGAGATGGCCGTGGCGGGGTGTCCCGAAAAGTCTTGTCCCCAGTCTTGTCCAGAGCAGTTCATCTTTTCTGTTGTCTCCATGCCAGGGGGAGGGCGGAGGGGCCTCATCTCATTGTGTGTCATCCCCTCTGCGTTGTCAGTCACATGACAGGGTCCTGCCACCACCCCTCTGCCCCACACATACACTAGGTGTTCCAGTCAGCATCTGAATTGCACTTCAGCCTCAACACACTGAGCACCAGGCCGGGCAGCTACAGCCATGACTGCTATTCCCATTCTACAAATAAGAACACTGAGGCCTGCAGCGCCTTCTTTGTTTTCAATTAATCAAGAGTGTAACAGCTCACTTATTAGGAGATCAGAATGTGAACCATCTCTGCAGAGCCACAAGGAGGAACTCCAGGGGGAAAGAGAGCTCAGAGCAGCCACAGTGGCCATGATGGAGCACCAGCATGAAGGCCATGTCTGGCTGGCTCTTGCTTGGCACTTGCTGCCTCTTATTTAAAGCACCATTCCAGCAGTGGGATACCCTGGAGTCCCAGCTCACAGTATCCAAGGTGAAAGGACAGAGGTGCTTTTCAGAAAACAGAGAAAAGTCAGCACTAACTAATAAGCAATGGCTGACGGCAAGGGAAAAAAACAAGCCAATCCATGGGGTCTCACCTAAGACCAAGAAGGATGACAAACCTTTGTTAAATTCTTCTCTGTGCACTCTAAATTAGAAGTCAGACAAGCGTATGACACGCTTTAGAAAGAATTCCCTCTGCAACAGTAAAACAAACCTTCAGCGATGACACTTAAAATCATCACTGTCACCTAGAAACTCCACTTCCATGGAAGAGGGCTTTCCCCACCAAGGTCCCACAAAGGAGCTACCCCTGGGTTCCACTGACAGCTCAAGTCCTGGGACTTCAAGGGCCTCCCCACGACCGTCTCGCCCAGTCCCCCGCCTCCCCGCAGGCCTGTGGTGTAGGGCAGCCACTGCTCTGCAGGTGGGTGCCACTTGGCCTGCACACAGCAGCCAACTAAGGCTCTGTCCTGGAGGTGCCAATGCCACCTTGTTTTCTCCACCTCTTTTGAGTTGCGGCTGGGACGAGAGGAGGAGGCACCTTTGTCCCAAGTCCCATCTGACTCTTGAGATGATAGGCACTGCTGCCCCCCCAGGAGTCCAGAGAAGGGACACCTCTCTTCCAAGTGAGGGTCCTGTCCCTCTGCACCCTGTGAGGCAGGACAGAGGACAACCAGAGAGCTAGTGTGGCTTGTACACAGTCAAGGCACCCAACGTGGCAGAGCCAGGACACAGGTCAGGTCTTTCTGCCTCCAAGTCCAGTGCTCCTCCCACCAGCCTTGAAGCCTCAGTGACCAGCCTCCTCCCATTCTTCAGAGGAGGAAACTGAGGCCCCAGGATGTGTGGTTCACAACTGAGACAGAAAATGAAAGAACTTGCTGTTTTGTGACTCAGTTCCACACACCCCAGAATCCTACTGGCGCTGGGTTTGGCCATCTGATTCCAGCCTCATTTTTTGGTTTTGTGTTTTCAAAGCACAAATAGACAAACAAAATCCCCCAGGAAATAAGAGACCCCAAAGCAAGCTCCAATGACTGGCCGGCCAGGGCTTTGAGTCTATACTCGAGTGTTTACCTCCCAAATGCATGAAGGAAAGAAACGCTGGGTACAAACGACCTCCGTTCACATTGTCCAGGCTTCCAAGTGTAGCCGTGTGTCCGTCTGTGTGTGCCGTGTGGCTCCCAGCCCCCTTGTGGCATGCAGCCCGCCCCCCGAATGTCATCTGTCTGCCGGCTCCCGTGTGCTTTCTGGCTGCCTCTGCTCTGCACCTCAGAAAGCCCTGGGTTGGCTTTGGTTTGCTTTGCTGCCTTGGGTTCGATGTTCCCGTTCTGTTTGGCCCTCATGTGTCTCTCTCATCCCAGCTCATCCAACCGTCTCTCCTTTCTGTTCCTTTTCTGTTTGTGACACGTAACCTGTTCCATGTTGTATGGTTTCTTAACTGTGTGTGGTTTTTCTAAGATGAATTTTTTAATAGCCTCTCCTCTTTCCCACTTGATTCCCACCTGATCCTCCTCCCCGTCTGCATGGTTGAACCTCTGCTTCAAAGTGAACAAGGCTCAGTCTCTCACTAGGTGTGGGTGCCCGCAGGAGTCGACTGTGCTTCCTTTAACCACTGTTTCCCATCATCTCTCTGATGGTGCTTGGTGATTCCTCCTGTCCTAACACTGTAGTTTCTACCAAAACCAAAGCGATTTTTAAAACCCAGCTCAAGGATGCCTATAACCTGAGCCCCCTTTTTCACTCTCCCCCCTCCTGTCGATGCTAATAACACCCAGCGACTGTGGATTCCAGCCACCTGCTGTGCCCCACCCCTTCTCCCGCCCGCCCCTCCTGTGAGTCCCCCGAGCCTGGCTGTGGTCCTGGGCGGTGCTCCTGACCCCTGTGCTTCCCTTGCAGATCCGCGTCGTGAAGGCGTTCCGTAGCTCTCTCTATGAAGGATTAGAAAAGCCTGAGTCTCGAACCTCCATCCATAACTTCATGGCTCATCCTGAATTCCGGATCGAAGATTCCCAGCCCCACATCCCCCTCATTGACGACACCGACCTGGAAGAAGATGCCGCGCTCAAGCAGAACTCGAGCCCGCCATCATCGCTCAACAAGAACAACAGCGCCATCGACAGTGGGATCAACCTGACGACCGACACAAGCAAATCAGCTACCTCTTCAAGTCCAGGGAGCCCCATCCACAGCCTGGAGACGTCGCTTTAGCTGAGGACCCTGTCGCCCGCCCGCCCGCCCTCACGGACCCCGCTGCCACCCGCCTCCCGGGCACCCATCCATCCAGGCACCCAACTCACCCAAGCAGCAACGAGCAACAACCGGAAACCAAATACTGGAGAGAAAACCAACGTTTCCACCAACAGACCCTTTCTCTGGCTGCGATGCTGTTTGAACTCTTTTTCACTTCGAGGCAAGGGGCGGGATCTCCACTGGGGGCTTACGGGAGTGAACGGTTTTCCCAAAACAAGCCCTTCCTGGCTCCCACCCAGACATGGACCAGCCATGCACCCGCCCAGCCACCACGTCCCCCGCATGAATGTACTGTACACTTTCAATCCTCCCCTTGTTTGGTTTTGGGGGGTTGGGGAGGGGTTTTTTTGTTTGTTTGTTTTCTTAGGCGGGAACTGCAAACAGACTCTTTTCTGAGACTATTTATCCAATCCACTGGTCTGTGAGTTTTTGAAATGCTTGCGCAGCATGGTCTCAGTTGTATAGATTAATTTAATAACTTTTTGAAATTGCAGAGCTTAACTCGCCTAGTAGATTTGCACCAATGGAACCGAAGAACTTCATAGACACTCACAAGGTTATATCCATTTCTTTGTATCTATATCAACGTATACTTCTCCAAGACTGTATACGTCCATATAGATAGGTAGATATATATATATATAAATATATATAAATATATATACATGGATATATAAAGTTTCTTTGCCGGCATGTTGCCTTGTTTCTGCTTAAATTGCTCTATTTTAACTTATTTATGTCCTAAAAGAAGAATGTAATTTGTTTACAAACCTGTAGATAACGTCTTTGGCTATTTGTACGGTTAAAGAACACTGGTGGCTGAGATGCTATAAAAACAGCTCGGCCCAACAGACACTTCCCCTGGGTTGCATCCTTGATGTTTTATGATAGCCATGCTCTGATTTTTGCCTGCTATTTCCGTTCAATACTGTCACTACCGTGAAAGGCTCAGGCAGAAGCCAAATGCCACCGAGTTGCCATCCTGAGGGGTTTAACAACATGCTCCGTAGACGAAGGGAGAGGAGGAGAGAAGGCTTCCTGGGTTTGCAACACTAACGGCCATCTGGCCCAAGGATGCCAGGATCTGCAAAGCACTGCTCGAAGACTTTTCTCTCAATGAAACTCGCTTGAGTTTACTAAGAGCATTTCAAACACAGGTTCTCTTTGGCACTGTCTGTACAGAGATTGAGGTAGTGTTGAAATGTTATAAATGGTATTGTGTTGATTTTTTTTAGTAACTTACAGGTTTATTTCCTTATTAATGGCAGCGTCTGAGCTGTTGGCATATTGGATGAGGATCAGTATGGCTTGCTGCTTTTATTTTTATTTTTGAAGAAGAATAGCCTTTTTCTCTGCACTATTTAGATCCGAATGAACCTTATGATGTGTATATTGAGATGTATTCAGTGTGATTTTAAACCAAATTGTCTTCCTGTAGTCACAATATATACTGTAGCCTTTTAACAGCAAGTCTTGCTTTCCCAAACAGAAAGCCATTCTGAAACCCTACAGTATCACAGGTGAGAAAAGGTGGTTATTTTTTCCCCGAGACAACAGCACTAGTAATCCCACTTAATAAGAGCTTATTTAATTGTATGTCAGCCTCTTAACTGCTAAGCACTTTGTGGGTCTCAGCGTTTTTCATAAAAGAACTTTTGTATTTAATACAAAGTTTGCTTTGAGACTTTTCAGCATATGATCTTTTTCCATAAACTTGTACAGTGCAAAAGACATTTTGAATACCATGATCAATGATGTCCCATGCTTTGAGGAAAACCAAACACTTTCCGCCTCCCTTGCAAAACCCATTCCTCATGCTGACCCTCCCCACAGTGGCTGCGTCAGCCCGGCCCCTTCCCTTCTCCAGGCCCAGAGAACTCTTCCACTAACAAGATGAGAGCCACTCGGGAAAAGAGCCATAGTCAGCTGGGAGGGCCTACATCTGGATGGCTGTGGAAAAACTTGAGGGTTCGGGGTTCAAAGTCAGCCCATCCCACCTGGCAAAATCCTCCTGGAAGGAGGACCTTCTTTTCAAGAGCGCACCACCTGAATGTCGTGAAGAAATATCTCTGAATGTATCCAGCAGAGGAAACTGCAGACCCAAAGGGGTGACCAGCCCTCAGATGTGCTTATTGGATTCCAGTACAAACGCCACCAAAGCCAGCCCGCTGCTCTCCTATGAGGAAGGAAAGACCTGCGCGTGTAAAACATGGGCAGCCTTGGAACGTGGTGTTTTTTGCAGTTTCCTTTCTCACGGTTTTCCGTCTCCCCCTTTCTTTGGTCAGTCATGTGTCTGTGACCTCATTCCATGACATCAGGATAGCTGTGTTTGCACGCCGTGCTCCATGTCCACTTGGAGCCAGGAGGGGTTCTCAGCGGAGCCTGCCTTGGGGAACAGGGAGCGATGGAAGAATGCCAACATTCGTGTTGGTCTTCTCTTGTCAGGAATGACGGATGCTTGCACACACGCACCCCTCACACTCACACTTGCACACACATCCACACACACAGGAAATGGTTGGTTTGTCAAAACTCACTGTAGTACATAAAGCTTGCACTCTGCGTCCTATATCTAGCAGCATGGGGTACATTTGGCAGTTCACCCCATTAGGGGGTAAATAATTTATGACCATTCATCTGTTTTTATGAATTTTTTTATCTAGACAATAATTGTAAATAAAGAACTCACCATCTCTGTTCATTTAATACTATGCAATGGTTATGCTTTCAATCAATGGCTCTTCTGACTCCCACAGTGTGGTTCTGAAATGTCTATGGTTTAAAAAAGGCAAAAAACAGCATCAAACAGAACATAGTAAATATATCTGTAATGTATACTTTTTTCTAGTTTGGGACTGCACCATCCACGTAGCTTCTTTTCTGCCCTCTGGACAAGGGCTCTGGGAGAAGGTAGCAGATTCGGTTCTGAGAGCTAAGCTCACCAACTTGTCTCCCCCTCAACAGATGAGGGAAGGGTAGGGAGCCCGTTCAGCGACTCCTGGCGCTGCAGCATCACTCATCTTTGGAGGTGAGCCGGGAAAGCTCTGGGGAGTTTCCTTCTTGCAACTCAGGCAGAGCTTTCTTTAACTCAGGAGCAGCCTCTGTTGCTCCCACCAACTTCTCACCATTGCCCCTTGTCCCCTTGTCCCAGCCACAGCATAGAGATGACAAGAAGGAGGTGGTTCTGTTTCTGAGACTGGACCAATTAAAATGACTGCACTGGCTCAAGGACTCTGAGCCTGTCTTGTCCTGGGTCTCCCAGTTATTGGAAGCTACTCTTTTCACCAACCATGTTGAAATGCCACCTTTACCACACACTGACATCTTATATAGACTTGGATCTATTTCTGGAACTTCTCTTCTCTTCCCTTACCTGCGTCTCATCTGGCACCAGCCATACGATTTTAACTATTGTCACTTTCTAATGTCTAATTACGTGGTGGGATGAGTCCCTTCACTCTTCTTTTACAAAATTTCCTAGTTACTCTCTCACATCTATTCTTCCACATAAACTTTAAACTGTGCCCAGTCCTTCACCCCCATCCCATTCCCATCCCAAATTTTGGGCCCTGTCATTCCCTGTGCCATCATCTTCCCCCCATTCATTGTAATTACTGTCCACTCAGGGCTGTGAAATAGACTGTGTCCTATAAAGAGGGACAAAAAGGGCATCCTGATCTTGACGGAAGCCTGTTCCTCCCATCGTTTCACCTGTCCCCTAAGCCCAGGAGTTGTCATGAGAGGCCACCAGCCCCCACTCAATCCCAGCTTGGGCACCAAAGTCACCCACCTTGGTTATGTTGGGGTGGACCCACCATCTGTCCCTGGTCCAGATGAGAAAGAGGAGTCTCTCCCAGGCTTGGAGCTGGGAAAGAATGTGTAACCCAGTTGTCTGCACTTCTAATTCTCATCATGGAGAAACCTTTATTCCTGTCTCCCTCTCCTGAACGGGATTTTTGTTGTTTTTGTTTCATTTTGTTTTGTGGGGATCACTTCTTGCTCTTTAATTCAGAGTCTCCAGCACCTTTGGGATGCAGGCAGTTCTTGCCTGGGCCTTCTTGGAATCCTCACTCCCCTAGCCCACTCTTGGGATACCTACAGGAGGCTGCCAACCTGGTGCACTCTGACAAGCCTCCCGCCCAAATCTCTTTCCTGCTATTGTGTCCAAAATCCCACCATTAGAGGATCTTGTAGGGAGGAGCATTTCTTGAAGGGTTTTAGGCCTTGCAGAGCCAGGGCAGAAGTCAGACAGCAGGAAGTCCCTAAGCCTTTTCAAAGTTCCAAACCAAGCTCTCCTGATTTTAATGTGGAGATCATACCCACCCACGTGGGGGAGGAGGGTCCCCAGCCCCGGGCAGCAGCCATCACCCCCTCCACTGAAAACGATATTGGAGGCTGCTTTGGGACTGCCCTTCTCAGCCCCCTAAGTCTGTTTTGTAATGCCTGTGGTGCTCTCCCTCCTGGACCTTTCCTCTCGGGGGTCACCACACTTTGCTAACTCTTGTGTGCACATATTTTATAATAGAGTAGCGAGGGAATGGTGCCGCCTCCAGCTTCCATAAGCTGCCCGGGCTCTGGGGGGCTCTGGGACAATCAGGGCTGGGAAGTGACTGTGCTCTTATTGTACATTCTTTATTTCTCTGTATCTTTGGCTTGTGCTCTTTGTAATTAATGGGATTTGTCTGCCTTTTCAACACTATACTGAGCAATAACAATAAATGCACACGTGGAAATGCAGACACGGTACACATCACAAGGCCTTTTTCTGAAGGACAGCTGGGTCCCTGCTCTCCGTGAAGTTGATCTCATGGGGAAACTAAGTCCCTGGGAGGGAAAGGCACTTTGCCCAAGGGCCCACAGCTCAGCCAGCGGTCTCTCTCTTTCCTCTAGGTCACACCTTTTGAACACCCACCATTTGAGGGAGACAGGCTTACCCTGCCATAAGCCATTAACCTATAAGGAATGGTTGACCATCTCATAGAAGAAGACTGGGGAAAGGGATCTCAGGAGGAAGAGGAGAAGTTTTGGGGGCAAGGGGCAGGGGGGGGTGCAAAAATTGGGGAAAGTTAGCCTGATTTGGGGTCTAGATCAACCAGAGGGAGGAGATGGGGAATACAGACACAGGATATAGGTGGCATCCCCTACTGGGGATTGGGGTAAGGCAAAGGGAAGCCTGGCACCCTAGGAGTCTGGACTTCACAAACCTCAGCTGAACACTGGCAGAGAAAGAATATGCCCACACCAAGAAGCAATCCCTAAGGTTTGCCCAAGGGTTGAGGGTTACACACACACACACACACACACACACACACACACACACACACAATCACAGCCCTTCTTAGGTTGAACTGATCCCCAAATCAAGCACCATAGGCCCATCCAATTTCCAAACACAATTTCATATCCAAGGGTTCATTTAATCCCAATATCAACCTTCAGAGGAGGTATTATTATAATTCTTACTCAAAAGAGCAGGAGACAGCAGCTCTGCCCACCTGATAAGCAGGGGATCCAGCACTGACACCTAGCAGTCTTAATGCCAGCATCTGCACTCTAAACCTCTATATTACAGTGCCTTATGGGCCAGATACCCAACAGCAAATACCTTAATGAATAAGATACAGTTCTGTTGCTTGTCACAAATCCCCAATCTCTTCAACGTCAGTGTCTACACAAGGACATTCTTTTCATCACAATTATGCCTCATGCATTATATTTACATCTAATATGCCTTTGTCCTCATTTTCCACTCAAAGAAAGTGAGGCTCAGAAAGAAGTGATTTGAACTTATCACCTAGAAAGTCAGTGGTGAAGCTACAGATCCAAGGTCAGGGCCTGTTCCTTGAAGAACAGGAGATCCGGCCAGTCGCAGTGGCTCATGCCTGTAATCCCAGCACTTTGAGAGGCCAAGGCAGGTAGATCACCAGAAGTCAGGAGTTCAAGACCAGCCCACTCAACATGGTGAAACCCCATCTCTACTAAAAATACAAAAATTAGCCGGGCATGGTGGCCCATGCCTGTAGTCCCAGCTACTCAGGAGATTGAGGCAGAAGAATCACTTGAACCCAGGAGGTGGAGGTTGCAGTGAACCAAGATCACACCACTGGACTCTAGCCTAGGTGGCAGAGTAAGAGTCCATCTCAAAAAAAAAAAAAAATCCCCCCCTCCAACCTGCCTTTGTTCCCTGCTTTACCCTAACCACCACCCCCTCACACCCTGCAATAGTTTCTCCATTAGAGGGCAATAAAAAATCTTGAAAGTTGCAGTGGGGTGGAAGAGCAAGTTGCCGGGAGGCCTGGCCCTTAGTTCTAACACTCTACTCCCCTGGCCTCCTCTCCAAAGCTCCTTGACAGTCTGGGTCTATCACACTCTCTGAGTCTTAACATCTTCCTTCAAGCAGTGACCATCTCCACCTAGGGTCCTTACTCACACTTTCAGCAGAGGAAACTAAAGGACTGTGACTCACCCAAGGGGAGCCAAGGCCTCCCCAGCTCACCTGCCTTCTCAATGTCACAAGGGGCCCAGGGCTAGACTATTTGTGGCTGAGGGGAGGCCCCCAGGCTCTGTCCTCCAGTGTGGCATTCTTGCTGCGCTTGTGGGGAGCCTTCAGCTACCCTACCTTGGGAAGCCAGAGACCTGGGATTGGAGGCACTGTGGGAATGGGTCTGGGGCTCTAGCTGCAGAAGCTTGGCTGAGATCCTTCACTGCCTAGGGGAATCTCCCTGATGGGACTTACTCAGGACCCCAGGGGATCGGTTTGGAAGGGACAGTCCTATATAGGGGTTAGGGATGGCAGGGCAAGAGGTCCCAGCCTCTGGTGAGGGGCATTCCTGGCCTCCTCTGCCCTGGTCCCAGTCCTTGGGTTGAGAGCGGGGGGCTACAACAAGGAAGCACTAGGACAGGCTACTCACTCCCAAGACATCACCCATCCTACAACATTCATCATAAGGCCAGTCACACCCAGAGCCGCAGGGAGGCAGGTGAAGCTAGATAGATAGATTTTATTTTTTTACATTGTCTCGCTCTGTCACCCAGGCTGGAGTGCAGTGGTGCAGTCATGGCTTACAGCAACCTCCGCCTCCCTGATTCAAGCCATTCTTCTGCCTCAGCCTTCTGAGTATCTGGTGGTACTACAGGCGCGTACCACCATGCCTGGCTAATTTTTGTATTTTTAGTAGAGACAGAGTTTCACCATGTAGGCCAGGCTGGTCTCGAACTTCTGACCTCAGGTGATCCTCCCACTTAGGCCTCCCAAAGTGCTAGGATTACAGGCATGAGCCACCGCGCCCGGCCGACAGTTATATTAATCCTTCCTTTCATTTATGATCTCAGGCAAAGTGCAGGCTTGGTCGGGAGAGTAGACCCACCAGAGCCTCAGATTCCAAAGCCTCCAGGGTCAAGGTCACTGCGGCAACCCTCTGGTCTTGCGCCTCACTGGAGGATAGGGGCGGGGCCACGGGGGCGGGGCCACTGGAGGGCGGGGCGCGGCCTCTGGAAGGCGCGGAACTGTTGTGCGAGCCTAGCGCGTTGCTGCCCGGCAGCTTGCGGCCCCGGCACCGGAAGTGAGCTGTTCCGAGGCGCCGCCGGGAGCTGCCACGTCGAGACCCGGAGCAACCACCGCCGCAGTCATGGTGAGTGTTGGGACTGAGGAGGTCGAGCAGGGTGAAGGCCACGGTCGCGGCCCTCACTGGTTCCTCAGCCATGCTGAGGCCCAAATCCCAGGCTGGAGCCGTTCAGCTCCCCTACACCGCTTAGAGATTTGGGGGGCTCTGTCCCCGTCCTTGCGGACCGTTCGGCGGGGACTCCAGGGATAAGGCTGAGAAACCTCCCTGACTCTGCGCGGCACGCTGCTGCCGCGTCTCCTACCAGTCTTTCTTCCTTCTCTTCCGTCAACAATTGAAAACAAAACGAGGAACAGCAGAGGAGCTACTGTATACCGAGCCCTCAGCATTGTTGGCAATCTCAGCCTGCTAACAGCCTTGTGAAGAAGGTGGCATTCTTCTCAACACTTTACAGATGAGGACACTTGAGGTTCGGAGACGTGGAGCCTCTTGCACAGCTGATTAAGTGGTAGAGACGAGATCTGAACCTTCCTAACCATTCTTTTCTGCCGCCTACTGCCTCTCCCAGCAAAAACGATTTAACAGTTGCTCGGGGTAGGGCCCCCAGGTAGGATGGGCACCACGGGAAACGTAAAGATGACCTGAACGACCCTCCGAAGGCAGGGGCTCAGGGTTTTTTAAGCCTCTGTGGTATCCATTGTACATTCACTGCACACTTACTCGTGGAGTGAATGATGGAATGAATGAGAACTAACGAATGAAAGTATCTGGGCTGAGCCTGGCATATCTAGTACCTGCTTTCTCTTAGAAACGTGAGTGTGCCTCAGCAGCAGGTTTGAGGGAACCTTCAGGAACCCAGAAATCAGAACACTGTGTTCTTGCTCTGCAGAGGGCTAGGTGTAAATCACTCACTTCTGGTTCTTCCACTGCTGGTTTGAGTTGAGGCTCTTATGCTCTGACATTCAGCTCATCCTAAATGAATTTTTAACTCATTATCTTTGATTTCAAAGAAGTGAATTGTTTTGAGTGCAGGTGTTAACAGGGACCAGATAACACCAGGTGCCCAGGAAGAAGTACTCTAAGAAGTACTCTCTCCCCTTTTTTCCCTCTCCTCTCCCCATCCGTCTCCCCCCTCCCACCTCTCCCCCTCTCTTCCTCTTCCTCTCCCCCTCTCCTCCTCCCTCTCTCCCTCCTTTCCTCCCTACCTCCTTCCGTCTCCCTCTCTTCTCTCCCCTTCTCTCCCCATCTCTCTCCCTCTCTCCCTCTCTTCTCTCCCCTTCTTTCCCTCTCTCTCTCCCCTCTCCCATCTCTCTCCCTTCCTCATCTCTGTCCCCCCCTTCTCTCCCCCTCCCCCCTCCTTCTCTCCCCCTCCCTTTCTCTCTCTCCTGTCCCTCTCCCCCCATCCCTCTCCACCTCTCCCACTGTCTCCCTGCCTTCTTTTCTCTTCCCCTCCCTCCTTTTTTCTCCCCCTCCCTCCTTCCTTCCCCAGTCTTGTTCAGAAGCATGGGTCATCAACCCTGACTGGTGGGTGAGAGTGGTTAGAATTAAATGCTGGTTATTTCTAAGGTCCTTTGGTAACCTGGTTGAAACTACCTCTCAGTAAACTTTCTTCCTGAATCTACTTATCCCTCAGGCGGGTAACAGCTGCTTTACCTTCTAAACAGGCAGCCTGGTGGGGTGAGTTTTGTGGGCTGGGAGTTAGAAGGTTAGGGGGTGGGGCTTTGCCTTCAACTAGCTCTGTGACTTTGGCAAGTGCTTTCTTTTCTCTGGGCCTCTTCAGTTCCTTAGTCTGTCTTAGGGCTCTGATTGACTCTGCCCTTGGTACCCTGCCCTCCCCGCCTTCCCATGCACTTTGTAACCTATACAGCTTGGCACATGGAGGAAACTCCTTCTTGTCCTTACTTGCCTTTGCAGACTTCGGGGACCTGTTTTTTGGGGTTTTTTTTTTTTCAAGATGGGGTTTCACCCTGATGGCCAGGCTGGTCTTGAACTCCTGACCTCAGGTGATCCACCCCCCTCGGCCTCCCAAAGCAGGGAGAGTCTAGAGTTTGATGAGAGAAGCTGTGCTTACTTGGTGTGTACCTCTTGAACTGCTTTGCAGCCATCCTCTTCCAGTGTCTGCCTTTCTGAAAACACAAGTCAAACTTTATACCTACAGGGCTTGTGCTGGAAAAGATGAAATGGGAAAAATGGTAAGAAATGTCTGTTCCACGCCGAAACTTCCTTTTAGGTCCTCTTTTCTATCCCAAGAATTTAAGAGAATAGTGGTTGAGCAAAGAAAAAAATAACAGCTTTTGTTAATTTACTTATTGATTGATTCAGCAAGTAGTCACTGAGTTCCTTCTATTTGCAAAGTGCTGTGCTGGATAATTTGAGGGGATTTGAAATTGCAGGTGGCTCAGACCATGGCTCCAAGGAGCTCACCTTCTAGTGGGGAGAAGAAAAAGCATAAAACATTGTATATGTTCAGTGCTGAAGATATGCAAGAGTCCAGCCATTTGAGGATCTGAGTATCTTCAAGAAGGGTGGAAGGGCAGACCTCAAAGAATGAGTAGGAGAGTGATGACCATGACACCATCTTCCAGCCCTACAAACTGTTCAACCCTGGATCCCACTTGGTGATGGACCAGGGAGCAGCCTCAGGAAAAACTCGAATCAAGTCTCCCAGTCTGAAGTAATAACCCTGTTATGCATTAACTGCCTGGAACATCAGAGGCCCTGTCATCCAGGAAGGGAGCACCAGCTGTAGCTCCTTTGTGGTCTCTCCTCACCCTTAAGAGTAGCCAGGACTACTTGCCATTTCCCCACACACATCAAGCTCACTCAGACTCCTTTGTCTTTACTCGTGTATTTCCTCTGCCTGGCCACTTGGACTGGTACTATTTTCCCTTGTGCCACCTGCAAATTCCTACCCATCATCTAAGGCCCAGTTCATGTCTACCACTCCATCCCCCTCAGGCTCCTGTAGGACATGCCGACCACCATTAAAGAATTTCTCTTGGCCAGGCACGGTGGCTCACACCTGTAATCCCAGCACTTTGGGAGGCTAAGGCAGGTGGATCACAAGGTCAAGAGAACAAGACCATCCTAGCCAACATGGTGAAACCCCATCTCTACTAAAAATACAAAAATTAGCTGGGCATGGTGGCACGTGCCTGTAATCCCTGCTACTCAGGAGGCTGAGGCAGGAGAATCACTTGAACCTGGGAGTTGGAGGTTGAAGTGAGCCAAGATCGTGTCACTGCACTCCAGCCTGGATGACAAAGCTAGACTCCACCTCAAAAACAAGCTTCTCAAGGGCAGAAAGTTCCTCTTATTTGTTTCTGTGTATCCAGTTCCTGGCACAGTGCTTGGCAAAAAGAAGGTACTTAGAATGAATGCTTAATGAATGAATGAGTGAACAAATGCAGTCAAGAACTTGAGATGATTGTATTCTAACTGCCATCTAATTTACCAGCGGTATCTTTGGTTCTAGGTGTCAGTAATTAACACTGTGGATACCTCCCATGAGGACATGATTGTAAGTATTAATATCATCCTCCCTGGAGGGCTGTGGACATGGGCTTTTTTGTGGGAGGGAAGCAGTTGGGTTTTTCATTACCCCTTTCTGTTGCTCATTCATGGATCCAGGGTGGCCCTGCATTGGTTGCCCATCAGCCTGTAATCTCAGGGGGGTGTGGCTGGGCTCCCCAGCAGTGCCCTCTGAGTTGTCAGGGCCTGCAGCAGTCTGGTCACTCTCTTCTGGGAGGAACCTGGGAATAGTTTGTAGTTCTAGGCTCTCAGTCTTCCAGCCAACACAGTAACCTGCTCTGGGATTAAGGCTGGGTGGGTGCACAGGTTTGACAATAGACTTCTCACCTGCCTTCCTCCTCCTGTCACTTCTTGGCCCCGTTGGAAAGGGGGGTCAAAAGAAGAGAGTGTCGGAAGATGACTCGATACAAAGGCAGAAGGCGGCCACAGTGAAAGCCCCAGGCAGAGCCCAGTCAAACCACCAAGACAATATGCCAGACAAGGCCCTTTGAACCGGAAGTCTGTACTCAGGGCATTTCCTGAGAGGTAAACATGGGGCTCAGTATAAGAGGACAGGGCTGCAGGAGAAGGTCCAGAGGTTAAAGTCTACAGCAGGAAAAACACACTCTGCTTCATTCAGGGCCAAGCAGCCTTTGAGCAAGACCCAGGACAGCTGACTGACAGCGTTGCATGTCAGGGTTCTTGCCCTCACAACCTGTCTACCAACAGTTGCTTTGGGTTTCTGAGAGGTTGTCTGGTCCCAGAGTTGTATATGTCCTCTGGATTCAGTCATGAGTGGTCTAGCTGTAAGACCACACCTCCTTGGAGATAGCATGGCATCATGGACAGGAAGACCTAATCTGAGACTCTCTAACCAATATCTTAACTCTTCTGAGCCAGCCTCACTTACGGGAAAAATAATGGATGTGCTACCTATTTGTATTGAGTTTGATTTGAGAAACAGATGAGGCAAAGTAGTAATGACAAACATTTGTATGCTTACTGAGTGTGAGGCCCCATGCTAAGTACTTTTCACTCAGTATCTTGTTTTACTTTCATAACAACCCTTGAAACAGATGCTATCATTAGCCTTATTTAAACATAAGGGAACTAAGGCCCATAGGATGTTGGTAAATAATAAAGATAAGGAAACTGAAGCTCAAGGAGATGAGTGTTTTCAACAGTTGCACAGCAGGTAAGCTAAGGAGATAGGATTTTGATCTGTAAGGTACTATGTCCTGCCTCCTTCCACTGAGAAGCATAAGAAGTGCTTCAGAAACACCCCTGTGCTGCCTGCCTTCCAAGAAACAAAGCCCTGATACAGTGGAGAGAGTTCCCAAAGAAGAATCAGGATGTGTTCCTTGCGTAGGGAGGTGAGAATTTCCATCTGAGGCAGACAGAATAAGTGCCTTTGGGCACAATTGCCCCTGGTGGCCATGGGAGTGCAGCTGGTAGTCCTGAAACTCCCAGGGTGAGACAGCTAGGGAAAGTGACATCCATTGGAATAGGCAGGACTAGCAAGAAGGAGGGACCAGGGTGTTCAGTGGGGCAGGAGGCATGGTGCCTCAGAGACTATCACCCCATAGACGGGAATCTGCAGGCAGGGGCCAGGCCTAGTTCTGCATGCTCAGTCAGTGTCAAGGAATTCAGTTCACAGGTGGTAAGACCAGCGACTCTTAAGGCATCGTGTTCCTTGGGTGGGGAAGTCTGGGAAGCTCTGGGCACACTACTAGGGAAAAGGTCAAGCAGAAACCCCAAAACAAAGGGCCACAAAGGATCCCAGGTCAGGGCTGGAAGAAAAAACTCAAATATCTGAATGGAACCCTGTGTCCAGGCCAGAGCTATATCACAGAGGACCTGACTAGGGACTCCAGACAGTCAGAGGCCCACTCCTTTGGCCTGCTCCCATTCATTAGCATCAGGTGCTGGGGCTGAGCCGAACCCAGGGGTATTCCCCTTCAGCTACAGAGCCTAAGAACAGAGTGGGGCCTGAGAGGATGAAGGAAGAAGAGGGCAGCTAGGCCAGCTTTTTTTCTCCTATACCCACCCTGTGGAACAGGAATGGAAGGGCCTTTCCCTGAGGTAGGCCAGGTGGGTGTGGCTTGCTTGTCCCTTTCAGAGAGACACTGCCCATTAGCGAAGTGAGAATGTCCACATGCTAGTTTCCTGCCTGAGGGTGATGATTCTTTGAGATTAGATTAATTTCAGGGAGATTCTGGTCTGAACTAGACTCTGTGTGGTCATGGCCCTCACCCCACCCGCCCACCCAGCCAGCAGGCTTCCCAAACTGTCCTCCTTTTGCAGCATGACGCCCAGATGGACTACTATGGCACCCGCCTGGCAACCTGCTCATCAGACAGGTCTGTCAAAATCTTCGACGTGCGCAATGGAGGGCAGATCCTCATCGCCGACCTCAGGGGGTAAGTGCTGGCAAGCCCAGGGAAGGGCTCCAGGAATGGTCTGGGCTCACAGGCCCCACTTCAAGCATGGGAGCAAAGCATGGGAGCTCAGATTCAGAGCAACCCCAAAGCACATTTAGTGGAAAGGATGCTGGAATCTCAGCTAGCCTGGCTGTCCTCAGCTGATGTCCCCAGGGGTGATGCAGTTAAGGGCACAGGTGGATGCAGGTGTGAATCTCAGCTCTGCCACTCTTATATGTAGCCACTAGAAGACCTTGGGCAAGTGAGTCAGTTTCTCTCTCAGAGCCTTCATCTGCTCACCCTCAAAATTGGAATTTTGAGGGTGCTACCTCCTCAGCTAGTGCATGCAATGCCCTGACACAGGCCCCAGCACACAGTAAGTCTTCAGTGCAGGCAGCTACTGCTGCTTTTAAAAGTGGTGAGCAGTGAGCCGAGATCACGCCATTGCACTCTAGCCTAGGCGACAAGAGCAAAACTCCGTCTCAAAAAAAAAGTGGTAAACAGAACCATTTCGTGCAAGTTTAGCCAATATGACCTAAAGTGTCACAAAAGCATTGCTGTAAGAAGGATTAGAGAATGCCGTCATCATTTTATAAATCCCATTTTTCTGCCTGTTTGCCTGGGGCAAATGTTCAGTGATTATTTACAAATGTAAATTTACAAATGTAAATTTGACCTGCCCTGCTCCCTCCTGAGATTCTTGAGGAAGTCCTGGCTCATTTTTATGGCCACATCTCTACTGCTTTCCCTCAGCTCACTGCCTTTCACATGTTTGTGGGTTTGCCTGGGTGCCATGGATCTCCATGGGTTCTGTCAATAGAATTCAGGGGTTGATAATTGGGACAAGGAAAAAATTACATCTTTATTTTCAGTGACTCTGACATTTAGCATTTCTTTCTATTATGGATGTAGGCCAGAAACTTTAGTAGTATTTGTAGTGCCTGTCACCTTGTCACCAGTAGAAGTCACAGATACTGTAATCATACATCACAGTTACTTAACTACCTCAAAATATCACTTATGCTTATCACAACTTTGAAATTACACTGGTTACTAGAGCTGCTGCTAGAGTTTGTTGCTTGAAATGTGAACAAAGAAGTACGTGCATCACTGTCTCATTGCTTTATAATACTTTGATAACAGGCCGGGCGAGGTGGCTCACGCCTGTAATCCTAACATTTTGGGAGGCTGAGGTGGAAGGATGGCCTGACCCCAGGAGTTTGAGGCTGCAATGAGCCATGGTGGTGCCACTGCACTCCAGCCTTGGTGACAGAGCGAAACCCTTCTCAAAAAAAGTTGATTACTGTATAATTTATAATTGAGTTTTCTTTATGAGCCTAGTTCTATGTGTTTTGTGCATTATTCTGAGAGAGGGTCCATAACCTTCCCCAGAATGCACAGGAAAGATTAAGAGCCTTGTCAGGTACGTGCTCAGTATGTGTTTGTTAACTGAACTAAAAAGCGTAAACTAAGTCAGTGTCCATTTAGGGAAATGGGCTTAGAAGCTCCCCTCTGTCTGAGTGTCAAATGATCAGGTGACTGAAGAGCCAAATCAGGCTTCTCTATGCAGGAGCCCCCGGGCAGGCAGAGAGCTGCTGCTGTGCAGCTTTTGGCCAAGCCAGTTATGTTTGCTGTGACTCTGTCCTTTCTGCTGTTTTTCTTATGTTCAAAGGATGTGAAATATTGGAGGGATAAAAAAAAAATTCCCACCCCATTCTTTTTTGTCCAAGTTAAAACTGTGCTAGTTGTTGGAAGTTTGGGTCTACTCACAGTTTCATTAGCAGCACCTTTGTAGGGACTGGGACAGTCCTGTTGTCCCAGCCAGAGGGAGGAGGAGACTTGATTGCGTGCAGCCCTAGGGTGAAGGAGTAAACCAGGAGCAGCACTAATAGCTAATGGGTATTGAGCGGCTTTTTTCTTTCCTTCTACCAAGCGTTATTCCAAACTTTGTACCTAAATCATCACAAATATTTAACCCTCATGATCGTCTTATGAAAGAATTCTTATTAATATCTCCATTTTCAGGTAAAGAGACAAAGATGTCCTTGCCTAAAGTCAAGCGCTAGTGAATGGGAGAGTGGGTCTGGTCTCCTAACTACTAACTCTACCATGCTACTCTACCACTTGAGTGCTAAGGTGCATACCCTTCCCCAGGCCGGAGAAATGGTCCCTGTACAAAGCCTGGCACAACTCATGTGCTCAGATCATACCTGTTATCAGGTGAATGGGTGAAGATCAGAAGAGAAAGGAAAGATGTGCTTTCTGAACAAATTAAAATAGTGGAAAATATCAAAATGAAACCAATAATGCTTCCTCGAGAAGCTGACCATCAGGAAGGATGAATAGAAATTCAGTCTACAAATACTTCCTGAGCACTTGTGGCTGGAAACCCTGGACCAGTTAATGACTATGCTGTAGACAGTGCTGGCTGCCATCTGAGCAAGTGAGGCTCCTGCTTGGCCAGGATGGAAGGCTGACCCAGAGGCTTGACTATCTCTCAAAGGCTCTGTGACCTTAGGTTCCTTAACCTCATAGAACCTCGGGTTCCTCACTGTCCACTGAGCATCCCTTTGGAAATGCCATTGTATAGCTCTCCCTTTAAAGTTCTTAAGCAATTCTGCCCTGAGATATCTCAGGGAGCCATTTAGTTCTGTCCAAAGGAGTGCCTACAGAAGCACTGTGGGTTCCTATGGCCATGTGAGCAGCCTCTCACCCTCTCCCTTTGCAGTCATGAGGGTCCTGTGTGGCAAGTGGCCTGGGCTCACCCCATGTACGGCAACATTCTGGCATCATGCTCCTATGACCGGAAAGTCATTATCTGGAGAGAGGAAAATGGCACCTGGGAGAAGAGCCACGAGCACGCAGGACACGACTCCTCAGGTACGCCGAGCACAGCAGCAGAGCAGGCGAGGGACCACTGGCTAAGAAAGGACTGTCCTGGCTGCAGCCCTGGCTCCCTGCCCCTCATGGTGCCTCTCATCTGTCCCTTAAGCTTTGGTTGGCTTTTCTGCTAGTCTGTCCACAGCTGAGTAAAGCCCTAAGACCTACAGCCAGTCCAAAGCAAGTAAGAAAAGTAAAGACAAAGTAAGAACAGTAAAGACAGTTAAAAGTTTTTCTGAGTAAAACTCAGAAACCCGAGTTTCTCTTCAGGTTTATTCATTTTAAGGACTTGCCTTCATTCTTAGATTGTTGTCCTACCCACTTTTTTGTTAGATAGCTATAGGTGATGAAATCATGATATTAGTAGGTGATAGGGTTTTTTTGTGTGTCCTCAGTTGACCAAATTACAGCTTCTCCCTGGTGACCCCTACAGTTGTTTTAGAAATTTAGTAAATCTGTGGAAGGCAGGACCTGGGGCTGCAGTCTCCCTGTTTTGCTCATTGCGCTCTCCCTCTTCCTGCAGTGAACTCGGTGTGCTGGGCCCCCCATGACTACGGCCTGATCCTGGCCTGTGGGAGCTCAGATGGGGCCATCTCCCTGCTGACTTACACTGGGGAAGGCCAATGGGAAGTAAAGAAGATCAACAACGCTCACACTGTGAGTCCAGCCCCTGCCTTTTGTGCTTGCCATATGTCTGATGCTGACTCCCTAGAGGGCGGCGGTGGGGTGGGGAGGCGCCCACTGTGCACTGGACCAGGGAGGGGTCAGCTGACCAGACCTGATTGCTGTAGAGCAGCTTTGAACCTCTTTGCTCTGAAGCCAGACCAGGCTGCACCGGCCTCATTCAGCCCAGGTAGGGCTTGGCACTGGCTGCTTGTCATGTGCTCCCAAGCAGGGGAGGACTGGGCACCAGGAAGGTGCAGCAGCAGCCTGCTCACCTGCCACCTTAACTATGGCTGCTTCCAGTGACATGCCCTGCAGTAGTCATTGGGACCCTGTAGAATGGAGTGGGGTTATTAAAATAAAAAAGTATGTGAGCCATGCATACATTTAAGAAAGATGACTATAAACAAGGTCATTCTTTACCCAACTTTTGGTGACTCAATGAGTGACAGCAGTCATGATGGTGGTGGTTCAATCAAGGAATGTTTGCAAAGGGAACATCAGTGTCCTACCTCCTACCACCACACAGTGGTGATGTTCCCAACAATAACCAATGTGGGGGACTCACATGAGCACTTTAATACCACATCATTTGCTGTCATCCATCTGGATGATTATTGGATATTTTATGAGTTTTTGTTCTACAATAATTTGTATTTTGTTTTTGTTTTTGTTTTTTGAGACAAGAGTCTCGCTTTGTCACCCAGGCTGGAGTGCAATGGCACGATCTTGGCTCACTGCAACCCCTGCCTCTCGGGTTCAAGCACTTCTCCTGCCTCAACCTCTCGAGTAGCTGGGACTACAGGCGCACACAACCACACCCAGCTAATTTTTGTATTTTTAGTAGAGACGGGATTTCACTATGTTGGCCAGGATGGTCTCCATCTTTTGACCTCGTGATCCGCCCACCTTGGCCTCCCAAAATGTTGGGATTACAGGCGTGAGCCACCACACATGGCCTTATTTATTCTTTTTCAAATCTACTCATTCTAGTTTAGGGTCACAGGTGGCTGGAGCCTGTCCTGGCAGCTTAGGGTGTGAGGCATAAGCCAGCCCTGGACAGGATACCATTCCACCAGGGGAGCACTCACACACCCCCACACTCACACTGGGACAACGCAGATGTACCAGTGAAGCAAACATGTACATCTTTAGGGTGTGAAAGGAAACCAGAGTACCAGGAGAGAGCCTCCACAGACATAGCGAGAACATGAAGACTCCACACAGGCAGAGGCCCCCACTGGGAATTGTGTTTTTTTCTTGTCAACATTATATTGAAGTGACATTGAGGATCCATTGCACATAGAATCAGACAATCTGTGGTCTTTTGTGACTGGCTTATCCCACTTAGCATAATGAGTTCAAGTTTCATATCATAGCGTGTATCAGCACTCTATTTGTTTTTATGGCTGGATAATACTCCATTGTGAATGTAGACATTTTGTTTATCCATCCATCAGATGATGGATGTTCTCAGCTTTATGAATAATGCTGCTATGAACATTTGCAGATAAGTTTTTGCATGAACATATGTTTTTAATTCTCTTGGGTCTATACCTAGGTGTGAAATTGCTAAATCATATGGTAATTCTATGTTTAACTTTTTGAGGAATTGCTAAATTGTTTGCAAAGTAACTGTACCCTTTACATTCCCATCAGCAGTGTATGAGGGTTCTAATTTCTTCACATCCTCATCATTTTGATTACAGCTATCCTGGTGAATGTGAGGTGGTAGTATCTTATTGTAATTTTTTGGGTTTGGTTTCGTTTTGTTTTTTGTGATGGAGTTTGCCCTGTCTCCCAGGCTGGAGTGCAGTGGTACCATGTCAGCTCACTGCAACCTCCGCCTTCCAGGTTTAAGCATTTCTCATGCTTCAGCCTCTCGAGCAGCTAGAATTACAGGCACACACCATGACACCCGGCTAATTTTTGTATTTTTAGTAGAGCCAGGGTTTTACTGTGTTGCCCAGGTTGGTCTCAAACTCCTGGCCTCAAGTGATCCGCCCACCTCAGCCTCCCAAAGTGCTGGGATTACAGGCGTGAGCCACCCTGTCCGGCCCTTATTGTGATTTTGATTTGCATTTTGCTAATCAAAGATGATGGTTGAGCATCTTTTGGGGGTCTTATTGGCCATTTGTGTATCTTTGGAGAAATGACTGGGAGGGGTTTTGCACTCTGTAACACTGAGTCTGTGCAAGCAGCCCACAATAAGAAAGGCTGAAGGGGCGGAGAGAAATCTGACCTTTATGATCCTCCAGAGCAAGCTTCTGGGACAGGGCCCCTCAGGAGGAGAAACTGCTGGAAATGAAATCACAGTTGAGCTGGATAGTGACACAGGAAAGGAAGGATGAGATGTAGACCAACATGGGAAGGGGAACAGAGCCAAGAACTCCTGAAAGGCAGCTCCCACGCCTTTTAACACTACACAGAAACAAGGGAGAGTTCTGAGCTTAGACTTTCCTGAGCCTTTTTACCAGGAAAACTCATCTCAGCTAAAAACAACAGAAAAGTGGTTGAAGTGAAACTGCACATGAAGTTATTATATAAGAAATAAGAATATGCAAAATAACCTCCCTGTGGATAATGAGAGCACATCAAGCTGTACCCCACTATTTCAAATCAAGCCAGGTGACACTCTAAAAATGCAAAACATGAGAAAATAGCGTAAATCAACATTTTAAAAATGAGAAATAAATCAGGTGAAAGAACTCAGGAAAAAATCAAAAATCATTTCAAAAGTAAAAACTAAGTTAAAATGCAAGTGTCAATAATCGCAGCAGATCATGCTGGAAAGGACAGACAGTATGAAAAAGGAAACGTTTCAAGAGTGAAAAATGAAGAGGTAAAAAGGTTTTGAGCAAAAGTAAAGACAGGCAGAAAGGTCAAACATGAATACCAGGAGTCCCTAGAAAGGAAAACAGAATACCAAAAAGTAATCCAGAAAACTTTCTTTAAATTAAAAAACAAAGATTTGAAACTGGAGATTAAGAAATCATACCCTATACTTAACAATATCAAGGCCAGGCATGGTGACTCAGCCTGTAATTCTAGCACTTTGGGAGGCTGACGTCAGAGGATTGTTTGAGGCCAGGACCTGGCCAACATAGTAGTGAGACCCTGTCTCTTAAAAAAAAAAAAAAAAATCAATCCAGAATCACCAACAAAAAGATGTAGTTCTAGTAAAATTATTAGACTTTAAAGAAAATTTTGGGGATTCTAGAGAAAAAGAACCTTGTGACTTAAAGGGGAAAGACAATTAGATTACTGTCAGACTTTTCAATAGTAAGGATTGGTGCAGAAGAAAAAGGAGTAACAGGTTTAACATATTCAAGAAAAGAAAGTGTGAGCCAAGGATTTACAACCAGAAAAACTGACTTTCAAGTTCACACACAGACTACAAAAGTTCATAGCAGCTTTAATAGCCAAAAACTGAAAATAGTCCACATGTCCATCAGCAGGTAAATGATAAGTTGTGATGTATCCATACTCTGGAAATACTGCAACAATAAAAAGAAATGACTTAGCACAATAAGAAGATGAACAAATTTCAAAATAATTATGCTGGCTGGGCATGGTGGCTCATGCCTATAATCCCAGCACTTTGGGAGGCTGAGGTGGGTGGATCATTTGAGGTCAGGAGTTCAAGACCAGCCTAGCCAACATGATGAAACCCTGTCTCTACTAAAAATACAAAAAAAAATTAGCCAGGCATGGTGGTGCATGTCTGTGATTCCAGCGACTCAGGAGGCTGAGGCAGGAGAATCACTTGAACCCAGGAGGCAGAGGTCGCATTGAGCCACTATCATGCCACTGCATTCCAGCCTGGGTGATGAAGCAAGAGTCCGTCTCAAAAAAATAATAATTATGCTGAGAAAAAAAAAAGGATATACTATGATTCCACTGCTGTAAAATCTAGGAAATGTACACTCTCCTGAGCAGGCCCATGGTCAGCAAGATTGGGGGCTGCAGGATGGGGAGATGGATTAACAAGGAAGAACCCAAGGAAACTTTTGGTAATGAGGGGCATGTTCCTTATCTTAATTGAGGTGATGTGATGATCCTACAGGGTATATTTTTGTCAAAATTCACCAAATCATGCACTTTATATGCAGTTTATGTCAATTATACCATATCAAAGCTGTTTTTAAAATTAGCTTTCACGTATAAAGGATATAAACTATTATCAATATGCAAGAATTCAGGGACTGTTGTTTCCGGGAGCCCTTCCTGAGGAATCTACTAGAGGATACGTGTCACACAACAAAAATGACTACAAAAACTTCAGCGTAAATATATAGTTACTTGTAGAGAACTAAGACAAAATGAGAGTTAAAAGGCCGGACACAGTGGCTCACACCTGTAATCCCAGCACTTTGGGAGCCTGAGGCAGGCGGATCACCTGAGGTCAGGAGTTTGAGACCAGCCTGGCCAACATGGCAAAACCCCATGATGTGGTTTGGCTGTGTCCCCACCTAGATCTCACCTTGAATGCCCACGTGTTGTAGGGAGGACCTGATGGGTGGTGGTTGAGTCATGGGGGCAGGTCTTTCCCGTGTTGTTCTCTTGATAGTGAATAAGTCTCACAAGATCTGATGGTTTTATGAGGAGTTCCCCTGCACAGTCTCTCTTTGCTGCCATCCATGTGAGATGTGACTCGTTCCTCCTTGCCTTCTGCCATGATTGTGAGGCCTCCCCAGCCATGTGGAACTGTGAGTCCATTAAACCTCTTCTTTTTTTGTAAATTGCCCAGTCTCAGGTATGTTTTTATCAGCAGTGTGAAAATGGACTAATACACCCCATCTCTACTAAAAATACAAAAATTAGTCAGGCGTGGTGGCACATGCCTGTAATCCCAGCTACATAGGAGACTGAGGCAGGAGAATCACTTGAACCCAGGAGGTAGAGTTTGCAGTGAGCCAAGATTGTGCCTTTGCATTCCATCCTGAGTGACAGAGCCAGACTCTGTCTCACAAAAAAAGGCAGTGGCCCACACCTGTAATCCCAGTATTTTGGGAGTCCAAGGTGGGAGATCACTTGAGCCTAGGAAGTTTGAGGCTGCAGAGAACCATCATCATAGCACTGCACTCCAACCTGGGTGACAGTGAGCCCCTGTCTCAATTTTTTTAAAAAAAATTGTTAATAAAGAGAAGGAGAATCAGTCATCTTTGGAGAATGATGGAACCAATTCAAGAAGAATCAGGCGTTTATCCAGCCTTTCCTCTCTGTCCTTGTAGTAGTCCCTTTTCATGCTGCCAATAAAGACATACGCAAGACCAGGCAGTTTACAAAGGAAAGAGGTTTAATGGAGAACTCACAGTTCCACATGGCTGGGGAAGCCTCACAATCATGGCAGAAGCCAAGGAAGAGCAAGTCTCATCTTACATGGATGGCAGCAGGCAAAGAGAGAGCTTGTGCAGAAAAGCTCCCATTTTTAAAATCGTCAGATCTCACAAAACTTATTCACTGTCACAGAACAGCATGGGAAAGACTTGCCCCATGATTCAGTTAACCTCCCACTGGGTCCCTCCCATAACACGTAGGAATTCAAGACGAGATTTGGGTAGAGAGACAGCCAAACCATATCAGACCTCTACCCCTGGGTAACTGAATAGTTAACGAGGAGAAGCGCCCCTATCTGGAGCATTCCATGGAATAAATGACAAAGAAAAGATAGAATTAGAGTATCACCATTTTGCAAGCCCCAGTGAACTAAGAGAGGCCTGAGTTATTGACAGCTGTTAATATAAAAGACAATCTAACATGCCTCCTGATGAGAGAACACACCAGCTGTAGTCTTGCCAAAGGGATCACACCTGATTCTGTCTGGTCTTGGCTCCAGCTGACAGTTTTCAGGAATTCAGAGGAACATACTGAAACTGCGTATGCGCCAGCAAAACCCAGACCTAGAGACTAGACTCTTTCTTCAGCAGAAAAATTTTAAGGAAAAAAATAGGAGGAGGAATCTGCAAAGTAGGAGATGTAAAAAACATCCAAAAAATGTTTAATGGGCAAGACTGTCATGTCGAGGGATGCACATTTGGGTGATAAAATGGGGGAAATGGATTAGAAGTTAGGGCAGTGGTTACTTACAGTGGGTGAGGGGCGATTAGGAAAGGACGTAATGACAGGGCTTTTCAGGCAGGTGGCAGAATTTTTGTTTCTTGATCTATTACTTATGATAACAGATTTTTCTTAAAAAAAAAAAGCCCCAATGTACCATTCTTTCATGTGTTTAAAAAATGTCCTGTTTCTTAAATTTGTGGGAGTTCCTAGTTTCTCCTTCTAGTGCATACTGCAGAAAAATGCCCATACTGTTGGGATCTTTGAGAGAGAATTCTGAGCAGTGGACCACATGATGAGTGCACTTATTGCTAGCCTTCACACACAGTCCAGTCCTGAGAACCAGAGGGAAGAGGGACAGCAGCCTTGGGTCTGCAGAAGCGGTGTTCTCTTCCAAGGCACAGTCATGTGTGTCTCATCTTTACAGATTGGCTGCAATGCCGTCAGCTGGGCCCCTGCTGTTGTACCTGGAAGCCTCATAGACCAGCCATCGGGGCAGAAACCCAATTACATCAAGAAGTTTGCATCAGGTGGCTGTGACAACCTCATCAAGCTGTGGAAGTAAGTAGGGTTGTGCGGCCTTCTCTTTGCGGGGGACACTTCTAACCTTTACCCTACTCACCATGACTCAGCCACGCTCACAAGAAACAATTCACCTTTCCTTCTGTCTCCTGCCAGTAAAATACTGTTTTCAGTCTGTCAGAGGACATCCTTTAAAAAAAAACACAGCCGAGTGCAGTAGCTCATACCTGTAATCCCAGCACTTTGGGAGGCCGAGGCAGGTAGATCACCTCAGGTCAGGAGTTCAAGGTCAGCCTGGCCAACATGGTGAAACTTCGTCTCTATTAAAAATACCAAAATAGCCAGGCATAGTGACGGACGCCTGTAATCTCAACTACCAGGAGGCTGAGAGAGGAGAATTGCTTGAACCAGGGAGGTGCAGTGAGCTGAGATCATGCCATTACACTCCAGCCTGGGCAACAAGAGCAAAACTCCATCTCAAAAAAAAAAAAAAAAAACCTGTTCACCCAATTCCCAACTGTTGGAGCTGACTCTGGCTGTGGAAGCCAAGTGTTTCCTGGAGGGTTTTTTTTTTTTTTAACAGCTGGAGTGAATGGAATAAAATGCCATGAACTCCATGAATGAAATAAGAAAGATGGAATCAGTTCTTCACCCTAGGCAGAGCCTGTGGGGTCGGGGAGGAGTTGAAGTGTGGGAAAGGCCCACGGCGGCTCTCTGCTGATTGATTCTCCCTCTGTTCCCCCCTGTTAGGGAGGAGGAAGACGGCCAGTGGAAGGAGGAGCAAAAGCTGGAAGCGCACAGTGACTGGGTTCGAGACGTGGCCTGGGCCCCCTCCATCGGCCTGCCCACCAGCACCATCGCCAGCTGCTCCCAGGTCAGCCCAGGGCCGTGAGAGCATCTCTTGTCATTTAGTCTCTAGTCCATCAGACTAAAGTCTTCTTAACAGAAAGCCCTCAGGGAAGGTAAAGGGAGAGCAACAGGCTTTAGCCCAGAGCACAGGGAGTCAGGTCATTGTGTGGGGAAGTCTTGGTCAGACGTCACAAGTGGCCTGCCTCCGCTGAGATGAGACAGCTACAACAGAACCAGCACCAAGGAGGAGGTGGATTTGGGATGAATTTTCCCTCCTGACTCTTGAGACTAGGGAGCGGAGGTGCCCAGGTGCAGTTCCGCGTGTTCCCAAGCAATGATGGAGTGGGATGGGAATTCTAGGCTCAGCTACCGAGCCACCCTTCCCAGACAGCAAGGAAAGCCAAGGGCGAGCCTTCAGTTACACAGCACTACCCTAGAGGGAGCCAGCCAGGCTTTTCACATCATAGGAACCTGTTTGGTTTGGTTCTAGATGTGAGATTTTTGTGCTTTTTTACTTGTACCTTCTTATTCTCGGAGTTTTTGGAGAGCTCTGCCCATTCAGTTGAGAAGTATAGACAGCCAGTGAAGTGACTTGGGAGGCATGAGGAAAACCCCAGAGAAAATCTGAGCAGTGCAGACAGAGTGCACCTCTGAAACCTGGATGAGAAAAGGAATCTAATCTGGGAGACCCTTGTCTCTTCACACTCGTCAAGAGTCTCCCAGATTCCTTTTCTCTGGGATGCTCCAGAAGTCCTTGGCTCCCCTTTGAATCCCCCACCCTGTTCCTGCAGAGAGGTGCTGCATGGCTCTAGATTTGGAGGACATCACAAACACAGGAGTCTTGCCCCCATCTCCTGACTCTAGCCTGTCTCTTCCTAGGATGGTCGTGTGTTCATTTGGACCTGTGATGATGCCTCAGGCAATACGTGGTCCCCCAAATTGCTGCACAAGTTCAATGATGTGGTATGGCATGTGAGCTGGTCCATCACAGCCAACATCCTGGCCGTCTCCGGTGGAGACAATAAGGTACACACCCATTCCCCACGGCAAGGTGGACAGGGGCCCCTCCCACCAGAAAGCACACTTGACATGCCCATCTGACTGCAGGCAGGGAAGGAGCCTTAGCCAGGACTGCATTTTGAGTGTGCCTCTTAGTTACATCATTAATGTCACAGCCCATGAAGTAGTATTAATATGTCCCCGTTTCACAGATGGGGAAAGAAGCTAGCAGGCAATCTGACTTGTATAGGGGTCCCAAAACTCTGAGGCGGCAGTCAGGCCCCTGACCCTTACCATTTGGTCACCTCATGGTGATGTTCAGTTAGTTGTGCCAAAAAAGTAAGTGTATAAGAAAAAGAACCCATAAACAAAAGCAAGAAGATTAAGGATTTTTTTTGTCCGTAACACTTAAAAGGCTATTTTTTAAAAATCTGTACAGTTTGTGAATACTTGTTATGCTGGTAAGAGGTAGGTACACAGTGGGTGCATTGAAAGTTTCGATTTTGCTGCTGAAAAGAGTGCTGGAGACCAGCTACACAGGGATACAAATGTACTTCACACAACTGGCCTGTGCAGTTAAAAATGGCCAAGATACACAGTTCATGAACAGCACGGACCTTGTGGAAAAAAACGTTTTATATTATGTATTTTACAATTAGAAGGAAAAAAATCTACCCGCAGAAAGGAAGCAGTAACAAGCCACGGCCATCTGCCCAGATGAATTCCCCTGTAAGACAGAGGGTCTCTAACATCATAGGGTCAGTTCCACGTGGAGTGGCCATGCTGCGTTTTTAAGCACATCTGCTCTGCATCTGAAGTGCAAGTCGGTGCGGATCCTGCCGGCCCTTGCTGCTTCTCTCCTTTGCCTGTGTTGGTCTTTTACTGTTTCCCAGTGGCCACTTTGGCTCCATGTCTTACCTTTCATTTGCATGCTCAGCATAACCAACAACACAGGCAAGGCAGAGAAGCAGCTGGTCTTAGAACTCTTTTCAGCTGTAAAACAAACTGTACCCATTAAATAACTCCCTTCCCCTGCCCTGGCAGCTACCCTTCTCCTAAGTGGAATCATACAATATCTGTCTTTTTGCAACTGGGTTGTCACTTAGCAGTATGCCCTTAAGGTTCATCCATGCTATGTGCAGCATGTGTCAGAATTCCTTCCTTTGTAAAGCTAGATAGTGTTGCATTGTATGGACAACCACACCCTGTTTCTACACTCATTCCTCCACCAATAGGCGCCTGGGCTGCTGCCACCTCTTAGCTATTGTGAATAGTGCAGCTGGGAACATGGGAATGCAGATCTCTCTGAGAGCCTCTGCAGGAAGCTTTTCTGGCCGAAGGTCCCTTTGATCTTCAGTAATCCCAGAAAGATCTAGCAGCCCCCCTCTCAAAGCCATATTTCTAGGGAGTGCCAGAGTCAGGACTAGAATCCAGGTTTGATGGCACTCAAGACAGACCAAGGGTCCCAGATTGCCTCGAGCAGGCCCACAGTGATTTTTACAAGGCTGTAACCAAGTGCCAGGCTGTACATTGCAATGTTTGGGGTCCCCATCACTATGCATTTAGGCTTCTTGCTTTTTCCTTCTTTATAAGCCCATTTCCTTTTGCTGTCTCCATAGCACCCTTAGCTAAAGGACTTAGTGTGTTCTCAGTCTCAGAGTATTCTGCAGTGTGTTTAGTAAATAAAGTTTGTCCCTAAAGCAGGAGTTATTAAAAAAAATTTTTGAGACAGTTTTGCTCTTGTTGTCCAGGCTGCTGGAGTGCAATGGCATGATCTTGGCTCACTGCAACCTTTGCCTTATGGGTTCAAGTGATTCTCCTGCCTCAGCCTCCAGAGTACCTGGGATTACAGGCGCCCACCACCACACCCGGCTAATATCTTTCATATATATATATATATATATATATATATATATATATATATATGTGTGTGTGTGTGTGTGTGTGTGTGTGTGTGTTTTTTTTTTTTTTTTTTTTTAGTAGAGGAGATGAGGTTTCACCATGTTGGCCAGGCTGGTCTCGAACTCCTGACCTTCAGGTGATCCACCTGCCTCGGCCTCCGAAAGTGCTGGGTTTATAGGCATGAGCCACTACACCTGGATAAAATCATTTTTAATCAAACTAATATATGTACATAGCTTTAGATTTTTGATTCTGGTTTTTGAGATGATGGAGTTTCGCTCTGTCATCCAGGCTGAAGGGCAGTGGTGCAATCTCGGCTCACTGCAACCTCTGCCTCCTGGGTTCAAGCGATTTTCCTGCCTCAGCTTCCCTAGTAGCTGGGATTTCAGGTGCCCACCACCACACCTGGCTAATTAATTTTTTTTTTGTATTTTTAGTAGTGATGATGATGGGGGTTTCACCATGTCGGCCAGGCTAGTCTCGAAGTCCTGTCCTCAGGTGATCCACCCATCTCAGCCTCCCAGAGGAGTGCTGGGATTACAGGCATGAGCCACCACGCCTGGCCTAGATTTTTTTTTTTTAATGCAGCCTCCTTTCACTCTCTAGGGGTAAACCTTTTCAGCTTTTAGCTATCTCTTCTTATATAGTTTACTTCAGTGTAGAAACATTGATCCATCACTTTCCTCTACCACAGGTTTTCAAACTGCAGTGTTGTTAAACCTGTTCAAACAGATTGCCAGTCCCACCCCCAGAGCTGCTTAATCAATCAGTTGTTCCAGGACCCAAGAATCTGCAGTTGTAGCAAGGTGACCGATTGGGGACCACACTTTGCAAACCCTCCTCCCTGCCACCCCATATCCTCTCACTGTAGCTCTGACACAGTTTAGTGAAAATAGCATCCTGTGTTGACATCATCCACAGCTGCTGTTATTGTTACTCCTTTCTTTGTGAGTTTTTATTCCTTCTCATTTTGGTGGGCTTTCAGTGGAGGGGGGACCCAGTGCAAAGGGGACAGGCAAAGGGAGGGGTACAGACCCATGACAGTCTGCTTGTGCCCTGACTTGCAGGTGACCCTGTGGAAGGAGTCGGTTGACGGGCAGTGGGTGTGCATCAGTGATGTCAACAAGGGCCAGGGCTCCATGTCGGCGTCAGTCACAGAGGGCCAGCAGAACGAGCAGTGACAAGACAGGTGGGGCCTGGCTCCCCACCCGCCAGCTCCAAGACTGCCCCTTCCTGGGCCAACTGACCAAACAAACAATTGGGAAAAGCCCCCAACTCCAACAGGATCATTTTCCCAAGAGGCGTTACAGATGCAGCCACAGATTGATCTGCCTTAACATGATCAGAGATTCAGAGATGCTTTGTAATCTAATCTACTGTCCAGCTGAAAGCACTCATGAGGAAGAAACTACAATTGCTGTTCAAATCTATTTTAAACTATTTTGGGCCATTTTTATGTACCTTTTGGTTCATGCATTATTTGGGGGGGTTGTTTCCAAAGTAACTAAATAAAGTCATATTGCTTATAATTCCTGCTGCGTTATCCTAAGCACCCCTCACCCCACCCCACCAGCTCAGTTTGACTCATAGGTCAACATTCACAAAGGCCAGGGCTGTGATGGCCTGGCTCCACCCTACCCACAAAGGTGCCTTGTCACTGTGTGAGCATCTCTTTGATTCAGTTTATACTGAAAGCACCATACAGAGCACTGGACTCCTCAGCCTTTGGTGACAAGGATTGTAGCCCTGGCTCTGCTGCTTACCCTCTCCATACATATCCTCTTCTGTGCAATGGGATTAATACAGTCTGCTCTACAGAATGGCTGTAAGACTCAAAAGTGCTAGCACATCTGGTGACCCACAAAATGCCATGCAGATGCAAGGTGATATGTACCGAACACCAACAGGTAAGAGGCTGGCCTGGAAAGTGGGCACAATTCATTCAGTTTACTGACCCTGTCAGGGAAAGGAGGCCCCCATGAGGGGAGAACTAACTCACCCTAAACCAGGTACCACCTCTCAGCAGAGGCCCTGTGACCCTGACAATCACTATAGCCATCACTCACTGAGCCTGCTGTGAGCCAGACACTACACTGGATCTTTCACACATTCACTAATTCAAGCAACACAAGAACCCTGTATGGGTGTCCCCAGTTCACTGATGAGGAAGCACTCAGAAGGCAGAAGCCCAGTCCAGGACCATGCACCCCCAAGCAGTAAAGCCAGCGTCTGGGCCTGGCCCGTCTCAGGAGTTACTCCCCACTGTAGCATCAGGGTGTGAGTTGGGGGGCTCCTCAGCTGTTAACTCAAGGATGCTTCTCATACCAAACATTTGTATAAACAGACCCAGATAAAAGGTCAGGCCCCTCACCTCAGGACCCCCAGTCTGCCTATTTGTCCTTCCCTTTTTCAACAGCAAAACCCTTTTTTTAAAAAATAAATCTTTGATCATACTATGTAACATGGAAAAAAGTGAAACTGCTTTAAAGGTGAGGATAGAGAGGCCATGGCCCAGCCCAGTCATCTTCCCAAGTCACTCCACAAAACCCAAGCCTTCTGAGACCAACATAAAAACAGCTGCTTCCTTCCTTCCATTACTCAGAAAAGCAAAGCCCAGGAAGGCACCTTCACGTGCACTTCGCAGTGTAGAGTTCCACACTGAATTGTTAGCCACATCCACGTCTGCCTGCTGATATGACCTGCGCTCCTTGAGCCTGGGCCTGGGCTTCCTATGGTGCCAGCTGCTGTCGCCAAGTAAATACTGAGAAGGAACTAGTCCTGTGTCACTCTGGGTTGGTGGTAGGTTAATGGGTTCCTGGCCATGTGCTCTATTTGTAATACGACACCAAGGATCGGTTAAGATAATCCAGAGTTAAATAAAGTTGCCACCGTAACAGTTGTTTCTGCTTAGAGTGCCAACACATTAACCTATTCCTGGGGTAAGAGGAGACCCCAAAATTTGTTACCACAAAATAGGCTAGTCAAATAGAAATACTATCTGTAAAACTCAAAGGGTGGTTGCCAAGCCCAAATGAAATAAAAGGGAAATATAAAAGGCATAGAGCTGGTTAGAGCCAGAGACGCTAGCAGCCATGTGGTTCTTAATCCTTTTGCAAAAACAAACCAACTAGGACAGCAAAAGAAACCCACAGACCCTAGAACATGGAGTAGGACCAAAGTCTTCACCAAAGTCTTCAGAGACACAGTACCTCTGTGAGAGCAACAGGGCAAAGAAAATGGGAGTTTTTATGGTGCTATATGCCAGAGACCCCAAAAATTGCCATCAAATACTCATCCATTCTGAGTAGAAAACTCAGGAAGCCAATGTGAGAGCAACTCTCAACACTAGAAGATTCACAGGCTTCTATCTACAAGTGAGCTCAGAAACACTAAGGGGAGACCTTCCACTTCTGCATATAAATGATTAATAGTTATAAGAATTACCCGGCCAGGCATGATGGCTCACAACTGTAATCCCAGCATTTCAAAAGGCCAAAAAGGGTGGATGATTTGAGCCCAGGAATTCAAGACTAGCCTGGCCAACACGGCAAAACCCCATCTCTACTAAAAATACAAAAATTAGCCAGGTGCAGTGGTGCATACCTGTAGTTTCAGCTACTCAGGAGGCTGAGTAGCAAGAATCACTTGATCCCGGGAGGTGGAGGCTGCAGTGAGCCATGATTGCATCACTGCAATCCAGCCTGGGCAACAGAGCGAGACTGTCGAAAAAAAAAAAAAAATTCAATTCCCTACCCAGGCGCAGTTCTGTCCCAAAAAAAAAAATCAATTCCCTACCCAGGTGCAGTAACCAGCACTTTGGGAGGTTGAGGAAGGAAGATCTCCAGAGCCCAGGAGTTTGAGATCAGCCTGGGCAATATAGCAAGACTCTGTCTCTTTAAAACTAATAAATAATAAGAATTTCTCTCACACTATAAACAACTAGGAAATCATGAAAAATACATGATACAACTGCTTTCAGTCATAAGACAACAGGTAGTGTTTGGGAAAAGGGAAACGAGTTAGGTAAGTACCGCAAATGCCCCAGATTACTACCCAGAAGCAGTTTCTGGACCAAAAGGTAAAGAGAGACTCCAATGTCTAGTAGTCTCTGGGAGTTGAAGAGACAGAAGTCAGAGTTCAGGAAGACCAAGGCAGCCTGGGCACAGTGGCTCATACCTGTAATCTCAGCACTTTGGAGGCCAGGGTGGGTGGATCACCTGAGGTCAGGAGTTCGAGTCCAGCCTGGCCAACATGGTGAAACCCCCATCTGTACTAAAAATATAAAAATTAGCTGGGTGTGGTGGCTCATGCCTGTAGTCCCAGCTACTCAGGAGGCTGAGGCAGAAGAACTGCTTGAACCCGGGAAGTGGAGGTTGCAATGAGCTGAGATCATGCCACTGCCCTCCAGCCTGGGCAACAGAGCAAAACTTCATCTCAAAAAAAAAAAAAAAGAACAAAACAGTATAGTATAGCTAATAAGCTGATGGTGAAGACAAAATGATACCATTAAAAACCGTCCAAAAGTGGTCATGACAAGAGAAAAAAAAGGAAGAACAGATGGGACAGTGGAAAAACTAGTGACTTACAAATAGTCTGAAGATTAACAGTAATGTGCCAACACTGGTGTTTTAATTTTGATAAATGTACTGTGGTTATTTAATAAGGTATTCACATTAGTAGAAACAATTAGGATATTCAGAGAGAAAGACTGCCATCTTCCATGTTTAAATTTTCTGCTGGAAGCAAGCATTATAATCAAAATTTACCTGGGATACTTGGTAATTTATAATCAAAATTACCTGGGATACCTGAAACAGATTCTGGAGCCCCCACACCAGAGCTACTGGATCAGAATCCAAGGACGGAGTCTTACAAATGTGCATAAAACTTACAAAGCTTTCCTCATGAATCCAACATGAATCCAACACAACCTAACACGTCTTCTGAAAGTTGAGATTAGATGGCCCTCCAGGCCACAGCCCACCCAGAGGTCCTATGGCTCTTAGCGGTCCATACACTAAAAGCCTGGACGATCAGCAACGCTGAAAGAACAGTTTCAGTACAGCGGTGGCGACGAGAGGCAAGTTCGAGTTTTGAGGGGCCAGGACACAGTAAGAAGGGGACACAAGGAAAGGGAAAGGAAATGAAGACGTAACATGAGGGGAGGGTGAGATCAGTGCAAAACAAGCTCTTTCAGGATTAGGGACCTGGGTGTATTTTAAGGCAGAAAGCAGAAGCCATTGGAAGGGAACAGACTGAAGACACAGGAAAGGCAAAGTGTTAGAGCTGTGGCTCCAAGATGGCTGGAGGCTAGGGAAGCCCCAGTGGGAGAGGCCAGGCTTGGCGAAGAGGAGGGATGAGAGAGCATGGCTGAGGTTAGGGAGGATTTCAGAGTGACGGCCACCTATCTAGAATCAGCCACATGTGGCTGCTGAGCATTTGAAACATGGCGAGTCCAAATTGAAATGCGCATAAGAATACACACCGGATTTCAAAGACTACACATCTGTAATCCCAGCACTTTGGGAGGCCAAGGCAGGAGGATCACTTAAGCCAGGAGATCAAGTCTAGCCTGGGCAATGTGGCAAGACCCTGTCTCTACAAAAAATACAAAAATTAACTGAGTGTGATGGCGTGTACCTGTAGTCTCAGCAACTTGGGAGGCTGAGGTGGAAGGATCATCTGAGTCCAGGGAGGTTGAGGCTGCAGTGAGCCATAATAGTGCCACTGCACTCCAGCATGGGTGACACAGCAAAATCCTGTCTCAAAAAAAAAACATGCATATTTAGACATATGCTGTTGCACACTTAACAGACTACAGTATGGTATAAGCATAAGTTTTATATTCAATGGGAAAGCAACAAAATTCATGTGACTCACTTCATTATGGTCTGGAACCAAAGCTGCAATGCCTCCGAGGTATGCCTGTATATATCTATTGGAAAATGTGAATCTAGAAATTATGGAAGCTACAACTAGGATAAAAAGAAATCCCACCAAATGGCCCTATCTCAAAGAATAAAATCTCTTTCTAGAACCTCAGAATCTGCCTCTTTCAGACTGAAGTTTAGCCAAATCCATGAAAAAAGTGCTTGCTAAACCAACTAATTATCAGTACAAATAAAATTATAATGAAAAGTATATGAAGATAATTTGTCCTCAGATGCTCTTTACATATAGCAATTAATTCACAAATGATGAGACACTCATGTGCCTTCATGAAGGCAGGCCCTCAAGAGACCCGAAAAGGGAAGGGAAAGCTACCACCTGGAGGGAACCTGCTTCCTGAGCCCCCACCAAGGTCCGAAAAGGAGATCGTGGCTTCGTCCTCATCCTCAACGAGTTGCCAAACTGGGCTTGGTTATTATTCACACTTGGAAAGCATGAGGCTAGTCAGCCAGTCCCCTCCAGGTGGCTCAGGCTTCTTCCAAGTTCCTCGTGATTCCGATTTGCTATGTCCTCCGCCTGCATCTCTCCTCCATTCCATAACTGAGAGGACGTCGAGGTAGCTTCCGGATGCCTCCTCCACCATGGTTCTTCCATCCATCAGCTCTTCTTTCCTCGACTCTGTGGTATGTGGCTAGTGGAGTTTCCAACTCCCAGGGGACATTTCAGTTCCCCAAAGATAACACAGCTCGAAGTGGGTGTTTACTCGCTGGTGGTCTTATCTAAGATCAACACTGGCAGCTCTGCCTAGAGAGGCCTCTGGGGTCCGGGTAAGCAGAGGCTTCATGTCTCAGGAGGTGCCTGGTCACCATAGTTAGGGTTTTTCTGTTTGGGGATTTTTTTTTTTTTTTTTTTTGATTGGGTAGTTGGTGGCTCTGAAAAAGCTGCTCAAGTCTTCTCTGAGGACTACAGACCCCTCCACCCTCTCCACCTTCAGCCTCTCTGGGCTCCAGGGCCAAAAGAGGTCTACACTGAGGTGGCGGACAGGTCTGTGAAGGCCTCCTGGTGACATGCTCACATGTTGCTGGGACTAAAGATGGGATTTTAGCCACCACAGTGGGCCAGTGGGGAGATGTCTACCAACCGGAGGTACTTTGTCCATCACGTCCCACTTAAGGATTCAGTCCAACCTGGCCTGTGTTTCTGCTGTCCCAAGAGACTAGAAAGCTCCCATCCACCCTGAGGTTGATCTTTTAGGGCAGACTAGGTGGTCATTTGGCAATCAGCTGCTCTACTGCCTCACTGGACATCCTCACTGGACATCCTGCCCCAATTCTATCTTGTTCAGCGCAGATTGATTTTCCTGGAACACCATGTTCATTACGGAGCCAGATGGCATATCAGAAAGAGGACTTACTAGGACCAAGAGACTCAGGTGGGAGCCCCAGCACTGCCCCCAATAGCTGTATGGCTTTGGGGAAAGTGTGACCCTCTTGGCGTTCAGTTTTTATTCCAGTGAAATAAAGGATTCGGCCTCCCAGGGCTTGAAAGTCTTTCCAGCTCTTTCATTCTATGGTCTGTCTCTCTTCTGCTCAAGGATCTTCAGTGGCTTCCCTCCTGCGAATAAAGCCCAAACTTCTTGGGCTAGCAGCTCCCAAGTCACCTTCTAACATTTTTGTTAAGACCTCATCACCACCCTCCTCCAAGCCACCCAGCTTTCTCCTTGCTGCCCTGACATACTCTACCCACGCCTTCACCTCCCCTCCGCTTGCCGAGAAGCCCTCCCTTTAAAGCACTGCCCCAAGTTCATCACAGGCCTCTTTCCAGAGCCTTTGCTAACATCACTGCCACAAGCCCCAGCCTCAGGTTAGCTCCTCTCCTGAACTGCTAAAACTTCTCTGCAGACAACTCACTGACGCTTAGGGGTTCCTGCCTGGGCACCCAGCTGGATAAAGCACTCCAGAAAGGAAGGAATTCCTGGCGCCAAGGGAAATTAGGCAGTGGCTTTGACCTATGCTGGCAAGTCCTGTGGGCCTGGTATGAAACCGTTGTCATCTGCAGGCTGTTTTACAGGTTAGAAGCCACTTTCTCCCATTGCCTCAGTTCACCCTCAAAGACTCTGGGTAAGGGGAATCATTTGTGGTCTGCCTAAGGCCAGTCAATGAGGGAGGAGCTGTGCCTATGCTAAGCACAGATCTTCCACCTCCAGGTCCAACGTGTTTCCCTCTCAGAACGGGCTAAACTAGAGACCAAAACTGCTGGGGGAAGGCAAGGCAAGCTGCCATGTGAAAAAACACCAAGCCAAGCAGTCATCTCACAGCACCTGGCAGAAATGACTAAAGCATAGCCACTGGCTGAGGTTATCCCCACACCAGCTTGATCCAGAGGACGATCAGGAGCATTCTGCTTACCCGGGAGGTGGGACTCTCCTCCTCGGGAAGGTGGAAGATCACCAGCCTGGCTCCCCACAGGCTCCCGGGGCTCACAGAGGCCAGAGCAGCATCAGCGCACAGGAAACAACAGGGAGCCTGACTGGGGAGGTTTTGGAGCTCTCCTAGTGATGACAGCCTCATTTTACCCAGGGAGAAAGGGCGAGTATGCTAAGGTCACACAGCAATAAAGCTGCACCCAGACCCCAGAGCCCCTCTCCTCCCTCCCTCCTCCACCAGGACCATGCCCACTTGGGGCACCCCGCCACCCTGTGTTCCAGGGACAGCTGGAGCACATGCTTCACCTCTCACCAACCCAGCAATCCCGCAGGGCATCTGACCTCCACTGTTGACTTCTACCCAGAGGACACGAACATTTTTAGTTCCCAAGGAATGTACATCAGCCCCACAGAAGCTAGGCCACCTCTGAGATGGGGTTGCTGGTTTAAAACAAACACCAGCCTTCCTATATAAGGACCCGACAGCCACCAGGCACCACCTCCACCAGGAATCGCAGGTAGGTTCTCTCTCTACTCTCTTCATGTGAGTTTGCGGATGGGTTTATCATCTGTGATTGCTGCCCGTTCATTTAACTTCTCTGGGCCTCAGGAGCTCCCTCTAAACACAGGGGATGTTGGACAATCTGAGTCTGGCTGGCTGCTCAGAGACAAAGTTTGGCTTAGGAGCTACCTCTAACCCCCGCCCACGTCCCCTGGGGCCCTTGCTGGTTCAGCTTCCTCACTCCTCATAAAGACTTGCAAACAGCTCCTCAGAGCCTGGGATGAAAGGCACTGGGGAGGAGTGCCTTTCAGCCCCTATCAAGTCCTGCTGCCAGGCGTTCTGCTCTGAACAGCCTTGGAGAAAAGAACACACATCCTTCCATTCTCTTCTACCTTGGGAGCTGGAGAGGGGTCCTCTCTACACAGCAGTCAGGACCCCAGATGGTAAAGTCCCTCACCCTATCTGCCGGGCTCCTACCTGAGCAAGCTCAGAGGCACATGAGAAGGGGAGGCAGCTAGCTGGAGACCCTCTCTCCGCCAGGCCCACCTGTCTGCAACCCAGCTGAGGCCATGCCCTCCCTAAAGACCATCTGCAGCTTCCTGCTCCTGAGCGTGCTCTGGCTGGACTTGGCCATGGCAGGCTCCAGCTTCCTGAGCCCGGAACACCAGAGAATCCAGGTGAGACCTCCCCACAAAGCCCCACTCACTGATTAGCTATCTTGTTCCAGCCCTGCCACTTAGCAACCAGCTCTGTGACCCAGGGCACAATCTCTGGGCTTCAGCCTTTTCCCAGAGCACAGAGGACTCTGGGTCTGACCACGCTGTTTCTGGAAGGACATGAGGGCTTAGGGTTCTAAAGAGACCATTTCCCCCTTCCAGCAGAGAAAGGAGTCCAAGAAGCCACCAGCCAAGCTGCAGCCCCGAGCTCTGGAAAGCTGGCTCCACTCAGAAGATGGAGGCCAGGCAGAAGGGGCAGAGGATGAACTGGAAATCCAGGTTGGTACCTCTGCAGTTTTATGCTTCTTTGGCAGTAAGGGGGCTGGGGTCAGGGGAAAGGGAGGGCAGGGAGAGGTGGCAGTGAACAAGGTCCAACTACAAGCTCACCAGGACTACAAAATGGCACCACAGGAGCTGAGCTCTGCCCTGGGTTCTATGAGGTCTTTGCCTATTAAGAGAAAAAGACCTGGGAGAAGTAACTTTGCTAAAACAGAATAGGGATGGAAGAAGCCCGGGCAGAGGAGAGAGGGTGCCAGAGCCTCCAGGTGACTCAAACGGGACAGAAAATGTACAAATAAATGGCAGGTGCAGATTGAGTGCATACAGACAGAGACATGTACAAATAAATGGCAGGCCCAGATTGAAGATGTTTCTCTGCACAAAACCGTGTTTTACTCAGGGGCTTCTAGGGCCTGAACTGGGGGCTGGAATGCTCGAAACAGCACCCTGGATGGGAGAGCTGGCACCAGCCTGGGCTCCGACACTCACTCACCTCACCTGGAGGCAAGGAGGGGGCAGATCTGGCCGAGTTTTGCTCTGACAAATCGTGCGTGGGGCAAGGAGAAAGTTCAGAGACAACCCAACAGCAGAGAGGAGGAGGGAATAAAGGGATTTTATGGGGTTGTCTATGCAACCTTCCTGTGGCTATGGTTCAGGGAATGGTTTCTTCTAAGCGTTTGGATGGCGACACCATTTTGCAGCTAAAGCAGGATTCCCCCAGGGTAGCACTTAATAATGGCAGTTATTATAACTGAGCCCGAGTATACCAACTTTATCTCTAACTGCCTCACTCCTTGCTACACTCCATCTGCTCCCTATGACAACCTGTGAGGTAAGCAGGACTGGCATTATTCCTACTTTAGAGCCTAGGACAGTTTAGAGGTGAACTCACTTGCCCAAGGTACCACAGCAGCACGCGGTAGAGACGCAACACAAGGTGAGGGCTGACTCCAGTCCCCGAGCCCTCTTCCCCCTCACTGGTCTGGTGAACAGAGACAGCGCACAGTGGCCCAAGGGAGGCCTCTTCCTTCAGGAGGAGTGAAACGTGCCCACCTTGGCCTCTGCCGGCCTGTTCACCAGACTCTTCTCCAATTGAGGAAGAAAGCCATCCAGAAGCTCCCCCAGCTCCTGCTCACTCTTGTTCTCACCAGCATCCAGCGGTGTTCAGACCATTCCTCCACACCATGGGACCCACTAGATTCCCATTTTAAAGAGCTGCATATCCTTACGCTAAAACCAGGACATTTTGCTGCTAAGAGAGGCCAGCTCCACACATGGTCATCCCTGCCAGAGGAGCTGCACATTAGCCCAGATGAGGAAGAGGTCCTGGTGGCTGATGACGTAAAGTGGGGCTGGTACAGCAGGAAGTCTGCAGTTTCAGTGAAAGCCAGCCTCGGAGCATGTGACCCCCACTGCCTAGGCTAGAACCAGAAGTCAAATGCCTGGGAGGTGTTGAGCTGCCAGAAGAGGGGCGGCTACAGAGCCCTGGAGCACCCCACTACCAAAACCCCTCACATCCTATGGTCCCACCCACCTCTCTCTTCTCAGGCCCCTCTACCTCCCTGCAAATGTTTTCCTCCCAAATCAAGTTTCAGAATGGAAGACTCTGGAGACCAAGCCCCACTCCCATTGAACAGATGAGCCACTGAGGCCAAGAAGGAAGCCGGACCCCACTAGCCAGCACTACGCCACCTCTCACTTGCCTGCACCACAGTGCCAGGTGTTAGGCCAGTCCAGCAGTTTCCCAGACCAGTGCTCACGTTTCCTAAGATGTCAGCCAGGTGATCAGCCACTCCGCATTCACCTCAGACGTGGAAGAAAAATGAGTATTTACTGGAAGGGATGGAAGGCCCCAACTTTCCTTTTAAAAAAATAAAAATTAAGGGGCCGAGCACAGTGGCTCACACCTGTAATCCAAGCACTTTGGGAGGCAGAAGCAGGTGGATAGCTTGAGGTCAGGAGTTCAAGACCAGCCTGGCCAACATGGTAAAATCCTGTCTCTACTACAAATACAAAAATCAGCGGGGCATGGTGGTACATGCCTATAATCCCAGCTACTCAGGAGCCTGAGGCAGGAGAACCACTTGAACCTGGGAGGCAGAGGTTGTAGTGAGCCAAGATCGTGCCACTGCACTCCAGCCTGGGCAACAAAGCAAGACTTTCTCTCAAAAAATAAAAAATAAAAATCAGTCATGTCATTCCCCACTGGGTCCACCTTCACAGTGGAGTTAAGGGGAGGGAATAGATTCTGAAAAGGGAACACGTAGCTATTGGTTGTTTAATAGCTTCTCTGTGCCTGTGTCCTCACCTGTAAAATGGGCACAGTGGTAGCTCCTGCCCCGCAGGGAGGCACTGAGGACACCCAGCCTGACGCAGAGGAAGGGCAATGGGACTAAAGCAGTTTTCAGGGCCGGGTGGGTTTAAAACTGCTGCATTCTAGTCCTTGGCCTCCAACTCCTCGGGCTTCTACTGTGAGGACCAAATGACCCCGCACTAAGATCCTTCACTGACTCAGACAAGTCAGTATCCAACACGGCCAGGCACCAAGGTAGCCACTGGCAAACAGACAATCTCTGCTCTCAAGGAAAGTTTGCCATGTATCTGCAGCAGAGCTCCTTCCCACTTACCCAAAGCTTTGAGCTCCAATAAATCATCTTAGGAATGCCTGGAAAACCGGAGATGGGGCACTCTCCCTGTAGAGGGGAAGAAATGGAGGCACAGAAAGAAGGACTTGGCTCAGAGCCTCTTTCTAGGAAAATATCAGCTTTCTTTTGATTTTCCAGGCATCGAGGAAAGGGCTATGCATATAAGAGGAAAAAATACCTAAGGAAGGAGAAAAGGGAGAAGAAAAAACCAAGAGAGAATAGAGAAAGAAGTGGGGGCAGGGAAGGGATAGCCAGCAGGCCAGTGATGTGGATGCCAGGCAGACCCCCTGCCCCTCAGAGACACCCCTGCCAGGGCTTGAAATGCTGCCACTGGTGACTCAACCTTTTGTCTTCAAAACTGCAAGGAAGTAAAAAACTCATACTAGGGGACACCATAACTTTTACCAGCAACCCTCTTAGAGGCTAAGGCTGGGAGACATGGTGAGACTGCAAGATAAGTGTCTGACAGATGGTGAGTGGGAAGGTGAGCTGTGGCCCTGAGAAAGGCAGAGAACCTGGCTGAGGTGTCACTCAGCAATTCCTGCTGGGGCCCAAAGGGCATTCTCCCTCCCAACTTCTGAGGACAGAGCAGAGAGCCCAGAGCCCACTGTGGGATGCGGATGGCCATGACCACTGACAACTCCTGGGTCCTTCTTGCCCTGCCTTCTAGTTCAACGCGCCCTTTGATGTTGGAATCAAGCTGTCAGGGATTCAGTACCAGCAGCACAGCCAGGCCTTGGGGAAGTTTCTTCAGGACATCCTCTGGGAAGAGGCCAAAGGTGAGTCCTTCCTGGGCTGGGGTTTGCTCAGTTTCCTTGCAGCCCCATATAGGAGTTCACTCTGTTGGTGACGAGAATCTTCCCTAACCTCTGCCTCTCAAAAAAAACTTCTAATTTATCTTTCTCAAAGATCTGCAGGAGAGTGGCTGGGCTAGTATTTGTGAGTGACTCAGAAGGGAGTTCATCATAGTCTTTGTGTTCAAAGAATGTTCTAAGAACTAATACATTAACAAGCTTTGGGGCCTCAGTTCAATCTCAGCTTCCTTAACTGTAAAGTGGAGCTATTTTACCTATTGTGAGAGTCTACAATTACTTGGTGTTACACCATTTTCATTGTGTAACTTTACTCCACTAACAAAAGGAATTAGTGCCAAAATAGCACTTAGCATAGGCTCTACAGCCTGTTAAGCAGTTCCTTCCTGAGTTAAACAAAGGGTTTGCTTTGAATCCCCTCATCTTTAAAAAGGAAAAAAACAAAACAAAACAAAAAAAACCCAACCTATTGAGATGGCAGAAACGCTTGCACATCTGCAAAGCACCATCTTTACCAAGGCGGTGACCCCTCACCCCTGGGGAACAGCAGAAGTAGCATTCACCCCGCTGTGTGGACAAGGAAACTAAGACTCAGAGCTCTGAGGTGACTTGTCCAGGACACAAGAGTCCACACTTGACTGCTGCCCCCGACTTCAAGGCCAGTGCTTCCCCACAATGCCCCCCCATCACAACATCCCACCTCCAACATCACTACCGTGGAAGGAAAGCCTTCTGTGATGGCACTGGCAGGATGTGCACCCAGAATCCTAACTCAACCTCTTGCTTTCCAGAGGCCCCAGCTGACAAGTGATCACCCACAAGCCTCGCTCACCTCTCTCTTCCTCCCAAACTTAGAAGCGCTCATCTGGCTTTTCGCTCGCTTTGGCAGCAACTCCCACAACTGTTGTATGAGTTCAGGAGGTGAATAAATGTTCAAACTGCATGCTGATGTTCCAAATGGGAATTTATTTCAAAGAGGAAAAGTTAACATTTTACTTAAAAAAAAATCAAAATTTAAATTTAAAAAATTCTTGGTCAGTGGTTGGTGGGAAAGGAATAAAAGGACAAGCAGCAAGGCTAGTGTGCGTGCTTAGAAAACCCAGTTACAAGAACTCACTCAAGCAGAGAAGCTACTGCATGCATGCATTGTGTGGAATTAATACTCGGTTTTTGTTTTTGTTTGTTTGTTTATGTGACAGAGTCTTGCTCTGTCTCCGAGGCTGAAGTGCAATGGTGTGATCTTGGCTCACTGCAACCTCCACCTCCTGGATTCAAGCAATTCTCCTGCCTCAGCCTCCTGAGCAGCTGAGACTAAAGGCACGCACTACCACGCCTAGCTAATTTTTTTTTTTTTTTTTTTGTATTTTTAGTAAAGACAGGGTTTCACCATATTGGCCAGGGTGGTCTCAAACTCCTGACCTCCTGATCCACCCACCTTGGCCTCCCAAAGTGCTGGGATTACAGGCGTGAGCCACAGTACCCAGCTAAGACTGGGTTTCTTAGAGGAGGAGGAGAGAAAAGAGGAGAGCAGGAGGAAAAGGGGAAGAAGAAGAGGGAAAAGGGAAGAGGAGGAGGGAGAGAGGAGGAGGAGGGAGGGGGAGAAAAGGAGGGAGGGGGAAGAGGAGGGATGGAGAAGAAGAGGAGGGAAAGGGGAAGAGAAGAGGAGGAGGGAGAGGAGAGAGAAGAGCGGACCAAGGGAAAGAGGGAAGAGAGGAAGAACAAAGACACGGTTCCTTTAAACATCAGGGCTTCCTGAGTGCAAGGCTGCATTGACAACTTATTAACAACCAGCCAGGGTTGTGTGAACAAAGAAACTTCAGGATGACATTATCAGAGCCCAAAATCCATTCAAGGTCAGAGAGGAAGAGAGGAATGCCAAAGAGTGAATTTGAAATTAGACACAAGTGAGGTGCCCGACCACGGCTCTTGGGCACTGCTAAACAACGTTGAAATAGCTGCATTCTCCTTCCTCCTCCTCCACTACTGAGAAGGCCTGGCAAAGCAGACGCCTCCTGTCGGCAAGGCTGGCTGTTGCCATGGTCCCTTCACTGATACCAGGTGGGATCCCCAAACAGTCCCTCAACTCCAACCTACAGCAGAGATGAGCCTTGACTCTTACGTTCCACAACTTAATTCCAGTTACCACACCAGTCTTCCCAGGGGAAGGCCAGTCATGCCCAGCTTAGCCTAAAAGTGTGGACTGACTTGAGTGCGGGCGATGGATGGGACACATCGCTAAGGGGAGGGAAAGGCAAAGAACGAGGTGGCCCCAAAGAGCAGCACTGCCCACTTGCCAAGTCAGCCATCTGAGCGCTTGTGGGGAACATGCAGGAACCTTTCTGCAGAGACAGCTGGGGTAACGTCTGCACTCTGGAAAACGCCTACCACAGAGGGTGCTAGGAGCCAAGCATCTCCTCAAGTAAAATTCTGGCCACCCTGCACTCAGGCACTAACCACTGATCATGTGCCGCAGTCACAGAAAAACCCAACTGCTCTCCCTCACAGAGGAGCTGTGGTCTGTGAACACCACCTTCATCTGGGAACTTCTTAGAAATGCAGAATCTTGGACTGCACCCCAGCCCTAATCTATCAGGATCTGCATTTTTACAAGATCCCCAGGCTACTTAGTAAATGACTGATAGGAAATGGCTTAGAAGCCCTTTCTCAGGTGTCAGAGCAGACTGCAGGCCCCCCACTCACCCCCCACCCCCAGAAAGCCATGCCCCTACCTCCCCAGGTACCTGGCACAAGTAGGTACAGAGATCAACACACTTGTCCAGCTCTGTCACTTAGTTGGGATACAACCTCGATTATCACTAACTACCTACAGCCCTCTTATCAATAGCTAGAGAAGAGTAGCAGAGGCCCGATATGGCCAAAGTGGTCAGGAGCTGGTTTCTTTTTGAGAAAGCACCCACCACTGCTTGGGCTTGGAGGAAGACGGGTACTGGGCGCTGGACAAATGCTGATCACCTGATGCTTCCCCCACCAAAGACAAGAACTTACTTCTCTCTCAAAGGACTCACAAGCATTATTACCCATTTGCCTGGGTCATTCAAAGAGAAACAGATATGCACACCCACTGTGGACTAGGCACTCTCACCTGTGCCAGGCAACAAGGCATAGTGCAAAGATCTGGACTTTGGTCTCAGACCTGAATTTGGATACCAGCTGTATGATGCAGAATTTCTCAGGCTGCTCACATGTACAATGCCTACCTTGCTGGGTTACTGCCAAGACTGAACATGACATCTCACATGAGCCATGCCTAGTACAGGGCCCAGCATGTAGCTAAGCATTCAATTACGACAGCAGCCAGCACTTACTGCCACACCGATGCTGTGTACCGGGCACCATGTTAAATGCTCATGCAGATTAACATAATTTCACTTCATTTTCACAGCAAGCCTAATTATGAGGGAGAAAACTAAAGCTCAGAGAAATTAAGTAACTTTCCCAAAGTCACACAGCAAGCACGTGACCGACTCAAGGTCAGCGCCACAGGGCTCAAGTGCAGCTTTTTCATCCTGCTTCACAGCCTCTCAGCCAGTGCAGCCTCCCTTGCTCTATGGCCTAGGATGAGAGAGGTTTCCATTTTCATTCATTTTCCTTCAGAATACATTGGGTGAACTGGTAGTGGGGTGAGGACAATTTCAAGTCAACAATGGGCAAAAATATAATTTTCAAAGAAAATGGTTAGGGGACACCCGTGAGAAAATGTATTATTTCAAACACATTCCTGTGTCGGCTTTCTTAAACCCACTCCTTCATGCATCATTTAATAATACCACAAACTTAAGAGTCTCTGAAGTGGGGTGTATGCACCCCTAGGGTGAGCAAGTTATTTGCTAGAGAAAAAAAATTCTCCTTGTGAAAAAGCTTTTACTTTGTGTATAATTAGAATAGCACATCTACTTAAATTCTTATGCACTTATAGGTGTGTATTCAGAAATTCTCTTAAGACAGTGCACAGAGAAGAGTTGACACACCTCCACTAAGCTACCCACCTTAATCTGAATCCACTTTCAAACGTCACTGGCATTTAGGAGGCCGAGGTTGGTAGATCACCTAAGGTCAGGAGTTTGAGGCCAGCCTGGCCAAAATGGCAAAAACCCATCTCTACTTAAAAAAAAAAATTAGCCAGGTGTGCTGGTGGCACCTGTAGTCCCAGCTACTCAGGAGGTTGAGGCATGAGAATCACTTGAACCCAGGAGGCGGAGGTTGCAGTAATCCAGGATCGGGCCACTGCATTCCAGCCTGGGCGACAAAGCAAGACTCAGTCTCAAAAAAATCCCCAAAACAAAAAAAACTGTCACTGGCAAACGAGCATTTATTAACGCAGTGATCCAGAGAGGGACTGGCTGGCCACTAATCACCATCTTTGACAGTTTGCTTCTTCAATCACTGTACATTCCGGTGGCCATTTGCCCTTACTTTACAAAACTGAATGAAGCAAAATAAAGGTGCTGAAAGCAAATGATGTATCCATCTTCCTACAGAAAGATGGAAACACCAGAAAAGCCAAGAACAGACAGTCACAAGGACCATCACTGAGTGGACAAAGTCAACTGCACATTCAACTGTGAAAGAACTGAGACAAAGTTCAGGACTAGGCCAAATACATAATTATTGTATCTAAAAGACAAGGTGGCAACAGGGACTTCAAAGGTGTTTAACATTCTTGGAAAGAAGAGCGCCTTCCTTTCTATGTGTAGGTTTACTTTTTGGCCAGTGCACTTGTATTCAAGAATACCTTAGTACAAAATAGAAGGCTGAGTGCAAGTAATGAAACAGAATTTGCTTCAGAGTTTACCCAGAGGCATCAGGAGTTCACAGTCCAACGCCCACCATCCAACTGATTCATCAACACCCCCAGGGCCTAGATTTTTCTTCCTCCTACAGCCTTGCACTGGAAACAAAAAAAGAAGAAAGTCTCTACATAGGTTAAAAAGAAGCAGTGTGTCTGAGTTCCCAGGCAGTAAAATGAGTTAACACTCTAATGCGTAGAACTTTAAGATTTCTTTTTAGAAGCGGGGAGGTGGGGTGGTTGGGGAGACAGAATCTTGCTCTGTCACCCAGGCTGGAGTGCGATGGTGCCATCTTGGCTCACTGCAACCTCCACCTGCCGTGTTCAAGCAATTATCCTGCTTAAGCCTCCCAAGTAGCTGGGACTACAGGCGTGTGCCACCACGCCTGGCTAATTTTTATATTTTTAGTAGAGATGGGGTTTCACCATGTTGGCCAGCCTGGTCTCAAACTCCTGACCTCAAGTGATCTGCCCACCTTGCCCTCCTGAAGTGCTGGGATTATAGGAGTGAGCCACCATGCCCAGCCGAACTTTAAGAATTCTTAAATGCAGTTTAATTTTACAGAGAGCCATACAGATACTCAAAGTCTCCAGCTATCTGGATTCCTGGGTTACAAAGCTAGCCAACAACCAGACTAACCCAATGCATCATTCAGGTAGGTTACACAAACACAGAGAGCCTGGGTTGGCTAGAGGACCCATCACTTTATTTTCAGAAAAAGATGGCCAAAAAGGGGAAAAAAAATACAGAGGCATACCCGCAGCACAGTGAAAACAATCAGCCATCCAAAAAACTGAATCAAACACAATGCCGACCAGCTTTCATGCCCACACAGGCCAGGTTTCACTGTGCAACAGCACATAAATGATCATCTAAATCCTAGAGAGAAAAGTAAATAGCACCTTGTGCTTTTCCTTGGCAGGTGGATGACACAGGCTCAGAGACTTCCTTGTCATCGTCGCTTTTCCTCCTCTAACACAGGGCTAGCTGGTTTCACCTGTAGGCAGTATTGACTTCAGGACTTGTTGTAGAGGAGATGGTTGTGCTGCAGTTCACTTGGTGACAATAAAGCACTTTGATATATTCAGCAGTCCCCCAAATCTTCCAAGTAGGATATCAAGGTCTCCCCTGACTTCCTATGTGGGCAAATCTGCAGCACAGACAACGTAACAGCACAACTAATCCATGAAGACGGACAGTGAATCAAGGCCAAGTTCCAGACCAGTTACTTGTGTACCACGGGCAAGATGGAAATACCAGATATGAAATATTAAATCCATTCCATTTTAGCTTACAAGGTTCAAATGCACCTTCCAAAAACACCTAGAGGAATTTAGGATTCCATAAGTGATGTGTTTTACAATTTAAGCCTCCAAGAACACAGACGAGGGACTCTAGGTGACCTATCTACCTCACTGCAGAAGATCGGGGTGAAGGATCCTTTGAAACAAAGTACAGTCTCCTCTCACTTAACCCTGGACCATTAGAACCTCTAGGGCCTGTAACAAATATACCTTTACAAGGCACCAGCAGGATGCAGAGCAAAGCTCAGAACTTGAGATGACTCAGCTGCTCAAAAGGTGAAGGAGAGGCTCTCACTTCTAAAACACAGAAAGACAGGACAAGGAAAGGCAAAGGCAAGGGGACACCCAGGAGAAGCAGGAGAGGGACTGGCACATTTGTGGACACCAGGCCTGCTTATTGTGGATAGACCATATAAGACGGCTGAGCTGCCCAGCAGCTTTCGAGAATTACTTTGATTCACCTCTCAACCTGGGCAGGGCACACAAGGGACTGTTATGCAAGATGAAATGAGGATTGTTTTTGGTCAAATGTTCCAGAGAAGGGGGCAAAAGTGAAGCAAAAGGAGGCTGGGAACCTCTGACACAAGACTAGCAGATAGTTTCTGCTGCAAACTGAACCTTATCGGCTTAACACACCCATACAGCAGCCCTGAAGGCATCAGTGAGTAGGAAGTACCTCCTCTGGGGTCCTCTTCCCCAAGAAGCCCTCTTCCTGGAGTCCCCCAGTCTGTCCTGGATCTCCATCATGAACAATGAGCACTCCTCTGCACATATCCATATCAATGGCAGTGGAACCAATGAGACCAGCAGACGAAGTCCTTCTGCCTGTGCCGACGCTGGAGTTGACACCAGAACAGTGACAGCTAAACTGAAGCGTTATCCAGGGAAGTAAGGAAGAGGACTTCACTGGTTGCAAGAAAATAAACCTCTGAGCTAGGTCTCCAATTAATTTCCCCCAAAAGGTTTCCCACTTGGGAGTCTGTTTTTAGAACTGAGAACCAGGAACTGAGTTACACACCCACATGTGCTTAGACGAGTAGGCAGGTAACTTTATTCACAAACTGCTCAAAAACACAGGCTGCAGAGAACAGGATTTGGACTGGCAAACTCACTATACCCTCATATCACACACTTTCTTCTTTGCTGCCTACCCTGGAACATTTTGGCTGGGAAGCAAAACCCCAATGCTATTACAGGCAGTCTCCATATCCCTCATTCCACACCCACCCCACCCCACCCACCACCCAGAAGCTGACACCTTATAACCCACTTTGAGGAAAATATCCTGTCCCGGTTTTCTGTGTTCCAATCAGCTCTCCAAACACATCCTCAACCTGTGACACAGACTTCAAGCCAGCCTGCATTCTGTCAGGCTGCTGGTTGCCCTGCAGGGTGGAAAAGCAAAAGAGAAAACAAATCAGGCTTAATGCTCACACTAATGCAGCAAAAGACTGGTTTGGCCTGGTTTTTAAAAAACACAGAATGCGAGTTTTATGACCTTTTCTGGCAGACTCCCGATGACTGTACCATCTCTGCTTAGAGACTGTAGAGGCGACTGGTGTTCTCACGCAAGGCAGCCAAGGTGCGGGAGAGTGGCTGATCTTTGACCCTGGCAATCTCTCGGACTGTATGCAAGGCCAGGCCCGGGTGGGCATACTGACAAAGGCTTTTGGGAACCTGGAAGACATCAAGCAGTCATAACATCATTGTGCTGTCTGTGCACAGTCATAATCTAGAACTCCCTCCCTGTCCCTTCCCCAGCAAGGACCTCTTTGGGACTGCCCTGTAGAGACCCCTTTACCTGCAGGTGCAGGGAGAGTCCTAGTCATGGGGGCTCTGGGTGAGCAGGGTCCCACGCTTCCTTGGACTACCCTCTACAGGGTAGGGCTTTGCACTGCCTGGAAGAGAGTGGTTACCCTTCAGCTTCTCAGCCCCCTAGACTTTTGGTTCTGCAAAGCAATAGCAAGGAGGCATCTATACAGTCCAGGATGGGACCAAGAAGTCACTGGGGCTCTGGCCCTGACAACCTTGTAAGGGTGAGCACCCACCTCCCCACCCTCTCCCTCCAGTGCCTCCCCTACCTGGCGAGGAAGGAAGTAGGGAGCATCCGTTTCCACGATGATTCTCTCCAGTGGGATCTGCCTCAGGGCTTCCCGGGCCTCCCAGGCGGAGGAGTATGTCAGCACTGCCGTGAAGCCCACAGACATGTTGGGAAAGTACTTCAGCAGGGGCTCGATGACTGGGTAGCTGCCAGTGAAGCAATGCCTGGGGACAGAACTCCACATCAGGGCTGGCTCACAGTCCCCTCTGCAGTAGCCCCCAGCTCCCCCTAGACCCATCACCCCTTTTCAATGATTCCCAGAAATGGAAAGATTGCATCCAAGGGAAGGACTCCACAGTAAGCAAAAAGGGCCAGCTCCAACATAGGAAGCCCCGAGATGGCACTTGGTGAGTGATGCTCAGAGATCAACACACACCACACACACTGCAAAGGGCTCTGCAGTCACCTGAAATGGCCACCACAGAGAACACACTGGGATAAGAAATGCTTCTAGGGCCGGGCGCGGTGGCTCACGCCTATAATCCCAGCACTTTGGGAGGCCAAGGCGGGTGGATCACAAGGTCCTAAGTTCAAGACCAGCCTGGCCAAAATGGTGAAACCCCGTCTCTACTAAAAATACAAAAATTAGCTGGGCACGGTGGCAGCCACCTATAATCCCAGCTACTCGGGAGGCTGAGGCAGGAGAATCACTTGACCCCAGGTGGCAGAGGTTGCAGTGAGCCAAGATCGTGCCACTGCACTCCAGCCTGGGTGATACTCTATCTCAAAAAAATTAAAATTTTAATTTAAAAAAAAGGAAACGCTTCTAACACTAAAGAGGAGCAAAATCAAAAACTGTGGCCCCTATGATGACAACGACAGCATATAAAAATTATGCCCGTGTAGTCAAATCAACTGAAAGGAAATGTAACAAAATATTGAGGAGTGGAACTACAGGTGAATTTTCTTCTCTTAATCTGATACAAGCTCATGTTCTTGGTGCCATATATATAGTTGCCAATCTGGAAATCCAGGACCTCTTCCTGCAATACTACTCATTAGGTCACCTTATCCCTGGCCTATCAGCCACCATTACATTTCCTTCAAAGTTAGCCCAAAATGCAGCAATGAAAAACCAACCAACCCAGAAAAGCCAACTGACTGCCTCATGCTTGGTGCGTGTACCAGCCAGGGGTCGGAGGCTTCACTCACTCTGCTTAGGCACCCAAAAGCCCTGACATCCCCATCCCCCTTTTTCTGCCATCTGACAAGACCCAATTTCGGTGTAGAGTCCTTGTTATTCAGCCAACCTCTCTCTCAACCATCTTTAAGGAGCTGGCTGGGCATCACCTCCTGAGTCTTCTGGCTGGGCTATGATATGAGGCCCCTGCTCTGGCTCCCGCAGCACCTATGACCACCCAGTCCCATATACTATGTAGGCAGAAGCCACCAGCCAGTCTGTCTACTCACAGCACCTCCAGATGTCCCCAGAAGCAAGCCAATGCCCAGTACCTACACATAGAAGGAGTTCAGAAGTCCAGAGAGTTTACCAAACTGAACTTAAGAACCCCTAGATGCCATACTGATAAAACATGACCTTGATTTTCATAATGGGGAGGAAAGGAACTTTCAAATTCAAAACAGGAAAAAAAAATGTCCTTTCAAGTACCCTAGGATGCCCTGTGTGCTAAGCCACCAGACCCCAGGGCAGCCTCTCCCAAGATCAGCAGTCCTCATTACTGAGAACTGAGACTCCATTTCCGCCCATCCCCAGGAAAAGGGCACAAAAGGCCCCTTGGGCTCACTGGTGATTTAGGGTTATTAGTTGAAATCATATGAAGTTGCTATTTTGTGAGAAAAAAAAAAAAGGTCAAATATGAAAAATTTAATGTGGTTTAACTAAATAGTTAATTCTTTAGAAAAGATAATGTATAGGCTGGATGTGATGGCTCACACTTGTAATCCCAGCACTTTGGGAGGCCAAGGGGGTTGGATCATGAGGTCAGGAGTTCAAGACCAGCCTGGCCAACATGATGAAACCCTGTCTCTACTAAAAATACAAAAATTAGCCAGGCATGGTGGCACATGCCTGTAATCCCAGCTACTCAGGAGGCTGAGACAGGAGAATTGTTTGAACCCAGGAGTCGGAGGTTGCAGTGAGCTAAAATCGCACCACTGTACTCCAGGCTGGGTGACAAGAGTGAGATTCTGTCTTGAAAAAAAGAAAAAGAAAAGATAGTGTATAATGACAGAATACGATCAATGCTCTCCTCAATGGCTTCTCATTTTTCCAACTAACGTCCCAGACAGAGGGAAGTGTTTCTTTCATTTGCCCGCTGAAGTTTCAGTCTTCTAACCTATGGATCTTGTAGTCAGGGGGCACAAACTTTTTCATGATGTCTAGCAGATCTTCATCAGCTTCTCGGCAATGGATCACCAAGGGCTTCTTTAGAGACACAGCCAGCTGTAGCTGTCTCTCAAATACCTAGGAGAGAACACAGCAACAACCTCTGCCAGTTAGCAGCATTTCACAAGTTCCATTACATCTGGAACACCCAGTGTTTTCAACTCTTAACTATATAGTGTAATAATAATAGCTAACGATTATTGGGCACACTTTGGGTCTAACATAAACTGCAATCCTCACAACTGCCCTGAGGCAGATGCTGCTGGCCTTGCAGCATGCAGTGAGGGCAAGTTAACTTGCAGCCACCAGAATCCAAACTTGAACCCTGCCAGTCCACACAGTAACCACTATATGATGCCGACCTGCGATGGCAGGGGCAGGGCAGGGATCAAGAACATAAAGTACAAAGTTAATATCTCTCACCTCACTCTCCCCACCTCTACTCTCAAGAAATATCAACTTTCAGACCTCTCCCTGTGCAGAGCTGTTGGGGATGGGCGGGGTGGGGGTGGTGTTTGTGTGTATGTCCAGTAAGATGCCTGGCTCTCAGAAGGTGCTCAAATATTTGTTAAAGGAAAAAATATTACACTTATTTTCTACAAGTTACTTTTTATTTTTCTTTTCCTTTTTTTTTTTTGAGACAGAGTCTTGCCCTGTCGCTCAGAACAGAGTGTAGTGGCGCGATCTTGGCTCACTACAGCCTCCATCTCCTAGGTTCAAGCAATTCTCCTGCCTTAGTCTCCCAAGTAGCTGGAATTACAGGCACACACCACCTTGCCTGGCTAATTTTTGTATTTTTTGTAGAGATGGGGTTTTGCCATGTTGGTCAGGCTGGTCTCAAACTCCTGGCCTCAAGTGACCTGCCTGCCTCAGCCTCCTGAAATGCTGAGATTACAGGCATGAGCCGCTATGCCCAGCCAATTTGCTTCCTTTATTCAATCAAAGTCGAATATCCTCACAGGTCAGTATTTACAGATACACTTTTCTCTTTATGACTAGCCACTTTTACATCTTCATTATTGTTAATTTAAATGAAAAAAGTAGAGTTAGGACCTGTTCTTTCCTCTAATAAGGCCAGGTTTAGAACAAAAAAAAGTATTAATTTGCCAAGCGCAGTGGCTAATGCCTGAAATCCCAGCACTTTGGGAGGCTGAGCCGGGTTTGAGGTCAGGCATTCAAGACCCTGGACAACATGGTGAAACCCCATCTCTACTAAAAATACAAAACTTAGTTGGGCGTGGTGGCGCACGTCTATAATCCCAGCTCAGGCATGAGAATCCCTTGAACCTGGGAGGCGGTGGTTGCAGCGAGCTGAGATCACGTCACTGCACTCCAGCCTGGACAGAGCAAGACTCTGTCTCAAAAAAAAAGGGATTAATTCATTATAAGCAAATTACCTCACATTAATGTTTCCATGAGTAGTTTTTTCAACTGTGGAATATAATTTGTGTTTATGTTTTTAGCATCAATGAGATACTTTTGGTAATTTGAGTCAGGTGATACACAAGTCTAACACCGGTACTGCCTCTTCTCAAAATAGCAACACTAAGGCAATACCAATTCTGACGTAACTTTTGTTTAATCTGTATTTTCAACTAAAGGAAAATGATCACAGACACCAAAACTATAGACTGCTTGGTAGAGGATTTAAAGGCTGGCCAGTTCCACTATCAATAGGTGGCTGGAGCCCCTCCTATCTGCACCTGCTAAGCTGTTCATCTGTCCTCCCCTGACCCCTACACAGGAAGAAGAGAGGTTTCAAGAGATTCCAATTCCATCATTTCATTCCTGCCTCTACAGAATTATTCCTCAGAGTAGTGAAACTATTAGAGCTTTAGGACAGAATATTACACAGCTGTTAAACATTTTTCAAAGTATAGTTGATGAATGGGAAAATTTCACAAGTGAAAAAGACACTTAAAATTATTTGATTTCCCAATTTCTTTTTTTTAATACAAACACATGCATACAACCTATGTTTCTTTGATTTTATGACAAGTGTTTGGAAGACAAGCACTTTGCAATTGTTCCTTGCAATTTTATTATCCCTTGTAATTTTCCAAGGGACAATAACATTACAATTATAATGTTTCATAAAACACATTCAGATTTCAAAAATGTTAAGACGGAAGAAGAACTAATTAGAATGCAGGAACTTGTGGTTGGACAGGAGCTATTCGCAGCAATTGTCCTCACCAGGAACCCAGCTGAAAAAGAACAGGAGTGAAGGAGGTACTGATGAGTTATTATCCAGCATAATTACTCACTTCTACCTGCCTAAGCTTGGATCCTAACTGATTCATTATTTCTACAGATTCCAGAGTTAGTCTCTCCTGGGGGTTGCCCTGGGCATCTCTTGCATATTTATTACCTTAATAATTAATTAATTCCCCTTTAACACAAGTAAAGAGATGTGGTCTGGATAGCAAAGGACAGTCTCCTCTCCCAGTATGAGTATATTTCATAGTCATATTGGTTGATGTGTGCAACTTACACACAATCTATTCATGATCTAACTCTCATGAGTTAAATATAAATAGTTCATCTGTAAACACACAGATAAACAAGGAAAAAGTTAATAGTAATTTGCTCTAAGCAGCAGAATAACTACCCATGCTTTCTCCCATTGTTGTGCTTTTCTCTATTTTCCAATGTTCCAGGAAACCTTAGGTACAGCATCTAAGCTCTCTTACAATAAGCCAGGTCTGGCACCCTATCATATTGGCCAGATACAGTCCTTCCATAGGCTTTTTTTTTTTTTTTTTTAAATGTAATAGAGACAGAGTCTCACTATGGTGCCTAGGCTGGTCTTGAACTCGTAGGCTCAAGCAATCTCCTGCCTCAGGCTCCCAAAGTGTTGGGACTACAGCCGTGAGCCAAGGCACCCAGTCCTCTATAGGTTGTTGCTCTTCCCTTCACAAAATAAAAAACTCAGCAGGACACATCAAGAGCTTGCTAACTGTTATGCTTTTAGTAAATGCAACTCAGTACTGATGTCCAACTAGGTACAGTTGCCAGTCACCACCATTCACCTCATTTGGGTGCCAAATTATTTATATCAAAACAGTATATCCACATACCCCACCCAGCCTAGGAGTCTCTGGTATTGACAAGTATTTTCTAGTCTTCCTCTCCTTTACAGGCAGCTTAGCCCTCCCCCACCCAGCATTTCCTCAGGCTCATTATCTTCCAGTCTTGAATTGCACCTCACCAAGCCAAATGACACCTGCAAGACTGTATTTATCACCCTATGCTATCACTTCTAGTTCAGTTTGTTGTGCAGGGAGCTCTATGGACCTTTAAATGCAGATCTGAGACCTTGTTAATTTTGTTTTGAGACAGGGTCTCACTCTGTCACACAGGCTGCAGCATGATCATGGCTCACTGCAGCCTCAACCTCCCAGGCTCAAGCAATCCTCCTGCCTCAGCCTCCTGAGTAGCTGGGAACTTAGGCATGTGCCATCATATCCAGTTTTTGTTTTTTTGTTTTTTTTTGTAGAGACAGGGTTTCGCCATATTGCCAGGTTGGTCTCCAACTCCTGGCTTCAGGTGATCCGTCCGCCTTGCTGTCCCAAAGTACTGGGATTACAAGCATGAGCCACTGGCTAATTACAGATGTGAGCCGCCAGCTAATTTTTGTATTTTTAGTAGAGACAGGGTTTCGCCACGTTGACCAGGCTGATCTCAAACTTCTGCCCTCAAGCGATCAACCCATCTTGGCCTCTCAAAGTGCTGGGATTACAGGTGTGATCCTGTAAATACAAAAAATTGGCTGGGTGTGGTGGCAGGAATTTCTAATCCCAACTACTTGGGAGGCTGAAGCAAGAAAATCACCTGAACCCTGGAAATGGAGGCTGTAGTAAGCCAAGATCATGCCATTGCACTCCAGCCTGGGATACTATGTCTCAAAAAAAAAAAAAAAAAAAAAAAAAAAAAAAATTAGCTGGTGTGGTGGCTGGCACCTGTAATCCCAGCTACTCAGGAGGCTGAGCCAGGAGAATCCCTGGAACCCAGGAAGTGGCGGTTGCAGTGAGCTGAGACTGCACCACTGCCCTCCAGCCTGGGTGACAGAGCAAGATTCCATCTCAAAAAAAAAAAAAAAAAATTTTTTTTTTAAATTAGCCAGGCAATGGTGGTGTGCACCTGCAGTCCCAGCTACTTAGGAGGCTGAGATGGGAGGATCATTTGAGCCCAGGAGGTTGAGGCTGCAGTAAGCTATGACTGCGCCACTGAATTCCAGCATGAGCGGCAAAGACATTTTCTCTGGGGAAAAAAATTCTAAAATACTAGAACTCTTACACTGCCAAAGCACTGTGCTCAAAAAATATTGGAGGGAAAAATATTAACAGAGGCCAGGCACAGTGGCTCACACCTGTAATCCCAGCACTTTCAAAAGCCAAGGCAAGGGGATCAGTTGAGGTCAGGAGTTTGAGACTAGTCAAGTGAACATGGTGAAACCCCACCTCTACTAAAAATATAAAAATTAGCCAGGCAAGGTGCCACACACCTGCAGTCCCAGCTACTCGAAAGGCTGAGGTAGGAGAATCACTTGAGCCCAGGAGGCCGAGGCTGCAGTGAGCCAAGATCACACCACTGTACTCCAGCCAGGGGTAACAGAGCGAGACTCTGTCTCCAAAAACAAAAAGAAAAAGAAAAATATATTTGCCAGGCTCAGTGGCTCACACCTATAATACTAGCACTCTGGGAGGATGAGGCGGGCGGATCACATGAGGCTGGCAAATCAAGACCAACCTGACCAACACGGAGAAACCCCGTCTCTACTAAAAATACAAAATTAGCTGGGCGTGGTGATGCATGCGTGTAATCCCAGCTACTCAGGAGGTTGAAACAGGAGAATCACTTGAACCTGGGAGGCGGAAGTTGTGGTGAGCCAAGATTGCACCATTGTACTCCAGCCTGGGCAACAAGAGTGAAACTCCATCTCAAAAAAAAAAAGAAAGAAAAAAAGAATACTAACAGAGTATTGCCATGATCTTTGGTTGAATTAGAAATTATGCATTTTTTAATATTTTTTCAAATATTCTGCAATGGATACGTTAAAAAAATAAAGAAAACCAGGCTGGGCATAGTGACTCATGCCTGTAATCCCAGCACTTTGGGAGGGTGAGGCAGCCAGATCACCTTGAGGTCGAGTTCGAGACCAGCCTGGCCAACATGGTGAAACCCCATCTCTACAAATACAAAAATTAGTCGGATGTGGTGGCACATGCCTGTAATCCCAGCTTTTTGGAAGGCTGAGGCAGAAGAATATTTGAACATGGGAGGCGGAGGTTGCAGTGAGCTGAGACTACCCTACTGCACTCCAGGCTGGACAAAAGAGCAAGACTCCCTCTCAAAAAATAAAATAAATTAAGAAAACCTAAAGTTTGTTGCTTTCCAAGAAGGAAAGAAAACAAATGTTTTGACATCGATATCATTAGCCACAAAAAGTCACAAAGTGGCCTGGTGCAGTGGCTCATGCCTGTAATCTCAGCACTTTGAGAGGCTGAGGCATGCGGATCACAAGTTTAGGAGTTCGAGACCAGCCTGGCCAAGATGCTGAAATCCCATCTCTACTAAAAATACGAAAATTAGCCAGGCACGGTGGCGAGCACCTGTAGTCCCAGTTCCTCAGGAGGCTGAGGCAGGAGAATCGCTTGAACCTGGGAGGCGAAGGTTGCAGTGAGCCAAGATCACACCATTGCACTATAGCCTAGGTGACAGAGCAAGACTACATCTCAAAAAAAAAAGTCACATAGTACTTCTCCCCCAACTTCCATAGTAAAGCTAAACAGTAAGAAATAGTTTGTAAAGCATTTAACCAATGGTATCTAGATAGTCTGGATGAGAGCAAGCACGCTGCATTTTTAGGGATTCTAAATTCTTTAATTCTAAAATTAGATAAACCCTTATTGTCAGGCTTCAACAACTAAAAGAAAAACTAAAACTATAAGCAGATTAAAGAGAGCCTTGTTACCTTGTGCTGTTCTGGGACAGGCGTGGTGCACTTGTAAGAGTAATCCAAGCCCATTTCCCCAAATGCTACAGCCTTAGGGTGCCTTAAGGCTTGCAAAAGATTTCTTTCTTGACTCTCACTGTAGTAACGTGCAAAATGAGGGTGACAGCCAAAGGCCCCCCACACCAGATCCTCTTTTAATAGCTCCTCCCATAGGCAATCTGTCAAGGTGCGAGGGTCACAGAAGTCAGAGATACAACCCTGAAATTCCTTTGGGAAGGAGCTGCTGTAAATTTTTCTGAACTTTTTAAAGGTCCCTTGGAAAGACAATTTGGAATAGAGCATGTCCAAGTGACAATGAGTGTCAATGAAGCCCTCCTCTAGGCTTGGTTCCCGGTGGCTCTTTGGCAGGGAGCTGGATGAATGTCCTCCACAAGAACGTGGTGGCATCTCCTCTTGGAATGTTCTTTTCTCCACCTCTCTGTCTTCTAAGATTCTGGAAAAGCGAAATGAACGAGAATTCTGGGACTGGCCTTCCTCTGAGGCCTCCATATCTCTGGAAGTGTTTTGGGTGCTCCCTGAAGAGTTGGGGGAATAATCACTCAGGCGGCTCCAGCTGCTCCTCCCAACCTGGGCTGCATCGTTGCTGCCACTCCCTGTGGTGGGGTAGCTGGAAGGCTTGGGGCTGCTGGTCCAATAGCTGGCGTAGTCACACCAAGGACTACTGTACAAATGAGGGGGGTACATGACATAGTCATTGGTGAAGGAAGAAGGCTCTGCAACGGCTGAGGGTTTCAGCGAGACAGGTTCCTCCTGAGAGAATCTGACCGTGGAGATCTCCTCAACATCAGACCAGTCACTTCCAGAAGAGGGTTGCTCCATCACCACCTCCCTATCTTTATGCTGCACAAAAGAAGGCACACAACAGTGGGTTAGCCTTTCTATGTGAAGATGGTCTCCCAGGCTATCATCAGCTGAACATAAACCCTGGCTTGTTCTGGCCATGGTGACAGCTTTGCACTGGCTCATTAGCTCACTCTGTCACCTGGTTTCCTTATAATTTCCAGAAATGTCCAGAACTGAGCCAAGTTACTGCTGTGAACAGCTGTATTGGGTTCAGGGAATAGGCCTATAACCGTGGCCTCATCATGCCCTCCTAAAGGCGGTGCTCTACCTGCATCTCTTTCTTACTGACCCCTCGAGAAAAACTGCTCTCTAGAACATACTCCGGATTGGAGATTTTCGAGAAAAGCAGTGCCCAGCTTTTCCTCTCTAATACTCCCGTCAATATATTCAAAATGTGAAACTACAACAGTTGTGACAGTTTTATTCTTTTTCAGACAGAGTCTTGCTCTATCGCCCAGGCTGGAAAGCAGTGGTGAGATCTCAGCTCACTGCAGCCTTTAACTACTGGGCTGAAATGATCCTCTTGCCTCAGCCATCCAGGTAGCTGGGACTACAGGCACGCACCACCATACCTGGCTAATTTCTTGTACCTAGGGGGTCTCCCTATATTGCCCAGGCTGGTCTGAAACTCCTAGACTCAAGAAATCCTCCTGCCTTGGCCTCCCAAAGTGCTTAAATTACAGGCATGAGCCATGGCACTTGGCCACTGGGTCCCCAAATTATTCGACCCTTCTCCCAATTGAGAGTGGGGTCTGGCCAGGCACATTGGCTCATGCCTGTAATCTCAGCACTTTGGGAGGCTAAGGTGGGCAGATGACCTGAGATCACGAGTTCAAGACCAGCCGAGCCAACATGGTGAAATCCTGTCTCTACTAAAATACAAAAATTAGACGGGCATGATGGCGGGTGCCTGTAATCCCAGCTACTCGGGAGGCTGAGGGGGAGACTTGCTTGAACGCAGGAGATGGTGGTTGCAGTGAGCCAAGATCATACCACTGCACTCCAGCCTTGGGCAGCTGAGTGAGATTGTCTCCGAAGAAGGAAAAAAAGGGGGGGACTTCCGCCAAGATGGCCAAATAGGAACAGCTCTGGAGCACAGTTCCCAGCAACAGTGACACAGAATGCGAGAGATCTTTACATTTCCAACCGAGGTATCAGGTTCATTTCAATGGGACTGGTTGGACAGTGGGTATAGCCCAAGGGCAAACCGAGCAGGGTGGGACGTAGCCTCACCCAGAAGTGCAAGGGGCCGGAGGACTCCCTCTCCTACCCAAGGGAGGCCATCAGGGACTCTTCCAGACACTCTGGCACTCAGGCTCAGGTACTGCACTTTTCCCATGGTCTTAACAGCCCACAGACCAGGAGATTCCCGCCAGTGCCAACACCACCAATGCCGCAGTTTCCAGCACAAAACTGGGCCACTGTTCTAGCCAGCATCGCGGGTTTCCAGCACAAAACTGGGCAGCCATTTTAGACGGCACCTAGAAAGCCTGAGAGACAGAACCACCCATTCCCCTGAAATAAAAAGGGCTGAAGGCAGGGAGCCAAGTGATCTGGCTTGGCGGGTCCCACCCCAACAAAGACCAGCAAACTGAAACCCACCGGCTTGAGATTTTTGCAGCCAGCACAGCAGTTTGAGCTTGACCCGGGACAGTCAAGCTCCATGGGGGGATGGGCACCCGCCATTACCAAGGCAGTTCTAACTTTGCCTGGCAAACAAAATCGCAAGGAAGTTTACACAGCAGCTGAGTGGAGCCCACGGCAACTCAGCAAGGCACTGCAGGCAGACTGTGTCTAGACTCCCTCCTTGTTGGGCAGGGCATCTCTGAAAAAAAGGCAGCAGCCCCTCAGGGACTTATAAATAAAGCCCCACCTTCCCGGGACAGAGCACCTGGGAAAAGGGGTGGTTGTGAGTTCCACTTTAGCAGACTTAAACATTCCTGCCAAAAAGTTCTGAAGGGAGCAATGGAGCTCCAAGCACAGCACTTGAGCTCTGATAAGGGACAGACTGCCTCCTCAAGTGGCTCCCTGACCCCCATATATCCAAGAAACACCTCATACAGGAGAGCTGACATCTGGCAGGTACCCCTCTGGGACGTAGCTACCAGAGGAAGGAAAAGGCAGCAATCCTTGCTGTTTGGCAGCCCCCGCGGGTGATTCCCAGACAAGCAGGGTCTGGAGTGGACCTCCAGCAGTCCTGCAGCAGAGGGGCCTGTCTGTTAGAAGGAAAACTAAAAAACAGAAAGAAATAGCTTCAACATCAACAGAAAGGACATCCACTCAGAGACCCCATCTGAAAGTAACCAACTACAAAGGTAGATAAATCCACGAAGATGGGAAGAAATCAGCTCACCTCCTCTCCTCCAAGGGATCAAAACTCCTCACCAACAAGGGAACAAAACTGGATGGAGAATGAGTTTGATGAACTGACAGAAGAAGGCGTCAGAAGGTGGATAACAACAAACTTCTCTGAGCTAAAGGAGCATGTTCTAACCCAATGCAAAGAAACTAAGAACCTTGAAAAAAGGTTAGACGAAATGCTAACTAGAATAACCAGCTTAGAGAAGAACATAAGCGACTTGATGGAGTTGAAAAACACAGCATAAGAACATCACAAAGCATACACAAGTTTCAACAACCAAATTAATCAAGCAGAAGAAAGGATATGAGACTGAAGATCAACTCAATGAAATAAAACAAGAAGGCAAGATTAGAGAAAAAAAGTGAAAAGAAATGAACAAATCTTCCCAGAAATATGGGATTATGTGAAAACACCTAATCTATGTTTGATCAGTATACCTGAATGTGACAGGGAGAATGAAACCAAGCTGGAAAACACTCTTCAGGATATTATCCAGGAGAACTTTCCTGGATAAAGCAAAACTGGCTAGCAGCAAGGCAGGCCAACATTCAAATCCAGGAAATACAGAGACCACCACAAAGATATTCCTCAAGAAGAACAACCCCAAGGCACATGATCATCAGATTCACCAGGGTTAAAATGAAGGAAAAAATGCTAAGGGAAGCCAGAGATAAAGGTTGGGTACCCACAAAGGGAAGCCCATCAGACTCACAACGGATCTCTCAGCAGAAACCCTAGAAACCAGAAGAGAGTCAGGGCCAATATTCAACATCCTTAAAGAAAATATCTCTCAACCCAGAATTTCATATCCAGCCAAACTAAGCTTCATAAGTGAAGGAGAAATAAAACCCTTTACGGACAAGCAATTGCTGAGAGATTTCGTCACCATGAGGCCTGCTTTACAAGAGCTCCTGAAAGAAGCACTAAACATGGAGAGGAACAACCAGTACCACCCACTGCAAAAACATACCAAATGGTAAAGACCATCAACACAATGAAGAAACTGCATCAACTAACGGGCAAAACAACCAACTAGTATCAAAATGGCAGGATCAAATTCACATATAACAGTATTAAACTTAAATGTAAATAGGCTAAATGCCCCAATCAAAAGACACAGACTGGCAAATTGGATAAAGAGTCAAAACCCATCGGTGTGCTGTATTGAGAAGACCCATCTCCCGTGCAAAGACATACAAAGACTCAAAATAAAGGGATGGAGGAAGATTTACCAAGCAAATGGAAAGCAAAAAAAAGCAAGGATTGCAATCCTAGTCTCTGATAAAACGGACTTTAAACCAACAAAGATCAAAAGAGACAAAGAAGCGCATAATGGTAAAGGGATCAATGCAACAAGAAGAGCTAACTATCCTAAATATATATGCACCCAATACAGGAGCACCCAGATACATAAAGCAAGTGCTTAACGACCTACAAAGAGACTTAGACTCCCACACAGTAATAGTGGGAGAATTTAACACCCCAATGTCAATGTTAGACAGATCAACCAGACAGAAAATTAACAAAGATATCCAGGACTTGACCAAGCAGACCTAATAAGACATCTACAGAACTCTCTACCCTAAATCCACAGAATATACATTCTTCTCAGAACCACATCGCACTTACTCTAAAACTGATCATGTAATTGGAAGTAAAGCACTCCTCAGCAAATGCAAAACAATGGAAATTTTAACAACCAGTCTCTCAGACCACAGTGCAATCAAATTAGAACTCAGGATTAAGAAACTCACTCAAAACCGCACAACTACATGGAAACTCAACAACCTGCTCCTGAATGACTACTGGATAAATAATAAAATGAAGACAGAAATAAAGATGTTCTTCAAAACCAAAGAGAATGAAGATGCAACACACCAGAATCTTTGGGACACATTTAAAGCAGTGTCTAGAGGGAAATTTAAAGCACTAAATGCCCACATGAGAAGTGAGGAAAGATCTAAAATCGACACCCTATCATCACAATTAAAAGAACTAGAGGGGCAAGATCAAACAAATTCAAAAGCTAGCAGAAGACAAGAAATTAAGATCAGAGCAAAACTGAAAGAGAGAGAGACACAGAAAACCCTTCCAAAAAAAAAAAAAAAATTAATGAATCCAGGAGCTGGTTTTTTTTTTGAAAAGATCAACAAAATAGACCACTAGCCAGACTAATAAAAAAGAGAGAAGAATCGAATAGATGCAATAAAAAATGACAAAGGAGATATCACCACCAATTCCATAGAAATACAAACTACCATCAGAGATTACTACAAACACCTTTATGCACATAAACCAGTAAATCTAGAAGAAATGTACGAATTCCTGGATACTTACACCCTCCCAAGACTAAACCAGGAAGAAGTTGAATCCCTGAATAGAGCAATAACAAAGTCTGAGGTTGAGGCAGCAATTAATAGCCTACCAACCAAAAAAAGTCCAGGTCCAGACAGGTTCACAGCCGAATTCTACCAGATGTACAAAGAGGAGCTGGTACCATTCCTTCTGAAACTATTCCAAACAATACAAAAAGAAGGAATCCTCCCTAATTCATTTTATGAGACCAACATCACCCTAATACCAAAACCTGACAGAGACACAACTAAAAAAGAAAATTTCAGGCCAATATCCGTGATGAACATTGTTGCGAAAATCTTCAATAAAATACTGGCAAACCAAATCCAACAGCACATCAAAAAGCTTATCCATCACGATCAAGTAGGCTTCATCCCGGGGATGCAAGGCTGGTTTAACATCCGCAACTCTATAAACAGTAATCCATCACATAAACAGAACCAAAGACAAAAACCGCACGGTTATCTCAATAGATGCAGAGAAGGCCTTCGACAAAATTCAACAACCTTTATGGTAAAACTCTCAGTAAACTAGGTATCAATGGAACTTATCTCAAAATAATAAAATCTATTTATGACAAACTCACAGCCAGTATCATACTGAATGGGCAAAAACTGGAAGCATTCCCTTTAAAAACTGGCACTAGACAAGGGTGCCCTCTCTCACCACTCCTATTCAACTAGTATTGGAAGTTCTAGCCACAGCAATTAGGCAAGAAAAAGAAAGGGGATTTGATTAGGAAAAGAGGAAGCCAAATTGTCTCTATTTACAGATGACATAATTGTATATTTAAAAGACCCCATCATCTCAGCCCAGAACCTCCTTAACATGATAAGCAAATTCAGCAAAGTCTCAGAATACAAAATCAATGTGCAGAAACCACAAGCATTCCTATACACCAATAACAGAGAGCTAAATTACGAGTGAATTCCCATTCATAATTGCTACAAAGAGAATAAAATACCTAGGAAAACAACTAACAAGGAATGTGAAGGACCTCTTCAAGGAGAACTACAAATCACTGCTCAAGGAAATAAGAGAGGACACAAAGAGATGGAAAAACATTCCATGCTTATGGTTAGGAAGAATCAACATCATGAAAATGGCCATACTGCCCAAAGTAATTTATAGATTCAATGCTATTGCCATCAAGCTGCCATTGACCTTCTTCACAGAACTGGAAAAAACCACCTTAAACTTCATATGGAACCAAAAAAGGGTCTGCATAGCCAAGACAATCCTAAACAAAAAGAACAAAGCTGGAGGCATCACACTACCTGACTTCAAACTATACTACAAGGCTACAGTAATCAAAACAGCATGGTACCGGTACCAAAACAGAAATATAGACCTATGGAACAGAACAGAGGCCTCAGAAGTAACACAATATATCTACAACCATCTGATCTTTGATAAATCTGACAAAAACAAGCAATGGGGAAAGGATTCCCTGTTTAATAAATGATGTTGGGAAAACTGGCTAGCCATATGCAGAAAGCTGAAACTGGACCCCTTCCTTACACCTTATACCAAAATTAACTCCAGATGGATTAAAGATTTAAACATAAGACCTAACACCATAAAAACCCTAGAAGAAAACCTAAACAATACCATTCAGGACACAGGCATAGGCAAGGACTTCAAGATTAAAACACGAAAAGCAATGGCAACAAAAGCCAAAATAGACAAATGGGATCTAATTAAACTTAAGAACTTCTGTACAGCAAAAGGAACAATCATTAGCAAGAACCGGCAACCAAAAGAATGGGAAAAAATTTTTGCAATCTACCCATCTGACAAAGGGCTAATATCCAGAATCTACATAGAACTAAAACAAATTTACAAGAAAAAAAAAAATCAAAAAGTGGGTGAAGGCTATGAACAGACACTTTTCAAAAGAAGACATTTATGCAGCCAACAAACATGAAAAAATGCTCATCACTGGACATTAGAGAAATGCAAATCAAAACCACATTGAGATACCATTTCACACCAGTTAGAATGGCAACCATTAAAAAATCTGGAGACAACAGATGCTGGAGAGGATGTGGAGAAATAAGAATGCTTTTACACTGTTGTTGGGAGTATAAATTAGTTCAACCGTTGCAGAAGACAGTGTGGCAATTCCTCAAGGATCTAGAAATAGAAATACCATTTGACCCAGCAATCCCATTACTGGGTATATACCCAAAGAATTATAAATCGTTCTGTTATAAAGACACATGCACACATATGTTCACTGAGGCACTGTTTATAATAGCAAAGACTTGGAACCAACCCAAATGCCCATCAATGACAGACTGGATAAAGAAAATGTGGCACATATACACCATGGAATATGATACAGCCATAAAAAGGAAGAGTTCATGTCCTTTGCAGGGACATAGATGAAGCTGGAAACCATCATTCTCAGCAAACCAACACAACAACAGAAAACCAAACACCACATGTTCTCACTCGTAAGTGGGTGTTGAACAATGAGAACACATGGACACAGGGAGGGGAACATCATACACTGGGGCCTGTTGAGGGGTGGGGGGCCAGGGGAGGGATAGCAGGGGGTGGGGGGATGGGAGGGCAACATTAGGAGAAATATCTAATGTAGGTGACTTGGCGGGGGACGGATGGATGCAGCAAACCACCATGGCATGCATGTGTATACCTATGTAACAATCCTGCACAATCTGCACATGTAGCCCAGAACTTAAAAGTATAATTTTAAAAAAAACATAAAAAAAAAGAGAGAGAGAGTAGGGTCTGTGACCCCTCCACTTAATATGGACCTACGTAGAGAATTACTTATAGCCAACAGAAAATGCAACAGAAGTGAAACTGTGTAACTTCCACAGCCAGGTCAGAAGGGCCTTTGTAACTTCCATCTGGTTCACTCCATGTGCTTACTCTGGAGCAAGCCAAGCACCATGTAAGAAGTCCGACCACCCAAATGACAGAGCGGCCACGTGTAGGTGTGCCAGTTTACAACCTGGCTGACCTCCCAGCTGACAGCCAGCATCTGTCCACCATGTAAGTGAGCATCTCCGACGTCCAGCCCAGCCACGCTCTCGGATGATGACAGCCCTGGCCAATATCTGAAAGGAAACACATGAGGCTCCTCAAGCAAGACCTGCCCAGTGTAGACCTTTCTGAAATCCTGACCCACAAAACTGAGAGCAAACTAAAAGTTATTTAAACTACTAACTAGCAATAGTAACTGAAACAACCATTCCTTGCATTAAATAGATTTAGTCCTGCTAGAAAAGGTAAGCTCCACAAGGTCAGGAATTCTTATTTTTCTTCATTGATGTCTCTCAAACACCTATAACAGTGCCTGGCAGATAATAAGTGCTCATGAATATTTGCTGAATTAATTTGTAGAATAAATGGTGCCTGAACTTAGATTCACATCTCCAACTGGGGAGCATTTTAAAAACAGATTTTTAAGGCCCATTCCACACTGAAATATTGTGATTCAATAGATCTAGGGTGGGGCCAAGGAATCTGTATTTAATTCTCCCTGTAACTGTGATGCAGACCAGGTTTGAGAAATACAGTAAGCAGATCAGTATCAATTCTATACCTGCCAATGCCAGAAGGCTTCAGCAAGAAGCCTTACAAAGTTCTCTTAATGTTTTTATGAGTACATGTAATTCACATAATAAAAAAAAATTCACAATGAAAGAGCATTCTAGATAAATTATCTGATTAAAATGAACAAAACTGTTTATGTTGCCTGTACTAATATTTCATGCCCTTATCTATAACAGGAAACAAGTATTAATAGCAGAATTTAAATGAATTATTCATTTCCCATTTTACATTTTCCTGCCTTAGACTTCTTGCAGCTACTCCTCAAATGGCAGAAATATTCAAACAAGAATCTTTCCTAAAATGCAAGCTAATTTAAATGTAGCACATTTTAAATTTAATCTGAACTCCTGAAGCTGGGTGATGGGCACCTGGTGATTCAATATACTATTCTGTTTAATTTGAATGTTTACAATTTCCCCTAAAACCTTTAAAAATTTATCGATAAGGGAGAACAACCCCTCAAAAACTATCCTGCTTATAACAGAAAATTTCCATCAACCCAGACAATTAAAAATCGCAGTCTTGCCTAAGCTTGACAAGGTTTTTTCCCCCTGCTGAATTTTCTGAATATGTCCTGAGACATACTGGAATTACAAGTCTACTTTTGTGTAAGTGCATCTGAATGTTAGTGTGTTTATCATATACAGTAACACATCAGCATCTTTGCAATCTAGCTCTTCAAGATGTGTTTTACCACTCTTTTCAACAACACAAAAGTTAATCTGATTAAAATCCCCAAAAGCTCAAATACAAGGTAAGGTTTTCCCCAAAAAAATGATTCCTCACAAAAGAAGGTATCACTTTATATGCAAATCGTTACAAAGCCTGTTGTTTTACAAGGTGTACTCTTTGGTTTGAGGAAGACAACCCCAAACAGAGCTCAACAAAGCTAATTTTGGATGCTTACAGAGGTTCCCTAAACTCATTTTTTTTTCTTTTTTTGAGACGGTGTTTCACTCTTGTCACCCAGGATGGAGTGCAATGGCGAGATCTTGGCTCACTGCAACCTCCGCCTCCCAGGTTCAAGCAATTCTCCTGCCTCAGCCTCCCAAGTAGCTGGGATTACAGGAGCCTGCCACCACGCCTGGCTAACTTTGTGTATTTAGTAGAGATGGGGTTTCTCCATGTTGGTCAGGCTGGTCTCGAACTCCCAAACTCAGGTGATCCACCCACCTCCCAAAGTACTGGGATTACAGGCATGAGCCACCAGGCCCAGGCTTCTACACCCATTTTCTTAAAAAATGGGAGAGGGAGGTGATGAAATGTAACAGACTGAATATGAATAAATTATTCCTGGGGTTATTTCTTCACAGTTCTAAGCACTGAATGTCATTTTTAACAAACCTCTTAAGGATTACTTTTTGGGTTTTAAGATAACTTTTAAAAAATCATATGGTTAAAGGTAATACTGGAAAAATACTCAAATTTCCTTTCTTCTTTTCTTGAGACGAAGTCTCCCTCTGTCACCCAGGCTGGAGTGTGGTGGCGCAATCTCAGCTCACTACAAGATCTGCCTCCAGGTTCAAGTGAGTCTCCCGCTTCAGCCTACGGAGTAGCTGGGACGATAGGCACATGCCACCATGACCAGCTAACTTTTATATTTTTAGTAGAGACAGGGTTTCACCATGTTGGCCAGGCTGGTCTTGAACTCAGGACCTCAAGTGATATGCCTGCCTCAGCCTCCCAAAGTGCTGGGATTACAGGAATGAGCACCATGCCTGGCCAAAATATATTCAGATTTCTAACAGTGGTTATCTAGGTGGAAGAAAAGGACAAAACAGGACTGAATTTAAAAGGTACTTTTCACTAATTACCTTTTATTTTTGAACCATGGGGCTATACTTACTCAAAAAGTAATCTAAAAAAAATTTGGAGGTGGTCACATTATGGCAATCCCAAAAACATACCTCTAGGAAAAATGGAAACAGACTGCCTCAATGTGATATGACTATCTGCAACTTGTAATAAAATTTCCAAGAACAATATATACAGATTCAAAAAGTGCTATACTCTCATCAGCAAAAACCACACAGACGATCCTGTTTTTTACAACAAATAAATTATAACATCTTGGAGGGGGAGAAGGAAGAATCTACAGTGACAAAGAGATTTGACACATTTAAAAATTGCCACATACAGTTCTTATTTGGACCCTGTTTCAAATGAACCAAAACAATCATGAAACAGGGAAATTTAATCACTGACTGGACAGGAAAATGGCAAAGGAACAAAGCAGTTTCAAAAATGCACACATAACTAGAAACATATACCATAAACAGACATAATAATTATGTCATTTAATCCTTTAAAGGTTTTTAGAGTCAGGTTGGCTAAGAAAATGTTTTTAGATTTTTCTTGTCAGGAGAAATAGGAGATTGCCTATATTCAGGACTGTCTTGGCGGGGCGCAGCGGCTCACATCTGTAATCCCAGCACTTTGGGAGGTCGAAGCAGGCATATCACTTGAGCTGAAGAGTTCTGGACCAGTCTGGGCAACATGGCAAAACCCCATCTCTACTAAAAATACAAAAAACTAGCCAAATGTGGTTGTGCATGCCTATAACCCCAGCTGCTCAGGAGGCTGAGATACAAGAATCACTTGAACCTGGGAGGCGGAAGTTGCAGTGAGCCACTACACTCCAGCCTGGGTGATAGAGCAAGACTCCATCTCAAAAAAAAAAAAAAAAAAAAGACTGCCTTAGGTTTAAGCCTGTATGGTAAAATTTAAAGTTAAATTATTGAGCGCCTACTACTGGGCATTAAGCAAAGAGTAATCACGTATTAATTCAGGGTTCTGCATGCTGTAGCCCACAAGCATCCAATACACTGCCTATTGGTGTAAACAGTTTTACTGGAATACAGTCAGACCCATTCACTTATATGTCATCTATTGTCATTTTCATGCAGAGTTGAATAGCTGCAACAGGAGCTGTAAACCCAAAATGCATATGGTCCTTTACAGAAAAAGTATGCTGGCCCTTTATTAGCTTTTTACAAGTGGTAACATTTGAAGAACTAGCCCATTTTACACACAGGAAAAAACTGGGGCTCAAAGAGGCTGACTTTCTCAAGATCCTAATTCGAGTGGCAGGGCCAGGATTTAAACCCAAATGGTCTGATCCCAACACTCACGTGCTCACCTACCATACTGTGCTGCCTCCAAATAGATTAAGAGAAAATCTACATGTCACCAGTCTCATGAACGGGAAGTTTGGGTATAACTTTAGAAAATTCATCTATACAAAGGAATTCGAGGCAGCCAAATAAGATGATCTACATTAGACAGAAAACACACCCACTATATATTTGGTAGGAAAATAACTCACAAACCTACTTTATATGGGAATTTTCAATTGTGTACATAGCACATAGAGTTTTTGTCCTTCCCTCCCAAAACCCTTCTAAAGTTACAGGAAATATATTTGAAAAGGTATAAGCCTACAGGAAGAAAGCACACAAAATGAACAGCAAAGCAAATTAAGTAAAAATTGGATGTTATTCAGGAATAACAGGGCAGGGGACACTGAATGCTAGAAAGCAGATGGGTTAATGATTATCGCTCAAGCAGATCAGATGGCCAAAACCTAAGTTTCAGTGAGAAAAACCTAGAACCAGACTACAGGACCCTGGAAAGACTCAGGAATTGGAGATGCCAGACCTCAGAATGAGGGTGAAGCTGGAAATGAAAATAGGAGTTGAAGTCTGTCAAGATCTCCAGGCCCCTGCTCCCACCCTGTACAGATGGCCTGCCCTTTCCCCACCCAGCAAAAGACAAAAGTTGATGCTTGGAAAAGTTAAACCAAGAGGACCACAGAAAAATGAAGCTACAATGAGCTATGATCATGCCACTACACTCCAACCTGAGTGACAAAAACTTTTACAAACTAAAAGTCTTAGGCTGGTCCTTCTGAATTCTTTTATCAAAAAAAGAAAACAAGAAAAAAAAAAATCAGGCTGGGCATGGTGGTTCACACCTGTAATCCAAGCACTTTGGGAGGCCCAAGGAGGCGGATCACCTGAGGTCAGGAGTTCAAGACCAGCCTGCCCAACATGGTGAAACCCCGTCTCTACTAAAAATACAAAAATTAGCCGGGTACAGTGGCGCATGTCTGTAGTCCCAGCTACTCAGGAGGCTGAAACAGGCGAATCACTTAAACCCAGGAGGTGGAGGTTGCAGTGGGCCAAGATGGCGCCACTGCATTCCAGCCTGGGTCACAGAGTAAGACTCCATCTCAAAAAGAAAAAAAGAAAAAAATTTAGCAGAAATTTAAAAAAACACATACACAAAGAGAAAAAAGGGGAAAAAAAAGACCTCCCTATTTTATTTTAAAAAAATAAATAAATGTTAGAAGACAAAGTTGAAGAAACCATCTAGAAAAAATTTTTTAAAAAGGATACATTGGAAAGAAAAGAAAATTAAAATTTCCATCCAAGAGACCAAGCACAAAACAGAGAAGAAATCAAATAATCAAGAAAATTTCCCAGAACTTTTCAAGGCTAAAGATGAACTGAACAAATTCATCTTATTTTACTCTTTCCTGAAACCTCACTAAAACTAAAGAATCTAAAAACCAAACTAACAACAAATAAAACCCCTCTAACCAACAAAAACACCAGAAGAGAAAGAACAAGAGACTATAGCAATCACGTCTTGGAGGCTTGAAAGCAGATGGCCGAACAATACCTCACTGGCAGACCAAGAGAATGCTGACACCTAAGCCAGGCACCAGGAAAGCTCGGAACAGAGCAGGCACTGTGGTGCTGGGCCCCTTGAGAACTGGAGTTACAGAACATTAAAATGAGGACGACTGGGTAAAATCTGGTTTCCAGTGAGTTAAATCCCAGATTCCCTCCCCATACTCAGAGAAGGTGAGTTGTTTGAAGACAGTAAAACAAAAGGATCTCTAGAATAAGGCCTGGTCAGCTCAGTGGAGAGAACTGGTATGTACCAAAGAGAGAAAGATTAAGTGACTGCTGAGACCCCCCAGCCTCCCCTTTCCCCAGCCAGCTCCCGGATAACTTTCCTCCTAAGCAGACTACGAAACGCTCCTCTGGGCAATGTGACCAGTCTCGAGGCTTTCCTAAAAGCATTGATGTTAAGCACAGTGGCTCATACCTGTAATCCCAGCACTTTGAGAGGCCAAAGCAGGCGGATCACCTGAGATTGGAAGTTCAAGACCAGCCTGACCAACATGGAAAAACCCCATCTCTACTAAAAATAAACACAAAATTAGCTACGTGTGGTGGCACATGCCTGTAATCGCAGGTACTCGGGAGGCTGAGGCAGGAGAATCGCATGAACCCAGGACGCAGAGGTTGAGGTTAGCCAAGATCATGCCATTGCACTCCAGCCTGGGCAACAAGAATGAAACTTTGTCTCAAAAAAAAAAAAAAAAAAGCAGTGACATGGTGAGGGAGGGAGGGTTATGCTCTCCAGATCATCCCAAAGCAAAGCTCAAAGTCTTTGCACTCAGAGCTTCCAAATAGCTTTTTAATCCTCCCATTCTTGATCATAAACAGACAACCAAAGATTACTGGAGATGTGAAGACAGCCTGTAACACAGAAAAGATCAAAAGAAATAGAAAGAAGCAACTTAAAGCAAACTAAAACCAAGCTAAAAAACTACCATGAATTCTGTAAAAGAGATGACAGAAGATCAAACAAGAACAGAGATGCTATTAAAAAACAAAAGAGCTCTTGGATAATAAAAGCCTGACAGTAGGGCTGGGTGCGGTGGCTCATGCCTGTAATCCCAGCACTGTAGGAGGCCGAGGCGAGTGGATCACGAAGTCAAGAGTTCAAGACCAACCTGGCCAAGATGGTGAAACCCCGACTCTACTAAAAATACAAAACATTATTAGGCAGGCATGGTGGCGTGCACCTGTAGGCCCAGCTACTCGGGAGGCTGAGGCAGAGGTTGCAGCAAGCCAAGATTGCACCACTGCACTCCAGCCTGGGAGAGAGAGACTCCTCCATCTCAAAAAAAAAAAAAACAAAGCATGACAGCAGAAAAGTAAACCTAAATAAACAGCTGAGTTGGAAGATAAAAAAATCTCCTACAAAGTAAAGCAAGAAATTGGCTAGCAACAAGGGAGAAAGGCAGTAAAATTAGAGAATCGGCCCTGAAAATGCAACATCCAAAAAACAGAAGCTAGAAAAAGAAGAAAAATATGGAAAGAAAACATCAGCAAAGTACAATAATTCATGAACTTTTCCCACAGCTAAAGTACATGGAAAGGGAATGTCCCATGCTAAGCAAAGTGGACACTACCACCACGAAATTTCAGAGCCGAAGGTTCAGGAATCAGAATAACTTCAGACATCAAGAAAACCAGAAGAGGCCAGGCGTGGTGGCTCACGCCTATAATCCCAGCACTTTGGTAGGCTGAGGCGGGTGGATCACCTCAGGTCAGGAGTTCAAGACCAGCCAGGCCAACATGGTCAAACCTCGTCTCAACCAAAAATACCAAAAATTAGCTGGGCATAATGGCAGACGCCTGCAATCCCAGCTACTCAGGAGGCTGAGACAGGAGAATTGCTTGAACCTGGGAGAAGGTGCCTGAAGAGCTGTAGTAAAGGATGGGTGAAGATGAGTAAGATGGAGCAATGTGGCTGGGCACAGTGGCTCTCGTCTGTAATCCCAGCACTTTGGGAGGCCAAGGTGAGCAGATCACAAGATCAGGTGTTTAAGACCAGCCTGACCAACATGGTAAAACCCCGTCTCTACTAAAAGTACAAAAATTAGCTGGGTGTGGTGGCACGCACCTATAGTCCCAGCTACTCAGGAGACTGAGGCAGGAGAATCACTTGAACCCAGGAGGCAGAAGTTGCAATGAGCCAAGATCGTGCCACTGCACTCCAGCCTGGGAAACAGTGAGACTCCGTCTCAAAAAAAAAAAAAATTGATGCTTCCCCTCAATTATAAGCTGTATTAAAAACTAGTTTTCCTCCAATGACATCCTTCCCTTCTTCTCTGATTATCCAGGTATAAGTCTGCCTAGATGAAGACTGACTTTCCAGACTCCCTTACAGCTAGGTGTCAGCCAGGTTTCCAGACTCTTGTCAATAGCAGATACGACGTGTGCAACTCCTGAGCCAAGCTCTTAAGAGGGGGGAGGAATGCACTTTCGTCTTCTCCCCTTTCCACTGGCCAGAATGCCCACATAACAAACCCTGCGCCCTAACAGAGTACCCATTTCACACCAAGAGATGGACATTGTGTTGAAGGGTGGCAGAGCATCAAGACAAAAGGCACCAGTATCTCTGATATGATGGAGCCATCCTTCTTAAGCCAAACATATTTTGTTTAAGCCACTGTTATTTTGGCCTTTTACACAGCAGCCAAACCCATATCCTAACATATAAATCCTTTAAAAAAAAAAAAAAAAAAAAACTCAGTTTAGGTTTATTAATAACTCTGAAAATCTGAAAAGTATGTTAGAGGAAAACCATCAATTTGTTTCCTGGAGGCCTAATTAAGTAAAATACTGTTTTAATTCTTAACATTTAGGATCAAACTAGAAAGATGGAACACATTTCATCAAGAGAACTAAAAAGTCAAATGCCTGGCACAAGCTTGACTTACCTTTTGATTTTCTAAATGAGAGTTAGAGTCATCCAAGAACTCTAGGGGTGGAGAGTATTTGTCAATGACTGTCCTTCGGTCCCCAAGGGACTCCTCACTGGGTTTCTCCTGAGGGTCTATAACTATCCTCCTGTCATAGAAGCTGCTCCTGTCTGGGATGGTCTTGTCCTCCCTCACGCTGATCTCTGGGGTTGACTCTTTCTCCTGAGCCGCAGTGATTGTGACATTCCTAGCTGCTCCGTCTGCAGTCTTGGCTGATCCTTCACTCTTGGCTGGTCCTTCTCCACGGCTGGAACGCTCTGCTGTGCTTAGTTTTGCCCTAGTGGCAGCCTCTCCCTTCCTTTTTGGCATCGATTTCCCCAAGATGCCCTGGATAGCCTTTAAGTAGATCATTGTAGAGCCCTGGTCTCGAAGTCTATTCCTCTTCCTTTTCTGGACTTTGTTGGGTTCCTCAATCATATCACTCTGACCTTCAGCTTCAGCTGCAAATTCAGAGTTTGTGGAATTATGAGAACTATCTTTGGAATCAACCTGGAAAAAAAAAAAATTGAAAGGGCTGTTCGAAGGGCACTTTCATATATAAAGCATTTGGCAAATTATAAATCAGCGGTGGCTCTACCAGTCAAAGGGAAAGTGATTGTGGCTAAGGCAAAGGTTCTCTCCAGGTGGTAGAGAAGTGGCACTGTAAGAGGGAACGATTGCTGCCATTTCTTAGCATTCACCTTCTCATGCTCATCAGATGATACCCTCTCACTGCAGGGGGAAGGAAGAAGCTGAAATGAATACTCTCATTAAACCAGACTGCAAGCTCCAGGAAGGCAGGGACTACACCTCAGGCAAAACAGGAGCTTAAGCTCTTCCCACTGGAAGGGGCCATAGAAACCAGCTAGCCCAATCCCATATCTAAGGGTAAAGGAAACCTGAGGACCCAGTGAAGGAAAGGGCTAGCCCCAGGAACTCCAATCCCCCAGTCCTGAGTGCACTGTTCTTCCCACAATACGCAAGCCTCCTGAAAGTTCTCTGCAAACTCTTCCCCTCAAATAATCATCTTGGTTTTGGAAAATGCCTTGGTTTCTCAGCAATTGCACCGGGGTCAATCAAGATCGACTGCTCCCAATTAGGAACAGCCTCTGAGCCTGAAGTGATGCCTCAGCCCCCTTTTGCACCCACTCACTCCAGGACTCCACCCAGAAAAAGCTAGACTTTTTTTTTTTTAAATACATTTTTAGGAAGACCTTACCCAAAAAAAGCTAGACTTTTTGTTTGCAAGACTATTTTGCTGTGATACTCCGATCCAATCTAATCCCAGCCGGGTGTGTAAACACACCACAAATGTAGGGCCATTCCATGAGCAGTGAACCATTATTCCATTTGCACTTCTAAATCATTTCTATTAAATTCCTAACTACAGACTAGGCACGGTGGCTCACACCTGTAATCCAGTACTTTGGGAAGCCAAGGCAGGTAGATTGCTTGAACCCGGGAGTTCGAGAAGAGCCTGGCCAACATGGCAAACCCCATCTCTATAATAACATGCGGGCGCAGTGCCTCACGCCTGTAATTCCAACGCTTTGGGAAGCCGAGGCAGGAGGATCACTTGAGCTCAGGAGTTCAAGACCAGCTAAGGCAACATGGAAAAACCACGTCTCTACTAAAAATAAAAAAATTAGCTGAGTCATGATGGCACGTGCCTGTGATTCCAGCTACACAGGAGGCTGAGGCACAAGAATCGCCTGAACCCGGGAGGCAGAGGTTGCAGTGAGCCATGGTGGTGCCACTGGACTCCAGCCTGGGCGACACAGTGAGACCCTGTCTTAAAAAAAAAAAAAAAAAAAAAAAAGTTTTATATGTATATTTGCAAACAAAGTCTAAAAAGCTAAACTGTTTATAATGGATCTCTTTGGGGAATGCAGGGAAGTGGAAAGAAGGTTAAGCTCTGCTGGGCGCAGTGGCTCACACCTGTAATCCCAGCACTTTGGGAGGCCAAGGCAGGTGGATCCACCTGAAGTCAAGAGTTCGAGACCAGCCTGGCCAACACGGCAAAATCCCATCTACTAAAAATACAAAAATTAGCCAAGGGTGGTGGCACATGCCTGTAGTCCCAGCTACTCGTTAGGCTGAGCCAGGACAATCACTTGAACCTGGGTGGCGGAGGTTTCAGTGAGTTGAGATCACGCCACTTGCACTCCAGCCTGGGCAACAAGGGCGAAACTTTGTCTCCAAAAATAAAGAGGCTTAGGCTCTTATATCATAAGCTTCTTGTATCCATTTGAAATTTTTTTTCCAAAGAGAATATATCTTTAAAAAAAAAAATCATCCAGAGTCAAGGACCAAAGAAAAATAAAACTTAAAAGAATCATAAACCTTTAGAAATAGATACTTGTTGGCTGGGCGCAGTGGCTCACGCCTGTAATCTCAGCACTTTGGGAGGTTAAGGTGGGTGGATCACCTGACGTCAGGTGTTTGAGACCAGCCTGGGCAACATGGTGAAACCCCATCTCTACTGAAATTACAAAATTAGCCAGGCATGGTGGCATGTGCCTGTAGTCTCAGCTATTTGGGAGGCTGAGGCAGGAGAATTGCTTGAACCCAGGAGGTAGAGGTTGCAGTGAGCCAAGATCACACCATTGCACTCCAGCCTGGGAAACCAAAGCGAAACTCCAGCTCCAAAAAAAAAGAAAAGAAATGTGTACTTGTTAATATAGGCATATTTTTTCCTGAAAGTACTCAAACTGTTGGCAGCTGCTAACTTCACAGAGATGAACAGAAAATGTGGTGTTTGCTATCATTTTGAACCTCTCTGGACTTTAAATTTTCTTACTTCCTGAATTTTCTAATGTGTCTACAGGGATTATTTGTTAAAGAAGATTATGGGTCATTTTTGTTTTTTTCTTTTTTGAGACAGTCTTACTCTGTCACTCAGGCTAGAGTGCAGTGGTGCAATCTCGGCTCACTGCAACCTCCGCCTCCCGGGTTCAAGCAATTCTCTCCTGCCTCAGCCTCCCGAGTAGCTGGGATTACAGGTGTGCGCCACCACACCCAGCTAATTTTTGTAGTTTTAGTAGAGATGGGGTTTCACCATGTTGGCCAGGCTGGTCTTGAACTCCTGACCTCAGGTGATCCACCTGCCCTGGCCTCCCAAAGTGCTGGGATTACAGGTGTGAGCCACTGTGCCCAGCCTATTTTCTTCATATCTTCTTATATTTAAGTAATTCTAATGAATATATATATTTTTTGAGGCAAAATCTCACTCTCTTGCCCAGGCTGGAGTGCAGTGGTGCAATCTCAGCTCACTGCAACTTCCGCCTCTGAGGTTCAAGTGATTCTCGTGCTTCAGCCTCCCTCCCAAGTAGCTGGGATTACAGATACCTGCCACCACACCTGGCTAATTATTTTTTGGTATTTTTAGTAGAGACGGGGTTTCACCATGTTGGCCTGACGTCAAGTGATCCACCCGCCTTGGCTTCCCAAAGTGCTGGGATTACAGGAATGAGCCACCATGCCTGTCCTCTGATAAATACTAATAATAAACTTGATGACTCCCAGGGCCTGCCCTACAGCCCCAACCTCCCAGCCCACTTCTCCAGTGCCCTCTATGCCTGCCACCAACCACCTGCCACCCTTGGCCCAACACACCCTCTTACACATTTGCTGACACATCTTATCTCCTCTGCTTGTGATATCCTTGCCTCAGTTCCATTTTGTCTTGCTACCTGTCAGTTAAGGCCCCATCTTCACTTTGACTGCTTCTCCACCTCTGCCCGCTACTCCTCCTGAAGCCAGGTATACAACACAGAGGGTGAGATATGCAGCAAACTGAAGAGGGCCTGCACCCTCAGAAGGGCAGCTGTTCCTCACCTTCACTGGTGCCATTTGGAAGTACAGAACCAGAGTTAGAAATTGTTTTTTTCAAGTAAAACCAGGTATCTTGAATTTAATGCATTTTTCATCCGTTCAGCAAGCACTTACTGGCACAGTTCTGGATCTGTGGGTTTAGCATTCAATAAAAAAAACACAAGGCTGGGTGTGGTGGCTCATGCCTGCAATTCCAGCACTTTGGGAGGCCAAGGCAGACAGATCACTTGAGCCTAGGAGTTCAAGACCAGCCTGGGCAACACATAGAGACCCCATCTGTACAAAAAAAAAAAAAAAAAAAAAAAAAAACCCTACAAAAATTAGCTGGGTGTAGTGAAGCATGCCCGTAGTCCCAGCTACTCCGGAAGCTGAGGCAAAAGGATCGCTTGAGTCTGGAAGGTCAAGGCCACAGTGAGTTGAAATTATGCCACTCTGCCTGGGTGACAGAGCAAGACGCTGTCTCCAAAAATAAATAAATAAATAACATACAAGAATGTCTGCCTCCAGGAGCTCACATCCTAGCTGGTGAGGGAAGGGAAAGGTAAGACAAGGGAAATATATACATTAGAGAGTGGTAACTGTCAAGGAGAAAAATAAAACAAGAAAAGGGGACATAAAGTGGAGTGGCGACGTCACTCAAGTCTTCAGTTCAAGGTATATACTTAGGCTGGAGTCATAAATTTTTTTTTTTCTTCATCATTCAACTTGATCTTTTTATTTTTTGAGACAGAGTTTTACTCTGACCCCCAGCTGGAGTGCAATGGTGCGATCTTGGCTCACTTGCAATTTCTGCCTTCCAGGTTCAAGAGATTCTCCTGTCTTAGCCTCCTGGGTAGTTGGCATTACAGGCATGTGCCACCACACCCAGCTAAATTTTATATATTTGGTAGAGATGTGGTTTCTCCATGTTAACTAGGCCAGTCTTGAACTCCTGCCCTCAAGTGATCTGCCCACCTTGCCCTCCCAAAGTGCTAGGATTACAGGCTTGAGCCACCATACCCAGACTAGAGTCATAAATTCTTAATGTAAATTTTTCAAAATGTTAAATACTGTAAGGACCTAGCAGGCTACATCCAGTCCACAGATCAGCAGTTTGCCATCTCTGATTGTGAAGGCCAGGAATGTAGTTGAAGGAGAAAAAAAAATTAGGAGTATAAAAATTTATGTCTTCATACAGATTTACAATTTACAAAACTGCCACAGCCGTCAGCTTTCTTTTACAGAAAGTGAAACTGCTTCATAGCTTGTAAGTGGTGGAACCGGGATTCAAACTTAAGTTCTCCCTAACATCCTTGAAGCCAAGGGAGAGGAGTAATGAAATATGAAAGTGAGAAACACTGTTGGCTGCATGTGGTGGCTCACGCCTGTAATCTCAGAACTTTGGGAGGCTGAGGCAGACAGATCGTTCAAGCCCACAAGTTCAACACCAGCCTGGGCAACATGGCAAAACTCTATCTCCACAAAAAATACAGAAAAATTAGCTGGGCATGGTGGTGCACGCCTAGAGTCCTGGCTAGTTGGGAGGCTGAGGCAGGAAGATCACCTGAGCCAGGAGGTCAAGGCTGCAGTGAGCCCACTGCACCACTTAACTCCAGCCTGGACAACAGACTCTGTCCAAAAAAAGAAAAAGAAAGAGGCAGGGCGTAGTGGCTCATGCCTGTAATCCCAGCACTTTGAAAGGCTGAGGCAGGTGGATCATGAGATCAGGAGTTTGAGACCAGCCTGACCAACATGGTGAAACCTCATCTCTACTAAAAACACAAAAACTAGCTGGGTATGGTGGCACGCGCCTGTAGTCCCAGCTACTTGGGAGGCTGAGGCAGGAGAATTGCTTAAACCCAGGAGGCAGAGGTTGCAGTGAGCCAAGATTGCGCCACTGCACTCTACCCTGAGTGACAGAGCAAGAATCTGCCTCAAAAAAAAAGAGAGAGAAGAAAAAAAAAAGAAAAAAGAGTAGGAAACACTCTCAAAGGCTGCAGTGAGGACCTAAGATGGATCAAGGTCACTGAGGCTGAGTTTCAGCAGGTGATAGTTGGCTCTAAAGGTAAGAAGTAGGTAGACCATGGGCAGAAGGTAAGAGACAAATCACCGGCTTCAAAGACGAGAGATTTTGTTCTTCCTGGCAGCACTGCTTGGTTAACTGTGCATCTCCAAAGGCAAGAGGGATAAGTAGAAATGTTGCTCCAGCCCTATCACCAGTAGCCTGAAGGATTTCAACAGCTCCTGGCCAGCTCCCTGTCTTTTCCTCCTACCCTTTCTCCCCAGCGTGCCAGGAGGAGCTCTAAAATGCAAACCCCATCACTTCAGCCTTGGCTTAGAACCCTTCCAGGGTTCTGCATTTGCCTAAAGAATAATCCCCACCCCTGAGTTCATCAGGAACCCTTTGCAGGCTGGTCCAAGCCTTCCTGTCCAGCCTCATCTCCAGCATTCCTCCGAACACCCAAGTGTCCAGGGAATGCAGAAGGGCACAGATGAGGGAAGGGAGAGCCAGCAGTGCCCCAAGCGCTATAGACAAGTAGCATTTCCTGATGTTTGGGGCACATGTTGTTCCCTCTGCTCGAAATGTTCTGTCCTCCTCCTTTGCCCATCAGGAAGACAGGTTCACCTCTTCTGTGAAGACCTTCCTGATTGATGGTCAGTCACTCATTCCCCTGACCCTTGGGCACTTCAAACATCCCTTTACAGCACTCTGATCACTGCCCTGTAGTGAGTGACTTTTCAGTCTGTGAAGCATGGCCTTATTGTCCTTGGCACCTACAGCCCCTAGTCTGGTGTTCCATGTGAGCACTGGACATGTGCCAAGTGAAGATGCAGGAAAGGGGATGTGCAAAAGCTCTATCACTCGAGAGCCAGTGCTTTACAGTGCCTGCGCTGACTTACCCTGCAGAAAGCTCCTCAAGGGAGAGATCTTGGCATCTTCATCTTGCCACCCCTACATCTGATGCCAGACTGGGGCAGTGTAGGTGCTCCCAGAGGCAGCAGTGCAAAGAACACTGGCTTTGAAGTTAGACTGATCTGGTACTACCCCATAGCTTGGCCACTTACCAGGTGCATGGCCTTAGTCAGCTTATTTAACCTTTCCGAATTTCATTTTCCCAGTGCCTACACAGAGTAAGTGCTTAAATATTTGTTAATTGATATGAAGTTATTTACTAACAGATATGTAGAGATAATACCACCTACTTCACGACACTGTTGGGATTATGTGACAGTCTATAGGTCAAACATTAAGAATCATAGTTGATCAAGCCCTATCATAAATGCTCAAATTTTCCCTTCCATTCTTCCTACTCTAAATTGACTGTAGACATTTAGATGTCATAGTAAAGATAATCTGGAGTACATGAAGGTGCTCGTCACACAGTTAACCTTCTCTATGAAGAGTAAACGAAGATCATCAGCTAACATCAGAATGTGAGAAAACCTCTCCAACTGTCCTGGAGGCAAGAAGGGAACAATGTGAGGTCAGATAGCAGGGATCTCTACCGATTTAAAATGACCAGTCTAATATCTTCCCCTCAGAATATTTTGTGACCTGGCACAGAGAGCTATGTTAAAGGCTGCTGGGAGGAGGGAACAAAAGTCAACTGTGTAACCCTCAAAGTTTACAGAGCAATGCCAGGCATAGTAGCTCACACCTGTAATCCTAGCACTTTGGGAGGCCAAGGTGCCTGAACCCAGGAGATTGAGACCAGTCTGGACAACACAGGGAGAATCTTGTCTTTACAAAACATAAAAAATTAGCCAGGCATGGTGGCACACACCTGTAGTTCCAGCTACTTGGGAGGCTGAGGCAGGAGGATTGCTTGAGCCCAGGAGGTTGAGCTGCAGTGAGCTATGATCATGCCACTGCACTCCAGTCTGGGTAACAGAGCAAGAACCTGTCTCAAAGAAAAAAAAAAAGTTTACAGAACAGACACAGGAGAGTAGTGAGAGGACTCTAGAAGAACCTGGGGATGAACATGCCATTTTTGTGAGTACCCCTCATCTGTGCTTGCTGAAAGACTTAGGACCAGGACAAACAAGTTCACAGATGACTGCAGAGCAAGGCAGGAGGAGGTACAGATGAACAGGGAATGTATGAGGTATCTTGTAATTCATTGAGATAAGTCAAGTAGTGTACACTTGGTTTTCAAACTGAGAAACACATGCTCTAGGGAGAGACCTCAGCAGTGCTAGAGATGGACCATCAGGATAATATAAAAATCCTCACTTGACAAGAGTGATCTTTCTACAGTGAAATTTGCCTTTCCTCTATAAAGAGCCCTGTATAAATTCTCCAATTGCTTAGAAGACAATCCAGCTGGTGCAATGGCTCATGCCTGTAATCTCAGCGATTTGGGAGGACAAGGAGAAAGGATAGCTTGAGCCCAAGAGTTCGAGACCAGACTGGGCAACATAGTAAGACCTTCATCTCTACAAAAAAAAAAAAAAATGTTTTAATCTGCAGAGTGTGATGGCACATGCCCATATTCTCACCTATTTAAGAGGACTGCTTGACCCCAAGAGTTCGAGGTTGCAGTGAGTCATGACTGTGCCACTACATTCCAGCCTGGGAAATAGTTTCAAAAAATAAATTTTTTAAAAAAGAATTGACAATTGACTGGGCACAGTGGCTCACACCTGTAATCCCAGCACTTCTGGAGGCTGAGGTAGGCGGATCACTTGAGGTGAGGAGTTTGAGACCAGCCTGGCCAACAAGGCAAAACCTGGTCTCCACTAAAAATACAAAGATTAGCTGGGCATGGTGGCGCACACCTGTAGTCCCAGCTACTTGGGAGGCTGAGGCAGGAGAATTGTTTGAACCTGGGAGGCGGAGGGTGCAGTGAGCCAAGATCACACCACTCCACTCACTCTACCTTGGGTAACACAGTAAGAATCTGTCTCCAAAAAAAAAAAGGTAATTATCCCTTATAATAAAATTCATTGTCCTTAGGATAAAGTCCAAATTCCCTTGACTACTAAAATCTCGATGCAATCACCCCCTACCTCGCTCTCCAGCCTTCATTCTGGGCTCACTGCTCCATGATACCACCTTGTGGGCAGTCACTTGACCACCCCTCTAGCCCTCCCACCAGAATGCTCCCTAGAAGCTCATCACTCCCAGACCCAAGGGTGCTTAGTGCGCAATAACCCTCAAGTGTTATTGAAACCATTAAATGGGGTTCTTGCAAAACAAGGCCTCTTTAGCCTTAATGAGAGAAAGATGGGTCCATCCTACAATTAGACCCACCCAGATTAGAGACCACACCCTCAACCCGAGTTCCAGGTCTTTAGGACAGCCAGGGATTCAGCACACCTGAAAGACTAAGTAAAATAAATTTCCTGCCTCTCCTGGTACCAGGTTTCACTCTAACTGTAATTGTCAATGAAGCTAAATTTAATCAATTAGTATTATTTTATGCAAATTACCCAAGTCTACTGAAATTGTATCAAGGATTAATGGCAAGATTAACTTGTATGAGCAAAGTCCCACACTTATCTGATTTGAGACACATTCAGCATTCTTAGGCTAAAGACAGAGCTTTTCAACTCACCATTATTTTCGAATTTAAAAAGACAAAAAATCCACGTGCCCACCCACACAAGAGTTCAGTGAGGTCCACATTGAAAAAACCAGGGGCACTTAGCCTAGAAGTTCCCCAAGATAAACAGTCAAATACAGCCTCCTTTCTCAGCTACTCAAAAGAAACCACCAAGACTAGGCTTAAAAACAAACCCATATTCCTTAGGGCCTGTTTTAATTGCTTTTGTAAAAATAATTTTCTCTAGAGGCAGCCCATCTCATCCCAAATAAGACTGTTTCTCCACAGGCCGAACTTCTCACTTCTTAAGATCCAGAGCTGCAAAACCTAGAATGCAAACTCTTAAGGGGAAAGTGATCTCTGTTTTGTTACTGGACAATCCCAAACACCTAGAACATTGCCTGGCACAAACTAAACCCTCAACAAATATTTGTTCAAAGCCTTAATTGAGTGGATGAACGAAATATGTCTTTTCCGTGAAGCACTCCCTGGTCTGCTCCAAGTACTTACAAAACCCTCTTGTGTGTTTCCATTAGGGAACTAACAATATAACCTCCCAAAAAAAAAAAAAAAAAAAAAAATTGCACCACCAAGCAAAACGCCATCAGGCTGGAAACCATGACTTTGGAGAAAAGCCACACCAAGAACCACATTTCTTTCTTTTCTTTTTCTTTTTTTTTTTTAAAGACGGGATTTCACCATGTTCGTCAGGCTGGTCTTGAACTCCCGACCTCAGGTGATCCGCCCGCCTTGGCCTCCAAAGTGCTTGGATTACAGGCGTGAGCCACCACGCCCAGCCAAGAACCACATTTCTTGGTTCTGTGATTCAGAGTGGTTCAAAGAACAAGGGCACACAATTCCTTAAACTGACAACTAAAACAAATACATCCTTCTCTTGAGCACATAATCCACCTTCTACTGCAGTGATTCTCCAACGGGGCTGCACGTTTACAATAACCTGGGGGGCATTGAAAAATATGGAAGCCTAGACCACGCCTCAGCCCAATAAATCAGTTTCTCTGGGGTAAAAGACAGGCCCAAGTATTTTAAAGCTTTCCAAGTAGTTCCAAAGTGTTGCCGAGTTTGAAAACTACCTCTCTACTTAAAACTTCAGGCCACGCCCTGAAGACTGCTTGGTCTTCGAGTTTGGGTGGAGTGGACTTCTGAGAAGACCCTCCAGACCTTCCAGGATGTGATATTTTATTATAGTCTCCCCCCGCCAAAATTCCCATCCCCAACCTCGCAAGCCAAGTCAAAGGGGCTTCACCGATTGCAAAGCGTAGCAGCCACCTACCTTAAGGCTGCAGGCTTCCTCCTCTAGAGAAGCCATTTCTTCTAGAAAGGCGTTGGCAGGACGTGGAGGGGATCCCCCTGACGACGACAAGAAACCCTGAGTGCTACGAATCAGGCAGCCTTTGGAGGCGGCCCCGCCCACACCTGGGCCCAAGAAACGGGGGGAAGAGGAGGAGGAGTTATTTCTGCGGTGGGATGAGCCCCAGGATAACCTCCGCGAGCAAGCCACATCGTCCTCCTTCTGGGCTTTCAGGCGCTTGGGGCTGCCGGGCCCTCCCAAACGCCACGCAGAGCTCTGAGCTGGCCGGCTGGAGGGGGCCACATCACCGGGCTCCCGGAGGCAGCTGCGCTTGCTGGGACACCCTTCCGACGTGCTGCTCCAGTTGTACTTGACCTTGCGCCCCTCGGACGCCATGGGCACCTGCAAGGCACAAGGGGCCTGGATTCCAACACCACCCTTCCTGGCCGCCCCACCTCAGATTCCCGCCACCCCGGGCCCCGGGGAGTGCAAGCCACAAATGCAGAGCAAGGGGCTGGCTTCACTGACCTTTCCCTCTTCTTTCCACTGCCCATCACAGTTCTCAAGGTTTCAGAGATGCCAAACCGTGTTGGAAAAGTCAAAACGATTCAAAATTTACTAAATGCTTCCGTTGGTTCCCAAGCCCACAACGTGCTTCTGAGATCACCCACCGCTTCACTTTGTACAGCGCTACTTCCAAGATGCCTAAGCGCTTCCGGGGCTACAAAGCCCTTGAGAACTGTCAAGGCGCTTCAAGGTCCACACATGGCTGCCGTACCCGCAGCCCAGGGGCCCGGCGCCTAGCCCGGAGGCCAGAGCCAGACCCGGCGCCGCAACCCGCCCAGCTCTTGGGGCCCGCCCGGCCCCGGGCCGGAAGGGGCCCGAGCTGCTCCTCGGGAGCTGGCAGCGCCCCCGTCTGCCGACTCGAGACGGCCCACCGGGCTGCCGCCGCTGTACCACCAGGCAGCTCGCCGCCAACCCCAGCCCTACAACCCTGCCCGCCTGGCCTCCGCCTGAGCTGCGACCACTCCAGCCTCCTCAGCGTCCGCCCTCCGGAACTAGCCCTGCGGCCCGCAGGCCGGAAAGCAGTGGGGGCGGGACCTGCACCGAACGGAAGGCGCCCATTGCTCTACCCGCCAAGGGGCGGGACTCCGAGAGCGATGGAGCCCGCCTTTTGGCCAAGAGGCTTGGAGGCGGGACGGTACGTCTTAGGAAACTCGTCCATTGGTCAGAAGCCAGATAGGGCGGAGCGGCTCACGTGGGCTAGAACAGCGGGAAGCTGAGGCCAGCCTGAGGTGCAGGCAAGCGGCGTCTATGGACGCGCCTCGCCTAACGCTGTTCGCCTCAGCGCCAGCCCCTGTGCCGAAAACTTTCAGACCTGGATTCGCTCATCGAACCCACGCTAAACCGTGTGTGCTGAGCCTTATGACCCCACATTATAGAGCAGAAAACTGTGGCTCAGAGAGACCAAGTGAGACACCCAGAAAGGGGAAGAATTAGAAGCCACCAAAGAAAAAAAAAAAGACTACACAAAAATGTGAAATATCCACCTGGTGAAAAATATTAAAGACGGCTGGGCGCGGTGGCTCACGCCTGCAATCCCAGCATCTTGGGAGGCCGAGGCAGGAGGATGGCTTGAGCTCGGGAGTTCGAGACCAGCCTGGCCAACATGGTGCAATCTCTACAAAAAATAAAATTAGCTGGGCGTGGTCCCAGCTACTCAGAGACTGAGGTGGGAGGATCACTTGAGCCCCGGAGGTCCAGACTGCAGTGAGCTGTGATCGCACCACTGCACTCCAGCCTGGAGGACAAAGCAAGACCCTGTCTCAAAAAAAAAAAAAAAAAAAAAAAAAAAAAAAAAACTCCTTACAACACATGACAAAGGGCCGATATTCGATGTCGCAACTCTCCCAAAATATAAAATAACTTAGTATTAAAACTGAAGAAGGAGGCCGGGTCCAGTGGCACACGTCTGTAATCCCAGTACTTTGAGAGGCCGAGGGTTCAAAACCAGCCTGGGCAACATGTCGAAACCCCGTCTCTACTGAAACACAAAAATTAGCCGAGTGTGGTGGTGGGTGCCTGTAGTCCCAGCTACTCAGGAGGCTGAGGTAGGAGGATCCCTTGAGCCTGGGAAGTCGAGGGTGCAGTGAGCCAAGATTATGCCACTGCACTCCAGCCAGGGAGACAAAGTGAGACCCTGTCTCAGGAAAAAAAAAAAAAAAAAGCAAAGGAAGCAATGAACAAAAACAAATTACGAAAGGCTCTTAAACATAAGAAAGATGACTCCACCTCAGCCATTTAAAAAGTACGTATAAAATTATAATTTTCCACTCGTTAAATTGGGAATAATCAAAAAACAAGATAATATACCTTATGGTTAAGGATGTGGGGAAATGCACTCCCATACATCCTTGATGTAGTGTTAATTGATACAATCTCCTTGGAAGGTGGCATTGTCTATAGTAGCTGGAAAGAAAACAAAACCTCAATCTCCATCAGTAGGAGCTGGTTATATACATTAAGGAATATCCATACAATGGAATGTAAGGCAAAAAGAATGAAGCGATCTAAACTTATTGTTGAGGAGCAATGGCCAAGAAAGACATGAAAAAACAAAGGACCTAGAAAAGCATGAATGAAAAAGGTGTTTGGCTAAATAGAGAGGAGTGGCCCACAAAGATAAATGCTTTTCTTTTTTCAAATCCCTGAGGGTAACCACTTTGAGTGTTTGTTTCTCACAGCTTTGAGATATAATTTACGTACTATAAAATTCACTCATTTAAAGTGTATGAGTGACAGGTGCAGTGGCTCACGCCTGTAATCCCAGCACTTTGGGAGGCCAAGGCAGGTGGATCACAGGATCAGGAGTTCGAGACCAAACTGACTAACATGGTGAAACCCCATCTCTAATTTTTAAAAAATACGAAAATTAGTTGGGCATGGTGTTGCACACCTGTAATCCCAGCTACTTGGGAATCTGAGGCAATAGAATCAATCGCTTGAACCCAGGAGGCGGAGGTTGCAATGAGCCAAGATTATGCCATTGCACTCCAGCCTGGGCAACAGAGCCAGACTCTGTCTCAAAAAAAAAAAAAAAAGTGTATGACCAGCTGGCCTGGTGACTCACTCCTGTCATTCCAGCAAGACTGTAATCTATTTTCTATCTTGATAGGTTTACCTATTCTGACAAAATTAAAAATGGAATCATACAATATGTGGCAAGCTTTTTCTTAGCATGATCTCAAGGATCATCTATGTTGTAACATGTATCAATACTTAATTCTTTTCTATGGTTGAGTAATATTCCATTGTATGAATAGACCACATTTCATTTATCCACTCATCAGTTGATGGATATTGGGTTGTTTCTATTTTTTGGCTATTATGATTCTTGCTGTTATAAACATTGGTGTGCAGGCTTTTGTGTGGATGTGTTTTCATTTCTCTTGGGTAGACACCTACGCATAGAATTGCTAGGTCATATGGAGACTGCTTTACCTTTGAAGGAAGTGCCAAACTGTTTCCAAAGTGCTCACCATTTTCAATTCCCACCAGCAGTGTGTGTGGGCTCCAACTTCTCCACATCGCAGCCAACCCTTGTTTCTGTCTTTGATTATAGCTATCCTAGTGAATGTGAAGTGGCATCTCATAGAGGTTTTGATTTGCATTTCCCTGATGACTAATTAAGTTGAGTATCACCTCTGTTTTGCATCGCCTTTGGAAGGATACTCCAACCTAGTGACAGTGGTTGCCTTTGGGAGGAAGAAACTGGAGACTAAGATCACAATGAGAAAAAGCCTGCCTTCTCACTATGTAACCTTTGTACTGTTTGGATTTTTAAATCCTCTATTAACCTAAAAAAAAACAATTCAGGCTTTCCCCGTGGGGGATCCATGAAAAGACATCCCGGTACCTGTGATTGTATGGAACTCATATACTCAGAATGTGCAGGTATATATTTATACCTTACCGAGCAGAAGTCTATAGCTTTCATCCAAATCCCAAAGGAATTCACTGACTTCTCCAAAAATAGGTGAAATCCTAGTCTAGAAATGCAAGTATGTCTGGATAACCAGGAACCTATTAGTGTCAGCCGTCTATTGCTCAAACAGCCCTGGAAACACCCTGCTTATAATTGTAAGGAGTTTGCAACAGGTCATGTCCTGTTTAGGGCACAAAATGCATATTCATCTTGAATCCTTACAGACACCAGAGCTGAAGACAGTGCTGCCTGTACAGATCACTGTCCACCTGGCTGGGACCCAGTTCAGCTACATCACACGTCAAGCCAAAGCTGTCCTTACTGGGGAGTTGCTAAATGCTTTCCCCAGGCAGGACCTACCCCTGACAACAAGCCTATGAGATGGGTACTTTTTCTTCTTTGCAGTGTACAGATGAGGAAGCAGAGCCTCACAGTAACTCCCTACCTGGGCCCAAGATCATGTAGCTATTCACAGCCAACAGTGAGAGCCAGGATCCTAGCTAGCTCTTGGCTACCCCGTCTCAAGGATGCAGAGAGCCTTCTCTAAACAAATTCCTCTAGACACAAAACTAATTACAAGTTGTCTGTTGACTTTACAAACATATTTTTATTATATAAAAAGAAATCACTATAGAATCATTTTAAATAGGACATTTCTCCCAGTGAATTTAAAATAGCATCTGTTTCACAAAAAGATATGCAACATGACTTTTCAGATATATACACACTGAATAATCATTAGGTACCTGGCAGAAATATACATTTAATACCTTTTTATTTATTTTATAAAACAGGACAAGTGCATTTTCCAAGTGCTTCTATAGCCACTGTCTCATCTGTTCCTCCCAACAGCCCAGGGATGGAGAACAAGCAGGTGTTATCTTACTTACAAAGAAACTGAGGTCCCAAAAACTAAATGACTGACTTAATTAGCAGCAGAATCAGACATGAAATGCAGTCTCCTGATTCTTCATCCAGTTATAAATAACACATATTCTTGGGTGGGTGTGGTGGCTCATGCCTGTAATCCCAGCACTTTGGGAGGCCAAGGTGGGTGGATCACAAGGTCAGGAGTTTGAGACCAACCTGGCGAATATGGTGAAACCCCGTCTCAACTAAAAATATAAAAATTAGCCAGGCATGGTGGTGGGCATCTATAGTCCCAGCTACTCAGGAGGCTGAGGCAGGAGAATCGCTTGAACCTGGGAGGCAGAAGTTGCAGTGAGCCGAGGTTGCACCGCTGCACTCTAGCCTAGGCAAGAGAGTGAGACTGTCTCAAAAAAATAACAAAATAAAAGCTCCATTAAAAAAACACTAATATTAGTGGGATGGGAAGATAAAGGTGCCAGGAAGTGACTAAATAAATATGTGAGTTGCAAGATTTCCAATACAGGAAGTGGAAAGCCTGTAGAGTGCTTCGCCAGGTGTCTGCCATTTGTAGAACTTGAGACCTGGAGAGGTGAGTCAAGAACTGCACTGAGACACAAGTTGAAAGTCTTTCAGGACAGCCACAGTGGCTCCAACCTGTAATCCCAGCACTTTGGGAGGCCGAGGTGGGAGGACTACTTGGGCCCGGGACTTCAAGACCAGCCTGGGCAACAAAGCGAGACCCCATCTCTACAAAAAAATAAAAATAAAAACTAAAAAAAGTCTTTCAGAGCATGAAAGCTGGCAGGCTGTCAGCAAATATGACCCAGAGATCTTAGCTCCAGAAAATGCTATGGCATTGCAGAATGCTCCGCCAGTGGTGGGGGGACAGGAGCTGCTGAGGTAATGGAATCTGCAGGGGTGGTTATCATCACACAGTCCTTGGAACCACAAAATCACCCACATCCTGGGCCCGCGTACAGGGTTTCTGCTTCAGTCTCCTCTGATCCCCTGCACTAGCTAACAAAGCCCAGAAAGGAAGAGGCTTCATGGCTTTTTGTGTCTCTAAAAGCTGAGGGCCCTTCTCTCCCAACTCATTCCAGTGAAATGAAGTTTCCCTCCCACCCAGGAGAGCTGAGGTTTTGTTGCGTATTTCCAGGCAGGTCTTGGATTCTGCCTCAGACCTTTTTCTTGATCTGATACTCATCTTTCCAACTAAGGACAAGGGTCCTCAGCTGCGTTCCAGTCATCAGGGGCCAAAGAGCTCAACACTGTCCAGTTTCTCCTCTTTGTAGAGCAGAATATTCTCCATCAGTTTCCTTTTGGCCTCGTTGATCTCAATTTGCCACGAAGTCTCTGTAGCTGATGCTTAATAGAAAGGAAAGAAGAGCGACTTGCATGAAAGCTACTATCATTATAATTCTTAGATTCACTTAAATCAGGTTTCTGAATCAGGCCCTGAGTGTAATGAGCATTTCTCTTTTTCCCCTTTCTTTTCTTTTTTTTTTTCTTTTTTTTTTTTTTTTGAGATAGGGTCTCACTCTGTTGCCCAGGCTGGAGTGCAATTGTGTGATCTCCACTCACTGCAACCTCCACCTCCCAGGTTCAAGCAATTCTCCTGCCTCAGCCTCTCAAGTAACTGGGATTACAGGTGCACACCACCACACCCAGCTAATTTTTTTGCATTTTAGTAGAGATGGGGTCTCACAGTGTTGCCCAGAGTAGTCTCAAATTCCTGAGCTTAAGTAATCCACCTGCCTCAGTCTCCCAAAGTGCTAGGCTTACAGGCCTGAGCCACTGCACCCAGCCAATATTTTTTTTTGAGACAGAGTCTCACTCTGTTGCCCAGGCTGGAGCAACCTCTGCTCACTGCAACTTCCGTATCCTGGGTTCAGGCGATTCTCCTGTCTCAGCCTTCCAAGTAGCTGCGATTATAGATGTGCGCCACCACACCCAGCTAATTTTCTATTTTTTATATACATATATTCTTAGTAGAAACAGGGTTTCATGATGTTGGCCAGGCTAGTCTCGAACTCCTAACCTAAAGGGATCCACCTGACTCAGCCTCCCAAAGTGCTGGGATTACAGGCGTGAGTCACTGTGCCTGACCAGCCACACCTGGCTGATTTTTGCACCTTTTGCAGAGATGGGTTTTCACCATGTTGCCCAGGCTGATCTTTAACTCCTGGGCTCAATCAATCTGCCCACCTCAGCCTCCCAAAGTACTAGGATTACAGGCATGAGTCACTGCGCCCAGTTGTAATAAGCATTTTCATCTCCTCTGCCTTTGTAGGAAGCCCCGCAAACTACCCTGACCTTCCAGAAAGGAGAGGGTTTCCCTGTTCCTCTTTATGGTGTTGAGGAGTGGGAGGACGGAGTGAAAAAAATGTTCACATCCTGTCTTTCTTCTTCCTCTCCCCTCCCCATGGCAGGAGGAGTAAAAGGAGAAACAGGAGTGGTCAGAGCCTGGGACATTCATTGAACCACGTTTACTAAGGGACAGGGACACTGCATTAAAAGTGCCTTCCTATATTTTTTATTTCAGAAAGAAATCTGGTATCCTTGTACCTGAATGGCAGGAATGGAAGGTATCTTTTTTTGATTTTCCTGAGACAGAGTCTTGCTCTGTCACCCAGGCTGGAATACAGTGGCGCAATCTTGGCTCACTGCAACCTCTGCCTCCCAGGTTCAAGCAATTCTGCCTCGGCCTCCCAAGTAGCTGGGATTACAGGCACCTGCCACCACACCTGGCTAATTTTTGTATTTTTAATGGAGACGGGGTTTCACCATTTTGGCCAGGCTGGTCTCAAACTCCTGACCTTGTGATCTGCCCACCTCGGCCTCCCAAAGTGCTGGGATTACAGGTGTGAGCCACCCAACCAGAAGTATCTTCTTTTTTTGAGATGGAGTTTCGCTCTTGTTGCCCAGGCTGGGGTGCAATGGCACAATCTCAGCTTACTGCAATCTTCTGGCTCCTGGGTTCAAGTGATTCTCCTGCCTCAGCCTCCCAAGTAGCTGGGATTACAGGCATGTGCCACCATGCCCGGCTAATTTTGTATTTTTAGTAGAGATGGGGTTTCTCCATGTTGGTCAGGCTGGTCTTGAACTCCCAACTTCAGATGATCCACCCACCTTGGCCTCCCAAAGTGCTGGGATTAGAGGCATGAGCCACCATGCCTGGCCGGTATCTTTTTTATTTGAGACAGAGTGTCACTCTGTTGCCCAAGGTTGAAGTGCAATGGCATGATCTTGGCTCACTGCAACCTCCGCCTCTGGGTTCAAGAGATTCTTATGCCTCAGCCTCCGGAGTAGCTGGGACTACAGGCACCCACCACCATACCCAGCTAATTTTTATATTTTTAGTAGAGACGGGGTTTCACCAAGTTGGCCAAGCTGGTCTTGAACTCCTGACCTCAGGTGCTTCACCCACCCTAGCCTCCCAAAGTGCTGGGTTACAGGCGTGAGCCACCACGCCCAGTCTGGAAGGTATCTTTAGAAGTGATTGGTGAGGATGGTGTTTGTGTTGTAAAGTGAGAATGGAGAGGCAGACAGGAACAGACCACATGGGGCCTTGAGGACTTTAAACAAGGGATGACATGCATTGTGCTTTTTGTTTTGTTTTGTTTTGAGACGGAGTCTCGTTCTGTCACCCAGGCTGGAATGCAGTGGCACAATCTCGGCTCACTGCAACCTCCGCCTCCCAGGTTCAAGCTATTCTCTTGCCTCAGTCTCCCGAGTAGCTGGGATTACAGGCACGCGCCACCATGCCTGGCTAATTTTTTTTATTTTTAGTAGAGACGGGGTTTCACCATGTTGGCCAGGCTAGTCTCGAACTCCTGACCTCAGCTGATCCACCCACCTCAGCCTCTCAAAGTGCTGGGATTACAGGCGTGAACCACCAAGCCTGGCCCACATTGTGTTTTTAAAAGCTACTCTGGCGGGCTCCTGGAGAAGGACCTGGTGAGGGAGGGGCTAGATTGGATGGAGGAGGACTCTGGGAGGCTGTGCAATCCCCTGAGGACAGAAGCTCAGACAAAGGGGGAATGCAGAGAAGTAGATGGAGGTGAGAGAGATTTAGGAGGCAAATGGACAGGACTGGGTGATTGACTGGACATGGTCCAGGGCAGTGAGGAAAGGGAGGTGTCAAGGATGCCTCCAAGGTTTCTCTGTGAAAAACTGGCTGGTTGGTGAATGACTGAATAACCAAATGAAGGAGTGAATGAGGGTAACAGAAAGAAAAAATGATGGCCTGAAGTTGGGGGACACACATGAGCATCTATATGCACTCCGACCTCCAGCTTACCATCCTGGGGAGGTTCTGGGCCAACGCAGGCCTCAGAGGAAGATTCGGCCTCCCTTCCCACGATGGCCTGCAGCCTTCCTTCCCCATTCTCTATGGGGAGAAGTGGGGCAGCAGCCCCCGCCCAGGGTGCCACACTCACGGAGGAGGCATCAAGGCTGGAATTGTCCACATCGTCTGTTTCCTCTGGGGTGTTGGAAGAAGAGCCTATAGCCTCAGAAAGCCCACTCCAAGGGAGCAACGTCTCCTGACCTCGGAGCCGCTCTTCAACAGCAGCCACAGAGCCACGCACCTTTGGGAGAAGAGGGACAAGGGAGCTCATCAGGAATTCTCTCTGAAATAAAAATGCTAACACCTGGCCTCCCAGCAGAGATGGGGCCAGGGGCAGACTGAAGAACCAAATGCTGGTTGCTTTGTCTGAAAAAGCAGCACCATTCCTTTGAAAAGAACTGCACTTGCCCACCACCTGCCCTGCCATAGATGAAAGGACATGACCCAACATGGGCTGACCATAGTACCCCACTCCTCTGGCCATAAGGATTAGTCTACATTTGGGCATGTGATCCAAGCAGGCCAATCAGAATCCTTCCCTGAAACTTTTCCACCTAGAGCTTATTGGGGAAAGACCTCCAGCCTTTCCTTTCTAGTGGTAGAACCAGATGCCCCACCACACTCAGAAAACCCATTTACAATGGGGGAAAATGAAAGCTCAACACAGAATAAAGCAGAGGCAAGCAACAGAGAGAGAGAGAGCCACAGACACAGAGACATGATGGCTGTACCTGTGGTGTTTGAGACCCTGGGTCTAACTTCCCTAAAACCAAAGCAATGCCTGTCCTCTCTGCTGTTTGGTTAAATGAGCCACTAAGTTCATTCATTCGCTGATTCACTCATTCATATTCTTCCCCTCTCCCTTTGTCTGTGTGTGTGCACATGTAGGGGTGTGTGTGTGTGTGTGTGTGTGTGTAAGAGTTTAAGTTCCTAACACTTCCAATCAGAAAAACACAAATAACATAGATTTTGCCCTGGAAGGTTTTTCTGGTTAGGGAGGTTAGGAAAATTAGAGGGAAGCAAGGAAGGAATGTTTCTTCTTCACACACACACATAAAGCACACACACATATACCTGTAATAACAATAACAAATCTCATCTCAGTGCCTTGCAAAAAATTCAGTATACTAATGTATCCATTTCATACACAATGCATGAGCTTTTATAGATAAAAAATTAAAAGGTCAGAAAAGTTCCCTGCCTAAAGCCACCCAGCCAATCCACTAAATGGCAAAGGTGACCACCAAACCCAGGCCTGCTTATCATCTGGTCTCTGATCCAGCTGGTCTCTCATCTTCCTAGCTTGGTTGTGATCTACTAAGAGCAAAGGCCATCTCCTACCTCTTTGTACACCCAAAGTGCCCTATCCCCTTTATTCTACATGGCAACCCTCTCATCCTTCAAGGCCCAGATCACATGTTATTTCTTAAGATAAATCTTTACAGTAGATATTTGCCAAGCTAAAGACTGCATTTCCTTGTAGCTAGATGAGGCCATGTAACTAGGTTCTGCTCTCCATTATGTGAGGAAAATGCATTTCCAGATCACATCTTTAAAAGAAAGGGAGTGTGTCCACCTCTTTCTTTTAATCCTCTTTCACTGGTTGGAATGCAGGTGTGATGGCCTGGGTAAGAGCAGCCATCTTAGACCCTGAAATGGAAGCCACATGGTAAGTATAGCAGAGCAACAATATAGAAGGAGCCTGGGTTCCCAATACTATGGCACTGCCACATTAGCACTGGACTGGGTAAATTCAAACTGTTACACTAAAGAGAACAGACATGTATCTTGTTTAAACCACTGCATTTTGCAGTTTCCCTGTTATAGCAGTTTCACCTCCACCTTAAGTGATACATTGAATAAAATAGTGGGATGAATAAAAGGATTAAAGTCTTTTTTTTTTTGGCTGAACATAGCTGAAAACTGCTCCAAGAAGGGAAGAAAATCTTACTGAAAGAATAATTGGTTGAAGGAGACAGATCTTTTTAGAATATAAACCTGATTATGTTCTACCTCTCCTTAAAACCCTTAGTGAGCCCAGGCACAGTGGCGCACACCTGTAACCCCAACACTTTGGGAGGCCAAGGCAGGCAGATCATCTGAGGTCAGGAGGTTGAGAAGTCTAGAGCAGCTTGGCCAACATAGTGAAACCCCGACTCTACTAAAAATACAAAAATTAGCTGGGTGTGATGGTGCACGCCTGTAATCCTAGCTACTCGGGAGGCTGAGGCAGGAGAATTGCTTGAACCCGACGGGTGGAAATTGCAGTGAGCAGAGGCTGCACCACTGCACTCTAGCCTAGGGGACAGAGCGAGATTCTGGACACCATCCAGGGAGGGAGCCTTGGGCAGCCAAGTTTTCATGCTGGACCCGCCACGCCATGCCTGATTGGCCAAGCGGTGGACACCTGACCTGAGTTCAGCCAGTCAGGTTCTCCCTCTGCCGTGGGACACAGGGTGGAGGCTCATTCTATCCATTATAACCTGCGGGCATAACCGTTCCATCCCAGAGAGCACAGAGGAAAGGAGAAGGCGCCTGTAGGGAAGGGGGAATAAAGCCGATTCACAGCGAGTTCTGTTAACACCCGCGGACTTGGTCCTGCGCCCTGAGGCCCTGCACCTCCCCTGTCCTTAGGCTCCCCACTATCCATCCCTATACGGCCTGTGGCTGATGAGAGCTCCGGGAGGTTCTGCTGCTTGCAAGCAAACACAGCCCTGGTTTGTGCGCCAGGCCTCTGTGAAGGGGCCGTCCGGATGAGGCGGACCCGCGCGCCCAGGCACTAGACCGCTGCCAGCGAGGCTCACCTCCTGCAGGCTGGCGTTGCGCCTCCGCAGGCACAGGCAGGCGGCCATAGCCAGGGCCTCGGCGCAGTCCTCCGGCAGTCTTCCTGCGCCCTTCTCCAGGTATTTCTGGCAGATCTCCTTTGCCATCACCTTCTTCACGTCCGTCTTCCTGGAGCAAAGCGAGGTGTCGCTGCTTGGAATTTCACTGAGGAGTAAATCCTTCTGTGGAAAGAAGGGTGGAAATGCCCTTGTGTGAGTTGCAGGTCTGCGAAAGCCAACGCACGTGCCCCACTCACCTCCAGAACTGCAAAAAATACTCGGAAAACCAACAGGACATTGTAAGAATAAATGCAAGGATTTCAGAAAGAAGTGAAACACCCAAGAAATGGAGAAGGACTCAATTTCTTACATGCACAGGACACTCCATAGTGAACTCATGTCACAAATGCGAGTTCTTAATTTTTCTAGGCCTCGGCTCGTTCATCAGGAAAATAGGAACAAAAATACCTACACCAGGGCCAGGCGTGGTGGCTCATGCCTGTAATCCCAGCACTTTGGGAGGCCGAGGCAGGTGGATCACTTGAGGTCAGGAGTTCGAGACCAGCCTGGCCAACATGGCAAAACCCCGTCTCTACTAAAAATACAAAATAGCTGGCCGTGGTAGAACATGCCTGTAATCCTAGCTACTAGGGAGGCTGAGGCAGAGGAATTGCTTGAACCCAGAGGGAGGGTGGGCGGAGATCATACCACTGCACTCCAGCCTCGGCGACAGGGAAATTCTGTCTTTAAAAAAACATAAAATAACTACACCTAGGACTAACACACCATTAAATGAAACAGTGTACCTAAAGCACAAAGACTAACACCTGACACGGAATATTCAATAAGTCTTCAGTGATAATACCTAATAGCAACAATAGCTACCATTTATATGGTACTTACTACATGATGAGCACTTACATAATCTTATTAACAAATACATGGACAATCTCTTATGATATAAACATTTCAAATATTGGATTCTGACCTATGTATACATAACAGGAGAGCCACTATAAAGAAAATATTATGTCTATTGATACTTTTTATACATTTTGTATTTACATATATTTTATATTTTGTGTGACATAAAATGCAGGAATCAGAACTATGCATACAATAGAATATATGCTATATAAATAATTTTATACAAATATGTAAGTATATTTATTTAATATAAGTTATATGTTGTATATTTCATGAGTAATATGGTATATATGATTAGCATATATAAATGTTACAAATACAGTGTTCAATATTGTAAAAAAAAATGTACTGTAGGCCAGGCGCAGTGCCTCACACCTGTAATCCCTTTACAGGGAGGCCAAGGCAGGCAGACCACTTGAGGTCAGAAGTTCGAGACCAGCCTGGCCAAGATAGTTAAACCTCATCTCTATTAAAAATACAAAAAAAAATTAGCTGGGCATGGTGGCATGCACCTGTGATCCCAGTTACTCAGGAGGCTGAGGCACAAGAATTGAACCCGGGAGGCAGAGGTTGCAGTAAGCTGAGATGGTGCCACTACACTCCAACCTGGGCAACAGAGCAAGACTCTGTCTCAGGAAAAAAAAAACTTATATATATATATATACACATATACATAAAGAGAAGAGCAAGCTTAAATATACTAAAAGTTAAATTTATTGTAAGAAAATTAATATGTAATATAATTATGGATACTATTGACAGTTATAGTGTATTAATCTATTATATAATTACATTAACATATGAAATATTTATAGTATATTTGTATAAATAATATAACATTTATATATAAATTTTTTATACATTCATATGTGTTTGTCATATATAATGTTTTGTATACTTTTAAAATAATGTTATATCTTTCGCTAGAGTCGCAGAGAATACCAATGTGTTAAAAAAATTTAAACAAAAAAAATTAAAATATAAAATAAAATGTCATAGATGTGCATATTTGTAATTATATATTATAAAATATATAGTATTTTATATGGTTTCACATGTAAATAAAACTTTATGTATCAGTATTTCAATGTACTTTATGTGTTACTATATGCTATATGCATTACATATATTGCATATTTCATCTACATAAGATACAAAAATCTGATGAAAATCCATGCTGTAAATAAAATGTAAATATGTAAGTAATACAAACTATCTCTATATATACATACACAAAATAAAGACCAGTGGGCAGTTTGTCAAATATTAACAGTTGTATCTTCAGGAGTGATTTCTATTTTTTTTGTTTTTTAGAGACAGGGTCTTACTCTGTTTCCCAGGCTGGAGTACAGTGACATGATCATGGCTCACTGTAACCTCGAATTCCCAGGCTCAAGCAATCCCTTGCCTCAGCCTCCAGAGTAGCTAGGACTATTAGCATGCACCACAATGCCTGGCTAACTTTTGTATTTTTTTGTTGAGACAGAGTTTCACTATGTTGTCCAGGCTGGTCTCAAACTCCCAGCCTCAAGCTATACTCTTGCCTTGGCTTCCCAAAGTAGTGAGGTTACAGGCATGAGCCACCATGCCCAACCCTCTATTTTATTTTTCATACTTTCCTATATTTACCACATTCTCTATATTCTGGTTTTGCATTTAAACTCTTAAAAATAGGCCAGGCACAGTGATATAATCACAGCTCACCACAGTCTCAACCTTCTTAGTTCAATCAGTCCTCCCGCCTCAGCCTCCCAAGTAGCTGGGACTACAGGCACATGCCACTGTACTTGGCTAACTTTTTGATATTTTTGTAGAGATGAGGTCTCAATATGTTGCCCAGGCTGGTCTTGAACTTCTGAGCTCAAGTAATCCTCCTGCCTTGATATCTCAAAGTGCTCAGATTATAGGTGTGAGCCATTGTGCTCAACCTAAATGTTTATCTTTTTAAAAATGTACCAGTGTTTAAAACTGATCATCAAGAACAGCAGAAGTTTATTATTTTCTTTTTACTAGAGGCAGGGTCTCACAATTTGCTCCAACTGGAAACCTGCCATCATTGCTATGTATCTTCATGCAAAGACGATGATCATCAAAGAAAGTACTGAAGACACCTGGTGTTTAAACAAGGATTGGGGGTACTGAGAACCCATGATTAAACGATGTCAGGGGAACTTCACCATGAAGGAGTTCACAGCTCCACCTGAAACCACTGATCAATCTTAGCACCAAAACCTGAACACACTGATCAGTCTTAGCACTAAAAGTAGGACAACAGGCTACGTGCCCCGTGTAGTGAAGCAATGGGAGGCTCACAGCGCCTCCATGAAGTGTTCTTGACAAAGGCGTTGATCATGGCTCTAAACAAGTCACAGTGGCTAACTGGCAAATACAGGAAATATGAGGAATAGAGAAACAAGGAAAGGAGACCACAGGATGTAATCAGCAAAACCCAGAATGTGAGACAGTCTGTCTATATAAGGCAAATGAACCATTCTTTGCAAAAATGCAACAACATCCAAAATGAAAAAGGGCATTGCAGGAGAGGTTGTGAGAAGTTGAGTCTTAAGAAACAACCATGGCCAGGTGTGGTGGCTCACGCCTGTAATCTCAGCACTTTGGGAGGCTGAGGCAGGCGGAATGCTTGAGCCCAGGAGTTCAAAACCAGTCTGGGCAACAAAGCATAGGTCCCATTTCCATATAAAAACAAAAATAAAAAATGAAAAAATAATAAAAATAAAGAAACATAACCCAAGTAATATATAGACATTCTTTGGATCTAGTTTCAAACTAACCAGCTTTAACCCAACTTTTGGCTGGGCACACTGGTTCATGCCCATAATCCCAACACCTTGGGAGGCCAAAGCAGGAGGATCACTTGGGCTCAGGAGTTTGAGATCTGTCTAGGCAATGTGGCAAAACCCCATCTCTACTAAAAATACAAAAATTATCTGGGCCATGGTGGCACACACCTGTGATCCTAGCTACATGGGAGGCTGAGGCAAGAGAATTGCTTGAACCTGGGAGACAGAGATTGTAGTGAGCCAACATCATGCCACTGTACTCCAGCCTGGACCATAGAAGGAGACTCCATTTAAAAAAAAAAAAAATGGCTGGGCGGGGTGGCTCAAGCCTGTAATCCCAGCACTTTGGGAGGCCGAGGTGGGCAGATCACTAGGTCAAGAGATCGAGACCATCCTGGCCAACATGGTGAAACCCCATCTCTACTAAAAATACAAAAATTAGCTGGGTGTGGTAGCATGTGCCTGTAGTCCCAGCTACTCAGGAGGCTGAGGCAGGAGAATTGCTTGAACCCGGGAGGCAGAGGTTGCAGTGAGCTGAGATCACACCACTGCACTCCAGCCTGGCGCCTGGTGACAGAGTATGACTCTGTCTCAAAAAAAAAAATTAAAATTAAACATAAGTGGTTAAAATTGGGGGCAAAAGTTTACCTTTCCCTTCATTTCTATACTCCAAAGGTAACCCCTGCTAATAATTTTGATTATAATACTTTCTGGTATACAGATATAATTATTTTGGTTATATATTTACTTATATAATAATTAAAACAGTATCCTAAGAGCTATTAAAATAATAGCAATATCAGCCTGGACAACATAACAAGACTCCATCTCTACAAATTAAAAATTTTAAATGGCTGGGCACAGTGGCTCACGCCTATAATCCCAGCCCTTTGGGAGGCCGAGGCAGGAGTATCATCTGAGGTCACAAGTTCAAGACCAGCCTGGCCAACATGGTGAAACTCTGTCTCTATTAAAAATAAAAAATTAAACAGGTGTGATGGCATGTGTCTGTAGTCTCAGCTACTCAAGAGGCTGAGTCAGGAGAATCGCTTGAACCTGGGAGGCGGAGGTTGCAGTGAGCCAAGATCACGCCACTGCACTCCAGCCTGGGCAACAGAGTGAGACTCCATCTAAAAAAAACAAACAAAAAAAACATTGCCAGGCGCAGTGGCGCGTGCCTGTAGTTCCAGCTACTCGGGAGGCTGAGGTGGGAGGATCGCTTGAGTCCAGGAGTTCTGGGCTGTAGTGTGTTATGCAGATATGTGTCCGCACTAAGTTTGGCAACAATATGGTGACCTCCTGAGAGTGGGGGACCACCAGGTTGCCTAAGGAGGGGTGAACCAGCCCAGATTGGGAATGGAGCAGGTCAGAACTCCTGTGCTGATCAGTAGTGGGATCTCGCCTGTGAATAACCAACACACTCCAGCCTGGGCAACATAGTGAGACCCCATTTCTTTAAAAAAAAAAAAAAATTAAAAATTAGCTGGATGTGAGGGCACATGCATGTGGTCCCAGTTACTTGGGAGGCTGCTGAGGCAAGTGGATCACATGACATCAGGAGTTCAAGACCAACCTGGCCTATCTCTACTAAAAATACAAAAATTAGCTGGGCATGTTGTTGCATGCCTGTTATCCCAGCTATTCGGGAGGCTGAGGCAGGAGAATCATTTGAAGCCAGGAGGTGGAGGCTGCAGTGAGCCGAGATTGCGCCACTGTACTCCAGTCTGGGCAACAGAGTGAGACTATCTCAAAATAATAAAAAATAAATAAATAAAATAAAAATACAAATTAGGTAGGAGTGGTGGCACGTGCCTGTGATCCCAATTACTTGGGAGGCTAAAGTGGGAGGATCATTTGAGGCCAGGAGTTCAAGGTTACAGTGAGCTATGATTGCACCACTACATGCTAGCTTGGGTGGCAGAGACCTTATCTCAAATAACAATGATAATAATAATTGTTAACATAAATTATGTTTATTATGTTCTTGTCATTACTTTACGCATCTCATATACTGTTTAACCTTCAATGACCCTGTCAGATCCTAGGCACAGTGGTTCATGCTTATAATTCCAGCTAGTAGGGAGGCTAAGGTGGTAGGATCCCTTGAGCCCAGGAGTTTGAGGTGGCAGTGAGCTATGATCATGCCACTGCACTCCAGCCTGGGTGACAGGGCAAGAACCCTATCTCTAAATCAAATTAAATTAAATTTGGCCAGGCAAAGTGGCTCCCTCCTGTAATCCCAACACTTTGGGAGGCCGAGGCAGGTGGATCACCTAACTGCAGTGTCAGGAGTTCAAAGTCAACCTAGCCAACATGGTGAAACCCTGTCTTTACTAAAAAAATACAAAAATTGCTGGGTGTGGTGACATGTTCCTGTCATCCCAGCTACCAGGGAGGCTGAGGCAGGAGAATTACTTGAAATCCGGGGGCAGAGGTTGCAGTGAGCCAAGATCATGCCACTGTACTCCAGCCTGGGTGACAGAAGAAGACTCTGTCTTGAAAAAAAAATGCTACTACAAATATCCTTGTTCATGTGTCTCTCCTCACCTGTGTGCATGTTTCTCTAGGCACAAACGGAATTGCCGCATCAGAGGGTACCCATATTTTTAATTTTGGTGGAAACCATCAAATCCCCTCAGGAAACACCATGGCAACTAACACTTTCCCGAGCCTAGAGGAGACCTGCTTCCTCCTACCCTGGGCCACAGGAAGTCAGCAAGCTTTCCTCCCTGACTCAAATCTTGATTAACCATCAGATTGAACTTACCACAACAGAACATGATAAGAGACCATACGAGAGTCTAGAGGAAGAGAAATAAACTAAATTTTTAAAAATCGTTATTTTCCACATTTTTAGAAATCATTAGCAAAAAAAAAAAAATCTAGACAATTTCATGTCAGTGCCTCAAAAGCCTCCTTTGACACTTGTCTGGGGAGCCCCAGAGGACTGCTGGGAAATGCATCTCAAGAAAACAGTCAAGAGATGGGAAACTGCCCCCAAACGACCCAAATCACATCTGAGCTGCCCAGACAGACCTCTCTGCAGCATATGGGGTTGACTGCCCTAAAGGGGTGAACTCACAGAGTTCAGCAAAGGGACATGTCATAACTTTCTGCATGTAGTGGGGAGGCCTTCAGCCTCCCTACTCCAGAGTCCAGGGTATCCTTCTGGGGCCCAGTCACCAGAAAAAAAAAATCTGTCTGTTCCAATGGCCTCAAAATCTAGTAGGAAAAGGTGGCCCCTCTAAAACTGATGAAGAAAACTAGAGCTTTCGTGAGATTTGCAACTCTGCAGAAACCATGGGTTCAATTAAATCCCAGTTCCACCACTGATCTCATTGAGGGTCACTTCAGCTCGGCCTCAGTTTTCTCAGCTGTAAATGGGGATGATAATACTGAATTTGTATGGTTGGACTGTCACAAGAAACAGGCAGGAGACTGCTGTGGTTAAGAACTCAGGATCTTGGGTCAGGGAGATCTGACTTAGAATTCCATCTCTGACACTTGGTAACTCCAACCAAGACGCCAGGCCAACCTCAGAGCCAGCTTTCCTCATCTGCAGATGAACATAATGGCTTTATCATGGAAAAGTTGAGATGATTTAGAAAGATAATGTATAGAAAGTACTTAATACAAAGTCAGGCTAGGTTGTTACATTTTTATTCTTTTATGAGACAGGGTCTCACTCTGTCACCCAGGCTGGAGTGCAGTGGTGCAATTTCAGCTTACTACAGCCTCCATCTCCTGGGTTCAAGCCATTCTCAGCCTCAGCCTCCCAAGTAGCTGAGATTACAGGCTTGTGCCACCACACCAGGCTAATTTTTGTATTTTTAATAGACACGAGGTTTCACCATGTTGCCCAGGCTGGTCTCGAACTTCTGGCCTCAAGTGATCTGCCCACCTTGGCCTTCCCCAAAGTACTGGGATTAGAGGCATGAGCCACCACACCCAGCCAGGTTGTTATATTTTTTAAATGACAATGTATATCAGATCTTTGGCCTACAAAATGGAAATTGTTTTTATTATAGAAACTTGTGGCCTGGCGTGGTGGCTCACGCCTGTAATCCCAGCACTCTTGGAGGCCGAGGTGGGCAGATCACGAAGTCAAGAGATCAAGACCATCCTGGCCAACATGGTGAAACCCTGTCTCTACTAAAAATACAAAAATGAGCTGGGCGTGGTGGTACGCACCTGTAGTCCCAGCTACTCAGGAGGCTGAGACAGGAGAATTGCTTGAACCCAGGAGGCAGAGGTTGCAGTGAGCCAAGATCGTGCCACTGCACTTCAGCCTGGCACCTGGCGACAGAGTGAGACTGTCTCAAAAAAAAAAAAAGAAAAAAAAGAAACTTGTTTAAAAGGGCTAAAATTTTTATCAATTTGAGGAAAATCCCTAATTGCCTGATATGTAGAGAAGTGTGCTTTCTGTAAACGTTCCAAATTCTTTTTTTTAATCTTTGTTTTTTTTGAGATGGAGTCTCGCTCTGTCACCCAGGCTGGAAGGCTGGAGTGCAGTGACACGATCTCGGCTCACCGTAACCTCTGGCTCCCAGGTTCAAGTGATTCTCCTACCTCAACCTCCCAAGTAGCTGGGATTACAGGTGCATGCCACTACATCTGGACAATTTTGAGGTTTTTCTGTGATTTTTTTTTTTTTAATAGAGACAAGGTTTTACCATGTTGGCCAGACTGGTCTCGAGAACTCCTGATCTCAAATGATCAGGCCACCTCAGCCTCCCAAAGTGCTGGGATCACAGGCATGACCCACAGCACCAAGCCCCAAATGCTATTATTATTAAAAGCAATGGCTGGCTGGCAGGTGGGGATGGGAGGTTAAAGCTACTTGGTGGGGATGCATATGGAACCTTGAACCAGGCCTCATTAGCTGTGTAAAACTAGCCAGAGGTGAGGTCACTTCCCTCTCTACCCACAGATGTGAGGCCCAAATATACCACCCAGCCAGATGTGACAAGTTCCCTTACCAGGTAAACTGGTCTTCGGTTGTTATCTATCGCAGGGATGCCCGTGAGGACCTCGGCCAACACCTGGAGAGAACAGAATGTGAGTTAGCATGGTTCAGACACTCGTGCACATGGCCAGGCAGCAGATTCTGTCTTCTAAGTTGCAAAGTCTGAGCTCCAGATGCTACTCTTCATTGCCAGCAAACACACCTGCCCACGTGGGAATATCACTAAACACCTCCTCCAATTAAAGATGCCACCTAGCTACCAGTAGAAGGTTGTAATTAATTGATAGCCAGGCAGGGAAGATGGTTCTCAAAAATTTATGTTTGTGTATGTGTGTGTTTATGTGTATTACCATAAGATATATATAGGTATAGATACAGATATCAACAGATATAGATATATGTACACGTATATACACACTATTTTTTAAAGATTATTTTGTTTAAAAATCCTTCAGCTGGCCGGGCGCTGTGGCTCATGCCTATAATCCCAGCTCTTAGGGAGGCAGAGGCAGGAGGATAACTTGAGCTCAGGAGTTCGAGACCTGCCTGGGCAATATAGCAAGACCCCAGTATTAAAAAAAATAATAAAGAAAATAAAACAAAAATCTTTCAGCTATGGCAAGCAGGCATTGCTGTGTCAATCTCAGGGAAAGAAGGCATCTGCGTGCAGGCAGGTATCTATTCTAGACAAATCTCACAGCATCCATAGCATGTTTCACTCGCAGGCCTTTGTTAACATTATTTATTCATTAACGCATCCACTTGCAGAAGCAGCACAGCCCTGTATCCGTGTAAGTCACCACAAAATTGACAAACCATGATATACATCTTAATAAATGGGAAACCTGCTTTGAACAGGGTTTCTCAGGAGACAACAGCACAACGGTTAAGGGCTCTACAGTCAGTCCTGAGTTCAAATTCTGACTCCGTTCCTTACATGCTCAGGTGATCTTTAGCACATAACTAAAACCTGAGCCTCAGTGTCCTCATCTTTAAATGGAGACTAGCAGTTGTGAATATTAAAGGCATGAATACCCCACATTAATATGGAATCTCTCTCCCACGGCATTTCTCGAAAGTCATAATAGGGTCCCATTTATCACCAAGAATCCCTCCAAGCCTGGAGGAAGGAAAAGATAAAAGATTTGAAACCACCCAGGATTAATAACAGACTGGCAGTGGCTAGAAGGGGGCAGCAGAGGGCACCACTGCAGCAAGCGGGACAGGAGTCAATTGAAAAGGGACTCCTGACTAGTCCCTGCCAGTAAGGGAAGGAACAACCGGATATGAATAAACAAAGAGTTCCTGTGCCTCTTCCCACAGGGCAGGCTCTGAGTCAAGTCCTTTATAGAGGGCATTTAGCACTCATCAAAAAACACTGAGCAATGCACTGTGCTCCCCACAGGAGGAACCAAAGTTCAAAAGCACATCGGTCAAACAGAGACAGGGCTTAGCAAAAGGGTGGCAGGAGCCAGTGGGCACTCAATGAATGAACGGATGAATGGGTGGGTAGATGGATGGATAGATGGGTGGATGTGTGGGTAGGTGGATGGGTGGATGGATGGATGGGTGGATGGGTGGATGGGTGGGTGGATGGATGGATGGATGGGTAGGTGGGTGGGAGGATGGGTGCGTGGGGGGATGGGTGGGAGGATGGGTGTGTGGGGGGATGGGTGGGTGGGTGGATGGATGGGTGGGAGGGTGAATGGATGGATAAGGAAGTCATCTGTGACACCAACAGCACAGTTAGAAGGTCAAGAGTAGACAGATATCAGAAGGAGGGTGTAAAGGTAGGAATAACGATAAGCACAGTCATCATAATATTCTTGGTAGGTGCAGGGTATTGTGCTCACCAGTTTATATACATTATTCCATTCATCTCCACATGTATTGTTAACCCAACCTTACAGAAGGCATAACTGAGGCCCAGAGATAGAGGTGCTGGATGTAGGTCACACAGCTGAAAGTAACTGAGCTGGGCCTAGGGGTTCCATCCCCCTGGTTCTTAAAGGAGCAGGAGCCTGGACTAGCCCTGCTGAGCTTCACTGAACAACTCGCAGTGGGGCTGAGGAAGGCAGAGGAACCAGCTGGGAGACACAGGGGTGCAGAATCTGAGGTACTGGCCGAGGGCAGAGGTGACTTGGGGCTATGGTTATAGTGGCAGAGATAGACAAACAGGAGACTGTGTTCAGAGAGAGGAAGTGCACAGTTTAAGGCTAGAGAAGAGAAGGTGAGGCCCAAGGGGCAGCTGTATGCACTTGGCAGAAGCCAACCTGACTGCCACTCTTCTCAGCCAGCATTTCCCAGACTGGGTTCCATGGAACACTGACCAGGACAGATATTCTGAGAAAACAAGGTTCCACAGTCGAATGAGTTTGGGAGACGCTGCATCCCCCTCTGTGGTGAATTCACAAGTACCAGATTAAAGGCTCATTACCATCCTACCAGCTTGAATTAATCTTGCGGTAAAGAAACCTGCTTGACTCTGCCTAATGCAGTATTTCCAAGCCTATCAGGGCACAAACCTTTTAACATATCAATCCTAGAGGTCCAAAGGAATTGGTGTTCTATAGAAAGATACTTTGGAGACTGCTACATGCAGACCATGAGCTCCTGAGGGGAGGGACTGTGTTTTTGTTACATTCATATTCCTAGTTCCTGGCATGACATAATGGCAGATAAGGATGGTGGTGGTGGTGGGGAGGGGTGCTGGGTGGGAGGATGGTCGCTGAATGGATGGGCAGCTAAAGGCTGGATGGATGATCAGACAGTGATGAAAAAACAAGGACAAACAGACACCTGGATGGACAAGTGGATGGCTGGTTGGGAATTAGGGAAGTCAGGAGAGGATATTTGTAGCGTACTAGAACCCGGACATTCATGAGTGGTTTTCCTTCAAGGGTTGGCAAATTTCTTCTGTAACAGGCCATACAGTAAATATGTGAGCCTTTGTGAAGCATGTTCAGTCTCTGTCACAGATTCTTCTTTTTTTTTTTTTTTTTTTGAGAAGGAGTCTCACTCTGTCACCAGGCTGGAGTTCAATGGCGCAATCTCAGCTCACTGCAACCTCTGCCTCCTGGGTTCAAGTGATTCTCCTGCCTCAGCCTCCTGAATAGCTGGGACTACAGGCATGTGCCACCACGCCCAGCTAATTTTTGTATTTTTAGTACAGATGGGGTTTCACCATGTTGGCCAGGATGGTCTCAATCTCTTGACCTCATGATCCACCCGCCTCAGCCTCCCAAAGTGCCGGGATTATAGGCTTGAGCCACCACAACCGGCCCACATATTCTTCTTTGTATTTAAAAATATAATCCTTCATAAATGTAAAACTATTCTTAGGTCACAGACCACACAAAATAGGCCTGTGTGCCACGGCTTGCCAGCCTGCTGTACTTTGATGGAACGTGTCTGTGTGCCTCTACTGTATCCTGTGGTTACAAAGGAGCCGTGGGAAGGACAGCCCCAGCCTACGCAGAGCAGGATGCTCTTACTATTCCACAGCTGAAGATGTCCACTCGCTTCGTGAGCTGCCCCACCCGGATGAAATCCTCTGGCAGATACGCAGCTGATGCCTGGAACAGGTGGGTCTTCATCATGGTGTATTTTGACCTTTTGTTGACAGGACACAGGTGAGCCATTGGGTGAGCAAGCTTGGGGGTGAGATTTTGGTCCAGCAAGACATTAGAGCTGTGGAAACAAAAGGAGAGAGAACCTTCTCATTTTGAGCTGGATAACCACAGGTTGCCATGGAGACCCTCTGCGGAGACGACAAAGCGGTAGAGCAACATCAGCTCCTGCAAGTTGGGGTCTCCAAAGACCCTCAGCATGGAGCTTCTGAGCCAGCCCTGACTGGGGAAGAGAGGGCATCAGGAGCACACTCCCTCCAGCAAATGGAGATGGAGCTCCAAATTAGTCTTGCTGCCCCAGGAACGTGGCCAAAGAGGTACAGCCTCCCCAATCCCCACAGATGCCAACCCTGATTATCCTCAGCCTGCCAAGCCTATAGGCTGTGCTGACTCACTCTCTTCCGCAACTGTTCAACCCCCAGCTCTGGCCTGGCTGACTCAGGTCTAAGTGGCCAGCATCCTTTCTGACTAAACCTGCCTAGATCATGGGAAGTAACAAGAAAAAAAAAAAAATCATCTTCGCCCTGCGTGGTGCCTCATGCCTGTAATCTCAGCACTTTGGGAGGCTGAGGTGGGTGGATCATCTGAAGTCAGGAATTCAAGACCAGTCTGGCCAACATGCCAAAACTTCATCTCTACTAAAAATACAAAAATTAGCCAGGTGTGGTAGTGTACACCTATAGTCCCAGCTACTCAGGAGGCTGGGGCAGGAGAATCGCTTGAACCTGGGAGGTGGAGGTTAAAGTGAGCTGAGGTCACGCCATTGCACTTTAGCCTGGGTAACAGAGTGATACACTGTCTCAAAAAAAAAAAATCATTTGACCCAGTCATCTAACCCACAGGAGCAAACACTGAGAATATCTCAAAAAGGGGAAAAAGCTAAGCCACATGTGTACAGATATTTAGTGCAGGCCAGGTATGGTGGCTCATGCCCATAATCCCAACAGTTTGTGAGGCTGAGGCAGGAGGATCACCTGAGCCCAGGAGTTTAAGACCAGCCTGGGCAGCATAGCAAGACATCATCTCTGCTAAAACAAACAAAATTAGCTGGGCATGGTGGTGCATGCCTGTGGTCCCAGCTACTTGGGAAGCTGAGATGGGAGGCTGCAGTGAGCCGAGATTGCGTCACTGTACTCCAACCTGGGCAACAGAGCAAGGCCCTGTCTCAGAAAAAAGCTGTGTGTGTGTGTGTGTGTGTGCACGCACGCGCGCACGCACGTGTGCATGCACATGTACATGCATACGTGTGTGTTTAGTGTAGAACTAACTCCAAAAAACAATATTTTAAAAAGTAGACACCAAATTCCAATATTCACTATTAGGAGTGGTTAAGTAAATTATGGACAAATTCCTTTAAGGAAAGACTAAGAAGTCACTAAAAAACATGACATGCCCTACAATGTAGGGCAATGTTTACTACATTTAAATGAAGGGGTAAAAAACGGGATGTCAACTGGTACCCAGGTGCTACCTTGGGACTAAGGATTTGTGTGGTCAGGAACTGAAAAAAGAAACAAAACCTAGAGGCCAGCTGATGAGTCAGGGTAGGGGGTAGGTCAGTGGTGACCTCTCTCACCCTCTCATTTCCTTGCCTGCTATTATAATTATTGGTGCAATCAAATAAAAACGGGGAGGGGGTCAGGCACAGTGGCTTGCGCCTATAATTCCAGCAGTTTGGAAGGCCAAGGTGGGTGGATCACCTGAGGTCAGGAGTTAGAGACTAGCCTGGCCAACATGGTGAAACCCTGTCTCTACTAAAAATATAAAAATCAGCTGGGCAGGGTGGCACGTGCCTGTAATCCCAGCTACTCAGGAGGCTGAGGCAGAAGAATCACTTGAACTTGGGAGATGAAGGTTGCAGTGAGCTGAGAGCTGAGATCGCACCACTGCATTCCAGCCTGACTCTCTCCCCGTTTTTATTTGATTTCCATCTCAAAAAACAAAACAAAACAAAAAAAATTGTGGGAGTGAAAAGAAGAAAGGACTTCCACAAATCAAATGGAAAGAGAACTTTGGGGAAATATGAGTTCTGTGTCTCTGGAGCCAGTTCTGCCAGATTTTCTGATATCTTTGGAATCCCTCCCTATCCTAACCATCCTCAGACAAGGACCTCTCCCTCTCGCATGCATGGCACCGAGATGCTGGGGTGCAGGCCTAACCTGCAGGAAGCCTTCCAGACAAGATGCTAACACCAACAGCTACACAAGGAGGGAACAGGTCTCAGAGAAGACACTGAACGAGTAGCTTGAAATCCCAGCGGGTTAGCAGACATGGGCCAAAGTTCAAGGATGAGGTCCAGGCCAGTTGCTGAGTGGACAGTGAGATGCAGCAGGGTGTAGAGGGCTTGTTGGGAAAACAGCAGCTCAGAGAGACAAAAGTGGTGACAGGTAGGTGATTCATGCTGAGAGCAACTGGACTCAGAGCACAGCCCAGAAACACTCATTTTTGAGGGCATAACAGAGAAAAAGACACCCAGGGGAGGGCAGGGAGAGAAGAATGGGACAGGGCGAGTGGTCGGGGGAGTGAGCCAGGAATAGGTTCTGGTCCCACCCTTGCAGCTCAGACCCCAGCAGGGTCCAGCCCGCCTCTCTCACCTCTTGACATTGCTGTGGATGATCTCCAGGCCATGCAGGTACTCAACAGCACAAAGCAGCCCCGAGCAGATGCTGACACGCTGGGGCCAGGGGAGGGGGTCAGAGCCAGCCTAAGAGAAAGAAAAGCAGGAGGACAAACAGTCACCATGGACCTTTTTAAAGTCCTGATGGCAGGGTCCCAGGCTCCTGTCCCTCCTCCTGCCCTTCACGTTCTCTGCCACAGGGCTGAGCATGATACTATGTGTTTTTTCATTTTTTTTGTTAGTTTGTTTTGAGACAGGGTCTTGCTCTGTCACCCAGACTGGAGTGCAGCATTATACCTCACTGTAGCCTTAAAATCCTAGGCTCAAGTGACCCTCCCACCTCAGACTCTCGAGGAGCTGGGACCACAGGCGCATGCCATCACTCCCAACTAATTTTTGTATCTGTCGTGGAGACAGGATTTCACCATATTGGCCAGGCTGGTCTCAAACGCCTGGACTCAAGTGATTCGCCCACCTTGGCCTCCCAAAGTGCTGGGATTACAGGCATGAGCCATGTGCCTGGCCCTATCCTATGGGTTTTTGACATCAGATATATCTAGGTGTAACTCCCAATTCAGACATGCACTAGCTAATTTTGGAAAAAGAGACTTAATATCTCTGAGCCTCAGTTTCCTTGGGTTTAAAATGGAAATGTTAATCCCTACATTTTAGGGTTGCTGTAAGGATTCACAGGAGTATATGGGATACCCCTAGCATAGCACCTGCCACACATTAGGTGCTCAATAAACAGTTATTTTTATCAAGAGGCTGATTAGGGTGGGCTAACACCTCTCATTTGCTCCTACTGTTGTTCTAAGACTGATTCTCCCAGGCTAAATCATCACTTTTTTATTTTTATTTTATTTTATTTTTTTTTAGACAGAGTCTCATTCTGTCACCCAGGCTGGAGTGCAGTGGTGCAATCTCAGCTCACTGCAACCTCTGCCTCCCGGGTTCAAGTGATTCTCCTGTCTCAGCCTCCTGAGTAGCTCGTACTACAGGCATGTGCCACCACACCTGGCTAAGTTTTGTATTTTTAGTAGAGACAGGGTTTCACCATATTGGTCAGGTTGGTCTCGAACTTCTGACCTCAAGTGATCCACCCACCTTGGCCTCCCAAAGTGCTGAGATTAGAGGTGTGAGCCACCACGCCTGGCCTCTTCACCTATTTTTTAAGCCCTGGCATAGGTCCCACATCCTCTAAGAACTTGCCTGGACAATCCCTGCTAATTTCTTCTCAAAAACTCTAAAACCCAGACGAACCCAATGTAAGCCCTGGCCTGACACTTATCCACTGTGTTCCTTTGGGCAAGCCACTTTGTTTCTATGTGTCAGAGATTCCTCTTTTGAAAAATGGGGGAAGAAACTGCATTGGTTATGGCACAGCCTGGAGGAGATGACCTGTGTTAAACCCTTATCATGGCAACCTGCACACAATGAGTACTCAGAGAAGCTAACAATCATTAAGTACGCCATGAATAACTGCTTTGTCTGGTCCGTGCCATGAGAAGCAATAATTCTGTTATGGAATAATTCTTTCCCCTCTGTTTGAGGATACAATAAACAGAAGGCCTATTTTGAAACACTGTAATTTGTATTAAGGATTACCTTCACATGATATAATTAATACTCTAATAGTAAGCTTGCTTCTCATCCTGGGCCCCAGCCATCTAGTTCTCCCTAGCAGCAGCCAGTGAACCAGTTTCTTGTGTATCTTTCCAGAGATATTCCATAAACACACAAGCAAATATGTATACATTAGAAGAACATTTTATAATAAAAATTTACCTCCACTTTTGCATACTCTTTACCTCTTAATTATTTTTCTTGTCCTACTTCACTGGCTAACACCTCCAGAACCATGATGAACGAAGTTAGTTCTATGAGACACCTTTGTCTTGCACTTGATTTGAATGAAATGCCTCTCATCAAATAATTTTTTAATAGATTTTTTCCTGAAGATGTTTAATCAGATCTTTTTGTGCATTTCTTTTTCTTTTTTATATGTTGTCATCCTTGTTCAGGGGCCAGGCTGATCTTCTCTGTATTGTTCCAGTTTTGGTATATGTGCTGCCAAAGTGAGCATTTAACCAGATCTTACGTATCCTGGCCCCGCTTCTCTCCTTAAAGCCTCCCTGGTCTCACCTAGATGGCCCCTCTCCCCTCTGAACTTCCAGAAGTCCTTAACCCTTGACTCCATGGCTGGGTGCAGCCTGGTCCCATTCTCTGACCATGACCCAGTCACTTACCTGACCCTGCAGTCTGTCCTGTAGGGAACCATTTGCCATGTAGGGGTAGATGAAGCTGTGAAACTGTCTTGCAGCACAGAAGCCCAGCACAGGTAAGACATTTGGGTGGCAGCATCTGGAATCGGGTGTCAGTGCAGGGGTGAGAGTCAGATGGAAAGAATGATCTCCTTCCTCATGTACCACCCGTCTTCTGCCCTCTCCTCCTCCAAGGCCACCAGTAACCTCCCAGGTAGCACATGCTTTGACCCCTAAGGGCCTGGCCCCGGGGTAAAAAGATGAAAACTGCCTGCCTTCAAGGAGTGTGGTGGTCCTCATCCTGCTTTACTGCTCTGCAGCACATGACACCTTAACCGTCCCATCTCCACAAACGTACTGAGAGGTTAAGGGACTTGCCCAAGGTCACAAACTAGCAAGCAGTGAAGCAGGACCAGATCCCATGTCTGTCTGACTCTAGCACTGGTGTTCCTCCCAGAATCCTCCTCCACTGGGTTCTTAGTCACCATTCTCTCCTGACTCTCCTTCCACCTCTCTAACCACTCTTTCTTGGCCCTTTTCACTAAGACTCCCCTCCTTTGCCTTCCTCTTGCTGCCAGCTGGACTCCTCATCTTGTTTTGTATGTTGCTCCACCAGGTGCCTCCCATTGCTATGAGGAACATTCCCAAATCTCTTATCTCCAGCCCCATCCTAAGCTCCAGACCTGAATGTCAGCTTGCATCGTGACGCTCAGGTCAACATCATCCTAGCCTCAACAAGTCCCAAACCTGCTTCTTCACTCGTATTTATTATCCCAGAAAAGCACATCACCACCCACCCAGTATCCTAGAAACCTTCTTATCTCCTATATCGAATCAGTCACCATCCACTGCCACAAATAACTTTTTAAATGTCCCCTCATTCTCCTCTCCTCTGCCTTGGGTCACTTAGATTGGGTCAGTCTTTGATTCAACCTACCCAAAACTATTGTAAATGGCCTCTTGCCTTATCTCTCTGCCCTCCTCTGTTTCCCCCAAGCCAACCTATTTACTTGCTTTTGCACACTCATTACAGTTACTTACATGTCAGTCTCCCCACTGGACCATAAACTCCAAGGCAGGGACTATGTATGAGTCCAGCCTACACTCCCTTAGAGCCTAGGAAAGGGTTTGACTACTCACATTTTCTGATTCAATGAATGAAGGAGTGACTGCCATCTCCATGAGGGCACTAAGTCATGGTAGAAAGGGAATCACACTTTGGTTTTTATTAGATGTGTGTGTGTGTGTGTTTGTGTGTGTACATGTGAGTATTCATATACATGTATGAATAGAGAAAGCAATAAAGAAATCATATCAAAATATGGGCCTGGCAAAGTGGCTCACATCTAAAACCCCAACACTTTCAGAGGGGCAGGAGGATCACTTGAGCCAGGGAGTTCAAAACCAGCCTGGGCAATATAGTGAGATCCTGTATCTACAAAAAAGTTTTAACGATTAAAAAAGAAAATATATGAAAATATTAAAATAGTAGTGCTTATTTACAGGTGCTGTGGAAAACACATGATTTCTATTTTCTTATTTATAATTTTCTTTGTTCCTTTTTAAATTTGTTTTACTTTTTAAAAAATTTATTTATTTATTTATTTTTATTTATTTTTATTTTTTTGAATCAGAGTCTTACTGTGTCGCCCAGGCTGAAGTGCAGTGGCGCGATTTGGGCTCACTGCAACCTCCACTTCCTGGGCTCAAGCGATTCTTGTGCCTCAGCCTCCTGAGTAGCTGGGCCTATCAGCACATGCCAACATGCCAGGCCTAATTTTTGTATTTTTTTTTAGTAGAGACAAGGTTTTGCCACATTGGCCAGGCTGGTCTCAAACTCCTGACCTCAACTAACCTTCCCACCTCAGCCTCCTGAAGTGCTGGGATTACAGGTGTGAGCCACCACACCCGGCCTTTATTCATTTTTGAGACAGGGACTCATTTTGTTGCCCAGGCTAGAGTATAGTGTCGTGATCTTGGCTCACTGCAACTTTCGCCTCCTGGGCTCAAGTGATCCTCCTACCTCAGCTGCCCGAATAGCTGGGACTGCAGGCATGTACCACCACACCCAGCTAATTTTTGTATTTTTTGTAGAGACAGGGTTTTGCCAGGTTACCCAGGCTGATCTCAAACTCCTGGGCTTAAGTGACCTACCTGCCTCAGCCTCTCAAAATGCCTCTCAAAGTTATGAGTGTAAGCCACTGCACCCAGCCAAAAAAAATTTTTTGTATATATACTTTTTTCAGCTGAGACAGGGTCTCACTATGTTGCCCAAGCTGGTCTCAAACTCCTGGGCTCAAGCAATCCTCTCACCTCAGCGTCAAAGTTCTAGGATTACAGGCATGAACCACTGTGCCCAGTCAATTTTCCTTATTTTTTAACACTGGTTCCTGAATGAACAGGTATTCAATTTTCTTTCTTTATTTCTTTCTTTTTTTTTTTTTGAGACAGAGTTTCACTCTTGTTGCCCAGGCTGGAGTGCAATGGTGCAATCTCAGCTCACTGCAACCTCCACCTCCAGGGTTCAAGTGATTCTCCTGCCTCAGCCTCCTGAGTAGCTGGGATTACAGGTGTGCACCACCACACCAGGCTAATTTTGTATTTTTAGTAGAGATGGGATTTCACCATGCTGGTCAGGATGGTCTTGAACTCCTGACCTCAGGTGATCCACCTGCCTCTGCCTCCCAAACTGCTGGGATTACAGGCATGAGCCACCACCCCTGGCCTTCTTTATTTCTTGAAATACACTATAATATAAGGTGCAAGTGAATTATTTTCAGATAAAAAATAATTTTTTTAAAAAAAGCACACACATAGCTGGGCACAGTGGCTCACACCTATAATCCTAGCATTTTGGGAGGCCGAGGCAGGAGGATCACTTGAGCCCAGGAGTTCAAGACCATCCTGATCAACATAGCGAGATCCCCATCTCCACACACACACACAAAAAAGTTAAATGAGCTGGGTGCAGTGGCGCACACCTGTAGTCCCAGCTACTCAGAGGCTGAGATGGGAGGATCACAAGCCCAAGAGTTCAAAGCCGCAGTGTGCTACAATCATTCCAAAGCCATTTTAGCCTGGGCAATAGAGCAAGAAAAAAAGAAAATTTAAAAAAAGTCAGGCAAGGTGGCTCACGTCTGTAATCCCAGCACTTTGAGAGGCCAAAGCAGGAAGATCACTTGAGTTCAGGAGTTCGAGACCATCTGGCCAATATGGCAAAACTCCATCTCTACCAAAAATACAAAAATTCGCCAGGTGTGGTGGCACATGCCTGTAGTACCAGCTACTCAGGAGGCTGAGGCATGAGAATCGCTTGAACTCAGGAGGCAGAGTTTGCAGTGAGCTGAAATCGCACCACTGCACTCCAGCCTAGGTGACAGAGCAAGACTCTGTCTCAAAACAAAACAAAAAAAGAAAAGGAGAGAAGCAGATTTCTTCCTGTGTGGAATGAAGGAGTTGGAGTAAGCCAAGGTTCCTTTATAATTTTCATCTATGCATGGAATCACTACACAGGAGAAGAATGGACTCTGGAGCCACACCAGATAGATCCAAATTTTGGCTCTGCCACTTATTAGCTATGTGACCTTGGATGAGACATTTAACCCCTCTGTGCCTCAGTTTACCCATCTGTAAAATAATGTGATAATAGTAGCTACATTTATATGGTTCTTGTAAGGACTAAATGAGTTTATATATGACAGAGTGTTTAAAACATGCCTGGCACACAGGAAGCACTGTATAAGGGCTACCTATCATTATTACTAAACAAAGCATTTTTCAAAGGGGAGGCTTACCTAAGACAAATTTGCAGCTCTGCCTGGAAGAATCTTTCAATTGATCCTGGACTTGAGCAGGCTGTCTGTGGAGAAAGACATCAAAGCATGAATATCCCACTTCACCCCTGCAGCCTCCACCCCCACTAGAAACCAAGAAGTGCTCACCTCTCTGAGCTTCTTGAAGACGAGCGGCTTCCCATGCCTGTGCCCTCTGTAGACATCAGCAAAGGTGCCCTGGCTGATTTTGTGGTTTTGATTGAAGTCATCAGTTGCCTGGACCACGTCTGCCTCACTCCAGAAGAGGCTATCTCCAGCCAAGCTCAAAAGTTTTTCCTGTTTAGGAACGGAGGTGCTGAAGTCCTGGAGACTCAGAGAGAAGAGATGGAAATGACTATGGAATCTGGTTTTCTCTGCTACCTCAAGGGATCTTGGAACACTAGAGCTGAAGGAGTGGAGGGGATCATCTTATCCAATGGAAACTGTAAAAAAGATCTGGATAGGCCCAAGCTCAAATCCCAGCTCCATCTCTGTCTTGCTCTGTGACTTTGAGTGAGCTACTTAACCTCTCTGAGCCTCAGTTTTTCTCCATCAGCAGAAATGAAGATAACAGTAATAGCCTGAAGAGTAATTGTGAAGACTGAGATGTGAGTACTCTTGGTAAGTGGTTGGTGTTTCCTTTACTTCAGTTTACAGAAGTGAGCACCAAGGAAATAAACAGCTGAAGTGAGGTCACACAGCTGGTCAGTGGGCAAGCTCAGTGTCCTTGGCCTGATCCACAGAATAGATACTGGGTTCCAGACTCCTGGGAACTAGGATACAAGTTCATATAACCAAACACGATTCTTTAAACCAGGAGTGTCCAATCTTTTGGCTTCCCTGGACCACACTGGAAGAAGAATTGTCTTGGGTCACACATAAAATACACTAACACTAATGACAGTTGATGAGCTTTAAAAAAAATCTCAAAAAAACTCATAATGTTTTAAGAAACTTTACAAATTTGTGTTGGGCCACATTCAAAGCCATCTTGGGCTGCACGCAGCCCATGGGCCAGGAGTTGGACAAGTTTGCTCTAAACAGAACTGCAGAGACTGCATGTGTATACAAGCCTATAAAAAGAAGTTCTGGGCTGGGCACGGTGGCTCACACCTGTAATCCCAGCACTTTGGGAGGCCAAGGCAGGTGGATCACAAGGTCAGGAGTTGGAGACCAGCCTGGTCAACATGGTGAAACCCTGTCTCTACCAAAAATACAAAAATTAGCTGGGCATGGTGGTATGCACTTATAGTCCCAGCTACTGGAGAGGCTGAGGCAGGAGAATCACTTGAACCCGGGAGGCACAGGCTACAGTGAGCTGAGATTGCACCATTGTACTCCAGCTCTGGTTGACAGAGCAAGACACTTCTCAGAAAAAAAATAAAAAAATAAAAATAAAATAAAAAAAGAAGTTCTACTTCCCTTTTTAATAACTTCTCTTTTTAAACCAGATGTACTTAAATTTAAATTTTTTAAAGTTACATATGCTCTTAACAGTTTTTGAAAATTAGTATCCATAATCCTATTATCCACTTAACTTCGATTAAAATTTAGTGTATTTCTGGCCAATTAGATATATGAAGATTTATTTTTAAAAACTGGGATCATGCCACACACATAGTATTGACTTCTTTTTGAGACAGGGTCTCATTTTGACACCAAGGCTGGAATACAGTTGCATGATGTCAGCTCACCACAGCCCTCCCAGGCTCAAGAGATCCTTTCATCTCAGCCTCCCCAAGTAGCTGGGACTACAGGTATGTGCCACCATGCCTGGATAATTTTTAAACTTTTTTGTAGAGGCCAGGCATAGTGGCTCACGCCTATAATCCTGCCATGGTGGGAGACCAAGGTGGGTTGATCATCTTCAGCCAGGAGTTCAATACCAGCCTGGCCAACATGGTGAAACCCTGTCTCTACTAAAAATACAAAAATTAGCCAGGCATGGTGGCGCATACCTGTAATCCCAGCTACTCAGGAGGCTGAGGCAAGAGAATTGCTTAAACCAGGGAAGCGGAGGTTGCAGTGAGCCAAGATAGCCTAGGCAACAGAGGGAGACTCTGTCTCAAAAAAACCTTTTTGGCCAGGTGTGGTGTCTCATGCCTATAATCTCAGCACTTCGGGAGGCTGAGGCAGGTGGATCACATGAGGCCAGGAGTTTGAGACCAGCCTGGCCAACATGGCAAAACCTCGTCTCTACTAAAAATACAAAAATTAGCCAGACGTGGTGGTATGCACTTGTAGTCCCACTAAAAATCCAAAAAAATTAGCCAGGCGTACTGGCATGTGCCTGAAATCCCACCTACTCAGGAGGCTGAGGCAGGAGAATCACTTGAACCTGGGAGACAGAGGTTGCAGTGACCAAGATTGCGCCACTGCATTCCAGCCTGGTCAACAGAGTGAGACTCCTTCTCAAAAAAAAAACTTTTTTGTAGAGACAGGATCTCACACTGTTGCCCAGGTTGGCCTCAAACTCCTGGGCTCAAGTGATCCTCCCACCTCAACCTCCCGGGTAGCCAGGACTATAGGCATGTGACAACACACCCGGGACATGGAAGAGCTTCATTAACCACACTCATGCAAAGCTGGCTTCTCCCCCAGACACTGGATGCAAAGGGTCTCAGACTCACAACACTTTTAGGGGCCATGAAAGCATTTTAACTTATTTTAAAATCAGAAGAAAATAAATGAACTTTTAGAGTCTAAGAAATGTTCTCATTTTAAATCCAGCTTGGATTTTATTTATCTTCATACCAATATGGTCATAAATTATTTTTTATTTATTTATTTATTTATTTTTGAGACAGGATCTCACTCTGTCACCCAGGGTGGAGTGTGGTGGCAGGATCATGACTCACTGCAACTTCTGCCTCCTGGGCTGAAGCCATCCTCCACTTCAGCCTCCCAAGTAGCTGGGACCACAGGTCAAAAATAAAATAAAATAATGACCAGGTGCAGTGAAATTTTTTTTTCTTTTTTTTCTTTTTTGGAGACAGGGTCTCACTCTTGTCACCCAGGGTGGAGTGTGGTGGCAGGAACAAGGCTTACTGCAACTTCTGCCTCCTGGGCTGAAGCCACCCTTCCACCCTGCCTCAGCCTCCCAAGTAACTGGGACCACAGGTCAAAAATAAAATAAAATAATGGCCAGGTGTAGTGGCTCACTGTATCCCTGTAATCCCAGCACTTTGGGAGGCCGAGGCGGGCAGATCACTTGAGGTCAGGAATTCAAGACCAGGCTGGCCAACATGGTGAGACCCCATCTCTACTAAAAATACAAAAAAAATAACTGGGCATGGTGGCAGGCGCCTGTAATCCCAGCTACTCGGGAGACTGAAGCAGGAGAATCCCGCCTCCTTGAACCCGGGAGGCAGAGGTTGCAGTAAACCAAGATCATACCACTGCACTCCAGCCTGGACGACAGAGTAAGACTCCATCTCAGAAAAATAATAATCATAAATTAAAAAACAAAAAGTGTACTCACTGAAGTGCCCTCCTTCCCTCTCTTCGCTATTATTGACCTCCTCTACTTCCAGTCTTAGAAGCTTGGGGTAATTTGGTGGTAATTTCCTTTCTCCTCCCCACCCTGAAACTGGTCTCAAGGATCAGACAAAGGGCTAATATCCAGAAATCTACAAAGAACTAAAGCAGATTTACAAGAAAAAAGCAAACCCATTCAAAAGTGGGTGAAGGATATGAACAGACATTTTTCAAAAGAAGACAAATATGTGGCCAACAAACATATGAAAAAATGCTCATCGTCACTGGTCATTAGAGAAATGCAAATCAAAACCACATTGAGATACCATTTCACGCCAGTTAGAATGGCGATCATTAAAAAATCCGGAGACAACAGATGCTGGAGAGGATGTGGAGAAATAGGAACACTTTTACACTGTTGGTGGGAGTGGAAATTAGTCCAACCATTATGGAAGAGAGTGTGGCGATTCCTCAAGGATCTAGAAATAGAAATTCCATTGGACCTGTCAATCCCATTACTGCGTATATATCCAAAGGATTATAAATCATTCTATCATAAAGACACATGCACACGTATGTTCATTGCAGTGCTGTTTACGATAGCAAAGACCTGGAACCAACCCAAATGCCCATCGACGATAGATTGGACAAAAAAAAATGTGGCACATATACACCACGGAATACTATGCAGCCATAAAAAATGATGAGTTCTTTTTTTATGGTCCCTTTGTAGAGACATGGATGAATATAGAAACCATCATTCTCAGCAAACTGACACAAGAACAGGAAATCAAACACCGCATGTTTTTACTCAGAGGCAGGTGATGAACAATGAGAACACTTGGGCACAGGGAAGGGAACAATACTCACAGGGCTAGGTGGTGGGGTGGAGGGGAGGGACAGCGAGGGGGGCCAGAGAGGATGGGGAGGGATAACACTAGGAGAAATGCCTGATGTAGGCAACGGGATGGGGGGTGGGAGGGATGGAGACAGCAAACCACCATGGCATGTATGTACCTAAGCAACAATCCTGCAGGATAAAGGATGTGCACATGTGCCCCGGAGCCCAAATACAACTAAAAAATTAAAAAAGAGAAATTGCATTTTTAGAGGGAGCCACACACTGGGAGCCATGGCTTGCAGGTAGCAGCCGAGGGGTGGATTTACCTGTGAATCAGATGAAGTGGGGAGGTTGGTTCTTAAGGAATGAGGAGCATCTTCTTCAGTAGGTTGGAGAAAGGCCTGCCGGTAGGCTCTGGCTGGAAAGGACCCTGGAAAGGAGGGACTGCAGCTCAGGACGCAGCCTGAGGGAGGAAGAGAGGAGGGATACTGGTCTAGTTCTCAGACCATGCCAATGTCCCGTTCACTCCCCAATCATTTGTTGCTGCCAGTTCCCGACGCCCACCACGTGCCGGCCAACACACTCCTCAAGCGTCACCTCAGGATAAGCCTCTGATTCCCCTGTGACCTGGGCCTATTTATCATCCCATTTGACAAGCGGGGACACAGAGGCACCAGAGGTGGATGCAGTGCTCAGGACCACCCAGCCAGTAGACGATAGCACTGAAATTCAGATGGAAATCTGTTTGACTTCTAGGCCCTGCACTATCTCACCTTCTACTCACAGAGCAGAGAAAGACACAGAGGTGAACTAGCTACCGAGCCTGTCTTCCAGAAACCTCCACCAAGGCAGAGATTCAACAACCATTTCCCAGGATACATCCTATGGGAAAGCGAGATCAGAGGCAGGAGAGACCATAACAGGCTGGGAGATGAGGAGGGCTCACAGAGGAAGTGGCACCTGACCTGGGCTTAAAAGATGGCGAAACATTTTCAACAAGTAGATATGGGGCAGTGGAACCAGCCCATGCAGAGGTGGGGCAGTGGAACCAGCCCATGCAGAGGTAGGGCAGTAGAAGGGCCCAGGGCTGTAGTAAGTTAATGTCTAGGTACATTAATTAGCAAACACCATGCCAGTCACTGCTTTAAATACTTCACGTCTGTAATCCCAGTACTTCGGGAGGCCAAGGCAGGAGGATTGCTTCAGCCCAGGAGTTTGAGATCAGCTTGGGCAACATGACAAGATCCTGTTTTTACAAAAGATTTTTCTTAAATAGCCAGGTATGGTGGTGCACACCTGTGGTCCCCCCTACTTGGGAGGCTGAGGAGAGGTCAAGGCTGTAGTGAGCCATGATCACACCACTGCACTCCAGCCTAGGAGACAGAATGAGACTTTGTCTCAAAACAAAAAGCTTCACCTGCATTAACTCCTCTAATCCTCACACCAATCAGGAGATAAAGTACCACTGTACCATTTTCATTGCCTCTTTGCAGATGGTGAAGTGAAGCATGGAGAAGTTAAGTAACTTTTCCAAGGGCACATAGTCAGTGGTTCCAGCGTCTGTGTTCTTAATCCCTTAGTAAGTGAACAAGAGTCACAAGGCAGAAGGCTTAACAAGTAGTTTAGGGTCAGGTGAACCCTGAGGTTAAAGAGGGTGAAATTTCTTCACTAGGCCCCACGTGGAATCCGAAGACTAAAGAGGCCACAGCGGGGGTGGGGAGGGCTCCTGGGTGAGCGCAGATACAGGCTGCAGATGAGGTGAGCCATGGTGGCTGGTCCGCACAGAAGCAGGCCTTGGCCAGAGGCCAGATGCTTCAAACGTCACCATCTGGAAATACCCAGGGAGCCCCATGGCAAGGATAGCATCTGAGTAACTGGGGACCTGACCCTTCCAAAGGAACCTGGTCTTGACCCCAGGATTGCTGGATAAATCTACCTGTTTCAGGTATTTCTGGCTTACAACATCAGGAAAGGAGTGATTCATCTGGAACTCTGGCTATTAAAAAATTTATTTTGGCCAAGCACAGTGGCTCACACCTGTAATCCCAGCACTTTGGGAGGCCGAGGCAGGCAGATAACCTGAGGTCAGGAGTTTGAGATCAGCCTGACCAACAAGGAGAAACCCCGCCTCTACTAAAAATACAAAATTAGCCAGGCGTGGTGGCAGGTGCTTTAATCCCAACTACTTGGGAAGCTGAGGCAGGAGAATCACTTGAACCTGGGAGGCAGAGGTTGCAGTGGGCTGAGATTGTGCTATTGCACTCCAGCCTGGGCAACAAGAGTAAAACTCCGTCTCAAAAAAAGAAATTTATTTTGGGCTGGGCATGGTGGCTTACGCCTGTAATCCCAGCACTTTGGCAGGCCGAGGCAGGTGGATCACCTGAGGTCAGGAGTTCAAGACCAGCCTGGCCAACATGGTGAAACCCTGTCTCTACTAAAAATACAAAAATTAGCCAGGCGTGGTGATGCATGCCTGTAGTCCCAGCTACTCGGGAGGCTGAGGCATGAGAATCACTTAAACCAGTAGGCAGAGGTTGCAGTGAGCCAAGATCATACCACTATACTCCAGCCTGGGCAACAGAGTGAGACTTGGAATTTAAAAAAAAAAAAAACTTGGCCAGGCATGGTGGCTCACACCTGTAATCCAAGCACTTTGGGAGGCCGAGGCAGGTGGATCACAAGGTCAGGAGATAGAGATCATCCTGGCCAACATGTGAAACCCCATCTCTACTAAAAATACAAAAAAAATCAGCTGGGTGGGGTGGTGCACGCCTGTAGTCCCGGCTACTCGGGAGGCTGAGGCAGGAGAATTGCTCGAACCCAGGAGGTGGAGACTGCAGTGAGCCAAGATCGTGCCACTGCACTACAGCCTGGGCAACAGTGTGAGACTCCATCTCAAAAAAACAAACAAAAAAATGTTTCAAGAGACTGAAAATAAAATCATCCTGGCTAAATGATGAACCCATGCAGATAGCTGATAAAATGAAATCAATTGAGGGAAGGCCGAGGGCCTGTCAAGAGACTGGCTTCAGCCTCGTTCCTGGCATCTTTGCTCTGCTGCTGTGCAAGTCTAGCAGGAGAATGTGAGCTGTAGACCCCCAGCTGCTGGGAGCCTGGCTGTCTGCGGCCCTAGCTATGGCTGGCTCCAATCAATTCCTGCATCTGCATCCCGATCATGCTTCCCAGGGGCTGCTCCCCAGGCACCGTGTGCAGAGGTGACACTCAGGCAGACCATACAGGACTGTGATGGACAACGGACACCCTGGTGAGTCTGCCTTACACCAAAGGCAGGCCAGCAAGTGCCCACCCACCCTTCCTCCAAAACAACGCACCATGGTCCCAAGGCTCTCCCGGCTTTGCCCAGCTCCTTCTCCATTTTCTTGCAAGTATTTGTCCTAATGAAATCCTATCTTGTTGAATCCTATTTTGGTGTCTGCCTCTCACCAAGAGGCAGACCTGGACTAATGCAGGCCTCTGCTGGACAGCACAGGGCCCCTGTCTTGCAGAAGGGCTGCTCTGTGACGGCCACCTCCACCCTTGCCCTGCTTTCTCCTGGCCTCAGCTCAGTACCCATGGCCCACATCCCTCAGACTGCAGTTCTCTTCATGCATCTCCAAGTGTTTGGCCATGTCTGTGCCACCTCACTATGAGTCACTTGATGGTTTTCTTTCAACCAACTTTAATTCCAGTGTTAAGTATTCAGCCTTGTGTTAAACAGTAATACCTATGAAGTCCCTAGTTCTTCTACATATGATCTATATTTGTGCTGACAGCCAGGTTCCGTACACCACTGCAGGTGTGGGCCGCACACTCAGGGAACCGCTGCTCCAGACTAACTTGAGTTCCATCCTGCTGCCATGCCTGGCCACAGGCCAGGGCTCTCACTGCACACAGGGTCCTTCTGTGCCCAGTGAGTCTGAGGTCAGAGATTACCTCACAAGTCATGAGTTTCATATCTGACTTACTGCCTGGGGTTTGCTCAGGAGGCTGCCCTAGGCCTCTCAGTTTGGGGGAATCCCTGAGGCCTGCTCTTGCGACATATGAGGGCTACTAGTTGGGTTTATTCATCCCTGTGGTTTTGGGGAAAAGGAATGGAGTCTGGTCTGGAAAATCAGACAGGACCCACCAGCCATTATTCTCCATCTCTCCCTACCCACCCCTCCCCTTCTCTGGGACCTAATCTGATCGGCACTTTGGCTCTTGGTAGGAGAAACTCACAAGCATAATCTTTAAAGGCCCCCATTGTATGTCCAAGGGCAGACAAAGGAGAATGAGAAGGAATTCTCCTGCCATCAAGGATATGAAAATCTCCCTGGATTTAGTACATAGTAATCAGAAGTTGGCCATGGGTGGATCATTGCTGAAGCCAGCTGATGGGGACATGGAGGGTCATCAGGCTCTTGGCTTTTGTATGTCTGTAATTTTTTCATATAAAAATGTTTTAAAACAATGGCTAAGGGAGAGGAGGGAGATGGGGCAGGAGAGTAGATGAACAAGATGGGATACTTGGGTAATGGTGATGGATGGGGCTTAGGGCTTCTATATAATCTTGTTTCCAAAACACTGAGAGTTAACCCTTCAAGTACTAGGACTCAGCTAAAAAACAAACCATTTCCTACGGAAATCCTTCCAGAAGCTTTCCTTTTCTTGCTTTTCTTTTTTGTTCTGTTTTGTTTGTTGTTTTTGTTTTTGAGACAGAGTCTCACTCTGTCGCCCAGGCTGGAGTGCAGTGGCACCATCTTGGCTCACTGCAACCTCCGCCTCCAGGGTTCAAGTGATTCTCCTACCTCAGCCTCCCAAGCAGCTGGGACTACAGGCACCTGCCACCATGCCTGGCTAATTTTTGTATTTTTAGTAGAGATGGAGTTTCGCCATGCTGGCCAGGCTGGTCTTCGAACTCCTGACCTCGATGATCAGCCTGCCTTGGCCTTTTTCTTGCTTTTCTACCGAGGCTAATATGCCTGCTTTCTCAAGCAGAATGCGCCACCTCTGGTCCCTGCCGAGCTGTGTCACTGCAAGTATGAGAACTGCAGAAGCAGCGGTACTATATCTGACATGGGTCTTCTATGTCCTGCCCTGATGCTGGCAGCGGGTCTACTCCCAGCTGCCCCGTCTCCTTTATTAGTATCAGACAGAATTCGGCTCAAGCACTGGCTCCAGCATTACTCAAAATCTAACTTCAGATGAGCTGTGGCTCACTTCTCTGAGCTTTCTCAAATGTAAAAAGAACAAGAGCAATAACAGGCCAGACATGGTGGTTCACACCTGTAATCTCAGCACTTTGGGAGGCCGAGATGGTCAAGAGATCGAGAGCATCCTGGTCAACATGGTGAAACCCCATCTCTACTAAAAATACAAAAATTAGCTGAGCGTGGTGGCGCATGCCTGTAGTCCCAGCTTCACGGGAGGCTGAGGCAGGAGAATCGCTTGAACCCGGGAGGCAGAGGTTGCAGTAAACCAAGATCACACCATTGCACTCCAGCCTGGTAACAGTGAGACTCCATCTCAAAAAAAAAAAAAGAGCAATAACAATCTGCTCCTTGTCCAGGTTAAAAGAGCTGATGTTTATAAAGCACAAAGGTCGGGCTGTGACACATGCAGTATTTGGCATTTTACCAAGGCTGGCGAAACTATGTGTAGAATAAGTAAACAGATTCTGACTGATAGCCCAGTGGCCTCTCCTACAGCTAAGGCTTTGTGATAGTTATTTCAGCTGCTCAAAACCCTTTTATCTTAATTCTAGCTTCGAGACTCCTTTGCTGAGGTGCTCATAGCCTGTCTGTGGCTCCTCTGCTCACATTTTCCTCTTCCATGTCTCTTCCCATTTGCTTCCCACCTACTGCAAGGGGGAGCCAGGGTATCACAGGGGTCAAGATGTGGGCTCAGTATCCTCCACTCCTACCAAAACCCTTCAAGATAATTGATCAGTTTAAACTTTGGGGCTCAGTGGAACCTTGGGGTTTTCCCAAAAGAGACAAGCTTTGGGTGATTTGATGAAATGAACGATTTCTTATTTTCAATTTAGGCGAAGATAGATAATCGACTTCCTGTCTCTGTCTGCAAACTGTAGTTATCATCTTGACCTGCCTGGGCACATCTGTTCCAAGTGCCATCAAGAAAGCAAATACGGGCTGGACACAGTGTTTCACACCGCAATCCTAGCACTTTGGGAGGCCAAAGTGGGTGGATTTCTTGAGCCCTTTCAAGACCAGCCTTGGCAACATGGTGAAACTCATCTCTACAAAACAATACAAAAATTAGCCAGACATGGTGGTGCATGCCTATAGTCCCAGCTACTTGGGAAGCTGAGGCAGGAGGATTACTTGAACCCGGGAGGCAGAGGTTGCAATGAGCCGAGACTGTGACACTGCACTCTAGCCTGAGTGACAGAGATTCCATCCCCCCACCAAAAAAGAAAGAAAGAAAATAGGGCTCTGTGCAGTGGCTCATGCCTATAATCCCAACACTTTGGGAGGCCAAGGTGGGAGAATCGCTTGAGCCCAGGAGTTTGAGACCGGCCTGGGCAACATAATGAGATCCCATCTCTACAAAAATAAAAAAATAGCTGGGCATGGTGGTGCACACCTGTAGTCCCAGCTACTTGGGACACTGAGGTGGAAGGATTGCTTCAGCCAGGGAAGTTGAGGCTAAGGCGAGCTATGACTATGCATGCCACTGTGATCTACCCTGGGAAGAAAGTAAACAGCAAAGGCTGACAGAGGCATGTGACGTTTACTAGATAAGGAATATCAGAAGGAACTGCTATACCTACTATCTCCTCCATCCTGACCAGCACGCACCTACGATTCCTGCATTTTCTTATAATTTTCCCTTTGGTCAGGACCATTTCCCCTTATCTTTAATTGCTGATCAAAGGTCTACACTTAAAAAAAGAAAACCTTTAGCTACAGGAAATAATCCAGACTCCTTGGCCTAGAATTAACTTTCTAGATTCAGCATATCTGGAGTGTCTGGAATGTTCATAAGATCAGATAATATTTAATGAGCAACTCTATGGTACAACACTCAGGGCAGGATTTCTCACAATCGGATGAAATAGGGCCTATTATTCTCCCCCTTTTACAAATGAATGAACTGAGGTGCAAAGGCTAAGTAATTCTACAAAACAGCAGCATTGGGATTCAAATATGAGTCTGTCTAACACAAAAACCCACAAAACAGGTTCCTCTCAGCTGATGCTGGCTTCGGGAATGGCAGCAGTGAACTGAGATTACGTGGATTTGGGGTCTCCAGTTTACCACTCAGGAGGCCACAGGATAGAAGAAGTGAGGCTGGGCTCCAGGGGTGAGGCGGTGAGAATGGAGACTGGGCAGAGCAGCAGCTCCCCTGGGGAAGTCATCTGCTGGCTGAGCCATTCTGTCATTTGGAAACTGTCCCCAAGCCCTTGCCTGGGCACAAGGGGAGGGAGACAAATCTGAAGTGGCCCGAAAGGCTTTGGGATAGCAGTGAGTGTGACAGTTAGGGAGGTGAGTGTTCAAATCACACGGCTCAGACACTACTTCCTATTTGTGTGACCTTAAGCAAACTGCTCTCCCTCTCTGGGCTTCAGCAGACCCATGACTGACAGACGGGAGGACAGTGGTGGGCAGGAAGCACCCTTCAATTCCCCTCTGCATGGCTGCAAGGGCCAGGACCTGTGAAGGACAGAGAAACAGTCAGACATCCAGCCCAGAGCCTGCACGCAGGGCCAACCTGTGCAGGGGGCTCGGGAGACCGTGGGTGAAACACAGGGACCTGGCAGGACATGACCTCTGACCGGCTGTTTAACCTCTCTGTGCTTCAGTTTTCTCCTCTGTAAAATGGGCATAATCACAATACCTAATTCACAGTTAGTGAAGATTAAATGAGTCAATATCTTTGAAGTACAGTACTTAGAATAGTGTCTGGCACTAGAAAGCCTTCAATTACTGAGTTATTTCTCTTCTGCTCACAAACATGGTAATAGGTGTCATATATGTTTTGTTACTTGATTTTTTCCACCTTTCCACCTCCCTACATTTGAGTATGTTTCCATGTGCATACGCATGTCCAGAGCATTACTGACAGCACTTTATTGTGACTGTCTGACATTAATTTTGCCATCTGCCACTGCTGTTGCCAGATTTTTGCTTTCTTTAGGAACAGTCTCACTCTGTCACCCAGGCTGAAGTGCAGTGGTGTGATCATAGCTCACTACAGCCCTGTACTCCTGGGCTGAAGCAATCCCCCTACCTCAGCCTCCAGAAGAGCTGGGACTGCAGGTACATGCCACCATGCCTGGATAATTTTTTTAAAATGTTTTGTCTCAGGCCGGGCGCGTTGGATCAAGCCTGTAATCCCAGCACTTTGGGAGGCCGAGGCGGGTGGATCACGAGGTCAAGAGATCGAGACCATCCTGGTCAACATGGTGAAACCCCGTCTCTACTAAAATACAAAAAATTAGCTGGGCATGGTGGCGCGTGCCTGTAATCCCAGCTACTCGGGAGGCTGAGGCAGGAGAATTGCCTGAACCCAGAAGGCGGAGGTTGCGGTGAGCCGAGATCGCGCCATTGCACTCCAGCCTGGGTAACAAGAGCAAAACTCCATCTCAAAAAAAAAATATATATATATATATTTTGTCTCACCAGGTTGACTAGGCTTGTCTCAAACTCCTGAGCTCAAGCCATCCTCCCACCTCAGTCTCACAAAGAGCTGGGATTACAGGCAAGAGCCACCATGCCCAGCCTCAATTTTTTGCTCTTATATGCTAAGCTGAATATCCTTATAAATATATCTTCATTTCCTCAAATAAATTTGCTTTAAGTAAAAAAGTTGAATCAAATTTAAAATACCTGGGCCCGGAAAGGTGGCTTTCCTCACAGGCTGCCCCTCTTCCTGTTCATCCTCAGTCTTTCTTACAGAAGCTGCCAAAGGCCTTTCTGGATTCACAGAGTCTGGGAAGGCTGGAATGGGACACCTGATTTCAGGAACTGGTTTCCCTGAAAACAAGGTGGAAAGAACATTGTTACTATTCCATGAAGTGGAGTAGCCATTGAGAGACTGCATCCGGAAGTCAGAGACCTGGGTTCTAATTCTGGCTCTGCCACAAATGCATGGTGTTACAGGGCAGGAGGGTCTTTTCCTCTCTGGCCTCAGTCTCCCCATCTGTAAAATGTGGTGGCCCAGGTGCGCTGGCTCACACCTGTAATCCCAGCACTCTGGGAGGCTGAGATGGGTGGATCACCTGAGGTCAGAAGTTCGAGACCAGCCTGGCCAACATGGTGAAATCCCGTCTCTACTAAAAATACAAAAATTAGCCAGGTGTGGTGGCAGGTGCCTATAATCCCAGCTACTTGGGAGGTTGAGGTAGGAGAATCACTTGAACCCAAGAGGCAGAGGTTGCAGTAAGCCAAGATGGCACCACTGCACTCCAGCCTGGATGACAGAGCGAGACTCCATCTCAAAAAAAAAGGCCATGGCTGCACACTGCAGTCCCGGCGAGGGCAGAGCTCTGATGTGCTGAGCCACACGCCTGCTTCCCACCCAGCCAGCTGTGTGGCCTCCAACAAGTCACCGTCCTCCTCTCAGTCTCCCTTTCCTCACCTATAAAATGGAGGTAATGATAATGGTGTCCGCTTGCCTCCCCCTGGGTTGTTGCGAGGGGAAAGGAGGGTAGAGATGGGGAAGGGCGCTGTAGACTGCATATTTCCCTGAACATGTGAATAGGTCAAAGATACTATCCCGCTAAGTCCCCACTCCAGCCCCTAGGAATAAAAGTTCTGGCCGTCCTACAGCCTCCCTTCCACGCGGTACAGTCACGTGTATCCTTCCCTCTTGCACGGATGGGAATCCCAAAAACAGCAGCCATGGCCACTGAGGACGGGCTGCACGGGACCCAGGACCAGCTGCACAGACATGAGTCCTCACAATATCTCTGCATCTCATCTCTGTTCTGAGATGAGGAAACTGAGGCCTGAGCAGGTTAAATGACTTGCTGAGATCACATGGCCAAAGGCAGGCAGGAATGGCTGAAGAAGTCCCCTGACTTCTCAAGAGTAATTATTTCCTCTTTACATCAACTTGGGAAACCCCAAAGGTGCTTGAGGGTGTGTTAACCTCAGCTTCCAGCCAGCTTTTCATAGCTGCTCTGTGGAACAGCTTCCTCTCCCCTCCTCCACTGGGCCCTGATCTTATCCCTTGCAGCTAGGCCGTGCCGCCAGCTCAGGCAGCCTCCACACCCTTGCCAGCCCGCCTCTTACTAAAGTGCACATCTGGCCTGGTCACTTCTCTGCTTGAAGGCTTTAAGGGGCTCCCCACTGCCTAGATAATGTCCACACTCCTTAGCCTGAATCCCCATTGCCCCCCAGATAAAAACCAATTCTATAGCCCTGCAATCAAGGCCCTCACTCTCTGGTGGTTTGGGATAGACTCATGTTTGAGAATGACAAAAACTGGGGCACTGAAGTCCCAGGGAAGGCTGTGACTCGCTTGATGTCACACAGAGCACGACAGAAAGCATGACACAGGGGACGTCACACAGAGGTCCCAGGTAGGGCTGGGCCAAAACATCTCCAGCGGCATTTCTTTGAACTGGTGAATTGCGCCTCTCTGAACAAAACCAATTGTTATCCTCGGACTTTGCTTTTCAAACCCAAGCTTTTGGGCTAAAACAATAAGACCTAAATTTGCATAGCACCACACTGGTATGGCACCGTGCAGATTTATGTAATTTTCACAACAATCTCTGGTCATTCATAGGATTATCTGCATTTTATTTTTCAGCATATTGGGCTCAGGTAAGTGAAATGATTTGTGTCAAGTAAAACAGCCAATAACAGTCAAACCTGGGACTGGTTTCACTGTCTTCCCAGCCAGCTAGGGCAGTACTACCAAAACCACTGCCATCACTGCCACCACCAGCCTGAATGCCCCCTGAGGCAGACACCCAAATCCACAGACGAACAGGAACAAAGGGGTGATCACGGACTTCCCCAGGATGAAAGGAGTTGGGGAGACATCGGGAATGAACAAAAATAACAACCAAGCTGAATGGCAAGGGGTGAGAGTGGCTTCTTCCTTGTGTTTTCTTCACTGTCACTGACATTTTAAATACACTTTTTTTTTCTTTTTAAAAAGAAACTATAGGGTCTCACCATACAGTGCAGGCTGGTCTTGACCTCCTGAGCTTAAGGGAATCCACCTCAGCCTTTTGAGTAGCTGGGACTACAGGCATAATTAAGCCTATCTTAGAAAAGCAGCAGCAGGGATTGGCTATTTAGAGTTAAAGCTCTGGAATGGAAGCTAGCTCCATTACTTCTCAGCTGTGGTTACTTTGGACAACTTTTACGAAGACTAATGGAGACACTGCTTAGCTCAAAATATGAGCTTTATTACTGAGGTGGTTATAGTCTTAAAATATTGGTTATCTAGGCTGGGCGCGGTGGCTCAAGCCTGTAATCCCAGCACTTTGGGAGGCCGAGGCGGGTGGATCACGAGGTCAAGAGATCGAGACCATCCTGGTCAACATGGTGAAACCCCGTCTCTACTAATACAAAAAATTAGCTGGGCATGGTCGCACGTGCCTGTAATCCCAGCTACTCAGGAGGCTGAGGCAGGAGAATTGCCTGAACCCAGGAGGCGGAGGTTGCGGTGAGCCGAGATCGTGCCATTGCACTCCAGCCTGGGTAACAAGAGCGAAACTCCGTCTCAAAAAAAAAAAAAATTAAAAAATATATATATATATTGGTTATCTCTTAAATAGTCCACATATTGATTATAAGAAGAGTAGGATGGGAGTCTTCTTTTTTTTTTTTTTTTTGAGACGGAGTTTCGCTCTTGTTACCCAGGCTGGAGCGCAATGGCGCGATCTTGGCTCACCGCAACCTCCGCCTCCTGGGTTCAGGCAATTCTCCTGCCTCAGCCTCCTGAGTAGCTGGGATTACAGGCATGCGCCACCATGTCCAGCTAATTTTTTGTATTTTTAGTAGAGACGGGGTTTCACCATGTTGACCAGGATGGTCTCGATCTCCTGACCTCGTGATCCACCCGCCTCGGTCTCCCAAAGTGCTGGGATTACAGGCGTGAGCCACCGCGCCCGGCCAGGATGGGAGTCTTTTATCTTTTTCTTTTTGTTTTTTTTGAGACAGAGTCTCATTCTGTCGCCCTGTGCTGGAGTGCAGTGGCGCGATCTCGGCTCACTGCAACCTCTGCCTCCCAGGCTCAAGCGATTCTCCTGCCTCAGCCTCCCAAGTAGCTGGGAATTACAGGCACGCACCACCATGTCCAGCTAATTTTTTTTTTTTTGGTTTTTAGTAGAGATGGAGTTTTACCATGTTGGCCAGGCTGGTCTTGAACTCCTGATCTCAAGTGATCCACCTGCCTCAGCCTCCCAAAGTGCTGGGATTACAGGCATGAGCCACTGCACCTGGCCTGATTTTATATTGTGAGGTTTTTTTCCTTGTGATGTATTCATATCATAGAATTTTTCAACAAAATGATTATGCATTATTTGCACAGTAAATTATACTTCTTTAAAAGAAAAATCAGTTAGCAAGCTAGCTAAAATAATGAATAGAACTGAGTCTTTCAAGCTAGTATGAATAGTGTTTGCCCTGGGGACCCCTCTGGCTCCAGTGAGCAGATGATGAATCAGCCCTTCATGAGATTCAGATCTGCCTCACTTCCGTTTTTCACCAACGACTGTCCACGTCGTGTACTGATATGTTCACTTCAAGTACCCTCCCCATAGCCCGGGAGATCTCAAGTCAGGAAGCTAAGGCTTGGTGGGGAACAAGACCTGCCCAAGGGAGACAGGAAGCCAGGCAGCACTGAAGCAGGAAGGCAGGGTCTCCTCCCAGAACCAGGGACAGAGCTGGACACAGAGAATATGCACTTTTCTCCCAACCCGGGCTCCACAGGCACTTCGTTGGTTCGATAGGCCAAGCCCCCGACCAGGCCAAGGCCTTTGTGGCTGAAACTTGGAGTTTAGAAAACAATTTCTCTCCAACAAGGGCCTTGCTTGCAGGAATCACCATCCACCCCATGGCATCCCACTGCCTTCCACAGGCCCAGGAGGACAATAAACAATCCCTAGGCAGGCACAGTGGCTCATGCCTGTAATCCCTGCATTTTGGGAGGCTGGGGTGGGCCGATCACTTGAGGTCAGGAGTTCAAAACCAGCCTGGCCAACATGGCGAAACCCCATATCTCCTAAAAATACAAAAATTAGCTGGGCATGGTGGCACATGCCTGTAGTCCCAGCTACTCAGGAGTCTGAGGCAGGAGAATTGCTTGAATCCAGGAGGTTCAAGAGGTTTCAGTGCACCAAGATAGTGCCACTGCACTCCAGCCTGGGCAACAGAGCAAGACTCTGTCTCAAAAAACCAGTCGCTCATACAGAATGACAATGAACAATGCCGGGGTGAGTGCTGATTCAAGCACGGGTCCAGAACAGAGCTGTCGCTCCCAGGGTGCACAGAAGTGAAAGTGCTGCCTGTGCTCCCTGGGAAGGCCACCCCCCTGCCACTCCCAGTTCTCATCTTTCCCAGCCTCCCCTCTCTGGCAGGGAGAGACTGCCTCTCTCCCTCCACCCTCCCTCCTCAAACCACCTCAGATGAAACCTGTCTTTCTGGAAAGGCCTTGTCATCCTCTTGACATCTGTGTCAAAAGGGCAGCAGTGGCTCCCCTGGCCCAGGGCCAGCTGGGCTCGCTGGTGAAGTCACTTCTCAACAGAGACGTCCTGCAGAGGCCAAGCTTGCAACAATATAAAATGCTCTCTAAAGGTCTCACCTACACCCAGAACTGCCCATGACCCTAGCAAATGCACCTTCTCCTTGTCTGAGGCCTGGCTGAGCCTCATTGGTCTCATCAGTAAAATGGGGATGAGGGTGATACTCACAGCCATATTTGATTTCAGTGTCCTGTTCCTTTTTTTTTTTTTTTTGTCACCCAGGCTGGAGTGCAGTGGTGCGATCACAGCTCACTGCAGTCTCAAACTCCTGAGCTCAAGCTATCCTCCTTACTTAGCCTCTCACGAAGCTGGGATTACAGGCATCCACTACCAAGCCCAGCTAATTTTTAATTTTTTGTAGAGACAGCATATCGCTATGTTACCTAGGCTGGTCTCAAATTCCTAGGCCCAAGTGATCCTCCTACCCTGTCCTCCCAAAGTGCTGAGAGTACAGACATGAGCCACTGCACCCAGTCCAGTGTCCTATTCAGGATAAGGTTTTGTTCAGCACAAATCTTTGCCTTTCTGTCAAAACACAGTTGGTAGGAACATCAAGGCCACCAACCCATTTGTGGCCAACCTCTGTGGGCTCCACCCGTGGGGAAGAGTAAAAGTGTCATTATGTTTTCATCCTAAAGAGAGTCCAGCTTTTCTCTTTCTTTTTCTTGTTCTTTCTTCAGTGACGTGCGGTGGCCCCATCTGGTACTACAGGGGACTTGGAAGTGGGCAGGAATGGGGAACAGATGGGGAGGGGCAGTGTCAGCAGGGCTGCCAGCAACCAGACCTGTCAGCACACTTGGGGCTGATATCCACTCTGTCACACAAAGTACTGGGTCACAGCCAGCCACGGATGTAAGCTAACAGAGCCCCATGTCAGCCCCAACAAGAAGTTCTGGTTTCCTGTGAAAGCCCCGTCTTATTGAGCTTTGAGTTTCTAGATGTCTTTAAAATGCAAGCAATAAATGATGTGTATAAACATGAACCACCCTCATCTCCACTCTGGAGCTGCCAGCGTGGTCTGAGCTGGGGGGCAGGCAGGCCCATGTATGCCCGTCCCACTGTCCAAACCTGAAGATGGAGAAAATGGCCTCTGTCCTCATCCCTCCAAACCCGGTCCCTGCCAGCTAGACAGACGCAACGCCCACTCGTTCAGGCTGGCACACCAGAGAACTGGTGAAATAAAAATAGAACACCAAAGTCAGGATGACGCAAAGGAAGCCAAATGCCCACAAGAAAGGGCTGTGACGAGCTTTAATGCTCATGCCGAGCTTCCTGTCTACCAAGGCCAAGGTTCAGGAGTGAGCTGCTCGAGGGCTTTTTATCACAGAGGGACAGGGGCAGCCTCAGGCTTCCAAGACAGCACTCTCTCCTCCCAGGATTAAATTCTCAGGAGAATTCCGCACATAAAGTTGATTCTGCAGGATCATGAGATCCAAAAATACAGACTGATCAAAGAGTAGAACTGGGATCATGAGAGTAAGCAAGGGGAAGCGTCAGGCTCTACAATTCCAGCTTCGTGCCCAGGCACAGACCTCCTAACCCTCTGAGCTTCACGTGCCTCTCCTGCGGAGTCAGAATAATAACCCCATACCTCTCAGGGTGGCCCCAGGGCTTCATGATGACAAATGTGAAGTCGCTGGCGCAGGGCAGGGGCCCGAAACGCTGTGCAAACAGCCACCCACCTTCAGTTCTGCCAGAAGGTGCAGATAGAAAATGACTTCTGGCCGGGCGCGGTGGCTCAAGCCTGTAATCCCAGCACTTTGGGAGGCCGAGGCGGGTGGATCACGAGGTCAAGAGATCGAGACCATCCTGGTCAACACGGTGAAACCCCGTCTCTACTAATACAAAAAAAATTAGCTGGTCATGGTGGCGCGTGCCTGTAATCCCAGCTACTCAGGAGGCTGAGGCAGGAGAATTGCCTGAACCCAGGAGGCGGAGATTGTGGTGAGCCGAGATCGCGCCATTGCACTCCAGCCTGGGTAACAAGATTGCGAAACTCCGTCTCAAAAAAAAAAAAAAAAAAAGAAAATGACTTCTGATTCCCAACTCGAAGGAAGGAGGCATTTAGGGTGGAAGGCTATTTTTAACATTTTAAACACTCTAATGGAAACCAATTCTAGGTGGGCAGCAACTTGGTGCACAGTCCCAAGAGACACAGTGGCCATGGGGGCAAAGTAACACAGGAGCCTGGCAGCAGGGGAGGTGGGGGCCTGCGCCTGCCCACCCATGCCATTGACAGCCAGCCTCAGTCACACACTGGAGGTGGGTAGCCCAGGATTCTCCCTGCCAGGACCCCCAGGGATGGGAAGGGGATGCAGGCGACTAAGGGAACTGCTAATCTCCTACAGCTTAGGTGGCCACAGGCACCAGGAGGTTGACATGGTGGTTCTCAGACAGAGTCTGGATTTTTTGTTTTTGTTTTTGAGGCAGAATCTTGCTCTGTGACCCAGGCTGGAGTGCACTGGTATAACCACAGCTCACTGCAGCCTCTACCTCCCAGGTTCAGGCAATCTTCCCACCTCAGCCTCCCAAGTAGCTGAGACTACAGGAGCATGCCACCAGGCCTGGCTTTTTCAGTTTTGGGTTTGTTTTTATTTTTTTCTGGTAGAGACAGGGTTTTGCCACATTGTCCAAGCTGGTCTCAAACTCCTGGGCTCAAGCAATCTACCTGTCTTGGCCTCCCAAAGTTATGGGATTACAGGTATGAGCCACTACACCCAGCCTGGAATCTGGGTGTCTTTGAAAGCTGCCTTGCTGAGGCTGAGAACCCACAGTGATGAGGGCTGAGTCCCAGGTACAAGGAGGAAATGGGGGAGGGGCAGAAGCACTTCTCTGTGCCCCTGTCATGGTTCACCAGAGCTCAATGCCAGGCATGGTTTCTTTTTCTCTCTGATTTGTTTTCAGAATGCCTGTTCTCCATGAGCATGAATCACCGATGCCATGGAAGGCAAATGACCTCCCAGAAGTCTGCAGCGTGTCCTACAGTCGGGCTTACCAGCAGGGAGACCCTCCTAAGCCTTGGCTTTCTCATCCAACAAAAGAGATGTGGAAGTGGACCCCTGACCCCAAGACTTGCCATGAAGATAAAAAAAACAAATACCCAGCAGATCTAAGCTACCACCATTTGCTACAGTCTCATTCTGTTGCTCAGGCTAGAGTGCAGTGGCACAATCTTGGCTCACTGCAACCTCTGCCTCCTGGGTTCAAGTAATTCTCCTACCTCAGCCTCCTGAGTAGCTGGGATTACAGGCACCAGCCATCACACCCGGCTAATTTTTGTATTTTTAGTAGAAACAGGGTTTCACCATATTGGCCAGGCTGGTCTTGAGCTTCTGACCTCAGGTGATCCTTCCTCCTTGGCCTCCTGCTACTGTTATTATAATGACCATCTCTAATTCTAGGCCAGGCTTTTTTCCCTAAGTGCTTTCCCATATCTGTGGCCTATTTAATTCAGATAACAGCTCTGGGGGACAAGTGCTACCCTGTATAAGGTAATTGTCTTATATCTGAAGAGAGTGAAGCCTAGAATGCAGATTTATTTATTTATTTATTTTTTCCTTTTTAGGTGGTTTCAGAGGAATTTTTTTTCTTTTTTATGACTGCAGATTTATTTATAATCTGCTTGTTTATGCTCTACTTCCTTTGGGAGAAGAATTAAAGGATGTTTACAGGTGCTGGGCCTTTGGCTGATGGGTCCCGTCTTGCTAGCTGCCTGAGAACATTTCACACAGTGGCAAATCCAGGAGCTGCTGGAGCAGGGGGGACTCAGAGCTGGCAACGAGGTCTTTCCTCGGTGAGCACACTCTGGAAATCCCCCCTAACTCTTCACGCCCATCAAACTAAACAGTAATTTGTTCTTAAGCTGACTCATATGGCCGGAATAGATCCCTTCCAGAACAAACAAAAGTGATTCAACTGTAATTAAAGAAACCTCATGCCAGCTGGCCCTATCAGGGCAAACACAGCTCTCTACGCCCTCTCTTTTCCTTTCCCTCCTAATCCCTGGGTTTGGCCATCCACAGTCACACACAAAACACAACACACACACACACACACACACACTCAAAACTCCCAACTCAAGCTAGACCTGAAATGAGGCAAACCTGAGGGCACAGCCTGCCTTCCTCATTGTGCAGTCCCTGGTTCTCCAGTGAACTTGGACTCTACCAGCTGCCGAAATGACTCATTCTTTCAAATTCATTCATTGTGTTAGGGAACTGGGAATCCTTTATCAAAACTGACATAATACTGACATTAAGCTAGTTAAATAAAAGACACCTAATTATAAACTGGGAGGAGCTCTATGCTGAAAACAAACTCAAGGGAGGGATGCCTGACGGACCTACTTCCATAGGCCGACCAGGAAAAGCTGCTGTGAGGAGGGGCATGTACACAGACATCCAGAGGATGAAAAGGACCAGCCATGGAAGAATGGAGGGAAGCTGGTGGGGACAGCATTTCAAGGAGAGGGAACACATGGGCAAAGGTCCTTAGGCAGCAAACACTGGCATATCTCCACAAGTGAAGGATAACCTTAACGGCTGAGGGGAATGACTGAGGGGGAAAATGGCAGAGATGCGGTTGGAGGCTGGGCATGCTGGCTCACACCTGTAATCCCAACATTTTGGGAGGCTGAGGCAGGAGGATCACCTGAGGTCGGGAGTTCGAGAGCAGCCTGACCTATGTGGAGAAACCCTGTCTCTACTAAAAATAAAAAATTAGCCAGGTGTGGTGGCACATGCCTGTAATCCTAGCTACTCAGGAGGCTGAGGTAAAAGAAAAACTTGAACCTGGGAGGTGAAGTTTGCAGTAAGCTGAGATCGTGGCATTGCACTCCAGCCTGGGCAACAGAGCAAAACTCCATCTCAAAAAAAAAAAGAGAGAGAAATGAGGTTGGCGACCTGGGCAAAGTTAGACCATGCAGGGCCTTGTAGGCCACGGTTAGGCAGAAACTTACCATAAGTGCCCTGGAACTGAGGTAACCTGTAGCTGAGAGAGTACTTACCAAATAACCATCTGCTCCCTCTCTCATACCCCTGCCTCCTTTGCAACTAGTCTGGGCCACATGACTGGTTCTAGCCAGAGTATTTTAAGTGGAGATACTATCCATCACTTCCTGGACAAAGCACTTAACAGCTAGTGAGCCTCTTCCATCCTTGTCTTCCCCGGCCACAGTGACCTTGGAAGCCACATGTTCTCGATGACATAGCTGGCTACAAGAAAGCAGGTGGCTGTGTGACCCATACTGGACTTCAGGTGAGTGGGAGATCAATATTTGTTGCATTGAGCAACTAGATTTCAAGGTTCATCTGTTACTGCAGCATAACCAAGCCTATCCTGGCTAATGCATCATCTCAGTATGTGTCCAAAACTTGCAACCGGAGGAACCTACTTGTAAGAGCTAAGCATCTGGCCACAGCAACCTCGGTTCAAATCTGAGTTAACGGCACCAAAAAAACCCAAAAAACAAAACAAACAAACCAAAAAAGAGAGCTAAGCATCTAGCAGGAGTTCAATAAAGGACGGTTTACTTCACCTCGGCTCTTACCCTTCCTCTCTGAAAAACTGAGGACTGGCCAGTCATGGTGGCTCATGTCTGTAATTCCAGCACTTTGGGAGGCTGAGGTGGGTGGATCATGAGGTCAGGAGTTTGAGACCAGCCTGGCCAATGTGGTGAAACCCTGTCTCTACTAAAAATACAAAAAAAACTAGCTGGGTGCAGTGGCATGCACCTGTAGTCCCAGCTACTTGGGAGGCTGAGGCAGGGGAATTGCTTGAACTCAGGAGTCAGAGGTTGCAGTGAACCGAGATTGTGCCACTGCACTCCAGCCTGGGCAATAGAGGGAGACTCTGTCTCAAAACCAAAAAACCAAAAAACCAAAAAAAAAACAAACAAACTGGGAACTGGTTTAGAGGCATTCCATACTCTGTTCATTCTAACACCACTCTCAAGAGACCAACAGTGATTAAAGCCTTACTTTTTTCCAATGGAATAATGCATACCTGGAAGGAAAAGGTCAAGTGACCTGTCCTGAGCCACTCAGCAATTAACTTTAAGAAAACCTCACCATCTCTTAGGCTTTGAACCTTCCAGTTTACAAGAAAAGCAGATAGGGCAATGTCTTCACCCATTTTCCAGATGGAAAAAGTGAGGCTTGATGCAAACCAGTAACCTACCCAAGAAGTGGGTAAGGTCAGACAGACCTGAATTCCCATGTTGGCCTCATCACTACGGGCTATGTGGCCTTGGGGCATTACTTAATCTCTGAGCCTCAGTTTCCCTTCTATACAATAGGGATAATAAGAGTTATGAGAAAAGACGCTTACCTGGCCAATATCAGGTGCTAAATACAAGCTACTACTAGAACCCAGGTGCCCTGACCCCTGGCCTGTGGAGTCTTGGCTCACAACGGTGCCACCTCCAGTGGCAAGTCTGCAGTGGGCCAGGGTCTGGATGTAGGCGTGTTCTGTTGTGCCCTAGCAGCTGGAAAGGGGCAGAGGTGGGGCAGCCTTCCAAGAGGACAGGCACATAAGCCCTGTCTGGACATGGCACAGCCCGGCCCCTTCCGGAGAAGAAGGGTTCCTTCTCTTCTGTTTCATTTTATGTAGCAGCCCCAAATTTTCCACTCATTGAGAGTGCAGCTCCAGGAAGGAAATGACTCTGGCTGAGATGCCAAACCCAAAGTTAGAAACTGTCAAGAGTTGCACAACCAAGAAGAAACTGCCTGAAAATTGTGAAACTGAAGACTCCCTGGAAGATGGTAGCAACAGATGGGAAGAGAAATCCTTGGTCACCTTCCAAATCCCCCCTGAAGTGTCTCCCTGTCCTACTCAGTTGACATCTAGAACCTCACAGGCCGGCCCCCTAGTCTAGCCCATGTGGCAGCCAAAACAAGGGGATACTCCCCAGTGGAAGCCCTCCAACATCTTCCCTTCACTCCCAGGTGAAAGCAAACGCTTGGCTGTGGCCTGCATGGAGCTGGGTGGCCCGACCCTGCCCTATCCCTAGCCACAGCCCATCCCTGGGCCTTTGTACATGCTGCTCCCCCTGGCTAGATGTGTCCATGTGATCCTTCACTTCTTAGTCCACTATTCCTTTGGAAGGAGGCTCAAATTTCACTACTTCAGGGAAACTTCCCCTGATGAGATCATATCTTCCCATCTTGGGCCCTGGGTGGTGGCTAACACCTGTAATCCCAGCACTTTGGGAGGCCGAGGCAGGCAGATCATGAGGTCAGGAGATCGAGACCAACCTGGCTAACACAGTGAAACCCTGTCTCTACTAAAAAAATACAAAAAATTAGTTGGGCATGGTGCCACGCGCCTGTAGTCCCAGCCACTTGGGAGTCTGAGGCAGAAAAATCACTTGAACACAGGAGGCGGAGGTTGCAGTGAGCTGAGATCGCGCCACTGCAATCCAACCTGAGCAACAGAGCAAGAGTCTGTCTCAAAAAAAAAAAAAAAATCCCCCTATCTTGCACTCTCCTACGTGCCCTCCCCACCTGACCTATATTTATCCTTTGAACACTCATACTGCAGTGGATGACATGCATCTGTGTGTTAGGTCCTTACAATTCATCTCTCACTGGACTGCAAGCTCCTTGAGGCCTGAGACCTTGGCTGTGTTTTCGTGATTGCATCCCCAGCATCTAGCACACAGCAGGCTCTCTGTAAACATATTTTTAGGCCAGGCACGGTGGCTCATTCCTGTAATCCCAGCACTTTGGGAGGCCAAGGTGGGTGGATCACCTGAGGTAAGGGATTCGAGACCAGCCTGGCCAACATGGCAAAACCCCATCTCTACTAAAAATACAAAAATTAGCTGGACCTGGTGGCGCACACCTGTAATCCCAGCTACTCAGAGGCTAAGGCACAAAGATCGCTTAAACCTGGGAGGCAGAGGTTGCAGTGAGCCGAGATTGAGCCACTGCAGTCCAGCCTGGGCGACAGAGCGAGACTCCATCTCAAAAAAAAAAAAAAAAGGTATTTTTAGTTCCTTATTAACTCTCTTTTCCAGCTCCTGCATATCTAACTCCCTGTGGCAGGGCCGAGGGAGAATTTCACCTCACAGGGCAGTGTACCTGGTTTCCAGCCTCCATCCTCAGAGCCAGAGCCATCTGCTCCCCACCATCTACAGGATCAGTGCCTAACCCAGCCTTTGGTGGCATTTAATCAGCTGTAGAGCTCAGCACTGATTATAGTGGATTCTCCTTTGCCTGGGAGCCACAGCTGGGATACTCACCTCTGCCTCAATTCCTGCTCTTAAGCCCCAAGACACCAGCATACAAGGTCTGGAACACGGTCCACAGTCCCCTCCTAAGCCTGGCCATCTGGAAAAATCCAGGTGATGTTGGGCCCTAGGCCCAGAAACAGACTCTGAATGCTGGTCTGAAGATACAAGTACTGCCCCTGACCCCCTAGGTTCTCCACCATGGGGCTTCCCTGAGATGCCCAGCACCATCACCATGGTCACCATTTCCCCAGAGCAGTGACTCACAAAGTATATTGATCTCATATTAGTAAGTATCAAATGAAAAGGAGTACCATGGTCAAATATGAATGGGAAACAACGGCCTGAATAAGTTTCCTTGCTGCAGGACTTATCAGAGCCTTCACGGTTGGTGTGCATTGTAAATCTCCAAAGGTGGAGGCACTGATAAAGTATGCGTGGTTTCCAGAGTTTAGTTATTTATGGACCCTTTTGTTTGCAGCAGGGTATCTTGCTGGACCACTCTTCTGAGGCACGTGGTGTGGGAAATGCTGCTCTAGACCATGACCTGCCACTGCAGATGCCCTGTATATGTCATACTCTCCCCATCATAATGAGGCAGCTTTCAACTAGGACGCAAAGGCAGCATTCCCCTTTCCTGTCTGACCCAGAGAGTGAATCTTCATCCAAGACCCAGTTCTTCCCTGGAGGCTCAGTGGTCACAACATTCACAAATCACTATTTTTCAGCTAGTCGTTGCCAGAAGATGGGAGGTGAAACTGAAGAGGAGAGGATAAAAAAAGGGCTTCATCTTACAAAATGGGGCATTGGGAGACATTGCCTATAGCTTACGGAAGAAATGTAAGTATATTTGTTAACATTGCAAAGCCAACCTATAGAGGGACTAAAAATAGTGATACAGGTGGAATAGCCCTAATCTGAAACCCTGAAATCCAAAATACTCCAAAATCCAAAACTTTATGAGTAGCAACATGACACTCAAAAGAAATGCTCATTGGAGCATTTCAGATATTGGATTTTCAAATTAGGGATGCTCAGCCACTAAGGATATAATGCAAAAATTCCAAAATCTGAAAAAAAAAATTAGCTGGGCATGGTGACTTGCACCTATAGTCCTAGCTACTTGGGAGCTGAGGCAAGAGGACTGCTTGAGCCCAAGAGTTCAAGACAGCAGTGAGCTATGATTGCACCACTGCATTCCAGCCTGGGCAACACAGCAAGACCCTGTCTCTATTAAAAAAAAAAATAGGTAAGAAAAAAAACGAAGACCCAGAATGTAGCTAACAATCCAAGTCAACTAAGAATCCCCATTTTGGGGGATCTCAAGAGTCAGCCTCAGCAGCAGGGAAGACCATGGTACCAACCTTTCTAATGATCTAATCTCTGCTCCACCTTTCTCAGTTCTACTACTGACCCTCAGAAGAGGTTCTCTGCCAAATACAGAGAGTTCAAAGGCAAAAGTCAAATCAAGAGTGCTGGCTTTCCATCCAACTTACTCTTTCAGGCAGCTTCAAGGGAGCTCCAGGTAAGCTCGTTAAACTGGGGAATGAGTCGGGGGAGACTGAGCGCAGAAGCCAGGAAGTAACAGACCAAACACTTCAGGGCTAAGAATTAAGATGTGTCTTGCCGGGCGAGGTGGCTCATGCCTGTAATCCCAGCACTTTGGGAGGCCGAGGTGCGTGGATCACCTGAGGTCAGGAGTTCAAGACCAGCCTGACCAACATGGAGAAACCCCATCTCTACTAAAAATACAAAAATAGTCGGGCATGGTGGCACACACCTGTAATCCCAGCTACTCAGGAGGCTGAGGCAAGAGAATCTCTCGAACCCAGGAGATGGAGGTAGCAGTGAGCCGAGATCACACCGTTGCACTCCAGCCTGGGCAACAAGAGTAAAACTCCACCTCAAAAAAAAAAAAGATGTGTCTAGGCTGGTTCTTTGGCTGTGATTACCACACAGCAGAACTGATTAGAAGCCAAGAGAGCAGAAGCTTACCGTTTTTTGACAGAATTGAGTTGCCAAAGAAACCACAGCTGAATCTGATAAAAGCTGGTGATGACTTGACTCCTGCAGCTCCACTCAAGCCCCCAAACCCACACCAGCAGGAGGTGGTTTGTGAAAGCCAAGTAGCCCTAAATGAAAGCACATTCTCTCCAGTTCCATTCAGATAAGGCCACAGAGAATAATGAACATGGAAGCCACTTCCCCTGCCTCTTAAGACAGCCAGAAATCACGGAGGACTAGCTATCAGAGCAGTGTTTTGTTTTTTTTTTTTTTTTCAGACGGAGTCTTGCTCTGTCACCCAGGCTAGAGTGCAGTGGCACATTCTCAGCTTACTGCAACCTCCACCTCCCTGCAACCTCTGCCTCCCAGGTTCAAATGATTCTCTTGCCTCAGCCTCTCAAGTAGCTTAGATTACAGGCACTCACCATCACACCTGGCTAATTTTTGTATTTCCATTTATTTTTGAGACAGAGTGTCACTGTGTTGGCCCAGGCTGGAGTGCAGTGGCATGATCTTGGCTCACTGCAACCTCCGCCTCCCAGGTTCAAGCGATTCTCCTGCCTCAGCCTCCTGAGAGGCTGGGATTACAGGTGTGAGCCTTGCATAATTTTTCTATTTTTACCTAATTACACCTTGCCTAATTTTTGTATTTTTAGTAGAGACAGGGTTTCGCCATGTTGGCCAGGCTGGTTTCGAACTCCTGACCTCAAGTGATCCAACCATCTCGGCCTCCCAATGTGCTAGGATTACAGGTGTGCCCGGCCAGAGCAGTGGTTCTTAAACCTCAAGGTGCATCAGAATCACCTGGGGGGGGCTTAAGCCAGACTGCTGGACCTCGCCCCTAGTTTCTGAATCAGCAGATGAAGTGGGGCCCAATAATTTGCATTTCTAACAAGTTCCCAGGTAATACTGACGCTTAGGATGCTTTGAGAATCACTGATCACTGAGAACCAAAGGCTGCAGGACGGGCCAAGCAAAGAACTTACTCCTTTAACAGGGAATGGAGTTTTACAATTGTTTTGTTGACTGCTATAGACAAGAAACTACCTCGTGTTTCTCATCTAAAATGGGAGTTTTTATTGTGGCTTCCTGTTCAAATTCCACCTTTGAATTTGGCTGTGCTGGGGGAAGGGGATACAGAAAACGTCTCTTTGGTTGAGAGGCCCTGGGTCACTGGGGCCATTAAAGAAGGCTACACATCACCCACACATCCCAGACTTGCCCTAAAGGAGGTAGCTACTTAGGCCCCCAGGCCTGTCTCCCTTGTGGAAAGCAGACATTTTATGCATGTCAACATAAGTGTATATGGATATCTGCTTGGCCACAAGGAATTATGGCAGAAACTGCTAATCGTCCCTCCAATACTGATTTCCTCCTTTTCTAGAGTACTAGAGCTTCAGTTGTACACATAACCTTCCAGCTAAAGATGACATTTCCCAGCCTCCCTCAGAAGCAGGTGTGGTTCTGTGACCAGGTTCTGGCCAATAGCTCGCGAGGGAAAGTAAGTGAGCAACTCCCTGGTCGTGTCCTTAAAAGAAGAGGAGCATGCCTACACTTTCCCTCTTTTCCCCTTCTTTCTGGCTGGGATGTGCATGTGGGGGCACAGAGGGGCCATCTCAGCCGTGAGAAGCCTTGTGTCCACGCTGACAGAATGATAAAGAAGACACAGTCTGGGCCTCAACACCACGGAGCTGCCACATGAGCCCAGGGCAGCCCGGCAGTCACAGGAGAAGGAAATGAACACCGTCTTCTCTCAGCCACTGTGGTCTGTGCTTCTTTAACAGCAGTGAACCTGGAAGGCTAATACAGGGGACCAAGATGTGGATGGTTAAAAGAGGAAAAAGGGGCTGACCCTGGCCAGCAGATTTGCTAGGGCAAGGAATGGGTAGCTGCTTGCTGTTCTAAGCCTTCTGTACTGATTCATTCTAATTCTTAGAATATTCAGCGTTTGACAAATTAAATAACTATGGCCTTGGCAACTAAGGCTGAGGAAATATCAAGCAACAGAGACCCACAGACCCAGTCCTCTACCCGTTCAGACCAGAAGCCACCGCAGTCCACAATTTCAAGAGGCTGTGCACAAACATGGCCCCCAGTGGGCCCTAATCGTACCACTGAGTTCAAGCATGGCCTTCAAAAGGCCACAGTCACATACAGGCACATGCCCTGGAGAAGTCAGTCCCTGAGGAAGCCACTTCATGTCAAGGACTTTTAATATGTGGGGTTTTCAAGTACTGTTTTCTTTAAATTTATTGTTAATGCCCTTTAAGAGGTGGGGGGCATCTGGCCAGGCACGGTGGCTCAGGCCTGTAATCCCAGCATTTTGGGAGACCAACGTGGGTGGATCACAAGGTCAGGAGTTCCAGATCAGCCTAGCCAATATGGGGAAACCCTTTCTCTAGTAAAAATACAAAAAATTAGCTGGACATGGTAGTGCGCGCCTATAGTCCCAGCTGCTCAAGAGGCTGAGACAGGAGACTCTATTGAACCCAGGAGGTAGAGCTTGTAGTGAGCCAAGATCGTGCCACTGCACTCCAGCACGGGTGACAGAGCAAGACTCCATCTCAAAAGCAAAATAGTGGGCATCTGTTTGAACTACTATGGAAATAACAACAACAAAGAAAAATAAAGGGTCAGGCACGGTGGCTCTGCCTTTAATCCCAGCACTTTGGGAGGCTGAGGTGGGATCACCTGAGGTCAGGAGTTCGAAACCAACCTGGCCAACATGGTGAAACCTGTCTTTACTAAAAATACAAAAATTAGCCAGGTGTGGTGGAGCATGCCTGGAATCCCAGCTATTTGGGAGACTGAGGCAAGCGAATCGCTTTGAACCTGGGAGGTGGAGGTTGCAGTGAGCTGAGATCACGCCATTGCACTCCACCCTGGGCGACAGAGCAAGACTCTGTCAAAAAATAAATGAATAAATAAAATAAAATAAATACAGCAGTGGGCAGAGATCAGGTTCCCAAACTGTCAGAGACAATGAGCTAGTTCATAACCAGTCCTAAGCGAGTGAGTGCAAAGGCACGTTTAACTGACGTGAAGCAGTTGGGAAGGGAAGAGGCTTTGAACAGACAGAATGAGAAATTTAAAATGCTTCTCTATATTCACCTCCAAAAAGTGACAAGGATTTACAGCACTTTTTTCTAATAAAAAAAAAAAAGATACAGAAAGGGGAAGTGCCTTGCCTGAGAATTCAAACCAATAGTAACACACCACACGACCCCCATAACAAAAGAACAGCAGGGATTTTGTGGACGTGGAAACCAGCCTTAATCATTCTTCCTCAGGCAATTTTGATCAGCAGGGCTAAGAGGAAGAAACAGGAGGTCTGGGAACAAGAAAGGAGGGTAGAGGTGGTGAGAACAGGAGAGCACAGATCTTGAGTAAAGTTCTTTTTTTTTTTTGAGACTCTGCAACCTCCGCCTCCCAGGTTCAAGCAATTCTCCTGCCTCAGCCTTCTGAATAGCTGGGATTACAGGCATGCGAAACCATGCCCGACCAATTTTTTTGTATTTTAAGTAAAGGTGGGGTTTCTCCATGTTGGTCAGGTTGGTCTCGAACTCTCAACCACAGGTGATCCACCTGCCTCGGCCTCCCAAAGTGCTGGGATTATAGGCATGAGCCACCTCATCCCACCAATCTTAAGTTCTAAGCAGAACAGAGGCCAACAGGCAAAAGTATCACTAGTGTTTCCTTGACACGAAAGGACTGCGCTCAGAGGCAACTGGTGCAGCTGAATCTCCCATGTGGAAGCTAAGTAGGACTGCTGAGGGGGATGGTGCATGCCTGTAATGCCGCACTTGAGAGGCTGAGGTGGGCAGATCACCTGAGGCCAGGAGCTAGAGACCAGCTTGGCCAACATGGTGAAACCCTGTCTCTATTAAAAATACAAAAATTAGCTGGGTGTGGTGGCAGGCACCTGTAATCCCAGCTACTAAGGAGGCTGAGGCAGGAGAATTGCTTGAACCCAGGAGGTGGAGGTTGCAGTGAGCCAAGATCATTCCGCTGCACTCCAGCCTGGGTGACAGAGTAAGACTCGGTCTCAAAAAAAAAGAAGCTAAGCAGGATGGCTCTGGATCCAGACTGCTTGAGTATGACCTTCACCCCTTGGCCATTCATGGCCAGGTTCCTTGGGTGGAGAAGGGGCTTCTTTGAGCAGACCCTTGGGGAGTGCCAGCACCTCAAAAGTGCTCAGTGTTCCCCTAAAAAGGTGTCACACTGAGATGAGCGTATTTCTGGAAATTTCGCACTCTATTGTTTGTTGGCCTCACATTGCTAAGAATCTGTATGAGATTAGTCAACAAGTTTTGACATCAATGGTGAGTGTCCAACCAGAGGCTGTGTCTCAAGCCCTGGTGCTTCTCTGCTTTCAGGCATCGGGACTCCCCTGCAACCTCTGAGCCTGAGCTGCAGGGGCTACACTGCGGTCTGGTACCAGCTCCCCCCCACACCGGCTCCCCTCTCCACTGTGGACTTGGCTGGAACTCCCGCCCCTGCTCCTGACTACGCTTGAGCTGGACAATGATGGGGTCAAGAGGTCCAGGGCCCAGGGAAAGGAAGGGACTTGTCCAGAGCCACACAACCAAGGATGAGCCTGAACTGAAACTCAGCCCACCACCCACCATTGCACTGTGAAACCACCTGGCCTCTCTGGCAGGCCAGAATGAGGATATGGCCTTCAGGGTATTAACCTAAATAACAAACAAGGAGAGGCTCTCTACAAGAAAATGCTGCTTACTCAGGAATAGGGCATCGGAATGAGAGTACACGTGCCATAGTAAACTAAGTGTATCCAGAAAGGTTTTTCAAAGAAAAACTGAGGAGGATGACATAACTGTATTTTTTTTTTTTTTTTTGAGACGGAGTTTCGCTCTTGTTACCCAGGCTGGAGTGCAATGGTGCGATCTCGGCTCACCGCAACCTCCGTCCACCTCCTGGGTTCAGGCAATTCTCCTGCCTCAGCCTCCTGAGTAGCTGGGATTACAGGGATGCGCCACCACGCCCAGCTAATTTTTTGTATTTTTAGTAGAGACGGGGTTTCACCATGTTGACCAGGATGGTCTCGATCTGTTGACCTCGTGATCCACTCGCCTTGGCCTCCGACATAACTGTTTTAAGGTAATTGTCCTTGGATAACAAGGGTGATACCAGTCTCCCAGGTCAGACAGGCATTTGCTGGACAGATGTCCTCGCAGAAGTATTTTTTTGTGTGTGGCTGTGATGGTCTTTATGTAAGGTTGTGGTTTTTATAGAGTTGTCCATGACAGTTATTATTGTCAGGCATTTATGCATGACAGTCCTCCTTCATGGCCTTCCCCAGCTCTATTTGTCAGGGTTATTTTTTCTTTTTTTTGAGACGGAGTCTCGCTCTGTCGCCCTGGCTGGAGTGCAGTGGTGCATTCTCAGCTCACTGCAACCTCTACCTCTCAGGTTCAAGCAGTTCTCCTGTCTCAGCCTCCTGAGTAGCTGGGATTACAGGTGTGTGCCACTGTACCCAGCTAATTTTTTTGTATTTTTAGTAGGGACAGGGTTTCATCATGTTGATCTGGCTGATTTTGAACTCCTGACCTCAAATGATCTGCCTACCTCAGCCTCCCAAAGTGCTAGGATTACAGGTGTGAGCCACCACACCTAGCCAAGTGTTTTTTTTTTTTTTGACACAAAATGATTCCATGTTGATTCTGACAACTTTTGCAGGGGGAATGTAAGGAGAGGAACAGCAGCAGCTCAGGAGAACCAGGCAGGGAGGGGTTCAGGTGGGTTCCAGGAGTGGATAGGCTGTGGCCTGGGCAGTGACCCCCTCCACTCTGAGGAGGAAGGTGGGCTTAGTTAGGCAGCAGAAGTCCGCAGGGTGGGGAGGGCCATGACTCAGCAGGAGCCACCACTATGTGGGGACACAGGGGAGTCATGCTGGAGCGTCACTCACACTGGGAGCCAGATTGCCCCATTCTCTGCCCCAGACAGGAAAGCCTGGAAAGTCACTTGGCAGCTGAAGGAAGGAGATGCTCTAGCTGCCCCACTGGCCTCCCTGTGCCTGGTGTGGTCTGCCCCACAATGCCCCCAAAAGCCCAGCCTGGGCTGGAGTTCTAGATCTTTCCACCTGCAGGGCCACCCCAGCATCCCCTGCTCTCCTGGTTTATCCCAGAGGGTGGCGCTCTCTAGGCCCCTACCCTCAGGCCTTTGTTCCCAGTCCCTCCTCCTGGAAGCCATCCTTGATTCCAGAAGACCTGAGGGATAGGCAGGTGCTGAACCTGGTATCCTGGTCCAACCAGGTGGTTCCCAGCTCAGGAATCCCAGACAGGACAGCTCTTCCCTGGGTGTCTGGGGCTCCCACCACTGGCTCCCCAGGCAGCTTGCACATGCCGGCCCCTCTCTCCTGGGCTCTTACCCAATGCGTCACATGGCTGTCTTCTTCCTATTCCTCCAGGTTCATGTCCTCACACTGGCCTTCCTTGACCCCCTGTCCTAGGAGGCTCCCCTATCTGGTCACTGTGTCTTGCCTGCCCATTTCTTTACTTGTTTTCCTGTGCATTAACTGTCTCCTCACAAGACTGTGCCCTTGTGAGGGCAGAGTTGCTTTGCCTGTATTATATTCCAGAACTTAGGACAGCACCAGGCAGGTGCTCAGTTAAGTACCTGCAGAAGACTGGCCCCCTGCCCCACACTGAGGGGGTCTCTTTGGGGATGTGAGGAGGGGTAGGGGTAGCCAGACCCCTCTTCCCCCTGCCTTCTGCCAAGCGCCGGCTGAACACCAGGTACTTGACATTCTGCTCAACTTCACAGCCACCCTTCATGGTAGGGAGGTACTACCAGCTAAATATGTCCCCACAACACGTGATCCTATTCTTTCAGAGGACAGTAATTCATTAATACTGATATCAATATCAATCAACACTTAAAATTTAAAAAAAATGGCTACACTTACATGTGTGCAAAACAGGCTCTATACGTCCAAGGGAGTGTATCATGACACTATACAGAAGAGAAAAATGGCCAGGCATGGTAGCTCACACCTGTAATCCCAGCACTTTGGGAGGTCAAGGTGGGTGAATCACCTGATGTCAGGAATTCAAGACCAGCCTGGACAATATAGTGAAACCCCATCTCTACTAAAAATACAAAAAGTTGGCTGGGCATGGTGGCTCACACATATAATCCCAGCACTTTGGGAGGCCAAGGCAGGTGGATCATTTGAGGTCAGGAGTTTGAGACCAGCTTAGCCAACATAGTGAAACCCTATCTCTACTAAAAATACAACAATTAGGCGGGCATGGTGGTGGGTGCCTGTGGTCCTAGCTACTCAGGAAGCTGAAGCAGGAGAATTGCTTGAACCCAGGAGGCGGAGGCTGCAGTGAGCCAAGATCTCACCATTGCACTCCAGCCTGGGTAACAGAGCGAGACTCCATATGGAAAAAAAAAAAAAAAAAAAAAAAAAAAGCTGGGCCTGGTAGCAGATGCCTGTAATCCCAGCTACTTGGGAGGCTGAGGCCGGAGAATCGCTTGAATATGGGAGGTGGAGGTTGCGGTGAACTGAGATCACACCACTGCACTCCAGCCTGGGTGATAGAGAGAAACTTCATCTCAAAAAAAAAAAAAAAAAAAGAACCAAACAATGCTAGAAGGAACGTAAACGCCTCTCAATAGGGGCAAACTAAACAAATCATGGAACATCTGTCAAAGGAATACAATGTAGCTATTAGAAAGAACGTGTCAATTGTCAATATGAAACAGTCCCCAAGGTCTATTGCTAGGTGAAAAAAAAATTCACAATAGTACATGGTGTGCTACTATCTGTATCAAAAGGGGGTTGCAGGCAGGGTGAGGTGACTTATGCCTGCAATCCCAGTACTTTGGGAGGCCAAGGCAGGAGGATCACTTGAGGCCAGGAGTTCAAGACCAGCCTCAATCTCTACAAAAAAAATGAAAAATGAGTCAGGCATGGTGGCATGTGCCTTTAGTCCCAATTAGGAAGTTGAGGCAGGAGGATCACTTGAGCCCAGGACATCAAGGCTGCAATGAGTTTTGATCACACTACTGCTCTCCAGCCTGGGCAACAGACCAATACCCTGTCTAAAAAAAAGAAAAGTTTTTTAAAAAGGGATTACAGATACCTAATATCCTTGCTCATGCAGAGCATGAGCAATTTCTGATTATTTGTTACCAGTCATTACTTCTTGGGATGTAAAGTGGGGAAAGGATGACAATATGAATCATTTTTACTGCAGGCTTTTTTGAATTTTTGTTATAGTTATTGAAGTTTTTAAAATTAACTAATGTATTTATTTTTTAAACAGCCCAAATTTAAAAGGTACGAAACAATTTACGGTGAAGTCTCCCTCCTCCAACACTGTGTTCTCTGGCCGCCACAGGTAACCATTGTTATCAGTTTCTTTCTTTTTTTTTTTTTTAGAGATGGAGTCTTGGTCTTGTCACCCAGGATGAAGTGCAGTGGCACAATTCCAGCTCACTGCAAACTCCGCCTCCCGAGTTCAAGTGATTTTCCTGCCTCAGCCTCCTGAGTACCTGGGATTACAGGCACACACCACCACACCTGGCTAATTTTGTACTTTTAGTAGAGATAGAGTTTCATCATGTTAGCCAGGCTGGTCTCGAATTCCTGACCTTAGGTGATTCGCCCACCTTGGCCTCCCAAAGTGCTGGGATTACAAGTGTGATCCACAGCACTCGGCCTGTTAACAGTTTCTTACATGCACGGTAAACTCACTCATTAGATTAGTTTTTTTAATTAAAAGAGGAAAAAAATGTTAAGGCCAGAGAGTACAGCTCACACAAATGGAAACTGCTCAGGAGCATGATGGGCCTCACCCAGGGAGGACCCTCAGTTACTCACAGTTCAGGATGATCTGGGCAGCCCGGTAGAGCTCCAGGTGGCACAGGAGGTCCACAAGCTGCTGGACTGTGGCCTGCCGCATGCCCCACCACCACAGCAGCTCCCTCGTGATGCTCACGCCCTGCACCCGCTCCATGGACTTGATCTTCCGCAGCTGGGTCAGGTCTGTGATCACGTAGGAGGCTGGAACGGAGGGAGAGGACCCTGCTTAGAGTCAAAGAGGCAGTCCCTCCAGGAGAGGTCCCCACGCTAGCTGCTAGCTGGGTTTTTCCAGGACATCCTCCTCAAATGCCCCCTTCACACTGGAAACACCACGGTAAGCTGAGGTCCACAGGTGGCCCAAGTTACAATGCTGACTCTGCTGGACACCCATGGGGTCCAGTACACAAGACTTGGCAGAAAGACCACAGGACAGGAGGGTCCAAGGCTTGAGCACTGGCTGCTGCTATGCCTGGGGCAGTCAGCGTGCCTGGGGGAGTCTCAGTGAGTACCAGCTCTGCCTGCCTCCCCTTCTAGATGGAAGGTCCATATAGGCAGGGAGCGCTACCTGTTTGGTTCACTGTTACTTCCCCAGAATTGAGAATAGTGCCTGGCTCAGAGTGGAGGCGGGGCCAGGACGAGGGTGAGTCAGGCGAGGCACCTAAGGAAGGAAAATGCAGGAGGCGCTGACTTTTAGGTGGCACCGCAGGACCCTGAGCATCCGAGCCTCCTTACATTTTGTCCTGGGCATCTCATTCCTCTCAGCTAAGTCCCAGTCCTGGTCAGGGGAACTCAACAAGCATGTGAGGCTGGGTGCAGCAGCTCAAACCTGTAATTCCAACACTTTAGGAGGCCGAGGAGGGATTGCTGGAGCTCAAGACTTCAAGATCAGCCTGGGCAACATAGCAAGACCCTGTCTTTACAAAAAATAAACAAAGTAGCTAAGCATGGTGGCATGCATCTATAGTCTCAGCTACTCAGGAGGCTGAAATGGGAGGATCACTTAAGCCCAAGAGTTGGAGGCTGCAGCAAGCCACGATGATGTCACTGCACTCCAGCCTGGGCAACAGAGCAAGACCTTGTCTCCAAAAACAAACAGAAAAAGCTATGGTACGTGAATGATTGAATGAAAAAACACAAACCTATGCCACATTGTCTTCAGAGAACTGTGACAAGGATCAAGAAAGCCATGTATACAAAAACACTTTGCCACTTCTGAACTAAGGGTCAAAACTTGCAGGGCGCTACCACTGGTAACAATAAAAATAAAATGCATTCTTTCTTTTCATGTTTTACCATAAAATTAATGGTTGTTCACCAAAAAAAAAAAACAAAAAAAACATGGACAATACTGGGGGAAAAGTGACATCACATCCCACAATCCTAAGGCCACTAGGGTACTTCCCCTTTCCAAACATCACGCCCTCTCCATAGATGCGGCTTTGAATGCAGTTGCTGCCACACTGCAGGTGACAGTTTGTATCTTTTTTAAGAGATGGATTCTCACTATGTTGCCCAGGCTGGTCTTGCACTCCTTGCCTTAAGCGATCCTTCCACCTCAGCCTCCTAAAGTGCTGGGATTGCAGGTGTGAGCCACCGTGCCTCACCTGAGATTCTGCATCCTGGTCTTATTTATTAACATTATGCCATATGGACTGGGCACAGTGGCTCACGCCTGTAATCCCAGCACTTTGGGAGGATGAGGCGAGTAGATCACCTGAGGTCAGGAGCTCGAGACCAGCCTGGCCAACATGGTGAAACCCTGTCTCTACTGAAAACACAAAAATTAGCTGGGCATGGTGGTACACACCTGTAATCCCAGCTACTTGAAAGGCTGAGGCCGGAGAATCGTTTGAATCCAGGAAGTGGAGGTTGCAGTAAGCCAAGATTGTACCACTGCACTCCAGCCTAGGCAACAGAGGGAGACTCTGTCTCAAAAAAAATAAAATTATATATATATATATATACCATAGGCATCTTCTGAGCTGTTACAAGCTCTTCATAAAAAAGTAAAAATTGAGGCCGGGCCTGGTGGCTCATGCCTGTAGTTCCAACTACTCAGGAGGCTGAGGCATGAGAATCACTTGAACCTGGAAGGCCAGAAGTTTCAGTGAGCCAAGATTGTGTCACTGCACTCCAACCTGGGTGATAGCTCACAAAAATAAATAAATAAATAAAATTTTTAAATAAAAAATAAATACGCCAGGCATGGTGGCTCACGCCTGTAATCTCAACACTTTGGGAGGCTGCGGTGGTTGGATCAACTGAGGGCAGGAGTTCGAGACTAGCCTGGCCAACATGGTGAAACCCACCTCTACCAAAAATACAAAAATTAGCCGGGCGTGGTGGTACACGCTTGTACTCCCAGCTACTTGGGAGACTGAGGCAGGAGAATCACTTGAACCCAGGAGGCAGAGGTTGCAGTGAGCTCAGATCATACCATTGTACTCCAGCCTGGGTGACAGAGCAACACTCCATCTCAAACAAACAAACAAACAAAAAAAGAAAATATAAACATAGGTGGGCCAGGTAGAAGAAGGAAAGGCAAGAGATGAAGCCAAGGACCACATAACAAAGACCCTCAAGCAAATGCCCGGCTTTAGAGTTTGGACTTGATCCTAAGACTTGCGGGGCACCACAGAAGATTTCAGAGCCAGGGAGTGCTGCGACCAGATTGCACAATCCCCTACCCTTTGGACAAAGTGGGCTGGTGACAGCCTCCTGCACACAGAAAGCCTCCAGGAGAAGTGCCCCGTTAGGATGGAAAGTTTCTAAATTACGTCACTGGAAACTCCAGGCTAGATGCTTGTCAGTGGGAAGTGATGTCAGCTGGGTCAGGGACTGCTTCCAGCAAAACAGAGAAGGGAATGGAGGGAAAAGGAAGGACCATCTCCCCCTACAAAGCAGTGTTCATGCACACACACCCCTTGTGAGGCAGCATGATGTAATGGGAAAACAGAAGCCCAGGGCCACCACTGGTGGCCGGTGGTGGCAAGAACTCAGCCACAGCCTGACCCTCCGTGGGCTGAACTTTCCTTACTCATGATGGTAATACAAGAGAAAGAGGAATTAAACTCTAAGGTGCCTTCCAGTTTAGACATTTTTGTTCCATGACAGTGCCATATCTTAAAGTATTGACCAATCAGCATTTAACCAGACCCTTTATTTATTTTATTTATTATTTTTGAGATGGAGTCTTGCTCTGTTGCCCAAGCTGGAGTGAAGTGGCATGATCTCGGTTCACTGCAGCCTACACCTCCCGGGTTCAAGTGATTCTCCTGCCTCAGCCTCCCAAGTAGCTGGGGCTACAGGCACGTGCCACCACACCCAGCTAATTTTTTGGTATTTTTAGTAGACAGGGTTTCACTATGTTGGCCAAGCTGGTCTCGAACTCCTGACCTCAAGTGATCCGCTCTCCTCGGCCCCTCAAAGTGCTGGGATTACAGTCGTGAGCCACTGTACCCAGCCTCAATCAGACCCTTTAAACAGGGTCAGGACACGATAGAGATCTTGAGGGGATGAGTCACCACCGAGGCCTCCTGCTAAGTCCACAGCTTTCTCTCAACATGGACAGGTAATAATACCTGGTCATCGTAGAATATTTGGGAAACAAAATCAAAGTCCCCATGATCATCCCACTTGGAGGACCCCAAGGAAACCACCAGTTATATTTTAGTGTCTAATCTTCCAGACCTTTTCTACAGATATGAAAACATATACGAAGGTCAGCAGGACAGTAGTGGTTGTTCGGAGGCCAGATCTTGGGATTCAGGGCCTGGGTTCAAATCCTGTCTCTGCTGCTTACTTGGTGTGTGTTTAGAGAAGGCCTGGTCATGTCTCCCTGAACCTCAGTTTCCTCATGAGTCAAACAAGAATAATAGTAGCACCTGCCTCAGAGATTGTGGCAAAGATTAGATGAGTTATATGTACAGAAGTACTTCGAACAGTGTTTGACACACAATAAACATGATGTAAGTGATAGCTGTAAGTGTTAAACTATCTATACTCTATGAAAACTTGTTTCGTGGCCAGGTACAGTGGCTCATGCCTGTAATCTTAGCACTTTGGGAGAATGATGCAGGCAGATCACTTGAAGCCTGTCTCTAATTTTTTTTTTTTTTTTTGAGATGGAGTCTTGCTCTGTTGCTCAGTTTAGAGTGCAGTGGCGTGATATCGGCTCACTGCAACCTCCACCTCCTCGGTTCAAGCGATTCTCCTGCCTCAGCCTCCTGAGGAGCTGGGATTATAGGCACACACCACCATGCCCGGCTAATTTTGTATTTTGTAGAGACGAGGTTTCACCTTGCTGGTCAGGCTGGTCTCAAACTCCTGATCTTGTGATCCACCTGCCTTAGCCTCCCAAAGTGCTGGGATTACAAGCATGAGCCACCACGCCCAGCCCATCTCTACTAAAAATACAAAAATTAGCCAGGCGTGGTGGCATGCGCCTGTAGTCCCAGCTACTCAGGAGGCTGAGGCAGGAGAATTGCTTGAACTCGGGAGGCAGAGGTTGCCATGAGCTGAGATTGCGCCACTGCACTCCAGCCTGGGTGACAGAACAGTACTCCGTCTCAAAAAAAGAAAACCTGTTTTTTTATTTTTATTTATTTATTTATTATTTTATTATTTATTTTGAGACGGAGTGGCTCTATGTTGGCAAGGCTGGAGTGCAGTGGTGCGATCTGGGCTCACTGCAACCTCCGCCTTCTGGGTTCAAGCAATTCTCCTGCCTCAGCCTCCTGAGTAGCTGGGACTACAGGCATGCGCCACCACTCCTCTAGTCTCAGCTAATTTTTTTTTTTTTTTTTTTAGATGGAGTCTCGCGCTGTTACCCAGGCTGGAGCACAGTAGTGTGATCTCGGCTCACTGCAACCTCTGCCTGCCAGGTTCTTGCAATTCTCTTGCCTCAGTCTCCCGAGTAGCTGGGACTACAGGTGCACACCGCCACTCTTGGCTAATTTTTTTTTTTTTGTATTTTAGTAGAGACAGGGTTTCACCATGTTGCCCAGGCTGGTCTTGAACTCCTAGGCTCAGTCAATCCGCCCACCTCGTCCTTCCAAAGTACTGGGATTACAGGCATGAGCCACCGCACCCAGCCAATTTTCGTGTTTTTAGTAGAGACAGAGTTTCACCATGTTGGCGAGGCTAGTCTCGAACTCCTGACCTCAAGTGATCCACCCACCTAGGCCTCCCAAAGTGTTGGGACTACAGGCGTAAGCCATCACACTCGGCCTATTTTTTATTTTTGGTAGAGACAGGGTCTCACTACATTGCCCAGGCTGGTCTCAAACTCCTGGCTTCAAGAAATTTTCCCACCTCAGCCTCTCAAAGTGCTGAAATGACATGTGTGAGCCATGGCATCCAGCTTGAAAATGTTTTTATCCCCAGTGGTTAACAGTACAGGGACTATCATTCTTGAGCTCCTGAATCCTGCAGGAGTTCACCCGAGGCAGTGGAAAACCTTGCTTATCTTCAAAGTCCTCCAGAGCAGAGATGGCACAGCCTCCTGAAATGCCCCATCTTAGAATCAAACGCCCTTTCTCCAGACTAACCACACGCCTCCCTGAGTGGGGGATAAGGAAAGCCCTAACCTGGCCCTTTACAACCAGCTGAGTCTCCTAAGCCTCTCAGCAACTCTGTGAAGGTGCTTCATGGATGAGGAAACTAAAGGCTCACAGAGAGGCAGTCATCTAACTGATGTCACACAGCCGGGCAGGAGCAAAGCAGGGCTGTGCACAGAGGCTGGTACATGCATGAGTGAACGAGATAGGAAGCGGTCACAGAGGAGCCCCCGCATGGAGCCCATCTGCACATGCCTGGGGGTGATGCTGTAGGACACCCATTTTACACAGGCTAAGGCAAATCCCAACAGAGGCAGCTGCCATCACAGGGACAAGAACCAGGGGTGGACGGATTATCGGCCAACAAGGGTCAGGTCTGAAAGAGCGCGTGCCTGTCTGTGGCTGCAGAATCTTCTGAATCACTGTAGCATTCTCTCTATCCTCTCCCAGTACCACCATCAGCTCCGAAGGACCACCTTCTTTCTAAAATGACCCCCAGACTCTTTAGGACTGAAGGGACAATCACAGTCACTTGTTCATTTGGCTAAAGAGGGAACCGGAGCACTGGGACTGGGCGCAGAGCAGCGGGCTGGGTGCACAGCTGGCTCCAGCCCCACAGCCTCTGATCCAATGTGGGAAGCAGGCTGACCGCAGGCTCCAAGCCAGCTCCAGTGGCTGAGAGTGGGCAGCCCACATCCTCACCACACCAAGGCCTGGCAGCTCATTATTCACTCTGGCACCTGCCCTCTAGCCAGGCACTGTCCCAGGCTCTGGGAATACAGTAGTGAAAAACTAGACAGGTAAGACCTGCCCACATGGTGCTTCCACTCCATAGGGAGACAGGTGGAAATAATTAAGGAACGAGGGGACATCAAAGGCTGTGAAGTGGAATGAGGAAAATGAAATACGGTGATGGGCTACAGAGGAACAGGGGCCAGGAAAGTCCTCTCCATTTCAAAGGAGGTGCCACGGGAGCTTACCTGAAGGATTATGACAGACCGAATAATACCCTTGGAAAACATTCACATCCTAAGCCCCGAGACCTGTGAATATGGTACCTTATGTGGCAAAAGAGACTTTGCAGATTATATTAAACTAATGATTCTGAGATGAGATTATCCTGGATTCTCTGGGTCTGGCCAAGGTAATTACCAGGGTCACTGTGAGGGGGAGGCAGGAACATCAGATTCAGAGAAGAGATGACGGCAGAAGCAGGGGTCACAGAGACAGATGTGATGACACTACACCAGTGGCCTTGAAGATGGAGGAAGGGGCCACAAGCCACGGGATGCTGCAGGCCTCAGGAAGCCAGTCAAGGCAAGGAGACCGACTCCTCCCTAGAGCTGCCCTGAGTTAAGACTCTGACCTCCGGAATGCTGAGATAATAAAATTGTGGGGTTATAGGCCACAAACTTTGTAGTAATCTGTAACTACAGCAGGAGGAAACTAACAGACCAGAAAGCCAGCCCCGGATAACACAGGGGAAGAACGTCCCAAGTGGAGGGAACAGCACATGTAGAGGCCCTGTGTCTGGCCCGGGGACATCAGTGTGGCTGAAGCCGGGGAGTGACACTGGGTGTGGAAGGAGAGGAAGTCAGAGAGGCCAGCACTGGGCAGATATGTCAGACCTGACAGGCCTGGCAAGGCGTATAGAACATATTCATCCCAGTGGGGCTCGAATAGGTATTCTCCAAAGATGTGCAGCAGGGCGCGGTGGCTCACACCTGTAATCCCAGCACTTTGGGAGGCCAAGGCGGGTGGATCACCTGAGGTCAGGAGTTTGAGACCAGCCTGACCAACATGGTGAAACCCCGTCTCTACTAAAAACACAAAAATTAGCCGGGCATGGTGGCACGTGCCTGTAATCCCAGCTACTCAGGAGGCTGTGACAGGATAACTGCTTGAACCCAGGGGGTGGAAGTTGCAGTGAGCCGAGATCATGCCACTGTACTTCAGCCTAGGCGACAGAAGACTCTGTCTCAAAAAAAAAAAAAAAAAGATGTGCAAATGGCCTATAAGCACAGGAAAAGATGTTCCCCAGCATTAGTCATTAGGGAAATGCAAATCAAAGCACAGTAAAATGCCACTTCACACCAGCAGGTGACTACCATCAAAAAGGTGACAATAAGCCCAGGCATGGTGGCTCACACCTATAATCCCAGCACTTTGGGAGGCTGAGGTGGGCAGATCACCTGAGGTCAGGAATTTGAGACCGGCCTGGCCAACAGGGTGAAACCTTGTCTCTACTAAAAATACAAAAATTAGTCAGGCAGGGAGGCACACACCTGTAATCCCAGCTACTCAGGAGGCTGAGGCAGGAGAATCGCTTGAACCCGGGAGGTGGAGGTTGCAGTGAGCCAAGTTTGTGCCATTGCACTCCAGCCTGAGCAACAGAGCCAGACTCTGTTTCAAAATTATATATATATATATACACACACACACACACACACACGTATGTGTGTTAAATAATAGATCCTTCTAATATACACTAAAACTAAACACACACACACACACACATATCAGGGAGTGACAGCACCGTGGGTCCCCGGGGCCCGGGTGGGAGTCCCTCTGCGGCTCGGCCACCAAGCCCCCGCGCACTTGTCCGCGCTGTCTGCAGGACGAGGTCGAGGCTGGCACTTCGCAGGCCGTTGTGGGCTGGATGGACGACCTGGGGCCGTTGCCGAGCCAGCAGCGGTGACAAGAGGGCCTCCCGCCCCGACCGTTCTCTGGACTCAGGGCGCAGTGGCAGCGGCCCCTGCTCAGCGACAGAGCTCCCGATAGACGTCCTCAGAGACCACTCGGATTGGGACCCGCTTAACCCAGGTGCCAGAGGGGGCTTGGCCGCCGGCTCCAGCCGGGATCTCTGGGGGCACCGGTCGCCCCGGCCCCTCCCCACCCCGGGCTGCACTCACCGAACTCCATCCAGTCCCACTCGCTGAGCGTGTCCATGTTGCGGCACAGGTCGTCCAGCACCCAGGAGGGCAGCTGGTAGATGTAGCAAGCCATGGCGCGCTGCGGAGCCGGCTCTGGCGCCTGGCGACTGGGTCGGACACCGCGGGCTCGGGCTTCTCTAGCCGCGGGCCGACCGGCTGGGAAGTGGGCGGGGCGGGAGGGCACCAGCGCCCCTGGCGGCCACCGGCGGCACGATGGCCACGCCGGCTCCACCCCAGCGCCGGCCAGAGGATCCAAACTGCTAGGGGACCCTAAGGCCCTGCGGGGAGAAGGTCACACGGGAATTCCGCCGCAGCGGCAGGAGGCCCTCTGACTCCACTTCCAGCGGCACTACATCATGTAGCATGCGCTCATCAAATACTCCATTCATTACCTACTGTATGCCAGGCACTGCCCTAGGTGTTGGCGATACCTGAATAAGAAAGCCTCCCGCCGGGCGCGATGCCTCACACCTGTACTCCCATGCCTGGCCAACATTGTGGAATCCCTATGTCTGCTAAAAATACAAAAATTAGCTGGGCGTGGTGGTGGTTGCCTGTAATCCCAGCTACTTGGGAGGCTGAAGCAGGAGAATCACTTGAACCCAGGAGGCGGAGGTTGCAGTGAATCCAGATCATGCCATTGCACTCCAGCCTGGGTGACAAGAGCAAGACAGAAAAGAAAGAAAGAAACAAACAAAGAAAGAGAAAAGAAGGAGAAAGAGAAAAAGAAAGAAAGAAAGAGAAGGAAAGGAAGGAAAGAGAAAGGAAGGAAGGAGGGAAAAGAGAGAGAAAGGAAGGAAGGCAAACAAACAAAAAACAGAAAGAAACAAAAAATAAGAAAAATAAACATAAAGCTGGGTGTGGTGGTGCATACCTATCTATAATCTCAGTACTGTGGGAGGCCAAGGCAGGAGGACTACCCTAACCCAGGTGTTTAAGATCAGTCTGGGCAACATGGCAAGACCCTGTCTCTATTACAATTTAAAAAATAAAATTTTTGGCCAGGCATGGTGGCTCATGCCTGTAATCCCAGCACTTTGAGAGGCCAAGGTGAGCAGATCACTTGAGTTCAGGAGTTTGAGACCAGCCTGGCCAACATGGTGAAATCCTGTCTCTGTGAAAAATACAAAAATTAAGCCTGGTGGTGGGCACCTGTAATCCCAGCTACCTGGGAGGCTGAAGCAGGAGAACTGCTTGAACCAGGAGAGGGAGGTTGCAGTGAGCCAAGATTGTGCCACTACACACCAGTCTCAGCAACAGAACGAGACTCTCTCTCTCAAAAATAAAAAGGAAGAATGTGGCTACTCTTACTCTCTTACTCTCCCTCTTGGAAAGATCAATAAACCTCTATCCTACCCTTGTAATAGTTTTGTTTTTTTTGTTTTTGTTTTTGTTTTGTTTTTTGTAGATGGAAGTTTCACTGTATCACTGAGGCTGGTCTCAAATTCCTGTCCTCCAGTGATTCTCTAGCCTCAGCCTCCCAAAACACTGAGATTGCAGACCTGAGCCATAGCAACTGACCCACTCTTCTTTTTAATGGCTTAGTTAGGAGTGCCATACTTAATTTGGCCAATCTCCCCTGGATATACATTTACTTCCATCACTGGAGTCTGTTCCAGAGGGATCTGTTTTTTGCATCTATCAGAGGAGTGGAAGTCCTGGAGTCTGCCAAGTATAAACCAGTATTTAGAAAACAGTTGCCTCAGAGGCACATCAGACCCTCTCAAAATCCTCCCTACTGCCTGGAGTTGCTCCAGGACAGGGTAACCCAGACCTGCTGGAACAGCCCTGATATGGTTTGGCTGTGTCACCACCCAAATCACATCTTGAATTGTAATCCCCATAATCTCCACATGTCATGGGAGGGACCAGGTAGGAGGTGACTGAATCATGGGGGTGTTTTCCCCCATGCTGTTCTCATGATAGTGACTGAGTTCTCACGAAATCTGATAGTTGGTTTTTTTTTTTCCCTATCTCCAGTAATGGGTATAAGCAAGAGATCTGATGGTTTTATAAGCATCCGGCATCTCTCCTGCCGCCCTGTGAAGAGGTGCCTTCCACCACAATTGTAAGTTTCCTGAGGCCTTCTAAGCCATGTGGAACTGTGTCAATTAAACCTCTTCTTTATAAATTACCCAGTCTTGGGTATTCCTTCATAACAGTGTGAGAACAGACTCATACAAGCCCTTACCACAGTTTCTATCTGAGGTTTCTGAGCATGGGATAGCTATAGCAAGAGTTCTCGAAATTCTTGGGTTGGGCCTAGGTAATGAACACACTCCAACAAGGGAAGAACCACTATCTCATGTCACTCCCCATCAAGCAAATTGCTAAACTGTCCTTTGCCAGATTAACTCTCCTCCAACTTAAGATGAAATGGTTCAGTAGGACTTCCTCCCAGCCTTTCAGTAACCTCAGCTCTGTTATTAACATTTGTGGGTCCAGCCCCAGGCCTCTAGGATTCAACTTTTCCCAACCATAACAAAACAACCTTTCATGTTTTTCCATCTGACACACAGGGAGAGAGCCTATTGCCATTAGTTTGTATGTCAAGCAGACATTATTTTCCTGCGGTTTCATGTTTTGAGTTTTGAAACAAGTTTTGTGGCTCGTCTTCACTTCTCTGTGTCCTCTTCTCCTAGACGCCTAGCTTGTGTGGCCCTGTGACCTGCAGGTATTGGAGATCCACAGCTAAGACACCAGGATCCCCTGGAAGCCTAGAAATGGAACCGTTGACATTTAGGGATGTGGCCATAGAATTCTGTCTGGAGGAGTGGCAATGCCTGGACACTGCACAGCAGAATTTATATAGGAATGTGATGTTAGAGAACTACAGAAACCTGGCCTTCCTGGGCAGACAAGCAACCTCATCAAGCAGCTCCCTGACAGCACAGCCAGGTAAATCCACAAAGATGGGAAAAAACCAGCACAAAAAAGATGAAACCATCAAAGACCAGAACACCTCTTCTCCTTCAAGGCATCACAACTCCTCAACGACACAGGAACACAACTTGACTGAGGAGTGCGACGAATTGACAGAAACAGGCTTCAGAAGGTGGCTAATAACAAACATTTCTGAGCTAAAGGAACATGTTCTAACTCAATGCAAGGAAACCAAAAACCTTGAAAAAAAGTTAGACAAAATGCTAATTGGAAAAACCAGGTCAGAGGAGAACATAAATGACTTGACAGAGTTGAAAACCCCAGTGCAAGAACTACGTGAAGCAAACACAAGTTTTAATAACCAGATCGATCAAGCAGAAGAAAGGATATCAGAGATTGAAGATCAACTCAATGAAATAAAAAGAGAAGGCAAGACAAGAGAAAAAAGAGTGAAAAGAAATGAACAAAGCCTCCAAGAAATATGGGATTATGTGAAAAGACCTAATCTATGCTTGATCGGTGTACCTGAATATGATGGGGAGAATGAATCCAAGCTGGAAAACATGTTCCAGGATATTATCCAGGAGAACTTCCCAAGCCTAGCAAGGCAGTCCAAATTTCAAATTCAAGAAATACAGAGAATTCCACAAAGATATTCCTCAAGAAGAGCAACCCCAAGGCACATAATCGTCAGATTCACCAGGGTTGAAATGAAGGAAAAAATGCTAACGGCAGCCAGAGAGAAAGGCCGGGTCACCCACAGAGGGAAGCCAGTCAGACTCACAGCAGATCTCTCTGCAGAAACCCTTCAGGCCAGAAGAGAGTGGGGGCCAATATTCAACATCCTTAAAGAAAAGAACTTTCAACTCAGAATCTCATATCCAGCCAAACTAAGCTTTGTAAGTGAAGGAGGAATAAAATCCTTTACGGACAAGCAATTACTGAGAGATTTTGTCACCACCAGATCTGCCCTAAAAGAGCTCCTGAAAGAAACACTAAGCATGGAAAGGAACAAGTACCAGCCACTGCAAAAGCACACCAAATGGCAAAGACCAAAAATGCAATGAAGAAAATGAGTCAACTAATGGGAAAGAAAACCAGCCAGTAACAAAATGGCAGGATCAAATCCACACATAACAATATTAACATTGAATGTAAATGGCCTAAACGCCCCAAGCAAAAGACATAGACTGGCAAACTGGATAAAAAGTCAGAACCCATCGGTGTGCTGTATTCAGGAAACCCATCTCACATACAAAGACACACATAGACTCAAAGGGCTAGAAGAAGATTTACCAAGCAAATGGAGAACAAAAAAAAGCAGGGGTTGCAATCCTAGTCTCTGATAAAATGGACTTCAAACCAACAAAGATCAAAAGAGACAAAGAAGGACACTACATAATGGTAAAAGGATCAAGCCAACAGGAAGAGCTAAGTATCCTAAATATATACGCCCCCAACACAGGAACACCCAGATACATAAAGCAAGTTCTTAATGACCTAAAACGAGATTTAGACTCCCACACAATAATAGTGGGAGACATCAACACTCCACTGTCAATATTAGACAGATCAATGAGACAGAAAATTAACAAGGAGATCCAGGACTTGAATGCAGAGCTGGACCAAGTGAACCTAATACACATATACAGAACTCTCCACCCCAAATCCACAGAATATACATTTTTCTCAGCACCACATTGTATATACTCTAAAATTGACCACATCATTGGAAGCAAATCACTCCTCAGCAAATGCAAACGAACAGAAATCATAACAAACAGTCTATCAGACCACAGCGCAGTCAGACTAGGACTCAGGATCAAGAAACACTAGCAAACCCACACAACCACTTGGAAACTGAACAAGCCGTTTCTGAGTGTCGATTGGAAACTCTGTCTCAAAAAAAAAGAAATACTAGACTTCCATAGAATCAACCCAAATGCCCATCAACGATAGACTGGACAAAGAAAATGCCGTACATATACACCATGGAATATTATGCAGCCATAAAAAATGAGTTTATGTCCTTTGTAGGGACTTGGATGAATCTGGAAACCATCATTCTCAGCAAACTAACACAAGAACAGAAAGCCAATATGTTCTCACTCATAGGTGGGTGTTGAACAATGAGAACACATGGACTCAGGGAGAGGAGCATCACACACTGGGGGCAGTTGAGGGGGGTAGGGGAGAGACAGTCAGGGGTGGGGAGGGAGAGGAGGGTGGGGAGGGATAACATGGGGAGAAATGCCAGATATAGTATGTACCTAAAGTAAATAAATTAATTTAAAAAATAAAAGTTTTGTGGGTTTTTCTCCCTCTCATATATCCAGTGCTATTGCCCAATCCTTCTCATGACCATCATACGTGTACCTCATTTTTCTGTGACCTGCCAATGGATTACTGGGTGTGTGTGGTGAGGGGTGGGAGCAAGAAAATGTTTTGTTGGGGCAGGTAGTTTAGGTGTGCGGAAAGAAAGGGGAAAAACAAGTTGAGTATCCCTCATTGCAAATGCTTGGGACTGGAGGTGTTTCCGATTTCAGATTCTTTTTTTTGTATTTTGGAATATATGCATATATATAATGAGGTATCTTGAGGATGGGACCCAAGTCTAAAGGTGTGGGAAGTAGAAAAGTTCCCCTTTAAAGTTTCCTTTCTTGTTAAAGAATAAATCATAAGTGTGCTAATAACTTTGTGAAGCCCTATCCTATGTAGCTGTTAGACATGCCATGCTTACAGGCACGTAGTACATTCTATGTCCTTGTACTTTAACCAAGATATTTGTATTGGACGTGCCGAGCTCACCATCTTATTGCTTTTACCTGTTTAGAAAAGTTTTAAGTTGTTAGCCAATCGGGTTTTAGTTTAGATTGTGAGGTCTGGCTCCAGCCAACGGAGATCAGACACAGCAGTAAGGACCCCAAATGCATAAGGGATAAATATGTCTGCTTTTCCTTTGTTCATTGTATTCTTGTGACAAAATGGCTAGCGAGAGTACCCTTCCTGCAGTCCAGGAAGTAAAAATTGCTTGCTGAGAGATCCTTTGTCTCAGTGCTAATTTTTCTTTGAGGCACCGAGCATCTATTTCCAACAAAAGGCAAAATTCATTAAACTTTCTGTTTCAGAAAGACTCTAGATGTGACACTAACACAATACCAACACAGAACACTTTTGTGTCCAAATCTGTAGATTTCTCCCTGCCAGAAGCAAGCAATCTATTCTGCATTGAACACCAACTAGGTGTCCTCTAATTCACTTCCAACACCATCTGTCTGGAAATAATATCAGATCCTGCAGGTTGAGGGCTCAGTTCCCAGGACTTGGCCCCACCCCCACACCAGTAGCAAGTCTGGGTCTCCAGAACTTCTGATCAACCAGCTTCAAGTTGGGGTTCCCACAACCCTCTCTTTGGGTTTGATTAATTTGCTGGAGTGGCCCACAGAACTCAGAGAAACATGTTTACCAGTCTTTTTTTTTTGAGACAAGGTCTTGCTCTGTCAACCAGGCTAGAGTGCAAACTGAGCAGCTGGGACTGCAGGCATGCACCACCATTCCTGGCTTTTTTTTTTTTTAGTAGAGAAGGGGTCTCACTATAAGGCCTAGGCTGGTCTTGAACTCCTGGGCTCAAGCAATCCTTCTACCTCAGCCTCACAAAATGCTGGGATTATATGTGTAACCCACCACACCCAGGCTGCCAGGTTTATCATAAAGGATATTACAAAGGATACAGATGAAGAGAGGCTTATAGGCCAAGGAATGGGGTAAGAGATGCAGTTTCCATCCCCTCCCTGGGTGCACCACCCTCCAGGAACCTCTACATGTTCAGGTATCCTGATGCTCTCTACAGTCCTCGTGGGTTTTTTTTTTTTTTTTTTTTTTTTTGAGACAGAGTCTCACTCCATCACCAGGCGCCAGGCTGGAATGCACTGGCGCAACCTCGGCTCACTGCAACCTCCGCCTCCTGGGTTCAAGCAATTCTCCTGCCTCAGCCTCCCAAGTAGCTGGGACTACAGGTGCATGCCACCACGCCCAGCTAATTTTTTTGTATTTTTAGTAGAGACGGGATTTCACCACGTTGGCCAGGATGGTCTCGATCTCTTGACCTCATGATCCGCCCGCCTCGGCCTCCCAAAGTGCTGGGATTATAGGTGTGAGCCACTGCACCCAGCCGTCCTCATGGGTTTTTACGAGGCTTCATGATGTCACCATTCCTTCCCCCAGGGTATGAGGTGGGACATTCTCTGAAATGAGGGCTGTATTCCCAGGGTTTGAGGAGGCCAAGGTGGGAGGATTGCTTGAGCCCAGGAGTTCAAGACTAGCCTGGGCAACACGGCAAGACCCCACCTCTACAAAAAAACTTACAAATTAGCCAGGCAGGGAGCCATGGTGGCTAAGGCCTGTTGTCCTGGAGCATGAGATGAGGCTAGGTGTTCAAGGCCAGCCTTGGCAACACAGAAACCTCGAAACCTCTCATCCATATAAAAAAAAAATTGCCAGGCACAGTGGCTCACACCTGTAATCCCGGCACTCTGGGAGGCTGACTGAGGCAGGTGGATCACCTGAGGTTGGGATTTCGAGACCAGCCTGACCAACATGGAGAAACCCCATCTCTGCTAAAAATATAAAGTTAGCAGGGAGTGGTGGTTCATGCATATAATTCTAGCTACTCGGGAAGCTGAGGCAAGAGAATCGCTTGAATCCAGGAGGCGGGGGTGAGCCAAGATCACACCATTGCACTCCAGCCTGGGCAACAGGAGCAAAACTCCTCAAAAAATAAAAAGTAAAAAAAAAAAAAATTGAGCCAGGCAAGGTGGCTCACATCTGTAACAAGGACTACGGGAGTTGAGCCAGGAATAAAAAAAGAAAACATATACATCATAACACCAATTTCATATACACCTTACACACACAGCCTGAAGGTAATTTTAAGCAATGTTTTCCATAATTTTGCACATGAAACAAAGTTTGTGTTAAGTACTCGTGGAATTTTCCACTGGTGGCATCATGTCAGCATTCAAAAACTTATGGATTTTGGAGCATTTTGGATTTGGAATTTTTGGATTAGGGATACTCAGCCTGTACTAAAGGGGTATCAGGAAGCCAATGACTAGCAGAGAGTGGGACTGAGGTGCTAAGAATGGGATACCCAGGGTGAAAGTATCTGAAAAGTTCACACTGGTGTTCACACATTAAGAGTGTAAAATATTGATACCTTCCATATCCTTAGTGCACTGATTTCTAGCACATGCCCTCACTGTTGTAGTGTCTCTCTCTCTCTCTCTCTCTCTCTCTCTCTATATATATATATATATATTCATTTATTTATTTTTTAGACAGAGTTTCACTCTTGTCACCCAGGCTGGAGTGCAATGGTGCAATCTTGGCTCACTGCAACCTCCGCCTCAAGAGTAGCTGGTTCAAGCGTTCTCCTGCCTCAGCCTCCTGAGTAGCTGGGATTACAGGCACATGCCAACACACTCCACTAATTCATTATTTTTAGTACAGATGGGGTTTCACCATGTTGGCTCGGCTCATCTCAAACTCCCGACCTCAGGTGATCCGCCTGCCTCAACCTCCCAAAGTACTGGCATTACAGGCATGAGCCACCTCACCTGGCCTTATTCTCAACATGATTAATTGCTGGTGAAATTTTAACCACTTACCTTTTTGGGTTCTGTTTTCATGGGAAAAAAACTTTCCAATGTGAATGTTTTTCTTCTTAATATTTTTCTGTAGTGTTTAATTTTTTTATAATGATATATTACTTTTGTAAGAAAAATAAAGCTAAAAGAAACAATGTTAAATACAAAAACATCCAGGGTTGGAAAGAGAAGAGACTTAGAATGAGGCTGGTGACTTATGTCTGGATCTCCTTTCCATCCTGGGCCTTTATGTAAACAGGTTTTGAAACTCTCTTGAGAGAAAAGTGCGTGGTTAAAACACTACACAACACACCCTACCTGTTTCCTTTAGGCAGCACCATTTAATGAACAGCTTTTAAAAAAAGAACTTAAAATAGGAACTTCACAGTCTCTTAAGAGCGATACATTTAATACATTCACAAGATTTCAAATGAAAAACACATTATTCATGCTACTTGGACAACATCAAAAACACAGTACTCGAACTGCATGTTTTAACAAGAGGAATGTGAACTATCATTTTGACACAAAGAGGTTAAAAAAAAAAAAAAGCCAATGTGGAACTACTCCAGCACCAGTGGGCTTCCTTAAACCTTGCACCCTGTTCCACTCCAGCACCAGCGGACTTCTTTAAACATCGCACCCTGTCCCACTCTGGAACTCACACAACTGCCTTCCACACCAGCACAGGAAGCTCTCTGCCTCCAGAGTTTTTCATCCCTACCCAACATTTCAACAAACATGTAAATATTTAGAGGTGTGTCACTGAATGAGAACTACTACCACATGCTAAAAAAAAAAAAAAAAAAAAGACTATTTGTTGAATGTTCAAAGGAGCTAAAATCAGAAGGAAAATTGTGCAGTGTCGCATTCACTTCACTCTGATTTCTTTTTTTTTTTTGAGATGGAGTCTTGCTCTGTCACCCAGGCTGGAGTGCAATGGTGCGATCTCAGCTCACTGCAACCTCCGACTTGTGGGTTCAAGCGATTCTCCTGCCTTAGCCCCCAAGTAGCTGGGATTACAGGTGCCCGCCACCATGCCTGGCTAATTTTTGTATTTTTAGTAGAGACGGGGTTTCACCATGTTGGCCAGGCTGGTCTCGAACTCCTGACCTCAGGTGATCTGCCTGCCTCAGCCTCCTAAAGTGCTGTGATTACATAGGTGTGAGCCACCATGCCTGGGCTGATTTTTTTTTTTTTTTTTTTTTTTGAGGCAGGGTCTTGCTCTGTCCCCCAGGCTGGAATGCAGTGGCATACTCCTGGCTCACTGCAACCTCAAATTCCTGAACTCAAATGATTTTCTATCTCAGCCTGCCAAGTAGCTAGGATTACAGATGTGTGCCACCATGCTCAGCTAATTTTTAAAATTTTTTTGTATAGATGGGGTCTCACCATGAGCCCAGGCTCATCTTGAAGTTCTGGGCTCAAGCAATCCTCCTACACTGGCCTCCCAAAGTACTGGGACTACAGGTGTGAGCCATCATGCCAGCCATCACTCTCGTTTGTGAGCATAGGAATTTGCGAGCTCAAAGGCTAGGATAAGAAATTAACGATGCCAAGAAATAACCACAAACATTAATTATAAAAGACTATACTAATGTTTATGAAAAGCTTATAATAACATGGAGAAATATTTGTTACAAAGTTAAATGAAAAAGTAGGGCATAAAACTGTACAAACAGTACAATCTCAACTACGTAAAAACCACCAACCAAAATATGCCCTAAAAAGGCTGATAGAAAATAGTTCAAAATGTTAATTGTGGTTGTATTTAAGAAGTGTACCTAGTAGGGATCTTTTTTCTTCCTTTTAAGTTTTCTGTCTTTTCCAAATTTTTCTCTACTGGGGAGATTTTTGAAAAAGCTACTCAAGAGGCTGAGGCAGGAGAATCGCTTGAACCGGGATGCAGAGGTTACAGTGAGCCAAGACTGCACCACTGCACTCTAGCCTGGTGACAGAGTGAGACTCCGTCTCAAAAAAAAAGCTATAGGGGATTGGAGACCAGCCTGGCCTGGCCAAAATGGCAAAATCCCATCTCTACTAAAAGAACAAAACTTAGAAGAAAAAAAATTAAAAGAAAAATGCAACAAGATCATCTTGATGCCAAGAGCAAAAATAAAGAAAAGAAAAAAAAAAAAGTACAAAAATTAGCCAGGTGTGGTGGCGGGCACCTGTAATCCCAGCTACTCAGGAGGATGAGGCAGGAGAATCACTTCAACCTGGGAGGTAGAGGTTGCAGTGAGCAGAGATTGCGCCACTGCACTCCAGCCTGGGCGACAAGAGCGAGACTCCGTCTCAAAAAAAAGAAAAAAGAAAGAAAAGCTATTAGGGGACAAGAATAAAAATTGAAAAACAAAAAAAGCTATTAGTTATAAAAAACTGAGTCTGATAGAAGTATTGGATTTGAGTTAATAAATTTAAGTCTAGCCTATAAGAATTTGTACATTTAGAAAACTATGAAACATTTCAGGCTACTCCATGAATCCACTAGTACGAGTAACTCACCAGAGGTTGGAGGTGGAAGTGCCACCAGGTCCTGCCTGATGAAAAATGCTGAATCAATCAGGAATGTCACATATTTACAAAAAGGAACAGAAATACCCACATTTAGCAAAAACTTATTTATAGTATAGTAGCTGATTAATACTAGAATCAAACACGAAGATTTTCTCCTATTTTTCTGTGCAGATGTCAAGTTACAAAAATGCTATTATCACAACTGTAGAAAATTACTCCTAGTTTAGAAACAGAAATAAAACAGCACTTCGACAAGACTGGACCGAGAAAAGTGTGCAACTTAGAAAATTATAAAAAGTGCTTCCTATAAAAATGATTCCCTTTAAGACATTTGTTTACTGTACACATTTTAAGGCCCCCTCTCCCACCCCCCAACAAAAATAGAGGTAGAACCTCCAAGCACTTTCTACCAAAGCGTCCCATGGTTTGTTCCTCTGACAAACTGACTGAAGGTTCATGATGTGCAGGCACTGGGGTCTCAAAGAGGAAAAAGACTTGTCCCTTCCTCAAGGATGCCTTAGTCTTCCCAAAGCAGGAGGTGGACAAGTCACCAACCATTATGGATGCAAAATGGATGTATTACACATCCATTAAAAGCAGATGCCACTGCCTTGTTAAACGATATGTTGCAATTCTCACTGAATTACTTATACAAACCTCCTTACACACAAACTGTCCTGACTTACTGAGAGGCAAAAATGCCACCACATTCTCCTGATAAATACTTCTCTAATAGGCAGGCATTAAATTACATTTTGTGATGTTTGCCCCTGAACATCACAATGCTTAGTGAAGTCAGTTAACTTTCTTTTAAACAATGATGCCTATTTTACTCTGAGAATGAGACACTTTGAAACGAGTAAGGAACAAGTCCTATATCTAGATCAAGACTCGTCAGTATCATCAAAAGCTGAGATGAAAGAGTGTAAGTTTCAACAGAAACTTTAAATCTCCGCTGCCATCCGTTGATTTGCAATGTGCTCCTGCGTCAGCCGTTCCAGGTCTTTCTGCACATTTGGGTGGTCTTCCAGATCTTCGTAGAGCGACCTGACGATGTCCAGTCTCCTGTAATTCTCAGGCTTGACTAGGCTCCGGACAACTTGGAGGCATCGCTCTTTCAGAGAATACACTGGAAGGACAAAAACCAAATCCTCAGTGGCAGACTAAGGTCTCGGTACAAGGAATGAACAAGAGGCTTTACCAACAACTACTTTACTACAGCTGCATCTCACTTTAGGTTAAAGAAAAAGAGTGAGTGCATGTATGTGGCAGTGTGTTATGCTGATGGCCCATGGAAACCTCATGGTGTTCATGCTTCTGTGTAATAATTTCCTCTTGAATTGGCTAGGCTCGTGAGTGCTTTAACTAACTGAATGTGGATGAAGTGACACTGGCAATTCTGGGCCTAAGCCTAAAAAGGCTTGTCGACTTCTGCTTTTATACTTTTGGAAGCCCTGAGCTACCCTGCTGGAGAGACCACATAAAGAAGGAGAGGCCCTGGCCAGGCACAGTGGTTCATGCCTGTGATCCCAGCACTTTGGGAGGCCGACGTGGGTAGATCACTTGGGCTCAGGAGTTCAAGACCAGCCTGGGCAACATGGCGAAACCCTGTCTCTAAAAAAAATACAAAAAAGTAGCCACTCATGGTGGTACATACCTGTGGTCCTAGCGACTGGGGAGGCTGAGATGGGAGGATCACTTGAGCCCTGGAGGCAGAGGTTGCAGTGAGCTGAGATCTTGCTACTGCACTCCAACCTGGGTGACAGGATGATACCCCATCTCAAAAAGAAAAAAAAAAAAAAAAAAAAAGAGGGACAGGCCCAGCCTCCAGCTGCCAGCAAAAGGCAGCCACGCCAACAACTACTGCCAGCAGAGTAACTGCCTAGCTAAGCCCAGCCTAGACTACAGAATTATGAACAAATAAAATGGTGGGCCAGGCACGGTGGCTCATGCCTGTAATTCAAGCACTTTGGGAGGCCGAGGCAGGTGGACTGCCTGGGCTCAGGAGTTCAAGACCAGCCTGGTCAACACGGTGAAACCCCATCTCCACTAAAATACAAAAAATCAGCCAGGCTTGGTGGCATGCATCTGTAGTCCCAGCTACTAAAGCAGGTGAACCCGGGAGGCAAAGGTTGCAGTGAGCCAAGATAACGCCGCTGCAATCCAGCCCGGGCAACACTGTGAGACTCTGTCTCAAAAAAAGTAGTTATTAGTTTTGGGGTGGTAATCACAGAACAAATAAGTAAAACTATGTGTACTTAGAAAATCTAGTACAACTGAATTGGGTATCCCAATTCCTATTTTACACTCACTGGAAACCTACTCTTTAAGGTATTCTATAAGGCAAAATCTACCAAATTTAATTTATCAATGCTCATTTTTGTATATCTGCTTCCTTAAAACAGAATCTATACACACATTAGTTTAAATCCTATGAAACCCATGTATTTGGGAGATTTGTGGGATTTTTTTTGTTTTTTTTTGAGATAGGGTCTCACTGGGCTGGAGTGCAGTGGTGTGATCATGGTTCACTGCAGCCTCAAACTCCTGGGCTCAAGGGATCCTCTCACCTCATCCTCTCAAGTAGCTGCGACTATAGGCACATGCTAAGATGCCCAGATAATCAAAAAAAATTTTTTTTTATAGAGCTCAGGTCTCACTTTGCTGTCCAGGCTGGTCAAGAACTCCTGGTCTCAAGCAACCCTCCCACCACAGCCTCCCTAAGTGCTGGAATTACAGGCACGATTATAAGCATGAGCCACCACACCTGGCCAGTCTTTAGTGTTTTTCTTTCAACCCACAGGAACATCAGTTTCTTAGGGTTTACCCTGATAAAAATCATTTGAACTTCAAACAAATAGTAAAGTATTATGCCAATCTTCAATGATTTTAAAAAAAAATTGCCAGGCCCAGTGGCTCATGCCTGTAATCCTAGCACTCTGGGAGGCCGAGGCAGGCAGAACACAAGATCAGGAGTTTGAGACCAGCCTGGCCAACATAGTGAAACCCCATCTCTACTAAAAATACAAAAAATTAGCCAGGCCTGGTGGCGGGCACCTGTAATCCCAGCTACTCAGGAGGCTAAGGCAGGAGAATAGCTTCAACCCGGGAGGCAGAGGTTGCAGTGAGCCAAGATTACACCAACGTACTCCAGCCCAGGCGACAGTGCCAAAAAAAAAAAAAAAAAACAGGCCAGGAACAGTGGCTCATGCCTATAATCCCAGCACTTAGGGAGCACAAGGTGAGCAGATCACCTAAAGTCAGGAGTTCAAGACCAGCCTGGCTAACATGGTGAAACCCCACCTCTACTACAAGTACAAAAATTAGTTGGGTGTGGTGGCAGGCGCCTATAACCCCAAGTACTCAGGAGGCTCAGGCAGAATAATCACTTGAACCTGGGAGGCAGAGGTTGCAGTGAGCCGAAATCACGCCACTGCACTCCAGCCTGGGCAACAATGCGAAACTGTCTCAAAAAAAAAAAAAAAAAACCAACTCTGATTGGCACTGTGGGCTTGATTGTGTTAAATAAAAACACATAGGCCAGGCACAGTGACTCACGCCTATAATCTCAGCACTTTGGGAGGCCGAGGCGGGCACATCACGAGGTCAGGAGAACAAGACCATCCAGGCTAACACAGTGAAACTCCGTCTCTACTAAAAATACAAAAAAATTAGCCGGGTGTGGCGGTACGTGCCTGTAGTCCCAGTTACTCGTGAGGCTGAGACAGGAGAATCACTTGAACCCAGGAGGCAGAGGTTGCAGTGAGCTGAGATCGTGCCACTGTACTCCAGCCTGGGTGATAGAGCAAGACTCAGACTCAAAAAAAAAAAAAAAAAATTAGAAGTCAACAAGAAATAAGCCAAAATATCTCATGCTCTACACATTGTTCTCCTGGGTCTCCAGGTCACAATTCGGCCAGGGAAACAAAAGGCATTCATAATTCTATAATTCTACAAAACTAACCTATGGTGTAATACCTTCATCTCACTTGTCTCTTAAGAGCCCAAAGTGCTTTTAAGACACCATAAGATTTTTGTTTAACACAGAACAGACAAATACATCACTTCCATTTTATTTATGGTACAGAATAGGATACAGAAATATTGGATACTTTGCCTGATATCAGGCAAAAATTGAAGACTGGACTTAATTTTTCAAGTGGCCTATCCAATACTTATTACAACAAACAACCTTATCTTTTTAAAAAGTAAGACTGAACATCAGTACCTGGCAGTGTGATATTGGCAAAAATAGGCTGTCCGTCAACATTAAGAGATGGCACAAATAATTCAGTTTGGTTAACCAGTAGTCCATCATGTGTCCCTGCATCTCTGAAGAGCCAAAGGTGACCTATTAGAACAAGCAAAGGTTGTTAACGAGCCACACTGGTCTGAGTCAGGGCACCTATTTTCTCCATTTCCCCTGACCTACACAAAAAGCTTGCCTCTTACTCTGCTTACATGGCACACAAAGCCCTTCTAGTAACATTATCTCAGTCAGTCCTCAAAACAGATCCATTTACAGATGAGAAAACAGGTATGAGAGGGCAACCGACATACTCAAAGTATAAGACAGTAAGCAAAGAACATGTACTTGAAGCTCTAAATCCCATGCTCTTTCTGCCACCATGGTGGAAAAAGGAAGCCTAGGTCAAGGACGTGATTACAAATCACAGCAAACCCTGCAAATTAAAGAGAGAAAGCCACTGACTCCTCAAATCAGTGCTTCTTAAAACCAAGGAAGTGCAAAAACATGTCGAGAGAAAATTCATCAAACCCTAAGATCTGTGCATTTTACTAGGTGTATATCATACCAGAATTTTCAAAAGAAATACATCACATACAAAAGAGAGCAGGAAGGAAGCCTCCAGCCCTAAGATTCTGTTTAAGGTAGGAGGAGGTTGTCTCAGAATAAATACAGCACTTGTTCCTGGGGCGATATTTTTAAAAATGTAAACTGGTCAGGAGGCTGAGGCAGGAGAATTGCCTGAACCCAGGAGGCGGAGGTTGTGGTGAGCCGAGATCGCGCCATTGCACTCCAGCCTGGGTAACAAGAGCGAAACTCCGTCTCAAAAAAAAAAAAAAAAAAAAAGTAAACTGGTAATTTTTAAAAATTTTGATAAAATATACATAAAATTTACCATTTTATTTTATTTATTTATTTATTTACTTATTTTTTGAAACAGAGTCTTGCTCTGTTGCCCACACTGGAGTGCAGTGGCAGGATCTTGGTTCACTACAACCTCTACCTCCCAGGTTCAAGCAATTCTCCTGTCTCAGCCTCCCAAATAGCTGGGACCACTAGTAGCTGGGATCACAGGCGCACACCACCACACACAGATAATTTTTGTATTTTTAGTAGAGACAGGGTTTCACCTTATTGGTCAGGCTGGTCTCGAACTCCTGACCTCAGGTGGATCCACCTGCCTCAAAAATTTACCATTTTAACAATTTTTAAATGTACAATTCAGTGGCATTAAGTACCTTCAAAAGTAATTTCATTTTCTTAAGAAATGAGGTCTCAGGCCTGGTGTGGTAGCTAATGCCTATAATCCCAGCACTTTGGGAGGCCGAGGCGGGCAGATCATGAGGTCAGGGGTTCAAGACCAGCCTGACCAACATGGCAAAACTCTGTCTCTACTAAATGTACAAAAAAATTAGCTGGGAGTGATGGCGCATGCCTGTAATCCCAGCTACTCAGGAGGCTGAGGCAGGAGAATCACTTGAACCCGGGAGGCGGAGGTTGCAGTGAGCCGAGATCATGCCACTGCATTCCAGCCTGGGTGAGAGAGCAAGAATCAGTCTCAAGAAAAAAAAAAAGAGATGGAGTCTCAGGATCTCAACCTAGGCTACGTAAGCGAGACTTCATCTCTACTAAAAATAAAAATAAAGGCCAGGTGCGGTGGCTCACGCCTGTAATCCCAGCACTTTAGGAGGCCAAGGTGAGTGGATCACCTGAGGTCAGGAGTTCAAGACCAGCCTGACCAACATGGAGAAACCCCATCTCTACTAAAAATACAAAAAATTAGCTGGGTGTGGTGGCGCATGCTTATAATCCCAGCAACTTGGAAGGCTGAGGCAGGAGAATCGCCTGAACCTGAACCTGAGAGGCAGAGATTATAGTGAGCTGAGATTGCGCCATTGCACTCCAGCCTGGGCAACAAGATCGAAACTCCATCTCAAAAAAATAAATAAGGGTCGGGCGTGGTGGCTCAAGCCTGTAATCCCAGCACTTTGGGAGGCCGAGGCGGGTGGATCACGAGGTCAAGAGATCAAGACCATCCTGGTCAACATGGTGAAACCCCGTCTCTACTAATACAAAAAATTAGCTGGGCATGGTGGCGCGTGCCTGTAATCCCAGCTACTCAGGAGGCTGAGGCAGGAGAATTGCCTGAACCCAGGAGGCGGAGGTTGCGGTGAGCCGAGATCGCGCCATTGCACTCCAGCCTGGGTAACGAGCAAAACTCCATCTCAAAAAATAAATAAATAAATAAATAAATAAAATAAAATAAAATAAAAGTAAAAAAAGAAATTAGCCAGGCATAGTGAGGCATGCCTGTAGTTCCAGATACTCCGGAGGCTGACACTCCAGGAGGACTGTTTGAACCCGGGTTAAAGGTGTAATGAGCCGTGATCATGCCACCGCACTTCAGCCTGGACAACAGCAGGATACCCTGTATAAAAAAAAAAAAAAAGAGAGACAGGGTCTTGCTGTGTTACCAGCGTACAGTAACTATTCAGAGGCACCATCATAGCTCACTGCAGCCTCCATCATAGCTCACTGTAGCCTCCAACTCCTGGGCTCAGGTGACCTTCTTGTCTCAGCTTCCCAAGTAGCTGGGACTATAATCAGGCATCTGCCCTGCTAGTTTTTCAAGAATTTGGGGTTTTGTTGTTTTTGTTTTTTGCATCATATTCACTGTTGTCACCCAGGCTGGAGTGCAATGGTGCAATCTCGGCTCACTGCAACCTCCACCTCCTGGGTTCAAGCAATTCTCCTGCTTCAGCCACCCAAGTAGCTGGGATTACAGGTGCCCAGCTAATTTTTTATTTTCAGTAGAGGTGGGATTTCACCATATTGGCTAGGCTGGTCTCTTGCCAGGCTGGTCTCAAACTCCTGACCTTGTGATCTGCCCACCTCAGCTTCCCAAAGTGCTGGGATTACAGGCATGAGCCACCACACCTGGCTTTTTTTTTTTTTTTTTTTTTCTTTAATAGAGACAGGGTCTCACTATATTACACAGGCTGGTCTCCAACGCCTGGGCTCAAGCAATCCTCCTGCCATGGCCTCCCAAAGTGCTGAGATCACAGGCATGAGCCACTGCACCCAGCCTCAATAAATTTTCATATTTCATATTAAATCAGGCACAGAAAAATTTTGGAGTAAAATACAAAATTCATACAATTTCCTATGTAAAACAGAAGCCTACAGAAATGTTGATCCCTGGAAATACTGTTCCTCATCTAACGTTAGGAGAAGTCTGGTGTAAAAGTTTATTAAGTATACCACCCTCAAGGAAGAAAAGATCTATCCGGATGCTTGCAAAAAGCCTCTGTAAAAATTAAGTGAGATGGCTGGGCATGGTGGCTCACGCCTGTAATCCCAGCACTTTGGAAGGCTGAGCGGGGGGATCCCAAGGTCAGGAGATCGAGACCATCCTGGCTAACACGCTGAAACCCCATCTCTACTGAAAATACAAGAAATTAGTCAGGCGTGGTGGCACGCGCCTGTAATTCCAGTTACTCAGGAGGCTGAGGCAGAAGAATCGCTTGAACCCAGTAGGCGGAGATTGTAGTAAGCCACAAGATCGAGCCACTGCACTCTAGCTTGCGCTACAGAATGAGACCTGTCTCAAAAAAAAAAAAAAAAAAAAAAAAGATTAAGTGAGACTAGGACTACTTCTCTGCTTGAAGGCTATGGGAAGATTAGCGCCAGCACCTTAGATAAGGCCTAGTTATTCCTCACCTGGGTTTTCACAACTCGGAGATGGAGGGGTTGCGGTTGTGTGGTTCACTACTGCTTCCTCGACAGTAGTCTTCCCCCTCCAAAGTACTCTGCAAGCTGGCTGAGCTTTTCAGTATGTAAATCTGTCAATAACATGACCCTGACTAAAAACTTAAAATGGGCTGGGCGCGGTGGCTCACGCCTGTAATCCCAGAACTTTGAGAGGCTGAAGCAGGCGGGTCACAAGATCAAGACACGGTGACCATCCTGGCCAACATGGTGAAACCCCGTCTCCACTAAAAATACCAAAAATTAGCTGGGAATGGTGGCGCACGCCTGTAATCTCAGCTACTCGGGAGGCTGAGGTGGGAGAACCACTCGACCCCGGGGAGCAGAGGTTGCAGTGAGCTGCGATCGTGCCACCGCACTCTAGTTTGGGCAACAGATAAGACTCCATCACGGGGGAAAAAAAAAAATTCTCGGGGAGGGATAGCATTAGGACAAATACCTAATGTAGATGACGGGGTGATAGATGCAGCAAACCACCACCATGGCACGTGTATACCTAACAAACCTGCACGATCTGCACATGTACCCCATAACTTAAAGTATAATTTAAAAAATAATAATAAAAATTAAAAAGATAAAAAAATTCAACGGCCCCATATTCCTAGGGGTAAAATCACCTTTTGAGCGTCCTCTCCCAAGACTCCAGGTCTCAACACATGCATGTCTAGAACTCTCGCCTCTTAACCTTGGGTTGGCTAGCTCCTACTCCATCCTGCTCCCTTCCTTCTCTGGGAAGTGCCCCTTAACTGAAACCACACAACCGCAACCCCTCCATCTCCGAGCAGGAAGGTAGGTGAAGCTCCCAGGCCACACACGCTCGGCTCTTCCGGCGCCAGCACGACCCTGGCTTGTTCCTGTCTGTTTATGCATCTGGCTGTCTCCCTAGGAGGAATGTGTTCTCCATGGGGGCAGGGACTACGCAGAACTGCCCCACGCGGGTCATCAGGACTGAACAGATGGGGCGTTAAGGATGGAGCTTTTTAGGGGAAAATACACATGGGGCGGTGGGTGGGGAGGTGGGAGGAAGCCACCTTCAAATGCAAACTATTCAGCCTCATAAAGAACACTGTGACGCTTGCGAGCAGCGTCACCCTGGATGTATCCCACCTCTCGGAGCCTCAGTTCCCCGTCTGCAAAATGGACCCCGGGGCGGAAGGGCTCCTGGACACCGTGCTATCGTCCCTGCTGGGTCGGGCCTAAGCGCCGGGCGCGTACCTCGGTAGCTGTGGATGCGGCGGCCAGTGCCGGGCGGCAGCGTGGGGTAGGGCTGCGGCTCGCCGTCGAAGTTGAGCCAGACGGGCAACGCGACGCGCGGGCTGCGGTTGCAGAAGATGACCTGGGAGGGCTCGCGCGAGTTCACCGAGCGCAGCACCGGTCGCGGCCGCCCGGCCTCCATCTCCTCCTCGGCGCCCAGCTCCTCCGGGATGGACTCTTCCGGGCCGAACTCCTTGGCGCCCGACTCCTCCGCCCCCACCTCGGCTTCGTCCCAGTTCTCCGCCCTCCGGGGCATTGCCTCAGCGGCCCAGACCACCCAGGCCGGACGCCGCGGGATTCGCGGGCCGGTCGCGGGGCGGAGCTGCGTGCGCGCTCCCGAGCCGACCTCCGTAGTCTTCGCGCGCGCTCGGAAGGGGATGGAACCCACTCGGGAGAAATAGCTGGCCAGAGGCTGTGCGCGTGCGCAAAAGGATCCTCAGCCCCAGGGGCCGTTCAAACGGAGGCGGAGGCTGAACGAAGCCGACGCTAGGCCAACTAATTTAGTGTATTTGCACTATAATTTTTTTTCACCCCTCTAAGGTTTGGGTTTTGGGGTTTTTTTTGTTTGTTTGTTTGAGACAAGGTCTCACTCTGTCGCCCGGGCTGGAGTGCTGTGGCAACATCTCGGCTCACTGCAGCCTTGACGTCCCGGGCTCTAGCGAGCCTCTCACTTCAGCCTCCCGAGTAGTTGGCTGCAGGCGCCCACCACCATGCCTGGCTAATTATTTTTATTTATTGTTTGAGACGGAATTTTGCTATGTTGCCTAGGATGATCTCGCTATGTTGCTTAGGCTGATCTCCTGGGTTCAAGTGATCTTCCTGCCTTGGCCTCCCAAAGTACAGGGATTACAGGTCTTAGCCACTGTGCCTGGCCCACTAACTGAATTCTTAGTTCTTTTTCTTCATGTCAGACGCACAATGCGCCGACTTCATGACAAGGTTCGTGGGTGGCACATCTCACACACACACACAGGAACACCCAATCATCATGCTTATAAACTACAAAAAGTCAACTAACTGAATTCTTACAAGGTATGGGTGATTAGTAAAGAAGAAAAATTAATTAGACCTACTATGTGCAGAGCACTCTGGTGGAAATTGGAAAATGAGGTATTTACTTTTTTTTTTTTTTTTTGAGACGGAGTCTCCCTCTCGCCAGTCTGGAGTGCAGTGGCGCGATCTCGGTTCACTGCAACCTCCGACTCCCTTGTTCAAATGATTCTCCTGCCTCAGCCTCCCCAGTAGCTGGGATTACAGGCATGCACCACCACGCCTATCTAATTTTTTAGTAGACATGGGGCTTCACCATGTTGGCCAGGATGGTCTCGATCTCCTGACCTCATGATCCACCCGCCTCAGCGTCCCAAAATGCTGGGGTTACAGGCATGAGCCACTGCGCCAAGCGAGATATTTACTTTAGAGCAATTAAAACTACAAACATAAGCGTTGGTGAACTTTGTTTTACAAATGTTTCTTTTTTTTTTTTTTTTTTTTGAGACGGAGTTTCGCTCTTGATACTCAGGCTGGAGCGCAATGGCGCGATCTCGGCTCACTGCAATCTCCGCCTCCTGGGTTCAGGCAATTCTCCTGCCTCAGCCTCCTGAGTAGCTGGGATTACAGGCACGCGCCACCGTGCCCAGCTAATTTTTTGTATTAGTAGAGACGGGGTTTCACCATGTTGACCAAGATGGTCTCGATCTCTTGACCTCGTGATCCACCCGCCTCGGCCTCCCAAAGTGCTGGGATTACAGGCTTGAGCCACCGCGCCCGGCCTACAAATGTTTCTTAAGGCCCTACTATGTACCACGTACGGTGCTAGGTGTTGAAAATACTGTAAAAACCAGTCATGTTTCCTGCCTTCACAGTACTTCAATAAAAGGGTCATATGGTAATCAATTACACAAAAGAAATAAAATTGCAACTATGACTAGCACAACAAAAAGAGACACGGTACTATGGAAGGCTAAAGATCTGGGGGTCAAGGAAGATGGTATACAATTCTGTGTAATTAAATATTCAATGATGTGGGATGCACTCAAGTGGAGAAGCAGCTCAGAAAAAGAAGGATTCAGAGAGTTTTATATTAGTCAAAAATAAATTTTTGTTTTTTTGAGACAGAGTCTTGCTTTATTGCCAGGCTGGAGTGCAGTGGTGTGATCTTGGACCACTGCAACCTCTGTCTCCCGGGTTCAAGCAATTCTTGTGCCTCAGCCTCCCGAGTAGCTGGGGTTGCTGGTGTGTGGCACCACGCCTGGGTAATTTTTCTACTTTTAGTAGAGATGGGGTTTCACCATGTTTGCCAGGCTGGTCTTGAACTCCTGACCTCAGGTGATCTGCCTGCCTTGGTCTCCCAAAGTGCTAGGATTATAGGCATGAGCCACCATGCCCGGCTCAAAAATAAATTTGAAGTAGAAAGAAAAAAATCCATCAAGTACCAGGCACTGTGCTAAGCATGCCACATGAATTAAACCTACGTCATCATCTCCATTTCACAGCTAAGGAAACAGAAGGGTATATAAGAATGTGAAGGCCAAGGTGCCAAATGCCTGTAATCTCAACACTTTGGGACCCCGAGGCAGGCCAATCACTTGAGTCCAGGAGTTTGAGACCAGCCTGGGCAACATAGTGAGTTCCTGTCTCTACAAAAAAAAATGAAAGAATTAGCCGGGAATGGTGGCATGCACCTGTAGTCCCAGCTACTCAGGAGGCTGAAGCAGAGGATCACTTGAGCCTGGGAGGTCGAGGCTGCAGTGAGCCATGATCATGCCACTGCACTCCAGTCTGGGTGACAGAGCCAGACCCTGTCTCAAAAAAAAAAAAAAAAAAAAAGAATGTGAAAAGGGTAGTGAGTGCTGGACTAGAGAGGCTCATCACCTGATGCCTTAGGAGAAAATGATGATAGGAGTGAACCTCAGGAGGTGGACATCTCCACAAAAGCACTGACGGCATGAACCTAAGTTATTTTGCTATGGCTCTCCTTGACAGTGCACTACACAGAGATGGCATATCCTAGTGGCTTCCAGCAGGATTAAGTGACCAGCAGTGATGTTAGACCCCCAGCTACATTAACAACATGAAAACATTGTAGAGAAAAATTCCAAAGTAGTCCAGACATGGTGGCTCACGCCTGTAATCCCACACTTTGGGAGGCTGAGGTGAGTGGATCATTTGAGGTCAGGAATTCACAACCAGCCTGGCTGACATGGTGAAACCCCATCTCTACTAAAAATACAAAAAAATTGAGCCGGGTGCAGTGGCTCACATCTGTAATCCCAGCACTTTGGGAGGCCAAGATGGGCTGATCATGAGATCAGGAGTTCGAGACCAGCCTGACCAAATGGTGAAACCCCATCTCTACTAAAAATACAAAAATTAGACAGGCATGGTGGCAGACACCTGTAATCCCAGCTACTCAGGAGGCTGAGGCAGAAGAATTGCTAGAACCCAGGAGGCAGAGGTTGCAGTGAGCCGAGATCATGCCATTGCACTCTAGCCCGGGCGACAGAGTGAGACTCCATCTGAAATAAATAAATAAATAAATAAATAAACAAACAAACAAACAAACAAACAAACCCTAAAGTAGGACTTCTATTAATCAAATTACAATGATTCAGAGCAATTATAATTCACAGGATTCGTGCAAACATCCCCTCATTTGTACTGCAATGCTAGAGAGGGGAAATATACCAGTTTAATATTACAGAAATGCCTGCATCCCCAATGACACCAGTTGGTGAGATAAATGCCAGCTTTGAGACTGCAAATAATGTTTCAAAGATCATTTAAGACAAAGGGGTAGCCAGGCCTAGTGGCTCAAACCTGTAATCCCAGCACTTTGGGAGGCCAAGGTAGGTGGATCACTTGAGCTGAGGAGTTCCAGCCTGAGCAACATGACGAAACCCTATCTCTACAAAAAATACAAAAAAATTAGCTGGGCATGGGTGCACCTGAAATCCCAGCTGCTCGAGAGGCTGAGGCTAGAGGATCACCTGAGCTCAGGAAGGTCAAAGCTGCAGTGAACCATGATTGCTCCACTGCACTTCTGCCTGGGTAACAGAGCAAGACTCTGTCTCAAAAAAAAAAAAAAAAAAAAAACAAAGCAAAGGAAATAAGTTTAGAATATACTAAGTAAAACCACAGGGTAAATTGTTCTTATTGTACACTTTTCATTATGCAAAAAGATGTAGAAAATAATAAAAAATACAATGTCTAAAGACAACTGGTGACTTTTTTCTATCTGCTTTTCTGTCTTTTCTAAATTTTCTCTAAGGGGGATATATTTTGGTAGTTTGTATGTTGACCAATTAAAAAAAAAAGTACAATAATAAAGCAAACACTGATAATCTCATGACATATAATTAGCACGTTGTCATATTTACTTCCTTTGTTTCAACTTTTTGCAGTGACCCAAGATTGCACCATTGCACTCCAGCCTGGCCAACAAAGCAAGACTCTGTCTCAAAAAAAAAACCAAACAATATCTTGTCACCCCCAAACCCTGCTCCCACTCTTAATCCCTAGCAACCGCTGATCTGTCTTCTGTCCCTATAGTTTTGCCTTTTCAAAATATCACATAACAAAATCATATCATATGTAGCCTTTTGAGTCTTTTTTTCACTTAGCATAATGCATTTGAGATTCATCAAAGTAATAGTACATAACAACTTATTCCTTTTTATTGCCAACGGTATTCCACACTACTTACCAACTGAAAGATACTGGTTTGTTTCTGTTTTGTTTTTTTTTTCCTGAGGCAAAGTCTCACTCTGTCACCCAGGTTGGAGTGCTGGAGTGCTGTGGCACAATTTCAGCTCACCTCTGCCTCCTGGGCTCAAACAATTCTCCTGCCTCAGCCTCCTGAATAGCTAGGATTACAGGCATGAGCCACCATGCCCAGCTAATTTTTTTTTTTTTTTTTTTAAGTAGAAAGAGGATTTCACCGTGTTGGCCAGGCTGGTCTCGAACTCCTGACCTCATGATCAACCCACCTTGGGCTCCCAAAGTGCTGGGATTACAGGTGTGAGCCACACCCTGTTTCCAGTTTTTAGCAATTATAAAGCTGCTATTTTTTTTTTTTTAAAGACAGGGTTTCACCATGTTGGTAAGGCTAGTGTTGAACTCCCGACCTCAGGTCTTGAACTTCCGACCTCAGGCGATCCGCCGGCCTTGGCCTCCAAAGTGCTTGGATTACAAGCGTGAGCCACCACGCCCAGCCTTAAAGATGCTATATACAGCAGCAGTTGTATCATTTTGCATTCTCACCAGCAATGTATGACTGTTCCAGTTGCTCCAATTCTTGTCTACAGTTGGTATTATCAGGTTTGGGGTTTTGTTCTTTGAAAAAAAAATTTTTTAGGTGGGATGTAGTGGCTCACACCTATAATCCCAGAACTTTGGGAGGCCGAGGTGGGCGGATCACCTGAGGTCAGGAGTTTGAGACCAGCCTGGCCAACATGATGAAACCCCATCTCTACTAAAAATACAAAATTAGCCGTGGCGGGCACCTATAATCTCAGCTGCTCTGGAGGCTGAGACAGGAGAATCGTTTGAACACAAGAGGCGGAGGTTTCAGTGAGCCGAGATCACGTCACTTTACTCCAGCCTGGGCTACAAAGCAAGACTCTGTTTCAAAAAAAAAAAAAAAAAAAAAAAAGGATATATATATATATATATATCCATATATATTCACATTTTCTTTATCCATTCATCTGGCAATGGACACTTGATTCCATGTCTTGGCTATTGTGAATAGTGCTGCAATGAACATGAGAGTGCAGATATCTCTTCAAAATACTGATTTTCAATTCCTGTGTATATATACCCAAAAGTGAGATTGTTGGATCATATGAACTGTTGGTTCTATTTTTAGTTTTTCAAGGAAACTCCATGCTGTTTGCCATAATGGCTGCACTAATATACATTCCCACCAACAGCATGTGAGGGTTCCATTTTCTCCACATCCTCACCAACACTTATCTTTATATGTCATCTGTTGAGAAATGTCTACTTAGATCCTTTGCCCATTTTTAAATTGTTTCCTTGCCATTGAGGTCCTTATATATTTTGAACTCCTTATTGGATGTGTGATTTGCAAATATTTTCTCCCATTCTGTAGACCGACTTTTCACTGTTTTTTATTTCTTCTCACATCAGATAGGCAATGTGTTGACATCATAACAAGGTTTGAGGGAGGCGCACCTCACACATGAACATGAAAACCCACTCATCATGCTTATGGACTATGAAAAAATCTGTTGTATTTTGTTTGCCATTCTTTTTATTTTTTTTGAGACAGTCTCACTCTGTCGCCCAGGCTGGAGTGCAGTGGTGCAATCTCAGCTCACTGCCACCTCTGCCTCCTGGGTTCAAGTGATTCTTTTGCCTCCGTCTCCTGAGTAGCTGGGACTATTAGACATGCACCAGCACACCGAGCTTATTTTTGTATTTTTAGTAGAGACAGAGTTTCGTCTTGTTGGCCAGGCTGGTCTCAAACTCCTGACCTCAGGTGATCCACCCGCCTCAGCTTCCCAAAGTGCTGGGATTATAGGTGTGAGCCACCTCGCCCTGCCTGTTTGTCATTCTTTTATTGTCTTCAAGGTGTCAGTTCAAATATTTTATTCATTTATATAGTTGTTTTCTTATTGCTGAGTTTTGATAGTTCTTTATATATTTATCCAGGCCAATTGTTAAGGCTTTTCAAATGCACGTGTGTGTTTGCAACATATATGTGGTGATGTATTACTTTTACAATTATAAACAAACAAAAACAAAAAAATAAAAAAAACAAAATCCAAACATAATTTCCATATACTATACAATTTTGGCCTATGGTCTCTTTATCATGTAGTAAAGTTAATACTGCATTGCTCCTTTGTGTATGTTGCATTTTCCTGATGGTTTTCTGCAAAAGTCATTCTAGTGTGTTTTGGGTTGAGAACATACAGTGAATAATGACTACACTATAAGCTCCATAAGCATAGAAACTGTGTCTGTTTTTCATTTTAGCTCCAGTGCCTCACACATAATAGACATACAATGTATTTAATGTTAATACACAACTTCTTAGGCAAAGTGTTTGTGAAAGCCACACTGAAGCATTCATCATTTATTGAATTGGAACATTTCATTTATTGATTTGTTTACTGAGATATGGTCTTGCTCTCTTGCCCAGGCTGAAGTGCAGTGGCGCGATCTTGGCTCACTACAGCCATGACTTCCTGGGCCTCGGTGATCCTCCCACCTCAGCCCCTGAGTAACTGGGACTTCAGGCATGCACCAGCACACCAGCCTAATTTTTTTTTTTTTTTTTAATTGTGGAGGAGGTCTGTGTTGCCCAGCTTGGTCTCAAAACTCCTGGACTCAAGCAATCCTTCCGCCTCAGCCTCCCAAGTAATGGGATTACACGTGTGAGCCACCACAGCTATCTAATAAAATTATTTTAAAAAAAAAACTGTTGGCTGGGCATGGTGGCTCATACCTGTAATCCCCGTTACAGAGTATCCAGGAGACCAGAGAGTCCAATGGGTGAAACAGGAGGATTTTGTTAAGTTGGCCACCAGCTCAGAGGATTAGCATCCCAAGTCTGAGCCCCGGAGAAAGAAAATGGGGTACTTTTATACATCCAGGATGACAAAGCAGCTAACAAGTTTACAGAAGTCAGAACAAAGAACAGTTAATTAATTTGCAACATGTCTTGTGATGTATGTTACATTTAAAAATAGCATTTTTGAGAAACACATTGCACATTCTTTGGGTGTTATCTTGCCCTGTGACCTTGCAGCTGGTCAGCAAGAAAAACAGGAGTCTTGAGATGCCTGGGAACTTCGCTGAGAATGTGGGCAGAATAGATAAGGTAGGTTTTACAGGCAGTTAATTTTAAGCAGAGCTGGGGGATAGGTTTTATATTAAACAGCATATAACACAGCAAAATTTACTTTATTATATAGCAACTACAAATTATAAGGTTTTGTTTTTACTATTATTGCTATTATTTAATTCCCTTCTTCATCCCAGTAATTTAGGAGGCCAAGGCAGGCTGATCACCTGAGGTCGAGAGTTTGAGACCAGCCTGACCAACATGGAGAAACCTTGTCTCTACTAAAAATACAAAACATTAGCTGGGTGTGGTGGCGCATTTCTGTAATCCCAGCTATTCGGGAGGCTGAGGCAGAAGAATTGCCTGAACCTAGGAGGCGGAGGTTGTGGTGGGCTGAGATCGCACTATTGCGCTCCAGCTTGGGCAACAAGAGTGAAACTCTGTCTCAAAAACAAAAAAACAAAAATCAAAACAAAAAAAAACTGTCATGGTTGGAAGATGCAGACTGAGGCACAATGTAAACTTCACACTTGATATTCTTAGCAAGCTCAAAGGTGCCAAAGATAACTTTATCCAAATGCAAATGTTGATGCCACTGGATACCACCACTTCGAAAAACATAACGAACAATTGCTTTTTTGCACTCTCAAGATATCAGTGAGACCCAGGGAGAGGCTCCTAGAAAGCCAGTATGGTACAGAAAACACAAAACTGATTTGTGAGACCCTGAGTGACTGCATGACCTGGGGAATAAGGTTTTAGTTTTGGCTTTGCCACCAGGATGGGCATGTCCCTCAACCTGTCTGGGTTTGCTTCTACATTCCTAGAATGGCAGGAGCAGACTACATTATCTCTAAGATTCTTTCTCATCCTAATGTTCTAGGAGTTTTAATTCTTGCTAGTTCTAATCTTTTGCCAACTTAGTGCACAGGGTTGCATTACTTTTTTTTTTTTTTTTTTTTTTTTTTTTTTAAATTTAGCAGATACGGTGTCTCACTATGTTGCCCAGACTGGTCTTAAACTCCTGGCCTCAAGTGATCCTCCAGGGTAACTTTTCTTTAGAAAATAAACCAGCCAGGCATGGTGGCTTATCCCTGTAATTGCAACACTTTGGGAGGCCAACGTGGGAAGACTGCTTGAACCCAGGAGTTTGAGACCAGCTTGGACAACATAATGAGACCCTATCTCTAAAAAAAAAAAGGGAAGAAAAATTAAATAAAGAAAAGAAACCCCAGCCTGGCCAACCTGGTGAAACCCTGTCTCTACTAAAAATACAAAAATTAGCCAGGCCTGGTGGCACATACCTGTAATTCCAGCTACTTGGGAGGCTGAGACATGATAATCACTTGAACCTGGGAGGAGGAGGTTGCAGTGAGCCAAGATCACACCACTGTATTCCAGCCTGGGTGGGAGAGTGAGACCCTGTCTCAAAAAAAAAAGAAAAAAAGAAAAAGAAAAGAAACCTAAGAATCGAAATCAGCCTTTCTTATTGTGTAATCTACTTGACAGCCATATGGCCTTTAGAAATTAGTTGTTGTTGCTATTATTGTTGTTGTTGTTAGACAGAGTCTTGCTCTGTCACCCAGGCTGGAGTGCAGTGGCATAATCTCAACTCACAGCAATCTCTACCTCCAAGGTTCATGATTCTTGTGCTTCAGCCTCCTAAGTAGCTGGGATTACAGGTGTACATCACCAAGCCCAGCTAATTTTTTTTTTTTTTTTTTTTTTTTGAGATGGAGTCTTGCGCTGTCACTCAGGCTGGAGTACAGTGGTATGATCTCAGCTCACTGCAACCTCTGCCTCCCAGGTTCAAGCAATTCTCTGCCTCAGCCTCCAGCCTCCTGAGAAGCTGCGATTACAAGCACGCGCCACCGTGCCCAGCTAATTTTTGTATTTTTAGTAGAGACGGGGTTTGACCATGTTGACCAGGACGGTCTCAATCTCTTGACCTCATGATTCACCCACCTCGGCCTCCCAAAGTGCTGGGATTATAGGCGTGAGCCACCGTGCCAGGCCTCAATGCTTTTTTTTTTAAGCACCTGTCTGCTACTGAATCAATATATTTTAAATTGACTGCACCAGATAACCTAAAATTTGAACTTTAGAGATGAGGTTTCATCATATTGACCAGGCTGGTCTTGAACTCTTTTTGGTTTTTTTTTTTTTTTGAGATGGAGTCTTACTTTGTCGCCCAGCAGGCTGGAGTGCAGTGGTGTGACCTTGGCTCACTGCAACCTCCACTATCCAGGTTTAAGCGATTCTCTTGCCTCAGCCTCCTGAATAGCTGGGATTACAGGTGCCTGTCACCACGCCCAGCTAATTTTTATATTTTTAGTAGAGACTGGGTTTCGCCATGTTGGCCAGGTTGGTCTCAAACTCCTGACCTCAAGTGATCCACCTGCCCAAAGTGATGGGATTACAGGCATGAGCCACTGCACCCGTCAAAGATGTCCATATCTGTTCTAAGATGCATATGCTAAATCAGAGACTAATTAATACCAAGATCAAATCCAGAGCTGAAGCACACTATCAGCATGCTAGGATGGGGAGGAACTAAGAAGAGGAAAAGGGCAATACTAAATCAAAAATCAAGTCCAGGAGAACTTTTAGGGGGAAGTTTGCCTTGAGCTAGACTTTGAATGGCAAATATGATTTGAATTGAGAGAAATTAATGTATTCAGAGCATAATGACTTCTGTGTGACTAAAACAGAGATTCTATATAGTGGATAAGCCTTTACAAGTAGGTTGGTACAAGTAAGCTTTCGATATCAAAATGAAGTTTAAACCATTCGTTTTTCAAAGAAGTAGACATTTAGCTTGTGCCTTATAAAACTAATAATCTGCCTTGGATTGTGGCTAAATTGTGTAGATGCTGGTATTTCAACAGACTGTAAGCCTCATGTCTGGTTCAATGCTGTATCTTTTATTGGAGTTTAACATGCCTACATAGTAAGTACTTGGTAAATGTGCTGAATGACCAAATGATTCCCAGGATGAACTAGTCAGCTGAAAGGCCAAACATGGGGACTTGGGCTGGTAAGCCACCTAGGCTTTGAATCAAACAGCTATATCTGAAAGTTTTATGTTAGAATAATAATGCCATATATACATTTCTGTGGAATAAGTAAGCCCATCTCTAGCTCCTCTCCCCACCATAATCACAGCAGTCAGATAAAATTGAGGAGTTTATTAGGGAAATATGAGAGGTACAGACACCCCAAGTGACAGAAAGAAAAGTTTGAAAATGTCCCTTCAAGCCAAGTGGGGGCCTGGTCTTGACCTCCCCAAATCAACAAGAAAACTGGTGGGTTAGCAACAACATTCTCTGGCAGCCACATTGCCAGGGCATGTGTGTTTTGGCCAGGACTGCCCCCCACTTCCCACCAAAGGTGGGGAGGAGACAAAGACTGTTCACAGAAGCAGTGCAAAGGCAATGAGAACTTTAAGGAAAGTTTGAGACAGAGAGAGAGAGAAGGACAGAGGTGGGGAGGACCTTCACAAAGAGTCCCAGGCTTTTGGCTGTGAATATTTCAAATACATTGACAAGTCGATCTATAAAATGTTACTGAAAAGGTAAAATGCCTAATGTTATTTCCAACAGTTCCTCTGGACTTCTCCCCACATACCACACCACACCCCAGATGGTAGAGACCAAAGGCCACACTTTTGAAGAAAAGAGAAAAACAAGAATAAGCCCTGTTGCTCTTTAAGGAGAAAGGAAGAAGCTGAAGGCTGCTGGGGCCTTTCCCATGTGGCCTGTGTTCTGTAAAGCAACTTCCCAGCAGCAGGACGGCACTGTTCTAGGTGAGTGTCTCACCTTTTGTCACCTGTGAAAGGAAAGGAAAACTGACATTTAGATAAATTAAAACATATTAGAGGGGTCTTTAAAAAAAATCATACTTTAGATCCTAAGAAGTGAGAAATAGAACACAGCTGTGAGTCACAGAAACCTGTTCAAATCCAGGCAATGTGTTTAACTTTTTCTTTTTTTGAGACAGAGTCTCAATATGCCGCCCAGGCTGGAGTGCCCTGGTGTGATCTCGGCTCACTGCAACCTCCACCTCCCGGATTCAAGTGATTCTCCTGCCTCAGCCTCCCAAGTAGCTAGGATTATAGGTGCACACCACTATGCCTGGCTAATTTTTGTATTTACAGTAGAGATGGCGTTTCACCATGTTGGCCAGGCTGGTCTCGAACTCCTGATCTCAGGTGATTCACCCACCTCAGCCTCCCGAAGTGGAAGTGTTGCAATTACAGGCATGAGCCACCATGTCTGGCCAGTGCTTAAGTTTCCTAAGACTGTTTCTGCTTTCAGGTTTTTGTCAGCAGTAAGTGGAAATGTGCATTCTCTCTTGGAATGGCCTTGCCCATCATACTCACCCGTGCTTCAATGTACTCTATTCTCCGTTCAAGGGCTGTCAACTTCTCGTTTAGTGTTGCAAGTCTTGAACGACATGACATATCTGGGAAAAAGAGACTGGCGTTTAGGATTAATGTCACTCCAAACACGGACACACATAACTCCTACACTGAAAAGAGGAATAATATAATACACAGAATACAAATGGAAGTGGATACAGTGAGAAGTATCTTAGCACAGTTGCTTAGAGTGGATCTCTTGAATTTCCTATCAAGTGTGGCAAGTAGTGAATAATGGCCCCATAAAAATGTCCTTTCCCGCCTGGTGCAATGGCTCACACCTGTAATCCTAGCACTTTGGGAGGCCGAGGTCGGTGGATTGCCTGATTTCAAGAGTTCAGGGCCAGCCTGGCCAACATGGTAAAACTCTATCTCTTACTAAAAATATAAAAATTAGCCAGGTGTGGTGGCACATGTCTGTAATCTAGCTACTTGAGAGGCTGAGGCAGGAGAATTGCTTAAACCCAGGGGACAGAGGTTGCAGTGAGCTCAGATCATGTCACTTCACTTCAGCCTGGGCAAAAAAGCAAGTCCGTCTCACAGAAATGTCCTTTCCCTAATTCCTGGAGCCTGCAAATATGGATCATACATGAGGAAACAGGGCTTTGCAAGTATGATTAAGGTTAAGAACCTTGAGATCCTAGAGTTTGTCCTGGATTGTCCATTTGGGCCTAATCTAATCATAAGTCCACAAATGCAGATGAGAAAGGCAGAGGAAGGGGGTCAGAGATGAAATAGAAGAAAAAGAGATTCAAAGTGTGAAGGGGATGCAATCTGCCATTGTTGGCTTTGGAAGTGGAAGAAGGGAGCCATGAGCCAAGGGATGCAAGTGACCTTTAGAAGCTGGGAACAACCCTGAGCTGACAGCCAGCAAGAAAACAGAGATCTCAGTCCTACAACCACAAGAAAATGAATTCTGCCAACAACCCAATAATCAAGGAACTAAACCCTCTCCTAGAGCCTCTAGAAATGAAGGCAGTCCTGCTGACACCTTGATTTGAAACAGGCCAAGAGCAGTGGCTCATGCCTGTAATCCTAGTACTTTGGAAGGCCAACGTAGGACGACTGCTAGCCCAGTGACCAGTGTTGGATTTCTGACCTACACAATGGTAAAATAATAAATTTATGTGGTTTAAGCCAAAAAATGTGTGGTAATTTGTTATGGAAGCAATAGCAAATGAATACACCAAGGCTATATAGCCATTTACCAATGGACAAACTAAGAGTTTCAAGACTGGGGACGTGGCAAGAGTAAGAAAATAATCTCTTGGCCGGGCACGGTGGCTCACGCCTATAATCCCAGCACTTTGGGAGGCCGAGGTGGGTGGATCACGAGGTCAACAGATCGAGACCATCCTGGTCAACATGGTGAAACCCCGTCTCTACTAAAAATACAAAAATTAGCTGGGCATGGTGGTGTGCACCTGTAGTCCCAGCTACTCAGGAGGCTGAGGCACAATTGCTTGAACCCAGGAGGCGGAGGTTGTGGTGAGCAGAGATCACGCCATTGCACTCCAGCCTGGGTAACAAGAGCGAAACTCTGTCCCCAAAAAAAAAGAAAAGAATCTCAATAGGAAAGACACAAGGCTGGGCGTGGTGGCTCACCCCTATAATCCCGGCATTTGGGGAAGCCAAGGTGGGCAGATCAACTGAGGTCAGGAGTTTGAGATCAGCCTGGCCAACATGATGAAACCTCATCTCTACTAAAAATACAAAATTAGCCAGGTGTGGTGGTGAGCACTTGTAATCCCAGCTACTTGGGAGGCCAAGGCAAGAGAATCACTTGAATCTGGGAGGCAGAGGCTGCAGTGATCCAGAATCGCACCACTGCACTCCAGCTTGGGTGACAGAGCGAGACTCTATTTCAAAAAAAAAAAGGAAGCAGCAGAAAATATGGGGAGGGAAGGTTTGAGAATTCTGAGCTCATTAAAGTTACATCACCACTGTTCCTCCTTGAGGCAAAGGCCTTTTAGAACTAGAGAAAACTTGGAGAACATCAAATACCCTCTAAAGCCCACATTCCATCTGTGAAAAGAGCCAAAATTCTTTTTCTTCTTCTAGCTTTTCCAATCTTCTTTTACCACCTCATCCAAAATGAAACCAGATTTCCTCTAAAACATCTTTATCTCTGTAAACTTCTGTAACAGAAACTACTCTTTTTCCAACTATTCTCAACATATGAGAGAAAAGGTATCTTAGCATGGTAATTATTTCCTACTTTCCTCCAATATTGTTCAGTCATCTCTCAATAACCTTAAGTTTTTAAGTCTGAAACATTTGCTGAGACTCTCCCATGCGGTGATTTAACACTTAGCTAACCAGTTTCCTTTTCATCTATTTCCTGGCTGTTTGGCAAAAGCACCTCAGCATCCATTTTGACAAATCTTCCTATACCCCGATCTTGCCTCAACTTTCATCTGATTATGTCCAAATCTTACTTAGCTTGCCTGCCTAAACATTCTCCTTCAAGGCTAAGTTCAAATTCTATCTCTGAGAGGTCTTGTCCGATGGACGTGATAATTCTCCCTCTTCTGTATTTATCTAAAATTTATGGATGAATATCTTTTTTTTTTTTTTTTTTTTGAGGCAGAGTCTCATGCTGGAGTTCAGTGTCACCATGCTGGAGTTCAGTGGCTCGATCTTTGCTCACTGTAACCTCCACCTCCCGGGTTCAAGTGATTCTCCTGACTCAGCCTCCTGAGTAGCTGGGACTATAGGCACGTGCCACCACGCCCAGCTAATTTTTGTAATTTTAGTAGAGATGGGGTTTCACTATGTTGGCCAGGATGGTCTCAATCTCTTGACCTTGTGATTCACCAGCCTCGACCTCCCAAAGTGATGGGATTACAGTAGTGTGCCACCACGCCCGGCTTTTTTTTTTTTAAAAAAAGAGACATGGTCTTGCTCTGTCGCCCAGGCTAGAGTTCAGTGGCACATAGTTTACTGCACCCTCCATCTCTTAGGTTCAAGTGATCCTTCCACCTCAGCCTCCCGAGTAGCTGGGAATACTACTCAGTAGGAGGATGCCACTGGGCCAATTTTTTTTTTTTTTGGTTGAGATGGGGTTCTCACTTTGTTTCCCAGGCTGGTCTCAAACTCCTGAGCTCAAGTAATCTGCCCGTTGTGGCTTCCCAAAGTGCTGGCATTACAAGCATAAGGCACCGTGCCCAGCCTCTGAATTTCTAATTTTTAAGTTATTCATGTACTCGGTCTTTGGTTACCACTTCCCCCTTTGGATAAAGATTTTACAAATAAGAACATGCATCACTATTACTTAAGATGGTGAAAAGCCAACAAGACCAAATGCCTATGATTGGAATGGTTTGAAAAAGTATAGTATATCTATGAGACTATTAAAATAGCCATTAACAGTTACAAGTCTGAGGAATAAGGAAATGGAAAATGTTCATGTTATAAAGCCAAATGATATTTATGTACTTATAATTCACAATTTATTTATATGTCTGTTTCACCATTAGAACAAGTTAATCAAAAGAAGTACATATTGCTGGCTGGGTGGGGTGGCTCATGTCTGTAATCCCAGCACTTTGGGAGGCCGAGGAAGGAGGATCACTTGAGGTCGGGAGTTTAAGACCAGACTGGCCAATATGGTCAACCCCATCTCTACTAAAAATACAAAAATTAGCTGGGCATGGTGGCAAATGCCTGTACTCCCAGCTACTCGGGAGGCTGAGGCAGGAGAATCTCTTGAACCCAGGAGGCAGAGGATGCGGTGAGCCAAGATTGGCCATTGCACTCCAGCCTGGGCAACAAGAGCGAAACTCCATTTCAAAAACAAAACAACAAGAATAAAAAAAAACATGTTGCCTCTTATTAATCTTGTAACCTTAGCATCTTGCCTGGTACATAGACGTTTATTCAAAAAAAAAAGTAAGATGGATTCTGGTTTGTTAGTGGAACAAAAGATTGACTCTAGTGTAACTCCATTCACCTTGCAAGTGGGAAAACTGAGGCCTAGGTAAGCTGAAGGCCGATGTTGGGTCACTGATGGGACATACCAAGCAGGGCTGAGTTTAAAACCCAGTTCTCTCACTGCCCAGTATGGTGTTCTTTCCCATCACACTGTCCCAATGCATACTGCTACCATCCTTCTGTGCCTCCGGGGCTGTAATTATGCACCAGGTTTCTTAAAATCTGTTTACAGGCCGGGCGCGGTGGTTCACGCCTGTGATCCCAGCACTTTAGGAGGCCAAGGCGGGTGGATCACAAGGTCGGGAGATCGAGACCATCCTGGTCAACATGGTGAAACCCCATCTCTACTAAAAATACAGAAAATTAGCTGGGCATGGTGGCGCGTGCCTGTAGTCCCAGCTACTCAGGAGGCTGAGGCAGGAGAATTGCCTGAACCCAGGAGGCGGAGGTTGCGGTGAGCCGAGATGGCGCCATTGCACTCCAGCCTGGGTAACAAGAGCGAAACTCCATCTCAAAAAAAAAAAAAATCTGTTTACAGCCCAACTCTGCCACTTTCCATTCTTTCACCTGCTTAAAGTATACAATTCAATGGTGTTCAGTATATTTCCAGAGTTGTACAACTATTATCATAATCTACTTTTAGAATATTTTTATCATCCCCAAAGACACCTCGTACCTCTTAGTCCTGTCACTCCCCGTTCTGCCACCCCTCTGGGGTGGGAACCACTAATCTCTGTCTCTATGAACTTGCCTATTCTGGACATTCTTCATTCTTCTTTTTATGTTTGTGCTGCTTCCTCGAATTCCCAGGTCTAGCTTAACTATGAGCACTTCAGCATCCCCTTTTTCCCGGATGCACTGCCACTTTCTGACAGAACCGCCCAACAGGAACGAGCCTTTTTTCAGTCTGGTTCTTGGAAGTCTGAAAGCACATTAGGTATGCTACTGAGTAAGAGCATGAATATTATCTCTGACAACCTGTCATTTCCCATCAAGAGAGACATACCAAAATTACTGGGGGAAGGAGGTGAGAGGGAAGCTTCCCTCCTGGATGGCTATTCTGTTCTAGCTGTCAATCCAGTAAAGAATTAGAATTCAAGAACAATATTATGCTACTGGCCTACATGGATAAACACTGCTGAGAAATAGAAAATGTTCAACTACAGAAACCTTGGTCATATTTCAAATCTTAGTAAGTATATGGTGGTTCAAATAAAAAACACTGAAAAAGTATTCAGCGGCTGGATAAATCTGAAACCAGAGCACAAGTATGTGTACATTATCACCAGTCTTTAACTGAAAATACCAGTTCTTGTTAGGGAACAAATGCTGTATCAAACAGCCCCTTCTCTGAACTTACTGCATATAACTTTAGCATTACAAAAATCAGTACTGTCAGGCCAGGCATGGTGGTTCACACCTATAATCCCAGCATTTTGGGAGGCTGAGGTGAGCAGATCACTTGAGGTCAGGAGTTTGAGACTAGCCTGGTCAACATGGCAAAACCCCATCTCTACTAAAAATATAGAAATTAGCTGGGCATGGTGGCATGTGCCTGTAATCCCAGCTACTCGGAAGACTGAGGCAGGAGAATCGGTTAAACCCGGGAGGCGGAGGTTGCAGTGAGCTAAGATTGCACCACTGTACTCCAGCCTGGGCAACACGGCAAGACTCTATCTTTAAAAAAAAAAAAAGAATGAATTAGCCGGGTATGGTGGTGCACACCTACAGTCCCAGCTACTCAGGAGGCTGAGGCAGAAGAATCACTAGAACCCAGGAGGTGGAGGTTGCAGTGAGCTGAGATCACGCCACTGCACTGAAGCCTGGGTGACAGAGCAAGACTCCGTCTCAGAAAGAATACTGTCTTTCTTTTGGAATGTTTTTGTAGTTAAGTTTTACTTTCCAGCAAAATTCTAAATCTCTTAGGAGTGGGTATCACATCCATTTATTCATATTTATTCCTCTCTCACAGCATCTGACACACACCAGGCAGGCTTATTTGCTGGCTTAGTATAAAAGCTGAGATTTCTAAAACATAGCCACATTCTCTACTTTTTCTCTATACTTCTCTGCATATATTACCTCTCGAACCAGAAAAAAAATAGTATAAAAATAAAAAGCGATAATCTCTAACCATCTATTTTTAGAAGCTTCACCAATTCCAAAGTACAGAATAGGCCTAGTGTTAGGATGTTATTGCTACATTATGATTTGTATGTCCTCAAGTTCACGTGGGAGACTGACTCTACTCTCACCAGCTGGAATCACAGGGTAAATGCTATTTGGAAAAGTCATTAGCTATCTTAGAAAAACAGTTCTTTCTCCAAAACACATGGCCCATGCAGATTCTCTGTGGTCAGGGTAAGGACTACAGAATTGCTAACATATTCTGTATATGTACTTCAGATGCTCCCTCAAAGTAAATTCTTTTTTTTTTTTTGAGACAGAGTCTCACTTCATCAACCAGGCTGGAGTGCAGTGGCACAATCTTGGCTCACTGCAACCTCCACCTCCAGGGTTCAAGTGATACTCACGCCTCAGCCTCAGCCTCCCAGGTAGCTTGGAATTACAGGCATGTGCCACTGCGCTAATTTTTGTATTTTATAAAAATATAGGCATGAGCCACTGTGCCTGGCCAAAGGCAGATTTTTTTGTATGTGGCTAATTTTTGTATTTTTTATAGCGATGGAGTTTTGCCATGTTGGCCAGGATGGTCTCAAACTCCTGAGCTGAAGTGATCCACCTGCCTCAGACTCCCAAAGTGCTGGGATTACAGGCATAAGCCACTGTGCCTGGCCTCAAAATAAATTCTTATTGAATCTTTACACCACCAAACTATATCATCATAAACATGTTACGGTTGACCCCTGAACAACTCAGGGGTTAAGCACATGAACCCTCTGTGCAGTTGAAAATCTGCGTAGGCCAGCATGGTGGCTCACGCCTGTAATTCTAGCACTTTGGGAGGCCGAGGTGGGAGGATCACTTGAGCTCAGGAGTTCGAGAACAGCCTGGCCAGCATAGTGAGACCTTGTCTCTGTTTTAAGTAAACAAATAAGAAAAATAAAATCTGCGGGCTGGGTGCGGTGGCTCACGCCTGTAATCCCAGCACTTTGGGAGGCCAAGGCGGGTGGATCACGAGGTCGAGATCAAGACCATCCTGGTCAACATGGTGAAACCCCATCTCTACTAAAAATATAAAAAATTAGCTGGGCATGGTGGCGCGTGCCTGTAATCCCAGCTACTCAGGAGGCTAAGGCAGGAGAATTGCCTGAACCCAGGAGGCGGAGGTTGCGGTGAGCCAAGATGGCGCCATTGCACTCCAGCCTGGGTAACAAGAGCGAAACTCCATCTCAAAAAAAAAAAAAAAAAGAGATCTGCAGATCTGCATATAATTTTTTTTTTTTTTTTTTTTTTTTTTTTTTTTTTTGAGACGGAGTTTCGCTCTTGATACCCAGGCTGGAGCGCAATGGCGCGATCTCGGCTCACCGCAATCTCCGCCTCCTGGGTTCAGGCAATTCTCCTGCCTCAGCCTCCTGAGTAGCTGGGATTACAGGCACGCGCCACCGTGCCCAGCTAATTTTTTGTATTAGTAGAGACGGGGTTTCACCATGTTGACCAGGATGGTCTCGATCTCTTGACCTCGTGATCCACCCGCCTCGGCCTCCCAAAGTGCTGGGATTACAGGCTTGAGCCACCGCGCCCGGCCCTGCATATAATTTTTGTCTCCCCAGAACTAAACTACTAATAGCCTATTGCTGACTGGAAACCTTACTGATAACATGAGCAGTTGATTAACACATATTTTGGATGTCACATGTATGATATACATTAAACTAGAGAAAAGACTATGTTATTTTAAAAATCAGGAAAAGGAGGCCGGGTGTGGTGGCTCATGCCTGTAATCCCAGCACTTTGGGAGGCTGAGGCAGGTGGATCACAAGGTCAGGAGATCGAGACCATCCTGGCCAACATAGTGAAACCCTGTCTCTACTACAAAAATTAGCTGAGTGTGGTGGTGCATGCCTGTAGTCCCAGCTACTCCGGAGGCTGAGGCAGGAGAATCACCTGAACCCCGGAGCCAGAGGTTGCAGTGAGCCAAGATTGCATCACTGCACTCTAGCCTGGCAATAGAGCAAGACTCCATCTCAAAAACAAACAAAAAAAAGTCAGGAAAAGGAAATATAACTATTCATTAAATGGAAGTGGATCATCATAAAGGTCTTCAACCCCGTTGTCTTCCTGCTGAGTAGGCTGAGGAAGAAGAGGAAGAAGAGAGGGTGGTTTTGCTACCTCATGAGTGGCAGAGGTGGTAGGGGAGGCAGGAGAGTTAGGCATAGCATAACTTTTATTGAAAAAAATCTGCCTCTGGCCAGGCATGGTGACTCATGACTATAATCCCAGCACTTTGGGAGGCTGAGTGGGGGTGGATCACTTGAGGACAGGAGTTCGAGACCAGCATGGCCAACATGACGAAACCCGTCTCTATTAAAAATACAAATATTGGCCAGGCGTGGTGGCGCACACCTGTAGTTCCAGCTACTTGGGAGGCTGCAGCAAGAAAATCACTTGAACCTGTGAGGTGGAGGTTGCAGTAAGCCAAGATTGTGCCACTGCACTTCAGCCTACGTGATGGAGTGAAAATCTGTCTCAAAAAATCTGTCTTATTTACTTGTAATTAATTGTTATTTTCTCTAAATTCACTTTCTAAAATCTTAAAAAACCACCTAGTAATTACTCCAAACGTTTGCCCACTATCATCCCTTTAAGGGAGGATAATGGTCTCAACTAAGGGAAATCATTTCTTTGGGAGCCAAAAAATTAGACTTCTGTATGTCTAATTCTTTAGTTTAGAATTTGCTGGGGGGCTGGGAACAGTGGCTCACACCTGTAATCCCAGTACTTTGGGAGGCCATGTAGGGCAGATCACTTGAGCTCAGGAGTTTGAGATCAGCCTGGACAACATGGCCAAAATCCATCTCTACTTTAAAAAGCAAAAAAATCATCCAGGTATGGTGGTGCACACCTGTAATCCCAGGTACTCAGGAGGCAGAGGCACAAGAATCGCTTTAGTCCAGGAGGAAGAGGTTGCAGTGAGCTGAGATCATGTCACTGCATTCCAGCCTGGGCTAGAGTGAGACCCTGTCTTTTTTTAAAAAACCCTGTTTTTTGGTTTTTTTTTAAGAGATGGGGTCTCACTATGTTGCCCAGGCTGGAGTGCAGTGGCTATTCACAGGTGCTATCCCACTACTGATCAGCACAGGATTTTTGACCCGCTCCATTTCCAACCTGGGCCGGTTCACCCCTCCTTAGGCAACCTGGTAAGTCCCAAAACACATCCACTATAAATTTAATAGGTATGATATACCAAGACTTATGTCAAAGATAAATAAAATGAATTAAAAGTTTACTAGTGGCCAAGCGCAGTGGCTCACGCCTGTAATCCCAGCACTTTAGGAGGCCGAGGTGGGCGGATCACCTGAGGTCAGGAGTTCGAAACCAGCCTGGCCAATATGGTGAAACTCTGTCTCTAAAAAAACTAAAATAAAATAAAATCAAAAATAAAAGTTTACTAGTATAATTCTGTTCTCAGAAATAAAATTACATTACTAGGACACAAGTCAGAATTTTTTTTTTTTTTTTTTTTTTTTTGAGACAGGATCTTACTCTGTTGCCAAGGCCTGGAGTGCAGTGTCAAGAACATGGCTGACTACCTCCAGGGCTCAAGTGATCCTCCTGTCTCAGCCTCTTGAGTAGCTGGGACAATAGGTATGCACTAACATACCCAACTAATTTTTTGTTTTTTGTAGAGATAGAATCTAACCATGTTGCCCAGGCTGGTCTTGAACTCCTGGGCTCAAACAATCCTCCCACCCTGGCCTCCCAAGGTGCTGGGATTACAGGCATGAGCCACTGCACCCAGTCGCAGATTACAGTCCTGTATACCCTGCATGAAAATACTTTAATACAAAAATGATGCTCTTCTTTGTCCTAAAGTTGTCATTATTTCAACTTCAAGATTATAACTTCTTTGAATGTAGGAAGTGGTTCTTAATCTGTGTCTCCCACAGTGCCTTAAGAGAGGAACTTATATGAAGATCTAGCCTCTCTCGGCTGATGCTTTCTGACAATCTCTTGCTCTGTCACCTTTATACTCCTAAGGCCATCAGTCCTTTAGCTAGAAAATAATTAATTCATTAAAAAATTTCCAAAGTATACTAGTTGAAGAAAAGGTCACTAGATGTATCCCTAGATCCTGTAATTACACAAGAAAGTCTAATCAGTGCTAAGTTCTCTTAAAGAAACACTTGGAGAAGAAGCGGTAGGAGTCTCGATTAGTTCAGAGGAAGAATTTAAGACTGTCACAAGCAGGCCATGCCTAGGAAAGATTCTGGTAAAGATGTCTTTCTGCTGAAGGCCCCTGATCTGTGTTAGCTCTGAGGAACAGGCTAGAAGCAGACAGAACACCTACTATAAGCTATATACCAGCAATACAGAGGACTTCCAAGGTCCTACAAGATCCTGGCATCACTCTGACCTCATCTCCTACCCCTCTCAGCGCAGCAGACACAGGAGACAGGAAGAAATGGACAAGAGGAGAGTGGTTGAGGGTGCAAATAAAAGGCACGACGTTAGAGGGTTTCGACTTGATCCTAAAGATGGGAAACCGTCAACAATCTAGAAACAGAGCACTGACACGGTCTTGGATGCGCATTTTGAATGCAAAGTGGGGACTGGGATGGAAGCAGAGCATAAAGGAGGCAGGGAGACCACTTAGGAGAAGAACCACGGAGTGAGGATGACGCTACCTGACGCGTCTGGGAAAAGGACTTGTAGAATGGGTCCAGGGGGATGGCAAGAAGCCATGAACTCAGCGTAGGGCAGGATGACCCTACAGAGACGGTCCAGCGGAGCCTGAGGGTCAGGGAGGGAGGGGGAAGCTGGGACCTGAAGGAGGAAGTGAAAACCCGCAACAGCCGAAGGCTCCGGGAGTCCTCTCAAAGCATCTCCCCAGCACCCCAGTCCAACAGCCTCAGCGGCCTCCCTCCTCCCCGCCTCCCCTTGCTGTCCCACTCACCGAACGAGTTGAGAAAGTCCGCGATTTTCTTGATGCTGCTGGTGATTATTTCAATGTACTCCCGATTAGCCCAGTCCTGGTGAATCTCCCTCTGCACCGGATCCTCTTGTCCCGCCATGGCGGCCGCCTGAAGAAGAACGACTGCGCAGGCGCCCCGACCCCATAGGCCTCCAGTGCGCCTGCGCCGCCAGCCCACACCCCGCTCATCTTGGGCACCCACGAATTTTCCCGCACTGTGATACGCCCGTGCAATGTCACGTCCTCGCCGGCGTTTGCTCTCTGCTCCCACGCTGTAGAAACAGAAGCCTCGACTCCAGCGGCGAGATTATAGTGCATGCGCGTTACGGTCGTTAAACGGGCGCGTGGAGTCTAGCCATCTCCCTCAAATGCTCCAGGCTCAGGTTGCACAGTCAGTGTCAGCAGTAATATGAGCACTAAATCACACTAAATACAAGTCTTTTTTTTTTTCTTTTTGAGACGGAGTCTTGCTCTGTCACCCAGATTAGAGTGCAGTGGCTCAATGCAACCTCCGCCTCTGGGTTCAAGTGATTTTCCTGCCTCAGCCTCCCAAGTGCTGGGATTACAAGCGCAGGCCGCCACACCCGCCTAATTTTTTTTTGTATTTTTACTAGAGACAAGGTTTCACCATGTTGGTCAGGCTGGTCTGGAACTCCTGGCCTCAAGTAATTTGCCCCCCTTGGCCTCCCAAAGTGCACTGCTGGGATTACAGGCATGAGTCACCATGCCCAGCCTAAATACAAGTCATTTTTAAAATGCCTTCCTAGCCAGACGTGGTAGCATGCACCTGTGGCCCCAGCTACTCGGGAGGCTGAGGCAGGAGGATCACTTGAGCCCAGCAAGTCGAGGCTACAGTGAGCTGAGATCGCCCCCCTGCACACCAGCCTGGGCAGCATCACAAGATCCTGTCTCAAAATAAAATACATAAAAATAAAATAAAATGCCTTCCAATGACACAACATGATGTCTGCCTCACATTTATCAAATGAATAACTTTTTTTTTTTAACGACAATAGCCATTAATGGAGAGAGTTAAAATTGATATGGTCATAAATAGCTGGGCACACTGCAAACTGGCACAATCCCTTGCAGAAGGAAATTTGTGTTTTTATGCTTTTTTTTTTTAATTTTATTTTATAAAAAGTCGGGGTTTCACCATGTTGGTCAGAGGCTGGTCTTGAACTCCTGACCTCAGGTGATCCGCCCGCCTTGGCCTCCAAAGTGCTTGGATTACAGGCGTGAGCCACCGTGCCCGGCCTTATGTTGTTTTTTGAGACAAGGTCTTATTGTCATCAAGGCTGGAATGCAATGGCATAATCATGGATCACTGCAACCTCGAACTCCTGCACTTAAGCTATCCTCCAGCCTCCACCTCCAGTGTAGTTGGGACTACAGGCTCACGTTCCCATGCCTGGCTAATTTTTGTGTTATTTGTAGAGAGGGTGTTTCACAATGTTGGCTAGGCCAGGCTCGAACTCCTGACCTCAGGTGATCGGCCCACCTAGGCCTCCCAAAGTGCTGGGATTACAGGCGTGAGCCACCACACCTGGCCTATTATGAAGTAATTTAAATGCTAATTATGAACACAAGCAATATGAAAACACATAAATATCGGCCAGGCGCGGTGGCTCACGCCTGTGATCCTAGCATTTTGGGAGGCCAAGGTGGGCAGATCACAAGGCCAATCGAGACCTGGCCAACATAGTGAAACCCCGTCTCTACTAAAATACAACAATTATCTGGGTGTGGTGGCACGCCCCTGTAGTCCCAGCTACTCAGGAGGCTGAGGCAGGAGAATTGCTTGAAGCTGGGAGGTGGAGGTTGCAGTGAGCTGAGATCACAGCACTGCACTCCAGCCTGGCACCTGGCGAAAGAGCGAGACGGTTCAAAAAAGAAAACACATAAATGAATTGAAGGGAAAAACTAAATACACATTTTTCTTTCTTTCTTTCTTTCTTTTTTTTGAGGCAGAGTTTCTCTGTTGATGCCCAGAATGGAGAGCAGTGGTGCAATCTTGGCTCACTGTAACCTCCACCTCCTGGATTCAAGTGATTCTCCTGCCTCAGCCTCCCGGGATTACAGGTGCTCACCACCACGCCTGGCTATTTTTCATATTTTTTAAGTAGGCCAACATGTTGGCCAGGCTGGTCTCAAACTCCTGACCTCAGGTGATCCGCCCACCTAGGCCTCCCAAAGTGCTGGGAATACAGCCATGAGCCACCACGCCTGGCCTATTATGCAGTCATTTAAATGCTAATTATGAACGCAAGCAACATGAAAACACACAAATAAATTGAAGGGAAAAACTGAACACACATTTTTCTTTCTTAACAGGCTCACACCTGTTAATCCTAGCACTCTGGGAGCCTGAGGTGGGCATATCACTTGAGGCCAGGAGTTCAAGACCAGCCTGGCCAACACAGTGAAACCCTGTCTCTAGAAAAAGTAGAAAAATTAGCCAGGTATGGTGGCACGTGCTTGTAATCCTATCTATTCAGAAGACTGAAGTGGGAGGATCACCTGAGCCCAGGGAGGTGGAAGCAGCAGTGAGCAGTGATTGCACTATTCCACTCCAGCCTGGGTGACAGAGTGAGACCGTCTCAAAAACAAACAAACAAAAAACAAACAAACAAACAAAAACAAATGGCTGAAGAGTCAGATTACTTCTAGCACTGGCGTTAACTGGGAAGAAACCATTACTACCAGTTATTTACACCAGTAGAGGATTTTATAACCTATAAAGATGCTTTTATTTATTTATTTATTTATTTTTGAGAAGGAGTTTCGCTCTTGTTACCCAGGCTGGAGTGCAATGGCGCCATCTTGGCTCACCGCAACCTCCGCCTCCTGGGTTCAGGCAATTCTCCTGCCTCAGCCTCCTGAGTAGCTGGGATTACAGGCATGCGCCACCATGCCCAGCTAATTTTTTGTATTAGTAGAGACGGGGTTTCACCATGTTGACCAGGATGGTCTTGGTCTCTTGACCTCGTGATCCACCCTCCTTGGCCTCCCAAAGTGCTGGGATTACAGGCTTGAGCCACCGCGCCCGGCCCAAAGATGCTTTTATAGCTATTACCTCACTGGACCCTCACAAACCCAGTAGAAGGAAGCCAGGAAGAAGTTTCTCATTTCATAAATCAGAAATCAGAAATCTGATGTTCAAGGCAACAAAGCCAATTAAATGGTAGACCCTAATCAGTTGATTCCAGACTTCATTATCTCTTCACTATACCACTCTGAAAACAGGTTAAAGTCCGTCTGAGCTCTCCTATGTATACATATAAATGATTTCTAAAATAAATAATAGATATAGAAAATTAGGAAAGCCTAAGCATGCAATAGGCGATGTGCCGTTCAAGGCCCTGTATTCTAAGTGATGCTGTTGAAGTGGCATTTTACTCAGATAACGCTGTCAGATAGACCTGCTTTTTCTTTAAAGGAATTGCCTCAGCTTGGCACGGTGGCTCATGCCTGTAATACCAGTACTTTGGGAGGCTGAGGCGGGCAGATCACCTGAGGTTGAGAGTTCAAGACCAGCCTGACCAACATGGAGAGATCCCGTCTCTAATAAAAATACAAAATTAACCAGGTGTGGTGATGCGTGTCTGTAATCCCAGCTACTCAAGAGGCTGAGGGAGGAGAATCACTTGAACCTGGGAGGCGGAGATTGTGGTGAGCCGAAATCTCGCCATTGCACTCCAGCCTGGGCAGCAAAAGCAAAACTCCATCTCAGAAAAAATATATATATATAGCATTGGCTGGGCATGGTGGCTCGGGACGGTAATCCTAGCACACTTTGGGAGGTCAAGGCAGGTGGATCACCTGAGGTCAGGTGTTTGAGACCAGCCTGGCAAACATGGTAAAACCCTGTCTCTACTAAAAATATATATTTAAAAAAAAATTAGCCAGTCATGGTGGCAGGCACCTGAAATCCCAGCTACTAGGGAGGCTGAGGCAGGAGAATCACTTGAACTTGGGAGGCAGAGGGTACAGTGAGCCAAGATTGTGCCATTGCACTCCAGCCTGGGTGATAAGAGCAAAACTCTGTCTCAAAAAATAAAATAAAAAATAAAGATATTGCATCATGGTTTCAAATCTTAAATCTACCATCCAGGAGTCATTTCACCTCTCTGAGCTTTGGTTTCTTAATGTGTAATTCAAGGGTAACAATATTGATGAATTAGGATTGTTGGAGGATTATGTGAGAAAGTATAAATAAAACACTAAACACAATGCCTAGCTCTTCATAAAGCATGCACTCAGGATCAGTTTATATTTTCTTATTATGCAGACAGCAGAAAACTATGTATCCAACAATTTTTTTTTTTTTTTGAGACGGAGTTTCGCTCTTGTTACCCAGGCTGGAGTGCAATGGTGCGATCTCGGCTCACCACAACCTCCACCTCCTGGGTTCAGGCAATTCTCCTGCCTCAGCCTCCTGAGTAGCTGGGATTACAGGCACGCGCCACCGTGCCCAGCTAATTTTCTGTATTTTTAGTAAAGACAGGGTTTCACCATGTTGACCGGGATGGTCTCGATCTCTTGACCTCGTGATCCACCCACCTCGGCCTCCCAAAGTGCTGGGATTACAGGCGTGAGCCACTGCGCCCGGCTAATTTTTTTAATGATCATCTTCTATGGACAATCAGACTCAAGTCTTATCCTTTTGCTTGACTTCCTGTACACCTGTTCCAGAATCTCCCCTGTAATTCCAAATGACTCAAGGATATGATGCTCTTCTTGAGTGAAGATGGTTCCTGTGGACTTCAGGAGCCTTTTCCTAAATGCTTTACAGAACTTGCTGTCAGACAGTCCTCCAGTTATGGGTTTGCTAGCATGATAGTTTTTCACTGTAGGAATTGTTTCTGATGAGTGACACAGGGCTGCAGAGGCCAGCTTTGGGAATGTCGTTGGTGCAACAAGGAGTGCTACAGTCAACATAGCGAAACCAGATCCCTGTCTTCACCTTTTTTTTTTTTTTTTTGAGTCAGAGTCTCGTTCTGTCACCCAGGCTGGAGTGCAGTGGTGTGATCTCGGCTCACTGCAACCTCTGCCTCCTGGGTTCTAGCAATTTGCCTGCCTTAGTCTCCCAAGTAGCTGGGATTATAGACATGCATCACCACACCTGGCTAATTTTTGTATTTTTTTGGTAGAGGCTGGGTTTCGCCATGTTGGCCAGGCTGGCCTTGAACTCCTGACCTCAAGTGATCTGCCTGCCTTGGCTTCCCAAAGTGCTGGGATTACAGGCATGAGCCACTGTGCCCAGCCCCTGTCTTCACTTTGAGTTGGTCATACACTTCATGGAACTTGGGATCTAATTGATGACTTCAGGTATAAGAATCAGTGTGGAATCAAAGCTCGAAGAAATTTAGCGCTTGCATTAAGCCTGGTCATTTGAACTTGTTTGCAGTCATATGCACTTGGACCATTATCGGCACAGCTGGGCCTATTAGGCCAGTATTTCAAATTCCTACTAACACTTTGTGACACCATATTTGTGCCACAATAAACGTAACTGAGACATAGAAGGGTGGAGACGGCATGTGCACCATAGCAATGTTGCTGCCTGCTTTGAAAGCATTGAATCAGCTTTTGGCAGAGTAAATGTGGCTATTGTGACAATCCCCGAACAGTGCAACCAGAATGTTGAGCACTACATGATACAGACTACATTCTGGTTTTCCATATGGAGCAGGCTATCAGACTTGGAGGTGATGGTGAATGGCACACGTCCCTTAGAGCTGGGCAGACTGCACAGAGGACTGTTGTACAAATTCTATTTTTTTTTTTTTTTTGACAGATCACTTTGTCACCCAGGCTGGAGTGCAATGGCACGATCTCGGTTCACTGCTACCTCCACCTCCCTGGTTCAAGCGATTCTCCTGCTTCAGCCTTTCGAGTAGCTGGGATTACAGGCGCCCATCACTACACCCAGCTAATTTTTGTATTTTTAGTAGAGACAGGATTTCACCATGTTGGTCAGGCTGGTCTTGAACTCCTGACATCAGGTGATCTGCCCACCTTGGCCTCCCAAAGTGCTGGGATTACAGATGTGAGCCACTGTACAAATTCTGTGTCTGGCCTGTACAAATTCTGATAACAGTATGAAGCCTTATCTATCCAATAATTTTTAAACATACAATTTTGCATTGAGGACTTTCATTAAAAAAAAAACAAAAAACCCAGCTGGGCACAGTGGCTCACGCCTGTTATCCCAGCACTTTGGGAGGCTGAGGTGGGTGGATCACGAGGTCAGGGGTTCGAGACCAGCCTGACCAACATGGTGAAACCCCGTCTCTACTTAAAAATACAAAAATTATCTGGGCATGGTGGTGCACACCTGTAATCCCAGCTACTTGGGAGGCTGAGGCAAGAGAATTGCTTGAACCTGGGAGGCGGAGGTTGCGGTAAGCTGAGAGGGGTCATTGCACTCCAGCCTGAGCAACAGAGCAAGACTCCATCTAAAACAAACAAACAAACAACAAAAAACCAGTACTGTGCAATTAAAAACTAAATAAAGGCCGGGCACAGTGGCTCATGTCTGTAATCCCAGCATTTTGGGAAGCCGAGGCAGGCAGATCATCTGATGTCAGGAGTTCAAGACCAGCCTGACCAATATGGTGAACCCTCGTCTCTACTAAAAATACAAAAATTAGTCTGGTGTGGTGGTGCATGCCTGTAATCCCAGCTACTCAGGAGCTGAGGCAGGAGAATCACTTGAACCTGGAAGGCAGAGGTTGCAATGAGCCTGGGTGACAGAGTGAGACTCTAAAAAAAAAAAAAAAAAAAGGAAAAATATGAACTAACTAGGAAAAAAGTTTTTTAATTCAAAAATCATTTGTGTCTCTTCCAAGTGTCACTATTCTCTGCCCCTTTCTTCATTTTCTGACACCCCTCCAAACTCTTCTCCATTTACCTCTTCTCCCATAAGGTGCACATGCACACACAGTGGGCATTTGACAGTTTTTGACAAGTACCTAACGACTCTCTGGTCTTCTAAGTCAGGATCTGGCCTGACCCTATTCTCAGGCCCTCAATCTCTCTCCATCAGCTTTACCCAAAGAACCAGACAAAAGGTGACAAGTCGTATTTGTGGTGTGTGTTCTGTAGTTTGTAAAATGCAAGGATGATTCTGGGTGTAAAAGGGAAGGGCAAGTAGGCCATTAGTTACTTCCCCCCACAAATACTGCACACTGCCAGACACTGCAATAGCCAGATACTGGAAATACAGACGTCAGCTGGGAGGACTCCTCCCTTCCCTCAGCCATCCAGGGTCATTATTTTAAGTGATAATTACAAAGTTGTCAAATCACTCCTTTACTAATACAGCAAAAGTATCAGTATTTCAGCATTGTAAGAATGAGACAAAATCATTCTTTTGAGATTCTTTATTTTCTTTTTGAGCCAGGCGTCTTGCTATGTTGCCCAGACTGGTCTTGAACGCCTGGGCTCAAGCAGTCTATCCATCTCAGCCACCCAGATAGCTGGGATTACAGGTGCTCTGAGGTTAATTAGAAGGCTGAGAAAGGTGTTCTGTCTGAAAATCAAGGAAAGATGTGCATTTTCTCCTGTTCTTGATAGGTGAATATTTATTAATTCTCTTTCCTTGCACTGGGATCATTCAAATAGAACAACAAAATCTGGTAGGGCGCTGGGTCACTCTGCCTGAGTACCCACTAAGCAGAGTGTGATGAATTGGGACTAATTTTTAACACTAACTACAGGTCCTGGGACTTTTATGCAGACCCCTGACCAAAGCCTTTAAAATAGGGGTCGCCTGTTCTCTGTGACTTGATCAAAGGCACACAGGTGTGGCGCGGTGGGGAGGAGGACAATGGAGGGGACAGGATTCGAACCAGCCCTCCTGAAGCCCGAGTCCTGGACAAGACATTCCAATGAGGTGGGTGAGGGGAGTGCGGCCCTGACGCCTCCCAGCAGGGCGCCTCGGCTCAGGTTCCCCCGCGGTCCTGGGTCATAAAGGCGGTTGCCAGGCGCCAGGCGGAGAAAGGGCGCCACGAAACAGCGGCCGCCACTGTGGAGCGTGCGACCCTCAGAATTCAGCCCCGTGAACCCCGGGCCTGGATGGTGGGGCTGGGCTGGGGTTCCCACCGTCTCCTCCGCCTCAGCCAGAACCGTCTGGCCCCTGCCCCCGGGTAGGGATCCCTTCTTCTGGCGGGGAGTGGGAGGCTCTCGCACTCTTTTGGGCAGCTCCGAACCCTAGGGATCTCCATTTACAGTTCACGACCTCAGCTGCACTTTGGCGCTATCGCCTGCCGGGTTTCCCAGGTGGGGAAATCAAGAGATGGGGTTCCTTGGAACTGGAAGTGCGGTGTGAAGGGGAAAACTTTTTGGCCAGGAGAATCGGGTGTTCCCTATCTGGGACCTATAGAGCAGCCTGAGCAGAGTTCGTAGGTTCAAGCCCTTCTGGAGTAGTTTAGAGTGACTTCTGGGCGGTGGGGATGGGGTGAACCATCTTTAAACTTTGTGCAAAGTGGTGCAGGGCCCTAGGTTTAGAAGCCCTCCCGACCCGTGTTGGTCCTGCCGAATATTTAGACTGACTCCTGACCTCAAGTGATCCGCCTGCCTAGGCCTCCAAAGTGCTGATTACAGGCCTGAGCCACATTTGACAAAGCCCTTTTTTTTTTTTTTTTTTGAGACAGAGTCTCAATCTTCCTGCCCAAGCTAGAGTGCAATGGCCCGGTCTCGGCTCACTGCAACCTCTGCCTCCCGGGTTCAAGCAATTCTCCTGCCTCAGCGTCCTGAGTAGCTGGGATTACAGGTGCACGCCACCATGCCCGGCTAATATTTTGTATTTTTAGTAGAGACAGGGTTTCACCATGTTGCTCAGGCTGGTCTCGAACTCCCGACTTCGTTATCCGCCCGCCTTGGCCTCCCAAAGTGCTGGGATTACAGGGGTGAGCCACCGCTCTCGGCTGTGACAAAGCCTTTTACTTCTGCCTCTCTTTCCTCTTAGAAGATGTGGCAAGAGGGGCCAGGCGCGGTGGCTCACGCCTGTAATCCCGGCACTTTGGGAGGCCGAGGCGGGTAGATCACGAGGTCAAGAGATCGAGACCATCCTAGTCAACATGGTGAAACCCTGTCTCTACTAAAGATACAAAAAATTAGCTGGGCATGGTGGCGCGTGCTTGTAATCCCAGCTACTCAGGAGGCTGAGGCAGGAGAATTGCCTGAACCCAGGAGGCAGAGGTTGCAGTGAGCCGAGATCGTGCCATTGCACTCCAAGAGCGAAACTCCGTCTCCAAAAAAAAAGAAGATGTGGCAAGAAAAGGATCCTGGGATTAAATACTTTTTTTGGTCATATGCTTAGCAGCATTCATACCTTCTACACACCTTGTTATGGTGGTGTACCAGAGTAGTCCCTCTCTTGGGTGTGCTCTGAAGGTCAAGATATCAAGCACCAGAAGCCTTTCACAAGCTGTTTGGAATAGATAACGGTCCCTTGGTTGTCCCTTTCTCATTCTAAAACAGCCCAGATATTTGAACACTTAGTAATTTGCAAAGAGCCTGCATAGATCACAAGAAACATACTAGTTGGAGAAAATCAACAAATCTCCCTATACTAAGCATTATCAGGGGCAGGTCTTCTGGTCTGAAATGTCACCAACAGTTTTTTTTTTTTTTTAAATGAGGCAGAGTCTCACTCTGTCGCCAAGGCTGGGGTGCAATGGCTCACTGCAACCCCCGCCTCCTGGGTTCAAGTGATTCTCCTGCCTCAGCCTCCTGAGTAGCCAGGATTACAGGCGTGCACCACCACACGCAGCTAGTTTTTGTATTTTTAGTAAAGACGGGGTTTCACCATGTTGGCCAGGCTGGTCTCAAACTCCTGACCTCAAGTGATCCACCTGTCTCAGCCTCCCAAAGTGCTGGGATTACAGGCGTGAGCCACTGTGCCCAGCCAATAGTTCTTTTTTTAAAATGAACTTTTCTATCTCACAAACGGTGGTGAAAGTGTCAAAATTTTCACAGTATTTCTGGGGCAATTACTGGATAGGATGGGATCTATCTGCTTCTATCTTCTGTGGGAAAAGAAGGAGCAGAGAAATACACTTGGTTAGAAAGAAAGGGGACCTGCTATGCCCATTAACATAAAAGGTAGGTGCTAAAAAAAATTGGCTTCTGAATTCAGTAAAACTTCTTATATACTGGCAATGTTGAAGGAGAATGATGGAAAATTCGAATTTTACTCAGATAAATTTTGAGTTAGCAATATCCTCACAGCCCTTTTTAATCTTCAAAAGAAAAAGAAAATTAAGGTCTTATGGAACCAGTAGGTCTTCCATAGATGGAAAACAAAACAGAAAAACAAATTTAAAAAAAACACCCAAACCTAGAGAAACAAAAATCTTTCACAATTTTTTGACTGGACTTTGGAAAAGTTTTCCATGCCCAGCCTGGTGTAGCTCTTCTGAGGTAGTATATAAATAGCCCAGGGGTCTGCAAGTTGCTCCCTTATGCTAGAAAATACAGAGGGCATTTGGGCCAGGAGATGATCTCAGTAATGAACAGTGAAAGCTGGAGTTGATTGGAAGGAATAGCATAAGAAATTCTCATAACAGACAATGCAAGAGTCCCCTAGAGGGCTTATATAAATGCAGATTGCTGGGCCCCACTTGGAGTTTGTTTCTGTTTGTCTGAGGTGGGGCCCCAAAACGTGCATTTCTACAAGTTCCCAAATGATGCTGAAGCTGTTAGTCCACAGTTCATACATTGAGAACCTCACAAAATTTTTTTTGAGACCGAGTGTTGCTCTTTTGCCCAGGTTGGAGTGCAGTGGTGCGATCTTGACTCACTGCAACCTTCACCTCCCGAGTTAAAGCGATTCTCATGCCTCAGCCTCCCGAGACGTGGTTGGGACTACAGGTGTGCGACACCAGGCCTGGCTAATTTTTGTACTTTTGTTTTGAGATGGAGTCTCACTCTGTTATCCAGGGTGTAGTGCAGTGGCTTGAGCTCAGCTCACTGCAACCTCTACCACCCTGGTTCAAGCGATTCTCCTGCCTCAGCCTCCCAAGTAGCTGGGATTATACAGGCTCCTGACACCATGCCCGGCTAAGTTTTGTATTTTTAGTAGAGATGGGGTTTCACCATCTTGACCAGGCTGATCTTGAACACCTGACCTCGTGATCCACCCACCTCAGCCTCCCGAAGTGCTGGAATCAGAGGTGTGAGCCACTGCACCTGGCCTAATTTTTATATTTTTAGTAGAGACAGGGTTTCACCAAGTTGGCCAGGCTAGTCTGGAACTCTGACCTCAAGTGATCCACCTGCCTCAGCTTCCCAAAGTGTTGGGATTACAGACGTGAGCCAGTGTGCCCGGCCACAAATATTTTTGAGACATACTTTTCTGAGCTTCTTCTAATCTCAAGTAATAAGGTCTCATCATGAAGTCCCAGTAGCTTCTGTCACCCTAGAAGATACAGATTCTGTCATTAGCAGCGAACAACACAGCATAGGTCCTAACAGTGGACTGGGATATTCATTTCAGACAAATCCATTTCCTCATCTGTAAAATAGGTTAAGACCTACTTCCAAAGGCTTGTGAAAAAGTAAGTTTTAGTACACATAGCAGTGGCCAGATTCAATACTTGTAATCGTTCCCTACTTCCCTTATTAGAATTACTAACACCCAGGCTGGGTGTGGTGGCTCATGCCTGTAATTCCAGCACTTTGGGAGGCCGCGATGGGTGGATCACCTGAGGTCAGGAGTTTGAGACCAGCCTGGCCAACATGGCGAAACCCTGTCTTTACTAAAAATACAAAAGTTAGCTGGGCGTGGTGGCGAGTGCCTGTAATCCTAGCTACTCAGGAGGCTGAGGCAGAAGAGTTGCTTGAACCCAGGAGGCAGAGGTTGCAGTGAGCTGAGATCTCACCACTGCACTCCAGCCCGAGTGTGAGACTCTGTCTCAAAAAATTAAGAATTAATATCCAGCTGGGCGTGGTGGCTCACACCTGTAATCCAAGCACTTTGGAGGCCAAGGCAGGCGGATCACCTGAGGTCAGGAGTTCAAGACCAGCCTGACCAATATGGGGAAACCTTGTCTTTTTTAAAATAAATTTAAAAAAAGAATTAATATCCTAACACCTGTTGGAATCTATTCATGGGAACTACAGACTAAGTTTATGTCAATAGTAAGACAGAGATGGGAATTTGAAAAGCCATACCCTCACGAAAAGTATGCTAGGGAAATTCCATGTTCTGATTTCTCTCCTTTAGGACTGTCAATGGCAGGATACCAGCTTTGGTCACCATGGACCCCACTGGACGAGAGCTTTCAATGGCTGCGGCATACAACACCTACACCTTCCTCCAAACACCCCTTTAGGGCCTCCCCCTGCTTCCCACACACACCATCTGACCTAGAAGTGCAGCTGTGCTTTCAAGAGGTCACTCTAGTCCTAGACAGTCTGGAATCTGGATTGAGTCCCAAGTTACCCAGCCACACATCAGAGTTGCGAAACATGAACAAAGGACTGGTCAGGAAGCCCCAGCCCATACGCCTCAGTGGAGTAGATTCCGTCTTTGGCAGGGTTATCACAGCTCAGCCACCAAAGCAGACTGGGACTTTCAGAGTTTCAGACAAGTCAGCCTTTTGCAAAATCATTAGCAGGGAGCACCAGTGGCCCATTGGACTTAAGGAGCCTCAAATTCAGATGACAGTGACTATGTGCAAACAGATGCTGCGCTCTATCCTCTTGCTGTATGCAACTTACAAAAAGTGCACCTTTGCCTTGCAGCACTCCAAGTAAAGGGTCCTCATTTGATCCCCATTTCTTCATACCATGCCCTTTGGTATGTACGTACCTGAAGCTTACAGAAACCTGTCCACGTAAATGAAACTGTGACACTGCCCCACGCGTCTTGCTTTTGTCAGACAGTGGTGATTCAGGAGCCCCTTATATCCCTTCCCCTCCAAAAAAGGACCAATGATATAGAACAAGGGAGAAAATTCCCATTGTAAAGTTGAACCATTTTGAGTCAAACTAGCATTGACATGTACATGTGCTAACCATTAAAGAAATAATGTAAACCAATGAGCCTAGTGTGAACTCATGTAAACACCTGAGACCACAATGACTTGCGGGGGAAAGGGGTGCTGAGAAGAAAGATGTATGGATTTCTATGTACCAGAGGATGTTAAAAAAAAAATCTATATATAGGTCAAGGATTCGTTTAAAAACAACCTCCCGGCTGGGCACAGTGGCTTACTCCTGTGATCCTAGCACTTTAGGAGGCCAAGGAGGGTAGATCACCTGAGCTCAGGAGTTCAAGACCAGCCTGGCCAACATGGTGAAACCCTGCCTCTACTAAAAATATAAAAATTAGCAGGGTGTGCTGGCAGGTGCCTGTAATCTCAGATACTTGGGAGCCTGAGGTAGGAGAATTGCTTGAACCTGGGAGGTGGAGGTTACAGTGAGCCGAGATCATGCCATTGCACTCCAGCCTGGGCAACAGAGCAAGACTCCATTTCAAAAAACAAAACCCAAAACCAAACAAACAAAAAACCTCCCCCCACCAAAACAATAAAAATAATAAAAAAAACTCCTAACTAACCATACCCTAATACCACTGGATACTGGAGTGTACAAAGGTGGGTAGAAATACTGATATTAAACAATACTTATAGCCTGGCAAGAAAAATCTTGGTAGCAGCACTGAAACTAGGCTTTCTGATAGGCTACATGGAACTCATGAGTCTCCATTTTAGCTGAAATGCACTCCTAATGTTCTATTTCTAATAAACTACAAGTAATTTTGTGGCATTGTTTTTTGGAGACAGGTCTCATTCTGTCACCTGGGCTGGAGTGCAGTGGCACGGTCTTGGCTCACCACAGCCTCAAACTCCCAGGCTCAAGTGATCCTCCTACCTCAGCCTCCTGAGTAGCTGGGCCAACACATCTGGCTAATTTTATTTTATTTTTTTAAGAGATGGGGCTTTACCATGTTGTCCAAGCTGGTCTAGAACTCCTGGGCTCAAGCAACCCCCTGGTGTTTGGGATTAAATGCATGAACCACTGTACGTGGCCTTTGTAGCATTCTTATGTTAGGTATAACTCAGAATAGGGAAATAAAACATTTTATGTACAATGTCAACATGAGTGTGATGCTGCTTTTTTATTTTTGATATTACACTAACACACCAATAAAAAAAATTTTTTTAAAGCAGCCAAAACATTCCTTTTGACTTTCTTTGGGCATTGACAAGAAGTTCAAGTTGGCCAGGTGTGGTGGCTCATGCCTGTAATCCCACTCTGGGAGGCCGAGGCAGGAGGATCACAAGGTCAGGAGTTCGAGACCAGCCTGGCCAATATGGAGAAAGCCCGTCTCTACTAAAAAATACAAAAATTAGCAGGGTGTGGTGGCACATGCCAGTAGTCCCAGCTACTCAGGAGGCTGAGGCAAAACTGCTTGAATCCAGGAGGCAGAGGTTGTGGGCGACAGAGTGACTGTCTCAAAAAAAAAAAAAAAAAAAAAGAAGTTCAAGTCAATCTTCCAGAAAGATCAGATATATCTCATCTCAAATGAAGTTGGTTCTTACAATAGGAGACGTGATTTTAATCGGCAGAACTATGTTAGCACCAGTCTCCATAATTTCTCTGCACAAATCTCAATTCAACTTCACCTAATCCTTGAACAATGAAGCAAATCCAGAAAGATAAATGAGGCAGCTGAGGCAGAACTTAGAACAGAATTTATTTGTAAAACTGGTACAAGCCTAAGTTCTAGAATAAATCAGTTTCAAAACTAGCTCACTAAGTCCAAAATAATGACTCAAGATATTTTACTCTGCAGTGTAGCAAGGCTGGGTTTATCCAAACCAATAAATAATGCCATATTAGAATCTTGATCCAGGGATTGTGACGATGTTAGACAATCCATGATGTCCACAATTAAGTTAATAAAGCCCCCACTTTAAGAGCAAAATAGAACCTGGTGCAGTGGCTCACGTCTGTAATCCCAGCACTTTGGGAGGCTGAGGCGGGTGGATCATGAGGTCAGGAGATCGAGACCAGCCTGGCCAATATGGTGAAACCCCGTCTCTTCGAAAAATACAAAAATTAGCTGGGTGTGGTGGCGTGTGCCTATAGTCCCAGCTACTCAGGAAGCTGAGGCAGGAGAATCATTTGAACCCGTGAGGTGGAGGTTGCAGTAAGCTGAGATCACACCACTGCACTGCAGCCTGGGTGACAGGGTGAGACTCTGTCTAAAAAAAAAAAAAGGGAACAAAATACGATGCTTCCAGTAAGAAAGGCAAACAGTGGATTTCAAACTCTAAACACAAAAGGTCAGAGGCTCGCAGAGAAACAGAAGGGGACAAAAATCTGTCTGGGGTCTAATCAGAGTCGTCAGAACTCTCATCACTATCTTGCTCCTTTTCTCCAGCACTTAATTCCTCTTCTTCACCATCCTAAGGGAGAACAAGTAAGTATTTTAGGTCACTGCTCTGGGTGATACAGCTCCCAGGGGATACACAACTGTACTATTATCACTATTAAAACTAATGATAGACTTTAAACCATTTGTAAATAAATTTGTTCTTCTTGACATCAGGAACTGTAAGCCAATACCAGAGGGGGAGATTGGTCATTTTAATACTGATTGATGCCATTTGCAACCTAACCAATTTGCATAATTTTATTTATTATTATTCTTTCTTTTTTTACACTGTCACTCTCAGGATATATTATTATTATTTTTTGAGACACAATTTCACTCTTGTTACCCAGGGCTGGAGTGCAGTGGGGTGATCTTGGCTCACTGCAACCTCTGCCTCCCAAGTTCAAGAGATTCTCCTGCTTCAGCCTTTCAAGTAGCTGGGATTACAGGCGAGTGCCACCACGCCCAGCTAATTTTTGTATTTTTAGTAGAGATAGGGTTTCTCCTTGTTGGATAGGCTGGTCTCAAACTCCTGACTTCAGGTGATCCACCCGCCTTGGCCTCCCGAAGTGCTGGGATTACAGGTGTGAGCCACTGTGCTGGGCCCAATTTGCATAATTTTAAATAAGCCATGGTCCTCCAGCTCTACTGCATGCATATGACACAGGAACAAAGTGGGCATTCAATATAGAATGAAATATTTATTAAAAGTGCTGGTGTGGCCAGGCGCAGAGAAAAATGACTGTAATCCCAGCTACTTCAGAGGCTGGGAGATGCAGGTTGCAGTGAGCCAAGATTGCACTGCTGCACTCCAGCCTGGGTGACAGAGTGGGACTCCATCTCAACAACAGTAGCAACCAAAAAAAAAAAAAGAAGAAGAAGAAGTAGTGAAGAAGAAGAAGAGGTAGCAGCAGTAGTGGTAGTAGTAGTGCTGGTGCATCTCAACAGGAATCCAGCACAAAATTGTCTGGCTTAAAATTCTAGTACAAGAGATTTGCTTAAAGTACCAAACTAAGGATATTGTCTGCCTCAAATTCTCTGAGAAAAAGGTAGAAGGGGTATATTAAACAAACAAAACTGGAGACCATGTAAATAAAGGACTTTTTTTTGGGACAGGGTCTCACTCTGTCATCCAGGCTGGTGTGTGATGATGGCTCATTGCAGCCTCCACCTCCTGGGCTTGAGCAACCCTCCCACCTCAGCCTCCTGAGTACAGGGAGACCACAGGATGCATCACCATGCCTGGCTAGTCCAAAAAAATTTTTTTTGTAGAGATGAGATCTCAGGCTGGTCTTGAACTTTTGGGTTTAAGCAATCCTCCCACCTCAGCCTCACAAAGTACTGTGATTACAGGTGGGAGCCACCCCACCAAGCCCGACTTTTCATATTAAATGATCGTTCTGCATCAGACTCAAATTGTATTACAGAGAGGCCCCACAGCAGTGGTTCTTAAATCTGAGCTTTTTGGTGTCTGTAACCTACCTGAATTGTAACAAAATTTTATAAACGTACACTTTTTGTTTTTTGTGATGGAGTCTCGCTTTGTCGCCCAGACTGGAATGCAGTGGACCAATCTTGGCTCACCACAACCTCTGCTTCCCGGGTTCCAGTGATTCTCCTGTCTCAGCCTCCCAAGTACCTGGGACTACAGGTGCGTGCCACCATGCCCAGCTAATTTTTGTAATTTTAGTAGAGACAGGGTTTCACCATATTGGCCAGGATGGTGTCGATTTCTTGACCTCATGATCCACCCGCCTCGGCCTCCCAAAGTGCTGGGATTACAGGCATGAGTCACTGCGCCTGGCTTTATTTTTAATTTTATTTATTTATTTATTTTTTGAGATGGGGTCTTACTCTGTTGCCAGGCTGGAGTGCAGTGCAGTGGTACCATGTTGGCTCACTGCAACCTCCACTTCCCAGGTTTAAGTGATTCCCCTGCCTCAGCCTCCCGAGTAGCTGGGACCACAGGCATGCGCCACCATTCCCGGCTAATTTTTTTCTATTTTACTAGAGATGGGGTTTCACCATACTGGCCAGGATGGTCTCGATCTCTTGACCTCATGATCCTCCCACCTGGGCCTCCCAAAGTGCTGGGATTACAGGCATGAGCCACCATGCCCAGCTTTCATTTTATGTGGAGATAGGGTCTTGTTATGTTGTTGCCCAGCCTGGTCTTAAATTCCCAGGCTCAAGCAATCCTCCTGCCTTGGCCTCCCAAAGTGCCAGGATTACAGGCATAAGCCACTGTGACAGCCATGTATACATTTTTATTTAATTTTCTTTAAATTCTCAAAAGCATCTGTACCACAAAAAAGAGTAAGAACTTCTATTTTTATTTCAGTTCTCTAAGGTGTTAGCTTCTGACTCTGTGCTTTGGCTTTCACATTTCTATTTTTGTATGTTTCAAATGTGTTTAAATGGTTTAACTCATTCTTCTCAACACTCAGTAAATACTTTGATGACTTCTTTTCTCCCTTCTAAAATGGTTTCAGATATGAATTCATGGAAAATGAGAGGCTATAATGTAGAGAATTGTCAACTCCATAATAAATGCCATAACTTGAGATACTCGGGAATGATTCTAAGATTGTGTGATTGTTTTTTCTGGGTCCCACAAAATTATATAAGCACAGAAGCTTTTATGGAGGGAATGAAAATGGGATAGAAGTATTTGATATAAACATAAGTAGGCAAAGTTCTACTCCACCAACTTAGAACAATTAACAAAATACAACCATCAGTGCCAGACTCTGGTGCCTTTTGCAGAGATACCTCAGTGGCTTTACCCTTGGAGACCTGGGATGACACCTCATCCTCACTCTCATCTGCTGTGCTCTCCTGGGAATTTTGGGAAATAATCTCTTCACCCTAAATGTGAATGGACAGAGAAAAATGGTGGGTTATAATGATCACATTTAGGGATCAGGAGAGAAGGCTGAGTTTATAGGCAATACAAAGGAAGATATTCTAGTCATTCCAAACACAGTCAAACATGGATACCAACTTGTGATTCAGTATCTAGAGGAGGGACACTCAACTCCAGGTTTCTGAGATGCCTGTGACTCTGACACAATAAATAATGGAACAAAAGGTTCATCTTTGTATGCTAGTATCACACTAGATTTTACAAGGCTAGATTGTATTGGTGACTCTTAAGTTGTTGCTGAACACAGTTCTAAAATTTCCCAAATACCTTAAGGTATATAAGCACCATCACACCAACCACGAATGGCCATGCAGAGGCTAAAGGACAGTACCGTGAAGTGGTTTAAGAACATTAACTCTGGATTAGGATTGTTTGGACTCAAACCCTGGCTCCGCTCACTTATTGCTGAATGGCAGTAGGTAAATTACTTAACTTCTAGCTTCAATTTACACACAGAAACAAGAGTATCTACCTCATAAGGCTGATGTGAAGAAAGGAAGCTAATTCTCTGTGGTGCTATTTTATATATTTCACATATAACTTACTAGAAAACGCAGATGTTGTAAGCATGAAAGAAAAGGGCTTATACTACCTTATCTGAAAAATGCTGTAACTCCAAAGTAGTAGCATAAATAACACAAGATTTCAGCTAATCAGACAAGTGAAAAACCTTAGAAATGCTCATTAGGTTAAAATTAGGGATTAATTTGTAATTTCAGGAATAAGACAGACTGGCTTAGGCAAAAAAAATAACTAAACAAAAGAAATGTTTGTCCCTATACAAAAAATGTTATTATGAATCTACCCTCAGTGGGGCTTAAAGGAGCCCCTCTGGCTACGGAGAGAGGTTTGTATTGCTCTGGCTCCTCTATTTCAGAGCCACTGTTTATATCAATGGCATGTTTTGGTGCCTTCCTGCCTAAGATGAGGAGTGCAGCCTGCCTTACATACCATTTGATGTTATCACAAAGAATGACAGTAGGGGATTGTCACTGGCAGGACCCAAGGCTTACCTGCAAGTCTCGGTTTTTTAGATTGCCCAGCCAGAAAGCCTCTCTACAATTGTTGAGGGTGAGCATAGCTTTGACTCTGCAAACTAACAGTTCCAGGGTCTTTTTGAGCAGAGGCACATGTTGGGTGAGTCTCGTGTCCTGGTGAATCTGGATGGAAACAAATAACATCCATCTTTTGTGAGTTTATTATCATGCCTTCACATTTCCTATAGAAACTTTTGAACATTGAATAAGAACGTAAGTCCTGCCAATACGGGCCAAAGGTATGTTCCATCAAACAGGAATAGTTTGGCAGACCAATCCAAAGAGAATGGTAGCTAAAGAATTGAAAGCTGAGAAAACATACTACCAACACCTCCAGTTCCTCTTACTGGTCGATCATTAATGAATTTACCTAAAATGTCCTTGAATATATATTATACTGATAATAAACAATAGACAGTAGCACTGTTTAACTAAGAGAATCCTTAAAAATTCACTGTTCCGGCCTGGCATGGTGGCTCACGCCTGTAATCCCAGCACTTTGGGAGGCTGAGGCGGGCGGATCACAAAGTCAGAAGTTCAAGATCAGCATGGCCAAGATAGCGAAACCCCGTCTCTACTAAAAATACAAAAATTAGACAGGCGTGGTAGAGGGCACCTGTAATCCCAGCTACTCAGGAGGCTGAGGCAGGAGAATCACCTGAATCTGTGAGGCAGAGGTTGCAGTGAGCCGAGACCATGCACTGCACTCCAGACTGGGCAACAGAGCGAGACTATGTCTCAAAAAGAAAAAAAAAAATCACTGTTCAACACCTTCTAAATTTAAGAATAGGGGGAGAAAGTAAGTAACAGAAACTGGACTGAAGAATCATTTGGTTTGCCAGTGACTGTAGAACTCTCAGGTTCTGTGTTCATTCAGACAAAATGTGACAATACTCCATCAACTATAAGAAGGCTTCAAGTGGAAAAATCCTTTAATGCTAAGATGTTCTCATAAAACACAGATGCATTCCTTGAAAGTAGCACAGATGAAAGTCTCTAAAGATGGCTGCTTTAGAGCCACCTCCTGCTTCCTGCAGAGTCATCACTTATAACACAGATTTCCCACCTAGAGGACTGTGCAGAAGTAAACATATACCAGCATTCTATTTCTCTCACCCAGGAAGTTTCTAGGAGAAAAAGAGCTTTGGAGTGTGAGTCACATTTCAGATGCAGAAATTCCCCTCTAGAGGACTGCCCAATCTCAAGCAGCAACTAAGGACTCACTCTGAATAAACTGCCTTTGGTTTTATACACACACACACACACACACACACACACACACACACACACACACACACACAAAAACCTGCCTCTGGACAGACACATTCCCAGATATAAAGGAAGCAGGACAGTAGCCCATGGATACTCCAATAACAACTGCAGATTAAGCCAAAAGTAAGTCAAAAGGTAGGCTGCTGATAGGACTTGCTCCCCTTCTTACCTTGGAATGCCCACACAGGTGATGAAGCAGCCTTGTGTCCAACTGGAAGGTTTCCAATAAGCTCAGCACATCTTCCTATAACCGATAAATTTATACATGCTCTATGAAATGTCCTGATTTCATCGCAGATGCAAGATACCCTTGCAATCAAAAGCTCCAAAGAGGATAAACTCTGCAGGTTCCAGCCTATGCTGATAATCATCTTAATTTGGCCCTCAAGTAGGAGGAATGGTGGCTACCTCTTATTCTCAACTCTCCCACTTCTGTCCCTTGTATAAATCTGAGAGTTGTAAGACCTGCATTTTACTTTTACATAGGTTACCATGTCTGTTTTCCCTTCTGCGACATTAGGATAAAAGAACACCTCCCCTTTCTCTTTCAGAGCTATGAGGGATCAACCAAATATGATGATGTTTTGTTCAACTTGTTAAATATGTATTGGAAATGATCTGGTTCTGTCCTTACTTCAGCACTCTAGTCCTGGTTGTCACTGGTTAAAAATGTGTCAAGACTGTTCATTACCACAGCAAAGGGTTTTTTTTTTTTTTTTTTTTTTTTTGAGACGGAGTTTCGCTCTTGTTACTCAGGCTGGAGTGCAATGGCGTGATCTCGGCTCACTGCAACCTCCGCCTCCTGGGTTCAGGCAATTCTCCTGCCTCAGCCTCCTGAGTAGCTGGGATTACAGGCACGCGCCACCATGACCAGCTAATTTTTTGTATCTTTAGTAGAGATGGGGTTTCACGATGTTGACAAGGATGGTCTCGATCTCTTGACCTCGTGATCCACCCACCTCAGCCTCCCAAAGTGCTGGGATTACAGGCGTGAGCCACCGTGCCCGGCCCCAGCAAAGGGTTTTATGACAGAAATGAGTTTTTTTTTTTTTTAATCTACAGAAGCATAAAGGAATAAGCAAATGACACACTGATACATGAGATCCTGAGAGCACAGTAGCACAATAAAATCATGCTAAAAGGAAAACCACCGTCAGATTTGGAGAAGTAGAAAGGTGGGTCTGATCCAGAGTGGGTCTCAGTAGTTCAGCCTACTTTGGAATATTCAGTCCCATTTGGGCATCTCTGGCTGTAGCTGAAGTAGACCAGAGGAGCCCAGGTAGAACACTCCCAGCCTCACCCAGGAGTCACCATGGACATATCTTCTGAGCAACTCTTCAGTGCCTATCTTTGTTGTCTGCTTTAGCTCTTACCCGGTGTTTTCTAAAACTGAAGTCTAGCAGCGGCATACATTGCTTCAGAAATGCTTCCACAAAGAGACGTCCGTACTGAAGAAGAGAGACACACTGTTATCTCTAGCTGAGGTCTCTCACTGGAAGGCCCCTTTTTGAGGCAGAACAGCCTCATCCAGCCCAAGGGCTTTATTTTCTTATTTAAATATATAAAAAACAAATTGGGAAGGGTCCAGAGGTTTATTTGGAGAACGTAACTTAACACAAAAATCAAATAGGCATGTTAATTAAGCCCTAGAATTAGGCAGACTTACCTACCACAGATACGGTCAATGGACAGGGAACTTGCTCAGCTTAGGAGTGAGAACACAGAGTAGAGGGGAGCTCTATCTGAGGGTAACTTACTCCCAAGAGGGAAAAACTGGGTAAAGCTAAGGAAGCAAATGACCAATTTCCAAATTTCCCAATCAGATAAATCACTCCACTCTCCAACTCACCCATCTCCCACACTAAACAGGATAGAGTAACAAGGGAGAGAGAGACCAGTAGATAACAAGAATGGGGTGCCATCCACTTGAATGGAAACTTCAGGAGTGGGGAAGTAGCATTCTCCCCATAACATTCCGACTGGGCTTCCCATCAAATCTAGGGCTAATACAGGCTATTCCCACGAAAGAGAAGTTTGCAATTATCAGAATATCAGATCCCACATTTGTAAGGCCACCACACAGACTTTAAAGAATCATCCATTCCTCTTTCCTCCATGTTGCCTAATAAGGAATGGCAGGGAAAGTAACTACTGCTCCTAAACTTTTATTTTCTTATTTATATATATATAAACAAATTGAGAAGGGTTCAAAAGGTTTATTTGGAGAATGTAAAATGGATTTTTGATTCCATTTGAAGCCATTCCTCCTATTACTAAGATTCTTACCAAAAGTTTTCAAATTCATAGGAAAACTGGCTTCTCCAATCATCTATCTAGGGTGGAAAAATGTATTCATTGTCTCCCCTACACTGGCATAGATTCTGGAAACTCTGGCATATGGGCAAGATATTGAGGAATTTATCTCAGCTGAGGTCCTCTCTAGAGTGATCCACAGGAAGAATAAATATGAAATAGGGCCCCGTAAGTCTCTCACCTTCAAACATACATGCAGAACAGGATGACTATCAAATACCTAAAGAGATGAAAGAAAAGAAACCAAGACTGAGATCTGCTCCTTTGGGCACTCCAGCCTTTTTCCCACTGCACAAAGCACAGCTTTGGGTTCTGCAGAGAATTCTAAAATGGAGGGAGGTCAACATTTAAATTAATATTACAAAGCAGAATAAAGTAATCATCACAACTGAAGTTCAAGAAAAGAAAGAGACAAGCAAAGACAAACAAACTGATTCTAACTGGGGGTGTTGAGAAGATGGCATTATTCAAAGTCCAAAACCTTGATCTGAAGACTTACGAAAGACTCAATGAGGCTAGGCATGCTGGCTTATGCCTGTAATCCCAGCATTTTGGGAGGCTGAGGCTGGTGGATCACTTGAGCCCAGGAGTTCGAGGCCAGCCTGGGCAACAGAATGAGACTCTGTCTCTACAAAAAATAAAACATTAGCTGGGTGTGGCTGCATATGCCTGTAGTCCCAGCTACTCCAGAGGCTGAGATGGGAAGATTCTTGAGCCTAGGAGGTTGAGGCTGAAGTGAGCTGTGATTACCCTACTGCATTCTAGCCTGGGCAACAGAGTGAGACCCTGCCTCAGAAAAAAAAAGAAAAAGAAAAAGAAAAAAAGGGCATGAAAGAGGTGGAGGTGGGAAAGAAAGGACACTTCAGGCTGGGGGCATAAGCGGAGCAAAACCATGATTCAGTGGGTGAGAGTACAGCGTGTTTAAAGAAGATCAAGGGCATTCAGGATTAGAAGAGGGAATACGTACTCAGATCATAGATGACCCAAGGCAAGATGAAGAAGTGAGGGAATTATAGACAGAAAGAGTCATTAAATAATGCCTACTGGCCGGGTGTGGTGGCTCAAGCCTGAAATCCCAGCACTTTGGGAGGCCGAGGTGGGCGGATCACCTAAGCTCAGGAGTTTAACACTAGCTTGGCCAACATGATAAAACCCCGTCTCTACAAAAAATTAGCCAGACATGGTGGCAGATGCCTGTAATCCCAGCTACTTGGGAAGGTGAGGCAGGAGAATCGCTTGAACCTGGGAAAAGGAGGTTGTAGTGAGCTGAAATCAGGCCACTGCACTCCAGCCTCAGTGACAGAGTGAGATTCCATCTCAAAAAAAAAATAATAATAATAATAATAAAAATGCCTACTAAGAAAAGGGGTTATCCAGGATGAGTAGGGGGACAAAGGAAGATGACGACTCAGGGAGATCAGGCCCCAAGGAATAGTGGGAAGAGGGGCAGGGAGAGTCCATTCTGCAAGCCAGGACACTTGGTTTCTGTAGTGATTTGGTGAGATGGGTCAAGGAGCCTCCATACTAACCTTTATCAAGTTGATGAGGATACTGAAGTCTCGAACAGCCATGTTCCAGTAGAGGAGCTTCCTTTCATGAATCTGGAGCAGCCAAATATATGGGCACCTCTGAGTCTCAGCCAAATACTTCCCTTACCGTATTCCCACTAAGATATAGTTTTTGAATTACTTAGCTATTCTGAGATTTAAGCCAATTATCCTTCCAAAGAGATGTAGCACCAGTGCATCCACAAGATGGTTCTGAGGCCTGCACATGTTGTAGTAACATTAGAATACCTCATAGATACAGACTTTCTAAAAAGTTTCCTCTTCAGCAATTCCCAAGTAGGTAAAAGCCTTTGCAACACATACTGGCTATCAGGCCAGGTGCAGTTGTTCATGCCTGTGATCCCAGCATTTCGGGAGGCTGAGGTGGGAGGACTTCTTGAGCCAAGAGTTCAAGACCAGCCTGAACAACACGGCAAAACCCCACCTCTAGTAAAAATAGAAAAATTAGCTGGGCATGGTGGCGTGTACTTGCGGTCCCAGCTATTCGGGGGGCTGAGGTAGGCGTATCACCTGAGCCCAGAAGACAAAGGTTGCAGTGAACCAAGGTAGTACCACTGCACTCCAACCTGGATGTCAGACTCAGACCCTGTCTTAAAAAAAAAAAAACAAAAACCGGCCGGGCGTGGTGGCTCACGCCTGTAATCCAAGCACTTTGGAGGCCAAGGTGGGCGGATCACCTGAGGTGGGGAGTTCAAGACCAGCCTGACCAACATGGTGAAACCCCGTCTTAAAAAAAAAAGAAAGAAAAGAAAAAACATACACTGGCTATAGCTTCTCTGCTTCCCTATGCTAGCCCTTTGTTACTAGTCTAGCACCATTCTGGTTAGCAGGCTGCCAAGATACACAGTATCTCAAACAGGCTGACTTACCTCATGCCAGTTAGCAGGAGGCAAAATGAACAGTAGCCAAGGAAAAGAGAGCCCATTCCTCACCTCCAACTAGAGGGAAAGGAAATTAAACCAGGAACTCTTTGGAAAAAATCCTAAATCTCAGGAAGTCAAAACAAAACAAAAACAAAAAACAGTTTGGGAGAAAACTTGGACCCAAGAAACAGAAGAATCAGCAACTTCCAAGTAATCCAGAGTCTACTTCTTGGGGTGGCTATATCTTACTCACCTGCTGCGAGTCTGCTGCTGTGCCAGGCTCAATTTTTTTCACTGTCTTCTCTAGTTCAGCCATCATCACACGGAAGAAAACAACAAAAGTATGCCTAGAAGAGGGGAAAAGCATGCGTGCCCACATAATGATATACTGCTTAGAACTAACTGGGAAGAATCAGGAACCAAAAGTAGCTTCCTTTCCTACCTCTCTAAATGTCCCTTCACTAGGGTCCTTTCTAAGAGGATGGGGGAGGGGAAAGGATTCAGTAGTAAGCCTAAGAAGATGGCCTGTCAAACAATGGAATTAACTTTATGAAAGGAAGTAGTATAGTAGTATGGTCGTCGTATGGAAAAAGCAGTGAAGCAACAGTGAGAAGATCTGAGTTTGAGTCCTGGTTCTATGTCTATTTTATTGCATGTGTAAGCTTGAGAAGTTCCCTAGCTCTCATTTTCCTCAGCAATAAAATAGGGGCAATGATACCAACCTCACAGAATTATCAAAGGATCAAATGAGATAAAATGAAAGTGCTTTATAAACTGAAAAGGCTACAAGTGTTAAGATAACTATTGGTATTCTGAGACACAAACCCATTAAGTGAGACATACATGTGATCACCCAGTTCTCAAGATGGTTAAAATATTGGAATAATCTCAAATTTAAGGATTAAAGTATGGATAGGAGAAGTCTGGAGACTAAACCTAAATGTTCATTGCCTTTGAAGACTGTAAATTCATTCCTCAACAAGGTCCTCTCAGCTGCGCGCAGCTGCTCATGCCTGTAATCCCAGTACTTTGGCAGGCCAAGGCAGGCAGATCACCAGAGGCCGGGTTCAAGACTTGCCTGGCCAACATGGTGAAACCCCATTTCTACTAAAAATACAAAAATTAGCTGGGTATGGTGGCGGGTGCCTGTAATCCCAGCTACTTGAAAGGTTGGGGCAGGAGAATCACTTGAACCCAGGAGGCGGAGGTTGCAGTGAGCCGAGATTGTGCCACTGCCCTGCAGCCTGGGTGACAAGAGTTTTCTCAAAACAAAAAACCAACCAACCCACCCACCCACTCACCCCCAAAAACCCACCAAGGTCCTCTCACATGTATTAGCTGACAGCCCTTGAATGGAATGCATAGCAGGCTCTCTTTATTGAATGAATGATTATATCTACCATGTATATCAGAATTAGATGAGGAGGAGTAAGGCAGTTGCCTGGAAGCTACAAACACTGGACAGTGTGATTATGATTTTTTTTTTTTTTTTTTTTTGAGACAGAGTGTTGCTCTTGTTGCTCAGGCTGGAGTGCAATGGTATGATCCTGGCTCACTGCAACCTCCCTCTGCTCCTGGGTTCAAGCAATTCTTCTGCCTTAGCCTCCTGAGTAGCTGGGATTACAGGCATGTGCCACCACGCCTGGCTAAGTTTTGTATTTTTAGTAGAGACAGGGTTTCACCATGTTGGCTAGGCTGGTTTCAAACTCCTGACCTCAGGTGATCCGCCTGCCTCAGCCTCCAAAAGTGCTGGGATTACAGGAGTGAGCCACTGTGCCTGGCCTGAGTATGATTCTATCTTACGGAAAAAACTGGAGGAAATAACTCCCTTACCTGGTCAGTGTAGGGAATGTGGAAGATGATGCATCTTTAGGAGAGTTGATCAGTTCTGGGACGCCAACACCAGCAATCTCCTCTATGGCCTTCAGAACACTATCTGTGTGCTCCAGGTAGATACTGCATTGAGAGTCAAATGTTTGACCCATTGATTAACAAAGCAGAAAACAACTGCAGATTCCTCTAATTCCTTTATGATCTGAATTAACAGTAAGCAGTAGCTAACGGTATAAAACAGAACTAGAGAATCTTAAGATCCACGTATTCCAAATTGTGTTCATTTTTAACCTACCAGTGTTTTCAAATTCCCACTAAAAAAGGTCATTTGTCAGTCTCTGACAAACAACAGTAGCAAAATAGAATAAGGTTATTTGGCTCATTGGAAGAAACCAAACATCTTACCAGAGCAAAGCATGGAGCTGGTCATTAGAGATGTGGTTCTTTTCTTTCTCCCCACTTGGCCACACCCGACAGAGGAACTGTCTGGCCAGGGAAGCTGTTAGAAAAGACAAAAAAAAATTTACATATGGGAACTTGACCTCACTTTTGCTTTTCAGGCTTTTACAAGATGATTATTGGTCAAAGGGATTATTAGTTTAGATTTACTAAGAAGTCCCCAGTCTAACAGGCAATTTATAAAAAGCTGTCATGTTCCTGCTCCACTGGCCCTTTTGTCAGACATAAACTCATTTGTCTAAGGCCCAACATGTCCTACCCCAACCCCATTCTGAAACATGCAAACATGAACATAAATACAGACACACAGAGAAAAGGAATGCTGCTGGGCAGTGGGAAGGCCAATCTTGTTCCTCCTGGGCTGGCCAACAGCAGTGGTCACTTCCAAGATTCAGACCAAACCTTCCCCTTTTAATCAATAGGGAAACATAAAGGTTTGTTTTGCATTTTTATCTGGCTTTCTGATGTGTTGCCAACTAGGATGAGCTGTATTCTAAGAGCTATAATAAAAGACAGTTAAAGAAAAAGCCCAGGGAAGAGGCTAGTATTTCTTTTACACTTGACCCTGATTTCCTCTTTACTCCTACTTTTTAACTTCATGGTTTATATCTCTTTTTGTTAAATGTCTCAGATAATTTTTTTTTTTTTTTAGAAAGGAAGAACATGACTAAACTTAAGCCAAAGAGAAAACTATCTGAATAGCTTGTCTAACCAAATTCAGACTAAGTAATGTTAATAGAAATGAGTCAGGTTGTTCTGGGAAAATGACCTTCTTGGTATAGCAAGAGGGCCTGTCCAAGGTTATATGGGGATTTACATGTAAAAACGTCCTGGGAAGCCCCAAGTTTACAAGTGTGAGATATTAATCCTATTCATTTAAAAAAAAAAAAAGGATCTGGGCCCATCACCAATTTTTTCTTTGTTCTGAGTAGAAGCTGTTGATTTCTCCAAAATAACCATCAAAAGTCTGATGAGATAAAGAGCACACTGGAAACTGGGAATGCTTTGATGGAAATTCTGCAAATAATGGAAGCTCTGGCTGTAAGGAGACAAGAAAAACAAACAAATGCAATAGTATCCTATGTATTACAGAGATACTTAAATCCACATGATATGCTCAGGTCCCTTTTCAGTGTTTGATGGCCTAATCACAATCCTCCTTATTTTCAGGTGCTTTAGTATCAACCTTTTTCAAGGATCTTGGAAGAAAACCGTATCTTTGTATGGAAAAAGCCAGAGCAGAAGATTGTCCCATGAATGGAATGTTGGCCTTGAAGGGGTCACGTATGCCAAGAAACCCAAACACCATGCTAATACGTACAACCCTAGATAAATTATCTGCTCTTTAAACCCTTAGGCAATACACTGAAAAAAAATTCTTTTTTTTCCCAGATGGATTTTCGCTCTCATTGCCCAGGCTGGAGTGCAATGGCGCGATCTCGGCTCACTGCAACCTCCGCCTCCTGAGTTCCAGCGATTCTCCTGCCTCAGCCTCGCGAGCAGCTGGGATTATAGGCATGCACCACCATGGTCAGCTAATTTTTTGTATTTTTAGTAGAGACAGGGTTTTACTATGTTGGCCAGGCTGGTCTTGAACTCCTGACCTCAGGCAATCCACCAGCCTTGTCCTCCCGAAGTGCTGGGATTACAGGTGTGAGCCACTGACTCGGCCAATAATTTAAAAAATCTGGGTTTTTTATTTAAAAAGGCTGGGCATGGTGGCTCAGGCCTATAATCCTAGCACTTTCGTAGGCTGAGACCGGTAGATCACCTGAGCTCAGGAGTTAGAGACCAGCCTGGCCACGTGGCGAAACCATCTCTACAAAATTATAAAAATTAGAAGGGCGTGGCAGCATGTGCCTGTAATTCTAGCTACTTGGGAGGTTGAGGTAGGAGAATCACTTAAGCCCACAAGGTGGAGGTTGCAGTGGGCCGAGATCACTCCAGCCTGGGTGACAGAGTGAGACTCTCTCTAAAAAAAAGAAAAAAGAAAAAAAGAAGGAAAGAAATAAGGTCCTGACCTATAGACAGGGATGATAAGCACTGATGACCCAGCGATGGTCTAGGATATCAAGGGAAGTGAGAGAAGAACCAAGTCACTCTGACAGAAGGGAGAGGCAGCTGAAAGCCATGCCCCTGAGATCATCTCACCTCCCTTGTTCATGCCTACCCCTCAGCCATATAAGGTCTTCCTACAAGACAAGGGGAAAGAAACAGGCTATTAATGATAACTAGCTGTTGCCTAATTACCCATCCCTGCTGGGAGACAGTAAATCAAGAGTTGATTACTCAACTCTTGATGGTCAATGTTTTCACCATTATTACTTGAAAAGGCTGTTTATGGGCTGATGCATGCATGAAGATTAAGCCTGATTATTCAAGGTTTCTAACACTTCAAGATTTATCAGAATACATAGATGAGAAAGCTCACATATGAGGAGAATAACTGAAAATAATTTCCTTTACAACTACTGAAAGACACCCAGGTTATTTTAAAGAAAGTTGCCAATCCTGTTCCTAGGATTTTCTTGGGACAACAATCTTGGTTATGCAGTCTGACTCACCTGAGCAGTTCCTCCAAAGGCTGGTTGTGTTCTCCCTGCTTTAGTCGGCTACTAAGGACACAGAGGGCTGAGTACAGTAAATTCTGATTTTCAGGTTGAGAAAGTCCACTCCTAAGGAAGTCAAGGTAAGAGGGGTTAGCTCAGTTTCTGGAAAACTACTTGGACAGTATTTAAGGATCCTGGCCTCCAGTCTGTATCATCAATAGTTCATCAGTTTGAAAAAAGAACTGAGAGGCCAGGCGCCATGGCTCATGCCTGTAATCCTAGCACCTGGGAGGCCAAGGGGGGCGAATCATAAGGTCAAGAGATCGAGACCATCTTGGCCAACATGGTGAAATTCCGTATCTACTAAAAATACAAAAATTAGCCAGACGTGGTGGTGCGTGCCTATACTCCCAGCTACTCAGGAGGCTGAGGCAGAAGAATCACTTGAATCTGGGAGGCGAAGGTTGTGGTGAGCAGAGATTGCACCACTGCACTCCAGCCCGGCAGCAACAGAGTGAGACTTTGTCTCAAAAAAAAAAAAATAGAAAGTACTGAAGTACCAAATTCAATCACAGCTCTAAGTATCAGATTAGAAATTGAAGTGCATCCAAAGTAATCTTTCCTCAAGTTTATTTTCAAGGGCAAAAAGCTTACATTTTAGAGATGTGTAGTCTTCTTCAAAAACATAGGATTAATTTTGTCAAACTGCTATAACAACATCCAGCCCATAGTGGTACTTACCCCTTCTCCTACATTAATGAGTCAAAGCTTGACATTTCTATCTTTGGATTACCTTTCATATTGTTCCTTCCTTTCCAATCCCAGACCATCATTTTGGCCAGGCCCCATCAGCACATGTGTAGATCATAGTGACAACTTTTGTTTTCTTTTTTTTTTTGAGACTGAGTCTTGCTCTGTTGGAGTGCAGCCTTGCCCAGGCTGGAGTGCAGTGGTGTAATCTTGGCTCACTGCAACCTCCGCCTCCTGGGTTCAAGTGATTCTCCTGCCTCAGTCTTCCAAGTAGCTGGGAATACAGATGCACACTACCACACCACCTACTCAGGAGGCTGAGGCAGAAGAGTCACTTGAATCTGGGTGGCAGAGGTTGCAGTGAGCTGCTATCACACCACTGTACTCCTGCCTGAGTGATAGAGTGAGACTCAGTCTCAAAAAAAAAAAAAAAAAAAAAGATGATGGGAAACAAGTTTAGAATATACTATGTAAAACCACAGGCTAAATTGCTAAAAATGTTCCTATATCAGACCCTAGTGGACATATGGTTTCATTTCCCTTGGGTAAATATCTAGGGATGGAATAGGTGAGTTACCTGGTAGGTGCATGCCTAACTTTTCAAGAAACTACCAAACTATTTTCCAATATGGATATACCATTGTAAAGTCTCCCTAGCAGTATATGAGAGTTCTAGATGCTCCACATTCTCACCAACACTTGGCATGCTAAGTCTTTTTTTTTTTTTTTTTTGAGACGGAGTTTCGCTCTTGTTACCCAGGCTGGAGTGCAATGGCGCGATCTCGGCTCACCGCAACCTCCGCCTCCCGGGTTCAGGCAATTCTCCTGCCTCAGCCTCCTGAGTAGCTGGGATTACAGGCACGCACCACCGTGCCCAGCTAATTTTTTGTATTTTTAGTAGAGACGGGGTTTCACCATGTTGACCAAGATGGTCTCGATCTCTTGACCTCGTGATCCGCCCGCCTCGGCCTCCCAAAGTGCTGGGATTACAGGCGTGAGCCACCGCGCCCGGCCGCTAAGTCTTTTTAATGTGGCTGTGCTAGTGCGTGTGTTATGCTATCTCATTGTGTTTTTAATTTGCATTTCCTTAATAACTAATAATAAACATCCTTTCATGTATTTATTTTATTTTTTGTTTTTATAATTTTTAGAGATGGTTTATTTTCTGTGTTAACTTTCCTGGGCTATGGTGCCCAGAATTTTTTTCTTTTTTTTGAGACAGGGTCTGGTTCTGTTGCCCAGGTTGGAGTGCAGTGTTGGAATCTCGGCTCACTGCAACCTCTGCTTCACAGGCTCAAGCCATGCCCAGCTTATTTTTGTATTTTTTGTAGAGACAAGGTTTTACTATGCTGCCCAGGCTGGTCTCAAACTCCTGAGCACAAGTGATCCACCCACCTTGGCCTCCCAAAGTGCTGGGATTACAGGCATAAGCTACCATGTCAGGCCCTGTTCACATGTTTATTAGCCACCTATAAGTCTCCTTGATAAACTGTTCAAATTTTTTGTCAGGCACTGCTTTTAAGTACTAAGGATATAAAAATGACAGATATTTGCCTCCATGGAGCTCACAGTCTAGCAGGAAAGACTGGATGAACAAGTAATTATAATAAAATGTGTTTTATCACGAAATAAGTTTTATCACAAATGGATACCAGAGTGTTAGGAGAGAACTGGGGGTTAGAGAGGCAGGATGGATGCTTAAGTCCAGATCTCAAGAGATGTGATGAGAGAGAAAAAGTTGTGGATCAAGAAGAGTGGGGTCCTGGCAGAAGAATGAACATGTGCAAAGCCTCCCACGTAAAAGTTATATAGAGTGCTAAAATTAACTTGGTGACGCTGGAGGCAGAGTGTAAGACAGTAAGTGGAATAGCAGGAGTCAGAAGAAGACCTAGAGGCTAGGTAAGAGAGTTAAAACTCAAGAAAAATCTAACAGCAATCAGAAATCAAAATTGGGATAGGATCAAATTGGGTTTGTATTAGGAAGATCACTCTTACTGCCATGTGAAGAATGGACTGAGAGAGGTCAAGTGTGAGCCTAGCCCAAGCCAGGTTGAGAGATGATGGGAGTCTGGAAGCAGTGGAGAAACAGGGACAGATGACTATCTAGATGCTATTTATAATAAAATCAACAGGAATCAGACGTGGGAAAAAGATGGTGGAGAACAGAGGGAGGGACAAAGAATAATTCCTGGTTTCTGCTTTAGGCAACTGGTGGTACCATTTACTAAGCCAGGCAAAGCTGAAGGAGTGTGCTAGGGATGACACATTCCATTTTGGATGTGGAGTCTGAGGTGTCAATGACACATCTAAGGAGGTGTTGAGTAGGCAGTTGCATATAAATGCCTATAGCTCAGAAGATAAATTTTGGCTAAATTTAAGCTTGGGCAGAATTGACCAGAAATCTTATATAATGAGAACAGAGAGCCCAAAGCCTGTCCCTGAGGAACAAAAGTATTTAAGGGGCACCCCTCCCTTAGTTCTGTTTTTGTCCATGTTGTGCCTTCCACCTCCTTTCTTTTTTTTTTTTCCTCTCTCCAAAGGCCATATACCTTTCTAGAGTTCCCTCGAGTTTCACTGTTTCCACAAAGGTATCATGAAATAGCCCAGCTTACACTGTGTTCAGCTCGTAACCAAACAATCTGGAATTAAAGCATGCTAAAGGAAACTAGATCGAGGATCAGATGGCCAGATTTGTTATACGTGAGCTCATCAGCAAGTAACCTAATTTGTCAAATGGGTTAACAATAGTGGCTCCAAAGGACTCAGAGGGTACAAGATCAAATGAAATAATATAGACAAAAACACTCCCCCCAAATTAAAGCACCATATTTACATAAGGTTTTTGAGCCTTTTCTTTCTTTTCTACATTTCAGTGCCTTGGTAACTGACTGTCAAGTAAAAGCAAGTATATACTCATTTCTCTCCACACTTCCCACATACTCACCAAGCAAAAAGCCCATGAAAAATCTGCAGCAGCCTCTGATAGCAGGAAGACATTATGTGGTACTCCGGAAATTTCACTCCTGGTCCATCAACTACACCATGGTTCTCAGCAGCTAAGCACTAAAAATAAAAATGATTTTAGGATAGTTGCTTCAGTAATTATCCTCATTTTCCTTTTTCTCAACCAAAAATGAAATCTTATATTCACTTAGTCGCTTCTAAGTCTAAGCTTCTGACCTGAAAATAGTTGTGAATGTTCTCCAGATGGTTACACATTGGGGTCAGCAGTTGAAAAACACAACGAACAATTTCTTGGGCAGATCTCAGACGGAGATGTGAGAATCCAATATTCCGGCTTCCTTTGTTCTATAATAAATTCAGAGTTATGGGTGAAGACACTGCTGGATAGCTTCTCAGAAACTAAGGGTTTGCAATGGAGTCAAGTCACCTGTGTCACTAGGTAGGAGCAGATGGGAAAAATGAGTTGTTCACCTATGACTATATTCTGATAGAGGGATAAAAATCCTGCTCTATTTCCCAATAACTGAGAAATTGGCTTCTGAAGAGTAGGAACAGTGTTCGATTGAGACATAGATCTGTCGTAACTAATCAGATAAGGGTCATATAAAAGTAGAAATTATTTAGGTTGACAAATGTAGAATAGACTCCTTATAATTTTTTTTTTTTTTTGAGACAAGGTTCTGCTCTGTCACGCAGGCTGGAGTGCGATGGCACAATCACAGCTCATTGCAGCCTTGAACTTCTGGGCTCAAGCAATCCTTTTACCTCAGCCTCCTGAGTAGCTGAAACCACAGGCACATGCCACCAAGCATGGCTAGTTTTGGTATTTTCTGTAGAGATGGGGTTTAACCACATTGTCCAGGCTGGTCTCAAATCCCTGAGCTCAAGCAATCCACCCACCTTGGCCTCCCAAAGTGCTGGGGTTACAGGAGTGAGCCACCATGCTCAACCTCCCTCTTATAATTGAAAAAAAAAAAAAAAAAACAACAAAAACAAAAAGTAGAAGCCTGGGCAACATGCTGAAACTCTTCTTTACAAAAAACGCAAAAATTAGTTGGGTATGGAGGCACATGCCTGTGGTCCTAGCTACTCAGGAGGCTGACATGGGAGGATTACTTGAATCTAGGAGGTGGAAGTTGCACTGAGCCAATATTGTGCCACAAGACTCCAGCCTGGGCAACAGAGCAAAACCCTGTTTCAAAAAGAAAGTAGAGCTGCAGTGGGAAAATCCCACAAGCGCCAAGGCAGGAGCAAAAGGCCTCAGCCTATTTCCATGTAAATAATGAAGAAACTAACTAGAAATATAACCATCATAGTTATTAGTTATTCATATGTGATCTCAGTTATTCACAGGTGATCTTAATTCCTTTACTAATGCCTATCAGGTGGGAAGTGTGAACCTGGGGTGACATTGTGAAATGAATGACACTAAGGCAAGATGCTCTAAGCCCTCTGTCATGCCCGCATAAGGGCTGCTGGAGGGCACCTTGGCTGTGTGGCAGCACCAGCACTGTGAAAGCACCTGCTGCTGTTTAGCCAGCTAGGGAAGATGTCCAAAATGGCTGAGACATCTCCTTCCTGGGGAAGTTTGGAGAAAACTCTGCTTCTCTAAGCTCTTGTGGTAAGGCCTGACGGCTGTCGGGCAAACCCACAGACATCTGGGGGCTTAACTGTCTCTATGTGATGCTGTGCTTCGGTGGTCACATTCCATGTCTACTCTTAAGTTCTACTTCTGCACCTGGTTCCTTTTGTCTTAGAAAAGATAATCAGTAATAGAAATATAAATCTTAATGTTTTAGTTCTTTCTTGATAAGTATGGAAAAGGTGCTGATGCATCATGCTCCTTACCTCAATTCGGGTTCCAGAAATTCCTGAGTCCCTACCTGAATGACACGTGATGTACTTGACCCTATCACTGCCATGCCCTATCTACCCTGCCCCCAGTCTTCAACCACCAAGGCCCTGCCCTACCTACCCTACCCTGAAATTTGCAACTCAATAAAAGTGAGAGTGTCCCCGCATTCAGGGCCACTGCTGGTCTCCTCAATTCGGGTAGCAGTGGAACCCTGGGCCCAAACTCTCTCTTCTCTATCTCTGTGTCTTGTGTCTTTTATTTCTACAATTTCTTGTCTCCGCACCATCCAGGAGCAGCTCACGAACCCTGTAGGGCTGGACCTTACATAGAGCCAATAGTGAATACAAAGAAGAATGAATCAACTGGATATATTAGTGTTTAAAAGTGTATACCCAAGATTTTCATATTTTGTTATATGCACCACCTAGGTGCACATTTGTATACTGTATACACATCTGAAGTTCTGGCCTCTCTAGACAGCCTACTACTATACTGAGGCATGGGACCGGGCTTAGTTTGGGAGGACAGGATTCAGGAATGTTCAGGGCATTTAGAAATACATTTCTTATGCTGGGCGCTATGGCTCATGCCTGTAATGCCAGCACTTTGGGAGGCCAAGGTGGGTGGATCACAAGGTCAGGAGTTTGAGACCAGCCTGACCAACGTGGTGAAACCCTGTCTCTACTAAAAATACAAAAATTAGCCAAGCATGATGGTGTGTGCCTGTAATCCAGGCTACTGAGGAGGCTGAGGCAGGAGAATTGCTTGAACCTGGGAGGTGGAGGCTGCAGTGAGCCAAGATTGAACCACTGCACTCCAGTCTGGGTGACAGAGCAAGAGTTCGCATAAAAAAAAAAAAAAAAGAAAGAAATAAGATTTCTTATTCTAGGTGCCTTTGTTTTCTGTTTCAGAACTTCCTTTTTTTTCTTTTTTTGACACAAAGTCTTGCACTGTTGCCCCAGCTGGAATGCAATGGCATGATCTTGGCTCACTGCAACCTTTGCCTTCCAGGTTCAAGCAATTCTCCTGCCTTAGCCTCCCAAGTAGCTGGGATTGCAGGCGTCTGCCACCACACCTGGCTAATTTTTTGTATTTTTAGTAGAGACAGGGTTTCACTATGTTGGCCAGGCTGGTCTCAAACTCCTGACTTCATTATTCACCCACCTCAGCCTCCCAAGGTGCTGGGATTACAGGCGTGAGCCACCACGTCCAGCCCCCACCTCTTTTTTTTTGAGATGGAGTCTCGCTCTACTGCCCAGACTGGAGTGTAGTAGTGCAATCTTGGCTCACTGCAACCTCTGCTTCCCAGGTTCAAGCAATTCTCCTGCCTTAGCCTCCACAGTAGCTGGGACTACAGGCATGCGTCACCATACCCAGATAATGAATTTTTTTTTTGGCAGATAGTTTCGCTCTTGTTGCCTAGGCTGGAGTGCAATGGTGCCATCTCGGCTCACCACAACCTCTGCCTCCTGGGTTCAAGCGATTCTTCTGCCTCAGCCTTCTGAGTAGTTGGGATTACAGGCAAGCACCACCATGCCTGGTTAATTTTTGTACTTTTAGTAGAGACAGGGTTTCTCCATGTTGGTCAGGTTGGTCTCAAACTCCCGACCTCAAGTGATCTGCCAGGCTTGACCTCCCAAAGTGCTGGGATTACAGGTGTGAGCCACTGCACCTGGCCTTTTTTAAAAAATTTTTTATTTTTAGTAGAGACGGGCTTTTGCCATGTTGGCCAGGCTGGTCTCGAACTCCTGACCTCAGGTGATCCACCTGCCTCGGCCTTTCAAAGTGCTAGGATTATGGGTGAGTCACTGCACTGGTAGACCGGAGTGCAGTGGTGCAATCTCAGCTCACTGCAACCTTCACCTCCCAGTTCAAGTGATTCTCATGCCTCAGCTTCCCAAGTAGCTGGGACTACAGCTGTGCCACCACACCTGGCTAGTTCTTTTTGTATTTTTAGTAGAGATGGGGTTTCACCATGTTGGCCAGGCTAGTCTGGAACTCCTGAACTCAAGTGATCTGCCCTCCTCGGCCTCCCAAAGTGTTGGGATTACAGGCATGAGCCACCACACCCAGCCTTCAGACTTCCTTTTCAAAGCAAGATGGATATCGTCTGGCAATACAGTTGCACCCATGCTACCCAGTGATCCAAACACAATGCCAGATAAAGTGACAACTTTTTCAGCACTAATACCTCCTTTGTTTCCAAATCCACTAAACCCAAGTCATGTGCTTCTGCCTATACTAACCTTGAGAAAGGGAATTCTCCTGGCAATAAAAGGTGTCAGCATACTCTCCAGCTTCTGGGAGAGATCTTCCAGCAAGAAAAGTAGCTCAGGGGGCCCAAGCTGCACAACTTCTGTAGCCTGTCACATGGATGAAAGGATTAGTTTCAAGAATGTCCTAGTCATTTCATGTTAACTTTTTTTTTTTCTTTTTTGTAAATGTGCAGTGGCAAGATCATAGCTATTCCAGCCTTGAACTCCTGGGCTCAAGTTACTCTCCCATCTCAGCCTCCTGAGTAGCTGTCACTATAGGTGCATGCAACCATGCCCAGCTAATTTTTTTTTAAATAAGAAATGAGGTTTTACTATATTGACCAAGCTGGTCTCAAACTCCCGGGCTCAGATGATCCTTTTGTCTCAGCCTCCAAAAGTGCCAGGATTACACGTATGAACCAACACACCTTGGCCCAGCTAATTTTTAAATTTTTTATAGAGATGGGGTCTCACATTGTTGCCCAGGCTGGTTTCAAACTCCTGGGCTCAAGCAATCCTCCTGCTTTGGCCTCCCAAGGTATTGGGATTACAGATAGGCATGAGCCACCATACCTGGCTATTTCATGTTAATAGCCAGGGTGAAGAATTTTTTTTTTTTTTTTTTTTTTTTAAAGACAGAGTCTCATTCTGTTACCCAGGCTAGAGGGTAGTGGTACGATCTTGGCTTACTACAACCTCTGCCTCCCAGGTTCAAGCAATTCTCCTGCCTCAGCCTCCCGAGTAGCTGGGATTACAGGCGCCCACCACCACGCCTGGCTAATTTTTGTATTTTTAGTAGAGATGGGTTTTACCATGTTGGCCAGGCTGGTCTCGAACTCCTGACCTCAGGTGATCTGCCTGTCTTGGCCTCCCAAAGTGTTGTGATTACAGGCATGAGCAACTGTGCCTGGCTGGGTAAATAATTTGATTTGTATTTATTCACTTATTTTTGAGACAGGGTCTCGCTCTGTTCTCAGGCTGGAGTGCAATATTGTGTTCACAGCTCACTGCAGCCTCAACCTCCTGGGCTCAAGTGATGGTCCCACCTCAGCCACTCAGGTAGCTGGTGGGATCACAGGTATGTGTTGCCACACATGGCTACTTTTTTTTTTTACTTTCTGTAGAGACAGGTCTCACTATGTTACCTAGGCTGGTCTCGAACTACTGGGCTCAAGTGATTCTCCTGCCTTGGCCTTCCAAAGTGCTGAGATTACAGGTGTTAGCCACCATGCCTGGCCAAGAATCTGACTTTTAACAAAAAAGGTCTGAAGTCACTCATGTTGTAATTCCAGTAATTTGGGAGGCCAGGAGTTCAAGATCAGCCTGAGCAACACAGCAAGACCTCTCTGTCTCTATTAAAACAAAAGCAAAAACAACAAAAAAATGGCCGTGTGCGGTGGCTCATGCTTGCAATCCCAGTACTTTGGGAAGTCAAGGCAGGATCACTAGAGGTCAGGAGTCCGAGACCAGCCTGGCCAACATGGCAAAATCCCCTTTCTACTAAAAATACAAAAACTATCCATGTGTGGTAGCGGGCACCTGTAATCCCAGCTACTTGGGAGGCTGAGGCAGAACTGCTTGAGCTCGGGAGGCAGAGGCCGCAGTGAGCGGAGATCGCACCACTGCACTCCAGCCTGTCCAACAGAGCAAGATTCCATCTCAAACAAACAAACAAAATAACTAACCAGGTGTAGTGGGGCATGCCCTAAATACTTGGAAGGCTGAGACGAAAGGATCACTTGATCCTTGAACCCAGGAGTTCAAGGTTGCAGTGGGCTATGGTCTTGCCACTGCACTCCAGCCTGGGTGACAGAGCAAGACTGTCTCTAAAAATTAAAAAGAGGCAAAGGAGGAAATTTCATCCATTTCATATAAAGAATAGCTATTATGCTCTGTTATATAATAAAGTCAACCATGTCCAAAATAAATATTCAGAATAATAAAATAGGAATTCAAGACAGTATACTTTAGAAGACATACTTTTTCTCTATAAATTCCTCTGTATACCTTTCCAACTGTGGATCTAAGATGCATTTCCTAAATATCTTGTGACTTAAAAAATGAGTTTGAAAGCCACATGCAGGGTTTGGGAAAAAAAAAGACTAATTCAAGGGAATTTCACTTTTCTCTGTTTATTAAATAATTCTTTCATACTTCTTTTCCTCTAATGTTCTGCTACTATTAACTCTGGGCAGGATCCCAGAGTGATCCCAGTGTAATAACTGTATTACGCTGCCAGAAGGAGAATGGGTGAAATATAGTCTCACTGTAAACTGTTCACTCAATACACATTTATGTGGAATCTCCTAAGGGCGAGATGATGTAGAAAGACAAAAAAAAAAAAAGATATTATTTCTGCTCTGAAGGTACCTACATTTGTGTAAATTTCAGGTAAAAATCAATGCTATTGCAAGTTTTCTTAACCTGGAGAAATTCTACTCTGATGAAATCCCATCTAAAAATTTACTTTTTCTGTGAAAATGTTCTCTACTCCCAACTTCAATATAAATATCATTCTCTCACTAAAGTTTCACTAGTCCTTCGTTCAGACCATTAATACGGTATTTGGCATCAATAAAGAAGGTACTGCTAACTGTTTCTACTTCTTTGATTAGATTTTAAGCTATTTGAAGGCAAGGATCATGCTCTATGTACTACTGAATTGCAAGTGCCTTGATTAGTGGCAAACACAAAATAGGACTCAGCAAGCATCTTTCAGATGCTGAACAATTGTCATGAAAAAGTAAAAATGGAATTGACCTCTAAAAACCAGAAGAGTGCTCCTCTACAAAAATAATCAAAGTAGCTTATTTTTTATTTTATTTTTTTGAGAGAGTCTTGCTCTGTCACCAGGCTGGAGTGCAGTGGTACGATTCTGGCTCACTGCAAACTCCGCCTCCCGGGTTCAAGTGATTCTCCTGCCTCAGCCTCCTGAATAGCTGGGATTACAGGTGTGTGCCACCACACCCAGCTGATTTTTTTTTTGCATTTTTAGTAGAGATGGGGTTTCGCCATGTTGGCCAGGATGGTCTCCATCTCTTGACTTCGTGATCTGACCGCTTCGGCCTCCTGAAGTGGTAGGATTACAGGCGTGAGTCACTGCGCCCAGCCAGCTTATCAGTAGTAGTAGTAGTAACCTAAACATAAGTATCACATCATTGGCATGATATTTTATGTCTAACACATTATTAAAAACCTTATGACTTACAAACACCAGTATGCTGAGGATGATTATTCATGATTACTTTCACATACAAAGGCTTGTAAAGCCAGTCTAACTTCTCTCCTCAGTGTCACAGTGTTCTTTTGAAATAAGAATAGAACTGAGGAACTTTCTGAAAGAAGATTAAGTTTTATGATCCCAGCCTGTCACTTACTTCAGTGTGCATTTCGGTATCTAAGATGAATTTGGTCACAAGTCCACAATGCAGAATAGAGAAGACCTCAATGTCCAGCTCTCGAAAAAAAGCATGGTAATTATGTAGTAACAATGATGTCTTTTCTTCCTTCCCTGTGAACTCCTGCAGAGAAGTTACAGCAACAAAGAGAATAAATAATATATTAATCGAATTTTAATAAAAATTTTAAAGTGCAAATATGCATTTTAAAATTTTCATTTTACGTTTTCATTTTAACAACATTTTCATTATAACAACAACTTCCTCTGGCCCAAGTCCCTAAATATTCCCAAGACGGAGCACCTAATTTAAGATGGGGAAACAAGTCATACATTAAGATCCTTAGCTGGTTTCTATTTAGGAATGATCTATTAAGCAAATCAAGGTGTTAAGGTCTAACATAGAAAACTATGAGCTTAGGGACCAGAATGATCTGGCTTCAAATCCTAGCTCGAGCACTTGTTAACTGTGTGACTTCAGGCAAGTCACTTGCCCTCCCTGGGTCTTAGTTTCCTCATTTATTAAATGTGGTTTAATATTAAACTTGGGCCCTTAGGAGGATTACAGAAACTATACCTAATAAATATACAATAAATGGTAGCTGATAAACAGAAATAATTGGGATTCATGTGGTCCAGGCAATTTTACAAACACATGAAACTCATTCTGTGAACAGTACAAATGTAAAGTAAAAGGGCACTACTATTAATCAAATACTTCAAGAGAGAATTCGATGTACTGCTGGGGTAGAAAAAAGTGAGTAAAACAGTCAAGAGAATAATTAGAAAAGACAGTCAACAGTGTGTGGCAGGAGTAAGGACCTAGAGTCTAATCCAAACTTTGCTACTAAGGAGATTACTCTAAGGCCTAAGAAAGTTTTGCCTCGCTGTTTTTCTTTGTAAAATGCAGAGAATAAAGCTGGGTTTCTGTTAATCACACTGGGATGTCACAAACCTTCATGAACACCCATCATTCCAATACCTTGTTTAGCTGGCCTCTATGTAATGGCGTAGGATCACATTCTGCATTTTTCTCTTCTGAAAATGTGTCAGAGGAGGATGTCTTGCTGCCACCTGCTTTTTGTTTCCTTTCTTTTATATTAAAAAGAGAAAAGTGACTCAAGTAATTAATAATCATGTTTGCCAAATATCATTGCTTTCAGAAAGTAACCTGTTGGAAACTGCGTAGAGGTAGAAGAGGTAATTTTATAGCTCTAAATTACAGTGTATTTATAAATCTAATAAAGAGAGGGTTCAATTATATAATTGCTCCAATTATTGATGCCATGATACACATAACTTTTAGGCTAATTCAATGCAGCTCATTTAGAGACACAAGACAAGAGGAAAAGAACATACTTACCTATTTTTCCTTTCTTTCTGATTTTTGCTGAAACAGCAGTACCAGTATGAGGTGTTGTATCTAAAGCTTCCACATCAAAGTTTCCAAGAGGAGGGACACAGTCTGGGGTGACTGAAACAGAGAGCAGACTGAAGCTCAATGTGTACCAATTACACACCACCATTAGACTTGAAATTCAGTCACTTGATTGGCTAAAAACTAGTTTCCAAAATTACCAAGTGTGGCTGAATGCTTATGACATATCCAAGTCATCTGACATTGTTTTGGCATAGCAAATTGGCCAGAGATAACATAGAAATATCATATTAATTATGATAAATTATCATAAAACCATTCTAAATAATGACATATAACTACCAAAAAGATAAGGACTAAAGCAAACATTTAAAATTTAAATGGTGGCCAGGTAGGGTGGCACATGACTGCAATCCCAAGCACTTTGGGAGGCTGAGGTGCACGGATCACCTGAGGTCAGGAATTCGAGACCAACCTGTCCAATGTAGTGAAACCCTGTCTCTACCAAAAATACAAAAATTAGCTGGGTGTGGTGGTGGACGCCTCTAATCCCAGATAGTTGGGAGGCTGAGGCAGGAGAATTGCTTGAACCCAGGAGGCAGAGGTTGTAGTAAGCAAAGATCACACCACCGCACTCTAGCCTGGGCAACAAAGTGAGACTGTCTCCAAAACAAAAAAGAAGTAAAGGTGTATATATTTATGGGGTACATGAACTATATTTTGATACAGGTATACAATGCATAATAATCACATGAGGGTAAATGGGGTATCCGTCACCTCAAGCATTTATCCTTTCTTTGTCTTACTAACAATCCAATTACACTATTTTAGTTATTTTAAAATATACAGTAAGTAACTGTTCACTGTAGTCAACCTGTTGTGCTACCAAAAACTAGATCTTGGCCAGGTACACTAGCTCATGCCTGTGATCCCAGCACTCTGGGAGGCTGAGGCAGGTGGATCACTTGTGGTCAGGAGTTTAAGACCAGCCTGGCCAACATGATAAAACACTGTCTCTACTAAAAGTACAAAAATTAGCTGGGTGTGGTGATGCACAACCCTAGTCCCAGCTACTTGGAAGGCTGAGGCAGAAGAACTGCTTGAACCCAGGAAGTGGAGGTTGCAGTAAGCTGAGATTGTGCCACTGCATTCCACCTTGGGTGACAAAGCGAGACTCCATTTCAAAAAAACAAAAACAAAAACAAAAACAGAACTAGATCTTATTCATTCTATCTAACTATATTTTTGTACCCATTAACCACCTCCATTTCTCCTAGTCCCCCAACCACCATTACCCTTCCCAGCCTCTGGTAACCATCCTTCTACTCTATCTCCATGAGTTTAATTATTTTAATTTTCAGCTCCCACAAATATGTGATAATATGTTGTGCCTGGCCTATTTCACTTAACACAATGTCCTCCAGTTCCATCTGTATTGCTGCAGACAACAGGATCTCATTCTTTTTATGGCTGAATAGTACTCCATTGTGTATATGTACCATATTTTATCCATTCACCAGCTGATGGATTTTAGGTTGCTTCCAAATCTTGGCTATGGTGAATAGTGCTGCAATAAACATGAAGTGCAGATATCTCCTTGGTATACTGATTTCCTTTCTACCAGTGGCATTCCTGGATCATATGGTGGTTCTATTTTTAGTTTTTTGAGGAACCAAACTGTTCTCCAGAGTGCTTGTACTAATTTACATTCCCACCAATAGTGTACAAAGCTTTTCTTTCCTCCATATTCTCACTAGCATCTGTTATTGCCTGTCTTTTGGATAAAAGTCATTTTAATGTTGGGCACCATTTCATGTAACCACCATTTGTATGTCTTCTTTTGAGAAATGTCTATTCAGACCTTTAGCCCGTTTTTCAATCAGAATAAATGTTTTTCCTATATTTATATATTCTGGTTATTAATCCCTTATCAGATAGTTTGCAAATATTTTCTCCAATTCTGTGGGTTGTTGCTTCACTTTGGTGTTACTTTGCTATGCAAGGGAGAGAAACTCAACTTTTTTTTCTTGAGATGGAGTTTTGCTCTTGTTGCCCAGGCTGGAGTGCAATGGCATGATCTCGGCTCACTGCAACCTCTATCTCCCGGGTTCAAGCAATTCTCCTGCCTCAGCCTCCCGAGTAGCTATGATTACAGGTGTGCACCACCACACCTGGCTAAGTTTTGTGTTTTTAGTAGAGATGGCATTTCACCATCTTGGCCAGGATGGTCTTGAACTTCTGATATCTGATGATCCACTCACCTCGGCCTCCCAAAGTGCTGGGACTACAGGCATGACCCACCACACCCAGCTGAAACTTAACTTTTTAACTTAATGTGATCCCATTTGTCCATTTTTGCTTTGGTTGCCTGTGCAGTATTCCTCAAGAAATCTCTGCCCAGTCTAATGTACTAAAGAGTTTTCTGAATGTTATTGTTAGTAGTTTCATAATTTGAAGTCTTAGATTTAAGTCTATAATTCAATTTGATTTTTGCATATGCAAGAGATAGGGGTCTAGTTTCATTCTTCTGCATATGGATACCTAGTTTTCCCAACACCATTTATTGAAGAGAGTCTACTGTATATTCTTGACACTTTGCTGAGAATGAGTTCACTGTAGATGTATGAATTTATTTCTGGGCTCTCTTCTGTTCCATTGGTCTATGCATCTATTTTTATGTCAGCACCATGCTGTTTTGGTTACTACAGCTCTGTAGTATAATCTGAAGTCAGGTAATGAGATTCTTCCAGTTTCATTCATTTTACTCTGGGTAGCTTTGGCTATTCTGGGTCTTCTGTGGTTCTGTATAAATTTTAGGATTTTTTTTCTATTTCTATGAAGAATATCATTGGTATTTGATAGGGATTGCCTTGAATCTGTAGATTGTGTTGGGTTATTATTCTAATTCATGAACATGAAGTATCTTCCTTTTTTGTGTGTGTTCTTCAATTTTTTCCATCAATGTTTCAGTTTTCATTGTAGAGATCTTTTACTTCTTTGGTTAAGTTTATTTCTAGATATTTTATTTGTAGCTATTATAAATGGATTATTTTCTTGATTTAATAGTTTCTTGGTGGAATCTTTATGCTTTTCCAAATATAAGATCATACCATCTGCAAACAAGGATAATTTAATATCTTCCTTTCCAATTTGGATGCCCTTTATTCCTTCTCTTGTCTGATTGTTCTAGCTAGGATTTCTAATACTATGTTGTATAATAGTGGTTTTACATAAGTGGGTATCTTTGTTTTGTTCCATATCTTAGAGAAAAGGCTTTCAGTTTTTCCCTGTTCAGTTTAATAGTAACTATGGATCTGCCATACAGTTTTTATAGTGTTGAGGTGTGTTCCTTCTACATACAGTTTTTTGAGTTTTTTTTTTTTTTATGATCAAGGGATGCTGAGTTTTATAAAAAAATTTTAAGCATCAATTTGAATATTACATGGTTTTTGTCCTTCATTCTGTTGATATGATGTATCACGTTGATTTACGTATGTTGAACAATCTTTGCATCCCTGGGATAAATCATCCCATTTGGTCATGATGAACAATCTTTTTTTTTTTTTTTTTTTGAGATGGAGTCTTGCTCTGTCATCCAGGCTGGAGTGCAGTGGCATGACCTTGGCTCACTGCAACCTCTGCCTCCCAGGTTCAAGCAATTCTGCTGTCTCAGCCTCCCAAGCAACTGGGATTACAGGTGCCCACCACCAAGCCTGGCTAATTTTTGTATTTTTTTTTTTTTTCTTTTTTTTTTTTTTTTATTGCATTTTAGGTTTTGGGGTACATGTGAAAAACATGCAAGGTTGTTGCATAGGTGCATACGTGGCAGTGTGATTTGCTGCCTTCCTCCCCTTCACCCATATCTGGCATTTCTCCCCATGCTATCCCTCCCCAATTCCCCACCCCCCCGCTGTCCCCCCCACTCCCCCACAACAGACCCCCATGTATAGTGCTCCCCTCCCTGTGTCCATGTGTTCTCCTTGTTCAATACCCGCCTATGAGTGAGAACATGTGGTGTTTGATTTTGTGTTCTTGTGTCAGTTTGCTGAGAATGATGGTTTCCAGGTTCATCCATGTCCCTACAAAGGACGCGAACTCCTCGTTTTTAATGGCTGCATAATATTCCATGGTGTATATGTGCCACATTTTTCCTGTCCAGTCTATCATCGATGGGCATTTGGGTTGGTTCCAGGTCTTTGCTATTGTAAACTGTGCTGCTATGAACATTCGTGTGCATGTGTCCTTATAGTAGAACGATTTATAATCCTTTGGATATATGCCCAGTAATGGGATTGCTGGGTCAAATGGAATTTCTATTTCTAGGTCCTTGAGGAATCGCCACACTGTTTTCCACAATGGTTGAACTAGTTTACACTCCCACCAACAGTGTAAAAGTGTTCCTATTTCTCCACATCCTCTCCAGCATCTGTTGTCTCCAGATTTTTTAATGATTGCCATTCTGACTGGTGTGAGATGGTATCTCAATGTAGTTTTGATTTGCATTTCTCTAATGGCCAGTGATGATGAGCATTTTTTCATATGCTTGTTGGCCTCTTGTATGTCTTCTTTTGTAAAGTATCTGTTCATATCCTTCGCCCACTTTTGAATGGGCTTGTTTTTTTCTTGTAAATCTTTTTTAGCTCGTTGTAAATTCTGGATATCAGCCCTTTGTCAGATGGGTAGGCTGCAAAAATTTTTTCCCATTCTGTTGGTTGCCGATTCACTCTATTGACTGTTTCTTTTGCTGTGCAGAAGCTGTGGAGTTTGATTAGGTCCCATTTGTCTATTTTGGCTTTTGTTGCCAATGCTTTTGGTGTTTTGGTCATGAAGTCCTTGCCTACGCCTATGTCCTGAATGGTTTTGCCTAGGTTTCCTTCTAGTGATTTTATGGTGTTAGGTCTTATGTTTAAGTCTTTAATCCATCTGGAGTCAATTTTAGTGTAAGGTGTCAGGAAGGGGTCCAGTTTCTGCTTTCTGCATATGGCTAGCCAGTTTTCCCAACACCACTTATTGAACAGGGAATCCTTTCCCCATTGCTTGTTTTTATCAGGTTTGTCAAAGATCGGGTGGTTTTAGATATGTTGTGTTGCCTCCGACGCCTCTGTTCTGTTCCATTGGTCTGTATCTCTGTTTTGGTACCAGTACCATGCTGTTTTGATTACTGTAGCCTTGTAGTAGAGTTTGATGTCTGGTAGTGTGATGCCTCCCGCTTTTTTCTTTTTGCTTAGAATTGACTTGGCTATGCGGGCTCTCTTTTGGTTCCATATGAAGTTTAAGGTGGTTTTTTCCAGTTCTGTGAAGAAGGTCATTGGTAGCTTGATGGGGATAGCATTGAATCTGTATATTACTTTGGGCAGTATGGCCATTTTCACGATATTAATTCTTCCTAACCATGAACATGGAATGTTTCTCCATCTGTTTGTGTCCTCTCTTATTTCGTTGAGCAGTGATTTGTAGTTCTCCTTGAAGAGGTCCTTTACATTCCTTGTTAGTTGTATTCCTAGGTATTTTATTCTCTTTGTAGCAATTGTGAATGGCAGTTCGTTCTTGATTTGGCTCTCTTTAAGTCTGTTATTGGTGTATAGGAATGCTTGTGATTTTTGCACATTGATTTTGTATCCTGAGACTTTGCTGAAGTTGCTTATCAGTTTCAGGAGCTTTTGGGCTGAGATGAGGGGGTCTTCTAGATATACAATCATGTCGTCTGCAAATAGAGACAATTTGACTTCCTCCTTTCCTAATTGAATACCCTTTATTTCTTTTTCTTGCCTGATTGCTCTGGCTAGAACTTCCAGCACTATATTGAATAGGAGTGGTGAGAGAGGGCATCCTTGTCTAGTGCCAGATTTCAAAGGGAATGCTTCCAGTTTTTGCCCGTTCAGTATGATATTGGCTGTCGGTTTGTCGTAAATAGCTTTTATTATTTTGAGATACGTTCCATCGATACCTAGTTTATTGAGGGTTTTTAGCATAAAGGGCTGTTGAATTTTGTCGAAGGCCTTCTCTGCATCGATTGAGATAATCATGTGGTTTTTGTCTTTGGTTCTGTTTATGTGGTGAATTACATTTATAAACTTGCGTATATTGAACCAGCCTTGCATCCCCGGGATGAATCCTACTTGATCATGGTGGATAAGCTTTTTGATGTGCTGTTGTAATCGGCTTGCCATTATTTTATTGAAGATTTTTGCATCTATGTTCATCATGGATATTGGCCTGTAGTTTTCTTTTCTTGTTGAGTCTCTGCCAGGTTTTGGTATTAGGATGATGTTGGTCTCATAAAATGATTTGGGAAGGATTCCCTCTTTTTGGATTATTTGGAATAGTTTCAGTAGGAATGGTATCAGTTCCTCTTTGTATGTCTGGTAGAATTCTGCTGTGAACCCATCTGGACCTGGGCTTTTTTTGGGTGGTAGGCTCTTGATTGCTGCCTCGACTTCAGACCTTGTTATTGGTCTATTCAGGGTTTCGACTTCTTCCTGGTTTAGGCATGGGAGGAGGCTACTGTCCAGGAATTTATCCATTTCCTCCAGGTTTTCTAATTTATGTGCATAGAGTTGTTTGTAATAATCTCTGATGATGGTTTGAATTTCTGTGGAATCTGTGGTGATATCCCCTTTGTCATTTTTTATTGCATCTATTTGATTATTCTCTCTTTTCTTTTTTATTAGTCTGGCTAGTGGTCTGTCTATTTTGTTGATCTTTTCAAAAAACCAGCTCCTGGATTTATTGATTTTTTGAAGGGTTTTTCGTGTCTCTATCTCCTTCAATTCTGCTTTGATCTTAGTTATTTCTTGTCTTCTGCTAGGTTTTGAGTTTTTTTGATCTTGCTCCTCTAGCTCTTTCAATTTTGACGATAGGGTGTCAATTTTAGATCTCTCCTTTCTTCTCATGTGGGCACTTATTGCTATATATTTTCCTCTAGAGACTGCTTTAAATGTGTCCCAGAGATTCTGGTATGTGGTGTCTTCATTCTCGTTGGTTTCAAAGAACGTCTTTATTTCTGCCTTCATTTCATTGTTTATCCAGTCAACATTCAGGAGAAAGTTGTTCATTTTCCATGAGGCTGTGCGGTTCTGGGTTGGTTTCTGAATTCTGAGTTCTAACTTGATTGCACTGTGGTCTGAGAGACTGTTTGTTATGGTTTCCGTTCTTTTGCATTTGCTGAGGAGTGATTTACTTCCAATTATGTGGTCAATTTTAGAGTAGGTGTGATGTGGTGCTGAGAAGAATGTATATTCTGTGGATTTGGGGTGGAGAGTTCTGTAAATGTCTATTAGGTTTGCTTGTTCCAGGTCTGAGTTCAAGTCCTGGATATCCTTGTTAATTTTCTGTCTCGTTGATCTGTCTAATATTGACAATGGTGTGTTGAAGTCTCCCACTATTATTGTGTGGGAGTCTAAGTCTCTTTGTAAGTCTTTAAGAACTTGCCTTATGTATCTGGGTGCTCCTGTATTAGGTGCATATATATTTAGGATCGTTAGCTCTTCTTGCTGCATTGATCCTTTTACCATTATGTAATGTCCTTCTTTGTCTCTTTTGATCTTTGTTGCTTTAAAGTCTATTTTATCAGAGATGAGAATTGCAACTCCTGCTTTTTTTTGCTCTCCATTTGCTTGGTAAATCTTCCTCCATCCCTTTATTTTGAGCCTTTGTGTATCCTTGCATGCGAGATGGGTTTCCTGGATACAGCACACTGATGGGTTTTGGCTTTTTATCCAATTTGCCAGTCTGTGTCTTTTGATTGGGGCATTTAGTCCGTTTACATTTAGGGTTAATATCGTTATGTGTGAATTCGATCCTGTCATTTTGGTGCTAGGTGGCTGTTTTGCCCTTTGGTTGATGCAGATTCTTCATTGTGTTGATGCTCTTTACCTTTTCGTGTGTTTTTGGAGTGACTGGTACTGATTGTTCTTTTCTATGTGTAGTGCCTCCTTCAGGAGCTCTTGTAGAGCTGGTCTGGTGGTGATGAACTCTCTGAGTTCTTGCTTGTTCACAAAGGATTTTATTTTTCCTTCACTTATGAAGCTTAGTTTGGCTGGATACGAAATTCTGGGTTGAAAGTTCTTTTCCTTAAGGATGTTGAATATCGGCCCCCACTCTCTTCTGGCCTGTAGGGTTTCTGCTGAGAGATCTGCAGTGAGTCTGATGGGCTTCCCTTTGTGGGTAACCTGACCTTTCTCTCTGGCTGCCCTTAGTATTTTCTCCTTCATTTCAACCCTGGTGAATCTGATGATTATGTGTCTTGGGGTTGCTCTTCTAGAGGAGTATCTTTGTGGTGTTCTCTGTATTTCCTGGACTTGAATCTTGGCCTGCCTTGTTAGGTTGGGGAAGTTTTCCTGGATAATATCCTGAAGAGTATTTTCCAGCTTGGATGCATTCTCTTCGTCACATTCAGGTACACCTATCAAACGTAGATTAGGTCTTTTCACATAGTCCCATATTTCTTGTTGACCTTGTTCATTCCTTTTTACCCTGTTTTCTCTAATCTTGCCTTCTCGTTTTATTTCATTGAGTTGATCTTCGACCTCTGATATCCTTTCTTCTGCTTGGTCAATTCGGCTGTTGAAACTTGTGCATGCTTCACGAAGTTCTCGTGTTGTGTTTTTCAGCTCCATCAATTCACTCATATTCCTCTCTAAGTTGTCCATTCTTGTTAGCATTTCGTCAAGTCTTTTTTCAAGGTTCTTAGTTTCTTTACATTGGGTTAGAACATGTTCTTTTAGCTCACGGAAGTTTCTTATTATCCACTTTCTGAAAGCTGATTCTGTCATTTCATCACACTCATTCTCCATCCAGTCTTGTTCCCTTGCTGGTGAGGAGTTGTGATCCCTTGTAGGAGGAGAAGTGTTCTGGTTTTGGGTGTTTTCATCCTTTTTGCGCTGGTTTCTTCCCATCTTTGTGGATTTATCCACCTGTTGACTTTGTAGTTGTTGTCTTTCTGATTTTGGTAATTTTAAGTCTGCTGTGGCAGAACTCATAAACCCCCTGCTCTTCCCCCCAGGTGTTCTGTCCCAGGGAGTTACGGTTTTATGATGTTCCCCTGTGCGGTTGCTGTTTTCCCTGCCCACAAGGTGGCAGGCTAGTCACACTCAGGTTGCAGAGGCTTCGCTAAGCTGCTGTGGGCTCCACCCAGCTTCCGTGTGAACTTCTGGGTGTAGTTAGAACTGCTTCCGCTATGTTGGCCCGCCCCTGTAGTGACAGAGTCTCTGTAGTGGCGGATTGCCTTAGTAGATTGCCCTGGGAACAGCAGGGTGCCTATGGAGAACGCCCCTCCTCCACAGAGCTGGACCGTCCCGGTTTCAGTTGTGTTTCAGGTCTTCTTACTGGGTAAGAGGGGACACCGTCTCATCTGTTCTGCCTCCGGAGCCGCTGCGTTGGCTAAAGCCGTGGCTCTGAGATTCGTGGCGCTGGCCTGGCTCCCCGTTTCAGCTCCCCTTGCTGGCTTATAGGGGACTCAGACTCTCTCACTTTGTACAGTGAGCCGTTGCCTCAGGGTGCCGGCCCAGCGGCTGCGCCGTTCAAACCAGCGGCGCCAGCGGCGCTGGCGACCCATGTGGCTTCTCTGTGTGTGAATCTCCTGGTCTGTGGGCAGTAAAAATCAGTCTGGAAATACGGCGTCCACTCACCCTCTGTGCTTTCTCTCGGAGCTGCATTCCCGAGTTCCTCCTAAGCGGCCATCTTGGATCTCTCCCAATTTTTGTATTTTTAATACAGACGGAGTTTCACCATGTTGGCCAGGCTGGTCTCAAATATCTGACCTCAAGTGATCTGCCCGCCTCAGCCTCCCAAAGTGCTGGGATTACAGGTGTGAGCCACCACGCCCAGCTGATCTTTTTATTGTGTTGCTGAATTAGGCTTGCTAGTATTTTGTTAGAGATTTTTGTATCAACATTCATCAGGGATATTGGCCTGTAGTTTTGTTTTTGTGATGTGTCTTTGTCTGGTTCTGGTATCAGGGAAAGCTAAGTGCTTTATCACCTCACTACTGGCCTAGCAGTACTATGAGTATAGGACACTTCTCTTACCTGCCAAGTACTTTTCCAGGATTATTTGCAGTTCTACAATGTGCTTTAACCGGGTAAGCACCTTCCCCTTCATCTCAGGTGATGTTTCCTGGCAGAAAGCATTCACAATCTACAAAGTACAAATTACGTTCTTATACTTCCAAATGCTCAGATATAAACCTTATTTGTATTATTTATCCAGAGCTGAGAGATGTCTATAAACAGCAGGATCTTTTGAGTTTAGTCTGTAATGGAAGTGTCCTCAGCAAGGTGGTATAAAGAAATCTCTGGGCCAAAAACAGGAGATTCAGCCAGGCATGGTGGCTCACTCCTGTAATCCCAGCACTTTGGGTGGCTGAGGCAGGAGGATCACTTGAGGCCAGGAGCTAGAGACTAGTTTGGCCAACATGGCAAAAGCTCATCTCTACCAAAAATACAAAAATTAGCCAGATATGGTGGCGCAAGTCTGTAATCCAAGCTACTCGGGAGGCTGAGGCACGAGAATTGCTTGAACTTGGGAGACGGAGGTTGCAGAGAGCTAAGATTGTGCCACTGCACTTCAGCCTGGGTGACAGACCAAGACTCCATCTTCAAAAAAAAAAAAAAAGGAGATCCTAGTGTTACTTATTACTAGTTATGTTACAAGGTGGAATAGCCAGAGAGCACACACTTTAATGAAACAAGTTCTATTCTGCTACTTATTAGCTGTGTGACCTTGGCTGAGTCTTTAACTTTTCTAAGTATTTCTTCAGAAAAAAATGAGTCCAGCACTTGGTATAGTGAAAGTACTTAAAACTTTTTAATGACTTTGAACTCCCTATACTTGAAATTCAGTATGTGTAAATTGAGGGCAATACCTATCCTGCCCACATCATAACAGAGCTGTGGTAATCAAATAAGCTCATTCAAATGGACAAACATTCCTGAAATAATATGTAAGGGGAAGGCAGTGAGATAGAGATGTAAGATGTTGCCATCATTGTCATTATCATTAAACACAAATATGTTCTAATGGGAGGGAAACTACCACCACAGTAAAATCAAAACAGTAAGCAGATGCCTGTGCTAGGATGACCAGTAGTTTTACAGTGGAGAAGGTGAGGTCATTCTAGGCAGAAGGCGGCTTGGAGAAAATAAAGCATAGGCAATGTGAAGTGAATTCTAAGTTTCTGATTTGGCTACATAAGGAGGTATATCTAATTGGGGGTTGGTGGGATATAACAGAGAAACACTTAGGGTTTAATGCTTGGTGGAGACTTTTAGGGAGTCTTGCGGGAACCAAAAAAATAGTTTTGAGAAAAACTATGGAGAATAAATGAAACATCTTATTAACTCTGCTCACCTCTCGGAACCAGTTGAGAGTAAGAAATATGAGAGAACACATGAATGAACGCTCTTTAGAAGACATAGACTCCAACCTCTCTCCAGGTTCCAGGTCAGTTAGGAATATAGGACAATCTGAGAGAGAACAAACATTTCCAACTACCTTTAGTTCAAGCCAATAAAATCTGGAAGCTGCCTCTAGAGCTAGCTCTCCTTGCTACTTACTTTCCCCTTTAACTCATATTTGAAGGCCAAGATCTGATTAAAATATTTGCCTATCATATAGCAACCAACAAATATAATTAGAGAGTTTTTGCAACAATTGATTTGTTAACATAATGGGATTCTGTATGTACTATTTTGTCTTTGGAATTCCAATGCTCCCCACATATACCATGTATTGATCTGCCCTTTCCCTAAGTTTACCAAAGAGTATAAAGAAGAAAGGATCTGATGACTTCATCCTATACCTAGTAGACCATCAATCTCCTCCAAGTTTCCATTATGTTGTCTCTCCACACAAAGTCTCAGTAACCGGAAATAGGGAGCCAGGCACAGTGGAGACACCAATCTAAAAAGGAAAAATCAATTTCTAGATCACACTTCATAGGTATATTACTCCACATACATAGGGAGTGCAACTTTTTCTTTTGAGACAGTCTTGCTCTGTCACCCAGGCTGGAATGCAGTGGCACGATCTCAGCTCACTACAACCTCTGCTTTCTGGATTCAGCAATTTTCTTGCCTCAGCCTCCTGAGTAGCTGAGATTATAGGCGGATACCACCATGCCCCGCTAATTTTTGTATTTTTAGTAGAGATGGGGTTTCGCCATGTTGGCCAGGCTGGTCTCGAACTCCTGGTCTCAAGTGATTCACCCAGAACTTAATCGATGCCCCATTAAGAAAAAAAATATAATGAGCGAATTGTAGGAAGGCAGAGGTATGAGGAATGAAAGTCCATGTGTTAGGAGAACCAGAAATAAGATAAAGAAAAGGTAAGAGAGGCAGAGGTAGCCAAGGATGTTCAAGGGAGGGAAAGAATAAGAAACAGAAAAGAAAGTAGTCTCAGAATACCTGTTGGCTCACACAAGGCACTATAAATTTCAAGCCAAGGATCCACGAAAAAACAAGGAATCTTCCCCATTCTCTCTAACCTCCCCAAATACCATTTGTCCCGAGAGAAACTTTTTGACTCACGTTCCTCACATATTGAAAGAACTGTGGAATTCCCTGTGAACATTCAAAACACTAACAGGTTTAGAAAAGAAAAACTATACTGACTTTTGGCCTGATTCCTGTGAAGTCACCGGACCTCCATCTTTTGCAAACTCCTGAGAGAACAGCAGCGGCAGGAGGTTTATGGCAATCCCATCCTGAGTGTTGTATTCTTCCAGTCCGTACAGAGCTTTCACAGGGAATGGAAAGTCACTGTGGAGAAAAACCAGAATTTGATGCTGCAGCTCAGGAATACACAAGGCTATGGGAGAAACCACTAGAGCAAAGCAATTTCAAACACAACTATCATGGGGAGAAATTAGAAACAGAAGAACAAACAGAGAACCTTTTAGGAATTTTGGAGCTAAGGGTGCAGGGGTGCTGGGGTTAGGAGGAAAGAAGCTGTGGGAATGGGCAGCTGTGGCTGAGGTCAAGGGTATTGTAAAGTTTGTATCAGCTACTGACAGAATGTAACTTCACCAGTACAACCAAGCCAGCAGGTAAACAATACCTACCCTTCCGGAACAACACAGATGTCCACTACGAAGGCATCTTGGAAATCATTACAGATGGTATGCCCAGCCCATTCCTTCAAGAAGCAAACAAACAAAAAAGGCAGTGCAGGGTGTACTTGCTGTAGAGCCCCATATAAATTACTGTTAACCTAAGTCTCAGTTCCCTCATTTCTAAAAAGGAAGTAACTAAATATTATTGTGAAACAGAAAAGAGAAGAGTGCATAAAAAGCACTTAGCATGAGGCCTCGCATAGAATAGAGCTCTCAGACAGATAGTAGCCATCATCATTAACAACCTCAATCTCTTCATTACTATTGTTATTGTTATTAAGTGAAGGAGGCCTCAGAGAAGAGCCCTGAGGCAGGGTAGGGCAGAATAGCCTTTCCCAATTAGAATTTAGAAGAGCTCATAGGATGATCTCTCTATTTTTGCACTGGAGAAAGAGAAAGACTTGAAGAATATAGTAAAGCAGCTCTCATGCTTTATTGCATTAAGACAATTGGCTTTACCAGGGCTTTTGGATCCAGCTTTTCTCGTTGGATCAGGTTGGCAAATTCATCATAGTAAAGTGCAGAGGCCTGAGGAGACTGCTCACTGCAGGAACGAACCAACTGCAACAAGGAGGTCACCTGGAGCAAAGAGGAGAATGGTTTAAACCTTGGGCTGCCAATCCTTCCTAAACTCCATTCACCCCATTTAAGACTAAGTTTCTCACTTTCTGATTTTACTGGCAAAGCTCTATTTCTCACTTGAAGTTTTCCTGAACGTCCTGACCAGTCTGTCTCTTTTCAATATCATCCCTTTCCAATCTGTCAGACACTGCAGCCAGATTAATTTTTCTAAAGCAAAGCTTTGATTTAACCATTTCCATGCCAAGAAATCCTGAAGAAATACCTCTGCCTAAAGAATGAAATAAAAATGTATTGCTTTGCATTCAAGGCCCTCTGTTTTCTCTCTCAACTAGCTTTTTCTTTTTTTCTTTTGAGACGGAGTCTTGCTCTGTTGTTCAGGCTGGAGTATAATGGGATGATCTTGGCTCACAGCAACCTATGCTTCCTGGGTTCAAGCAATTCTCCTGCCCCAGCCTCCTGAGTAGCTGGGACTACAGGCACCCGCTACCATGCCCAGCTAATTTTTTTGTACTTTTATTAGAGACAGGATTTCACCATGTTAGCCAGGCTGGTCTCAAACTCCTGACCTCAAGTGATCCTCCTGCCTCACCCTCCCAAAGTGCTAGGATTACAGGCTGAGCCACCGTGCCCTGCCTAAACTAGCTTTATATCCTACTTTCCAACGATACACTTATTTGTCCCCATGCTCAACCAAAGAGTTGTTCCATAAACATGGCAAATCTTGCTTGCTAAGACTTTGTAATTTAATTAGAGAGATTAAATGGATATAGAAATAAATGCAATGGGGCTGGGCGAGGTGGCTCACGCCTATAATCCCAGTACTTTGGGAGGCTCAAGTGGGCAGATCGCCTGAGATCAGGAGTTCAAGACCAGCCTGGCCAGCATGGCGAAACCCCGACATGGTTAAACTACGTCTCTACTAAAAATACAAACAGCTGGACGTGGTGGTGCAAGCCTATAATCCCAACTACTTGGGAAACTGTGGCAGGAGAATCACTTGAACCCAGGAGACACCACTGCACTCCGGCCTGGGCGACAGAGTTGAGATCCGGGCTCAAAATAAATAAATAAACATAAAAGAAGTTCAGGAAAACTACTTTTTCAAAAGAAGCACTTTATGGTGAACTGACAGTGACTAGAAGCAATTCCTCAGTTACTCATTAACATATCCAATTACATTATAAGAACTCGGCAGGGCGCCAAGGCTCATGCTTGTAATCCCAGCACTTGGGATGCTGAGGCAGGTGGATCACTTGAGGTCAGGAGTTTGAGACCAGCCTGGCCAACATGGTGAAACCCCGTCTCTACCAAAAATATAAAAAATTAGCCAGGTGTGGTGGTGAGTGCCTGTAATCACAGCTACTCTGGAGGCTGAGGCAGGAGAATCACTTGAACCTGGAAGGTGGAGGTTGCAGTGAGCTGAGATCTTGCCATGCACTCCAGAGTCTGGGCAACACGGCAAAACTCTGTCTCAAAAAAAAAAAAAAAGAAGAAGAAGAACAAGAAGAAGAAGAAGAAGAACTCACCTGAGTGCACTGCTCATCGCTCAGACTGGCTCTCTCTTGGGTTGAACTAGATGATCCACTTCTAAAAACAAAGAATTGTAATTTCCCTTATGTAATATTTTGTAACAATTGGCAATAAGTTTAAGAATTCTGACTTCTCTGGAGTAGGGTAAAGATAAAAGTGCATGAAGGCAGAGAAGAGTATTTATTTTGTCCATACAAAACAGACTAGAGCAAAGAATCGTTATCTATTTTTCTCTTTTCTTTTTTCATATATATATAGTTTAAGGGCAAATTAGTAATAATTAGAGCAAGTGTTTCTTTAGTACATATTACGTGCTAGGCATTGCTGTAACCCTTTAATGTTTTCAACAACTCTATGAAGTAAATACTACTATTATCCTGTAGATGTGAGTCTACGAAGGCAGAGATAAAGTAACTTACCCAAGGTAATTTAGCTAATAAACAATGGAGCCAGAATTTGACCCCAGGCAAGCAGTATGGCTTCAGTGAATGAACTCTTAACCAGTACACTCTGCAACCTCTTTCCATTAACGTGTCACAGAGGGGCAACTACTATCTGAGCTGCCAGTGGGAGGGGAGCTAGGGAGAATTTACCAAGACAGCTGTAGGTAAAGAAAGGCAGATTTATTAGAGAGAAAGTATGAAAATACATTGCAAGAAAGCAATGGCCAGCCAGCAATAGAGGAGCCGACTGCAAGGAAACAAAGGCTTGCTGGGGATTTACAGAATAGTATTTATGAGGTATGCTATCTGCTGAAGAGGGTTTTGTGCAGTACTGATAATGCCAAGGTTGCAGTGAGCTAACTTGCAGGTGTCTTGGTGATAAGTTGGACACAGGAAGGCTGCATGTCCTGGACTATGAAAAAAGGCAGAATTACATATTTTCTCTGTTTGCTTTCTTTGCTCCCACTAGTCTGACTCCTTTTCCCTAATTAGGATTCCACAATGTGGATTCTAAAGATGTCTCCTGATGTCTCAGAAAATAATTTCCATGGAGCATGAACTGAATTGCAAACTGAACTTTGTATAAAGTTCCAGACAGAAATGACACAGCAACGTAGACACCTGAGTTGTCTAGTGCCTATATCAGGAGCAGATACAGAAAAACGCATTCCAAAAGAATCAGGGTTCCCTTTTTGTGCAAACATTTCTAGAATTTTACCTCTAGGCAATCCTTAATTTTTAACCACAGACTGTAATGGCTAGGATCACAATCCAGCAAAAAACATACATGGTATCATATACAGTCACGATTAGAAGGGAACATAGAAAAGTTGCAAAACACTTTTGCTCATTTCTCTTATAGTTGTAACATCTACTGTTAAAATGTCTATGTGATGTAACACTTTGTCAGTTAGCAAGATTAACTGATCTTAAACCACAAAAGTCAGAATCTCCATGTGTACCTGTCTGCCGCCATTATGCCAGCCATGGTGACAGCACCAATAATCCCAATGAGTTTGTACTTGAATATGGTGCTAGAGAGCTGCTTTCTTATCACCAAGTGCATGTCATCCTGCAATGAGACGATGAAGAAAAATGAAAATGCTGGCGTGGCACAGCAAAAGAATGAACAGATATTGAGTCATACAGCTAGACCATAAAGGGTTCTACTGTTTACTGTTGTTTTTTTTTTTTTGAGAACGGAGTTTAGCTCTTGTTGCTCAGGCTAAAATGCAACGGTGAAATCTCTGCTCACTGCAACCTCTGCCTCTCGGGTTCAAGCAATTCTCCTGCCTCAGCCTCCTGGGTGGCTGGGATTATAGGTGCCTGCCACCACACCCGGCTAATTTTGTTTCACCATGTTGGCCAGGCTGGTCTTGAAGTCCTGACCTCAGGTGAGCCGCCCACCTCAGCCTTCCAAAGTGCTGGGTTTACAAGTATGAGCCACCACACCCACCCCTCTGTGTCTTTAGCAAGTCATTTCATCTCTCCAAGTTTTAATTTTTACATCTGTGAAATGGGGAAGGTTGTTTTAAGGATTAGAGATGAATTACTAAAAACTTCTAGAACAGTGCCTGGCACATGATAGACATTCAATCGTAATAGTTTTTATTGTTGTTATTATTTCTATAAGGATATGAAAATTATCATAATGCTGATGACAGCTCAGCTAAAATACTGAATTAGAATAAAATACTTAGGTACAGATTTAAACATGGAGGCAAGGCTGGGCGTTATTTTTTTGTAGAGACAGGTTTCACTGTGTTGCCCAGGCTGGTCTCAAACTCCTGGGCACACGTGATTTGCCTGCCTTGGCCTCCCAAAGTGCTGGGATTACAGCCTGGCTTTTTCAGTGAATGATGTCCACAAACAAAAGCAAGCCCAGGTAAAGTTCACATTAGATGGAGATGTTTCTTAGGAAACAAAGCAATTATGTGCCCCCACTGCATTCAGAACCTGAAAAATTTCATGATTAGCTGATCATAGACCCATCTCTACCCTAACAGACAAAGCTTTTTTTTTGAGGGCAGAGGATTGATCTAATTTATCAGTGCCTGGCAGAGTAGGCCCTTAATGTTTGTAGTAAGAATAAAAAATTGCTGGAACTATGGCTATATACTCTATTTCCACTACTACACAGACTAGCAAATCTATCATTTGCTTGGTTTTGTCCAGCAAATTTCAAGTAAAGAGATTTAAAAATACAAAAATTAGCTGGGTGTGGTGGCATGTGCTTGTAGTCCCAGCTACTCGGGAGGCTGAGGCAAGGAGAATCGCTTAAACCCAGGAGACGGAGGTTGCAGTGAGCCACTGCACTCCAGTCTGGGTGAAAGAGCTAGACTCTATCTCAAAAAAAAAAAAAACAAAAAAAAAAAACAAAAACTTTCCCAACATATTGCCCCTTACCTGGATGTGGCTGCTGGCTTCATTCTGTTTGCTAAACGCCAGTGTGCTGAGAACACAGAAGAGTTTTCGTATTTGCTGAGGGGATATGTTATCTAGATAATCTAAAATGCCCTGTAGAAAAAATGATACCAATAATGAGGCTAGCAACTAACATTTTTTTCTCTTAAAAATCAAAAAATTAAAATCCCTGTAAGAGAGGCACACATAGATAGCCAGGTATCTGAAACTTTTTAGTTTCCTTAAAAGCTTGTTTTAGGCCGGGCGCAGTGGCTCACGCCTGTAATCTCAGCACTTTGGAAGGCTGAGGCGTGTGGATCATGAGGTCAGGAGATGGAGACCATCCTGGCCATGGTGAAACCCCGTCTCTTTAAAAAAGAAAAAAAAAAAAAAAAGAAAAGCTTAAGTTCTAAAAGCTCTGCTCAGAGCCTAAAGGTTTGATAGACTGGATATAAACTGAGAAAACTCTTAAAGCTTTCTAAATCTCTTATTATCAGAGAGTAGGAACAAATATCAGGAAAGATGTTTTCTTTGTCCTCTTCACTCTGAACCACAATAATCCTGGGCTTTAATCGCCTACTGCTTAGTCATTCTATTTACTTTGTGACCTTGGGAAATGCCTCAGCTTTTCTCATCTGTAACATGGCAATAACAGCTATACTACCTTTCACAGTTTGTCTGAGGAAAAAGTAATAAAACAGCTTTGTAAACTTTTAATTTTAAAAAATTTCCATTTCCTCCTCTCTATTGAATCTTCTCTCAGCCTAAATGCAATCTCAAACCTCCTCATCTAAAAAATATCTCTCTTGCAACCAGCTTCTCTCTTAAGCTACTTTTCTTATTGTCTCCTCCTCCTTGATGCTTCTCAATATTGATTCTATTCCCTCAGTTTTCAAGTTACAGCTCTCTGGCTTCCATCCTTATAATTCAACTAACACTGTTTTTTCAAAGGTTACCAGAGCTATCCTAATTACCAAAGCCAATAACCTATGCTCCATCTTCAACTCCTATAGTATCCAACACTGGAGATAAATCCCTCAGTCTTGAAACTCATTCCTAGGCTTTTGCTACCTGACATCCTTCAAGCTCACATTATTCATCTTTTAGTTTTTTCATTTTCCTTCTATGGACATTTGCTTTAGTCTGCCACTTAAACTGTAACGTTCTCAAAATGTCTGTGCTCTTCTAAGCTTCTATGGTCTTCTGCCTCAAAATTGCCTCAGTTGACCTCACATTTATATGGTTATGAATACCCAAATTAAATCTTCTACCAGAGGGTGCCCCACAGGGTTCCAAACCAGAATCTCCAACTATCCACTAACCATCTACATGTGGCTATCCCAGAATGAACTCATCATACTTCCTACAGAAGATATTCTCCCTCCTGGTCTCAGGAAATGACACAACCATTCACCTAGTTTCCTAAGATGATAAACTCAGACCTAGTTTTCCTGTTTCTTATTGCCACCATATTCTTAACAGTCACCAGGTCATGTTAATTCTAACACCAAATTGTCTCTTAAACCATCATTTCTTCTACATTCCTACGACCAAAATCTGACCCTACTCTCACTCCCTTAGACCATTTCAGCGGTCTCCAATCCACCCATTATATAGCCTACTGAGTTATCTGTCAAAGTCGAGTAGATTAGGTCAACTCTATTTAAAAACTAGTAATAGCTCCCTATTATCTAGAAAATAAAGTTGAAACTCTTTAGCAGGTTATTTGAGACTCTTTGCAACATGGGCCTGTCTTGTATCTTACCAGCCTCACCTCTCACCACTCCTCTCCATACATATCCTATACTTGTCATGCTTGTTTGCTTCTCATTCCTCCAAGTCACACCATTGACTTGGGCACAAATTTGCTTCTGCTCAAACTTTTCTCTGTCTAGAATCCACTTCCCTTACTTTCTCTTGTCAATCATTCCCATCCTTCAACAATCACTCAAATAAAATTGCCTCTTTGAATTTCTCCAGCTTCCCAGGCTAAATTTAATTATTCTTGCTCTGTTGTATCTATAGTATGTTACTGGAAAATTCACCATGTTGTATTTATAGTGACTTGCTTATGTGTCTTAGTCTTTAACATCAAAGGCAAGGACCTACTTTACATGCACAGCACCCAGAATAGAGCTTAGCCCATAGATTAGGTATAAAGAAGTGTTTACTGAATGAATTAACAAATAGAATAGTCACTTTTTATTTATATTACTTGCCCATTATTTCACCTCCTTCCCACTTCCTCCCACCAATTATAGTATTCAACATCTAAAGTACAAGAAGCCAATGAGATACCTTTATAAAGACAGCATTCATCATCATAGCAGATGGGTTTAATACTACCAACTCTAGGAGGACATCTAATGCAGTATCAACTTCAGCTTCATTCCCACTGCAGATATGGGTCACTAAGGCACCAACCACTTCCTATACAGGGGAGAGTCAATAGACAGTGTAAAACAAAATATGGGATGGCTGCTCTAAAAGGATTTACCCCAAGGCCTCTTCAATCTCTACTTCATTAAAATAACAATCAACACAATCCCATTATCTATTATTTAGTTTTCATTAATGTTGGCTTCAGGAGATTTAGGAATAAGCAATGTAACTATTATCATCCATTCTTGACCTATTTCCCATAATTCCTGATTTTGCTCCTTGGCATAGTTTTCCTCCTTCTTTTTTCTCATATGGATTAAATTTTACACTTTAAGTTGGGGTTATACAAGATCAGCTGAAATTTCTCAAAAAGATGGCACTCAAGGAGCTAAAAGCTTTAAAGGTCTTCTCTATATAGTACAGGCTAGACTTGCATGTTTCCAAGCAAACATGGAATCATGATAGTGTCTCTAAGATATTAAGAGGGTTCAAAAATGTCTTAGATGCCATTCTTCCTTTATACCATCGCTCCATGATAGTCATAACAGAATTATATTCTCAATTGAAACAGCTAGCTCATGTCAGCTGCAACTATGGCTCTATTTGAAAATTTTTTTTTTACAAATCTTCATTTTAAAAGTTCTATTCAAATGCATTTTAACATTGCTAATAACAAAGACACTGTTCTGTACTTGCTTTCATAAACATCTTCCATAAGTACAGTCCTCCCTCTCTGGACATATGCTATTAAAATGCCTCTCGGTCAGGTGTGATGGCTCATGCCTATAATTCCAGCACTTTGGGAGGTGGAGGTAGGTAGATCACCTGAGGTCAGGAGTTCAAGACCAGCCTGGTCAACATGGTGAAACCCTGCCTGTACTGAAAATACAAAAAATTAGGCTGGGCGCGGTAGCTCACTCTGTAATCTCAGCACTTTGGAAGGCCAAGGTGGGAGGATCACCTGAGGTTGGGAGTTCAAGACTAGCCTGACCAACATGGAGAAACCCCATCTCTACCCAAAATAGAAGATTAGCCGGGCTTGGTGGTACATGCCTGTACTGAGGCAGGAGAATCACTGGAAGCTGGGAGGTGAAGGTTGCCATGAGCCAAGATCGCATGATTACATTCCAGCCTGGGCAACAAGAATGAAACTGTATCAATCAATCAATAAATAAATAGCTGAGAGTGATGGCACGCGCCTATAATTCAGCTACTCAGGAGGCTGAGACGGGAGAATCGCTTGAACCCAGGAGGCAGAGGCTGTAGTCAGCCAAGATCGTGTCACTGTACTCCAGCCTGGGCAACGAGAGTAAAACTCCATCTCAGAAAAAAAAAAAAAAAAAAAAAGTGCCTCATGTTCTTGGAAATAGGGTTAGAACCTCAAGCATTTCTTGTTCATTTGTCTTTTGCCGCAATTTTTTCTAGAGAACAATTCCAAGATTGGAATTATTTACAACTAAATTTAACTGCCATTCCTGTATTATGGAAACTACCTACTGATGACCCCAATACTTTAAGCCAAGGTTTATTAGAAATAGCCTGTATCTGGATCTTGATTTCAGACAGAGGATCTTAGAGCTCAGAACACAGAGTTAGGTCCACCAGTCAAGTATCTTCATTTCATCAAGGCTGGGACTAGAATTGAGCTTTCCGGAGACCCAGTTCAGAGTTCCTTCCCCTTCAGTAAATTCCAACCAACAAGAAATAAACATCAGATTATTTTCCCTTCCCCTGTTCCCTCCTTTCCAAAATAAATGTTTCAACATACCTGCTGGCAGTACGTGTCAAAAAACTTAAATGCATATTTGTATAGGAGACTGCCAAATGAAATCATACTCTGGTCTAGAGAGTGAAGCAAACTCTGAGCCAGCGACAGAATAGATGAACACATATCCTTAAGAACCTTGAGTGGGGAAGAGCAGAGAGAGAAAAGAAGCTGTAGCAAACAGTTAGTACACAGCCTAAGAGTTGCTTATCCTTTTGGAATATCAGATTTCTCTTCCCTCTCATTTTAACTTAAGAAATCTTAATATTTGTTTTACATAGAATAATCTTTCACCATTCTGAGTTTTCTCTCAGGATCAATGGGATTGCACATTTGGATAATAATTAACCTTTAAGCTCAAATAAATTAAATTATAAGTCTAATAGTACATTCCTATCTGCTCAATTTGGGATTGGAGGCCAGATCTTCTAAATTCCAGTTTCCTAACACAATCACACTAACCACCACGGATGCTCCACCTTGGTTATAATTTGAAATAGGTATATTAAGGTTCAGTGTTAACTAAACTGATTTTTTTAAAAAAGAAGAATAAGAAGAGAAGTGATCATGTCCTACCAATAATGCAATATACATACACAGACATTAATGGACCCAGAGTAAATAACCAGTTAATAAACATAGCTTCCTTATTGATGTCATAATTTAAAAAAATCTTACATTTAGTACTAAGCTGGGTATAATACTCTATTGGGGAAAATGCAATGAAAAATTACATATGAGTTTTACCCTATAGAAAATTACAGCCCAAAACATTTGTCACTGGCAGAAATAAACACAGAAAGAACTGCAAGATAAAATAATACAAACATTAAATCTATTCCTAAATATAAAATCTTAAGACTCAATGAGGTATTCTCATTAGCTTCTAGCCCAAACCGCAAACCACTGGCTCATCCAGTTTTCCAAGTTCTATACTGCTAATATCCTGAATGTTCAGCCAGAAAAACACTATTCCCAGCTTATAAAATTCCAGTTTGAATAATTTACATTTCTAGAGGACTGATTACCTTAAGTCCACAGTTTTGAATGGCCAGAGTGACAGTTCAAATAGGTTCACATTCTTTTTCTACTAGTTTCTACAGGCTGGTCCTATTCCCCTCAAGGTTTTTATAACCTACTTAGAATAGGATACGGAAGGCCAGTTTGTCAAAGTTGCAAACTGCATTGAGACAGACAATCAAAATGATGAAAGCAAAAATAAAATTCAAAAATCTCAATGGGTGTGAACAATGGACTGAAGTAAGAGGAAATTTTACATGGGAGTTGTAAAGCTTTCCTTTTTAGATTAAAAGTCAATAATTTCTGACACTTACTAGGTAATGAACAGAGAATGTACTCTGGAGCAGCTGTTCTTGAATGCAGCCTGATCGAATCTTATTTCTTAGCACCCTTTCAATGTACTTCTTTGTCTGAATATTGGTGCTATAGATGATGAAAAGCATCACCAGGTCAAAAACCTATTGTCAAAGATGCAATAGAAAAACAGTCAGTAAATCAGTACATTTGCTACAACAAAACAGCAGCTTTTTCCTATTAAAACACAGAATGGATGATACTCATTTGTTCAACAAACTCCCCTGGGAGTATCTATACTTTTCAGAAAACCCAGAAATAATTTTCAGAGAAATAAAGTGTCACAACTATTAACCACTAGTATCTCTTAAGAATACATTGCAATATACGTGAAAGTGATATTACTATAGAAGTAACTTTGAACATCTTCACATTTATTAAAATAAAGAGTCAATCACTTGCCAACTCCAGTATGTATTTTCACTATTATTAGGAAAATTACTTTGTGAAAAGTTGGAAAGACTGTAAATGCCCATCAATATGGGAAAAGTTCAATAAATCATCATAGAGTAATTTTAATTTTTGAAATATTACAGTCATCAAAAAGAACAAGACAAGCTGGGCATGGTGGCTCACGCCTGTAATCCCAGAACTTTGGGAGGCCAAGGTGGATAGATCACTTGAGGTCAGGAGTTCGAGACCAGCCTGGTCAACATGGTAAAATCCCATCTTTACTTAAAAAAAAAAAAAATTAGATGCATGGTGGCAGGGGCCTGTAATCCCAGCTACTCAAGAGGCTGAGGCAGATAAATCATTTGAACCCGGGAGGTGGAGGTTGCAGTGAGCCAAGATCATGCCACTGCACTCCAGCCTGGGTGACAGAGCAAGACTGTCAAAGTTTCCAAATTAAAAAATTTAAAAATTAAAAAAAAAAAGAAAGAATAAGCTAGATCAGGGATCCCAACCCCTGGATCACAGAGTCCGTGGTCTGTTAGGAACCAAGCAGCAAAGCAGGAGGTGAGGGGCAGTCAAGTGGGCATTACCACCTGAGATCCACCACCTGTCAGATTAGCGGCAGCATTAGATTCTCATAGCAGTGTGAACCCTATTGTAAACTGCACGTGCACAGGATCTAGGCTGCACATTCCTTATGAGAATCTAACTAGTGCCCGATGATCTAAGGTGGAACAGTTTGATCCTGAAATCATGCCCCGACACTGTCTGTGGAAAAAAATGTCTTCCATGAAACCAGTGCTTGGTGCCAAAAAGGTTAGAGACTGCTGAGCTAGATTATATTTTTTGACAGAGAAAAGACATTCCTGACATGAAGTGGGAAAAAAAGCAACCTGTAAAATAATAATCAGGTTTGGCATGGTGGCTCATGCCTGTAATCTCACTGCTTTGGGAGGCTGAGGAGGGAGGATCACTTGAGCCCAAGAGGTTGAGGTAACAGTGAACTATGATCGTGCCACTGTATTCTAGCCTGGGTGACAGAGTGAGACTCTGTCTCTTTAAACAATACCACCCATAATCATAGTTAAGATTCTGCTTTTGCAAAAACAATATATAAACATACATATGTGTAGGCATAAGAGTATACCTGTACTTGCATACAATTACAGCTTGTCTATGAACAAAAAAAATTTGAAAGGACGATTATCCCTGAGGAATGGAAAGAGAGAGGAGAAAAACTGTACCTTTTTTTTTTTTTGAGACGGAGTCTCACTCTGTTGTCCAGGCTGGAGTGCAATGGTGCACTCTTGGCTCACCACAACTTCCGCCTCCTGGGTTCAAGTGATTCTCCTGCTTCAGCCACCTGAGTAGCCAGGATCATAGGCATGTGGCACCACACCCGGCTAATTTTTATATTTTTAGTACAGACAGGCTTTCACCATGGTGGTCAGGCTGGTCTCAAACTTCTGACCTTATGATCCACCTGCTTTGGCCTCCCAAAGTGCTGGCATTACAGGCTTGAGCCACCAGGCCCAGCCCTTTAAAACTGTACTTTTTACATCTGTAGATTCCTTGTGGGTTTTTCTCCACAATTAGCTTGTTTACCTAAAAAAGAAAAATTTGAGGGCTGGGTGCAGTGGCTCACGCCTATAATCCCAACACTTTGGGAGGCCCAAGCAGGAGGATCACTTGAAGCTAAAAATTTGAGATCAGCCTGGAAAACACAGCAAGACCTACAACTCTACAAAAGATAGAAGAATTGGGCAGGTGTGGTGGCTTATGCCTATAATTCTAGCACTTTGGGAGGTCAAGGTGGGTGGATCACCTGGGGTCAGGAGTTCGAGACCAGCCTGGCCAACATGGCAAAACCCCGTCTCTACTAAAAATACAAAAATTAGCCAACTGTGGTGGTGGGCATCTATAATCTCAGCTACTAGGGAGGCTGAGACAGGAGAATTGCTTGAACCCAGGAGGCGGAGGTTGCGTGAGCCGAGATTGTGCCACTTCACTGCGGCCTGGGTAAAAGAGCAAAACTCTGCCTCATAAATAAATAAATAAATAAATAATCAGCCAGGCCTGTTGGTGCTTGCCTGTAGTCCCAGTTACTCCGAAGACTGAGGTGGGAGGATCGCTTGAACCCAGGAGTTTGAGGCTGTAGTAATCTATGATGTTGCCATAGCACTCCAGCTCGGGTAACAGAGCAAAAGCCTGCCTCTTAAAACAAAACAAAAAAAAAAAAAAAAAGAGAAAAAGCTGGGAGTCTATTCAGGGCATCTTGAGTCTATGCTTCCAGAACAAAAAAAAAAAAGTTAAAAAAAGGCAAGCAGGATAAAAAAAGAAGAAAAACAAAACAAATTCTACTACTTCTCTTAACTGAATGCTCCACTCCTTAAGACACCGAAATTGAGAAACATTAGACGAGAATACAGTCATTAAAAATAACAACGAAGACAATGCAGAAGCATGTGAAATATTTATGACAGGAGAAAAAATGTTAAAAGAAAAAAGAATACAAATTATATTTATACAATGATTACAAATATGTACAAATAGGTATGCAGGCAACCAAGGTGGTCAATTTATGTTTATGCAAAACCAAAAACAGTGTGTTGGAGTACTTTGATATTTTTCAGCATAGAAAAATCATAAATTTTTTTTCACTGCTTTATTCAGCATTATAAAAGCTTTTAAGATAGTCAACCAAAAATTAGATAACACAATCAAAATCCCACAAAACAGATTCCAACCAAAGAAAAATCTTTAAAAGCAACCAGTCAGCACCTAAGAAACTCAATCATCTAGCTTTTTTTTTGGCGACAGAGTTTCTTATTCTGTTTCCCAGGCTGGAGTGCAGCGGCACGTGCCACCAGGCCAGGATAATTTTTTTTTTTGTATTTTCAGTAGAGACGGGGTTTTGCCATATTGGTCAGGCTAATCTCAAACTCCTGACCTCAGACAATTCGCCTGCCTCAGCCTCCCAAAGTGCTGAGATTATAGGCATGAGCCACTGTGCCCAGCCAATCATCTGGCTTTTTGATGGAAGATATTTCTAGAATTAAGAAAGATATAAGATCTAGTACCATCGCCTTGACAGTGGACAGACTGATTTACTCCAGTCAGGTCTACCTGGGCAAAGTAAAGAAAAACATGAAATGCCATTATCTTGACAGTGGTGCTGGATGGAAGGAAGGGCAATTAGGCAGATGTAGGGACCTAAGACTTAGGTGGTTATAGCCTTCATCTCATCAGTGGGGACTTGGCTTCTTTGACTGCATCTTGATGTGCTTGTTTAAATTGTCAGTATTTCCCCTTATGGATACTGTAAGCTTATTTTACAGCCAGAGTGAGTAGGGGCAGGCTATCTGGCCAGTCAACACCTTAGATTATCTTTGCCAGACAGCTAATGTTTATTAGAGCAACTACAGAAGAAAGAAAAGGGTGACTGGAAGGAGGGGAAAAAGAGAAAGTGGGAAGGCAAGCTAGCCACTGTCATTACTTTAAGTCTGCAATACTTAAAATGCATAGTACATGAATATTACCTTGTGTTCAGACACTGAGGCAGTGTTTTCAATTGCCTGAAAAAACAAGAGAGAATCACAAAAATATTATGACACATCAGCGAAACACGTTTCACCTTATTCAGCATGCCTTGTTATCTCATCTGAGAACCAATGTGTCCATATGGCAACCATCAGCTATCATTTCCACTTGAATAACTTTTGAGATTTTTATTTCAATTTACCTTATTTATACATGTTACTAATTGCCACTCATTTCCTTCTTGATAGTCAAAGTTCCAAAGATCTCACCTTAATCCAGGCTTCTGAAATTGTTTTCTCATATCTAATAGCTGACTTTATTACATCAAAGAGGAGAATAATACAGCTCTGACCGCTGCTTTCTTGATTTCCCGAGGAACTACAAGTAGCAGAGAGGAAAATTACTCTTCTACCTACCAGAAAAGAACTTACAAGATCTGAGTTCCTGCTCAGTAGCTATGTATCCTGGAGCAAATGACAACCTCATGTATAAGATGGCTAATAAACTTGTACTGTTGTCTGTCTAGGATTGATCTGAATGGCTAAGAAAACATATAAACACATACATACTAACATACATATATGTAATTTGAATAACTATATAATACTAGATGTAAATGTCATAATAGTACCATTATTTGTAGCTGTAAGTATTAAGCTCTAACTCTGACTTTGAGATATCAGAAAATTGTGACAACCTATGTGAGGAAAAGGGTGGCAATTATCCATGAGCTCTTTACCTTGCTCGTCCTTTACTTTTCAGCTTTACTTGGGAAGCCTGCAATCGTGATGGCAAAACACAATGCTGCAGATCCAACTTCTCCCGAAGCTCAGAAATTACCTGCAGAAAGTAAATGTTAGCTATGGTGTTCTGTTCATTCGTAGTGGGTAGGCACAGTCCAGTCTCTCAACCATAACAATCTCCTGAAAGACTGAGAAAGAAAAAATTGTAAACATTGGACATTTTGAAAAATAGAGTTGATGAGAATAGCTAATGCAATGTCACAGAATGCCATATCCCAAATTTCAGAATTCTGTGAGGTACTACAAAAAAAAGAGTAAATATAACTTACAGCAGCTTAGATAGAGTAATGAATCTGTTGAACAGCTTCATTCTCTTCTCTAAATGCTATCTGGATTAGTCAGTATTCTCAGTCTGGGGACAGAGAAGAGCAATTGGGACTTATTAATTTAAGTCCCTTTATCTAGGTGTGATGGGATATAACAGCATACCTCAAGTGCATCCATGGCTGTTATGGAATGAAGAATGAATTTTATTATCACAGGTAAATCCTCCAATCTGATCGATGACAACTTATCCATCACCAATTGGCGGACCTAAAAATTACAAGCACAAAAACTTTTTTTTTTCCTTCTATTTTTTGAGACGGAGTTTCGCTCTTGTTACCCAGGCTGGAATGCAATGGCGCAATCTCGGCTCACCGCAACCTCCGCCTCCTGGGTTCAGGCAAGCACAAAAACTTTATACATTTTCATGTCACTACCTCAACTTTATCCTGAACTATTAGGTAAAATTAGAAAAAAAAAAATCACTTCTCTCTCTCAGTTTTCCCATTTATAATTTAGGGGGAAAAAAAAAAACCTTTTGATTTTTCCCCAAATTACAGTCTTTTAGTTGTTAATACCACAGCTTTGTGAAAAACAGGCAATAAATGTGAAAGAGAACTATTATCCTACATTTAGAGGCTAAATTCTCAACTGGCTACAGTAAGGCATAAAAAGTATTATTCCTCGGAAGCAGGTACAATTCAAGCAATATAGAAGATTTCCATTCAAAATTTACTGCTTTAAAACAGACCTATGAATCTATCATATACGGCAACTAAAACTTGTTGAGAAAAAAAAGAGAAAGAGAGAAATCAAATATGACTCACTATAGTTTCAAAATGAAATGTTCATTACACAAGATTTTTCCCAAGGCAATGACTGACTAACACTCGTTCCAGGAAGTTGGAAAGCAGGCTGTTTCTGGAAAGAAAGTCTTTCCTACCTTCACCAGGAAGTTTGGGTCAAGTCGGAGGCTGGAAAGGACATCTAGGATTGGGACAGTGAGTGAAGTATTCTCTATCAGTAGGTCACTGTGAATGGTAGAAAAAGAAAAGAGTTGTGTAATGTTTTGAACAGAGCTGGGGAGACAATCACTTGAGAAAATCATTCACTAGAGTATGAAAAGAAACGATATACTTAGTTGCCATTAAATTATACTTTCTAGTATCTTTCATTAAAAACTGTTTTGACTGCAAAAAATAATACATGCTCATTATAAAAATTTAAATAATAAAAGTAGAAACAAGAAGCCTTCCTTTACAATCCCCACTACCCAGAGAACACCACTATTTAGTTTGGTACATATCCTTCCCCACAAAAAGAAAAAAGAAAACCCAAAACATTTACAATGAAATGTGGTAAGTATGACAGACACATGTACATGGTGCTACAGGAGCACAACGTAGTGAGGACAGTGATTGTCGTTTTTTTGTTTTTCTTTTTTGAGACAGCGTCTTACTCTGATGCCCAGGTTGGAGTATGGTGGCATGATCAGGGCTCACTGTAGCCTTGACCTCCCATACGCAATAGATCCTCTCATCTCAGCCTCCTGAGTAGCTAGGATTATAGGTGCACACCACCACACATGACTAATTTTTTGTATTTTTTGTAGAGACGGGGTTTCACCATGTTGCCCAGGCTGGTCTTGAACTCCTAGGCTCAAGCAATCCACCCACCTCAGCCTCCCAACATGCTGGGATTAAGGGTGTGAGCCACTGAGCCTCACCAACAGTGACAGATTCTAAAAGAAGGCTATACAAAAGGAGATGAGCTGGCATCAGGCAGGTAAAGTGAGTGGTATAGTGCTTTGCCCAGAGGGAGCATCCTGCCCAAAAGCACAAAGGCAAGAAATCATTGAACGTTTTGGAGGTAGCTTTGCAGACTATAGAAAAGTATACAAAAAACAAAAAGTTAAAAACAAGTATTACAAATTGAATTAAAAAAAATACTTCCAGTATAATAAAAAGTTGCATTAAGATAGCTTTATTACCTAGGGATACTGTTCTCCCCTTCTTAAATACTGCTTTATGAATTACTATTTTTCAAATGAATGACAGTAAGCAATGGGTCTCAGCAAGGAGTGTGATGCATGGCTGTGCATTACAATGAATCATCTAGGAACCCAAAGAATGTAGATGTTTAATAGGCTCCACAGATTATTTTAATGTGCAGCCAGGATTAAGGACCCCCTGAAGAACATGTTAATGAAACTAAGGGATCATGGTCAACTTCTCCACTGGCCAAATTTAGATACCCAATCCTAAGCCAGACTTCATTCTCCTAACAGGTATACCATTTAAAAGAAAATACATGGATCTATTCAAATATATACCTTTGTTTTTTTTTAAAGTCAAATCCCATACCCAACTCATGAAGGTAGGTATCATCCTCTTTTTAGATATAAGAGACCACATTACTACTGCTCTTTGCATACTGCAGTGATAAAGCTCCCACAGTTGAGCCTCGCTTAGATGATGACAGAGTGCTTATCCACCTGAGTTCTTTTCCCACATCAGCGTGCTGGAAATCCCCTAGGATCTCAGGTAGGCTGGTGATGATGTCATGCTGCAGGTATTCTGGAGCAACAGTGATCAGCTGCATGATCTTGGTGGTGAGGTCCTGCAGTTAGAGGACAGTATTAGAACTGCAGCACATTACCCAGAATAGACAAAAACTATCTATTTGTGAAATGCAGAACTGAAATTATCTGAGAAATAAATAACAAACACAGTTATATCTGGACTTTGTAAAAGAATCTTTCCAAATTTTTATTTAATAAATAATACCTACTGTTCATATTTGGATAAATGTTTCTGATGAAATTTAAAGGGTGAAATTATAGATTAATTCCCAAATTACGAAAATTGGAAAAAGCTAATGGATGGATGGAAAAGTATGAATTTTCTGTTTAGAAAGAGAAAAAAAGAAGCATACAACTTCCAAAAGTTTTATTAAAGTTTTATTAAATTCAAGAGATAAAGTCCATAAGCCTACCTTGCCATCAACTACTCTGTCAAGCCATTTTAGTTGACTGACAATGAGTCGAGGTATGTTGATTTCATCACTGTTCTTGCTGAAATGTTAGGAAGAGAAGACAAGAAACTTACTTAGCCTTTCTGGCCAATATTAACAGCAAGCATTAATACTACACAAAATGTTTTAGCATTCAATTAACATTTACTGAACACCTACTATGCATCTGGCACTGTGCTAGACACACAAGTGATACCTGATACGCAGGAAATATATGCTTATGTATGTTGAGAAAGATGTCTAGAAGACAGACTAAATATTAACACTAGCTACATCCAGGGAGGGTTTAAAGAGAAGGGATGACAGGGCTAGACAGCATCTCTAAATAATTTTTTAAAAAGATAATGTTAATGAATCCTAAAAATCGAATTATCACAAATATTTTTAAAAGATAAGATACTAGGTAGGGCGAGGTGGCTCATGCCTGTAATCCCAGCACTTTGGTAGGCCGAGGCGGGTGGATCACCCTAGGTCGGGAGTTTGAGACCAGCCTGCCCAACATGGAGAAACCCCTTCTCTACTAAAAATACAAAACTAGCTGGGCGTGGTGGCGTATGACTGTAATCCCAGCTACTTGGGGGACTGAGGCAGGAGAATTGCTTGAACTCGGGAGGTGAAGGTTGCAGTGAGCCATGATCGCGCCACTGGACTCCAGCCTAGACAACAAGAGAGAAATTCCATTTCAAGAAAAAAAAAAAGTTAAGACACTAATAACACAGTAAGTGCTTAAAAAAGGCAAGCATAAGCCAGGCGCAGTGGCTTACGCCTGTAATCCCAGTACTTTGAGAGGCCAAAGTGGGCAGATCACATGAGGCCGCAAGTTCAAGACCAGGCTGGCCAACATGCTGAAACCCTGTCTCTACGAAAATACAAAAATTAGCCAAGTATGGTGGCAGACACCTGTAATCTCAGTTAGGAGACTGAGGCAGGAGAACTGCTTGAACTCAGAAAGCGGAGGTTGCAGTGAGCTGAGATCCTGCCACTGCACTCCAGCCTGGGCAACACAGTGAGACCGTCTCAAAAAAAAAAAAGTCAAATTAGATTATGTTCATGAAAGTATTAAAAAAAACCATTTATAAAGAAATGTTGGCTCAATTATCATTTCCCCAAAAATGATAGTTTCCAAGTTCCTTCCAACCTCCTGTATCTAAAGTTTTGGACCACTTTCATCTCTTTGACAACACGGTCCTTCTTACTGCAACCAATCTGAACTGAAAAACACTAGCCAGAACATAAAGCATTCAGCATGAGCCATTTACTAAAACAAATTAAAAAAATAATAAACCATTGGCTGGGTGCAGTGGTTCACTCCTGTAATCCCAGCACTTTATGGGGCTGAGGCAGGTGAATTATTTGAGGTCAAGAGTTTGAGAGCAGCCTGGCCAACATGGTGAAACCCTGAATCTACTAAAAACACAAAAAATTAGCTGGGCGTGGTGGCATGCACCTGCAATCCCAGCTACTCGGGAGGCTGAGGCAGGAGAACCACTTGAACCCAGGAAGTGGAGGTTGCAGTGAGCCAAGATCGCACCACTGCACCACAGCCTGGGTAGGAGTGAAACTCTGTTTCAAAATAAACAATAAAACTTCAAATTTATTATTACTGTTTACAGGACTCTGAAATAATTAAAAAGAACATAGAAATGGCCATAATCCTGTCATGCCAGAAATGTACACTATTAATATGCATACGTATATGTGTTCATCTTCCTTTTCTTAACAAAATACTGAACTACTAATAGCAAAAACTGCAATTACTTTTGCACCAACCTAATATAAATGCTATGTGTAACCTGGGTTTTTTTCAATTAATGTATGATATTAACTAGTTCTTTTTACAGTTATTATTGTGCACATGATATTTCAATTTTTTGAACATCTCAATTATTTACATTTCTTTATTTTAAACAGTAATCTTTTAAAATAAATGGAATACTTGACAAATTTGGGTGTCACTCTTGCAAAGGGGCCATGCTTATCTCTGTATTGTTTTAATTTTAGTATATGTGCTGCCAAAGCAAGCAATAAACTAATGTTATTTCATTTTCATTTAGTTATTATCTTAGAATAAATCAGGAGATATAACATTAGGGTTAAAAGGTATGCAAAAATCTAGGGTTTTTGACACATACAATCTTTTGCTCTTAGGAATCGATGCCTGAACTAATTTATATGCTCACTAGCAATGTACGAGCATGCCTATTCACTACACTCAACAAGGAAACCATTTCAGAGTAGGAAAAAATGCATTAATTTTACTGTTTAATATTTTATTTAATATTTACTATTTTAACATAGTGTTTTAAATTTATGCCTTTGATTGCTAACAAAATTGAACTTTTAAAATATTTGATGTTCTTATATTTCTTCTTTGTAAACTATTCATGACCTTTGTCTACTTTTCTATTAGGCTGTTCATTTTCTTCCTAAGTAATTAAAAAAAAACAGGTAGGGCCACATCCCAGCACTTTGAGAGGCTGAGGTAGGTGGATCACTTGAGCCTAGAAGTTTTGAGACCAGCTTGAGCAACATGGCAAAACCTCATCTCTACCAAAAAACCACGAAAACTAGCCAGACCTGGTGGTACTCACCTGTATTCACAGGCACGCAGGGGGCTAAGGTGGAAGGATCACTTAAGCCTGGGAGGTTGATGCTGCAGTGAGCCATGATTATGGCACTCCAGCCTGGGCGATGGGGTGAGACCCTGTCTCAATATACACTACAAAATTTAAAAGGTAAGGAAAAGTATTCATAGAATACCTGATTCCAGCCAAATGGCTACCCTATTTGGAAACAACTACTATTACCAGTATATTGCATATCCTTCTACTAGGGATTATCATAAGCAATAGATACTTAAAAAAACATTGTTTTTAAATAGAGACAAGGTCTCATTGCCCAGGCTGGTCTTGAATTCCTGGACTCAAGCAATCCGCCTGCCTCAGCTTCCCTATAACCCCTCAGTTGGGATTATAGGTGTGAGCCATCAAAACTGGCCAATAGTTACTTTTAACAGTAATCCTATTTATTTTTACAAAGGCATATTAACAGATGAAACTTCAAAGACACTCCAGTAAAATTTTAGTAATCACTTAAAAAGCGTCATGATAACTATGACTTTCAGAGAAACCAAGTCTTCAGAGTAACCTTTTCAGAGAGAAACTTAAGTACACCAGGGTACTTTGAACATTCCATAACAACTCCACTTACTTGTCAAAAAAATATTCTGGCAACTTCTCAAATAAGGTTTTGATAATGGCAGGCTAAAAAAGAAGATATAGGGAGTTAGGAGATGATCTCAAAATACACAATATAAATGTATAATCTCAGTTACTTGGAAGGCTGAGGCACGAGAATCGCTTGAACCTTGGGGAGGCAGAGGTTGCAGTGAGCGGATATCGCACCACTGTGCTCCAGCCTGGCTGACAGGAAACCCTGACTCAAAAAAAAAAAAGAGAGAGAGAGAGAAAGAAATGTATAATTCTCTCTCCAGCTAGAGCTCCTGGAGGAAACACTTGGCTAAAGTTCATACCTTATTAAAAGGCTATCCACATGAATATCGTCTTTATTTTTAGAATATGCTATTGGAATACAAAGACTTAATTTGTCTTCTGAAAAACTGAAAATGATTATCAAGGCAAAGTTAAAATAAGCAGATAATCAAAATATTATTAAATATGATAACTGTTAATCCATGAAATGCAGACTTTAAAAGACTATTAAATAGGTTGCAAGAGGAGCGCTCCAGAGAAACAAGGGAGCTCTTAGACTTAAGAAAACTAAATTATAGTCAAGATTTCTAAAGAAAAGAAAGAGTTTAAGAGTGTGAAAAGATTAACAGTAGGGGAAAAGAGAAGAGGAAAAATGGAGAATGGAGTGGAGGAAAATTTTTTGCTCTATATACATTTGTAGAACTTGAGATATTTAAATCATATCATCGTATTGTCTACTTAATATATTAAAAGAGGGCTGGGTGGGATGGCTCACAGCCATAATCTCAACACTTTGGGAGGCCAAGGTGGGTGGATCACAAGGTCAGAAGTTCGAGACCAGCTTGGTCAACATAGTGAAACCCCATCTCTACTGAAAACACAAAAATTAGCAGGGCATGGTGGTGTGCGCCTATAGTCCCAGCTACTTGAGAGGCTGAGGCAGGAGAATCGCTTGAACCTGGGAGGTGGAGGTTGTAGTGAGCTGAGATCACGCCACTGCACTCCAGCCTGGTGACAGAGCAAGACTCCATCTCAAAACAAAACAACAAAAATTAGCTGGGCATAGTGGTGCAGGCCTGCAGTCCCAGCTACTTGGGAAGGTGAGGCAGGAGAATCGCTTGAACCCAGGAGGTGGTGGTGGCAGTGAGCCGAGATCACGCCACTGCACTCCAGCCTGGGCAACAAAGGGAGACTCCATCTCAAAAAAATAATAATAATAAAATAAAAAGAGAGAGAAGAGGAGGAATAAAGGACAAAAATTAAATTACATAAGCATCTAAAAAGCTACATGGGAGATGATGTAGATATGAATATGATAAAGATTACCAGGTACTCAGAGTACATAGGATGTAGCTTTAAAAACAGGAATCAGATGCTAAGGGAATAAATGGGACCACCAGGTGTATTAGTCTAATAAGCACAATTTTAAAACACAGACATTGCTCTACCAAACCCATCACAGCAACAGGGCTGTGGTGAAGCTGTTACAAACCCAAATTCCCCAATTAGCCCTACTCTATCCTGTGTTCCCGCCATTTAGACTTGAGCATATACCACAAACCTCATCCATTAAATGTTCACAGAAAAAGCAACAGTCTCACCTGTAATATGTCAATCCCCAGAAGCAGTTTGATGAGGCTCTTAGAATAAGATGCACCCATACTGTAAAAGAGACATGTTTTCTACTTTGTTTTCCTTGTTTTAATGCTTTTATCATCTTTTCTCAATAAAATTGGTTAAATACATAATCTTTAAAGAGGATCTACCCTGTTAGACAGGAAATACAGAAGTGAGCAGATAGCTCTTAGCAAGGGAGAGGTAGAGATTTGAAATTCTGTCAACACAGGTGAGACACATTCTAGAAAACACTGATTTTTAGCCTCGTGACCACAAACTTAGGAATTTTGAAGAGCTTATACCAAAAATGAAATTTGAAACAACTGCGCTCTCCCTCCCCATCCCCATGCAGTTAGCTTAAAAGATTGAATTTCAGCAAGATTCCATGCCTCCTTTCCACACCTGGCTTCCTCATCCTGCAGACGTTCACAAGATAAAAGGCAGTTCCTAAAACTGTCTTCGTCCTCAATGTAAGACTCCAGGCCACTAACAAATTCTTCTATTATCTTAATAAGGAGATTTAAAAAACACAAAAGAATAAAATTTTTAGTTTAATATTCGCTGTTAAAAATCATTCTAGCCCATTCTACTTTATACCAGTGTCTTTAAATTCCAAATTCCAGAGTTATGCTGGCACAAGCAAAAATACCAGGGGCAAAATACATACTTTGGGATAGGAAGGGTGTCTCCTCAGGGTCTGAAAGAGCTTCTTTTGAAAAGCTATTTGATCCACAGCTATGCAGAAAAAAGAAGAGCTGGTTACCAGTCTCCTACCACAGTTTTCCTTCTCTAAAAACCCAAGTTTCTTGCCTGATGAAACCAATAAAAATATTTTCAACCTAATTTCAGAGCCAAATCTTCTAAACCCACATAAAAGATTTAGCTTTGATAGCAGATAGCCACTAAATGTTCTTAAAAAGACCTGCCATAACCTTAGCAAGATAGAATAATCTGTTCCCCCAAAACAAAATCTTATATGGCTTTATAAATTTTCTTCTGAAATTATTCTGACACTGATATAGTTGCTTTCTGGATATTTATTTTTCCATAAGAAAACACAAAAGAAATAACGGTATATAACATTTTTCTAATAAAAGGATTAGAAATGCTTTACTTAACATGCAGTAATGAGGACTGAAGACTGTACCATTTTCTTTTTGAGATGGAGTCTTGCTCTGTTGCCCAGGCCTGGAGTGCAGTGGCATGATTTCATCTCACTGCAACCTCCACCTCCCAGGTTCAAGCAATTCTCCTGCCTCAGCCTCCTGAGTAGCTGGGACTACAGATGCATGCCGCCATGCCTAGCTAATTTTTTGTATTTTAGTAGAGATGGGGTTTCACCACGTTGCCCAGGCTGGTTGCAAACTCTTGAGCTCAGGCAATCCACCCGCCTTGGCCTCCCAAAGTGCTGGGATTACAGATGTGAGCCACCGTGCCCAGCCTGACTGTACCATTTTCTAAAAGGCAATTCATCTTTGTCTCAAGATAGATGGTCCTCTCATTTCTAATCTTCATTGCCTCTCTATTTAGAAAACCCATGATTCAGTACTAAGCTCTTTCATTGAACCCAGAGAATAAAATTAGATTAAAATATTACCTAGCTGATTCTGACTCTCTCCGGTTTTAAGAATAATTCCTGATGTCTTAAGAAGGTTTACAAAGATGCTGTCATTTTCTTCAACGTCATTAAGAACATGAGATTTCTTTGTCTTCTTGGGAAGTGGTTGGTTCCTGGTTTCTGAAAACAGACAAAATTTTCAAGAATAATAGTAAAGGAAAAATTAAAACGTAAACCCAGGCCGGATGTGGTGGCTCACGCCTGTTATCCCCACACTTTGGAAGGCCGAGGAGGGCGGATCACCTGAGGTCTGGAGTTCGAAACCAGCCTGACCAACATGAAGAAACCCCGTCTCTACTAAAAACACAAAATTAGCCCGGCGTGGTGGCTCATGCCTATAATCCTAGTTACTCAGGAGGCTGAGGCCAAAGAATCGCTTGAACCCGGGAGGCGGAGGCTGCAGTGAGCCAAGATCATGCCCTTGCACTCTAACCTGGGCAACAGAGTAAGACTCCATCTCAAAACAACAACAACAAGAATGATATAATGGACTTTGGGAATTCAAGAGAAAGGATGGGAGGTGGGTGAGGGATTAAAAAACTATGCATTGGGTACACTATACACTGCTCAGGTAATAGGTACACCTAAATTTCAGAAATCACCACTAAAGAACTTATTCATGTAACCAAACACAGCCTGTTCCCTAAAAACCTATTAAAATAAAAACAAACAAACAAAAACCAAGTTAGAATTGCTTTAACAGAGTAGATGAGTGCAATAAATGAACTATCAACCCCCTGTCCCCCACTCCCTTTTTGAGACACAGTCTCACTCGCTCACTCTGTCGCCTAGGCTGGAGTACGGTGGTGCTACTGTGACTCACTGCAGCTTCGACCTCCTGAGCTCAAGTGATCCTCCTGCTTCAGCCTCCTCAGTAGCTGGGACCACAGTGGGACCACAGGTGTGCGCCACCATGCCCAACTAATTAAAAAAATTTTTTTGTAGAGATAGAGTCTTGCTGTGTTACCCAGGCTGGTCTTGAACTCCTAGCTTTAAGTGATTCTCTCACCTCAGTCCCTTAAAGTGCTTGGATTACAGGTGTGAGCAATTGCTCCCAGCTGTCAACTCCTTTTATCTGGACATCAACCATTTCTCATATGGGCAGAGTGTGCATTGTTTCTTTGCCTCTGGTGTGCTTGCTTTGATATATCTTTCCTTTATACATCACTATCATAGCATGTGTCAAGATCATAATTTTTTTTTCAAGAGGAAGGAAGATCATAAAGTTTTTTAAGGGTAGAGACTATGTTATGTCTTTGTGTCTTAACACCTAAATGATGTATAGCAGAAAGTCTATAACAGTAATTCCTCTTACAGATGTGGAGACTGAGGCCCAGAGGCTGTGGGGATGCTCAAAGTTATATGCAGAATTCGAGGCAAAAACTTAATCCCATATTTTATATTTCTCCCTTAATTCTGCGTGCTCTATCCATTACACTTTGAATATTCTCAGCATTTTAAAAGCAGAAACTTACTTTCTATCTCTTTAAATGCCTCACACATTGCTACAGGAAATAAAGCAACAAATGACTAGATACTTACTGGAGGCATCTTCTGCCAGCCTCTCTTTATCCTCAGATTTTGACAGTCTTCTTTTGGAAATCATTTTGACCAACGTCTTCTGCAATTAAATTACTTCCTCGAGCAAAATCAGGGAACGGAAGTTACCGTCTAGAAGCTAAATTCTGAGAAGTTAAAGGTATCGTTCAAAGAAAATTGCTGTATCCAAAAATCAGAGGGGCTCACATCTTCATACTAATGCTATCTTAATCCAGGTGTTAAGCAAATTTCAACTCCTATATCTGGCCAATACTACCTTCCTTTCAAGATTTTGTTTACTAGTTTCCTCTTAGGCAGACTACTTCACTGTTGCTGAAGGATAAAACATACAGCTCTCCATCTGAGATTCAAGACCCTTCATTATCTATCCCCAGTCTACCTGTCCTTTTAACTCATTACTTCAATATTACATATCAGGAACTGTGCTAGGTGTTGGAGTTACAACTGTGAACTAGACAGACATGTATCTGTCCTCAGGGAGTTTACAGATAGTAACAAATAGCCTTAATGTACTGAACTACGGTTATGTAAGTGCTATAAAAGTAGTTCTGTGAGGGCTTACTAGGAAATTTAGACTAGTTGCTATAAGGGGTGGTAAAGAGAAGCAAGGACATTTCTTAGGGACAATCTCCCTGAAGAAGTGATTTTTTTTTTTTTTTAAGTAGAGACAGGGTTTCACCATGTTGGCCAGGTTGGTCTCAAACTCTTGACTTCAAGTGATCCACCCACCTCAGCCTCCCCAAGTGCTGGGATTACAGGCGTGAGCCATCGTGCCTGACCTGAAGAAGTGATTTTTAAGCAGGGACTTGAGGGCTGAAACAGGAGTTAGCCAGTAGAAGAGGTATAAGAAGAAGAGTGCAGGCAATAAATACTCATACTGAAACAAGGACATGTGGAGTTAGAAATGAGACAGAGGTAGGGGAGTGCCTGAACCACACGACCTTTTAGTTTATCTTGTAAATCAGAACCTTCGTGGCCTCAGTGCCTTTGCACAAAGGTGTTCATCTGAAGTGCTCTTATTTGCCTGGAAATTCCTACTCAGACCCAAACATTCAATCAAATATCACCTTCCTTGAAAAGAGCTCCTCCTCTCCCTAAGGGCGTTTGCTATTGCAGCTTCCCTGTTCCACAGGGTATATCTAGGAGCCCTTATCTCACACTAGACTGGGGCTCTCTGAGAGCGGGAACCCAGTCTCACTCAATGTCCCTAATGCCCAGCATACTTACCGGCATAAAGAAAATTTCTGAGAATATTCAGAGTGAGAAAAGCTGGCAGGGCAGGGGAAATGCTAAAAGCTAACAAAAACTGTTTCAAGTGCTTTATATTTAATAATTCGCTTATTTCCCACAAAACTTTCTGAGGTGGGTATCATTATTCTTCTCATCGTCAGTGGCAAAACTGGGATTCAAACTCAGGCAGTCTGGCTCCAGCACCCGCGCTCTTCACCACCTATACTTACTCTTAATAATATTGACTTATAATAATTAACATTTACGAGGTACCGGGCACTGTGCTAAGCTTTTTACTTATCGCCGCCACGGTTAATGCGGATAACCATTATCAGCCATCTTGCAGATGGAAAAACTAAGCCAAGTCAGGACATCCGGCTTCCAGGCACCCGGCCTTAACACGTGTGATACCATTAGGCTTCCAGAGAAGTCCAACAGATGGAAGTTGAGACCGACCGCCTGGACTGGTTCATCTGGAAGGAGGGGAGGGTAAAAGCCTTTCTCGTTTCTTCATATGAACGACGCAGAGAGGTATCTGTGGGGATTATCCCATCTCAGAGCAGATGAGGAAGCCGAGGTTCCGGGAGCGGACACGGCCCGGGCTTAGAGATTAGGCCGCAGGGGAGCGGGGCCTCGAGAGACTACGACCACTGCCCCACTTACCCACCGGGAAGTCGTCGCCGCCCGTCGTTTTCGACTTTCCCGCCAAACCCGACGCCGCTCTGACGCCACCGAGGCGCGCCACGACGTGACGTCAACTTCCGCGCCGGAAGTGGGAGGCCGGGCAGCCCCGCTGAAGTCAGTACGCTGGGCTTACCGCTGCAGCGGAGTTCTGGGCTAGCTGGGGAAAGGGGCGTGAGAAGGCCCGGAGGCGAAGTCGAAGAGAAGCAACTGCGCGCCAGAGAAGAGAAACTCGCCCATCCCCTGCTGGGAGCCAGCTTTCAGTGAAGATGGCAGGGCCAGAACTGTTGCTCGACTCCAACATCCGCCTCTGGGTGGTCCTACCCATCGTAATCATCACTTTCTTCGTCGGCATGATCCGCCACTACGTGTCCATCCTGCTGCAGAGCGACAAGAAGCTCACCCAGGAACAAGTGTCTGACAGGTCAGCGCCCTCCCTTCTCCAGCCTACCTCACACCGCCGTGACCTTGGGCAGGAAAGTGCAGGAGTTGTGTCAATTTGCCTGGGTTCACGCCGCGCCCCCACTGGCACGGTGACCTTACCCGTTACCTCTGTGTTTCACTTTTGTCTTCTGTGAGATGGGGCTGATAACAGTACCTGCCTCGTAGGTGGGAATCAAATTTGATGATGTTTGTAAAACTCTTAGCACGGGATCTAGGACGTATGGAGTGTTGGAAAAAACAGTGCTGTTAATCTTTTAAGTTAGTCGCCAACCCTCGGTAGGTAGACCTATGAACTATCTCATCCCACCCTTTAGTTGGAAACAGTGCCGGGTGCGTTACTGCTTTTAGTCTTTGTAACATCCGGTCTGGTCAGTGTGATAATCCACGTTCTACCAAATTACTGTTGCAATGGTCAGCCGAGATGCTAAGTACCTAAGCTCTTTGCAAACTGTAAAACTGTCGTTAGAGATGTAAGGAATTGTAATTATCATTTCCCCTCCTAGAGTGGAGGCAAGTTCCTCACATAATTCATTGCAGTATTTATTTTTATTTATTTAGTTTCGAGACAGAGTTTTGCTCTTGTTGCCCAGGCTGGAGTGCGGTGGCGCGATCTGAGATCACTGCAGCCTCTTCTCCCAGGTTCAAGCGATTCTTCTGTCTCAGCCTCCCGAGTAGCTGGGATTACAGGCGCCGGCCACTACACCTGGCTAATTTTTGTAGTTTTAGTAGAGACAGGGTTTCACCATGTTGGCCAGGCTGGTATCAAACTCCTGATCTCAGGTGATCCACCGGCCTTGGCCTCCCAAAGTGCTGGGAGTACAGGCCTGAGTCACCACGCCCAGCCCCTCATTGCAATATTTATATACAGAGACAGGAATTTGAGATGATCGTAGGTGGATATCTAGCCATGTACCCCTTCATATTAAAATAATAGTTTCTCCCAGCTACTTGGGATGCTGAAGCAGGAGGATTGTTGGAGACCAGCCAGGGCAACATAGTGAGACTTTGTCTCTTAGGAAAACAATTTTCAGTCAGTTGTTCTCATTACTTTCAGAAACAATCTCAGGTAAGTGCTACCATATCTTTAGCACCTCCCTCTCACTTAATAATTTATCGTTTTAATAAAGAGAGTAAGCCTCAGGCTAAGAAATTTCCACAGGTAACAGTATGTGGTTAAAATGTAATAATGTTGTTTTGTTTCTACTGTACTTATTTTAAGTTACTTTCTTTTTTGTGACAAGTAATATTGGGTTTCCGTTTGCTGGTAATTTAAAGATTCCTTTAAATTAAAAACATACAGGCAGGTACCCGCCAGCTCACACCTGTAATCCCAGCACTTTGGGAGGCCAAGGCCAGCAGATCACCTGAGGTCGGGAGTTTGAGACCAATCTGACCAACATAGAGAAACCCCATCTCTACTAAAAATACAAAATTAGCTGGGTGTGGTGGCACATGCCTGTAATCCCAGCTACTTAGGAGGCTGAAGCCGGAGAATCACTTGAACCCAGGAGGCGGAGGTTGCAGTGAGCCAAGATTGCCCTATTGCACTCCAGCCTGGGCAACAAGAGCGAAACTCTGTCTCAAAAAAAACATAAAGAACACATAGGTAGGAAAAAAGTTGATACATAAAAGGTATTAAATATGTAATGGTACAGCGCTGACAAAAATTCTAACATGGCATGAGAATGACTCAAGTTTAGGAGGCACTGCTGTAAAATTTTCAGTTAGTTCTTCCCAATTATGCCAAGAAGAATGATAATCATTTACTGTATATCAGGCACTATGCTAAGCACTTATATTCATTAACTTATTTAACACTCAAAGCAACTCTACGAGGTGCATATTGTTGTCTAATTTTATAGAAACTCAGGCTTTAACAAGTTCCATTGTCACACATGGTGACATTCAGAACTTTACACCAAGTCTTCTGGTCTGGGGCTTTTTCCACTATACCACAGCAATCTTGTTATCTTTCTGTGGCATTAGTTTCAGAACCGACCAGAGCCAGCACCCCACCCTGGAGCAAACCTTAAGAAGTCAATTTACCTCAGAAAGAAAGGCTGTAGAAAAATGCAAAGTGGGGGAAACTCAGACATTTAGCATTTATTGGCACCTATAAATTTTTCTTATTTTGTTCTTACATTAGCACTGAGGTAGATACTCCTAAACCCATTTTTACAATTGAAGAAAAGGAAGCCTGGAAAAGTTAAGTAGCCTTCCCAAAGTAACCAAAGTAGGGAAATATTGTGCCTGTACTTGAACTCAGGTCAGTCTCACTCTCAAGTTAAATCCTCTTCAACCATGATTCCTGCTGTCATTGATTCTCTGCCAAAATTTTCTGCCCCAGTTCACTATTAGAGCAATGGTTCTGAATTATATAATATGTAAAGCTTTCTTTTGTAACCCCAAAATGAAATTCACAGTTAGTGTAGTCTATATACAAGAACTTTTTTTTTTTTTTTTGAGACCAGATTCTCACTCTGTTGCCCAGGCTAGAGTGCAGTGGCACAATCTTGGCTCACTGCAACCTCCACTTCTTGGGCTCAAGCAATTCTCCTGCCTCAGCCTCTTGAGTAGCTGGGATTACAGGCGCATACCACCATACTTGGCTAATTTTTGTATTTTAGTAGAGACGGGGTGTGAGCCATCTTGCCTGGCCACAAACGTGTTCTTAAGAAGGAATATAATGGCCAGGCCCAGTGGCACATGCCTGTAATCCCAGCATTTTGGGAGGCTGAGGCGGGCAGACCACTTGAGGTCAGGAGCTTCAGACCAGCCAGGCCAACATGGTGAAACCCCGTCTCTACTAAAAATACAAAAATTACCTGGTGTGGTGGTGTGCATCTGTATTCCCAGCTACTTGGAAGACTGAGGCAGGAGAATCACTTGAAGCCAGGAGGTGGAGGTTGCAGTGAGCCACGATTGCACCGCTACACTCCAGCCTGGGCAACAGAGTGAGACTCTGTCTTAAAAGTAAATAAGTAAAAAGGAATGTAACACCCTAGTTGTAACAATCAGAAGAAATGAAAGGAGAATAATTTGTAATAAAATAATTAATGTTTTATAAATGCTTGTGAACAGCTGTCCTAGAAGGTGTAATGCAGAAGTCACTTGTCTGCACCTAGCTATAAAATCACCATAATTGGGACGGGCCTCACTGTAGACTGATAACAGATGTGTTAACTACTCAAAGATTACAGAAGCCAGTTCTGCCTCAAAGTGATTTTCCTAGATGGTGTACCACTCTTGGTAAAGTTCTGAGCAAAACAAAGTGCAATTTTCCTTCTATTTACTCAGTACTTGCATACTTGCAACTTTAGTATATATATAAGAACCGTGTCCTCTTCCCACAATGGAATTATTAGCTTTGAGGCTCAGATAATTAAAAACAATTTGTTGGTCTAGGTGTGGTGGCTCACACCTGTAATCCCAGCACTTTGGGAGGCCAAGGCAGGCGGATCACTTAAGGTCAGGAGTTCGAGACGAGCCTGGCCAACATGACAAAAGCCTGTCTCTACTAAAGATACAAAAATTAGCCAGGCATGGTGGCGCGCACCTGTAGTCCCAGCTATTTGGGCAGCTGAGGCAGGAGAATCACTTGAACCCAGGAAGCAGAGGTTACAGTGAGCCAAGATTGTGTCACTGCACTCCAGCCAGGTTGACAGAGCAACACTCCTCAAAACAAAACAAAACAATTTGGTGAGATACTCAAAAGTCATGTGGGACATGGGAAAATTCTTTGTATTATGTGACTGTCCCCAGGACTGAGAGATACTCATTTCTTACTTCTTGCAATTGACAGTTACATGATTTTTCCCCTCAATTCCATCATTTTAACAATCAAAAATTTCCACAGATTTCCATAGGCCCCCTAGAGGGCAGTACCACCCCCAAGGAGAACCAACCACTGCTCTAGAGAACACTTATTGTCTCTGGTTATAATTGCTGCATCCCTAAAGTGAGGTAGTTGGATTATGCCAGCTCTGACATGGGGGTGGCTGGGCCTCATCAAGTCATCATTTGACTTGGGTAAAATGCTATACACACTGAACCAGCCTAAATCCAAGAAAAAGGTGGTTTTTAGTTGTAAACTTTTTTTTTTTCTTTTTTAAGAGACAAGTCTTGCTCTGTCACCCAGGCTGGAGTGCGGTGGCACAGTCATGGCTACTGCAGCCTCACCATGTCAGGCTCAAGTGAGCCTCCCACCTCAGCCTCCCGAGTAGCTGAGACTATAAGCCTATGCTACCATGCCCAGCAAATGTTTAAATTTTTTGCAAAGATAGGGTCTCCTGTGTTGCCTAGGCTGGTCTTAGACTCCTGGGCTCAAGTGATCCTTCCATCTCAGCCTTCCAAAATGCTGAGATTATAGGCATGAGCCACTGTGCCCAGTGGTGTAAAATATTTTTCTAAATACAATATAAATGTCTATTAGCGGCTGGGTGCAGTGGCTCACGCCTGTAATCTCAGCACTTTGGGAGGCCGAGGCAAGCAGATCACAAGGTCAGGAGATAGAGACCATCCTGGCTAACGTGGTGAAACCCCATCTCTACTAAAAATACAAGCAATTAGCCAGGCATGGTGGCATGCACCTGTAGTCCTAGCTACTCGGGAGGCTGAGGCAGGAGAATTGCCTGAATCCAAGAGGCGGAGGTTGCAGTGAGCTGAGATTGCTCCACTGCACTCCAGCCCGGATGACAGAGTGAGACACTGTCTCAAAAAAAAACAAAACAAAACAGTGGGACCCAGCTGGGCATGGTTGCTCACACCTATTATCCCAGCACTTTTGGGAGGCTAATGCAGACAGATCATCTGAGGTCAGGAATTCAAGACCAGCCTGGCCAACACGGTGAAACCCCATCTCTACTAAAAATATAAAAATTAGCCAGGCATGATGGTGCATGCCTATAGTCCCAACTACTCAGGAGGCTGAGGCAGGAGAATCACTTGAATTCAGGAGGTGGAGGTTGCAGCGAGCTGGGTTTGTGTCACTGCACTCCAGCCTGGGCAACAGAGTGAGACTCTGTCTCAAAAAAATGCAGTGGAACCACATGATTTTGTATAGTTTGGCCTTGCACACCTCTCAAGTCTTGTTTTCACCACATTTTCTGTAGTTCTCCACCATATGGTGTTTCCTCAGGTCCTCAGAGGCAGAGTGTTTACTTCTATGAGGCTTTTGCCCATTTTGTTTACACCAGCACTTTGCCAAGGTAATCCTCACTCATCCTGAAGAGTCCAGTTTAATCCTACCTCCTCAGCAGACCTGTCTCTCAGACCTTGACTTCCCAGACTCCATCACCTCCCCATTATGCACTCCTGCAATACCACCCATCTCTCTTCCTATGACATGATAATTGAATTTCACATTTATTCCTCTGGGTATTTCATTAATGTCTTTCTCCCTCACTAGACTTTAACCTCTGTAAGAGATTTGTATTTTGATCACTGTTCTTCATGTCACCTGGTGCTTTGAAGTTCAAGAAATATTTGTTCAATGAAAGAATAAATTTATCCTTGTACAGAATATGAATAGAGGCTTAGGGAATTTAAGTGACTTGCCCAAGATCACATGGCTGATAAGTGGCAGAGATGAATTGAACACATCTGTTCAACTCCAGAGCTTAAGTTTTTACCCATTGCTCTAGACCCAGTGCTTCTTACAACTGTCAGTGGTGAAGGACCAGTTTTGGGTTTTTTGGTTTTTTAAATTTCTAATCTCTTATAGGCTAATACTTTTGTAAAATATTTTGATAATGTATTTGGATGTTGTGATAATGTCAAATTATTATAAAAGTCTCTAAATCCTTACTCTCAATGTCTATGCTTATCACAGACTAGCATTGGTACATTGACCACACTTTGAATATCTTTAGACTAGCACCCAGGGAGGAGAATGTATTACATGTTACCTCTGTACCCCTGCAGATAAAGTGGAGAACTGTATAGCATAATGAGCTCAGGAGGAGGAAGCAGAGAGAATTCCATGAGTGCTCCAGGCATTGGGAAAAGCTTCGTGGAAATGCTGAGGCTTGAAGAAGGTGTTAAGGCATGATGGAGTAGAACTTGTAAAGGAAAGGGCACTGGAACATTTCCAGCATGTGGAGAAGCTAGAATATGTATAGGGTGACAAGGGAGACCCCAGGGGTACTGACTGCTTAGAACAAGTGATTTGTATTGAGTAGAGAGAGAAAGCCTAGCACAGTTTTTATATGTTCATTTCTGTCCATAATTTTTTTTCACATTTCAAGAAATATTTCCGTTAATTTAAGGGCCTTTTCCTTCTTTCCTCCTCTAATGAAACTGACTACCTGGAAAAATTAATATTTTGATCTCTGATTTATTTTTCATTTGTATTTTAGCAATACCCATTCGTTGCATACCACTAATTTTTTTTTTTTTTCTGAGACAGGGTCTCAACTGTCTCCCAGGCTGGCATGCAGTGGCACAATTGCAGCTCATTGCAACCTCTGCCTCCCAGGCTCAGGTGATCCTTCTACCTCAGTCTCCTGAGTAGCTGTGACTACAGGCATGTGCCATCAGCCCGACTAAAATTTGTATTTTTTTTTTTTTTGGAGAGACAGGGTCCTGCTGTGTTGCCCAGGCTGGTCTCAGACTCCTGCGCTTAAGTGATCCACCTGCCTTCGCTTTCCAAAGTGCTGGGATTACAGGCATGAGCCACCGCACCCAGCCTAGCATGATATTTAATGATGAACTATGGCTCTAATAGTTAATTTGAGATCACCTAGTAATTTCATTTATTTATTCAATTAATGTTTACTGAGAGCTTTCTAATAGTCTGAATCCTGGGTAGAATTTCTATTTGTCCATCAGATAGCAACCCTCTCAAGGCCTGTTCTCATGTCTATATAGGTAGCAAGAAATTCCTTCTTTTATCTTTGCTCTTCTCCCTTTCTTCTGACCCCAGATCTTCTGAGCAGTGTCCAACTGCTATTCTTTGCACTCAGAGAAAGTGTCTTCCTAGCTTATTATGAAATAAGAAAAAGCTGAATATAATGTCCCAAATGTACCTTCCTCTGAAATATTTATTTGTTCAGAGACATAGTCACTTCTGAAAAATACTTTTCTGAAAACCTAATTGTTAGGTTAAATATGTTTACATTGGTTTTAAAGATACTTGTATTTTGGAAAGTTTCCACACAGAGCTGTTACCAAATAGGCCCTCTCTTGTGTTTAAATAGGTCTTCTACTTTACTCTCCCGTTTTCTTCTAGTGTTTCACTTTAAAAAATCTCATTGTGTTGGTTGTATTTTTCAGTCAAGTCCTAATTCGAAGCAGAGTCCTCAGGGAAAATGGAAAATACATTCCCAAACAGGTACTCATTTGTCTTTTATTAAAAAGCTCCACGATCCACTGTTGAGCAGTAGATACCTGAATGTTTTATAAGGGGCTCTTTGGGGAAAGCTGAAGGTTGGCAACTTAGTAATTAAGCTGTGGCCTGGTAGTGTTTGTTGTCATGATGACCTCACCCTTCTTAGGAAATTGTTTTTAAATGTGAGTCAGCTAAAGTGTCAGGTCGCCTGCCAAGTAGGCTGACAGCTCTGAGCAGAACAGCATATCCTAAAGGTCTTCTGACTAAGCCCCTGGGGAATAATTTGACAGTTTGCTATGTCATAGTTCTCAGACTTAAAACGCTTTTTTTTTCTACTAGTCTTTCTTGACACGAAAATATTATTTCAACAACCCAGAGGATGGATTTTTCAAAAAAACTAAAAGGAAGGTAGTGCCACCTTCTCCTATGACTGGTATGTTTGCTTTCACTCATCTTTAAGGAAGATTTTTAAACATGGGTCATTGAGTGGGGTGGGGTGACAGGGGGAGAGGGCATGGAGGGTGTCATTTTATTTAAATGTTAAATTGAAGAAGATAGTGATCTTAGATCTTAGAAATCATCTAATATAGGGATCTATAGAAATGGAATTCTCTTTTTCAGTTAGATTTTTTGAGAACCTCAGTGAATAAAGTGGATTTAAAAAAAAAAATAATTCTCAGCTGATGGAGTCGAGGGGGCCAGAGCCATTGTCCCTGGGTCTCTCCTCATTGCTGTTCTCAGGACCCAGGGTTCTGGGGAGCACAGTTGGAAAAACATTCTAGCATGGCTCTCACCCAGTGCCTGGATCCCCTTGCCGACAGATGGCTGCCCAGCTTCTGCCTGAATGAGGAAGAGTGTGCTGCTTCCCAGACCTGCCATTTTCTTGTTAGATGTGATTGTTTGGTCTACCCTACAGTGTTGGCTCTAACATTTCCTACTTCACTGATCCTAGTCATGTGAAAAATACAGCATGTTAAAAGTAAAACAAAGTAATTTGTTCTTTGTTGACTCTCCTCTCATTTTGTACTACTCATTTCTTTAGGTGAGATGGCCAGCTATTTTAAACCCATACAGAAGATACTGTAATTAATTTTTTTTAAAGAGTGACTAGGTTTTATGGAGTTAATTTTTTTAACAAGTTTTTAAGAAAATTTACAAGAAACAAAAGACCATTAAATATATGAAAAGTGCCGGGCGCGGTGGCTCACGCCTGTAATCCCAGCACTTTGGGAGGCCGAGGCAGGTGGATCACAAGGTCAAGAGATTGAGACCATCCTGGTCAACATGGTGAAACCCCATCTCTACTAAAAATACAAAAATAAAATTAGCTGGGCATAGTGGCACGTGTCTGTAATCCCAGCTACTCAGGAGGCTGAGGCAGGAGAATTGCCTGAACCCAGGAGGCGGAGGTTGCGGTAAGCCGAGATCGTGCCATTGCACTCCAGCCTGGGTAACAAGAGCGAAACTCCATCTCAAAAAAAAAAAATATATGAAAAGTTATTGACATCACTAATAATCCATGGAATATCAATTAAAACAAGATACTCTTTTTTTAGCCCATTAAGCTGTCAAAAGATTGAAAAGATGGACAGGATCCACTACTGTCAAGGTCACGGAAGTTAGGCCCCCTCACCATTGGCAGGAGTGGCAAGAGTTGGAGCCTTGCTGAGAGTCTGACAATATCTATCAATTTTAAATGTACAAATCCTTAGACCTAGAAATTCTAAGAAGTTCTCTTACAGAAACGCATAAACATGCAGATGTATGTGCAAAATGGTTGTCGGCAGCATCATTTATCATTTATTGGTAAAAACAATGGAAACAGCTAGGCGTGGTGGCTCACGCCTGTAATCCCAGCACTTTGGGAGGCCGAGGCAGGTGGATCATGAGGTTAGGAGTTCAAGACCAGCCTGACCAAGATGGTGAAACCCAGTCTCTACTAAAAATACAAGAATTAGCTGGGCATAGTGGTGGGTTCCTGTAATCACAGCTGCTTGGGAGGCTGAGGCAGGAGAATTGCTTGAACCCAGGAGGCAGAGGTTGCAGTGAGCTGAGACTGTGCCACTGCACTCTAGCCTGGGGGGCAGAGCAAGACTCTGTCTCAAAAAAAAAGCAATGGAAACAATCTATAGGTCTACTCAAAAGTGATTGGTGTGACCACACAGTGGAATACTATGCAGACATTGAAAATATTGAGGCTGGGTGCAGTGGCTTATGCCTGTAATCCCAGCACTTTGGGAGGCCGAGGCGGGCAGCTCACATGAGGTCAGTCAGGAGTTTGAGACCAGCCTGGCCAACATGGTAAAACCCCATCTCTACTAAAAATACAAAAATTAGCTGAGCATGGTGGCATGTGCCTGTAAGCCTAGCTGCTTAGGAGGCTGAGGCATGAGAATCACTTGAACCTGGGAGGCAGAGGTTGCAGTGAGCTGAGATCGTGCCACTGCACTCCAGCCTGGGCGATAGAGTGAGACTGTCTCAAAAAAGAAAGAAAATATTGAGAGGGAACTGTTATACCAGAAAATATTGAGAGGGAGCTGTTATACCACTGTGGAAATATCATCCACGAATACATTAATAATAATAAACATAGTATCTCTTTTTTGTATGTGTGTATGTATACATAAAATTTATAGTGTGTATGTATAGAGAGAAAGATGGAAGGACATATAACAGATACTTGAGTGTTTAGAGAGTGGGCTTAGAACTGTACATCATATGTTTTTATGTCATTTGAATTTTTTTTAAACAATAAACTTAATTATCAAGTACATTAAAAATTTATAGATAATCAGAAGAAAGTCCCTGAAACAGAGGTAACTCAGTGGTTTCTTGTTTGTGCTTTTGTCTTAGATCCTACTATGCTGACAGACATGATGAAAGGGAATGTAACAAATGTCCTTCCTATGATTCTTATTGGTGGATGGATCAACATGACATTCTCAGGCTTTGTCACAAGTAAGTTACAGACCCAGCAGACTTCATGTTACTCAGAGAAATTCAAGTGCTACTGAGACACTAATATCACAGGTCCTATGTTTTCTTGTGGAAACTGATAACAGTCTTTGAACAAAAAATTTAATATGTGATTATTTTTATGGCTTTTGCCCAAAAATGATCCTAAGTTCATGATTTGGATGCTTTTTAGCTAGATTAGATTCAAGCAAGTGACTTTCTAGCTTACTTCCAAAACTAATATGGTATTCTAGTTGAACAGGATAAAGGGAAGCCTATTTCTGTTTTGTTTGACTTCATTTGCTAGGTGTTAGGGTGAGTTTTCTATTTGTTTATAAGTTGATTTGATTTTAATCACTTTGGTTTCTTAGTAACATAGTTCTATGTATATATATTCCACTTAGGGCTTAATAGATCAGTGCAGGTTTTTTTCCAAATTTCAGGACACAGCTCAGTTTGAGTCCCTGCTTCCTCAGTAAGCTAGAAGCAGGTATTATTCAGGGAAACTAGAGCAGCGTGGTGTTTTGACTGTCTTTTCTTCAGAAATTGCCACAGATTTCCTTGTGGAAATTGTTTTCCAAAAGCTATGTGGCACAGAGTTCTCACCTCCTCAGGGAAAGATTCACACTTATTCTAAAAATAAAACAACTTAGAGTGGTTGTGAACTTTTTCTTCTCTGCAGCCAAGGTCCCATTTCCACTGACCCTCCGTTTTAAGCCTATGTTACAGCAAGGAATTGAACTGCTCACATTAGATGCATCCTGGTAAGAACTTTCTCTAGTTTAATAAAAACACAAACCACACTTTGGGAGGCCAAGGCGGGAGGATCACTTGAGCCCAGGAGTTTGAGACCAGGCTGGGCAACAGAGCAAGACCATGTCTCAAAAACACGAAAACAAAAACCACACAAACCAAAATCTAAAGCCAGTGTCCCTTAAAGATGAGGATTTCTAATCTGCATACTTCATTGGAATTAGTTTTTAAAGGTTTTTTTTTTTTTTTCGAGACAAGAGTCTTACTCTGTCACCTAGTCTGGAGTGCAGTGGCACGACATCACTGCAACCTCCGCCTCCTGGGTTCAAGCAATTCTCCCGTGTCAGCCTCTGGAGTACCTGGGATTACAGGCGTGGACCACCATACCCAGCTTTTTTTTTTGTATTTTTCATGGAGACAGGATTTCACCATATTGGCCAGGCAGGTCTCGAACTACTGACCTCAAGTGATCCAACTGCCTCAGCCTCCCAAAGTGCTGGGATTACAGGCATGAGCCACCGTACCCAACCAAAGTTTCTTTTTTTCATTGAAACTCAAGATGCCATGGGTGGTTTATGGCAACTTTTACATGAATGTAGCAAAAGGAAAGAATGCGTCACCTCTTTTCTGTCACAGCTGGGGGTTTAAGAATGCAGGGGTCAGTGTATCAACCCCCAGAATGTTAAAAGTTTAAGCCAGGAATTCTGGCCAGACAATCATTTTTAGTAATACCCTGGAGCTTATGGGAGTGGAAGTTTGTATTATTATTTTTTTCAAAGTACATTACTACTGATGATAATGTTAATAGTTTTCATTAGTTCTAGTCATTGTGCTTGGTGCTTTCCATATTTTAACCTCATAGCAACCTATGAAGCCTATGTAGGAACTGACATTTATCTATCATTTTCCATAGTCATTTTTGCTTTTATTATATGCAAGCATATTTATTTTATGGAGGTAGAGTAGGAAACCTAAGCTAAAGAAAGCTTCGGTGATATAGTTCAAAACTTGGAGTGGCTCTCCCAGTAGCTATAGTCCTCAGTACTGTATTTTCTGAAATCGACCTCTTATCCTTTCTTGTAAGTATGGAACACACCTGGTGGGTCACGCCTGTAATCCCAACACTTTAGGAGGCTGAGGTGGGCAGATAACTTGAGGTAAGGAGTTCGAGACCAGCCTGGCCAACATGGTGAGACCCCATCTCTACTAAAAATATAAAAATTAGCCATGCATGGTGGTGTGTGTCTTGTCACCCCAGCTACTCGGGAGACTGAGACAGGAGAATCTCTTGAACCTGATGGCAGAGGTTGCAGTGAGCCGAGATTGTGCCGCTGCACTCCAGCCTGGGTAACAGAGCGAGACTCCGTCTTAAAAAAAAAAAAAAAAAAAAAAAAAAAAAAGTATTGAACACACCAACACTTGTGATTTCCTCTAGGGAATGGCATTCAGAATGGGCGTCCTCTCTGGATTTTTAAAAATATAGTTCTGTATTGATGAGACTGCTTTAACAACTTGTATTTCTTCTGTGGTTGTGCTTTGGGTGAATATAGCCCATCCAAGGTGACTTCCTTACAAACACTGAACAACTTTGGGTGGTAGGGAAGAGGGAACTGAATTACTTTCTGATATAACTAACCACGCCATTTTGCTTTTGCTTTGCCAGGGTGAGTTCTGCATCCTGGTACTTCCTCAATGTATTTGGGCTTCGGAGCATTTACTCTCTGATTCTGGGCCAAGATAATGGTAAGAAGCATGTAAGGTTTACTAAGCAAATACTTCCATAGATGAATCATTCATGTTAGAGGCAGAAAAATCTTGTAGGTTAGGCTGTTTGTTAGCATAGTCAAATAAAATGCCTCCTTCCTTCAGTTTCTGAGGTATTCTGAAAGAGTCTTAAAAATTCCAGGGGTCAAACTGAAGATCTCAATTTTCTCTGGCAATGACTGGGACAGTATTTGATTCCCCAGAGTATGATGCCATCATATGAGGGATCCAGCACCAGCATGTAAGCCTGTGAACCTAAACCTTAAATAAGGCCTGGTTTGATCAGTCAGTTCATTGACTAGAGTCCTTGCCAGTACTAATCCCGGCTCTCTTATTTACTGGCTGGGACCTCAGACAAGTTGCTTAACAAGTTACTTAACTTTGAATTCTCTATTTGCTTGTCTGTAAATAAGGACTTTATTAGTTAACCTGCAGGGTTGTTAGGAGTGGATGAGGTAGAACACGCAAAGCACTTAGTGAAGTACTTGGCATACAGTAGTTGCTCAATAACAGGTGGCTGTTATTGTTGAAATTTGAAATAAAGTTTAGAGCTTCCTTTAGTGATCTCTCTTCTGCTGTTACCGTCCCCATTTTTCAGGAGACACAAAGTGACTTTCCCAGAGTTACATAGCCGATGGGTGACAGAGCCAGTCAGTGAGGCTGTCATCCAGTTCTGTAACCTCTGTGAAACCCATTCTTCCCTTGGGTGCTGGGGTGCTTGCTGAGTCCTGGCACTCATGTAGGTGTGTCTTATGCTGCAGCCGCTGACCAATCACGAATGATGCAGGAGCAGATGACAGGAGCAGCCATGGCCATGCCCGCAGACACAAACAAAGCTTTCAAGGTATATATATACTCCATTAGCCTTCCAAAGTCACAGTGATGCTCAGAAAGGTGTTACCAAGAATTATTTTAAAAACAGGTTCCTTGCAGGGAGTGTTGTGTGGTTCCATCGTTTTAATTTAAACTTAGCAAAAACATACTTTACACATCTCTTTTTCCTGAGACAGAATCGTCTATTAAGTAAATTGGAGATTCTTGGTACTTTTACTCATTTGTAAATGCTCACCGAAATTTAATCCACACTATCGATGCTGTAAAATAATCCAATCGGAGGTGCCAGGTAAACGTTTAGAATATTTTGAACCTTTTTTGAACCCCACAGACATCAGATATAAATTGCATTAAAAAAAAAATGCTAAGAGCCTTTTCACAAAAAGGTTCTAGAATTTGCAAAATCCAGTATGATTTTTGTAGAACAAAATCACTTTGTTTCATATAAAAACTAGAAATAGAAGGGAAGTTCCGGCCAGGCTCAGTGACTCATGCCTGTAATCCCTGCATTTTGGGAGGCCGAGGTGGGTGGATCACCTGAGGTCAGGAGTTTGAGACCAGCCTGGCCAACATGGTGAAACCCTGTCTCAATTAAAAATAGAAAAATAGGTCAGGCATGGTGGCTCGTGCCTGTAATCACAGTAGTTTGAGAGGCTGAGGTGGGTGGGTGGATCAGCTGAGGTCAGGAGTTCGAGACCAGCCTGGCCAACATGGCGAAACCCTGTCTCTACTAAAAATACAAAAAAAATTAGCCGGGCGTGATGGTGGGCGCCTGTAATCCCAGTTACTCAGGAGGCTGAGGCAGGAGAATTACTTGAACCCAGGAGGTGGAGGTTGCAGTGAGCCGAGATTGCAACATTGCACTCCAGCCTGGGCAACAAGAGTGAACTCTGTTTCAAAAAAAAGAAAACTACAAAAATGAGCCAGGCAGGGTGGCATGTGCCTATAATCCCAGCTACCCAGGAGGCTGAGGTAGGACAATCACTGGAATCTGGGAGGCGGAGGCTGCAGTGAGCCAAGATTGTGCCACTGCACTCCAGCCTGGACTCCATCTCAAAAAAAAAAAGAAGAGAAGTTCCTCGGCCTAATAAAGGGCATCTATGACAGACCCACTCAATGGTGAAAGACTGAAAGCTTCTTCTCTAAGATCAAGAACAAGATAAGGATGTCTGTTCTTGCCAGTTCTATTCAACTTGTCCAGGATGTACTAGCCAGGGCAGTTAAGCAAGAAAAAGAAAAAGTCATTCAGATTAGAAAGGAAGTAAACCTATCTTTGTTTGCAAATGACATGATCTTGTATATAGATCATCCTAAATAATCCACAAGAAAACTAACAGAGCTACTAAGTTTAACATACAAAAATCAATTGTGTTTCTATACACTGGTAATGAAGACTTGGAAATGAAAGTAAAACAATTTTATTTATAATAGCATCAAAAGAAATAAAATACTTAGAAACAAATTTGACAAATGCCTTTTGTTAGATTTTAACTGAAAGATTGCTGAAAGAAATTAAAGACGTAAATAAATGGAAAGACATCCATGTTCATAGATTGGAAGACTTAATATTGTTAAGATGGCAATACTCTCCAAATTTTATCCACAGATTGAACACAATCCCTATCAAAATCTTACCTGCCCTTTCTTGCAGAAATTGACAATCTGCTCCTGAAGTTCATATGGAAATTCAAGGGAATCAAAATAGGCAAAAATGTTGGAAAAACTGGAGAACTTACATGTCCTGGTTTTAAAACCTATAGCTTTGTAATAGTGATCAAAACTGCACAGTAATAAAAAACCGGCATAAGGAGAGATATAGATCAATGGAATAAAGTGGAGAGTTCAGAAATAAACCCATCCATTTATGAACAATTGATTTTCAAAGAGGGTACCAACATTATTCAGTGGGGAAAGAGTAGTCTCTATTCAGTAAATAGTGCTGGGAAAAGGATATCTACGTGCAAAAGAATGAAGCTGGGCACCTATTTTATACCATGTATAAAAATTAACTCCAAATGGTTCAACAGGCATGTGTAGTGCTGAAGAAAACAAAAAAAATTAGGTTCAAATTAGCCAAATGTGGTGGCGCATGCCTATAGATGGGAGGATCACTTGAGCTGAGGAGTTCGAGGCTTCAGTGAGCTGTGATTGTGCCACTGCATTCCAGGTTGGGTAACAGAGTGAGACCCTGTCTTAAAAAGAAAAAGGAAATTAAATGGATCAATGACCCAAATCCCAAATATTGCATGATATTACTTACATAAAATATTTGGAATAGAAAAATTCACAGAGACAAGTAGGTTAGAGGTTACTGAGGAAGGGTTGAGGGGCAGTGGGGAGTTATTTCTTACTGTGTGCATTTTCTGTTTAAGGGGACATAAAACTTTGGAAATGATAGTAGACATGTATATACATTGTTAATATCATTAATTCCACTGAATTGTATATCTAAAATGGTTAAAAGTAGCATATATTATGTTACATATATTTTACCACAATAAAAAAATAAAAATTTGACTGAGTGCAGTGGCTTACAGCTATAATCTCAGCACTTTGGGAGGCCAAGACAGGCAGATCATTTGAGGTCAGAAGTTTGAGACCAGCCTGGCCAACGTGGTGAAATGCCATCTCTACTAAAAATACAAAAATTAGCTAGGCATGGTTGTGCACGCCTGAAATCCCAGCTACTTGGGAGGCTGAGGCATGAGAATCACTTGAACCCGGGAGGCAGAGGTTGCAGTGAGCAGAGATGGCACCACTACACTTTACCCTGGGCGACAGTGAGACCCTGTCTGAAAAAATAAACAACTAAAAAACAGTGAGATGCCACTTCATGCTCACTCAGGTGGTTATAATAAAAAAAGATGGACAATAATAAGTGTTGGTAAGAATGTGGAGAAATTGGAACCCTATTGTTGATGATGGTGCAGCCATTTTGGAAAACTGTTTTTTCCCCATTCCTCAAACAGTTAAAACATAATTACTATATGACCCAGCAATTTCACTCTTAGGTAAATAAGAGAGCTGAAAACATATGTCCACACAGAAACTTATGTGCGAATGCTCAGAGCATGATTCATAATAATCAAAAAGTAGATATAACCCAAATGTCCATCATCTGATGAATGGATAAACAATGGAATATTTTGAAATATAATCTATGTTGTATGTACAGTGGAATATATACAATGGAGTGTTACTCAGCTATAAGTAACAGTGGAGTGCTGGATCATGTTAAACAGGGAAGAACCTTGAAAACATGCTAAGTGAAAGAACATAACAAAAGGCCAGATACACCCAGAATAAGTGAAAAAAAGACACGAAAGATAAAGTAGTAGTTGCCAGAGGTTGTGGAAGGTGATTAATGGGAACCGTCTACTATTTTTTATGTGATTTATTTTTCTTATGATAAAGTGTTCTGGAATTAGATAGTGGTGGTGGTTGCACATATGAATATACTAAAAATCACTAAATTGTACACATTGAAGGGGTAAATTTTATGACATGGAAATTATATCTCAAAAACCCACTCATGAGCTAACATTTGTATTTCACGTTAAATAAGCTTTATTTATTTATTTTGAGAGGGTCTCACTGTGTCCCGCTGGCTGGAATGCAGTGGTACAATCCTAGTTCACTGCAGCCTTGAACTCTTGGACTTAAGCATTCCTCCCACCTCAGCCTCAGTACTGGTGCACGAGGAGCCAGTACTACAGGTGTGCACCACCACACCCAACTAATTTTTTAAAAAAATTGTGTAGAGATGGGATCTTGCTATGTTGCCCAGGCTGGTCTTGAACTTCCATTCTCAGGTGATCTTCCTGCCTCGGCCTGCCAAAGTGCTGGGATTACAGGCGTGAGGTACCATAGCTTACAAGCTTTTTAAAACAAATTTTTTTTTCTAAAAATGAAGTCTTACCATCTCTAGGGTGGTCTAAAGATAGGTTGTCCAGGCCAGTCTGAAACTCCTAGGCTCAAGCTATCCTTAGCCTCAGCCTCTAGAGTAGCTGCGACTGTAAATACATGCCACTGCACCCGACTCATAAAGCATTTTTTAGACACTCACTAATTTAAGGCAAAGTAGTCAGATTAATAGAATATTTGTGAAATGTAATTTCTTGGAAAATTCAGCAAATTTATTTCTGTTCAACATATTACTAGTTTACGTGCAAATTATTATATGCCAAAATAGTTTTTTAGTTCACACCATCAAAGTCTTTATTTCCATGATTAGAACTGACTGGACTCCTACAAACTGTAATGAAGTGCCATTGTGTATCTGGACATAAGGTTAGAGGAAGTGTTCTTAGGCCTACTGAAGATCTCCCGGGCCATTATGTCAGAGCAAAGCATGCACAATTTAAACCAGATGACAAGTCCCTTGATGAAAGAGCTGAGACTCAGAAAGCATTGATTTGTCTATTGTACATCCCTCAAGAGTACTGTGGGGCACAAAGGTGCTTAGTGAGTGTGAGCTGATAGAGGGACTTTGCAGTCAGACCAAAATTTAAATCTCAGCTCCATTAGTTCCTAGTGCCAGTGACCTTGAACAAATTATTTGACCTCTTAGCCTTGGTCTCTTGATCTATAACTTGAGAGGGGAGGAGAGGATGAGGATAGCAGCATTTCCCTTGTAAGATTGAATTAGCTTATACTTGCAGATAGCTCACGCCAGCTTCTGGCCCAGACTAAGTGGTCACTAAAGGTTAGCCACAGCTTTCAGTAACAATTCCCTCTTTCCCTGCCTGGGTGTTCTCTTCCATTACAGACAGAGTGGGAAGCTTTGGAGCTGACAGATCACCAATGGGCACTCGATGATGTCGAGGAAGAGCTCATGGCCAAAGACCTCCACTTTGAAGGCATGTTCAAAAAGGAATTACAGACCTCTATTTTTTGAAGACCAAGCAGGGATTAGCTGTGTCAGGAACTTGGAGTTGCACTTAACCTTGTAACTTTGTTTGGAGCTGGCGCCTCTCAGAATAAAAAGGAGGATGCAGGAGCTGGCGGGCGTGCAGCAAGGCTTGTTCTTGTCTGGGCTGTGTTCCCCTTTATGTTTGAAATTGGAGGAAATAGGAGTAGTATGGTGGGCAACTTGTTATTTTAAAAACGTTTTAAATGTTCCTTCTGGTGACTCTAGTAATGAAACGCAGAGAAAGGGGGAAACCTCAAGCTACTGATAATATATAAAATCTTAGCAGAAATCCAATCTTTGGAGGAAACATTGTTAATTATAACTAATTATTATGTGCAGTCAGCTGACATCTAGCCACAGGAAACTCCTGTTTTCTTGGGATCCAAACACCCTCTGTTTTACCATTAGTTTTGTTAGTATTGTTAACTCTCTTTACACAAGTCAACCATTTCCACTACCAAAGGTTTAGAAACTATGGATAAACAAAATAAATCTCCTTATATTGTTCATTTTAAGCCTACATAGACATAGAAAGCAAATATGTCAAAACCATATTCAAATAAAACTCTTTTCAGAGTGAATACCCAGAGCCAGGACAGATTCAGCAAACCTTTTATATCCCTTAATTCTGTCCAGTGAAAATCAGTGACCCTGAGGCACTGCCAGATTCTAAAGTGCCTTTGGGATCATCAGAGACAGGTTATAAATAATGGAAAATCTTGATCTGGATGTCAGTATATCAAATCTATCAAATCCATTGACAGATCAGTGGTGCTATACTGGAAATGGCTACTCCTTTGGATGAAAGACCTCATTTCCCAGTTGCTCTGAACAAAATAGAATTTACATATTGCTGTAAGAAGGAAGAGACAGTAGTTGTTGGTAGAAACATAGAGAAGGGTGCCCAAGAATAATTCTGTCTGGATTAAAGATCCCAGGGAAGTGACAGGGTGCCATTTTTGTACCGAGGTGAATATAATTTGCATGTTGAGTGCGGTAATTAAGAACAAACAACTCTTGACTCCACAAATTAAACCATCCTGTTTTCTGTTTGCCTGTGAAAGTGTTGCCTCTGTAAGTCACTTAACAGCCTTCTGCCAACAGTTTTGACTATCTTGGACCAGTGTCGGAGTGTGTAAGATGACAGAGATGTGAACCTTGCCTTCAACTCACAAGAGTGGGACACGTAGAGAGAGCTTTTTAAATTTTTTTATTATTTTTTTCGAGACAGTACCTAGCTATGTTGCCCAGACTGGTCTTGAACTTGTGAGTTCAAGCCATCCTCTTGCCTCAGCCCCCAAAGTGCTGGGATTATAGGCATGAGCCACTGTGCCTGGCCGAAAGAGACCTTTTTTTGAGGTCACAGAATCTGAGAATCTGGAATCTCTGACCTTGCCCTCTAGAGTAACATACACGGGCACAGACACAGACATTTCCCTGTAAAGCTTATTCATAATGACCTGCAGACCCAAGTTAAGAAACCTTGACCTTTAAAGATAGTTAAAATGGCTGCTTATGCCAGATATTAAAGGAACAAGGATTCACAGGGGAGCTAACCTTTGCCCTGGGCCTTGAAATACTTCCTCAGTGTAGAAGGGCATTCCAAGCAGAGAAAACAGAATCAGCAAAAGCCCATAGATTAATCTGCAATTCATTAAACTGTCTGCAAGGAACTAGGGAGTGGAGTGGTCCAGTATGCCCTGGAAAGGTCCGGGTTGGGTAGTAGGCAAATGGTCATTGGTGATTGAGTGGGAGGCCCCTCATTCCTGTGCATCGGGAGCATTTGAGTCTGCCTCTTCACCCACACAAGGTTTGGGCCTTTTTTCCTTGTAGCAAAGATGGGTGGTTAAAATGTGTGTGACCAGGTTGGCCAACATGGTAAAACCCTGTCTCTACTAAATATACAAAAATTAGCCGGGTGTGATGGTGCACGCCTGTAGTCCCAGCTACTCAGAAGGCTAAGGCAGGAGAATCACTTGAACCTGGGAGGCAGAGGTTGCAATGAGCTGAGATTGTACCACTGCACTCCAGCCTGGGCAACAAGAGTGAAACTCTGTCTCAAAAAAAAAAAAAAAAGTGTTTGAGACTTACCTGCCTTATTGTACTGGTAGTAAATGCACAGACTTGTCCTTGGCATCATCAAGTCAAAAGGAAAAGCCAAGTTTGTTTTAGTAGGCTCTTTGCAGAACCAGCGCACAGGTTTAGGGAGCAGTGCTTATTGTGTGTGTTCCTGGAGTTCAATTTGGGCCAGGCTATAAATGAGAATTGCGTCTCTTCTAGCCACCTGGACTTACCACCTGATACCATTTAGGACACTGCAAATGTCCACTTGCTGATTATGGTATACAACAGGGGTGTCCAATCCTTTGGCTTCCCTGGGCCACAATGGAAGGAGAATTGCCTTGGGCCATACATAAAATACACTAACACTAATAACAGCTGATGAACTAAAAAAACAAAACAGCAGTGTTTTAAGTTTATGAATTTGTTTTGGGCCGCATACCAAGCTGTCCTGGGCCACATGCAGCCCACAGGCCAGACAAGCTTAGTATAGAAGGCACCACACAAAGAAAGCTAAATACTCACAGTCAACTACACGACACAACTCAGAAAAATACAACATAGATTTGAGGTGAGTAGGTAAACCTGAGCTTAGGGACAAGAGTTGGCTTGATTCCTCTGTTTGGTCTGTAAGGTATGTGATGGGTATGTGTGTATGTGAAAGAGGGTTACTAACTGGATTAGGAACATTGCAGTTGCAGGTGACAAGCTGAACTCAAGCAATTAAAAAGGAATGGAAATTGACTCAATAACTAAAATGTCCAGTGGTTGGCTTCAGGCACAGCTGGATCCAGCTGATATCAGGACTCAGTTGTTGAGTTCTCAAGTCTGCTTTTTTCTCAGGCAGTTTTCTTCTAGAGAGAGGCACAAGCTTAGTAATTCTAATGAAAATAAAGAACTCCTTTAAAAAAAATCTAGCATAAGTTAGGATCACATCTAACTAATCTGCTTTGGGTCACATACAGATTCCAGGAACTACATAGCTTCTCATAAATAAACTACAAGAACGGAAGGTAGAATCGAAGTGATTCCCCAAAGGAAAACTGGGATGCTGTTGCCAGAAGTGGCATGGGTACCAGACAAAAAAAAAAAAATCTTACAGGAGGTGCTGTCCCTGTCCTTGGAGGTAATTGCGGTCTGCAGACATTTGCAGGATTTCTAAGTGTGCTAAGGGCCATGCTAGATATTTTCAGATCTTTCTGTTCATTCAACCAGTAGTGAATTGAGTGTTGCCAGGCACTGCACATGAATAAGATGTAGTCACAGGCCTTAAAAACTCAGACTACTGTAGAACATGCTGTGACAGGGACGATCCTAGGGAGTCTGTGGGAACATCCTGCAGGTCATCCAATCAGGGAAGGCTTTCCAGCAGAAGCATCTGAACTAAGTTGTGAAGGATCGTGAGGAATTTGCCAGAAAAAAATATACAGACTGTTCCAAACAGAAGCAACAGTGTGTGCAAAGTCCCAGAAGCAAAGGCATTGGTGTTTTCATGGAACTGAAGACCTGGCATGACCTGCAGTATAGAATATGAAAAGACACTGATTTGGATTGTACACTTAAAATGGGTAAATGGTGTGGGGTGTGAATTATAGCTCACTAAAGCTGCAAAAATGTCAGGAGGCAGCACTAGGACCAGATGGCAGAGGAGCTTCTAAGTCATCCCTCAGAGGCGGAACTTCATCCTGATGGTGGCAGCAGGAAGCCTTTGCAGGGACTGGTGTAAAGGGATTTGCTGCTGGTCAAGGAATGGGATGGAGGGGCAGAAGTGGGTATGGAGAGAACCAGAGTGAGAGTGCGATGGTAGTGCCGTCGGAGGAAAAGGCACAACATTGAACCCATGTCCATTTTTAGCTCCTGCTTTCTCATACTCACTGTGTTGCCTTGCAGAAGACAGTTTCCCTCTGTGGGCCTCAGTCACCCATTGGTCACAAGGGGATCATATGGTGCAGCTGCTTGGAAAAGTCTGACAGGTCCTCAAAAGTTTAAATGTAGAGTTTTCATATGACTCAGCAGTTCCACTCCTAAATAGATATATACCCAAGAGAAGTGAAAACATTGGCCGGGCGCGGTGGCTCATGCCTGTAATTGCAGCACTTTGGGAGGCTGAGGCAGGTGGATCATGAGGTCAGGAGTTCGAGACCAGCCTGGCCAACATGGTAAAAACCTGTCTCCACTAAAGATACAAAAAATTAGCTGGGCATGGTGGTGCGTGCCTGTAATCCTAGCTACTCAGGAGGTTAAGGCAGGAGAATCACTTGAACCTAGGAGTCGGAGGTTGCAGTGAGCTGAGATCACACCATTGCACTTCATCCTGGGTGACAGGGCAAGACTCCATCTCAAAAAAAAGATAAAGAAAGGAAACGTATGTCCAGATTGGGAGCGTTCGTTCATGCCTGTAATCCCAGCGCTTTGGGAGAATGATGCGAGTTGGTTTGAGCCTCCTGGAGTCCCAGCTACTCAGGAGACTGAGGCAGGAGAATTGCTTGAACCTGGGGGCTGGACGTTGCAGTGAGCCAAGATTGTGCCACTGCACTCCAGCCTGGGCTACAGACTGGGCAACAGAGTGAGACTCTGTCTCAAAAAAAAAAAAGAAAGAAAAAAAGAAAACATGTCCACACAAATACATATACATGAATATTCATAGAGTATTATTCATAGTAGCCACAAAGTGGGAAACAACCCAAATGTCAATCAGCTAATGGATGGATAAATAAAATATGATATATCCATACAATGAGGTGTCATTCAGCAATAAAAACAATGAAGTACTGGCCTGGTGCAGTGGCTCACACCAGTAATCCCAACACTTTAGGAGGCTGAGGTGGGAGGATTGCTTGAGGCCAGGAGTTCAAGACCGGCCTGGCAACATAGCAAGACCTTGTGTCTACAAAGAATAAAAAAAATCATCTGGGCATGGTGGCACATACCTATAGTCCCAGCTACTCAGGAGGCTGAGGTAGGAGGGTGGTTGCTTGAGCCCAGGAGTGGAGATTACAGTGAGCCATGATTGTGCCACTGCACTCCAGCCTGGGCAACAGATTGAGACCCTGTCTCTAAAACAGTAAAACAGGGTAGGCACAGTGTCTCATGCCTGTATTCCAAGCACTTTGGGAGGCTGAGGCAGGAGGATCACTTGAGCCCAGGAGTTGGAGACCAGCCTAGACAACATAGTGAGGCCTCATCTCTACAAGAAAATGAAAAATAAAAAATCAGCCAGGCATGATGGCACACACCTGTGGTCCTAGCTACTGGGGAGCCTGAGGTGGAAGGATTGCTTGAGCCCAGGTGGTCAAGGTTGCAGTGAGCCATCATTGCACTGCTGCACTCCAGCCTGGAAGACAAGTGAGAGCCTGTCTCAAAAATATAAATAATAATAAAGTAATTATCACTATTTTGCCAGAATTTTATTTTATTTATTTAATTTTTTTTTTTTTTTTTTTTTTTTTGAGACGGAGTTTCGCTCTTGTTACCCAGGCTGGAGTGCAATGGCGCGATCTCGGCTCACCGCAACCTCCGCCTCCTGGGTTCAGGCAATTCTCCTGCCTCAGCCTCCTGAGTAGCTGGGATTACAGGCATGCGCCACCATGCCCAGCTAATTTTTTGTATTTTTAGTAGAGACGGGGTTTCACCATGTTGACCAGGATGGTCTCGATCTCTTGATCTCGTGATCCACCCGCCTCGGCCTCCCAAAGTGCTGGGATTACAGGCTTGAGCCACCGCGCCCAGCCTTTAATTTTTTTTTTTTTGAGACGGAGTCCTGCTCTATCACCAGGCTGGAGTGCAGTGGCAGGTGATCTCAGCTCACTGCAACCTCCACCTCCCGGGTTCAAGCGATTCTTGTGCCTCAGCCTCCTAAGTAGCTGGGATTACAGGTGTGCACCACTGTGTCTGGCTAATTTTTGGATGTTTAGTAGAGAAGGGGTTTCACCATGTTGGCCAGGCTGATCTCAAACTCCTGACCTCAGGTGATCCGCTTTCCTCTGCCTCCCAAAGTGCTGGGACTACAGGCATGAGCCACTGCACTGGGCCCAGAATTTTTAAATGTTATCTCCCAAAATAACTTTTGTAGGGGGAGCGGAGGGAGCAGGGGAGTTGGATATTTAAAAGTAAATCACAAATATGTCATTTCACACATAAATAGTAGGTATAACAGGGAATTTTTTACACATGACCCACAAGACCCATAAGCATAACACACATAACCCATAAGCATGTTTGTATCTCACCTGATACAAACATGCTTTATACCTTAATATATTCTAAGACCCAATCTGTGTTCGTATTTCTCTAATTGTCTTAAAATGTCCTTTCCCCAGTGGATTTGTTTGAATGAGCCTGCCCATGAGGTCCCCATGTGGCATTTGGTTGCTGTGTCTCTTAAATCTCTTATGTAACAGTTTTCCCTCCCTCCCTTTTTTTTTTCTCAAGACATTCATTTGTCAAAGAAACCATGTTTGTTGTCTCTGTAGAATTCTGTGAATCTTTGAAAATGTTATCTGAATAGGAAATTAAATCTTCAGATTGTTTTTCACTTTAAAGAAAGATTAAGGGGAATGAATGAGTGACAGATGCATAAAAAATTAAGCAAATGAAAAACCAAGCAGCACTTACTGCAGGAGAAACAGAATGTCTAGGGAGGGAATCCTTAGACTCACAGTACACTTCTTGAACCAGCTGTGAATAATTGTTTTACAGTTCTCATATTGTAAATGCAGACTAATGATATCAAAAAACAGTACAGAAAAATGTGGAAAGTAATAGAAGAGCTATATTTTCATATTATCTTCACAGTAGTCAATAGATTAACCCCCAAAACTGAAAATAATTAACATTGGCAGCATAAATCTGATGTGAAAATAGACATAAATACCAGAAGAAATAGCCAGAAGTACCAGAAAGAGTTGAAAATAATTACTTCCAGAAAGTGGGAATTGAGAGTGAAAGGGAATGCGGTAAGGATCTGCTGATTTTATTTTTTTAATTAATTTAATTAATTTATTTATTTTTGTTTTTTCTGTTTTTCTTCGCATGTCCTTGAATTAGGATCTGCTGATTTTAAAGTGGCGTCAGATTTCACAAAAAAATTACTCTTGACCAGGTGTGGTGGCTCATGCCTGTAATCCCAGCACTTTGGGAGGCAAAGTAGGGCAGATTACTTGAGGTCAGAAGTTCGAGACCAGCCTGGCCAACATGGTGAAACCCTGTCTCTACTAAAAATAGAAAAATTAGCTGGGCATAGTGGTGCATGCCTGTTATCCTAGCTACTTGGGAGGCTCAGTCAGGAAAATGGCTTGAATCCAGGAGGCGGAGGTTGCAGTGAGCTGAGATCATGCCACTGCACTCCAGCCGGAGTAAAAAGAGAGAGAGTCTGTCTCAAACAAAAACAAAAAACAAACAAACAAAAAACCTCTTTAAAAAGATCAGATTTGTTTAGTTGGTATTGGTGGAAGCTAAAGTGTGAGAATGAATAGGTTGACTCCAGGAACCCTTGAGGCAGAATTTGGCCAGTTTAGTAAAGGAGTATAACTTCCCGTACCCTCAGAGCGCAGGACAGTGGGCAGAGCACAGAGAAGGCTCGCCAGCCTGTACTCTCTCCTACCTGTTCTGCCTTTTGTTTATTTGCTCGTGCCGGCCAGAGCCACTGGCCAGAATGAAAATGCCAGCCAACTGTCCTGGGCTTTGTCTGAGCAGCAGATTTCAGCATTGCCAGCCCCATCTTCTTTGCCTTTTCCTTCTGTCTCTTTCCCTGGGAGGTCACAACAACTTCCAGCTCTGTTGGTTTGAAGTCAACAGAGATCCAAACAGGCGGGCCTAGTTTCATGGACTCAATTAACTCCTAATACAGTAAGGGCTGCCTGGAAGGCCTGAGTTTCCCATCTCCCCCACTTTCCTCTCTGAGGTTGTTCCAGAGGGGTAGGAGGGTGTCATCACTATTAAGAGCACCTGTTCTGGCCGGGCGCAGTGGCTCACGCCTGCAATCCTACCATTTTCGGAGGCCAAGGTGGGCAGATCACATGAGGCCAAGAGTTTGAGACCAGCCTGGCCAACATCACAAAACCCTGTCTCTACTATAAATACAAAAGCAAGACTCCATCTCAAAAAAAAAAAAGAGCACTAGTTCTAAAGTCAGACCTGTGGCTTGGCCCCTTAGTTGCTGCATGACCTTTAACAAGGGATTGAACTCTGAGCTTCAGCTTGCCAGCTGTATAATGAAAAACATAACACATAGGGTTGTCATGAGGACTTAAATAATGGTGTGTAGCATAGTTTTTGGCAGACCAAGTGCTTGGTAAACAGGAGATATTGACCACCCCTTGTATACATGGAGTCATCTTTTATCCCCGCCGTCACAGAGTCTCCAGAAGGATGCTGGGAGCGCCATCTGGAGCTGAAATACTCCCCATCCACACCTGTGCCTCGTGTTCCCCACTTATACATTCACCTCCACCCCAGCCAGTCTCCTCTTTCCATATGATCAACTTTCACCTTGGCCTCTGGCCAAAGGGATCCTAATCTCTCTTGCCTTTGTTTGGAATCTCAGAACCCCTGCTGGTTGATGGTTTAGAAACGCTATGAGATTGGGGCCCCTGGTTCCAAAGAGGGCAGCCAGCAAGCAGCCAGATGGCTCTGCATGGACTGGGAGGTCAGGCACTCACACACCTGCCCTCATCATGAGAAACTGAGGAAGGGAACCGAGCCAGCTCCGAGCCTGCAGAGGAGATCCAAAGGAGGCTCCCAGAGAGTTCACAAGAGAAAGTGAGAAGAAGAATCCAGACTCCTTAGCTTCTGTAGGGGGCCCTAGGACTGCCTTCCAGCCAAGACTGCCCACAAGGGAAAAGATACACGTCCCCCGAAGGACGTTAGGATGCTGTCAGGAAGGGAAATGGTTATTGTACAACCCTCCGAAATGTCAATTCGGTATTGTATGTAGAATCAGGATCCAGTTCACTTCCTACAAGATTGGAACAACTGGCTAGATCTAACAAGGTAAGCAACAAACAGATGTATAATCCTACATTAAGAGTCAATAAACCAGTTGTACATGAAGAGATGGGAAGACCATACTACTAAATCAAATGGGTAACAAAGTGAAGTTGCTGCTAGAAATTCAGTGTGAGGCCATATGAATGGAGTAGAATCCTGGAAAGGAGAGGTGAAAGTTCAGCTTTACTCCCAACTAGGTTCATTTCCAAGAGTCCGACTTTAAGGGGGACGTCATTGAGCTGATAAGAAGCAAACAGAGAAGAGATCCCACGTGGTAAGAACCCAGAATCCTGTCTTGCAAGGAACAGCTGAAAAACTGGGAGGGTTTGTCCTGGAGAAAGAAGACTCCAGAGAAAGGAGAGATGCCTTTACAATTCTCAAGAGGCTCCAACAAGAAAACAGCTGGTCAGATGATGTGGTGAAATGGGTAAGGCCTGCACTCTCTCCCAGAGTCAAAGAGCTGGATGCAGACCCCACCATTTACCAGCCTTTAGGGATGGAATAGTCTTCAAACGGCAACACGTCAGACACAACTGAGGGCTGAGTATGGCTTTGCTGTGAGAGCCAGAGGTAGGAAGCCACTGGGAGGGAGATGTTAGCTCAGCCCTGGGAAGAATTTTTTCTTTTTTTCTTTTTTAAGTTAAATTTAAGTTTTTATTTGATACAGGGTCTCTTTCTGTCACCCAGGCTGGAGTGCAGTGGTGCAATCTTGGCTCACTGCAACCTCTGCCTCCTGAAGTGATCCTCCCACCTAACCCTCCTGAGTAGCTGGGACCCAGGTGCCCACCACCACACTTGGCTAATTTTTTTTTTTTTTTTTTTTTTTGGTAGAAATGGAGTTTTGCCATTTTGCCCATGCTGGTCTCGAACTCCTGGGCTCAAGCAATCCTCCAGTGCTGGCCTCCCAAAGTGCTGGGAATACAGGCATGAGCTATCACACAAGCCAAATTTTCTTTTTTCTTTTTTGTGACAGAGTCTTGCTCTGTTGCCCAGGCTGGATGGCAGTGGTCAGTGCACTCCAGTGACACTGCAGTGACCACAGCTCACTGCAGCCTTGACCTCTTGGGCTCAAGTGATTCTCCTGCCTCAGTCTCTGGAGTAGGTAGGACTACAGCCATGCACCGCCACGCCCAGCTAGTTTTTGTTTTTTTTTTTTTAATTTTTAAAAATTAAAAAAGATCTCACCATCTTGCCCATGCTGGTCTTGAACTCCGGGGCTCAAAATGATCCTCCTGTCTAGGCTTCCCAAAGTGCTGGGATTACAGGCGTGAGCCACTGCACTCAGCCCTACCTCATTTTTTATAATCACATATATTTCTTGTGTGGATTTCCCTTAATGAGTTGAGCCTAGCAGTGGATGTTTAGTATATCAAGAGGTGTTCAAAGAATGGCCAGGAACGTTTTGACAGTGTCTACTGGCCCTGAAAATGTGCAGACTCGTAGATTTGACTACCATGACTAAGCTAGGCAATTATCTGGTAGGTGCACTTGTGCACAGGCACAATGATGTCTCTGCAAGGATGGCCCCTGCTCCATTATCCCTGCTAGTCAAAGGCTAGAAACAACCTGTGTCCAATCACAGGGGTCAGGATAAAGAACACTAACTAGCTGACCATATGCTGGAATTCTCAACAGTGGATACAAGAAATGAGATAGATCTATAGATATTTACATGAAAAATGTGCCAGAATATATCGTAAAGTGAGAGAGAGAAAGGGGAATTACAGTGGCTGGGCACGATGGCTCACGCCTGTAATCCCAACACTTTGGGGAGCCAAGGCAGGCTGGTCACCTGAGGTCAGGAACTGGAGACCAGCCTGGCCAACAAGGTGAAACCCCGCCTCTACTAAAAATATAAAAATTAGCCGGGCGTGGTGGTGCATGCCTATCATCCCAGCTACTAGGGAGGCGAAGGCAGGAGAATCACTTGAACCTGGGAGGCGGAGGTTGCAGTGAGCCGAGATCACGCCACTGCACTCCAGCCTGGGCAACAGAGCAAGACTCCGTCTCAAAAAAAAAAAAAAGTGTACAGTATGACGTCATTTCTATTTAATATGCATATGTAACTGTGCATTGAAAAGGATCTGAAGGATACACGCCGAGCTGCAGGTAGGATTTACCTAAAAGGATATAGGGATATAGATAAGGAGGAAGTGAGCTCCCCGTCCCATGAGGTATGCAAGCAGAGGCTAGCTGCCTCGCTTTCAGGGATGCTGCAGAAGGCATTTCCACATCCCTCAGAGGTGACCTCGCTTCCACTCTGAACCCTGAGAATCCCTGAGCGAGGGGAAGTCAGGGCTGGGAGAAGAGTCCAGCCCTAAGGGGAAAGAGTTAAGCAGGGCTGCGCTCCTGTGGGCGGGCTTGCGATCGGCAGCGCCGGGCTCTGTTAGCCGAGTCTGAGCATCTCGGAGGATGCGGCGCGGCGAGCGGCTGCAGGGACGCGCGCAAGGTGAACGCGGGGGCTGCGGCGCGCAGGTGAGGAGCTGGCCCAGGGAGGGGGCGATGGCGGGGCCCCGGCGGGGAGCGTGGCCTGCTGCCCCCCTCGCGGGCGTGGGCGACCAGGCCTACACGGCGCCCACCCCCATCCTGGACACTGCGGGAAGGCGCGGAGCCAGGGAGAGAGGAGACGGAGGAGGAGAAGGAGGAGAGGTAACCCGAGATGGACCAGCTCCGAGGCTCCCCTGCAGCGGCCTCGCCCTGTCCCCACGCCGGCCTCTCCCCAGTCCCTGCGGCAGAGAGATCCCCCACCCCCACAGCCTCTCCAGCAGTGGGAGCCCAGGGCTGGGGAAGCCCCCGCCTTGTCCGCAAGTGCCCACATCTCTTCGGTTGGCGGTGGTGGGTAGATGGCATGTTTATCTTCAGAGCCCCCACTCAGCTGTCTTCTCAGCAACGCTTTCTGGACTCTCTGCACAAGATGAGCCTCCGAGGGCATCACAACCCTGATTGTGTCCACTCAGCTGGCTGTGTGACCTTGGGGGAGTTGCTCACCCTCTCTGAACCCGTTTCTTCCCCCTGTGAAATAGTTATTCCCACACCTCATTTTGGGAGGGCGGAATGACATGTTGCTAAGCTTAGCACAGGAGCCTAACTGGGGGAGAGCTAAACACAGGAGCACTGTTTTTAGCCAGTACCTGTGTTAGGGGCCACTCAGCACACCCCTACCTACTTACTCCCAATCCTGGAGCTAAGCCCTGTCTCTGGACCCCCAGCACCTAGTCTAGACCAGGAGCCGCCAATGGGGCTCCGTGAGTGTTTGAGAAATGAACTAACAAGGCTTTAAGACAGAGTCTAAACTCGAGTTTGGAGGATGGGCCTCAGAGGTCTTTGAATTCCTTGAAATTGTCCACAACTTTTGGTGAGCCTGGATCTTTTCCCCTGGAGAACACCTGAGGTTTTCAGTGGCTTCTCAAGGTGTCTGTGAGCCACCACGGGTTAAGAGCCAGGAAGCTTTGGGGACACCTGCTTCCCAGAGAGGAAAAGGGCAGGACCTCTTCCCCCTAAACACACCCAGGCTTCAGCTCTTGCAGCCTCCATGCACCATCTCCTGGTGGTGGGGCCCCTTCCTGCCTCCCTGGCTCACCAAGAGGCTCTCGGGAACAGGAAATTTTGGGGGATAGCCGCCTGGGACCAGGTATATACTGGAGACTGCAGGTTTGAAACAAGAGGCAGGAGATTATTACAGAATGAGGCTAGGGTGACAAGTGCCCAGGAAGGTCAGAGAAGGAAGGCGGAAAGAGGAATGGCCAAGCTGAAACAAGCCACCATCCCATCTTACCTGGGTGTTTACACTGGCCTCTCTCTCCGCTTTTTTTTTTTTTTTTTTTGAGATGGGGTCTTGCTCTGTTGTCCAGGTTGGAGTGTGTGGTGGTACAATCTTGGCTCACTGTAACCTCCACCTCCTGGGTTCAAGTGATTCTCCTGCCTCAGCCTCCCAAGTAGCCGAGATCACAGGCCCGAACCACCATACTCAGCTAATGTTTGTATTTTTAGTAGAGGTGGGGTTCACCATGTTGGACAGGCTGGTCTCGAACTCCTGACCTCAAACAATCCACCTGCCTCGGCCTCCTAAAGCGTTGGGATTACAGGTGTGAGCCACAGTACCCAGCCTCTCTCTGCTTTTTAAAACACGAATAAGGCTTTGTCATCCCCATGCTTCCCATCCCCTCTAGCTGCCTGTAGCATGTGGAGTAAAATTCAGGCGCCGTGTCAAGGCCTACAAGACACCTGTGACCTTGCTCCCGCCTTCCTGATTTTCATTTCCTGTGCTTCAGCCACATTCCTCCTGTTCTTTTTTTTTAGACAGAGTCTTACTCTGTCTCCCAGGCTGGAGTGCACTGGCACAATCTTACCTCACTGCAACCTCTGCCTCCTGGGTTCAAGCCATTCTCCTGCCTCAGCCTCCCGAGTAGCTGAGATTACAAGCACCTGCCACTGCACCTGGCTAATTTTTGTATTTTTAGTAGAGACGAGTGTTTCGACATGTTGTCCAGGCTGGTCTTGAACTCCTGGCCTCAAACGATCCACCAGCCTTGGCCTCCCAAAGTGCTGGGATCATAGGTGTGAGCCACCGTCCCTGGCCCACACTCCTGTTCTTATTTCTCGAATTCACCCAGCTCATTCCTGCCTCAGAGCCTCTGCCCTTTCTGTTCCCTCTGCCAAATGCCTTTCCCCCAAATCTTCAAACAGCTGACTCCTTCTTATTCAGCATTTAGCTTAAATGTCACCTCAGAGAGGACATCCTGGTACCCCCTGTGTTAAGTGGCCTCTCATACATCTCTTAGCCCTGTTTTATTTTCTTCATAGCTCATCTTATTTAAAATTATGTATTGTCTGTCTCCCCCCTAGAATGCCGTTCATGAGGGCAATCTTGTCAGTCTTGTTCACTGCTTTATTCTCAGGGCCTGGCACATAGTGTGTGTTCAAATTACTTGTTGAAATAGTTAAGAGGAATGGAGAGACAGAAAGCTTTCTGGACAGAGGAAAAAGTGAAAGGGTCCTCATGCTTGTCAAGCACTGGGTATGGACCTTGCCCATAAGTGTTTTGTTATTTAAGTCTTGTAAGAGCCCCCTCAAGTTAGGGACGCTTATTATCCCCATTTTACTGATGGAAAAACTATAATGCAGAGAGGTAAAATGACTCCCCCAGGAAATGAAGACACTGGGATTCAAACTTAGGCCCCTCCCCAAAGGCAGATGCATCCTCCTCTCCCTCTCCACCTCTCTCATTTTTGAAGTGGGCTTTTAGGAATAGGATTTGAGGCTGGGCGCAGTGCCTCACACCTGTAATCCCAGCACTTTAGGAGGCTGAGATGGGCAGATCACCTGAGGTCAGGAGTTCGAGCCCAGCCTGGCCAACATGGTGAAACTCCATCTCTACTAAACATATAAAAATTAGCCAGGTATGGTGGCACACACCTGTAGCCCCAGCTACTCGGGAGGCTGAGGCAGGAGAATCTTGAACCCGGGAGGCAGAGGTTGCAGTGAGCCAAGATCATGCCACTGCACTTCAGCCTGAGTGACAGAGCAAGACTCTGTCTCAAAAAAAAAGAAAGAAAGAAAAAAAAGAAAAAAAGAACAAGATTTCAGCAAGTGAAGGAGAAGGGAGAGAGCATTCCCTGCTGAGAGAACAGCAGCAGCAAAGGCTTGGGAGTCACACAGTCCAGTGGGTGTTGGAGGACAGATGCGTGGCCTGTGGTGGCCAGTCTTGGAAGGCCAGGAGAGGAGCTTATGCTCTCTCCTCAGGGAAATGGAGACCACTGAAGGTTTTGAAGTAGGGCAAGTGCCACGTCCAGCAGTTTTAAAAGCAGAGAAGTTGCTGCCTTGTGTTGCTCTTCTTTCCTGCCAGCCCCTTGAGGAAGCCATGGAGACCCTCAGCCCTCACATGTCATTTCCCCTGTTTTTTTTTTAGGCTCATCCAGTGAGGACTGGAAGGTGGGGGCTTTAGGCCCAGGCATCGGAGTAGACCATGGCCTCCAGCCCATGGGGCTGTATATGTGGCCTCCTGCTGCTGTATATGTTGCTGCCGCTCCTGGGGACTGGCCCTGCCCTGGGCAGGGGCTTTCCCAGGCCACTTGAAAACTCTGAAATCCCTATGATCCCCAGAGCCCACCCCAAGCGTTCTGTGGGCTTAGAGCCCCAGGACTTACACATCTTCCGGGAGAACCGCAGAGCTGAGAGTCACAGGAACTCTGATGTCCACCACGCCCCTGCTGCAGAGATGCCTGAGAAGCCTATGGCCTCTCCCCTTAGCCCAGCCCTGTACGTGCCCAAAGCAGCCCCCAGGGCTCAGAGAGAACAACTCTCAGTAACTGATGACCTCCAGATGGCCCCAGGGCCAAGTTCCCATGGCTGGACAGGACCTCTGGACTCACAAGAGCTTCTGGAGCAAGAAGTAGTGGCTCCCCACCCAGTGGGTCCCCCTCATCTTACTTTCATCCCCACAACTCCCAGACTTCAACTCAGGGTAGCCACAGTTCCTCCCTCCCTGCAGCATGGAGGCCAAGAGGGACAGCAGCCACCTAGAGATGAGGGTCTGAAGGCCAAAACCAAGAGCCGGGTCCCACCTACTTCTCCCTCAGACCACCAGGGCCCACCCCACACACTTGTTCCCCACTCAGGCACTGTCAAGAGGCCAGTGCTGGAAGGACAGGGTGGGTTTGCGGAGGACTTCCCGGACTTCCAGGAGGCAGCTCAAGGCCCCTTCACTCAGCAGGATCCAGCAGGCCCTGACGTTGGCTCGGTATCCCCAGCTGAGGTGGCCTACTCACAGGAGCCAGGGGGCCAGCCAGACTTGGCATTGGCCAGAAGCCTTCCTCCTGTTGAGGAGCTGCCAGTTGAGACTCCCAAGAGGGCTGGAGCTGAAGCAGCCTGGGAAGTCAGCTCCCCAGGTCCCCCGCCTAAGCAGGATGACCTCCCTGACGTTAAGGATTCACCAGGACCCCAGCCCACGGCTCCTCCTGCCTCAGAGGCTCCTGATGGGCAGTCCAAGCCAGGTGGGTATCAGTGCGGGTGCTGAATGATGTTCCGGGGCAACTGGATGCCTCAGTTCAGTTTGACCCTTGGTCCCTCTAGGTCTCATTTTCCTCATTGTGGCAAATGAGGGTGATTGTGCCTCAATCCTGAGGGATTAGGTTTTGGGGACTGTAGGAGGGTCAGGTACAGTGATGACTGCTTTGTCATTTCAGAGATAGCAGCAATGAATGGAGCAGACCCCATCTCCCCGCAGCGGGTGAGAGGAGCTATGGAGCTCCCAGGCACCCCCAAGTCCCTCATCCCTGGTCCCTCAGACCCTGGCCCAGCTGCAAACCGAACAGAGAGCCCCATGGGGGCCCTGCAGCCAGGTGAGGGCATGACTGGAGTATGGGGAGAGGGGAGTGTTCTGCCTAGTAACTCAGAACCTTTGTTGGGGGTATATGGAGGTGGAGGGTGGGGAATGAATGGAGACAATCACCTGCTTAAAGGAGTCTCCCAGGACTTCCTTCAAACAACCTAGGATAATATACTCATATCACTGGGGAATCTGGGAGAAGTCATTTGCCCTTTTGGGACTAGAATGTTCTAATATGTGACATGGATATGTTTAGAACAACAACAACAAAATTAGTTGGGCGTCGTGGTGTGTGCCTGTAGTCCCAGCTATTCCGGAGGCTGAAGTGGGAGATCGCTTGACCTAGAGGTCAAGACTGTAGTGAGCCCTCATTGCATCACTGCATACTGGACTGGGTGACAGGAAAAAAGAAAAAGAAAAAAACAATTCCAATGCCTAAGCCATGTCCCAAGAAATTCTTATTCCTTGGTCTCCAGATGATTTCTAATATGCAGCCCACGTGTTGAACTGCTGGGGTACTACTTCCCTGATAGCAGCATTTAATAAAAATGATAGCTGACATCCATTTAGCACTTACTGGGTGTTGGGCACCATGCTAAACATTTCGTCTTCTCCACAACCCAGTGAGGCAGGTGCTGTTATCTCCATTTTGCAGATTTGCTTGGAAAAGTTAAATGACTTGCCAACCACACTAGAGGATGATAGAAAATCAAAAGCACTTTTCAAAGGGCTATTTTAATATTGTTATCATTGCAGATGAAGCCGAGGAGTGGCCAGGGCGCCCCCAAAGCCATCCCCCAGCACCCCCAGTCCAGGCCCCCTCGACTTCACGCCGGGGCCTCATTCGAGTCACCACGCAGCGAGCCCTGGGTCAACCTCCCCCTCCAGAGCCTTCAGCCAGCTCCATGGCTTCAGCTCCGGCCTCCAGCCCCCCAGCCAATGCCACTGCACCCCCGCTACGCTGGGGACCCCTGCGGCGGGTGCTGAGCTTCTCCTGGGAGCTGCACGTCTACGGGGTGGGGGTGCTCTTTCTGCTGCCCGCGTTGTTGGCGCTGGCTGCGCTGGCAGCCGCCCCATCAGGGCCCTGGCTGGCATTGGTGGCCGCGGTGCTGGTGTTGGTGGCTTCGGGGCTGCGATCCGCCTATATGCTGACCGACCCTTACGGCTCACAGGCGCGGCTGGGCGTTCGCGCTGGCCTGGTGCTCTACAACCTGCCCTTCCCCTTGCTGCTCACAGCGCTGGCCGCCCTGACGCTGCTCGGCCTGGGCGTGGGGCTGCCGCCGCCGCTGCAAAACCCACTCCTGCTGGGAGCAGTGGCGTTGGCGCATGGTGTGGGTTTGCTCGCAACAGACCTGCTGTCCCCATGGTCTGCACTCAACCTCCTGACGCAGGGCTTGTCGTGCGCCTGGGGCGCGGCCGTGGCTCTGGGCACGCTCTGCCTGTGCCGTCGCCGCTTGCTGGACGGGCCGCGGGGCTGGGATGCCAGCCCTGGCCCTCGGCTGTTGGCCGTGGCGGGTGCGCTGGGGCTGCTGGCCAGTGGCTTGCAGCTGGCGGCTGCGCTCTGGCTGTACCCGGGCCCAGACCGCGTGGGTCGCTTCTCGTGGGCCTGGTGGGGTGTCCACTTCTGGCTGCGCCTCCTGGAGCTGACATGGGCGCTCACCCTGGCGCTGGCCGCGGTGGCTGCCGCGAGACCCAGGCCGCCCACGGAGCACGCTTGGTGGGCTAAGCTGATGCGTCTGGCGTGCCCGGCGCCGTCGGGCAAGAGCGAGGTGCCGGAGCGTCCCAATAACTGCTACGCAGGGCCCAGCGGCATTGGTGCAGGCAGCTTGGACATCAGCAAGAGCCTCATCCGCAACCCGGCGGAGAGTGGGCAGCTGGCCACGCCCAGTTCAGGCGCCTGGGGCTCGGCTGCGTCGTTGGGTCGCGGACCCCAGGGTGGCCCGGGACTGTCCCGCAACGGTGTAGGTCCGGCGCCATCGCTGAGCGAGCTGGATCTGCGGCCGCCCTCGCCCATCAACCTGAGCCGCAGCATCGACGCCGCACTCTTCCGCGAGCACCTGGTACGAGACAGTGTGTTCCAGCGCTGCGGCCTCCGCGGCCTGGCCTCCCCGCCGCCTGGAGGCGCTCTGCGGCCGCGCCGGGGCAGCCACCCCAAAGCCGAGTTCGATGACGCAGGCTCCACGGTCCTCCGCGGCCGCTGCAGGTCGCTCAGTGATGTGCGCGTGCGCGGGCCGGTCCCACGGCACGTAGTGGACGAGCCCGACGGGGCGGCCGCGGCGCCTTCTGGCAGCTCCCTGGACAGCTTCTCCAGGGGTTCACTCAAGATCAGTTGGAACCCCTGGCGCCATGGGCTGTCGTCGGTGGACAGTCTGCCCCTAGATGAGTTACCCAGCACTGTGCAGCTACTGCCTGCCCCGACCCCAGTCCCTGACTCTACCGCCGCTCGGCCCGGGGACGGCCCGGGAGAGGTCCAGCCGCGCGGCAAGCCCGGCGAATCCCGCAGCGCCTCCAGTGATACCATCGAGCTTTGAGGAACGGTCCTGACGCAGGGCCAGGACCCTGCCCGATGTACACAAGGCATGGCCTACTGGGACAGTTGAGCCTTTAAAAAATGGGCATCCTGGCCTGGCGCAGTGGCCCATGCCTGTAATCCCAGCTCTTTGGGAGGCTGAGGCGGGCGGATCACGAGGTCAGGAGTTCGAAACCAGCCTGGCCAACGTAGTGAAACCCCGTATCTACTAAAAATACAAAAAAAAAAAAAAAAAAATTAGCCGGGTGTGGTGACATGTGCGTAGTCCCAGCTACTCGGGAGGCTGAGGCTGGAGAACTGCTTTAACCTGGAAGGCAGAGGTTGCAGTCAGCCGAGACCATGCTATTGCACCCCAGCCTGGGTGACAAGCGTGAGACTCCGTCTCAAAGAAAAAATAAATAAAAGGCATCCCCAGGCCTCCACTGGACCACGGTTCCCAGGGACAGCCAGGTGTGAACCCACCCACCTCGTTTTTTGTTTTTAATATTTCTATTTTTTTTCAGCCAGTATTTTGCACAGAGGCTATGTCCTATGCGGAATATAGGGTGGATGTGCATGGATTTGGGTATGAGGAACAGGGAGCAGATGCCCCAGACTCTCCAGTGTGGAGTGATAAGCCTCACTTGTCTAGATTGACTGTCCTCTTTGTGCCAAAGAAATAAACCCTTAGGAATTGGCTCATGCTTCCCTCTGGCCATGCCAGGATCCTGTACTCATAGGAGGAAGGAGAGATTGGAGGCCCCGCTTCCCAGTCATTCTAAGTCCTGTGTATTGGAGGGAGGGGAGGACTTGGAGGAAAGGTTGCTTGAGGCTTGGAGGCTCTGGTCATAATGGTGACCACAAACATCTCCTGTGTACTGTCCAGGTCTTCACATTTATCACCTCGTTTAATTCTCACGTTAAATCTGACTGGAAAGCATTATGAAGCCCATTTGAGGAAAGAGTGAAGTTCAGAGGTAAAAGTCATCTTTCCAGGGTCCTTTGCCAAATGACAGCTGGCATGGAACCCTCCTAAAGCTGGTTCCTCTATCCTCCTTCTCCTAACACCACTTCAGGGGCAAGCTCTCTTTTCTCCACTCGCCATCAGGGAAGCCCTCAATTTCCCAGGATTCTAGGAAATTTCCCCAAGGTGGGGGTGGTAGTAAGACTGAAGTCTTTTCACTTTCCAAGACCTTTCTTTATTTCCTGAGATGAATAAATAAATGTCAATGGGGGTGGGGATGTGGTGAACACAGAACAAGAGCTGGCAGCATGCAGCTGGCAGGAGAGGGCTATGATGGCCCCACCTCTGAGAGGACCCCTTCATCCTGAGCAGGGGCCAAAGCTCACTAGAAGCCACCATTAAGGAAAAACTTGAAATTCACATTGTGAAGCCTGCCAGTCCTTCCCAGGTGAAGAGCTCATGGCATCCACCTTCAGGGCTACTTTTTACCCCAGGGGCCTTGTCTGCCCAGGCGTGGTAGCTGGGTTGCTCTGTAAGGCAGGTAGGGGTGCTTACCCCCCTCTCAAAAATAAACCAAGCTGTCCTGAGTGTCCAGCAGGAGGGCAGCCCAAGCTCTGGGGGCAGCATGGGTGGGAGGAGATTCTATAGGTGGTGGCTGAGATTATCTGCCCTTGATGAAGCCCTCCAGCACACGGTCACTGCGCTCAGACAACCAGTAGCCAGTCATGGCTGCCACAGCCCCAATGAAGATGGCGGTGAACACCAAGTCGCCCTTAGCAGCCAGCGTTGCCAGAGCACAGATGATGACACCAAAGAACATCTGCTGCAGCACCACCAGCTCGTCCTCTGTCATCTCTGAGAAGAAGCCTGCCGACTCTGCAGAAGAATGAGAGATGCAGCCTGGCACTCCAACTCCTGTTCCTGGCAGTTCTTGGAGCCTCCCCAGGACTCCCACACACCTGATCATCATGGCCACCAGGCCTGCCCAGCAAGCCAGGCACACATTTACTGCTCAAAACCACTCTGCAAGGGGTAGTTATCATCCCTGTCTCACTAAATGGGAAAGTGAGGCTTAGAGAGGTAAAGGGGGTTGGACTTGCCAAGGCTATGTGGTGGGCAAGTTGGGAGCAGAGCATTTATTAATTACTTGTATGAGTCTCACTTCAGGGTCAGACTGTCTGGATTGGGATCCCAGCTCTGCAACTTGTTTGCCACATAGCCCTGAGAAAGTAGCTTCATCTCTCTGCATCTTAGTTTTTACATATGTAGAATGGGGATGAGAATAAAGCCTCCAGTGTTGGGTTGTTTCAGGGGTTAAATAAGATGAGGAATGCACCTGGAACAGCATCTGACACAGTGACTGCTGGGGAAATGGTCCCTGTCATCGTTGATTACCCTGCATCTCACCACAGCCCTGGCCTAGGACAGCTCTCAGCAGGGCAGGGCAAACACTGGTCCCATTGGATAGATGAGGAAACAGGTTAGGGAGGCAGACTAATTTGATGCCAAGTCTGATTACCTTTGTACCCTGGAAGATATAAGGCTGCTGAGAGCCAACATGGAGATCAGATGTAGAGCCCGGTCTCAGTGCAGCCTCTGAGGGGCTGGGTGGCAGCAGGAGTGAGGCAGGGCCTGGAGTTGCCACTGCTACCTGGGGAAGGGACTTGTCTGCCTTCTCTTTGAATAAGGACCCCCTCTCTCCTGCCCTAGGGCTCACCTGGGATCTGCTCCTTCACACAGATGCCCTCCATCTGCTTGTAGCCCTCAGCACAGATGCAGCGATAACCGCCCTCGGTGTTTTCACACTGCTCATTCTCTCCTGGACACACCTTGGTCTCACACTCATCCACATCTTGGGGGGAGAGAGGGGTCAGAGTTCTGCCAGGGCCCCCCACCCAGCACCCCAACTCCATCTTGCCCAGCTCTCAACACTCCCCTCTGCCCTTGCCCAGGCAACATTCCACCCTTCCTTCCCCTGCCCACCCATATTCCAGCCCCCTCCATTCATGCTGGGTGAGGTACTCCCAGGTGCCTGTGTCCCATCAGCAGGAGACTTACCGAGACACTTGGAGCCCACCTGCTGGTAGCCAGGGCTACACTTCTTACAGCGGCCTGGCCCTGCCCCCATGCAGCCTAGGCAGGCCTTGGCACAGTCTGGAGAGAGGAGAGAGAGATGCAGGTAAGATGTGCTCCTAGGCCCAGGGGAACCATGCTCCAGAAGAGGAGGCCTGGGGGTGCTCTGAAGCCTGAGAGGGGGAAGGTTTGGAGAGACAAGTGTGGAGCAGCTCCTCCTCCCCTCCTCACATCCTCTCCTTTGCAGAAGTAGACACTGACCTCGGCACTCATAGGAGCCTTCAGTGTTCACGCAGAACTGATCGGCTCCACAGTTGGCTCGCTCTGTGCCACATTCGTCAATGTCTGCAGAGAGGTGAGCTGGGTGAGAATTTCAATCCCTATTTTGTAGGCAAGCTGGGGCCAGGGCCATTGGGGAATGGTCTTGCCTGGGATTAAATATGGCAGAGACTGCACACTGTCTACCAACAACACAGAAGCAGACATACAGGTGGACTTCAGGCTGCCCAGCCAGAACACATTTTCTAACCTGTCTTGAAGCTAAGTGTGGCCCTGTAATTGAGTTCTAGAGAACAGGATGTAACAGGAGTGATGTGCTCCACTGTTAGCTTGGCCTTAAAACAATGCGCTTGGACTCCTCAATACACTTTCTTTCCCTTCCTGAGTGCTGGGACATGGGACATGGAGATGCCCAGGACTCAGCCTCAACCACACGGACAACACGCCAGGGGATGACTGTGCAGTAAGTTACAGGAATGATCTGGGTACTGGAATGACTGTGACTAGCACAGCTTCCTTGCCAACCTGGACCACTCACTTGGGGACTGAGATATGAGGGAAAAAATAAACCTCTACCCTCTAGATTCTTTTTTTTTTTTTTTTGAGACGGAGTTTCACTCTTGTTACCCATGCTAGAGTGCAATGGTGGGATCTCAGCTCACTGCAACCTCTGCCTCCTGGGTTCAAACGATTCTCCTGTTTCAGACTCCTGAGTAGCTGGGATTAGAGGTGCCTGCCACCATGCCTGGCTAATTTTTGTATTTTTAGTAGATACAGGGTTTTGCCATGTTGGCCAGGCTGGTCTCGAACTCCTGATCTCAGGTGATCCACCCGCCTTGGCCTCCCAAAGTGCTGTGATTACAGGCGTGAGTGAGCCACTGCGCCCGGCCAACCTCTATATTCTTTAAGCCAGTCTTTTGTGGATTTTTGTTATAGCAGCTTAGCCTTTACTCTAGTCTATATGAGTGGCGAGGCTGGGACCAAACCAAGTCTTGAACCCAGGTTTCCTGACCCAAAGTTCAGAGTCCTAATTCTCCTGGCCAACCCTCCCTCAATTTTTAAGGCTTGGCCAAAGTAACACCTCATCCAAGAAGCCTTTCCTGATTCCCCATCACCGCTTCCACTGAACTAGATCAGAGGTATCTCTCACTGTACACAGAGACTATACTGCACAGTACCTGTGTACTGGACTGTAAGTATCTGGTTACTTTTCTGCCTTCCCAGCAAGGTTGAGATCTCCATGAAGGCCTAAGCTAGCCCAGGCCTGTATTCAACAAATGCAGAGAAGGAGGGACCAAGCCCAGGCCCCTGCCCATCTTCCCCAGACCTAGCTAGGGTCCCACTTACCTACACACTTGAGGTGATGCAGGGCCCAGCCCTTCATGCATTGCAAACAGTTTGATTCCTCAGGTCCTGAGCATCGGGCACAGGGGCCAAAACAAGCTGGGCAGAAAGGGGTCAGTATGAGGATCGGCAGCCAGGTGCCCCATCTGCCCCAGCCCAGTGGCACACATTTTGGCTACCTACCGGAACATACCAGATGGCTGGCGTTGCGTTCTGCCTCAAAGTAGCCAAGGCCACACTGGCCACAGGCCTCACCCCCATAGCCGGCTTGGCAGTCACAGTGCCCGCTGCCCCCTCGTGTCCCTTCCCCTTCACACTGCCCGTAGCCACCGCAGGGCCTCTCTGTGCCCCCAGGACAGGCTGTAGGAAGACACCAAACCAGGTGAGGTCATCTATACAACCTTGATATACAAGAGAATATGTTCTGCTCTGCATATCATTAAACATTTTTGGAGAAGAAAATTAATTTTAATGACATATTTTGTCATAAAACTGTGAAATTTACTAATTTCCTCTTGTGGAACAATTAGGTTATTTACAAACATTTTATTTATTATTTTATTGACAGGGTCTCACTCTGTTTTCCAGGCAATGATGTGATCATAGCTCACTGCAGCCTCGAACTCCTGGGCTCAAGTAATCCTCCCACTTCAGCCTAGGGGGACTACAGCTGCACCACCATGCCCCACTATTTTTTTTTTTAGAGACAGGGTCTTGCTATGTTACCCAGGCTGGTCTCTCAAACTCCTGGCCTCAAGTGATCCTTCTGCCTCAGTCTCCCAAAGTGCTGGGTTTACAGGCATGAGCCACTGCAGCAAATATTTTCTTTTATAAAGACTGAATTTGCCATCTTTGTAGCTAGCTCTTTATCTGCAGCTTCAGGAAAGACTGTTCTAAAAGAAGCTGGTAGTAAGTTCAGCTCTTGCGCCAGGACTGTGTGTGAGGATGGATGGCAACCATGAGGGCTCCAGGGCAGCACCTGCCCCTCCCTAGAAAGGTACCTGAGTCTGATCTGGTATGGGAAATGAAGGGGCTGGGGCCTATCATTTCTTTAATACATGATGATAACCACACTGCATCTGACTCAGTCTAGCCCCTGTGTTTTCTCCAAGCACATCTCCCCAGCCCTGTGAGGTAGGCAAGAACTGAGGTCCCGAAAAGTTATCTGAGTAGCCTGAGCTAACACAGCCAGCTAGGGACAGGGCCAGCAATAGATCCCTGCCTTCGGCAGTCCCCTCCCATCCCCAAGAGCAACTTAAAAACTCACGGAGGCAGGAGGGCCCGAAGGTGCCTGCGGGGCAGCAGAGCTTCAGGGAATCTGAGCACAGCCACTGGAAGAGGTCCGGGGCCTCCTGCTGCCTGAGGCAGGGACAGGATGGAGGGAGGTGGGGAGGAGGTGCTGACACAGTGTCACAAGTACTGTTCCCAATCCCCCACTCCTGAATCTGTGATTCAACCCAGCTTGGACATAAGACCCACAAGGCCATCTGACCAATGCCCTTTCCCAATTTGGCAGAGGGGTAAACTGAGGCTCAAAGTGGAGTCCCCCTGAAAGTCCTTAGCAGATCTGGGTTTAGAAGGAGCAGAACCAGGACATGGCCCTCAGCCTGCACCCCCCACTTCTTGGCCAAGCCAAGGCCTTAACATCAGGCCCAACTGTGACCTACTCCCAGGGAAGGCCCCCTTGCCACTCACTTGTGAAACCACCAGTTCTCCACCAGCTCTTCACTCAGCTCCAGCAGGCGATGGCACTCGAAGTCTGACTTGCTGCACACGCCCTCCAGCACCTCTACCAGGCGGGTCTCACTGACCAGACAGGGAAGGGCTGGTGGGAAACAAGCTCCACCCCACCCACCACCCTCCTCAGGTCTCTCTCCACCCTTCCTCTTGCTATGACAGTATCAAAAGAGAGGCCATGAGGTATAATGGAAGGGGTCATGGTTCTGGGAAGCAGACAGACCTGGTTTCAAATCTAGTGGTAGGACCTTGGGCAAGTCACTTAACCTTTCTGAACCTCTTTGTTTTCTCATCTGTAAAATGGGGACAACAATACCGTCCCTGCAGGTTTGTTGTAAGATACATCAGTTCCTGCATCTGAGCAATGGAATATAATACCCTTGCAGGATTGATACGGTTAAAAATACATCCTATAACAAGTGTTGGCAGGGATGTGGAGAAATTAGAATCCTCCCACGCTGCAGGTGGGGATGCAAAATGGCATCACCACTGTAGAAAAGCAGTTCCTCAAGAAGTTAGACATGGAATCGCCATAGGACCCATCAATTCCACTCCTGGATACAGACCCAAAAGAATGGAAAACAGGTGTTCAAATAAAAACTTGTACACAAATGTTCACAGCAGCACTATTCACAATAGCCAAAAGGTAGAAACAATGCAGCTGTCCATCAACTGATGCATGGACAAACAAAATGTGGTACAGCCAAACGAGAATATTACCCAGCCATAAAAAGGAATAAGTATTGATTTATGCTACAGTATGGGTGAACCTTGAAAACATGCTAAGTGAAACAAGCAAGACACAAAAGGCCACATATTGTATGATTCTAATGAAATCAGCAAATCTGTAATTTCTGCTTGACTAACACAAATTAGTGACTGTCAGGAGCTAGGGGAAGGGGAGAATGGGGAATGACTATGTAATAGGTATGGGATTTTTTTGGGAGGGGGTAATCAAAATGTTCTAGAACTAGATAGTGATGATGGGAAATTTTTATGTATATTTTACCACAATTAAATATATATATATATATATTTGATGCCTTATATCCTGTATTTAAAGGGTCTGGCACAGGGCCTGGCATATAGGAAGTGATTTAAAAAACCATTGTAAAGCCAGAAGTGCCACTGGGGTTGTCTTGGCCAATCCCCTCATTCCTGGATAAGGAAACTCAGGCCCATGGAGGGAAAAGAGAAAATGACCACTGTTACTTAATAACAAAACCTTTATTTCTAGTGGACATCCCAGTTAACCCTTTCCACACTCCTATGAAATAGGCAAATCAGGCATTAATAGCCCCATTTTATAAGTGAAGAAACTACGGCTCTGAGAGATTAAATGACCTTCCCTAGGTTACAAATGGTAAGAACCAACAACCAGGTCTAACTCTGAGTCTTTGCTGACTCTTCTTCCATTTAACTTTGAAAAGCTGCAGGGCTCAGGACTCAGGGCTCAGGGCTCGCCTTTCTATATCCTTCCCACGGCTTTCTTTACATACTGACTATATACTGACAACTCTCAAATTCCTGTTTCCAATTCCTACTCTTTTCTGAATTCCAGACTTGGAGTCTACTTGGATGTCTAATGCACATTTCAGCTCAATATGATCAAAGAACACCACATCCCACCCCTCCCCTAACCTGTCTCAGTTTCCCCTGTCTTACCATCTTAGAAAACAGCTGCACTATTCACCCAGTTGCTCAGGTCCAAAATCTAGTAAGCATCTTTTATTCTGTTTCTCTATAACCCATAATGAATCCATCACCAGATCCTATTGTTCTCTCTACAAAATATACCTAGAATGTGACCCCTTCACCATGTCCTCCTCTAGATGCCACACTAGCTTGTGTTGCCTTCATGCCTAGACAATGCACTTGCCTCCCAAACTGGTACTTCCTGCTTCCTCTGCCCTTGCCCCCTACAGTCTGTTTGCTACATAGCAGTGTGAGTAATATTTAAAGGTATAAAGAAGACTGTATCATTTTTTCTGCTCATAACCTTCCAAGAGCTTCCCATTACACTTCGAAAAAGAACCTAAACACCTTTCTGTAACCTTCAAGGCCTGAACCTCTGCCTTTACCTGCTACCACTCTCCGCTTTGCTCACTCCACTCCAGCCACTTCTTGAACACACCAAGCTCAGTCCCATCCTCTGCCCAATTCCCTCCCTGTCACATAGCTTGCTTCTTCACTTCAGTTCTCTCTGTTCAAATGCTACACTTTGAACACCTTGCCTCCCACCGTCCTGCAGTCTACTGTGCTTCACTGTTTGTTCTTCATCTGACTTAATATTAGTCACTTACTCATTCACTGCTTATCTTCTCTATTAGAATGTGAGCTCCAGGAAGATGGGATTTTGCTTGCCTTGTTTACTCCTATACTATAGAAGTTCAGTGATATTTGTTGAATGAATAAGTGCTCCCCAAGAGTTCCTAACCCTCCACCAGTAGAGGAAAGATTTGGTGGGGAGGGGACTATACACCTCTCCCCGCAAAGGCCCTTACCTGTCTTTGTATTTGGACAACTTCTCTTCCTCCCAGGCAGTGTTTCCACCTCCAAAGTTGTCCCGGATGGTTCTCTCCAGGCCCTGGAAACAGAAAATTAGTAATAGCTAAGTAGGGTGCCTGGCATATGCTAGCGCTCACTGTTCTACTGATCAGGAAACGGAGACACAGAAAGGCAACCTGCCTAAGGCCATACAACTAGTAAGAGACCAACATGAAACTTGAATTCACGCAGATTTGCATCCTAGGGTTCCCCACTCTAAATCGCTGTGTTACAGTAGCTGGGTCCCCTTCCAATGAGGCTGCCGGTGCACCCACCTTGTTGAAGCTGTCAACCAGTCCCTGGCAGGTATGACACGGATGGGGCTGAGGCGGGGGAGAAGACTGGGGAGGTGGAGAGGGCTGGAGCCAGATGGGGCCTGGGAGGCTGAGGAAGAGGCTCAGGCCCCAGAACACAGCTGGGACCAGGCCCTTCGGGGGCCGTGAGGCCATCTTTACCCAGGCTGGGGACCTGCAGATAGAGGGCGTGGAGAGGCTTCACTGAAGGAGTCAGGCCCCACGTGAGAAAGAAAAAGGTCTGTTCTGAGGTGCTGCGGCGCTGGGAGCCCAGATCTGCGTTATTACAACCAAAAGAGGCCAAACTGGGTACTGCAGGGGCTGTGGGGATGGGCAGGGAACGGTGCATAATAGGCCATTCCAGAAGGGAGATAAGTTATTCCCATTAGCATGGGGTGGGGAGAAGAAAGTGGCCTCGCTCCTTGGCAAGAGGGCAGAAGTCAGCCTCTTGTTTGAGGGTCTGATAAAGGCTACTAGGGGCCGGATCCGCAGAATTAGAATCAGATTCCAAGTAATGAAGCAGAGGAGGCCAGAGTTGTCTTGTGGGAGGTGTCCGGAACCCCGGGCTTGAGGGGAGGAGCCCGGATCCGGTTAGGAAGGGAAGGGGTCAGGTTCAGGGCCTCGCAGACTGGCAAAGGCACGGCCCACAAGCCAGCAGGGAAAGATCCAGACCCTCGTAGGCCACAAAGGAGGATGAAGCGTTCGCCTCTGCCGGCGGGTGCCGCAGGCCGTCTACTCACTGCGTCGCTGCCACAGCCTGCGTAAGACGTACAACCCCCACCCGCGCCGCAGTCCAAGGGGCGGAGCTTGCCGCCCAGCCAATGGTGGTGGGCCATGTGCCATTGCGTCACCCCACGCCAGCCAACCAGAGGCTGCACCGAGCTGCACCTGTCCGGGCTTTAAAGGGCCGCGGGGCTAGGGAACGCCGTTTGCCACACCCGCCGCGGAGACACGTGTGTGCCACATGCGTAGAAAAACAGCGTCTACCTTTATTCAAGTCCCGTCCCCCGTCCCAGGTCCCACCCCGCGTCCCGGCCCAGGGGTCCCCGGAGGATGGAAGTAGCTCTCCAGGGCTGGCTGAAGGGCCCGGGACACTTGTTCCACCCTCTCTCGGAGCCGCCCGGAAGGCGGGCCGCTGGGCTGCTGCAGGGCCCCCAGGAAATCCGGTAGCTGGGAGGGCAGTGAAAACACGGGCACGGTGCGGAAAAGGGCAGGCACGGCGTCCGGGCGGAGCAGCCTGTCGAAGCAGGCCGCCACGTAGCGGCCAGACGCCCGACCCTGCAAGAAGTCAGGCAGCACGCAGCTGAGCGAGGCGCGGAAGGCGTCGTGCGGGCCGTGCGCCCCGGGCGCAGACACTCCATCCTGTAGCCAGTCGCTGCACAGCGCCACCGCCCCGGGCGAGAAGAGCAGGACCACCATGCCGCCCTCCTGTAGGGTCTGGCGCCGCTGCGCATGGAACCAGGCCACGGGCCCCTGCGCGCTGAGTTCACGACGGCTCCACAGGTCTACGGCCACGCGCAGCGGCAGCTGGCACAGCGCCGACGCCAGGGCGCCCACCAGGCGCTCGAAGTTTGAGTCATCGGCTGAGTAGAGGAGCAGAGCCGCGCGGCCCCTGGCGGCTGCTGCCGAAGAAAAAACGGGGAGGGAAGAGGTGAGCTGGTACAGGCCTGGCCCCCCGGGGCGGCCCCCCGCCCAGCGCTTGCGCCCACTCACCCCCCTTGCGGACGTCCTGTTTCAAGAGCCTCAGCCACCCTGTTAAGGGAGAGGGGCGGAGGCAGCTGGTGAGCTCCCCTGCCGCCTTCCCTTGGAGAACTCCCAGAGCCACTCTGGTCCTGCCCCTGGGGAATGGGGAGACAGGAAGCGCTCACCTTTCGCGTGGTCCTTTCTGAGTAGGAGGAAGAGAGAAAGCGCAGCGGCAAAGAGTAGGCAGGCCAGCCACACGAGGGCCCAGCGCTTGTGGGTGTCTGGGAGACCCAGCGAAGAATAATTAGAAACTTACACTCGCCCTCCACAGAGAACAACTGAGACTTAAGAGAAATGAATTGACGGCGAGGTGTGGTGGCTCACGCCTGTAATCCCATCACTTTGGGAGGCCGAGGCGGGAGGATCACAAGGTCAGGAGTTCGAGACCAGCCTGGCCAACATGGTGAAACCCTGTCTCTACTAAAGATACAAAAAATGAGCTGGGCATGGTGGTGCGCCCCTGTAATCCCATCTACTCCGGAGGCCGAGGCAGAAGAATTACTTGAACCCAGGAGGCAGAGGTTGCAGTGAGCCGAGATTGTGCCATTGCACTCTAGCCTGGGCTACAGAGCGAGACTCTCTCTCAAAAAAAAAAAAAAAAGGAAAAAAAAAAGAAATGAATTGATTGGTGCAAAATCCACAGCACAGTGTCAGAGCCAGTGGATGAATATAGTTCCATTTGTTTAGGGGTCTTTGAATAAGTAACGTCACCCTCTGCCTCAGTTTTCTCCTCTGTAAAGTTGTACCTACATCACAGGGTTGGTGTGAAGACTAAATATATTAATACATATAAAGCACTTAACACAATGCTGAGCATCTTAACTGCTAAAATGTCAGATCATATTATTCTCTCCTAAGCTAGGGTTGCTGGGTCCTTGATCTTGCCGTCCTGAGTGTCTGCAACAGCCTCCTGCCTGGTGTCCCAGCCCTGTCTTTTTTAGCCTCCAGTTGATTCACCACATGGCAGCCTCAGAAATCTTAAAAATATAAATTTGATCGTAGCTCCTGCTGCTCTTAACGTAAGATCCAAATTCCCTACATGGCTCCTGCATCCTTATCTCATGACAGAAACCTGCCACATTGTCCAAGACCCTCTAGCCACATTTGCCACCTTGGAGTTCCTCAAAAAAGTACCCCACAGTTGAGGCGGAGATTGCAGTGAGCCGAGATCGTGCCACTGCACTCCAGTCAGGCGACAGAGGGAGACTCTGTCTCAAAAAAAAAAAAAAGTACCCCACAGTCTTCACAAAAATGCATCTCTACCCCCTTCCCCTAGCTCAGTTTTCAGAGTTCTGCTGGAACCTTCCCCCTGAGCCCCTCACCCCTCCCAGGTCAGGTCTGCATTGTATGCATTTACAGCACTGAACACTTGGTGGTGCTTCAGTAGCTCACACTTTAAATGTAAGTGACTGGCTCATGTCTTGCTAGTCTGCTAAGTGTTAGGGGCAGAGATTTTAGTTATTTATTTATTTATTGGTGCTCGTGGGATCCCTGTAAGCTCTCATCATATTTTTTGAGTGAATGAAGGAATGACCCTCTGGTTTATCTGATCTCAGGGAAGGACAAGGCCATTGCATGTGCAATGGAGTGGTCCCTGTCAAGATCCCTGCTCCTGGTACAGAAAGGAAAGGCAGTTCTTACAATACTCACATTTGTCCATGGGGCAGGCCCATAGCGCTCCCAGGTCATCATTCCACAGCTGTAAGATACAAACAGAACCAAATCCAGGGCACCAGTTGGGTGTTCAGCATTCACCAAGCTCTTGTGGCCTGATCTCCAAATTCCCATCATCAAGTATGCATATCTCCTGGCTACGGTTCCTGCAACTGCTCTGCCTTTGCTTATTCTGTGCCCACTGCCTAGGCTATGACTTCTTCCAAGCCAAACCTGGCTTATAGGAAGAAATTCTTCCCAGAAGCTCTCCCTGGAACCCAAAACTTAGCACCCATAGGTATGGTTATCTGTTTACGGGTGTCTAGCTAACAGTGTGCTCCTTGGAGATAGGAACTATGCTTCTTCTACTCTTTTTTTTTTTTTTTTTTTTTTTTTGAGACGGAGTTTCGCTCTTGTTACCCAGGCTGGAGTGCAATGGCGCGATCTCGGCTCACCGCAACCTCCGCCTCCTGGGTTCAGGCAATTCTCCTGCCTCAGCCTCCTGAGTAGCTGGGATTACAGGCACGCGCCACCATGCCCAGCTAATTTTTTTGTATTAGTAGAGACGGGGTTTCACGTTGACCAGGATGGTCTCGATCTCTTGACCTCGTGATCCACCCGCCTCAGCCTCCCAAAGGCTTCTTCTACTCTTAACTCTCCCAGGGCTGAATATAAAATAAACCTAAATAGATAGTAGATGAGTGCTAGTTTTAGGCCTGAGGCCCTTAGGCATTGAGGTGGGGCCCTTCTGCTACCTGCTCACCTGCAGACACTGGCCTGACTGCAGGTCTTGTAGTAAGTACTCTCCAAGGCGAGCTGCCATCTGCCAAGCCAAAGGATGGGGGCACTGTTACCTGGAGGCAGCACCCTTAGGGCAGCACCTACCAGGCTACAGCTGGGTAGAATGGGGTAGAGGGGACTGGGAGACTTTGATGATGCCACTGAATAGGGCCCAGGTCTGAGTCACCCCCATGTTTCCAGAGACCAGCACAGGGTGGATGGAGTAAAAATTAGAGGCCAGGTGTGAGATACATCTGCAGAGATCTGTGGAGGAGGGTCACTCAGTCCTTACCGTGGAGGCTCTGCTGGGCAGTGAAGTACAGCCACTGGGTTCCAAGGCACAGAGGGATCTGTTGTCCTGGGGGCCTCTTGTCTCCAACAGTAGCACATCATCATTGAGAGGCCCCAGGGAGTCTGGAAGGGGTGAGAGGCCACTCTGACCAAGACCCAACCTTGCTGGGATTGGCCACTTGCCCACCTCCCATGCCCTGACCACCCCTAGGAGGTGGCCCTGCCTCAGCCACCCCCAGGCCCCACTCACCAGCCCACAAGCACTCTTGCAGCTGCAGCTTCTCCCAGCTGTTCACCTGCTGGGAAGAGACCACGGTTAGGGTCACTAAGAAAAGCAAAAGCCAAGGCCAGAAAGACCAGAACAGTGCAGGCAACAGGAGGCCTGTTGGGTTGGGAATCTACACTTGACCTGACCTTAGGCAGATATGGGTTCAAGGCTGGGTGATTAGGAGTCACTTCATTCTTTCTCTGTTCTAAAGGGTCTTCTGACCCTAAAGCTCTTTTCATGTCTTACAAAGCATAGTTCCTCTCTCATCTAACCTTCTCAAAGAGATTTCCTTCTCACCTGACCACCGTGCTAAAAATTACAACCCCAATCCTCCCTTATCCCTTTCCCATAGTATCTGTATGCAATTTTAAGATATTACATAATTTATTTACAATGTCTACTGGCTGCCTTTCTCCATTACAAGATAAGTTCTATGACAGTAGGGACATTAGGATCTATCACAAGTGCCTAAAACAGTTGCTTGTGCTGCTCAAAAAATCTTGAATGAGTGAATATTCTTATAATCACTCTTTGAAACTGTAGAGCAATCCATTCTACATAAATGGAAAATAGCATACTGATAGCAATAATAAAAGTGGCTACATTTATTGAGCATTTAGTCTGTACCAATTCCTAAGGGGAAGCACTTCTCTTATTTCATCATCACAACCACTCCATGAGGTAGTTACTGTATTAACATTTGCATTAAACAGATGAGGAGACTGAAGTTTAGAGAGCCGAAGTGACTTGCCCAGGGTTCCACACACTGCTAAAGTAAACAGTGGAACTCCCAAAGAGGAACGTGGCAACCACTATGCTTTAACAGCCCAAGAACAAAGACACCTTTGGCTGGGGGTCTGCCCAGGTCCAGACCCCAGCCTAACGCTGTGCACCCCTTTCTGACCTGAACACAGAGGTTAGGGTGGCCTTCTAGCAATGGGAATTCGAGAACCTTCTGTGGAAAGAGAGGAATGGGTGAGATCACAAAAGGGGGACCCCAGTTCCCCACTCTCCCCTCACCACGGGAGCCACCCTCTGCTTCGCTTACGTTCACAGTGATATTCTCCCAGGAAAGTGGCGGGACCAGTGGCTGGCAGGGGTCCCCACCCGGAGCCTGCCAACACAGTGCTGCTTCAGCAGGCAGTGGGCACAGTGCCTCTAGTCGCCAGCTCTGCAGGGTCAGCAGTCGCAGCCGGGCGGCACGCCAGAGGTTCCGGTGTGCGCGTGGGTCTGCAAGGAAAGGGCGCAGTCACTGCACACCAGGCACCCATCGATCACACAGCCCCAACCCCAGCCCCAGGCCGGTCAGCTCACCCTCCCTGAAGGGGCAGATGTTCGTCCTAAAGGAGTCAGGTTCCAGAGGCCACACCTGGAAAGGAAACAGGGGTCTGCTCAGGTCAGTTCCACCTAGCCACCTCTCCATGGGCATGTGTCCGGCCCTCTGCTAGACACTGGGGACACAGTCATTCAGCGGATATTTTGCAAGCACTTGCCAGGTCTTCTTGCCTTTTACAAAACCTGGAGATGCTCACATCCTTTCTTCCAGCAAACATAATGGCAGACACTGGCAATGTCTTAATTCAACAAACTTTTAATGAGTGCCTACCATGTGTCTTACCAGTATGACAGGCACAAGGGACCTTGGATAATTAATTTTTTTTTTTTGAGAGGGAGTCTAGCTCTGTTGCCCAGGCTGGAGTGCAGTGGCCTGATCTCAGCTCACCACAAGCTCTACCTCCTGAGTTCAAGCGATTCTCCTGCCTCAGCCTCCCAAGTAGCTGGGACTACAGGCCCGAGCCACCATGCTGGGCTGATTTTTATATTTTTAGTAGAAACAGGGTTTCACTATCTTGGCCAGGCTGGCCTTGAACTCCTGATCTCGTGATCTGCCCCCCTTGGCCTCCCAAAGTGCTGGGATTACAGGCATGAGCCACCGTGCCCAGTGGATAATTAATTTGAATTCATTCCACAAGCACTTTGTGAGCACCTACTATGTGCTGGGGAATGTGCTAGATTCTAAGGACACATTCATTTATTCTTTCAACAGACGTTTTAAAACACATTTTTATTATGTGCATAGCTCTGTGCTAAGCGCTAGAGATAATATATTAATTTATTCATCAAACCTTTAATTAGAAACACCTACTGTGTGGCAGGCATTGTGTTTGGCAATGAGGACATTTAAATTACAGCAAACATCTCATGAGCATCTGCTGTGTCCTATGGCTGTGCTAGGCAGTAAGATTCATTCATTCACCATTCAACAGTGAGGACCCTCATACTGTTACCTTGTTTAAAAACAAAGCAAAACAAAACAGTGAGTAGGTAGTATATGCTAGGCATTGTGCAAGGCTCTTGCAAAGTTATTACATTTGAATTAGATATGCTTTGCTTGCCTTCAAGGAAATCACAAACTCACACTTGTAGTAAGGATAAAATATGTATATAAATTAGTAAATCACTCATTTCATAATATTTATTGAGCATCTGTTGTGTACAAGAAGATGCCCAAATAAGAAAGGAAGTGATTGAGCTGGGTGTGGTGGCCCATCTCCACAAAACATTAAAAAATGAAAACAGGGCTGGGCACGGTAGCTCACACCTGTAATCCCAGCACTTGGGAGGCCAAGGTGGGAGGATTTGTTCTGTTTATAGCACATGCTCTGCCTCACAGGGGAACACAAAGACAGAACTGGAGGAGTAGGGAAAAGCTTCAAGGAGAAGATGACATTTGAATGGGGCCTGAAGTTTAAATAGGAGTTCTGTGGAAGATCAGGGAGAGGATTCTGGGAATGTAACAGACAGAAGGCATAGGACAGCAAGGGTCAAGGGAGGACCAGCCACACCAGGGAGCCACAGTCTCCACCTCAGTGAAGGGTTTGAAGAATGGTGAGACCAGGAAGGCAGGGGTCACCCCCATCATCATCTTCCCATTCCTCTTCTATCACCCAGCTGGACTCTGATCCTACCTGAATACAGAGGCAGGGAACCAGGTCTGTGTGGTTCAAGGTAATGATCTGTGGTCCAGTCTGTGGAACAAGCAAAAGGAAGGAGGTTGGAGAAGATAAGGAGGAAGAGGAGGCGGCCAAGGTCAAGGAAACCAGGAAGGCAGAAGTTCCCCCAACAGTGTTCCCTTGCTTGGTATGAGTCCTCTTCAAGGGTCCTCTTTGATAAGGCACTGCATCCTTTGCATGGGCATCAGCCTATAGTGGGAATGGACTTGGGAAGGGGGCGGCCTCACCAGGTTTTTTTGCCACCAGGGTTTTGGGGGACCCTGGACCTGCTTCCAGTATAGGAAGAGGCTGAAGTGCTGCTCCTTGGAGACATTCAGGACCAGGCGTGCATTGTCACCATCTGCAGACACGTTGAGCCAGGGCAGGGCTGGTGGAAGAGGCAAATACAGTGCAGCTTAGACTTCCTCACCTCCTCTGCATGCCCGACTGATCCTTTGGAGTTTCCTTCAAACTCTTTAGACTGGAAGGCTCTTGGAGGGCAGAGCCTGTGTCCTCATCTCAAACCAGACTTTGCCCCTAGTAGCTGCCCAGAGTCAAGCCAGAGGAGGCCCCAGTATGTGGTCTGAGGACAGCTCTTCTCCCTGCTTCTCCCTCTGCAGCCAGAAAGGTCTTGTAACCTCTTTAAAGCAAGTCCTTTTCCTCTGGTCAGAACTGTGACCTCTCTGACCTCACCTTTTGCCACTTGTGTCCTTTTTTTTTTTGAGAGGGTGTCTGGCTCTGTTGCCCAGGCTGTAGTGCAATGATGACGTGATCTCAGCTCACTGCAACCTCCACCTCCTGGGTTCAAGCAATTCTCTTGCCTCAGTCACCCGAGTAGCTGGGATTACAGGTGTGCCAGCTAACTTTTGTATTTTTAGTAGAGATGGGGTTTTGCCATGTTGGCCAGGCTGTTCTCAAGCTCCTGACCTCAAGCGATCCTCCTACCTCAGTCTCCCAAAGTGCTGGGATTGCAGGCGTGAGTCACCACGCACAGCGTATGGCACTTGTGTCCTTAACTCTGCTACAGAGTTATTAAGGACCTCTTTGCTATTTCTTAAATACCATGACACACTTCCACCCTAGGCCCTTTGCGCTGGCTATTCTCTCTGCATGGAATCCTCTTCCCTAAGATACATGGCTCCTCCCTTACCTCTTTAAGGTCTCTGCTCACCAGCGTGAGGCCATCCCTGACTTCTGCAACTCCCAACCTACCTCTCCCCCTTCCGCAAACTTTCTCCTTATCTCTAATCACTGTCTAACTTACTGCATTATTCACATCTCCATGTGTTTGTTGAGTCCTTCCTCACCCCCACCCTCACCCTGACACCCAGCTCCATGAGGGTGGGATTTTTGTTATCTTGATTCATTGATTTCTTAATATTTCCATTGTCCAGGGATTTGCCTGGTACACAGAAATTACACAATAAATATCTGTTGAATAAATGAATCAATGTCTACTGAATGAAAGAAGAAATGAAATGCATGATATATATCTGTATTTTCAAAACTCTGGTGTTGAATAGTCTCTAATGAGTTGCCAAAAAGGCAGACTAAGTTTAATTTTAAGAAGCCAAAAAGAGGCCGGGTGCGGTGGCTCACGCCTGTAATCCCAGCACTTTGGGAGGCCGAGGCAGGGGGATCACGAGGTCAAGAGATCGAGACCATCCTGGTCAACATGGTGAAACCCCATCTCTACTAAAAAATACAAAAAATTAGCTGGGCACGGTGGCGTGTGCCTGTAATCCCAGCTACTCAGGAGGCTGAGGCAGGAGAATTGCCTGAACCCAGGAGGCGGAGGTTGCGGTGAGCCGAGATCACGCTGTTGCACTCCAGCCTGGGTAACAAGAGCGAAACTCTGTCTCAAAAAAAAAAAGAAGCCAAAAAGAAAATGAAGTGGAAAAAATTTAATAGTTCAGAAAACATCACAGTATTTATATATTGATCTGGGTGCTAGTTATGCAAGTATAAACATATATAAAAATGAATTGAACTGGACATGAAAATTAGTACACTTTACATACTTTTATGTATGTATGTTATGTTATACACAATAAAAAAGAAAATACAAAACCAAACAAAATCCAAATAGCACATGGGAAAAAAGTCAGACCCTTGACTTTCTTAACTTTTATTTCAAGTTTTTTGTTTGTTTTTGTTTTTTTTTTTGTGATAGAGTTTTGCGCTGTCACCCAGGCTGGAGTGCAGTGTTGCAATCTCAGCTCATTGCAGCCTCTATCTCCCAGGCTCAAGCAATTCTCCTGCCTTAGCCTCCCAAGTAGCTGGGACCGCAGATGCACACTACCACTGCCCAATTAATTTTTTTTTTTTGGTAGAGATGGGGTTTTGCCATGTTGTCCAGTTGAGCTCAACGATCCTCCCACCTCAGCCTCCCAAAGTGTTGGGATTACAGATATAAGCCACTGAGCCTGACCCAAGATTCATCTATTTCCAGTGCTTAGCACAGAGTAGCAGCTACTGCAATTAATGTGTTATGAATGAATGAATGACTGTGTTCTTTGAGCTTCTGAGGTGTGGCAGCCCATATCCGAAATGGACTCCAAGGTTCTCTCACACTCCAGACCCTGCCCCTCCCTCCTCCCAGCCCACTTGCCCTATCCCCTACCCCAGCAGCTCTGGATGCTGTTCCGGACTTCGAGCCCCCTGCAGTCTGGGGAGAGATCACAGAAGAGCCTCCGGTGGGGCTGGGAGCCAAGGAAAGATAAAGGGCAATCTGGCTCCCAGAGGGGAATTAGGAAGGGCTCCCCATCCCCTAGATACCACCCACATCTATCTGATGCTCAGAACACCTTCCCTAGGGGCTGGAAAGCCACTTCACCCAGGGAGAGAAAGCCTGAGGGACTGACTCTGGGAAGGATATGAGTTCAGACCCCTGCCTGAGTGTGAATGGAGCTAGAAGAGGGTGAAAGCAGGAGGGGAGTGGCCAGAGGGGACAGAGGCTAGGGGCCCAGGACTTTGGGTCCACTTACCAGGCAGCTGCTGTTTGAGGTTGAGTTTCTTCTCGTACCTGGGCTGAGTATAGGACCAGATTTGCACCTCACTCCCTAGGGCAGCCTCGAAGCAGTCATATACTACAGAGCCCTGTGAGAAGACGGTAGGGAAGGCTGGCGGTGCAGAGCTCAGAATCCAGGCCAAGGGCTGTGGGATCATCTGCAGGGACCACTCTGCTCACTGCCCTTCTCTCCCAACCAGTGACCGTATTTATACTGTATAGGCTGGAATCTACCATTCACCTTTCCTTCATGGGGCCTCAATTCTAAAGCATACGTCCTCAGTAAGAGGGTCGCCAGGGTGGGAAAAGGTCCTAGCCATTTAAATCCCTGCCCCAACCCTGCTGTGCTAATCACCTGGCCAAAGCCAAGGAGATGAGACACCCCGATGCAGCGTGGGACACCCCTCCCCACAGAAGTGGTTCTCACACTCGACCCAGTGCCTCAGTGGTCCTCACAACTGCTTGTGACATGGGCCAAGCAGATGTTCTCCCAGTCTACAATTCTTTAGATAAAAAGATATCAGCTGGGAGCTGGAGGTTGGAGGGGAAGCCAAAGGGTTTGAGTGATTTGACCCCATTGGAAATAGATCTTCCAAGTACATGTGGCCTCCTGAGGCAGGGAGAAGCCCCAACACCCTGCATCATGGTACTTAACATGGTATGTACACCATGGTATGTATGGCAGGACTCTTCTTTTGGTCCAAGAGTACAGAGAAGTGCATCCAGCCCACAAACCTCCTCTCTCCAAACCTCACTTTCTCTATCTGGGCAATGAGGATCATAATAATGCCTAGTTCATCAGGTAGTTTTGAGGATTACAAAGTAATTACATTTATTGAAACCCTTCAGTGCCAGGCATTACAGCAGGTATTTTACAGGCCTCAACTTATTTAATTCTCACAACACCCATGTAAGGTAGGACTGTTTTTTTAATGTGGACCCCCCAAAAATTTAAGAGATATTTCACAAGGAAGTTACACTAAGAGCCAATAAGCATGTGAAAAAAGTGCTCAACTTCATCAGTCATTGGGAGGTACAAATTAAAACCACAATGATAAACCAGCACATATACAGTAAAATTATTACAATTATAACACCTATGCTTGTTTTGGCACCACATATACTACAATTGGAACAATACAGAAAAGATTAGCAAAGCCCCTTTGCATGAGGATGACATGCAAATTCATGAAGGGTCACATATATATATAATTCAAATATATTTAATTTAAAAATAAAATAAAATTCCATCACTGAATGTTGGCAAAGATGGGAAGCAACTGGAACTCCCATCCACTGCTGGAGAGAGGGTGAAATAGTAGCAGTACCCTGGAAAACTGCTTGGTGTTTTCTCACAGTCAAGCATATGAAGTAGGACTATTCTTATCCCCATTTTACAGACATAAAAATTGAGGCATATCAGGCTGAAGGGGCTTGCCCACAGCACTGATCAGAATCAAAAGAATAGTCCTACCTCACATGGCTGTTTTGAGAATTAAATAAGTTGATACCTGTAAAATACTGCCTGTAATGCCTGGTACTGAGGGGGGTTCAATAAATTTAATTATTTTGTAATCCTCAAAGAGATAATGCGTGTGAAAGTGTTTTATAGATTTTAGGTTTAGAAGGTGGTTATTATTATTTTGCATACCACAGACTGACCAAACTGCACAAGGGCAGCAGGCACTTGCACCTCCAGCAGGACGCAGCGGGCAGTAGGGTAGGCCTGGAAGGAGAGCACGACTTGGGCTTGGAGAGAGACTGTGGGCAACAGAGCAGGGATCGGTCAGGCCTAGGAGCGGCAGGCCAGGCCTTGGCACGGGGCAGTTGGGCCAGCCAAGTTCTCACCATTCCTAGGCTTCTCAAGCCCTGGGTCAGCTGCTCCTCCAAACTTTTTCTCATCTTCAGGCTCTTCCCAGTGCCCTAGAAGGACACAAGAGCAAAGCCCCAGGTGAGGCCCCCTGCTCTGGACTGGCTTTGGCACTGGCTTCCTTTTGGAAAGCCCAGTGCTGGGAAGCAGGGGCTGGGGAGACCACATTGGCCTGGGGGGTCCTTCTCCTGGTGTCCTCCAGAACACTGAGGATGCCCAGCGCTGCCCGAGAGATCCCCTGGCCCTCATGCCCACCCCAGACATGCTCACATATGCACACGCACTGTCACAGGATGACTTGCTTACCATGCACAGCCAAGTGGACAGCCACACGCACACAGAGGTCACAGTCGGTCTCCTTGCGGCACCTCAGCACCAGCTCTGTCTGCAGGTGCGTAGGCACCAGCACGGGGCCCAGAGCAGGCATGATGTCCCCAGGCAGGCAGAGTATGTCATCGTCTGTATGTGGAGGGGTGGATGGAAGCTGAAGCTGTTCTGAGCCCAGAATTTGGTGGCACCTAACATACCCAGAAAGCCAAGGAACTTGGCTCTCCTGGGCTGAGGTGGGCCTGGGACACCTCAGCTGAAGCTGTTCCGAGCCCAGAACTTGGTGGCACCTGACATACCCAGGAGAGCTCTCCTGGGCTATTGCCATGGGCCTGAGACAGCTCTGCTCCCTTCAGCCAGCCTTGGAAATTCTTTTTAAAAGTAGGGATACTCACCCCAGAGGTGGCAGGAGAGGCCCTGGGAAGGAGGGAAAGGAGAGTCAGAGTTTGTGCCGCCACATCTAGGTACTGTTCTCTGCCTGAGACCTCCACTTACCTTTTTCTGGAATTCTGTTTTCCCAGACCCTCCCAGAAGAAGACAGACGCAGCTCTTGCCCCTTCCCCATTCTTCTCTTCTCCCATCAGCACCAGACAGACCAGACAGAGCAGTTCTGGCAGTGGCAGCAGTGACAGGAGCCAGGCTAGGGCTTTGCTGAGCCAAAAACTGAACTCTGGGCCTTCCCCCATGTCCCCAGGGTTCCAGACTCACCGGTGAGCAGTGAGTAGCGTCCTGAGGCCCCACAAGCCTCTCCAGAGGAAGGACCATGGGGCTTCGGCCCAGTGCCAAGGACAGCAAAAACCAGGGTACAGGCATCTTTCAGGTTCCAGGCGGCACACAGGCCTGAGGTCCTGTGCTGCCCCCCCAAGGGGGGCAGACACCTGACCCCTGACCCCAGTCAGCCCGTGTCTGTGTGTGGCAGGGGCTAGAATCCTTCCCCAGCCTCCAGAGGAGGCAGTGAGGGCTGAGCTGGAGAGTTTGTGCACTCCCTCTCTTGGGAGTCCAGACTCTCGTCCTACTTCCAGCCTGGAGTGCTTTCGTTTTGGCTCCCGGCAGGCAACCGGCTGTTCCCGCCCCTTTGTCCCTCCCACCAACACCAGGCTTGGGAGCCAGCAGCCTCGGACTAGGGTGGTGCCCGCACCTCCTCCTTTTTTGGCTCTCCTCCCCCTCTGCTGACACCTGGCTGGGAGGGGCCCCTGAAGAAGGCAACGAATGCATCATGGCTGAGTAAGGGAGCTCTTACTCACCCCAGAAGCCCTAAGGAGGACACAGCCCTGGGGTCCTGGGCACCCTCGGTCCCCTCACACACTCCTTGGGCCTCAGTGACCCTTTGTGGGACAGGAGCTCTAAAAGCACAGCCAAAAGGGCACCAGAAAGTGGGCTTTTCACCACTGCCTGGCCTAGGCTCAAATGTGGTATGGGGGCTAGAAGGAACCCAGGACCCAGAGCCTGGCAGACAGGGGTCCCATCTGTGCTGTTGCTGTGGGCCGGTTGTGTGACAATGGACATACCACCTGGCAAAGCCTCTGTTTTCCTCTCTCCTTTTGGAAGAATCACTGGAGGGATCAAGGAGATTGCCCCATCCTCCTTTGCTTTTGGAGGCATTGCTTGTAAGAATGTGATAGATGCCATGCAGTGAATACTGAGGATTTGCACCCACACACTGACACATACCCCCAGGCAGGCTCCTGTGGATCCCAGCCCCAATAGAGAGGCACATTGTGTTTTCCAGTTTGTCATGTTTGTTTGTCTTTATTCATCTTTTCGGATCTTAGTCCCCCACCAGCACCCACCTACCCCATCACCAGTCCCCACTGTCTTGACCACCCAGAGCCAAAAGCCTCTTTTCCTAGGTCCGGAGTCCTCTCTCCCTCTAGGCAAAGCCTCAGTGTGGGAAAGGGACTCCCTGGCCCCCAAGGAGGTTTTCTCTCATATGTCCCCGCCGCCCCCCCTCCCTTTTCAGAACTGACATGGCTCCTGCCTCCCCTACCCCGGGTCCAACCTCTCCAGCCTGGACTGGAGCATAAGCACACTGCTCTTTCTGGAGTTCTGTAGAGGAAGTGGGAAGCCCGCCCTCCCCTATCAGAACGGGGATTAGGGAGCATTCTGTCAAGGGAAAGTATGAGGAGGAAGAGGGACACTCGCGGGGACTGTGCTGGGACTTCCGGCCTGGGAGGCAGGGAATAAGGCTTTAAGGCCAGTCGTCCCTGGGGCACCCCAAGGATTCCAGGGTTGAAGGCTCATTCAGGGGTTCCCGTTACGTTGTGGCCGCAGACACCCGGGACTGCGGTGGAGCTCTGCTCAACCTAGGTCTGCGAGTTGGGCGACCTCTCGCTCGAGCCGGCTGCAGAGCTCTAGGCGGCTCCGCCAGCGCTGCCGCACCCCAAGGAGTCCCCAGCTGGTGGCTTCCGCGGAAGACCGCGAGTCCAGCGCCCGCAGCAGGCGCGGCAGGTCGCGTAGCAGGCGGTAGCGCGGCAGAGCGCGCAGCGGCTGGGGGATGTCACCTTTGGCGCAGAGGCGACTGAAGTAAGCGAGCAGCAGCAGCGGGCGCGGGGCAGCGTGGAGCAGGGCGAGCAAGGGCGCGGTGCGGAGGCTGGGGTCGCTGGCGGGGCAGAGGCCGGCGCTGCTCCACAGCAGCAGCACCGTGCCCTGCTCCCGTGCCACGCGCTCCCGTGCCGCCCAGAGCCACGGCAGCGAGCCCACGCGCGCGACGTGACTCCCCTCCCACAGGTCCACGATCACGTCGCGCCCGCCGCCCAGCGCTGCCCGCAGCAGTTCAGCCAGCGCTCCCACCAGGCGCCGCTGAGCCTCAGAGTCCGCCGCGTGCAGGAGCAGCACTGGCCGTACTGGGCCCTGGCCTGGTGGCAGGGAGGAACAGATGAAGGGGTGCGAGCTGAGGGACAGCTCAGCCCTCTCCTCCCCAGTCTCTCAGGATACCGTAGGGTGCTCGCCTCTCGCCTTCACCCCTTATTTGTTCTGGGGGTTGGTACACAAAGCAGCCCTAGACTATAGGTGCCCCTGGGCTAATTAGATAAAGACGCCCCTTCCAAAGACAGGGCCAGGGCTCTAGGATGGATAAGTACAGCCCAGGCTGGATTTCTCCCCACTATCCTTTTGTCCACAGACTCCATACAGTGACAATCAGCTCAAGGGGCCCTTTGCCCTACCTTAACCATTCCTGTCCACTTGGGTACCAGAGGCTCCCTGCTTGGGTAACAGAGACTGGGTGCAATACACAAAGCTCAGACAGGGGAGGATGAGGGAACAGCTAGCCCCGGAGCTGGGCAGGTCTGACTTTGGTGAGCTTACCTGACTGTGGGTGCCGGCAGGTGAAGGCCAGAACAACACCCAGTAGGGCGAGGAGGGCCAGCAGTGCCAGGATCAAGAGCCCCAGGTGTCTGTTAGAGACTGAGTCAAGTAGGGTGAGGCCCACCCAGTTCCTCAGTGCCCAACCTCCCTCTTATCTCCCTCTCCCCAAGAACTTACCATCCGGACACAAGAGGTGCTTCCAGGCAAACTGGACATCTGATCGCCACACCTAAGGGCCCAGAACCCCACACCCCTGTGAGTCAGGCATCTTCTCCTCCCAGAGGAGCTGAGTGAAGCATGGAGCTGGGGGAGAGGGGAGTTGCACTGGCTAGGGAATTCTTCTGGGGTGGGTTTGTGTCTGTTTCAGCTCCTGGCCTTGCACAGAACAGGTCAAGGGTGGCAAACTCAAGTGTGACAGGGGCCAAACTCGAAAAGTAAACTTAAAGTTGACCAAGGCTGCTGTGAGGACCTGGAGAGCACAGGCCCTGACTGAAGCAATCAGATGGCACTGAGCTCCAGGCATTGTCACCGTGCCAGAATGTGGACATACAGCACCAGGTTTTCGGATTTTTCAACAGAAGCCAGAAATCCAGCTTTGTTCATATATGCGTAATAGTGGTATTATTAGTAATAGTCAGGGTAAATAGTGGTAAGCAATTTCGATTTAAAACACTGTGGTGGCCAAACCAAACATTTTTGCAGAATGGATTTTCCATGGGTGGGTGCCACCAGGGGAGTAGAAGCCAGGGCTTTGTATGTAGAGTGAGGGTAGGTTTTCTTACCAGGACACAGCGCCCTGGCCTCAGGAAGGGAATGATGAGGTCTAGTGTCACCGGGCTTGAGCCCTGGGCCTGTAGAAACAAAGAGCAGAAAGGCTGTCCCCAGGGAGGCGGATCTTGCCCTGTCTGGCCTTAAGTCTTTGCCCCTGCTGTTCCTCCCCACCACACCCCAACCCCACCATCCTACGATGCTTAGGCCAAGTGCCACCTCTGACAAAAAGGTTTCCCCAGCCACTCTGGTTCCCACTGATCTTTCCCAGAGCTCAGCTCCTGCTGCAGTCAAGCACTTGTCAACAGACAGACTCTGAGTGTGTCCTCTGTGCCAAGCCCTGAGGAAAAAAGGCGGGTACAGACATTGTCTCTGTCCTCTAGTGGCTCACAAACCAGGGAGGCTAATTTATCTGCTGCCTCACTTTACTCTCCTGCACGGCTGAAGAGGTATCACAAGGTATCATTGAAAAGAATGTAAGTTTTGCCAGGCACAGTGGCTCATGCCTGTAATCCCAGCACTTTGGGAGGCTGAGGCAGGCGGATCACCTGAGGTCGGGAGTTCAGACCAGCCTGACCAGCATGGAGAAATCCTGTCTACTAAAAATACAAAATTAGCTGGGCGTGATGGCGTATGCCTGTAATCCCAGCTACTTGGGAGGCTGAGGCAGAAGAATCACTTGAGCCTGGGAGGCAGAGGTTGCAGTGAGTCAAGATCACACCATTGTACTCCAGCCTGGGCAACAAGAGTGAAATTCTGTCTCAAAAAAAAAAAAAAAAAAGAGCGTAAGTTTTGGAGGTCAGGAGACCTGGGTTCAGGCTTAGCTATTGCCTTTGTAGTCCCTAGCTAGGTGGTCTTTGCAAGGAGACAGGTTACCTCTCTTTCCTAAGCTTCACTTTCCTCATTTTTATTTATTTATTTTTGAGACAGAGTTTTGCCCAGTAGCTCAGGCTGGAGTGCAGTGCCGCAATCTCAGCTCACTGCAACTTCCATCTCCCCTGTTCAAGCTATTCTCCTGCCTCTGCCTCCTGAATAGCTGCAATTACTGGTGCATGCTACCACGCCACCATGCTAATTTTTGTATTTTTTAGTAGAATGGGGTTATGCCATGTTGGCCAGGCTGGTCTCAAACTCCCGACCTCAGGTGATCTGCCTACCTCAGCCTCCCAAAATGCTGGAATTACAGGTGTGAACCACTGCACCTGGAATACTTTCCTCATTTTTATATGGGGGATAGTAATCTTTATTTTACTGGGTTATTGAGAGCATCAGATGGGTATAGGCACATGGATGTCTTTTTAAATAAACACAATGTATATTCATTTATTGGTAACAGGTATTATTAATCTGTGAGCTCCTTAACTGCTATATACTTGTATCTCCCAGAGCCTGCTACAGGGTGGGCACAATGCATCCTGAATTGGATAGAATTTTAATTAACTTTTTTTTTTTTTTAAGAGTCAGAGTCTCATGCTGTCATTCAGGCTGGAGTACAGGGGGCTGATCATAGCTCAGTGCAGCCTCGAACTCCTGGCCTCACACAGTTCTCCCGCCTCAGCTGGGACTACAGGAGTGAGACACTGCACCTGGCCATCTTAAGCATGACTTAGTCTTACATATTGTGTTGCTATCACCTGACTGCTTGGGAGCGCTCATACAATGTAAAACAAACGAATAAGTTGCAAGTGAGCATTTAAGAACTGGAAAGAGCTAGTCATGCTTAGTCAGCTTGGTGCTGTGGTATTGAGGGTGTATTTGACTGTGGTTTTTATATTAGACACATGGAATAGATAGTCTGATAAACTGCGCCTAGTCCACAAAACAGGTGAAATCTGTCAATAGTTTACAGGATTGTGCAAAGAGCCCATCAGCTGCTTGGGCTCTGCCTCCTGGGATGGAGAACATCTGCACAGGTGCCTCGTGGAGGCAGGAGAGCAGTGGTAGTGGACAGCTGGGTTCGAGGGAAGGCATCAATATAAAATGTTGTTCGGGTAGGCTAGAGCAGTGGTCCCTGACATTTTTGGCACCAGGGATTGGTTTCATGGAAGAAAATTTTTATACAGGTTGAAGGGGTTGGGATCAGGGGTGGCGGGGGATGGTTTCAGGATGAAACCACCTCAGATCATCAGACATTAGATTCTCTTAAGTAGCTCGCAACCTAGATCCCTTGCATGTGCAGTTCACAGTAGGGTTTGTGCTCCTATGAGAATCTAATGCAGCCACTGATCTGACAGGAGGCGGAGCTCAGGCAGTAATGCCGGCTCACCCTCCACTCACCTCCTGCTGTGTAGCCCAGTTTCTCACAAGCCACAGACGGGTACTGGTCTGCAGCTCAGGGACTGGGGACCCCTGGGTTAGAGAACACCTGAATGTGGGAGGGCCAGTCCCTTGCCTCTGTTATTCCTGTAAATTCAGAAACTGAAAGGATTAGAAACCGTTCCCTTGAGGACCCCACTGTCAGCAAGTCAGCTGAACGAAGGCTGATCATGTAAATAAAGTAACCAGATGGTAGGAGTCAGGGATTTTTTTTGTTTCTAACTTTCCAGGGTCTATCTCAATGAGGTGACAAGGAAATTGGGAGCTGTGCTCTGAACAACAGGACCTAGTAAGGGCGAGGCCATACCTGGCTGACAGTGTACACGGGGGGCACCAAAGTCTCCTGCCCCAAGTCTTCATGGCTCCAGGCAGCACTGAAGGTGGCATGCGTTCTTGAGGAGAAGTGAAGGATCAGCTGTTGGGCTTGGGTATCCATGCTCACATTCCAGGATGTGAGAGACCCTGTTTGGGGCGGGGTGGGGAAGGTTGATAGGAGCTGGGCTTCAGGTGATGAATTCAGGACTGGGCTAGGGTTTAGCTTGGTCACAGTTGGTGAGAATGAAATGGGGCAGGAGCTCCCGGCAGAGGTCCCTTGTAGGCTCACCAGTCTGGTGGGGGCATTCAACATGGTTGCTGTTTCCAAAAGAGAACTGAGAAATACAGGAAGCACAGCTTAGCAAGTCCATGCAGTACCCAGGACCCCCACATCTTTTCTCAGTCATGGTCGTACCTTGAAGCAGAGCTGGGGGTGCAGGTCCACCTTCTCCAAAACATACCACTGTGGGAGGAGAGGTGAATTTGTCAGGGAGAAAATCCCTGGGCCCCAGCCCTGCCCACCCTAGTCCTGCAGGGGGTGGGGGGCATCCTCACCCCCTCTGACTCTTGAGCTGTGGCATTCGGGAAGTCTTTGCAAACGGTGTGCCAGTTGTGCCTCTGGCAGAGGGCAGCTTCCAGCTTCAGTGGGCAGCGGAGTGTCAGGGCCATGACCATCTGAGTGTGCTGGCTGTAGTCAGTGAAATGCACTGACTTCCAGAAGTCTGAGCCATCTGGGAAAGTGTCAGGGTCAGTGGGTGAGGGTCAGCCCTGCTTCAGCCCCACCTTGCCACCCACATCCTGGGGTCAGCAGATGATGTTTGCAAAAGTAACCAGCACTATTCCTGGCCTGAACAGGTATTCAAGCAATGAGCATCCCTTTCATTATCTTTCTTTTTCTTTTCTTTTTTTGAGGCAGAGTCTCACTCTGTCACCCAGGCTGGAGTGCAGTGGTCCAATCTAGGCTCATAGCAACCTCTGCCTCCCAGGTTCAAGCAATTCTTATGCCTCAGTATCTGAGATTACAGGCGTGTTCCACCAAGCCCAGCTAATTTTTCTAATTTTAGTAGAGACAGGGTTTCACCATGTTGGCCAGGCTGGTCTCGAACTCCTGACCTCGTGTCCCACCTGCCTCAGCCTCCCAAAGTGCTGGGATTACAGGTGTGAGCCACCATGCCCAGCCCCCTTTCATTATCTTTCTGTTTTTGTTTTGTTTTGTTTGTTTTTGAGACAGATTCTCACTCTGTTGCCCAGGCTGGAGTGCAGTGGCCTGATCTCAACTCACTACAACCTCCGCCTCCTGAGCTCAAGCGATTCTCCTGTCTCGGCCCCCCAAGTAGCTGGGACTACAGGCATGTACTACCACACCCGGCTAATTTTTTCTATTTTTAGTAGAGATGGGGTTTCACCATGTTGGCCAGGGTGGTCTCGAACTCCTGACCTAAGATGATCTGCCCGCCTCAGCCTCCCAAAGTGCTGGGATTACAGGTGTGAGCCACTGCATCTGGCCTCATTATCTTTCTATCCAGCTGTCTCTCTCCTCTCCTTCCCAGGTCTACATTCTGGCCAGCTCCTTGCTTCTCCCCAAACTTGAAATCTGCTTAGGGTCCTCTCAGAACCAGGAATGCCTACCCCTCCTATCTCTGTTTCCAAATCCTGCTCTTTTTCTGACCCCAGCTCAGGTGCCACTTACTCCCCCTAAGAGGCCTTCTCTGCTTACAATGGCCCTTTTTAAGCTTCTCCCCTTCCTGAGTTATTGCCCTACAGCCTAATCCTTATTTATAACCCTACCCTGTAAATTCTGTAAGCTGCTTTGTGCAATCACTTGTGTCTGAGTGTCCTGCCTCTCCTTGAGAAAAACAACTTGAATACAGCACTTCAGACATGAATGGCCACTTTCACATGTAATATTTAACTCAAGCTTCACAAACACTTTGAAGGCAGAGCAGGTATTGAGATTTTAGATGAGGAAAGTGAGGCTCAGAGAACAACTGACAGAACTGGGATGGGAACCGGGTCTTCTGGCCCATCCTCTTAGGAAACCAGAATCTCCTAGGCCTCATATTTCTAAACTTCTTAACAGTGCTGCAGCACTCAGCACTCTCTGATCTATTGCCAAGCTGACTGGTAGACTTGGCAGCCCTTTTCCCCCACTGACTCCAGGGTAAGTACCTGCGTACCTTCTGGGGGCTTCCACCAACACAGGTGTGAAGGGTGTTTATGTGTGTGTGTAGGAGACAGAGACAGAGGGTGTGTACATGCACAAGGGTGCATGTTAGCCACACTCACAGGCTTCTGGCCAGCTCTGGAAGGGACATCTTTTGCGCCTCACAGTGTCCTCTTGCAGGTAGGATGCCTGGGGGAACAGGGGAGCAGGTGGGAAGGGTCAGAGGAAAGGCTTTTCCAATCTCGCTCAGACCTAAAACTCATTCCGGCTTTACCTTATTGTGAAACAAGCTGCTTGAGCAGGCTAGGCACTGAACAGGGTGGGCAATGTGGGGTGGGGACAAGGGTGGGGAGGAACTCCAGAACATAGGAGAGAGATCAGCAAGTGAGGGGCTGACTCCTCTTCCTCCTAAAGAGAACTATCCCCAGAAAGAGGGAAATCCTGAAGTCACATTTCTCAGCTTTGGCCTTCTCTGACCTCTACTCTCAGCTATCCCCGAGGTACCCAGTGCTCTGTGTCGGCTCCTGACTCTGGAATACCCAAATGCCCACCTGCTGTCCACCCTGGTAATTGCTCATGGCTCTAGGTCTCTGCCAGCACCCTCCCTTAGGTCTCCCAGGTGACAATCTCCCTTGCCTTTTCTGTCTAGTCCAAAGAAAACTTTCTGCTATGTTCCTTAGACTTGTAAAGAGAGAAGGAGGACTGCCACAGAGGCTTAGAGGGGACAAGACTTTTGGGGCCATATAGAACCTTGCAGTGGCCATGCACACACTCCTTCCTTGGCTCCTCAGAACACACAGCGATGATAGCTGTCTATTCTGGCTCTGTGGGCTGAGGCCATATCTGGGCCAGGGAAAGCTGGGTTTGGATGGGGCTGAGGTTGGAATCACCCTAAGGTCCAGTGTTCAGCAGGATCCTTCCACCTCTGACCCAGTGTGTGGCTCACAGCCAAGCTGGCGCCAGTCTTCCTAAGCATGCCAGTAACACCCAGCCCTTTTAAAACCTGACTTACTAGAGATATGCTTGACCAACTGTACTACCTTGGGGGCCTAGGAGCAGAGCCACGGACAGCCCACACCTTTTCCTTTGCTCACCTCTATGCACAGACAGGGCAGAAGGAATTCATAAGACAGTTCTACAGTGTGGCCCCCAGACACGATTTTCTGTGGATGAAGCACCAAAGGAAGACAAAAGATGCCTCAGAAAGAGCATAACACACAGATAGGGTAGGAGGGAGCTGGGATCTCGGTCAAAACACACCATGTTTTCCCTCTTATATGAGACACTTGTACTAAGAAATCTCCTCTCAAAGATTCTCTGCTTAGTAATCTAACCATTAGCTCTAGGTGCTCTAGGTGTAGCTGGGGGGAAGGAGACTGGGAATACATTCCTTTATTGAGGCCCTACTATATGCCAAGGAGTGTGGTGGGTGCTAGAAGCATTAAATCAATTAACTCCATGCAAGCATCACAGTGACCTTATGAAGTATCCTCACTGATATAAAAATGTAGCGAGCTGAGGGCTCAGGGGTACAGCAGCAGTCCTTGCAAATGGTACCAACTGTATACAATGGCATTCATGACAAAGGGAGGTTGAGGTGGGATGTTAGGGCCCAGGTTGGGAGAATGGGAGACACCTCATTCTCTGAGAGACAGGAGCAAAGGGAAGGAGATGGAAGGGTACCAAGACAGATGTGACCATTTTGTTATGTTCTCTGGGGGAACCACTTAGGGGAACTAAAAAGGCTTTTCAAAAAAAAAATTTTTTTTTTTAGATGGAGTCTTGCTCTGTCATCAGGCTGGAGTGCACTAGCGCCATCCTGGGTCACTGCAACCTCTGCGTTGTGGGTTCAAATGATTCTCCTGCCTCAGCCTCCCAAGTAGCTGGGACTATAGGTGTGCACCACCATGCCCAGCTAATTTTTGTATTTTTAGTAGAGGTAGGGTTTCACTATGTTGGCCAGGATGGTCTCAATCTCTTGACCTTGTGATCTACCCGCCTCAGCCTCACAAAGTGCTGGGATTACAGGCATGAGCCACCGTGCCTGGCCTTAAATTTTTAATTACAATTCCTTTTTCTTACTTGTCACTAACTTGAAGCTCAAGAAAAGGCTTCTTAATGTCTGAGTCACACTGAGGATCCTCTCACTGGGGGTAAATACCATACTAATTTCTCTGCTCATTTATGGTCATTCATGGCTGCTCCAGGTCTCTGCCTCCCTTTCCTTTTCTTACAGGTGACAAGGCCCTCTGCCTTTTCTGTCTAGTCCAAGGAATTCTTTCTTTAAAAATTTTTTTTTTCAATGTAGCAGCAGGATTTCACTATGTTGTCAAGCTAGTCTTACACTCCTGGCTTCAAGCAATCCTCTTGCCTTGGCCTCCCAAAGTGCTGGGACCACAGGTGTAAGCCACCATGCCAGGTCCAAAGAAGTCTTAATGATAGAGCCTTCAGCTTGTAAGGAGGTCTTGGACAGTTTACCTTCCCTTTCTGGGCCTCAGTTTCCCCATTTGTACAATGGGTGGCCTCTCTTGCTAGCACTGTGTGATCGGGCTTTTTATAGGGGGATGTCATGCCATACCTGGACATCATAGGGACTGCTCAGCTCTTCACACTGCAGTGCCCACTGGTGACAAAGACGCACACTGACCTCAGGGCCTGAAGGTATAGTCACCCGAATAGCCCTGGCCTCATGCAGCAAATCAAAGGAGAACTCGGGCCCTGGGGAGAGGAAGGACTCAGTGGCCTTACCTCTTGACCTTAGCATCGGTACCACTCAGCTGAATCCATCTCCTGTTCCAACCCTGTCCCCACCTCTGTGCCTTTGTGACTCCAATCTAGGAAGACTTTTCCATGCCTCTGGATCCGAAGGTTGGGTCCTTTTAGAGCGAAATCCCTTGTGGGAGATATCTGGAGAGGGGATGGACATGTGATGGCTCTTCTCAGACAGGCGATGACTACGCAGCAGCTTCCTCTAAAGGCAGAGAACAAGGTTGGTCTCAGGCCAGGAATTGGGAAACCTGGCTTCTGTTTCTGCCTCTGGAACCTGAGGCACCACAGGCAAGTTGCTCAAACTCTTTTGGCCTCAGTTTCCCTAGCTGTGTAATAGACAGAATACTTTATCTCCATACTCTCTCACATGGCTGGAGAACCAAATGAGAAGCCAGAAAGCAAAGGTCTGTGGGGCATTGGGTAGGGTTGGAACTGACAGGGAGAGTACCTGAGCAGGTGCTGGGATCTTGTGTTTCCTACAGAACTTGAATGTGGAAGACTTTTTAGATTTCTGCACCAGGAGGCCGAAGAAGCCCCACTGAAGACCTGTGTGGGGGGCAGGGAGACATATTTACTATTTAGCCCCCATTACCCCTCCCCTACCTGGAGATGTGGCCCAGTGTTAGATAGTAAGTCATTTTAAATCAAGGAGGGTAAGGGTGTCAAGTTCTTTAGTCTTGAAAATTATGATGCAATCAAGAAAGGATTAATTTCTTAAGTATTGAAAAAACGATATATACAAAGATATTCATTTTAGCATTTTTTTCTTTTTTGTTTTTTGTTTTTTGGAGATAGGGTTTTGTTCTGTCACACAGGCTGGAGTGCAGTGGCACAATCATTGCTCACTGCAGTCTTGAACTCTTGGGCTTAAGCAATCCTCTCACCCTAAGTAGCTGGGACTACAGGCATGTGCCACCACACCTAGCTAGTTAAATTTCTTGTTGTTGTTGTTGAGACAGGGTCTAACTATGTTGTCCTGGGTGGTTTCAAACTCCTGCGCTCAAGTGATCCTCCCATCTTGGCCTCCCTAAGTAGCTGGGAGTACAGGCAAGCATCACCATGCATGGCTAATTTTTTTTTTTTTTTTTTTTTTTTGAGACAGAGTTTCACTCTCGTTACCCAGGCTGGAGTGCAATGGCACGATCTTGGCTCACCGCAACCTCCGCCTCCTGGGTTCAGGCGATTCTCCTGCCTCAGCTTCCTGAGTAGCTGGGATTACAGGCACGCGCCACCATGCCCAGCTAATTTTTTTGTATTAGTAGAGACGGGGTTTCACAATGTTGACCAGGATGGTCTCGATCTCTTGACCTCGTGATCCACCCGCCTCGGCCTCCCAAAGTGCTGGGATTACAGGCTTGAGCCACCGCGCCCGGCCATGGCTAATTTTTAAAAAGCATTTTTTTCATAGAGATAGGGTATCACTATGTTGCCCAGGCTGGTTCTGAACTCCTGGACTCAAGTAATCTCCCTGCCTTGGCCTCCCAAAGCATTGGGATTACAGGTGTGAGCCACCACACCTGGCCTGTAGCATTGTTTCTTTTTTTGTTTTTTTAAACAGAGTCTCACTCTGTTGCCCAGGCTGGAGTGCAATGGTGTGATCTCAGCTCATTTCAACCTCCATCTCCTAGGTTCAAGGAATTCCCCTGCCTCAGCCTCCCAAGTAGCTGAAATTATAGGCATGCGCCACCATGCCTGGCTAATTTTTGTATTTTTAGTAGAGATGGGGTTTCACCATGTTAGCCAGGCTGGTCTCAAACTCCTACTCCTGACCTCAGGTGATCTGCCCACCTCGGCCTCTCAAAGTGCTGGGATTACCAGGCATGAGTCACAGTGCCCAGCCCTATAGCATTATTTCTAACAGCAAACAATGAGAAAAATTAGAAACTGCCCATTATTTTTTATTTATTTATTTATTTTTTTTGACACAGGGTCTCACTCTGTCATCCAGGCTGGAGTGCAGTGGCACTATCTTGGCTTACTGCAACCTCTGCCTCCTGGGTTCAGGTAATCCTCCCACCTCAGCCTCCCAAGTAGCTGGGACTACAGGTGTGCACCATCACATCCAGCTAATTTTTGTATTTTTTTGTAGAGATAGAGTTTTGCCATGTTGGCCAGACTGGTCTCTGGACTCAAGCGATCTACCCACCTTGGCCTCCCAGGGTGCTGGGTTTACAGCCGTGAACCACCACACCCAGCCCAGAAACTGCCAATTCTTTTTTTTTTTTTTTTTTTTTTTTTGAGACAGAGTTTCACTTTTGTTGCCCAGGCTGGAGTGCAATGGGATAATTTTGGCTCACTGCAACCTCTGCCTCCAGGGTTCAAGCGATTCTCCTGCCTCAGCCTCCCAAGCAGCTGGGATTATAGGTGCCTGCCACCATGCCCTGATAATTTTTTTGTATTTACTTTAGTAGAGACGGGGTTTCATTCGCTTCCCAGAATTAGCCTCCCAAAGTGCTGGGATTACAGGTGTGAGCCACTGTGCCTGGCCCAGAAACTGCCAATTCTTAAGAATGCAAGGGCATTTAGTATGTACCAGGCACTGAGCTGAGCAATTAAAATATAGCGTTGAATAAGAAAGAAGATACTGCTTTACAAATAGAAGGTAATAACAGTAAATTCATAGCTTTTAATTCCAAAAATCTCAGCTGAAAAAAATTAATACCTTCACAAAATTGTATGACTGCACTTGTGAATATCTGTCATAGCACGCTATTTTAGGATGATCCAAGTCTCTTTTGAGGTTAAAACAAGAAAAATATCTGTTCTAGTAAGTCCCACTTGCCTCAGCCTAAGTGGCCCCTCAGAATGTCCCCAATTCATCTCTTCACTGAGAATGGTCCAAGGGGCTGTTTCTCATACCTGAGTGACCTGACAGTAGATGCTGGCACAAACAGCGGGAACAGTGCCAGACTCGTGCACACCAACGCTTTGTGGAGAAGCAGGCCCACCAAGTGCAGCAAGGGATATGGGCAGCACTTCCTGGGAAAGATGGAAGGGAAAGTAAATGATAGGGTCTAAGAAGGTTCCTCCTACCTCAGACAAGCTGGATTTGAGGCCAAGCTCTGTTACTTACATCCTGGAAGTGTGACTTTGGGGGTTACAGGACCTGTCTTAAGGGTCAAATTCCTCATTCATAAAGCAGGTCTGTTATAAAAATCAAAATAGTGCATGGGAAAATGTCTTGTGAAGTATAACATACCATAAAACAGGATTATTGTTGTATTACTGATAGAAGTGAGGGACCAGTTAAGGGGAGGAAGCAACATTTACAGAGTGCTTGGAGATTTACCCATGTCTCTCATCTAATCCTCCCTATAGATCAGAAGCAACACTACATTTTAGTGTACAATCATTTCTACCATGCTACTACCCCTCAGAAACTGAGAGTCGGAGGGGGTAGGTGCACAGTGTGAGGCCACATGGGAGTCTGGCAGAACAGCAATGTGAATCCAGGCTTGTCATGATTCCAAACTTTTTTCTTGATATTGTGCTACTTCCCAGGTTGGGAACCAAAAATTATAATGGAGGGCTTGCTGGGCATCTGGAAAAACAGTGGGCATGGGGAGGAGCAATGGGGCAGGAAATGCGACTCACCAGTGAAACTGTCATCCTGAGGCAAAGGGCCCAGCAGAGAAAAGAAAGGAAAGAGCTATTATTAGGAGGGACTCCCAAAAGGAGCATTCCTGGGTTCTTTGCCTCAAATCAGCGAATTCTGAGCCCCATAGCTAATAGCCCATACCCTCTGGCTCTTTTCTTCCCAGCTCCACCCTGTCCAGGCCTTCAGCACAAAGGACCTTGGCTACCCCTTTGAGACTATGTAGAGGATACATCGAAGCTGTCACCAGAGCACAGGGACTGGGGAGGTAGCACAGGGACTGGGGAGCTAGCACAGGGCAGGCAGGGGAGCAGAGAGCTTTATGGCTGTGCCAGGCAGGTGCCCCTACCTAGCAGCAGCACCTTACCATGTGGGAGGCCAGAGGACCCCGGGTGTTCCAGTGGGGCAGGTGGGGACAGCCAATCCCAGCAGAGTCAGAGAGGTCAATGAATATCAGGAGAGGCAGGAGCAGGGCTGCTGGTCTGGAGCTCCCCATGGGCTTCTATGCAGTTAAGGCTCCTGGAACATGACTGCATGGCCTGAAGGTAGGTGGCAGGGCCTTGCTGTGCAGCAGCAAAGAACACAGAACCAGCAGGAGCCCTTGCCCGAGCCTGCCCTGGCCCCGCCCTGCCCCCGCCCTGCCCGAAAGCTCCTCCTCAATCCTAACCACCCAGCCAGGCCACATTCCTTCCCCTCCAAGTGGAAGGACTGAAGGAGGCTTGTACCCCGCAAAACCCTACTGCCCCCACCTGAAAGACAAGGGGCTCCTGCTGTGGCTGAGAAGTAATAGGAAAGGAGCTAGCATCAAGTTGGGGGGCTCACCCATTTCTTAGCCCCCTCCTACTCCTGAAACACACTGCAGATTTGACCCACCCATCAGCACACTCCTGAACTTGTGTCTCCCACGGACATGAGCTTAATCCCTTTACTTAGAGAATTAACAGATCTCTGGGTGCTAGAGATACAGAGGTGACTGAGGCACCATTTAGAGAGGGGAGAAAGAAAGCACTCTAGAATGCACGTGAACCCCATATGTATCGTGGCTTCCCACCTGGTTAACTCTCAGGACTATAACCGAGCTCTCTCTACCCATGAGCCAGGTCTAGCTCTTCTAGGCAAAGGGCTCCATACCAAAGGGGCCTCTAGCTTCAAGGACCTACTAGTCACACAGCCTGATCAGGAAGCCCCAGAACTCATAGCTGAGCCCTGGAGCAGAGGGAGTGGGCCCCATGCACTGACCTGGTTTCCTGCGGTTTCCGGTGCTGGAGAAAGGCTGACGAGGCTCCATCTTTGTGGGAACCCTCCCCATCATCCCACAGCTTCCTCCCCCTCATGGAGCATTTGAACTGTTTCAGCCCTCACCTTGGTAACACACACACTGGAAAAAAAGTTTGGGGCACATCTACCAGGTCAAGGCATCTTGATATTGTTATTGTCCCCCTGTAACTCAATCTAGACCACCTTTCAGTAGCCTAACCCCAGCCTGCTTTTGGCCAATTCTATGCCAGTCTTTAGGTTCATTGTCTGAAGGCTGCATCCTACATATTATCCTAAAAATATCCTCTAGCTTTTGAGTTCATGGAAGGATAAAAACTTATTCTTTATGTTTCTCCAAGCCTAGCAGTGGATATCATGAAGTATGTGCTGTGTAACTGAATAAATGTCACGATACATTTCAACTACGTAGTTTATCTGTTTCACACTTCACAAACCACTTTCATATTTAATCCTTCTAACCCTACTTTGTGAGACAGGTGATAATTATTGTTTTCATTTCATAAAAAGAGAGATAAGGAAGCAGACTGATAATGACTTTGTCAAGGTCAAAGTCTATAGCCCAGGGAGCTCCACTTTTGCTAGGCCCTCGCAACTCAATTCTTTTTTTTTTTTTCTTTTGAGATGGAGTCTCACTCTGCCACCCAGGGTAGAGTGCACTGGCACAATCTCGGGTCAGTCCAACCTCTGCCTCCCAAGTTCAAACAATTCTCCCACCTCAGCCTCCCAAGTAGCTGGGACTACAGCTGTGCGTCACCACACCAGGCTAATTTTTCTATTTTTAGTAGAGACGGGGTTTCACCATGTTGGCCAGGCTGGTCCCGAACTCCTGACCTAAGGTAATCTGAGCCTGCCTTGGCCTCCCAAAGTGCTGGGATTACAGGCATGAATCAGAGTGCCAGGACTTTTTTCTTTTGAGATAGTCTCGCTCTGTCATCCAGGATGGAGTGCAGTGGTGCAATCTTGGCTCACCGCAACTTCCGCCTCCCAGGTTCAAGTGATTCTTGTGCCTCAGCCTTCTGAGTAGCTGGGATTACAGTTGTGCACCACTATGCCTGGCTAATTTTTGTATTTTTAGTAGAGACAGGGTTTTGCCATGTTGGGTAGGCTGGTCTTGAACTCTTGGCCTCAAGTAATCCACCTGCCTCAACCTTTCAAAGTGCTAGGATTACAGGCATGAGCTGCTGTGCCTAGTCCCAATTCTCTATCATCCTATGGTCCCCCCTCCCATGGCCTCATCCTCCTTTGCCCTGGCAACAGTCTGCCTGACATAGACCCTAACACAGTATTGCTTTTTGGCCTTGAAGCCAATCTCTGCAAATAAAACAGTAAGATCTGAAGGGAGGAAAGGGTGGCTTGACATACCAAGTATAGGTTAGGGAGCCTTCCCCCAAATTCTACCTAACACAGTGGTTTAGAGCTATATAAATTATGTTTTTTTCTTTTTCTTTCTTTTTTTTTTCTTGAGACAGAGTCTCATTCTATCACCCAAGCTGGAGGACAATGGCATAATCACCACTTACTGCAGCCTCCACCTCCAGGGCTCAAGTGAATCTGCCTTTCACAGGCACATGCCATTTTTCCTGGCTACAGGCTCTGGCTATGATGCTCAGGCTGGTCTCCCAACTCCTGGCCTCTAGCAATTCTCCTGCCTCTGCTTCCCAGAGTGCTGGGATTACAGTTGTGAGCCACTGTGCCTGGCCAATGAGTTTTTCTAATGCTGGAGGGATGAAGTGAGAAACTTGGTTCTATTCTAAAACAATCCTTCTTCTTAACTCTTAACTTCTGATCTCTCACAGAGAAAATATTGGTTAATTTCTCCTGGTTAAGCTATAGGAGGAAAAGCAGAAAAGAAATAAAGACAAGAAAGAAATGGAGAAGGAAGGAAGGGAGGGAGGGAAGAAGGAAGAAAGGGAGGGAGGGAAGAAGGAAGAAAGGGAGGGAGGGAAGAAGGGAGGGAGGACAGGAGGAGAAGAGAGAGGGAAAGAGGAAAGAAAGGGAAGAAAAACAGCATTCCAGGACCCACTAGAAAAGTAAAAGGAATAAAGGTGAGGAAGAAATGGGGGGAAAGCAAAGGAGGTGTGCATTTTATTTATTGTCTTGCTGGTTTATTTATTGTGGACACTGTTCCAAAAAGTATTTAAGATAAGAAGCACAGGGGTGAATTCTGGCACAACCTAGGGATGGGGAGGGATGGGATCATTTGCTGAAATCCTACTATCAGGCTCTGGGTCATGCATTTTGCCCAGTTTATTTTATTTGTACTACAACCCTTGAGTTCAGTCTTATTACCCCATTTTACAGACTGGGAAATAGGAAGATTAGGTTAAGTCCAAACACAGCTAAGAGCTGAAGTCAGCCCCTCACTTGCTGATCTCTCTCCTATGTTCTGGAGTTCCTCCTCACATTGTCACACTCAGGCAGCTTGCATCATGGTTAGGTAAAGCCAGAATGAGTTTTAGGTCTGAGTGAGACTGGAAAAAGCCTTTCCTCTGACCCTCCCTACCTGCTACCCTGCCCCCCAGGCATCCTACCTGCAAGAGGACACTGTGAGGTGCAAAAAAATGTCCCTTCCAGAGCTAGCTGGAAGCCTGTCAGTGTGGCTGACATGCACCCTTGTGCACACACACGCCCTGTCTCTGTCTCCTACACACACACACACACACACATGCATAAACACACTTCACACCTGTGTTGGTGGAAGCCCCCAGAAGGCATGCAAGTACTTTCCCTGGAGTCAGTGGAGGAAAATGGCTGCCAAATCTACCAGTCAGCCTGCCAACAGATCAGAGAGTGCTGAGCGCTGCAGCACTATGAGAAGTTCAGAAATAGGAGGCCTAAGAGATGGTGTCCTAAGAGGATGGACCAGAAGACTTGGGTTCCCACCCCTGTCAATTATTCTTCTCTGAGCCTCACTTTTCTCATCTGGGACTTACCACTATGTCTTCCTGGCCCTTTCTGCCAGAACACACTATTTAGGGAGATCAGAGGGTTTCTGGACCACGTAGTTCTCAGAAAGTACTAAGCAGTGCGATACAATTGGCAGGGTTAACAATGTAAAGAAAGAAACTGAAATTGTTGGAAAGAAAGGAAAGTAGATCTTATAATCATGAGTTACCAGTGGTTAGATTTGTAGGAGAGTTGGGATTGTTTGGCAAGTGTCAATAAGGGAGGAGTAACTGTGGCTGGAATAGGTGGTGGCCAATTGGAGAAAAGGCAACAAAGGTGTGTTGTAGGGCCCTGTCTTATTGGCAGGTGGTAAGGCCTGAATCAGCTGTAGTTTGTGTCAAAATGAGCTGACCAAGACTTCATGCTTAATAGCCTTTACTTAGGGACAAAGTTGGGAGCTCAGGAAGTCCTGGCAGGCCCCTGAACATGCTTAGGATACAGTGCACTGTGGGGACCTTGGGCAGCTGTTTTTCTTGTCACAGCCTTATCTGTGCATGAACTCTGGTCAGACCATGGAGCAGTAGCTCCAGGTTCTTTCTGTAATGGCCAATTTCTAATGTCTCCTGGGACAACTCTGTTCACCCACAGGGAACCCTGGGCAGGAAGGCCCACCAATTAGATCGATGTAAACCAATAGTGGGCAAGTATCCCTTCTTTACATCTGCTCTTCCAGAAGGATCAACTTCCAGAAATTTTTTTTTTTTTGAGACAGAGTCTCGCTCTGTCACCCAGGATGGAGTGCAATGGCACAATCTCGGCTCACTGCAACCTCTGCCTCCTGGGTTCAAGCGATTCTCCTGCCTCAGCTACCTGAGTAGCTGGGATTACAGGCATGTGTCACCATGCCCGGGTAATTTTTGTATTTTTGGTAGAGACAGGGTTTCTCCATGTTGGTCAGGCTGGTCTTGAACCCCCAACCTCAGGTGATCCACCTGCCTTGGCTTCCCAAAGTGCTGGAATTACAGGTGTGAGCCACCACCCCCGGCCAACCTCCAGAATTCTGAGGCAAGAAATTATTGCTGAGAGGTACAGACTCCCCAGTCTTAGTGAGGTAGTCAACACTGCTCATCAAGGGAAGGCATTGTTACTTATTAAACCCCAACTATGTACTAGCCTGTTCATACAATTATCTATCTAAGCCTCAAAACAACCCTGGGGGTAGCTAAAATGATGCCCATGTGTCAGATTAAAAACAGAGGCTCAGGTGTCTTGCTCAAGGCAAAAGTCAGTAAAATGTCTGGCTGGAATTCACATCTATGTTGTCAGTCTAACATCAGAAACTGTTGGCCGGGCACAGTGGCTCATGCCTGTAATCACAGCACTTTGGGAGGATGAGGTGGGCGGATCACTTAAGGTAAGGAGTTTGAGACCAGCCTGGCCAACATGGTGAAACCCCTTCTCTACAAAAATTTGCCGGGTGTGAGCAGACATTGCAGTGAGCTTAGATTGTGCCACTGCACAGCCTGGGTGACAGACTGTGTCTCAAAAAAAAAAGGAAACTGTTCATTCTACTATACCACATTGCCTTGATGATCTCTAATAGTCCCTTCAACTCCTATATTCTCTAGTCCTATAAATATCAGGAAATAACCATCTTTCACATTTGTATAATACTACACAGTTCATAAAGCACTTTCACAATATTTCACCTTATTTGATCTTTTTTTTTTTTTTTAGACAGAATCTTGCTCTGTTGCCCAGGCTGGAGTGCAATGGCACAATCTTGGCTCACTGCAACCGCTGCCTCCTGGGTTCAAGCGATTCTCCTGCCTCAGCCTCCAGAGGCAGCTGGAATTACAGGCACCTACCACCATGCCCAGCTAATATTTGTATTTTTAGTGGAGACAGGGTTTCACCATGTTGGCCTGACTGGTCTCAAATTCCTAACCTCAGGTGATTAGCCTGCCTCAGCCTTCCAAAGTGCTGTGATTACAGGTATGAGCCACTGCGCCCAGCCACCTTATTTGATCTTTAAAACAATCCATGAAATACGGAGGGCTGATTTTAGTCCCATGATTGGTAGTTGCATTGGTACTTGAACATGTCTTCTGATTCAAATAATGTTCTTTCTATTAAATCAAGATCCAATAAGGGAATCTTGTTTGCTTCAGGGAACACTACAACCATGAAGCAGGAAAAAGTAATAGTAAAAGGAGAATTCCAACAACCTAAGAAGCAGAAAACTAACATAAACCAAATGATTTTGGGTGTGGTTTGCATTGTTGACAATAATTTTCATAATGGGTCTTTGACAGTACTCTAAATCCATTAAGTACTATTCCAGCTGGGCGTGGTGGCTCACGCCTGTAATCCCAGCACTTTGAGAGGCTGAGGTAGGCAGATCATCTGAGGTCAGAGTTCAAGACCAGCCTGACCAACATGGAGAAACTCCATCTCTACTAAAAATACAAAAAATTAGCCAGGCGTGGTGGCACATGCCTGTAATCCCAGCTGCTTGGGAGGCTGAGGCAGGAGAATGGCTTGAATCCGGGAGGCGGAGGCTGTAGTGAGTTAAGATCACGCCATTGCACTCCAGCCTGGGCAGCAAGAGTGAAACTCCATCTCCAAAAAAAAAAAAAATTACCATTCCAGTAACCAAAGAAATTTCAAACTATTTGCATCCCAATTCTTTAAAAATGAGCAATCTGTGGCTCGTGTACATACTGACTCCGTTATCCATACATTTCCATCAACTTCTGCTCTCCAAATTTCAACTCTACTTCAGTTTGGTTTTATCCTCTGTGAAATACACCCTGACTTTAGTTTACAATAATTCTGTCAAGAATGCATGTGAGGCCAGGCACAGTGACTCAGGCCTGTAATTCCAGCACTCTGAGAGGATGAGGCAGGAAGATCACCTGAGGTCAGGAGTTCGAGACCGGCCTGGCCAACATGGTAAGGTCCTGTCTCTACTAAGAATACAAAAATCAGGCAGGCATGGTACCACTCCCAGCTATTCAGGAGGCTGAGGCAGGAGAATCACTTGAACATGGGAGGGAAAGTTGCAGTGAGCCCTGATCATCCCACTGCACTTCAGCCTGGGGAACAGAACAAGACTCTGTCTCAAAAAAAAAAAAAAAAAATTAAAAAGAATTGCATGTGTTTTTCACACCTCTTGTGCAGTACCTAAAATCAGTAAAATAAGAACTCAAAAGCTGGGCGTGGTGGCTCATGCCTTTAATCATGAGGCGGGCAGATCACGGCGTCAGGAGATAAAGACCATCCTGGCTATCATGGTAAAACCCCGTCTCTACGAAAAATACAAAAGTTAGCCAGGTGTGGTGGCACGTGCCTGCAGACCCAGCTCTTCAGGAGGCTGAAGTAGGAGAATTGCTTGAACCTGGGAGAGGTCGCATTGAGCTGAGATCACGCCACTGCACTCTAGCCTGGGTGACAGAGGGAGACTCTGTCTCAGAAAGAAAAAAAAAAAAACGAACTTAGAATTCACGTTCCTTGAAGGAACCAGAAAGCTCAAGAATTAACATATTAACTGGGTCTGAAGGGATAATTAATAAAGCAATGTAAAAACAGAAAAGGGAAATCTTTAAGCAAAGGAAACTGGGAAACCATGAAACCTACATGGGGATCCATAAGCGGTTTAGTTGACTAAGACAGTGTGAGACTGGAAGTATTAGGAAATAATGCAGGACTGATGGATTGGGACCACTTTGGAAATCTCAGAGCTTAAGGCATTTAAATTGTACCACAGATCATAGTAGGGACTTAATGATCATGGAACAGATGATCCAGAGCTGTACTCTTGGTATACTCACTCGAATACAGGGATGCAGGAAGAGGAATGGGTATGAGGCAGAAAGGCGAAGGTCTGTTTGGGACATACTGATTTTGAGATGATAATTATGACATCTAGAGGAAGAGGTTTTAGAGTTGCAAGTACTGTCAGCCAGGCACGACGGTCACGACTGTAATCCAAGCACTTTGAGAGGCCAAGGCAGAATTTCTTGAACCTGGTATGTAGAAGTGAGCTGAGATGGCACCACTGCATTCCAGCCTGGATGAGGGAAATAAAATCCTGCCTTAAAAAAAAAAGTGACTCAGTAATAGTCACTAGGTACATACATAATGTTTATAGAACAAAATAATGACTACAACTCTGGAGAGGGCAGAGCTCCGCAATTAGAGATCTGGGCATCATCCAGACACAATAAAATCAAGTGCAAAGAGATACATACCTTCCATGCAATAAATACTGTGCGTCCGAATTTTAGGTGTGAAAGGACCTTTAGTTTAATCACAGATCTCTCCCTGTCTTTAATGTACTTGCTCCACATCATTAGATATTACGTTCACAGGTTTCACATGAATAACAAGTTTCTACTAGATTATAAACTCCCCATAAACAGAGGTACTTTAAAATTCTTTTGATTGCCATTATACAGTAGCAGACTCATTAACTAATACCCAGTTAACACTGAATGGTAAATGTGAATATCCAACTAAAAGAAGAGCCCATAACCTAAGCTAGATAAATGAGAATGGACCATTTCATAGATGGAGAGATTAAATGTCTGGCCCATGGTAGTTCTTACTAATCAGCTGTAGGTTAGAACTATGACTTAGGTTCCCCATGCCCAATCTACTTCTATGGCCACTGCTAGGTTTCTCAGCTTTTATCCATCATCTTGTAGTGTCTAAGGCCACACCTTTCACACTCTATCAAGCACCAAACACAAGGCACAGTGTCGAGAGGGCCATCTTTATTGAGATTTTTAATTAAAATGGTTTGCAGAAGAGACCACAGCCCGGAGGGGGAGCAGCTTCCCAACCGCTTCCTGACCCATGACCTACAGATGAGGAATTTGATTTATTCCCTATTTCCTTCAGTCTTGGTGGCTAAGGGGTAATGGCTGGAAATGGGGAGAATGACTGAGAGGAAGCAAGGATGAAGCTCATTCTTAAAGAAAAACCTCGAAACGCCCCAACTTCAAACAGCTGAAGTTTGTTTCACAGCTGTTGGTCACCCAGTTCTAGCCAATCAGGAATAAATTAGTTTTGCCACCTCAGCAGATTGCAACAGCTTTCCAGAACTTTGGCCTCGTCTGTACCAGGTACCAACATCACAGCTGCTAAAATCACCAGAAGGGATTTTAGAACCGCTCTATTCCTGTCCCTTCGTTCAATGAGGTCCAGGCTTCACCCCTAAGAGCAGTCCATTGGGCTTCATTTACGCTTCTTCTCCTGTGTGCTGGTGAACCAAGAGTCTAGGAGCTTCTTGCTGTAGTACAACTGCCAGGCATGCACTTGGACTGCCAACACCAACACCAGGTACATGATGGAGATGGCAGAAAAACCAAAGAGGAAACGGTAGGCCTTGCCATGGCGGTAGAGCTGCTGTGCAGCAGGGAACATCTCCATGCTGCCATAAATGAGAGGAGCAATGGAAAAGAGCCCCATGCTGATCATGGAGAGCACCAGGTAGCTAATGTTGTTGCGAGGAAAGGAGAGAAGGCCCAAAAGACAGGGCAAAATGCTCAGCAAATACGGGTATTCCCACTGATAGGGCATGGCCACCTGATGATGTGACAAGAGCCTGAGGTGTCCCACACTCATCTTGGCAACCAGCAGCAGCCATATGACCAGATGTACGTAGATCAGCTTCTTGATTTCATACTTGAGGGTCACACTGTGGGGCAGAGCAGAGGGAGAAGTACCTTTCAAATTTTTCTCACCACCAACTATATGCCAGGCAACTGTACTGGACACTGGGATACAAATTTGAATAAAGCAGCCTAGAAGCCGGGCACAAAGAACAGAGGAGGAAAAAACTAATTAGAAAATGAAGTGAAAAAGTTCTGGTAAATATATGTTCCAAGATATATGGGAACACAGGAAGGAGGCATCAACTCTGTCTGGGATGGAATGTCAGAAATAGCTATCTAGAGGCAGGTGGTATTTGAACTAGGCTCAGGAATGAGTGAAGATGGGCATTCCATGCAGGAGCACACAAGCAAAAAGGCAAAAGTATTTGTGTTCCAGGAAAGCAAGTGGTTACGTGTGGCAAGAACACATTGTAGGAGAGTAGTGGGAAATGAAGTCTCAAAGACTATGAAAGAGTTAGTTTAAAGGCAGAAGAGACCAGGCATGGTGGCTCACAACTGTAATCCAAGCACTTTGGGAGGCTGAGGCAGGACTGCTTGAGCCCAGGAGTCTGAGACCAGCCTGGCAACAAAATGAGACCCCAACTCTATAAAAAAAAATAATAATAATAATAATAACAAAATGGCAGAAGAGGAACTCAGAGTTGTGTTTAGCAAGATGACTCTGACTGCACCACAGGATTAAAGCCTGGAGGGAGAATGTATTGGCAGAGAGGAAAGGTACTCAGCCTGCCCATACTTCTCCAGCTAGATTTTTCATCTAAAGGAAGTACATACTTATCTTATTCTTCTAATTCTCTCAGGTCCCAAATGTATCCTCCTCATAACCCTAAGGGCAATGTTTCTGCTCTGGGCTAGCATGAGAACACCTGCTTAAGTTGTGAGGCCCCCTTCCCCTGGAGCCTAGAGATGTGAAGGAAATGAGGGTTCAAAGAGCTTATCATTCTTCAAAACTCGGAGAGAAAGATGTGAACATTCTGGGAGAGATAAATGGATTTAAGGAAGTAAAAATTTTAAAATTTTTATTTAAAAACATTTACTGTAGAAAATGTGGACAGGTGGAAAAAAAAAAAAAAAAACCCAGTCACCCCTAGACTTCAAGCTCCATGAAGGCAGAGAACAGTTTTTTCGTTTTTGTTTTTGTTTTTTTTTAAATAAAACTGTTTATTGAAGGTATATGCATACAAAGACCATGTCTGCTTCTGCCCTCTATTATAGCCTAGTGTCTAACACAGTGTATGATGGCTGGAAGCTCAATAATATTTGTCGAACTAGTAATCGAATGTAGAAATACCCCTTACATGGGAGTGTTTATAAAATTCATTTTAGGCAAGGCATCTTTAGGAAAGGCTGCCTTTTACTGTCTATATTCCCCCAAACGGCCCAAAATACACCTACCATATATTACGTGGTAGGCCTTATGCTACTTTCTTCACACGAATTACTGATTACTCTTTCACCAAAACCTAAAAGGCAGATTATTCTCTCCCTTTGCAGATGAGGAAGCTTAGGCTCAAATTAGACATTCGGTTTCGAAGGTGACACAGCGGGGCCAGCATCGACGTGACTTGGGAGCCCACGCGGGGCTAGATCCCCTCAAGGCACCGGGCGGATCAAGGGGTGGAGCTCGCGGGGGCGATGGGGCTTTCCAGGATTGGGGACAGGCCCGAAGCCGTCACGGGAGGAGGGGACTTGGCAGGTGTGTAGGGACTGACTGGGGAGCAAGACCCTGAGGCCGGGCGGCGTCGTTCCCAGGCCCCGCAGGTTCCTGCAGGGGAGAAGGCCTCCGTGCTCCTCGCCTCACTTCATACCTCATCTGGTAGTGCATGGCGACGTGCTCCCGGTGCTCAAAGTCGCTGCCGTCGGTGCCGGCCGCTCGCGGGCCTGCCCGAGACGCCATTGTGCCCGCCCAGAACCCCCGAACCCCTCACGAGGACCTGCTACCGAAACAACAGCGCCAAGAAGCCAGCGGACCCGATACACTCCGCCTCAGCGTAGCCGCCCAAAAACCGCGCGGCTCGACAAAAAGCACTTCCGGCCTCTCTGTCTCTGGAGGACCGACTCTGTGATCACTCCTCCCCGCGCAGGCACCCTCGTTCTCTCGGCCCCATCCCGCCCAGCCCCGGCCTCAGGTGGAGCGCGCAGGAAATTAATCCTTAGCTTTGGCTTGTTTTTGCTGGCGCCGGGAGGCCGCTCGAACTCTTCTACTTTCTTAATCTGTAATATGTTTAGGACACCATTGTCCACACTTCACAGAGGGAGAAACTGATGCTTGGAAGCATTCTATGACTGTTCCTGGAGCACACATCATTCACACAGCCTCCCGCCTGTAATCCCAACACTTTGGGAAGGCCGAGGTGGATGGGTCACTTGAGGTCAGGAGTTCAGTTCGAGACTAGCCTGGGCAAAATGGTGAAAACCCGTCTCTACTAAAAATACAAAAATTAGCCGGGTGTGGTGGTGGATGCCCGTAATCCCAGCTACTCGGGTGGCTGAGGCAGGAGAATCGCTTGACCCCGGGAGGTGGAGGTTGCAGTAAGTCGAGATTGTGCCACTGCCCTCCACCCTGAGGGACAGAGTACAGAGTGAGACTCCCTCTCAAAATGTTTCTCACATTTAATCATTGCAAAGAGAAAACGGGAACCTCTCAATGAGGAAATCTGGCTTGTCCCCCTTGACCAAATAGTCAGTTAATTTGATCAACAAAGAGATAAACTGGTATCTTGTGCCTCTTGATAGACTAAGGACACAGCATCGCTTCTATGATATTTCTGCCAAAAACAGCTAACTGAATCTCATCATAAAGAAATGACATAAATTCAGACGGAGGGACAGTCTAGAAAAGAGCTGGACTGTACTCTTCAAAAACATCAAGGCCATGAAAGAAAAATTATTTCCAAATAAACGTTATCTGTAGAGACAAAGTAGAATGACGGTTGCCAGAGGCTTGAGGGGTGCGCAGGGAATGGGGAGTTAGTGTTTAATGTGTACAGAGTTTCAGTTTGGGAAGATGATAAAAGTTCTGGAGATGGATGGTGGTGCTGATTTGTACAACTTTATGTATGTGCTTAATGCCACTGAACCGTACACTTAAAAATGACTCACATAGTAAGTTTTATGTTATGTACATTTTACCACAATAACAAAATACTAAGCAAAACTTTAAAGAAAGAAGTTATGTTATCTGAATAAAGAAAAAAAGGAAAGAAAAAAGCATGTACTCTGAGCATCCATATGCACCAGGATACTCTGCTATGACCTGGGTACACAGAAATCAACATGGTCCATTTACCCTGAGGGATCACAGCCCAGTCAGGGGAGGAACTTGTACCCATGAAGCTAAGAAATAGAAGAAAGCACAGTGAGCTGAGGGAGGAAAGACAAGCCCTGTCTCCCGGACCTGGAGGATTAGGAGTTTAAGCAACTGAGCTGAGGTCTGAAGCCTGCGTGGGAATTAGCTAAAGAGGCTGAGGCAGGAGGATTGCTTGAGCCCAGGAATTAGAGATCAGCCTGAGTGACATAGCAAGATCCTATCTCTAAAAAAAAAGTTAGCCAGGCTGGATGGCATATGTCTGTAGTCTCAGCTATTCAGTAGGCTGAGATGGGAGGATCATTTTAGCCCAGCAAGTTGAGGCTGCAGTGAGCCACGATCACATGCACTCCAGCCTGGGCAACAGAGCAAGATCTTGTATCAAAAAGCAAATACAAATGATAATACAGAAAGGACACTAATGCAAAGGCATAGCTGTTTAGAACAGAGGTTTGTAGCTGTTTTTGTGCCATGAATTTCCTTGGCAGCCTGGGGAAGCTATGGACTCTCAGAATATTTTTATTTTTTATTTAATTAAATTATTTTTTGAGACAGGGTCTTGCTCTGTTGCCCAGGCTGGAGTGCAGTGGTACTATCATGGCTCACTGAGCCTTGACCTCCTGGGCTCAAGTGAACCTCAGCCTTGCAAATGGCTTGGACTACAGGCACGCACCACTATGCCTGGCTTAATTTACATTTTTTGTAGGGATGGGGGTCTTGCTATGTTGCCCAGGCTGGTCTTAAATTTTTGGCCTCAAGCAAACCTCCTGCCTTAGCCTCCCAAAGTGCTAGGATTACAGGCATGAGCCACAACACCCGGCCTTATTTTATTTATATTTTTAGAGACAGGGTCTTGCTCTGTCACTCAGACTGAAGTGCAGTGGTGCAATCATGGCTCACTACAACCCGAACTCCTGGGCTCAAGGGACCCTCCCACCTTAGCCTCCTGAGTAACTGGGACGTGTGCTGCCACACCCAGCTAATTTTTGTCTTTTTGTAGAGACAGGGTCTCACTATGTTGCCCAGGCTGGTCTTGAACTCGTCTCAAGCAATCCTCCTGCCTTGGCCTCACAGACTGCTGGGATTACAGGTGTGAGCCACTGTGCCCTGCCCCTGCCCCGCCTTGTTTTAACTGAACAATAGATCTTGGATGTCTTCTCCAGATCAGTACAGAGTACTTACTCTTTTTTCTTAGTGCCATTCCCTCATATGACTAGAACATAATTTACTTGACCTGCCCCCTCTTGTTGGACATTTGTGTTGTTTCTAGTATTTTGCTATTACAAATATAGCTTCAGCGAATAACCTTGTATGTACATAATTTCAATCATGGTCAAGTAGATCTGTAGTTTAGAATCCCAGAGGTGGTATTGCTGGATCAAAGAATATATTGTGCTTGAAATTTTGATAGATCTTGCCAGAATGCCTTCCATAGTGGTTATACCAATTATATTATTATCAGCAATGTATGAGTGTGTCTGAGTCCCTGTTTCCCCACAGCCCTAGCATCAACTTGGTAGTCTGATGGGTAGAGAATGGCATCTCAATGTAGGGGTAGTTTAAAATTGCATTTCTGTTACTGTGTGATTAAACATCTTTCCATGTGTTTAAAGGTCATTTCTATTTCATTTCCCTGTACTGTTTTCATATGCTTTGCTCATTTTTCTATTATGTCGTAGATCTTTTTTTTCTTTTTTCTTTTTTATTTATTTATTTTTTTGAGATGGAGTCTTGCTGTGCCACCCAGGCTGGAGTGCAGTGGCATGATCTCAGCTCACTGCAACCTCCGCCTCCCGGGTTCAAGCAATTCTCCTGCCTCAGCCTCCTGAGTAGCTGGGATTACAGGCGTGCACCTCCATGCCTGACAAATTTTTGTATTTTTAGTAGAGAGTAAGTTTCACCACGTTTCTCAGGCTGGTCTTGAACTCCTGACCTCATGATCCACCTGCCTTGGCCTCCCAAAGTGCTGGGATTACAGTCGTGAGCCACCATGCCCCGCTTTTTTCTTTCTTTCTTTTTTTAAAGAGATGGGGTGTCTTGCTGTGTTGGCCAGGTTGGTCTCCAGCTCCTAGCCTCAAATGATCCTCCCTTCTCGACCTCCCAAAGTGCTAGGATTACAGGCATGGGCCACTGTGCCGGCTCAGTCTTCCTAATTTATGTGTAGATACAGGTAGAAGGACAGAATGAGAGAGAAAGAGAGATTATCTTCTTGTCTGTGATGTTAGTTTCAATATACAGTATTTTCCTTGTTTATTTTATGTCTTGACTTTTTTCACGGTGTTATAAATGTAACATGCAAAATATATTTTTAAATTTAGTGGCTTCTCAATTTTGAGTCGTAGCTACAGTCCTGCTCCAATCCAAGGTGTCTCAGATGATTTTCATGCACTACAGAGTTTGAGAACCATGCTCAGACATTGCCTTTCTAACTAGAATGTGAATTCCCAAAGGCAGAGATAAGAACTAAGTCATCCATGTCCCCAGCCACTCATAGTGCCTGGCATAGTGTAAAATTTCAATGTCTGTAATCTCAGCACTTTGGGAGCCTGAGGCAGGAGGATCGCTTGAGCTGGAGTTTGAGACCAGCCTGGGAAACATGGCAAAACCCCATTTCTACTAAAAAAAAAAGAAAAAAAAAGAAAAAAAGGAAGAAATGCTAGTTGAATAGATAAATTCCAACAGAGCCAAAATTATACCCCTCTCCTAATCACTATGAAGAACTCTTGGGTTTATCCTTTGCTCCTGGCCAGTGCTCTCTGGCTTTAGCTCACGGTTATCTTTGTCTTTCTGTGTCTGCTTTTCTGTGAGGCCAGACCTCTCCTGAGTCATCCATTGGCCTATCTGTCTCGGGACACCAAGTACACAGTGAAGTAATAAATATTTGAGGCATGACTGTCGAAGGGAGGGGCCCTGACTCTTTCTCCAGAACCTCTTCCCTAAAGGGTTTTGCTTGTACCTTTCTCCTGGCTCTTGGTCTGCCCTTACGTTTAAGTTATTTTTGTTCCTGTCTCCTCACTCTGCATGTTCCCCTCTCAAATCCTTTGCATTGATGTTTCCTTTGTCTTGATCATCCTCCAGGATTTAGTCAGGATTTAGCTCAAAGCTCACGTCCTTGGAGGCATTTCTTGAACTCACAGGCCAACCTAACTCTCCAGCGGTTGTTATTATATCACCTTGTTTTGTTTTCTTCCCAGAACATCATTATCTGAAATTATTTTGTTTATTTGTACATTTATTCATGGTGTGAGTTCCCGCCTTCTTCAGGAGTATCAGCTCCTTGAAGTGTGGGACAGGGCTGTCTTGTTTCCTCTTGTATTCTTAGCCCCAGAAGGACTGGCATGTAGTAAGTGCTTAATAAATATTTGCTGAATTAATGAATGATGGTTGCCTGAGAACCCCTCCAAGGAAGGATTTAGATTTAAATAATAATTTTCATTTATTGAGCTCTGAGGATGCACTAGACTCTAGCAAGTACATTTCATGGTTATCTCATTTAACATTCATGGAAACCAGATGCAGTAGAGCTATTTTTACCACAGTTGTTGGAGCAAACTGAAGCTTAGAGACATTAGCTCACACAAGTAGCAATAGTCCACTGGTTCTCAAAGTGGGCTCCCTGAGCAGTAAGCTTCATAAGTGACGGAGAAATAAAATCCTTTACGAACAAGCAAGTACTCAGAGATTTCATCACCACCAGGCCTGCTTTACAAGAGCTCCTGAAAGAAGCACTAAACATAGAAGGAACAACCAGTTCCAGCCACTCCAAAAACATACCAAATGGTAAAGAACATTGACACAATGAAGAAACTGCATCAACTAATGGGCAAAACAGCCAGCTAGCATCAAAATGGCAGGATCAAATTCACACATAACAATATTAACCCTAAATGTAAATGAGCTAAACACCCCAATCAAAAGACACAGACTGGCAAATTGGATAAAAAGCCAAAACCCATCGGTGTGCTGTATCCAGAAAACCCACCTCACATGCAAGGATACACATAGGCTCAAAATAAAGGGATGGAGGAAGATTTACCGAGCAAAAGGAGAGCAAAATAAAAAAAAAGGAGGAATTGCAATTCTCATCTCTCATAAAATAGACTTTAAATCAACAAAAGATCAAAAGAGACAAAGAAGGACATTACATCATGGTAAAAGGATCAATGCAACAAGAAGAGGTAACAATCCTAAATATATATACACCTAATACAGGAGCACCCAGATATATAAAGCAAGTTCTTAATGACTCACAAAGAGACTTAGACTCCCACACAGTAATAGTGGGAGACTTTAACACCGCATTGTCAATATTAGACAGATCAATGAGACAGAAAATTAACAAGGATATCCACGACTTGAACTCAAGCCTGGACCAAGCAAACCTAACAGACATTTACAGAACTCTCCACCCCAAATCCACAGAATATACATTCTTCTCAGCACCACATCACACCTACTCTAAAATTGACCACATAATTGGAAGTGAATCACTCCTCAGCAAATGCAAAAGAATGGAAATCATAACAAACAGTCTCTCAGACCACAGTGCAATCAAGTTAGAACTCAGAATTCAGCAACTAACTCAGAACCGCACAGCTTCATGGAAACTGAACAACTGGCTCTTGAATGTTGACTGGATAGACGATGAAATGAAGGCAGCAATAAAGATGTTCTTCGAAACCAATGAGAATGAAGACACAACATACCAGAACATTTAAAGCAGTGTCTAGAGGAAAATATATAGCAATAAATGCCCACATGAGAAGTAAGGAAAGATCTAAAATCGACACCCTATTGTCAAAATTGAAAGAGCTAGAGGGGCAAGATCAAAAAAACTCAAAACCTAGCAGAAGCAGTCATGGCTTCTGAGTCACTGGGAACCTCTAGTAATGCAAATTCCTCGGCACCACCCCAGACCAGGTGAGAAATTCTGGGGTGGAGACTAGCAATCTGAATTTCTTTTTTTTTTTTTTTTTGAGACAGAATCTCACTCTGTCGCCCAGGCTAGAGTAACAGTTATGCGATCTCAGCTTACTGCAACCTCCACCTCCCAGGTTTCAAGTGATTCTCCTGCCTCAGCCTCCCAAGTAGCTGGGATTATAGGCGAGTGCCACCAGGCCCAGCTGGTTTTTTGTATTTTTAGTAGAGATGGAGTTTCACCGTGTTAGTCAGGATGGTCTCAATCTCCTGACCTCATGATCTGCCCGCCTCAGCCTCCCAAAGTGCTGGGATTACAGGTGTGAGCCACCATGCCCAGCTGCAATCTGAATTTTAACAAACCTGCCAAGTTATTCTGATACACCAAAATGTGAAAAACCCTGTGCTAAAAGAAAGATGAGGTTAAACGTTTTTTATAAAACACATCTTTATTGAGATATAATTCACACCACTCACTCAAGTGTACAAGTCAATGATTTTTAGTATATTTACAGAGTTGTGCAACCATCACTACTGATATAGTTTGTAATTAATAGGTTAAAAAAAAAAAAAAACCCTGGCCGGGCATGGTAATTCCTGCCAGTAATCCCAGCACTTTGGGAGGCAGAGGCAGGCAGATCACTTGAGGTTAGGAGTTTGAGACTAGCCTGGCCAACATGGTGAAACTACTGTCTCTACTAGTAAATAGAAAAATTAGCTGAGTGTGATGGCAGGTGCCTGTGGGAGGCCGAGGTTGCTGTGAGCTGAGATCGTGTCATTGCACTCCAGCCTGGGTGACTGAGCAAGATTCCATCTCAAAACAAATGAACAAACAAACAAACACCCTAAAAGAAACCCTGTACTAATTAGCAGCCACTCCCCATTTCCCTCCCAGCCCCTACTCCCAGCCCTAAGCAACCACTAAGCTATTTTGCCTTAATAGATTTGCCTATTCTAGGCATTTCACATGAATGGAATCATACAATATGTATATGATTCCTGTGACAGTCTTCGTCTACTTTGTGAACTATTTGCAAAGTTCCTCCATGTGGTAGCATGTATCCTTTTTATTTACAAATAATATCCCATGTATGGATACGCCACGTTTAAAAAATCCATTTATCAATTGAACATTCATGTGTTTCCACCTTTTGGCTATTATGAATAATCCTATGAATATTCACATGCAAGTTTTTTGTGTAGACATATTTTCATTTATTTTGAATATATAATGTGTATATGTATATATATGTGTATATATGTATGTGTGTATATGTATATATATGTAATTTTGTTTGGTTTTGGTTTCGTTTCTTTTTTTTTTCTTTTGTAAAGACAGGGTCTCCGTATGTTACGCAGACTAAATTTGAATCCTGGGCTCAAGTGATCCTCCTGCTTCAGCCTCCTTCTGAGTAGCTGGGACAACTGGTGTGCTCTATATGACACACACACACACACACACACAAGTGTAACTACTGGGTCATAGATTACTGTTAACCACTCCACATTTCAGCTCTTCTTACTCTGCTATGATTTAATACATACATTATCAAATCGAGAAAAAAATAAAAAATTATCAGTAATACTAATAATCACTTTGATCTATTGAGTGTTTATGTTTGCAAAGCCTTTACCTTTTCTTTTTTTTTTTGAGACATGGTCTCACTCTGTCGCCCAGACTGGAGTGCTGTGGGGAGCTCTCTGCTCATCACAACTTCTGCCTTCTAGGCTCAAGAGATTCTCCTGCCTGAGCCTCCTGAGTAGCTGGGATTACAGGTGTGCGCCACCACACCTGGCTAATTTTTGTATTTTTAGTAGAGACAGCTTTCACCATGTTAGCCAGGCTGGCCTCGAACTCCTGACCTCAAACGATCCAACTGCCTCAGCTTTCCAAAGTGCTGGTATTATAGGCGTGAGCCACTGTGCCCAACCTACATATATTTTTTTTTTCAGAGACAGGGTCTTACTCTATGGCCCAGGCTGGCCTCCAATCCCTGTCCTCAAGCAATCCTCCTGCCTCAGCCTCCCAAAACACTGGGATTACAGGCATGAGCCACTGTGCCCCTTTACTTTCTTTTTCTTTAGACAGAGTTTTGCTCTTGTTGCCCAGGCTGGAGTGCAATGGTGTGATCTCAGCTCACTGCAACCTCCGCCTCTTGGGTTCAAGCTATTCTCCTGCCTCAGCCTCCTGAGTAGAAGGGATTACAGGCATGTGCCACCATACCCAGCTAATTCTGTATTTTTAGTAGAGACATATTTTTTTAAGACAGAGTTTTGCTCTTGTTGCCCAGGCTGTAGTGCAATGGCGTGAGCTCACTCACTGCAACTTCCACCTCCTGGGTTCAAGCAATTCTCCTGCCTCAGCCTCTTAAGTAGCTGGGATTACAGGCATCTGCCACCATGCCCAGCTAATTTTTTTTTTTTTTTTTTTGTATTTTTAGTAGAGATCAGGTTTTACCATGTTGGTCAGGCTGGTTTCAAACTCCTGACCTCAGGTGATCTGCCTGCCTTGGCCTCCCAAACTGTTGGAATTACAGGTGTGAGCCACTGAGCCCGGCCACCCCTTTACTTTTATAGTCACTAATCCTCACCACTACCCTATAAAACAGGAATCATTATCCTCAATATACAGAGAAGAGAAACTGGCAAAGTTTCTCTTCAGGTGACCTGTCAGGTGACCTGTCTAAGCTCAAGCAAGCTTATATGGGGTGGAGTTGGGACCACAACTCTCGGTCGGGTGGGTGTTGGGACCCACATCTGCCTGCTCTCTGTGCCCTCTGTGCTTGATCTCCTGTCATGGGCCATCCCCTTTGCCAAAGCTTTCGAAACGTGCCTTCTCCCCTCATTTCAGGCCTTTTCTGGAAGTCAGGCTGGCTTGCAGCTCTCACCCCAAGCTCTTTTCCCCAGCTGGGGCTGAAGGCTGGGGAGGGGCTTCCTGGGGACTGGAAATAAATGAAGGGAGGGCTGGGCGGGACAGGGCAGTATGTCCAGGAGACTGTGAGGGGGAGGTAAGGAGTTTGTTATTGTTTTGGGTTTTGGGTTTTTTTTTTTTTTCCTTTGCTCCTGGAGAGCAGGTGAGGTAGTGCTTGGCAGAGTTTTGCTAGGGATAGGAAGTGGGTGAGGCTGAGGCAAGTAGAATTCTCCTGCCTCAGCCTCCCACGTAGCTAGAACTTGAGCTACTGTAGTGCTAAGTGGGGAAGAGGGCTTTCTGCCTCTGTGGGACCTGGTCTGGAAAGTCCCCCAAATTGCTAAAAGGAGAGAGTGATTGTCTCCAACTGGCAAAAGGGGGCTTTTGTTCCATGTCCACTCCTTGTGCCCCTTGCTCTGTGTGAAGCCCAACCTGTGTTGGGGGTTGGAAGCAGGAAGAGGACCTCATCACCAGGCACCCAGGGACTGGGGGGCTAGAGCAGAAACAGACACAGAGGCATCCTTGGCTAGGAAGGGCAGTATGAAGGGGTAATAATTCTGTGAGCCGTCTAAGAAGGCTTTCCTTTTAAAGAGCAGAAAGCAGTGAAACTGAAGTTTCAAGGCTGCACATGTTTTGCCCTGGATCAGAGAAAGGCATTGAAGGTGGAGGGAACTATCTGTGCAAAGACTTGGGGCCTTCAAGAGCTGGAGCACAGAGGTTTAGGAGAAAGAGTGGTGACAGATGAGCCTAGGGCTAACTGCTTAGACCTGTGGTCTAATATGGGTGCCAAAAGCCACATGGAAAGGTGGCTATTTAAATTTAAATTAGTGAAAATTCAATAAAGTAAAAAATACTGCTCCTGGGCTGGATGCAGTGGCTCACACCTGTAATCTCAGCACTTTGGGAGGCCAAGGCAGGCAGATCACCTGAGGTAAGGAGTTCAAGACCAGCCTGACCAACATGGTGAAACCTGATCTCTACTAAAAATACCAAAAAAAAAAAAAAAAAAAAAAAAAAAAAAATTAGCTGGGTGTGGTGGCAGGTGCCTGTAATCCCAGCTACTTGGGAGGCTGAGGCAGGAGAATTGCTTGAACCCAGTAGGTGGAGGTTGCAGTGAGCAAGATCGCGCCCTTGTACTCCAGCCTGGGCAACAAGAACGAAACTCTGTCTTAAAAAAAAAAAAAAAGGCCTGGTGCAGTGGCTCACACCTGTAATCCTAGCACTTTGGGAGGCTGAGGTGGGTGGATTGCCTGAGCTCACCAGCCTGGGTAACATGGCAAAACCCCATCTTAGGAAAAAAAAAAAAGGCAGCTCCTGAATCACAATACTAGTTATATTTCAAGTACTCAATAGCTACATGGGGATAGTAGCGATGGTATTGGAGAGTATGGTACTCAATAGCTACATGAGGATAATAGCGATGGTATTGGAGAGTATGTGCACAGCATGCCTCTATTATCACAGAATGTTCTTTTGGCCAGTGGGAAGCCTCAGGAAGGGGTTAGGATTGCTCAAGGACCCATGGGAGAGAGCAGGGTTAGATTGGGCTGGCTGCCTGCCTGTGAGGTCTCTGGACTAGAGGTGAGGGAACAGTCCCTAGAAGTGTGAGGTGGAGTGACTCACCTCCTGCCAGCGTAAAGTGGACTCTGTCCCCAGGGACAGAAACAAATCAGGCAAGGCTTTTTCAGACCTAACTTGGGATCTCTGCTCAGTGTGACCAGAGCCAGGGGCTGAGAAACATGGAGTGAGTGGGACTGGGGCAGGAGCAGCAGCTGCTGAGTGAGGAGTGAGGCTGAGCCTGAGCACTGAGTCAGGAAAGGGGTGGGGTCTCCAGCTTGGTCTTGGTTGGCATACATGGGGCCGGACAGGAAAAGGGCTGGGGGAGGTGTGTGTGAGTTGGGATAGGAGACCAGGGCAGAGGGTTGCTGAACAGGGGTTGGGTTTTACTGTGTCTAACAATTAGAGAGATGGGAACCCTCTCATTCACTCTGATGAGTTGTTTCTGCTTCCTTCCCAGGTCCAGCGCAGTCCAGCTGACGAGGATGGAATACGCCATGAAGTCCCTTAGGCTTCTCTACCCCAAGTCCCTCTCCAGGTGAGGAAAGCCATGGGCAGAAGGGAAAGGGAGCCACCTATGAGCTGTAAGCCAGAGCTTCTCAAACTTTAACATGTATGTAGATCACATGAGATCTTGTTTAAGTGCAGATTCTGATTCAGGAATCAGAAGTGGGACCTGAGATTTTGCACTGCCGACAAGCCCCTGGGTGATATTAATGGATGCCACCACCACACTGTGCATAGAAAGGAGTAGACACTATGCTTGGTGCTTTCACTCCTGATCTCATGTAAGCCTCACAACAATTTTGGGAAGTGGGGGTTATTATATCAAATTAATAGGTGATAGAACTGAGGCACACAGTGGGTACTCTCAATCCCAGCAAATCCATGAGGGAGCCAAGATTCTAAAATGCGACTGCCCAACTATAAAATCCAGGTCCTCTCCATTCCTTTGGTTCTAAATTGAGTGCTTTAGTTAAAAAAATACCTTACATTGACTTCAGCCTTCCCCCACTTCATCCAACTTTACAGGTGAGGAGAATGAAGCCAAGAGAGGTGGTAACTGGGAGAATGTAGGGTTGGTCTTTTATCATGTTGTTAAGAACTTCTCATGGTCTGAGAACCAGCATATCAACATCACTTGGGAACCTGTGAAACATTTGGAATTTCAGGTCTCACTCAGGTCTACTTAATTAAAATCTGCATTTGAACAGATCTCCTGGTGACTTACATGCCCTTCAAAGTTCGAGATGCACTGCTCTAGCAGCCTTTTTTTTCTTTCATTTTTTTTTTTTTAGACAAGGTCTCCCTCTGTTGCCCAGGCTGGAGTATAGTGGCGCCATCACAGCTCACTGCAACCTCTGCTGCTTCCTGGGTTCAAGTGATTCTCATGTCCCAGCCTATGGAGTAGCTGAGATTACAGGCATGAGCCACCATGCTGGCTAATCTTTGTATTTTTAGTAGAGATGGGGTTTTACCATGTTAGCCAGGCTGGTCTTGAACTCCTGACTTCAAGTGATATGCCCGCCTCAGCCTCCCAAAGTCCTGGGATTACAGGCATTGGCCACTGTGCCTGGCCCCTAGCAGGCTTTTGAGTAAGACTAGAGTAGAACTGGCAGGTGATGGGGGTTGGCTGATAATGAACCCGGTGTGGAGGAGTTGGGAGGTGGCTCCCCTGTGTGGTGGGTGAGGGCTGGGCTAAGTGGTCAGCTTACCCTGATGCTCTAACTGCCCCAGGCATGTGGCAGCGTGTACCTCTGTGGTGACCCAGCAGCTGCAGTCGGAGCCCAGCCCCGAGGCCCCCAGTCCCCGGCCCTGCCGTGTAAGCACTGCAGATCGAAGCGTGAGGAAGGGCATCATGGCTTACAGTCTTGAGGACCTCCTTCTTAAGGTGAGAGTGCCCTGCGCTTTGCACAGCCCAGCTGTGAGCTGGGATTCAGCAGAGATGGAGGTCAGGGCTTAGAAGGTGACACGGTTTCCTTTCTGATACCAGCACCTACTGATGGTAATGCCAGCCTGGAGAGTTGTCCAACTGAGTAAGGATGGCTGATGTCTGTTTGGTAACAGGAGGAGGGCAGTATGTACGTTACCATCCTATGCTATCAGTAGGTCAGTGGTATTTTCAGAGCACATTTTTCTTGCTGGAAAATACCTGGCTTCCCTCTTCCATTAGTTCTTAAACTTGTAGAAATGCCTGAAAGTTAGGGAAATGAGCAGGAGTTTAGAGATTCCCTTCCCATCTCCTACCTTCAGCCAGGGCAAGTTCTCCTTAAATCTGCCTTCCAAAGAGGAACTTCCATGGAAGGCCTTGTTAATAACTGTGGAAGACTTTCCTCAAAGTATTGATTGGGCAAGCTTCCAGAGGAGGAAACCAGGGGCACACGGCTATTGTGGACAGTACTAACAGCAGGCAAGAAAGACAGGCTCCCCTATTCCTATCATCTGTTTTCACTCTGTTGGGCATAACTTTCCCCCTTCCCCTCTCACAGCCTCTTCTCATCTTACTCTGTATTAGTCACACATCACATGGGCACCAGCTTCACTGGCCCATTCGCTGATCATCTCATCTCTTTTTTTTTTTTTTTGACACGGAGTCTCGTTCTATCACGCAGGCTGGAGTGCAGTGGCGTGATCTCAGCTCACTGCAACCTCCGCCTCCCAGGTTCAAGCAATTCTCCTGCCTCAGCCTCCTGAGTAGCTGGGACTACAGGCAAATGCCACCACACCCGGCTAATTTTTTTGTATTTTAGTAGAGTTGGGTTTTCACCATGTTGCCCAGGCTGGTCTCGGACTCCTGAGCTCAGACAATCTGTCCACCTCAGCCTCCTAAAGTGCTGGGATTACAGGCACAAGCCACCATGCACAGCTCAAGATGGAGTCTTGCTCTGTCACCCATGCTGTAGTGCAGTGGCGTGATCTTGGCTCACTGCAGTCTCCGCCTCCCAGGTTCAAGCAATTCTTGTGCCTCAGCCTCCTGAGAAGCTGGGACTACAGGCACACACCACCATGCCCAGTTAATTTTTGTATTTTTAGTACAGACGGGGTTTTGTCATGTTGGCCAGGCTGGTCTTAAACTCCTGACCTTAGGTGATCCCACCTGTGCCTTCCAAAGTGCTGGGATTACAGGCATGAGCCACTGCACCCATCCTTGACGATTATCTCTATGAGGGTGGAACCCTCTCACCTGCAATCCCAGGTGCCTGGTACAGGTCAAATGTTTGCATTAGGCTTCCAATTATTAGGCCAATTGTAACATAAATTAAAATTTCATGTAGAAATCATAGCTAAGCTGTTTAATCTAAGTTTCCTCGCCTATTTCTGTGTATTAGTTCTGTTCTTCTAGGGAGCCAGTTTCCCCTCCTTTGTAAGGTTTCTGGCTGTGCACACTACATTTCTTGTGCTTTCAATCAAAAGGATTCATTCGTACTCTAGTCTGGACTTGGTGCTGCTTTTTGCCCTGAAGTCTTGCCACCCCTGGCATCAAAATGTCCTTGTATATGGCTTCCCCTGGAGGAAGCAATTGCAAACTAACAATACCTTACATTGTACATAGTACAAATACAATACTAAACTTTTCCTGAATCATTTGAAAGTAAGTTGCCAACTTGCTGCTTATTACTCTTGGATACTTCAATGTGCACTTTCTACAAAGGAGATATTCTCCTGTGTAGCCCTCATACAACTATTAAAATCAGGAAACGGTATTACGTTACATTACTGTAATCGAATCCTGAGACTCAAGCATTGCCAGTTGTCCCAATAATATCCTTTGTAGTGAAAGGATCCAGGTCAGGATCAAGTGTTTATTCAATTGTATGTCTCTTTAGTTTCCTTCAGTCTGGAACAACTTCTCAGTCTTTCCTTGACTTTTATGGCCTTGACTATTTTGAAGATTATGTGCCAGCTATTTTTGTTTACAGTCCCTTGGTTTGGAACTATCTGTTTCTTTAATTTAGGTTGTATATCTTTGGCAGGAATATGATAAAAATAAGTTGCAGGCCAGGTGTGATGGCTCACACCCGTAATCCTAACATTTTGGGAGGCCGAGGCAGGATTGCTTGAGCCCAGGAGTTCAAGACCAGCTGGGGCAACATAATGAGACTCCATTTCTACAAAAATAATACAAAAATTAGCTGGACATGGTGGTGTGCACCTGTAGTCCCAGTGTACTCAGGAGGCTGAGGCAGGATGATCGCCTGAGCCTAGGAATTTGAGGCTACAGTGAACTGTGATTGCACCACTGCACTCTTCTGTGTGACAGAGTGAGACCCTGTCTTAAAAAAATTCAAAAAAAGATTGTCACTGCAAAATTATGTGCAATTTTGATTTGTCACCTTACTGTTTTTGGTTTTGATTATTCAAATAAGGTGGTAGGTATAGTCAAGCTTCTTTATGTAACATTTTTTCCTCTGTTATTTATTTTCTAGGTCAATATTTTGTACTAAGTAAGCATTGAACTCTGCATTTGTCAGTGTATTCACTTACTGTTTTTTAGAGAAAGGGTCTTGCTCCATTGCCCAGGCTGGAGTGCAGTGGTGTGATGATGGCTCACTGCAGCCTGAAACTCCTAGGTTCAAGTGATCCTGCCACCTCAGCCTCCCGACTCACTAGGATTATAGGTACATGATCTCACACCTAATTTTTAAATTTTTTTTTATAGAGATGGGGTCTAGCTATGTTTCCCAGCCTGGTCTCAAACTCCTGGCCTCAAGTGATCCTCCAATCTTGGCCTCCCAAAGTGCTGGGATTAGAGGCATGAGCCACCATACCTGGCCTGTTTATTTATTCATTTATATCAAAAGGGATAAACATATTCCTATTTTAGTAGAATATATGAACGGTAACAGATTATTTATTGATGCTCAAGTTGTCCCATACTTGTCTGGTTGAATACCTTTCAACCTCCACTTCTGTGTCTTTTTATCATGTCCCCATCATTCTTTGCATGCTTTCTTACTTTCTGGTGCAGCAAAGTATTACAGGCTCATCTTGTATTTTCCCTGCCCTAGTTGTTGAATTGGTCATTTTTTCTTAGGAGGTCTGCTTCATTTTAGTGGAGAATGGTATTCAGAAACCGAGATCAGGGAGCTAGGTATGTTTATTGCTATTGGTGTGTTGCCGATCCCAGGCCATTATTGAAAGATTTTTAAGTAGCAAAATATAGTCCTTAGTGGATCCAAGCAAGAAAAGTGAAGTGAGAATTCCAGTATTCCAAGATAACTAATGAGGTGGTTGTAAATGTCCTAAGGAGTCTATTCTTATTATGGACCATGTATTTTGGCAGGTGACTTGCAGCATTTCTTCTCATGAGAGCCTTAAGGTAGTTACCACTATTTTCATTCTCCAGAGACAGAGGCCAAGTATATTCAGTGGGATTGAAACCCAGGCAGTTAACCCATGTCGTGACACTTTTGCATTTAATCACCATAACAATTTAAAAACTGTACTTGCAGCCGGGCGCGGTGTCTTACACCTGTAATCCCAGCACTTTGGGAGGCTGAGGCGGGCAGATCACCTGAGGTCAGGAGTTTGAGACCAACCTGACCAACGTGGAGAAACCCCATCTCTACTAAAAAAAAAAAACAAATACAAAATTACTGGGTGTGTTGATGCATGCCTGTAATCCCAGCTGCTCTGGTGGCTGAGGCAGGAGAATCACTTGAACCCAGGAGGTGGAGGTTGCAGTGAGCCGAGATCATGCCATTGCACTCCAGCCTGAAGAAAAAGAGCAAAACTCCATCTAAAACAAAACAAAACAAAACAAAACAAAACAAAACAAAACAAAACAAAACTATACTTGTCTCAACTTTTTTTTGATTATGAAACTAGTTCAGAGAAGTGAGATAAGTAAAAGTGGACCAAAAACCTAAATGTAAGAGCTAAAACTATAAAAACCTTAGAAGAAAACATAAACATAATATATGTCTTCATTACCTTGATTTCCTAGACATGGCACCAAAGCACTGCAACCAAAGGAAAACAACTAGACTTCATCAGCAATAAAACCCTTTTTTTTTTTTTTGAGACAGAGTCTTGCTTTATCTCCCAGGCTGGAATGCAGTGGTGGAATCTAGGGTCACTGCAACCTCCACCTCATGGGTTCAAGTGATTCTTGTGCCTTAGCCTCCTGAGTAGCTGGGATTACAGGTGCCTGCCACCATGCCCAGCTGATTTTTTGTATTTTTAGTAGAGACAGGGTTTTACCATGTTGGCCAGGCTGATCTCGAACTCTTGACCTCAGAAGATCCACCTGACTGTGCTTCCCAAAGTTCTGGGATTACAGGCATGAGCCTAAAACTTTTGTATATCAAGAGATGCTATCAAGAAAGTAAAAAACACAACCACGAAATGGGAGAAAATACTTGCAAATCATATAGGGTCTAATAATTAAGGGTCTAATATTAAGAATATATAGAGAGCGCTTACAGCTGAACAATACAAAGACAACTCAATTAAAAATGGGCAAAGGATTTGAGTAGAGATATTTCTCCAAAGAAGATACACAGTGGCCAATAAACACATGAAGAGATGCTTGGCCGGACGCATTGGCTCATGCCTGTAATCTAGCACTTTTGGAAGTTGGAGGCAGGCAGATTGCTTGAGCCCAGGAGTTCAAGACCAGCCTGGGTGACATGGCAAAACCCCATTTCTACAAAAATTAGCTGGGAATTGTGGTGCATGCCTGTAGTCCCAGCTACTTGGGAGACTGAGGTGGGAGGATCACTTGCGCCTAGGAGGCTGATGCTGCAGTGAGCTGTGATGGCACCACTGCACTCCAGCCTGGGTGAGAGAGTGAGACCCTGTTTTTAAAAAAAAAAAAAAAGGCTCAGCATCAATCATTAGGGGAATACAAATCAAAGTCACTTCATCCACTAAAAAGTGGCTCTAAGGCTGGGTGTCGTGGCTTATGCCTGTAAAATCTAAGCACTTTAGGAGTCTGAGGTGGGAGGGTTGCCTCAGCACCCAGGAGTTCGAGAACAGCTTTGGCAACATGGTGAGATCCTGTCTCTATTTTAAAAAAAAATTGATTTGAAAGTAGATATAAAAAGGATTTTTAGCTAAAATACAGACAATAAAAGCATCAGTGAGGATGTAAGGAAACTGGAATTCTCATACATTGCAAGTGGGGATGTAAAATGATACAACCACTTTGGAAAACAGTTTGGTAGCTCCTCAGAGTTAAACATAGGCCCACTGTGGTGGCTCACACTTGTAATCCCAGAATTTTGGGTGGCTAAGGAAAGAGGACTGCTTGAGCCCAGGAGTTTGAGACCAGCCTGGGCAACAAAGTAGGACGCTGTCTCCACCAAAAAAAAAACTAGCCAGGCCACATGGCACAAGCCTGTAATCTCAGCTCCTTGGCTACAGCGTGAGAATCACTTGAGCCCAGGAGGTTGAGGCTGCAGTGAGCTGTGATCCTACCACTGCATTCCAACCTGGGTGAAAGAGCAAGACCCTGTCTCCAAAAAAGGAAAAAAAAAATTTAAACATAGAGTTAATGTATGACTCAGCAATTCTACTTTTAGGTATATACCCAAGAGAATTGAAAACATGTTCATATAAAAACTTGTATACAGGGGCCAGGCACGGTGGTTCATGCCTATAATCTCGGCACTTTGGGAGGCCGAGGTGGGTGGATCATGTGAGGTCAGGAGTTCGAGACCAGCCTAACCAATATGGTAAAACCCCATCTCTACTAAAATTACAAAAATTAGGTGGGTGTGGTGGTGTACACCTATAGTCCCAGCTACTCAGGAGGCTGAAGCAGGAGAATTGCTTGAACCCGGGAGGCGGAGGTTGCAGTGAGCCAAGATCACACCCATTGAACTCCAGCTTGGGCAACAGAGCGAGACTCCATCTCAAAAATTAATAAAAAAAATTAAAAAATAAAAACTTGTACACAAAAACTCACTCATAGCAGCATTACTCTTAATAGTCAAAAAGAAACAATCCAAGTGTTCATCCATTATAAATAGATTTTAAAATGTGGGGTATATCTATATAGTAGAATATTATTTAGCCCCCTGCCACCCCTCACAAAAAAAAAACATGAATCACTTCCGGGCATGATAGCACGTCTGTAATTCCAGCACTTTGGGAGGCTAAGGTAGGAGGATCCCTTGAGGCCAGGTGTTTGAGATCAGCCTAAGCAACATAGCCAGACACCATATTTACAAAAAATATAAAAATTAGGCAGGTGTAATAGCATGCACCTGTAGTCCCAGCTACTCGGGAGGCTGAGGCAGGAGGATTGCTTGTGCCCAAGAGTTCGAGGCTGCAGTGAGCTACGATTATGTCATATGCTGTCTATTTCTGCTTATGATATGCTTATGATTACTGCATTCCAGCCTATTAGTCACTGCACTATTAGATAGTGGTGATGGTTGCACAACTTTTTGAATATACTAAAAAACCCTGAATTGTACACTTTTAGAGGGTAACTTTTAGAGTATGTAAACTATATCACAATTAAAAATTATATGTGACTTACATTATATTTTATTGAACAATATTGTTCCAGACTATGAACCCTGAAGCCAGGAGCCAAGAGGTACCATGATAAAGTCTCTGGGTAGTGATTCCACAGCAGAGGGCCTGGGCTCCAGTTCCACCTCATAGATCCCAGCCCACTCTTTCTTTCCCTGGCAGCCAAGGAGCTATGATGTGGGGTTTCACCAGACTGACTCTGTGGCTCCATAGGGATGGCAGAAGCATCACTGACCTTATTCCCCAGGTTCAGGACACTCTGATGCTGGCAGATAAGCCCTTCTTGCTGGTGCTGGAGGAAGATGGCACAATTGTAGAGACAGAAGAGTACTTCCAAGCCCTGGCAGGGGATACAGTGTTCATGGTCCTCAAGAAGGGGCAGAAATGGCAGCCCCCATCAGAACAGGTGAGGTCCCACCTGTCAGGGGAGAAAATCAGGACCCTGGGAGAAATCTTCAAGGGGTGCTAACCATCTGCTTGTCTCCATGTAGGGGACTAGGTACCAACTGTCCCTCTCCCATAAGCCTGCCAAGAAGATTGATGTGGCCCGTGTAACCTTTGACTTGTACAAGCTGAACCCACAGGACTTCATTGGCTGCCTGAACGTGAAGGCGACATTTTATGATACGTACTCCCTTTCCTATGATCTGCACTGCTATGGGGCCAAACGCATAGTGAAGTGAGTGAATTGGGATTTGGTGGGGACAGCGCGGGTACAGGCAATGGGAGAGCCCCTGTCTGTTCATGTGGACTCAGCCTGGGTCTGACATTGGTGCTGACAAAGCATAGCCTGTAACAGACAACATGGAGCCTGATGGGCTCTTGAAGTGCTGTGGATGACACTGGTGTGTGCCCAAGGGCCACACATGTTCCTCCTTGTGGAACCTGGATGCATTTTGTTTTTATGACTACTTTAGCAACTACATTTTGAAATTGAAAATAGGAAGTTTTCCTAAGTAGTATTCTAGTCAATTTTTAAAAAATGAACATGTATTGGCCAAGCATGGTGACTCACACCTGTAATCCCAGCACTTTGGGAGGCCAAGGCAGGTGGATCACTTGAGGTCTGGAGTTTGAGACCAGCCTAGCCAACATGGCAAAACCCAATCTCTATAAAAATACAAAAATTAGCCAGGCATGGTGGTGTATGCCTGTAACCTCAACTACTCAGGAGGCTGAGGCAGGAGAATTGCTTGAACCCGGGAGGCGGAGTTTGCAGTGAGCCGAGATTGCACCACTGAACTCCAGCCAGGGCAACAGAGCATGACTCTGTCTCAAAATAGGGAAAAAAAGTATGTGTCAAATATTTAATAGAATTCATTAATTAATGAGAGAACTAGCAAGAAGTTACAATCCATTCAAAGGAGAATTCAAAATCCCATACATATATAGATCCAGCAAGAATGATGAGATAGGCTGGGTGGAGTGGATCTTACCTGGAATCCCAGCACTTTGGGAGGTCAAGGAAGGAGGATCTCTTGAGCCCAGGAGTTTGGGAGCCTGGGAAACATAGTGAGACCCTGTCTCTACCACACTTGCACATGCGTGCACACACTCACACAAAATGTTGGAAGTGGTAGTATGTGCCTATAATCCCAGCTAGGTGGGAGGATTGCTGGAACCCAGGAGTTTGAGGCTGCAGTGGGCTGTGTACTCCAGGCTGGGCAACAGAGTGAGACCTTGTCTCTAAAAAGAAGAAAAAAAAGAGATGAATGTATATATACAAAATTGGGTTACTTCCCCCATGGGGATGGGAGGGATGAAATAATCTTCCCTCCATAAGACAGAATTAATTCGCAAGTCTTATGGACCAGAGTCATTTGTATTATATAATAAACTTTTCTTAAAACTTATTTTGAAGGGGAGGAAGGCAGCAAATCACACTGCCACGTATGCACCTATGCAACAACCTTGCATGTTTTGCACATGTACCCCAAAACCTAAAATGCAATAAAAAAAAAAAAAAAAAAAAGAAAGTCTAACCAAGTGTTGCAGGAAGCATGAGAATATGTGAGGTCATGAGCCGAGTGCCGTCATGGCAATGTTTCCCAAATTTGGCTGCTCCAGTGGCACCCTGGGGCAGCCTTACTTGTTGGGTGGATGTAGCCACCAAAGCCAAAGTGATTGAATCAGTCCAAAGCCGCAAAGTTTGCGAGCAGCAGGGCGTGACTGCTGGTCCATCTTTCCAATTAGAGTCTATTCTTCCCCAATTCCTTCATTCAGTATTTCCTGAGTGCCCACTGTGTGCCTGGCCCTTTGCTGTAACTACAGATTTAGAGATGAACAAAATACCAGAACAAGTTCCATGAGGGCAGGACTTTCTGTGGCCTCCAGTACCTTGGTAAATGCTGACATGTAGTAGTTGTTTAAATGATGGTAGAATAAATGAAGACACAGGTGATCTCTGTTCACATGTGGCTTCTGAGAAATCCTGTTCAGGGTCCCAAGAGTTCTACAAGATCACGTGTAGCTAGAACATATCAGACCTTCTTGCTTTCTTCGTTGATCTCCTGCAGACCCAATCTGCAGATGAGGACACTGAGGCTGTGTGGGTATCTGCTTGCCAGAGACAACAGTCAGTGACAGGCTTGAGCCTGGTTCTGTGGCTGAGTTCCATTTTCTCCATGGCTACTTCTTCCAGGATACTACCATCTCATGTCCCCTCTTGATCTCGGACTGCCACCAATAGTCTGCATATTTCAAAATTGAGAACAAGAAGTTTCAGACCTTAAACTCAGTCCAGTTAGGGGAGGTAGTATTCTTAGACCTAAACACAGTAGATATGTTGGTATCAAAAAAATAATGGCAAGCTGGAATCAACTTAGTGACTTAGTGGTATCACTGGGTTTTTTTAAATTGTGATAAATATATATAGCACAAAATCTGTCATTTGAACCATTTTAAAAGTGTACAATTCAGTGGCATTAAGTACATTTGCAATGTGGTGCAGCCATCCCTGCCATCCATTTCCAGACCTCTTGCATCATCCCAATCAGAAACTCTGTCCCTGAAGCACGAAGTCTCCATTCCTCCTCCCTGAAGACCCTGGTCCCCTTCATCCCACTTTCTGCTATGAGTTTGCCAATTCTAGTACCACATGGAACTGGAATCAGACAATACTTGTCCTTTGGCTCTGGTTTCCTTCACTTCAAATAATGTTTTCAAGGGTCATTCATATCACAGCATGGATCAGAATGTCATTCCTTTTAAGGCTGGTCAGTTAGGTTGAAAGCCTCAGTTCCCTAATTTGAGAAGTAGGTATACTTCTAAGGTACAGCCTTGAAAATGTAAAGCATTCTCCTGTGCAGATGTGAATAGTTCTAAGTGTCTTTCTGCCCCCTACACCCTAGTCAGAACATAAGTTCACTTATTTTTTTTAATTATTATTTTTTTGAGACAGAGTCTCACTCTGTTGCCAGGTGCCAGGCTGGAGTGCAGTGGCACAATCTTGGTTCACTGCAACCTCCGCCTCCCAGGTTCAAGCAATTCTCCTGCCTCAGCCTCCCGAGTAGCTGGGACAACAGGCACATGCCATCACGCCCAGCTAATTTTTATATTTTTAGTAGAGATGGAGTTTCTCCGTGTTGGCCAGGATAGTCTCAATCTCTTGACCTCGTGATACGCCCGCCTCGGCCTCCCAAAGTGCTGGGATTACAGGCTTGAGCCACTGCACCTGGCCAAGTTCACTTATTGAATGAACGTTAATAAAAGACTAAAGTTTGAACAATAGCCAGGGAGCGCTTCTTTGCCTTTTGTTTTCCCTTCCCTAATCCCACCTATGACTAGACACCTCGAGTGACCCTCACCTATCTCTTTCAAACAGATTTGGTAAGAATTTGATTACAATTGTTTAGCATTATTTTTATTTTTTTAGAGACAGGGTCTCACTCTGTCATCCAGGCTACAGTACAGCCGTGCAATCATGGCTCATTGCAGGCTCAACCTCCTAGCTCAAGTGATCCTCCTGAGTAGCACAAGTGTGTGCTACCACGCTGGGCTAGTTCTTTAATGTTTTTGTAGAGCAAGCGTTCACTACGTTGACCAGGCTGGTCTCGAACTCCTGGCCTCAACCATCCTCCTCGGCCTCCCAAAGTGCTGGAATTATTGGCGTGATCCAGAACAACTAGCCAAAGTTGTCTAGCATTCAGCTGCTCTGGAACCTACCCCCGCTTCTCCATTTCCCCTGCTTTCTAAATATCTGACCCTGTGTTAACTGCTTTATGGTATTTCAGCCTCATGACCCCGAATGGCAGGTGTGGTCCCATTTTACCCACGAGGGAGCTGAAGCTCAGAACTAGAGCAGTTTGCTAAAGTTCACCCAGTTAATGACTGGATTAGGATTTAGCCCTGCCTGATTCAGGTTCTGTTCTCAGTACATGATCACGCCAGGCACGGGTGTCTTTGTGTCCAGCACTCTGAACATGAGCTAGATTGAAGGTGACTTGGAAAGGCCTCAGAGTCTAGAACAGCAGTCTCAAGGGGCAGAGCCACATGATGGAGATTAATCTGGCCTTATGAAACGAGCTGGGGTTTTGCATGAGAAAGTAGGGAGGTTCCGGGCATCTGAGGTAGAATTGCAGGTCCTTGCCCTAGTTTTGATCGTGTCTGCATCATCTGTTCCTATTTGTGCATCGCTCTAGAACTGATGAAGTGCTTTTAGTGCTACTACCTCAGTGGTATTCAAGTGTTATTAATGAAGAAAACAAGCATAAGGAAACCAATCCCTTCCAGGCTAGCATGGGAATATGGGGGTGCAGGGAGGGGTATACTCATGTTTTATTTTTATTTATTTATTTATTTTTGAGATGGAATCTTGCTCTGTCGCCCAGGCTGGAGTGCAATGTTGCAATCTGGGCTCACTACAACCTCTGTCTCCCGGGTTCAAGCAATTCTTGTGCCTCAGCCTCTCGACCTTGAGTAGCTGAGATTACAGGTATGCACCACCATGCCTGGCTAATTTTTTTATTTTTTAGTAGAGATGGGGTTTCACCATGTTGACCAGGCTGGTCTGAAACTTCTCACCTCAAATGATCTGCCTGCCTTGGCCTTCCAAAGTGCTGGGATTACGGGCATAAGCCACCAAGACTCATGTTTCTTTTTTTACTTTTCTTTTTTTTTTGAGACAGTCTTGCTCTGTCACCCAGGCTGGAGTTCAGTGGCACCATCTCGGCTTACTGCAACCTCTGCCTCCTGGGTTCAAGCAATTCTCCTGCTTCAGGTTTTCAAGTAGCTGGGATTATAGGCACCCACCACCATGCCTAGCTAATTTTTGTATTTTTAGTAAAGATGGGGTTTTACCATGTTGGCCATGCTGGTCTCAAACTCCTGACCTCAGGTGACCTGCCTGCCATGGCCTCCCAAAGTGCAAGGATTACAGGCGTGAGCTACCACGCCCAGCCTACGTTGTGGTCTTGACTTGCGTGCCCTCTCATTCCACCCAGGGAAGCTCTCTGCTGGGCCCTCTTCAGCATGCAGACCACGGGTCACGTGCTGCTTGGCACCTCCTGTTACCTACAGCAGCTCCTCAATGCTACGGAGGAAGGGCAGCCCCCCAAGGGCAAAGCTTCATCCCTCATCCCGACCTGTCTGAAGATACTGCAGTGAAAGCCCAAGCCCTTGGAAGCTTTCCCCAGTGAAGGACTAGACTGGGGGCCCCATGCTCAACTGGTAGTGCCCACAAGCCTGGCAGCTGTAGAGCCGCTAACCTCCCTACACCTCCCTCACCGTGCAGGACCCTGAGTGAGGAGGAAGGTCTGGGAACCTGGGTGGGTTGGCCAAGGAGAATCTCAGGCTCCTGGCCTGGCCCAGCTCCTTCCTGCCCAAGGCAGCTTAGCTGACCCAGACTGGTCCCTGCAGCTGTGGCATGACGTCTGCCCCTCAGCAATCTGGCCTCGTAGGCTGCACTTTCATGGTGCTCTCGACCTCCTGGCCCCCAATCCCGGAACATTCCTGAGTGAATTCTCAAGCATACCAGGATGTGATATTAGGGAGTTTGCAATAAATTATTGATGCTGATATATCTTCTTTGCCTGTGTTATTTGGGGGTGGGGTTCCACCTGGAAGGTTGGAGAGGGCTAAGGGAAGAGAAGAATCTATTGTCATACCATTCTCTATAATGTAGGATTAAAGATAACAGCACCTTTTCTACCAAAGGGAAAAAAAAGAGCTGGTCACAGTGACATATGCCTGCAGTCCCAGCTACTCAGCAGGCTGAGGTGGGAGGCATCCCTTGGGCCTAGGAGTTCAAGCCCGGCCTGGGACATAATAGCGAGACCCCAGTCACTCTAAAAAACAAAATTGCAGTTGATTTTGAAACTGAAATCTGCTGAATTTGAGACTTGAGTTGACCATGTAATCGATACCATAAGTAACAATTTCCTAATTAAATTCACCTATCAGAAAAGCTTCAATTGGGCAGGCAGGATTAATCACTCTTCTAATTTCTCAGTGTCCCATTTTATAATAACCATTTAAGCAGTTAGGTGAAAAAGTTCTACTCGAGCTGTAAGGCATTGCTCGGTCAGTGCCCATCCTAACTTGCCAGACAGCTTATCTTTCATGTTCAGGACTTTCAACCTCAGGATTTTGAAGTGGGCTCATAGGTAGCCCAAAGAGTATGAGTTTTTTATCAGTGTGAGCTGGCATTTTCCAATATGGAACAACTCAAGACAAACATGAAAGGCTGAACTTAGGCTGGGCATAGTGACTCATGCCTGTAATGCCAGCACTTTGGGAGGTTGAGGTGGGTGGATTAGCTGAGGTCGGGAGTTTAAGACTAGCCTGACCAATGTGGTGAAACCCAGTTTCTACTAAAAACATACAAAAAATTAGCTGGGCATGGTGGCGGGTACCTGTAATCCCAGCTACTTGGGAAGCTGAGGTAGGAGAATCGCTTGAACCCAGGAGGCGGAGGTTGTGGTGAGCCAAGATTGTGCCACTGTACTCCAGCCTGGGCGACAGGGCAAGACTCCGTTTCAAAAACGAAAAACAAAACAAAACAAAAAAATCGCTGAACTTGTAGGTGACTGTTTTATTTAGTCTGTTACTGAAAGATTTAAAAACTTGGCCAAGTGCAGTGGTTCATGCTTGATATCCTGAGGCCGAGGCAGGAGTACTGCTTGAGGCCAGGAGTTCAAGAGCAGCCTGGGCACCATAGCCAGACCCTGTTTCTACACAAGATAATAAAAAAAATTAGCAGAGCATGGTGGCTGTAGTCCCAGCTACTCAGGAGACTGAGGCAGGAGGTTCACTTGAGGCCAGGAAGTTACAGCTGCAGTGACTCTGATTGTGCCTCTGCAGTCTAGCCTGGGCAACAGAGTGAAAAAAAACAAAAAGATTCAAAAACCCTATGTCTCTGAAAAAACAAAAAGATTCAAAAACCCTATCATGGTCAGGCATGGTGGCTCATGCCTGTAATTCCAGCACTTTGGGAGGCCAAGGTGGGTGGATCATGAGGTCAGGAGTTCGAGATCAGCCTGGCCAACAGGGCCAAACCCCATCTCTACTAAAACTACAAAAAATTTTCTGGGCATGGAGTTGGGCATCTGTAATCCCAGGTACTTGGGAAGCTGAGGCAGGAGAATTGCTTAAATGTGGGAGGCGCAGTGAGCAAAGATCATGCCATTGCGTTCCACCTTGGGTGACAGAGTGAGACTCCATCTCAAAAAAAATCCAAAGAAAAAACAAAACAAAACAAAACAAAACCTGTTGTTTCAGGGCTCTTCCTATAAAGCCTATTTGGATTTAGTAAATACTAAGGCAAAGGCCTGTATTACCAAAGCTGGTCTGGGAGCTATTGCTGGCAGCAGACCTGAACCCTGCAGCCTGTGGGCAAAGCTGTTGAAGCTCGCTGAAGAGGGCCTGCTATTCTGGGCTCTCCTGCTCTTGCAATTAGGGCTAGAGGCTGGCCCAGTGCCAGGCTGGCTCTATGGGGTGGGCCTTCTGGCAGGAAGGCCTGATGTTTGTATTAGCACAGAAGCTATCGCAGTTCACCCTTGCCGAAACTGTGGCCAGGCCTATCTGCTCCTCCTGTAAATTGCTCAGGAACAGAGTTAGAGTGGGGGTGGGAGGCTCAGTATTTGTCCCAAGCTTCCGTCCTCCTGAGATCTGGAGTTTCACAAGTGAATCTTGAGCAACTGCCCACAGTCTCTTGGCACCGAGCCCAGGGAAAACAAGGTTCTTCCTTTTCTTCCAGGAGCTCAAGGGCTAATGGAGTTAAAGCAGCTGTGGTCAGTGAACAGGAAAGGGCAGCCTTTGTAACCAACCTTGGTCAACCTTGTGACTCCAGACCCTATGACCCCCTCCCAGCTTCCAAAGACCACCCTAAACTGTAACTTCTGTAACTTTCCACTGCCTACCCCAAACCTATAAAACCAACTCCTATCCCACCGCCCTCCACTGACTCTCTTTCTAGACTCAGCCTGCCCACACTTGGGTGAATAAACAGCCATGTTGCTCACACAAAGCCTGTTTGTGGGGGTCTCTTCATTCAGAGCATGCGTTTTAATACACAAGACAATTTATGTTTCCCATTTTGAGATTCATTTCATCTTTGCATTGGCAAACAATGCTATGGTGAACCCCTTTCTACCCCTGGCCTTTTTCTCCTTGGTTTTCAAAGCAGGTTTACTGAGCCAAAGGGTGTGGAATTATTTTTTCTTCCCACTTTGCCTTCCAAAATTGTGCATACTGGTGGGTTTTTTTGTTTGTTTTTTTTTTTTTTTAAGTTAGGAAGCACCTAAGAATCAGAACGGTCATCAAAAAACCTTGACCTTCCTTCATAGTTTGTAATTGCCTGATGGGGTCTTCCTGCCCACTACACAGACAAAACCAATTCATTGAGACTGTGGCATTGCAATAAAGAAAGCATTTAACTGACATGCGGCTGGCCTTGCTACCCAGGAGATGGAGTTGCTACTCAAATCAACCTCCCCGAAAATGTGGAGGCTGGATTTTTTCCAGGGTACTTTGGTGGGTGGGGGCTAGAGGAATAGGTGCTGCTTCCTGGTTGGGGATGCAGTCATAGGGGTGTGGGAAATGCTCCTTGTTCACTGAATCCACTTCTCGGTGGGGCCACAGGACTGGGTGAGCCAAGAGTTGAGGGTCCGGGTGGGACGATCTGGTCGTCAGAAATGCAAAAATCTGAAAGGATTTTGGTTGAAATGAAAGGGTTGCATTTCAAAAGGCCAATCTTAGGTTCTACAATAGTGAATTGGGGAAGATGCAAATCTTGTGACCTCCAGAATAATGACTGGTAACCATTTAACAGAATTCTGAGCAGAATTCAGGTGGCTTTTCATTCGTTGGCTCCAGGGGTTGTGGGAACCAAGTGGGCAAGACAGCTGAGGTTCGGCCACACACCCAGGAAGCACTGACCCTGTGTGGGATGACAGAGGCTAGGACAAACACAGGACCTGGGACCTGATGTGACAGCGGTGGGAACAACAGTGCCATGGTGATGTCTAATGGACAATTGTCAGTCAGTGCTGTCGGCCCCACTTTCAAGGGACGTCCAGAACCTAGCCCTTCCCCCGACCCCTGCTGCCACCCCTCTGGTCCCACTACTGTCATCACTTGCCTGGATCATTGCAGTGGCCTTTCTGGGCTTCCTCCCTCCACCCACCTGCCCCTGGGTCCCTGGCCCATGCAGCATCCAGAGGGCTTCAGGTCCCCATCATGTTCCTCCTCTGCTCAGAACATGAGCAGAGGCTCTCCACACTGGGGTAAAAGGCAGAGTCCTCCAGGGCCCTGTGTGAACTTCTGCTCCCTTGATAGAGATAGAGAACTCAGGGAGTCCTCCCTCCTCCTCCCCTCCCCTGGCTCCTCCTCTGCCACGCCAGCTTCCTCGCCATTTCCACAATGAGCCAGGCACCTGTGGGCCTCCAGGTGCACACAGCCCACTCGCTCACTTCCTTTAAGTCTTTGCTTCCACTCTAACTCGCCAACACAACCCACCCACCCCAGCTGGATCTTTCTCCTAAGCACATTTCCAATTGAACAGACAACATGTGATTTCTATTTACCACCATTATTGTCTGGCTTTCCTCACTGAAGTGGAAACCCTGGAGACAGGAATTTTCTTATTTTGTGCACTGTGGTAACTGCTCAGCAACTGTAACAGTGTTGGGCACATGGACTAGAAGCTCAATAAATATTTATTGAATAAATGAATGAATGGTGTTTGCCGAAAGAACCTTCACACTCAGGAATACTTGAAGTGTTGCTGCAATTCCAGACCAGCAAGATGCAGAGGAAAACCTTGAGAAGAGGACCCAGAGGAGGAAACCACAGTGTTTACACACCAGCATCTGAAAGAGTGAAATATGCCAGCTCAGAGCTGGAGCCTGGCCAAGGAGGACAAAGGTCCTGCCAAGGACTGCACCATGCAGAGGTCACTGCCCCCACCTGGGGTATGAGACTCTCCTTCATTCAACAATATTCCTATGAGACAGTCAGTCTGCAAAAGAAGATTCCTGAGAGGAGGGGCCTAGGCAAGGTGGTCTAGCCAGTTAGTAGGATTGAGTGACAACCCCAGACCCATGCTAGAATTAGAGGCCGAGCAGGAGGTTCCACAAAGGCATCTCCTAGGTGCTGAGTGCTGAGACCACAAAGCCAAAAAAATGAGATGTCTTGGTTTGATTGCAGACTCGGCCAAAAAGAACCTAAGCCTGCTCCTCATGGCTGGGTCATGTCTTGGGAAGGCACCAGGGTTCAGCTCAGCCTGCTTCAGTATAGAGATAGTTTTTAACCCTGCATGTGTTCTAGTGGCATGCTGGACATCTAGACATCTGTGCGGGGGGGGGGGGGCATGAGGAGAACAGTCTCCCTGGCCAGCCTAGATGTGGCCTAGCCTGAGGTGGGAGGAAACCAGAGGTGGGGCTGGATGTTCTTTCAGCCTCCCTGGCAGAAGTCAAGGTCAGCTTGGCCAAGCTTCTGAGGGCTGGCTGTGATGTTGGGGAGGGAGGCAGTTCCCAGAGCAGGAATGCCTCTCCTGGGGCTCCTATCCTTGCAGGGGAAGAGCCGGCCCTCCTCCCTTCACAGCCTCCTTCCCTGCAGCCTGCTGGGGGCAAGTGACCTGGGGGATCTGTGCCCCAGGGGCAAACCTACAGGCTCTGGCTTAGCCCCACCCTGGGGAAACATTGACAGCCCCTCTGGAGGAGAGCCTTGCTTCAGGAAGACTCTAGGGAGGGGCCCAGCTGTGAGTCCTGGACTGTTGGTGACAGTATCCCAGACTCCAAACTCTCTGTGCCTGGAAGCAGTTCCCTTCCCTGGTTACAACACATTCCCAGCTCACCCTGCCCTACTGCATGCCCCTGGGCAGGGAGGCACAGGGAGATGGCAGGGCAGGGGAAGCAGGGGCCAGACAGGAGAAAGAGATGATGCCCTGGGCGAGGTGTTCACCACCCTGCTGAAGTGGAAAACCCTGGTTTCTCCCAGTAGAAACTTCAGGATCCCCAAAATTGGACCAGCAAATAAACTTAGTGACAGTCATACCAGCCTTCTGAAAACTCATAGTAGGTGTTCATTGCCCCTGCTGGTCCCTAGGTCCCCTCTGCTGGTGGCCTCAGGGGCCCAGTACTGTACTTCCAGTGCTCTGCAGACACACCTTGGGCTTGAATCCTATCTCACTAATTCCACAAATATTGATTTATGGCCTACTGGGTGTGAGGCCTGTGCAGCTGTGGAGGAAGCAAGGACCCTGCTCCAGTGGGAATGACAGGTGTAAAAGAGGATGACTTAAGAACCTGGGAAGGGGGACAAAGCAGAGTACTGGGAAGTGGCTGGGTGAGTACAGGGCAGCCTGGGATGGGGTAAACAGCAATCTTTGCCATCCTTTCCTGGCCAGATAGCATTGGGATGCTACGCGATCTCTCTTCAGTCTGTTTCCTCACCTGGATGGTGGAGCTGGAGCTCCTCCACTGCCTGACCCTGCTCTCTGGGCTGCCTCTAGGGAACCCACCATGGCCAGGCCTGTTCCCTGTCTCCATGGCTGTCAGTCTCTCCGGTGAATGACCCCCACTAAAAGGATGTTGTTGGCCAAAAAGGGAGATGAACAGGTCAAAGTTGCCTGCCCTGCACCTAGGGTCACATGGCTCCTGAAGCCCAGCCCGGGTGGACCCTGGAAGGGGCTTTGTCTGACTGTGGGTTTTGCCTTGGTGCCTGGAGCTCCTTCCCTATGGGAACCTCTCAGCCTGATTGACATGGGCAGACAGGACCTGAAGGGGCCGTTGGTCCTTCTGAAAATGCTCACCAGGCAGTGTGAATGTGGGGAGGCCATGCGCAATGTGTGAGACTCTGCCCTGCACCTTCTTAGAGCCTCAGCCCTTCAGAGACACTGGGAATGATTTGCTGTGGGTGGGGTCACCCTGATACTTCTCTGAGGTCTCTTTGCATTTCAGTTTTTCTGAGTAACAGCGAGGACCACGTGACTGCATGCCACCTAAACTAGGGTGTGCACAACCCCCATTCTGTGCAGGGAGGATGCAAAGCAGCAGAGTATCTGCCACCCACCTGCCACCTTTCCAGTGCTACTACAAGATTTGCAAGAAATGGCCATTTATCGGAACTATCTTTATGAAAAAGGAAAGAATAGAGCAGGGCAGGGGAGAAGTGCTGCAGGCTCCAACATTGCTGGGCACACGGCAGTGTGGGCGTCTCACTTGGCTCCTCCCTGCAGCCATTGGCGTCCACTGTCAGGTTTCAAAGTTCCTGGACCTCAGGGCCTTCGTCCTCTCCAATCTAAATGCAGAGACATTTGACATGGACTGTCTCAGGTGTTTTGCAAAATGCAGTATGTTCTCATTGACTCTGGTCACCCTCATGTGCACTAGCGTCAAAACCTCTTCCTCCTGTCTAGACTTTGGTCCTTTGACTGACACCCCCTATTCCCCCCCCTCTGCCACTCTCTGGCCCTGGGTCACCATCCATCCACTGGATACTTCAATGGGGTCATCTTGTTTAGATCAGCACTTCCGGGGCATCATGTGGAATTGGTCTCTCTGAGGTGGTGGAGATGCTGAGTAGTGGGATTTCCTCATTCCACGGTGCACACATCTACCTAATCCTCACACTGCACCCCATGAATGTACAAGCATGATTTGCCAATTAAAACAATACTAAGAACGATAGGATAAATATAGTAAAATGCAAGAAGTGCGGCTTGACCGCCCCACCTACTTGATTTTGTCTTCAGCCATGCAACTATATTGGGGTAATTTTTTATTTTTATTTTTTGAGATGGAGTCTTGCTCTGTTGCCAGGCTGGAATGCAGTGGCATGATCTTGGCTCACTGCAACCTCCACTTCCCAGGTTCAAGCGATTCTCCTGCCTCAGCCTCCCGAGTAGCTGGTGCCCGCCACCATGCCCAGCTAATTTTTGTATTTTTAGTAGAGACAAGAGTTTCACCATGTTGGCCAGGATGGTCTCAGTCTCTTGACCTCATGATCTGCCCGCCTCAGACTCCCAAAGTGCTGAGATTATAGGCACGAGCCATCACAACTGGCTGGGGTGATCTTATTCCTCCTTTTCTTTGGTGGACACAGGCAACAAAATTTTAATAGAATGGAAAACCATCTCCTGGCATCCCTGCAGTAGCCCCAGCTTCTTGTTGGCCAGGCCAATGTCACAGCCTTGGGCTGCCCAGCTTGGATGACCCTAGCTTCCTGCAATGGTTGTTGAGCCAGGGATGTTTCTGGGTCTCCACCACTGTTGCCAGTGCTCTGGGTGGAGGGGGAGGCCACAGGGTCATGCTGGGGGGCTTCACTAAAGCTGTCTGGCTTCCTCTGCAGGCTGGCAGGTGCACTGGCAGGAGAGGTGGTGTTCTGCTGAATGCTGAATATGGGACAAGCTGGCTTGCTGCGGGCCCGCTTCAGTGGGAGAGGGAAGGCGGAAACTTCCATGGATAAAGAAGGACAGGTGGGAACCCCAGGAGGAAGGGATCGTCATCTAATGATGGACTGCTTTTGTTTGTTCTAAAATGAGGTAGGTGGCCATTGGATAGTTAAATGCTTTTTCTTTGATTGACACAGAAATGCTTTTGGCCTGGAATCCCATGGCCACCATGAGCTGAGTTGTTTAGGGGTTCGAGTATCCAGGAGTGGCTCTTTGTATGTTGTCAGTGGCATATCTTGGTCACAGTTCACCCATGGGTCCCTCATAACTTGTTTCGGTGGGGGCTGCTCCTTGGGGTCTAGAATTAGTAACTTTCGAATGAGTCCTTCAAGTTGAAGGGGAAGAAAGCAGTGGGGCATGGTAGCTTCCTGCAAGAATTTTATTCTTGAGGTCCATCGTGTTCCCTGAGTAGAAGGGCAGGGCCCTGGCCACCATACGGTAGAGTATGACACCGAGGTTCCATACATCCATGGTGGTACACTGGTACCCCTGGCCCAGGAAGAGTTCTGGGCAGGAATGGTGGCCTTCTGCCCTGACTTCTTGCCCTCCTTGGGCAGTCAAAAATTAAAAATGTGAACAGCCGGCTCCCCTTGAGCCCTCTTTGGTTTCACAAGGAAGGCGGACTTTGTCAGGTGTGGAAGAGCAGGAGAGACCCCCCAGGAGGAAGGGACTGTGCTTAAATGACGGAGTCCTTCCTCCTCTGCACTTTTCTGTATTCCAGGTTTAGGTAGATGGGATAATTATAAACATATTTTTTGTGGGGGAAATACTGATTCCAAGATGTGTGCTGCCTGGAATCCCATGGCCACCATGGTCACAGGTGCCCAGGGTCTCTGGTGTCAGCAGTGTCTCCTGGCCACCATTGACCCAGGGGTCCCACGTCAGCTGGTTTAGTGGGGGCCACTCCCTGGGGTTGAGGCTGAGGAATTGTTTTACTAGTGTTTCCCGTGGAAACAAAGAAATAGGCGAGGAGTGATAGTGTCATATAGCCTGAGGTTAGAAGGGACCGCGGGTGGGGCTGGATGTTCTTTCAGCCTCCCTCACAGAGATCATAGATGGAGCGCTCAGCTTGGCCAAGCTTCTGCGGGGGCTGGCTGTGATGTCCGGGAGGGAGGCAGTCTCCAGAGCAGGAATGCCTTCCCCGGGGCTCCTATCCTTGCAGAGGAGGAGTCGGCCATCCTCCCCTCACAGCCTTCTTCACTGCAGCCCCATGGGAGGCCAGTGACATTGGAGGATCCGTGTCCCAGGGGCACACCTCTGGGCTCTGGCTTAGCCCCACCCCGAGAAAACATTCACAGCCCCTCCGGAGAAGAGCCCTGCTGCAGGAAGATTTTAGGGCAGGGCCCAGCTGCAGAGTGACAGTACCCCAGGCCCAAAACTCTCCCTTCCCTGGTTACAACAGATTTCCACCCGACCCTGTCCTAACGCCCGCCCCATGGGGAAGTGGTCCAGGAGTGGAGGCGTGGACAGGCATCCCGGTGTCTGGAGTCAGAGCCAGCCTGGACAGCACAGCCCGCCTGGGGCAGACAGGGCGCACGGAGCAGGCCCAGGCTTCAGAGCAGCCGTTGAAATGGTCCAGCGGCGTCGGGTCTCCAAGGAGATGGGGGCGGGGCCAGGCGACGGTGAGCGGCAGGGAGCGGTGCTTCCAACTGCCAAACGGCCGGAGCACGGACCGCCGGGCAGAGCTTGATTTCTGCAGGGAGCCGGGGCCACCTCCTTCCAGGAGCTGCTGACCCCACAGGGACCAGCGCCCTCTGCGGGTCCCGCGGTCCCGCGGCTCCCGGCCCCGCTCGGCGCCTCCAGATACCTCACCCGAGCCCTTTCCGCTGGGTCCCTAGGGGCCTCAAAGCGCTGGCCCAGCCGCGGGGTCACTCCCTTGAGTCACTCCACCTTCGCATGGGTTCTTTGGACCCCGTGGGTTTAGAGTTTTTCTTTCCTAACTGCTGCCCACCCGGACGCCGCTGCCTCAGAACCATAGCTCACCCAATTCGGCCGCATCCCCTGTGGGCCACCCATCAAGGGCACAGGCGACAGGAGCCCCAAGGCGCATTGCTCCGCCCTGCATGGGGCTGACCCTCAGGGTGGGCAGGGGGCACTAACTCGGGTTATCTCCCCTTCCTCAAGGCTCCTTCCTCACTTGGGGTGAAGGGCTCCCAATCCCAGTACCTCAGAGACCTTCCTGTTTCATTGATGCCAACAAGTGAACGTTGACTATCTCCCGTGTGCAGGGACAGAGAAGACAGACACGCTGGTCCTGTGATGGGCAAGGGAGACTAGACTACCAGTGCAAAAAACTCCTCATAGAGATAGGGGCTAGGAAGGAAACACCAGGAAAAATGAGGGTGGAAGATGGGGGTGACCCTACTGCAGAATGGGGTGCTCAGAGAGTGCTTCTCTGAGGAGGTGACATTCACTAGATTGACAAAAGGGATGAGCAAAGTCTGTGAAAGTCTTCTAAGAGAACAGCAGTGCCCAGAGGGTTGTCCCAGGGATGGAAATAGGACAGTGGATTGGGGTGGGGGGTGTGAGCCAGGCAGGCAGAGCCCAGACACCATGCAATGGGTGCAGGGGTGGAACCCACAGAGGCGCTGAGAAAGGCCTGGGCCTCAGAAGATGGGGAAACAGGAGGACTCATTCAGAGGCCTTCACAACCATCTAGGGAACAGGCTAGGATGTGGCTTAGGTTCCAGAAGGATGCTGGGTCCTCATGCTCTTCTCCAGGTGAAAGGGTTCCAGCTCCTTGGGCCCTTTGCACACAGACATGGTTCTGGGGCCCTGGCTACATGGGCACCCTTCTGATGGTTGTCGTCTGTAGCCAGGCAGTGGGGCTGGGCTGACGTTGCCCTTCCTTTGCCAAGTGGACAGAAGAAGGCAGCCTCTAGGGGCAGAATTGCTGGACCGAGAATTAGACTTGGAGTGTAATCCTAACACCCCATGGGCCCTGCCTCTTCTCTGGAACTTGGCTTCAAGAAAACTGGGACAAGGGATGGCAAGACCAGCTCTCAGGACCCTTGCCACTCCACCCCATGATGCTTTTACATGGTTCTCAGGGGCTACCTTTTTCAGGAAGAACTCTTGAGTTATAGGAAAGTAAAGGGAGGAAATGTGTTTTGAGTGGCACTTTCATCAGGCTCTAGACTAGGTGTTGGTTTGGTGGGGTCTGCTTTTCCTCCTGCTTCATACAGGAGTCCTGGCTAGCGCTGGGAGTGAGATTCCTGTTTCTAGATTTTTCATTCTATGTTGCACAGGAGGAGGTCTGGGGGAAAGGGGGACAGATACTAGCAAGTATATAAATGATATATATGCACCAGGCTCTGGAGCAGCTGCTGACATTTTGTCCAGCAGCCTTGGGTCTCCATGGAGATGAGGGCAGGGCCAGGTGGCAGTAACACAGAGGGAGCCTGGCTCCCAACAGCCATCTCCTGATGGCCCTTCGCAGCCTGGGTAAAGAGACAGACGCTGGACTGGGAAGCAGAGCTGGGACCCTTAGGCAGAGCCAAACACCTGAGAGCTTTCCCAGTAGGGAGCTCAGGATCCCCAAGATTGGACAGGCAAATAAGCTTAGTGACAGTCCCACCAGCCTTCCCAAGAGTCACAGTAGGCACCCACTGCCTCTGTGTGTTCCCAGGCTTGCTCTATCAGGTGACCTTGGGGACAGACAGGGCTGCACTTCCAGTGCTCTGCAGACACACCTTGGGCTGGAATCCCAGGGTCTCACTGATTCCACAAATAGTGATTGAGGGCCTACTGGATGTGACACCTGTGTGGCTGTCAGGGAGACAAGGTCCCTGTTCCAGTGGGGGGTGACAGGTGTAAAGCAGGATGACTTCAGAACCTGAGAACAGGGACAAAGCAGAGTACTGGGAAGTGGTTAGGTGGGTGTGGGGCAGCCTGGGACGGGGTAAACAGCAAATCTTTGCCATCCATTTCTGGCCATATTATTGGGGATGCTACCTGATCTCTCTTCAGGCTCAGTTTCCTCACCTAGACAGTGGAGCTGGACCCACCCCCCACTACCTGACCTTGCTCTCTGGGCTGCCTTTAGGGAACTCGCCCTGCTCAGGCCCGTTCCCCACCCTCCATGGCTGTCAGCTCCCCAGGAGAAGAATGTCTGCCATACGGAGGCTGCTGGCAGCCAAGGGAGATGAACAAGTTAAGGTTGCCTGGTCTGCACCCTAGCCCAGGTGGACACTTGAAGGGTGTTTCTCTCTTCATGGGTCTTTACTTTGGTTCCTGGAGCCCCTTCCCTATAGTTCCTTGACCCAGCTCAGCTCTACGTTCCTGAAGTCCTGGCTTCTGGAGAAGAGATGTCAAGCTGTACCATAGGGCACAGCCAGAAATAATTCTGGCCTTGTCCAATAACAGTAAAAGCCAGGCCCGGGGAAGGCACCCTCTCACAGGACCAGCACTTCCAGAGGGGGCACAACAGCAAAGTGGAGAGACACACTCTGAAAGGCCCATGGGGAGCTCAAGCAAAACCCACGCGGGCTCTCTTCCTGGGGTTGCAAACTGGCATTGGGTGGAGGGAGATTCAGTATTTACACCTGAGGGAGTCTCACCCCCAAAGTGGATTTTAAGGACAGCAGCACACTGGGGAGACAAGGGCCCCACAACACTCCCACCCTCTCCCCAGCCCGCTTCTTTCTTCCTGGTCCTGCTCTATATTGGGGAAGGAGAATTTTATCTGACTGGTGGAACTCCAGGACCATCCCTGGCCAGCATCAGTAATGGGCAGGGTCACAGCATGTTCAAGGCTGTGCACACTGAGCCCTGGCCATGCACGAGGGTGGGGCCTTCTGGACCTTCCTCAGGCTCCTTAGGAACCCACGAGGAAGCTCCCTGATGGGTGCTGATGGGTGTCTGTACCAACAGATTCACTGCCTGGCATGGAGATACTGGATTCCTGGGAGGGTAGAACCTGCCTTATGAAAGCTCCCATTCCCATCACCCCCTCCATCCCTCAGGGCTGCTGTTGTGTCTTGCTATCAACCTCCCCAGCCTCCCAGGATGCCTACCTCACCCAGAAGCACCCCTTCACCCTGGGCCTGGCTGAAGGCTCACTAATCCGTCAGGCCTCTGAGGGGGACCGCTTTGTGTCGCTGTTATCAAAAGGGGGAACTATCACAGCAGAAAAGCCAATGCCACACCAGACAGCCAGGAACTCAGCAGCACAAGTGGCCCCCTCAGGTGCTTTGGGGACCACACTCCTGCCACTCTGGCCCCAGCACAGTCTGGTTCCCAGGACTTCAGGATCCTCCTGGGAACCCCTCAGCATGATTAACACAGGCAGACAGGACCTGAAGGGGCTGTTGGTCCTTCTGAAAATGCTCATCAGGCAGTGTGAGTGTGGGGAGGCCATGCGCAATGTGTGGGACTCTGCCCTGCACCCGCTCAGAGCCTCAGCCCTTCAGAGACACTGGGAATGATTTGCTGTGGGTGGGGTCACTCTGATACTTCTCTGAGGTCTCTTTTCCATTCAGTTTTTCTGAGTAACAACGAGGACCACGTGACTGCATGCCAAATAAACTAGGGTGTGCACAGACCCCGTCCTGTGCAGGGAGGGCACAAAGCAGCAGAGTGTCTATGACCTGCCACTTTTCCAATGCTACTACAAGATTTGTAAGAAACAGTCATGTATCAGGAAACATTTTTATTAAAAAAGATAAAATAGAGCAGGGCAGGGGAGATGTGCTGCAGGCTCCAACGTTGCTGGGCACACAGCAGTGTGGGCATCTCGCCCCACTCCTGACATTTCCTCCAGCAGCCTTGGGTCTCCATGGAGATGGGGGTGGGGCCAGGTGGCAGTAATGCAAGTGGCGATTGGCGTCCACTGTCAGGTTTCAAAGTTCCTGGACCTCAGGGCCTTTGTCCTCTCCAATCTAAATGCAGACATTTGATTTGCATGTTTTGAAAAATGCAATATGTCTGGTCACCCTGCTTTGCACTAGAGCCAAAATCTCTTCCTCCTGTGTAGACTTTGGTCTTTTGACTGACACCCCCCATTCCCTCCCTCTGCCACTCTCTGGCCCTGGGTCACCATCCATCTACTGGCTACTTCAATGGGGTCAACTTGTTTAGATCAACACTTCTGGGGCATCACGTGGAATTGGTCTCTCTGAGGTGGTGGAGATGCTGAGTAGTGGGATTTCCTCATTCCACGGTGCACACATCTATCTAATCCTCACATTGCACCCCACGAGTGAATATAAGCTTGATTTGCCAATTAAAACAATACTAATAAAGACAGAATAAATATAGTAAAATTCAAGAAGTGCGGCTTCACCGCGTCACCTACATGATTTTTTTCTTCAGCCGTGCAACTATGTTGGGGTGATCTTACTCTTTCTTTTCTTTGGTGGACAGAGACAAAAACATTTTAATAGAATAGAAAGGCATTTCTTGGCAGCTCTTAGGCAGCCCCAGCTTCTTGTTGGGAAGTCTGATGTCATAGCCTTGGGCTGCCCAGCTTGGACAACGCTGGGTTCCTGGGAGGGTTTCTGGTGTGTCAGGGATTTTTCTGTTTTCACCACCTCTGGTGCTCTGAGTGGAAGGGGAGACCACAGGGTCACCTTGGGGGCTTCACTAAAACTTCCTGGCTTCCCAATCTGGCTTTTTCTATATGCTAGCAGGTGAACTGGCAGGAATGGTGGTCTTCTTCCCTGACTCCTGGCCCTCCTCCAGCGGCTGAACATTAAAAGTCTGACAAGCCGGCTCCCTATGAGCCCACTTTGGTGGGAGAGGGAAGGTGGAAACATCAGTGGATGGGGAAGGACAGGTGGGAACCCCAGGAGGAAGGAGTTCTCTGATGGTGGAGCAGTTCTCTTGTTGTTTAGTTGTTTTTTGTGCTCTAAAATGAAGTAAGTGGCCATGGGATCGTTAAATGTTCTTTCTGTAATTGCCACAAAGATATTCTTGGCCTGGAATCCCATGGCCACCATGAGCTGGATTGTTCGGGGTTCAGGTGGTCCAGGAGCAGCTCTTCATATCGTATCTTCTAGCTACTTTCAGTAGCATCTGCTGGCTACTTTTCACCCATGGATTTTTCATCAGTTACAGTGAAGGACGCTCCCTGGCATCCAGCATTAGTAACTTTTGAATGAGTCAAGTTGAAGGGAAAAAAGTGGTGGGCATGCTATCTTCTTGGGAGAATTTTTTTCTTGAAGTTCAGAGGGTTCCCTGAGTAGAAGGGCACAGCCCCAGCCCTTCTACATACTGTATTCTTGGGCTACAGCATGAAAAGACAGAAGAAATATAGTAAAATGCAAAATGCAAGAAGTGCGGCTTGACTGCCACACCTACATGATTTTCTCTTCAGCCATGCAATTATGTTGGAGTGATCTTATTCCTCCTTGGCTTTGGTTGACACATGAAAAGGCATTTTAATAAGATGGAAAGGTTCTGGTGTCTCCTGGTGGGGCCAGACTGGCCACCATGGCTGCAGGCACAGACAGGGCAGAGACGAGGGCAGGGCCAGGTGGTGGAGGTGGGTCTGAAACAGGACACCCAAGGACAAAGGCCCTGCCCAGCTTTAGCACCCAAGGTCTTCTGCTGTAAGCCTGCTTCAGTGCAAGAGGGAAGGTGGAAACTTCAATGGATAGAGAAGGACAGGTGGGAACCCCAGGAGGAAGGGACCGGGGTCTGATAGTGGATAGCTTCTTCTGTTTTGTTTGACCTAAAATTAGGTAAATGGCCATGGGATCTCTGAATAATTTCTCTTTGATTGCCACGGAGATGTTCTTAGCCTGGAATCCCATGGCCATCAAGAGCTGGGTTGTTTCAGGGTTTGGGAGGTCCAGGATTTGTTCTTCATACATTGTCAGAGGCAACTCCTGGCCACTGCTCACCCATGGGTCCCTCCTAGGTTCTTCTAGTGTGGGCTGCTCCCTGGGGTCTAGTGTTAACAGTTTTTAAGAAGACTTTTAAGATCTTGGGGAAAGTAAACTGGGGAAAAAATCTTTGACTTATTATTTCCTTCAGGACTCTAACGCTGTGTGAGTGGAAGGGCAAAAACCCAGCCACTATCCAGAAAAGTGTTACTCGAGGACCCAAACATCTATGGGGGGGCATTGGGAGCCCTGACTCAGGAAGAGTTCTGGGGCCATGTAGGGGTCCATGCCACAAAGGGCTGTCAGCTGCTGCCCCTCATGGAATGTGGTAGCGAAGCCAAAGTCTGCAATTTTCACATTACCATCCTAATCCACGATGGTGTTTTCTGGCCTCAGGTCTCTATGTGTGATTTGTGTCTGGGGAGTACTGTATGGCCAGCAGCATCTGCCTGAACATGGTCCGGGCCTCCTCCTCCTCATGAGGCCACGGTGGTATATCGATTGAGCAGGTCTCCTCTTCCAGCATAATCCGTTACCAAATAACTAGTGTTGGGATTGTACACCTGGTACAATTGTATAATATCAGGGTGCCGGAGAGACTTTAAAATACTTCTCTCTCTCTGGAGAGTGATGCTGGGGAAGCCAGCCTTGTGGATGATTTTGATGGCCACGTGGGTCCCAGTCAGCACGTGCTGAGCCCACCTGACCTCACTGAATGTGCCATGGCCAATGGTGTCCAGGATTTTATAATTCTGGGGTTCCTGGTCTGGTGGTGTGGAGACCAATCCCTGCTCTATGGTGCTACCTCACTCCACTAACTACAAAACTCCTCTAACTGTACCGACTATGCTAACAGTACTGACCCTACCTACTTGATTTTTGTCTTCAGCCATGCAACCATGTTGGGGTGATCTTATCCCTCCTATGCTTTGGTGGACATAGGCAAAAACATTTTAATAAGATGGAAAGGCATTTCCTGGCAACCCCGCGGCAGCCACAGCTTCTTGTTGGCAAGGCTGATGTCAGAGCCTTGGGCTGCCAGCCTTGGAGGATGCTGGCTTCCTGGGAGGGTTTTTGGTGTGTTAGGGGTGTTTCTGGATTTCTGTGACTCCAACAATGCTGCTGGTGTTGGATGGAAGGGGAGACCACAGGGTCAAGGTGGGGGCTTCATTAAAACTTCCCTGATCCTCGGTGTGGCTTCCTCTGCAGGCTGGCAGGTGAACTGGCAGGAATGGTGGTCTTCTTCCCTGACTCCTAGCCCTCCTCGGGAGACTGTGTTCCCTGAGTAGAAGGGCACATCCCTGGCCATTCTACATACTGTATTCGTGGAATACAGTATGGCACTGAGGCTTCATATGTCCATGCGGGTCACCCACACACCTGGCCCAGGGAGCATTCAGGGGCCATGTAGGGGTACACACCACAAAGGTTGTCAGCGTCTGCCCTCTCTGAACGTTTGACTAAAGCCAAGTCCACAATTTATAAGTTGCCTTCTTCATTAAGTAGGAGTTTCATGGCTTTAGGTCTGGGTGTGTGATGGTCTTTGAGTGGCAGTACTGCAGGGCTGATAGAACCTGCCTGAACATGGTCTGGGCCTCCTCCTCCTCCTCCTCCTGGATGTGGACATGGTGGCATATCTGGTGGTGCAGCTCTCCTCCTCTGGTTACTCCATCACCACATAAATGGTGTCAATCATTTGAAACAGTTGAATTATGTTTGGGTAATGGAGAGTCTTCATGATACTCATCTCTCTCTCTCTGGAATGTAAGGCCAGCCTTCTTAGAGATGATTTGGATGGCAACCTAGGTCCCAGTTAGCCTGTGCTGGGCCAACTCCCTGGTGGACGGTGTCTATGATCTGATAGTTTTGTATCTCCTTGACAAGCGAGGTGGAGGCTGATCCCTGCTCCATGGTGCCTCTCACCTATGCTGACTGCAAATCTCACATCTGCAAACTATGCTGTGATGCACAGCGCCATCCACCCTAACTAGGCTGAGGCCACTAACTGTTGGTGACAATACCCCAGGCTCCAAACTCTCTGGGCCTGGGGGCCTTTTCCTTCCCTGGTTACACAGATTCCCACCACTCCCTGCCCACCTGCCTAGCCTGTGGAAAAGGGACCCAGAAGTGGACATGTTGACAGGCATTCTGGTGTCTCCTGGTGGGGCCAGACTGGCCACCATGGCTGCAGGCACAGAACAGGGCAGAGACCAGGGCTGGGCCAGGTAATGGACATGGGTCTCAAACAGGACACCCAAGGGCAAAGGCCCCGCCCAGCCTCAGCACCCAAAGTCTTCTGCTGAATGCTGTAAGCCTGCTTCAGTGGAAGAGGGAAGCTGGAAACCTCAATGAATAGAGAAGGACAGGTGGGAACTCCAGGAGGAAGGGACTGGGGTCTGATAGTGGATTGCTTCTTGCCTTTTGTTTGTGAAAAATTAGCTGGGTGGCCATGGGATCACTGGATACTTTTTCTTTCATTGCCATGGAGATATATTCTCAGACTGAACCCCATGACCATCATGGGGTTGTTTTGGGGTTCAGGTTCTCCAGGACTTGTTCTTTGTTCATCTTCAGATGCAGCTCCTGGCCACTGTTCACCCACAGGTCCCTCATACCTTCTTCTAGTGTGGGCCATTCCCTGGGTCTAGCGTTAATAGTCTTTCAATGAGGCTTTGAAGACCTTGTGAAAAGTATGCTGGGAAAATGTAAATTCCAGTTACAATTATTTGCTTCAGGACCCTAAAGCTGTGTGAGCAGAAGGGTGAAACCCCGGCCACCATCCTGAAAAGTGTACCTCAAAGAAGCCAAGCATTTATGGAGGGGCATTGGTAACCCTGGCCCAGGTAGAGTTCCGGGTCCATGTAGGGGTTGGTGCCACAAAGGGCTGTCAGCTGCTGCTCCTCATGGAATGTGGTAGCGAAGCTGACGTCTGCGATCTTAACGTTAACGTCCTCATCCAGGACGGTGTTTTCTGGCCTCAGATCTCTCGTGATCTCTGTTTTAATGTTAATGCTAGTAAGTTCTGCCTAAATTCCAAAGTGTGTGGGAGGGGAGGGTGTAGTGAGGTGTGTCTGGCTCCTGCTTCCTACGGCCTCCACCAGTTTTCTGGGTATATTTGAACTCTCCTTTGGTCAAGAGGGGAATCTACTCATCCTGTTGGAGGGCTTAGGATTTTTTGTTCTCTTTTCCTTTTTCTGTCAAGGCATGCCAGAGGCAGCATGGATGGCCCAGCTTTTCTTTCATCCTGTGTTAATGCTGGGGTGGTGTGCTACCTGCCCCAGGTCTACCATGTCTCCTGTGGGATCCTTCCGGCCAATGGACTTAGAGTCAAAGTACTTACAGCCAATTAAACATTCTAGGCCAGAGAAGAATGGAGGCGGGCAAGCACTCATGAACTCATTAAGCCTCTGAGGGCTGTGGCCCATCAACCTGGAAGCCAAGCCGTCTCTGAGCCTCAATCAGCACTCACTGTGCAAGTGATTGAGAGCAATTACACAGCAGTGGTTATGGGGCCTTCTGATTGCTATGTGAGTGCACTGGCTCCTGAGGGTATTAAACCATCAGCTATTAATGCAGGTGGCTCTCAGCAGGCCACCTGGATGGGCTATCTGCAGGGCAAGGGCAAGGCCAGCCTGTGGGCCTGGGTGGGCTGGCAGCACTTTCCACCCAGAGCAGATCCAGAGGTGACTTCGGACTTCCCATCTGGGACCCAGAGCAGCCACAGCTCGAGAACACACACAGGCTCTGAGCAGAAATAAAAAATAACCGGCCAGGCTAAAACCCAATACGGTGACTATAGATGGTGCAGTGCCCTGAGGAAAACAGTGGCAGCCTGGGAGGGAGCCCACCTGGCTGGGCAGGCAGGGGAGGCCTGGGGAGGGATGGAGGAATCGAGGCCTGAGAAACAAGGAGCCAGCTGAGGTGACGTCGGGAAGAGGATTCCCTGTGTCTGGAGGAATGGAAGAAGCTGGGTGAGCTCTATGCAGGGAGGTGCAGGAGGTGCTGGGCCTTGGGGAGTGAGGAGGGTGAGCTCTGATTGGCATCTGGCAGCTGTGGGATGAGGCCAGAGGAGGCTGGAGACTGAGAGGCTCCTGCAGGTGTCCCCAGAGCCCGTGGCCACGGCGTCCCTTTGGAGTCTTCCTGGAGAGCTGTCAGCCCTGATGGTGGGGATTTGAGGGTAGATGTGTTCTTTCTGAGGTCAACCATCATGGAGTTGTCGGTGGAAGTGACTTGGGTCATGTCCAGGCTGAGCATCTAGTCCTGGAGCAGACCCTCCAGGCAGCCTGCACTGGGCATGTGGGCAGCTGCACCATAGTCCTTTAGGGAATAGGACACAGATGCTGGAGAGTGGTTTCTGCAGCTTACAAGACTGCCAGGCTGCAAGTCAGTATGAGGACCAGCCCTATTGTAGGGAGGGGAACCTGGGAGCAGAGAGGTGAAGTCACCACCCTCAAGGACACACAGTTACCCATGGCGGGGCCAGGATTCAAACTCAGACTCTCTGCTGCATGCTGCAGTGCTTCTCTGTGGCTAGAGACTCCTGGAAGACAAACCAGGGCCTGATGCCCAGAAGCTTGACACAGAGCAGAGGGGCGTGAGTGGCTGGCAGTCAGTGATGCCCTGGGGCCTTGGGCACTTCAAGGAAAGCATGATCTCAGGAGCATTTCTCCTGTAGCTGCCTTGTAGATACTGGCAGCTCCTTGAGTCTGCCCCTGAGGCTGGGAGACTCACACCCTCTCCCCAGCATGGGGTCTGTTTGAGAGATGGGCATTCCAGCCATCATTGCTGCATCAGGCTAAAACTACCCTGAGAATCATCTGAGCACATGTTCCCTGCTGGGTGCCCCCCTGCATTAGAAATGACAGAAACTTAAGCTGGCTGGAGCAAGAAAAGGAACTGGGAGGCTCATGAAATTGACAAGTCCAAGGATGTATCTACCTTAGGCATGGCTGGATCCAGGGGCTCCTGGAGGTCATGAGGAGTCTGTCCTCCTTCTCTGTCCTCTGTATGGGCTTCATTCTCAGGTCAACTCTTCCCAAGTGGGGGACAGCGATGGCCACCAGCAGCTCTAGGCCTACCAGCTGAGCAGTCCCAGAGAAAACAGGATGCCCTTGGTCAGCGCTCATGTCTACGTAGGGATTTCATTGACCAATGTTTGGGGCAATGTCTTGATTTACTATTTGAACCAGTCATTTTGGCCTGAAGAATGAGGTGTTCTGATTGGTAGATCCAGGCCACATGCCAGGGGAGGGGTCAGTCCATTTGAACAGCAGGGTTTTGCAGGTTGTGGAGAAGTGTGCAGGTAGAGAGGAGGGTGTCCCCACTTCTGGTGGGAAAGGAAAATCGTACAGTTGCTGTGGACAAGGTATGGTGGCTCCTGAAAAAGCTAAGCATAGAATCACCATGTGACCCAGCAACCCTGCTTCTGGGTAAACTCTGAGCTGTGCACTTAAAAATGCTTAAGATGGTATGTTTTATGCTATGTGTGTTTTCCCAAGTTTACAATTAATAATATAGTTTTTTAAAAAGAGTTTGAGCTTCACTGTGTGGTGCGAGTGCCACAGGCTGTCCTCAAGCAAGAGACATGCACCATCACCTCCAGCAATGCTGGCATCCCAGCCTCCATGCAGTCCTGGCCTCTCCTCACTCACCACCCTCAGGATGCTGGCATCTCTGGCTGCTGCTCACTATATCCAGGGCAGAGCCTCTCTCCCTGCCATGCCCCATCGTGGGCTCCCCATCTTGGCAAAGCCACCTCAGGGTGGAACTCTCCCAACCCTGAAGAAGCACCCTGAAACCTCTGCCCCTTGTTGGTACATTCCAGAGGTACGGGGGCTTGGGGGATATGAAGCTAGGGAAGCCCCTGCTTCGATTCCCCACTGCCCTTGTCCTGGATCCAACACTAAATAAAAAGAAACAAGTGGAGTGTTTGGGGCTTGGCTCCATTACTGTTGGAGGGTCAAGAGTGAATGGGGCAAGGCCCTGTACCCCAGGGTCCACAACAAGAGCTGGAGGCCATCAGCAGCTCGTCCAAGCTGCAAGGCCCAGAATCCCCCACCTAGGGACAGATATGGGGCTTCCTATTGAGGGATTCCTCCAGCATCTCGGATCCAGGGGTGGGGAGCATGAGGCTTCACTTCACAGATGAAGAAACTGAGTCTGAAAGAGGAGACATGGCTTGCCTAAGATCACATGGCAGTGAGCAGAGGGCGGGGTCACACTGCCTGAACTGCCGACCACTGGGAGCCCCCCAACCCTGGAGAATAAGCTGGGCTGGCAAAATGACACCTGGCGGGCATAGGAACGTTAATGCCATGAGACGGGAAAGAGTGGACCTTGCCTAAACCTCAGCCCTTCTGCAGAGGGAGTGAGTCTATCCCTTCCTCAGCAAGGGGCCAAGGTCACCTAAAAAGGAAATATCCACAAGCCACACCCACCTGAAGAAAAGTGTGGCACTGCCTAGTTGTGGGTTGAACTGTGGAAAAGTCTTTTCCTACATAACAGTGGCTCACGCCTGTTACCCCAGCACTTTGGGGGCCAAGGCAGGAGGATCACTTGAGCCCACAAGTTGGAGACCAGTCTGGGCAACATGGTCAAATTGTTCCTACAGAAACTTAGCCGGGAGTGGTGACATACACCTGTAATTCCAGCTACTTGGGAGGCTGAGGCAGAACTGCTAGAACCCGGTGGGGTGGAGATTGCAGTGAGCTGAGATCTCGTCACTTTACTCCAGCCTGAGCGACAAAGTGAGACTCAAAAAAATAATAATAATAATTAGCTGGGTGTGGTGGCACGTGCCTGTAATCATAGCAGGAGAACTGCTTGAACCCAGGAGGCAGAGGTTGCAGTAACTGGAGATCATATCACTGCACTCCAGCCTTGGTAACAGAGACAAAAGAGACCCCGTCTCTCTCTCTCTCTCTCTCTCTCTCTCTCTCTCTCTCTCTCTCTCTCTCTCACACACACACACACACACACACACACACACACACACAAACACACACAGATAAGGAGGCTGAGGTGGGAGAGTTGCTTGAGGCCAGGAGTTGGAGACTAGTCTGCCTGGGCAACATACTGAGACCCCTCTTTAAAAAATAAAAGAGTAAGAAGGCTGGGCACAGTGGCTCATGCCTGTAATCCCAGCATGTTGGGTGAGAGGCTAGGAGTTCAAGACCAGCCTAGGCAACATCGCAAGACCCCATCTCAATTTTTTTTTTTTTTGAGATGAGGTGTCACTCTGTCACTCAGGCTGGAGTGCAGTGGCAAGATCTTGGCTCATTACAACATCTGCCTCCTAAGCTGATGATCCTCCCACCTCAGCCTCCCAAGTAGCTGGGACTACAGGTGCGTGCCACCACACATGGCTCATTTTTTTTTTTTTTTTTTTTTTTGCATATTTTGTAGAGACAGAGTTTTGCCATTTTACCCAGGCTGGTCTTAAAATCCTGGGTTCACGTGACCCGCCCACCTCAGCCTCCCAAAGTGCTGGGATTACAGGCATGACCCACTAAGCCCAGCCCCTATCTCTACACTTTTTTTTTTTTGAGACAGAATTTCACTCTTGTTGCCCAGGCTGGAGTGCAATGGTGCAATCTCAGCTCTCCACAAACTCCACCTCCTGGGTTCAATCAATCCTCCTGTCTCAGCCTCCTGAGTAGCTGGGATTACAGGTGTGTGCCACCATGTGCAGCTAATTTTTGTATTTTCAGTAAAGACAGGGTTTCTCCAGGTTGGTCAGGCTGGTCTCAAACTCCTGACCTCAGGTGATCTGCCTGCCTTAGCCTCCCAAAGTGCTGGGATTACAGGCGTGAGCCACCATGCCTGGCCTTTTTTTTTTTTTTTCCCTTGACATAGAGTCTCACTCTGTTGCCCAGTCTGGAGTGCTATGGCATGATCTTGGCTCACTGCAACCTCCACCTCCCAGGTTCAAGCGATTCTCCTGCCTCAGCCTCCTAAGGAGCTGAGACTACAGGGGCCTGCCACCATGCCCAGCTAGTTTTTGTAGCTTTTAGTAGAGATGGGGTTTCACCATCTTGGCCAGGTTAGTCTTGAACTCCTGACATTGTAATTCACCCACTTAGGCTGAGGTGACAGACTTACCTGTCAGCAGCTGCAGCTGGACCAGGGCACAGCCAGAGCCTGTGGCCAACACAGGAAAGTGGCTGAGAGTCTTCTTGACACCTTCCACGATGTCCTTTCAGGATGGGGCCTTCACCGTAACTGACTGTGGTGTCAGCCAAGAGGAAACAAGCATTACAGGGGCCTGGCAGCTATACCCAGACCCTCCCTGCTCCCAACAGCAGAACTCTGGGCAGGGCCACAGTATAGGCAGTGGTCACTTGCCTGTTTTAGGGGACAGGAGAGCCAGCCATCCCAAATCCATACCGCTGACTCCTCTCCATAGGGGTACTATATCTAGAAGCATCCCTCCTCTTCCCTGCCCAGACCCGGACTCACAAGATTGACCCCATCAATGTGTTCCAGTTTCAGGGCGGTCTGGATCTTCCCTCAGAAGTAGCTGGGATCCCATTAGTGACAGCACTGAGAAAGGGGCAGGAGGAGATCACATCATGGCTTGCTGGGACCTCCCCACCACCCTAGGAACCTCCCAGCACCTCTCACCAGTAGGTGGCTGTGGGCCTCTGGGCTCTCCGTGCATGAATGAAGAACTTCTGGAGGCGACTAGTCATCTGGGGACAGCTGGAGAGGAGTACAAGCCCAGAGGTCTCCCTGGAGTAAGCAGACAAATCATACAAGTTAAAGTCCCTTAGACTCACCCACTAAAAAGGAGGCTCTTAGGAAGCAACACTGACCTGCTTCAGGCCAAACACTAACACCAGGACTATCACCTAGACCACCTCCTAAGAAACAAGTAAGATTTCCCTTGTTTGATATGATAACAAGACTATGTAGCTTAATGTGGTTCTCATTTTGCCCCAGCCCTCAGGGAGCTCAGAGCCAATATCATAACGATTTCCACCATGTGCCAGAACTCTTCTAGAAATTCTGCATATATTAGCTGCATGGACCTCACCTAACAGTAGAGGAAAGCAAAATCCAAGACACAGCTTTTAGGAAGGTCTAGAAAGTGCCTAATCTGGCCAGGCACAGTAGTGGCTCAGACCTGTAATCCCAGCACTTTGGGAGGTCGAGGCTGGTGGATTGCTTGAGCTCAGGAGGTTGAGACTATCCTGGCAACATGGCAAACCCCCATCATGTTGCCACCATAGCCAGCTAAAAAATAGAAATTAGCTGGCTGTGGTGGCACCCACCTGTAATCCCAGCTACTCAGGAGGCCGAGGTGGGAGGATGGCTTCGGCCTGGGAGGCAGAGGTTGCAGTGAGCTGAGATGGCAGTATTGCACTCCAGCCTGGGTTACAGAGTGACACCCTGGAAAGAAAAGAAAAGAAAGAAAAGGGAAGGGAAGGGAAGGGAGGGGAAGGGAGAGGAGGGGAGGGGAGGATGTGTTTGGTGATGGTTCCCAACTCTGTGAACGTTCTAAAATGTAAAAAACCCTGAACTGTATGCTTTAGGTGTGTGAATTGCATGATATGTGAATGACCTCGACACAGATGTGATTAAAAACAACAGAAATCAGCTAGAGGTGCATGGTGGCTGCCCTTAGACTTGGCCAGTGTGCTCGTTTGCCACAGTCTCCACCTCCCCCTGTTACTCCCCGACACTGCACCTTGGGGCCAGGTCTGTTTAGCACAGCATTTCCAACTGTGTTCCTCACACCCTGCTGCTTCCCCTCACCGACTTTACACCTATCCTGCCCTAGAGGAAGTTAATTTAGTGACAGTCTATGTGAAGACAGTCAGTAGGTGCAAAAAGCCAAAGAAAGGCGCCCCGGCTGTGTTTCTGAAAGGAGACTCTGGGACATGGTCACTGCAAAGGTGAACTCCGACTTTGGCCTTTCCTGAAGCCAGGAAGTTGTTTCCTGCTGCTGCGAGCCTGCGAGGGCTACCTCCATGAACCATGCAAAGCCAAGAGCAAACCCGAGTATCAGGATGGCAGGAGACCCATGGTCAGGGCACCTCTAGCCCATCCACAGCGCTGCACCATCTGAGTCCCCACCACACACCAAGCCCCGAATCAACCCAGGCCTCGCTGGGTCCAGGGAAAGTCTCCGAAGCTGGCCTGATTGCAACACTCCTCAATCACGCGGAACCACCCCTTTTAACAGAGGAAAGCAGGTCTTGGGCTCACAGCAGCTCAAAGGCTACAGCACAGCAGTGGTTTAATGACATGCTGGGGTGGGTGTCACTGCCATTGTTGTATCAAACCAATGAGCTTTGGGCTGCCTTGGGTTGATGACTTAGAGAGGGTTTATTACACTTTCATTAGTAAGAGCTCCCTTCTAAAGTAAGTTCTGTATTTGTGATTGCACCATAACCCATTGTGCAGATATGCAGACGTGTCTGATAGTGTTTGTTTTTTACTCTTTTCATTCTATTCTTCCCTATATTTTTGAAAGAACAAAAACATTTTGACCATCTAAACACTCTGATTAGAAAAGAATGGCAAAAGTACAAATGACGACATAAAAATAATCAGCCAGCCTCCCTATCAACATGGGGAAATAGAAAAAGTGAGAATAGAGTAAGGTAGTAGAAAACAGAACACTAAATTCTTCCATGCCAAGAGCACAGATAAGTCAACACTTGCAAGAATAGAGAGAGGGTCAAGAAATTAACCAGGGGAAACAGAGAAAGGTGCAACCTCTTTAGAAGCAATTTTCTTTATTGTTGTTAGAGTGCTGCTTACGTAATAACATTTTAATTTTAATGAAAAGATAAGACAGACAGGAAACCATTAGGGAACAGTGTGGGTAGTTTGTGGACATGGAATGAAAATCATAAATGTAGCCTGGGTGTGGAGGGTCACACTGGTAATGTCAGCACTTTGAGAGGCCAGGGCCAGTGGATCCCTTGAGCCCAGGAATTCGGGACCAGCCTGGACAACATGGCGAGACCCCGTTTCTACAAAAAATACAAAAATTAGCTGAGTGTGGTGGTGTGCGCAGCTGGGTGGTGGTAGTCACAGCTACTCCAGAGGCTGAGTTGGGAGGATCACTTAAGTTCAGGAGGTCAAGGCTGCAGTAAGCTAAGATTCTGCCACTGCACTCCAGCCCAGGCAACAGAGTGAGACCCTGTCTCAAAAATAAAAAAAATCACAAAGGTAGCATGAAAATGACTAAAGTCGCAGAATAAATCAGAGACTCTAACAGCTTTGCTAGTTATAGCTGATGAGATTAAGTGACAGCTTTTAAAATACCAATCTATGAACATCACGATGGCCCAGATGAAGAATGAAAATCACCCTGGGGAACCAATGACCCAAACTTACCATGGTGATGGCCCTGGTTTCCTGGTAGGCCATCTTGATGTCGTCGCAGCACTGGTATTGAGGAAGAAGTCACCCGAGTCTTTCCTGAGATGGAGCTCCACCTGCAGGAGGCAGATTTAGGGAGAGCTGGGCTGTGTGTTGGAGGGGGAGGGGGTCCCCCGGTGGTCTTACCCAGGCAGCCGGCAGGGCAAGGGCTATATCTGGAAGCCAAGATGGTCATAGATGGTCACCTCTTCCAGGCTCACCCTCATGTCCTCTACCAGCACGAGCTCTGTGGCGGCCAATGAAGGCACTGGAGGGTCACACTGAAGGGCAAGAACATCAGATGCATGAGGCCATGGGACACCCATGGGCCAATACCAGGTCATCCTGCAGGCCACCCTTCAAGAAGAGCAGGCCCAGAAGACCCAGGGCCTGGCCTTGCTCCCAGCCACAAGCCCTGATAAACCCCTAGTGCTCCTGAGCCCAGTGGGATGGCCAAGGCCTCTTTGAGGCTTCCCATCAGACCCCTAAGGTGGAGTGAGTTGCTGGCTCCTTCACTCCAGACCCAGAAGTGAGTTGGCAGCAGTCCCGCTTAGATGCCTCCCCACCCTACCAGGCCCCAGTGGTGGGTGACTCACACACACCCTGCCCTTCAAGACCTCACAGCAAAGGGACAGCTTCAGAGCATGTGGCAGACATGACTCCGGGCAGGGACAGGAAGGCTGCTGCTGGCCAGGAGAGGCAGTGGGGATGGGTCCCCTGGAAGAGTGGCCAAGCCTAGCTCACAAGAGAACAGGGACAGCCTTCATCCCCTAGGGCGGCACATGACCCACAGAGCTCTGCTTCCTGCCTCATGTCACACAAGGGAGCCACCCAGATCTGAGGCCCCTGGGGAGTCCCGTGTTTGAGCACCTCCTCGGGGCCACAGTTGTGCCAGGCACTCAGGGTGCAGCAGCTGCCCACAGGGAGAGGTGACTCCAATGCATGGATGGAAGAGCAGGAGCAGGCCAAGAGCGGTGGCTCCCACCTGGAATCCCAGCACTTTGGGAATCCAAGGTGGGATGATCACTTGAGCCCAGGGGTTCAAGACCAGCCTGGCCAACATGGCAAAACCCCATCTCCATTAAAAATACTAAAAATGAGCTGAGCGTGGTGGTGCACACTTGTAATCCCACATACTCAGGAAGCTGAGTTAGGAGAATCGCCTGAACCAAGGCAGTGGAGGTTGCAGTGAGCTGAGATCACACCATTGTACTCCAGCGTGGGTGACAGAGTGAGACTCTGTCTCAAAAAAAAAAAAAAGTAGAAAAAGTGCAGAATCGTGGGGGGAACATGTCAGGGTGTTCAGGCAGAAGGCCATGATGCCCCCCATTCCCCACCAAGGGATTCCTGGTGCCAGTGAGGGCTGAGCCAACAGGGACAGGCACAGGTGTGCCCCTTCAGGGGCCATCTCCCTCCAGACCAGCCTCCCCAGTGCTGCCCTCGTGGGCCTCAGTCTCTTCCAAAGCTTGCTCCCCAGGAGGCAATAGAAGCACCTCATCCTGGCATTTAGGAACCCTGAGAATCCAGCCCCACTTTCTCCTTCCCACCTGTGCCTGCTGCCTCCACCTAAATGTAGAAAGACCTACATTTCCTGGTGGCCATGCCCTCTGTGGGGTGGCTATCATCCATGCAGGGCTAATCCTGGGGAGCCCTTCCCTTCCCCACCTCCAGTGCACCTACGGGGCCCCTACTATTAATAGCAGCACCTCTGCCTGGGGTCCCCGAGAGGCTGGGGTGGGAGAGAGGCAGTCCAGTAGGCAGAAATCCATGTCCCCAGATGGTGGCAAGTGTGTGTGAGGTGTGAGTATGTGCGTGTGTGCGTGTGTGTGTAGGAGGGGGTAGAGGTTTCTGCACCATGGCAGAAGGAAAGCAGAAGCAGTCCTGGGATCCAGGGCAGAAGAGGTTCCTCTGTGTCCAGAGCTCAGGGATGCTCCCCAGAGTGCCAGATATCTCAGCTGGGACTGAAGGGACAGGAGGGCACCCAGTGCAGGAGAGTAAGTGGGGGACTCCTGGCAGTGGGGACTGTGTGTAGGAAACATGATGGCTTGACCCACACGGGCATGGGCACACTGGGTGGTCTGTAAGGCAGGGCCGTGGGGAGAACAGGCTGCCCAGGCGAGCCCTGGTGGACAAGGAGGAGGGCTTCTCCTTGAAGGTCTCAGGGCCAGCAGGTGGGTGGTGGAGGCCAGAGGTGGCTTTTCCTTGGATCCCTCTGGGAGCCTGAAAGGAGGGGCATGGGTGGGGGAGGCTGGAGGCAGTGAGGCTGGCGAGGACACACAGTTGAGTTGAGCCCACTCCCAGGTCAGGAGCAGACTCAGGGTCTCAGGGCTGTGGCCCAGCGAGGGGCTCAGAACTATTCCACAGCCCCGGCCCTGGAATACAGGCTCAGCCTCTGTCCTGGGACTCGAGCGCTCCCAACCTGGCCCCAGTCACTTGTTCAGACTAGCGCATCCCTCCAGAGAGCCACCCTCTGTCATCCTGGGCCTTTGCAGAGGCTACCCTCCTGCCCTTGTCTCTACTCACTTAGGCGACCCCTCCTCACACCGCAGGGCTCAGCACACTGGCCTCCAGAAAGCCTCGCTTCCTCCCTCACCAGTGCTGACCTGCGGCCCAGGCCACTCTTCTCTGGCCCCCGCTACACCTGGTGCTCCTCATGCTGAAGGAGCTTCATGGCTGGGGGGCCTTCCTGACGAGGCTATGGGCTTGTGGAGGGTAGGGTATGTCTGTTTCCTCTGTGTCCATTACATAATCTCAACCACATGAGGAAGGAAAAACCCTACAAGGAAAGGAAAATATTCTCTCCCTTCTCAATGGTTGAGACCAACAGTTTAGCGATGAAAGAAAAGGAATTGAGCCAGGTGCGGTGGCTCATGTCTGTAATCCCAGCACTTTGGGAGGCCGAGGCGGGTGGATCACAAGGTCAAGAGATTGAGACCATCCTGGTCAACATGGTGAAACCCCGTCTCTACTAAAAATACAAAAAATTAGCTGGGCATGGTAGCGTGTGCCTGTAATCCCAGCTACTCAGGAGGCTGAGGCAGGAGAATTGCCTGAACCCAGGAGGCGGAGGTTGCGGTGAACCGAGATCGCGCCATTGCACTCCAGCCTGGGTAACAAGAGTGAAACTCAGTCTCAAAAAAAAAAAAAAAAAGAAAGAAAGAAAAGAAAAGGAATTGAATATTTTGCATATAGACATTAGGAGATCTTCAAAATCCAAAAGCTATTTCAGATTTTGAAATTACAAATGATTGAAAACCACCATGGCACATGTAAACCTATGTAACAAACCTGCACAATCTACACATGTACCCCAGAACTTAACAGTATAATAAAAAAAAATTATAGAAAAAGAAACTACAAATGAAAATGCTGTTGAAGTGTACCAGTTTAAATAGCAAGGAAACTAAGTATCAATCTCTATAACCCATCTAGACAAAAGCACTTTTCTTTTTAAAAGAGGAAGATGTTTTGGGGACCAAAAGTGAGAAAAACCTCTGTGAATGATCCCCAGCCATGACTGGCTCATGCTCAGAACTCTGAATGATCCCCAGCCGTGATTGGCCCCTGCTTTGCTCTGATGTCATGAAAAGCCTTTGTGATGGAATCACAGACAGGGCCTATATAAGGCCCTGGCTGGGTCATGGTTTTTGGTCTGATATATCCCTGGAAGCTTCTATGGTGACCTGTGGACTAAGACCAGTTTAGCGATTGCGAGTTGTGTGTGGGGTGTGTGTGTGTGTGTGTGTGTGCGCGCGCACACGCGCGTGTTGTATCTGTGTTTCTGTGTGGGGGTGTTGGGTGTGGGGGGTGTTTGGGGTGGGGGTGGGTTTCTGTGTGAGGGGTGTTGGTGTGTTTTTCTAGTTAGCATTGTTAGCGTAGTTAGTATAGTCAGTAGTGTTGCTTAGTATTGTTGCTTAGTATTTTATTGTATTGTTAGCATAGTCAGTATAGTTAGAGTAGTCGTATAGTTAGTGTAGAGAGATCCCAGGCACCATGGGGCAGGGATTGGCCTGTGCCCCACCTGACCAGGGGTTACCAAATTATGAAATGCTGGGCGTCATTGGCCGTGGTGCCTTCGGTCAGGTCAAGCTGGCCCAGCACTTGCTGACTGGGACGCAGGTGGCCGTGAAAATCATCCGGAAAACTGGCTCCTGCATCATGATTAGCCAGAGAGAGATGAGAATTTTGAAGTGTGTGCACCACCCCAATATAATACAGTTATATGAAGTTATCGACACCACAGATGTGTGCCATTTCATAATGGAGTACGCGTCAGGAGGAAATCTGCACAAGTGGCTGTCCCGCAAGCTCGTCACAGAGAAGGAGGCCAGGGCTATGTTCCAGCAGATGCTGTCGGCGATGCAGTACTGCCATAGAAAACGCATAGCACATAGAGACCTGAAGCCGGCAAACATCCTGTTGGACGGTGAAGGAAATGTAAAAATTGCAGACTTTGGCTCAGCAATAACTTACGATGAGGGGCAGAAGCTGACAACATGTTGTGGCACCTCCTTCTACATGGCCCCAGAAGTCATCCTGGGCCACGGCTACCAATGCCCCGCCATGGATGTTTGGAGCCTAGGCGTCACTTTGTACCAGATGGTGTCCAAGTCTCTGCCCTTCCTCTCAGTGAGTCCTATGGGCCTCCAAGAAAAAATTAAATCTGGAAAGTACACGTGCCCATCCTCCTTTTCAGAAGGCCTTAAAAGCCTAATGAAAAAGCTGCTGACACCAGACCCCAGGGAGCGGCCCACAGTCGAGGAAATAATGGGGGACCCGTGGGTAAATGACGGCCAGGAGTTGCCTCTGACAACTTATGAAGAGCAAATCCCGAACCACCCGAACCCTGAAATGATCCAGCTCTTGGTGGCCATGGGATTTCAGGCTGAGAGCGTCTCCAAGGCAATTGAAGAAAACTTATTCAATTATCCCATGGCCACCTACCTTATTTTAGATAGGAAAAAAAAGCAATCCACTAACACACTACAGTCCTGGGGATCGCACCTGTTCTCCATCCACTCAAGTTTCCAGTTCACCTGCCGGCCTGAAGAGGAAGGCAGAGAGTTTTAATCCAGACCCCCAGTATGCCCCCGTGGCCTCCCCGACCATCGAGCGCTCCATCAGCAATTGTGGAGATTTAGAAACCTTGGCTCAGCAAGGCCTCCAGCATGACCCTGTGGCTGCCTCCATTTGGAGCTCCAACGGCAGTGGTGGGGATTTAGAAACCTTGTCTCACCAAGCCCTCCAAGCCCTCCAGCCTGACCGCGTGGCCTCCTCCATCGGGAGCTCCATCGGCAGTGGTGGGGATTTAGAAACCTCATCTCACCAAGTCCTCCAGCGTGACAGCGTGGCCTCCTCCATCGGGAGCTCCATCGGCAGTGGTGAGGATTTAGAAACCTTGGCTCAGCAAGCCCTCCAGCGTGACCTAGTGGCTGCAGCCTCCATCAAGTGCTCCAAGGGCAGTGAAGATTCAGAAACTTTGGCTCAACAAGCCCTCCAGCATGACCTCATGGCCGCCTCCTCCACCCAGAGCACCACCCAGAGAACCCTGGCTCAACAATCATCACAGGAAGCCAGTGTCCTCCAAGCTAGGCAGCCCGAGGCTGTGTTGGCCCAGCCAACAAGAAGGCGGGGCTGCCGCAGGGCTGCCAGAAGATGCATTTCAATACTAATGAGATGCTGCTGCCTATGCCCACCCAAGAGAAGAAGCTGCTCAACATAGTTGGGCGGCTGATAAAATCAGGTAGGTGGGGCGGTGAAGCCGCACTTCTTGCATTTTACTATATTTACGCTGTCTTTATTAGTATTGTTTTAATTGGCAAATCATGCTTGTACATTCATGGGGTGCAGTGTGAGGATTAGAGAGATTTGTGCACCATGAAATGAGGAAATCCCACTACTCAGCATCTCCACCACCTCAGAGAGACTAATTCCATGTGATGCCCCAGAAGTGATGATCTGAACAAGTTGACCCCACTCAAGTAGCCAGTAGATGGATGGTGACCCGGGGCCAGAGAGTGGCAGAGGGAGGGAATGGGGGGTGTCGGTCAAAGGACCAAAGTCTAGACAGGAGGAAGAGGTTTTGGCTCTCGTGCACAGCAGGGTGACCAGAGTCAATAAGAACGTATTGCATTTTGCAAAACATGTCCATGTCAAATGTCTCTGCATTTAGATTGCAGAGGACGAAGGCCCTGAGGTCCAGGAACATTGAAACCTGACAGTGGATGCCATCTTTCTCCTTTGCTCAATCTTGGGATGCTAATCTGCTGAGCCAGTGGCCACCTTAATAAAATCCTCCTGTTTCGCCCATTGGTCTCTCTGGTCTCCTGAATATTCTGAAACACACCAGGTGTGAGTACTGAATCTCCCTCTAAATGCCAGTTTGGAACCCCAGAAAGAAGGTCTCTGTGGGCCCCGCTTGAGCTCCCCAAGAGCCCCTCTGAATCTGTCCTTCTGCTAAGCTGCTGTGTCCCCCCTGGAAGTGCCACCACCAATACCATCGCCTGAAGTGGAAAAGTCTGGCTTCCTCTTAATAGGTGTTGGCCAACTAAGGAGCAGAGTCTGATTTGAGGTTGCCACGGAAACCCATGGGGCAGCTGCGAGCTGTGGGCTCTTGGGCCATTTGGATTATACTCCGAGTCTGATTCCCAGTCCAGTGCTCCCACACCCAGCAGCTCCCATTCATCTGTCCTTTCTCTACAAAAAAAAATGTAAAAATTAACTGGCTGTGGTGGTGCACACCTGTAAACCCAGCTACTCAGGAGGCTGAGGTGGGAGGATGACTTCAGCCTGGGAGGCAGAGGTTGCAGTGAGCTGAGATGGCACCACTGGACTCCAGCCTGAGTTACAGAGTGACATCCTGGAAAGAAAGGGAAGGGAAGGGAAGAAGGAAATGGGAGGGGAGGGGAGGGAAGGGAGAAAGGAGAAAGGGAAAAAAAGGGAAAGGAAAGGAGAAAGGAAAAAGGAAAGGAACGGAGAGAAAAAAAGAAAAGGAAAGGAAGAAGAGAGAAAAAGAAAAGAAAAGAAAGGAAATAAAGGAAATGGAAAGTAAAGAAAAGGAAAGAGAAAAAGTAAAGGGAAGGGAAGGGAAGAGAAGGGAGGGGGAAAAGAAGCTGATCTAAGTTTTTCTTTTTTCATTCTTCCTTTCTGTCTCTCTTTCTTCCCTCTTTCTTTCATCCTTTCTTTCTTAGAAAAAGAATCCAAGGAGCCCCACAAAGAGAGATTTCACAGAGAAAGTGGATTTTGTGTTCAATATGTTATAATTAAGCTAAGAGGCTACAATTAGGACTCTTAGTAATGAGAGGAAATCCATATGCCTGTTATGTCAAACGTGTAAGTAAGCCAATTACATATTCTAGCACAACAGATCTGTGCTAGAAAGTCAGACCAAATATGAGACCAAGTAACATGAGGCACGACTTTAAACATAGAACGGATGATAAATCTAAACACCCATTTTCACAGGAAGTGGTTTGACGCAGGGCTGGTATGGATTCATTGTGTCCAATCTTAGGTCTTGGATCCATAGCGGGGAGGTTGCATAATGATATTAGCCTAAATGCTAGTTATTTGTTTTACTTATTTTACTTTCCTGAATCAGCACAGAAAGCATGAAAAACTTAATTGTATTTATAGAAGATATAAAAATAAAACAATTTAAACAAGTGAGAGCTGACAGAATTTGGAGGATAGGTGGGCCAAGGCCATGGAAAGCTGCCAGTGGGGTCTCGGCCATACCACCCTGAATGCGCCCGATCTCGTCGGATAAGCTGTCAGTGGCTATGGGACTCATGAGTGGTACATGGATGTCATTTCCCCATGATGGCTCCCAAAACAGAGCTGAGAAGACAGGTACAGAGTTATAAAGGTGACCTCTAATGAAGTTCACACAGGAGGTGAGAAACGGTTACAATGAGTGCAGCCAGGGCGTGGTAAAAGTGAGCTAATTCCTCAACTTCCATGAAATTGTAAATCCAGAAGTAGGGGGCTTACTCATGTTTAGAGTTTTTGAGTAACTGCTAGAAAAATTAAAAGCAGAAGTGACTGAAAATATTTAGTGTGTTTCACAGAATGGGTACTTCACGTGGTGCTGGCTGAGTCCTCCTAGGGAGGTGGTGTTGGAGCAGAGGCCTGTAGGGAGCGTGGGCGTCAGCCCCCCGGTGGCACTCTGGGAACAGTGATGACTACGTTCCTCCCACAGCCAAGTGCAGGGTGATTTTGAGGTCAGCAAGGAGTGAAGTTGGTCCAGGAGGAGCCAGTGGAAGAGTGATAAGAAACAAGGTTAGGAGGGCAGCTGGGAGCCAGCCTTTGGGTTTTATTCTGCATGTGATGGAAAACAGTGGAAGCTGAGGGGGCTGGGGAGTCACACAAAGTGGCTGCTGATGGCAGAACAATGAGAAGACCGCTGGGTGCAATGGCTCAGGCCTGTAATTCAAGCACTCTCAGAGGCTGAGGCAGGCAGACTGCTTGAGCCCAGAAGTCCAAGATCAGCCTGGGCAACATGGCAAAACCCAGCATCTACTAAAAATACAAAAAATTAGCTGGGTGTGGTGGTGCACGCCTGTGGTCCTGGCTACTGGGAAGGCTGAGGCAGGAGAATCACATGATCCCCAGAGGTCAAGGCAGAAATGAGCTGAGATAGTGTCCCTGCACTCAAGCCTGAGTGACAGAGAAAAGAAAACAAAGAAGACCGGGTGCGGTGGCTCATGCCTGTAATCCTAGCACTTTGGGAGGCTGAGGCAGGTAGATTACCAGAGGTCAGGAGTTCAAAAACAGCCTGGCCAACATGGTGAAACCCCATCTCTACCAAAAATACAAAAAATTAGCTGGGCATGGTGGCACGTGCCTGTAATCCCAGCTACTTGGGAGGCTGACGCAGGAGAATCACTTGAACCTGTGGGGCAGAGGTTGCAGTGAACCAAGATTGCGTTATTTCACTCCAGCTTGAACAACAAGAATAAAACTCTGTCTCAAAAAAAAAAAAAAAAAAATGAAATAAAGAAAGAGAAAGGAAAAGACTAAGGTCTCTTTTCCTTTCAGTTTTTCTGAGTAACGGCGAGGACCACATGACTGCATTCCACACAAACTGGGGTGTGCACAGCCCTGTCCTACGCAGGGAGGGCACAAAGCAGCAGAGTATCTGCCACCCACCTGCCACCTTTCCAATGCTACTACAAGATTTGCAAGAAACGGTCATTTATCAGGAACCATCTTTGGTTACAGATACCCCAAGGCGCATTGGTCCGCCCTGCATGGGGCTGACCCTCAGGGTGGGCAGGGGGCACTAACTTGGGTTCTCTCCCATTCCTCAAGGCTCCTTCCTCACCTGGGGTGAATGGCTCCCAATCCCAGCACCCCAGGGGCCTTCCCGTTTCATTTTTGCTGACATCAGAATGATGTTTAGTCCGGGACCCAGGAATCCCTAGACCTGCCCTCAATCAGCTGTCCCAGCCCAAAAAGTCCAAAGGGGGAATGTAAGTACCCAAAGAACACTGACTAGTCCAAGCGCAGTGGCTCATGCCTGTAATCCCAACACTTCTGGAGGCCAAGGCAGGAGGATGGTTTGAGCTCAGGGGTTGAAGACCAGCCTGAGCAACATAGTGAGACCCTGTCTTTAGGGAAAAACAATTTAATTAGCTGGGTGCACCTTGTGGTCCCAGCTACTGGGGAGGCTGTGGGAGGATCACTTGAACCCGGAGGTTGAGACTGCAGTGAACTCTGCTCACGTTGAGCAGCCAGTCACTCTGAACTTGTGGCTCCAGAAACCCTCCTGGCCTCTAAGTGAGACAGGAAGATCCTCCTTCCTGGTCCACACTTGGGTCTCAGTGTTTGCCACACATGGTGCCTCCAAGGCCACTGACTGAGCTTCTTGTTCAAGTCTCCTGAGGACAAGGTATCGGGCCAGCCACCGTGTGGGAGGAAGAGTTCAGAGTTCATGCCCTTTCATCCCTTGTTCAGCACCACGAAGCCTCCACCCCTGGCCCAGTGGCCAGCAACCTTCTTGGTCTTGGAATATGGCATCCTGAGCAATACTTCCTCCCTCCTCAGTTGCTTTGTCTTGCTTAGGGAATCAAAGTTTGGGAACACTTAAGAAATTAGAATGTTGACATGTCCAACTGTGCTGACCAGGACCTAATTATCTGTAACGGGGTGTACACTTGTAGTCAACATATCCTGCTACTGAAACCTGCAGTGCACAGAAAGGAGTGGGGAGCCATGAGCAACTCCTTGATTGTCACATGTCAAGCATGAGCCATGTTAGTTTCTCAACACACCTGCAAGGTCCTTAGCAAAGGAAATGTCTGGTGGAAAAGGAGAGGTCAAAGACCCGCTTCCACCCCTTCCCATAGCACCAAAGAACAAGATTCCAGGAACTTCAGGTGTTAGTGGAAGGCTGAAGATGGGATCGGTTTGGGAAACCATATCTCTTAACTTGCCTGAGTGGCTACAGAAGCCAAGTAGAGAATCTGTAATTCTGAGCAACTGCTTGATCTTCATAAGCATCTCCCACCCAACTGTGCTCTTTCTATAGGAAAGATAGTCAGTGTCAAAGTCCCCAGACCCTGGGGGCTGCATGGAGACAGCCTCAGACTCAGTTATCACATCATTGCTAACTAACTAGAGGAATTAAGTATATAAGTCCAGCCGATCCTCATGGCTTAACTCAGGCCTTTCCTCACAAGAGCACAGTTGGCGTGTTGGGAGATAGTTCTTCACCCAAGAAATGTGGGAGCCCCTGAGCATTCCTGGCCCAGCCTGTTAAATACTATAGCAACCCTGGTCCCTAGGACCACAAAAATGACCTCATGAATTTCCAAACATCCCTCTGGGAGTAGCATGGCCCCTGACCTTGTTGAATTGAGTGCAGTGCTAGACTCTTCTTATGGGCAAAAGAAGCCTGTTTAAAAGACTATGGTGGACAAAGATGGAAGTGGTTTGAGATCCCATCCCTTTGGGTTTCATCCTGACTCCCACTGCCGAGACATTGTCCATTGGGTGTGATCAGTCACCTATCCATGGACCTTTATTAGTAGCAGTGATAGTAGTAATTACTTTTTATTGAAATATAGTATACATAAAAGCATACATGGCTAGGCACGGTGGCTCATGCCTGTAATCCTAGCACTTTGGGAGGCCAAGGTGGGTGGATCACCTGAGGTGAGGAGTTCAAGACCAGCCTGACCAACATGGTGAAATCCCATCTCTACTAAAAATGCAAAATTAGCTGGGCATGGTGGCACGTGCCTGTAATCCCAGCTACTCAGGAGGCTGAGGCAGGAGAATCACTTGAATCCGGGAGGTGGAGGTTGCAGTGAGCCAAGATCGCACCATTGCACTCCAGCCTGGGCAACAAGAAAGAAATTCCATCTCAAAAAAAAAAAGCATACACATGTCAAATGCACAGTTGGGTGAATTTTTATCAGTTGAACACACCTGTGTAACCAGCGTCCTCATGAAGAAAGAGAACATGACTAGCACCCTGAAGCCTCCTCATGCCCCATTCCAGGGCAGCCACTATCCTGATTTTTAACAACATAGATTGCTTTTGCCTGCTTTTGCACTGGCTTTTTTTTTCTTTTAACTCTAATTATGTTTGTGATAGCCATCCATGCTGTTGTGTATAGCTGTAGTTCATTCTTTCTCATTGCTGTATCATATTCCACAGTGTAAATATACACAAACATATGCATCTGCTATTGAGGTAGGTGCAGGCTGTCCTGTTTGGGGTGATGAAAAATAGGGCTGTTGTGGACATTCTAGTCACAGGCACTTGTTTTTGTTCGTTTGTTCAGTAAGAGTAATCACTTTCAGTCCCAGCTATTCAGGAGGCTGAGGCAGGAGGATCACTTGAGCCCAGGAGTTTGAGACCAGCTTGGGCAATGTAGCAAGACTCTGTCTCTAAAAAAAATTTTACATAGAGCATTTGCAACAATTAAGTCAGATCTCCAAGTATCATCTAAGCAGATAAGATGGGCAGTCAACAGGCCTCCCTCCCATCCTAGATGGAACCCAGTCTTCTTGTAGTTCTCTGTCCCTTCATTCATCAGAGCTAGACCTTGCTGTCTTGGGTTCATCTCTCCCAGGGATGAAATGGGCTGTGCCCCAGACCTGGGTCCTTTATGAGATGCTTGTATGAAGGACACCTGTTTTTTTCTAGAAGAGAGAGAGGGTGCTTTCTTGTTAAGGGCAGTACAATGTAGTTAAAGAGTCAGGGAACTGACAGCAAACAGACCTAGGGCACCTTCTGACTGTATGCATTTGAGCAAGTTCTTTCATTTCTCCAAGACTAGTTTTCTCCACAGTGAAATAGGAACAACAATTCCCACCCTGCTTGTTGTCAGGATTAGAGATAACAAAGGCACTCATTAAATAGTGGTATCACCTTTGGCTCCCACCCCGTCTCAGACTCTGTGCCAGACACTTACCCACGCTTCATCTCAACACTACATACATTTCACAACTTTTGCCCCCTTTAGCAACTGCATTATTATTTATTTAATAACTTTTGAAGTCAGCTCACAGCTGGGTGTGGTGGCTCACGCCTGTAATCCCAGCACTTTGGGAGGCCGAGGGGGTGGATCACCAGAGGTCAGGAGTTTCAGACCAGCCTGGCCAACATGTTGAAACCCCATCTCTACTAAAAATACAAAAAATTAGCTGGGTGTGGTGGTGGGTGCTTGTAATCCCAGCTACTTGGGAGGCTGAGGCAGGAGAATGGCTTGAACCAGGAGGCAGAGTTTGCAGTGAGCCAAGATCATGCCATTGCACTCCAGCCTGGGCTACAGAGCAAGATTCTGTCTCAAAATAAAAAATAAAGTCAGCTCACTTTTTAATGTAAGCCTCATCTGAGCAATAAAAGCTGTGAAATTACCAGTTTGATATGTTTTTTTTCTAATATACCTTAAATTTGATGCATAATCCTTAAAACAACAGTTTCTTTGTGAGATACTGAAAAAATCATAACTGTGCTTACCAACATTTCTATGCATACCATACTTCAGGGTGCTCCAGATTCCCCAGAGACATCCTAGCAAGAGAAGCACTACCCTCCCTCTTAGAGAGACTGAAATAGATTTCCCATCAACATCACGCATTCAGCTGAAACCTTTGAGAGGTCAGTTTGACATCTCTCCAGGACATTTTCCTTTTAAGCAGAATCTCAGATCCTGCATCCTCTTGTTACCCGTAACCAAGAAGAGCAAAACATCGTCAAAAGTGGTTCCTTGGAAAACAGACAGCTTCTGCAAAGTTGTTTTCCTTTTGAAAAGATTCCTTTTCCTCTTAGTCCCTTGTAAATCAAACCCAAAGTGCCAACATGAGGGGAAGCCATAAAGAGCTGTGCCTGGGGTTAGCAGGACAGTCTCAGCGCTGGCTTTGAAAGCCAACTGTGCTTCCAGCTGGAACCATATGAAGGCATATCTGCCATGTGGTTTGCTCTGTTGCCCAGGCTGGAGTGTAGTGACATGATCTCTGCTCACAGCAACCTCTGCCTCCCAGGTTCAAGTGATTATCCTTGATTTTTACTTGTCTACCCCTCTTCAGCTGCTCACTCCATTAGGATAGAGGTCTGCCTGTTTATTCACCTAGCACATGAGAGGTGCCCTACTGATGGTGAAGCTAATCCTTAAGCCATTTATTGAGTCATCTAGCGCATATGAAATATTGGAGAAGCTGCCTTTTGGAAACTGTGTGTGATGCTGTCACAGGATATTATGTCCCCAATCATACATAGCTGTTCAGCTACTTCAAGTGTGGCATACAGACCAGCAGCATCAGGATCACCTGGCAGCTCGTTAAAAATGCAGAATCTCAGGCTGGCCCCAGCCCTATTCAACTGGAATCTGAAATTTAACAAGATTCCCCGGTGATTCATGAGCATGTTAAATTTGAGCAGCATTGAGTTAGAATACCCTTTTTTATGTTCCTATAACTGCCCTTGATTTCTTTCCATTTATAATGCTCCCTTGTGTTTGACTTCTCTCCTAGACTGTGAGCTTCCTGAGGGGCAGCACCCTGGATGTTTTGCCCAGTTCTAGAACCTCAGTGCCTGGTACAGTGCCTGGCATCTATAGGCAAAGATGTTTCTCCCCCTAAAATTATCCCCCAGAAAAGGGGCCATACGAAGCCTTTTATATTATAGGATGCTCTATAAATATTTTGTTTTAAACAAAAGATATTGTCTGAGAAAGGCACATTGATCTGAAAATGACCTCAGTGCCAGTTTGGATGTTTATAGCAGTCACTCAATGAATTCAATAAAAAATAGGTAAAGAAATACAATTCAATTTAGTAATCATTTCTGGAAAGTATGACTTCACAATTGTAATCACTGGTCATCACTGTAAACGTGCCTTTTAAAGACCATCTTTAAAAGTATTACAGTACATGGTTACATTCTGGGGTCAGGGCATACATCCACAAAACTAATTTAAGGGAAAAGACAGCTCATTGAAGGCTCCTTTGCTGTCTGCACACTGCTTGTAACCCTTCAGCATTAACTCTTGGGAACTGAGGAAGGACCACATTTGGCAGGTCTGTGATTGGGAATTCCTGCTTGGCCTTTTTTTATTAGCTGGTAATTGCCAGTGTGTCTCTCAACTCCATTCTCTCCCCACCTGGGAAATTCAGGGGCTGCTCCCGACTCTGCTTGTCTTTCGGCATCATTTATTCTACCATTTAGCTGAAGACTCAGTTGCCCGGTTCTCCCTGGGCCCTCATTACTCCCCAGTGCCCTCAGTCAACTACCTCCTTTCACTAGTTTTAGCATGGAGGAAGTGGAGGGTTCAGGCTCCACTTCTGCAAAGCTGTGAGGTCCTAACAGCTGCAGTTTGCTGTTTGCATCTTCATATGTCCTGTCCTGGCACACCGCCTACCTTGCCCGTCGAGGAGTTCGGGCCCACAGTGCCTGCTCCTTCCCCTGAGTGTCTGCCCTTCCCCACAAAAGCACACCCAAACCAGTTTCCATCCCCTTTCCCCCCACATTCCAGTTCCCCATGCTCTAAACATTCTCTCCCTCTGATCTATATCATTTCCATTTTTCTGCTGCTAGGATTTTATTTAATGAAGGGACAAAATGACAGTAGCAAGTGAATGACTGAGAGACCCAGCTCTTATTATTATAATAATCACTGCTATTCATTGAATGTCTGTTTTTGCCTGGTTTCTGGATTAGAGATGCAGGTAGATGGTAGGGCCATTCTCTGAGATGGAGAAAGGAGAGTGAGGACTTCCTGTCAAAATCCCTAATGAAGACTGGGCAATAATCCCAGAGCTTTGGGAGGCTGAGGCAGGAGAACCACTTGAGCCCAGGAGTTCAAGGCTACAGTGAGCTATGATTGCATCACTGCACTCCTGCCAGCCTGAGTGATAGAGTGAGACTCTATCTGGATTTAAAAGAAAAGGGCTGACTGAGCTGACCATCTTCATAATAACCATAAGAAGATAATTACAATAGTTAAGAATGTACAATGTGGTGAAAGCTTTATGGAAGTGACCTTTTTTGAACCCCAGACTACCCTGTGTATTGTAGTCTCTCTTTCTCTCCACACACACACACACACACACACACACACACACGATTCCAGGTTTTAAATAATTTCTAAGTGTTCAGTTTCTACACAACTTTATCATCTGCTAAGAATTTAAAAATCACATTCTCTGTTCAGCTGTTAATGCTGGGATTCATATTTAGTTTTATAAGCTTTTCCCTGTTTTTAGTTTTGTTTTGGGTTTTTTGGCTCATGAATTTTATTTCTTGTTTGTCGATAAGAAATGTAAGAGTGGAATGTTAATAAATTTCAGTTTAGTTCTGTAATGTCAAGAATTTAAGAATTTAAAAAACGGAATGGTTAAAAAAAAAAGTTTTTTTTTAAACTTTGGCAAAGAGTTTTAATGGCAAAGTTGGCTGCAACGACAATGCCGCTTGGGGTGGGGCCGGAAGTCATGGTGGGGAAGGAAGGGTCAGCAGGCGGCAGGGCAGGGCCGGGTCTCTGAAGAAGCGGCGAGCGAGGCTAAGCGGGCAGTGGTGGGCCGGCAGTGGCGGGCCGGCAGGCGCTACTACCTGATGGAGCAGGCGGACAGCGGGTTCCGCACGTGGCAGGTGCAGGCGGCCCCACAGTACTGCCGGAAGGTCTGGAGCAGCTGCCCTCGGGCTCGGCCCCCCCACTGACCCGCGGACGGGGCTGTCAGCGCCTCAGGCAGCAGGCGGCTCAGGATGGACGTGTTGACAGCCAGCGCGGCCAGGCCGTAGTCGGTGAAGAGCACAGTCTCTCGGCGGCAGGTGGGGCAGGAGATGAACTTGTACTTGGGGCAAGACTCGTAGAGAATCTGCAGGCACTGCTCACACACGGAGTGCAGGCAGGACAGCACGCGGGGCCGCCGCTGGGTCACGTTGTACGTGTGCCTGCAGGTGGGGCACTCCAGGGGCTCACCCACTGCTGCCGAAGGAGCTGCCGAGGCCGAGGGGCCAGGCCGAATCACGTACTGATTGACAATGACCTCGTCCTCGGGGGCCACGCAGGGAAAGCCCAGCTCCGCGCTCCCCTTACGTGGCCGCCGTGGCAGCGGCGGGGTGTGGGGCGCCCCTTCCAAGGCGGGCATGTCCCCCCCACATGCCTGGTTGACAATGATCTCTGTGTCTGAGGGCCAGGCACGCTTGGGTGCCAGAGTCGGGGTGGGCCGGGGAGCAGGCGGGAAGCAGGGGGCAGCCGGCAGCTCAGGGAACTTTTCGGGATGGACGATCTTCATGGCCTCCATCTTGAGGATGACATGGGGACCCTTCAGGCAGGACATGAGGAGGCCCGGCCAGCCACTGCCCGCCTCGGGCCCAGGGTCAGAGGGCATCTGGCTGTCTCCAGTCAGACTGGGTGTTCGGGTGGGTGGTGGTGTGGTGTGGGGCTGCAGGGGAGGTGACGGGGCAGCATCCTGGTCCCGCCAGGCCTAGGGGGGGGCCCCCGGCTGGCCCGTGGACTCCTAGGGGCAGCGGGCGAGAGTTGAGGGCGCAGGGGTCCCCCCACTGGCCACAGTGGCTTCCCTGGTCCAGTCCTGGGAGGAGGAGGAAGGGGTGGGGGAGGGGGAGGCGGCGGGGGCAGGGGGGCGTGGGAGGCTGCCCTGGGCTGGGCGTCGGGCCCAGGGTCTCACCCAGGGTCTCTGGCTGCTGAGGCTGGCGAGGGGGTGTGTGTGGGGGGGTCCCCCGGCAGCCGAGGTCAGCAGGCGGTGGGCTGGGACATTGGGGCAGGCAGGGGCTGGGTGGGCCCCATGGCTCCAGGACAGGGCGCCCAGGGAAGGCAGCTAGCCGAAGCGTTGGCTGCAGGAGGACCTAGGCGGCAGGCTCCGCGGCAGGAGCAGAGGCAAGGCCTGGGCCAGGCCTGAGCTTCCCGAGGGCCGACCCCTGCCTAGTAGAGAGGAGCGCCGAGTCCGCCCCCGGCCCCGGCCCCTGCCCCCGCCCCCTTTTTTTGTGTATTTTTTTTTTTTCTGAGACAGAGTATTACTCCATCAGTCAAGCTGGAGTGCAGTGACACCATCTCAGTTCACTGCAACCTCTGCCTCCTGGGTTCAAGCAATTCTCATACTTCATCCTCCCGAGTTGCTGGAATTACAGGTGGGTGCCACCGCATCCAGCTAATTTTTGTATCTTTTTTTAGTAGAGACAGGGTTTTGCCATGTTGGCCAGACTTGTCTTAAACTCCTGGACTCAAGTGATCCACCTGCCTTGGCCTCCCAAAGTGCTGGGATTACAAGCGTCTAATCTCTATATTACAGGTGAAATAGTTCAGGGACAGAGAGGTTAAGCAGTTTGCCTATGGTTGTATTTTCCATTAGTGGTGACCCCAGGATCTGAGCAAATTTCCTTGGCTCAGAGGTCTTGGTTACTTATGAAGCACACTGCCAGTCCCAAGAGCTGCCTCACTTTCCCTCACCAGAGGGCCTTTTCGCATGCTGTTCCCTCTGCCTGCAGTGCCCCACTATCTCCTTACCCAGCTAATGCCCGCTCTCCCTTCAGGCCCTGCTTTTGACAATGCGTCCTCCAGGAAGCCTTTCCTGTCCTGAGCAGAGTGAGCTGCCTCCCCAGTGCTCTCACAGTCCCCACTTTCCTGCTGCAGCACCTGTCCCGCAGTGTTGTCGTTGCCTGTCTGCCTATCTGTTCCCCTTCTAGGCAGAGGACTGGGTCTGTCTGGCCCTTGACAGTCTGCAGGGCACACATTAGGCACACAGGCATATTTGTCACTTGCTGTTGATCTAAGAGCGTGCTTGACTGGAGAGATGTACAATAATTACAGTTCCTACTTCTGAGGATTGCTGTGGGGATTGAATGAGATAACGCAGGTCCAACTCTTAGCCTCAATAAATATGCCCCTTATTTAAGGACTTTAGGAATGAGGTGAGGATGAGACAGAAGCACTCCAAAGGCTCTGCCCAGGCAGGTAGCAGAGAGGGGAAAGTAGGCAGCGTGGAAGTGGGTGCTCTACCTGCGGCGCTGAGAGCTGGGAAGTGCCGCAGGAAAGGGGGAGCAGGGCCAGAAGACAGAGGGGCCCCTCCAAGGCCAAACTGAGGACTTGGGCCCCTGGAACTCATTTTTGAGTTCTAAAAGTTTTCTTGTAGTTTCCCTAGGAGTTTCTACAAATAAGACCGTGTCGTCTGCAAAAAGATAGTTTTACTTCTTTCTTTCAAGTCTGGATGCCTTCATTTCCTTTCCTTGTCTAATCGCTTGGCTTCTTTTAACTCCTTTTATTTTTGACTGTGCGAGAACCAGGGCTAGCTGGAGTCAGAGAGAGGGACAGACTGCTCTCTAAAAGGCTGGCCAGACATGGGAGGATATGTAGGCCTAGTCAGGTGACTGCCAGGGCAGATCTCTGAAACTCTGATCTGGCAGGCATTCCAAGTATCCCCGAGGGATGATCAGGGAGGAGGGGACAGGTGAATGCCTCTTTGGAGCACCCAGTGATGGGAACATATTTCTGGAGCATTCAGTAACTTCATTAAGTGCCTCCTGAGTTCTTGGCTCTGAGGACACAGAGATGACTCCAACCCACATGTGATACCCACAGTCTAGTGAAAAAAGTCTCATCAGTAATTAAAGGATTATAACCTAGCTTTATTTATTTATTTATTTTTGAGACAGAGTCTTGCTCTGTTGCTCAGGCTGGAGTGCAGTGGCACGATCTGAGCTCACTGCAAACTCTGCTTCCCAGGTTCAAGCAATTCTCGTGCCTCAGCCTCCCAAGTGCTGAGATTAGAGGTGCGCATCACCACACCCAGATAATTTTTTGTATTTTTAGTAGAGACAGGGTTTTTGCCATGTTGCCCAGGCTGGTATCGAACTCCTGAACTCAGGCAATCTGCCTGCCTTGGCCTCCCAAGGTGCTGGGATTACAGGCATGAGCCACCATACCTAGCCACAGCCCAGCTTTATAAGGGTTGTAATTGAGGTCTGCGCAGAGTTCAGCAAAGCGCTAGAGAAGGAAGTAAATTAACCCTGCCCAGTGAGATTGAGGAATGGCTAAAAGGAAGTGACATCAGATGGCAAAGCCGTGCATGGGCGCCGAGCCATAGCGGCTGCAGCAGAAGCGCCCGCCCACTCCGGCCTCCAGCTCCTGCTCCAGGCCAGCGCGGGAGAGCTCTAGCTGAGCAAAGCGCTGCGGCCGGGCCAGCACGTCCTCGCCGGACTGTCCCTGCACCACGATCTCCGAGTGGCCCATGAGGCAGCGCGTGGCGAAGCCCTCCAGGCAGCTCATGTCCACACCATAGTGCTGCTTCACCTGACTCCAGAAGCCCAGGAGCCATTCCAGCATCTGGTCGCTGATGGGGGCAATGAAGAGCTCGGCGGAGGCCGGCAGGAGAAGACCGCCTTCCTTCAGCCACTTGGTTCGCGCGTGGAGGACGGAGCTCAGCATGGACTCGTGCAGGAGTCCGTAGCCCATCCACTCGCTCACGATGGCATCCACCTGCTCCGGCAACTCCACAGTCTCCACCGTGCACCCGGTCCTCCAGCCCGTTGAACTGCGCCACCTCCCGGGCCTGTTGCCAGATGGCGCTGGCCTCTACCGCGTACACGCGCCGAGCGCCGGCCTGGACACAGAAGATGCTCAGAATGCCGGTGCCCGCTCCCATGTCCAGTACCGTCTTGCCTCGCAGTGCTGCCCAGTTCCGCAGGATGCCCAGGCGGTAGGCATCGGTGCGGACACAGTCTGCGATCATCTCCTCGTGGACCGAAACGTCCGAGTAGCACTCGTTGTGCAGCTAGTCCCGCTCCCGCTTAGTCCTCCGGGGTCGCTCCAGGGCCGCCTCCTGCTCCGCGCCATCTTCCTCTTCAGTACCCTCCCCTCCTTCGCCGCCGCCCCCCGACTCAAGCTTTCTTTTCTTGGGCTGAGACATCTTGGTCCTACTTATTTATTTATTTTTTGAGATGGAGTTTCACTCTTGTCGCCCAGGCTGGAGTGCAATGGCTGGATCTCAGCCCACTGAAACCTCTGCTTTCTGAGATTAAGCAATTCTCCTGCCTCAGCCTCCCAAGTAGCTGGGATTGCAGGCACCCACCACCATGCCTGGCTAATTTTTTGAATTTTTAGTAGAGACGGGGCTTCACCATGTTGGCCAGGCTGGTCTCAAACTCCTGACCTTGTGATCCACCCACCTCAGCCTCCCAAAGTGCTGGGATTACAGGCATGAGCCACTGCACCTGGCCTAAATTTTCTTATACACTCATATTCTTATGCCTAAATACCTCAGGGGGCAGTGACTCCAGAAAACCATACAAACCTAACACATGAATTAATGGATTATTATAAGAATTCTGGAGATGGGTGGTAGTGATGAGTGCATGGTGGTTGCTACTTGCGTGGTTGCGAATGTAGTTAGTGTCATTGAACTGTACATATAAAATGGTTAAAATGGTAAGTGTTATGCTGTAGGTATTTTACCACAATTTAAAATAAATAAATAGGCCAGATGTGGTGGCTCATGCCTGTAATCCCAGCACTTTGGGAGGCCAAGGCTGGCAGGGATCACAAGGTGAAGCATTCGAGACCAGTTTGGCCAACATAGTGAAACCACATCTCTATTAAAAATACCAAATTGGCTGGCATGGTGGCTCATGCCTATAATCCCAGCTACTCAGGAGGTGAGGTGGGAGAATCGCTTGAACGTGGGAGGTGGAGATTGCAGTGAGTCGAGATCACACCACTGCACTCCAGCCTGGGCAACAGAGTGAGACTTCATCTCAAAAAGAAAAAAAAGAAAGAAAAGAAAATTTAATGTTCGACAATTCAAGCAGAGCACTAGTGTCTGCTACAAGACACATCCGTTCAGTCTACCCTGGATTCCTAGGAAGATTTCTTCCTAAGATGCCCTTAAACTGACAAATCCTTTAATGTTAGACCTTGTCAAAATGCTTTAAGGAGCTGTTTAGTTTCTCATTTATTTATTTTCATTGTGGTAACTTAATTTTTTTGCCAAAAGTCTTCTGAAAAAGGAAGGAAATACTAGATACATTAGGAAGTCACAAAGTACATGAAGACATGAAATAAATTATAGCAAACAATAAGCAGTGAAACCAGATAAAAATTCTCTGCTACCCTTTTACATCAAGGAATTTAAGTACCAAGAGCTTTCTTCCCATTGCGTAGACTGCAAGAACACACAACACACCTATATACGAGGTGTGTGAGCATGCATACTGTCAAGATCAGCAATGTGTGCCTAATTTGGATTAGCCAATGGTCAATGTGTTTAGGCAGCCAACCACTCCCTTCCTTATTACAGTCCAACTGATGAGGGCATCTTCTGTAGATATTCAAAAGAGATAGAGTATTTGTAATGTATACTGCCACCTTTAGTAGTGACATATGCTTCTGAATTTATTTTCCAGACCAAATTTTTTACAAGGTCACTTTGCAAATGGCTGAAAAAATTAAAATTGCCAAATGAATAAAGAAAATAGAAAAAGCTCTTCAGTGGTCAGTCAAAATAGTAAGTAAATGATTGTAAAATATTATAGTCATGCCTGAGACATACACAAATAAGCAGAAGATTTAAAAAACAGCTGGAAACTAGCTTTGTAGCTGAAGATACTCAGTAAACATTCATATACAGAGTATACCAGAACTCTTTAAATATGAATTTGTATGTAAGGTATGCCAACAATTCTTTGCATCTTAAGAGGCACTCCATGGCATTTAAAAGAAAATACTTGTGCCAACATCTCATCTCATTTTATATTTAAAACAGTAGCTTCTAAAATTAAAAGCTCTAAAATACAAAATATTTTATTGGGATTAAGTTGGCTTTGAAAATTCACCTGGCTGGGTGAGGTGGTGTGTATTCCTAGCACTTTGGGTGGCCAATATTGGTGGATTGCTTAAGCCCAGGAGTTCAAGACCAGCTTGGGCAACATGGTGAAACCACCTTTATTTTCTAAAATAAATAAATTAAAGAAAATTCATTCATATATATTTAAAGTTTTGATTTAAAAAGAGGGTTAATTTGGCCGGGCGAAGTGGCTCATGCCTGTAATCCCAGCACTTTGGGAGGCTGAGGCGGGCAGATCATAAGCTCAAGAGATGGAGACCATCCTGGCCAACTTGGGGAAACCCCGTCTCTACTAAAAAATACAAAAATTAGTGGGGCGTGGTGGCACATGCCTGTAGTCCCAGCTATTTGGGAGGCTGAGGCAGGAGAATCGCCTGAACCTGGGAGGCAGAGGTTGCAGTGAGCTGAGATGGCACCACTGCTCTCCAGCCTGGTTGACAGAGCGAGACTCTGTCTCAAAAAAAAAAGAAAAAAGAAAAGAAAAAGGGGGGGGGATTAATTTTATAGATGAAATTTAGTCATTTCACTATTAATTGCTATCTGTTTAACAGAAGGGTCTAAACTTGTACTACAAACCTGAGGCACATAATTATATATTACAACCAAAGCTATTACAATGCTCTTGTATTTTTATAATCTTAATCCACATTCAAAGTCATTCATGACTAGGCTCTATCCACTGAACACAAAGATATAAAAGACAACTCTTGCCCATCAACTGAGGTGCAGTAGTCATTTGAAGTAGATAACCATTTTAAGTTTAGTTACTTAAATAACTGAATGCTTTAGAGAACAGGAAGTAGGTTTGTCAGAATTTTGTTTCTATAAAGCTTTTTCTATTCTCTTAGGGCAAAGGTTCTGCTGTGGGCTTTAACTTCATTGCTCTAGAAGAGCCTGGAGAGTGACAGCTGCCATAAGATGGGCACCATCTTCTAGAACCGTGAGTATAGTTTGATGGTTCTTCCATAATTCCTTGGAAGAAAACAGGTTTATTGTAGTCTTATATCTTTTTAACGTATATTGTTTTCAAATAAGCAGAATGGTTTTATTGTACTGACCAGAGCTTAGAGGAAGCCTTTCCATTTTCTTTTTTAACATGTTTGAACAAGCAGATGAATGAAATGTATTTCACAGAAACCACAAAACCCACTTCAGTTGTGAAAGTGTTTTTTGTTTTTTTTAACCTGACAAGTCAAAACTGTAAGACATGCTAAGTGGCTGCATTGCTAATCTGCTACATCTAATCTCCTCTGGTGAGACAGGCCACAGCTTTCTTTCTGCTTTAATTTCTTCTAATATTCTTTCATGGAGGCTCCGTGGCCGTGGTGGGGTTGGTTTCAGTTTTCTGGCTGAGGCTGGATTTAAAGGAGGTCTGGATTTGATGAAGTCGAGGATGATTTCATGAGCACTCTTTTTTAATCGAGGGGGAATATCACCATTCACCATCACTTTTCGCAAAGTATATCTTTTGCAGCGAATGTCATCCATTAGCATCTCGTAAGGGGTAAGCTGATATTCAATGGGCAAAGGATTGTGCTGCCGCTCTTGGACCTTCTTAAGTTTTACCCTATTCCTCAAATCTCTCATCACCTGTACCCAGAATCGTGCCCAGTCGGCATTTTTCAGCTCTTCCAGGTCTGTGCTAGATTCATCACTCTTTTCCATTTCTTGAATCTTCTTAAGATTCTCCTTTGCATTCTTAATTTTGGTCAGAAATGTATGGAGCTCCATTGTTTCTGCAAACAGGGCGTGGCATACTGCCTGATAATGATTTGGTGTGTCTGATTCAGTAGGGAGATGAGCAGCACACAACTTCATGACATCTCTATATGACCGAATAGCTGAGATTTTTCTCTTTTCATCTTCTTCATCTTCCAGGCCTTCTTCTGCAGCCTCATAGCCCTCATCGTTGCTACCGTCAGCTTCTACCGTGTTGGCCATGTGATCGATGAGCTGCTCTAGGGGAGGGCTTATTCTCTTTCTTCATTCTCCTTCAAACCATAGTCCAGTGCTTTATAAATAATAATTCCCAAAGATTCAATGACCTCTGTTTCCGTACATTGTAAATATCCCAATTTACCCGCAACGGGAGGCGACTCTCCCGCGTCGTCAGCCGCGGGCGCCAGGGTGATGGCGCCGTCCCTCCAGACGCGGATCTGCGCAGCCGAGCGCACGCGGCGGCCGGGCTGGCGGCGGCGCATAGGGAGCCGCAGCATGGTAGCACACGGCCCGTGCCTGCTTATCGTTGATGGGCAGGTTGTAGAGCCGCAGGATCTCCTCCAGGCTGAGTGCGTCCTGCGAGCCCCCGGCATCACCGCCGGCTGCCCTGGGCTCCCGCGGCCGCTGGTCGCCCACCGCCTCAGCCCGCGGCTCCCCGCCGCCAGCCGGGTCGGCGGCCTGAGCCATCGCGCGGGTGGGCGCTGCGCTTGGCAGTAGCGCCGTGTGCCGGCGTCTTCTCAGCTTCGGAGCATCGTCTCCGCGCGCCACCGCCTCCTCATCCCCCGAACCGCCGCCGCCGGGACAAGGCGAGGGACCGGGAGGCGTAGGCGAGGGAGGGCGGCGAGGACACGGCTGCAGACCCGGGCAGACCGCAGCCGGCCGGTAGCGACGCGATGGCGTCCGGCGTCCCGCCCCCGCTAAGTTGATTTATATTAGAAATTACATGATACTCTTCAATAAATCAGAAAGATTTAAGAGTGGGTGAGAGAAGGGAAAAAGAAATTAAAGAGGAACCAAGGCAAGCTGAATTTTTGAGAGCCTGGGCAGGGAGATTTGAGGATGAGCAGGTGACGCTGTAGCTAGCTTTGTGGGGTGACAGATGGGAAAAGAAGTTCTTTGTGACGGTTTTGCCTCTTTGAAAGTCTTCAGTAAGGATCGAAGTTACTTTTCCGTATCGTTTTATTTTCTAGATATTGGACTTGAATTTCTTTTGAATGTGGTACCATGAGGCCGTGTGCGGTGACTTATGCCTGTAATCCCAGCGCTTCGGGAGGCTAAGGTGGCTGAATCACTTGAGGTTGGAAGTTGGAGACCAGCCTGGCCAACATGGTGAAACCCTGTCTCTACTAAAAATACAAAAAATAGCCGGGTGTCTTGGTGGGCACCTGTAATCCCAGCTAGTCAGGAGGCTGAGGCACGAGAATCACTTGAATGCAGAGGTTGCAGTGAGCCAAGATGGTGCCATTGCACTCCAACCTGGGCTACAGAGCGAGAGAGGCTGGTCTTGAACTCCTGACCTCAGGTGATCTGCCCACCTCTGCCTCCCAAAGTGCTGGGATTACAGGTGTGAGCCACCATGCCTGACCTTATATTTTCTTTATGTAAATACACACCCAGAAGGAGGTTTGTCTGAGCTGCACAGGACTTCAGTCTACACTTGAGCATCTCCCTTTCACTTCTGCAGTGCTTGGAGAAATCAAGATAAGACCACTTTTTGTGTGATTTCTTGACTTGCCCACACCCACTAGGAACTTCCTCTCTCTGAGAGTGAATAGAGTCTGTCCTTAGCTGGCACTTGCCCAAGGAGGCAGCCAGAAGTAAGATTTGCTATCAGTCACTAGGGAAATGATTGCTGTTGGAGCTGGCCCAATTAACTAGCAGGACAGAACATTCTTGGATGAACTAGGACAGGCCCCAGCCATCCCTAAGGCATACCAGAAACAAGGGGAGAATTGGGAATCTTATTCACATTTCTATCTCTAGTGGCTTGGCCTAGCATAATACCTCGTACCACATTATTGTTTAATTAATAGTTCCCGAATATATTAATGAATTAGCATAACATGAAACTCTGAATGTGGTCATGTTGGGTCAGAACTGTGGTGCATTAGAGGCAGATTCCTCTACTTACTCATTCATCACTTACTGAACTCCTCCTACTATAATTCAGCTTTGGTTAGGAAACTGGTTCACAGTATTGGTTGCACTGGAACCATGTGGAGAGTTTTTAAAAATCCAGGCCAGGCACAGTGGCTGATGCCTGTAATCCTAGTGCTTTGGGAGGCCAAGGCAGGAAAATTGCTTGAGGCCAGGAGTTCAAGGTCACATTGAGCTATGATTGTGCCACTGCACTCTAGCCTGGGCAACAGAACAAGAACCTGTCTCTAACAAATTTTTTTTTAGTCCTGAAATCCAGTTACACCCCAGACCAGTTACATCAGAATCAAGTCCAGGAATGGTGAGTCCTTGGCATCAGTATTTTTTTAAAGCTCTGTTTATGATTCCAGTATGCAGCCAAGTTTGAAAGCCACTGGGCTAGGTGCTGGAAATACAAATGAATATCACAGTGCCCCTCCCCTTGTAGGGATCCAAGTATAAGTGAAGGATACCTGAATTCATTCTATAGAATGTAGTGGGCCAGGCACGGTGGCTCACTCCTGTAATCTCAGCACTTTGAGAGGCTGAGGTGAGTGGATTACTGAGGTCAGGAGTTTGAGATCAGCCTGGCCAACATGGTGAAACCCCATCTCTACTAAAAAAAAAAAAAAAGAAAAATTAGCCAGGTGCAGTGGCATGCACTTCTAGTCCCAGCTACTCGGGAGGCTGAGGCAGGAGAATCGCTTGAACCCAGGAGGTGGAGGTTGCAGTGAAACGAGATTGTGCCACTGCACTCCAGCCTGGGCAACAGAGTGAGACTCTATCTCAAAAAAAAAAGGAACATAGTGTTAAATGCCTTAATAGAGATACGGAAACAATACTGTGGGAACCCAGAAGAAGAAATGCTTAGATATGGCTAAAGGATACAGGAAAGCTTTAAAAAAGAAGGAACACTTAAGATGGGCTTTGTAGAATAAATAGAAGTTCATCGATATTTTCCTTCCCTCTGCCTCCCTCCCTTCCTTTTTCTTCCTATCTTTGTCAACCTTTCCACATCTGCTTTCTCCTTTTCATTCTTCTCACCTACTTTGTTTCACTTGGGCTCTGAAATAGGCCCATAAGTAGACAATAGTAAACATAAATGAAGTGCCAGTCTGCAAGATACATCCTCTTCCCTGAAAAGGGAATACCGTGTGTAGAGCCCCCAAAAACGGAAAGAACCTGGGGTGTTTGGGGACAGCGAGCTCATTTTTACTGGAGTGCAGTGGGTCAAAACGTGAAGGAAATGGCATACCAACAGCCTAAGGAGTTTAAACTTTTCCTTCAAGGCATTTAGGAACAAAACAATATATTTAAAACAGTGTTTACCACATCTTGGGTGTTACCTGAAGTGACTCTAAATGGTACAGAGATGTACCATTAATTAATTTTGAGTGACACTGATTTTCAAGTCTTATTTGTATATTTCAGTCCTTCTGATTACCTCCAAGAGAATCTCAATTTGGTGCTGGTAGGTCGTTAACACACATCTTATCTTGCTAAGGTTACTCTTTAACAAAGCAGAGCCTTTCTCACAATGTCTGGCTAGAATTAAATCACATTGTTCTATTGTCATTTATGCCTATGGAAAGTTCTGTAGGTAACAAAAAAATGATAACTGGTTTTTGATACGTGGTAGTGAAATAAAGTTAAATAAAAAAAAGTGGATCCACTTATATATAAAGTAAATGCACTTATATATAAAGTAAATGGTGGTATAGGAAAGACATAGATCAGCAAAAATTGTAATGGGAATAAGTAACTGAAGGAGAGAAATGTGGATTTAGAAAGATTGCCTGCAGTTGACATGGGTGGGGACTGGAGGGGGTGAGATTAGAAGCAGGCTGGCCAGTTAGGGGGCTGTTGCAGTATCCCAGATGAGAGCAAACTTGACCTTGGAACAACGCAGCCTCCAAATGATGAACAAATGGAGTAGACAGCTGGCCTCTAGAAGGCCAATGACGGACAGGAGATACCGGATCTAGGGAGGTGACACTGGCTGAAGCCCACTGGGTAGGTTTAGGGGCAGATGAGAGAGACCAAGTCCCAGGGCCTGACCCAGGTCTAAGACAGTGAAAGTACTGCGCATGCAGACAATAATTTTGAATTCCATTATTAGCCTTGGGTGCTAAGGTGAGCTCATACACAGAGGAATCTGGGAGCAAGACGCAGCTTGCTGCTGGATCCCAAGCCTGGCTGGGCAGCACATTCACCGGAGGAGCTATTAAAAAACACAGTTATTGGTACCAGTCCAGACCTACTGGATCCTACTGAATCCACTAAGCTGGATCCCAGTGTACCATATATTTCACAGTTGCTCTGATAATCCTTATGAACCCAACCTGGATGTAACTGCAGTGTAGAAGCTTTTGCTATTCCAAGTGAAGTTGGTGGGCCAACAGCATGGGCATCACCTGGGAGCTTGTTAGAGATGCAGAATCTCTGGCCCTACCTCAGATATCCTGAGCCATTTTAATGAGGAATCACTGGCCTAGACTAGTGATTTTTAAAATCCTGGTTGCATACTGGATCACTTGGGGACCTTTAAACAAGAGTGGCTGGGAATCTGGGAGTGGGGCCAAGGGATAAGTAGGAGTTTTCTTTCTTATTTTTCTTTCTTTTTATTTATTTATTTATTTTTTTTTAGAGATGAGAGTCTTTCTCTGTTGCCAGGCTGGAGTGCAGTGGTGCGATCACGGCTCACTGCAACCTCCGCCTCCCGGGTTCAACCAATTCTTCTGCCTCAGCCTCCTGAGTAGCTGGGACTACAGGCATGCACCACCATGCCAAACTAATTTTTGTATTTTTAGTAGAGACAGGGTTTCACCACGTTGGCCAGGATGGTCTCGATCTCTTGACCTCCTGATCCACCTGCCTCGCCTCCCAAAGTGCTGGGATTACGGGCATGAGCCACGATGCCCAGCCAGTGTGAGTTTTCTTACATTAAGCCTTTTAGGAACACTCAGTTGTGGGAAATAATACAGGCAATCCTGCATGTACTTTACTCAATTTCCTCCAATGGTAGCATATTGCAAAACTAGTAAAATATCACAGCCAACATATTGACATAAAGACAATCAAGTACAGGAGAGTTCCTTCTGTAGCCACATCCCCTTTCCTCTCACCTCCCCCATTACTAACCCCTGGCAACCACCAATCTGTTCTCCATTTCTATAATTGTGTCATTTCCGGTATGTTATATAATGTCATACAGTTAGTAACCTTTTGGGGCTGACTTCTTTCACTTCACATAATTCTCTGCAGACTCATCCAAGTTGATGGGAATAGCACTAGTGCATTCCTTTTTACTGCTGCATAGTATTCCACAGTTGGTTGCTCATTCACCCATCAAAGGATATCTGGTTGTTTCCAGCTTTGAGCTATTATGAATAAAGCTGCTATAAACATTCATGTTCAGGGTTTTTTGTGGGCAAATAAGTTTTAGGTTCTCCGGGATAAATATCCTGAAGTTCAATGACTCAAATATATGGTAGTTATATGTTTAGTATTATAAGAAACTGTCATACTCTTCCAAAATGGTTGTATCATTTTCATTCCCACCAGAAATGTATAAGTGATACAGTTTCTCTGTAGTGTTCATCAGCATTTGGTGTTGCCACTGTCTTTTATTTTAGCCATTCTGATGACTGTGCAGTGATATCTCATTGTGGTTTTGATGTGCATTTCTCTGATGGCTAGTAATATTGAACATCTTTTCACATGCAGATGTACTGCCATCTGTATAATCTATTTGATAAAATGTTTTCTCATGTCATTTGCCCATTTTCTCATTGGATTGTCTAGTTTTTACTGTTGAGTTTTGAGAGCTCTTTATTCTAAATACTAGTCCTTTGTTAGATATGTGGCTGGCAAATATTTTCTCCTTATCTTTTTAACCTCTTAACAGGGTCTTTCACAAAACAAAATTTTTCCTTTTGATGGGATCCAATTCATTGTATTTCCTTTTCATAGATCATGTTTTTAGTCACAAGTCTAAGAACTCTTTGCTTAGCTGTGGTTCCTGAAGATTTCCTCTAATGTGTTTTTCTATAAGTTTTGTAGTTTACGTTTTCAATGTAATGGTCTGTGGACCATTTTGAGTTAATTTTTTACAAGGCATGAGGTTGAGGTTGTGGTTCAGTTTTTTGCATGAGACGTCCAATTGTGCCAGCGCCATTTGTTGAAAATACTTTCCGTCCTCTATTAAACTAATTTTGTACCTTTGTCAAAAATCACTTGAGAATATTTGTGTGGTTCTGTTTCTATTTCTTGGCTCTCTGTTCTGTTCTATTGATTTATGTGTTTATTCCTCCACCAATACCAGTCTTGATTACTGTAGCTATTAATATATAGTAGTTTTTTAATTGGGTAGGTTGATTTCTCCCATTTTATTCTCTTTTTTCTCAAAATTATTTGAGTTATTCTAGTGTCTTCACCTTTCCATATAAATTATAGAAAAGTCTTGTCTATATGTCTTGCTGATATTTTGATGAAAATTGCATTAAATCTGTACATTAATTTGGGAAGAATTGACGTATTTACTCTGTTGAGACTTCCGATCCATAAACATTCTCCATTTATTTACATCTTTGATTTATTTCATCAGCATGTTGTAGCTTTCAGCACACAGTTCTGTATAAGTTCGTCTGAGAATGTACTGATTTCCCTTTATTCCATGTAGACATTTTCACTGAGTGTACAAGTCTGGGCTGACAGTTCTTTTCTTTCAGCATCTGAAAAATATAATGCCATTTTCTTCTTGTCTCTGTGTTTTCTATGAGAAATCTGCTATCATTCTCATTATGGTAAGGTGTTTTTCTCTGGTACTTTCAAGATTTTTTTGTCTTTCATTTTCAGGAGCTTAATTATTATGTGTTTTGATGTATATTTGGGGGCTTATCCTGTTTGATTAATAGTTTCTTGATTCTGTAGGTTTAGGTCTGTTGCCAAATTTGGGAAGTTTTCAGCCATTATTTCTCAAAGCACATTATCATTGCCACCGTCCTTCTCATCTCCTTCTGGGACTATGATTATATGAATGTTACATCTTTTGTTATAGTCCCAGAGGACCCTGGGGTTCTGTTTGCTTATTTATTTATTCATTTACTTGTTTAGTCTGTTTTCCCTCTGATGTTCAGATTTGGGAATTTCTGTTGTTGTATCTTCCAGGTCACTGATTCTTTCCTCTGTTCCTGCCATCTTTCTTTTGAGCCCCTCCATTGGGTTCTTATTTCAATTATTATTTCCATCCTAAATTCCCGTTGGTTCTTCTTTATATGCTGAGACTTATTTTTTTTCATTTGTCTCAAGTATGTTCACATTTGCATGTTGAAGCATTTTTAAGATGATGACTTTAAATGTTTTGTCAGACAATTCTAACACTTGGTAGCTATTAATTCCTTTATTCATTTTAAAATTTATCCTTATTTTTATTTTATTTTATTTTTTTAAAGACAGGATCTTGCTCTGTTTCCCAGGCTGGAGTAGAGTGGCACAATTATAGATCACTGCAGCCTCAAACTCCTGGTTTAAGCAATCCTCCTGCCTCAGCCTCCCGAGTGGCTGGGACTACAGGTGCACACCACCACGTCTGGTTAATTTTAAAAAAATAAATTTTATAGATGGGGTCTTGCTGTATTGCCCAGGCTGGTCTCAAATTCCTGGGCTGAAGTGATCCTCCTGCCTCAGCCTTTCAAAGTATGATTACTTTTTAAAAATCCTATTTGAAATCCTTTCTCATTTTTTGATGTGAAAAGTGATTTTCAATTGAAATATGGACATTTTAGGTATTATGAGACCTAGGATCAAATTTAAATCTCCTGTTTTATCTGGTTTTGACTGACACTGCCATAGCAGGGGAAGCTGGAGGACACAAGGGGAGAGTGTGCTGCCTCATTACTTCCAGGTGGGGGTAGATGTCCTGGCTCCACTTGGCTTCTCTTGACACCTGAAGGGCATGGATTCCTCATTACTGCTGAGCAGATGTGGGAGCTCCATCTCCCCACTAGGCCTCTGCAGATAAGTCCCCAGCTGGGAGGGAGGGATGAGAGTGCCTTCTCACTGCTCCCCATGCACCCCTACTGACACTGTGGTGGTAGATGCAGGACTTGTCACCATCTGATAGGATGCAAGTCCCAGCTCCCTGCTAGGAATGGCAGGAACACCACCCCAGCAAGGGGAGCTGAGTCACTTCATTAGAGCTCGACAAGGATGGAAGTCTTGGCTCCCCTCCCCATTTAGCCTCATCTGGCTAGGACAGGACCAGGACACAGTATTTTTCTATCGTGTTTGGCTGAAATAGAGCAGGTGCTGTCTGAAAGTGTTCTATTGCTAGGCAGCCCCTTTCCCGGTCCTTTGGCAAGACACAGCAGGTTTTTGTTTTGCCTGTGCCGATTGGCATTTCTGAGCTGCAAGCTTCTTCAGCTCAAAGTCTCTGATCTATGTGGCTGAACAAAATCCCTAGGAACTCATCACAGTGTCACTCATTGGGTCCCAATGTTCCTCACTGCTTTGCCTTTGCCTCTCCACCTGTCACAGTCTTCTTATGTTTGCTTTAAATATAACATCCAGAATTTTAGCTGTACTTAGCAGAAGAATAGAGAAAAGTACCTCTACCCAATCTTCCTGAAAGAAGACATCTCAGTATGTTTTAAAAGCTCTTGGCCAGGCGCAATGGCTCACACCTGTAATCCCAGCACTTTGGGAGGCCGAACCATTTGATGTCAGCAGTTTGAGACCAGCCTGGCCAACACAGTGAAACCCCGTCTCTACTAAAAACATAAAAATCAACCAGATGTGGTGGCAGGTGCCTGTTATCCAAGCAACTGGGGAGGCTGAGGCAGGAGAACTTCTTGAACTAGGGAGGTGAAAGTTGCAGTGGGCTGAGATCATGCCATTGCAATCCAGTCTGGGCAACAGAACCAGGCTCCATCTCAAAAAAACAAAAACAAACAAACAAAAAAAGCTCTCAGGCAGCCAGAGTTGAGAATTACTGGTATAGGCTGGCACCTCCATGAGAATAGGAACTGTGTTCATCCCTCGGCTATCATAATATCTGTACCTGGCAAGAATATTCATCAGTGAAGATTTTGTGGATGGTTTGATGAAAGGAAAGGAGAATGAATGGATATATGAATGAATAAATGATTGATCTATGAATATCAGAATAGAACTAGGAGCTAGGTTGACTCACACTCATCTATGCCCCTATATATAAATAACTCCTATATATAAATATATAAATAACCCCTATATATAAATAGCCTGGCCCCAGAACCAGCAAGAGGGCTTGACCAGCAGGTGGTGCTAAAGAGCCCCAGGTGTGGGATGAGGTGGCAGGTGCAGGCAGGTGTCCCTGATCGGGTCACTTGACTGAAAGACGAAAGTTACAAGAACTCCTAATCATCTATGAGCTCTCTCTTATAAATGCCGCATCTCCCTCTTCTTTTTCTCCTGCCAGCTCTTCTATTTAGTTCAATATCATCAATCACTCTCTTTTGCCTCAAGAAGAGAACAGCCCAAATAACTCTGGTCTTCCTCAGAGTTTTTAATCTCTAAGGAGTCAGAACAAAATGAAAACATTATTCATCATGTCCTGAAATGATACTTGTGTATTTGCTGGGTTTGGTGGCATGACCACTGTGTCGTTGTCTCATGTTGGCACAGATGTCCATATTTTCCAATTCCCTGGAATCTTTATTTAAAGCATTTATTTATTTTCCTGACTTCACAGTGAAAAGGAGGATGGTATATGCATTGTGTCCTCTTCTCCTGTTAGCAAGGATGTCCGTGTTTTCAATTCCCTGGAATCTTTATTTAAAGTGTTTATTTATATCCCTCTCTTCACAATGAAAAAGAGGATGGGGCGGGGAGAGTATGTGAAGTTTACTCATAGATCTTAGCAGACAGGTGCCACTTGGACCATTAAGTGAAACTTGCTCTTCAGTCACTCTGGAATCTCTTAGTGCAGGCACCAAGCCCTGTAAATGCCAGAAGCCTCTGTTTCCACATCATTAAAATGGGAGGTTGGGGCAGAATTATTTGCATGAGGTCACCAGCAAGATGAGGATTAAATGATGCAATATTGCAAATCTCCCAGCCTGATGCAATCCAGAAAATACTACTTTTCTTTTTCTTCATTGCTTTTTGGGGTCAGAAGGTAAGAGATAACTGAGCTGGGCTTTTAATGCTGCTTTTTTGCCATTTAGTGATAATATCCTTCAGCTTCCCTTTCTTTCACTGAGCTTTAATAATCCAAGCCTGTCACACCAGGGCTGGGGGTTGTAGGGAGTAGACAAACAATCAAGCAAGTTCAATCCCTTAAACCAAAGTATAAAATGAGAGAAGATCACAGACGTGCAGGAGGAAAGGGTTTGATGTAGCTCAGTCATTTCTCTCCTTCCACTTCTGATGACTAAGTTAGAAGTTACCCATAACATCTCCCTGCCCCTTTTACAAGAAATCATGAGATCTATTTAATCTAAACCTTGGTTCTGACTAAAGCAGTTCTTCTGCTAAGCAACTAGTTTATTTTCATTTAAATGACACTGAGAATCTCATAATTGATTCTGTTTCCCAGAATCTGGTGTAATGAAATAGATTTTTAAGACAGAGAGATCTGGAACCCAAAGCAGCCTCTTTCTTAGTCCACTGAAAATATTTTTTAAAAACTTGATTGAGGTGTAATTTACGTATCATAAAATTCACCCATTCTAAGTGAATCATACAACTCCAGTTATTGTTAGTAAATTTACAGAGTTGTATAATCATCATCAGAATCCAATTTTAGAACATTTCTGTCTTTTCCAAAAGATCCCTTCCTGTTCCCCCTCCACTATCAAGCAACCACTAATCTATTCTCTGTCTCTATAAATTTGCCTATTTTGGACATTTCACGTGAATTGAATCATTCCGTGTGTTGCCTTTTGCCTCTGGCTTCATTCACCTAGCATGATGCTTTACAGTTCATTCATGTTGTAGCTTGGAACAGTATTTTGTTCCTTTTTATTGACAAATAGATCACGTTTTGATTATCCATTCACCAGTTGATGGACATTTGGGTTTTTTCCACTTTTTGGCTGTTATGAATAATGCTATAAATATCTGCATGCAAGTTTTTCTGTGGTCACGTTATCAGTTCTCTTGGGTATATATCTAGATGTGAAAACAGGTCATACGGTAACTATGTTTAACCATTTGGAGAACTGTCAGACTGCTTTTTCCAGTAGCAGCACCATTTTACATTTCTACCAAACAGACAGCTGACTGGTTGGGGGCAGGCAGATCAGCTGATTGGGCGAGGTGCAGACAGTTTAGCTGACTGGGTGGGGCACAGACAGATCAGGTAACTGGTTGGGTAGGAAAGTTATGAACCCTTCCAAAGAAATTTACAAGCCAAGCTTCAGTCTTGAGCTTTCAAGGGTCCATAAATTGTTGGAGAATCAGATTTGGTACTTCTATCCTGTGTGTATTTAATATGCAAGGTGAGAATTAAATGCTGCCAGTTCTAAACAGGGCCAGGTGCATGTGGAAAATAAGAACTTTGAGAATTCTTATTTCTCCACATCTTCACCAACACTTGTTACTGTCCTTTTTTCTAAGTTATAGTCATCCTAGTAGATGTGAAGTGCTATCTCACTGTGGTTTTTATTTTTGTTTTCCTAATGACTAGTGATGTTGAACACCTTTTCATGTGCTTTTGAGCCATTCCCATATCTTGTTTGGTAAAATGTCTGTATAAATCCTTTGCCCGTTTATAAATTGGGTTATTTATCTTCTTATGATTTTAGTTGGAAGAGTTATTTCTATATTTTGGATACATCAGATATATGATGTATCAGATACATGACCTATAAATATTTTCTTTTTTTTTTTTTTTTTTTTTTTTTTTTTTTTTTTTTTTTTAGAGAATGGGGAGGAGGAAAAAGGAAGAGAAAGAAAGAGAGAGAATGGGGAGGAGGAAAAAGGAAAAGAAAGAGGGAGAGAGAATGGGAGTATTGCTTTCTTGCCCAGGCTAGAATGCAATTTAGTAATGGGTATTGAAAACCTCTTTTATACTGATAATTATACTTAATGATGTAGTCAGGAAGGAATAAGGGAAGAAGATAACAAACAAACAGCCAACCAATATTTCATTTAAACCTATGAAATGCTATGCGATTACTGAGGAGTGATTTACTTCCAATTATATAGTCACTTTTGGAATAGGTGTGAGGTGGTAATGTATGTTTTGTGTATTTGAAGTGGAGAGTTCTATAAATGTTTATTAAGTTTACTTGTTCCGGGTCTGAGTTCAAATCCTGAATATCCTTGTTAATTTTCTATCTCGTTGATCTATAGAATCTTTAGCTATTCTTGTTACATTGATCCTTTTACCATTATGGAATGTCCTTCTTTGCCTCTTTTGATCTTTGTTGCTTTAAAGTCTACTTTATCAGAGGCGAGAATTGCATCTCCTGCTTTTTGTTTATTTGTTTATTTTTACTCTCTGGTTGGTAAATCTTCCTCCTTCTCTTTGAGTCTTTGTGTATCACTGCATGTAAGATGGGTCTGGATGCAGCATACCGATGGGTTTTGGCTTTTTATTCAATTAAAATATATATAACTTTAATACTGGCGTTTGATGCTAGCTGGCTGTTTTGCCCATTAGTTGATGTAAATTTTTCACTGTATTAATGTTCTTTGCTTTTTGATGTATTTTTGGAAAGGCTGATATTGGTTGTTCCTTTATATGTATAGTGCTTCTTTCAGAAGCTCTTGTAAAGCAGGCCTGGTGGTGGTGAACTCTCTAAGTGCTTGTTTGTTCGCAAAGGATTTAATTTTTCCTTCGCTCATAAAGCTTAGTTTGGCTGGATAGGAAATTCTGGGTTGAAAGTTCTTTTCTTTAAGGATGTTAAATATTGGTCCCCACTCTTTTCTGGCTTGTAGGGTTTCTGCTGAGAGATCTGCTGTAAGTCTGATAGATTTCCCTTTATGGGTAACCTGACCTTTCTCTCTGGCTGCCCTTAGTATTTTCTCCTTCATTTCAACCCTAATAAATCTGGCAATTATGTGCCTTGGGGTTGGTCTTCTTGAAGAATATCTTTGTGGTGTTCTCTGTATTACCTGGAGTTGAATATTACCTTGCCTTGCTAGGTTGGGAAAGTTTTCCTGAATGATATCCTGAAGAGTATTTTCCAACTTGGATTCATTCTCTTCATCACATTCAGGTACACCTATCAAACGTAGATTAGGTCTTTTCACATAGTCCCATATTTCCTGGAGACTTTGCTCATTCCTTTTTATCCTTTTTTCTCCAATCTTGTCTTCTCGTTTCATTTCACTGAGCTGGTCCTCGACTTCTGATATCCTTTCTTCTGCTTGATCAATTCGACTGTTTAAGCTTGTGCATGCTTCGCGAAGTTCTCGTGTGGTGGTTTTCAGCTCCATCAATTCACTTATATTCCTCTCTAAATTGTCCATTCTCGTTAGCATTTCGTCAAACCTTTTTTTAAGGTTCTTAGTTTCTTTGCATTGCGTTAGAACAAGTTCTTTTAATTCACAGAAGTTTCTCATCACCCACGTTTTGAAACCTGCTTCTGTTACTGGAACACACTCGTTCTCCATTAAGCCTTGTTCCGTTACTGATGAGGAATTGCGATCCCCTGTAGAGGGAGAGGCATTCTGATTTTGAGTATTCTCTGCCTTTTTAGGCTGCTTTCTTCCCTTGATTATATATTTATCCATCTGTCGTCTTTGTAATTACCGACTTTCTAACTAGGTCTCTGAGCGGACGTCCACCTTTTTGATTCCCAGCGCCGAAAACTGAGCAATCCACTGCTCCGGCCAAGACAGCGGTGTTAAGATTGATGGTGCCTTTCTGCCCAGAAATCTCCGGACTCTGCACCAAGAACTGCCGCTTTAAGGCGCCAGCAAAACCGCCGCGCCGGCCACAAGAGTCGCACTGGTGACCCGTGGGGCTCCTCCGCTGGGAATCTCCTGGTCCGTGAGCTACAAATATTCGTCTGAAAGTGTGGCGTCCTCTCGTTCTCTGCGCTTTCACTGGGAGCTACGTGCCCGAGCTGCTAGTGATCAGCCATCTTGGATCTCTCTATTTTCTTTCATTCTGTAGCTTTTCATTTTCTTAGTGGTACCTCTTGAAACCCAAAGTTTCTCATCTTGACGAAGTCCAATTTAGCAGTTTTTAAGAAATTCCTTGTGCCTTTGGTGTCATATCTAAGAAATCTTTGCCTAACTCAAGGTCACAAAGATTTAGCTCTTACATTTAGGGCTATCATTAATTATGAGTTAATTTTTTCGTATGATATGAGGGAAATGTCTAAATTCATCCTTCTGCAGGTCGATCTCTGTTGTTCCAGCATATGAATTATTGCATTGTGTCTGCTGCCTTCTTCTATTCCCTCCTTTATTTCAGCATTCCCAGAGGTGAACAACCCTCCCCCTCTTGCCCCCAGTGGCAGCCCCCCACCCCCTACTTACTCACCACTTTAGTATATGAGACCAACAGACTGTCTTTATGGGACAACTCCAATTCCAGTGTTCCAGAACAGAGAACTGGGATGACTGGTCTGTTCTGGGTCAGGGGACAACTTCTGGTTCAATCACATGTGCCCAGGGATCAGGGTTACATGGCATGGCTATGGCTCCCAGAGCCCACCCTAGGTGAGATGATGGTTCTCAGAGAGGAAGCTTGACTTGAGCTGGACAAATACCCCAAAAGGTGTTCACTCCTGGGTCATTATCTCATATTTAGTATTCTGCATCCCCTACGAACCAGCTTGAGGTTCCTACCTGGGGGCTCACAGGTTGAATCTCCCAGATTTGTTTACCCTGGGTAGTGTTCAAGAAGACAAATGAAACAATTGAATAATTGACAGCATTTAAAAACTTAAAAATTTCATGTAAAAACTCCAGATTTTGTTTCCTTTTAAAAGCAGGCAGATCTGAGTCTGCAGCAGTTGGTGGCATGTGAGTGGCAGCTGTACTCTTAAAGCAGAGAACGGGCTCTCCAAGTTGCTCCAGTCCCTACCACTCCCTCTTGCTCTACACACAGTCCTCTGTTCTTAGTAGCTTTTCTTCTCTGACTCTGTAGACTCTTTACATATGTACCTCCACCCCTGGAAAAGCCACTGGGGCCACTGCCTGCCCACAAGGTCATCTGCTTCTTGCATCTTACCCAGAGGCTGAAGCCAGAACTCCCCTAGATTCTGAGTCAGTCAGGTTCCTGCAACACTGAGCTCATAATGGAATTTTGCTATTTGCAGTCTGCTCTGTTCATCACAACTGGTGAAATAGATAAGCCTGGGTGTTTCATGGAAATTATGACCTGGCCAGACTTAATGAGACTGTGCAGTACTGGAGCACCCTCATGCATGGTGCCTCTTTCTCAGAATTAAGTCAAAGAAGTGTTCTGACTTACTTGACTAGAATAACCAGCCATACAAATGAGGAAGAGGATAGAGCAGTTTGCACTGGGGAGTAGCAGGTGAATCAGTTTAGAATAAATCAAGAAAGGAATCCCAAACTCTCACTTTGTACTAGAGAAAATAGAAGTTGTGCTAAGCATGTGGAAAACATTTCTTTATTTTTATTTTGTTTATTAAAGGAATCTATTTTTTTTTTTTTTCCAAAATGAATGCAGTTAGCTCTCATTTTCCCTATTATAAAATGAAGACAGGCCGGGCGCGGTGGCTCAAGCCTGTAATCCCAGCACTTTGGGAGGCCGAGGCAGGTGGATCACGAGGTCAAGAGATCGAGACCATCCTGGTCAACATGGTGAAACCCCGCCTCTACTAAAAATACAAAAAATTAGCTGGGCATGGTGGCGCATGCCTGTAATCCCAGCTACTCAGGAGGCTGAGGCAGGAGAATTGCCTGAACCCAGGAGGCGGAGGTTGCGGTGAGCCGAGATCGCGCCATTGCACTCCAGCCTGGGTAACAAGAGCGAGACTCCGTCTCAAAAAAAAAAAAAAAAAAAAAAAAATGAAGACAATCTCATTGTTGAAATCCTGGGAAATACCAAAGATAATAAGTATCATCCAGTACGCAGAGAAAACCATGGCTGATGTAACATAACAGAGATTCGCCCTGGATAGAAGCCTGTTGGTTAATGGTATTGACGTTGTCCTGTACAAACAAACCACGTCTTTTATAAATTTGATTCCATCATGAGCATTTTCCCATCTCATTTCTGGTGCTCCATAATGATTATCAATGACCCCATGATACTCTATTCTGTAGCTACCTCAGATACATTTAGTTCCCAAATGCCAGCTCATTTCCCTTTATTTCCTATCAAAACTAATGTTGCAGTAAGCATTTTTGTGCATAAATCTTTATTTACATTTTAAATTACCATGAGGGAAATTTCTAACTATAAAGTGTCCAGGGAAAAGTAGAAAAGTGGACCCAAAAGTATGATGGAACAATATTCATCAATGGGATAAATCTTACCTCAAACTTCGGTAGGTCTGAACTTCCTTATAAAAATTATGCCTATACTTTCTGCACTTAGTTCAGCACTTACTTCATCTTCCATGGCTTCTGCTGCTCTATACCTGTTTGGGGCTCTCTCTCTTTTTTGTTTGAGATGGAGTCTTGCTCTGTTTCCCAGGCTAGAGTGCAGTAGCATGATCTCAGCCCACTGCAACCTCTGCCTCCTGGGTTCAGGAAATTCTCCTGCCTCAGCCTCCTGAGCAGCTGGGACTATAGGTGTGCACCACCACGCCTGGCTAATTTTTGTATTTTTAGTAGAGATGGGGTTTCCCCATGTTGGCCAGGCTGGTCTCAAACCCCTGACCTCAGGTGATCCACCCGCCTGGGCCTCCCAATTTTGGGTTGTCATGACTGGGAGCTGACAGCTACTGGCATCAAGTGAGTGGAGGCTAGGGATGATGCTAAACGTCATCACCCATTACACAGGACAGCCCCCCACAATGAAGAATCATACAGCTCAAATGTCAATGCTAAGACCAAGGTTAAGAAACCCTGAGTTAGGGCCAGGCATGGTGGCTCATGCCTGTAATCCCAGCACTTTGGGAGAATGAGGCAGGCAAATCACTTGAGGTCTGGAGTTTGAGACTAGCCTGGCCAACATAGAAAACCCCTCTACTAAAAATACAAAAATTAGCTGAGTATGGTGGTGCACACCTATAGTCCAAGGTACTCAGGAGGCTGAGGTAGGGGAATCACTTCAACCCGGGAGACAGAGGTGGCACTGAGCTGAGATCATGCCACTGCACTCCAGCCTGGGTGACGGAGAGAGACTTCGTCTAAAAATAAAAATAAATAAAAAAAAGATAGAAGTCCTGAATTAGATAGACCTAGGCCCATACCTTAACTTCAGCAACCACTTCCCAGCTGTGTGACCCTGAGTAAGCTGCTTCACCCCTTGAGCTGGAGCTGACCATTTCCTCCTCTCCACCTTGGGGATCACCAGATATTCATTCCTCTTGGGCTTGTGGGCATTTAGTAACTGATGAGTGAGAAGCACCAGCCCTGGGGCTTGGCTCCTTGCTGTTTCAGCTGCCCCTGTTGGTGTGGCATGATATGCAAGGAACGCTGACTGGGTTGTTTGCTGGAACATGGGCCTGATGGGATTAGACTATAATCACTCTAGTCAAAGCCCTTCCCCACCTAATGGTTTCAGAATGTAGTCATTGCCTTAATTCAAAAATGATGATTTGCTTGTACACTCTTACAGAAGAGTCCATTTCTGCTTTTTACCAAGTAATCGCAGAGCTTTCCCACTCCACTGTCTCCATTGATCCTCCCAACGGCCCAGACAGGAGGGCTTACTATTCTCCTTACTTTAAAGGTGAGATAACTGGCACCCAAAGCTGTTTACTCAAGGCATGCATGCTCACACACACAGTCTTACACACACACACATACTCACACTCATACACGCTCATACACACACATCTATACACTCACACACACTCATACACACATACATACACTCACACACTCATACACACATCACACACACTCATACACACTCACACATACACACATACACAGACTCTCACACATAGTAACACATGTACACTCACACACACACATGTACATACACATTCACTCACACATTCACACACACACTCACACATCCCGGTAAGCAGCAGAGCACAGAGTGTGGGTGAGGACCCAGCTCCTGCCTCTGGAACTCTCCCTAGGCTGCTAATCTGAGAACGCAGCACTAGGGAGGACCTGCAGGTGACCACCTTCCTTGCAGACAAGCCCTCATCTCATGTGGCTCTTCTAGCTTTTATTCTCTCTGCCCAGAGCACACCCTCTGTCCAGCACTGTTTCCATAGGCTTGGCTTTATCCTCAGAGAGGGCACCTCAGACCCAGTGGGGTCTCCTGGGTGGTGTGTAGTGACATAGGATCCGTGTCCCCAAATAGCTCCCACATTCTTTACTAGAGTATCTGACTTTTCTTGGAAATTTATACAAGGAAAACCTCAGGGACCAGATTTTTCAAAATGCAGGTCCCTGAGGGAGGGAAAAACACCTTACATTAGTCATCTCACTAACCAGAAGTATCCATTCAAGCTATTTTTTTATTCATTTCTCAGTACATTGCAGGCATTGGTAGATTTCACCCTTGAATGTTTAATATGCTACACTAATTTTTAGTTCAGTAATGTCAATTCAATCATAGCTTTTCTTTCTTTAAACAAAAAGGAAAAATATCTATTTTTTTAATAAAAACAAATCATGGCTGGAGATGGTGACTTACACACCTGTAATCCCAGCACTTTGGGAGGCCAAGGTGGGCAGATGGCTTGAGCCAGGAGTTAGAGACCAGCCTGGGCAATACAGTGAGACCCTCTCTTGATAGAAAATACAAAAAATTAGCCAGGTGTGGTGGTGCGTGCCTATGGTCCCTCCCAGCTACTCAGGAGACCGTGGTGGGAGGATTGCTTGAATCATTTTCTGTCAAATATGATTGTTAGATGATAAAGTATATTCACAATTTTTTTGAGATGGAGTCTTACTCTGTTGCCAGTCTGAAATGCAGTGGCATGATATTGGCTCACTGTGATGGCATGGATACTGCCAGGTATCCCCTAGGGGATAGAACCACTGATCTAACTGAAGAGCATGCACCTTGGGTTCATGACAACCATGTGACACCATGCCCGGCCTCACAATTTTTTAAAAATGGTTTTTCAGATGGGTGCAGTGGCTCACACCTGTAACTCCTGCATTTTGGTAGGCCGAGGCGGTTGGATCACTGAGGTCAGGAGTTTGAGACCAGCCTAACCAACATGGTGAAACCCATCCCTACCAAAAATACAAAATTAGCCAGGGGCGGTGGCACATGCCTGTAATCCCAGCTACTTGGGAGGCTGAGGCAAGAGAATTGCTTGAACCCAGGAGGCAGAGGTTGCAGTGAGTTGAGATTGCGTCATTGCACTCCAGCTTGGGCAACGAGAACAAAACTCTGTCTCAAATAAAATTAAAATTAGAAAAATAATAAAATAGAAAGTTGTTTGTCTCTCTTCTATGTGCCAGACAATGAGGAAAAAAGAGAAAGGAGACATCCCCGGAGGCCAGGGAGCTCAGAGCCACCTCAAGAATGCCAAGTTGGGGAAGTGTTTAGGGAACGACTTCCTGCTTCCTTCCAAACAAAATAATAAAATATAAAAATCCCTGAGACAATACTGCCTTAGCCTTATGAACCCCAAAAATCTGAGACAGGTCTCAGTTAATTTAGAAAGTTTATTTTGCCAAGGTTGAGGACGCACCCCCATGACACAGCAACAGGAGGTCCTGACGATGTGCCCAAGGTGTTCAGAGCACAGTTTGGTTTTATACATTCTAGGGAGACATGAGACATCAATCAATGTATGCAAGATGAACATATGTTTGGTCTGGGAAAGGCAGGACAACTTGAAGTGGGGAGGAAGCTTCCATGTAATAGGTAGATGTCAGAAACAAGTGCTAGTGCTGCAAAGAAAACCAGCACATAGGCAGAAAATTACCCAGCAAGGCAAATTCACTTCTGCAGAAGGGTGCAGCTAGCGCCAGTCATGATCTCAAGAACACACTGAGCAGGGTAGAGCAGGGGTTTTTATCCCTAATGCAGTTCCTGGCACTTCTGTGTCCTTTCCACATTGGTTGGGGTTGGACCTCACCATCTAAGCTAACTTGAATGGCTAAGGTTTAAAATTGAATAGGGTCTATTAGGTGGGAAGGAAGAGGGACTGTCCATTACTAGGCAGGAAGGCATATCTGGACTTGTCTGGGCATGGCAAAGGGAGGAAGGTTGTTTACAGATCAGGTAGCTAAGAGACAAGGAAGTTGCTCTTAAGAAACAAAGAACAGGGAAATAAAGCTTTTTGAACAGGAATTTACATCTCTGATAATTTCCCCCTCTCAATTTTATACTTTTTCCTCTTCAAAATGCCTTAGCATATCTAGGCTCTGATGTTCTTGGGTGTCAAGCAGGAAGAGTTTATCTTAATAAGGTGGGGGTGAACTAAGGGAGGTTTTGGTGAGAGCTGTTTCTATAAGTCTTTGCACTAAACCATGAATATAGGATTATGATACAGCATCCTAGAAGAATGAGCACACCTTTAACGATTATAAGAGAGGTGAATATTGAGGTCATAATTCTTTTCCATTTCCTGAACTCTTTCTCCACGAAGCTTGTAAAGGGGTCATCTATTTCAGAATTTTAACTAACTCATTTGATAAGGAGGTAAGCCTTGTAAGGCTTTTGTTATTTTTTCATTGGGGGTGGTGGTATTAGGAATAAAAGTACAACATTGAACTCCAATCATGACACACACTCTGCCTTTTTCAGCTAATATCATGTCAAGGGCTCTTCTATTTTCCCAGGCCATTTGGCTGGTAGGGCCTAATTGTTCAGCTATTTCTTTAATTGCATCTCTAGTAAAATTAACAAAGTGTTGTGGATTATAATAGATATAATTTATCCAAGCTGCATTCTTGTTTACAGTTGACTACCAGAACAATATAGACTCAAATCCTGCAGCTATTTGATTTCAGGCTTTGAATTCATCTCGTACCCCTCATGGTACTCTGATAGCACCTATATAAACATGAGGATCAAAGGGTCCATGAGGGACATCTCTCTTTTTAAGATATTCTGTCTTCAACTTTCTTGGTTGATGAAACGCCGAGGTGAAAGGGATAGCCAATTGAATTAGAGTGCAACTCCAGTTACTTGGCAGAGTACCCAGCAATAGTCCCCTGCAATACCACCATACATCTGCTCAGGAATGAACAAGGGCAGACTGATCAGTAAGCTCTTGAAAAGGCTTTGTTTCACTACACCCTGTTGTTAGGTCCCGAAGGAATGCTAACTTTACCCCTGCTGTGAAAGACACTAAGTGAAGTTAACTTCAGGGGCTGGAGGCAGGATGGCCCTCAGGCACTGACCTGCAGGGCTTTTGACTTCAGGGAACAGCAGTGAAAGAGTCTTGCATGACTGATTACCCCAGGCTGTGGGGTTCTGGAAGAGAGCTACCATACAGCTCATGCCTCATTGATCAGATGACCATCCAAGTGGGAAGGGGACAGTTTGGGTTTCTGGCCTACCTGTCGCACAAGTGTAACAGTTGCTTTTATTTAGCCTGCAGACAGAATATTTAATCCATTCCAACCAGGTATTTGCATCTTGACATCATGTTTGAATAACTAGTTTGCTTTAAATCTTTAACTTCTGCAATGGCTACTTTAGCTTTATCATTGGGGTGAAGCAAGAAAAAGTTTGGTTAGTGGAGGGTTTAGGAGGAAAGGGAGAAAGGGGTGAAGGAGGTGGAGGGGCAATGAAGTGCATTTTGAAATATCCTATAGGGTCTGTCCTTGAGAATTCTGCTCCTATACCATAAAAATGGGTCAAGGAAAGGTAAGAACTTTGGGAAGTTGGGATAGTAGTGGAAATTTGTACAGAATTATACTGGTTATATTGGCAATTGGGAGGAATACTCCCTTTAGTGAAATAAATGTATGGTTTTAGGAATATACAACTACCCTATAAACTCTAAGGACTGCATCGCACCTAGCATGGGGGGCCCCAGTGAGTTCCTTGATGTAACTGTGACAATATCTCTTGTATGAGGGGCTTAGACAGCATTTCTCTTGTCTGGTAGTGCCGTTTTCCCTGGTGGTTTTCTTTGGCTCCTATTTCTTTAAACTTTTCTTGCTCTATAGGGGAGAAGATAGAGACTGCAGCTGGAGGGGGAAGATAAGGGGCTAGGTGGAAAATGGGTGCTACTTGAGAAGAGGCAGCTTGTTTGGCTACTTGGGCAGCTAGATTATTCCCTTGGTTCTCGAAGGAAAGATTCTTCTAGTGACCTGGAACATGAACAACTGCTGTCTCTTCTGGCAGCTGTAAGTTCTCTAGTACCTGGATTATCAAGTCTCTATGGACTAAGTTTTGGCCTTTACTGTTAGTGAGGCCTCGCTCTGCCCAAATTTTCCCAAAGGTGTGGACTACTCCAAAGGTATACTTGGAGTGAGTATAAATAGTTCCTTCCTGGTTTTGCAGAAATTTTAAGGCTTGGTTTAGTGCAAACAACTCACATGCTTGCACAGACCAGTCATTAGGTAGGGCGTCTCCGTCTACTACTGAGTACCTGTTATGCCTTTTCCCTTTTGTTACTTGAGAAGAACCATCTACAAAAAAGTATCTTCCGGTTTGAGAGGGAGTTTATCTAAACATCTATGCCCAAGTTCTTCTGGGGATTTCCTGTTAAGAAGGCAGCAGGGTTAAGTGAATCATCAGTGGTTAGAGTTAAGTCATCTTTTTCTTGTTGGAGAATCAAGAAAATAGAAAATGTGAAGCTATCTTTTAGATATAACAAGATATTTAACATTTTTATTTAAAATTCTTAAGTCAGTAAGCCACATTTCTACCTTCTGACTTAGGATAGTTCAGACCTGACCTGGTGAGGTGTGCTCACAATGAGGTTTCCTCCAAAAGTTATTTTTCTGCTTTCTTCTGTTAGCAAGGCAGTTGCCACTACAGATTTAATGCATTTGGGCCATCCGAGGGTTACTGGGTCAAGAATTTTTATAGGAAGGCTATGGGTTGCCGGTGGCCTTCATGCTTTTGAGTAAGTATTCCTAAGGCTATGCCCTTGTTTACATTGACAAAAAGATGAAACGGATGCTTAAGGAGGGTAAAGCTAGGACAGGAGCAGTTACTAATAGATGTTTTAACCTTTCCATCTGTTGGATTTCTGGTAATTGCCAAATGAGGGGTTCGGGCTTGTCTTGCATGAGCTTTTTGTATAAGGGTTTTGTTTCTAGGGCCTAAGAGTCTATCCATAGAAGACAGTATCCAACTAATCCTCCTTCAATCCATTCAAACCCAATTTTCTGTTTACCTTTGCTAATTAAATGCCCTAAGTATGTTTACTTCAGTTTCTACAAATTGGAGTTTGTTTTTCAAGACTCTTAACCCTTCATCCCATAGAAAATTTAAGACATGGGGTGAGAAGACTGCTACTCCTTCTCTATCATCTCCTGAAATTAGAAGATTATCCATGTACTGGAGGAGGCATATGCACGAGGGCAGGGAAAGTTTCTCTAGGACTTGTTCTGACATTTGACTAAATACATTTGGAGACTCCATAAATCCTTGGGATAAGACTGTTCATCGGTATTGCTGTTTTCAACCACAGTGAGGGTCTTCCCACTCAAAGGCAAATAGGTCCCAGCTGTCCTTTGCTAACAGACAAGCCCAGAAGGCATCATTTAAATCTAGTATTGTAAACCACTGGTGACTGTATGGGATCCTGCTGATAATAGTATAAGGATTGGGAACAACAGGGTGTGTAGTTTGGAGTATCTGTTTAATAGCTCCAAGGTCTTGCGCTAACCAGTATGACCCATCTGGCTTCTTTACAAACAATATTGGAGTGTTATAGGGTGACACACAGGGTTCAAGAAGCCCATCACAAAGAAGACTTTCAATTATAGGTGGTCTTAAATTTACCCTGGCTTCTAAAGGAATAGGATATTGCTTTCGCTTTACTACTTCCCCAGGGGTTTTTAATTTAACATGAATGACAGAATCTGTAACTTTCCTCAATTCACATCTTTTGACCGTACCTTGGGATGACTGTGTTCTTTGTCTGCAGTGGTGAGCAAGTTTAGGGAGGGGAGGAATTTTCCATGGTTGATTTGGGGACCTACGCCTAATTTTAGCATTAAATCTCTTCCTGATAGATTTGTCCCTGCTTCTGGAATTAACAAATTTGATACTAGCTGATTGGTTTTTATATTTCACTTCTGTCTCCTCTAAGATTTTTGCTTTAAATCCTTCTCCTTTTACCCCTAAGATAAAAAGTTCTTCTTGTGAACAAGTTACACCAGATGGAAGATAACAAACTGAGGAGCAAACTGCTCCAGAAGCAATTAAAAAGGTAATAAGCTCAGGTTTAGGTCCCACTTCTAAATGTATTAAGGACTCTGTGGGACTCAAGATAAAAAGATAGAGCCCCTGACTTCCCTAGTCTTCTTCAGAAGCCATTCTTCCTTTTCCCACTGGGAACATTGTCTTTTAAAGTGACCTATTTTTCCCCATTTGAAACATTTGTTCTGTAATTTCTTAGTAATGTCTGGTCAGCTATTGGTGACAAAGTAGAGCTTTAACATTCCTTGTCCAAGGGGGTCTTCTGATTCTAGGCCAGCGTATTTTCTCATTTGCATTTTAAGCCTTTCTAAAAATTCTATCAGTCCCTCATCTTTTCCCTGTTTTATATTAAAGACCTTGGTAAGATTTTGGGTGTGGGGCACCAATTCTCAAATTCTTTTATTACCATCTCCCTAAGGTCCTTCATATTTCCTCAATGGGCTATCTTGTTGTTATCCCATTGGGGATCCTGGGCTGGGAATTTTGTTCAGCCACTGGGACGTTCTGACCAAGAGGGTGTTCACTTTCCCAAACAGTCATGGTGGCCCTGTGTATCATGCTCCTTTCTTCTCCTGAGAATAAGATGCCTAAGATAGACATTAACTCGGCCCAAGTATATAACTGGGATTCTAAAACTGATTAATTTGATCTGCCACTCCATAAGGGTCATCTAAGAGTGGTTTAAGCTTCTCTTTTAGGTTTCAGACTTCTAGCTGTTTAAGGGGCATTCACAAAGCCAACACCCCCTCCTCCAAGAGGCACTTCCCTTAAGGGAAAAAGAGTTAGAGCAGACTCTTTGGAGGTACTGAGGAAATGAAAATTTTGTATATCTTTCTTACATTATTCTATCTCACGCTGAAGTCCTCTTGAGGGGTGACAGTCAGGATTATAGCGGGAGGAATAACACGAGTAGGGGAAGGGTCTGGGGTGGCAGCTGCCTGGGGGAGAGGAAGGTTCTTTAGTCCAAATAAAACAGCAGTATTTTATCATTTGCTGCTTTTTCTTGTGTTTGGTCTTTCCGTTATCCTTCCAATATTCTAACATTAGGCCCACGGGACTATCAGAGGAGATATTATCATGATCATAATCTTTCCTATCTTTCATCTTACTTACTGTATTTCCTGTCCTGGAGAAAGTATCTTTCCCTGAGTCCCTGGGACTCAATCTCTCTTACTAGAGATTTCTTGCACCCAGCGAGTCTGTGGGGCTCAACCTCTCCTACTAGAGATTTCTTGCACCCTAGCGAGTCCGTGGGGCTCAACCTCTCCTACTAGAGATTTCTTGCACCCTAGTGAGTCTATGGCGCTCAACCTCTCCTACTAGAGCTTCCTTGCACCCTAGAGGCTCAGCCCCCACACGCTCCACTCCCACTGGAGGTTTCTTGCACTCTTCAGCTTTTTCTTCATCCTTCTCTGTCTGCTTCCCTTGTGGAAATTTTCAGTTCCCTCTTTGCATAGGCAGGTTGGTATAAACCTCACAACAGGCAAGACCCTTTAAGCCATATGAGGCGTCTGCAGAACCAGATCCAGACTGCAATTGCTCCACACTCAATTATGCATCTCACACACTTTCAACCTCCAGGATGTCCTGACCACCAAGGAAATACTTCACCACCGCTGTGGGTTTTCTTACCTTAGTCTGTGCACAGAGTTACCTGGTCACTGTGGTATCTATAGGCCTTTTCTTCCCACATTGCTGAGAGTCCAGGTTTATTTGTCACACCAGGTGGGTCTTGATCCCTTACCCCTGAGGCCACCGCAACAAGGCAGCAGGACGTGTCTCAAATGGGCCCCCAAAGTGTTAGAAACAAGTGCCCAGTGTTGCAAAGAAACCAGCACATAGGCAGAAAATTCCCCAGCAAGGCAAATTTACTTCTGCAGAAGGATGCAGCTTGCACCTGTCACAATATCAAGAGCACACCAAGCGGGGTAGGGGAGGGGTTTTTATCCCTAATGCAGTTCCTAGCACTTCTGTGTCTTTTCCCCATTGGCTAGGGTTGGACCTCATAATCTAAGCTAACTCGATTAGCTAAGGTCTAAAATTGAATAGGGTCTATTAGGCAGGAAGGAAGAGGGACTGTCTGTTACTAGGTGGGAAGGCATATGTGGACTTGTCTGGGCATGGCAAAGGCGGTAAGGTCGTTTACAGAACAGATAGCCAGGAAACAAGGAAGTACAAGGAAGTTGGTCTTAAGAAACAAAGAACAGGGAACTAAAGATTTTTCAAGAGGAATTTATCATCTCTAACAATAGATAAGAGACATGATTGCATTCTTTTGAGTTTCTGATTAGCCTCTCCAAAAGAGGCAATTGGATATGCATTTATCTCGGTGAGCAGAGGGGTGACTGAATATAATGGGAGGCAGGTTTACCGTACCTAAGCAGTTCCCAGGTTGACTTTTCCCTTTAACTTAGTGATTTGGGGGCCCCAAGATAGTTTCCTTTCATGGCCTCCTTTCTTCCTTCCAGTGGTGGCTGTGGACAATTCCACAGGGTTTGGACTTGATCACAGCAGAAGGTTAAGCTCCAAGGTATTAGATGTGGGAATGGAGAAAAATACAGACTGGAGCTGTGGGTTTGGGTGTTGTCCTCATAGGAGGTGATGGCTAAGGGGTAGGGAAGTGAGAGGATAACACCACTGAGGCTGACAGCACAGAGTGACAGGAGCACAGGGCAGGACTTTGGGTCATCCAAGGAGAGAGTGATGCTATTGAAGAAGTCAGAGGTGGTGCCATCAGCAATCAGAGGATTGCTCTGATTGGCAGCTCAGAGCTGGAGGACATCAAAAAATGCCTCGAGGAAGGCTGTAAAAAGGAGACCTGGAAAAGCCTTCAGAGATTGTCTACCCTACCCTATACATTTGACACATGAGAAGACGGAGGCGAAGAGATCACTGAGAAAATAAATGGCAGAGTGTGGGCAAAAGCAGTGCTGCCCCAAATGGTGCTTTTCCAACAAAGACATTTAAAAGTTTCCCTCTATAAGGATCAAACACCTTGAGTTTTTTATTTTTATCTTAAGAAATTATATAAATTTCACCTTCTACTCAAGAACTTATCTAGCTTTGTCTTAATGTAAAAATAATTTGTTTTTGCTAAATTATTGAGAGAAAATTACACTATTTATTAGTTTCTCAGTTTTCTTTAAACTCATCACTTTTTGATGAATATGAAAATCTAAAAACTTGGCTGAGATCAGTGGCTTACACCTGTAATCCCAGTACTTTGGAAGGCTGAGGTGGGCAGATCATCTGAGGTCAGGAGTTCAAGACCAGACTGACCAACATGATGAAACCCCTTCTCTACTAAAAATACAAAAATTAGCCAGGCATGGTGGTGCAGTTCTGTAATCCCAGCTACTTGGGAGGCTGAGGCATAAGAATTGCTTGAACCTGGAAGGCAGAGGTTGCAGTAAGCTGAGATGGTACCACTGTACTCCAGCCTGGGTGACAGAGTAAGACTCTGTCAAAAACAACAACAACAACAACAACAACAAAAAAGCCAGACGTGGTGGCTCACACCTGTAATCCCAGAACTTTGGGAGTCTGAGGTGGCTGCAACACCTGAGGTCAGGAGTTCTAGACCACCCTGGCCAACATGGTGAAAACCAATCTCTATTTTAAGAAATAAAAAAAAAAATGTTGGTGGGGTGGTTCCCGCCTGTAATCCCAGGACTTCAGGAGGTTGAGGCAGATGGATCATGAGGTCAGGCATTCAAGACCAGCCTTGCCAACATAGTGAAATCCCATCTCTACTAAAAATACAAAAAAGTAACAAGGCATGTTGGTGGGTGCCTGTAATCCCAGCGACTTGGGAGGCTAAGGCAGGAGAATTGCTTGAACCTGGGAGGCGCAGGTTGCAGTGAGCTGAGATTGCACCACTGCACTCCAGCCTGGGCAACAGTGCAAGACTCCATCTTAAAAAAGAAAAAAAATAGCCGGATGTGGTGACACAATCCTGTAATCCCAGCTACTTGGGAGGCTGAGGCAGGAGAATCACTTGAACCTGGAAGCTGGAGGTTGCAATGAGCTGAGATGGTGCCAGTGCACTCCAGCCTGGGTTACAGAGTGAGACTCCATCTCAAAAAAAGAAAAAAAAAAAAATCTAAAAACTCCTTCCAGAAGATTTAATACTTACTTTCACCTAATCACACCACTTGAGGATCGCCAATAACAGAGGATATAGTCTGTTTTCAGTGAAGCCTTACTAGCAAAGGGTTTTTGTTTTTGTTTTTCAGATACAAGATCTTGCTCTGTCCCCTAAGTTGGACTACAGTGATGTGATCAGAGTTCACTGCAGCCTCCCAAGTAGCTAGGATTACAGGCGCCCACTGGGCGCCAGTAGTACTGGGCTACTTTTTTTTTTTAATTTCTTTTTTTTTTTTTAATTAAGAGACTTCCACTGTGTTACCCAGGCTGCAACTCCTGGCCTCAAGTGATCGTTCTACCTTTAACTCTGGCCTCAATCAAGCCTCCCACCTCAGACTCCCAAAATGCTGGGATTACAGGTGTGAGCTGTAATCCCATTTCCAGCCTACCAGCTTGTTACCTATTACTTGGCATGATTTATAGAATTTAAACAATTGTTTGTTTTTCAAATAGAAAAGTAAAATAACAAATATGCTTTTCCAAATAACATAATCCCCTTCCCACTTTGGAATTTTCCTCGAAGAAGATATGCTAGATTTATTTCATGTTTTATGTGCCTCTGCTATGTCCCCTTATAACCTCCTCCACATCAATTAGAGATGCTTTTAGCTGAAAGTAAGAACTCCCACAACAGTGATGTAAGAAAAAAAAGAAAGCAAAGCAAAACAAAATCCAGTTATTTCCTATAATAACAAGTCTGGGAGAAGAAGATTCCAGAGTTGGCTCAGCAGCTTAGTGATAGCAGGACCCTAGGTTGGCATTTTCTTGGCATTCCCGGATAGTCCAAGATGACTGTCATGGCCTCAAATATCACTTCCTCACATCTTGTCAGGAAGAAGAAGGCAATGAGCAACAACAATTTTTCTTGTTTTGCTCATTTGTCAGAGAGGAAGAACTTTTCTAAAAACTCCACCTCTGCCATTTGACTTCCTCATCTGATTCCTTGGACATGCCGGTATCTCGTGGTCACTCCTTTATCCACCACTGTTAAGAGGAACTAGATTGTCATATTCTGCTTAGACATATGAGGATGCAGCCCGCCTTTCCATAACATGTGCAGAATTAGATTTCTACAAACTCTTTATTTACCTTGCTTCTGCCCAACTCTTTCACTAGAATGCATGTTCCGTAAGGGCAAACATTTTTGTTGGTTTTGTTTACAGCTATATCCCCAACACCTAGAAGAGTGCCAGGAATTCAATAAATAGTTGTTGAATGAGCAAATGAATGCATGAATAAGGAAAAATGGGACATGGCTGTTGAGTAGGTAACCAGCAGTGTCTATCACTCCCAAAAGTATAGTACTCCAGTCTGATGAACATCATGCTACTAAGTGGCCACTGATCACCAAGTCTCTGACCTTACTTTTTCTGTCTTTTCTCCCAGGGAGTGAGCCATAACTGGTGGCTGCTCTGGTACCAATGATCTTCCCCAATTCCTCCTGCCTCTTAGAAGACAAGATGTGTGAGGGGAACAAGACCACCATGGCCAGCCCTCAGTTGATGCCCCTGGTGGTGGTCCTGAGCACCATCTCCTTGGTAACAGTGGGGCTCAACCTGCTGGTGCTGTGTGCTGTACGGAGCGAGCGGAAGCTGCACACCATGGGGAACCTGTACATCGTCAGCCTCTCGGCGGCAGACCTGATCGTGGGTGCCGTCGTCATGCCTATGAACATCCTCTACCTGCTCATGTCCAGATGGTCGCTGGGCCGTCCTCTCTGCCTCTTTTGGCTTTCCATGGACTACGTGGCCAGCACAGCGTCCATTTTCAGTGTCTTCATCCTGTGCATTGACCGCTACCGCTCCGTCCAGCAGCCCCTCAGGTACCTGAAGTATCGCACCAAGACCCGAGCCTCGGCCACCATTCTGGGGGCCTGGTTTCTCTCCTTTCTGTGGGTTATTCCCATTCTAGGCTGGAATCACTTCATGCGGCAGACCTCGGTGCGCCGAGAGGACAAGTGTGAGACAGACTTCTATGATGTCACCTGGTTCAAGGTCATGACTGCCATCATCAACTTCTACCTGCCCACCTTGCTCATGCTCTGGTTCTATGCCAAGATCTACAAGGCTGTCCGGCAACACTGCTAGCACCGGGAGCTCATCAATGGATCCCTTCCTTCCTTCTCAGAAATTAAGCTGAGGCCAGAGAACCCCAAGGGGAGTGTCAAGAAACCAGGGAAGGAGTCTCCCTGGGAAGTTCTGAAAAGGAAGCCAAAAGATGCTGGTGGTGGATCTGTCTTGAAGTCACCATCCCAAACCCCCGAGGAGATGAAATCCCCAGTTGTCTTCAGCCAAGAGGATGATGGAGAAGTGGACAAACTCCGCTGCCTCCCACTTGATACTGCGCAGATGCAGACTGCGGCAGAGGGGAGTAGCAGGGACTATGCAGCCAGCAACCAGAGCCATGGCCAGCTCAAGATGGAAGAGCAGGGCCTGAACACACATGGGGCCAGTGAGACGTCAGAGGATCAGATGTTAGGTGATAGCCAATCCTTCTCTCGAACAGACTCAGACACCACCACAGAGACAGCACCAGGCAAAGGCAAATTGAGGAGTGGGTCTAACACAGGCCTGGATTACATCAAGTTTACTTGGAAGAGACTCCGCTCACATTCGAGACAGTATGTGTCTGGGTTGCACATGAACTGTGAAACGAAGGCTGCCAAACAGTTGGGTTTTATCATGGCAGCCTTCATCCTCTGCTGGATCCCTTACTTCATCTTGTTCATGTTCATTGCCTTCTGCAAGAGCTGTTGCAATGAACATTTGCACATGTTCACTATATCAACTCCACACTATATCAACTGGGCTATATCAACTCCACACTGAACCCCCTCATCTACCCCTTGTGCAATGAGAACTTCAAGAAGACTTTCAAGAGAATTCTGCACATTCACTCCTAAGGGAGGCTCCAAGGGGATGCAACAAAGTAATCCTTATGATGTCCAACAAGGAAATAAGGACAAAGGCCTGTGTGTTGCCAGGCAGGCACCTGGGCTTCCTGGAATCCAAACCACAGTCTTGGGGGCTGAGTAGTTTGGAAAGATCTTAGGCACCATGGAAGAACAGCAAATGGCTGTGATCAGCAGAGAGCTTGAACTTTGAGGAGGAAGCAGAATCTTTGCAAGAGAATTAGACCTGTTTCTTATAAGTGGGTTCAAAAAGAAAAAAAACCCATAAAAATAAAAGAGAGAGAGAATTAGACCTGGATGGAGCTCTCCTGCTTCTCAGGAACTGTAGGAGCCTCAGACTCCCATTGTAATTCAAGCTTTCAGAGTCAAATGATTGAAAACTGGAGGAACACATGGCTAGGGTTCCATCAGAGCATTGAAAAGAACTCTTGAGCCTTCCTAGAATGGAGCTGTATGACTGTGTAGAGACCTTATCCATGTGAATAGTTGCTGTCCCCTTCCAGGGGTCACTCTGAGAGGCATGACAGCTGTTCCACAGGGGCTGTCCTTTCTCAGAAAACTTCTATTCTGAGCCTCTTTTACAGCTTTCTCCAGAACCAGTGTCTGAACCACCCGGGATATTCTGCCTTATTATTTCTTAATCACACATGTTTAGAGTGGATAGAAAATTATGCAGCTTGCACACCCATTGTTTTTAACTCCAGATTTCCTTTGGCTATTAAAAAAGTGGTGGCAAAAGCCATCCTCAAAAGAAAGAAAAATGAAATATTTGTGAATGGTTGCACATTAAAAATTAAAAGAAGGAATGGGGAGAGAATGCCATATTTTTTGAGGGCTGTACTAGTTTTATCTAATTTAAGCCCTACAACACCCTACAGGAGGGTAGTTTTCTAACTCTAGTTTGCAGAGGAGCAAATTGAGGTGCAGCAAGGTGAGAGAGGTACCCAAGGTCACATAGCTAGTTATGTGAGAAAGTTAGAATAAAAATCCTCTGGGGTTCCAGCTTATTGGGGCATATTTCCTCCAAAATGTCTGGTCATGGTGGCTCAAGCCTGTAATCCCAGCACTTTGGGAAGCCGAGGTGGGCAGATCATTTGACGCTAGGAGTTCGAGACCAGTCTGATCAACAGACAAGGCAAAACCTTGTCTCTACTAAAAATACAAAAATTAGCTGGGCATGATGGGGCATGTCCATCATGTCCCATTGGGAATCTGAGGCATGAGAATCGCTTGAACCTGAGAGGTGGAGGTTGCAGTGAGCTGAGATCACATCACTGTACTCCAGCCTGGGCAACAGAGTGAGACTCTGTCTCAATAAAATAAAATATTTTAACAATGTGCCCTCTTAAGTGTGCATACATATACACACACACTATTCCCAAGAGTGGTGGCAGCTCAAAACAATATGTTGAAGAACAGCTGACATGGAGTTCCTGTGCACCTACAGAAGGTGAGGCTTTGAAGGAGCCAGGTACATTTATCTGTGAGTTCTGTTGTCAAAAAGTCATTGTAATTTTTTATAGCCATACCTGTAAAACAAAAACTAGCAAAGACATAGGAACATACAGTTTTACTTGGTGTTTATGTTGCAATCTGGTTGTGATTTACATTTTAAAACTTGATGCTAAACCATAATATGTATAGCAAATGGAGTGCCTGTACAAGCTGGTACTTTGTATTTTGTGTTCCCCTTTACATGATCTGCTAAAATGAGATATTTTTACCTACCTAAAATATGATGCTTAAAACTAGACTGTATGTGATTTATTTATTTCTACCTTTCTGAGTGTCTTGGACTAAGATGTATTGAAATGTACTATCAAATGTTAACAAAGTTTGATGTGGGGTTTCTCTTCAGTTTCTGATCACATTTATAAATGTCTTTTCAAAAGGATTTACTTTTTATAAAAAGCTTCATTCTCACTCTGCTTTGCATCCCCAAAACTTCTTCTTGTTCAAAACTGGGGGACTTTAGGAGACTTTAATCCCAGTTTCAGAAGCTGCAGCTGTTCTGTTTCCAGGTCAGAAACCATTGTTCAGAAGATCTCCCTGTGAGAGAGTCGCTCCTCAGGGTCCTCAGGACCAAAGAACACTCACAAAGAGCACTCCACACAGACAAGTAGCTAAGTGTCTATCATTTATCTTGAACGTTCAAGGCAACTAGTGGAGAGAACTGATTGTGAGTTCTGCCTGTGGGTCAAAGAGACCTGGATTTGAGTCTGACAAGAATAAGAAATGGTCAATAAATATAAATTCTCAGAGTCTAAGGAACAAGGTCTATGCTTTATTGTATACAGTGTCTATAGTGCTTGCATAGTGTCTGGTATACAGAGGGCACTCCTATGCATTTTTAAAACACGCTGAGCACATACCATGTGCCAGGCTTTGTGTTTTCTCTAATGTTATGTAGTGTTATTGCTGCCATTTTCAAATGTTACCTTTACAACAACCTCATGAAGGAGATTTCCCTTTTTACAAATAGGCAAACTGAGGCCCAGAGAGGTTGAGGAACTGCTCAAAGTTCTGATTCTGGAATGTGCTTCCTGTCCACTGTCTCAATCTGCTCTTCCTACTCCTGTCTGAACAATAGAAATTAAGTTTTGACTGTATAAAAGACAACAGACTGAGGAGAGAGATCCAAGATGGCTGATCACTAGTAGCTCGGCATTGTAGCTCCCAGAGAAAGCACACAGAATGAGAGGACGCCACACTTTCAGACGAATTTTTGTTACCCACGGACCGGAAGATTCCCAGTGGAGGAGCCCTACGGGTCACCAGGGTGGCTCTTGTGACCGGCATCGTGGTTTTGCCAGTGCCCCGGTGCAGCGGTTCTTGATGCAGAGTAAACAGGACTGGGTCCCCTTTTGATCGACATTTGGAGCTCTAGGAAGGCAGAGTCGCCCATTTACCTGATTGGAGAAGGGACTTAAGAGGGAAGCCAGACCGGAGATTCCCGGGCAGAAAAGCACCACGAATCTTAATGCTGCTGTTTTGGCCGGTGCAGTGGGTTGCTCAGATTTCAGTGCTGGGAATCAACAAGTTGGATGTCCACTCAGAGACCTAATTTGAAAGTAGGCAATTACAAAGATGACAGGTGGATGAACTTACAATGATGGGAAGAAACCAGCGTAAAAAGGCTAAGAATACCCAAGATCAGAATGCCTCTTCTTCTACAGGTGATCACAGTTCCTCATCAACAAGAGAACAAGGCCTGATGGAGAACGAGTGTGTTCCAATAACAGATTTAGGCTTCAGAAAGTGGATAATAAGGAACTTTAGTGAGCTAAAAGAACATGTTCTAGCCCAATGTAAAGAAACTAAGAACTTTGAAAAAAGGTTTGACGAAATGCTAACGAGAATTGACAATTTAGAGAGGAATATAAGTGAATGAATGGAACTGAAGAATACAATATGAGAACTTCTCGAAGTGTGCACAAGTTTTAACAGTCGAATTGATCAAGCAGAAGAAAGGATATCAGAGGTCGAAGACCAACTTAATGAAATGAAACGAGAAGACAAGATTAGAGAAGAAAGAGTAAAAAGGAATGAGCAAAGTCTCCAAGAAATATGGGGCTATGTGAAAATACCTAATTTATGATTGATAGGTGTACCTGAATGTCATGAAGAGAATGAATCCAAGTTGGAAAATATTCTTCAGGAAAACTTTCCTAATCTAGTAAGGCAGGACAATACTCAACTCCAGCTAATCCAGAGAACACCACAAAGATATTCCTCAAGTAGAGAAACTCCAAGACACATAATCACTAGATTCACTAGGGTTGAAATAAAGGAGAAAATTCTAAGGGCAGCTAGAGAGAAAGGTCACGTTACCCATAAAGGGAAGCCTATCAGACTCACGGCAGACCTCTCACCAGAAACCCTACAAACTAGAAGAGAGTGGGGGTCAATATTCAATATCCTCAAAGAAAAGAATTTTCAACCCAGAATCTCATATCCCGCCAAACTAAGCTTCATAAGCGAAGGAAAAAGAAAATTTTTCGCGAACAAGCAAGCACTCAGAGATTTCATCACCACCAGGCCTGCTTTACAAGAGCTTCTGAAAGAAGCACTACAAACAGAAAGGAACAACCAGTATCAGTCATCCCAAAAACTTACCAAAACGTAAAGAGTATCTCTATAATGAAGAATCTACATCAACTAATGGGCAATATAGCCAGCTAGCATTAAATGACAATATTGAACTCACAAATATTAATTCTAAATTTAAATGGATTAAATGCCCCAATCAAAGACACAGACAGGTAAATTGAATAAAAAGTCAAAACCCATTGGTACGCTGTATCCAGATCCAGATAGATCTATTTCACAAGCAACGACATACAAAGACTCAAAACAAAGGGATGAAGATTCACCAATTAAATGGAGAGCAAAAAAAAAAACCCAAAAAACAGGAGTTGTAACTTTCGTCTCTTACAAAATAGACTTTAATAGTAACAAAGACTAAAAGAAACAAAGAAGGACATTACATAATGGTAAAAGGATCAATGCAACAACAGGAGTTAATGATTATAAATATATATGCACCCAACACAGGAGCACCCAGATACATAAGACAAGTTCTTAATGACTTATAAAGAGACCTGGACTCCTGCACAATAATAGCGGGAGATTTTGACACCACATTGTTAATATTCAATGGATCAATGACATAGAAAATTAACAGAGACATCTATGATTTGAACTTAGACCTGGAATAAGTAAACTCAGTGAATATTTATAGAATTCTCCACCCCAGGTCCACAGAACATACCTTTTTCTCAGTATCACATTACACCTACTTTGAAAGTGACCACATAATTGGAAGTAAATCACTCTTCAGCATTTGCATAGCATTTCACAGACTTAAATGAAATATTGGTTGACTGTTTGTTTGTTATTTTCTTCCCTTATTCCTTCCTGTCTCCGTTGTTAAGCACAATTATCAGCATAAAAGAGGTTTTTAATACCTATTTTTAGATTGCATTCCAGCCCAGGCAATAGAGCAAGAATCCTGTTTTCTCTCCCCCTTTTTCTTTCTCTTTCTTTCTTTCTCTCATAAAAAAAATAAATAAAAAATTTAAAAAATTAAAAATTAAAAAAAAAAGACAACAGACTGTAATACAGAAATGTCATCCCCAGCCCACTAAGAAAGCCCCAGCCCTCAGTGGCTGATGGCTTGCAAAAAATCCAGATGAAGCCAGGCCTTCTGCCCTAAATACTAAAGTAAGACCTCCTAAGAGAAGGCTGTCATAGGGACCTTGATCGTTAAGTAAGAACCTCGCCGACCTAGAAACTCCTTCAGGATTCTTTTCATGGGTTTAAGGCTGATTAACTTCAAGCCAGTTCTTCAATTGACCAACTGCCCAATTTACCAAACATTGGCTTCTTTGTAACTATTCACAAAGTTTACTGAAATTCATATCTGATGAGGTTTCTAATCACGTTTTCCTACAATGGTTGTGAAGTTGCAGTACATGATTTTGGATTTTTTCATGGCAGCACATTGAAGAATGTTCAATTTGTCTTTGCCTCCAGCTTGCTGCTACTGCAGGGAGAGACAGGAAAGGAGAAATAGAGGTAAAGAGACTGCGGGTGACAGAGGGGAAAAATAGGAGGAAATGGGGGTGGGGAGACAGGCATCAAAGAGGAAGGACTAAGGAGAAAAGGTGGGGGACAGTGAATGGGAGAGAGAGGACAAGGGATGTGCAGGAGATGAGGATACTGAAAGGCAGAAATGGGGAGTGATTGTGAGAGGAGTGATTGTACTTCTTAGTAGAGAGGAGCTGGGCATAGTGGCTTATACTGGTAATCTCAACTCTTTGGGAGGCTGAGGTGGGAGGATCACTTGAGCCCAGGAGTTGGAGGCTGCAGTGAGCTATGATCATACCACTGCACTCCAGCCTGGGCAACAGAGCAAGACCCTGTTTCTGAGAAAAAAAAAAGAGGCAGAGAGATGGAAATATGAGGAGGAGGCAACGGGAGAAACTGAGACATGGGGAGACAGAAGAGAAGCAGAGTAAGGGAGTGAAAAGAAAGTAAATTGAATGGCATAATATTAATACACTCTAGAAAAATCCACATTCAGGAACATATTCTTCATTAATGTACTCATAAGTTAAATATATTCAAAGGCAGAATAAACCACCCTTATATTTTGATAAATAGAAAATTCCTTAAAATGCGCCGCTGAAAACAAAATAAAAACCAATGAGAGCAAAAGAGAGTATCACATCAATCTTTAAAAGCTTGTGAAGCCCCTCCACTCAATAGAAATTGCTATAAACCTTATACATTGGTAATGTTAGCAAAGAGTTAGAAAATCTTTGAGCTTGCAAATTGTCCGTTTAATAAATTGGTCATTTGGCTACTTGGCTTGTGGACAAACTCTGACCTCTTTTGAAGATGGGCACTGCATGGACTTCCAGGAGTTGGATTTAATAGTCTTAACTCAGGATGAAAAAGATGCTGGGACACCCCTGGTTGTTTATGCACCCTAAGTGCCATAGAGAAACATGCTGTTCGCCAGGCATGGTGGCTCATGCCTGTAATCCCAACACTTCAGGAGGCTGACATGGGCAGATGGCTGGAGTCCAGGAGTTCAAGACAAGCCTGGGCACCATGGTAAAACCCTATCTCTACTAAAAATACAAAAATTAGCCAGGTGTGGTGGCACACACCTGCAGTCCCAGCTACTTGGGGGGCTGAGGCAGGAGGATCACTTGAGCCCAGAAAGTTGAGGCTGCAGTGAGCCGAGATTAGGCCACTGCACTCCAGCCTGGGTGATAAGGTGAGACTCTCTCTCAAAATAAAATAAAAATGGAACAATGCTGTTAAAGATCCTATTTGCCAATATCTATCATTCTACTGTTTGTCGGGCTTTCAAAGCCTAGCTTGACTTGACGTATCATGCTTATTGTGGAGAGCACGTACTCTCCTCAACTGAGATGCAAGACAAATGATGAGGGTGGATTGACCTGAATCACTGTAGCCTTGAATAAGTGTCACAGAGCCTCGTGACCCTGCTGTGTCTGAGAACATTCTTTGCCTTTTTAAGGCTCCTGGCTCTGCATCTTTCTTAATGCTCCATATTCTTGGAGCTCCAGTGGTCTGCCTACCCCATCCCAGGCAGCAGAGGCAGGTCTTCTTCTCTGAGCCTCATCCTGTCTCCCTGCTAACAAGGAAGCTTCATTTGTGGTCTGAGCAATCATTAGCTCTGGTCCCCACATCTATGTTGGATTCCCAGACCCTATCTGTTAATTAACAAATATTTTTTCCAGCACTTCTTAGGCCTTTAGGAGACAATGCCTGGTCTGAGACAGAAATACATGATTTCAACCCTGTGAAGCTACTTCAGGTTTGCAAATGACAGAAATCAACTTTTTTGAATGGTTACTAGAGTATCTTAGTCTGTTTTGTGCTTCTATAACAGAATACCACAGAATGGGTAATTTATAAAGAACAGAAATTTATTGGCTCACAGTTCTGGAGACTAGAAAGTCTAATATCAAGGCACTGGCGTCTAGTGAGGACCTTCCTGATGCTTCATGACATGGTGGAATAGCAAAGAGAGGGCAAGAGAGAGCAAAAGGGAGCAATCCCACTCCTGTAATAAAGAATCACTCCCATGATAACAGCATTAGTGCATGCATGAGGCTGGAGACCCAAGACTTAAACACCTCTTAAAGATCCCACCTCCCAATATGATCGCAATGGCAATTACATTTTAACATGAATTTTGGAGGGGACAATCGTTCAAGCCACATAGCATGGCATACTTTGTGGAATCTAGTGATGTTTTGGATGACTCTGTCTTGAGGAGGGCTTCAGCCAAGTCAGCCATAGGAATCTCAAGCTAAGAATTCAAGGAAATGCCTTCTCCAGAATATTGCCAATGACCTACATAAACTAATCCTATTCCCACTCTATGAACATCAGTTCAAAACCCCCAAACTCAGGGTAAACAATTATCCTGTGTCCACTTCACTCTGGAGGAGGTGGAGGCTGGGGTGGCACAGGTGGTACAAACATAGCTGGAGAATCAGCAGTTCCCAGAGAAGCAGGGATTACTGTGACAGAGGCTCTAAAAGGCGTTTATTATAAAATCACAAAACCCAGCAGTGGAGTCAAACTTATAAAGAACTAACTTTAACTTAGGCTCCAATGTGCTCAATAGAGTAAACCTGGAGGTGGTGAGTATGAGGCATACCCCTTGCCTAGCATATAATCAAGAAATAACTGGCCATGCATGGTGGCCCATGCCTGTAACCCCACATGTAGGGAGGTGTAGGGAGGTGTAGGGAGGCAAATCACTTGAGGCCAGGAGTTCAAGACCAGCCTGGGCAACATGGAGAAACCCCCATCTGTACTAAAAAGACAAACATTAGCCAGGTGTGGTGGTGGGCTCCTGTAATCTCAGGTACTCGGATGGTTGAGGCATGAGAATCACTTGAACTCAGGAGGCAGAGGTTGCAGTGAGCCAAGATCGCACCACTGCGCTCCAGAGCCTGGGTGACAGAGTGACACTGTAGAAAGAGAGAGAGAGGAAGGAAGGAAGGAAGGGAGGGAGGGAATATAGATATACTCAGTCAAACAATCCATAACATTGCTCTGCCTATGGAGTAGCTATTCTTTTTAATTCCTTTTCTTTCTTAATAAACTTGCTTTCATTTTTCTCTATGGACTTGCCTGGAATTCTTTCTTGTGAGAGATCCAAGAACCTTCTCTCGGGGTCTGTATCGGGACCCCTTTCTGGTAACTACTATAGAGATTTGTTTTGCTGATTTTAGAACTTTCTATCAGTAGAATTATTTAATATGTACCCCTTTTTTCCATCAACATTTTGTCTAAGTTTCACCCACACTTCAAATGGGTTGTGAAGACTGAGAAAGGCTTACACAAGCACAGCCAGGGTCAGAGCATTGCAGGGATGGAGATATAAAGGAGCAGAATGTGCTTGACTAGAAGTAGTTTAGTGTGACTTCAGTGTGCAGTTTCAGAGGGCAGCAGCAGGAGAGGAAACTGATACAGTCAAAACAGTTGGCAATGTTGAATTTTACTTGAGCCCTTTGCTCTTGGAAAACAGTAATGTTACTGGAAAGGGGTACTGGCTGGGCACAGTGGCTCATACCTATAATCCCAGCACTTTGGGAGGCCAAGAGAGGCAGATCACTTGAGATCAGGAGTTTGAGACCAACCTGGCCAACACAGTGAAAACCCATCTCTACTAAAAATACAGAAATTAGCTGGGTGTAGTGGCACACATCTGTAATCCCAGCTACTTGGGAGGCTGAGGCATGAGAATCACTTGAGACAGAGGTTGCAGTGAGTTGAGATTGTGCTACTGCACTCCAGCCTGGGCAATGACAGAGTGAGATTCTGTCTAAAAAAATATATATTAATAAATAAAAATAAAAAAAGAAAAAGAAAAGAAAAGAAGGGGGTCCTGATCCAGACCCCAAGAGAGAGTTCTTGGACCTCAGGCAAGAAAGAATTCTGGGAGAGTCCGTAAAGAGAAAGTTTATTAAGAAAGCAAAGGAGGCCCAGTGCAGTGGCTCACACCTGTAACCCCAGCACTTTGGGAGGCTGAGGCGAGAGGATCACGAGGTCAGGAGTTCGAGACCAACCTGACCAACATGGTGAAACCCCATCTCTACTTAAAATACAAAAATTAGCTAGGTGTGGTGGCACACGCCTGTAATGCCAGCTACTCAGGCTGAGGCAAGAGAATCACTTGAACCCAGAAGGCGGAGGTTGCAGTGAGATGAGATCATGCCACTGTCCAGCCTGAGTGACAGAGTGAGACTCCGTCTTGGAAAAAAGAAAGAAAGCAAAGGAGGCTGGGCACAGTGGCTCACGCCTGTAATCCCAGCACTTTGGGAGGCTGAGGTGGGCAGATCACCCAAGGTCAGGAGTTCAAGACCAACCTGGCCAACATGGTGAAACCCCGTTTGTACTAAAAAATACGAAAATTAGCCAGGTGTCGTGGTGCATGCCTGTAATCCCAGCTTCTAGGGAGGCTGAGGCAGGAGAAATCCTTGAACCGGGAGGCTTATTTTTCTCTGAGGCACTGAGATCTATTTCCAACAGAAGGTTGCAGTGAGCCAAGATAGCGCCACTGCACTCCAGCCTGGGGAACAATGAGACTCCATCTCAAATTAAAAAAAAAAGAAAGAAAAGAATTGCTACTCCATAGGCAGAGTGGAGGCACTGGCTGGTCAATTGATTATGCTAATAGTTATTTCTTGATTATATGTTGAACAAGGGGTGGATTATTCATGAGTTTCCAGGAAAGGGTTGGGCAATTCCTGGGACTGAGGGTTCCTCCCCTTTTTAGACCATATAAGGCAACTTCCTGACATTGCCCTGGCATCTGTAAACCGTCATGGCAATGGTGGGAGTGTCCTTTAGCATGCTAATCCATTATAATTAGCATATAATGAGCATCGAGGATCACCAGAGGTTAATCTCGTTGCCATCTTGGTTTTGGTGGGTTTTGCCTGGCTTCTTCAGCACAACCTGTTTTATCAGCAAGGTCTTTGTGACCTGTGTCATGCCCTGACCTACAGCTTTATCATGTGACTAAGAATGCCCAACCTCGGCTGGGCACGGTGGCTCTCGCCTGTAATCCCAGCACTTTAGGAGGCTGAGGCAGGCGGATCACGAGGTCAGGAGTTTGAGATCAGCCTGATAAACATGGTAAAACCTTGTCTCTACTAAAAATACAAAAAATTAGCCAGGCTTGGTGGTACACACTTGTAATCCCAGCTACTCAGGAGGCTGAGGCAGGAGAATCGCTTGAACCTGGAAGGTGGGGGTTGCTGTGATTGTGCTGAGATTGTGCCATTGCACTCCAGCCTGGGCAACAAGAGCAAAACTCCATCTCAAAAAAAAAAAAAAAAAAAAAAGGCCCAAACTTCTGGGAATGCAGCCCAATAGGTCTCAGACTTACTTTACCCAGCCCCTATTCAAGATGGAGTCACTCTGGTTTGAATGCCTCTTCTAGTATTGGTTAAGAAATCCTTATTGGGCCGGGCGTGGTGGCTCACGCCTATAATCCCAGCACTTTGGGAGGCTGAGGCGGGTGGATCACGAGGTCAAGAGATCGAGACCATCCTGGTCAACATGGTGAAACCCCGTCTCTACTAAAAATACAAAAAATTAGCTGGACATGGTGGCGTGTGCCTGTAATCCCAGCTACTCAGGAGGCTGAGGCAGGAGAATTGCCTGAACCCAGGAGGCAGAGGTTGCGATGAGCTGAGATCGCGCCATTGCACTCCAGCCTGGGTAACAAGAGCGAAACTCCGTCTCAAAAAAAAAAAAGAAATCCTTTTTGGCTGGGCATGGTGGCTCACGCCTGTAATCCCAGCACTTTGGGAGGCTGAGGCAGGTGAACCACCTGAAGTCAGGAGTTTGAGACCAGCCTGGCTAACATGGTGAAACCCCATTTCTACTAAAAATACAAAAAATTAGCCGGCGTGGTGGTGCATTCCTGTAGTCCCAGCTACTCAGGAGGCTGAGGCAGGAGAATCTTTGAACCCAGGCAATCCTTGAACACTGCAAACTTGAGGCAGAGTTTGCAGTGAGCTGAGATGGCGCCATTGCACTCCAGCTGGGCAATAAAATCGAAACTCCATCTCAAAAAAAAAAAAGGAAAAAGAAAAAAACGATGGGCAAAGTGGCTCAAACTTGTAATCCCAGAACTTTGGGAGGTGGAAGTGGGAGGATCACTTGAGTCCAGGAGTTCAAGATAAGCCCTGGCAACATAGCAAGACCCAGTCTCTACAAAAAATGGAAAAAAAAAAAAAATAGCCTGCTATGGTGGCATGCACCTGTAGTCTCAGATACTTAGGAGGCTGAGATGGGAGGATCCCTTGAACTCAGGAGGTTGAGGCTGCAGTGAGCTATGATCACTCCAGTGTATTCCAGCCTTGGTGACAGAGGGAGATCCTGTCTCAAAAAAGAAAAACATAGAGAGGGAGAAAAACAAAGAGAAATCTTTCTTAATCTTTTTGTGCTTCAGAAACTGTTCACTCCAAAGAAACACCCATTCTCATGTCACTTAAATGACTCATGGTTGCCTCCCTTGTTTACTGTGGCAAGGTCAGACACAGTCCTTCTGAGTTCCCATTACTGGCTTCATAAATGATTACAGAGCTGCTTGTCTCCACTGACCAGTTGGAAAAGATGCTTGTTAACCAAACTTGGGTTAAGTTTCTTTCCTTTCCCCAGGTTCCTCACTTTAACCCACTCTCAGCTTGAGCTAGCATCAACTCCTCCTGAGAATAGGTTGGCCTCAAGATAAACATTCTCTAATCTGCTATCTAATCAAGCCACCCTTTCATCCCACTTCCCCTGTTTGGCTGTTTCTAGCTTTGTTTACCTACCTTCCTTTGGAGAGGGTGAAGGGTGGGGAAACCCTCTTTTTCCCTAACCCTTGAAACATCTGTGGATTTTTTGGTCAGAGTGATTGCCCTATTGCAATAGTCTCCCTTTGCTATTGCATAGTGCTTTCTCTGCTACCTCTCCCACTTCTTGCAGTAATCGTTTCTAATAAGCATCCTTATTAAGTTTGGATTTGTTTTCTTATTTGCCAGAACCAAAGAGACTTCTGATTACATTCCTGGCCCAAAATCCCTTTAAATTTCAGCAAGCCACCTACCTTTTCTTAGATTCTGTTCTTTCATATGTAACTTGGGGATACCTATCAGGACTCTTGTGAGAATTAAAGATGTAAAACCCTGAAAACATGGTTGCTAGTCAATTAATAGCAGTCATCACTCTTGTTATTATGAGTCTAGAGTGGTACATCAGAGTTAATTTGTGAAAGGCCTTACTGGCCAGATAGAGAAACCTGTCATAATCACTGCTGTTATCTTCAACACATGTCCAGTGCTTCTCACACGCATAGTATCTAACCAGCAAGTATTGACAGGGAATAACTTTATCTCACTGACAGTGGGAGCGATGAGAATGATGGCTGGTTTAGAAAAGGCAGGTTGGTCACTGTGGACATTCACTGGCCTTTTACTACTAAAATTCTCATCTGACTCTCCACACCTGCCACCCTGATGGCCCCTGTGCTGCGTTTGATGCCGCCTCTCTTGGAGAATGGCCATGGTGATCATTCCTGTCATCCTCTGAAATCAAAACAGAGAACGTGGAGCACTTTTTTAAAAGCCTGAAGGGAATGTAGACATTCCTACACCTGGCGAGACGTTTCCCTAGTCTCTCCTCGGTTCTCCCCCCGGGGGTGTCACCGCCCTCTGATGCCCCGCCCTCCCCACGACTCTAGTTCCTCCCACGACTCAAGTTCCTCCCACGTAGCCCGGTGCTAGGGGCGCATTTCCCCGGCTTGCCGCGGCTCCTTTGCGCACGCCCAGTGGTAGGCGTGGGCAGGGCCGCGTTGCGTCATCAGGGCGCGCGCCGCAGAAAGCGCTGTGGTTGCCGGAAGTTGAGTGGCGGTAAGTGAGCCGCGGCGGGTGAGGGTGTAGTGGGGTCTTACTGGGCCGGTTTTGGAGGCCAGGAGTTAAGGGGCGAGCTCGCCAGGGAAGGCGAGGGTCACAGCAGGTCTCAGGATCCTCCTCTGCCGGCTTCTGGGCGGTCCTTCTTTCTCCAGGGACTCACTGATTCCGGCTGTCGCCCTTCCTCTGTAGCCGCGTCCCCTCAGACTGGTTCAGTCCGGGGTCTTCTGACTAGGAAGCTCCTGCTAATTTCCTATTAGCCTCTCCTGTCCTCTTGGTAGGGAATGCTCAGAATCTTCAATGTTGGAACATGGGAGCTAGGACATTTGGATTCTCAGCCTGGCTGTGTCTGGATTTCGCTGTCTCTGGCACGTTCCTTCCCGTTCTGAGCTGCTTTCCCCTCATCTGTAAAATGGGAATGATAATCTGTCATTTGTTAAGTGAGAAGATTAAATAAGTTTACTTTCTGAGAAAGAAAGTTCTCGATTCCATGATTACAGGGTTAGAAACTAATGCATAATAAGAAATCCGGTAAAGTAAATGTAGGTGTTAGAACATTTGTCAGAAATAGAGTCAAACTTTTAATTTTACCAGAATGAATTTTATAAGTACAGTACTAACATACATGATGTTGGAGAAGTAAAAGCCAAACTGTGTGGGTGTGTGCACGTGCGAGCAGTTTCCTGATTTTTAAACACTGGCGACTGTTGCAATTTTTTTAAAAATTGGCAAGTAATTCTGTTTTTTAAAAACATTGGCAACTCAATCTTTACAAAACCTTGTTCAGCTGTAACCAGTCATATCTGTGGCTGTCAGTTTGGGACCTCTGGGTCCCAGGCTCCCTTTTTCATTGACTACTTAAGATTTTTTTTTCTCTGACACCTCTGCCCACTGGCCAGATTTCTTCAGTGACAGAAAGCTTTCTACTTCTGGTTGCTCCTGTTTGGTCCTCTCCCAGTTCTGACTCTTAGGTTGAGCTGAAAGCCATTACTCAGTAATCTCAGCTCACTGTTTCCCCTTCAGGCTCTTAGAATCACTCTTGCCCTCCATCATTGAAAGCTGCTAGTTTGTCTTCCTCTTCCCACCTTTTTTTCTCTAGGCTAAGCATATTTAACGTATTTGCTCATAGTAAACTTAACAATTTTGTCGTGTTTTGTTATATCCCCAGCATATAGAGCAATGCCTAGCATATATGCTCAATAAATATTTGTTGAATGAATGAATACAACAAATATTTGCCTGTTGTGTGCCTGGCATTATTGTGGGCACTGGTGATCTATCAGTAAAATAAGATGAAAAAGAACTCTGTTTTATGGCATCTTCTAAAAATAGTGGTAATGGCGGTGGTGGTGACATTGTCAATAAGGGTTGGTAGGTGTTTCAGATCCTGAAATGTACCACAAAAAGAAACAGGGTCATGGGATGGAGAGTAACTTGGGGAGGCATAAAAGCTAGCTCGTCAGGGATGGCTTCCCTGAGGAAATGACCTAACACCTGAATAAAGAAAAGGCCAGTCTTGGAAAGGCTCGTGTTGCTTAACTGCTCCCCTATCCCCCAATGCTGCTCCAGTCTTGTTAAGCTGCTTGCACGTGTGTCCATGTATAGCCTTCTGCTTCTACTGCTTCGAACATCTCCCCTTCCCCTTCCATTTATCTTGGCCAACTCCTTCCTGCCCTCATGTGACATGATTTTGAAATCCTTTAAGAGCTGAATACTGGACTTTCCATTATTCAACCACAAGTTCCCTTTTCTGTTCCTAGCCAGCATCTCATTATGGAGAATAATGTGTATCTTACTCATTTTTGTATCCCCAGCTTGCAGTACAGTGCCAGACAAAGAGCTCAGCTAAGGCTCTGTGTCTGGCACTGCACAACAAGCTGGGGATACAAAAATGAGTAAGATACACATCCCTGTCCTCAAAGAGTGTACTTTTTTTTAAGTCAAGGAGATAGCAATGATATGGCATGAAGCTATTGCAGGGGTTTGGTAGAGGAGGACTTAGGGTGTTCATAAGTCAGGCTAACTCATCAGAGAAGGCTTCAGTGAGGAGGTGCTGCTTTAGCCAAGACCTAAAGGATGAACAGGATTTGACAGGTGAAGAGAGGTGCAAGATGGGATGAGCAAAGGGCTAGACTAGAGGTGAGAATGCATGGCCTGCTTGTGGTTCACCGGAGTGGCAGTGTGGTGGTGTAGGATGAGAAGTGACTGGAAAGGTAAGTGGTAGCCACATTGTGAAGAGCCTTGTGAACGATAACATGTTAAGAGCACATAGACTTTGGGATCCAAGATAGCTTCATACCGATATTTGCATTGCCACTGAACTAGTTTTGTGACCCTGGGCAAGTCACTTCCTTTCTAAGCTTCAGTTTCCTCATCTGTAAGAAGGAGAAATAAAAACTGAATGAGGTGATATGTTACTCACTTGGCACTGGTAGATGATAAACACTCAATAAACAGGAGTCATTAATATTGCCAGGTCCAGAAGTTTGGACTCTAAAGTGTGGGGGCGAGGGTGGAGAGCAGGACACTGAAGATTTGAATATTTTTTTTTTTTTTTGAGATCAAGTCTCACTCTGTTCCCTGGCTGGAGTGCAGTGGCGCCATCTCAGCTCACTGCACCCTCTGCCTCCTGAGTTCAAGCGATTCTCCTGCCTCAGCCTCCCAAGCAGCTGGGACTAAAACAGGCTTACACCACCACATCCAGCTAACTTTTATATCCCTAGTAGAGATGGGGTTTCACCATGTTGGCCAGGATGGTTTTGATCTCTTGACCTCGTGATCCACCTACTTTGGGCTCCCAAAGTGTTGGGATTACAGGCGTGAGCCACCATGCCTGGTCAGGACACTGAAGATTTCAAAACAGATGTGACATCCTCTCATTGTTTTAAATTACCCAGGCAGCAATGTGGTGATTACATTGGACAGAACAAGACAAGCAGGGCACCAGTTGGGGACAGTTGCAGTGATCCAGGTGACAGGATGAAAGTCTGGATGAAGGCAGTGACAGTGGAGATGGAGAGGGATGGAAGAAGTTGAGAGATTAAGGAGGTGGAATTTGCTGGACTTGGAAACTGATTGGATGAAACAGAGGAAGGGAACAAGAATCGGGATCCTGGTGGCAGGAGGGCAGAAGTGAATTTGCTGTGTGGAGTTGAGCAGTAACAAAATTCTGTGATTAGTGTCTCTGATTAGCCCTGACCTCCTCTTTGATTTTATTGGAAGTCAGTTTGCCTCCTGCGTCCATTTCTACCCATGGGATTGAAATTCACTAATGTCTTCCTCTCCTCTTTCTATCTCTTGATCTCCCCACCCTTCTCCAGTTTGATTAAGGCCTGATTGTATAATCAAGGGAGAATAAATACTGGAGGTGCTGCTCTGTTAATTGGTAATCAATTTGTATTTCCATAATCTTGGCAGACTGAGGAACAGCCTATTCACTCCATCTCAGACCAGCTTCAGAATAATCACTTTTGGGATTTCCTCACACCTTCATCCCAGTTACCATCCTTGAACTTGCTCTGGTTTGTCAACCTCTCTGAGTGTGTGGTACTGAAAGGAAGTCCTCTTTTCTTGAGGACTCTAACCATGCAGGGAAAGACTGCACTTTTCTTTTGTTAACCTAAGGCCCTGCCAGCTCCATTGTAGACACATCGTGCTTTTGACTCTATTACACTGGTGTGCCAGCAAACAGGCCCTCAGCACGGCCCAGCCCTCCCCATATCCTCAGGCAGCTCTCTTGTCCATTTCCCTTTATGTCTTTCACATATTCATTCCTCTCCCCAACCTCCTACCTTGACTTTTGCTCCACTAAGTTGCAGCCATCAATTAAGGCTTCTCAACTTCCTCCTCTGTCCTTTACAAACTGATCTTTAGCTGACCCTATTCTTTTGCCTTTTATTCTAATTCTGTGATAGAAATGGTGTTTAAGACTAAGTCCTCTATTTGTGCTTGAGATCCCATCTCCTCCTGTGCCTCAAGGACCGGGTTCCATCATTTGTTCATTTTCTTTACCGTTTCATCAGCCCTTCCCATTTAAGTATTCTCTGTTTACTCTCATTTTGGAAAAAAACAAAAACCCTTCAATTAACCTGTGCTGCACCCTGTCACGTCTCTTTTATCCAGCCACCTTTCTTGGAAGAGTTATCTGGAGTTGCTACCTCTGCTTAAGTCATCACTGAAATCCTGCTCTCATCCCACCACTCCCCAAAGTCATCGGACCTCAACATTGCCAGATACCTGATCACTTTTCCTTCCTTATCTTTCTTGGCACATCTGACATTGCTGACCTTGCCCCTCACTTAGGAAAACCCAGTCTTACTTTGTATTATCTCTCAGGCCATTTGCCCCTCAATTTCCATTGTGGGCTCTTTTCCTCCCCTTTGTCCCTCACATGCCAGTTTTTGCAAAGACTCTGCCCTCTACTGTATTCTCCTCACCCCCAGCTTCAAACGTGTTTATATGCTCATGACCCCTGTTTTGTATTGTGAGCCTGGATCTCTCTTGAATGCTACCCTCAAACTCAAAGGAGTCTAAAACTAAGCTCCTCATCTTCCCTCTGAACCTGCCATTGTTTCTCCATTTTTGAATCTTGCCAATTCCCCTCCTTCCATTTAGTCATCCAGAATAGAGCCCTGAGAGTTGTCTCAGGCTATTCCTCTGGTACTATCCCTCCTTTCCATCTTCCAAGCCCAGGCAGTCATTAGAGTTCTACAGATTAACTTCCTTGCTATCTTCTCCATTTCTTCCCTCGCTGCCTCAGTTCAGGACCCCCTCCCTTCCTGCCTGTCTTTCTGCACAGCCTCCCAGCTGGTTGCCCTGCCTCAGCAGTCTGGTCCTCACTGCTGTGGATTGCCTTTACTAAAATAGAGATCTATGCTAAAATACAAATGCATAGCTTTTCACATAAGGCTTTTCATGATATGGCCTTTGCCTGTTTTTGTGACATGGTCCAGCTACTCTGCCCCAGGTGCCTCTCCTTGCTGCCATACAGAACTCATTTGTGTTTCCTCAAAATACCGTCCTATTTCATTCATTCATTGTTGTAGTCATCAACAAGTACTTATTAGGCACCTATGAAGTGTTAAGACTGAGTCAGGTGCTAGAAAAACAATGATGAATGGGGAAAATGAGAAGCTGACATGGTTCCTTTCTCATGGAATTTTTATTCTACTGAGGAGGATAACTGCATACATGCTATGAAGATGAGGTACTTGGTGCTCTTTGAGGATTAGAATATCGCAGGATTGACCTAATCAGGAGGTGAGGAAGTCAGGGAAGGCTTCCCTCAGAAGTGATGATTGAGCTGTGATTTGAAGTGAGCAAAGAAATTTCACTAGATAACGGGTATGTGGAGGTGGACAAGAACATTCTAAGCTTGTGCAGAGGCCATGGGGTTGTGGAGTTGATGATGTGGAGCTGAATTAGCTTCCTCCCTTTGCCTGGGGAGTCCCCACTCCCTACCTCTTGCCCCCTCATCCAGGGTTCCTTTGCATGGGGCTTGGGCTGCCATCTAATGCCCCCCTCTTTCCCAGCCATCTGAGGTGAGTTTGGAAGTTAGTGGAACTGTTTTATTTTGCTTTGTTCTGTGACATTGACAAGAGGGCATTACTGCATTTATTGAGAGAGAGCTAGAGATGCTGAACAATCTGCAACGTGCAGGGATAGCTCTAAACAAGAAGGAATTGTCCCATCCAACATGCCTGTAGGGCCTCTGTTGAGAATCTACTTGGATGTTCTTAAAACCTTGGCTTAAGGGTTTCTATAGGACGTTCTTAAACCTTGACTTGGCTGGGTACAGTGGCTCATGCCTATAATCTCAGCACGTTGGGAGGCCGAGGTGGATAAATCATGAGGTCAGGAGTTCGAGACCGGTCTAACAAACATGGTGAAACCCCATCTCTACTAAAAGTAAATTAGCTGGGCATGGTGGCGAGCACCTGTAATCCCAGCTACTCAGGAGGCTGAGGCAGGAGAGAGGCAGGAGAATCACTTGAACCCAGGAGGTGGAGGTTGCAATGAGCTGAGATCATGCCATTGCACTCCAGCCTGGATGACAGAGTGAGACTCTGTCTCAAGAAAATAAAACAAAAGACTTGGCTTAAGGGTTTCTATAGGAAACAGTGTTGCCTTATCATTCTGATTTAGATGTCCCTTCTCCTGTAACATTCTGTACAAACACCAGGCTGTACTGTACTTGTTTTACCTCCAAATTGCTATACTCTGATTCCTCTTCTGTTTTGCTGCCTGCTTTGCCTTCAAAATTATTAGCTCTTTAAAGGTGGGGATCGTAGCTTTTTTGCTATTGATCTCTGAAATGTAGCACAGGGCCAAGTATGTAACTGTTTGTTGAAGAAATAACTAATGGAAACTCCAATTTCTTTCTTTCTTTTCTTTTCTTTTTTTTTTTTTTTTTTTGAGGCAGAGTCTCACTCTGTCACCCAGGCTGGAGTTCAATAGCACAATCTCAGCTCACTGCAACCTCCGCCTCCTGGGTTCAAGTGATTCTTAAGCCTCAGCCTCTCGAGTAGCAGGGATTACAGGTGCCCACCACTACACCTGGCTCATTTTTGTGTTTTTGGTAGAGACGGGGTTTTACCATGTTGGCCAAGCATGTTACTGGTGAACAGTCTGATGATAGTCCTGCTTTTTAAGTGCCTCCTATGGGCCATATGTATGCATTTTCTAGTTTAATCCTTACAATAATTCTGCACAGTAGATGATATCTCCATCTAACAAGAGGAAACAGACTTGGGGAAGTTAAATGACTTGTCCAAGGTGTTGTGGCTAGAAAATATCAGAGGCAGGATTTGAACTCAGGTCTCTCTGGCTCGTGAACCTATGGCCTTTCCAGTCGAGCAGACTGGAAAGGTCCAATTGTTTTCTTGAATTTAAATGTAGGGCCCTATATTTACCTCTACGAAATTTCAAATCTTGTTAAAATAGGCCTGCTATTCCAGATGGTCAGAATTTTTTTTATTCTGAATTTCAGTCATTTGTATTGCCTGTTTCTTTCTGTGTCATGACTTGTATAAAATTGATAAGCAAATCTATATCATTAAGTCACTGGCAAAATGTAATAAGAATACTTTATTGAATATATTTATTTATTTGCCTGTTCCCCCTGCTCTTAGCCCCAGCACAGGGTTCAGTGCAGATGAAGTGCTTAGTAAATATTGATAAATATTCATGTGGATAAATAAAATAAATTGGATAGGCCCAGAGACTAAGCCAAAGACCTTCCACTGTTAGCTTCTTTCTAATTAACATTAATTCATTCAGTAACTAAGATCCTTTGAATAAGATTATTTTACCAGTTCTTAATCCCTCTAATTATGTCAGTATCTAATTCCTGTATATTCATCTCGTCCATCAGGATTTCTAGAACAGCCTTGTGAGAGACATTTCTGAGGTCTGTATATCCTGTGTCCATGATTCTTCCCTGATCAAGGTAGGAATACTGTTACTCTGTCATGACTTTTTCTTAGAAAAACCATATTGTGATTACTTAGGGCTGCTTCATACAGTTATGCAGGCTGTACACTGCACAAGAGACCAAAGCAAAGGGAGTTCCATTTATATCATAGGTATTGTGGGTATAGTTTTGTAATGACAATGGCAGAGAAGGCTACAATGTCTTGAGCTAATGTAATCAAATTTACGCATTTCTCTAAAGGAAGTAAAATCTTGAAGAAGGGGTGTAATTTTCTGATTGCACCGAGGTGCTGAGTGGACTAGAGTGCACTAGTGCATCACAGATTTTGCTTTCCTGGGAGCAAAACTTCTGTTCAGTAGTCTGTAGAACCCATCTTTATTCTTCTCTTTGAAAAATCAAACATTTTGAAAATATGAAATCTGGCCTTCGCTTGGCCTAGTCTTTCTGTACCTCTCCCATTTCTTAGGATTGTTTAAAGATCACCAGAAATGAAAACCACAGAGATGTTATTATTCAGAATCAAGCCTTCATAACTCAGCCAGCTTTTAGGAAACTATCACAGATTTTAGTTGTTGGTTGGCATAGGGCTCCACAGTGATTCAGATGAATCCAGGTGGCTGTCTCAGATGAACAGAGCAATGGGCGACACTGTTGATCAGTGGAGGTAACAAAAGGACTCAGAAGTAGGCACGCTGCCCTCCATCTTCCTGGCAGTATTGCTTCCTCTCCCCTCTTTCCCACATTTTCTCAGCTGTCACTGTCCCTCTCATGTAAGCTTCTTAAACCCCATAATGCTGGTATTCAGTGCATCCATTCTCAAACACTGAGGCTGATGGACACCAGATTGCTTGTGAAGGTGAAGGATATTATAGCAGAAGGAAACCAAAATAAGAGAAAAATAGCTCTGGAAGTAACCAATGAGCAGGACAGATACAGTTTGAAGACTGTGTTCCTGCTTGTTCTCTGGTTGACCCACTGAAGAAGAAATCATGTTGATTCAGAGGTGGCTCAGATGGAGGTGAGGAGGACAACTCACCCATCATAGCAATTATCCTAACTGCCCGTGTGATCAGCTGTTACCACAGAAATCACCTGAAAGCACAGTCACAACCCATTTGGCTGACTTGATGACTTGATGTCCTGTGGAGACATTAGTTTGGCTCAGGGACATCTTGACTCTAATGCAACTTTTAAAAGGAAATGTAGTTTCTGTACCCAGCTCGTTCCTCTGTAGGAGTCCTGAGTTCTCATCTTCTGGTAGAGCCTACTCTTTCTTCTAAGTTTAGAACTTCTTTCCTTCTTTTGGAAGAGAAGGCTTTAAACCTCCCTCTTTAACAGCCTTGTAGATTGTTTCCGAAACTCATGAGGTTGCAGGAGCATCATTAGTCTATAAAATGTGCATTGGCTCCATATGCCAAAGCAGCCCCCTCCCCCACTCCTGGTGATCTCCACCTCCTTTTTACACATCAGCAGCTAAGAACATATTCTGTTTGTCAGCGGGACTTGGTCATGTGGTTTGGTGCTTATTTTAATGACTGCCAGGGCTTGCAGCCCCGCAGCTGGGAAAATGAGAATAGAAGCCTGCTCTATGTGCTCCATTTTGGCCCAGAGAAAGTACTTCAGGGCCAAATTGCAGTTATTCTGGCACTTCTGCTAAGTGAATGGCCCCACTTGGGCTCAGAGAAATCGGACACTGAGTGCTCACTGCACTTTAGAACTTGCTCTTTTGGACTTCTTGACGACCTGTAGTTGGGCACTGACCATTTCCTTTTAATTAAGCCTCTGTTGCAATTGCAGCGCTCCTTTGAGGGAGGTAGACTTTAAATGAGGCATATTTTAGGCAGAGAAAGTTTTCATAGTCAGCATGGGGAAGGGGAACCACATTAGTCGGGTATTGTTGGCTAATATGGGGCAGTAACAAGGAAAACTACCAGCAGCTACCATTTATTGACTGCTTGCTGTATACCAGGCACCGTAGCAAGCACATCACCAACATTTAGCCCCGCCAGCAAGTTCTGGAGTAGGTATACCTGTCCTTATCTTACACCTGAGTAAATCCAGGTGCAGTGGGGTGAAGGAACCTGCCCTAACCTGCCCTGGGCTTCTCAGCCAGTGGAAGGTGGAGGTGGAATCCACACTTGGGTTTACTTAACTAAGACCAGATTCCTGACTGCATTACATTACTTCTGCTTTTATCATTCTTTCCCTGAACCATTAAAAACTTCTCTGCTCATGGCTGAACGTGGTGGCTCACGCCTGTAATCCTAGCACTTTGGGAGGCTGAGGCAGATGGATCACCTGAGGTCAAGAGTTTGAGACCAGCCTGGTCAATGTGGTGAAACAGTGTCTCTACTAAAAATACAAAAATTATCTGGGTGTGGTGGCACATGCCTGTCATCCCAGCTACTTGGGAGGCTGAGGCCAGAGAATCACTTGAACCTGGGAGGTGGAGGTTGCAGTGAGCCGAGATCACACTGCTGCACTCCAGCCTGGGTGACAGAGCAAGACTCCGTCTCAAAAAGCAAACAAAACTCCCCTTCTGTCCTAAAGCAAACAGACAAAAACCTAAAACACACACAGAAAAATTAGAGTGAGATAATTTTTAGCATTGTCAAGTTGGTTTGCTTATGGACACTAGAGGTCTGTGGGTCTAGTTTTCCTAAAGACAGGTTCTTTTGTTTTTGTGTTTTCTCTCCTTCTGTTGTTTATATTCTACAATTACTTCTTCACTTTAAAATGAATTACTTCTTCATTTTAGAAATTCTATACTTCTTCATTTAAAAAAAAATCATACACTTCTTGATTAAAAAAAATCCTATACTGGCTTGATATTTGCTGTGTCCAATCCTATTAGACCCCTGCAGAGGGAGAATGGTTGGGCAGCCTCACTCCAGGAAGCACTTCTGCTTCAATGAATTCCATAAGCAGCCAAGCCAAAATACTTCCATCCTCAGCTTCTTTAATAACAAAATGCCAGAAAACTTTATGGAAATGATTTCTTATTTAGGCTCCTTATTTAGAGCAATGAATTGCTTTTTACCAAAGCAAATTTAAGTAGGTCATCTGTGAACTGTTAGATGAATACATGAAGGTTCTCTTCGTAGGACTGGTGTAGTTTAAAGATAGGGGTTGGGCCGGGTGCGGTGGCTCACGCCTGTAATCCCAGCACATTGGGAGGCCGAGGCGGGTGGATCACGAGGTCAAGAGATCGAGACCATCCTGGTCAACATGGTGAAACCCTGTCTCTACTAAAAATACAAAAAATTAGCTGGGCATGGTGGCGCGTGCCTGTAATCCCAGCTACTCAGGAGGCTGAGGCAGGAGAATTGCCTGAACCCAGGAGGCAGAGGTTGCGGTGAGCTGAGATCGCGCCATTGCACTCCAGCCTGGGTAACAAGAGCGAAACTCCATCTCAAAAAAAAAAAAAAAAAAAGATAGGGGTTTTGTTCTACTTTTTTTTATTTTTTGAGACGGGGTCTCGCTCTGTTGCCCAGGCTGAAATACAGTGGTACAATCATGACTCACTGCAACTTCGATTACCTGGACTTAGATGATCCTTCCATTTCAGCCTCCTGAGTAGTCAGGACCACAGGCATGCACCACCTCTTCAGGTTAATTTTTAAAAATTATTTGTAGAGATGAGTTCTTAATGTGTTGCCCAGACTGGTCTTGAACCCTTGGGCTCAAGCAATCAGCCTGCTTTGGCCTCCCAAAGTGCTGGGATTACAAGTGTGAGCCACTGTGCCTGGCCTTTTTTTTTCCTTTTCCTTCCTGAGACAGGGTCTCACAATGTCACCCAGGCTGAAGTGCAGTGGCACAATCATGGCTCACTGCAGACTCGACCTCTTGGGTTCAAGTGATCCTCCCACCTCAGCCTCCCAAGAAACTGAGACTATAGGCACCTGGCACATTTTTTTATTTTTTGTAGAGATGGGGCCCACTGTGTTGCCCAGGCTGGTCTTGAACTCCTGGACTCAAGTGATCCTCCTGCTTCAGCATCCCAAAGTGCAGGGATTACAGTTGTGAGCCACTGAATCTGTCTCTATTTTACTTCTTTATTCAGAGATAACATACATAAAGTGCACTGATCACAGATATTTAGCTTGTGGCTTTTTACATAGTTATTTGCCTTGTAACCACCACCCAGCTCAAGATATAGAATATTTCCATCTCCCCAGGAGCCTTCCTCATCAGTAGCCCCACCTCACCCTGTAATCACCATTCTAACTTCTGTCAGGTTGATTGGTTTTGCCTGTTGAACTAAGTATAAAGCTGTGTGTATCTGGGTGATAAAATTATTCTTACTGTTTTATTTTGGAGCAGTTTCAAACTTACAGAAATACTGTAAGAATAAGACAGAGACCTTCCATTTATCTATCTCCCGGAGACTCCCATTCAGCTTTTGTCCCAGTAATGCCCTTTTATAGTAGAGCATCATCCCAGGATCACATGTGGCCCCCAGCTGTCAGTCTTTGTGGTCAATCTGAAATTGTCTTCCTTTGACTTTTAAGATGTTGGCACTTTTGAATACTCTAATCCTGGTCATTTTGTAGAATGTTTTTCAGCTTGGGTTTATCTGATGTTTCCTCTCATGAGATCCAGGTTATGTATTTTCATCTGAACACCACAGATGCTGTGTTCTTTCCATGGCATTCTATCAGATAGCACACAGTGTCTGTTTGTCGTGTTGCTGCTGGTGTTAACTTTAATCTCTTCATTAAGTTGCTATCTTAATGACCAGATTTTGTCACTGTAGCTACCGGTACGCTTTCAGAAAGAAAGATTTATTCTTGACTACTTTTGTATGCAATTAAGGTTTTATTTGCACTGATTTGTGCATGTGTGTTTCCTGTCTGCTAAGGTCTTAGTCCTGAAAAAACAATAATAGGGTTAGAGACCGAAGTCGTATGGCATATCACCATATGTTCTTCATGATTCATTATTCCCTATTCCGTGGCAACTAGCTTCCGGGGTTCGTTCTCACAGTCATACAAGCTTGGGTTATTTCTTTCTTTTGGGGAGGAGATCTATAAAAAGTTCCCTGTTATTGTTTTGTGTTTTTTCTTGGTTTATTTTTTGAGACAGGGTCTGGCTCTATCACCTAGGCTGCAGTGCAGTGGCACCATCTTGGCTTACTGCAGCCTCAATCTCCCAGGCTTAAGTGATCCTCCACCTGAGTCTTCCAAGTAACTGGAAACACAGGTGCCTGCCACCACCATACCCAGCTAGTTTTTTTGTATTTTTTTAGAGACGGAATGTTGCCCATGTTGCCTAGGCTGGTCTCAAACTCCTGAGCTCAAGCCATCCTCTCGCCTCAGACCCCCAAAATGCTGGGGTTACAGGTGTGAGCCACCTTGCCTTGAAGATAAAGGTTTCTAAAATTCATCCTAGTAATGATTGAGAGCTGCTCTGCAAGGGACTAGGGACATTGAAAGGAATATAAACCAGGATCTGTATTTGTGAAATTTACAATCAAGTTTGGTGGAGGCAGACAGGTAAGCAAAGAGTTGAAAAACAATACCAAATGTGTAGGTAGCTTAGAGCCAGGAATGATTAAGTATAGCTGCCAGGGGAGGAGTATGAGGGGAGTGAAGACAGGTGAGGCACCTCTGAGAAGGCTTTCCCGGGCAGGTCACCTCCGAGCTGGCTTTTAAAAATGTCAGGCAGTCACAGAAGCAGGGTGAGGGAAAACAGGAAGCACTTTTCAGACAGAGGGGCTGTCAGTTCTAGGCCATGGGGGCCTGAGAGCCACTGTTAGAGGAGCATCAAGTCAGAGGTGAGGAGTGACAGTGCCGTAGGGTAGGACTAGAAAAGTTGGAAGGCAGCAGCAGGGGTCTGGGAGAAAGCATAAGGAAACCATCAGAGGTGTGGTCATATGCCTGCTTACGATGTAGAATGCTGCTAATTCGGTCTTTCCGGAATGTTATGAGCCTCAATAAATATCAAATGAGCTTCGTCTTGGCTTAATGATGCTGAGAGATGTGTGAGTGCTCTGAGTAAACTGTATTTGCCAGTTCATAAAGAAGTATTTGCAGCATTACAAGGTGCCTATTGCAGACCAGCAGATGTGGCCTTAGAATCTGGCCTTCGTCCTCAGCAGTCCTCACTTGTCTTTACTGCCCTTTAAAAAGATTATGCCAAAAATGTTAGTCTCCCTCAAAACAAAATACATTATTGGCACCTTCAAAGAATCAAAGGATAACAGATTTTGAAGATCATTTAGTCCAGTGGTCAGCAAACTACAGCCTGTGGGTTTTGTGCCAAGGGCGTTTTTTATGTAGTCCAAGAGCTTAGAAATTTTTTTTGCAGTTTTTTAAGGGTTGTTAAAAAAAATACACAACAGACTGTTTGTGGCCTGCAGTGCCTTAAAATATTTACTATCTGGACCTCTTAGGAAAAGCTTGCCAACCCCTGATCTTATCTGACTGCCTGATACAGTAATCTTTTGTGCAGTATTACTTGGCAAATAATCATCCAGTATATACTTGAACACTTCCACTAATGGAGAACTCATCTCTCTGATCTATTTCCTGTTTGGACAGCTTAAGCTGTTAGTAATTTTTAAACTCTGCTGAAATTTATCTTACTATATAGCGTCCATCCATTGGCTCTTTGTGGAAAAAGACAGCTATTATTTCGTTTCAGCCTTTACTGAGCTCTTACTATGATCTAGGTACTATGCTCAGTCCTGAAGAAAAGACTGATTTCTTGGAACCAAAGCAGTTGAGCTGATATCTCTCCTTTTCTCTGTCTTCTTCTTGCTATTGTATTAGGACTTTTTTTCTTTAATTGTTTTCGTTATTTTGGTATTGTTATTTTATAAACATAAGACAAACTTTAAGAGGCAAAAAAGGTCATGCAGTGAAAATAAGTCTCCCCACACTCCTCTCTGCTGACCCCCAGCAGCTTTCTTCAGAGGCAACCTTATGGCATGTTTCCTGTGGGGATTTGACCTTAAAGAACAAAAGATTTGGGTCCATTTGGACAGAAACTTTTGATATGTCCTCATTCAGTGTCGTTTCCTGAGCTCCTACTCATGCTGAGTGTGACTCAGTTTTATTTTCATTAAAGTCTGAAATTTGTTCCAAGTTTGGGTGGTAGACACAGCCCCAGGCAGGTTGAATTGGTTAGCCACACACCCTGCTATTTCACTTTAATCTTGACTGAGCTTTTCGGCTACTGTAGACTTTCTTACATTGCTGGAGTTCTTGTTCATCACGGTGTTGAATCCTTATGAAAACCTTTCCTGTTTAATTGGCAGTGACAGAATCCCATCCTGTGTAACTCCTGGGTTTCACATCCTGAAATAGTTTGAAATAAAATTGAAACACACTTACATTGATGCCTATGTCAGTTTCTTTTCTTGACTGTGTCTGAATATAATGTTGAAGTATCAGAGAAATAATCTTTTATCTTTCTAAGCTAAGCAGAGGCCAGAGTTTCACTTGTGCGCTCCAGGGTTATACAGGCGAGCCTTCCTTTTTCAGGAAGTGGATAATGTTTGGATCTAGATTAGTGACACATAAATAACTACCTAGGGCTTACTTCCCCCAGATTCCCCTCTGACCATTACTTTTTAAATCTTGCCTTCCAACTTAAAGACTATAGTGATGGGACATAGATGTGTATGTTCCTAAGTGATACTTTTACCATAGAGTGCCTTCTTTAGGTATTTCCAGAAGATTCCTCATCATGCTGCTGTTGGCTTAAGACTTCTCTGTTTTCCACCTGTCATGGAACAGTTTCAGCAGCTGAACATCAACTATATCCTCTTGTGAAACAGGCTCTTTGGTTCTGTTCAGAATTTCCCTAAGGCCAAATAAGTCAGAAAAATATTTGAAGGATGTGCCTCTTATGCAAATTACTTTTTGTGCAGTCATGGTTCACTGCAGCCTCAGCCTCCCGGTGGGAAGCTATCTTCCCACCTCAGCTTCCTGAGTAGTTGGGACTACAGGTGTGCCTGGCAAATTTTTTAATTTTTTTGTAGAGATGGGGTCTCACCATGTTGCCCAAGCTGGTCTCAAACTCATGGGCTCAAGCGATCCTCCTTCCGCATCCTCCCGAAGAGTTAGGATTATAGGCATGGACCGCTGCACCAAACCTTTTTTTTTCCTCTGTAAAAGTAGTTTGTTTCTGTTTACAAAATACAGGGAAGGAACAAGGGCAATACCTGAAACCCCTTGGTCGCACATCTTCTCAGTCTCTGCTTCTATAAATACCCTTTGTTCAACAGCAAACTCATACTGTACCCGAGTGTTTTCTCACATCTTAGCAGCTTCAGTCTATAGCATATGACCAGGTGGGAAATAGATGCCTCATTCACAGGGTAGGGCTCCCCTCCAATTAGTGTTCCATCTCGCTTTTGCTAATATTGAAACAGAAGTAACTAGTTGGTCTTACTATTTGTTTTTAAAAACTCTGTCATGAACAAGTAGGTCATAAGCAAATTATGTCTACACAACTCCTGGAATTGTTTCAAATAAGTTTATAGGCAGTGACTAAGGCCCTCTCCTCTTTTTGATCTTTCTAGGTCCCAGGCTGCCTTCAGCACCTGGACTGCCATCTGGGTCCCCCACATCCCGGCGCAGTGATGGAGGAAGGGCAGGCCAGGCCAAGCATGAGGAATAAGCACTCTATGTTGGGCTCAGACCAAGAGTCTATGGTCTTGAGACCTCTGTTTGTCAGTTTTCTTCTCCATATTCTCTTCCACCTATTTCTGCAGCCTCATGAGCTGTTTTTACTTCTGGTAGTGGATCTTGGCCTTCTCATTCCTCTTCTCCAGGTAGCTGTCACTGGCTGTTACTTCCAGCCAACCTCATGAACCAGCCACCCCTAGGTAGACAGGCTTTATTTTAGGCTTCAGACGCACAATCTTGAAGGCAGAAGGAACCACCGTCTGCTTTTTCTTGTCATAGGTTGGTCCCATCAGGCACCTTGAAGTGGTTCAGGGCAACCTGTCCTTGCTTGGTCTCGTGGGGCTACATGCCCTGCACGGTCTGCCAAAAGATTCGACTAGGGGCCTGGAAATGGTGGGGGCCTCGGGAAGGGTTAGTGTTCATCACTTGTGGAGGAAGACCAGGTACTTTAACTTGTTTCTGTAGAAATTGCCCTTGCAGAAATGTTGATGCCCTTGCACCACACGACCACTATCTCCTGGCCCAGTAATACCTGCTTGGCCATAATGGCTGAGGTGGCCCAGGAGAGAGACTTGGCCATCGAGCACCAGGATCTGCCCCTCTGCCATCTTTGGCAGCCACCTGGGAAAACATCTTTTTTTTCTTTTTTTTTTGTGAGACAGAGTCTTGCTCTGTCACCCAGGCTGGAGTGCAGTGGCATGATCTTGGCTCACTGCAACTGCCACCTCCCGGGTTCAAGCGATTTTCCTGCCTCAGCTTCCCAAATAGCTGGGATTACCACACCCTGCTAACTTTTGGTATTTTTAGCAGAGATGGGGTTTCACCATGTTGGTTAGGCTGGTTTCAAACTCCTAACCTCATGATCCGCCCACCTTAGCCTCCCAAAGTGCTGGGATTACAGGCGTGAGCCACCGTCCCCGGCCCAACATCTTTTTTTTTTTTTAAACAGGTTTAGCATCTTATTTTTCACCTTAAAAAAAAACAGCTTTATTGAGGTATAATTAGTACACAAAGTATCTGTTACCTTTTTTTTTTTTTTTTTGAGACAGAGTTTCTCTCTTGTGGCCCAGGCTGGCATGTAATGGTGTGATCTCAGCTCACTGCAACCTTCGCCTCCTGGGTTCAAGCTGTTCTCCTGCCTTAGCCTCCCAAGTAGCTGGGATTACAGGCATGCACCACCATGCCTGGCTGATTTTTGTATTTTTAGTAGAGACAGGGTTTTGCTATGTTGGTCAGGCTGGTCTTGAACTCCTGACCAAGTGATCCACCCACCTCTGCCTCCAAAGTGCTGGCATTACAGGCGTGAGCCACTTGACCTGGACATGTCTGTTATCTTCTAAGTAGTCATCCTTACTCACTTTTACCCAGCTACCGAAGTGCTGTAGATTAGAGTTTTCTTTTTTGTCTTTGTGATCCTTTGGCACTGGTAAAATTCCATCTTGATGACCTCAGCAGGTCATCAAAATTATGATAAAAACAAGTTACATTTGTCCTTTAAGAGAAAGTTGTGAATGACCGACATGTGTAGGGACCTGACAGTCTGTCACACAGAGGGTTTTAGATGAAATCCTTTTGTACCACTGTCTGCAACTGTTTGATTTCCTTCCACATTGGACAGTGGCTCTGGCCACGGCCTTTTTGTTTTGACTGTTGGAGAGTAGTTTAGCTTGTGAATGTTTTTTCAAAACAGTTGGTTATTTTTTAGCATGTGTGAGACTGATAGGCAGTAGAAAGTTTCTGAAAAGAGGTTTCTTCCTTCAAGGCAGTATAGTATAGTGACGAGAATAGGGGCTTGGAAGCGGTCAGACCCGGGTTAGTCATCTCAGCTCTACCACTTCCTGTGTGACTCTGGGCGAGTTACTTAAAGCTCCCAGTGCCTCAGTTTTCTCTTCTGTAAAGTAGACATAATCTGACCACTGTCAAGGGAATAGCATGTAAACTATTGTCAAGGGAATAACATGTAAACTATTTAATGTAGTACCTGGCACAGAATGAGCATTTAATAAGGACAGTTACTAATATGACTATTACTACTGCTGTTATTTAAATAGTTTTGAACAGGATATTATCAAAACAGCAAGTACAGTTTATGGTAGTAAATGCCCTAATGGAAGTGTTCATCTGTCACCATGGAGAAGGGAACTGTTAATACCCACTGAATGTTACTGACAGCTTCATAAGGACCTTAAGTGATGAGAAGTACTTTCCCTAGTAGAGAGGGGAAAGATTTCCTAGGAACATCAGCCATGCATAAGATCAGGAAACTAGCAGGCTAAGGCTGTAGCACCTTATTATCTGTGTGGTAAGGCTAGTAAGGTTTGGTTTGTTTGTTTCAACAAGGGAGCAACCTATGCAGATCATTCCTAGTGGCAGTGTTTGGAGTGCCATCTTGTTTGGAGGAGACAGGGGCCAACGGCAGTCACCCGTGAGCATATTACTGCAAGAGCTGAGGTGTGAGATGCTGGAGCCTGGCACGTGGCAGTGGGAATGGAGAGAAGGCAGGCAGACCTAGACAGGAAGCATGAACTTAACATGAGGAGTATGGGCTTCAGAGTGGCATTGGAAGCTGAATCCTGGTTCTCCCACTTCCCTAGATATATAGGCTTGTGTGAATTTCTTACTTTCTTTCTTTCTTTTTTTTTTTTGAGACAGAGTTTTGCTCTTGTTACCCAGGCTGGACTGCAATGGCGCGATCTCGGCTCACTGAAACCTCCGCCTCCTGGGTTCAGGCAATTCTCATGCCTCAGCCTCCTTAGTAGCTGGGATTACAGGCATGTGCCACCGTGCCCAGCTAATTTTTTTTATTTTTTTAGTAGAGACGGGGTTTCACCATGTTGACCAGGATGGTCTCGATCTGTTGACCTCGTGGTCCACCCGCCTTGGCCTCCCAAAGTGCTGGGATTACAGGCATGAGCCACTGTTTCTTTCTTTTTTTTTTTTGGAGACAGAGCCTCACTGTGTTGCCCAGGCTAGAGTACAGTGGCGTGATCTCCATCTCGGCTCACCGTAACCTTCGCCTCCCGGGTTCAAACGATTCTCCTGCCTCAGCCTCCCAAATAACTGGGATTACAGGCACCCACCAACACGCTCAGCTAATTTTTGTATTTTTAGTAGAGACGGGGTTTCGCCATGTTGGCCAGGCTGGTCTCAAACTCCTGACCTCAGGTGATCTGCCCGCCTTGGCCTCCCAGAGTGCTGAGATTACAGATGTGAGCCACCACACCTGGCCTCCTTGTGTGAATTTCTTACCTCTCTGAACCTCAGTTTCTTCCTCTATAAAACTGGAGCTCTTCCTTCTTAGGGCTTCTCAGAGAATTGAATTCAAGTGAATACCCCTGCTGCTGTGCCTAGTTTTGGTCTGTGTTCAGTACTGTTACCTTCATGTCATTCCAGAGGACTGTTTAAGGTTGAGCTTCTAGGAATTAGTACTTTCTTGCATTGAGAGAGAGAAAAATTGAAGATGATGTTGAGATTTCTTGCTAGAATGTAAGGTGATACTATTAAGCAAACTAGGAAATACGGAGAAAGGGGTAGAATTTAGGGAAAATATATGTTGACTTTTTGGATTTGTTGAATTTGAGATTTTGAAAAATCTAAGTCGTAGCTTTAAAGGACACTTAAATATATGTTTAGAGGTTAGAGCTAGAAATATAGTCCTGAGATTCATTGGCATATAGATAGAAATTGTTGTAGAAAGTAAATGACTGGCCAGGAGTAGTGGCTCACATTTGTGATCTCAGCACTTTGGTACGCCAAGGCAGGTGAATCACTTGAGGTCAGGAGTTTGAGACTAGCCTGACCAACATAGCGAAACCCATCTGTACTAAAAAATACAAAAAATTAGGGCCAGGTGCGGTGGCTTATATCTGTAATCGCAGCACTTTGGGAGGTCAAGGCGGGCAGATCACTAGGTTAGGAGTTCAAGACCAGCCTGGCCAACATGGTAAAACCCCATCTCTACTAAAAATACAAAAAAATTAGCCAGGTGTGGTGGCATACGCCTGTAATCCCAGCTACTTGGGAGGCTGAGGCAAGAGAATCACTTGAACCCAGGAGGTGGAGGTTGCAGTGGGCCGAGATTGTGCCATTGCACTCCAGCGTGGGTGACAGAGCGAGACTCTGTCTGAAAAACAAAAAAGAAATGAATGACGAGGAGAGGGCTGAGCATGGAACCCTTCAAAAACCAACAGTGGAAAGAAAATGCTAGCTGCATTGTGAAGGAAAAGAGAAAAAGGGAGAGATTAGAGGCCCAGAAGACAACACAGGAAGCTGTTGAGAGTATTTCTCCACATGTGTGCCCCAAATCTCAAATCACCGGTTTTCTTTTTCTTTTTCTTTTTCTTTTTTTGCGGGGAGACGGAGTATTGCTCTTGTGCTCTTGTCGCCCAGGCTGGAGTGCAACTGCAACCTCCGCCTCCGAGGTTCAAGAGATTCTTGTGCCTCAGCCTCCCAAGTAGCTGGAATTACAGGTGCACTCTACCACACCTGGCTAATTTTTGTATTTTTAGTAGAGCCGGGAGTTTCCCCGTGTTGATTAGGCTGATCGTCTTGAACTCCTGACCTCGGGTAATTCCCACCATCCATCCCCCTACTTCCCCCGCCTTGGCCTCCCAAAGTAGCATGATCCACTGAACCTGGCTAAATCACCTGTTTTCCATGGGGCAAAATTATAAAAATTCTTTCAGTTAAAAGCCAAAAAATATTTAATAGGAGATGAGGGTGCATTCAAATACATTTGAGGTGATTTTGAGTTGGGGCCTCCAAAAATAAGTGCCAGTGACCTGTAGGCATCAAGATAGCACCAAACCCACAGCAGCATCACTTGATATAATAGGCAAACTCCAGACTTATGGCCTCCATCACTATTCCTTCTTCTTTTACCGAATCTTCTTTCCTCCACAGGAAGTAGGGGTGAGACCCAGGCATCGTCATTTTTAATAAGTGCTCACGATGGTGAATGTTTGAAAACGCTTGGTCAGGCACTGTGAGGCATGATGCTGCAAGCCATACTGAGGCAGTGGAGAATTTTAGGAACAATGATGTGTTGTCTTTTGTGATCAGTGAAGTTTATCGATTATATAGAAAAATATTTATTATAATTCCCACCTCATACCTTCTGTTTGCTTTTATTTTTTTTAAGCCCCCATTGTGAATCTTTCATTCATTCAGAATTGGACTTCTGTTGCCAAAGCATCTTTTTAAATGTGGAAAGCATATTCAGCCTGTTGAAAAACAAGAACAACAAACCACCCATTAGGAATCCAATGGCAATCTAAGCTTCCCCCCTGGAACTTGCTGGGGACGAAGTCAGTTGCTCCCTGTGGTGATCCTGCCTTTACAGCCTGTTCTCTTTTGAGCATTCTACTACGAAATTGCATTTTAGAAAGCCACCGCCACACTCCTTTTAAACATAAAATCCAATGGCATTAACCTGTCATTTTCTTTGATTTCTAGTGTTCATTCATCACTACTCTTCTCAAAGTTTTTTATTGCTTTGGGTTAGTAGATATATGTACTGTCCTGGTGTACCAATTACAGCTTTGTTTTACTGTTTCTGTTTCCTTTTTCTTTTTTTTTTTTTTTTTTTTTGATGGAATTTCCCTCTTGTTGCCCAGACTGGAGTGCAATGGCACAATATCTCGGCTCACTGCAACCTCCGCCTCCCCATGTTCGAGCAGTTCTCCCTCAGCCTCCCAAGTAACTGGGATTACAGGCATGTGCCACCACGCCCAGCTAACTTTGTATTTTTAGTAGAGGCATGGTTTAACCATGTTGGTCAGGCTGGTCCTGAACTCCTGACCTCATGTGATCCACCCACCTTGGCCTCCCAAAGTGCTGGGATTATAGGAGTGAGCCACCATGCCTGGCCTACTGATTCTGTTTCTTTTTACTCCCTAACTGTGGACATTCTTTAGGACTTTGTAGGGCTTTTCTTTCTCTGAGTAACTTCTAAGAACTGATCATTCTCACCTGTGTTAGCTATGCTCTCAGTATTCATATCCAGTTTCCTTGGCTTATCTTTGCCCTGCTGTTGTCCACAGCTGAAAATGTCTTTCATTATTACTCTTCTGAAACTTGCTTTGCTTCTCAAGGGGCTTGTCTTTCACTCAAGCTGCTATTCTCCTGGCCAGTCATGGCTTGACACCTCAAGGACTTTGTTCTCTCTTTCATTCCTTGAGTCTACCAAGATACTGAATTAGGTCACCTTTTCTCTTAAATCAACCCCAACAAGGGTCTCCTTCTTTTCAGTCTTACTCCTCTGCTCTAATTCAGATCTTTATCAATCCTTGAGCTCTTAGCTGATTTTCCTGCCTGCCTCCTTCAAAGCCCTTTAGCCACTGCAGAATCGTATTCACCATGCAGGACTGCCAGTGGCTTCCCCCTCCGAAATTATTTAGCCTCTCATTTGAAGCTTCTCCATAGGTGTTTGCCCATCCTGCTCAGTTGTGTGTGTGCTGGTCTTGCACAGCACAAACCCTCCATGTGAGGACAGCTGGTCTTACATGTCCCCATTTCTGCCACGACTGTTCCTCTGCTCTTTTTGTTCCTTCTGCCCTCTACCCATATTCCCCCACCCCTTACCCATCCTTTCCAATATCACTCAGTGCTTATCTTCTTCATGGAGTCTTTCCTAGGGCTCTGTTTCACATTCATCCCCTTCTTCTTGATTTGAATATCTTTTACGTAGAGCACTAACTTTGTATTTCATAACACAGTTTCTATCAATCCAATACTCCTTATCTCTAATTCTAAATCCAACAAGTTTGGAAAACTGAAAGCTTTTTAATAGTCTTGGTGCAGAACTCAAGCAAAACCTCCTTGAGTAGATATGAGCTGTATTTAAAAAATGTATCCCATTTGGCCAAGTGGCTCATGCCTGTAGTCCCAGCAAGGCCAAGGCAGGAGGATTATGAGTCCAGGAGCTCAAGACCAGCCTGGGTGACATGGCAAGACCTGGTCTGTACTGAAAATACAGAAAAATTAGCCAGGCATGGTGGCGCATGCCTGTAGTGTCAGCCATTTGGGAGGCTGAGGTGGGAAGATTGCTTTAGCTTGGGAGACTAAGGTTGCAGTGAGTTGAGATTATGCCAATGTACTGCAGCCTGGGCAGCAGAGCATGACCCTGTCTCAGAAAAAAAAAAAAAAGTATCCCATTTACTGTGATTATTCATAGGTTCTGCTGCAGAAATACTCGTATGTCTGGTTGTAGGGTAATTGGACAGAATGGAAAGTGAAGGGACCTCATAAATTTGCTTTTTGGAGCTGCCAGATTTCTTTAGCATTATGCTTCTCAAACTGGGGTGTGTTACCCCTGAGAGTGTGGAGGGATTATAGAAAGTTAACAGTATACATGTGCATGATTGCCAGGAAGGTAAAATTTATTTGATAATTCGAGGGGGAAAATGAAATAATAAGATATGTATCATGGCATGAAATGCAAAATTTCCATGCATTGAAAAGATAAAACATGAGATTTCAAAGAAATGTAGGCACTGTAGGAGGTGGGGAGAAACACATCCTTCATTATCTGCCTCATCTAGAGGTGCTAAAGCACTGCTCTCATACAGATAGAATTCTGGCAGTTTGGATTGTTGCATTTGTCAGTAGCCAGATTTAGGATTTTGTACTTGCAGAGTTCTCCAGGACCACACAAGATGACAAAAGCTTCTGAGATAGTGACTGTGTTGAAGAAGGAATAGCAGTAGTACAATAGTGACTGTGTTGAAGAAGGAATAGCAGTAGTACATCATTAGTCCTTTTTTGAGACTGACTCAAATAAGGAAGGAAGAAGCATAAACGTTAAGGCCGGAAAGTGTTGCTTAGAAAAATCACTGTCATGAGGAAAATCAACTTGGCAACATAGGCCAATTAGGATAGTTGTCAAAGTTGTGTCTTTTTTTTTCTTTTTTTAAATTATTGTACTTTAAGTTCTGGGGTACATGTGCAGAACATGCAGGTTTGTTACATAGGTATACACATGCCATAGTGATTTGCTGCATCCATCACCCCGTCATCTACACTAGGTATTTCTCCTAATGCTATCCCTCTTCTATTGCCTTACCCCCTGCTATCCTTCCCCTATCCCCTACCCTCCGACAGGCCCCAGTGTGTGATGTTCCCCTCCCTGTGTTCCAAAGTTGTGTCTCGAGTGAAATAAGCCAGTCACAAAAACACAAATACTGCATGATTCCATTTACATAAAGTAGTCAAACCCATATAGACAGAAAGTAGAATGGTGGGTGCAAGGTCCTGGGGGAAAGGAAATGGGGAGTTATTGTTTAAAGAGTATAGAGTTCCAGTTTTGCAAGATGAAAAAGTTCTGGAGATCTGTTGTGCAACATTGTGATTATACTTAATACCACCTAACTGTATACTTCGAAATAATGTAGATAGTAAAGTATATGTTACATGTTTCTTACCACAATCCAAAAAGAAGTTGCGTCTTAAGATATCCCGTAGACATCTCATTACTTTTTGTTTGTTTGAATTAAGCTTTATTACAAATGTTCTTTCTCACGAGCTTTTGCATGGATATGTTATTTTACTGTGTTCCGTTTTGTTTTTTAGTAGGCAAGAAATAATGGCAGCAACTACGGGGGATCCTGGACTCTCTAAACTGCAGTTTGCCCCCTTTAGCAGTGCCTTGGATGTTGGGTTCTGGCATGAGTTGACCCAGAAGAAGCTGAATGAATATCGGCTGGATGAAGCTCCCAAGGACATTAAGGGTTATTACTACAATGGTAGGTAATAGTAAATTTCATTTTCTATCATCTTCTGTTATCCTCTCTGTCCTCCAGTATAGTGTCAGTTTTCCTGTAGAAAGGGACGGTCATGTCTTTTATAATCAGTGCTCTTCACTAGTTTCTATTTTACTTCCTGACTGTTTGATCCCCCTTCATTTTCATTTCTTTTCTCTTGTTGTGGGGAAAAAGAAAGAGAATAGAGAAACTCAAAATTATTAATCCAAATAATACTCAGTACTTAGCATTGCTGGGGGAAGAGATTGGAAATTTTTTTTTCCATTGAGTCTTTTATATTCTTGGCAAATGTCTCATATTCACAAGAGCTCTTTCACATTCTGCCATTATCTATCCATACATATATTATCTATGTATCATAGATAATCATAAATTGGATGGGGTGCCTTGGGCTCAACAAAGAGAACAAAACTATTCATATTTTTATTATGAATGCTGCTATTTCTGACTTGTCATTGAAAATGTGATAATGCTTCTGTCCAGGTGACTCTGCTGGGCTGCCAGCTCGCTTAACATTGGAGTTCAGTGCTTTTGACATGTGAGTATTTATTTGTTCAAAATCTGAAGTAAAGAACACTGCTTTTGGCGAGGAATGAGCATGCTTACCTCCCTCATAGGTGGACCACAGGAGGAACTAGGGAAGCACCCAGTGAGCAGAGTCAGCCCCTCACGATTCTCATACCTCCCATAGAGATGAGTGCTAGACGCTTAGGTCCGTCTGGTTAATTTTTCACCACATATTTATCAGAGTCTATTAGGTACCAGGTGCCATCTAGAATGAGACATAGATGATATCCCTCTTGGTTTTGATTGTAGTTAATATTTTGTGATCTTTTATTGATACCTCTTGATTTACTCCTTTAGTTGCTTGTTCATGGGCATTGATCAATGAATGTTTATTAGGCAACTTCTGTATACAAGCCACTGTGCAAGGCATTATGGTGGTATACAAAGGAATATGATAGATATATCCTCAAAGAATTTTTTTTTATCTGCTTGGGAGCTGTGGGGAGTTGCTGGAGAGAGGAGTCACATACATTTTTTTTTGACAGAGTCTTAACTCTGTCACCCAGGCTGGAATGCAGTGGCATAATCTCAGCTCACTGTAACCTCCGCTTCCTGAGTTCAAGTGATTCTTGTGCCTCAGCCTCCCAAGTAGCTGGGATTACAAGCATGTATCATCATACCTGGCTAAGTTTTGTATTTTTTGGTAGAGACAGTGTTTCACCATATTGGCCAGGCTGGTCTTGAAATCCTGACCTCAAGTGATTCGCCTGCCTTGGCCTCCCAAAGTGCTGGGATTATAGGATTGAGTCACCACACCCAGCCAAGAGACACATTTATTGAGCACTTAATTAGCTAGGCATTTTCATAAACATCTGTTCCTTCAGACTTGCCAGGTGTGATTTTTCTCTCTTGTTCAGATGAGGAAACCATGGAACGAAAGGTAAAAGTGGCTTGCCCAGGGTCATATGTAGCCAAATTTAGAAAGCAGGAGTGAGAGAAAAAAGTGTATTTATAAATATATTTCTGAAATTTGTCTGAGTAGCTACAGGGATTTTGCTATCTTCTACAGAAACAGAGAAACCAGGAGGGGGATACAAATTTAGGAGGAGACAAGTTTGGCTTAGAATATGTTGAGTTTGGATGACAGTGTCTACTAGAAATGTCTAGGAGGAACTGGAGTCAGGGAGAGAGGATTAGACTAGATTTGGGAGACATTCAGGTAGAGGAGAAAGAGAATACAGATAGTCTTCAACTTATGGTGGTTTAATGACTTCGTGACTTTATGATGGTGAGAAAGCAATACACATTCAGTGGAAATTATACTTTGTGGACCCATACAGCCATTCTGTTTTTCACTTTCAGTACAGTAGTCAATAAATTACATGAGATATTCAACACTTTATTATGAAACAGGCTTTGTGTTAGATGATTTTGCCCGACTGTGGGCTAATGTAAGTGTTCTGAGCACATTTAAGGGAGGCTAGACTAAGCTGTGGTGTCTGGCAGGCTAGGTGTATTAACTAGAATTTTGGTTTATGATATTTTTCCAATTTATGATGAGTTTATCAGGACATAGTAAGTCAAGGAGCAGCTGTATCGTTTAAGAACAAAAGGTGGCACATGCCTGTAATCCCAGCGCTTTGGGAGGCTGGGGCGGGTGGATCACTTGAGGTCAGGAGTTGAAGACCAGAATGGCCAGCATAGTGAAACCCTGTCTCTACTAAAAATAACAAAAATTAGCCAGGCGTGGTGGCAGGCACCTGTAATCCCAGCTATTCGGGAGGTTGAGGCAGGAGAATGACTTGAGCCTGGGAGGCGGGGGTTGCAGTGAGCAGAGATCATGCCACTGTACTCCAGCCTGGGTGACTGAGCATTACTCTGTATATTAAAAAAAAAAGAACAAAAGGTGCAAACAGTGAACGCCTCTGATTAGGGAGGTGAAAGACATAGAGAACTAGCAAAGGAGACAGGGGTTGTCAGAGGAAAACCAGAAAAGTGTTACAGAAACCAAAGAAGGAAATGCTTTCAGGAAGGAAAGAGAAGATAGCAGTGTCAGAAGCACAGAGGTCAATTCGAGGGCCATTGTGTTTGTTGATTAAGTCTTAGTGGTCCTTAAGAATTCAGTTTGAGAAAGAGGGTGGAGCTGAAACCATGTTGAGGGCCTTTAAGATTATTGAGAATTGAAAAAGGCTACAATGTTTTTCTGCTTATTGTACCTCAGCAGCATCAAGGTGGAGAATTTTAGGAAGATGAAGTCTTTAAGATCTTTCTGGCTTTTGAAAGTGGCAATAGTCAAATATTAGGGTATTTAAAATAAGATGTCCCTAGAATTTTTTTTTAATCTCAGAAAATCAACACGTTTTTTCTTTTATCTCAATCCATTTGCAAAATTTGAAAGCATGACATACATCCACAATGATGTTAGTATTCGTATCTCTAAAAATCTACGTGTTGGTGTTTCTTGTTCCCTTCGGAGCTTTCTTGCTCCATCGTAAATTCCTTGTGGTTATCTGTCAAAAGAAATTAAATTCTAATAATCTCTCTCTTGTTTTGGCAAACTAACTTATTTTGGAGCCATTAAGATATAGCAAGGAAAATACTGGAAATGTACAAGTATCAAATTGTGTGAAGATGGTACGTGGGGAGCATCAACAGTCTGTTTTGTGTAATCTGGAGAGCCTCGTATTCGTCTCAGACTAACCTCACTCCTGTCCTTATTCTTCTGCTGTACTGAAGTTTTGTTTGTTTTTTAAGGCTTTAATAATTTTATTCTTTAGAATAATTAGAAAGAAGCAGTTCACAGAAGTTAGGTTTGAACTTATTACAAAATATGAGCATCTTAAACTTCAGTAATCTAAAAATTTGGATTGAAAGAGATAAGAAAATCTGTGATCTTGCAGCTATGACTTTCACACAAATTGCTCATTTTCACTCACCATAGTTTTTCTTTAACCATTGAATACCCTCAGTGTGCAAGGCACTGTGTAGACAGTGGGAGGTGAGCAGGAATAAGACGTGGTCCCCAGTGTTCTGAAAACAGCCCTGGATTTGAAGTTTGAAGACTTGGAATCTATTGCTAATTAATTGTCCTTCTTCAATAAGCTCTTTTAGTTTTCTCAACTTTCGTTTCCTCATCTTTAAAATGGGTTCTTGCTTTCTAATGTTCCTTCCAGTTTTAAAAGTCTGTTACTTTCTGAGTCCCTATGAGGATGGCTGGGAAGTTTAATGAAAGTGCTTGGGACTTTTCAGAAGACCTGATTTCTTTATTCCAAATTATTTCCTTTATTATTACCCCATCTTTGTTTTGATTGCTATATATCTGCATGGGTTAGTAGAGAAATTCTTTATGAATTTATTTATCAAAGAAGAAATATCTACAATGTGCAAATGTGTAGGTATTAGGAATACAAAGACTTGTGAAATAGGTTCTCCAGAGCTCCTCTACTATATGAGAGAGAGAAGTAGAAGGCAAATCTTTGCATTATAGTGGGCTCTGTGCTGTAATAAGCGTGGAGAGGTAATCATTATCTCAGGAAAACTTATTGATTGCTTCCTCTGTGTTTTGATAATAGAATGTGCAAGGTGCTGGGCATAGAGACAGGAATAAGATACAGTTGAAGAGCTAACAACCCTAGTACTCACTTGTAGTTGTCAAGAGTATCTCAGCTTTGCATAGCACAGGGTAAGTCCCTTTTACTTTTAGTCCCTGGGAGTCTTATGGATCTCTGCAGGCAGCAGCACAAGGATCCTGTTCTCTGAATTGTATTAGATAAATTGTCAGTCAGGTAGTATTTTATCAGGCACCAACTGTCTTAAACTGGAGGATGTGTCTTGAGGTAGGGTGTCCTGCTGAATCAGACCCAAAAATGTAAGGGCCCAAACACAAAGGAATTTCATGTCTTGCTCATCAAATAGCCCAGGGCTGCTGGTTCAGTCTTCTTCCATATTGTGGCTCCATCATCCCTGAGGACTTTGCATTTGCGTGCTGATTAAGACAGTTGTCACTTTCAGGTAACAACTGATTAATGTGGAAAGAGAGCCAAGGTGCAAATAGGTGGAAGAGACACGCAGTCTGTTAAATGCCCTAGCGGGAAGGGATACTCAGATTCTACTGAGGAGAGCTCATAGCCTCACCTGTCTTGCAAAGAAGACTGGGAAGTATGGAACCCAGCTAAAAACATCATGTATGCTTTCTATTTCTGCTGACAAGGAGGGAAATAGATTTTGATTGACAATCTCTATACCAGTGTGAAGCTGATAAATAAAATAATTTTCCTTTCTCTGGGCCTCGAATGATCAACATTTGAATGAAGAACATTTCTGTGGGTTTCTTTCCCTTGAAGAATATTTGTCTTTATTCATAAGAAATATTTTTCTTTTGTAAGCCTCCAGTTGGACCTAATTAGAGAAATTGAAGGCATAATTCTTGCCCTCAAAGAACTGAAAAGGTAGTGAAGGAAGTAGGAGTCATATGCACCACCTCATAAGTACAGGGTAGAGGCTGTGTCTGTCTTATTCTCTGCTATATTAGCAACATCCAACACAGATCTGGGGTGTACTATTTGCTCAAGTAACCGTCTAATTGAATTACAAGTGGTCTAAGTGCATAGCTGTCAAAATGGCATGCAGTGTGGTTGATGGAAAGATGCCAGTGGACCATGTTAGAGAATGTTTGTTACAAACAGAAACTCCGTGATTGCTAGGGAAGTCTGGAGAGGATAAAGAAGCATGACCCCCCAATTAAGTGTGACTTTCTGGGTTCCCAACATTCCCTGTGGGTGTGTGAAGCTATGTGTGAAGTAGATTCCTCCAGGTATAAAGAGCACCGTGCTCTTCCAGAGGATTTATTCCATTCTGACCACCTGCCTGCCTGTTGGCCAAGTGTAAATAACTGGTGCAACACAGCCCCAGCACTTTCCTGAGTCATCACTGTGAGACTGAGTGAAGGCCAAGCATCTAGCTGTAATATCCTCAAAGCAGGTCCAGTCTTCTGGCCTTTGTGAGATCTGTTTTTTACAGGTTAGTATGTATATGATTGTGAGCTCACTCTTGGTCTTAGTATGTGGAGAAAATTTCTAATTCAGATTCTTTTTAGCAGCTATGTTGAGATATAATTCACATACCATAAAATTCACCCCTTTAAACTGTACAATTCATTGGTTTTTAGTAGATTCACAGAGTCTTGCAACCATCACTACTAATTCCAGAACATTTCCATCTCCCAAAAAAGACACCCTTGGCAGTAACTCCCTATCCCGCCTCCTCCATACTGGCCAGTCCTAGCCAACCATAACTCTACTTTCTGTCTCTGAGGATTTGCCTATTCTGCACATTTCATATAAATGGAATCATAGGAAACTAAACTAGTAAGTGTCAGAACCAAGATTTGAACTAAATTCTCTTGTCTATAAGTCTCAGGCTCCTTCCCTCTCATTATCACTTTTTAAATTCATTTTCTTGTCACCTTCCATGATGGAACTTTAGTCATGAAAAATGCTTCTCCTTTGAAGCTTCAGATTGTCCTGGCTAATTAACTTGCATAAGTGCTGATGCTCCTACGAGCCTAGCCATCTTGCAGTTGCTTGAGCTCTTGGTATGCAGTTTTCTCTTTTCACAGAGTGCAGCTTTGGTATGGCTCTCACATACCTGGGAAGTTTGAGAGGAAGGGCACTTTCCTCCTCTGTGCTTATGTCCAAATTAGATCATAGCATCCTTCCTTCTGTTTCCACATCCTGTTTCAGCAGCAGTTTCATAAAGCCAAGTCTGAATGTAGAAGGCCTAGTTTACCAACTGCTCTGCTTTCTTTGCCTTTCCTCTGGGCTTAATCTTTTCCCTTTGTGGTTTCTCTCTTCAAGACAGCTTGGATGTCCCCATCTCACCTGGATGAAAAATATTCTTTTATTGAAGGAGCATGGTGACAAACCACTTGTGATTTGCTGACTCATAGCTCTTAAGGGATGGCTCTGGCCATTGAAAGCTAGCTCTCCCCAGGGACTTGGCTTTTGAGCCTGAAAGACAGCATTTGACAGAATTATGTCATTCATTGCACCCCTTCATACCTGTTCTAGGTTTAGACTTCTACTCCTTCAGCCCCATAAACCCACTTTTACATGGAATCTAAATGAAAAGACACAGGTTCTTCTAAACCATATAGCTAACATCAGTGCAATCAGTAAAAAGGCATTCTCTCTGCCTTAGTTGTGACAGCAATAGTAGGCTACTAATGAAATGAATATTTTCATGTAACATCTGTAACCTCTGAAGTGCAAGTGAATCATTTCAGAGAAGAAACCAGATTTGTCCACATCTGAATTCATATTCAGAATCAACTCTTCTTTTCCTGACTTTGCTTACTCTGATGACTGTGAGGCCTTTGGAGGCAATGTAGTGTGTGTGAACCTGGCGGCATGACAGATTGACAGGTAGCCCAGGTGTGAAAGATTTTGTCTGTGAGACTCAACCATCAGGGCCTTGCTCAACAACAGGTCTGTGCTGAGCCCCATTGGGGGTGGGCTAGGTTGTAGGACAGTCATGAGAACACATACTTCTGTCCCCATGGAGCTTACTGTCCTACAGCTGGGTGGGTATGACTGTAGTTCTTGAAAATGCTCGAAAATATTATGCTGAGTTTTATGTGCCAACTCTTAGCAGAGAAAATGGAGATAGCTTTTTGGAAGAGGAGAGATTAGAGCAGGTCCTTGAAGCCTGGGAGGGTCTGAGAGGTGGGGAGGGCACAGCACAGTACCTTTGGACTCAGCTAGTTCTTGTTTTACATTCAAGCTCTGGCCATTATTATGTGACCTTAGGCTAGTTGCTTAAACCTTTAAATGGGGGAAAAGAGCTGTTACGAGAATTCAAACTGTGCACAGTTCCTGTCTTAACAAATAATATTTCCCTCTGGTTAAAGATGTTAAAGAAGAAAAAATAGTAAATGAACTTCTCTTTGGGGAACGGTGGAAGAACAGCATCCTGATAGGTTAGAGTACAGGGAGTATATAGGCTTTTGGAGGTGAATGGTGCCTGTTTTTAAGTCCTTGATTGATGATATTCATCTTTTTTCAAGAAAACGTACAGTTAATCTTCTGTTTGCCCTACAGAGCAATACCCCTTTTCTCCCACTACCATGGTGGTTGACTTGTCTTTCTCTGGCTCTCTTAAGTCCCAACTGTGCCTGGCTAACCATGTTTCTCTTGTATCTAGGAGTGCTCCCACCCCAGCCCGCTGCTGCCCAGCTATTGGAACACTGTATAACACCAACACACTCGAGTCTTTCAAGACTGCAGATAAGAAGCTCCTTTTGGAACAAGCAGCAAATGAGGTTAGCTGGGAAAATGTGATGTATGTGTCATATTTCCTGTGGTCCTGGCAGGTACAGTGTTTGTGATCAGGCACATGGTTCTGCTGCAGAAACTGGCATATAATAGGAACTTAAAGACACTTGTGGGCTTTGGTATATTTCCCCAGAGAGAATACTCCCAGCTGTCTCCTGTGTTGGCAGGAAAGTCAGGGAGAGGACATCCAGGCTCTCACCTGGGATAGACTGGAAATAACAAGGCAGGGTAGAAGTTAAGTAATCAGTTTGCTGCTCCTCTCCAGCCAGCAATTTGAAGCCACCAGACCTCTGAGAGTTGCATTTCTGTGGCTGAATGCCTCTGGGCACTCTGTTCCTTGTACCTTGGAAGAGCCTTGGCAATCCTGTGCACATGGTGGCATAGGAGATTATCATGTAGTCTCTCCAGTGTCTTCACTTATCTAATCTACTGCATCTGATTTTTAAGGCCTTTGTGGCCTGACCCTGTTTACCTCTTTGGCCCTTCTGACCTGTAAGTCTTGCCCTTGCATTCTCCGACTCTGTCACAGCAAATCACATGTAATTCCCTCTACCTGCCTTCTGTTCTGTCCTCTCTCCTTGGGAACACAATGTCCTCTCTTCCTGGAATGTCTTTCGTTTGCTTCTTTACATTGGAGTTAGTGAGAGGAATTAAAATGGGAGGTGGGGGCAGTTTATTTCAATCCTGTCTCACCCCTTTAATTGATGAGTCTTTACACCAGTCTTTATTACGACATGAGTCTTGTTGTTGTGGGTGCAGTGGTCAGGTCCCGAGGCTGGCTTCCCTCGCATCCCTTGGGATGGATGGTGAGGATGGTGGTTTTTCTTGCCCTGTGGCTTGACTGCTCTTGGGACTCCTGCCTTAGGTGCACATTTGAAAGGGAGTCTCGAAAGAGTTGGGTCAGGCCTTAATCGTCTTGGAAAAAAGCAGGTTCCTCCCCACAGAAATATCCCACCCCTCAACTGGGGCCCAGAGTTCTTCTGGCACCTCCTGCCCCACACCCCTTGTGCTTACCAGAAATTGGGGGCCTCTCTTCGGTGATCCAGCTCCTCCAAGGCCAGTATGTCAGTAGCAGGAACTTCTGCTTGCTTACTTCCCTCTTACACCCATACTTAGTACAACTGTTTTGTCTTGCTTAGTAACACCAAGTTTAGCTACAAATCTTAGCTACAAAAACATCTTGTGATCCGCAGCTGCTGACCAGCACCAGCATTTGCTCCTTGTTTCAGTACTTGCTGAGTATACATAAACTTGAAGTTTGTTCTTCTTTCTTCATCTCTCAGGGCAAGATAATTTCAAGGCTTTAAGAAACCCCTTGAAGATAATTTCAAGGCTTTAAGAGACCCCTGTATATTTCACAGCACTTCCTTTGAGAGCCCCCTCCAGGCTCTTTACCCTCCCACTTCCCCAGCTGAGTCTTCAGAGAATTCCTCCCATAGATTCTACCTACTTCTTTGACAGCAAATCCTACATGGCACTGAAGTTACACGTTTATGCCGGACTCTCTCTCTAGATTGTGAGTGTCTTGAAGGTAGGGACTGACTGTGTCTTTTATTGCTGTAACCCTGATGTACCCGTAGATAGTAGACAATAAATAAATATTTGCTGAAGGAGATTGTGGAGGCATGAAAATGGCCTGATTGCCTCGTCTGTGCTGCCGAAATCTGCTGAGAGGAGGCACCTGGGTTCCCTCACTTGGCTTAGATGCTGAAGGGAGTGTGGCTGGGAGAGAGGCAGTGTGAAGTGGGCAGAGTTAGGTAACCACCCATTTCATTGTTTGGGGTAAGTAGTGCTGGGTCTGTAGGAAAGAAGAGCTTGCTTTTCAGCTCCACACTTCGCCTGAGAGTGAGAAGCTCAGAGATGCCTGGTAACCTGCCTTGACGCTTTTCTTCTTCTGGCAGATATGGGAATCCATAAAATCAGGCGCTGCTCTTGAAAACCCTGTACTCCTCAACAAGTTCCTCCTCTTGACATTTGCAGTAAGTAATGGGCTCTCGGTTGCACGGAGGCTGGTGAGATTCCCTGGCTCAGCCCAGTGTACCAGTAGAACAGTCTGCTCTCCTCTTCGAAGCTGCTACCTTCTGTTATTTAAATTATAGCTGTTAATGCTCATTTGATTAGAGGCCAGATAGTGCTGACATCTATTACCAGTGCTAATGTAATTCATCCCTATAGATCATATTGGCAATAACTGCATAGTTTATATAACACAGTGACCCACCTCTTATTCAGGGCATGATAAAGTCAGGTTCAGGGAATGTGGTTTCATTGTTGGTAATGCTTTCGTTAAATACTGCCCTACAGAGGTCCATCCGAATAAAGGAAAGGGACTTCTGGATTAGAGGAAATCACACTGCATAGCTTGACCACACAATTCCTTGTTTTTGTTTTTTGTTTTTTTTTTTACAGACAAAAAATGTTTTCTATAAGCAAAATCTAATTAAATGAACATTAAGGGCAGCCTTGAAAAGGAAATCGTATTAGAGTAACAGGTGCTGCCCCGTGAAGAAGGGGTAGGATGTATACGGAAGGACCTGGCCTCAGTGAGGGGAAAGTAGGGAAAAGGTAAAGGTTGGTTATAGTGATACCAGTGTGCGTGTGCATGTGTGCATGCACACACGCATATACCAGCTATACAAACACACATGTTCACACGCAGATACCAGCTATACAAACACTCATGCACACACAGCGCACACAGGTGTGTATATATATGTATATATATACATATATCTGTGTATATAAAACTAATTTATATCCTTTATTATTATATTGACTGTATAACATTCTGTCAAATGTATGTTCTATAGATTCCTGTTGTATATAGGTGATTTCTAATATTCTATTATAAAAAATGCTAGTCTGGGCACATTGGCTTAAGCCTGTAATACCAGCACTTTGGGAGGCTGAGGAAGGTAGATCACTTGAGGCCAAGAGTTTGAGACCAGCCTGAGCAACAAACATGGTGACACTTTGTCACTACAAAAAATACAAAAATTAGCCGGGTGTAGTGGCACCTTCCTGTGGTTCTAGCTACTGGGGAGCTGAGGTGGGAAGATCATCTGAGCCTGGGAGATTGAGGCTGCAGCAAGCGATGATTGCATGCTGCACTCCAGCCTGGACAGCAGAGTGAGACCCTGTCTCAAAAAAAAGAAACAAAAAAACTGTAGTATATTGAAAAATATACAGTATTGGCCATATTGATATTTTTTCCTGCTCATTTTACTTCTTTAGAATAAGTTCATTGGAGCAGGCATATAAACACAATAATGTTGCTGTGTATTAAGTGCATTGTTTCACCACAGCATCATCAGCTTTGGATATTAATCCTCTTTCCCACTTTGGTTTTTTTTTTTTTGTCAAGTTCTTCCCTGACCTCTCACTGTTCCTCCTAGATGCAGAGGAGGGCTCTGATTTGTTGCCCAAGGCAAAGGAGGGTATGATAGGAATCAGACAAGACCAGTGGGTGGCTATCTACAAGGAACACATTTTCTAGCAAGTTATGATGCTTTCTATGTAATAGTGGAAGTGACAGGAAAATGTTTAAAAAATTCTTTGTCAGATTACTTGGCTCACTTTGGCATTAACAATTTGTCTATACATTTCGATAATTCTACAGGTTCTTTACTAGGATAAATTGTAAGTATTGCTAGTTAAAGATTTCTAGTTACTTTGAGCATCAGTACACTTTCTGTACCAAGAATTCTCGTTAGTAGAACATACTGCCAGTTTGCATTTAATGAGAAAAATAACATTAGCTCTTACTTAAAGTTTTAAGGTTTACCTAGAGTCAGTATGTGTGTTGGTCTCGTTGCCTTGTTTACTGAGCATTGTTAGCCTGGCTTAAAAAAAAAATTTAAGTCTCTGTCTTTTAAAATCTTCAGACACTAAGGATTTTATGTTTAATTTAATGGAGGTCCTTTGTATCCTGAAAAGAATCCTAAGAAATGCAAGCCTTGACTGGTGGCCGTGGCTCACACCTGTAATCCCAGCACTTTGGGAGGCCAAGGCGGGTGGATCATGAGGTCAAGAAATCAAGACCATCCTGCCAACATTGTGAAACCTGTCTCTACTAAAAATACAAAAATTAGCTGGGTGTGGTGGCGCATGTCTGTAATTCCAGCTAGTCAGGAGGCTGAGGCAGGAGAATCTCTTGAACACAGGAGGTGGGCATTGTAGTGAGTCGCGATTGCGCCACTGCATTCCAGCCTGGTGACAGAGCAAGACTCCGTCTCAAAATAAATAAGTAAATAAAAGAAATGCAAGCCTTTTGGCCTTTGAAGACGACCTGATAAAGCTTCTTAGAATTTGTGAGGTCCAGCCGGGTTCGGTGACTCACGCCTGTAATCCTAGTACTTTGGGAGGCCAAGGCAGGTGGATTGCCTGAGCTCAGGAGTTCGAGACCAGTCTGGCCAACAAAGTGAAACCCCATCACTACTAAAATACAAAAAAAAAAATTAATTGGGCATGACAGCATGCACCTGTAGTCCCAGCTACTCGGGAGATTGAGGCAGGAGAATTGCTTGAATTCGGGAGGCAAAGGTTGCAGTGAGCCAAGATCACGCCACTGCACTCCAGCCTGGGCGACAGAGCAAGACTCTGTCTCAAAAAAAAAAAAAAAAGAACTTATGAGGTCCTTCATCTTGAATTGTTTAACCTTTTACTAAAGATCAGTTATGACAAATCATTTAAGTACAAGGAAGAGAAAATAATTTCTGGAGGTGTTTTTGCTTTCCTTCTGCTGTTTTTAGAACCCAGAGGACTAGACAGTTCATTAATTTCAATTTTGCAGTTCATTTTGCCATTGTGAAGAGGGAATTTGTTCTTAGATGATCAATGTATAGCAAAACTACAGACCACAGAAACTACAATTACTAGACTTTCTCATCTGGACACATGTTTATATATACATTTACATTTTAGAAGTCACCTAGTATGATTCCATTTATATGAAAAGTCCAGAATAGGCAAATCCATAGAGACAGAAGATTAGTTGTTGCCAAGTGATGAGAGGAGGGGGAATGGGGAGTCTCTGCTAATAGGTATGAGATTTCTTTTTGGGGTGACGAAAATATTCTGGAATTAATGGTGATGATGATACAACCATATCACTATACTAAAAAGAAACTACTAAATTGTATACTTTAAAATGGTGAATTTTATGGGCTGTGAATTATATCTCAATAAAAAGTCATCTAACAACCATCCAATTTTAATTCTTAGCAAGATTCAAAAGGAAATATTAATTAACTACATAAACTGAATTTATATTCAGTGGTCACAGGCTTTTAGGCCAGCTGCCAAATACCAGCATATGTCTGGAATGCTACCATCAATGATTAAGACCCCAAAAGCTATAGGAATTTTGAAGCAAGAGCCATTAACCTGAGTTGGAACAGTGTCAAGGACAGCCTCACAAATCCTTTCCCCTGGGTCACCTCCCCTGGTGGGGGAATCGGTCAGATACACTCATGAAGATGTAACCTCTCCTATTCACCCATGCACCTTCCTTCTCCTCTAACCATGCACTCACTTTATCTCTGCTCCATCCAGAAAGTGAGCTGCCTGATGTCTGGGCCTAGGATTTATTCATCTTATTGTCAGTGTCTTATGTTTTGCGTTGTACATAGCAAGGGCTTGATAGTTGTTGACTTAAATCCAACAAGGCATTTCCAAAAGCAATATTGTATTATTTCAGGCATGCATAGTGAATAGCACAGCTTCCTTAATAACATGTAATTTATTTGATTGTGAAGAGAATGGTAACTGTGGTTATGCTTCTGTAGATGGTACATTGAGTATGTTCAGTGGAAAAAGGCTTAAGTTTTGGAAGCAGAATTCTGATCTCTTCTCTTCCCCTTACCACTTACCATCTTTTTTGTTGTTGTTCAGGTTCTTAACCCCTTTGTAAAATTCAGTTTTCTGTTTATAAAATGGGATAATAATAATTACGTCCCAGGGTAGTTTTGTAGATTAAAGGATGATGATGATAATATCAATTACTTATTGCATATTTTCTGTTAGCAAGTAGCCAATAAAGTATATTATGTTAATCCTCATATTATTAGTGGTGGTATGTGAGACTGTTTTGGGAATACAAAAGTCCTATATTCTATCATGAGTTCTGTTGGGGATGAGAATATTTGACAAGCTGGACATATTTTATTTGCATCAGCTTTGCTATCTTAATTGGCCTTGAGAAGCTACATTAATAGATGCATTTCAGCTTAACTTAATGGTGCTATTCTAATAACCTATTTATATTTTTTTATTCTAGGATCTAAAGAAATACCACTTCTACTATTGGTTTTGCTATCCTGCCCTCTGTCTTCCAGAGAGTTTACCTCTCATTCAGGGGCCAGTGGGTTTGGATCAAAGGTTTTCACTAAAACAGGTATCAACAAATAAACTAAAATACACATAAAATTGGATTGAATGTGCAAGAGTAGTTACCTAGTTCCTGCCAAAGACAAACAGTTCCTTCTCAGGTTGGAGACATGGTAACTGGAATCCTCCAAAGGTGGTGCTAGGAGCAGACTTATTTAGATAATGTTTGTAAAGTCATTTTCTGTGTGTATATACATATTTTGAGACTGGGTCTCACTCCTGTTGCCCAGGCTGGAGTGCAGTGGCACAATCACAGCTCACTGTAGCTTCAACTTTTTAGGCTCAGGTGATCCTCTCATCTTAGCCTCCTGAGCACGTAAGACTACAGTCGTGCCACCACACCTGGCTAGTGTTTGTCTTTTAATAGAGATGGAGTTTTACCATGTTGGCCAGGCTGGTCTTCAACTCCTGGGCTCAAGAGATCTGCCTGCCTTATCTTCTCAAAGTTCTGGGACTACAAGTATGAGCCACTCTGCCTGGTCTGTAAAGTTATTTTGAAGGTGTAATTTTCCAGGTTCTCAGTGGTATTTGGTGAAGTGCTAAGCCAGTAAGGGGGAATTTTAGGAACATTTTGAAACACTGAAATAATTTACTAAAACGTGGTCTTCAATTTCAATGTGGGGAAACATAAGGCAATATACTTTGGGAAAGAGTCTTTGAAACACAACAAAAGGCATTCTCCTATCCTGGTGCCAAGTTGCAGAACTTTTCTACCTGGAGTGGTACATACAGAGTTAGTCAGTGACAGTTGGGATAGATAATAAGGTCATTACAGATGGTCCCCAGAAGAGCAGTTAAAATAATCAGGCTGGTAGAACCGAGAACCTAAACTAGAGAATTCTTATTGTTTTAAGGCAAAGATTATATGTCAAGATGATTTGAATTCATGAAACACATCAATCACTAAAACCCTGAATACTGAATGTCATTCAGGGAGCTTCCATAGAGCTGTTTGGGGAGCAGCCATTATTGATTACAATTTTTTTTTTATTTGGTACAAATCCAAGATTGTGGTTTTGTGGAACTAATTTCCCATGAAGAAATATAAGTGGGGAAAAAGGATTTTGGATGAGAATTAACTGCTAGCAGGTATCGGGTTTCTTTTGTTGAGGACGAAAATGTTCTATATTGGCTGGGGGTTGTGACTCCCACCTGTAATCCCAGCACTTTGGGAGGCCGAGGCCAGCGGATCACGAGGTCAAGAGATAGAGACAATCCTGGCCAACATGGTAAAACCGCAACTCTACTAAAAATACAAAAATTAGCTGTGCGTGGTGGTGCACACCTGTAGTCCCAGCTACTCAGGAGGCTGAGGCAGAAGAATTGCTTGAACTTGGGAGGCGGAGGTTTGCAGTGAGTGGAGATCACACCACTGTACTCCTCCAGCCTGATGACAGAGTGAGACTCCATCTCAAAAAAAAAAAGTTCTGTATTTATTATTGCTGTGATGGTTGCACAACCCTGTGAACATACTAAAAAAACCCAAACAACATATTGCATTATGTACCTTAAATGGGTGAATTGGGCCAGACACAGTGGCCCACACCTGTAATGTAATTCCAGTACTTGGAAGGCAGAGGTGAGCAGATCACTTGAACTCGGGAGTTCAAGACCAGCCTGGGCAACATGGTGAAACCCTGTCTCTATAAAAAAATTTCAAAAGAGTTAGCTGGGCATGGTGGTGTGTGCCTATAGTCCCAGCTACTCAGGAGGCTGAGGCAGGAGGATTGATTGAGCCCAGGAGGTCAAGGCTGTAGTGAGCTGTGATTGCCCGGGCGACAGAGCAAGACCCTGTCTCAAAAAGTAATAAGTGGGTGAACTGTGTGGTATGTTAGTCATGTCTCAGTAAATCTGTTGAAGATTATGGAAAAGTTCAGGGTAAAATTCAACAGAGGTAGATTCATTTTGGGTTATCATAGGAAAGAAAGAATGTTTGCTTACCACTCTAAACCTCTGATTGACAACTTAGGGAACCACCATGTTGTACCATAATATGTCCCTTTGTGCTCCTAAGACACACACCACCATGCCCCCGGAAGTGTTATATAAAAGCTAAGTGGTATTATTTGGAGGCACTTCTATGTTCATTTGCTGTAATAGAGTAACAGGAGTGTGATCAGTCATTTCCAGTCTTCTGGTTTTAAGGTACCTTTTATTTTGAGTTAGTTTTGAGCCCAGAACTAGATATGTAATTTTCTAGAGAATAACTGTGTGTTTTCTGTTTTCAGATTCAAGCACTTGAGTGTGCATATGATAATCTTTGTCAAACAGAAGGAGTCACAGCTCTTCCTTACTTCTTAATCAAGTATGATGAGAACACGGTGCTGGTTTCCTTGCTTAAATGCTACAGTGATTTCTTCCAAGGTCAAAGGACAAAGGTCAGATAAACTTTGAGTATCATTTTATTACATAGTTTAAAAAAAATCTGAAGTTCATGTTGCAATAGACCACTGCAAAATTCAAACTTGTTTAGATTTCCTTAGTCCTCCAAAGGATATTTAAGAACATTTCCTTATCCCTACCCTCTCCCACCCCTGCAGTTACTGAATCAGCTCCTCCAGATTCTTCTAGCTCTGCTACAGCTCAGAGTAATTTTGATAACTTACTCTCTCTCTCTCTCTTTTTTTTTGAGATGGAGTCTCGTATTATTGCCCAGGCTGGAGTGCAGTGGCATGATCTCGACTCACTGAAACCTCCACCTCCCGGGTTCAAGTGATTCTCCTGCCTCAGCCTCCTGAGTAGCTGGGATTACAGGCTCCTGCCACCACACCCAGCTAACTTTTTGTATTTTTAGTAGCGATGGGGTTTCACTTTGTTGGCCAGGCTAGTCTTGAATGCCTGACCTCATGATCCACCTGCCTCAGCTTCCTAAAGTGCTGGGATTACAGGTGTGAGCCACCGTGCCCGGCTGATACCTTACTCTCTATTAGTGCTAAAGTTATTTCCATTTTCCCTCCTGATGTATTTTACCCCTATGTTTTCATTTTTATTCCTCGTATCACATTCCTGGACACTTAGTATCTTGTTTCCATCTTGTACAACACTACTATAGAAGAATCTCCTTGAACTACCTACATTTAGTATGTCATTTGTTGACCAAGAGCCCAATGGTGTCTTCCTTCTGACTCCCAGCTATGTTTCCTGCCTTATTTTCCACTATTTTCCTCATAAAACGTTGCTCCAGCTAATCTTATCTTTCTCCAGAATCTCTGCCTCCTTCCCATCAAATACACCTAAAACCATTTTTTGTATCTTTCTTTTTCCTCATGTTGTATCATTTTCCAAAAACATATTCTACTTGTGAAAACCCTAAGAAATTCTCTGTCTTTATTGAAATTCTATCTCCACTGTGAAGCATTTTCATGGTGTGGCCATATATGATCTATCTGAAGTCACTGCATTTATTCCCTGATCCTCATTAGCAGGTCTAGTACTTTGTACAGTTTCCTTTTTGTGCCATATTAGACTGTAAGCTCCAAGAGGGCAGGGCCCAAGTCTTATGAATTTGTGTCTTCATAGTGTTGAGTTCTTGTCTGAGGCCCTCAATAAAATTCTTTTGAATGAATGAAAGAATACTATAAGTGTCTTTTAGAAGTGATCAGATATATAGGAAGTTGTCTTAGCCATACAGGAGAGTATGAATTATGAATTAAAAATAACAAAGATTTATGAGTGTTATAAAGTTGTGAAATCAAGTAGAATCATTTCCATAACCATCTGAATATAGCAAAGCTGAAAAAAGAGAAACCTTTAACTGATGGTCTGGTTATTCCTTAGCCTGAACTTTGGATGACTTTTTTTTTAAGCACATTTTAAAATCAACTACATTTACATTTTATTTTTCAGAGGAAGCCCTTTTTAAATTGAGGACTGAAGATTGAATTTTTATTAAAATTCTTTCCCCCAGGTGATTTCACAAAACTATAGCTAAATTAGTATAGCAGTAAGACCATTAATAATTTAAAGTTTGATCTAGTATGAAGTTCTGTTGTCCATAGCAGGCAGGATTAAATGGCCTGTGTTTGGAAGCCACCAAAGGTCAGGTTGTATGTGGTAAATAAATGGTCCTCCCCAAAATGCAACTCTACCAAAATAATAAGAGTTTGAATTGTGCTTTATAATTAATATAAAAGGGACTTTCACATACTTGATCATTTTATAATAACTCTGTGAAACAGGTGTTAGTTATTAGGGTTAGTTAATTAGTATCTGCATTTTCTATTTGAGACTCAAAGTCACATGACCACATTGTCTGATTCCGAAGCCTATGCTCTTTCTACCATTCCCTTTACCTTAGGGAAACTGCATAACTTTTCTTTGCCTTAGTTTATCTGTTAAATGTTGGAAATGCTACCTCCTTAGAAGGTTTTGTGAGGATTAAACATGATAATGTGAATGAAATGCCCAGCACATAGCAGATTCTCAGTATGTATCCACTTTCTTTATGTTTCAATAGCAGCGTATTTTGAAAGACAACAAATCTCTGGGGTCTCCTCTGAAGTGCTCTGGGGGATTCACCAGTCCCTGTCTCTGCCTGTTGGGTTCAGGCACATTGTCTTTCACTTGGTTAGGGTTGTACCTCAGGAAAGCCTGGAATTACTCAGTGCATGTCATAAACACCGCTTTATGGGCCAGAAATTTTGAGATACAATTGTACTTGTTATCACACAACCTAAGGTCTTCTAGAGGAGATGAGACATTGACCTGTGGAAAGTTAACTAGAAATTCAAGTAATGGAAGATAAGGTCAAAGAAATGATATGGGTGATACTTTGGTTGGTTGTCTATGCCTTATCTTATTGTGTAAAAGATCACCAGAAGCCTTGGAGCTTGACAGCCTCATAGGAGTTTCATAGTCTCCATGTTGCCCTTCCTACCTGTGGCCCTGAGTGTTCCCGTCTCTCCTCCATACTGCTGCTGGAGTGCATTTATGTGTAAATTTGATCATGTAACTCTTCTACTTAAAACCCTTCTAGGGTTCCAGTTGACTTCAGGATAACATTGAAACTGCTTAGCTTGGCATTTGAGGTCTCTTCAGTTCCGGTTTCTGTACATCATTCCAGTTTCATGTGATATTTCCCAAGATACATTCTGTGCTCTGGTTACGCCTATGCCCTCCAAATGCCACATGCTTTCCCCCCATCTCTCTGCCTTCAGACATCTCTCTGTCTCCCTTCTGTCACCTGGCTGCTGCCTAACCCACCTTTCCTATTCATCACCCCGGGAAGCACTGGCTGATCGCTTGCACCATTTCCTGTCTCTCTTTTGTGTTCTGGTAGCAGCCTCCCTCCTAGCACTGACTGGTCTCCAAAGTAATTGTTGATTTGCTTTTCTGCCTGCCCCATATCCTCAGCCTGTGAGCAACTTTAGCACAGACTCTTGTTTGTCCCCACTCTGCATCCTCAACATTTAGTGTAATGCTGGACACTTAAGAGACACACGATATGAGAATTCTGAGAGGAGAGAGGGAGAATTGTGGACTGGTATGAAAAATAAAGAAGTCTTTGGCAGGGGGCAGGACAGAACCCCAGAGAAATAATTTCTATAAAATCTAGACGTCATCATTTTCAGTGGTTCTTGCTTTTATTGCATTAATCTTGTTCACTCTCTTTAGCACAATTCCAGTTTCCCTGTGAGCCATGGCGTTTCCTTGAAGGTTTTCACCCTCTTTTTTCAAAAATAGATATTCTTTTCAGTATGAACTCCTGCACTTGTGCTCTGGCTTCACGTTTTACTCGATTCTGCCTCCTCCTCCTCCTACTAGCACTTTGTTCCCTGAAAAGTCACTTCTTCTCTTTGAGCCCTGTGTCCTCATGTGTAGGATAGAGAAATGTTGGAATCCCTCTGAGTTTCTCTCTTCAACCTGTAGTTCTCTTCTGGGTTTTCTCATTGTGCCTGCAGCTCCAGAAACCATTTCCTCACAAGTAATTCAATTTTCTCCCACCAGCCTGAACCTCCTGAACCTCCCTCTGGATCCCAGGCCACATTATCCAGGCGCCTGCTTGCCTCCTTCTGCACCTTGTAATCTTTGCCCCAAGACTGGTTCTCTTCTGGCTTCACTGGCTCAGAATGATGCTGCCTCTATCCCATCACACAAGGCAGAAATCTGGTCATCCTGCCAGACAGTTGTCTGCCCCCTACCACCCCGTGTGTTTGGGATTTCATGTCCTGAACCTCTCTCAGCCTGCCACCTTGCATTTCTTCTGCCACCACCCCAATCTCTGCTATACTGCAGCAGCTTCCTAATAAGCCTCCTCGTGTCTCCTCTGGGCCTCTCTCGTTCATTCCCACATCATCCCCATAGTTTTCTTTAGAAAAGCAGATCTGATCATGTCACTACCATGATGAAACACCTGAATGTCTTCTTCCCTGTGCTCTAAGAATAGGGGCTAAATTCTTTAATATGGCCTACAAGAGTCTGTGTGGCCCAGCCCCTATGGGGATACAGCCCCAAGTCATTCCGTGTTCCCTGCCACATGGCTTTTGCATGCACCTTTTGCCTGGAACTCTCTTCTCTCTCCTTTCTCTACTTCTACCTCTCCCTTCCCATGCCTCCCCTTTACTTTATTAAGTGCTTACACTTTCTTTTTTGTTTTTGAGATGGAGTTTCGCTCTTGTTGCCCAGGCTGGAGTGCAATGGCACGATCTGAGCTCACCGCAACCTCTGTCTCCTGGGTTCAGGCAATTCTCCTGCCTCAGCCTCCTGAGTAGCTGGGATTACAGGCACGCACGACCATGCCCAGCTAATTTTTTGTATTTTTAGTAGAGATAGCGTTTCACCATGTTGACCAGGATGGTCTAGATCTCTTGACCTCGTGATCCACCCGCCTCGGCCTCCCAAAGAAGTGCTTACTTTTTCAAGGAAACCTTCCCTGACCTCTATAAAAAGGTTTATTCCTCCCGTTATGAGCTCTTATAGCACTGTGTATCCCTTCTTTTTTTTTGAGACAGAGTTTCACTCTAATTGCCCAGGCTGGAGTGCAATGGCATGATCTTGGCTCACTGCACCCTCCTCCTCCTGCGTTCAGATGATTCTCCTGCCTCAGCCTCCCGAGTAGCTGGGAGTACAGGCATGCACCACCACCACTCCCGGCTAATTTTTGTATTTTTGGTAGAGACGGAGTTTTGCCATGTAGGCCAGGCCAGTCTCGAACTCCTGACCTCAGGTGATCTACCCACTTCAGCCTCCTAAAGTGCTGAAATTACAGGCATGAGCCACCAGACCTGACCCATAATTTTAGATTTTCTTGAGTGATCTTTGATTAATATATTTGTCTCCCATTTAAAGGTAAGCTCCACTGGGACAGGTACCCTATCTTTGATTTCCCACCATTGTGTCTGCATCGCATAGGATCATGCCTGGTGTGAAAATGAAATGGAAAGATGAATTTATGCATAAATGAGTTGTGAGGACTGGAGATTGCTCATGGGAAGCACCTGGGTCAGTGCCTGGCACACAGTAGGCCTTCAGTGAGTAGAGGGTAGCTCTTAGTATTGGTTCATTTTAAGTTTTCTCTTTAATGTGAGCATTCCGTTGTCTGGTTAAGGCCATGTAGTTTACAAAGTCTTTCCCAAATTGTCTGTACATCTCAATTTGTGTCTAATGAGTTACACACATGGTTACTGATGTGACGGGAGACAGAATACAGGGGAAGTATGTGATCTGCATGGCCAATTCAGAGCAGGGGTTCTTAATTTGGAGTAGGGTACAAATGCATAATGTCTGAGAATTTTTTGGAAGCAATGGATCCTCACCCCAGACAAATACACATCGACACACAGTTCTGCATCTAATGTCAGAGATGCACAGAGCACTGAGACCCTTGGAGGCTGTAGCCTGGAGGAAGATGAAGGAAAAGACAGGAGTTAGCCTGCCTAAGGGGGAATCTGTAGATTGTTAAGGTCAGGAGGTGAATGAGTCCTCTTTGTTCTAAGTCAGTGTGGGAGCTTTGCGTCTGGAGGTACTGTTCACGTGTGTGAATCCTTGGCTGGCTATGAGAGAGTGGGTATCTGCTCCTGAAGAGGACATATTGCTAGCTACCAACAGCTGGGACTACCATGGTCTGAGTTCTGACCACGTGCCCAGCATGCAGCTGGTCACTCATATGTGCTATCACTTATCCTTACACACCCTGCAAAGTGAATAGTGTTGTCTGCGTTTTGCAGGTGAGGAGAATGGAAAAGAGACAAGGGAATGAAAGCCTCTTCACATGTGAATGATCTTACCTCCTACAGTCAGAATGCTTCCTATAGTGAAAAAGGAAGCAGCCACTTTGTTTTGCTCAGCTCCCAGTGTGTTGGGGTAGAGTAGGAAGGCCAGACTTCAGTTCCCAACAGCTTAATGGGCCGAACCCTCTGAACATCAGTTTCCCAATTGTGTATAAGCATAAAGTAATGACACCCCCTTCGACTGTGAGAACTAAGAGTTGATGGGTATAAACAAGCTTCATTAAGTTTTACTCACATGTTCTAATTGTTCCCACTGTGTTTTCTTAGAATGTTTTTCAGTTTTCATTTTGAAAGGAAACCTTTCTTTGGATTAATCTGTTTCCAGCTATTCCATAAAAATGGAGTTTTAGCTGGGCGTGGTGGCACGTGCCTGTAATCCCAGCTACTCAGGAGGCTGAGGCAGGAGAATTGCCTGAGCCCAGGAGGCAGAGGTTGCGGTGAGCCGAGATCGCGCCATTGCACTCCAGCCTGGGTAACAAGAGCGAAACTCCATCTCAAAAAAAAAAAAAAAAAAAAAATGGAGTTTTAAGGCCCCAAGTCACACAGCCAACTCTGCCTTTATCAAAGGAAGGCACAAGAGAAGCCCCTCCTGAGATTGGCAGGATTGCCTGTTCAGCAACCCCTGGGACATCCAGGAAAGTGTTATCAGTTCACTAATGGTACGATCTTTAAATGAAAGCTCAAAAGCAAATGCATCTGATTGGTTTCTTCTCACTTCTTGGATGAAGTATGGTTGTTGCTGTGATTGCTTAATGCTAGAGTTCTTTGTCACTTATAGTTAAAAATACCTGTTATAACCCAATGTATGTCAGAATGCACGCGCGCGCACGCACACACACACACACACACACACACACACACACACCCCAAACAAGACTTTTGCAAAATAATGCTTTCCTTTATTCTGTTTTATCTTTTTGGAAAATTCTAGTTGTGACCCAGTAAATGATTTAAAAATCACAAATAGCTCACCACCTACTGTTTGAAAAATGCTTTACAGTTTGAAAAATCCATTGTATGACCATTTTGGAATACTGACAAATAAATGAACTGTACTAGGTGTGGTTCCATTCATTAGTTTTATTTCCAGCTGTCTCTGTTTTTAAAATCTAGTTTTCAGATTTTTTTATATACAAACTTTTTGTATATTCTAATCTTTTTCTGTGCATTTTTTTAAAACTAAGATTTGTTTTATTGTAGCATTTTAGCATAATATTATTACATTCTACAACAACATCCTTTTTAATGAATGTATGATAGTTTTTTTACCAAGGTTTTGACATTTAGATTTCTCATAATTTCTTCACTATTAGCACTGCTCGTGCGTGCATCGTTTTTTCCTCTCTCTCTTTTCCTCCCCTCATCACCCATATTTTGAATCATTACCACAGAAAAGATGTCTAGATGTAGAATTACTGTGTTACTGAGTTTTAGGCTGGGCCTGGTGGCTCACGCTTGTAATCCCAGCACTCTGGGAGACTGAGGTGAGAGGATTGCTTGAGGCCAGGAGTTCAAGACCAGCCTGGGCAACATAGGACTCTTGTTTCTACAAAAAAATTAAAAATTAGCTAGGTGTGGTGGCACATACTTATAGTCCAAGATACTCTGAAGGCTGTGGCAGGAGGATTCTTTGACCCAGGAATTTGAGTCTGCAGTGAACTGTGATCATGCCACTGCACTCTAGCCTGGGCAACAGAATGAAACGGTCTCAAAAAAAAAAAGAGTTTGAACATTTCAAGGCTTATAATCAGTGGTGTGCTGGTAAACATTAATAACCACTCTTGTAAGGTAGAAAAAGTCCTGATTTTGTAGTGTTTTCTTACTTGTTTGGTATCAGTACTCTCACCGTGGCCAATTTCAGGCTACCCATGTGAAGTCATGGAATGCTGAGTTGGAAAGAGACATTAACAGTTGGCTCCCACAAGCCTGTATGGGCCAGCTCCAGGACACCACTGCTGATCATAAATGTTGCCCCAAGACCCTGCCAGCTTCCCTCCTAGCAGCTGTGTACCCTTACCAGCATCAGATGTTATACTATTGTACACATGTGTTAGGTTGAAAATGGGCCTTAAGTTCTTCTCTCAATAAAATATGGGTTCTACCGTCACACTGTAGTGCTGCAACAGATCATCATCTTTCATGCCAGTTCTTGTGATTATGTTAAAAATAGCTCATGGCTGGGCACGGTGGCTCATGCCTGTAATCCCAGCACTTTGGGAGGCCGAAGTGGGTGGATCACAAGGTCGCGAGATCGAGACCATCCTGGCCAACCTGGGGAAACCCCGTCTCTACTAAAATACAAAAAATTAGCCGGGTGTGGTGGCGCACGCCGGTGGTCCCAGCTATGCGGGAGGCTGAGGCAGGGGAATTGCTTAAACCCTGGAGGCAGAGATTGCAGTGAGCCGAGATCGCGCCACTGCACTCCAGCCTGGTGACAAGAGCAAGATTCCATCTCAAAAAAAAAAAAGAAAAAGCTCATAACACTATCTCATTGCCAATCTTTTGGGAAAGGTTACTTGACTCTTCTATTTCATTCAGAGCAGTTATTGAAGATTGAATGTTTGGGAAATGTTCTGTAATTTCAGCAGCGTTAGCCTTTAATTCTAGGGCTTTAAAATCTGAACAAGAGCAATAGACAAGGAACAACAATTTATATGCTATTAGTTGGACTCTTTCTTCACTTAGTGATCTCTCCGCATCTTGGCAGCTGTCTGTGACTTTGAAGTGCATTAGGTATTTGAATTTTTCCCCCATACTTTAAAAATGTGTAATCTCCTTTGTGCATTTCCTGTTATCGCAAGTGTTTGAGATACAAAGACGGCCATTTGTCATATTAGCATGTTTTACGGGATCAGTGTAGAAAATTTTCTTGCTGAAGACAAGTTGGCAATTTTGCCCTCTTCTTTCTCACAGTATACTTTTTTGGCAAATTGCTTGGCAGACTGATCATAACTGAATGATTTCAATGAATTGTATGCTCTCAGCCAAGTAGAAAGGAACATTTATTTCATAAATCTTCTAAGCAAAGTTTCTTTTCAGTTACGTTTTGCTTCTTTCTGCTGATTTGTATTACACAAGGAAGTGATTTGCCCAAGTTCACATAATTAATTTGTGTCAAACCCAGTTCTAAAACCAGAACTCCTAGTCAGTGATTATTTATGAAAAACATTTTTTAAAATTCTGTTTGCCCATAGTGTAGACTGGCTTACCTAGCATTGTGCCAACTAATCATTACTCCAATGATTAACATAGATTCTGAGTTGATTCCTAAACCACTTAAAGATTTTGGAGTCGGCCTCCACGGCGATCAGGTTAGTGTGTGCCGCGGGTGCTGGGGGGCTCGAGAACCGAGCGGAGCTGGTTGAGCCTTCAAAGTCCTAAAACGCGCTGCCGTGGGTTCCGGGTTTATTGATTGAATTCCGCCGGCGCAGGAGCCTCTGCAGAGAGAGAGCGCGAGAGATGGAGATGGGCAGACGGATTCATTTAGAGCTGCGGAACAGGACGCCCTCTGATATGAAAGAACTTGTCCTGGACAACAGTCGGTTGAATGAAGGCAAACTCGAAGGCCTCACAGATGAATGTGAAGAACTGGAATTCTTAAGTACAATCAACGTAGGCCTCACCTCAATCGCAAACTTAACAAAGTTAAACAAACTTAAGAAGCTTGAACTAAGCGATAACAGAGTCTCAGGGGGCCTGGAAGTATTGGCAGAAAAGTGTCCGAACCTCACGCATCTAAATTTAAGTGGCAACAAAATTAAAGACCTCAGCACAATAGAGCCACTGAAAAAGTTAGAAAACTTCAAGAGCTTAGACCTTTTCAATTGAGAGGTAACCAACCTGAACGACTACCGAGAAAATGTGTTGAAACTCCTCCCGCAACTCACATATCTCGACGGCTATGACCGGGACGACAGGGAGGCCCCTAACTCGGATGCTGAGGGCTACGTGGAGGGCCTGGATGATGATGATGATGAGGAGGAGGAATATGATGAAGATGCTCAGGTAGTGGAAGACGAGGAGGACAAGGATGAGGAGGAGGAAGGTGAAGAGGAGGACATGAGTGGAGAGGAGGAGGAGGATGAAGAAGGTTATAATGATGGAGAGGTAGATGACGAGGAAGATGAAGAAGAGCCTGGTGAAGAAGAAAGGGGTCAAAAGCGAAAACGGGAACCTGAAGATGAGGGAGAAGATGACGACTAAGTGGAATAACCTATTTTGAAAAATTCCTATTGTGATTTGACTGTTTTTACCCATATCCCCTCCCCACCTCCAATCCTGCCCCCTGAAACTTATTTTTTTTTATTGTAACGTTGCTGTGGGAATGAGAGGGGAAAAGTGTACTGGGGGTTGTGGGGGGAGGGAGGGCGGGAGGGGGTGGAATAAAATATTATTTTTACTGCCACTCTTTAAAAAAAAAGATTTTGGAGTCACTTTTGAATCATCAAAGAAAGATTAAATGATGTTTAGCTTAGTGTTAAATGGATCTTGTCATTTTCCTGTTCGATGCCTGCCTTCTGTACTTATGCCTCCTATGGGTAGGAAAGTTACCCTAAAGCATTTTTTTTTTTTTTTTGAGGTGTAGTCTTGCTCTGTCACCTAGGCTGGAGTGCAGTGGCGTGATCTCGGCTTACTGCAACTTCCGCCTCCCCAGTTCAAGTGATTCTCCTGCCTCAGCCTCCTGAGTAGCTGGGGTTACAGGCACATACCACCACGCCCAGCTTATTTTTTGTACTTTTAGTAGAGATGGGGTTTCATCTTGTTAGCCAGGATGGTCTCAATCTCCTGACTTTGCGATCAGCCCGCCTCGGACTTCCAAAGTGTTGGGATTACAGGTGTGAGCCACAGCACCTGGCCACTTTAAAGCATTTTCAAGCTGACTTGCTTTTGTGGGTAAGTCATAGATTTTCCTCCATAACATTCCGCTCTCTATAGTCCATGTTAGGTCAGGTTGCTCTAAGAAACTTATTCCTAGTCTTTTCTGCTCAAAAGAAAATTTTTTTTTCACTTCTTTTCTACCCCATTGCCTTTGTCCTTAGGGTCAGATATATGCTTATTCTTTGACATTAGGCATCCACTTGTAGCATCTAACATAATATTCTAATTTATGTAATTTAGATATCATTTAGTCCAACTCTACATTGCACATGATAAAACCTAGACCCTGAGAATATTTGTAAGACTGAACTTATCACTTTGTTTTCTTTGGCACTTAAGAAAACATAACCTTGCAACTGAAGATAGATAACTGTGTACAGTCACACGCCACAGAATGATGTTTCAGTCAACAGTGGGCCACATAGATGGTACTGGTTCCATAAGATTATAATACTATATTTTTACTATACCTTCTATGTGTTTAGATTTGTTTATATTACCATTGTAACAATAATACCATTGTGTTACAGTTGCCTACAGTATTCAGTATGGCTATGCTCTCCAGGTTTCTAGCCTAGGAACAGCAAGCTATACAAGATAGCCCAGGTGTATAGTGGACTATACAATCTAGGTTTGTGTAAGAACACTCTGTGATGTTGATATGATGCTAAAGTTGCCTAATGTTGCATTTTTCAGAGTGCATCCCATCATTAAGCATGTCTGTCATTGTGATGGATTGGACTGAACGAAGAGGTCAATGAAGTTAACTGCAAGAGAGTGTATTTATGTTGTTTTTGTAGTTATCATTTGTTGAGTGCTGGCCTCATTCTCAGTTTCTGTGTTAAGTGCAGTTAAGAATTATCCTATAGATGAGGAAGTTAAGGCAAGAGAGGTTAAGTAAATTGCTAAAGGTTGCACAAGAGCAAGTGATCCAAAATGTTTGATTAAAGGGCCCAGGTTTGTGAAGTCATTTGAAAATTGAAATTCAGTGTCTCTGTAGGAATGACATTTTCTGGATTGATACTGCCTAGGTTCTTCCTAAATAACACATTTATGTGTTTTTTGTTGTTTTTTCCTTTTCTGGTTTTGAATAGCCTTTAGATACTCTGTAATTTTAGCTTTAATACTGTCTATGTTGTTTTGTGACCTATAGGGTATTTTCTTCTTAAATAGTCTCTAAAATTCTGTGATTCTGGAGCTGGAAGAAATCCTTTGAGATGAAAGATTCAACCCCTTCATTTTGCAGGAGAGGAAGGAACTTCCTCAAGGACTTAGATTCAGCTGCAGAAATAAAACATACCTGCCGACTCTCCAGCTAGTGCATTTTTCACTGTACCAGGCATTTTCTTATTGTAAACTGTTTCAATGTTATGGAAGTAGAAATGCTAGTTTCTTCCTTCTCCCCCTTTTTACACTAGATAGAGTTGTAAATGCCTTTTTTTTTTTTTTTTTTTTTTTTTTTGAGACGGATTCTCGCTCTGTCACCAGGCTGGATTGCAGTGGCACGATCTCAGATCACTGCAACCTCTGACTCCCTGGTTCAAGTGATTCTCCTGCCTCAGCCTCCCGAGTAGCTGGGATTACAGGCACGTGCCATCACACCCAGAGAATTTTTGTATTTTTAGTAGAGACGGGGTTTCACCATGTTGGCCAGGATGATCTTGATTTCCTGACCTGTGATCTGCCCTCCTTGGTCTCCCAAAGTGTTGGGATTATGGATGTGAGCCTCCACATCTGGCCGTAAATGCTTTTTTTGAATAAAACCAATGTGAAGTTGAAGTGATAATTGCTAAATAAATGCCCAGTTTGCCTGGCAGACGCTATCTGTCACAATGGGAAGAGGGGAACAAAATAAAAAGATGTCCCTGGTGGAAGAGTAGCAGATAGTGTGGCCAGATGGACCACAAGAGCTCAAGGAAGACAACTTCTTAATTTGGTGGAAGCCCTAGGCTGGTAATCTTCTCAGAGTTCTCTTACTTACCATAGGAAGCCCTCTTTTTTATCTTACTCTCACATTCTAACCTAGGAGAATCCTAGGGTTAAAATGCCGTTGAGTGGAGACCCTGTAATGTTGAGAGAGGAACGAAGGAAGGAAAAGTAACTTGCTGAGATGCTGCATCCCAGTTTGTATGGAAGCTTCAGGTCTGTGTTGATCAGGCATCACTTTTTCCCTTCTAGCTGTCTCCCAGGATCCCTGCCCAAGATCTTTGCAGAGGGGGAGTCCATGTATTTGAGCCTGGAGAAATTTACTAGTCTGTCATCTATTCAGTAGATATTTGCTGACTATCAGGCACTGTGCTTAGGTAACTAGAGATGGAAAGATGAATATACTGCACCTGCCTTTACAAAGAGTTCTAAACCAGCAAGATATCAAATATGAAATGCATCCTGTATTTTCTTTATTGCAAAATGCTTGCTTCTCCATATTTTAATTTTTCTAAAGTCAGGAATTTTTTACCCTTATGTATATTTATGCAGTGAACCCTCTTTTAAGCAAATACTCATTTTCTCCTTTTGACTCTAGACAGCTAGTGCTAAGATGATAGCGTACATGAGAATCACATGAGATATTCACTGGATATGCACTGGACATGGTGGTGGTACCTAGAAAGGTCTGGGATCAGATTGTGTGTATGTGTATGGGCAGGTTGTTGTGCAGGTTCATCAGGCTTCTAAGCAATTCTGCAGGTGGTCTGTGCCGGACCATACTTTTAGAAACTGCTGCAGACAAACAATAAGTTTGTAACCTGCACATTAGAATCACCTGAAGATCTTTTAAAATAACTAATTCTTAAGCCAAACACCAGATCAATTAAACTAGAACCTCTGGATACCTGGCAGCAGTATTTTTGATAGCTCTCCAGGTGATACCCAAGCGTCTTCAGGTTTGAGACCCACAGCTATAGAAGGTTGAGGAGAAGCAGTGCTTCTGAAACTTCCATGGGTGTATGCATCACCTGGGTTCTTATTAAAATGCAAACTCTGATTCAGCAGGTCTGGGGAGGAGGCCTGGGATTCTGCATTTCTGAAGGCTCCCAGGGAAGGCTGATGTGCATGCTGCTGGGGCACACATTTTGAGACGCATGGGAAGACATAGAGCCAATCCAGAGTTTTCAAGATAATGACAGTCTGGAGATGTTTTCTTTTGTCTATAAGAGCACCCTCTCTAATATGCCCCAAATTCAAGTCCATGGAGTGGACCAGCTCCATCAGGATTATTCACGACCCTAGTACAGATAAAGATTGTTGGGCTCACCACTGGAGATTCTGAGTCTATCACCAATAATCATATTAGTAGCACCATGTATGTACTGGACTTTTCATGTTTAGTATTGCTAATTTAATCCTCACTACAGCTCTATGAAATAAGTAATATATTATTTCCTCCGTCATGGAGGAATATATTATTTTCTCTATGTATGTATGAATCACCTGGGTTCTTATTAAAATACAGACTCTGATTCAGCAGGTCTGGGGAGAAGGCCTGGGATTCTGCATTTCTGAAGGCTCCCAAGGAAGGCTGACGCATTCATGCTGCTGGGGCATGTACCACATTTTGAGGAGCATGGGAAGACATAGAGCCAATCCGGAGTTTTCAAGATAATGACAGATAGTCCAGAGATGTTTTCTTTTGTTTTTAAGAGCACCCTCTCTAATACACCCAAAATTCAAGTCCATGGAGTAGACCAGCTGCATGAATATGGAGGAATATAATATATTCCTCCATGATTAAATTGTGGCTTGGAGGGTTGAGTACTTTGCCCTAGGCCTGATTTAGTAAGAGGCTGCTCAGCATACTAAGCTCTTTTTAAAAGAGCCCTAGATACTGATACCTTATCTCTGTGGAAAAAGAAATCTCAAATAAAGGTATTTCCTAAAAGGATGACCATAGCTGTGGACCTGTTTGTATTAAATTAAATATGAATCTGTCTATTTGCATTTAAGACACAAACATGCATTTAGACAGAAAATGCTTCAAATTTTAGGAATAAGAAAATTACATATAATGGAAAAGGTTGCAAATATTTTAAGGAGTGTCTTTGAAATAATACAGTAGTTATCTGATAGGACCATAGCAAAATTCATTTTCAGAGATTGAGCAGATAAAAACTACTTAATTGTCCTTCAAAAGAAAATAGAAAAAAGTTTGGTACATCAATACAATGGAATGCCATTCAGCCATTACTCACAATGGTTGTGGAACATTTACTGGCATGGAAGGCAGTTCACAATACAATAAGAGATATAAAACAATATTTAGGCCGGGCGCAGTGGCTCATGCCTGTAATCCCAGCACATTAGGAGGCCAAGGCCTGTGGATCACTTGAGGCCAGGAGATTGAGACCAGCCTGGCCAACATGGTGAAACCCCATCTTTACTGAAAAATACTACAAATTAGCCGGGCATGGTAGTGCACGTCTGTTTGTAGTCTCAGGTACTGCAGAGGCTGAGGCACGAGAATCGCTTGAATCACTTGAGGTGGAGGTTGTAGTGAACTGAGATTGTGCCACTGCACTCCATCCAGCCTGGGTAATAGAGTGAGACTCTGTCTCAAAACAACAACAAAGACAGTATTTATAGCATGATCCTATGTTTGTTTCAAAGTCCTAGTAATTAAAATATATTTATGCAAATAATAAGTTTATGGGCAGTTATACACCAAGTTGTTAATAGTTCTCTCAGGATGGTGGGCTTATGGATATTCCTTCTGAATATTGGTTAAGCTCCTACTTTGTGGCTGATACTATACCAAGCATTGTGGGAAATAAATGGGAGTGTTTAGGCTGATTCCATTCTTACAGAACTAACTGGATCTAGATTTAACAAAAATGTATCAGCTGTGTTTTCATTTAACCCATGCTATACTTATAAAGGAAACCTATGGGTCAATTTACCGTTCTCTGCCCGCCAGTTTCCTCCCTCACCCTACCCACTCTATATCCTTCCTTTCTTTCTTCCCCTCATTTATCCATCCATCTACCTTTTTATCATTCAGAAAACATTCACCAAGTGTCTGCTCTGTATTTATGAACTCATCATGGAGAGATGAAAAAGATACTCTCAGCTCTGCAGATGCTGCTCTTTGTCTTCGTTTTTTTTGAAATAAACTTTATTTTGGGATAATTTTAGATTCATAGAAGAGAGTGGCAAAGACAGTACAGAGAATTCCCATATACCTTCACCCAGTGTCAGTTTTCTCTAAGGTTGTCACATCACATCACCACGGTTCATTTGTCAAAACTGAGAACCCAGCATTTGTACATTACTATTAACTCAACTCTAGACATTTTGGATTTCACCAGCTTTTCCTATAATATCCTCTTTCTCTTCAGGATCCAGTCCAGGATACTACTACATTGCAATTTGTTGTCATGTCTCCTCTTTAGTTTCCTCTGATCTGTAATTGTTTCTCACACTTTGTTTTTTTTAATCACCTTGACATTTTTGAGGAGTACTGATTAGTTATTTTTATAGAATGTGCCTTAATTTGCGTTTGTCTGATGTTTTCTTGTGATTAGACTGGGGTTATGGGTTTTTGGAAAGAATACCACTGAGTGAAGTGCCCTTATCACCTGATATCCCTGTGACATCCTGGGTAATGTTAAACTGATTGCTTGGTTAAGGTAATATTTGCCGGTTTTCTCCACTGTAGCGTTACTATTTTTTCTTTGGAAGTAAATCACGAATTGAGCTACCTTTTAGAAGGGGAAGGGTTAAATTTTGCTCCTGAAGAGGGCAGTATTTTTATATATTGTTTGAAAATTTTCTTTAAGGAAGACTTGTCCCTTCACATTTATTCCATTCTTTATTTACATCAGTGTGGACTCATAGATACTTATTTTATACTTTGGGTTGTAATTCAACATCGTATTATTTATATTGTTGCACAAACTGTTCCAGCCTTGGCCATTGGGAACTCTTTCAGTTGGCGCCTGTATCCCCTTGGCATGACCCAGACCATTTGTTTTTTGAATATCTCCTTATTTCCTGGTACTATAAGATGCTCCAAGCTTCTCTTGTATTTTTCCTGCCTGAGCCCTAGAATTAACCATGTGAGAATGGTATTTCAAAGTCAGTATCTGGGTGCTGGATGCTCATTGTCTTTGAAAGGAAGGAAACAGAAAAGTGAAAAATATTGTACATAATGTTCAAAACGCTATGGAAGCAGCGAGGATAGGCCGACTACTTCTTTCAGGGAAAGTCTTCACTAAAGAAATGGTATTTTAAATTGAGTAGGGTTTTCCAGATGAAGATCAGGATTGGAGTGGGATGGGAAAGGGGAGGAGGAAATATATGTTAGCAAAATCACGGGTAACTGGCTGTTTAACTTGATCTGACTAAAAATGAGGCATTTTCACAGATTATATTTTTTTTCTACAAGAGGATCTCTATGCAAGCCCTGTTGACTGTCCTCCTTCATTCCCCATCTTCCTTCCAGTCTTTCTTCCTTTTAAATGTACTTAGCTCCTACTTTCTGCCAGGCCCAATGCAAGGCACAGGGTGTGCAGACAAGAATTTGATAGCCCCTACCATCAGGAAGTTCTATATCCAGAGTGACATCCTGTGGCTTTCTTCTTCTCCCCTTAGCCCTTTTCCAGGTGTCTAATTTTTAAGGCTTTGCAGAAAGCATAAAAAAGCAAAGAGGAAATATAAGCAACATCTGTATTGTGAAGCTGACGTGATACTTGACTCACTCAGAAAGTCTTTTTTGTTCACAGATAACAATTGGTGTATATGATCCCTGTAACTTAGCCCAGTACCCTGGATGGCCTTTGAGGAATTTTTTGGTCCTAGCAGCCCACAGATGGTATTTACAAGAGTGTGTGTTTGTCTGTCTGTCTGTCTGTCTGCCTCTGTCAGTATGTGTTTTACAATGTGTCTGTTTCTATCCGTATCTCTGTTTTCCCAAATGCATTTTTTTTTTTCATTTTGGGCATGGAAACCAGGCAATCAGTAAATCAGTCATAACCCAATTTCCATATGAGGCTTAATCAGGTCTGTTAGGGAGCCATATACTCTGATCATTCTGTACTAAAGATGTTTTAGCATATGGTAGAGTTGGTAGCCACAGGTCCTGACACAAATTCTGTCACCCTCCCTTCTAGCTGTCTGGGTTGCTTTCAGATAGGAATTTTCTACTGCTGTCATTCTCCATTTTTCTTAACCCTAAAATAATTAGAGGATATCTTAAAAGCCTATATACATTTGAAAAGATGCCCAATATCATGTCATTAAGGAAATAAAAATTAAAACCATAATGAGTTGCTTCTACATATCCACCAAAAGTATTTAACAAAAACGTCCACACCAAGTGTTGTCGACAATGTGGAGCAACTAGAACTCTCAAATACTGCTGGAAAAATGTTGAGCAGTATCTACCAAAATTAAAAATATCTATGGCTCAGCAGTGTTACTCTCAAGTAGATTGCTCACTAAATACATACATAGATAGAAGCAGAATACATTTACAAGAATGTTTACAGAAGCATTATTCTTAATAACCAAAAGCTGGGAATAACCCACACATTCTTCAATAATGAAATGAATGATAATTTATAGTATATCCCTTACAATAAAATACCATGTTACAGTGAATCTGAGTGAACTATTAACAGAAATCAACATTGATGAATTTTAAAAGCATAATATTAAGCGGAATAAGCTGGACCTAAACAATACATATTCTGTGATTCCATTTGTGTAAAGTTCAAAATAGGCAAAACCAATGTATGGACTTAGAGTAGTTGTTACTTTTGAAGGGAGTGGTTAATGACTGAGAGAAAGCATGAGACAGCCTTGTTTATACTTGGGATTTGTGTAATTTTCTTTGTGTCTACTTATAAAAATGTTTATTTAAAAATATGAAGATAGATAAATTACAGACTGTCCTTTGAGGGAGACAATCCACAATTATCCAGGTGGTAAGTCTACAAAGTGCAAATGGACTTCCTAACTACTGACTGAGGTGCTACTGCTTAGAGGTTTTTTTCTAAATGTCTTGTGAGCATTTTTTCCCTGCATTTAAATATTTGTCAGAATTATTTATGTGCAATACGATTGTAATATAAAATTCACCTCAGCCAGTTTATTGTTCAGCCTCATTGGACAGAGAAACCATAATATGAATATGTTCAAAAAGGTTAAGACCATCTCCCTCAGTTGTCAGAGGGGCATAATTACAATGCATTGAATTCTCTCCAACTGGTTTGCTGAAGCTCTTATGTGAGCTTTTTCTTTTCCTTCCTTTTAACAAAAATAATAAATAAATAAAAATCCGGGCATGACAACAGGAGTAGCAGTTTCCAGTCTGTTGAAGTCCTTTGCTTCCGTGACCGTACCATGCAGGGGGCGAGAGATGTTGTCCACAGTATTATCTTCGAAGTGAAGCTTCCAGAAATGGCATTTAGCCCAGGTAATTTGCTGGTGTTTGAAAATGCATATAATTATCATTTATCAGAAATGGAACCAGGTTTACTTTCTTTTCATCCCTTCACAATGGCAGAAGAAAGGAAGAGAAAAGTGCAACTAGTACCTCCTTGCCAATGCAGACACCTACTTCGAACAGAGGGCACGCTCTGCTATTCAGACTGGAACAAAGGCAAAGATTGTGACCAGGAAATTTTCTCTAGGCATTTTTTTCAGTCTTCAAGATTTGTTCTCCTCTGCCCCTTATTTTCAATTTTACTTTTGTTTAACACAAAATCTTTATTCCTGTCTATTCTTAAAGGAAGGATGAAGTGTTTTCTTGTTTTTTTTGTTTGTTTGTTTTTTGAGATGGAGTCTTGCTCTGTTGCCAAGCTGGAGTGCAGTGGCATGATCTCCGCTCACTGCAGTCTCCGCCTCCTGGGTTCAAGCAATTCTCCTGCCTCAGCCTCCTGAGTAGCTGGGATTACAGGCACGGGGGCACCACACCCAGCTAATTTTTGTGTTTTTAGTAGAGACGGGGTTTCACCATTTTGGTCAGGATGGTCTTGAACTCCTGACATTGTGATTTGCCCCACCTCAGCCTCCTAAAGTGCTGGGATTACAGGCGTGAGCCACCGCGCCCGGCTAGGAAAGATGAAGTATTAATGTGCTTACGTGTTTATTTGTTATGTACTTAAAGTTGTGTGTGATCCTGTTCTCCATATAGTAAAGTAAACAAAAATGCCATTTCTCCTTCCACATTTAATATCTTCATTTGATCTTTATGGGAGGATCACCAGCTTTTATCTCCATTTTATAAATTTAGAAACTTAGAGACATTTTATCTATAGATTAAATATGTGTATGTATTTGTATATATATACATATATGGAGAGATATTTTTACATATGTCACAGAGATGGAATACCTACTCAAGTTTGAGTGAAATAAGGATATAATGCCCTGCGTTGAGAGTATTTCTTATCAGGAATCCATGTCCTGTGTCAAAGTCAGAGCACAATTTCTGGCACGTCATAGGTGCTTAATAAATGTTATGTAAATTTCCTAGCTCAAACCGCAGCACTTTTATATTTCTTGCCAAAATAGTCCCTCATCTCTATGTGATTTGTATGCTTTTCAGAGCACATTCACAATGTGTATATATATATAAAATGTATATATATAAAAAATGTGTATATATATAAAAAATGTATATATATAATGTATATGTATATAAAATGTATATATATATGTAATGTGTATATATATATATGTGTACATATATATATTTTTTTTTTTTGAGGCAGAGTCTAGCTTTGTCACCCAGGCTGGAGTGCAATGGCCTGATTTCGACTCACTGCAACCTCTGCCTCCCAGGTTCAAGCAATTCTCCTGCCTCAGCCTCCCAAGTAGCTGGGATTACAGGAGCCTGCCACCACACCTGACTAATTTTTGTATTTTTAGTAGAGGTGGGTTTCACTATGTTGGTCAGGCTGGTCTTGAACTCCCAACCTCAAGTGGTTCACCCACCTTAGCCTCCCAAAGTGCTGGGATTACAGGCGTGAGCTACCGAGCCAGGCCTCACATATATTAATTTGTTGTTCCTCACACCATCTTCATGGTTCGAAGGCACATTTCTTTCCTTATACCATAAGTATGCCTTAAAATGTGTGTGTGATGGGGAGATGGTGTCAAAATCTCTTCCAAGGCCGGGCGCAGTGGCTCAGGTCTGTAATCCCAGCACTTGGAAGGCCGAGGCAGGTGAATCACCTGAGGTCAGGAGTTGGAAAGTGGCCTGGCCAACATGGTGAAACTCCATCTCTACTAAAAATACAAAAATTAGCCAGGAGTGATGGTGGGTGCCTGGAATCCCAGCTACTCAGGAGGCTGAGGCAGGAGAATCACTTGAACCTGGGAGTGGAGGTTGTAGTGAGCCAATTATGCTGCTGCATTCCAGCCTGGGTGACACAGCAAGACTCTGTCTCAAAAAATATATATATATATTCTGAGATCTTTATTCTAGAGTGCTAAAGTCAGAAGGATTCAAGATTGGCTCAGATGACATTTTTTCAGCGATTCAATGCTCTAACACAGATGTCTTTACAGACTTCGAAAGATTGACAGAGTACTTCTGCTTGATCAGTCAAAGGAGGAAACTGCGTTTCAGTTTAGAGCCTTTGCCTTTCTGTTGTCTTTAGATATTTGCATTGGATGCAGCACCCTCTTCTGGCAAATTCTAAAATAGCGCCTGTGTATTGTTAACTTATGTGCCATACCTTTGTTTTATTAAACCACACTTAAAGATAGTCACAGGGGTGTACAGTCTTTTGGCTTTCCTGGGCCACATTGGAAGAATTGTCTTGGGCCACACATAAAATACACTAACACTAATGATAGCTGATGAACTAAAAAAAAAAATTGCAAGGAAATCTTATAATATTTTAAGAAAGTTTATGAATTTGTGTTGGGCCACATTCAAAGCCACACTGGGCCGCCAGTTGGACAAGTATGGTCTCAGGGAATGAGGTGAGAGTTAACTAATGTGGATCTGGTTTCTATGTCTGACAAGCTGCCAGGCACCATCCATGAGGTACTCACTTAATCTTGCCAACCACCCTGTGGGGAGTCAATTTTCTTTCCACTTCTATGACAAAGGCACTGAGTTATTCTTACACCCTACTCTCTATGGTAAGGCTCACGCTTCGCTTGATGATGTTGACTTTTTTTTTTTTTTTTTTTTTTTTGGCTACAATGTCTCACTCTGTCGTCCAGACTGGAGTGCAGTGTCACAATCTCGGCTCAATGCAACCTCTGCCTCCTGGGTTCAAGCAGTTCTGCCTCAGCCTCCTGCGTAGCTGGGACTACAGGCGCATGCTACCACACCCGGCTAATTTTTTGTATTTTAGCAGAGATGGGGTTTCACCATGTTGCCTAGGCTGGTCTGACTCCTGAGCTCAGACAGTCCGCCTGCCTCAGCCTCCCAAAGTTCTAGGATTACAAGCATGAGCCACCACACCTGGCCAATGCTGACATTTAAACCCAGGAACCACACTGTACATTTCCATTCAAGAAAGGTTTTCTGTCATCCAATAAAGCCTTTAACACATCTTCTTTATGCCTGATATCAAATGTAGATTATTTAGCTTAAGAAAGGCAAATGAATTTCCTGTTTTTCATGTAAACTAGTATGTTCCCTCTTAGCTGTAAATAAAACTTTACAGTAAATACAACTTTATAAAGAATTCTGGCCTGGCGCTGTGACTTATGCCTGTAATCCCAGCACTTTGGGAGGCCAAGGCAGGCAGATCATGAGGTCAAGAGATCAAGACCATCCTGGCCAACATGGTGAAACTCCATCTCTACTAAAAATACAAAAATTAGCTGGGCATAGTGGCATGCACCTGTAGTCCCAGCTACTTGGAAGGCTGAGGCAGGAGAATCACTTGAACCAGGGAGGCGGAGGTTGCAGTGAGCCGAGATTGTGCCACTGAACTCCAGCCTGGTGACAAACCGAAACTCTGTCTCAAAAAAAAAAAAATTCTCATTTAATTTGGTGTATATCTTACAGATTATATGGAAGCAGGTATGGTAAATTAAATACTATTGCCATATGTGGTATTTTTTTCATTATTAACTTTAAAGGGCATCTAATTTTCTTAGAAATGGCTATACCCTTTTTATTTTTACTTTTTGAGAGATGAGGTCTTCTTATGTTGCCCAGGCTGGCCTTGAACTCGTGGGCTAAATCCTTTCTCCAAGCCTCCCAAGTAGCTTGGACTAGACATGAGCCCAGCATCTGTAACCTTTTAAGTATAGAGAGCTTTTAATTTGAAATTATGATGTTGTTGTTTTTTTTCTGATAATTTCTAACCTGTAACGGGAGAAAACCTAGACTGGAGTTACAAATTACAGTATGAGGCTGTGATTCTGTAGTTCTTGTCAAGTTCCTGTGCTGTATATCAGAGACACATTTTTAAAAAAAAACTTTGAGGTTTAGGGGTATACGTGGTTTGTTATGTAGGTAAACTTGTTTCACAGGGGTTTGTTGTGCAGGTTATTTCATCAGCCAGGTACTAAGCCTAGTACCTAGTAGTTATTCTGCTCTTCTCCCTCCTCCCACCCTCCACCCTCAAGTAGGCCCCAGTGTCTGTTATTCCCCTTTGTGTCATGAGTTCTCATCATTTAGCTCCCACTTATAAGTGAGAACATGTGGTATTTGGTTTTCTCTTCCTGCATTAGTTTGCTAAAGATAATGGCCTCCAGCTCCATCCATGTTCCCACAAAAGACATGGTCTCATTCTTTTCTATGGCTGCATAGTATTCCATGGTGTATGTATACCACATTTTCTTTATCCAGTCTATCATTGATGGGCATTTAAGTTGATTCCATGTATTTGCTGTTGAGAGACACATTTTTTAATTCAATCTAAGAATAGTAATAAAATCAAACAAAATATCAATGAGTGGCAGGTATGAACTCTTTTTTTTTTCCCCACAGAAAAATAATTCTGAAATCTTAACCTCTTTAAGAAACTCAAATTTGACTTTGTGTGATGGCTAATGCCTGTAATCCCAGCTACTCCAGAGACTTAAGCTGGAGGATCACTTAAGCCCAGGAGTTCAAGACCAGCTTCAGCAACATAACAAGACCCTGTTTCAAATAAGAAAATTTTATTATTTCAGTTTTAATTTTTCATGGCATTTTAAAAAAGCCAAATCAGAGTACCCAATTTAAAAGGAGAATGACATTTGCTTTCTGGCTTCTTGCTGTGAATGACACCCTCAGTCAAACTGGGGCCCAAGTAACTTTCAAGGATAATTGGCCTTATGGTTTCTCATTGGTCATCCTATCGCAGAAACAAAAGATCATGTAAAGGAAATCAGTACCTTCTTGGTTCCATCATTATATTGGGCAAACTATTCTTTTTTTAATGTCAAAAGCTGAAAAATTTCCCAAGGAAAGGAAAATTTTGATCTTGATAGAAATTCAAAAGTAGGAGAATGGACAAAGAAAACCAGCGTACAATTAGAAACAAAATGAAAATTCCCCCTCCTAGTCCCGTACATCTTAACTTCAAGTCAAGGAGTTTCTGTTTTTGCAGAGCCTGCTGCTTAAGGCAGACAGTGAAGATGGTGCTGGAAGTGTAGGCTGTGGTGGGGTGAATTCCTTGCTCAGGAGTTCAGGCTTTATTGTGAGCAGTGGGAATTCAATGCGAAAGGGGGAGCAGCAGAGGTCCAGAGATGCAGGGAGCGAAAGAGAGTGGGTGGATTCACTAAGAAGATTTACAAGGCTGTGGTTTCACCAAGCAAGTCTCAGAGCTTTTGTCTCCCTCATGTGCAGTGTGAATGGCCAGGTTTCAGTGATACGTGGGGGCTAGAATATAGAAGATAGATAAAAGTGTAGAAGCATTTCCCAAGTCTGTTTAGCCACAGGATCCTTATCCTCTGAGATTATTGAATAGGACACACTTTGGGAACTGCTGGAATTGGAATTGACTGGAATTACAGAGGCTCCCATAGCAGGGATTAAAAGCGGGCAGTGGGAAAGGGAGAAGTCAGAGAAGGGAAAGTTCTGAATGGATACAGATGCGCTTAAAGGAAAGGGCAGCTTAATTAAAGGACAGTCACCTTGGACTGTGATCTACACACAGGTGTAGTGACAGAAAGGCTGAGCAGAGGGACATGATAAGTATGAGCAACAGAAGGGACACGCTGAATTTAGAGGTTCAAATCCCAATAGGAACTTCAGTGAAGGTGTGCTGCAGTTACATTGGCTTGGCTTGCTTAGATAGAGAGGCCTCAGTGGGGTTACGCCTACCCCAGATAATATCTTTTTCTTTTTTTCAACTTCTAGTAACAGTGAAAGTTGAGGCACCTTGGGGCAGAGTTGAGGGCTATTTCAGAAGCTCCTGTGCAGGAAGATTGCTTGGGACTGATGGTCTCTAAACAACATTCCCAGTAGCTGAGGAAGATGGGGAGGCAACTGTGGCAAGTCCATGGAAATTCAGGCCCTCAGGTCTCTTTTAGAAAGAAGCAAAGTATCAATGCATGGGCCATTATAAATGTCAGTCTTTTTTATACAAGCTTGCTGTTTGATCTGTTTGTTTTTATTCTTCCCTCCTTCATTAAGCTTTGTGTTTTATTTGCTTTAAGATTGTCCTAAAGCAGTTGGATGGGAAAAGAACCAGAAAGGAGGCATGGGACCAAGGATGGTGAACCTCAGTGAATGTATGGACCCTAAAAGGTATATTTTGGAAGCTGTTTTCTCCATTTGGGCTTTTTGTAACCAAGACACACACCAAGTTCTGTCAGGCCAACGCAGCATTGTGGAATTCATCCCAAGTGGTGCCATTCATGCTGCTGTGTGTTATTCTGCTCTTTAATTGAGGTTTGGTTGTGAGAATTAATATTGACAATGGATATCCTGAAGGGTACACTGTTTGTCTGTTCTAAATATTCTAAATTTTGTTCTTGTTTCAAGCTCATGCTCTCAGACCACCAGTGTAGTGTACCTGTACTGTCTTTCGATCCTTTAAGGATTGTCCTATAGCTTGGTCCTATTGGCCTACGTTTTTTTTTTTTTCTTCTGAGATGGAGTCTCATTCTGTCACCCAGGCTGGAGTACAGTGGCACGATCTCAGCTCACTGCAACCTCCGCCTCCCAGATTTGAGCGATTCTCCTGCCTCAGCCTCCCGAGTAGCTGGGACTACAGGTGTGCACCACCATGCCTGGCTAATTTTTTGCATTTTTAGTAGAGACAGGGTTTCACCATGGTAGCCAGAATGGTCTCAATCTCCTGAGCTCATGATCTGCCCGCCTTGGCCTCCCAAAGTGCTGGGATTACAGGTGTGAGCTACCACACCCGGCCTTCCCCCCACCCAAGATGGAGTCTTGCTCTGTCACCCAGGCTGCAGTGCAATGGCACTATCTCTGCTCACTGCAACCTCCACCTCCTGAGTTCAAGCAATTCTCCTGCCTCAGCCTCCCGAGTAACTAGGATTACAGGCACACACCACCATACTCAGCTAATTTTTTGTATTTTTAGTAGAGATAGGGTTTCACCTTGTTGTCCAGGCTGGTGTTGAACTCCTGACCTCATGATCTACCTGCTTCAGCCTCCAAAAGTGCTGGAATTACAGGCGTGAGACACCACGCCCTTCCCTTATTGGCCCACCTTGAAGGATATTAGAAGAAATATTTCATGGAAACCAGTATTGTGTCTAAGGGTGAATCTGAGTGTACTCTTTTTTCTTTTTCTTTTTTTGTTTTTTTGAGATGGAGTTTTGTTCTTGTCACCCAGGCTGGAGTGCAATGGCATGATCTCAGCTTACTGCAATCTCTGACTCCCTGGTTCAAGCAATTCTCCTGCCTCAGCCTCCCGAGTAGCTGGAATTACAGGTGCCCGCCACCACACCCAGCTAATTTTTGTATTTTTAGTAGAGACAGGGTTTCACCATGTTGGCTAGGCTGGTCTCGAACTCCTGACTCAAGTGATCTGCCTACTTCGGCCTCCCAAAATGCAGGGATTACAGGCGTGAGCCACCGTGCCCGGCCTGAATGCACTCTTTATTAAGGAGATATGGGAGAAATTTCTGTTTTCAGTACTAGGAAAAACTTTCCTTTTAATCAAGTGGTGTGTTTTTATTCATGGACACCATGATTCCTTTAACTGGTCATGCTCTTCCCTTTTCACCTTTGCTGCTGGGAGCTCAGTATCAAATTTGTGCCCCCCACCCCCTCATTGCAGAGGACTCCAACAGCGTGCTGCTGTGTGGGAGCCTTTCTCCTCCCTGCTTACCCTCCAGCTTCATCTTCTTTTTCCTTTTATCCTAATTTCCTTATTATTTATTTCTTATTTTCTTGCATAGCCACTTGATATCTTTTAGGACAAGATTATTGCACAAATGAGTGACTGAATAAGTAAATCTCTCCTTTTCTAGGTTAGCTGAGTCATCAGTGGATCTAAATCTCAAACTGATGTGTTGGAGATTGGTCCCTACGTTAGACTTGGACAAGGTTGTGTCTGTCAAATGTCTGCTGCTTGGAGCCGGCACCTTGGGTTGCAGTGTAGCTAGGACGTTGATGGTAAGTCGGGGTTGGGGGTACAAAAGGCACCTTTGAAATTGCAGCTTCTCTTCTTGTTTTACTCTCCATGATTGCTTTCCATCTCCCAGCTCCCCCTCCCCTCCTTCTCCCCCTCCCTTCCTTTTTCCTTTTCTTGTTATCTTTTTAATTGTAAAAGAAATACAAGCTTTTGTCATCAGATAGAAACAGGAAGTCTCCCACACCCATCCTAAGTCCCATTTCCCATTAAGCAGACTTTGTAGATTAGTATGCAGCCTCTTTCCCAGATGTTATTGTAGGCATATCTAAATATAGAGAAATCTTTGTTATCTTTGCTGATATTTATTTATATTTATAAAAATTAGATCATAACATATGATCTTTAACAGATTTTTAACTAGATAAAAAAATGACTGTGGCTACCTTTCTATGTTTCCATAGTATGTATATGTGGTATTTTGTTGTATGACTATGTTCTTAGTTTATTGAATCAATTTCAGGTTGCTTTGTATTTTTTTCTATTAGAGACTGTTCTCTATTAGAAAACATTCTTATACTTGTATGTTTGCATATCTATAGGATTTTTTTTTTTTTTGGGAAAAAAGCCCTAGACACAGAATTGCTGTGTTAGAGAGAGTATAGAATTTGAATATAAATATTTTAAATATTTATGTTTTTCATTAATTTTTTTTTGAGACAAAGTCTTAATCTGTCACCTAGGCCAGATACAGAGGCATGATCTCAACTCACTGTAACCTCCGCCTCCCGAGTTTAAGCGATTCTACTGCCTTAACTTCCTGAGTAGCTGGGATTACAGGCATGTACCAGTACACCTGGCTAATTTTTTGTATTTTTAGTAGAGACAGGGTTTCACCATGTTGTCAAGGCTGGTGTTGAACTCCTGACCTCAGGTGATCCGCCTGCCTTGGCCTCCCAAAATGCTGGGATTACAGATGTGAGCCACTGCACCCAGTCAAAAAATTTTTTAAAACTAAATTGCTTTCCAAAAATGTTATACATGTGAGACACAGAACTTTTTTCCATACTCTTGCCAAAATTGGATATATCAACTTTTGAAATCTTAATCAGTTAAGTAACATTTATTGTTTTAATTTGTATTTCTTTAATTAGCAAGGATGAGTTTAATTTTTTTTGTGTGTTTATTTTTTTTTTATTCATGTTCTTCAGGTTGTGTTTCTTTCTTTTATTTATTTATTTATTTTTTTTGTTTTTTTAAGATGGAGTCTCACTCTGTCGCCCAGGCTAGAGTACAGTGGCATGATCTCGGCCTCACTGCAACCTCCGCCTCCCAGGTTCAAGTGATTCTCCTGCCTCAGCCTCCTCAGTAGCTGGGATTACAGTCGTGTGCCACCATGCTTGGCTAATTTTTGTATGTTTCATAGAGATGGAGTTTCACCATGTTGGTCAGGCTGGTCTTGAACTCCTGAACTTGTGATCCACCTGCCTTGGCCTCCCAAAGTTCTGGGATTACAGGCGTGAGCCACCATGCCCAGCCTGGGTTGTGTTTCTTTTATTGATTTAGAGTTCTTTTTATTGGGGCAATTAACTTTTTTTCTGTAATGTTTTTCTCAATTTATCTAAGATGTCTTTAACCATATAAAGTGTTTTTCTCAATTTATCTAAGATGTCTTTAGCCATATAAAAATTTTTTGAGCCAGTCGCAGTGGTACACACCTGTAATCCCAGCACTTTGGTTTGCTTAGTTGAGCAGATCACCTGAGGTCAGGAGTTTGAGATTGGCCTGGCTAACCTGGTGAAACTTGTTTCTACTAAAAATACAAAAAATTAGCCAGGCGTGGTGGCATGTGCCTGTAATCCTAGCTACTGGGGAGGCTGAGGCAGGAGAATTGCTTGAACCCGGGAGGTGGAGGTTGCATTGAGTGAGATTGCACCTTGCACTCGTGCAACTTCATCTCAAAAAAAAAAAAAGTTTTTTTCAGCTTTAATTATTATATGTGTCAGTCTTTTCCTTTGCGGCTTACGGAACTCTTGTTTTTATGTTAGGACTTTATGAATGTGGAAATTTTTTGGTTACATGATAAGGGGTAAAGATCTAGCTACTTTTACACAAAATGCATTTTTAGTTGCTTTAATGGCATTTATTCAGTAATCGAAATCATCATTTTTCTGTCTTTATCAAATGCTAAGCCCCCTTATATACCTGAGTCTCTTTGTGGATTCTCTATTTTGACTCATTGATCTATTATTTTTATATTTGTACTCACTGTTTTAGTTAAAATTACAATGAATTTATAGATAAATTAGAAGGGATTGATGTACTTTTATGACATTAATCCTTAGTCCTAGGAGCATGGTGTATCTCTTAATTTAATTAGATCATCTTTGTCTTTCAGTAGCATTTTCTTTATATAGGCCTTGCACATATCTAATTTAGTTTAAATATCTTATTTTTACATATTTAATGATGTTTTTTCCTTTAGAGATAGTTTCTCCCGTTAAACTTTCCAGTTGACTATTACTGGGATATAAGAAAAATAGTGAATTTTGCATATTTATCTTTGGCCATCTGTCTAAGCTCTCTTAGTTCTAAGAATTTTTTGATTCTTTTAAATTTGTAGGTTGATAGTATTCCTCACCACCACTTACATCGTTCTTTTCCTTGTCTTATTAAGACTGGCTAGAACTCTACAGTAATGTAGAAGAATGGCAGTGAGAGTTGACATCTTTGTTTTGTTGCTGACTTTAATGAGAGTGCCTCTTGTTTTTACTTTTAATTTTAATATTGGTTTCTGGTAAGTATTCTTTATAATTTAAAGTTGATTTCTGTTTCTGCATGTTTACATCAGAAATGTTGAGCTTTATCAACTACATCTATCAAGACAAAGTATTCTAATGTTGAGCATTCCTAGAATAAACCCTACTTGTACATGGTATCTTACTCTTCTCAGATACTCTTGAATTCAATTAGTAATGTTTTGTTTTTAAATTTTATATCTTACTGGACTATGGTGGCTCATGCCTGCAATCCCAGCAGTTTGGGAGGCCAAGGTAGGTGGATCGTTTGAGCTCAGGAGTTCAAGACCAGCCTGGACATGTCAAAACCCCATCTCTATAAAAAAAAAAAATATATATATACACACACACACACACACACACACACACACACACACAAATTAGCCTGGCTGTGGTGGCATGTACCTGAAGTTGCAGCTACTCAGGAGGCTGAGGTGGGAGCATTGCGTCATTCCAGGAGGTTGAGGCTGCACTGAGCCAAGATCATGCCACTGCACTCCAGCCTGGGTGACAGAGCAAGACCCTGTCTCAATCAACCAATCAATTAATCAATCAATAAATTTTACACCTCAATTCATAAGTCAAATTGGTTTATAGTCATGTTATTTCTTCTTTTATCTTTGTATATTTTATACCTAACATTATGCTATCTTTATAATATAAACTTAAAACATTCTGCTTTTTTCTAAGCTCCAGAACAGTTTAAATAAATGAATTATCTGTTCCTTGATGGTTAGGTAAAAATCAGTTATAAATCCGTCTGGACCTGATGCATTTTAGAATTGTGTGGATTGGGGCAGTGGGGGTGGTGGGAATCTTTGTTAACTTTTACAGATGTTTCTGTGTTGACTCCCCTTTTTAGATTATGTACTGCTTTTGAGTCCATTTGTTTTCCTAGAAAATAATTCATTTCATCTAGCTTTAAAAATTAATTGACATATGGCTGGGCGTGGTGGCTCATGCCTGTAATCCCAGCACTTTGGGAGGCTGAGGTGGGCAGATCACAAGGTCAGGAGTTCAAGACCAGACTGGCCAACATGGTGAAACCCTGTCTCTACTAAAAAATACAAAAATTAGCTGAGTATGGTGGCTCGTGCCTGTAATCCCAGCTACTTTGAAGGCTGAGGTAGGAGAATTTTTTGAACCAGGACCCAGGAGGCGGAGGTTGCAGTGACCCAAGATCACGCCACTGCTCTCCAGCCTGGCCTACAGAACAAGAGTCCATCTCAAAAAAGAATTAATTAATTAATTAATTGACATAAAATATGTATGGTATTCTCTTATTTTTAAATCTTCTTTTTAAAAATCTTTCCATATTCCTAATGTTGTATATTTGTGGTTTTTCTTTTTTTCTCATAGCCTTGCTAGAGAGGCTTGTCTATTTTACCAGTCTTTTTGGAGCACTAAATACTTTATTTATTAGTTCTACAATTTTTGTTTTCTGTCTCATTTTGCCTTCGGGTTCATAAATATCTACTTTTATTTTTATTAATTTTTCCCTCCTTTTGTGAAATTTATTTTACTGTCTTTTTCTGGGTTCTAGAATTATTAGATGCTTAGATTTTCCTATCACTTTTCAAAATTGCAAAGTCAACATAAAGCCATTATAGAAAATTTGTAAAGTATAAAAGTTATAAAGCAGACTTGTCACTTTCCAATGTTTAATATGTATTTTAACATTTTATTAGATATATAATAATGTCCTTTGCTGTTACCAATTAGCATGTCATTAAAAATGATATCTATCTATGAAGCTTTCTTTTTATTTTTGACGCTTTGTTGCCCAGGCTGGACTGGACCTTGTAATCTTCCCACCTCGGCCTCCCGAGTAGTCGGGACTGCACAAGTTCACTGCCATGCCTGCTAAAGCTTTATGAGTATAGAATATGCCTTCTTATGTGATGAAACATAATTTACTCTATCCTTCTCTTTAGATTTAACATTGTTTCCAGTTTTTTACAATTGTAAATTGTGCTGCAAAGCATCTTTGTAACTGCATCTGGTCAGTGTGTCAGATTATTTCTTAGAATAAATTGCTGGAAAGTCATAGGATAATGGGTATTCTTAAGATTCTAGAGAGAGCAGCTGGCAGCGCGGTGGGCAGCGTTTGCTGAGCGGGCACTTCGAGTCGCACGCACGTCCGCGCGGGGTCCGGGCCACGCACGCGGCTCCATCACCATCACCATCACCAGCCGGGCCAGGCGCACAGGCAGACAAGGGGTTCGCGGTGACCGGAGAGCACTGACACCATGTGGATCCAGGTTCGGACCATGGACAGGAGGCAAACCCACACGGTGGACTCGCTGTCCAGGCTGACCAAGGTGGAATGGAGGAGCTGCGGCGGAAGATCCAGGAGCTGTTCCACGTGGAGCCAGGCTTGCAGAGGCTGTTCTACAGAGGCAAACAGATGGAGGATGGCTACACTCTCTTTGACTATGAGGTCCGCCTGAACGACACCATTCAGCTCTTGGTCCGCCAGAGCCTCGTGCTTCCCCACAGCGCCAAGGAGCGGAACTCTGAGCTCTCCGACACCAACTCCAGGTGCTGCCTGGGCCAGAGTGAGTCGGACAACTCCTCCACCCATGGCGAGGCGACCGCTGAGACCAACAGCAAAGCGGGCCTGGCGGACAAGGACATGTGAGATGAGACGGAGCTGGGGCTGTACAAGGTCAATGAGTACGTCTATGCTCGGGAAACGAACATGGGGGCGTGGTTTGAGGCGCAGGTAGTCCGGGTGACGCGGAAGGCCCCCTCCTGGGATGAGCCCTGCAGCTCCACGGCCAGCCCGGCACTGGAGGAGGACGTCATTTACAATGTGAAATACGATGACTATTCAGAGAACGGCGTGGTCCAGATGAGCTCCAGGGACGTCTGAGTGCGCGCCCGGACCATCATCAAGAGGCAGGACGTGGAGGTGGGCCAGGTGGTCATGCTCAATTACAACCCCGACAACCCCAAGGAGCGGGGCTTCTGGTACGACGCGGAGATCTCCAGGAAGCGCGAGACCAGGACGGCGCGGGAACTCTACGCCAACGTGGTGCTCGGGGATGATTCTCTGAACGACTGTCGGATCATCTTCGTGGATGAAGTCTTCAAGATCGAGCGTCCCAGCGAAGGGAGTCCCATGGTCGGCAACCCCATGAGACGGAAGAGCGGGCCGTCCTGCAAGCACTGCAAGGATGACGTGAACCAGCTCTGCCGGGTCTGCGCCTGCCACCTGTGCGGTGGCCGGCAGGACCCTGATAAGCAGCTCATGTGTGACGAGTGTGACATGGCCTTCCACATCTACTGCCTGCAGCCGCCCCTCAGCGTTCCCAGCGAGGACGAGTGGTACTGCCCTGAGTGCCGGAATGACGCCAGCAAGTTGGTGCTGGCGGGCGAGAGGCTGAGAGAGCAAAAAGAAGGCGAAGATGGCGTCGGCCACGTCGTCCTCACAGCGGGACTGGGGCAAGGGCACGGCGTGTGTGGGCCGCACCAAGGAGTGCACCATCGTCCCGTCCAACCACTACGGACCCATCCCAGGCATCCCCGTGGGCACCATGTGGCGGTTCCATGTCCAGGTCAGCTAGTCGGGCGTCCATCAGCCGCACGTGGCCAGCATTCACGGCCGGAGCAACGATGGAGCGTACTCCCTCGTCCTGACCGGGGGCTACGAGGATGATGTGGACCATGGGAATTTTTTCACATACACAGGTAGTGGTGGCCGAGATCTTTCCGGCAACAAGAGGACCGCGGAACAGTCCTGTTCCTCGGTCCTCACCAACACCAACAGGGCGCTGGCTCTCAACTGCTTTGCTCCCATCAATGACCAAGAAGGGGCCGAGGCCAAGGACTGGCGGTCGGGGAAGCCAGTCAGGGTGGTGCGCAACGTCAAAGGCGGCAAGCACAGCAAGTACACCCCCGCCAAGGGCAACCGGTACGACGGCATCTACAAGGTGGTGAAGTACTGGCCGGAGAAGGGGAAGTCCGGGTTTCTCGTGTGGCGCTATCTCCTGCGGAGGGACGATGACGAGCCCGGCCCTTGGACGAAGGAGGGGAAGGACCGGATCAAGAAGCTGGGGCTGACCGTGCAGTATCCAGACGGCTACTTGGAGGCCCTGGCCAACCCAGAGAGGGAGAAGGAGAACAGGAAGAGGGAGGAGGAGGAGCAGGAGGGGGGCTTCTCAGTCTCCAGGACGGGCAAGGGCAAGTGAAAGCGGAAGTCACCAGGAGGTGGCCCAGGCAGGGCTGGGTCCCCACGCCGGTCGTCCAAGAAAAGCAAGGTGGAGCCCTACAGCCTCACGGCCCAGCAGAGCAGCCTCATCAGAGAGGAGAAGAGCAACGCCAAGCCGTGGAATGAGGTCCTGGCATCACTCAAGGACCGGCCAGTGAGCGGCAGCCCGTTCCAGATGTTCCTGAGTAAAGTGGAGGAGGCGTTCCAGTGCATCTGCTGTTAGGAGCTGGTGTTCTGGCCCATCACGACCGTGTGTCAGCACAACGTGTGCAAGGACTGCCTGGACAGGTCGTTCCAGGCACAGGTGTTGAGCTGCGCCGCCTGCCGCTATGACCTGGGCCGGAGCTTTGCCATGCAGGTGAACCAGCCTCTGCAGACCAGCTCTTCCCCAGCTACGGCAACAGCCGGTGATCTCCAAGTACTTCTTGACAGGCGTTTTGCTGAAAACGTGTCGGAGAGCTCTCTCATCGGCCTCGGTGTTCTTCTTAGTGGGCTTAACTTAAACAGGTAGTGTTCTCTCCGTTCCCTAAAAAGGTTCGTCTTCCTTTTTTTTTTTTTTTTTAATTTTTATTTTTCAAATCTGTACATTTTCAGGAATTTATGTATTCTGGCTAAAAGTTGGACTTGTCAGTATTTTGTGTCTTTTTTTTTTGGAAAACATAAAAGCCTGCAATTTCTCGACAAAACAACATAAGACTTTTTTAAAGATGGAATCAGAAACTTCGTGGCGTGGAGGCTGTTTACGTTTCTGATGTCAGGTTCTCAGAAGCTGCTGCCACTGGCTCTAAGAAGGCCAAGGTCAGAGCAAGCATCTTCCTGACGGCCTTGTAGCATCTGAAGTCCAGTGACATGGTTCCCCGTGGTGGCCCGTGGCGTGGCATGGCGTGGCGTGGCTCAGCTGTCTGTTGAAGTCAAGGAAAAGAGAAAACACCTCGGGCCCGGTTCAAACCTTTCCCTCAAAGCCATCCCCCGCCAGACTGCTTGGCATCGGAGATCCGCGTGAAAAGTCCTTTGCCCACGCGAGCAGGGAGCTGGGGCCGCACAGAAATGGCCTCGAGGGGACTCTGCTCCACGTGGGGCCAGGCGCGTGGCTGATGCTGTCCGATTAAGGTGGCCACAGACGGACGGCAGCACACGAAGCCACGTTCAAGTGACTTTGGTTCCTTCCTCCTTTGCAAAGATGACAGTCTTTGTTGTTAGGACTGAATTGTTGAAAATGCCAACCAGATTCTAGAATCTGCGGTCATCCAGTTCTTCCTGACACCGGGTGGGTGCTTGGGAACAGTTTGAGTCTTACAGATCATTTAAATTCAATTTTTTAACTTACAAGAGAGGTTTTTTTTTTAAATGGACACATTTTCTAAATGAATTTTTTTTGTAGTTTACTGTATATGTACCAAGAAAGATATAACGTTAGGGGTTGGTTGTTTCTGTTTTTGTATTTTTTTTTTTTTGAAAGGGTTTGTTAATTTTTCTAATTTTACCAAAGTTTGCAGCCGATACCTCAATAGAACAGGGATATTTTAAATCACATACCTGCAGACCAACTGGAGCAATGTTATTTTTGAAGGGTTTTTTTTTCACTTCATTATTCTTAGATTATTAATGTATTAGGGAAGAAATGAGGCAATTTTGTGTAGGCGTTTTCTAAAGTCCAGTACTCTTTGTCCAGATTTTAGATTCTCAGAAAATAAATGTTTTTCACAGAAAAAAAAAAAAAAAGATTCTAGAAACATATTGCCAAATTGATTTCCAGAAAGATTAGACCACTTTAACATTCTCAGTCAGTAAGATGGTTTTCTCCCTACCACATCCTCACCAGCATTGAGTATTGTAATTTTCTTTAATCTTTGCAGATTAGCCATTTAAACTGTGTAGCATTCCAGGAAACCAAAAGTTAAGTGTGCAAATACACTTGCATGTGACTAACCTATGGCATGTTTGTAATGTATCTGGCTTCCTTCCTACTACCCAGCACGTTCCCAGTTTGCCTTTCTTGCTATCCATTCATCAGTTGCTTTAAGGAATGCAAAAATACTTCAGAAATAAACATCCCCAAAGCAAGCATAAGTGACTTTATTCTCCCTCCGTGGTAGGTTGCTTAGATGATGAAAATAATTTACAAAACTGGGTGGTAGACCAAAGGTTACCAGTGGGCTTCAAAACAGCCAGTCTAATCTGTGCTTTTAAATGGCAGATTCTGTCCTGTTCTCAACCCTGAAAACGAATCGTGGGTCCTTGTTGGCTGGACCTCTGAAACCTTCAATCTAATTGAGTCTCTCAGTTTCTAATGGAAAGATATTAAAATAAGAGCCAAATCTTAGTCTTGTAGCCAGTCATGGCAGGACATCTCTTAGGTCACTGATGCTTATTTATGATATACTACAATATACCCACTGTACCCTACCCCAAGAAGTAGGCAACTTCATTGAGTTGCAACTTTGGAGAGCTCATTCATTCCCACCATTAACCAGATGTACGCCTTAAGCAAATCACTTATCTCTCCCAGGCATCAGTTTCCACATCTGTAAAACAAAGTAATTGGACTAAGGATTTTAGAGAGCCCAACCACCTTTAAAATTGTATGGTTCTATAAAACTGTTATAGGAGACATCACTGAAGCCTATAAAACCATGAAAATGATTTCTAAGAATATAGACTTGTTCCCTAAATTCCAGATTATTAATAAGGCTCTGCCTCTTGAATAAATGGTACAAAATGTTCTAAAATATCATACAGTAGGAAATAACTTGTGAGTCATTTTTTCTTAGGAGTTCATTCAGGCTTTAAATGAGTTTCAAGAATAGTTGTTATTTACACTTAATTATTCTTTAAGGGAAATCAAGGACATTTAGGGGCTATTGCTAATCTTTTTAAAACAACAACATAGACAATTCTTATGGGATTCACCTCCAAATCTTTGGTGACACTGTCAAAAATAATGAATTATTAGTCCCACTTTAACATTTTTTAATCTCGTTACTGCAGGAAACCAGGCACTGAATATATAATTATGTTTTTTTTTTAAGGAAAGTCAACATTCTGTTTATCATAAACTGAATTTGCACAATTCAGTTTCTGAAGTTTCTTCTGTTTTGAGTTTCCCAAGCTTCTCCAAAGCAAGACTCCTTTTGAGATTTCAAGAGACAGCACCCTGTGAAATGCTTATCAGAAACACACCATGATCTCCTGTTTCCACACAGGGTTGGGGCGTGAGACACATCACATTTGTGGACAATGCCAAGATCTCCTACTCCAATCCTGTGAGGCAGCCTCTTTATGAGTTTGAAGATTGCCTAGGGAGTGGTAAGCCCAAGGCTCTGGCTGCAGCGGACCGGCTCCAGAAAATATTCCCTGGAGTGGTATGTTGATTCTTTTGTAGAGGTTTTCTGTTATATCTATAAATGTTTAAGTCTTGAGAAATGAGGCCCTGTGGCATTGAAGAAAGAGAGTCAGACATCTGTCATTTTCCACTAGGCACTTGCCATGTGGCTAAGCCTCTGTTTCCTCATCTCAGAGGGATAAAAAAACAACCAGGCCAGGCATGGTGGCTCATTCCTGCAGTCCCAGCACTTTGGAAGGCTAAGGCAGGAGGCTCACTTGAGCCCAGGAGTTTGAGACCAGCCTGGGCAACATAGTGAGACCCCTATCTCTTTAAAATAAAATTAGCCAGGTATGGTGGTGGTTTGTAACTGTAGTCCCATCTACGCTGATGGCTGAAACAAAAGGATTGCTTCAGCCTAGGAGGTCAAAGCTACCGTGAGCTGTGATCATGCCATTGCACTCCAGCCTGGGCGACAAGGCAAAACCCTGTCTAAAAAATAAAAATAATAAAACCAGGCTTGGTGGCTCACGCCTGTAATCCCAGCACTTTGGGAGACCGAGGTGGGCGGATGACGAGGTCAGGAGTTCGAGACCAGCCTGGCCAATATGGTGAAACCCTGTCTCTACTTTAAAAATACAAAAATTAGCTGGGTGTGGTGGTACACACCTGTAGTTCCAGCTACTTGGGAGGCTGAGGCAGGAGAATCACTTGAACCCAGGAGGCAGAGGTTGCAGTGAGCCAAGATTACATCACTGCACTCCAGCCTGGTCAACAGAGTGAGACTTTGTCTCAAAAATAATAATAATAATTAATAATCTGTCTCACATATTCTTGTGAAAACGAAATGAGGAATGTATGAAGAAATGTTTTGTAGGTTGCAAAGCATTATGAGTTTAAGTTGAACTTAGGAGTACATATGTTTTTATGTCCTGCCTGGTTCCAAAGAGATTTACAGTGGCTCAGATCTAAGATACTGTTTTTCCTCCATCACCAGAATACTTGGTAGTTACTTAGTACAGGTTTATGAAATTAAATGGAATGCAAGTCTTCATGCAGAAGAAAGATTGGGCTGAAAGTTTAGCTTTTTGCTCTAGCTGCCTCTGGTTTTTGAGTTATATCATTAGAAATACCAGATAACAAGAGAAAAGTCATTCAACTTCTTTGATTTAAAATCTTGACATTTTCTTTTTTTAAGGCCAACCAGCAAATGATATTCTACCTCTTGAATACTTAATCAGTTTATCTGACGGGAGTTAGATTAGGTGTCTGCAAAGCATCTGCTTATACTTAAAGTGCCAGAAGAGGTTCTCAGTCCTAACCAAAAAATAAAAAAGCCCATTTTCTCAAGGCTTCTCCCTTTAGTCACTTTGTATTAGATTTATCCGTTTTAAAAATCTTTGCTTTGGCTGGGCGCGGTGGCTCACGCCTATAATCCCAGCACTTTGGGAGGCTGAGGCGGGTGGATCATGAGGTCAAGAGATCGAGACCATCCTGGTCAACATGGTGAAACCCCGTCTCTACTAAAAATACAAAAATTGGCTGGGCATGGTGGCACACGCCTGTAGTCCCAGCTACTCAGGAGGCTGAGGCAGGAGAATTGCTTGAACCCAGGAGGCGGAGCTTGCGGTGAGCCGAGATCGCACCGTTGCACTCCAGCCTGGGTAACAACAGCAAAACTCCGTCTCAAAAAAAAAAAAAAAAATCTTTCCTTTGGAAGCACTGCTAATGTTTTGTCCATTTCACCAGAGCCCCTGAGGAACACCATTTATTGGGTTTAACAGTATTGACTGACCACCCACTATGTAGCCAGCTGTGTGCTAGATGCTGAAAGAAATAAGCTGGTCAGGTATAGTGGCTCTTGCCTGTAATTGCAGCACTTTGGGAGGCTGAGGTGGGTGGATCACCTGAGGTGTGGAATTCAAGACCAGCCTGGCCAACATGGTGAAACCCCATCTCTACTAAAAATACAAAAAGTTAGCTGAGTGTCATGGCAGGCGCCTGTAATCCCAGCTACTCAGGAGACTGAGGCAGGAGTATCGCTTGTACCGGGGGGCGGAGGTTGCAGTGAGACAAGGTCACACCATTGCACTCCAGCCTAGGCAACAAAAGCGAAACTCCATCCCAAAAATGAAGAAAAAAAGAATAAGTTGGAACCCTGTCATTGAGTAGGCATGCATATTAGTTAGGTTTCTGCTGTGACAATATTTCATATCACGCAATCCCAAAATCTCAGTGGCTTACAATTGCAAACATTTATTTCACATTCATGGGTGTGCAGGTTGCCTGTGGTTCAGCTGTGTCACTAGGCTGAACTTATTCAATAAGCCACATAGCTTCGAGTCAGGTTCCAGACCATTGTATGTGTTATTTTCAAAATCTAGGCTAGAGGAGGAACAGTCATTTGGGTCCTACTCTTCCTATGGTAGAAAGTATAAGCTTAAAAAGATTGGTGATTATTACGCCTTAAAGTCTCAGCTCAACAACGGTACAGTGTGATGTCTTCCATTTCTATTACCAAAGCAAGTCACAGGACCAAGGCCAAAGTCAATGACATTAGTCGATGTATTCCTCCTAGTAGGAGGTCTTGCAAAGGTCATGTTGCAAAGAGTGGGGATATATAACATTACTAGAGGGAGGAGGTGCCTAGTTGGGAAGAATAATCCAGTCTAGGCTGTGCACGGTGGCTCAAGCTTATAATCCCAGTGCTTTGGGAGGCTGAAGTGGGAGGAGATTGCTTAAAGCCAGAAGTTTGAAACCAGCCTGGGCAACCTAGTGAGACCCTAGCTGTAAAAAAAAAATCTAATCTATCATTGGAAGTATTATAAATTCCCTTCAGGACCCTCCCTCCAGACAGACCTGGCTTTGAACCTGAGCTCTGTCACTTATTAGATACCTGAAATTTTTGTTTACCCAAATCCTAGTCATTGTCAGTAACCCAATACAATTCCCCCTTCCCCCTGTTTATTTGTTTAGTTATTCTATTGCTTACTTGTTTGTCAGGTAATGTATTTAAGACCTACTATATTCTAGGGACAGGGGAACTAGACAGGCATAGTTTCCTCTCCCTTATGTGGAGCTTAAAGTCTAGTGGGGGATGGTCATTAACAAATAATTTCAAAAATACTTAACATTGTAATACATTCAGGAAGCAGGAGCTCAGTTGCCATGAGAATATATAACAGGTAGGCCTGACCTAGATGAGGGGTGGGCTGGGAAGACTTTTGAGGAAACAAACCCCTGAAGGTTGAGTGGGAGTCAGCTAGATTGAGTGTAGTGGAGCTCTCTGTTCAAATGCCTGGGTAGGATGAGCATGGTACTTTTGTGGAACTGAAAGAAAACCAGGGTGGCTGAAACATAGAGGTCAAGGAAGAGGAGGCTGAGTCATGCTGGGCCTGAGACAGCAAGTCCAACTGTTCCTGGAAACAGCCCTCCATCTTCAAGCCTTTTCCTTCTCACTTACATCGTGTTGCTCTGTTTTCCCTGTTGGACTATGAAGTCCCCCAGGCCAGGGTCCAAGTCTTTTATACTTTTATCCTTCATGCCTTATAAATAATAGTAGATAATATACACAGCTCATCAAAATACTAGTGTAATTCATCGCATTCATGAAAAATACTTGTGAAACTATTTAACTTACTGGTTAGCCAACCTTAAGGGGTTTTCCTTATATGTTTGATTTAGTGTAGTTTTTTCATTCAGTGGATACTTATCACCTTTCTTTTCTTTTTTTGAGACAGAGTCTTGCTCTGTCACCCAGGCTGGTGTACAGTGGCGCGATCTTGGCTCACTGCAACCTCTCACTCCCTGGTTCAAGAGATTCTCCTGCCTCAGCCTCCCAAGTAGCTGGAATTACAGGCACGTGCTACCATGTCCAGCTAATTTTTGTATTTTTAGTAGAGACAGTGTTTCACCATGTTGGACAGGATGATCTTGATCTCCTGACCTCAGGGGATCCACATGCCTCAGCCTCCCAAAGTGCTGGGATTACAGGCATGAGCCACCAGGCCCGGCCTCATCACCTTTCTTATACCAGTACATGGAGAAAAGGCTAGACCTTAGTGAACAAGACATGGTTCTGCTCTCATCGAGCTTATATTTTATTGAATTGAAATGCTAAATGCTAAAAAGGATAAGTAGACATTGCTTAGGAAATACAGAAGAGCAGGTGTGGGGGTCCAAGGAAAGCATTCTTAGAAGTGACATTTAGTCCAAGCTCTGAAGGAATTTATCAGGGGAAGGAATCTTGGGGAGGGAGGCAAGGAGCAGAGAGTAGTGGGAAAGGCCAGGGGCCAGGAGGAGCATTCCAGGGTAGAAAAGTGGCCTTTTGCTGTGTTAAATGCAGACTTCCCAGATAGCTGGTTACCTGAAAAAAGTTAGAAAAATTGGTTTTATTAATGCAAGATTATCTCATTTGGGCCATCCCTAACTTGTTAAGTTATTGCAAGATTCTAATCTCAGTGCTTGAAGTTCAGTGACATTTGACTTGGAAAAGAAAAAGAAAATGGGCGATAGACCCTTTACAAATGTTTAAATTTTGAAATAGTAAATTCATAGGAAGTGATTTGGTTTGGATGTTTGTCCTCTCCAGATCTCATGTTGAAATGTGATCCTCACTGTTGGAGGTGGGACCTGGTGGGAGCTGTTTGGGTCATGGAGGTAGATCCCTCATGAATGGCTTGGTGCCCTCCCCACATTAATGAGTGAGTTCTCGATCTCCTAGTTCACTCAAGCAAGAGCTAATTGTTTGAAAGAGCCTGGAATCTCTCTTGCTTCCTCTCTTGCCATGTGATGCACCTGCTCCACCTTCACCTTTCACCATGTGTGGAAGCTTCCCTCATCAGAAACAGATGCTAGCACTATACTTCTCGTACAACCTGCAGAACCATGAGCCAAATAAACCTTTTTTCATTATAAAAAGGTTTTATATATTTTTTCATTACCCAGCCTCAAGTATTCCTTTGTAGCAATGTGAAATGGACTGACACGGGAAGTACAAAGAAGTGTATGAGGAGGTCATGCTTCTCCTAGGTGACAGACCTCAAGGACAGGGTGGTTTCACTGAATAGCTGGTCTGAAATACCTTAAACACTCCCTCAGAACTAGAGAGGTTGACTTTTGGTTTTTGGTCTAAAATATATTTAACCCAAACTAACCATATTCTGGCCCCAGACCTTCAAGTATCTTCAATGTCAGCTCATAAGAAACCCTTGCATTTTATCTACATGGTATTCGTTGAGTAATTCCTTCTCTTCTACTCCAGAATATAGGTGTCACATTGACCCTTTCTAGGTGCCTTTAAAAAAGCTATGATAAACCAAAATAAGAAAAGAAAAAAAAATGCTATGATAAGGCCGAGTGTGGTGGCTCATATCTAATCCCAGCACTTTGGGAGAGTGAGGTGGGCGGATCACCTGAGGTCGGGAGTTCAAGACCAGCCTGACCAACATAGAGAAACCCTATCTCTACTAAAAATACAAAATAAGCCTGGTGTGGAGGCACATGCCTGTAATCCCAGCTACTCAGGAGGCTACGGCAGGAGAATCGCTTGAACCCAGGAGGTAGAGGTTGCGGTGAATGGAGATCACACCATTGCACTCCAGCCTGGGCAGCAAGAGCGAAACTCCATCTCAAAAAAAAGCTATGATAAAATTATATGAAAATAACTGCTCTGCTACAAAGATCACGCCTGATTCTGGGGAAGAATTAATTAATTGAATACGAAAACAACTGATCTTTTATAAATCAAACATCTATTTGAGGCAATAAGATGTCGGATTATGGAGCCACACTTGAGGTTTTAAAACCCAAATCCGGACATCTGCTTCAATCCTGATGAGTAACAGATACTGGACTAGCTCTGCCACCATCAACAGTTACACACCTGGACAAAATACATAAAATGACACTTTCAGACAGTGAATAGTAGGTTGTGAAAGACACGGTCCCAGACAGAGCGTAAGATAGATTTTTCCCAGCTTATTACATGAAGGCACTTTCTGGCCCATGCCATAGCCCGTGGGAGCCCAGGGAGATACTCTTGGTCTTGGTGAGCTGAAGAAACAACCAGAGTTCAGAGCAGCTGAGGTGGCTGGAATTTGCAGGACATGGTACCAGAAATGAGGGAGCTGTGCGCAGGAGTGCCTCAGTAGCACCTTGAGTCTTCAACTGAGTAGTGAGCTGTGTGTACTCACAGCTGACTCTGTCAGACCAGGCTAAAAACACCATCAGAGAGCTATGAGCAGAATGGAGATTCCAGAGCTCACGCGAGCTGAGAGACACTGGAGTTCTAACTATATAGAGTGGAGAGACCATTGAATACTCTGAGCCCTTAAGTGACACCCAGAATGGCCCCTATAAAGTTTCTAGGAGAAAGCATCTTAGTGGTCTTGTGATATATAAAGATTTCTTAGGACCTAGTAAATATCATAAATAAAAAATGGTAACTTAGTTGACTTTTTAAAAATTTAAAACTTCAGCTTCTCAAAAGATGCCTTTCAAAGAATGAAAAAGCTAGCCAAACTGAGAAGACAGGTACAGTCTTCTTTTATCCAGAATACGTAAGATAACTCCTACCACTCAAGAAGACAGACAAACCAACTTTTTTTTTAAGGGGCAAAATGCTTGAACAGGTACTTAATTAATAGTGAAGATCTATGAATGGCTAGTGAGCATGTGAAAATGCTCAACATCAATAGTCATCAGGGAAATACAAATTAAAACCAGAGAGATAGATCACTATACACCTACCAAAATGGCTAAGATTAAGAAGACTGACAGTGCTAAATGTGGTCAGGGTGTGGAGCAACCAAAACATTCATACTTTGCTGGTAAAAGAACTACTTTGGAAATCTCATGAAATTTAACATCTGCCTACCTTGTGACCCAGAAATTGTACTTTTAGATCTTTACCTAAGAGAAACGAAAATATACATACATGAAAATACTTATACAAAAGTGTCCATAGCAACTTTATTCAAAATAGCCCAAATCTAGAAATAACCCAAATCACCATCAACAGAATTGATAAGCAAATTGTAGTATAATTATACCACAAAATAAATGTGTTATTGATACTTAACAATATGAATGAACCTCAAAAGCATTATGCTGAACAAAAGAAGCCAAACACAGACAAGTATATGCCCTAGCATGTCATTTATGTGAGGGTTTAGAATAGTCTAATCTATGGCTAATGAAGTCAGAACAGTTGTTACTGGGGGCAAGTGGGGACCGACTGAGGAGGAGCACAAGAGCATGTTCTAGGGTCACGGAAATGCTCTATATCGGTAGCTGTATGCAGTGGTTAATCTACCATTTGTCAGAATATATTGAACTGTGCATGTGAGATCTGTGTATTTCACTTTATGTAAATTATACCTCAACCTGATTACCCCTTTGAATCATCAAGAGAATTATAGAAAATACTGATGCCTGGGCTCATTCCCAGAGATTTCCATTTAAATGTTCTGGGGAAAAGGCCGGGCATTATACTTTCTAGGTGCTTCTGACATACAGCCAAGTAGAAAACCACTGTGTTGAAAGTTGCTGAATTCCAGCCTCTGGGGTGTGGACATAACTGATGGGCTCTTTTGTCAGCTTACTGGCTGAAATTTTAGCAAGTAGAGATTCATTTAGGTTAGCAGAGTTGCTTTATTACTCAAAAGTCCAGCACTGGTATTGCATAATTATGCTTCCATCTTGGTGTCATGAAAATACATACATAATAGTTCTTTGGATCGAGCTACCACCATTTAACATGCTTTGTCAATTGTAGTATGCCAGTAAGGTATTGCAGGTATTGTTTTTGCTTTTATTATTGCCTATTACAGTATTTGGTACATGGTAGGTGCATAATACTTAGTATATTAATTAATGAGATCCTGATAGTTGTGTTAGTCTCATTGTTAAAATGGACGTGTTTGTGTACCTTTCTTTTTCCTGAAATCCTTGCTGCCTGATATCCTTTCCTGCTTTGCTTTCCACTCTTTTTTCATTCCTTTTGAAATTGTTTCTCTTCCTTTTGAATTCCAGATATTAGGTTTAAAGTTGAAGATAATGAAAAAGTATCCACAAACTACAAATTTGGTATTTATTTGTAAAAAGATCTGCTTGTCCTGTCCCTTGAGCTATTTTTTCAGTAGGTGAGGGGTTTGGCAAATGAGTGAAAAAGCTGATGTTTTCAAACACTTCCCTATGGCCAGTGGTATATAGGGGCTAAGGGTACAGTTTATGATTCTAGAACACATTCTTTTTTTGTGGAAAGTCAGTGTCCTTGGCTTCATTATTAGCACTCATATGTGACTCACTGTTAATGTGCCAAAATATTATGAGGTCATCAAGGGGCAGATGGCAGATTATAGAGCTGTTCTAAAGCCTGTGTAAAAAATCCCAATTCAGGGGAACTCAGGTTGCTGGACAGCTTCTGCGTTTGGACAGAGTGAAGCCTTACTCTGTTCCAGACTCTGCCGTCACCCACCATAACTCCTTCCCCGACAAAAATATCTACATACTCCTAAGTAGATTTTATGGCTCTAAGTTGCCAAGTAGATTTTTTGGATTTGGGTTTTTTAAATGCATATACCCTTGAAGGATTAAGACAAGATCATCAGTCATTCTAACCCCCAGCAATTTGAAGGCTGAGGCAGGAGGATTCCTTGAGCCCAGGAATTTGAGACCAGCCTAGGCAACATAGTGAGACCTTATTTCTACTAAAAATAAAAAATCAGCCAAGTGTGGTGATGTGTGCCTGTAGTCCCGGCTGCTTGGGAAGCTGAGGGAGGACCCCTTGAGCCCAAGAGGTCAAGGCTACAGTGAGCTGTGATTGTGCCATTGCCATCTAGCCTAGGTGATAGAGCAAGACTTTGTCTTAAAAAAAAAAAAAAAAAAAAAGAGGCACTTGAGTAGCCAGAAGGTGCTGTGATAAAATTTCTTGGCCTTGGATGGCTGGAAAGAGCCAAAGATACACAGTTTTCTCCAGTGTCTTCTTACCTCGGGTAGAATGTGCCCTCTCCACTTTGGAACTGAGATCCGTATGTCTCTGCTTGCTGCCATGCGCTGCTCTGCCCTGCCCTGCCTTGCCTCAGGGCCCTGGGGTGATAGGTCAAGGTTGTCTAGGATGCGGAGGTAAAGAAGAGAGAGGACATGGGAAGGGTGCAGCATAATAGTGCACAGGGAGATCCCATGTAAGTGACCACAAGTATGTGCAGGCAGCTGTGGAAAGTGTGGGCTCTGAGATACTGCCTATGCCATTGCTCCAGAGATAACTACATCCTGATGTTTCCATAGAATGCCATGGGATTCAACATGAGCATCCCCATGCCTGGGCATCCAGTGAACTTCTCCAGTGTTACTCTGGAGCAAGCCCGCAAGGATGTGGAGCAACTGGAGCAGCTCATCGAAAACCATGATGTCATTTTTCTGTTGATGGACACCAGGGAGAGCCGGTGGCTTCCTGCCGTCATTGCTGCAAGCAAGAGAAAGGTAGGTACCGGCTCCGATTACAATTTAATGCACCACCACCCCAGAGGAAGGAGTGTCCCTAACCTTCCCTTCCCCAGGGCAGAGATGTGGCTTGTGACCTGGTAGCACAGTGCCAAAGGGCTTCTGCTTCAGACTGTCTTTGCTTTGCACACCATCACCCAATGTAATAGGTATCATTTACTGCTTAATTTTCATAATAATCTTCTGAGATACTCTACACTGAAAGGTATACTGTATTTACATTAAAAATACTCTACACTGAAAGGTATACTGTATTTACATTAAAATGTAAGCTCCAAGAGGTCAGAGACTTTGTCTTATTCACTACTACTTGGTCAATGACAACTAAAAGAGCCAACAGTATTCAATAGTGAACTAAATCATGGTGCATACCTATGATGGAATAGTATGCAGCCATTCACAGTTACGTTTTCAAAGGATTTTAATAAGATGGAAAATGCCACATTATATTAAAGAAGATACAATATTATATATATTTTATACTAATTATGTTTATATATAAACATTGATATATGTCTTCCTATCTGTCTACTTATCTGTCTACTGAGAGAGGAGAGAGAAAGAGGGCAAGAAGAGAGAAAGAGAGAGAATGGGAGGGAAAGGGAGAAAATAGTAGGAAGAAATACCCCAAACTATTAATAGTAATTTTTTGAGCTGTGGGTTGTGAGAGATTTTTGTTTTCTTTTGTAGTATGGTTATTCTTTATTTTTCAAACTTTCTATATAATCAGAAATTTGGGATAATAAGTTAAATTAGAACTATGAAAAGTTGTTATAGTATAATAAAAAAATAGTTTCTAAAAAATTCATGTGTTGGGCTGGACATGGTGGCTCACATCTGTAATCCTAGCACTTTGGGAAGATTGCTTGACCCAGGAGTTTGAGACTAGCCTGGGCAACATGGTGAGACTGTCTCCACAAAAAAGACAAAAAATTAGCTAGGTGTGTTAGTACACACTTGTGCTCCTAGCTACTCGGGAGGCTGAGGCAGGAAGATCACTTGAGCCTGGGAGGTTGAGGCTGCAGTAAACTGAGATCATGCCATTGTATTCCAGTCTGTGCAACAGAGGGAGATCCTGTCTGGAAAAAAAAAAAAAAAAAAAAAAAACTATGCGGAGCCAGGCATGGTGGCATGTGCCTCTAAGTCCATCTACTGGGATACCAAAAAAAGTTGGGCCAGGTGCAGTGACTCACGCCTGTAATCCCAGCACTTTGGAAGGCTGAGGTGGGCAGATCACGAGGTCAAGAGATGAAGACCATCCTGGCCAACATGGTGAAACCCCGTCTCTACTAAGATACAAAAATTAGCTGGGTGTGGTGGCACACACCCAGCTACTCAGGAGGCTGAGGCAGGAGAATCACTTGAACCAAGGAGGCAGAGGTTGCAGTGAGCCGGGATTGTGCCACTGCACTCCAGACTGGGCGGCAGAGCAAGACTCTGTCTCAAAAAAAAAAAAAATCTATGTGAAGGGTGGATTATATGATATGTGAATTACATCTCAGTAAAGCTGTTATAAACAGATCTAAGCCAGGCACGGTGGCTCACACCTGTAATCCCAGCACTTGGGGAGGCCGAGGCTGGGTGATCACTTGAGGTCAGGAATTCAAGATAAGCCTGGCCAACATAGCAAAACCCCATCTCTACTAAAAGTATAAAAATTAGCCAGGCGTTAATAGTGGGTGCTTGTCATCCCAGCTACTTGGGAGGCTGAGGCAGGAGACTCACTTGAACCCGGGAGGCAGAGGTTGCAGTGAGCCGAGACTGTGCCATTGCACTTCAGCCTGGGCAACAAGAGCGAAACTCCGTCTCAAAAAAAAAAAAAAAAATCTATGTGGACGTGACAGTATAGCATAATGGTGGAAAGAATGGGTTTGAGAACTATGTAGACTTGGTTTTATATACCTACCTCTTGCCAGGTAAGTGACCTTGGGCAAGTTATAGAACTAACTTCTCTGACTTTCAGTATCCTCATCTGTAAATGAGAAATGTTTGTTAGGAGTTTTTTGTTGTTGTGTTGACAGAATCTTGCTCTGTTGCCCAGGCTGGAGTGCAGTGGCATAATCTCGGCCCACTGCAACCTCCACTTCCCAGGTTCAAGCGTTTCTCGTGCACCTGCCTCCTGAGTAGCTGGGACTACTGGCACATGTCACCATGCTCAGCTAATTTTTTGTATTTTTAGTAGAGACAGTGTTTCATCATGTTGCCAGGCTGGTCTTGAACTCTTGAGCTCAGACAGTCTGCCTGCCTCAGCCTCCCAAAGTACTGGGATTAATTACAGGTATGAGCCACCATGCCTGGTCTGTTATGAGTTTCAAATGAAATTAAATGAGATAATTTATGTTCTTCACTTATCAAGTCTTTTGTACTTAATAAGCCCTCAGTAGTGGGTAGCTTTTATCATCATTAGCTTTTAGAATCTAATTACACTTACATGCAAAAAATAAATTTTAAAAAGTTAAGCAAATATGGGATTAGCCACAGTTTGTGGCTATATGTGTTTTTTAACTCTGCTCTTTTATTCCTTGAAACCTGCAGCTGGTCATCAATGCTGCTTTGGGATTTGACACATTTGTTGTCATGAGACATGGCCTGAAGAAACCAAAGCAGCAAGGAGCTGGGGACTTGTGTCCAAACCACCCTATGGCATCTGCTGACCTCCTGGGCTCATCACTTTTTGCGAACATCCCTGGTTACAAGCTTGGCTGTTACTTCTGCAATGATGTGGTGGCCCCAGGAGATGTAAGTGGATTTCTCTATCGTTCCAAATATTTTTTATGACCAACTTGTGCACTGAGGCAGACAGACACAGCCCTTTCACTTATGACTATTTAAAAATTATCTTTTAACAAAGAGAATTCTCCAATTTGGGGAGGATGGCATTCTCTCACTATGAACCTTGACTGGCGTCATCAACTCTACAGCTGTTCCTTGTTCACCAATACAAATGCAGCTACAAACCATATTTTTGGAAAGCTTGTTGAGGAAACCACAGCCAACCAGTCCCTGATAGCACTCAGTATTGTCTCCTGTGTTTCTCTTAGTCAAGACAGTATTACAAATGAGGAGTCTAAAGACCAGATTCCATCAACGGCTTGACACTGCCTCCTAGGTAATTCCAAAAAGTCTCTTAGGTTCCCTCTGCCTCTGCAAAATAGGAGTGGTGTGTAGGTTTGTCAGATTTGGTGAGTAAAAGTATAGGATTCCCAGCTAATTTTGAATTTCAGTTAGTAATGAATAATTTTTTAGTATATGTCCCAAATAATATTCAAGACCCATTTATACTAAAAATTTATTTATCTGAAATTCAGATTTAGCTGAGTGTCTTGCATTTTCCCTGGCAATGCTAATAAGGGAAGGAAGAATACTTTCCCTGTCAACTCACAGCACAAAGTGTGTCAAGTGCATCAATGCTTTGAACAGCAAGACCACACCGTACAAATTAAGAGTCTATGGCTTTCAGGACTTCATACAAGTTAGTCTGTAGGGCTATTCCTTTATCAGAACTGATAATAATTCCAGGGAAGCAATGCAGAGATGTTTTCTGTAAACTCCCCTCTATTTTTCCTTTGTTTTAAAACATTTTCCTTAATAACTCATATCTCTTTTGGATAACTGGCTTTTATGTCCTCCCAATATAAAGAAAAGAAGATGACCATTCTCTTATATGAAGAAGGATGGCTTGATGATCTCTATCATGGTGTTATAATAGACAGCTGGTCTTGTTATTTAGTTATTGCCAACAAATATGATTAGTGGTCTCTTGCAGTGAAGTCTCATCTGCTTATAAGGTAAAATTTTCATAGTGTCAAAAATATCCCTAACAACCCCTTAATTTACCCAGAGTTAGATGGTTAGAATCTGTTTGGTTGAACCAGCAAAGGCTTGTGTTTAGAGCCATGTTGTAGGAAAAAAATACTTGTAGTAAACCCTAGAATCACACTGAGAGAGAGGTGATGCCCACGTTGTGAGAGACACATAGGAACTGAGGGCTGCAGGGAGAGTAAATTATTGCTCCCATCTCACAGTCACTCCGAGGTGTTAGCTCAGTTAAAATAGCAGGGCAGAATCACTTGTACTATTCAAATCATTGTTTCTTCTGTGTCTCTGTCACTTAACAACCAAGCACAGTAGAACTGAATTGAGTCACCTAAAGGAGCACATGATGCAGTTCCATTATATGAGGCAGCTAAGCTCCGATTTTTGGTTGATATCCCCCAATCTAATTTGTTTACGCTGCTAATCCTTTTTAGCATATTACCTCATTCAGTTACCTAAATTGTATATTTTGTTTATCTTGATAATCCCAAGAAATGACATGACTTGAGGCTGGATGTTCTTTGCCAACAATGAATATCTGGTTATATTTTAAAGCTTTGTCACAGAGGTGTTTCATACTTGAGACAGCTAGAGTTGAATGGAGTAGAATGTTCAGCACACATCAGTGATTGTTTCTTTGCAGTCAACCAGAGACCGGACCTTGGACCAGCAGTGCACTGTGAGTCGTCCAGGACTGGCCATGATTGCAGGAGCCCTGGCTGTGGAATTGATGGTATCTGTTTTGCAGCATCCAGAAGGGTGAGTTTGCTAGTAGGAGATGAGTATTTAAACAAAGCTTTTGTAGGCAGTCATTCATCAGTGTCTACCTTGGCCTTTTCTCAGTCTGACTTTTCAGAGAATTACACTTTACCCTCAAAAACACAAGATTAGAAAAAGTAGGTCTGGTTCTTTAGGCTGAGATAACTTGACATGTTTCCTTTGGGGCCACATTTCCGCACCCTTCTGGACAAACTCATTATGGTTTATTTTATTTTTCTAACACTTATATAGTGCTTACTTTGTGCTAGGCACTGTTCTAAGCACTTTAGAAATATTGCCTCCTTTAATCTGTTTTTTTTTTTTTTTTTTTTTTTTTTGAGACAGAGTTTCACTCTTGCCCAGGTTGGAGTGCAATGGCATGATTTTGGCTCACTGCAACCTCTGTGTCCCAGGTTCAAATGATTTTCCTTCCTCAGCCTCCCAAGTAGCTGGGATTACAGGCATGTACCACCATGCCTGGCTAATTTTTGTATTGTTAATAGAGACGGGGTTTCGCCATGTTGGTCAGGCTTGTCTTGAACCTCTGACCTCAGTAATCAGAGGTGATCCACCCGCCTCAGCCTCCCAAAGTGCTGGGATTGCAGGCGTGAGCCATCACACCCGGCCTCCTTTAGTCTTCATAGCAAACCTATTAGGAAAGAACTATTATTATTAATCCCAGTTTTGATGGGGAAATCGAGGCATAGTGAGGATAAGTTAAGTGGCCAAATTTACATAGTAAATGGAAAAGCCAGGGTTTAACTTAACCAGTGTGGTGCCAAACTATGTTTAACCATTTTGTTATGCTGTTTGCAGTCCAGGCAGCAGAAAATCGAATTTTTGAAAGACTTATTTTTCCAGTTCTCAGAAAGCCAATATGCAAATGAACATGAATATTCTATTTCTTGTGTGACTGTGACTAAGAGTTTTCCTCAGCAGTTGAAAATTGCGGTTGCATATGTAACTAGTATGGGTTCTCTGAGGTAAACGAAAAGCAGGGTTTTTTTGCTTTCCTCTTTGTCATCTACCTTAGCTATCTCGGTCATTTAAGTTTATTGCTACCCACTGACAGAAAATATTTGGAATAAAATCTTTGAGAGCTGATTTTATGCTTCCTTGACGCTGACCCTCTGTCTACTACGTTTGCCCTGGTCATAGTTAAACACCAGGTCCTGTGTCACATCTCTTTGGTGACACAAGTTTCACTCCATTGTTCAGAGAGTAGTGCATTGGTTCTGCCCAATTCATTCTTCACTTTTATTTCCTCTTCCTCCATTTCATTAGCATTCATGTCAGCTCAGACAGTTAAGGTTAGAAAATTTTCCACTTCAAATTTACAGTACAGAAACGTGCTGTGATATTTGACAAGACTATCTCATAGTAAGTGAATTGTTTATTGGCCTGTCATATGCCAAACATTGCACTTGGCAATTGTAGTAGATTCCTCTTTTTTTTTTTTTTGAGACAGAGTCTCACTGTGTCACCCAGGCTGGAGTGCAGTGTCACGATCTCGTCTCACTGCAACCTCTGCCTCCAGGGTTCAAGCAGTTCTCCCTCAGCCTCCTGAGTAGCTGGGATTACAGGCATGCATCACCATGCCCGCCTAATTTTTGTATTTTAGTAGAGAGAGGGTTTCACTATGTTGGCCAGGCTGGTCTCAAACTCCTGACCTCATGATGCACTGGCCTCGGCCTCCCAGAGTGCTCACAGGCGTGAGTCACCACATCTGGCCGATTCCTCATTTATTAATCACAACTCCCTCATTCCTACTTTATAGATGATGGACCTGAAGCACAGACAAGTTAAGTAGCTTGCCTATGGTCACAAACTTGGGTCTTTCTGACTCCAAACCATGCATTTTAAAATTACTCTTCTTGCCTCTTGTCCCAGGGAAATTAGTTTTTTGCTAACTTCCACTGCCCAGCAAGGGGCATTTTAGTTATCCTTATAAATCTTATGAGGACTTCTGCTACATCATCCTCCCATGTGTTAAACTTGGATTAAATAAGCAGCTCTGATTGTTTCCTGTCCTCAGGGGCTATGCCATTGCCAGCAGCAGTGACGATCGTATGAATGAGCCTCCGACCTCTCTTGGGCTCGTGCCTCACCAGGTTAGTAATTTGGAAATAAAATCACAATTCTTTTGATGCAGGGGGAAAGCATGTGGGGTCTCTTTGCCATCCATCTGTCTAGCCCACTTCATGTCCACCCGACTTACCCTGCAGCTGGGATTTCAGTGGGAGAGCTGACCACCTGGAAGTTATTCCATTCTGCAAGATAATGATGGGAAGAAATCACAAACAAGCAGCATTGCCCAGAGTCCTTTATGCATTTAGTAAACTGACTAGAGGCCTCATAATGCAAAAGGAACAGAAAAAACAGGCTTTGGAATTAGCCATACAATGGTTTCAATCCCAGCCCTGCGGTTATTAAGATGGCCTTCCTTGGTCAAGTCACTAACCTTCTCTGAGTCTTGGTTTTCTTATCTATTAAGTGGAGGAAGTAATACTGACCTCACCTGGTAGTTGTACAGAGTATGGAAGGTTGCCCAAAAGGGCTCTGCAACAGTGTATATTGTAGGCCCTCAGCAAACAATGCCTGCTATTTCTTTGCTGTTGTTCATTATCATTATTGACTGCACCCAAATAGAAAACCTTTATAGGCAGACATGGGAAAACCATGAGAAGCATGCAGGGTCACTAAAAAAAGCGGGATGTCTTTTCAGAAAAAGAATCCAAAGCATCATGAGGAAGTGCCATCCCTCAGGGAGTAAAAACAAAAAGGCAGTGGGATGAACATTTAGAATTCATGTTGTCTCTTCAGTCATTTTCATTACAATATTTCTGGGAGATTGAAGAGGTTTTTCAGTCTTACCTTTTGGAAATCATTGTTTTAGATTCCATGTTGTATTCTGCCCTGTATTGTAACGGCTGTCCCCATCAGTGAAATGGTGATGGTTCCAGCCAGTCCTATCTGGAGATTTGCAAGGACAGACTCACAGATGAGTGTAGGAAGCAGAGTGACTCAGCTCACACTTGTCTCTCTCTTCCCCCTTGCCACCCACCTTCTGCCGGCTAGGATGGCACTGTCATACTCAGTTCAGGATAAGAATCAGAAGAGGGGAAATGACTACTTCATAGTCACAGAGACTTAGTGGATGAGCCACAATCCATACCTAAACTTGGCAGTCTGGCCACTGTTCTTTCAAAGGTTTTGAGTTGAAAGATCCATGGCCTGCATGTGGGGAGATTTTGCTTTCTGTTGATACCCCAGCCTGCTTACAAAAAGCCACCCATAATAGAACTTGCAGAGTTCATTTAGCCTCCCTGAGCCTCAGTTTCCATATCAGGAAAGGCAGGTGCTTTACTTTATGTCCAGGATTACATCTGACACGGCCTTGAAAACCACAAAACACTGTGAAAATGTGACCCCCCGACTCATACATACAAGGTGGCATTTTTTTTTTTGGCATGCATGTGTTAATCTTCTCTACAGAGACATTTCACCTAGGACCCAAAAGACATGGTAATAACCATCTGTCACAAAGAAGCTGACCTCCAGAGCCGACCTCTGCTATTTATGCTCTTGTATCTCATTTGAATCTTTCCCGAGTCTCCCTGCTGCTTCTGACCTTGAGATGTTCCCTCATCTCCTTTACAGACTTTATACTGAGAAGGGCCTTAATTAAATTTTCAGTCATGTCCCTGCACTGGTTTCCTTCTTTAAGTCCTTTATGTTAAATTACTGCAGTTGTAGTTTTCTCAGTGCTGAGGCCAGAGGGCAAAACAGTCTCTTTATAGAAGGGGCCCAGTGTCAAAATGCATGTGCCCATGTTTTTAAAGTACTATGGCAACTAATCCTTCTCGGTGTTATTTATCCCCATTGAGCCACACAATTGTTTGTCATTCACCAGCTCTTCTAGTTCTTTCTCCTCGTTTTCAAATGTCTGAAGGATTATTTTGGTTGTTGGCCATCTCTTCATTTGGCCTTTTCAAAGACTGGAGAATAACACAGCCATATATGGGAAAAGCTGTGTGTGTGTGTGTGTGTGTGTGTGTGTGTGTGTGTGTGTGTGTGTGTGTGTGTGTTTACTTGCTTGCATTATTTCAAGTTTCAAACCTTTATTTTTAGCTACTTTCTAAAAAATAAAGTGGAGAAAGAACTTTAAAAATTAATCAGGGTTGTGTGTCCCCATTTATAGGCTTTAAACAACTTTCTTTTCCCCCTAAGTGGAGTGAGTCCATTTATGCAACCGTGTTTTGATTAGGGGAACATCGTTTCCACAAAAACACTGGGCTGTGTTGCAATGCCCTGTTGCAAACTCAGCACTTCCCGCCTCCTCTTCCTGGCTCTTAGAGACAAACGATTTCCTGTTGGAGAGGAACTTGGTAAACTCCTTTGTGTACTTTGTATGCAAAGAATGACCAGTGAAGTTTACTGGGCTCATTTTTCTCAGTTTCCCAGAGGAGAAGTTTTATTAATTGGCCCCTGTGGAAGAGATGTAGTAGAAAAGTGATAGTCCTTAGAATAAGAATCACAAGACCCCCCACCAGCAACTCATTGTGTAATTTGGAGAAAGTTCCTTAACTTTTCCTGTGCTCTCTGGGTCTCTGCTCTCCTCTGTGTCAGACCTGGGAGGCCTGAGGATTACTTTTTTTCTCTCTGGGTCCACAGGCAGAATTTGGCCCATCCAAAGATTGACCAACTGCCAAAAAAAGGCCTGATTAGGCCCTGAAATTCAATGAAATTCTGCCTGAGGACATCTCTTACTGAATTTGAAAACTGTAGAAAACCATTTCAGGTGAGAAAAGAGGCTTATGGGTTTTTTTTTTTTTTTTTTTTTTTTGTCTCTGGCCCAATATATGGGGCATTAGATTCTGCAAGCAGGCAGCAGTAAGTATAAGCTAATTTCTGTCTATAAATAGAATTTTTCAAAAAATCATTTTGTTGATGTGTGGAATACATATAGATGATCCCACGCATCATTAAGTGGTAATGTGATGAATGATCACAAAATGTACACAGTGTTATACCCAGCACACAGATCAGAACAAAATACTGTCAGGCATCTTCAATGCCCCCATCATGTCTCTTCCGATTATTAGTGCCTCCTTCCTACATAGAGGTAAGCATCTCTTGATTCTCAACACCATGGGAGATGTTTGATTTTGAACTTCTGTAAATGAAATCATGTAGTGTATACTCTTTGAAGTCTATTGTCTTTTGTAGATGGAACTTTTTCATTACAAATCTTTGCATAGTGGTGGTGTTCTTTCTGCTTCCCATCAACAGAGTTCTTTTATTCAAAAAAAAAAAAAGAAAGAATGAAAGACTGATTTTTCCTGGCTCCTAGGGTGGTGGCTGAGCTCTGCAAGGCCAGATCCCTTTTCTGGTTCTTTGGTGGGAGTATTCCAGCCTGGGTAACAGAGGGAGTCCCTGTCTCAAAAAAAAGGAATCAAGGTGATGCTACAACAGTTGTCCAAACACCCAGGTCATTGATGGAGCGCTCCTGCTTTATCTCACTTATGGACCAAGCAGTTCATATCTTTTTGTCTTTAGGTGAATGAAGTCTTTGTTCTAAAGTACTGATTTAAAAAAAAAAAAAGACTCTGAATGTGTATGCCACTCTTCTGAGTTTGCACTTGCCAACCCCAGGGTTTTCTCAGCCTCATAATTTTTTTCTTTTAGCTTCAGAAAAGTAATACAAAGCCAAAACTAGGGCAGGACCCTGGGAGGGACCTGACCTGGGAAATCTCTAATTTAGTTGCTGGGATCTCTAGCCATATCTCAGGCTATTTGGCCTTTTGACGCAGGCTGTGCCCCCCAAGTCCTCAGGCCTTTAGGTTTTGAAAAGATCTCTTTACTATGTTCAGAAATACTTATCTCAGTGTGCTTCTAGGGATATGGACAGATGGGCTGCTGAGGAGGGAAACCTTATCAGATAAGCAATAAGAGCATGTTTCCTGAGATGTAGCCCAGGAAAGGAAACTCCTTTCCCCTATGGTTCGATACCCTTCTAGTTGACGATGATAGATATAGCAGAAAAAATGGGCAGGCCTCATGTTTCACTGTATCAGTTATAGTTTGTGACCTATTCATCTTATCTCCCTCCCTCCATCCAACCATCCACTCAACAGGTAATCTATGCCAAGTGCCAAGCACTATGAAGTTCAGAAAAGTTAAGTAACTGGCACAAGATCACCCAGTGTTGAGTTCCATTTGTGTTTGGGGTAATCTAAGGTGTTATGTATCCCAAGCCATTTGGATGTAGTAGAGTCTGGGTCCAGTTGGGAGGCCTCTGAATACAAGGAAAGATCTGGGTGTAGGTCTAACAATGTCTGGGCTTCCTCTGTGAGGTCCTAAAAGAAGAGTCAAGATTTCCCTTTCCCTGGAGGATAAATTATAATGTCAGAGTTCAGAAGCATCTCAGATGGCATCTCTTTTCCCAAGAGGAGTCGGACCTAACTTTATAGGTTGAAGGATGTCACTTTGCCCCATGAGTTTTGCCCACTGGATGAAGCTGTCCTGTTTAAGAGGTGCCTGTTAGGAAGGCAGCCTGAGGCTTTGTGATCATACAGATCTGATTAGAACCCCAGCTTTGTATCTTAATTTCACATTCACTATCTAATTTTACAACACCATTTGAGGCAGCTCGTAGCATTTGTCCCTGTGTGACCATGGGCAGGTTACTTATCTTCTCTGAACCTCATGATTTATATCTGTAAAATGGGGATAATGTAATAAGCTCCTGAAATTCATGGACGATTAAGTCACATATACTAAGCATTAGCACAGGTCTGGGCACGTAAGAGACACTTGTAAATATTGGTTTCATCTTTCTCTTTCACTTTTAATTAAAATGGAAGCTTACCTATACTCCTTAAAAGGAAATTATAAAGACTCTCATAAAGCTCTGAAAGCAGCGAGTGGAGAGGGAGTGGTTGGGAAGGTTTTCTCCATTCTGCAGTCTTTTTTCTAAGGATAACACTGGCTCACATCCAGCTTAGTTCTTCGACCTCTTTGGTGATGCTAGTTTAATAGTGAGAGGTGGGCCAGTGGTGGGAGCTGAAGCTCTTAGCTGAAACCAAAGACCATTGTGGTGTGGTTAGGGTTTTGCAATTGCTAAACTCTCTATTTTGGCATTGAACTTGATTAAAACTCTTTTCAACATCCAAGATTGATCTGCAGTTTGGAGCTAGTTTTTATTTATGCAAACTCGAAGCTTTAGAAATATTGCCAGGCCTGCTGGAAACTAGTGTGAAGTTAAAGCAGCAGGTTCCAGTTGTGGCTGCAACTGTGCCTTCTCAGAATGGCTGTTTGTTTCTGGGCATTGGATCTTAGCCTCCCATCGAGTCTTGGCTCTGAAGCTGATTTTACTCAGCTTAGGTGTAAACACCAGCAGGGGTGGGTGGTTCAGAAAGAAAGAAACCCCATTTCTATTCCTAATCTATTTATTTTGCAGCCAACTGGGCATAATTGACTAAAGATAATTGAATCCACCTGATAGGTGTTAAGCCATCTAGACATTAAGTTTTGATTTGGGAGTTTTTTTTTTTTTAATATTAAATTTCTCTAGCCTCTTTCTTCCTTTCTACCTCTTTGCTTTTCAGCTTTATTCTTCAGGCTTTAGAGCCAAAAAGAACAAAATTCAGATTCCTGGCTTTGCCACTTGGTAGCTGTGGTCACTTGGGCAAGCCATGTCACTTCCCTGAGCCTCCTATGTCCCTGTTTGGAGAGTGGAGGAAGGCCACAGGTTGGTAGTGAGGCCAAAATGAGATGCAATCTATGAAAACACCCAGGAGCCCTAAACACAGGCATGAAATTCAGTAAATTTTAGTGTTTCCTCTATTCATATCATTTTCCACATTATTCCAGACATGTGTTTCTGTCTGGCTTCTAAGGTTAGGAGGGAGCAGTTGTTTATTTGAAAGGGAATGGGGAGAGGATTAAGTGCTTTAGCGGTGGTGGGGCAGTGGGGAGAACATAGAAAAGGCGGAAACAATGGCTGGGAAAGGTGCTCAGGGAGTTTGAGGAAGGGAAAAGCCAATTTACCTGTGAGACAGCGAGTAGAAGGGGCATAGCAGAGAAGGCAGAAATGCAGAGGCCACTGGACATGTTTGGACCTTCAAACCAGGGGCACTGGGAGGCCATTGAACGCTGAGGTGTGATATTATTAGATTTTGCTGCTGCATGGAGAATACACTGGAGGTTATACGAGTGGCTCTGGGAATAGAATTTGAGTCCTTTCATCTTAAATCAGAAGACAGCCTAATCCAGGGATTCCCGTACCTGGCCTTCCATCAAAATCACCTGAGGCGCCATTTCAAAATATGCATTTCCCAGCCCATCCTAGAGCCACTGAGTGAAAACCTCCAAGGACTAGACATTTGAGAACCACTGCTTCAGTCCATGAAGAAAAGGCTTCTTGATGGCATCACCTGGGACAAAGTACTTAAGTCGTCAAGGTAGCACAGATCAAAATCTTGCTCTTTGAATTTTGTGCTTCCACCAACACTAGCTGTGTTTCTAAAAGGACCCTTGACACCTCGTCCCCAGTGCACATCTCCAGCCCCAACAGGTGTTCCTGCCTGAGCGCCTTTGGAAGCTAATTAGACATGCGCAGGTGTGCCTAATGAATTCCTGCCGGACCACACGCCATCCAGCTGGGAACAGCCCGGGACCGAGGCCAAACGACTATATAAAGGCCCTATTCTGATGCTTTTTGCATCCTGTCGGCCATGTTTTCATTCCCCACGGTCAGGACAGTGTGTCCTGTCTCCTAAGACCAAGCTTAGCTACAACCTGGTGCCCCATATCTGACAACGGACTTCCACTCAAAGCACTTGGCTCTTTTTGGCTTGGGGGTAATGAGTGGGACTGGAGGCAAGTAACCACAGGTAATTGGGCTTCTTCTAGGCTCTGTAATTTCTGGGTGGGTTTTTTAATATTCTGGGGGCGGCAAAGATACAAATATTGTAGAGCTAATTTAGGCATACAATTTTTGTTCTAGAAGTTTCTACAGAACACTAATATTGGTGATTATTTTGCAGGGAGAGGGATTGGAGGTAATAGGGACTTAGGGTCTTCATTTTGTACCTCTCTGCACTGTTTTGAAAAATTAAGATTATAAACCATTTTTTAAAATCACCCTTATCAAGATATAACTTAAATATTGTAAAATTAACCCATTTTAATATAATTTGACAAGTGTATACACTCACGTAACTACCACCTCCACAAATGAGATACAGAATTTTTCTGTCACCCCAAAAATATCCCTTGTGCCTTCTCCCAGTTCATCTCCCCACCCTCAGCCCCAGACAACCAGCAATCCAATTTCTTTTTTTTTTTTTTTTTTGAGCTGGAGCTTCACTCTTGTTACCCAGGCTGGAGTGCAATGGCCCGATCTCGGCTCACCGCAACCTCCGCCTCCTGGTTTCAGGCAATTCTCCTGCCTCAGCCTCCTGAGTAGCTGGGATTACAGGCACGAGCCACCATGCCCAGCTAATTTTTTGTATTTTTAGTAGAGACGGGGTTTCACCGTGTTGACCAGGATGGTTTCGATCTCTTGACCTCGTGATCCACCCGCCTCGGCCTCCCAAAGTGCTGGGATTACAGGCGTGAGCCACCGCGCCCGGCCAGCAATCCAATTTCTGTATGGGCCATTTTTATTTTTTCTGTATATTTTTCTGTACTAAGGGGAAAAAAAAAGTAATAGAAATGTTAAAAATATGCAGAGGGAGGCCAGGTTTGGCCACTCTTGAGGAATCCCTCTTACTGGCTGCAAAGTTGGTAGGTTAGGGGCATGTGTGTGTAAGGGGCAGGTGTGTGTGTGTGTGTGTGTGAAAGTGGCAATGTTTTCAAGAGGGTAGAAGGAGAAAACTATTCGGGGGAGGCTGTTTAAAAGAAAGTTAAATATTTAGATAAATTTTTTAAAAAAAGATGGAAGTAATTATGTCATGGGAGTATGGATTGTTTTGTTTGCTCATTTGTTTTCTGTCATGTGCTTATCGTTTTTATTACAGGAAGAGTTAACTTTTAAAAAAAGCCGTTTAATGCTTACCTGACTATAGGAGAAACTGACAATAGATATGAGTAGAAAAAAAGTTGAGAGTAAGTTGTGTGAGACTTACTCCAAGTTATTACTAACTCCAAAAGGTAGAGAATTTACTTTGAGCAAGAGGCCTTAGTTCCCTGTGTGGATGGAAAAATACCTTTGATACCACTTTATAAAGCCTTTTAATTTAATTTAAATGTTAATTTAACCTGGGCAAAATTAGGTGATGTGGTGCTATTTTTAGAAAATGCACGAAGAATTGGAGGCTTGCTAAGTGCTTCCATCCGTTTTCTGACAGCTAACAGGTGATGCTGAGTGGTCCAGCGCAAACCACAGGAAGGTGTAACTAAGGTTAGTAACAAAGTATCCTGTTTCCCTCCTTGCCTGATGGGAACCACCTGGGGGTCTTATTAAACCTGCAATTTCTCGGGCCTTTCCCCAGACCTTTTGAATCAAGTTCCAGGGACTTCTGATGAGGCAAGTTTAGAAAAGCAATGAGTGAAGGCATTTGCTTTATAGACTTTGCATACTTCTAAGTAGGAATGTCATAGTGAACTTTTCTCCACCCAAGCAAAGGACAAATCTTTAACTTTTTAAATTGGGAGTTGGGGCCTGGCCTCTCTCAATTTGTATGTATATATTTATTAGGACTTTTGCATAAGGTACTTCGAGTTTAGATTGCTCTGGGATTTCTAGGCATATGTAAGTATGATGGTAATTTTAAGTATCAACCTCTGTTCTTTAACTTTCATGTAGTTTTTATAAGGTTGAGGGAATGCAATGCAGAGCATATTGTGGAACTCAGTTCATTTGTAATACTGGGGATTTAAAGCACTGATGATGTGGAAGGGCTTCAAATCGCCCGGAAATATGAATGGTGGCAAGTTAGAGTTTTTCTTGGGGTTTGTGTGGGACCTGTTTTCTTTGTGTAGTCCAGATTTGAATAATTTTGTAGGCTTTGGGTTGTTTATGTTTGCTTGTTTATTCATTTCATAATTTATTACCTTATGAAGAAATCACTGTGCTATGAGTAAATACAAGTAGTTCATCCTGTCTTGTCCTCTAAAAGCAAGAAATATAAAAACATTTTTTAAAGTAATTGTAGTACTCAAACTGATCCTAAAATTCATGTGGAAATGCAAGGGACCGAGAATAGCCAAAACAATCCTGGAAATGAGAACAAAGTTGGAGGACTCATACTTTCCAGTTTCAAACTTACTGTAATCAAGACAGTTAAGTGCTCGCAGAGGGATAGATACATAGATAAATGGAAAGAATTGAGAGTCCAAAAATAAACCCTTATCATTTATGGCAAACCAATACAGTTCAATTGTGAAAGAATACTGTTTTCAACAAATAGTATGGAGACAACAGGATTGCACATGCAAAGGAATGAATTTAGACCCTTATCTCATACCATATTCAAAAATTAATTCAAAATAGATCATAGACCTAAATGTAAGAGCTAAAAATAAAAATTCCTAGAAGAAAACAGCATAAATTTCTATGACCTTGGGTTAGACAATGGTTTCTTATACAAGATGCCAAAAGACCAAGCAATGTAAGAAAAAATGGTAACTAGGACTTCACTAAAATAAACTGTTGTGCTTTAAGATAGCAAAAAGGCTGGGCACGGTGGCTCATGACTGAAATCCTAATGCTTTGGGAGGCCAAGGTGGGAGGATCACTTGAGCCCAGGAGTGCAAGACCAGAATGGGCAACATAACGAGACCTCATCTCTCTAAAAAAAAAAAAAAAAAAAAAAAAAAAAAAAAAAAAAAAAAATTTAAAGAATTAGCTGAGTGTGGAGGGGCATGCCTGTGGTCCCAACTACTGGAGAGGCTGAGTTGGGAGTATCGCTTGAGCCTGGGAGTTCAAGGCTAGAGTAAGCTGAGATCACACCACTGCACCCCAACCTGGAGAACAGAGCAATACCCTGTATCAAAAACAAAAACCAAAAAGCCCCATATAATGGGAGAATATATTTGCAGATGTTACGTTTGATAGGAAACCTTTATCCAGAATATGTAATAGATTTACAATTCAGCAATTAAAAAAAAAGTTTAAAACTTGACAAATGATTTGAATAGACATTTCTCCAAAAGAGATACACAAATGATCAAGAGGCACATGGAAAGATGGTTGACATTACCAGTCATCAGAGAAATGCAAGTCAAAACCATACATAGATACCATTTCATACTCACTAGGATGGCTGTAATCTATAAGAGACAATAACAAGTAACGACAAAGAAGTGAAGAACTTGGAGCCCTCACACTTTGCCTAGTGAGTTTCCACTCCCTACCCCTTCCCATCCCCAGTGAGGCTGGAGGGCAGTGGCACAATCTCAGCTCCTGCAACCTCCACCTCCTGGGTTCAGGCAATTCTCCTTCCTCAGTCTCCCGAGTAACTGGGATTACAGGCACGTGCCACCATACCTGGCTAATTTTTGTATTTTTACTGGAGGCAGGGTTTCACCATGTTTGCCAGGCTAGTCTCGAACTTCTGATCTCATGATCCGCCCATCTTGGCTTCCCAAAGTGGTGGGATTACAGGCATGAGCCACTGCACCCAACCAAGATTTTAATAATGGTGTGATCACTTTGGAAAACAAATTGACAGTTCCTCAAAATGTTAAGTAGTTAATCATATGACCCAGTAATTCTCCTAGGTATGTTCCCAAGAGAAATGCCCATTTGCTGATGAATGGCTAAATAAATGTTGTATAGCCACACAATTGAATATTATTTGGCAGTAAAGAGGAATGGAATACTGACATACGATAGAATATGGATGAAAATATTATGCTAAGTGAAGCCAGTCATGTGTGATATCATTTATAGGAAATAAGCAGAATAAATGTGTAATATTAGGCCATGCTCGGTGGCTCACGTCTGTACTCCCAGCACTTTGGGAGGCCGAGGCGGGTGGATCACCTGAGGTCAGGAGTTCAAGACCAGCCTGGACAATATGGCAAAACCCTGTCTCTACTAAAAATAGAGAAGAGGCAGGAGAATCACTTGAATCTGGGAGGCGGAGGTTACAGTGAGCCAAGACCATGGCACTGCACCCCAGCCTGGGCGACAGAGTGAGATTACATCTCAAAAAAAAAAAAAATAAATAAATTGCTCTAGGCATTTCCTTCCAGCTTGTGGGGATTGAGGGAGTGGGTATCATGTTAATAGGATGGCTAACGTGTAGGTAGGTTCGATCTTCTGTTTATTGAAGTGAGACTTAAAATTGTGAGGAAACGTAGTGTTGGAGACAAATGCTGTGACATTATGAAAGGGAGGGAAGCAGAGAGAGAAGCTCAGGCCTGGGCCAAGTTTGTATCAGGAGGTTCATTTTTGAATCTTAGCTCCATTACTTACTGTTTACCTGAGCCAAGCTGCCACTCTTTCTGAGACTGAGGTTTTTCAACATAAAATGGGGAGTTGGAAAAGTCAAATAAATTAACTCATGAGAAGATTTGTGTTGTCTGGTTTATTATAAATGTTAAGTCCTATGGAGACTTTAGACATTTTATCATTCATATTTTTATGATATAGAACAGCTTAAAACTTCTCTTTGGTGTAAGTATAGTCTATAGAGCCATAATGTTCTGAATAAATTACTGCAGTCATAGCTTGTAAAACCTGATTATAGCTGATACTCTGGAAATGTAACTCAAGTTGTAGTCCAGAAATTCATGCTCAAGGTGGTGCTGTTTCCCCATAAATCTGATGATGTTTTACATTTTATCTCTATTCCAAATCAAGCAAATAACTGGATATATATATATTTAGGGCCATTTCTGCCTTCCGCAGTCCCCAAGTCATCTTCCCTTGTGAGACCCCACCCAAAATCATTTCGTAGAAATGTGTATTTATCCCATATTCACTAGAACACATATGGGAGCTAAGAGTTGAGTATACCAGTGGACCTGTTACATTTAGGAAGACATTTGTTAAAACAATGCTTTAGATACTAGAGCTTGCTTTTTGTATTTTAGAATCAGTTTGTTTTTAGGCCAGAAATATTTGAAAAGCTTGTAAGCCCTGGCTCCTAATGGAATAAAGGACCTAATATAACTCTTCTGCAAATGGATTACATTACAAGGGAAAATACTCATTTTGAACTTACTTTTGCTCATAATCTCTATCTGGACTGCCATATTAATCATTTCCTACTTGTCAGAAACCAGACGTGCATTTTATAGATGGGTCATTGTGTGTTTGATGTGAATTGTTTTGTTTTGTTTTTAGATCCGGGGATTTCTTTCACGGTTTGATAATGTCCTTCCCGTCAGCCTGGCATTTGACAAATGTACAGCTTGTTCTTCCAAAGTAAGTCATTTTGCATTGGAGGGACTTGTTTTTAAAAGTGAGCAAATCAGCATTTGACCACAGCCTCACCAGCTACAGCCATTGAAACCAACTAAGGGCTTTTTGTGGGGGAAGGGTGGGGTCTAAACACTCAGAAAGGACTTTGTTTTCATGGATCTGTATTAATTCTCACAGTGGTTTAAAACCAGCCTGAGAAAATGTATAGTGTAGGGAGACCGAGTTGAATATTTTAACTCTGTATCAGTACTTGTGTCATGCTAATTTTGTCTTGAACTTGAACTTTACTGTTCTTTGTTGCTCCCCAGAGGGTTCCCTCCTAGTGGGGACCCTCACAGAGCAATTTTTTAAATCGTACTCTGAGGGTGAGGCAGCCTTGGCTATGAGTCTTCCACAGATCCACATAATTACAAAGAAAAAGTAAACAGAGATTAGGGGCCTGGATAGGGAGCCACTAAAGGGGCCCCTTTAGCTTTGATCTTTCCAGAAGCTCTAAAAATAGACCTGGTATGTTAGCCATCGTAATGGGAAATGGCTGATATATCTCAAAACTGTAGTGATGGCATCGTATGTTTTAATAGGTTTTCAGATGCCATCTGAGTGAATTTTACATGTTACACTGTATGTGATATCTGATTTCCTTTCAAGTGTCCCCTTCAGCCTTCTAATGCTCAGACTTGACCTGGGCTCTTAAGGCTGATGATTGCTGATAAGTAAAGATTTTCATGTTGAAGTGCTATGCAAAATAATGTTGGTGGTCACCAATCCCCAACTGTGGCTTCTCAGATATAATTTGGGACTGTTTTTCTGTGTAGCCTTCATCTGTCTGCCACTGTGGAAGAAATAGAATTCTAGGGACGTTTTTCTCTATTTTGAGTTGACAAGCTTTCTTTGAAAACTGTACTTGGGTTATATTTTATGGGAAGCATGATCCTGACCAGTTTCTTTGAAAATTGGATGTAAAATTGACAAGCAATGTTAATAAATTTGGTTACATTTAGATGCTCAAAAATTTAGACTAATTATTTTCTTTTTGCCTCCAAAGTAAACTGTGCCCATTTTATCATTATGCATCCCAAATGCCTGTGTTGACATTTTAAGCTTACCCTTTGTCTGTAGTTACCCAGGAGCTCATTCTTTCTGTAGTTTCCTTTAAGGTGTATGTGCTCAAGCCAGGGCCTCAAGGATGTCTGTGTGCACCTCCATCTTCAGAAATACAAGTTTTAGGATTATATACTACATCTTTAGTGGAGCAGTTTTTTTCTCCCTTTGAATGGTTGAACCAACTGATCTCAAAATAACTTGGCAGTGTTAATTTTCATACTGAAATCATTTGGGACAGGTGCCAGAACATTTTCTATGGCTTTATGTTGGTCTGCTAGTCAATGAAATAAAGATAATTGGGTTCTCTAAGTGAAATGCAAACACTCATTCTTTCTCGTTCTATTTCTAATTAAATTAGCCTTTGAGATACTGTTTATACTGTTTATAAAAGAATCACAAGCATACCAACTAACTGGTGTTTCTTATAAACTTTAAAAGAGAATAGCTTGGCATTTTTCTTTCACACTTATCATAAGCTTTAAATTAAATATAGGTATCACTTTTTTGTTATGAAAATTATTTCCTCTTGGTGGTCATTCTGAGAGTCCTGCTTTACATAAACATGCTGGACGATTTAATACAAACTGACTTGGATTTTAACAGCTGTGCTATTCCCATAGCGATCACTTTTCATGTGGTCTGGGTATTAAATTTCTTTTGTGCTGGAAAGGTTGCTTCATTGATGCACGTATTTCCTTACAGTAGAAATGCAGCATTTACTTACTTGGCTACCTTCTTTATTCGCTTAGGAGATTGTCATTCTCTATTATCTGCAAACCCAATGTTAATAACTTTGAAATGACAAATCCAATTACCTTTTCATCTTTGTGTATGTGAATTTTTTCTTAATGTATACTTAGCATAATACATTTTATACTGAGTCATGTCATAGTTATTGTTTTAAAAGATTCTTTGGGGCTAAAAATGACTTTTAAAAATCTCTCCTTTGACATTCATGAAGTAAGTTTTTCCTTTGGTAGTTTTCAGTATGTTTTCTCCCCCCCCCACCCTCCAGAGACAGATTGGGGAAGTAGAATAAGCTCTGCTGAGTCATAAGGCACTTGTTCATTACCTTATTCATTAAAAACAAAAAAAGCAATATGTATATTGCTCTTACATCTCGCTCTCTGTGTATATATGTGTGTGTGGACTTTTTTATGTAGCCTGAGGTGGGGAAGAATACAGTGCTTTGCTTCTAAGGCAGGAAAGTCAGAGCATTTACCCACAAATCATTTCTTGCCCTATATGATCTTAGGTTGGCACATGATGGGGTGAATTGTTCCATCTTAGAGGAAAAATATTGAAGAACTGGGGGGAGAGGTGGGTGGTGAGGAGTCAATTTCATTCCAATTTCTACTGATTGTCTTGTAGAACTTTCTAAACAGATGGTATTTGTCAGTGAAATTTCAAAAGACCTTTTTTGAAGTTTATATGAGTTGCTTTTTACTTCTGCAAGGACTTCCAAGCTAACTAGAGTATTATGGCATTACTACCAGAGGGAAAAATGTAATTTTAAAATCAATATTCCTGAATTTTAATATCAGTATTCCTGAAAGAATTTCTTATAGCGCATTAAGTTACTTTGTTATTGTTAGCCTTTCACATAAATATTTTTTGGCAGTAGAGTATTTTTGGGTGACTTTCTATTTGATATAATTTTAAGTGGAGCTCCTGTATACGCTTTAACCACATTCACCCATTGGTAATGTTTTGCTCCATGTATATGTGTTCTCCTCCTCCAATCCCTCCTTCTTCCCTTCGCACCGCCCCCGATTTTTTTCTTGAAATTTTGAGAGTACATTGGAGACATTGTGATCCTTTACAACTCTTGAATGCTTCAATGTAAATCCCAAAGAACAAAGACATTCTCTTACCTAAACACAATACCCTTATCAAATTCAAGCAGTTTAATGTTTGCACAATACTATTTTCTAATCCCCAGGCTGCATATTCAGTGTTGTTATTTGTGCCAGTTAATGTTCATTATAGGTTTTTCCTCCCAGACCAGGGTCCAGTTGAGGATCAAACATTGCATTTAGTTGTCATGTCTCTCTGGCTTCCTTCAATCTGGAAAAGTTACTTCATCTTTCTTTGTCTTTCTTAACTTCGATGTTTTGATATTTTGCCAGTTATTTTTGTAGAATTCCCTGCAATGTGGATTTGTCTGACATTTCCTTATGATTCGATTGAGGTTATGAATTTTTGGTGGGAATACCAAAGAAGTGATGCTGTCTCCTCACGTCAGGAGTTATGTAATATATTATATCCCTTTTGGTGGTGCTACTTATCCCGTTTCCATATTTGTAATTGCTTTTTCCAACAGTGAAAAACCTGTGATCTCAGCTCACTGCAAACTCTGCCTCCCAGGTTCAAGCGATTTTCCTGCCTCAGCCTCCCAAGGAGCTGGGATTACAGGCGACCACCACCACACCTGGCGAATTTTTTAGGGTTTCACTCTGTTAGCCAGGCTGGTCTTGAACTGCTGACCTTGTGATCCACCCATCTCAGCCTCCCCAAGTGCTGGGATTATAGGAGTGAGCCACCACACTCAGCCCTGTCCTAGATATATCTACTCACTTACTGATGTCTCAAATACACAGGAAGTAGTTTAAAAGTTGCTAGCCCACACTACTATGGAAAATAAACCTAGAACCTACAGTTCCTATTTGTGCACAGTTCTTTTTTACTAGGTAAAATTTACGTATGTTGAAATGCATGAATCTTAAAACAACTCTTAAGTTTTAACAAATGTATACACACATCATCAAGATATTAGAGTTTTACCCATCAAGATTTTAGAGTTTTACCATCACTGCAGAAGGTTCCCAGGTACCCTTTCCCAGGCAATTCTTGGGGAGGGGGAAGTATGTTGAGTATTATGACTATTCCTTAGCTATAAGAAGTAAAGCTAGGCACCTTCAGGTGTTGTATGGAATAATAGCCTTGTTTCTGGGACCCAGAAGTTGACCAAAACCTTTTTTCAGACCTGCAGAGTCAGGAGCAGGTCTGTGCCAGAGGAGACTGTATGCAGAGTATTCTTGCTGTTGTTGCACAATTCTGTTACTCACAACCTTTGTGATAGTGCAGGAACAGCCTGTTATGGAAGAGTCAGGCTCCAAACTTGGTTTGCATAGCATCTGGGACCTGTGCAGATGTAGCAAGATGTGCCCAGAAACCTGATCTTGAGATTTTAATTAGTGGTTAGCAACACTAATATACTCATTGTGGCATTGACTATGCAATAGGCTTTTCTGTTGATGGGTTATGATTAAACTCCTCAGAGTGACTTGCTATTAGTTTTTTGTGTGTATCTAGGCATATGTCCTGAGGAGTGATAGGGGGAGGGTTGGGTAGGAATAATAAATGCCAGCTGGTGACATCAGATGGTGAATCGTACTTTCTTTTGGCCTTTGTCATAGCCAGCCTGCCTATTTATTTTTTGATATTATATAATCCTACCTTTCTTCTATCATATTTTCTTGTTAAGAAGAATGAAAATCCAGGCATGGTGGCTCATGCCTGCAGTCCCAGCACTTCGGGGAGCTGAGGTGGGCAGATTGCCTGAGGCTAAGAGTTTGAGACCAGCCTGGGCAACATGGCGAAATCCTGCCTCTACAAATAATACAAAAATTGGCCAGGCATGGTGGCACGTGACTGTAGTCCCAGCTACTTGGGGGGCTGAGGTGAGAGGATCCATTGAACCCAGGAGGTTGAGACTGCAGTGAGCCATGATCATGCCACAGCACTCTAGCCTGGGTGACAGAGCAAGACCCTGTCATGCCCGTGCCGCCAACTCCCCATCGAAAAAGAGAAGCATGAAATACCAAAAGTAAACTTAGCTACTTAAACTTTAAAAAGAAACCTCTGTCCCAAAGCAGCTTGTCACCTAAGGGTTTTGCAAATGCACCACCTTGAAATGTGCAAATCATAGATTTGGAAGGAAGGGTTAAATTTTTACCATGTGTCTATTGGCAGACGTTCATTTAATTCAACTGATATTTGAGTCCCTGCTGTGTGCCAGAGATACAAAGATGATTAAAATAGCCACTGTCCTCAAGGAACACTGTCTAGAGGGTGAGACAGACTTATAAGCCAATAATGATCTGTTCCATTGTGAAATACCCTACAGCAAGGTCTGTGCTCTTGTTACAGCATCCCAATACTAATTAATTTTGTAAATGGAGATGACCAGGGGAAGGCCTTGCAGAGGATGGCTTCTGAGTTGATATGAAAGGTCAAGTAGGAGTTTCTAGAAACACCTGGGAGAGAGAATGTGAGGAATTCAGGCAGTGGGGAATTGCATGTATAACAGCCAGAGACAACAAAACATGGCACAGTTATAAAGTTGTTAAGTACAGCAGTTATGGCTGAGCCTGGGATACCCAATTTCCTACAAATCATCCTCTTGTCTTTGTGAGTGCCATTTCAATTTTGGCCATCCTTAGAGCTGGAATCTGGTAGATGTCTAATACTTGAAGCTGCTGTTTTGAATTTTACAATTCCATGTAAAACTCTTGCTCACCTAATACCGAGCCTTTAGGGGGTTTCCTAGCCTAAGGAATCCGGCAGTTGCAATAGGGTGGTGTGGAGGGCAGGAAGTCAGGGGATTTCCAAGGTCTTGCTGGCCTGCCAAGTGACCACAGGCAAGGTGCTCCCCCACTCTGCTTGCTTCCATTTCTTTTCTTCAGTGAATCAGTTGGATGAGATAGGTTCTGGCTTTCTACTGATACTTACTTAGCTTTTCTTTTTTAATTTCCTTTATTTTACAAGCAATGCATTTTTAATTGCAGAAAATGTATTTAAGAAGAAAGAAAATATGATCCAGCTATTTAGATCGCTGTTAATTGATCTTAACACTTGATGACTTAAAAATATATATATATGTAGGTATACATAGACATCTTTTTTCCCTGAACATTCCTACTATAAGGGATTTATGGTGCTGTATTGAGGATACTCCCTGCTTCTCAGATTTGATAGGGTTTTAAATCTCAGTCATTTACAAGGACTGGTCGGAGCCCAATCGGAAGAGCTCTCTGCAGCGTGTGCCAGGAATCTTTGCATACAGCTTCTCAGTGGCAAATATTACTCAAAACTGGGCTGCAGCCAGATTTTCCTTCTCCTTTCCAAAAGGGATATAAATCTCTGATCTGGAAAATGATGAGTAACCCCCAGGTTCTCTTTTCCTATCTCATTTACCCAGCAAGGCCTCAAATCTTCTATTTTAATGTATGATGGATTCCATATGTACGGTTGTGTGGTGTAAACTGTATCCCACATCTTGTCCTTAGCAACTAGTGTTTCTCCAATCTCCAGAACTGCTTGGTTCCCAAAAGGAGATGGACTATCCAGCCAGAGCTGTTGAGGAGTATTTAGCTATGAGCCTTAACCTCAGAAATCTTGGCTCTTCACTGCCTTTAAAAACCTTGAACATTTCTCCCTTTGCTTCTATTTCCTCATCCATAGAGTGGGGAAAATATTTTCTGTTTCCCAGGGAAATTGCAATGGCTGATGTGTATCTAGTTCCCTGTGGCCAATTTCCAAGGCCTTTGCCCACTCCTGGGACTGGTGTTGACATCAGAAATAAGAAAACAAAGACCCCTGTGATTACATTAGGTCTGCTGAGTTACTTGCAGCTTTTTCTGGCTCACTGTTCACACACAGGTACAATGGGAGGGATTGAATCAGGGATTTGAAGGCCAAGGCTGCCCTGCAGAAACCTTGCATTCGTGTCTCTTGACAATGATGGTTAAAACCTTTTCCATGTTTCCAGAGAATGCAGCCTTGCTCGTTACTTTTGACCGGTGGTTTTCAAGACCACCTAATTAGTAGCTAGAGCTTGTGATGCTTACTCCTTTCCCTGTCACCTGTGGTCACAAAGACACATCTGGTTTTCTCAGACACATTTTTTTCTTACAGGATTCTTTTTACCATTCGGACAAGAAAGTTTAGGGCTGTATTCGCCTTAGATGGTTCCATTGGCAGCCTGGCCCAAGCAGAGTCTTCAGGGTATTGAAAAATTGGGTTCCTTTTAGTTTGGAATTTCATTCACTTCTAGTCTTATCCTCAAGCACATTCTTAAATATTTTGAGGCCGTGCGTGGTGGCTCACGCCTATAACCCAGCACTTTGGGAGGCCAAGGCGGGTGGATCATGAGGTCAGGAGATTGAGACCATCCTGGCCAACATGGTGAAACCCCGTCTCTACTAAAAATACAAAAAAATTAGCTGGGCACAGTGGTGTATGCCTGTAGTCCTAGCTGCTCGGGAGGCTGAGGCAGGAGAATTGCTTGAACTAAGGAGGCGTAGATTGCAGTGAGCCAAGATTGCACCACTACACTACAGCTCTAGTTGACAGTGCAAGATTGTCTCAAAAAAAAATTTTTTTTTTTGAGTCATGGATTGTGTTCAGACTGATGAAAGCAGTCACTGCTGTTCCCCTTAAAAATGCAAAGCCACACACTTTTACAGACAATTTCAGAGGCTTCATAAAGTCCCTGAAATGTGCCTGTGGATCCTAGTAAAGCACCATTGCTCTCTGAGTGTTTCTTTGGTACCATTCCCAAGCTCTCCTAGATGAGACACTAGTATGTGAGAGTTGCAACCAGTCCCACCATGGCTGGCCTTACGGCTTTGGGAACTCACCATCTCTCTGGGAACTAATTTTCCTCAACTGTAGTAAAGGGAGATGCAGGAGCTCATTTACCACTAAGTTTTATTTTGTGTCTCTGAGATTGTGTAGCCTCTTGATCAACTATTGTATTTCTTTATAAGGCCCAGCTATATCCAGCTGGGTTATGGAGGACAGTACTAACTCTGCTCAGAGTTCAAAGGTTAGTTCTCTCTCTGCTAGTAAGGGGCATTGACTTGACTCCTAATGGGCAGAGGTCCCCAAGTAGCCACTGTTGATGTTCCTTTTTTTTTTTTTTTTAAATTTATATAGTACATTCATCTTTATCCTCTTGCCTATACCCTCAATAACTTGGTAAGATAGGGAGGGAGGAACACGGAGTTGTAACTGCTACCCAGCTGTTGAAACAAGGGAGCCATCACCTGGAACTGGGAAAGCTTTTATGGACATATATGCTCTTACACACACAGGCTATATATGATATATATCCCTATTTAAATAGATTATTTTAAATACCTAAATAAAGACCAGGCATGGTAGCTCATGCCTGTAATCCCAGTACTTTGGGAGGCCGAGGTGGAGGGATCACCTGAGGTCAGGAGTTCGAGACTAGCCTAGCCAACATGGTGAAATGCTGCCTCTAATAAAAATACAAAAATTAGCTGAGTGTGGTGGCAGGTGCCCACAATCCCAGCTACTCTGGAGGCTGAGGCAGGAGAATCATTTGAACACAGGAGGCAGAGGTTGCAGTAAGCCAAGATTGCACCACTGCACTCCAGCCTGGGTGACAAGAATGAGACTGTCTCTAAATAAATCAATAAATAAATACCTAAATATATATATATTTACATGAGTTTATTTTAATGACCACTGCCATCTCATTCAATTCAACAATTTCATGATATAGTTTTAGATGATACAAAAGTGAATAAAATAGCCTCTGAAGTTTCTGATATCCTTCTGGGCAAGATAGTAAAGTAATATACTACATGATTCCATCATTCAGCTATATGAAATTATTAGAACATTTTTACTCAGGAAATGTTCCCGGCTTGGAGATAGGAACTGATTATGTTGTGAATGGTGAGAAAATTTAATGAATGATTCAGTTGATAAATAAATGAACAGCAAAATGGGAGAAAAAGATGGCTTGTACTCTCTAGGAGCTCACAGTCTGGTAGGATGCTGAGGCACAGTAGCAGAATGCCCTTTGCCTATTAGTTTGGAGGTATAACTTGTCATTACACTGTAAGTGGTAGAATTATTGAATGTTACACTGTCATGTTCTGAATATATATCAGCTAAGCTTCTTTCCAGCTTTTACTGTTTCTTTTGCTTTAGTTGATGTGTTCAGTGATTGTTATTGTATTAGAAGATCATTTCCAGAGTGTATTAAAACAAGCCTTTGAGAGTCATCAAGGATGACTTAATATTTTATGAAAGGATGCATTATCACAATGAACTCTTTGAAAGTTTTTGCTTGCTCTCCTGCAGGATTTTTAAATGTCCCCATTTTATTTTTCTAAAGGGCCTTCTTGCTCAAGTATTTCTGAAGGTACTTATCATTGTAGCCTTTTTGCCATAGAAGATGTGAAAGAGGCTGGGCGTGGTGGCTCAGGCCTGTAATCCCAGCACTTTGGGAGGCTGAGGTGGGCAGATCACCTGAGGTCAGGAGTTTGAGACCAGCCTGGCCAACATGGTGAAACCATGTCTCTACTAAAAATACAAAAATTAGCCACACATGCTGGCATGTACTGTAATCCCAGCTACTTGGGAGGCTGAGACAGGAGAATCCCTTGAACCCAGGAGGCGGAGGTCGTAGTGGGTCAAGATTACACCACTGCGCTCCAGCCTGGGAAACAGAGAGAGACCCTGTCTCAATAAAATAAAGAATATGTGAAAGAACTGTTTGAGAACGTCTTACTCCGCAAGTTATCCTTATGACTTGTTCATATAATATCTTATATTGTATTTATTATAGTGATATGAACTTATCAGAGTTTTCTAGAGTGTCTGGCCTTCCCTAGTTTTAAGTAATTCTTTCATTGTGAAAGTTTTGTTAGTGCTTTTTTTTTAAAAAAAACATGGAAAAAGCTACATGATTTTCTTCTCTAGAATATCTAATGGCTGGTTAAATCACATACCAAAGTTAGATATCTTGAGTTTACAGCCATCAGACAAAAATGGGAAAATACCTCCTATGTGGGCCTTAAGCTACTGCAAGTGTACCAAATGTGAACAGTCAGTGGGAGAATACCCATGAGCAAGTTTTGCAAATTAGTGGAGCCATCTTGACAGTACACAAGTGTGCATTCAGCAGAGTCTTGAAGAAGGACAGCGTCACTGGAATATATGCTCAGCCGCCCAAGGACTACTGTGGAGTGTGTATTGAATGGACATGCTCCTAAGTAGTCAGAACTCACCTGTCATAAGTCTAGGCAGCTTAGGTGTCTTTGTAATTGACTCTGGATTCACTGAAGCATTTGGATATTTTTAAGAACTCTATTGGCATTCCAACTTGGGATAGAAATCCATGTGAGAGCGTATTTTTGTATGTGTGAAGCCCTGGGAAAATTTTGGATTTCTCTTCGTTCTCAGTTGTACTTTGTGTTTTCCTTTCTTTATATGTCAGCTCTTCCTTAAAGGACGTTGAGGGTAATGAAAGTGAGGATTGAGGTAAATGGTTATTACTTATTGTTGTGTTGAAACCTCCTTATCCCAAACACTGAATGTGAACTCAACATCGCTCTCTTAAAGAAGACCATTTATTTGTTGCCTGAGTAAAACCTTCCATAAAATTGCTAATATACCCATGTACAATGTTTTCATTAGTTCAATTTGACCTGACTGATGAGGAAGATTGATTTCAATCATAAGGCACACAGATTTTTTTTTTTTTTTTTTTAAGGCACACAGATTTTTAAAAAATGAGTGCAAAATGACTTGCTAATAGACTGATGTCTGAATAAGAAAACAAAAACACATGTGTGTCTCCCAGCTGTACTGGAGGAGCAAGAGTTTCATTTAACACCATCTGCTGTCTTTGCCTAATCACTCACTACTTCCTATTTTTGAGAATATTCCAATAGGCACTGAAAGTATACCTGGAAAATGATACCTATGTCATCCTATCCCACTCAGCAGAAGGACTGCAGTCCCAACAAATGGACCCTTTCACAGTGTTCCCTGGGGGAGGCTGCATGTTTCATATGGGCTATGCTAGTTTGCTATGTTCTTCTTGGGAAATTACTTCTCTCACAGTATTTTCCATTTTTTTTTTTTTTTTTTTTTTAAGAGTCTCGCTCTGTAGCCCAGGCTGGAGTGCAGTGGTGCAGTCTCAGCTCACTGCAACCTCTGCCTCCTGGGTCCCAGTTCAAGCAAGTCTCCTCTCTCAGCTTCCTGAGTAGCTGGGATTACAGGCATGTGCCACCATGCCCAACTAATTTTTGTATTTTTAGTAGAGATGGGGTCTCACCATGTTGGCCAGACTAGTCTTGAACTCCTAACCTCAGGATCCACTTGCCTTGGCCTCCCAAAGTTCTGGGATTATAGGCATGAGCCACCGTGCCTGGCCAATATTTTCCTCTTAATAGCCTCAGTGTAGTAAATTTTTGACTTTTGTGGGTGGTGGGTTTGGATTTTTCTTTTTTCCCCAGAAAGTAATTTGAAGCTGTGTGTTACGAATAAAAAGAGTAAGCAATTTGCAGGAAAACTTTTGAAAACTTTTTAAAGTACTGCAAGGTTTAAAATGGATGTGAATAAGTGAGAACACTAGTAGAAGGGAATTCAAAAATGTTGTAATCTTTTGAGCTAAGAGCTGCCAGGACATTTTTATATGGTTAGTGCAGTAGCAATGAGCACTGGCTTTATCTGTTCCCCACTAACTGTGTGACCTTGGGCAAGCATCTCAAACTTTGAGCTTCGGTTTCCTCAGGTATAACATAGTTGCAGTACCACAGCCATGAAGATGGAATAAGAGCTCGTGTGGGTGGGTGTCACGTAGTTGGCACTCTGTCAGTGTTTTCCGTTGCTCCTCTGTCTGAGCGGAGATCAGGTGCCGTTACCATTTCCTTTCCTGAATGCACTCATTTTTGTCATTTACGGCCATAAAAACCTTTCCATCTTTAGAAGTTGACAAAAAGGGAGGGGAACAAAAAAGGATGAACATTTTCTTTTAAAAAGGGCCTGGCCTCAAGACGTGAGCAAATAGTAATGTGCAGGTTTTTAGATTCCTTGTCTTTTTCTTTCCTTTTCCCTTTTCTTGTCATGTCAGCTGTAAATCTAGGAGCTTAATTATTTACCAAAATGAAGTTGAGGTTTGATGTTCTTTGGAGCATACACTGGTGGGAAGGATGAATTCTCATTTCCCAGGGGCTGGAGGGTCTGTTCAGGTATTTGTGGCCAACGATAAGCCTACAACTTCAGATGAGCTGGCATAAATCTTGGGAGAGGCTTCTTGCCTGTGTTCCCTCTGAATTTCTCTGTGCTGTTAGAGGCAGGGACAGAAGAGACCCAGCATGGCAGTGCTAGGCTCAGTGTCATGCCTGCTGCCTGCCAGCACAGCGGTTCTTGTCCCTGTCCCACATTGCTTCTTGGAAGCCTTTCTTAGCCTCAATCATCTCGCTCTTTCTTACTGCAGCTATAAATGGGTTTGAAGCCAGTGCAACATGGGCAGGGAGGATTGGCTGACTTGGTTTCATCTTCTCAAGTGCCACAGCATTTCTTTGTGCCTTTGGCATCATTTTATGGATGTTTTCCCGGTATCCCTTTCCAGTGTCCTATGAATTAGCTAGCAAGAGCACTTCCCAGTGTATCAGATGGAGAGAACATTAGGCTCAGAGAAATTACATGAAAGTCCAAGATTTGCAACTTGTCGTTCATTTTCCTACCATATTAATCATCTTTCAGTGATGTGGTAGGATTAATTCATATGCCTAGAATTCCATTGTACTTGTTTAGGGGGGAAATCATTTCACTTTAAATTTTTAGCAGCTTTGAGAACTCATTAGGGCTCCTTGAGGCTGTTTTTGGAGATCTTGTCCTTCGAAAAGGGAATCCTGATACCCAGAGGAATGTATTTCTTATGGTTGTGTTTCAGACTGTATCATCATGAAAATCATGTGGGCTAGAGCAACTTCTAGGTGTCCTTTAGCATAGATGCAGGCTGGAGGTTGAGAATTTAAAAGCTTTTTCTCAAGAAACTGTTTACGACAAACATAGTTCATCTTCCATTTTGGTTAATTTTCAGCTTAAGTATTTTAAAAAACATTTGGAGGGCAGGGACATGCAGCTGCTAAGAGTCCAAGACAGTGCTGTTTTGAAAATGCAAATATTTCTGATTTGCATTTACTTGAAGTAGGATAGCTGCCTCCCATATATTCCCTTGAATACAGATACTCTTTAAATGACATCATTTTGAATGGAATACAGAGTCCAGGTGGTTTTGGGGAAATCATTAAAAAGCAAAACAAAACAAAAAAAAACTTGGGTATCATTGCATTCTACGGGCCAAGAAACAGAATGATGGTATTTTTGGCAGGCGCCCAGGCCCAGCAAAACCCACACCCCAAGGCTGTCTCTGTAGCTTCCTGTGGTTTTCCCACTGAAGAGAAACAGCCTTTCTCTTGGAGGGTCTGGATGGCAAGTATGTACATCAGTCTGATCACAATCATAATATTCCTACTTTGAGGTTATGTCCTAACAGGCTTCATTTAGGAAATTCGATGCACCACAATTGTTGCAAACTGAGCTGAACTGGTTTCGTGGCTCCTAATGGTGTAAGTTTTTTTATTTGTTTGGTAGAAACTGGTAATGTCCTATATTAGAAGTTATGGTTGCTACCAGGTGATCTGTAACAAAGGTAACGTCCTATATTAGAAGTTTTTGTTGCTACCAGGTGGTCTGTAACAAAGTCAAGTCTCAGACTAAATTTTGCCACAGATAAGAACATTAGCAAGCAGGCACAAAAGTCAGTCATTCAGCATGTTCCTATGGACTGGGAAAAGCCCCAACCTGTCCTTTGGATATGTACCTCACGTAAAAGGTTAGGTAGAAACAGATGCAGAAAAATTCTCATTACAGGACATACCTAAACTTTTCATTGGCACAGGTGATGGAATCCTCTGTTAAGTGTCCAGACTCAGGGCCAGAGTTCTAGGCCCAGAGTGCCACTGCAGAGAGTGTTAGGCTGCCTGGTTTGCCAGATTCTTACAACCCACATATATATGCAAGGTAAAAGATCCCTGTACAGTATATCCAGCCAACACATACATAACTTTTTTTTTTTTTTTTGAGATGGAGTTTTGCTCTTGTGCCCAGGCTGGCGTACAGTGGCACAATATCTTGGCTCACCCGCAACCTCCACCTCTTGGGTTCAAGCATTGTCTTGCCTCAGCCTCCCAAGTAGCTGAGACTTTAGGCGACAGCCACCACGCCTGGCTAATTTTTGTATTTTTAGTAGAGACAGGGTTTCACTATGTTGGCCAGGCTGGTCTGGAACTCCTGACCTTCTGATCCGCCCACGTTGGCCTCCCAAAGTGCTGGGATTACAGGTGTGAGCCACCGCGCCTGGCCCACATATCTTATTTTCATTTCTACCATCCTTTATACTTGTTAGGGAATCTTCTAGTATAGATTTTGAAGCTATAGCTGATGGATTTGTAATGGCCACACCTAGAATATGCATTCCTGATTAGGGTACCTCAGATACTAACTAGCTACCTGTAAGAGGAAGGGAGGGAGAGAGGAAGGGTTTGTATGTGTTCCCATATACTCCCATGCATTCATACTGTGTATTCAGAAATATTTAAAAATAAATTACAGGTAATAGGTAGCTCTTTGTTTCACCCTGGAATATTATATCTTGTATAATGTTGCCAGCAATTCATGAGTGATCTGAAATGTCAACTGACCTTTGGCCTGCCCTAGTGTCTTAGCCAGATCCACTGATGAATAGCTCACCATGGGGCAGAGAAAAGAGAGAAGAGAATGATAATTTTTGTTTGTTTTGTAGGCTTTTTGAAATCTTTTTTATCTTTTTTTTTTTTTTTTTTGACAGAGTCTCATTCTGTTGCCCAGGCTGGAGTGCAGAGGCGCAATCTCTGCTCACTACAACCTCCGCTTCCCAGGTTCTAGTGATTCTTGTGTTCACGAGTTGCTGGGACCACTGGTGCATGCCACCATGTTGGGCTAATTTTTGTGTATTATATAGAGACAGAGTTTTACCATGTTGCCCAGGCTGGTCTCAAACTCCTAAGCTCAAGCAGTCTTCCTCCCTCAGCCTCCCAAACTGCTGGGAGCCACTGTGCCTGGCCAGTTTTGTACACTTTTTCAAGCTTTTTTTTTTTTTTTTTTTTTTGAGACAGAGTCTTGCTCTGTCACCAGGCTGTAGTGCAGTGGCACAATCTCAGCTCGCTGCAGCCTCTGCCTCCCAGGTTCAAGTAATTCTCCTTCTCAGCCTCCCAAGTAGCTGAGACTACAGGCACCTGCCACCACGCTCTGCTAATTTTTGTATTTTTTAGTAGAGATGGGCTCTCACCATGTTGTCCGGGATAGTCTGGATCTCTTGACCTCAGGATCTGCCTGCCTCAGCCTCCCAAAGTGCTGGGATTACAGGAATGAGCCACTGAGCTCAGTGCTTTTTTGCATTCTTTTATCTGATCTTCTGATTTGTGTGGAGATGTTGTATCCCTCACTCATTTTTGTACACAAATCTTTGTCCAGGGTCATAGAATGAGTAAATTACAGGAACTGTAGCTTGAACGAACTCTTATCCTTTATAGTTTCTCTGTGATATAAGGGCAAGTTACTACTAAGAGCTATCACTATTCTTCAAAGAAAACAATAGGCCAGGTGATTCAAGCCAGCTCTCTTACTGAAGTCACCTAAAGAAACTGGATCAGTTGCTTCTAAAAATCTTCTAAACATCAAATCACTATTAAAAGGAGCTATTGAGTTGAGATTTGAGAGAGAAGGTAAACACAGAGGAGTAAGCCTTAGCATTAGGGCCATTTTTTTGGTCTTATGGGCATTTGCTGATCAGGAAAAGGGAAGTTGAGAGTGTGAGCCACACCTTTAGAGTCCTTTCATGGTGAAGGAGTTAAAATTTGTAGTCTGGGTCCTTTCAAGCCTGAGAACCCTTATAAATCATTCTCCATTTTGGGTTGGAACCCTATCAAGAAATACACGTAGGAAGAAGGGTGAAGTGGAAGTAAACCATCCTTGACATTGGCTGTAACAGTTTCACGTTATCTAAGTACCCCAGAAACCTTAAGCCTTACTTGCATTAAGATAATTCTGTTCAGGTAATGATCATTGGTGCCAGGTAAAAGCAGTGAAATCTTAGAAGGAAATATGATCCTAGTCCTAAAATTATTTATATAGATAATTTTGCTGTTACAATATCCAGCCAAAGAGGTAACCAAGCATACAAGAAGAGAAGGTACCATAAGTGAGAGTTGGCAGAAGCAAAGACAAAAGAAAGGCAGACATTCAGAGAGTCTAGATGTTGTACTTACTAGACATAGAATATAAAATACAATTCTTACAGCATTAAAAGAAGTAAAAGCCCAAACTTGTATTGGGGACTGGAAACTCTAAAATATGGCTTTTCAGATTTAAAACAATGGAAATCTAGACCTGAACATTGAAAAAAAAAGAATACATGTATAGGCAATTATACACAACTAAGGAGCAAATTAGTGAAATGGAAAATAGGTTAGAAGAAACTATTCAAAGTGAAGCACAGTATACACAAAGATGGAAAATATAAAAGAGAAGGTAGAAGATAGAGTGAGAAAGTCTAACAGTCATAATTGGAGACCTAGAAAAAAGAGGAGAAAGAATGGTTCTATAGCAATGTTGAAAGGGATTATAGATAAACTTTTTTTGAAACAAGTGAAAGACATCAAGCCTCAAATCCAAGAAGCCTAAAAAATTCATAACAGTACAAATAAAACTAAATCCACATCTAGATCCATCATAATGAAACTTCAGAAAATGGAATCTAAAGAAATCTTAAAAGCAGTGGGGGATGGGAAAAAGGCATTAACTTGAGAAGAATGATGGGCAGGCTTATAGTTGACTTCTCAATAGCAGAGTGTGAGCCAGATGACAATGGAAATAACTTCTTTAATGTGCTCAAGGAAAGCAATGCATCCCAGAATTTTAAACCCTGCAGAAAACACTGTTCTAGAATGAAAGGTAAAAGTGAAGGTTAAAGGTATTTTATATAGACAAGAACAGAGTCTACCACCAGCATGTTTACACAAAAAGGACTTTTAACAGTTCTTCTGCAGGTAGAAAGAAAGTGATCCAAAATGTTAAGTCAAAAGTATGGAAAACATTAAAAGTATAGAAAGTAGTTAAAGATGGGGGTAACTCTAGGCCAGGCATGGTAGCTTACACCTGTAATCCCAGACTTTGGGAGGCTGAGGCAGGCACATCACTTGAGGTCAGGAGCTTGAGACCAGGCTGGCCAACACAGTGAAACCCCATCTCTACTAAAAATGCAAAAATTAGCCAGGTTTGGTGGTGCACACCTATAGTTCCAGCTACTCAGGAGGTTGAGGTGGGAGGATTGCTTAAGCCCAGAAGTTCGAGGCTGTAGTCTATGATTGTACCACTGCACCCCAGCCTGACTGTCTCAAAAAAATAAAATAAAAGGGAGTAACTCTAAGTGAACATTTACTGTATAAGAAAATACCAGTGTTGAGTGGGACTTTTTAAAATAGAGATTTAAAGCCAAGACAGGTGATCACTTGAGGTCAGGAGTTAGAGACCAGCCTGGCCTAACTATTTTTAGTAGAGACAGTTAGAAACCCTGTCTCTACTAAAAATACAAAAAAAAAAAAAAAAGTAGCTGGGTGTGGTGGCAGGCACCTGTAATTTGAGCTACTTAGGAGGCTGAGGCAGGAGAATCGCTTGAACCTGGGAGGTGGAAGTTGGTGTGGGCTGAGATCATGCCACTGCACTCCAGCCTAAGCTACAGAGGAAGATGTTGTTTCAAAAGAAAAAAAAAAGATTTAAAATGCAAGACAGAAAAATCATAAAAATTTGAAGGAGGTGATTGAAATTAGTCTGTTCGTCTGTTTTAAGGTTCTTGCATTGTCTTGGAAGAGGTTAAACAGATGAATTAATGCTTGACTGAGATAAGTCAAGGATATATGTTGTAATTAACAGACTAAACACGAAACAAATAGAAAAACTATATAACTTCTGACTAAGGAAAAATGATGAAAAGAAGGAAAATAAAAGAACGTAAAACAAGTACAAGATACAAAGCACAGGAAGTGGTGGTAAACTTAAACCCATATGTATCAGTAATTACATTAAACATAATTTATTAAATTCTGATGATAGAAAAAGATTATCAAACCAGGTTTTTAAGTTTATATGCATTATACAAGTATTATATCTTAAACTTACAGAAAGACTGAAAATAAAAAGATATAAGAACATAGTATTTTAGTATTGAATTTTCAAAAATGAGGTGAAAAAGAATAAATTTAATAAACACGAACCACAAGAAAGCTGGTGTAGCTATATTATCAGACAAAACAGATTTTAAGGCAAAAAGCATTAATTACTTTGTGATACAATTACTTTATAATAATTGGTTTTAATTCACCAGGTAGATAGAATTCTAAATTTGTATGTATTTAATAATATGTCTATAAATATATATAAAACAGTTTACAGAACTACAGGAATAAATGTTTTTTTTTTCCTGAGATGGAGTCTCACTCTGTCACCCAGACTTGAGTGCAAGGGGTGTGATCTCGGCTCACTGCAACCTCCTACTCCTGGGTTCAAATGATTCTTCTGCCTCTGCCTCTGAGTAGCTGGGACTGTAGGCACATGCTGCCATGCCCGGCTAATTTTTATATTTTCAGTAGAGACAGGGTTTTGGCATGTTGGCCAGACTAGTCTGGAACTCCTGATCTTGAGTGATCCACCCACCTTGGCCTCCCAAAGTACTGAGATTACAGGTGTGAGCCACCATGCCTGGCTGATTCATTAAAATTTTCTACTGTAATTGTAAATTACTTATTTCTGGGCTGGGTGTGGTGGCTGACGTGGAGGCTGAGGCAGGAGAATTGCTTGAACCTGGGTGGCGGTGGTTGCAGTGAGCCAAGATCACACCGCTGCACTCCACCCTGGGTAACAGAGCGAGACTCTGTATCAAAAAAAAAAAAAAAAAAAAAAAAAAACTAGTTTCAGTAATTGATTGGAAAAAAAGATACCAAAAAAATCAGGAAGGGTTATTGAACATTTGATTAACAGGTTAAGCATATTCTGGTGAACACATACAGAATACTGCACCTAAATATGAAGTATACATTCTTTTCAAGCAGACACATAATATTTTACAAGAATTTACTGGAATAGACTGGATTATTAAGCAAGTCTCAACAGATTTCAAACTGTGAAATTATACAGATATATACTGATTCCACTGTAATTATGCAAGAAGTCAGTAATAAACATATAACTAGAAAATCATCCCCATATGTTTGGAAATTCAGATATATACTTATAAATAACTCATTAATTAAAGATGACATAATGGAAATTAACTATTTTAACTGAATGATTTAAAAAATTATACCAAAATTTATAGGATATAAAGAAAGCAGTACTTAATAAAAATGTGGCTCATGCCTGTAATCTCAGCACTTTAGGGGGATCAAGGCAAGAGGATTGCTTGAGGCCAGGAGTTTGAAACCATCCTGTGCAACATAGCAAGACCTCATCTCTACAAAAAATTTACAAATTTGCCAGGTGTTGTGGCACATGCCTGTAGTCCCAGCTATTTAGGAGGCTGAGACAGGAGGATTACTTGAGCCCAGGAGTTCGAGGTTATAATGAACTGTTTGCACCACTGTATTCCAGTGTGGGAGACAGTGAGTTTGAGCCTTTGTCCAAAAAAATAAAAGCCTTAAAACAAGCCCAAAATTAGCAAATATTTGTATAAAGAAGTTGGTAAAAGCAACACAATAAATACAAACAAGTAGAAGGTAGAAATTATTACAGAGAAGAGCAGAAAGACTTGTAAAATTGCTAAACCTGGGGCCGGGCGTGGTGGCTCACGCCTGTAATCCCAGCACTTTGGGAGGCCGAGGCGGGTGGATCACGAGGTCAAGAGATCGAGACCATCCTGGTCAACACGGTGAAACCCCGTCTCTACTAAAAATACAAAAAATTAGCTGGGCATGGTGGCGCGTGCCTGTAATCCCAGCTACTCAGGAGGCTGAGGCAGGAGAATTGCCTGAAACCAGGAGGCGGAGGTTGCGGTGAGCCGAGATCGTGCCATTGCACTCCAGCCTGGGTAACAAGAGCGAAACCCCATCTCAAAAAAAAAAAATTGCTAAACCTATGGTGAGCCTGACCAAAAGGAAAATTAACATGTATCTTAGCATTGAATTTTAAGAAATCAGATGCAGGCTGGGTGCAGTTGCTCACACCTGTAATCCTAGCACTTTGGGAGGCTGAGGTAGGCAGATACTTGAGGCCAGGAGTTCGAGACCAGCCTGGCCAACATGGTGAAAGGCGAAACCCCGTCTCTACTAAAAATAAAAATGTTAGCCAGGTATGGTGGCCTGCGCCTATAGTCCCAGCAACTCAGGCTGAGGCAGGAAAATTGCTTGAACTCCAGAGGCAGAGGTTGCAGTGAGCTGAGATGTCACCACTGTGCTTCAGCCTGGGCAACAGAATAAATTTATAGTTCAACATTTAAAAAAAAAGACAAAATGATGTGATACTGTTAATAAGGCAGATTTAGATGAACAATTATAAGGAAAAGTAGGGAAAGGATCATATACAGTGGTTGTAAGAGGTAAGTAAGGAGTTGTAATTTAGAAATGGCTTTTTTTTTTTTTTTTTTTTTTTCTGAGAGGGAATCCTACTCTGTTGTCCAGGCTTGAGTGCAGTGACACAATCTTGGCTCACTGCAACGTCTACCTCCTGGGTTCAGAAAATTCTCCCGCCTCAGCCTCCCGAGTAGCTGGGATTACAAGCATCAGCAACCACGCCCAGGTAATTTTTGTATGTTTAGTAGAGACAGTGCTTCACCATGTTGGCCAGGCTGATCTTGAACTCCTGACCTCAGGTGATCTGCCCACTTCAGCCTCCCAAAATGCTGGGATTACAGGTGTGAGCCACAGTGCCTGGCCCGGAAGTGGCTTTGTTGGGTCTTCTGATGTAATGTGTTGATGTTCTTGACTGGGTTATATACAAATGGCCACTCTACAATCACATATAGATTACATTTTTACTTTTCTGATATTTCACAATGAAAAATGTTAAGATAATAAATAGGTATTCTGCATACATACTTTTGCAGGCAGCTCATCAACCTTAGGCTATAAGAGACTGAGTCCAGTATAAGTTTTCAATAATTTACCCACCCATACCATACTTAATTTAAGCCAATGTATATGAACTTCTTGAAACTGAAACTGCTCCCTCTTATGCTGAGTACCCAAATACACAAAGCTATAGGGATAGGCCAATAAATAAATGAGCAGAGAGGACTCACTTAAAGACAACAGGAAGTAAATAGGGACTGTGGACAACTGGAACTCAGGTTCTCTCTGTAGACCAGCTGCAACTCAGCTCTGGATGATTGTTGACTTGCAGACTATGGGCAATAATGTTGCCATATTTTCTGACTTTTTTTTTCCTGAAGAGTAGATGGAAATCTGAATTTTAATGTGAAATCACCTGATTTTTAAGTGTTAGTTCAACACCACCACCCCCCACCAGGAAATACTGCTTGAGTCAAAGGTGCACCTGCACCTGGGATTTGTCCTGTTAATTGATGAGAATAACTTCAACCATACAGATTGGAGAGAAAGAATAACGTAGAAAATAATTTACCATAACCTTCTTGATGGAACTTGCCTGCCAAGCATGTTCTTATATAATTCTTAATTGCAGCATTAAAAGAAACTCACTGAACCAAAATTTACACATTGTGGACATCACTCAGGGTAATAATTTTCTTAGTGAAACCTGGCGCTCTCTGCAGGGGAATCAATTTTTTTTTTTTTTTTTTTTTTTACCATAAGTAATTTATTAAAGGGATTGACTATAACTGCTAAATAGCGATATATCACCCAAATTAATTTCTTTTATGAGGAATAGCTAAAGGTGGACTAAAAAAAAAAAAAAAAAAGAATCTGATCCAAGATGGCTGATGATTAGCAGCTCGGGCACGTACCTCCCAGTGAAAGCGCAAAGAACGAGAGGACGCCACACTTTCAGACGAATATTAGTTGCTCATGGACCAGGAGATTCCCAGTGGAGGAGCACCACGGGTCGCCAGGGCGACTCTTGTGGCCGGCGTGGCGGTTTTGCTGGTGCCTTAGCA